>NC_060207.1:186140000-189055000 GCF_021130785.1 Homalodisca vitripennis | reverse complement strand
ACAATGTTTTCCTGATTTCGAGGCAAACTTATAAAAAATTGCCCTAGCCGTTCTTAAGATTTGCGCTCAGCAACACAATTTGCAATTCATTTTTATTTATAAGATACGCAATGGATGTTGTTCATTGAACTTACGGACACAGCTCACGGAAGTTTGGTTTTTGTGGCTGATATGGCTAATTTGCCTAACGGAAATCAACACATTTATACCGGAAGTGTGTGTTTAACTCAGCCACATAAAAAGAAGCCTTCATGGCGGTTGTTTTATCGCACTACCAAAGATTGCAGTATACGATCTAAGTTAATCACGTTCAAATGCAAACATAATCGTTTCTGACGGTCTCATTCATCGTTTATTGAAATATTTGTTAGTAGTCATTTAACTTTATTATTGATTACTTTAAAGATTAAATTTACTACTTGTAACTCGTTCTCGGCTTGATATCTATTACACAAAGCTAAATACTTACGGACACGGCTTGCGGCCTGAGACAAGATAATACTGTCTGCCGATTTAACCTCACTTTTACCGGAAGTGATAACTACCGGAAATCACCACCGGAAGTGCGTGTTTAACTCGGTCACATAAAAAGAAGCCTTCTTGGCGATTGTTTTATCGCACTACCAAATATTGCAATAATATAAATGTAAAAATATAAATAGAACCGTGCTTTTAGAACATGTAAAAATATAAATAGGGAGCCTTCATTGTAATTATTTTATCTTGACTATTCAAAGCTATTAATAATAAACAGGGAAATTAAACTTGACGTTGTAACATGTGAAATAATAGCTTATAAGCTATTAGCTTATAAACTATATAGTTCATTATACATGATTGTATGGGTTATGTTTTAATTTAATATGCTCCTAAATATGGAATACGCAAAAAAATGCTCGTCTACTATTGGGAACGTTCTAAAATTGGAAACTAATAAAGGATGAAATATGTCGGCGGTTAGTTTATGGGTCGGCATGATTGAGAGTGAAAGCCATATAAAAGCTGATGACAATAATGAGACAAGTTGAGATGAGGGCAGCGACAGATGCGACATCTGGCGGATATTGACGCGAAGTTGACACACTCTCCGCCATTGGTTACACATCATGTGGCCACTTTTTGCTCACTCACAACTTCGAGCCGTTTCTCCCATGAATACTGCCACAGCACCGCTAAGGTCAGAGACAGGACCGTCTTGAAACTTACCATGAGTTATTGATGAAAACTACGTATAATCGCTAGCGTGTTCTGGGGGATTTTCACGCTGTTGGAAAATCGTATAAATTTAGTGTTTCACACAAGATCTGGTTCGTTTCTGTGGTAAACATTAAGCTTAAAATTGTGATTCCTGACTTAATGTGTCACAACGCTCTGGTATGATTTGTTTATTTTAACCTAGTTTGTAATTATGTGTTAGGTTAGTTATTTACCTGAAGAAAAGATTAGATTGCAGATCCCGAAACGTAGTGTTACTGATTTTTTTGTATCACTGACTGATGGAAATTGTCCGAAAAAATCCTATCTCCTTCACAATCCTTCCATTGTCGAAAAACAAACTTGAAACAAAGAAGCTTATCAGGGTGAGAGTGAGTTACTACATAATTACACGGTCGAAATCCCACATCGATACTTAAATCTTTCATCGATCACTACTCGGTCGTTTATCGATTCGGCTAGTTTTATAAAATCTATCTTTCTGAGTAGTCACACATATTTAACTTCAAAGTTCAAAGTTTACAGCTTTATGTGCAGTACTGACAGATCGTGTTTATACAATTGAAGATTTGAAGTAAAAAATGGATGTATGTAGGTGCCAAAAATGAAAAAGTTTTGTTATGGCCGAAAACGATGTAAGTGACAACCCTGTAACGTAATAAGTGGTAGAGTGCGATAAGCGAACTCGGTTTTTTATATCGAAACTATCAAACGATATTTTATTATTATACCCATCGATATAATCAACGAAAAGTAATTAATTTGAACAATAACAAAATCATCTGCACCAACTGTACACAAATTTGTATATTCTAAACACAATTTTATTTATTCTATAAGTAACTTCTTTTAAATAAAAAAAATAGTAAAGTTTTTACAAATATACAAAATAACACTAACCGATAACCGAGAAAGACACAGTAAAATATTATTTACTGTGTCTTTCTCGGTTTCAAGATGTCTGTTTTGTTGTTAATTTTCTTTACTGTTTAAATGTAATTTTACCTATCTCCGGTCTTAATTTTATCGTTCGATTAATGGTTATGGTTCTTTTAGTATTTACGACATTACGTAGCTGTTTAAAACATTTCTGTTAAGTTGAAACACGTGGCTCGAATTTAGTATTTTAGATACGTTGATGTCGATTGATAGTTCTGTTATTCGATATATAAAGTATCGATGATTGTAATAAGCGATATAAAAACCGGGTCCGCTTATCGTACTCTGTCCGATCATCTAAGTGCCGATTTTTATTTTGTGGTTAGAATGTTCTCTTGTAGATAGCGCTAAGTGAAAGTGCCATGCTCACCGACGTATAGTAGAGTAAGTCCACGCGCAGTCACATGGTGTGCCAGCTGTATTTTGTTGCATTTAAAGTATTAACGTGTCTTTAGTTTGAGATTAGATGTGTGGTGTTTTGTTCCTTTCATTCAAGAGAAAAAAAATTTAGTGTCATTAAACTACGGAACAAGTGAAAGTTGCGAGAAAACGACACAAGAAAAGTAAAGGAATGTTATCGAAAGAACTAAAGACCCAAACAGTTTTTATTTTGAATATGTTGTGGGAGGAAAACAACATCCAAATGAGACTGCATCCTGTAAGTGTAAATACAAATGTACATTCTTTCCTGATACTCAGAATTTTGAATAATAGAATTTGTTGTGGGAGGAAAACAACATCCAAATGAGACTGCATCCTGTAAATGTAAATACAAATGTACGTTCTTTCCTGATACTCAGAAAACCCTGCTATTTAAAAAATATCGTAACTTTGCAATTATAGTATAAAAAGAGTTTCAAAATGCTGTGTTTTTGAAGATCTAAACTTTTATTGAAGGTATAAAAGAAAAGAATTATTTTACAGTAAATAATATAAAATCATTTAATTGTTTATCTCAAGAAGGCCAACATTTCTAAACGACCATGAATTAGGGTAGCAGCTGCACAAGTGTTCTGAAAGTCAGAGCAACTTTCAATGTGCTTGGGCTAAAATTAATATTTTTCATAAAAAATTATTAAGAAGATGATTCAAATTTACTGTTTGTCTATATTACACTAAGAAAAACTAAGGCTAAGAAAAATGATTTAAAAACCAAAATTGATTTCCTAAGTAATAAAGATCACTAAAACCTTCATTTAAACTTACATCTTAAAAGCCACCAGTTAGTTATGTTTTCAGGTACTTTTTGTTTTGATTTTAGTTTAAAGTGTTTTGTTTTTACTTCTTTGTAGGAAACCCCACAAGGGATATTTTGTTTTAGATAATACTCTGTTTTATAAAAAAAATTGTTTTTACTCCTGCATGCACTTTTTCATTAGTTCCAGTCTAATAACAAGTTGAAAGTCTGACAAGTAATTCTGTTCTCCAAAGGTTTAATACTAACTGATTAAATAGTCTTAATTTACTCATATTACAAATTGTATAATTCTTCGAACGTATAAAGTTATGTATGTTCTATTTGAACTTGCGCCTTGTTTTACGTCACTCAAGCGGTATTTACTTAGGTCAAACCTAAAACTGACATATTAAAAAAAAAAAATCATTCAAACTGAACTCTTACAAACTTTAATTTTTCATTTAGGCAGCTCATTGTAATATAATTAGTAGACATGTTTTGTAAAAAACATTTTAAATTAAAGGCGTGACATATTTAAAACAAAAATTCAATTTTCTCAAATACGTAAAGGTTGAATTTAAGTCCTTTTTTTACTTCAAGCCTTCAATTACAATGTCAAATAATAGGTAGGCTAACGTTACTACAAACGCTAATAACGTTAATACAAAAAATAGGTAACGTTTCTGAACGCTACAATTCTATGGCATAAAGATGATAATAATAATATTTTCATATCAAATTCAAATAGTATAAAAGTACATGGGTACTTACAATTGGTAGTAGTATAAAGCCAATACCACTTTTCAATACATGGGGGACCAGTAAAAAATTCAAGCAATAAGTGTCATAAAACTACACCTTTTAATTGCTGTACAGTCCGAAAGCTTTACTAAACAAAAACGTTTACAAATATGATACTTAGAGTGCATTTTACTGAGCACATAAAATAATACTACAAGACTTTTTATTATGCACTGTATTAAGTGCAATTTTACTTGAACAGTTTCTGCTTTAAATATTTTCTGTAGCACGAAATCAAGTATGAAATTTATCAAAGTGGACACAGATGAAGGTGCGAGCGCCTGAGTTAATCAATAATATCTACTAAATTCTTGAAAAGAAGATATTTCAAAGAAATCGTGTTAGAAATTAACACCATATGGATTCCAGGTATTTAGGAGATTTATTGAAGACCTGAACTGGTTCTAATGCGTAACGGAACATACTAAGGTGCAATAAGGTGCAGCGTAAGGTGCAGTGTAAGATGCTGCGTAAGGTGCAATGGATTTTGGGGTGGAAAATATTTTTGTTTGTTAAACATTAAGCCTTCTAACACAGCTTCTCTGAACGCAAAAAATAATAATGTTTTCATCACTCAACGTGAAATTACAGGTATTAAACAGTAGGTAATACATTCCATACCCAAATAAAAATGAGTGAAGGTATAAGTATGAGATCTTAATTATGGATATGAGTGTTACCTTCAGAGAGTCGCTTGATTTTTTAAATGTTTTAGTTTTACTTCGTTAAGATAAATATATAAAAAAACAAGCAATTTACCTAAGTTATACTCAATTACAAACAATATAATTTTCTTTAACCCATAAATAAATTAAAAACACATGTCACTCCATGCAGCTCTAACTAATGTGAATACAGTAAAATTTCACATTTGTATTACCATCCGTTCCTACTTGAGCTTGATTACAAAATGGCATATTTCGCCTACTTTAAATGCCTATAATTGACACGTGGAGCCATAAAATAACTGGTTTTTACCTTTAAAACCAGGGAAGTTATTTTTTTACTTAAAAGGCTTTGCATTTAACACAAAAAATACTTTCAGAGAGCAGATTTTACTGCATTGCCCTAAAATGTGTTGACTGAAGATGGATTTCCACATGAATGTCGAAATATTTAAAATTTTGATTGTATAAGAAACGTTTCAAAATGTACAAAACCAAGTCGCAGTAGACAAAGCGATCATGTCTCGGGGATGTTCAGGAATCTGTAACGTGTGAGAAAAACACATCCAAAGTCTGCATACTTGTACCACTGCTTTAAATTATATGACAGATTGAGTCAACAGCATTTACTTGACTTGGAGCAATGTTATAGTGATGAGTAACTCATAGCTTTATTATTTTCCCTTCGGCGTGCAAGTATTGAATAGAACAAAAATAGAAAGACCTTTAAAATTAATTACTTTGTCAATACATTTGAATACACCACAGTATAAACATACACAAGTGCATAAGCGGAAAGTTATGTAACGAAGAGATATCGTCCAAGGGTTATTCATATTAAAAGGGGGCATACGACATAACGACGGAGAGTAAAAGTCTGTAACGTTTCTCAGATAAAAATAAAGAAATCTGGGGAATATTAGATGGAATGAATGCCTTGCGCCTCGAAGACTGATGAGTTTCCGATCCGGGATCTAATTAAAGCAAGGACTCGGCAATAAAAACCCCGCCCGACACCAGTGTCGACATCAGGCTAATGATCATTTCTTGGCTCGAGCACTTTTAATTTCGAGAAATACACTCCCTTCAATAATTCATTTTTCATGCAACTTTAATTTTCATCGCCATAAGTCAGCATCGACTACCCCCTCCCCCTCGAGAAACCGATTCCAATTTGTAACACATGCGAAGCCGTTGGCAATCTCATTTATTTTGCCACTCTTCTCGGACTTTTTCCCCCGGTAATTCGGAAGGAAAGGAGGGCTCTTTAATAAAAGAATATAAAAGTTTCACTCGGTGCCGATTGTTTTTAAGACCGTTCCCAACGTTTTACCCGGCGCATGACATTATTGAATAACTTTTTTCTTCGCAACAATCAATCACGTAATGGATTCATCACTGTTGCCAACTTCGAATATGGAAATTTCCCTCGAGTACATGGTTTGTTTTACATTGTATATATTTTTATTACTTTATAATCAGAACGGACGAACTCACGACTTCTATATTAACAAATATCGGGAAATATTTAGATGATTCAATATGACAATATCACTACGATTTTAACAGAGATAAGATATAATTGGTGACTGTATTAGGTACCAGAGAGATCAAATTAGAAGATTTAAATACATTCCAATGTCTCTTCAAAAATAATAAATTTGTCCATTTTAGATAAAGGAACAACACTAATTTAGAGTATCTTTAAAAGGTTAAAATTGACTAAGGTTCTCTTTGAATGGTAAGGAATTGTCATCTTAAGGCCTTTAAATAATTTATCAGCTTTAAATTAGCTGCCTTTTCGTGGAGTTTTCCAAATTTATTTCTTCTCATACTAATTTCCCCCTATTAAGACCTTTATATCGCAAAACAGCTTGACTTATACTTACGTTAAAGGCATTTTGAACTATTCATGGTCAGTTTTGTAGAGAATAGTGCAGTTCTTCCTGTGAATTAACGAACAATAAAGTATACTTAAATATTCATTCCGGGTCAATGGAAAGAAGGGTAGATTTCACATGTGGCCATCATATCGAAGTGTAAAACTGAAGATACATTATTATTAAATGTTTGATTAGGCACAACACTGTTCGGACAATGACTCTCAATGTTGAAATGTTAATACAATCGTAACTTCCAAAAGCTTGAAAATTACATTCTTTTGAGACCGAACAAGACAAAAATTGTTACAATCTTACACATTTCTTTGCACAAACGTGTACTTGATTAGGTGCAATTAATCCAAAATTATGTTTATAAATATACTCACTTATAACGGTTCAATTGTATACTTCTATAGCTTTAAACGGTCACCATATTGAAGTCATAAGACTTACCGAAAAACAAGTATGATTAAAATGTTGCTTTAAATGATTTGATAATTTTGAGGTATGTGTCAATTTAGATTTATATTGTGAAAGAAAAACGTTTTGCCCGAACGCGAATGACCGCCATATTGAAACGTTTTATTGGTTAAGACTGACTAACGAACTCTCTCAAGATATATACTGCCTCTTTGCCAAGTTCAGTCTGAATCTATTAAGGACTACGGCAGTTATTGTGGGCCCAATTATTATTCCCGTAATGTTGTATACTACTTACCTAAAACTTTGTTCGCCCGATATCTGGAAATCTGACTCGATATAAAAAAATCACGTAAGAAAAAACTTTATGGTAAATAATCTAAAAATTTTAAAATACTGGTCCGTTTTACAACATAATTCACACATAACCATTCATTTTTAATATTTTGAATGGCTGCTATCTTGAAACCTTAAAAGATATCGAACAATTGCAAGAATAAAAATTATTAATCATCACCTAATATATCTAAAAATGTCTCGTTTGAATCTATGTTGAAAATTAATTGAGTTAAAATGTGGCCATTCGCAATCATTTTAACTAAATTAAATTGTTTAACTCATGAAATTTTGAAATATTTCATTGGTTAAGACTGTCGAACTCATCAAATCGATATACATATATTGCCTCTGAATCAAGTTTAGTTTGAATATATTAAGAACCAGGAAGTTATTGTGTTAACAATAATTATTTCCGCTATGTAAAGCTTACTACTTAAAACTTTGTAAGCCTCCTATCTGGAAATTTTTACGAAATATTGTAATGTTATGAGATTTTGTATAAAACACGTAGAACCAAAGATTATTGTAAATGACCTTAGAATTCTCAAAAAATATTTTTATTTTTAATGTACAGTAACTGATATATACCCTTTCCTTTTCCAAAGTTTGAGTGGTCGGCATCTTGAAACTGTAAGAGATTTAGAAACAGTCCAAGAATAAAAGATTAGATAATTACGTAGTATAATTTTAAAATATATCTTTTGGGTGTATGTTGTGAAAATAGTTGAGCTAAAACTTTTGCTCGAATTCGAATGGCTACCATGTTGAAACGCTTTATTGTTATTGATTAAGACTGACTAAAGAACTTATCTAAGCTGTGTTTTAAGTAGTACTACCTTTGTACCAAGTTTAGTCTAACGTTTTAAAAAATACGGCAGTTATCTTATTCACAAGCTCGAATTATAATGCATATACTGGTAAGAAAAAGGAGGGCTGGCTTTGCATTTTCACATTTTATGTCTGATTCTAAGCTAAAAAATAAGAACAATCTTTTTCCAATTTTCACTTTATTTAGCATCTATACTCCATTTTGTTTGTTATCAAACAAATGGTATATTTGTTGTTGTCTTTACAATTTTTACAAAACTTTGTAAACGGGTCCATGTTAGAAGGTGTTATATCAAAAACATTTTTTAAATAAGTTTTAATAATTTCAAAATGACGGCAATTTTATTTTTGTTTTATGAAATATTAGCTGTTCCCCGCGGCTTCGCACGCTTTTTGTAAGCTTTGCTCGTGTATGAGCACTTCTGGTTCAAGTGAATTATATTGTCAACGCCGATGTAGAGTTTACCTTGTTGACACTATCAAGAAAATCTGCCAAAAGTGTATGTTTATGGTCATTGTACACGTACATGTGCTTAATAATAAAGTGGTCTAACATTCAAGCTATAAGGCCAAACAGAAATTCATTTGAAAGACAAATATCCGTAAAAACTTAGCGCCTTCATATAGTGTGTGGTTATTATACACAACTATCTCGTAATTGTAGTTTACAATGTGCAGGCGCTTTGATAACTTATATATTTTGCAGCGCCTCCTGGTGGTGAGTTACATCAATGGGCATATCATATAAACCTTCTACGTGGAAAAATACATATACATACAAATTTTCATAATGATCGTTCAAATAGTTTCTGAGTCTTTAAAGGACAAACACACAAACATTCATTTTTATATAAATAGATCTAATAACCACTGTTTTGATCAAAATTTTATACGGCACATAACAGTTTTGAAAATAACTTTTACGTTTGCCTCATATGTCACAAATGTCTCATTTGTAAAATCAGTTAAGAAATAACTACAGTATGTTGTAGGAAGTTTCATATAACACAAACAAACTAAATGGCCCATAATTTTACAGGCCTTTTAAAATCACTGCAATTAAAAAAGCTGTTATTTAAATTAGCTGCTACTCTAATTAAATTATTAATTAATATTAATAGTTCATACATTTCCACAACACCTTATTGACGATAGGAAAATATAGTAAGTCACTTTTACTAATTCGTCTGTCTTCATATAATAGGTAAAATAATCCAGAAACTAAAAATCAACATTTTTGTTTTTAGTTATGTTTAATTAATTTATTTATTTGGACACTCCTTATGTAGAAAGAAATAAGTAAATCAACACAAAAAATAAAATATTAAAATTTGAATGGCCTCATTTACATTAGGTACTAGAGAAAACAATACACTATTAAAATCCAGTTTTAAAATGGTCACAATAAATTATTACAGTAGCATGAGACTAAATATAGTAATAAAATATTTATACATAATATAGAGAAAATATAAGATAGACATAACACACTGTAATTTTTTTATGTTCCTCGCAAACCAATGCATTAAAAACCATTGGTATCTAATAAAACAAATTAGATTCTTAAAAGTCTGTATTGAGACACTCTATATAGCCCCATTCTTTTATTTATGTATCGAAAAGTTCAATTAATATCTTTCAAGTATTAGTTTTCTTAAATTAAGAACTATTTAAGAGTAGGTTTATTAATGTATAGAATAACATGTCCATTTTATTCCGACTCAAAATTGTAGTTTTACCTTGTTTTGGAGTGTTCTTTATATTGCACAGAAGGTTTGTTTTACCCTGAGTATAGTTAAGGCAAATTCTATGATTGTTTTACCTTTGAAATTCAATGATTTTCAAATCTCTACGTCATTTACAAGTGTAGCATTTATGAGCTGTCTGTCAAGATTTCAAAGTATTAATTTCTTGTGATCGTTGAGTTTTCCTCCAGTCCACCTTCGTCTCAGTGCAGCGTCTGGAATCTAACGCTGTCACAGACTTGACTCCTGGAATTTTGAGACTAAAATTAATCCAGATTATAAGAGGAAGGTGAACTGGAGCTAATTTAACAGTAACATTGAATCAAACCTTCTTTCATAACCACTTTATATGTATTAATTCCTCATTCTTATTTAACATGAAGATATAAGTTTAAATGAATGAATGAATTTATTCCAATAAAATATAGATAATACATAATTGCAATAATTAATTGTACAAATAAAGTTTTGTACATGCAAAACAAATAAATACCTTAATACCTTACGCATCATCGTAATACAAAAACAAAATAGCTAAAAATTAAAAACGTTTTACAAAACATATTATTAAGTACAGATTTCTTAGGCTTAGGAATAGGTCTACATGGGTGGGTGCCTGTGCATAAGCCTGAGTTACGAGTATATCGAGATCTGCCTAAGTTTATTACCGAGAATAAATTTTAGTAAGTTCTAATCTGATATCCTTGATGAATGTAGTTTAATTTTGGAAATAAGAATTGTTAGGTAACTGTAATAAAGCAACTAATTTACAAAAGATAAAATTATTAAGAAGAATGAAAATTAAAGAAAATATTTTTTTTAACAAAAAAGAGTGATAAAATCAGCTTATTTGCAGCACTAATAATTTGGACTATTAGATATCTAGTGAATAGTCTAGATATAGATTAAAAAAACCGAACAATATATTGATTGACAAATATAATCAGGGTAAAAAATCATTTTGCTATTCATCTGTATCAGCATTTCAAAACAAGTGTAAAATATGCCAAGTTCTAAAAGAATGTGCACTAATATAATAACAAAAAGAATAAATAACCAAGAAAATCTCTTTCCGAGCTATGAAACACCAGGAGCTATAATGTTTAAGTACAAAACAAATATACGACATATTTATTATTTACATTCTGTTATACATTATCATAGAGATAAGAACAAGGGTCATGGAAGTCTAGTATGAAACGTTTTGTCAAGTTAATATAAAACAGTTAGACTATCATTGTTATTAGTCGATTCATAAAATTCTTTCAGTTGGTAAAACGGATGCTCCAGTAACCAGTTCTTCAGTCTTCGTACAAACTGCTGTTTTTCAGTCTTTCTAAGGTATTCTTGGAGGGTTCCATAACTTTGCTCCTGCGTAGGTAGGTTTCTTCCCTATCATAGTGAATCGGTGTACTGAGAGTTGGTAGTTGGTGGCAAGCCTATTATTTGTAATTGTGCACCGGTTCTTGCTGCTTCAGGTGACTTAATATGGAGAAAGGTGATAGTTTCCAAGATGTAGAGATTGACAACAGTGAGAATTCTCAAATCATAAAATGGATGCCTGCAGGATTCCCTTTGCTGGAGGTTGCTAAGAATTCTGATTGCTCTCTTCTGATGGACTAGGAGACGTTACGTGTTATTCGCTGAGGTGCCTCCCCAGGCAGCAATCCCATATCGAAGGCGACTGTCGTATAGGGCGTGGTAAGCAGTCTTGACTGTTGCTGTGTCACATGTACTTTTTATCCTGCGAATTACATATAATGCTGTGCTCAACTTTTTGCACAGAGAGTGCTCAACTTTTTGCCTCTCATACGAGATGAGAGGCCACCATCATGTCGGTTATATTTGACTTTTGTGATTGATTTGAAATTTCTTGTAGGTCTAGTTTAAACACTGGAATAACAAATAACCTATGTCTATTTACGTTTAGAAATTATGGTAGAGCCATTGATTAAAAAATATCATTTATATGTATAGGGATGTATATACTAACGACGAGACAGAAAGATTTCTTTACTTTCAAGACTTTTAAATACAGTATTTCCCGTAACTCAATGGACAAAGGTATATAACCCTATTGCTGAGGTCAAGATAACACATTTCACAATATGAACATGGGTTTCCGGTTCTTAGTTTCCCGTATGTCTGTCTGTACGGTATATGTTTTAAAGAAAATTTAATAACTTAAGAACTAATAAATTTAATCGTACGAAATTTGAATCAAATGTTTATGGTAAACAAGGCCAATTACTATTAAACATATTATACTATTTTGAATACATTAAAAATGGCGACCATTATAATCTTTTAACTTTGAATACTTTAAAAACCACCAATTGTACAAAAGTTACCAAATGACATTTTTAGTGAACTTTATCACAATCTTAATGACACCAAAATGATGTAAATAGAATAATATATAACTGAATTAGAGCAGATATATTATATATAATATATTACTGTGACAAGACATAGGTACACTGAGGGTTAGTGATTAGCCAACAATAAATGATACCATAATATTATTTATGTTAATTGAGCCTGCTACCTTTAATGTGCGATCAAAATTTGGTTGATGTATTAACCAAAATTAATATATAAATCTATATATATATATATATATATATATATATATATATATATATATATCTATATATCTATATATATAAAAATGAATGTTTGTATGTTTGTCCTTTATGGAATCGTGAACTATTGGACCGATCATGATGAAAATTTGTACGTATATGTATTTTTCCACGGAGAAGGTTTATAAGCTATGCCCATCCCTTTCCCGATTCAGGATTCCGCCCCACTGGTTACAGAAATACCCATAAGAAATGCATTGCAGCAAACATATGTTAACGTCTTTTCAAATTTTTAATCAGCTGTTCTTTGTAAACATATATTACACTTATAGTTTTAAAGCATAGAGTAAGCTTAAGAGAAACGACAAATTTTGTTTAAACTGTTTTTGCAATCACTGTTAAACATAGACTTTACTATCCAGATAATACAATTCAAATTTGACGTAAAAATTCACCTTTAACTGCAATATTTATTTAATATAAACCATGCTCATGCTTGATCAGAAGAGTAATGCAGATATCATAATTACTATCTTACGTTGGCTACAAATATAAAGAATGTTATAAAAATCAACCTTAGTTGTTTTTTTTGACAGAAGGATGGTTCTCAAAACTCCGTGTGTACATATTCTCTCGATCGAGACAACAAAGCAAGCTCAATCGTGGCATCGGAGATATAACTAATTTAATCTAAAATTTATTATAGTAAAAAAAAAAAATTACTAAGTAATATAAGGACTTCGGTTCTTAAGATTTGCGTGCGAAGCCGTGGGTAACAGCTAGATAGAGGCAGGAATATGGTACATACCTTCATAATACGCCCAAGAGGCTCACGATGGAACGACTATCAATTATCTCAGCAATGTTTAGAATGTGATAGAAAAAGAATAAGTGAATATAGTGTACTGTTTTCAACGGGAAATTGCGTGCGAAGCCGCGGGCAACTTTTGCAAAAAATTATTGAAATGCGCAGCAAAGCGCGCCGGGCCCGCTAGTATATATATATAAATTAATGTTTGTGTGTTTGTCCTTTATGGAATCGTAAACTATTTGACCGATCATTATGAAAATTTGTATATTAATTTATTTTTCGACAGAGAAGGTTTATATGCTATGCCTGTTGATGTATCTCGCCACCAAGCGGCAATTCAAAAGTTTTTGAAGCGCCTCTACACTATAAACTGCGATTACGAGACAGTTAAGTATATTAAATAGCGAAAAAATATTTGAAGGCGCTAAGCTTTGATGTATATTTGTCTTCAAAATACATTTCTGGTTGAACTTAAAGCTTGCGTGTTAGACCACTTTATAATAAAGTACATGTACGTAGACAATGGCTATAAACATACACTGTGTGTGACAGATTTTCTTGATCGTGGCAACAATACAAAACTCTACATCGTCGTTGGAAATATAATTCACTTGAACCAGAAGTGCACAAACACGGGCAAAGCTTACGAAAAGCGTGCGAAGCCGCGGGAAACGGCTAGTTTCTTTATAAAAATATACAGATTGGCAGACGGGAAACTTAGCATCGGGAACCCATGTTCATATGGTGAAATGTGTTTGTCTTGACATGAGCAATAGTGTGATATGCCTTTGTCCAGAGAGTTACTGTACAATCTGTACACTTTATTCTGCAATCGTGTTTGCGAAAAAATTGTATCCAAATATGAAGAGTTTTAGTTGAAAGATATTAAAATGTACGTTGTACAATCAGTGCAGGACTGAAGGTGATAAAATTATTATCTAACCTTAAAAATTGTCTTGATAGCGTAAGTGACAAATTCAAATGTTTAATATTTGTTGATTTTATTGAAACATTGCTATAACATATACCTTTATGAAAAAACCGTAAATATGTGCACGAAGATAATGAAAATTGATTCTGAGCTTAGGGTACGGCATGTTTACAATGCATGAAGGACAAGATGAAGAAACGGGCATGGTTCAGCAAAACATTCTCTCAGAGACTGCAGCTCGAGGAAACAAGCGACTGAAGAGAGTTCATCATCAAACACATTTTTAAATATTTTAAAATTAAAATAATTCATTTCTATAAATTGGTAAGGATATGTAATTTTTCAACCCGCTATTAAGACCAGCTACAATTAAAAATACTAATTGTCGTGGCTTACTATGCTATTACATAATAACACTCGATATTTTTTAGTACTCAGCTTTAAAATATTAAGTATTTCCATTTTTGATCAACCGAGTTTGTGATACATGGTATTGTTGGATTCACAACTAAATGGTCTAATTGTAACATAATAACTCTACATTTTTATGATATCCAGATGTTAAGATATTTACGCTTTAATTTAAATAAGCCTCTATTTCGAAAATAAACCTTGTAAAAAATTTAATTGTGTTTTAATTGTATCTTTGGGTTTCAAAGCTACATTTAAAATTTTAATTTAATAAATGTAGTATTCAAATGAAAAACGATGATTTCTTGTATCACTGAACGATGGAAATTGTCCGAAAAAATCCACTCCTTTCACAAAGTGACTAGGTTTCGAGGAATTATTGAGTTTTTGAAAGTTTAAACTATGATTTTCCTTTAGTCCAGCGATAACATCTTAAAAGATTGGTAGAGAGTTCAGAGACATTCTTTATATAAAGTAGATTAAAATTACTGATTATACAGGGTGATTCAAAACTAAACGGCAATCTCTCGGGAGCTTATTCTATAGCTAAAAACAAGTAAAAAAGTTCATATAACCATATGCCCGGAAACGCTTCGTTAGCGAGTTACGCCTAGCGAAAGATTTCGCCCGGATTTCAGAACCCTTGGTGAAGTCAGGCCGTATAAAAATGGTAAAGGTAGTTACAAAGATACAAATACGATTGTTTTTTATGTTTTTATATCTGACAAATTTATTAAAATTCGTCCCAGAGCTGTAAATGCAATACTTTCAGAGATATCTTACGTAAAACACAAGAATTGGTGCAAAGAAATAACACATTTTTGTGTTTACCGTAAGATTACTTCCATAAATGTTAAATAAAGGTCATTTTTTTTTCTTAAACAGATTTGTAGAACATTTAATTCTGAAAAGATTCATGTGAATTACTTAGGAAAAAAATTAATAATAGGTATTGAAATTTAGCTTTATTTAAAAATAAAACAGACGCACAAAAATGCATATTCTTATCTGCATAAAATATTAACTAATTGTGAGTAACAGCTGATCATTTATTCTAGACTGAAAATTAACATAAAATGTATTTACCTTTATAAAACTGTAATAATCACCTATAATAGTTGCTCAAAGTGTCCTCCGTTGTTAGCAATGCACGTTTTCGCACGACGAATCCACTCTTTTCTAGCGCGTTTCATAACGTTTGGAGCATTCTTGATAGTTTCTGCCGCCTCTGTAATGCGATTACGTAACTCCTCTATGGTGTTAATCCGTTTTGAATAAACAATTGACTTCATCCAACCCCATAAGAAAAAGTCTGCTGGCGTGAGGTCAGGAGAACGTGGTAGCCATTTTACTGGTCCATTTCGACCAATCCATTGTCTACCGTATGTATCATTTAAATAGTTTTTCACATCATTAGAAAAATGTGGAGGTGCTCCGTCGTGCATAAACCATGCATTTATTCTGTTTTGAACAGGAATATCTTCCAAGAGGGTAGGCAGGTTTGTTCTTAAAAAATTTAAGTACGCTACTCCATTAAGTCGATTAGGGAGGAAAAATGGACCAATCAAATTATCACCCAGAACACCAAGCCATTGACTGAAAATGTATGTTGAAAATGCCTCGTCGCAGTTTCATGTGGGTTGTCGTACGCCCAAGTATGGGTATTACGAAAATTTACAATTCCATTTCTAGTAAAACAGGATTCATCAGTAACGAGAATACGCCGAAGAAAATACTGATGTCGTAAACAATTTCTTCTTAACCAGCGGCAGAACATCTTCCGGGGGGGAGTTCATGAAAAAGGACAATTTTTTTATTTGTTATTATTACGTTTTCAAACCCTTTTAATTGGATAGAGGACAGTTTAAGAAAGAAATTGTATTTTTTAAACCTTGAAAATTCTCCCCCCCCTCCAGGGGGGAGGGTTTTTGCCGAATTTTAGCTGTTTAGTAAAATTACTAAGGCTCAAAAACTAATAAACATTTTCAGCTATTTTTTTTTTTTATTTTGTCATGAATACTGGTCTTTAAAATGTGGAGTATGGGTTTGTACTTAGTATTAAAACTAGGTAGAGAAAACTTTTTTTCAAACTCAGAAATAAATAAACCAACTTTTTTAGTTAAAAAATGATTTTTAAACACTTCTCATTATTTTAACAGCAAATCCATACTCCACTTTGTAGACAATTTAATTATGAACAAAATAAAAAAAAATTAGGGCTCTATCTCTTTTACAACCTGAGTTATTCAAATGTTTGTTATATAAAAACAAATTTTCGGAAAACGTAAAAAAAACTAAAAATAGTAAGGAAAAAATAGACTAGTTGATGAATAGGCCTACCTTTTATTAAAATTCTCCAGCACCATACATTATGCCCTCTAGCTCCTTCCTCTTTTCCTCTTCTTGCAGATTTTTCATTCTCAAATAGTTCCTTCTTCGTTTGACTCTCTCCGACTTCGCTTGATGGATTTTAAGTTTTCGACGTCGATCTCGCACTCTTGCAATCATGATGCTTTTTTTCCAGGTGAAATTTTGTTCTTTTGAAGAATGTTGATAGCTGAGGCATTTCCAAAGTTAAATTCACTCACACCCTCAGCTACAGCAGCTTCAACTATCCTTCTTGATACACTTCTCGCTTTGTCACATTTCCGCCAAATGAAGCTATGTAAGCTTTCATTGGCATTCTGAGTTTGACCTTTGAGACATCTTTCTAACAGGCTAGTTTCTGTGAGTCTCTTATATATTGGAGCAATATGTTTGAGAACAGTTGGATTGAGAGGTGTTTTTATGTTGTCACTATGGCTTCCAGGAATTTCATTATTAGCAATCGCACGGTTGTAAAAACACCATGAATTTGTATCGGTTGGACACTTGGTATGACTAGGTTTTTCATCGGTCGATGTGCAGTGGTGAAGAGTAGCTAAGATAGAGTTTCTAACAGTGGGTGCATCTTTGTTGATACTACTAAATACAGCATTGTGGTAATACCTGGTAAGCTTTTTGATGGTTGAGTCCTTTAGACTGCCATGGGATTTTCCTCCAAGAGTGATTTTTTGAGCTTTGCACACTTTTACTTGGTTGCGGAGAGCAGTGCCCAGTCTTTTAGAAACGTGATTTATACACTCCTCTTTTTTTAAAACATCTTCTCCATAGATGTTGAGGTCTTTTAAATGAGTGAACACCTTTGAATCTCCATCGCTCACTAATGTTGTGTAGCGAAATTTGTAGCTTAGTGAGCGTTTCCAAAGAATTTCAGCGGCGGCGACTTCCATACCTGGAGAGGATCCTTCATAATTCTTATCGCAATCTATAGCATGGCCTGCATACCAAATGTCAAACTCTGGGCTTCCTCTTCCCAAATCATGTTCTGCTGAGGCACAGTTGCGACAAAATTTCGAGAGAACGCAGTAGTCAATTACTAGTCCCGTATCTATATGAATAATAGAGCCTACTCCATAGTTTGACGTAAACCCCCTTTTGTGCCACGATCCATCGAAACTGACCGCTAAGTCTATGGCACTATTAGCTTCTAAGGCGCTGTTTTCTTTCTTTTTGACAATGTTCACGCACACGTGCTCGTGCTTTTGAAAGACTAGCAATACCGGCCATTTTTGTGGATTTGTTTACGCTTTTCATACACTTGCTATAATATCCCTTGCTCATAATGTTCATGTTCATTACTAAAGCAAACTGCTCTATAGCGGCATATCCCTTGCTTATAGTACTAAAAGCTTTAGCAACTCTTTTGTTTATGTCGTACTCAGTTTCGGATTCTATTTGCCTTGAACTAGACATGGACATTATGTTTCCGGGCACACAATCACTACATTCCACAGAAAGCTGAGCGTTAAACCCTACTCTATTTGTAATAGATAGCTTCAGGCTTGACCTAAAACAATCGGGGCATAACAAATTTGTCACCAAATTGCTCAGAACACTTTTGTCCACGAACAAATATTCAGGCGCAGCGTCTAAATCTTGTAGGCCTACCTGGATGTCACTGTCTACAAAGTCCTTTTTTCTGACGTTCGTGTACAAATCATCTATATTCATTGGTTCTGGTACATTAGGTTGAGTAGACATACTTGGTCCAGGTATTAGACTTATTTGCTCTATGTTAGGAATAGGCTCAGGCATATTTGGACTGCCTATTGAACTAGTGCCACTTAGAATATCCCCACTCAGGATTTCATTTTTTAATTCTAGATTTTTGTCCAATTCCCATCTCTTTTGAATAGCTAACCTAGCTCTATCTTGTTTCACTTTTGAACTATTTTTCATTCGAGGCATTTTCCAGCTGAAACTAGCCTAGTTTGGCTACTCTACAATACTTACTTATTTATTTATTTATTTATTTATTTCCAACGGCAGCAGCCAATTTACAAATACAAACATAGATAGTAGATACAGCGGAAAATAAAATTAATACGAACAGATGAAAAATCTACATAAAGTAATAAAATAGGTATCATACAAAATTTGATAATAAATAATTAGTATTCAAAGATGTAACAGTTATAAATATCCAAAACATAACAAAAAATAAAAATAGATTAACAAACAACAATAATTATTCAAGTATGGAGCGAACATAGATAAATTGTGCTAATAAATTAAAATATAATATATAACATTTAACAAATAACAGTGAAATTAAATAAATACAACATATAATACAATGAACATGCACTTAACACAGATTAAAGCTAACTACTGTAGGTCTTAATCACTAGTCCCTCACAGAAAGAAGAGAGAAGGCCTGCCGGCGAACCTGGTGAAGTCCATCGAAGAACAGGTCACACCCAGACGCAACCTGATTTCCCAGGCGAATAACCTTGCGAAAGGACTGTTGAAGTCGAAGTCAGTTGAGTGGTATCTTCGACCCAGCAGATCTCGAGATCTTGTGTTTGCCGGAACTCTGAGGTCGATTTCAGCTAGGAGATCTGGAGAGTTCATGCGACCATTTACTATCTTCCAGAGAAGGACAACATCAGCCACGTCACGTCGCAGGGCAAGAGGTGACAAGTTCAGATTGCCGGACAGTTCCTTCCTCCACAGGCACATCAAGATAGGCAAAGCCCAGCCGGACACCAATCAAGCGAAGAAAACGCCTTTGTAGAGCCTCCAGTCTTGTCCTATTGCCAACAGTGTAAGGCGACCACACGGGACTTGCATATTCCACAAGCTGTCTCACAAGGGAACAATACAGAGAGCGAAGAGCAGAAGGGTTTGTCGATGCCTCTGGAGAATCTTGCTATGAAACCAAGCATCTTGTTTGCTTTGCTACTGATGTGGTCTATATGTCCAGAAAATCCCATGTCGCTGGCAAATATAACGCCTAGGTCTTTTATACACTGGGACCGTGGAATGGATGTACCAAAAATGGAGTATACGTATATGACTGGATATTTGATGCGGTGATAAGTTATACAAGAGGCACTTACTGGGATTTACAGACATGTTATTCCTGACACACCAATCCTCAATTCCGGAAAGGGCTATTTTGAATTTCTTGAGAGTCTTCTGGTGTAGACACAGCGATGAAAATCTTCAGGTCGTCAGCAAATTGTAAGGCCTTTACAGTTTGGGGGGGGTGGGGGGGGGGGGGGGTGGGGGGGGGGGGGGGTGGGGGGGGGGGGGGGTGGGGGGGGGGGGGGGTGGGGGGGGGGGGGGGTGGGGGGGGGGAATGTATTTTTCACAGTAGTTGTGTCCCAAAAGTAATATTTTATTTTGTTCTTTTTTGTAACTTTGGGTTTGAAGGATTGAATCAAAATATGAATAATATATTAATAAGAAATCTATAATACAATTAAGTCAATGGATGTACAAAGACTAATGGGAAATAACTGTAAAAGGTATTGTAGCTATAATAGGTAAAAGGTAGAAGGACATACACTAAACTGACTAAATAGATACAACGCTTCAGAATAGGGCGTTGTTCTTATTGAAAAAAATGGCAGACAAACATTTTTGATCACAAAATGTTCATACAAATTTCTGTCACAAACAGATTCTCCATACTTCCCTAAAAAAAAATTGAAGGTCCCCAAAACAGTTTTTAAAAGATTGTTCAAATGATAAATTTTGCTACTTACGCTGAAAAACCTATCTTTCAACACACATTATGCCAGTGATGAAGCGTGTCACTCAGATAGGTGGTAAAGATGGCTGCATTTGGAGGTATGAAGGCGAGCACACATTTCACACAGGACACCGAATTCCGCTATTGCTTCTGCCTCACTTCGTGACGCCAAGTACATTTCCATATTAGAACTGGAACAGAAAATAATCCATTGAAAAGAATTTGTTGGTAAGAATTTTGTTGATGAAATGAACAAAGTAGTTTTATCTATTATTTTTAAATTGTGAACTTTTTGAAACCATCTAACGCATTATTGTTTTATTTTCTTTATTGAATTATTGTTATTTCATTTTCATTTTCATTAGTGGTATTTACTCCAGCACTGTATCTGTAATGTTGTGATGCAGCAACGCATGCCTGATGCAGACTTGAGTATCAACACGTTGATCTATCTGAAATATAGCCGTCTTCTTCATCTCAGACAATTTTCATGGCATATCAAGCTGATATTTATAAATCTATTTTCTTTAAGAAGATTTTATATGAAAGTATTTCAAAAATTGTCTGAGTTAAGGTTTGTGTACATTGGGGCAAGAACTTTTCCTTTCTTGCACTGACTTATAATCTTCAGTTTGTCGTAATTCCTTTGACATCTGAAAACACTTGTGGTGAAAATCATCTCCATGAAATAACATCTTGATGGCTAACTTGAATGCGACCGCTGATCTCTAAAAACAGGACCCAAAGCACTCTAATTTGGACTAATTTCTTTTGGTGGACTAATAAAAGAGATATTTGAAAAGAGTATACAGTTTTCGTTGTAAGAGAGTGTGCCTTCATATCCCTCCTTATTAGCATATCTTCTTGAGAGATGGTATAACTATCACGAATTTAATGTTATCTTTAGCAATGACTGTCCCGCAGTGAAGCAACGAGGTCAGATTAGTATATTATTCTGATTGTGATAAAACTCCCCATTACCTTTTTTACAAGAGCTGCTAAGCTTTTAGATTTTCTCCTATTCCTCCACAATATGTAACTGAGTGTTAGTGAAGCTCAAGAAACAAATTGAGATGCCGTATAAATTTGAAATTTAGTAGTCTATGTAAATTCATTTCTATATAGGCAATAATGAATTCAATGTTGGTAAACATCCCTCCAAGGAATTTGGCTGTGTTAGTTTCAAAACTCAGCTGGTAAACTTTATCTTGTATTTGTTTTTCTGTCTATCCACAGGATCACTCAGAAACAAATTGAGCTATATACTTGAAATTATGAATGAGTCATCGATTTTGATAATCGGGCAAGTCGTTAAATTCTATAATTAGTGCAGCCTGTTATGTGACACTTGGACTAGCATACTTCTACTTTGAAGTTTCAAAAGCATGTGAAAACAAAAACAATTTTTGTTCTGTAAAGTTGAAACAACTTATTAGTGCTGAAACAAAGAAATTATTTATGAAAATCTAAGCAAAGTAATTAAATGTTATAACAACTGGACAATTCCATCAAAAAACCATATAAACTATAAACAATTTGATAGTGTCCCATTATGATACATACTCCAATATTGTTTAAACAGGATCTCTTAGTAGGGACTAATTAGCTGGTATGCAAAATTGCAATTATATACACCAGGGCAACTCATGATAAGCTTGAATTAGTTTAATTGTAATGATGTAATACTGTATAGTAGGCCTACTAATATAACCTACCTCAGATCTTGAATGGAGCGTACACATCGCAGATAAGAGACCCCTTGTTCTAACTGTTGTATTTTCTTAATTTTCACCTGCAGTTCACTAAATGTTTTACTACTACTGGTATCTTTTTCCTTGACAGTGGCACATAGTTTATTAAAATTTTCTGTAATCTCATCAACTGTGTGAGATATGCCATCGACTTCATGGACAGCATCAGGTGAAGAAACATTTTCACGTGCTTTCACTATCTGAAATAAAAAATGTAAAGGTAAGCAAAGAATTCTAATGGATAATGAAAGGCTCTAAAGGATGACCATAGTCAAAAACAATACAGAATACAACCATGTATGCTATATACAGCATTTGTATATATATATATATATATATATATATATATATATATATATATATATATATTATTTAAGGAGGTAAAATATCAAGTAGAACATTTAATAGAAAACTAGCTTTTTTCACATGGAGCAACATTTCACTGGTCTACACTTACACTGTGAGTCAGTGAAAGATTGTGTAAGCTATGGAATGAGGAAAAGCATGTATTGATTCATATACTTCTTCTACATTCTACTAATATTTGTTTGTAATAAAAGTGTTTATACAATACTTAAATATTTGTTTTTACTGTGGTGGACTAAGTAGGCCACAGCACTGCACCGCACCGCTCTGTGCAGGACAATAATTTAGACAGATGCCGGAAAAAAATGCAGTGCAAGAATGTAATATTATCTGCTAACTTGTGATTTTTAAAGCATAATAAACTAAAATATCAATAACTGAGAAAAAATCGTGAGTTTTAATTTTGTTCCTTATAGAGTAGCCTATATCATTGGCCAGTTTTGCTGCACTGAATGTGTTAAAACATAACTTCATACAATTTTAAATAATAATAAGTAAACTAGTGCAAAAAATATTTTTGGGTAGGGTACGATAAGCGGACCCGGTTTTTTATATTGAAATTGGCAAACGATATTACTCAATTATAACCATCAATATAATCAATTGATACTAATTAATTATTTTGAACAATTAACTTAAATAATCTATATCAACAGCTGTAAACACTTTCAAATAATACACGTAAGGTAATATTTCAATTTTACATAAGTAACATTTGATTATTAAGAATGGCAGTCAATTTTAGAAAACTACACAACATTGGGGTAGGGTATGATAAGCGGACCCGGTTTTTTTATATTGAAATTGGCAAACGATATTACTTAATCATAACCATCGATACTAATTAATTATTTTGAATTATTAACTTAAATAATCTATATCAACAGCTGTAAACACTTTAAAATAATACACGTAGGGTAATATTTCAATTGTACATAAGTAATTTTAATTATTAAAAATGGCAGTCAATTTTAAAAAACTACACAACATTGTTTTGAAAGATGATATTACATAAATAAAATATATATGTTTTTGTAGCTTCAACATGTTGGACTCTTACTGAAAACCCCATTATGTGAAATTTGTGGGAAAGAAACAACTGTAACTGTGAGAGGAGCAAATATGGTCGTCTTCAGTTTTCCTAATTTTTGTTATAATAACTTGTTTGATCACTGTAAATATTAAATTCATATTTTAATTTAAAACATATGATTGTTATTGAGGACTATAGATACTTTTATATCGATTGACAGTCTAGGATTTGAGATGCGAATATTAGGTATCGAAGACTGCAATCTTCGATTTAAAAACCGGGTCCACTTATCGTACCCTGCCCCAACATTGCTTTGAAAGATGATAAGACATGTTTTTCGTGGCTTCAACATGTATGACTCGTACCGAAAAACCCATTATGTGAAATTTGTGGGAAAGAAACAAATGTAACTGTGAGAGGAGCAAATATAGTCGTCTTCAGTTTTTCTAATTTTGGTTATAATAATTTGTTTGATCACTGTTAATATTAAATTCACATTTTAATTTAAAACATATGTTTGTTGTTGCAGACTACAGATACTTTTATATCGTTTGACAGTCTAGGATTTGAGATGCGAATATTAGGTACGGATGATTACATTCTTCGATATAAAAAACCGGGTCCACTTATCGTACCCTACCCAAAATTTCCATCTACTATTGTATGTATAGTCTATACAATCTAGCTACTTATAATAAAAAATTACTCATTTTAATTAACTGATATAACCTATTTTAGTATCTATGGTTATGGGCATATATTTGCAACAAAATGGTAATATAATTTCTATTACAAAATCGAGGTTAAATAAATACTATTCTAGATATATTAAGCTTAAGCGAAATTCACGTCTATACACTGGGGCTAGTCCTACCTCTTTTTCAATAGTTTCTTTCTCTTTAGAAAATTTACTCAGTAACGATTCACATTTTGATAAATTTTTGACATCATTTCCAAATTCTTCGTTGAGTTTTTGGACTACTCTCTCTCTTTTATGGGATCATCAATCATACTTTTAATAAATAATTAAACAACGTTATTGCAATCAAATCAAACCCTATGCAAACAAGCAAAAGCTGTACTTATTTTGTAGGTTATGTCAAACACAGATGGCCGGAAATGTCACACGACGACACTAGAGCAGTACTATAAAAAAAGGTTTTAGAATAATTCTGCTGTTAAAAAAATATCACAACAGCACTGATGACATAAATGGCACTTATCTCCGTGCTTTCAAACAAATTAGAAAAACAAATTAACTATGTACAGTAATTAAGAAATGACAGTTGACACTGACTGATAGTGCTGGTCAACAGCTGGAGCTTTATAAAATTATCATAATTATATCATTGTACACGTAGTTTTTGTTATCTATCGTTTCATGGGAAAAGACTTACTTATTAAAATCATATGGTAATTGACTAGTATATAAAATACTAAATTTATCAATAACTCTACATGTTTACAGTAAGAAAAATATGGAAGAAACGCATTTATGGGTACTTTGGGATTATACTGACCACACCCAGACATGAATCGTTATTTGACATTTTGCTTCTACTGATTACTAGATTAGCGTAGAAACAATATTTCGTCAATATAAAACAGGAATTGTCTTATCGCAAACCCCTCCCCATCCTCAGACAGAGGTCAAAGTCGAGCGGTCTAGTAGATAACGTGATTGCAGAGTCTCGCTGCCCGTTTCAGCTGGTGCGTCGCTTTGTTGTACTTCCATGTTTTACCCCTACATTTCTCCAAACACAAAAATTCAACAAAAACAAACATTACCAAACAAAAACTAAACTCTTTATTGAAAAAAATACACAAAACTTGTTTTTATTCTTGATCACACTCCGCCACCCAAAATCCGAGTGCCTCCAGCCATCAGCGCGGGGCAGCCCCGCGCTGATGTCAACGAAAGAAAAACATCCCTCGAGATAGTACCTATCAGTAAAATATCAAATTCTAGAGGGGCTGATCAGAAATATAAATTGAATTTTAATGGAAAGGCAATTATGTACCGTGCAAAAAACTCAAATAATCATGTGATGCCGGTCTGCCGTAATCGGGATACTCGAGAAAGATAAGATAACAGCGACAACAATACCGATCATAATACCTGGAAATGCCTGTTGATTGATGGAATGTTAGTTCTGTTACTCAACTACATCGATTTATAACGTTCTAAGTTCATTGAAAAAAGTGTAAGCGTTGGGGGCATATAACGGAATCTGACCCCATTAACAATTTATAATCGTTGTAAGTTTGTAATTTTGTAATTAAAGAGTTGTTTTGGTACTTTGGGATTATACCGACCACACCAGTATGAAGAACACAAAAATAGAAATTTATAGAAACAAACATGATAGAACGAAAAAACAACTCTTCAATTACAAAATTACAAACTTACAAGCATTTCCCAGGTATTGTGATCGGTATTGTTGTCGCTGTTATCTTATCTTTCTCGAGAATCCTGATTACGGCAGGCCGCGCGGCATCACGTGATTTGCACGGTACATAATTGCCTTTCCATTTCAATTCAATTTATATTTCTGATTAGCCCCTCTAGAATTTGATATTTTACTGATAGGTACTATCTCGAGGGATGTTTTTTCTTTCGTCGACATCAGCGCGGGCTTCGACAGCACCTTCGGTGGCCGGAGGCACTCGCATTTTGGGTGGCGGAATGTGATCAAGAATAAAAAACAAGTTTTGAGTGTTTTTTTAATAAAGAGTTTAGTTTGGTAAATGTTTGTTTTTGTTAAATTTTTGTGTTTGGAGAAATGTAGAGGTAAAACACGAAAGTACAACAAAGCGATGCACCAGCTGAACGGGCGGCGAGGCTCTGCAATCACGTTATCTACTAGACGCTCGACTTTGACCTCTGTCTGAGGATGGGGAGGGGTTTGCGATAAGACAATTCCTGTTTTATACTGACGAAATAGTCTTCTACGCTAATCTAGTAATCAGTAGAAGCAAAATGTTAAATAACGATTCATGTCTGGGTGTGGTCGGTATAATCCCAAAGTACCGTTGTTTTTTCGTTCTATCATGTTTGTTTCTATAAATTTATATATTTGTGTTCTTCATACTGGTGTGGTCGGTATAATCCCAAAGTACCCATTCATGTATGAGTATAATGAGAGGGAATCTTTAGTTTTGTTTTCTGTCAAAACTGATAAAAGAAGAAATTAAGTTTTAAACGGAGTTTTTCACATCAAAATAAGATTACACACTTACTGTCCTTTTTACATTTGAGTTATACATTTTAGATTGCAATAACAAAATAACAATGAGGTAAATTTGTTGTGCAGACCAAATGTGTTCAACCCTGAGTTGTTGCCATGGTAACGTAAATAAACAACTATCCATCAGATGAGATAAGAGCTAACTTTTGAAAACGTTGTTATACTAATTAATAAATTTCAGTGTATATAAATTTTTGTGAGGATTTTTAATCTACAGAGTTTCTTTTTTACATCAAAATGGTAAGTACTGTACTTTCAGAATTACATTGGAAATTTCACAAGACGATTAACTTTTGAGTGTGGGTCAGCAGAAGCTGTTTTAGACTAGGTACACTTTACGAGTATAAGTAGATTTAATAGCCAGCGATTGTTGTGGGGAGGGGGCACTTCCAAATTATCTAGAAAATATAAATCAAATCATCTAAGAAGACAGATAACAGGTTTTCGGACATTTGCTATCTTATTTGTTGCAAAAATAGAAGTGTAGGTTTTGAGGATTGGAATCATCCTCTTCTTCAGGTATCAAAAAGCATTAAAGCTTAAGGTTAAACATACACAAATTAGAAATTAATCATTGAATGGCGATGAATTAGCCAAAGTTAACAATAGAAAGTTTCACTTCAAAATAACCTCAAGCACATCACATGATAGTTCAGATTGGCTATAATGTAAATAAACCATGTCACTTCATAAAACAGAACCACTGAGCAACATACACTTCTCATATCAAAGACAGTGAGAAACCAAAGAAAAAGAGAGACACTTCCTATACCAACAGTGCAGCATATCATCTGAACAAAGGGACAGGATAGCGATGGTTTGGAGTATAAAGAGTAGAAACCTTTGACCTTAAATTTGTTTCTTAATCTTAGTCATACTCTATATTTAACCTTATGTCTTAAGGTAACGACAGAAAATGTAAAAAACCTGTTATCTTTTCAAATCAATTATCGTAAATTATGAAATTTAAACAAAGCATCTAAGAAAGTTAAATACCTTTAAAAATAAAAAAATATTGATTTAAGTAATAGATTTTTGCTGCCCACCCTAAAATTGAGGTGAAAATCTTTCAGATAATTGTGGTTCATTTGAGTCATAATCTCCTGTTTCAATTGTACAAATATGTTGATATCACTATCATAAAACCCTGTTACAGATATATGAGTTTTTGTCAAATAAATCAAACTTTTTTTTCTGCTTGGTTAATATATTTTTGAATGCATTTAAGTTAAAATGTTTTGTCACAGTTCATGATTCAGAGATTCCCAGAATATATCTTAATTTATTAGATTATAGAAAGTAAATATACTAGTTTATGTTATTCACATCAGCATTTTTTTGCTCAATTAGTACAAGAAGGTGAGAAACCTCTTGTAAGTGCATTTAGTCCTAAAAGGACATTTGCGCTTGCTTCCAGAGAGAAACAGGATATTCAGGATGTGTAATATTAGTGGTAGGGGATTCACTCGAGATCCCATGAGGAGGAATGTTGGGCATTATTTTTCAGCTATGTTATCTTGGAAAAAGAGGAGGCACGTTCTGTTCCAGCCTCTTAGGTCAAAGGAGGCAGGAGACAGCACTCCCTAATGTATAGGCTAGCAACAGCCCTTAACACTAAAGGAAATCTACCCATTCCAACAATCATCCTCCTCAGTAGACTAGACCTATTAATCCACCTTTGCACCTAATACCATGTCAACAGTGGAGTCTTTCCAACGCAGTTAAAAAATGCAGTTAGTAATACCAATATTTAAAAAAGGTTCTGATTTGAACAGCAGTAATTATTGTCCTATATCTTTGCTTTCATGCTTCTCAAAGATTTTTGAAAAAACTAATGAAACAAAAATTGTTAAAATTTTTTGAAATGACTGATTTTTTTTAGTAATAATCAATTTGGATTTAGATCTGGTATGAATACAGAGAATGCACTGTTGCATTTCATGACAGATGTGAATGATGGTTTGAATGAGGGTAAATGTATTAGTGGTCTTTTCCTCGATATAACAAAAGCTTTTGACACTGTGAATCATAAAATTTTATTGGATAAATTACATCAATGTGGAGTGCGTGGAGTTGCATACAAATGGTTTCAGAGTTATTTGGAAGATAGGAAGCAATGTGTAAGAGTTAATTCTGTATTAAGTGACTCTGGAATAATAAAGCAAGGTGTACCCCCAAGGATCTGTCCTGGGAGCAATATTATTCATTGTCTACATAAATGACTTATGCAATGGTAGTTTACAAGGAAAAATAACTTCTTTTGCTGACGACACAGCTCTCTGCTATTAAGAATCTAGTTGGAACAGTATAAGGTCCAGTATGGAAAATGATTTTGGAAGCACTTCAGTGGTGGTTTACTATGAATCACATGCTGCTGAGTGTAGAAAAAACTAAATATATAAATTTTAGAGCCTCAAAAAAGATATTAACTTCGAAAATCAAGTTTATTACAAATGTGCTAAGTGTCTAGGTGTTTTCAAACTGTATGTATTGGGGAATAGTTGTGCTGTAGTTGATAGAGTAACGCATATAAAGTATTTAGGAATTTTTGTTGTGATAGCGAGGTTAATTGTAAAATTCACATAAATCATTTAAAAACAAAAATTAATATTTTAAGGTATTTTTATTTTCTTAGGAAGTTATGTAATGAAAGAGTTATGCGTGTGCTATATTTTTCATTGATACAGAGCAGAATTGATTATGGAATTATCTTTTGGGGCAGTACATACGATACTTATCTGAATGCAATATATGTTCAACAAAAACATGCAGTAAGGTTAATATTAAATAAAGGAAAGACAGTCCATTCGCGTCCGCTTTTTTTGGATTTGAAATTTTTACCATTGAAAATATATTTTTGTTTATAAAGTTCTGAAAATTTTCTTTTGCAAGAGTGGTAATATGCCACAAAAAAAATATAGAATATAAGCAAAAATTAAGATCCGGGAATCAATTTACAGTTCCTAAACCAAATTCTAATTTTTTACAAGAACATTAAATTTTATAGCACCAAGAATTTTTAACAAATTTACCAAGCAATATTAAAGAATTATTGAATATTGACACATTTTTGAAAAGACTTAGAGAGTGGCTGCTAACTTTGGAACACATTGACTTTCTGATTCAAATTCAGCAATAACATTTATGTTTGTATACCATAAATATTTTCCATCTTTTTCGCTTAGATGCTCTTTTACATACAGTAAACTAAAAATAAAATATATATAATATATAATATATATATATATATATATTTTCTATAATGACATATTTTCTATTATTTTTGTTTCAATAATTTATCATGCAACAAAGAAAACAAGCACTGATAGTAAGAAGAAAATTGGCCGAAAAAAGTTTAAATAAAATATTCATTCTTTCACAATCTGGATGCTGTAAAACAAGTTTAATGTTTAATATTTGGAACCTCCGAACAGGCCACGTGCCTTGGAGGCCCTAAATTTTCTCTTCTGATATTTATATAATCTAGTATATTTACAAGTTTTTTTTTATAACAATATTATATGTAAGGAGACTGAAAAAAATTTATGTTAAGTTATTTTTTTAAGTTACGTTATGTTATTTTTTTTAAAAATCTAAAAACATGTTCATTTAGTACATATAGTCAGTCTTGGCAACTATAACTATATTGTTTATGATTTTTAATCATGTAAAGTTCTTCATATATTTTATGTATGTTTTTGTGGCAGAAAGAGAAAATAAATACATTTATTTATTTATTTGGAAATAGTGATATGCCACTCCTGGACATCTGTATAGGATTACCTGGATTTAAGTGACACATCAATTTTTACTATAAATAATGTTACATAACCCTATAATGTAGCGTAATAGATAGGATCTTACCTGCAAGTGTGTTACAATTTAAGTTATGGAGAAAATGTATGATGGCGAAGATACTTTTAAGAAATATTTAATCAAATCCCTTTTGACTATAACTGTTTCACAGATTTTGTCCAAATTTTCTAAACATCCTATACATTTTCCAAACATTTCATATTTTCTATTCAAATAGAAGAGATCAAACTACCACCTCTCTCTACTTATGAAATATGAGATCGTGGATTTGGATATCCAAAAACTGAAATCCTCAATACACCACATATACTATTACTTGGAGACATGGTTAATAATAACTATTTTTAAGTAGGTCTAATATTATCATTTTCAGCAGCTGTAATAAGTAGGCACTTAAAATAAATTATTGATAGATCATAAGTATCTACCTTGGACTTACCTTGATAGTAGGGAACAGTAAGTTTAAATGTTCACTTAAATATTTGTATTACCAGTATTTAGTTATTTTTTCCTGTTTAAACGCACTTGTACACAGATGTCTCTTACATTTTTTTGCAGCCCCCAAAGAAAAAAGCAGGCAAAAGTGGCAAAGGAGGGAAAGCTGGAGGAGGAATAATTGATGGAGTATCAATGACTGAGATGTCTCGAGAGCAGTTAGAAGCTTTTGCCCTGAGAATACGAGATGAATTGGAAAGAGAGAGAGAGGAGAGAAATTTCTTCCAACTGGAAAGAGACAGACTGTACACTTTCTGGGAGATCACGCGCGGGCAACAACTGGAAGAGAACAAGGCAGAGCTCTGGTAATGATTGCAGCATATTTTGATATATAGATAAATAATTTGATTACATTTGTAAATTCAAAAAATATTTATTATATTGCACATTGGTATTTTTGCTATCTAAAATTTGTAAAAAAATATATTTGAATAAAAATATGTATCTCATAGCTTTTTATTAATTGTGTTTTACTTAAATCATAACAAGATAAATAATTTTTCAGTTTTAGTCTCTTTCTCTAAATCTTTTGAATAACAAAGAGTATGAGTTTCTGATCCTATACATTAGGATAGCTTTTAAGAGTAAGTTTAGTAGTTACTGGGGTTACTTGTTGTAGTCACTACACTGTTAAAAGTGAACTACATGCCAGCTATATATATATATATATATATATATATATATATATATATATATATATATATATATAGAAACTTGTCCCTCGCCCATTATATTACCTGTTCCTTACAGTTAGTCACTTGATTTGAAAATAAATCTATTCTGTAGTTTCGGAGGTTTCGTAATGAAGCAGCGGTATTTCGCTAAAACTCCACTCCAAAGTATGACACTACAACGATAACAGTGTTTGCCAACAAAGGAAGAAGGTGATCTGAACCTCTGAACAATTAGGGAGACAAAAGAACAAAAACAACATTTGAAGGTAAACAGCTCCAATATTTTGGCAAAGAGTTAACACAAGTTATATTGAATGAGAATTAACTGCAAGGAATGCCATGGGACATTATTCTAAAAATACTACGTACAAAAAAAGTATATCAGTCGAATTACAGAGGAATACAAATTAGTATAAAAGTGGGTGGTAGATCGTTCGCCCACTTGGTCATTTTTGTGTAGAAACAGTCCTATATGGGTTTTCTTTTGTAACATCCTTGAACTCACAACATTTTGGTAAAAACAATTTATTAGAAAATCTTATATGAAATAGCAAATAATCTTGTAAGAAAGAAATGTCATAAAAAACTCAACAGTCGGGCCTAATTTAATCATATAGCTTTCTGTTTTAAACTGAATGATGAATTGTTTCGTACATAAAAACAATAATAAGCGTTTGACTATTTTGTAGATTCTGTCTCCAAATAATTCAAATGCAACATATTTGTAGGATTTTAGTTTTTAACTTAAATAATTAATGCTCTCACTAAATTTACTATATGATTTGCTTAGTATTGCAGGCAGACTTTATATTTTACAACATAATTATAACATTTTTTTTAGTAATTTGAATAAGTTAAAAAAGATGTTAAAAAAATTTAACAAGTAACAAGGAAGGTAAGTTTAAAAACATTTAATGTTGGCGTACATAACAATACTCATAGTATTAAATATGCTATTGTATTGCATTTCAATACAGAATATTACAATAATTTATAACTAGTGTAGTTTTCTTTACAAACAAGTCTTAAAAATAAAGGTAAATATAATATGTTGAATTAAAAAAATAATGGAATTGTCTTGAATTTTACAGTAACAAAGACAGAGCGATTGAGGAAGCAGCAGAAAAACATGATATGGAAATCAAAATATACAAACAAAAAGTTAAACATTTAATGTATGACCATCACAGCCATCTTGCAGAGTTGAAAGTAAGTTAGGTATGAAACAACATTCATTAACTGCATATAAATGGCTATTATTTACAGCTGTAATGTGATAAAAATTATATTTACACCAAAGCTAATAAAACACAATCAACAATGCTATCTATCAGCAATATAATCTTTATTCTGGATTTGTTGCAAACAAGTTTATTTTATAAACAATAGTTGGTAAAGAAGATTAAAGAATGTCATTAATACAAGGTTTAGCAACATAGTGCTTCTGGAAAAGTTACTACTTTAAGATGCTCACTAGACATCATCAATCATCTTATCTGAAGATAAGAACCCTCATCTGAGGGTCATGTAAAAACCCTCATTTGTACTGTAGTGATGTAGTGAATCCACAAAGTTGTGATTGCTTATTACTGCCTGGCTAAGATGACCAATGTTAATAACTATAGTAAAGAACATTGTGACGAAGATTTTAGAGCATTTCTAACTTATTTTCATAAACATTTCTTCTAAAGAGGGTTAACGTTTACATTAACCTGAAAGATATAATCAATGCACAGTTAAAAATATTAAATGTAATCTAAACTTGTAATTCGTTAATTTAAGGTGGTGTAGTTCATAAAAATACTAAATTTTGCAAAACTACAACCTGATTTTCAAGATAAACTGAACAATGAAAACTATGTCAACTGAAATCTAATTTACAGATACATCCTTTTTAACACTGCTTTTTTCAGGCGAACAACATGGTCACTTTGAAAATGGCAGAAAATGACTATTGTGAACAAGAACTGGAGCTGGAAAAAGACAAGAAGGCCCTCAAAGCCCAACTTATTGAGATGGGTCTCACCCACGAGGAAGAGATCAAAGCATTGAGATTGGTAAGTTTGTTATGTACATAATGTTTTCAAAATCTTTGTTATTGTCTCAAAGAAGAACTTAATAGAAGAATTATTTTGCCCATGACCCATGAATAATGTTGTTCTATCAATGTTTTGTTCAGGAACACAGTTCTGAGCTGAGTGAACTGAGGAACAAATTCTCCGCTGAGGCAGAAGTACTGGAGGGCAAAATGGATGCCAGACTGGCAAGTTTGCGCAATCAGCTGAGTCTCAAGCACAAACTGGAGTTGGCAGAGGTATGATAGTATTTGACTCTTCTTAGATAAGTAGAATATATTCATCTACGGCATATTTGTATATCTACACGGTTTTTATTTCTCTCTTATACATGTATTTTAATCCAAGAATGTAGATTGACAAAAAATGTGGTGTCAGGTGTCACTAATGGTAGGTATAATCATATCACTCAAGGGACAACACAGTTTAACATCTTCACTGTGACATGAGACATGTACTTACCGACTTTAGAACCGTTGGAACAGTAATAAGCTGTGTCCACCGCAGTCAATGTGTTAACACTGCGTAATGATACGAAGAAAAAGAGAAGATAATAATATATGAATACAGCAAGTCATACAACCTGAATGGTATATGAACAACAATACCTGCATTAAAGTGTTGAATCTTTGATTATAGTAATTGTGGTCATTATGTATTCAAAGTTACAAATGAGAAATATTCTATTCATTAGAAGATTAGATCATTCTATACTTTTTTCAGCATTGACACTTTTTTCATGTTATACTTTTATAATCTCTCCAATAAGATCAGTGCCGGTTTTAGCACTACTGTACTAGCGCCCTGGGCGAGATTAATACTGCATCTTTGATCAGACTAGTTGGATAGATTACGTCATTGGACTTAAAACTAATTAATACTATTTAAAATAAAACTCTAGGCAAGATGGCGGTACTTCACGAGATCTGAGTCCATTCCTCCACCTAAACAGCAAAAAACTCATCAAGAGAGTAAAATGATTTGGAGAGTAACCATAATTTAATTTTAACTTCAAATGCATTTTTATCCAAACATTGAACGGTCTCCCGTTGATTTCTTCAGCGCCCCCTAACTGCAATTCAATTATATATGAAAAAAGGCTACCGGGGCCCCTTTTCGTCCGGCGCCCCAGGGCAGTCGCCCAACCGTGCTCTACCCTAACGCCGCTCCTGAATAAGATTACATTTCAGGAATTTATGTAAAATTAGTTTTAATTAGATGCCAAATAGTCCAATGACCTTTGAGGTGGTTTTACCATATCACTGCTGACCATAAGCTGTTCCCATTATGATATAGAAATGGCCACTACTATCTGTCTGATTTATTTACATTTTGTCTGCAAAACATACAGATGAAAAAAGAAACATAGTCAATAGTCAAACATCTTTACACGTCTCATATGTGTAAGTATTTACTAACGAACATACTTGGGTGATGTGATGATGTTTTTTATTGCAACAGATTATGAGACTGATAAAATTTTTTACATTTATAAATTTGGCAGCAGTGTTGGGCACAGGATGTAAAGGGAGGATTCAGACACACTAACCAAGTCGGACTATTTTGATGCAGGCTGCTCTAATCATCAGTGGTTTTTTACACTCATTTTCTTTATAAAACTGTTGGTAACAGAAATAATCTAGGCCATATTATATATCAGATTAACCAGAATGTTTTATGGTTTGATTTTATGTATAGTTTACATAATAATAATGATTAGTAATTTATGCTCCAAAAATATAAAGCAATACAAATTTTAGTTTGACGCTTTCCCCTGTCTGTTTTGATAAAACATGTAATAAAGATAACTCGACCCTCTCATTTAAGTGCAGGAAATGTTGTGTGGGAATAACAATAATTATATCCGTACTTGGAGAATTTCTCTCTCAATAAGCTCAATTTCGGATTATCTGCTTGATGGACTCCTAGCAGTAAAGAGTTACTCAAGTTGAATTCTACTAATATCCTACGAGCATTTTAGTATCCATTTATTACTAACCATACACTGTTAGGCTTGACAAGGTAGGAGAATGACATAGGTAGTAACTTAATGAAAAATAAATAGTTAACAAATTAAAGTATAAGTAAATATAAAATGCTGAGGAATTGTAACCATGTAATCGTTGTATTTTTAACTCTGTCTCCAGGTATACTGTATATACATGTAATTATCCAATCAACAAAATGTAATGTGAATGTATGTGATAATTATTATTATCATCATATGTAGCACAATATCAGTAGCGTAGCCAGAAAATTTCGTTCGGGGGGGTCCGAAACCGGGGATCCGGGGGGACGTTATGTGTGTTATTTGCCAATGGAATTTCACTGGTAAAAGGTAAATACCAAAAATATGGAGCTTTAGTAACTACGCCTTATAGAAAGTGGAAAGAAGTAATAGGCAAATTAAACTCTCACAGCAACTCTAGTACCACAAATTTTCTTGTATAGCTACAGAAACTTTACGATGTTCGATTCTGGCCGAGTAGAAGGCACCAAAGTGATGTTGGATTTCACTGGATAAGAAATAAAAAGATCAAAACAGAGCTTCACTCAAGCGTATAATTGACTCAACTATATTCTGTGGAGAAAATGAAATACTCCTTCGGGGACATTGGGCCACTGATGACGGCCCGAAAACCCTTTAGAAAAGAAGGGCGATTTTCAAGCGTTGCTCGGGTACAGATCAAACTAACGGTCGGAAAATGCACCGGAAAAACTCTACTGATTAGAAGTTCGGCCACTTTGGATTTCACTGATTGGGGTATTTATGAATGAGTTATAATGATGTTTTTTTGTATCATTACACTGCAGACGAGTATATAATTATCGAAAAAATCACTTTCGGCCGGAAATAAAATACACCTGAAGAACTTCAACTACTTCGGACTTCGGTTATTGAGGTAAACGTGGTATTTTTTTTATTGAGTTAGGACGACGATTTTTTTATCATTAAACTGTAACTCGACTACCTATATAATTATCGAGAAAAAAATCACTTCCGGTCGGTAAATACCAAAGAAAAGCTCTCTACTGATTCGTTTTGACGATTTTGGATTTCACTGGTTGAGGTAAAAGTAGTACTTATAATTATGTTAGGATATTGAATTTAGAGATTAATTCAACGCCGACTAATAAATATATAGTTATCGAGAAAAAAAAATAATCAATTCCGATCGGAATATACTAAGGAAAATGAAATAATACCTCAGTCAGTAAAATTCAAAGTAGTCGGAACTTCTTATCAGTAGAGTTTTTCCGGTGTATTATCTGAGCGGAAGCGATTTTTTCAATTTTTATTTGATAATTATATAGATATTAGTCGGCGTTCAATTGATACCTAAAATCAATTGTTCTAACATAATTCTAAGTACCACTTTTATCTCAACGACTCAACCAGTGAAACCCAAAATCGTCAAAATCTGAATCAGTAGAGCTTTTCCTCGGTATATTCCGACCGGAGGTAATAATAATACTTTTTATTGTGTCAACAATAATAAAAATTGCATACAATCGTCAAATTAAATTATTTAGAAATATGTATATCTATTTTAAATTGCCCCCCATTCATACCCGTTCATACACAGTCCACACTCATTCCTAAGACTGAATACATACTTACAGCCATACGTTTTAAAAATCTTCTAAATTTTACACCAGAAATAGAGGATGATCGAATTACTTTAAACTTCTTCTCAGCGGCTCATCTTAATCTCTTCCACTGAATGAAACACCCTCGACACCAAAAAGTGTCTCAATCGAGCTTTAAATTTTGTTGGTTCATTCAAATTTTTTATTTCATCAGGGAGCTTGTTGATCAGCTTAACACCAACCTCGGATGGCAAACGTTTTTTAAATGCGGCTGTTCTGTTCGAATGTAACCGAAGGTTGTCCCTGCCTCTTGTCCCGTATTGATATACGTCCCTGCCCGGACGAACTCGCACTTAAATCGGCAGAACAGGGCGACATCGAGGATGTGTAGAGACAGGGCAAAGTTAGCAATCCAAGCTCCCTAAAGGCATCTCTCCATGAATTTCGGGATTTCAATTTTGAAATGATGCGGACAGCTTTCTTTTGACTTCTAAATACTCGCTCAATTTTGTATTGTAGAACAGCTGCCCCATAGCCTCACTCGTACATTAGATGGGGGTGTACAGGGCCGAAAGTAGGCCATTTTTAGTACATCCCGGGAGCAAAATTTTGAAAGGTTCCGTAGAGCATAAATGCCTGAAGAAACCGTTGAGCAGGTACTTTCAATGTGATTGTCTCAAGTCAGACTTCGATTAAGGTACATTCGAGGAACTTGGTGGAATCAGTTTCCTCTATGAGGACATCGTCCGCCATCACAGCAGCGCGATCCTCAATCTCTCTTTGCCGCAAACAGAAATTTAGTGCATTTGATTTGGAGTTGTTGGTCCTCAGATTTAATTAAAAAAACTAAATAAAAAACTTTATAAAATTTAAAAAACTGAATACATGATTCAGTTCTACAAAGGAAATGATTTCTAATTCATGTTTTGTTGGAGCTTTAATGCAGAGCGTTGTATCGTCAACATACTGGACCATTTTCCCTCTCAGGAGCGATTGAGTTCCGCCTGCTGATGTACACAAGAAACAAGACTGGGTCCAAGTATAGATCCCTGTGGGACTCCATAGGAAGAAAGTCGCTAATTTAAAAATGATTTAATTGTTTTTTTTCTCGATAATTATATATGTATTAGTCGGCGTTGAATTCATACCTAAAAATCACCGTCCTAACATAATCCTAAGTACCACTTTTACCTCAACCACTCAACCAATGAAATCCAAAATCGGCAAAACTTGAATCTGTAGAGAGCTTTTCTTCGGTATTTACCGACCGGAAGTGATTTTTTTTCTCGATAATTATAATAGGTACGGTGTACAGTTTAATGATAACAAAAAAACGTCGCCTAACTCAATCGGAAAACCCCACGTTTACCTCAATCATTGAAGTCCAAATTAGTTGAAGTTCTAATCAGTAGAGTTTTTTCAAGTGTATTTTTCCGACCGAAAGTGATTTTTTCGATAATTATATACACATTTACAGGTTAATGACACCTAAAATCAACGTCTTAACTTAATTCTATGTAGTTGCTTTACGTCCCCACGACGAATTTGAACGAAGTGGTCGCTAATTTAGACTGTTCGCCGTGTTACGGTTCAGGTTACTTTGCGACGTCACGTGACCGCGCCCTATAGAAATACCGTGATTACACTACACTATCCGAAAGACCGAGCCCAAAAGTATCGTTTGATACTTTATGATTTAAACGAAAGGACAATTATATTTTTAACAACGGTCACTTCAATCAGTGAAATCAATCAATTTAATGTTTGTAGACAAGGAGTAATGATAACTGTCCTTTTTTCTCCTGCTCCATGCTTTATTTTTTAATATGTCTTAAAATTTCGGGGGGGGGGGGTCCGGACCCCCTGGACCCCCCCCCTTCGCTACGCCACTGCACAATATCATATGGGAGTTATAATAACTCAAAATATACTAATATTTTACAAGCAACCACAATAAAAAGAGAGAAGTCTGTAGCTGCATGTTTTGTAACTAACTGGCTAAATAGAGGACAAGAATTCTCTTTACATTGTTCAGTTCCACACAAAGATGTAGCCAGCAGGGGATCCAAAGGGTCTGGACCCCAAATTTTCAATTACCTTTTTTTAGTAAACAATTATTATTATTTAAATAATTTAGTATTACTGATATGTACTGCTGAAAGATCGTTCTCAACATAAAAAAATGGGCTAAGAGCTTTTTAAAGAACAAAATGAGGCCTTTTTTCTCTGTCCACTATGGAAAAATAACAATGATCTGGACCCCCACCAAATTTTTTTCTTGGCTATGTTCTTGGTTCCTCATGAATTTCTTTGTGAATGGTCATATTGCTGTGTGTCTAATCTGCCCATTAGTATTTTCAATTTTTTGGAGTTATTTTTGAATTTTTATTTTTAACATACCACATGAATGATTACTAGATGATATAATGTTAAGTGATATATTCGTAAGTGTCATGGTGAACTGAGTTTGTATAGGTATATCTAAAGATCATATTGTTTCAGTGTGTGTTTTTAATCACAAATTTACTCATAAACTGAAAACAATGTAGTATAAGTTTTATCTCTTTGCACATAAAACTTGTTTGAATAAACTTGGTAAAATTTTGGATTTGATCAGAAGAAGCTTGTTGTATTTTTTTTATAGAGATTGACCTGTTTTATAAATTACATTTTAGACTTTCCTGTTTTATTTAAAATGACAAAAAAGAATGTAAAACCACAAGACTTCATTCAGACATATCTAAATGTTTCCTACAATGAACTAAAAAGAAAACATAGTAGGCCTACTGTACATTTTATATCAATAATTGGACTATCTACAGATGTATAAATGATTACGTGCACAATAACAAGGCAGTGTCTTTCAATTACAGGTTTTCAACTGCCAGATCTAGAGTTAATGGAAAGGGAATCAATAATGCATAGTACACTGCATTTCAATGTTACACTTGAAGTCTCTTTGTGCTGTGAACTCTTTATACTTCACACAGATTACATACCAGATCGAAACCTATTTGTTTCAAGGTGGAGGAACGAAAGAACCAGCAGATCCAACATCTGGTAAACAATCACCAGCAAGCCTTCAGCGAGTTGAAAGCCTACTATAATGACATCACAGTTAACAATCTTGCACTGATCACCAGTCTTAAGGTTAGTATTCCTTCCTAGATATAATTGACACATTTGTTTTTGCTGTACATAGTGTATATTCAACTGTAAGTTATGAACCATCTTGAAGTGGAACCTCCTGAGAATAGTTTACCAAATAAAAAAAGAGTATATTTGTGATTAACAGGAGCAGATGGCTAAAATGAAAGACAATGAAGAGCGTATCGAGAAGAAACTGAAAGAAGTAAGCAACGAGAACAAGAAGCTGGTGCAGCCTCTCAAAGAAGCTCGGGAGCAAGTGACAGATCTACAGAGACAACTCACCAACTATAACAAGGACAAGACATCCCTTTCTGTGAGTCTTCAACCACTATTTTGGTTTGCTGTACACAAACCGATGTTTTTTTTTAATAAATTCTACGTATTCTTTTCTTCTAAGTTTGTTTGAAGATGAATAATTTGAAATGATAAAAATTAAAAAAAAGAAAAATTCTTTATTTATACAGGCAAAGCTAGGGTCGCATGGCCCTTTTTACACTTAAGCTTCGACAACGAAAAATTTAAAACATGAATTAAATATTACCCTAAGAATAAAAAAATTATAGAAATAATTACATTTAAACATTGTGGTGAAATTAATATAATATTTTAACATGTTAAAATTAAAATTGAAAAAAATAATAAATTAACTACTTCTGTAATTCTTAAAAAATATAAAATAAAATTATACTTTTAAGTGACTTACTTTTTTATGATAGTAGGAGTTTGGAAATTTTCCAATCGTTATAGGCTATATGTTACAAAAAGTATAACACTACATTTCAAGGGTTGAATTTACCCCCTTCTTCAGGTGTCAAATGCCCTAATACATAAAAGATGTATAAACTAAAAAGTAAGGTGATGGACTACCACTTAAATGTACATTTAAGTGATATCTGACTTGTATATGACCGGCCTGGAGTCCAGACTGGAAAGAATGAACCCAAGCGGTGTGAATGCACAGGAGTCAAGAGCACATACAACATCCGAATTATAGAAGGTGGAACACATATATAGCACAGTGATCTGCCCTCACTAGTTCGGGCTTTTGATACCTGAAGAAGAGAGTAGATTCAATCATCGAAATGTAGTAATAATATATATTGTACTTCATGTTATATGTTACAAGAAGTATAATATATATTATATTATACTTCTTGTAACATATAACATTGGCAAATGTCTGATATCATTCTATCCTTTCCACACATTATTTAATTTTCAGTAATGCATATGATTGATTCTGAATAACTTTACAGTAGTGATTTTAGTGGTATAAACTTGATGTTTATTTTTTAATTATTTCTGTTTGATTGATTATCTCTAGAACATGAAGAAACATTTGTCTTACGTAACCAAGCAACTTGAAGATCTGACGAACGAGTATGATGTACTGGAAATGGCTTTTGAAAAGGTGAATACTACTGGCTGTGATATAAATATAGTAGCATAATGGATGTTATTTTGGAGAAATGTATACTTGATTTTTGAATTATATTGTTGATTTCATGGAATTATAAGCTTTGATGTACATAAAATGTTGTACAACTCAAGTCTTGGGAAAACTTGCATTGAAAGGCAGAAATTACTGGATCACCAATGGAATTCAATTGGAAAAGTTTGGTAAATTTAGTCTGTTGTTATGATTTTAACGTTATTGCATGCTGCACACTGCATTTGAATTCTCATGAATGTTGTACATGAGGAGTATTATTGTAGAGTGATCAAGCCAGGTTTTTATTTTGTATTCCATGTTTTTGAATTTTTATAGATTATGTAACTTACAGAAATTGTTAAAACGTAACCATGTAAAAATAAAAATACTCGTACCTTGTTGAAAAATTAAGGAATGACTGTAACTATAGGTGAAGGAGGAGAGGGATGACCTACATGACAAGTTTGTGTCAGCTATCCTAGAACTCCAGCAGAAGTCCAGCATGAAAAACGTGTTGCTGGAGAAGAAGCTACAGATTCTAACCGCAGCTCTAGAACAAAGAGACGTCCAAGTGGCGGAGGTCATGGCTGCCACTAACATTGACCCCAAGGCCATGCATTCTGTCAATAAGAAACTGGAGGTAATAAAGCTGTCATATTTTAATGTCCCCATATTTGAAATTTCAGAGTTTTTTTTATTGAATAAAACTTAGCTGTAATCTCATGGGTTTAGCCAAGTAAATGTTCTCTGATTTAACTGAAGTCTACCAGCACTTGGTGATAAGAAACCTATTATACCTGTATTCATGAACAAGTTCAAGATTAATAATTTTTTCTCATAAACTATGATACAAAATTTATGTCAAAGGTACATTACAATAAATGTTCCTTGCTTCACAGTATTGAGTTGTGTAGGTCTACACGAAAACACAAAGTTCTGTGTGGTTTAAAAAGATTTTTCCATCAAACAATCATGGAGTTTTTCAAAATCTTAGGTCTTGTTTTCAGCTATTGTAAATTTTATTCAAATAGATATTTTCTATTCGTGTGGTATGATGAGCAAACATACTTCAGTTACTTGAGTCCAAGGGTTGTGGTGCTTACCTTTATTATTTGGTATAAATGACTTCGATGGATACTTACACATCAGAATTAATGAAATTGATTTTTGCAAATTTGATGTTGCATTTCCAAACCTAAAAGAAATACATTAACCACTTTTGACAGGACGACTTTGCCTCTAATGTTTGGCAGCAAGATTCTCATTTATTCTCCAACAGCTTAACTAAGATTTCCTCGCTCAGAGGACAGTTACAAGAGACATTCATTGTTGGCAAACAATATTAGCTACAGTTCAGAACCATATCCATCAGTAGTATCCATATTGCTGTTACTTTACAATAAACAGGATGGATGCTGGTCACAAAACATATTACTGGCTATAGGTCCACTGAGCAAGGTGTAGTTCTCACCATCTTTAATTACAGTGTGCAAATGTGCTAAATTCAGCTACAGTAGGCAGAGAATGGCAGTTAACCTTGTTTCTGTTTTAATGGAAATATTTTTGTCCAAACTATTTGTGTTCGTAATGAATGAATGATGGTAGAATGAGTGGAGAATATTTTTTTATATAATGTAGTTTACTATAATAACCTCCAAGCATGTTATGAGTTTGTCTAGTTATTTAAAACTCTTGTTGCAATATGTCTTGAGACTTAATTATAACTCTTAGTCGATTTTAGAATAGCAAATATCTGTAGTTAAGTACATATTAACAGGATAGTGTATGTGAATGTCTAACTTGATTGACTCTAGTCCACCATCAAAGCTTCACATATTTCAAATACCAGGCATCCAGGCAGCGGAATATCGTTATGCATTGAATGGTGACCAGAATTTATTACTTTTCCTTCCTGTATCATGTAGAAGGCATGATCAGATTTGTACTCTCACCTTTACAATGTCAATCTTAATTAGACTTTGAAAAGTGAAAATACTTCTTCACTGTACTAGGAACTCTTGGCCACCAAGAACAATCAAATCCAAGAACTCCAAACTGGAGGTGGCAAGAGTGATGAAGATTCACGATGATATGGTTCTCAACCTCGAGGATCGGCTGAAGGCCATGGGGATCTCGAGAGAAGAGGTGGGCCTCCGTAGTAGCTCCACCCTCCGACCTCAGACCCACAAGTCCTCTACATCAGTGTCAACACAGTAAGGGGTTCTTCTGACATAGATCTAATTATAGCTACTGATATAGCTGCACATGTTTTACAGCTATTATAATATTGTGTTTTAGTAATAATTTTTTGTTAATAGCATTAATTGTCGATCGTCTAGTCATTCTTACAGAGACAATTAATGTGATCCTAGAGTTGTAATACAGCATTAAATCGTAATGACTTTATTCTACAATATATTTCTTCTAGCCATAATGTATATGCTGAATGTTTTGTAATATGTATATCCTAATTTTAATTTGTACTTTTGTAAAGCTTAGCAGTTTGTAATAAAAACATTATTATTATGTTTAGCCTTTTCTTTGGCAGTGCTCCCAAATAGATTTATAATTTTTGATCAGTCTAAAATCCTGCCTCTTTTATATTCAAAGAATGTAATTGGCAACTAACAAACAGTTTAACCATGCCAGTTGGCCAACATTCTTTCAGATCAATGTGAACAAACACCATCATTGTAACCTGAGTTTATTGAGTTGTCCCTATTTATGGCCAGAAAACTACTACATGTTGATAAAGACAAGTGAATTAGAAGTATTCTTTTTTAATGTACCATTTTATTAATTAGGCTTTATGTCACTCACGAAGATGGACAATTTTTAATTTTATTTAAAAATCTTTTTAGCGTAAGATTGTCAAAAACTTATTTCCATATATTTTCCAGACTGTAAAACTTACACTTTAACTGTAATTTAAATTGTATAGTTTAAAAAATGTATAAAAGATGCTATTTAATGGCTTAAGAACTGGGTACCATTTGCCCAAAATCAATGTTCTGCCATAATAAGGAGAAAATTAGCACGTGCTTACTCGTCAGAGCACGCTCTTACCTTCAGGTGGACTAGCCGAGGCAACTCCGCATAGAGTCTAACGTATTAATACGTCAAAGAATATCATTCCTGAATCATGTAAGATTAAGAAATATAAATATGATGATTCATGTTATTCATTACAAAATAGTAGCCAACTTAATCCCCTTTATTGAGTAGACCTTGAAGACATAATGAATGAAAGTACAAGAAAATCTTTTATTTTTTAATTGAAACAATTTTTCACACAAAACAATATTATTATGTCACATTTTCCAAACACATGTCCCTTTATTACAGCATTTTAAGATATCAACCCCTATGATATACATGCGACATGAAGGGTTTTAATTTTCATTAAGCCGTATCCTGGATACGCCACTAGCGCATTTTTTTACCTCAGGACAGTGGTCACATGCGTTTTAAGTTAAGAAAGTAATTTTTACAAGTTTCTTTTAAAATACGTCAAAAACGGATATAAGAAAACTTGGTCATTAGTAAAAATGTGCCCCAATAATAATGATAACCCATAATTTTTTTGCAATCGAGGTTCGTTCTACGCCAAAAGGAATGAATGAATGAATGCATAATGAATAAATGAATAAAGTTTATTCCAGCAATTTATATATACATATATACAATCTTTCTTAGATGAAATAGCTATTATTTTATATATACAGCAGCTTATATATAGAAGAAATGTAAAATAAGTATAACGAATGGAATAATAAATATAACAATACTGGAAAGCCTACATGGGCAATCTGCCTGTGCATAGGCCTAGTTGCATCTAGCCGCCAACATAAAATTTAAAATAATTCACTGGATATGTTAGTAATAGAGTAAGGTAAAAAAAGATAAAGGGATGTATGTCTATTGCTTCTTGAATTTAAGCGGTGGAAAATAAATGAAATAAAAATGGTATGTGTGGCTAAAACTAAATGATCCATTTATGACGGAGTGAGATGAGAGAGAGAGAGAGAGTGAGTGTGTGTGTTCGGTTAGTAATAGCAATGAATACAAACCTTATAAGAAGCGCAAAGCTTATGGAGAATAGTCTGCCAAGTTTGTTTCCCGCCAAAACGAGCTTAGCGCGTCCGCCGCTAGGAGCGCTTGTTTCCCCCTCTTTCCCTCTCGCTCTAGCTTGTTCTCTCTCTCTGTCTAACTGGCCGCGCGCTGTCTTCTCATTCGCTCCCGCTCTGTCTTCTGTCTCACTCTAGCTCGCCACGCCACGAGCGCCCTTCACGCTGCCTAGCGGTGGACGCGCTAAGCTTGCCAAATTCAAATAAAAATTGGCAGACTTTTTAACATTGGCTTTGCGCTTCTTATAAGGTTTGTATTCATTGGTAATAGTAACAACGTCATGGTCAAGGGTCAGGTCCCCTGTACCCTGCAGTGATAATGATCTCCGCCTCTGATACGCCTAATTGCAATAGCCACTCATTGATACGATTTTTTAAAACTGACAAGGATTGTGCGTTAAAGAAATTATAAGCGTGAAAGAATCTAGAAACATTTCTGAATAGTATATTTGATATGTAATACGACTTAGTTGTGGAGAAAGATCTATATAGTTGTAAAGTGGCTATTCCTGTGTCACGGGCATATCGGGTGTTATATGAATGAATTTCTGAAAAAAAAAAAAAATAGAGAAGATGTGAACTATGAGAGATTTTATAAATAACTGACGACCTGTAAGGATTGATAATTCTTTAAATAGAGTGCCAGTAGGATAACGGCGCGTTTTTTATGAAAGGCAAGTTTTAGCAACTGTTTCTGGCATAAAACAGTCTGTTTAGAGTTGTTTTACTAGCTCCCCCCCAAGCAATATTTCCAAATGAAAGCATAGACTGAATGTAAGCGTAGTACGCCAGCTTTATCTCACTTGCATTAAGAATATCGCTCAGCTGTCTAAAAACAAAAAACAACCGACGTAATTTTTAACTAAGTAATCTATATGATATGACCATGTCATCCTATGATCAAAGATAACTCCAAGATATTTGTAAGCTATTGTTTTATCTATGCTTTCACATGTGCATAAATCATTCAGATAATTTCCACAGCTATGAATTGAAAAATTTTTCAAATGGTAGTCACAAATAGGGCGAAGAGATATTGGCAAGAATTTTGTTTTTAAAATATTAAGCGTTATTACGTTTTGATCAAACCATTTCTTTAACGTCATGAGATCACTCTGAGCTTTCCTTTGCACTTCTAACCAGTTATTACCGTTTACAAAAATTAAAGTGTCATCTGCAAATAAAAACATTTTACCGTTTAAATTTATTTTCGAAATGTTATTGATAAAAATTAAGAATAAAATTGGTCCGAGAGTACTTCCTTGAACAACTCCATAGTCCACTGACAATGGATCACTAGCCACTCCGCAGACAGAAACATATTGAATTCTATTACTAAGGAGTACACTAAACGGCAATTCTGAACAATTATCGGATTAACTACAATTTCTTTTATAGTTAGTATGATAAACAGGCAGTCATCAGATAACAAGAAACATGAAAATCAAGTGTAGGAAAGCTTAAGTTGACTGCCGACTGAAAGAAGATTCAGAGTCCACGCCTTATCACTGGTTTACGAAACCCAAATCAGTTCTGTTCATGATGGTGAATCGATAATACATACAGTATTATATATTATTACGCTTTGGAGGTTAAAACGTGTGTGGAATGATTGTCCAATGGCGTAGAGAAAGTGGCGTAACTATAAAAACTGGTAAGACCAAACTACTAGATTTAACAATCACAGGAACACGCCGTTATGGTATCAGTGCTTCGTCGATGACGTGTGGGTAGTTTCTGAACACAATGTTCATGAGTCTGTCTGTTGACAGGAATTTGAACTTTTCTCCCCATGCAAACAATGCAGCACAGAAAAATGTGTTCTGGAATGTTTGTACTGCGTAGACTTTCGTACACTTTACAAACACTCCTGTTCTTCTTACAGCATACTATGCTCTGATTTTTCCTCACTTAACTTACACTGTGGTAATATGGGGATCAGAATGAACTAATTCTAAATGTATTTTTATCTTACAAAAGAAGGCATTGGGGATTGTTGCTGGAATTCGTCAAACTCTATTTTTAAGAATTTTGAAATTCCACCTTTCCCTTGTATTTATATATTTTAAACATTTTTTAACAGAATCGTAGTAAACAGTCTTATAAGAAAAATTAAAATATCCCGCCCTATTTAAAATAAATCAGACTTATTATAATGCCATAGTATTATATTCAACGTCATTCCTGAATTTTTTTACAACAGAGTTAGACCTAGATAGTTTTAAAGCTTAAGGCATGTTTCTGTACAGGACTACAGTATGGAGTGAATATCGTGGACCATATTAGTTATTAATAAATAAATATTATGTTTGAATGTTGATAATTGTGACGCAATCCAATGCATGCATTTATGTTTCATGGCGGGATATATGACTTGATGGATGAAAGTGTAAATTTTATCCTTACTTTATTTAGCTAATCGATTCAATATCCATTGCGATAGGAGTGCTAATAAGGCATGAGCTTGAATGTAGGCACTCTCGAGGGATGTTTATCTCTTTCTGCGATGTAGCAGGGCGGCGTTCACCAATGCCTGCACTGATCGCTAAGGTCATTTGAGATACTTTCTTGTGCTAAATCATTCAACGTAGATATTTCAGAACCAGAATAAACGTCCGTCGAAATATTACCTAACAATCAAGCTCAGATAAAGTGAGCACTTCCACCCCTCTTCAGATTGTGAGAGATAAGAAGCGGCGTGGCGCGAGGTCAGTGATCTTTCTTATCACCGGAAACGTCAACGGTGGCTTCCTGTCAATTAACTGTTGTCATGTTTCGTAATTTATGAGGACTGATTGATCGTCGTACTAAAAAGTTGAAGAATTTGCAGTTGGGCCATTAATTGCTCAGAATTATAGGATATTTATTTGGTGTTTTGGAACAAAATGTCCAAACTCTTTTGCAAATATTTATTAACCTCCCCAGTAATTGATCCCGTGATCTCTTGGTTACAGAGCCCCAACTTAACCATACAGTACGGCCAAGGTCATGGTAATATAGTTACATTTTTAACACAAAATCATGAAAGCTATGTATATACATCACTAATTAGTTCTCTGGGAGATATTTTGGATCTTATCTAAGCCTAATTTATCATTGGTACCAGTGACGTATATAGAATATTACATCGGGGGGAGGGAGGCTGACACACTGAGGGGTGTAGGAAGTATAAAATACCATCCACAAATAGGTGCTCAAGAATCTTCCTCTGGGAATTATTGAGCTTTGAAACCACATAAATGTGTTCTAGCTTAACACAAACTACTGAATGCAATTAATTTTAATGTTTGTCTTCCGAAAATTTCGGGGGGACCTCCTATGTCCCTCTTATATACGCCCATGATTGGAATAAATTGTGGTGAAACTAAAATTTAGCTTACACCGAGAGTGCATGTTTGACTAATTTCATTTAAAAAAAACACTTATTGGTTTTGGAGAAACAATAGTTTCCGGTACTTTTTAAAATTCAAAACTGGTAATTTTCTACTTTGGTTTGTGACATACGTCACGTGCACGAACCATATACGAAAGGTTGGTCATTTTACCCATTACATCTGTCTTTTTGGGTCATTTTGTTCTTGTAGGAGAACAAATTTCCGGTGGAAGTTCACACATATCGACCCTTCGTAGTTTGACGGCTACAACAGTAACCCACTATTTTGGACTTGCACTATAGGGGACTTATAATGTTTCGAAAAAAGTAAGACCAGGTTCTTCACTGAGATTGAATTACTACTAGTCATCTTGCGAGATCATCAGTAAGTTGCTGTAACCTATATACATAATGGCTCGAATGATAATTATTATGCGTTGGAAGGTAATCAGTCATGACTAACACTATAACGTTTGGTGACTTATATTTTCATGTTTTATTGTGTATATAAATAAAGGAGCAGTGTTATTTGTATTTACAAGTCTGTAAGTTGTGATGAAGCATAACTTATCACCGAGGGCACCCTTTCTCACCAACAATAAAAAGGGACCCTGTTAACCGAAGTATAGAGAGTTCTACTCAAGCAAAAGTTTTGCCTTTCCAGACTTTAGAGTAAATCTTATTACACCACACATGAAATTACACATGTCCTTGACGAGTATTTCTGACTTCCAGACCTCTTAACTTTTGTCTAGCCTTGAAAACATTCTAAGATCTCACGCAAAGTTCTATACTAAAACGATGTAACTTCCCTTTCTGGACTTTCTGGACGGTTGTATAATATACTGTAACTCGTTTTCAAGTGATAAAGGTTGGGGTTATGAAGAATTTGAAGAAAGAAGAAATGAAATTATGTATAAAAAATTTGAAAGAAGCCGCAACACGATGGTGCCATAAAGCCGACTAAAAAGAACCCAAATTGATTAGCCTTTTATTAATCAAAGAAATAAACTGCTCAACCAGAAGAGTTTATACGGTGGGGAATGGGGGGGGTTGTACAGTAATTAATAAGTTTTAGTCTTCAGAGCTGACAACACACACACACACACACACACACACACACACACACACACACACACACACACACACACACACACACACACACACGTGTGTCCTAAAACTTATAGTTTTCCGTCTATCTGTCTGTATGTGATTTTTAACATAAAAGTTATATCTTTTATACCTGTAAAGATAAAGTTATGAAACTTTGCAGTTGTGTTGGCCTTTTTTACGCCCATTTGAGAAAAAAAATGAACAAATTATCTTTACCCGTTTCAAAATGGTAGCCAATCATAAATTTAGATGTTAAATTCCGCAAAAATCGATACCCTGTATGAAAATTTTACAAGAATATTAAAATGTTGTAAACTTTATTCTAAATATAATAGTGATTGTTTCATTAAAATCGGATAACAAACAACTGATTAGTACTATTAAACATAATACCTGTTTAAATTAAATAAACAGCTGTTCACATTAATCAGCTCATTGACTTTAAATCAGCTGTTCAGAGTAAAACAGTTTAGAAAACTATACTTCCTCTTCTGTAGTGTGTAAAACATGGTATTATGTTTAATATTACTAATCAGTAAAGTTGTTTGTTATCCGATTTTAATGAAACAATCACTATTAGATTTAGAAAACTATACTGTCTTCCTGTTGTGTAGGGTGTAAAACATGGTATTATGTTTGGTAGTACTAATAAGTTGTTTGTTATTAGATTTAAAATAAACAATCACTGTTAGATTTAGAATAAAGTTTACAACATTAATATTCTTGTAAAATTTTCATACAGGGTATCGATTTTGCGGAATTTAACATCAAAATTTATGATTGGCTGCCATTTTGAAAGGTGTAAAGATAATTTGTTGAAACTGGTATAAAAGATATAACTTTCTTGGTAAACATCACATACAGACAGATAGACGGAAAACTAAAAGTTTTATGACATACTTCCATATGAAGGTTTTTGCTCATTTTCACGTCTAGAACAAAATACAACAATACTGGAACACCTTTAGGAAAAAACCCTGTATATACGAGTGTATATAGCCCTCCGAAACGTTATTCAGCTAAAGATCACTTACTTTTGGTCTAAGATAATGTAGGAATCTAGCGTTTTATAAAGTTACAGTTGAAAGGATGGATATTTTATGCGTGTTAGTGCTGACATTGTTGATACAATGCCAAGGAAGCTAACCAGTCTCAAGTAGAGTACCTTATGTTTTTTTTTTTTTTTTTTTTTTTTTTTTTTTTTTTTTTTTTTTAATTGGTTTTATAACCGTGTCCATTTAATAGTGTTTCTAATGGATTAGATGATTAGGATTCGTCAATGGTGCAATCTGGAGTAAAGGTACCTTTATATACCTTTATCTTTGGTATTTTCATCACTACTGATCAAGCACTGTTCTAAAATTTTTATGTAAACAAATGTTTCAGCCTCTTTGATGAGATTAAAACTGTACATGTCAACAGCTGTTTAATGTGGATTATGATATAAATATTACAATGTTTTCCTGATTTCGAGGCAAACTTATAAAAAATTGCCCTAGCCGTTCTTAAGATTTGCGCTCAGCAACACAATTTGCAATTCATTTTTATGTATAAGATACGCCAGTGGCGCACCCAGGGGGGGCTTTGGGGGCTTAAGCCCCCCCCAAGGACCTGATATATCCGACTAATAAATACTGTATGTGACTAATCATTCGTTATGTATCATCATATATGTTTTATCGTACTTTTATAAACTATAATGAATGGTAACGTTAAACCTATTTATTAAAGTAACACAGATTAAATCATAGAAATCAAGAGTTGTGAAACAAATATTTAGACGTATGTATTCACAGTATAACTGCCTGCGCTGCTGTGTTAGCTCCCTCCATTCCATCCTGCTCTATGGCGATGACTACGTGCCGTTGCCATGGGCGACCAGCTCTAGTTTCCACAACTCTCACCAGACGCGCCCGTGCCCGCCCCGGCAGTGAATTTCTCTTTTGTCCAGTTGACAGTCGTAGTTTTATCGAATTGCAGTATAGTGTGTGTTATGGGTTGTCTGGCTGTCAAGTTCAAGCTGTGTTTGTGGTCTAGGTCTGACAAATTGGTTGGACAGTAGTCTAGTAAGTTATGGGTGATAAAAGAAAAGCTAGTATACAAAACTATTTTAAACCGTTGAAATGCCACAAAAATATTTCGGCAAGTAAGGAGCTGCCTACATGTGCTGAACAGCCTGAGTTTGTGTTGGAGGATGTCTCGGGAGCTAACGTAAGAACTCTGCAGTCCGATGTAAGTCAAAATAACTTAGACATTGCTTTGTTTAAAACAAAAAAATTGACAGACAGTGAAAAGTTAAAAGTGTTGAATGACAGATGGGTCCCTCAAAGTAGTTTTAACTTTCCTTACAGAACGTACGGGACTCAACAACGAAAATTTTTGTTTTCATGGCTAAATAAATATACTTGGCTGTCTTATTCTGGAATTGAAGACTCTGCATACTGTGTTCATTGTATGCTTTTTTCCAAAAAAGAAGTAGGCAAGAGTAACGCTCAACATACTGGCCAACTTGTTGAGGAAGGTTTTTCTAACTGGAAAAAAGCATTAGAAAAATTTGAAAAGCATGCAGCCTCACAGTACCACAAGGACTCTTGTGTAAGCGCAGCTAACTTTAAAAGAGTAATGGATAGTGAAATCAAATCAATCGACAAATCCCTTGATAAAGGGAAAGACCTTCAAGCCCAAAACAACGTGAAAAGAATCCTTCCGATAATAGACACTATTATTTTGTGTGGAAGGCAAAATATTGCTCTTAGGGGCCATAGAGATTATGGCGAGTTTGATATAAATCGTAGACCTGCCGAGAATGAGGGTAACTTTAGAGCACTGCTTAGAGCCAGAATTGAAGCGGGGGATCAAGATTTAAAAAAACACTTTGAATCATGTGGAAAAAATGCTACGTACATAAGTTGGAACTTCCAAAACCAAATAATTGATGCTTGTAACCAGATCATAACTGAAAAAATAGCAACTAAAGTTAAAGAGGCTAAGTTTTTTAGTATTCTCGCAGATGAAACGTCCGATGTTTCAACAATTGAACAGTTTTCGTTGTGTCTACGATACGTAGATTCTGATGCATCAAATAATTACCAAATATGTGAGCAATTTCTCAAGTTCATGCCACTAACCTCCACAACCGGTAGGGAGTTGGCAAAAACTGTAATAAAAGGACTTGAAGATAGTAACATTGACGTCAATAACCTACGTGGCCAGGGGTACGATGGAGCGGCTGCCATGAGTGGGAAGTTTAATGGGACCCAAGCCTGTATCCAAGAAGCTCACCCCACAGCAATATTTGTGCATTGCGCTTCTCATAGCCTTAATCTGGCATTATCAAACGCTTCTGAAGTTGCACCTATCAGAAAACTGTTTCGGAATAGTAGAGAGGGTGTATAATTTTTTCAACACTCCTAAAAGACAAGCCGTTTTACAACAGTGTATTGCATCGGAGATAAATGTTGAAACCAACAGGAAAAAACTGCTACAACTTTGTCCAACAAGATGGGTGCAAAGGCATGATGCCGTCTTTGTCATGAAGGAGCTTCTTCAACCAGTTGAAGTAGCGTTGGAGGAAATAAAAAACTGGAGTGATAGAGACTCTTCTTCTGGAACTCTTATTTTACTCAGCTCTTTACGTCAAGGCGAATTCATCATTTCTCTCTTGGCATCAGACAAGCTCCTTGGTTACACTGTAAACCTAAGCAAAAAGCTGCAAGGAAGTGATTTGGAACTATCTTCTGCAATCACACATGCTGAAACTGTACTTGAAAGCCTAAAATCCATAAGAACAAATGCGGATGAAGAGTTTCACTCCTTGTTTGAAGAGGCTACCCATATGGCCAACAACTTTGGATGTAAAATCTCCATGCCCCGAACAGTTGGCAGACAACAAAATAGAAACAACACACCAGCAGATACGCCTGAAGTGTACTACCGGCGATCTATTTTCATCCCTTGGATTGAATCTTTGATAAGTTCTTTGGAATCCCGATTCATGAAACATAAAGACATATTGAAGGGGTTTGAGTGTCTGATGCCTACAGCCGATGGATCACGTGGAAAGGAAGAAACCTCAAAAACTTAATTATCTGCAGCTGTGTTGTTTTTATAAAAATGACATAATTGAAAGTGGTGGGAACAACGAAAGCCTGCTCAAAGCCGAGTTTGAGTTGTGGCACAACAGCTTTAAGACCCACACCAACACACCAAGAAGTGTAATTGATTTGTTGAACTTGTGTGATAAGGACATGTTTCCTAACATCCACATATTGTTGAAAATATTGTGCACTATCCCTGTAACTACGAGTACAGCAGAAAGGTCGTTCTCAACATTACGTAGACTCAAGACCTATCTAAGGAATACCATGGGTGCTAACAGACTGAGTGGACTGGCGGCTTTGAATATTCACCGTGAAATAGAAGTGACCAATACAGAGGTAGTTTCTGTTCTCAAAAAATCGACCAGACGTCTAGATTTTGTCTTGTAAATATTTTAACTTTAACTTACATCTCATTTTGTAATCATTAAATTTACATTTGTAATTTAAATGTATTATTTCTTTCCTTGAAAACTTAAAACTAATTAATGACAGTCCAACTTATTCCAGGATGACATTTCATAATAAAAATCAATATAAAGCTTTAACTTGTAATTTTAATAAGGTTTTAATTGAGCTAAAAGCTGGTTTAATGTAATAGTAGCCTATTAACTTAAATTTTTCTCTAATAAGATTAACTTGTAGTTGATTATGAAACAGGCCACAGACAGTTGGTTTTAGCTTACTCAATTATCTAATGATCATGTAATACAGTGATGTACCAAATGTTACATTATTGTAGTTCGATATGTTATAGGCCAACTAATTATATATTACTGGTCATTGAAGGTCATGTAATGGAAAACTATAGGCGTACATTTTATACTTGGGAAGCCGAAGCCCCCCCCAAACCAAAATTCTGGGTGCGCCCCTGAGATACGCAATGGATGTTGTTCATTGAACTTACGGACACAGCTCACGGAAGTTTGGTTTTTGTGGCTGATATGGCTAATTTGCCTAACGGAAATCAACACATTTATACCGGAAGTGTGTGTTTAACTCAGCCACATAAAAAGAAGCCTTCATGGCGGTTGTTTTATCGCACTACCAAAGATTGCAGTATACGATCTAAGTTAATCACGTTCAAATGCAAACATAATCGTTTCTGACGGTCTCATTCATCGTTTATTGAAATATTTGTTAGTAGTCATTTAACTTTATTATTGATTACTTTAAAGATTAAATTTACTACTTGTAACTCGTTCTCGGCTTGATATCTATTACACAAAGCTAAATACTTACGGACACGGCTTGCGGCCTGAGACAAGATAATACTGTCTGCCGATTTAACCTCACTTTTACCGGAAGTGATAACTACCGGAAATCACCACCGGAAGTGCGTGTTTAACTCGGTCACATAAAAAGAAGCCTTCTTGGCGATTGTTTTATCGCACTACCAAATATTGCAATAATATAAATGTAAAAATATAAATAGAACCGTGCTTTTAGAACATGTAAAAATATAAATAGGGAGCCTTCATTGTAATTATTTTATCTTGACTATTCAAAGCTATTAATAATAAACAGGGAAATTAAACTTGACGTTGTAACATGTGAAATAATAGCTTATAAGTTATTAGCTTATAAACTATAGTTCATTATACATGATTGTATGGGTTATGTTTTAATTTAATATGCTCCTAAATATGGAATACGCAAAAAAATGCTCGTCTACTATTGGGAAACGTTCTAAAATTGGAAACTAATAAAGGATGAAATATGTCGGCGGTTAGTTTATGGGTCGGCATGATTGAGAGTGAAAGCCATATAAAAGCTGATGACAATAATGAGACAAGTTGAGATGAGGGCAGCGACAGATGCGACATCTGGCGGATATTGACGCGAAGTTGACACACTCTCCGCCATTGGTTACACATCATGTGGCCACTTTTTGCTCACTCGCAACTTCGAGCCGTCTCTCCCATGAATACTGCCACAGCACCGCTAAGGTCAGAGACAGGACCGTCTTGAAACTTACCATGAGTTGTTGATGAAAACTACTTAATCGGAAGCGTGTTCTGGGCGATTTTCACGTTGTTGGAAAAGCCCATAAATGTAGTGTTCTACACAAGATCTGATTCGTTTAAACATTAAACTTAAAATTGTGATTCCTGACTTAATGTGTCACAACGCTCTGGTATGATTGGTTTAATTTAACCTAGTTTGTAATTATGTGTTAGGTTAGTTATTTACCTGAAGAAAAGATTAGATTGCAGATCCCGAAACGTAGTGTTACTGATTTTTTTGTATCACTGACTGATGGAAATTGTCCGAAAAAATCCTATCTCCTTCACAATCCTTCCATTGTCGAAAAACAATCTTGAAACAAAGAAGCTTATCAGGGTGAGAGTGAGTTACTACATAATTACACGGTCGAAATCCCACATCGATACTTAAATCTTTCATCGATCACTACTCGGTCGTTTATCGATTCGGCTAGTTTTATAAAATCTATCTTTCTGAGTAGTCACACATATTTAACTTCAAAGTTCAAAGTTTACAGCTTTATGTGCAGTACTGACAGATCGTGTTTATACAATTGAAGATTTGAAGTAAAAAATGGATGTATGTAGGTGCCAAAAATGAAAAGGTTTTGTTATGGCCGAAAACGATGTAAGTGACAACCCTGTAACGTAATAAGTGGACTCGATTTTTTATATCAAAACTATCAAACGATATTTTATTATTATACCCATCGATTTAATCAACGAAAAGTAATTAATCTGAACAATAACAAAATCATCTGCACCAACTGTACACAAATTTGTATATTCTAAACACAATTTATTCTATAAGTAACTTCTTTTAAATAAAAAAAATAGTAAAGTTTTTACAAATATACAAAATAACACTAACCGATAACCGAGAAAGACACAGTAAAATATTATTTACTGTGTCTTTCTCGGTTTCAAGACGTCTGTTTTGTTGTCAATTTTCTTTACTGTTTAAATGTAATTTTACCTATCTCCGGTCTTAATTTTATCGTTCGATTAATTGTTATGGTTCTTTTAGTATTTACGACATTACGTAGCTGTTTAAACATTTTTGCTAATTTGAAACACGTGGCTCGAATTTAGTATTTTAGATACGTTGATGTCGATTGATAGTTATGTTATTCGATATATAAAGTATCGATGGTTGTAATAAGCGATATAAAAACCGGGTCCGCTTATCGTACTCTGTCCGATCGATCTAAGTGCCGATTTTTATTTTGTGGTTAGAATGTTCTCTTGTAGATAGCGCTAAGTGAAAGTGCCATGCTCACCGACGACGTATAGTAGAGTAAGTCCACGCGCAGTCACATGGTGTGCCAGCTGTATTTTGTTGCATTTGAAGTATTAATGTGTCTTTAGTTTCAGGTTAGGTGTGTTGTGTTTTGTTCCTTTCGTTCAAGACTAAATATTTTCAGTCTCGTTTAACTATGGAACATGTGAAAGTTGCGAGAAAACGACACAAGAAAAGTAAAGGAAGGTTATCGAAGGAAATAAAGACCCAAGCAATTTTTATTTTGAATAATAGAATTTGTTGTGGGAGGAAAACAACATCCAAATGAGACTGCATCCTGTAAATGTAAATACAAATGTACATTATTTCCTGATACTCAGAATTTTGAATAATAGTATGTGTTGTGGGAGGAAAACAACATCCAAATGAGACTGCTTCCTGTAAATGTAAATACAAATGTACATTATTTCCTGTTGCTCAGAATTTTGAATAATAGTATGTGTTGTGGGATGAAAACAACATCCAAATGAGACTGCATCCTGTAAATGTAAATACAAATGTACATTATTTCCTGATACTCAGAATTTTGAATAATAGTATGTGTTGTGGGAGGAAAACAACATCCAAATGAGACTGCTTCCTGTAAGTGTAAATACAAATGTACATTATTTCCTGATACTCAGAATTTTGAATAATAGAATTTGTTGTGGGAGGAAAACAACATCCAAATGAGACTGCATCCTGTAAGTGTAAATACAAATGTACATTATTTCCTGATACTCAGAATTTTGAATAATAGAATTTGTTGTGAGAGGAAAACAACATCCAAATGAGACTGCATCCTGTAAGTGTAAATACAAATGTACAATATTTCCTGATACTCAGAAAACCCTGCTATTTAACGAATAGCGCAACTTTGCAATTATAGTAAAAAAGAGTTTCAAATGCTGCGTTCTTGAAGATCTAAACTTATATTAAAGGTATAAAAGAAAATAATTCTTTTACAGTAAATAATATTAAAAAATATAACTTTTTATTTCAAGAAGGCCAATGTTTCTAAACGTTCATGAATTAGGGTAGCAGCTGCACAACAAGTGTTCTGAAAGTCAGAGCAACTTTCAATGTGCTTGGGCTAAAATTAATATTTTTCATAAAAAATGATTAAGAATATGATTTAAATTTACTGTTTGCCTATTTTACACTAAGAAAAACTAAGGCTAAGAAAAATGATTTAAAAACCATACCGTAATTCCGGGTTACTTTGGCCCTGGGGTGTTACTTTGTCCCAGAATGGAAAAAGAAACATAGCCTAGTCTGTAACAGTCCGATCGCTACGGTTCGAGTAGTAATAGGCGAATCCGCAAGGTCACAGCACTAGTCAAGGATGGCTACCTTCAAAATAGTTCATAAATTGGCCGCTAGGTTGAAGCAGTTCTTATTGCATAACCTTGTCGAAGAGTCGTGTTTTGTGGTTGTCAAACTTTCATCAGTACCGGGATTGTTTAACATACTTTAGTTAAGGTAAGTGCTACAATTCAAAGCCAATATTATCTTAATAAACAATATATATCAGGTTTCTGGATAAACTTTTAAGATATTATGTTGCTAGAATAGATAAAGAAAGTGTGTTGGTAACTGAAGAAAAACGGGTAACTTTGTCCCAGTAAAATAAGTGGGCCAAAGTAGCCCGTACTATGATATAAATTGACTAAACTGTTGAAAAATGGCGTTCTATCCATTTTTTATAATGCTATTATTTATTGTTTTGAGTTACCAACACTATGTTATTTATTTCAGATACAAAAAGATGCAATCAAAGTACAAGAGGCAACCAGGGAGTAGAAAATATCATGATTACACGGAAGCCAAACTTAACGACTGCTTAGAAGCTATTAGATCAGGGACAAATGAGTCAACGACAGGCTGAGTCACATTTCAAGATCTGCCGAAGCACCATCAAAAATAAGCTGAAAAACCGGCACACCTCTTCACCTGGTCATCCAAATATCTTTAGTAAAGAAGAGGAACAAGCATTTGCAAGCCACGTAGATAAGCTTTCTGAATATGGCTTTCCCATGGATGAAGTTGATTTACGTTTTGTTGTTAAAGCTTATCTCTGTAGGCAAGGAAAGGTTGTTAGACAATTTAAAGACAATTTACCTGGACGAGACTGGGCTAAATCTTTCTTAGCAAGGACACCCTTTATTAACAAAGCGGTTTGCTTCAAACATTAAAAGAGTACGGGCCGCAGTGACTGAGGATTCAATAACTGAATTTATGAGAATCTAGAACAAGTTTTGACAGATGATGAACCGGTACCACCCAGCAATATATATAATTACGATGAAACTAACATGACTGATGACCCTGGACGTAAGAAGATCATTTGTCGTAGGGGTTGTAAGTACCCCGAACGTGTTATGAACTCCACAAAATCAAGCACAACAGTAATGTTCTGTGCTAATGCTGCTGGAGAGCCAATACCACCTTATGTTATATACAAGGCTGAACATTTATGGAACACATGGACAGAAGGTGGCCCTGTTGGAGCTAGATACAACAGGGACTCGACATGGATGGATTGACTTACCAACGTTTGAAGAATGGTTTACATCACACCTCACTTCCAGAATTAAAGAAAAAAGAGGGGAAAAAGGTAGTAATAGGGGACAATTTAAGCTCTCATTTAAGCATCAATGTACTTCAACTATGTCAGGAGAATAACATATCTTTTGTTTGCTTACCACCAAATTCAAGCCACTTAACTCAGCCTCTAGATGTGGCATATTTCAGACCATTAAAAATTAAATGGAAGCAAACAATGGAACAATGGAAACAAACCGAAAGTGGAAAAAATGTTGCATCTCTGCCTAAAGACTTATTTCCTAGGCTTTTAAAAAAGACATTGGATTCACTTGAGGAAAACACTTCAACAAACATAATATCTGGGTTTAGAAAGTCAGGAATTTATCCACTTAACAAAGATGAGATATTAAAAAACACCTCCCATCAAAAAATTGTATCAGCTGACTTAGAACTTGTTGGAGAATCTTTTCTATCTCATCTAGAAAAGAAAAGGAGTGAAATTGTGACACCCGAAGCTCTAGAAAAAAGAAACTAAATGTACCAGCTGGCCAAAGCATCACTGAACAAGACTTGATCCAACAACAAGAAGAAAAAATTCCAAAAGAAAAACCAAAACAAAAGAAAAAAAAGAAATTCGAAGAAGAATAAATGTGGGGATTTTTTTGTCATCTGATGAAGAATGTGACACTTATAGTATTGTTTCATCTGGGCACAGTGATTTGATATTTAGTTCGGATGAGGAAGTGTATGTATCACAACCCACAAAGACTCGCAAACGAGAAAAGTGTGAACTAATACCCCAATCCTCTGGCTTAGGCAGTAAAACTCACAACAGTTCTGTTGTAGAAAATGAGCCAATGGAATCAACTTTACAAACAACTCTGGAAACTCACTCTGTAAAGGACGCTGTAGAAGAAGGAAAAATTTGTAGTGGTTACCTGGAATGGAAAACAATTTCCAGGATCGTTATGAGTGTACTAGACACTGGTGCTATTGTGGATTGTATGCAGCCTACACCAAGGTATTGGAAGTGGCCCAATGAAATAAGACTTGCTTTTCTATAAATGGTCTGACATTGTACAACTGATTAATCCTCCAATAAATTGCTGAAAAGAGGACTTTTTTCTGTAAATATGCCATAAATAACAGACTTACATTACATGATATACCATATACTTAATGTTACCTACTTATATTTAAGACTGATATTGTTTCACTTTCTTTTTCCTTTAATATTTTTTAACCATTTTTTTAAGTCAAGCTTAAGTCAATTTTTACTTTGCTTTTTGTAAAAAACATGTGAAAAGCTAGTGAAAAATAAAAATAAATAAAGTCTGATTATTTACAATGACATGAGAGAACTTTTTTATCCAAACCAGGGTGTTACATTGCTCCAACTATGATTTACAGTATTGTGAGATAGGGATATATGAAGTGGGACAAAGTTACCCCAACCAGTGTCTTACTTTGGCCCAAGATAAAAATAAATAAATTTAATAAATCAACTATAAAAAATGTATTTTTAATATAACAATCTTTTAGAGAAAGTTTTGAACTATTAAAAATTAGCCTTCAAACTTGAGTACTTGTCAATTGTTATGTTCCAGTACAATATCAAACAGAAAATCTGGTAAAAGTGGGCAAAGTAAACCAGTTTTACGGTAATTGATTTCCTAAGTAATAAAGATCACTAGAACCTTCATTTCAATCTTACATATTAAAAGCCACCAGTTAGTTATGTTTTCAGGTACTTTTTGTTTTGATTTTAGTTTAAAATGTTTTTTTTTTACTTCTTTGTAGGAAAACTCACAATAGGATATTTTGTTTTAGATAATACTAGCTGACCCGGCGAACTTCGTACCGCCTTAAAGGGTCCACAGCATCCACATTGGTGCTTGAAATGTGCAGAATAAAAGACAAAGTAAAAAATAAATCAAATTAGGTCCTATGTGATTTTTTTTCCTTCACAACTAATCTGAAATTTAAATAGAAAAACAAAATAAAAAACACAATTCGTAAATTATCTAAAATAATTTAAATCGCAATAAACAGCAAAAGCCACAGATACATTAATTTATTAATATTGATTCTCTTTCTTCAGTCGAGTACCTTGTGATATACACCATTTTTTTGTCTTGTTATTAGGTGCAAGAATGAATAAAGCAGATGGTTTGCCGACACGTGAACATGCCACATATAGTTGTCCATTGAAAAAAATATGGATTTTCTAAATTTAGTCCACAAACGCTCAAAGATTGGCCTTGTGATTTATTGATCGTCATGGCAAATGCAAGACGAATCGGGAAACTGAGTTCGTTTAAATTCAAAAGGCATATCGGTAGGAATCATCGGAATCCTTGGAATAAGAACTTCCTCACCTTTAAATTTTCCTTTAAAAATCGTCGCGTGAATCACATTTATCATCAATTTTTTTTACAACCAAACGCGTTCCATTGCATAATTTTTGGTTGATTTAGATTGCGAAGCATTATGACTACTGGGACCAACCTTCAAAAGTAAATTATGGGGTTTTAAGCCGGGCACATCCAAAGAGTTTTAAAAGTTCAGTTGCATAGTTAGTGGCCTCATCTTCATTTGTTACGCAATCAATAGATTTGAATGTTTGCAGAGTACCATCAATTTGACTCTGAATTAAAAAGTTCAAGTAATCCACATCCTTGTTCTTAGCTGCCAAGATTTGCTCGCTCACTCAACCAATTGTTATTTTTGTGATTAGTATTGATATTGGGGAAATACTTTTGCTGATTAGTTCATCTTTTGTTGAGATAAAGGTGCAAAAATTGGATGGAAATGAAATCAATCCACTTTCTTGGTCTACAGGAACACAACCATTACCAATAGTCAACAACTGATTAGAAAAATTTTGAGCAGATGGGTCGTTTAATAATTCAACTCTCATGTTTGCAGTCAACTGTAGTATTTTTTACATAACGCCACAAATTTGAGGATTTTAGGCAAGCGTTTATTTCGTCAGCAGCAGTCGATCTAGGAATAACTGGCAGTGTTTGGCGAAAATCACCAGACAGTAAAAATTTAATGCGCCTCCAAAACATCTTGTGTCATTGCGCAGATCTTTCAATGTTCTATCAAGTGCTTCCAATGCACGTTTATGGGCCATTATGCATTCGTCCCAGATAATGATTTTTGACGCTACTAAAACTTTTGCCATTGCTGAGTTCTTTGATATGTTGCACGTTGGTTGCTCAATGGTTTGAAGATTCAAAGGCAGTTTCAGCGCTGAATGAGCCGTACGACATCCTTCCAATAATGTGGCTGCTATCCCAGAAGAAGCAAAACTGCTACTGCAATATCAGATCATGCACGAACAGTAGCCAAAATCAATGACATTAGGAATGTCTTTTCCAGTTCCACCGGGGGCGTCTAAGAATAATAACCCACCATTTCCATCACTAATTGCCTTTATTAATGTACTATAAAACTTCCTTTTGTTGGGGGTTCAACAGGGGTACATTTGTTTGAACTAATTGTTCTAATTCACAACACGACGCTCTTGTCGTCCGATTTCACGTTCTTCTTCAGTAGAATTGTTCACAACCTTACGAAGTCTTCTTGCATTACGGCTTTGTTGAGACAGATTTGATCTTCTGGGTCGCGGCATCTTTATAATAATCCTCTCAATGTTCACAAACACTCGCAAATCGTTTAATTTCATGCGAAACAAAGTTATCCGAACCGAAAGCAATCGAAGTAATAAGTTGTTTGTCTTTTTTAAAAACCAACAGATTATTGCAAAGGTAAAAAAAATCACTTCATGATTGACTGATTATTAAGTTAAAACTGAAAGGACAATCTATATGTCAGTAGCCATGATTTCATTTTGTTTGACTGAGTAACCCAGAAAATGACACAGGCAGCTGTCATAGTGTCAATCAAATTTACAGTTGTTTGTTTACATTTTGGAATTCAGGCAATTTGTTTTTTTCAAGATACAGTTTTTTTACTCTATGCTTTCAAACTATAGGTGTAAAGAAATTTAAAAATAGTAATTTAAAATGATATAAACCATATATTTCTTTTCTCGCATTATATATGTTTACAAAGAACAGCTGATTAAATTTGAACAGGCTCTTTCACTTAATAACATATGTTTGCTGCAATGCATTTCTTTCTTACGGGTATTTTTTGTAACTTTTAGAGACCAGTGGGGCGGAATCCTGAATCAGGAACGGGATAAAAAGTATCCTATGTCCTTCTCCCAGTTCTTAGCTACCTCCCTACCAATTTTCAGCCAAATCGGTTCATCCGTTCTTGAGTTATAAATAGTGTAACTAACACGACTTTCTTTTATATATATATAGATTCTGTTTTATAACAAAAAAATGTTTTTTACTCGTGCATGAACTTTTTCATTAGTTCCAGTCTAATAACAAGTTGAAAGTCTGACATGTAATTCTGTTCTCCAGAGGTTTAATACTAACTGATTAAATAGTCTTAATTTACTCATATTACAAATTGTATGATTATGTATGTTCTTCGAACGTATAAAGTGATGTAGAACTATTTGAATTCTATTTGAAGCTGCGGCTTGCTTACGTCAGTCAAGCGGTACTTACTTAAAGGTCAAACCTAAAACAATCATATTTAAAAAATCGTTCAAACTGAACTCTAACAAGTTTTAATTTTTTATTTAGGCAGCTTATTGTAATATAATTAGTAGACATGTTTTGTAAAAAACATTTTAAATTAAAGCCGTTACATATTTAAAACAAAAAATAAATTTTCTCAAATATGTAAAAGTTGAATTTAAGTCCTTTTTTACTTCAAGTCTTCATTTACAACACAATTTTTGTTGGATGTCTAAATACAAAACAATTGGTACAGCTCTTGGTCAAGACCAACTATCTCTTTATTTGAGGTGTAACATTTCTGAATGCTAAAATTCTTTGGCATAAAGATGATAATAATATTATCATACCAAATTAAAATAGTATAAAAGTACATGGGTACTTACAATTGGTAATAGTATAAAGCCAATGCCATTTGTCAGTACATATGGGACCAGAAAAGAATTCAAGCAATAAATATCATAAAAATGTATATTTTAATTGTTGTACAGTTCGAAAGCTTTACTAGAAAAAAAAACGTTTACAAATATATACATTTTTACTGAGCTTCTAAAATAATACTACAAGACTTTTTATTGTGCACTGCATTAAGTGTAATTTTACTTGAACAGTTTCTACTTTAAATATTTTCTGTAGCACGAAATCAAGTATAAAATTGATCTAAGTGGATAAATTGTCCTAAAAACTATCTCATTTCATCATGTGTTTTATATATATAATTATCTATAATCATCATCATACATTACATATAACTTGTAAATAACTGAAGGGTCGAGCGCTTGAGTTAATCAATAATATTTACTAAATTCGTGAAAAGAAGATATTTCAAAGAAATCGTGTTAAAAATTAACACTATATGGATTCCATGTAGGGGAGACCTGTGTATCTAGGGCCTAGGGCCACAAATGTACCTAGGGCCACCCCTTTTCCCCCCCCAAACTGTAGGGGGAATTTTCATTCTGGTGAGTTTAGTGTGTTGGCTAAACTGTTTGCAGCTCCTATTCCTGTGTTGGAGACAAACTAATGAGCATTGCCAGAGGATATCCAGTTGAGCTAGTTTTCACTTGCAAAAAGTAATTTTTTCTACTTACCAGCTTGGATTTTTCACTCTGAAGGTAAGTGTATCAGATAATTTTAGAGATAGTATGTGTGAAACTTTGTTTAGTGCAGAATAGATTTTAGTATTCAGGATTAAGATTAGTTTTGACTTTAAGGTTATGACAACACTATTGATAAAATATGTACAGACTTGTACCTAGGGCCACAGTAAACCTGTGTACCTAGGGCCATGGCCCCAGGTACAAGTTTGGTGGCCCTAGGTACAAAAGCATTAAATGTGACTAATGTTTAAATTATATAACAAAGTATAACTTAAAATTTGGTTTTTTCTGATCTGTGTTTTTGGTTTTCAGATGCCCAGCAATAAAGAGGGTAAGAAGAGATCGCAACCAAACTCTGAAAATGTGATGGCTGCAGCAAATATGGTTCTAGAGGATCGCCATAAGCGAAAAGCGGCAAAAGAATCTGGAGTGAAGAGAACAACACTGCAGCGCTATTTGGCCTACCAAACTGGTAAAACAGATCCAATTACTTATTTTAATAGATGCGCTGTGTGGACAGTGTTTTACTAGAGAGGAGGAGGTTGAATTAGTTCAGTACTTGCTACAGTGTAGCAAAAATCCATTACGGATTGTCTACAACAGAAGTAAAAAAACTTGCCTTTGATTATGCCAAATTAAATGGAAAAAAAACTTACCCTCCTACTTGGAATAGAGATTCTAAAGCAGGCGATCAATGGTACTTAGACTTCATGAAGAGACATGAGCTGTAATAAGTCTTCGCAAGCCTCAGGCTACTAGCTTGGCTCGGCTACTTCGTTTAATAGAGCCAATGTAAATACGTCCTTTGATAAATATTCAGAAGTCATTGAAAAAAACACAACTTTCCTCCTCCAGAAAGGTTATATAATGTAGACGAAAGTGGTATAACTACAGTACATAATCCGGTCAAAGTAGTAGCAGGCAAAGGGGTAAAACAGGTAGGATCAGTCACTTCTGGGGAGCGAGGCCTTAACACCACAATTATATGTGCAGTAAATGCCATTGGAAACGCCGTTCCTCCCATGATGATCTTCCCTAGGGTACACTATAAAGATCATATGATCAAGGGAGCTCCTCCTGGAACAATGGGAGCAGCTCACATGACAGGTTGGTCAACTTCAGAAAAGTTCCTTGAGTATTTGAATCATTTTATTTATCATGTAAAACCTCACACAAGAAGAAAAAGTCCTTCTACTCCTTGACAACCATGAAACACACACGTCACAATTGAAGCAATTGATGTCTGTAAATCTAATGGCATAGTGCTATTGACATTTCCGCCTCACACTAGCCATAAGCTACAGCCCCTTGACAGGGGGGTGTATGGGCCATTGAAAAAATACTACAATACCGCGTGCACAGAGTGGCTGAACATGCACCATGGCACTCCAATTTCTATCTATGATTTGGCTGAGATATTTGGGAAAATCATACCCTAAGGCGTTCACGCATACAAACATACAAGCAGGGTTCAGAGTTTCGGGCATCTGGCCTATAAACCGAAATATATTCACGGATGACGAGTTTTTAAGCTCAAGTGTTTCAGATAGGCCTTTGCCAGTGCAAGCACAACTTGAAGCTGATGACCCAGGCCTAATGGGACCAACGACTAGGCCTACTCTTGACACAACCAGCTCAGACTTGCTTGAAAACCGACCATCAACATCTGGCACCAATATTTCAAATGAAGCTCAGCCTACAAAAGCGTAAAGCTTACCCCAGAACAGGTGCGGCCTTACCCTAAAGCACCACCAAGGAAGATGACTGGCAAGCGAGGAGGGCTTAAGCCTGGGAGGTGCCGGATTTTTAACCGACACTCACTCCAGAAAAACTTGAAAATAATGGCTATCAAACAAGAAAAAGTCTCAAAGAAGGCTGGAAAGCTTGCTAGTAAAGAAAAGACAAATGAAAAAATTAACAGCCTTAAAGTTCGATCGAAGCCAATTGTCCTAACTTGCAAGAATCAAAACCAAGGTCGCAAATTTCTCACTTTTGACGATTCCTCTACATCTGATGAAGACATCCCAGAAGAAGATTCCGATTCAGTTTGATGACATCTGTGACTGGCCACCGCAACCTAATGGAGAGTGATGACGGCATCGACAAACCAGTACAAGCAGATTTCTGTTTAACGCTATTAAGTGGCAAGAAAATCAACTCGAAACTTCGTAGTTGAAGTGCTTGACGTGGATGAACTAGCCAATGTGTATTCAGTGAAATACTTAAAAAAAGCTGACTCCACCAGAAACAACTTTGTGTATGACAAAGATGACATATTTGAACTTTCCGGTTGTGAAATTATCTCCAAATTACCCAAACCCATTTCAAACTCGTCACGAGGTAGGATCCAACTATCATTTGGTGTTGATTTTTCTGCGTACAAAGTTGATTAAAAACCAATGTAATTCTAAAATACTGTTTTTTAACCTAACCAATTTAAGTAAAGGTATAATACCAGATAATGCTTGTTTATTTACTTTGAACCCAGTTTCTATGAAATCACAATTTATTGATTATGGTAATTGGTGGCCCTTGGTACAAATATATGTGGCCCTAGGTACAATGGTTCATGGTAACCTAGGGCCACTTGCAATCTTTAAAAAAAAAAATACAAAAATGCAATAAAATATATGATTTTAAAAATTAAAAAAATTGGTAAGTAGAAGAATAACACTAAATAGGTTCTATACAATTTGCTATACAAAAACAATAAAATTGTATACAAAATATGAGTGTTTGAAAAAATATGGCCCTAGGTACACAGGTCTCCCCCCTACCTACGAGAATTAAGGTGCAATGGATTTTGGGGTTGGAAAATATTTGTTTGTTAAACATTAAGCCTTCTAATGTAGCTTTTCTGAACGCAAAAAAGAATAATGTTTTCATCACTCAACGTGAAATTACAGGTATTAAACAGTAGGTAATACATTCCATACCCAAATAAAAATGAGTAAAGGTATAAGTATGAGATCTTAATAAATTATGGATATGAGTGTTACCTTAAGAGAGTCACTTGATTTTTTAAATGTTTTACTTTTATTTCGTTAAGATAAATATTTAAAAAAACAAGCAATTTACCTAAGTTATACTCAATTACAAACAATATAATTTTCTTTAACCCATAAATAAATTAAAAACACATGTCACTCCATGCAGCTGTAACTAATGTGAATACTGTAAAATTTCACATTTGTATTTCCATCCGTTCCTACTTGAGCTTGATTACAAAATGGCCTATTTCGCCTACTTTAAATGCCTATAATTGACACGTGGAGCCATAAAATAACTGGTTTTTACCTTTAAAACCAGGGAAGTTATATTTTTGTACTTAAAAGGCTTTGCATTTAACACAAAAAATACTTTCAGAGATCAGATTTTACTGCATTGCCCTAAAATGTGTTGACTGAAGATGGATTTCCACATGAATGTCGAAATATTTAAAATTTTGATTGTATAAGAAACGTTTCAAAATGTACAAAACCAAGTCGCAGTAGACAAAGCGATCATGTCTCGGGGATGTTCAGGAATCTGTAACGTGTGAGAAAAACACATCCAAAGTCGGCATACTTGTACCGCCGCTTTAAATTATATGACAGATTGAGTCAACAGCATTTACTTGACTTGGAGCAATGTTATAGTGATGAGTAACTCATAGCTTTATTATTTTCCCTTCGGCGTGCAAGTATTGAATAGAAACAAAAATAGAAAGAGGTTTAAAATTAATAACTTTGTCAATACATTTGAATACACCACAGTATACACATACACAAGTGCATAAGCGGAAAGTTTTGGATCGAAGAGATGTCGTCCAAGAGTTATTCATATTAAAAGGGGGCATACGACATAACGACGGAGAGTAAAAGTCTGTAACGTTTCTCAGATAAAAATAAAGAAATCTGGGGAATATTAGATGGAATGAATGCCTTGCGCCTCGAAGACTGATGAGTTTTCCGATCCGGGATCTAATTAAAGCAAGGACTCGGCAATAAAAACCCCGCCCGACACCAGTGTCGACATCAGGCTAATGATCATTTCTTGGCTCGAGCACTTTTAATTTCGAGAAATACACTCCCTTCAATAATTCATTTTTCATGCAACTTTAATTTTCATCGCCATAAGTCAGCATCGACTACCCCCTCCCCCTCGAGAAACCGATTCCAATTTGTAACACATGCGAAGCCGTTGGCAATCTCATTTATTTTGCCACTCTTCTCGGACTTTTTCCCCCGGTAATTCGGAAGGAAAGGAGGGCTCTTTAATAAAAGAATATAAAAGTTTCACTCGGTGCCGATTGTTTTTAAGACCGTTCCCAACGTTTTTACCCGGCGCATGACATTATTGAATAACTTTTTTCTTCGCAACAATCAATCACGTAATGGATTCATCACTGTTGCCAACTTCGAATATGGAAATTTCCCTCGAGTACATGGTTTGTTTTACATTGTATAGATTTTTATTACTTTATAATCAGAACGGGCGAACCCACGACAACAAATATCGGGAAATATTTAGGTGATTCAATATGACAATATCACTACGATTTTAACAGAGATAAGATATAATTGGTGACTGTACTAGGTACTAAAGAGATCAAATTAGAAGATTTAAATACATTCCAATGTCTCTTCAAACATAATAAATTTGTCCATTTTAGATAAAGGAACAACAATAATTTAGAGTATCTTTAAAAGGTTAAAATTGACTAAGGTTCTCTTTGAATGGTCAGGAATTGTCATCTTAAGGCCTTTAAATAATTTATCAGCTTTAAATTAGCTGCCTTTTCGTGGAGTTTTCCAAATTTATTTCTTCTCATACTAATTTCCCCCTATTAAGACCTTTATATCGCTAAACAGCTTGACTTATCCTTACGCAAAAGACTTTTTGAACTATTCATGGTCAGTTTTGTAGAGAATAGTGCAGTTCTTCCTGTGAATTAACGAACAATAAAGTATACTTAAATATTCATTCCGGGTCAATCGAAAGAAGGGTAGATTTCACATGTGGCCATCATATCGAAATGTAAAACTGAAGATACATTATTATTTTATATGTTAAATTGGCACAACACTGTTGGGACAATGACTCTCGATGTTGAAATGTTAATATAATCGTAATTTGAAATTCCATTCTTTTGAGACCTAACAAGACAAAAATTGTTACAAAGTTACACATTTCTTTGCACAAACGTGTACTTGATTAGGTGCAATTAATCCAAAATTATGTTTCTAAATATACTCACTTATAACGGTTCAATTGTATATACTTCTATAGCTTTAAACGGTCACCATATTGAAGTCATAAGACTTACCGAAAAATAAGTATGATTAAAATGTTGCTTTAAATGATTTGATAATTTTGAGGTATGTGTCAATTTTGATTTATATTGTGAAATACGAGATAAAAAAAAATTTCCCGAACGCGAATGACCGCCATATTGAAACGTTTTATTGGTTAAGACTGACTAACGAACTCATTCAAGATATATACAAATATTGCCTCTTTGCCAAGTTCAGTCTGAATCTATTAAGAACTACGGCAGTTATTGTGGTCCCAATTATTATTTCCGTAATGTTGTATACTACTACCTAAAACTTTGTACGCTCACTATCTGGAAATCTGACTCGATATAAAAAAAAACACGTAAAAACAAACATTATTGTAAATTACCTGAATTTTCTAAAACACTGGTCCGTTTTGCACTATAATTCTTACAAATAACAATTCATTTTTAATATTTTGAATGGCTGCTATCCTGAAACCTTAAGAGATATTGAACAATTGTAAGAATAAAAATTATTAATCATCACCTAATAGGGGAGACCGGGGCAAGTTGACGACGTTAAGGAATAAATATTTTTTAATAAAATATTGTGATAAAAATAAAAGTCTTACGATACATAAGAGTTAAGTATAAGTTCTTTTACCTACATTTAATTTTTTTTTAATTATCATAATATCAATTTTTTGTTTGTAAATTTTAGTTCTTATGAAACAATGCAAAAATGTCATCTTGCCCACCCCCCGGGGCAAGATGACTTTTGCATAGGGGCAAGAATGACGAATGTTATGGAGGTTTAAATAAACACGCTACTTTGTAAAAGAAAAGGCTGCTAGTCATTTTTTATTTATGTACAAAAAACTGACAAACTAGCAGTAGTCACAAACAAATTCCCCACCTTCGTAGGCTTGTACAATTCTCGTGCCACCATTCACTGCACTTGGAACACTGGATCCACTCTTCAACTGGAGGATCGGAGTATTTTTCTTCACACCCAGGACATCTAACTTCACTGCCTTTTGAAGTAGAAGCTGTGTTCATACACCTAGGACGTTTTTTGTGTAGGTCCAAACTTGAGTTTCTTTGAAACCTTTGAAGCTCGAAGCTCTTCTCTTTTCTTTTTTAAGCGCTCTTTTTCATCCTTCATTTCTTGCTTTACTTCCAAACACATTTTTACTGGCGTGCTTGTTATAATACTAGAACTTAACTTCTGAACTTTTCTTTTCTTATCCTTTGGTTTACCTTTAGGTAAAGGCTTAAAGTCGAAGACACTTGTATTCTTTCTTACCGGGATTGGGGGCACAGTCTACTAGGCCTACTGTTTCTTGGCGTTCACATCAGCTCAATGGTTTCTTCTTCAGTTCACCTGGAGTTTCTGTTGTATTTGATGTTGTTGATTGGATAGTAGGATTTTCATCTTCATTATAGCTAGGGTCTAGGCCTACATCCAGGTTACTGATCAGTTGTTTGTGATGCAGCAAAGTCATGTTCGTCGAATACAAGTGGATTATAAGGTTCTATTCCTGTGGACCTGAACCCACTAACGGCATTGCCAACAGTTGCAGCCTTGAAATAAGCAATGGTCAAAAGCTCACCAATTTTAAAGTCACTGATGGTCTGTCCTGGATTATTGACCATGAAGTTGTCACAAAGCTTGACTGTAAAAGGTTTTCAGCGAACCAAAGAATGAAACGTCCAAGGGCTGAAGACGGTGTGTTGTATGAGGAGGAAATCCAACCATAACAATATGGTTATCTCTGCATAAGTTGATTGCCTCTAGGGTTTATGTGGGTTCTGTGATTATCGACAAGTAGCAGGATAGGAGAATCAACTGTGGGTTTTTGCATTGAGGATAAAGTGGTTCAAAAACTTTACGAACAACTCTCCGTTGCTCCAGCCATTATCGCTGCAGTGGCCCACACTACCTGGTGGAGCTCTTTCCATGAGTTCAGGTCGCATTCGCTTTCTGGCAAATACCAAAAAAGGGGGTAGGTAAGTTCCCGTAGCATTGATGCAACAAATAATAGTGACGTTCCTGCCTCTCTCCCCAGACACAACTTTAGAAACTCTTCTACTTCCTTTTGGTGAAATTACCTTAGGTATTTATTGGGCACAGTAGATAGTCCTGATTCATCTGCATTGTAGATATTAGCAGCGGGAAAATTGTGTTTTTCTCGCACTTCCTTCAAAATGGAGAAAAATTTATCAACACTAGGTTTGTTGAAACCCATTGCTCTTGCAACAGATGTTGCTTCTGGCTTACGCATACTAAAGTTGTGTTTTTTTCATAAAGGTAGCCAGCCAATCCTCACCAGCCATTTTAGTTTTCTTTATTAAACGGATGAGAAATCCCTAAGTGTTCTGCGTATTCAAAAACGAGTTTTCTGCACTGCAACTTGGTCATTTCCAAAAAAACATTTGGTCCATTACCGTCAAATAGTTGTGTAAATCTTGGAGCTGCTCTTCATTGAATACTTCTCTATATCTTCCTCCATGGACACAGGCATATCCTAAAAAAAAAAACTTGTTTAAGGGGAGCAAGGAAAGGTAAAAAATTTTATATTTATTTTTATTTCATTATTTTTAAAGTTTGGTACTTTTTAAGGTTTGGAAAATGTAAATAATAATCGTTGTAGTTGCTTAGAAATGTTGTGATGAAGTAAATGAAAATGTTATGTGTATTTGCGTAAAAAGCTGGGGTACGGATTATAGTCTTGTCTTTGTAACGTGAGAAGTTGTTATACCAAAGTAAATTTTGTTTTAATATCAAAAACAAGGTGGTAAATAATTTAACTTAAAACAAGTTGTAAATATAAACGTGGTGCAAGGTGTAGGTGAAAATAGTTACCGAAACGTTCTTTTTTCAGTCGGCGTCGAAGTGTTGCCTCTGGAACATTGTAAGTTCTCGCTGCTCCCAAGCAAGTCATTCTTCCCTCCTTGACCTCTGTGAAAGCAGTATCCCATGTTGGTTTTTTCCCACTCTCCTCTAGAGGAAGTCCTTTTTGTAGTTTTCTCACCATCTCTGGAACCAAAGTAAAACTAAAAATCTGTACCCGCATATTAAATTAATAAAAATTCAATTCTAAAGTAAAATTGTTAAACAAAAGTGTAGATTAAAATTTTTTTTAAATAAGTGGTTAAGTCTCACATGTCGTCAGTTTTAGTTTACTTAAATCAAAATTGTATGCATAACCATACTTTCCTTAAAAGTTTCAGCTTTGCACCAGTAAAATTAACCGGGGCAAGATGACGAACACGCCATCTTGCCCCACGTCATCTTGCCCCGAGCGGCCGTAATAGAGTAGGTAAATTTTATTGGCATTAAGTTTTAAGATAAATATAAACAAACATGGTATTTATGAGTAGCCTAATACATAAGGTAAATATAGGTAATATTGAAAATTAACATATCTTACCTGCGTATTCAATAAACCTTACGATGCAAAGGCCGAAAGTTACAAAAACGCACTCCAAAAACAACAAGCCGCTGTAACAACACACACAATGGCGAACTTGTCTTCACTGCCAGTTTATTTCAGAGGCCATCCGTGTGGAGCGCTACTGACATTCGACCGGTGCTACTACCTAGCAACTAATTTGAGAAACTAACCATTCGTCGTCCCTTGCCCCGGTCGTCAACTTGCCCCGGTCTCCCCTATATCTAAAAATGTATCGTTTGAATCTGTGTTGAAAATTAATTGAGTTAAAATGTGGCCATTCGCAATCATTTTAACTAAATTAAATTGTTTAACTCATGAAATTTTGAAATATTTCATTGGTTAAGACTGTCTAACGAACTCATCAAATCGATATACATATATTGCCTCTGAATCAAGTTTAGTTTGAATATATTAAGAACCAGGAAGTTATCGTGTTCACAATAATTATTTTCGCTATGTAAAGCTTACTACTTAAAACTTTGTAAGGCTCCTATCTGGAAATTTTACGAAATATTGTAATGTTATGAGATTTTGTATAAAAAACACGTAGAACCAAAGAATTATTGTAAATGACCTTAGAATTCTCAAATAATATTTTTATTTTTAATGTATAGTAACTGATATATACCCTTTCCTTTTCCAAACTTTGAGTGGTCGGCATCTTGAAACTGTAAGAGATTTAGAAAAAGTGCAAGAATAAAAGATTAGATAATTACGTAGTATAATTTAAAATATATCTTTTGGGTGTATGTTGTGAAATAGTTGAGCTAAAACTTTTGCTCGAATTCGAATGGCTACCATGTTGAAACGCTTTATTGTTATTGATTAAGACTGACTAAAGAACTTATCTAAGCTGTGTTTTAAGTAGTACTACCTTTGTACCAAGTTTAGTCTAACGTTTTAAAAAATACGGCAGTTATCTTATTCACAAGCTCGAATTATAATGCATATACTGGTAAGAAAAAGGAGGGCTGGCTTTGCATTTTCAGATTTTATGTGTGATTCTAAGCTAAAAAATAAGAACCATCTTTTTCCAATTTTCACTTTATTTAGCATCTATACTCCATTTTGTTTGTTATTAAACAAATGGCATATTTGTTGTTGTCTTTACAATTGTTACAAAACTTTGTAAACGGGTCCATGTTAGAAGGTGTTATATCAAAAACATTTTTTAAATAAGTTTTAATAATTTCAAAATGACGGCAATTTTATTTTTGTTTTATGAAATATTAGCTGTTCCCCGCGGCTTCGCACGCTTTTTGTAAGCTTTGCTCGTGTATGAGCACTTCTGGTTCAAGTGAATTATATTGTCAACGCCGATGTAGAGTTTACCTTGTTGACACTATCAAGAAAATCTGCCAAAAGTGTATGTTTATGGTCATTGTACACGTACATGTGCTTAATAATAAAGTGGTCTAACATTCAAGCTATAAGGCCAAACAGAAATTCATTTGAAAGACAAATATCCGTAAAAACTTAGCGCCTTCATATAGTGTGTGGTTATTATACACAACTATCTCGTAATTGTAGTTTACAATGTGCAGGCGCTTTGATAACTTATATATTTTGCAGCGCCTCCTGGTGGTGAGTTACATCAATGGGCATATCATATAAACCTTCTACGTGGAAAAATACATATACATACAAATTTTCATAATGATCGTTCAAATAGTTTCTGAGTCTTTAAAGGACAAACACACAAACATTCATTTTTATATAAATAGATCTAATAACCACTGTTTCGATCAAAATTTTATACGACACATAACAGGTTTGAAAATAACTTTTACGTTTGCCTCATATGTCACAAATGTCCCATTTGTAAAATCAGTTAAGAAATAACTACAGTATGTTGTAGGAAGTTTCATATAACACAAACAAACTAAATGGCCCATAATTTTACAGGCCTTTTAAAATCACTGCAATTAAAAAAGCTGTTATTTAAATTAGCTGCTACTCTAATTAAATTATTAATTAATATTAATAGTTCATACATTTCCACAACACCTTATTGACGATAGGAAAATATAGTAAGTCACTTTTACTAATTCGTCTGTCTTCATATAATAGGTAAAATAATCCAGAAACTAAAAATCAACATTTTTGTTTTTAGTTATGTTTAATTAATTTATTTATTTGGACACTCCTTATGTAGAAAGAAATAAGTAAATCAACACAAAAAATAAAATATTAAAATTTGAATGGCCTCATTTACATTAGGTACTAGAGAAAACAATACACTATTAAAATCCAGTTTTAAAATGGTCACAATAAATTATTACAGTAGCATGAGACTAAATATAGTAATAAAATATTTATACATAATATAGAGAAAATATAAGATAGACATAACACACTGTAATTTTTTTATGTTCCTCGCAGACCAATGCATTAAAAACCATTGGTATCTAATAAAACAAATTAGATTCTTAAAAGTCTGTATTGAGACACTCTATATAGCCCCATTCTTTTATTTATGTATCGAAAAGTTCAATTAATATCTTTCAAGTATTAGTTTTCTTAAATTAAGAACTATTTAAGAGTAGGTTTATTAATGTATAGAATAACATGTCCATTTTATTCCGACTCAAAATTGTAGTTTTACCTTGTTTTGGAGTGTTCTTTATATTGCACAGAAGGTTTGTTTTACCCTGAGTAATAGTTAAGGCAAATTCTATGATTGTTTTACCTTTGAAATTCAATGATTTTCAAATCTCTACGTCATTTACAAGTGTAGCATTTATGAGCTGTCTGTCAAGATTTCAAAGTATTAATTTCTTGTGATTGTTGAGTTTACCTCCAGTCCACCTTCGTCTCAGTGCAGCGTCTGGAATAAGACGCTGTCACAGACTTGACTCCTGGAATTTTGAGACTAAAATTAATCCAGATTATAAGAGGAAGGTGAACTGGAGCTAATTTAACAGTAACATTGAATCAAACCTTCTTTCATAACCACTTTATATGTATTAATTCCTCATTCTTATTTAACATGAAGATATAAGTTTAAATGAATGAATGAATTTATTCCAATAAAATATAGATAATACATAATTGCAATAATTAATTGTACAAATAAAGTTTTGTACATGCAAAACAAATAAATACCTTACGCATCATCGTAATACAAAAACAAAATAGCTAAAAATTAAAAATGTTTTACAAAACATATTATTAAGTACAGATTTCTTAGGCTTAGGAATAGGTCTACATGGGTGGGTGCCTGTGCATAAGCCTGAGTTATATCGAGATCTGCCTAAGTTTATTACCGAGAATAATTTGTAGTCAGTTCTAATCTGATATCTTTGATGAATGTAGTTTAATTTTGGAAATAAGAATTGTTAGGTAACTGTAATGAAGCAACTAATTTACAAAAGATAAAATTATTAAGAAGAATGAAAATTAAAGAAAATATTTTTTTAACAAAAAAGAGTGACAAAATCAGCTTATTTGCAGCACTATTAATTTGGACTGTTAGATATCTAGTGAATAGTCTAGATATAGATTAAAAAAAAACCGAACAATATATTGATTGACAAATATAATCAGGGTAAAAAATCATTTTGCTATTCATCTGTATCAGCATTTCAAAACAAGTGTAAAATCTGCCAAGTTCTAAAAGAATGTGCACTAATATAATAACAAATAGAATAAATAACCAAGAAAATCTCTTTCCGAGCTATGAAACACTAGGAGCTATAATGTTTAAGTACAAACAAATAGAGGACATATTATTTTTTATTTACATTCTGTTATACATTATCATAGAGATAAGAACAAGGGTCATGGAAGTCTAGTATGAAAAATTTTGTCAAGTTAATATAAAACAGTTAGACTATCATTGTTATTAGTCGATTCATAAAATTCTTTCAGTTGGTAAAACGGATGCTCCAGTAACCAGTTCTTCAGTCTTCGTACAAACTGCTGTTTTTCAGTCTTTCTAAGGTGTTCTTGGAGGGCGTTCCATAACTTTGCTCCTGCGTAGGTAGGTTTCTTCTCTGTCATAGTGAGTCGGTGTACTGGGAGTTGGTAGTTGGTGGCAAGCCTAGTATTGTAATATTGGGATTTTGTGCACCGGTTCTTGCTGCTTCAGGTGACTTAATATGGAGAAAGGTGATAGTTTCCAAGATGTAGAGATTGACAACAGTGAGAATTCTCAAATCATAAAATGGATGCCTGCAGGATTCCCTTTGCTGGAGGTTGCTAGGAATTCTGATTGCTCTCTTCTGATGGACTAGGAGACGTTACGTGTTATTCGCTGAGGTGCCTCCCCAGGCAGCAATCCCATATCGAAGGTGACTGTCGTATAGGGCATGGTAAGCAGTCTCGACTGTTGCTGTGTCACATGTACTTTTTATCCTGCGAATTACATATAATGCTGTGCTCAACTTTTTGCACAGAGAGTGCTCAACTTTTTGCCTCTCATACGAGATGAGAGGCCACCATCATGTCGGTTATATTTGACTTTTGTGATTGATTTGAAATTTCTTGTAGGTCTAGTTTAAACACTGGAATAACATATAACCTATGTCTATTTACGTTTAGAAATTATGGTAGAGCCATTGATTAAAAAATATCATTTATATGTATAGGGATGTATAAACTAACGATGAGACAGAAAGATTTCATTACTTTCAAGACTTTTAAATACATTATGTCCCGTAACTCTCTGGACAAAGGTATATGACCCTATTGCTGAGGTCAAGATAATACATTTCACAATATGAACATGGGATTCCGGTTCTTAGTGTCACGTCTGTCTGTCTGTACGGTATATGTCTTTAAAGACAAAATGAATATCTTAAGAACTAATAAATTTAATCGTACAAAATTTGGATCAAATGTTTATGGAAACAAGGCCAATTATTACTATAAAAATATATTATCCTCTAATACTTTCAAAATGGCGGCTATTATAACCCTTTAACTTTGAATATCTTAAAAAAACAATTTTACTAAAGGATCATAAGTGAAATGTTTAGTGAATTTTATCACAAACGTTATGACACCAACATTATTTAAGTCGAATAATAGAGTTTTTTTACTGTGACAAGACATGGCCCACACTAAGGGTTATTGAATAGCCAACTATAGATGATGTCATAATATTATTTTTAGTAATCGTCCTTGTTACCTTAAACGTGTGATCCAATTTTAGTTGATTTATTAGTTTTTAATATATTAATTTCTTAAAAAAAAAATATACAGATAGACAGACGAGAAACTAAGCACCGGAGACCCATGTTCATATGGTGAAATGTGTTTGTCTTGACCTGAGCAATAGTGTGATATACCTTTGTCGAGAGAGTTACGGTACAACCTGTACATTCTATTCTGCAATAATGTTTTTGAACAGATTGTATCCAGATATGGAAATGTTTAGTTAAAAGATATTAAAGTGTACAAAGTTGTACAATCAGTGCAGGACTGAAGGAGATAAAAGTATTATCTAACCTTTAAACTGGTCTAGATAGCGTAAGTGACAAATTCAAACGTTCAAGATTTGTTGATTTTATCGAAAAAATTGCTATAACATATAACTTTATTTGAAAGCTTTATATGTGTTGTGTTTCTGAACATACTAGAAAATTGATTCTGAGATTAGGGTACGGCATGTTTACAATGCATGAACTACAAGATGAAGAAACGGGCATGGTTCAGCAAAACATTCTCTCAGAGACTGCATGCAGCTCGAGGAAACAAGCGACAGAAGAGAGTTCATCATCAAACACATTTTTAAATATTTTAAAATCAAAATAATTCATTTCTATAAATTGGTAAGGATATGTAATTTTTCAACCAGCTATTAAGACCAGCTACAATTAATAATACTAGTTGTCGTGGCTTACTATGCTATTACATAATGACACTCGATATTTTTAGTACTCAGCTTTAAAATATGAAGTATTTCCATTATTGATCAACCGAGTTTGTGATACATGGTATTGTTGGATTCACAATTAAATGATCTAATTGTAACATAATAACTCTACATTTTTATGATATCCAGATGTTAAGATATTTACGCTTTAATTTAAATAAGCCTCTATTTCGAAAATAAACCTTGTAAAATTTAATTGTGTTTTAGTTATATCTTTGGGTTTCAAAGCTATATTTCAAATTTTAATTTATTAAATGTAGTATTCAAATGAAAAAAAAAAACATGATTTCTTGTATCACTAAACGATGGAAATTGTCCGAAAAAATCCACTCCTTTCACAAAGTGACTAGGTTTGGAGGAATTATTGAGTTTTTGAAAGTTTAAATATGATTTTCCTTTAGTCCAGCGATAACATCTTAAAAGATTGGTAGAGAGTTCAGAGACATTCTTTATATAAAGTAGATTAAAATTACTGATTATATAAATCAATAACTTTTAGGTTTAATGGAATATCGTTTAAATACGGTTTATTTTTTAGTGGTTTAGCAATGTTTACTCAACATCTGCAGGCTAAATTAGGAATTTACTTTTTAATACCGTCATTGACTTTTAATTATTACGGTTGGTTTTGAAGTGGCTAGAATTATGTGACTGAACCCTGTAATCTGTTAGGGGTACAATGTCACTCTCGAAATTACTCCACTCCGGGGAATCTCCATATTACATAATCAATCAGCCAATCGCTGGGCCCGCACCGTCACCGTGATCCAACTCGCCGCTACCAGGTCGTGATTTACGTACGCAGATGACAACTAAACAATGTGACGTAACGAACAACACAACAAGCAGTTTTAACCCGTGACTGTGACGGATGACAGATCGGACGTGCCTGTTTACATGTAAACCAGTCCTATAAATCCAGGCGGCAGTAAACTCTATATTGTCCCGGGCACCTGGCCACTATGGGTTTACGGGCCAGAGGTCTGCTACCTTGTGCCTTGTATTGGCCCTTATATTGTCCTCGGGGCCTCTCAACTGAAATAAAAATATGTCATGAGGGCCCCAGCCACCTTATTTGAGATTCCGGTGTTCTCTCTCTTTATGCACACGGCGGATTCTCCCGGTTTACGGCTGTTTTATGGTCATGTTTTTATTTTTTCATCCGAACGCCGCCGCCCTTCCGGACGCCCCCGCGTGGAAATGACGCGATCGGAAAATAAAGAATCGTGTCACAAATTGTAAATTTTATCTGTAAATGGTTTGTTTCCACTGACTCCTGTGGTTAAATAAACGAAGTTGCTGGAAATCTAATTTCTCCTATTAGGATAATATGACATAAGGACTAAGGAATGTAAAATCTATTGAATTATCTTTAAGTTATCAAGGAAAAACTCAGTATATTATTATATAAGTAATTTTTAAAATAAATTTTGAGTTTGTATAATCTACAAATAAATCTCGTGATTTCTTTCATTATTATAATTATTCAAAATACGTTTACCTACTTTGGTTTTTGTTACACCGTGGATTAATTGTCTGGTAATCGAATGATGTTTGATGGTGATGTATAAAGCATAAAACTGATGGCGATTTTTCACCCTTATTTTGCTCGAACAGACTACCCTTAGGACTGTGAGGAGATCTCAACAAGCGAGATAAAGAGGTGAGTAGATCTATCTCAAAGGGAAGTAATTAATAATTATAAAAATTGCTTAGATTAAAACGTAAAAGTTGCCTATTATTATAATCCAAGGCTAAATAATAGTACCATGAACTTCTTTGATACTTTCAGTTGTAACACAGAATAATTAATCCATTAGGGAGAACGAATTCAGTCTAAAAAAATTAATACTTTGATTGCACCTGTTGAAAATGTTATGTCAGAACTATGAAGAAGTAGTTGATTAGTACTTAAAAAAATAGGGAATGCCATTTTAATTGAAATGTGCAATATTTTTGATAAAGTTAAAAAATTAAGAGTTTTTATCTCCTAAGGCATAAGGATACTAAAATGGTTAGTTATTTTAATCAAGAAAATGAAGTTTAACTAAAAAAACTTGATTTAACACTAACAACAACCGATAACTTTAAATTTCGGATGTATATTTCTTATAAGGCCAATTACGTTGATAGATAAAAATCAATTAATTATCAAAAGTTATCATTACAAACTGAAGATGAAATTTCAGTCAACTTTAATATTGTTTACCAAGTAGTCGTTAAGGACAAGTACTGAATGTAACATAATTATTAATAAATCTAACAGTTTTAATAATGAAAAGATATTTTTTAAATTGAGACCTTTTGATTATTTTTACTAAATTTAATAAACAAATTACTTTATAGGAAAGAAAAATATTACTACAAAATGAAGGAACCTAGCTATATAGTATTGTACTGAATATCCAAAAGTATATTTTTTATTACTAATTATAAAAACATTGGCTGGCGATCTTAATTATTATTATACGGAATATAATGAAATCGATACAAGCAGAAACGCTGATCTACCTACTGTCATTTATACTTAGTCATGACAAAAGCTTTGAGGCAAATACTCCTGACTTGGGCAATATATGTATGGATAGTCAGAAAATCAATATAAATATTCGAAAAGTTCTATAAAAATCTTAACACTATAAAGTAACAACTCTCAAATTTGGCTTTTTATGATTTGTAAGAAATCAATTCAGACGTGATTAATCAGAGATGGAACCTGTATTCATGACAATGGCTTTCTTATACTCACGATTTACTAAAGGGGATCTAGAGCCATTTATTAATGAAATTTTAAAATAATTTGGATTATTTGCAGTAAATATTTCCATATAAAAGTCGGAGTACTGTTTGCAGGAAGTGTATCAAGCAGATTTACATCATACATAGATTTCGAGCGTGACATTTCTCACAGTTCTTTAAAAACCATCAACACTATTACGTTATATGTAATTTATAAGTAGTTTTGCAAGAGCGGTGCTTAATGGTTTAAGGAAATGTCTCGAGGAAATTTGATGGTCGTCCACCACATAGTTCCAGCATAATGTCTAGTTAACTTAGAATTCTGATCTGTTCTTTTGGAAACCGGTTCTAAGTAAACATTTTCTCGCCTGAAGGCGTCACCCTTGGTAGTAAAAAGCAGTTCCACTTCTTGTTGTATCCTTTTCCTTCAACCTCATTACTGTTGAGCCAGCTGATGTTCGGTCCATTTCCATTACTTCACAACTTCGGCAATCAGACATCTCCGTAAATTTATGCCTCAGAGCATTTCAGTAGCACAACCCTAAATATGCTGGAAACGGAATCAGCCTTAGTTTGAGGTTGGCTGAGGTGATTATGTCACAGTTATTAGAAGCACTTTCAAACTTCACAACATATTTAAAGATGCTACAATGGGCAATGACAGCGTGGTCTATTTAGCCATTGCCGATGTTTCGGAGAATTAGAAAAACCAAAACAACCGGAAGTCACAAGTTATCGTGATGGTTGAAGTATCCATTGCCATCGATTTTAATTTGCCTCATTATGAATTGTTGAAGCTTATATACGAGTACTCGCCTTCGGATTACTGGGGGGGCTACGCCCCCCCCCAGGCTTCTAGGTGGGTTGTTAGCAAATTCGGGTAAAGAGGGATTAGGTATTGTTTGAATTTGGAGATGAGGTTTCCAAATTTCGTAGTCGCATCTGTAACCGTTTTCAAGAACCGTGTGGGTCATAATGCTTCGCTAACACTCAGCCAAATGATGTGGTGTGTATGCAAATAATCAATAGATTGAGTAGATAAATCAAGTGAGCAAAATTAAGAAGAAGAGGAAGAATTTAGTGATAACTAAAGTCTGAGATTAGTTTTGCCAGGAAGTGAAAAGTAGACCGTAGCTTGCTTTACAAGTTTTCCGGTTTTAACTATACTTTTGACTTTGGGGGCGTTATTTTGACTTAACCGTTAGAGATACGACAAAAAGTGACTGAACCTTTCTTGTACATAAGCTAAAATCTTTTGCTTAGCCGGCACAGAGCTGAAGAGAAAGTACTGCACGGGTCAGCTTTTATGAATTTTTAGAGTGAATAAAACTAAAAACCGACCAGCTCGAAGATATTGTTTTTTTTTTTTTTTTTGTCGAACATAGAGGGAGCCTGGAAATTCTATGGCGTTTGCTGACGATCTTCTGTACCTTGTTGACTCGTCCTTGAATCTTCAACTCCGTATCACAGTTAGCTTGTCACTTCACGACGAGTTTTGTTGTCGATGCTAGTCATATGAGCTTTCAACGGGCAGCGGCATCCGGGAGGAACAAGGAGAGAACCAAAGCACTTTACAGTTTGGTGGGCTCAACCGTAGCTGGCTGGGTGGACTACGCTACCTTTTCAACCAATTTCCAAAAAACTAAAAAAAACTACTAAATTTCCTACTTTTTCTCCCCCTCCCCCCCAAACCCGACGCTCAAAATGGTGTAACTTTTTACCAAACAATAAGAGGGTTATATAGAACAATTTGGAGTTGGAATAAAACTTTTACTTTGGATGTCAAGGTTAGGCCTTTTTTTAGGTTAATAACACCGTACTATTTGGAATCTTAGACCAGTTTAAATTACGTTTCAACCATTATCTCTAAACAAGTCCACATCGTATCAGGAAATAAATTCTGTAAAGATCCTCATTGCCGTGGTGTTTGTTGTAATACTAGAGATAGAGTTGTGCATGTAAGGTGAATATTAAACGTCTTTTATAAACATACCAGCGGATTTATCCAATACTGACTGGTGGAAACAACACTTATAAGACAATGAGTTGAGATGCCATAATCCAATTTGCTGTTTAAAAGGAGCAACCACAGTTACAAGCAATATTCTTTTTATTTTGATTATAAAATACGGTGAGGTATCAGGTTAAATATACTAAGTATTCAGGTGAAAAGTAATTTATAGTGAAATGTAAGCAGATACGAAGAAAGGTTTAGTTCTATTGTAATATTGCAATATTTGGCTGAATGTTAGTGAAGCCTATCATTTGAAGGGATGGAACAATTTAATTTCTGTCTGTCAGTCTGTTCGAACGATATTTCGTAATGAAAACATGGAGCGGTAAACAGAAGGAGATTAAAACGTCGAGAACATTCTAAGCAGTTTCGTAACAAGTCTAAAAAGTCTGTTCAGAAACGTAGACGTAGGTTTAATAACAATAAGTCTACAGTTAAAAAAATTTAAAGAAAATACTTAAATTTGATGATTATGAACTTCAACTACTGCATGCTTTGAAGCCTGATGTCAAATTATAGATGTATGACAGCTGTTATTCTGTACGAAAATGGATTGAATACAAATATTATATGACAGATGAAATGAACATGTATTAGAAATTAAATTAATTAAATTTTACCTTATCAATAAAAATCAAACAAATAATTACATTTAAATAACATGGAGTATATTAATATAATATTTTAACACGTAAATTAAAAATTTACAAATTAATAAACTAACTAATTTTGTAAGTCCTTAAAACACATTAAACAAAATGATACTTTTAATATATATACACATAAAACACAACAAGGTTATTATAACTAATTATTCCTAATAAATCCTAACTTTAATTTCAACAAATCTCACATTCATCCCTCTGCCAGTGCTACGACCACACAGACCGGACCTGCCGCGGCTAACCGCTTAAGATACATATCTTTTAGTTTCGCCACAAACCGGAAACGGCTATTGATGGACTGTTTGAAGAAGGGCATCCCACATCCTACAAGCCATCATTACATAGAATCAAACACTGTAGTTCTGTGCTGGGGCATTCTCAAAACCGGAGCGAGTGCTTCTGCACGGAGGTGTACCATGATACACAAATATAAAATATTCAGGAAAATATCGGAGAAAAACATTTTTATATTGAAAGTACTAGTTTTAGAATTTTAATAAACCTTTGATATTTTACTTTGAAAATATTTGACTGAATATAGTACGGCGTGATGTGCTGCTCCAGTTTCACATCGTAAACGTAACGTATACAATAGTTTTGAGTCCTTCGCAGCTTCTCACTAAGTGCTACGGCCATGTCATTGATCACGAAGTTACAGTAGTTGCAATGCTGAAGTACAAGTGATTTAGTCAAGAGCAGCCTCACTAAGTGCTACGGCCATGTCATTGATCACGAAGTTACAGTAATTGCAATGCTGAAGTACAAGTGATTTAGTCAAGAGCAGCCTCACTAAGTGCTACGGCCATGTCATTGATCACGAAGTTACAGTAATTGCAATGCTGAAGTGCAAGTGATTTAGTCAAGAGCAGCCTCACTAAATCACTACGATCCGGTAAAAATTATTGTAAACGTTTAAGTGAGTGAATAGATGTGAAAACCCGTTCACACACCTCCGCAACAGCATCAGTCCAAGTCAAAGTCGAGTTTATAGTGAAACCAAGATCTTTTACCTTGTAAAGTGTTACCATTTACAGATCAATAGTATTGAATTTTATTGAGTTTTTCTAATCGAGAGTTACAAATAATGATTGGTTTCGTGTTTGTGTGGTTTAGAGCCAGGCCATGAGTTTCGGACCACATAACAATGTTTTTAATGTCACCATTAATGTTGCTTTCAAGTTTTATTGTTAGAGCCACCACAGTCAACAAGAGGCAACACAGTCCGTTTCAGGCTGTATTCTTACTTTGAATAATTCAAGTTTCAAATTTTTAATTTTCTAGTAGTTTTCACAATAATATGCGTTTATAATACTGAATAATTGTATTGAAAATGTATTTAATAGGTACAGTGAAGATTGTACATAGACATTTCAATCCGCTTTGAATATCTATGCACAATTTTTACTATACCTATTAAAATATGTTTTTACTTTTTGAAGGATATAAATATCCCCCCTTTTCAAATATTTGACTTAAGTATGGTGGGTAACTTTAAATTTTCAAATTGCAACCTCTATCTTGTGACATGACATTTTAAATGTAAATTCAAAAGAAACACAATGAAATGAACAAAACATCTCTACGATGATCCTAGGAAAGGTTATGGACAAACAATCAATTACATCTAAAGGGTGTAAATTAAGTCTTGATACGCCTGGATATATTCCAAACGGATTGAGATATCAATGTACAACCTTCTCCATACTTTTTTAAGGGTTAAAAAATGCCAACTCCTTTTTAAAGAGAGTAATTTTAGATTTTAAAATTGCAATCCTTATCTTGTGACATGTCGCATTAAAGGTATATTCAATAGAAACACAATGATACTAAGAATACACCTCTATGCCGTTTCTAGCAAATGTTATGGACAAATAATCCCTTACATTGTAATGCTACATAGAAAAAGACGCCTCTTACCAAAACTATGCTCACCAGAACCATCAGATACAACGTAAAGGGAAAAGCTGGGCCTCTCAAAGTCTTACTAAAAGATATCACGCATGTTTTGTGTTGAAGATTGGGGAATATCTTTACCCTCCAAAAGTCTAAAAAAAGTATGTTAATAGGTATGGTGAAGATTTCACATCAATATTTCAATCAGTTTGGAATATTTCCAGGCGTATCAGGACTTAATTTACACCCTTTATATAGTTTATGTATGTGTCTGTATATTAAAAGCCAAATACCATTGACTGACTGACTGATCACACTCTCTTAAAAACTATAAAGCTTTGGATCATTACATTTAAAGGCTCTAGATTTTAACTAAGAAAAGCTTTTTTTAGTTAAAAAAATTAGGGTTATCTAACCCTTAAGTATGTTACATACTCAAAACTAAGTTGATTATACAGGGTGATTCATGAAGTTCTCCCCCACTTCTACAGCACATTGTAGGCTACTAGTAAAAATAATGAAAAAAAATGTTATATAAACATAGGTCCGAAAACGCTTCGTTAGCGAGTTACAGCTAGCGAAAGATTTCGCCTGAATTCCTGGGTTAAAGAGTAAAATAAAGCCATACTGAACTTTTGGAAAGGTTAATTAAGTAAGAAATATCGTGGATTCTTATGTATTTTTACCTGATAAATCTAATAAAATAGGTTTCAGAACTGTACCTGTAGTAGTTTTTGAGGGATTCAGGGTTAAATGCAAAAATTTAGGGCACGAAACAATGTTTTTTTAAGTTTGATGTACAATAACTTTGTTAAATTGGTAATAAAATACATAAAATCAACAAACATTAATTGTAGAGAATTTAATTCTGAGAAAATTGATATAATCAAAGTCTAAAATAAAACAGAAATAAGTACCAAAAATCGATTTTATTCAGTATAATACATTACTAGCTGTAAAGAAATACCGTACGGTATTTAGTTAAAATAAAACAAAAACAAAATGTTTGTTCCTTAATGATGAGATAAATTGAGAAAACAAGATTAACTGTTAAATAAATTTGTTTGTAAATAAAAATATCATGTTTTATTACATTTTATTTTTTTTTTAATAAAAATTTACATCAAATGTTCGAAAATAAATGAAGCAAACATTTTCCCATTATTGTTTACTAATCATCGAAATGCAGTTTTTTGTTTTATTAATTTCTAAGTTGGTAACGCACGAATAACAGCTGAATCAACAATGGTATTCTGTACTGTTACGTTAGAACTGTGTATTAGTGGTGTTTTGCAAGCTACAGCAGGAGATCGGGTTCTGTGAATCGTGTTATTAAATGCAATTTTTCTGTGAGTTATAATTCGATTGTTTATTCAGCGATAAAATGCCTTACTTATTTACATCATCGGAATACGCTGATATGGTTTTTATTTTGGGTTACTAGAGCTGCTGTAGAAGAATATGAACTACGTTACCCTAATAGGAGGATTCCAGATACCAAAACAATTTCAGGAACTTTTCGTACTCTTCGGGAAACAGGATCATATCCAAGTACTAGAACCAATTATGAACGAGCTGTCCAACTTGATGATGGATATTGTTATTAATGCTGTTCATCGCAGTCCAGGTGTAAAGTACACGACGTATTTCTAGGCGGATAGGAGTTTCGCAGTCAACGGTGTGGAGGTCACTTAATCGAAACAAATTTTATCCGTTTCATAAACAAAAGGCTCAACATCTACAGCTAGGGGATGGTCCGCTTCGCTTGGAGTTTTGCAACTTTTTGAATATTAATAATCAACTCTACAAGCGTATTTTGTTTACGGATGAGGCACAATTCACTCGGGATGGTGTCAATAACTTGCACAATGAACACTCATGGGCAGAAGAAAAATCCACATGAGGTAGTGGAACAGAACTTTCAAACACCGATTTAGCGTCAATGTCTGGTGTGGCCTTTTGCACAATCGGCTGATTGGACCTTTCATATTACCTGGACGCCTAAATGCTGAGTTCTATTTGCATTTCCTTCAAGAAGAGTTGCCGCAGCTGTTAGAGAATGTTCCTTTACATCTCAGACAAAATTTGTACTTCCAGCATGACGGAGCACCTCCCCACTTTTCACGTGCCGTTTCTGCTTACTTAAATCATCAATTTCCTGGACACTGGATTGGTCGTGGAGGGCCTCACCCTTGGCCACCAAGATCACCAGATCTATCTCCATTGGATTATTTCATCTGGGGATGGATGAAAGACATTGTATACAAGACAAAAGTGAATTCTCGTGATGAATTAATTGCCCGTATTATGGATTCGGCTGTGCAGATACAGGGAAGTCCTGAAAAAAATTAAGAAACGCAACAAAAGCAATACATAAACGTGCTGCAAAATGTATTGATAATGATGGCCTCATTTTCGAAAATCTATTATAAAAAGGTGCGTACGGTTGGCCCAACCTGATTAATTTTGCTTAAAACTAGTAATGTATTATACTGAATAAAATCGATTTTTTTGGGTACTTATTTCTGTTTTATTTTAGACTTTGATTATATCAATTTTCTCAGAATTAAATTCTCTACAATTAATGTTTGTTGATTTTATGTATTTTTATTACTAATTTAACAAAGTTATTGTACATCAAACTTAAAAAAAAACTTTGTTTCGTGCCCCAATTTTTTGCATTTAACCCTGAATCCCTCAAAAACTACTACAGGTACAGTTCTGAAACCTATTTTATTAGCTTTATCAGGTAAAAATACATAAGAATCCACGATATTTCTTACTTAATTAACCTTTCCAAAAGTTCAGTATGGCTTTATTTTACTCTTTACCCAGGAATTCAGGCGAAATCTTTCGCTAGCTGTAACTCGCTAACGAAGCGTTTTCGGACCTATGTTTATTATAACATTTTTTTCATTATTTTTACTAGTACAATGTGCTGTAGAAGTGGGGGGAGAACTTCATGAATCACCCTGTATGCATGTTGCCTACCTTAATTTTACAAAGGGGCTAACCTACCATTCTTCATACCTTCTAAGCAAGGCACTCACTAAATACAAAGCTGAAATGAAGGAATGGTCCATACTGATGCCTGAACCCTCCGTTTTAGTTTCTTTAGCTACTGTAAGTATGCTGTCCCAAAATGCTATAGGAAACTGATTCCGAGTATCCTAAGTAATTCTTTGTTTGAAGGTTATTTTTGACGATGGAAGGATTGTGAAGGAAACAGGATTTTTCCGGACATTTGCCATCGTTCAGTGAAACAAGAAATCAGTAACACTACGTTTCGAGATCTGCAATCTGATCTCTTCTTCAGGTAAAGAACTAACCTTTTATTACAAACTAGGTTAAAATAAACAAATCTTACCAAAGCGTTGTGGCACGCCTAAGTAGACTAAATAGCTTGAATTCGTCACTGCTGCCATATATTCAAAACATCACGTTAAAAAAACTCGTGAAGTCTCAAATTTTGTTTCAGCAGCAGTAGTAAAACCATATTTTAGGTTCAACTGAACGTAAAGCCCATTAATAATTTAAAAGTATATAGTAGAAAAACCTTATTTTCAGTTGAACCGAAAACTTGAACAAAATTTCCTCTCGACTGAGGTACTTCTCCAAAATAAATATAGTAGGCTACTTGTTTAAATTCTCAGAAAGACTAGCACACTCCATTAAAGTACGGTAAAAATGTTTGTGTAAATGTATGTATGTATAATAATACCATTTGTGAATTATGGATGAGAATTCAAGAAATATTACATATCCTTCCTTTCCCGGTTTGGAACACAAGAGAAACTACAAAACAATTCTTCCAGATTTATTCATCGACTCGAAAGTTTCACAACGTCCGGCGCGTCGTCCAGCCGCGGCCTAACCGCCGGAGTTATAACTTGGAGAGCCACGGGAGCGGGGATGAGATGCAAATGGGGCGACAAGGGGCGCGGGAGGCACAGCTGGGAGGAAATGACATGCGGCCGCCAGTGCCGTACACGGGTCTGAAGGGCCCTGTGCATGTGGAACATGAGGGAGTCCATTCTAGTCAGAGAGAAAGAATGTAGTATGTCTTTTTTTAAACTATTCTACAAAGAGCTATTAGAAAACAACAAGTTATTTTGCTCTATTTTACTTCTGAATGTTTTTGAGATTTAAAAATACTAAAAAAATTAAAATTTATCGTGTGAATAGAGAAGGAGGCATAATATATCATAGGTTTTCTGGATATTCGTAAACTATAAGTAATTCAAAATAATTTAGTATTTTTGCAAGGTCACTTTTACGCCCCTAATTTTTGACTATAGTGTTGTGGAAGATGTTTCATTTAGAATATTTAAGCCTAATTGATACACATTTACAAATCAAATCAAATCAAATCTGTTTTATTGCTGAGACAATAATACATCGTATGGCAAACGTCAATTAATAATAATATCCTAAAATTTCAGTCATTCATACTATAATACACATACAGACATACAATGTTTAAAGTCACACCTCTTTCATTCATCGCCAATGCAACCCACTTCGAACAGCGGTGTCATTCTTCAAATTGGGCGGCCTCCCAGTTGAAAGCCAAAAACTCACCTGCATTATAAAACGCTTTTTAGTTTATTTTTTTTAAATCGTACGTGTTTTTGAATTTTTAAACAATGGAGTTAAAATGTTTGAGATATTTTTGTGAATAACCTGAAAAATGCTAAACAAAGTTTGGAAGCGAATTAACTATATTTTTAAATGTCATCTCATATTATTCTACGACTGCAATTAAGTTCGTAAAAATACATTGTTCGTATGAGGCTTCAACCAAGATAGTCGCCAGTATAATTGGCTCTTAAAAAGAAAGAGAAGTGTAGAGATACTAAACAATTCCAGGAAATAAATTTAGGCGATGTATGATAATGAGTATGACAATACTTAGAATAATGAAAGCCCACAACAAAGTAAATCTTTTAAGAGTCACTATATGGAATTCAATTCCACAAGAAAGTAACACAATTTAAACCTAGGGATTGTACTATGGATATCATAATATGATCGGCGCCAGAGCTAGCTACGGCGGACAGCATGTGGTCATTTGATGGGATTCCGATATGCGAAAACACGGAGAAATAATACAAGACAGAGGACGGGGCCAGAGAGAAAGAGAGCTAGCTACGGCCCTGGACGTCGCGGGCAGCATGTAGTTATCTGATGGGATTCCGATATGCGAAAACACGGAGAAATCATGTAAGAACGGCGAAGGGGCCAGAGAGAAAGAGAGCTAGCTACGGCCCTGGACGTCGCGGGCAGCATGTGGTCATCTGATGGGATTCCGATATGCGAAAACACGGAGAAATCATATAAGTCAGCTCGAGGCCGGGGCCGGGCCAGGCGAGAGAACTGTAATAAAAGTGTGAAAGGGAGGCTGACGTGAGAGGAAAGGATATCGGGGATAATCGGGTGGTGTCTGGGGACCGGTGAAACATCGATACTCGCAACATAACAACATCGAAGATTGCTGGTCATCGAAGCGGGGATGATGGGTTCTCGGCTTTATGGCATTCGCCAAACTTCCATTTACTATGATAAACTTACATACTCGTACACTTAACATCGCAATTTGTGGTAAAAGTATCGAAAACCAACACATTGGCCATTTACATTTATATAATATCAATAAAATATACTTATATGATCACTCAAAGTATTTCGTTAGATAATTATGTCAATATCTGTGAGAAGATTTGTCCATTTTCATGTAAAAAGTATGAGAAACCAGTTAGGTATGTTTTAAATGGGAATATTCGTGATTTCCAAGGACAAATAAGCTATTGATATTAACCTTGAGGTAATATTCAAACCCGAAAAGGTAAAATGTTGACCGATCCTACCCTCAAGAACAAGATATTGTGTGTGTTCATTTGTATGAGGACGCATGTTCGTGTACACCAACACCAATGGTACACTTTTCTACACATTTTCATTAAATTCCTTCGTAACTTTAGATCATTGGCGAGATGAATTAAAAATTGGGGTTGGGGATTTTATTTACGAACATTTCACAATACCTTTTTCGTTTCGATTGAACAAATTCTTGTAGATACCTCCAACCATATAAAACATATACCCTTATAAAATTTAAGCCATTAACAGTCGGTTTAGCATAAACGTTTTAATATTTTGTTTAAAATACTGAAACATAAATTATATAAGTACTTTACGGCATGAAATTTGATTTGGAGACATTTATAGCGAAAAACATATGTTTTGGAGATAAGGGCTCTCTAACCACATCTATGCTGTCACTCAAAATTGTGTCTTAATATTTGGAGCGGTGTTCCAAAATAAACAGCCAGCAATAATTTCACGGTTACAATAGATTTGAAAGTGTACTTGTCACATTTGTACTTGAAACCAAAAGAGTCTTCAGATTGCAAAAGAGGCCATCAGAATCCTTTTAAAATTGAAAGCAGAGAATCTTGTAGGAATTATTTCAGAAAGCTTGGTTTGCTAACCCTGCCTAGCTAGGTAGCAGGGTTTACACACTCGAGGTACCTGTGTATAGACGCTTCAGGTGTGAAATGACCCGGGGAGGATGTTCATGGATATACCACGAGAGGTGGGGACAACTTGATCGCCTTCCCTCTCAGGTTGGTGTCATGCTGACCAATGCTGTTCAATTAATTTTAAATTCTATCAAGTATACAGACTTAACATATTATATTTATATCACGTAAAGATTTGTACTTAGTATTTTATACATTGTCATAGAATTCATGTGATATAACAAATTTGTTCAAAGCAAACAAATTAATGTGATGCAATGCCTATTCCTTCACAGACATGTTCAAGATTACTTATTGTGTTATTGCACAAAATGTATACTTTGGAAAACTGATGAAATATTTCTATTCATACAACATAATACATTGTGGATACACCAGTTACTCGACAAGTCTTCATCTTTTCAGGTTGAAGATGTTGCAGAGAAATTTATCGGTACGTTTCTGGGCTAGACGATTATTTCTCTTAATTTTTATAAAAAATAAATTTAAAAAGTTTGGATGAAAAAACATTAATATGAACAATATTTATCCAAATAACCAACAAAATTCCAAAATTTGGTGCAGGCAGTAATATAAAAATGACCTAATAAGAAAATACTAGTATCTATAACATTTGAACCCCATTCCAGCAGATAGTTGATCAAGATTTATACTCCCAAACATTTACCAGAGACTTCTCAGCTAAAGAAACAGTTATTCTCTAGAGTCAGTTCATAGCTCTAGAACTGTTCTTCGTTTCAGGTTTGCAGCATTGAACCCATGTGTAATCCAACGACGAAGAACATCTCCTGGAGTCCACACTAGCTGAAAACCATTTTTTGGAACTATTCTACTTTACTACTCCTATACAATATCTCGACTTATTCGAATCAAACGACTTCTAAACAAAGACTAATGATCAAATATGACTGAAAATTCCTTTCAGTTCCTCAAATTGGTACAATTAACCGAAAATAACCTACTCCGGCGGGTGCACCTTTTCATTTTTCGTGGAAATCTGTACCTCGCTGTTTCCTGAACTGTTTAGTGTTTACAGAAATGAAAATGACATTGTAATTCTATTATTGCGGTCAACGACCAATGATCTTTGACAAGATAGAAAAGATAGCGGGAGAAGATAAATTAAATATTTACAAGTATGTCCGCAACCTCCAACCAGTCGTGAACACCTTGGGAGCGGTAGACGGATTGAAAACAACCCAAATAAAAGTGGAAGATTACAAGAGGACTACGCCTGCAGCTCTGTCGGGCGGTGCGTGCTTGCTGAGTAACGCCGCCTGTTAGACTTCAATAGCACAATTAGCAGCTTCACCATTAACACCTGGTTTTAATGACACTGGCTGCCGAGCCACGCCGCTGTCCGCCTCATATAACTCTCCGTGCCGACTACTAGAGGAATTAGATTGATGTGGTTCCCTCAACATCTGGTACCTACAGCTAGTGCGGATATTCGGAGACTTTGACCAGCTTGAGAGACTTTGGTCTTCTTGATCATCCTCAAAATGTGGACTTTGGAGTTAAAGAACAAGTATCCCACTCTGACATCAATTATCCAATCATCATCTCAATTTGCGGAGTCGAAGTTGGGCTTCAGGCAGCTCTGGATTATATTCTTTTGGTCCAAAGTGTCAAATGCCTTTTTCCCTGTCTCTAAACTTAGCCTTGGTAGGTGAAATAGACTACTTTGTTGAGTCCAGCGCTGACTCACTTCATGCCTAAAAACCAGCTTTCTCTTAAGATATTCTGGACTTTCCGTCTGAAGAACCTTATGAATCAGTTTGAAGATGGGAGCAACCCTCCACCGTCATCACCCCAGCACTTAATCGGTACTCGCTTATGTGATCAAACTTCCTCAAACCGTAAACAAATCTCAATGTCCCATTCTGCAAACGGGTGAGCAATGGATGGGAACATTAAGAAGACCTATGTTACAGCTCCTACTTTACCTCATGGGAATATGTGTTTTTTTCCCCAGATTGACCTCCACCTCTGAAGATGACGTACCTTAGTGTGGAATTTGAGGTGTATTCGGGGATGAAGAAAGTGGATCCTGTTAAATTCTCTTGCATTTTAACGGGACAAAGAAAGCCTTTGAAGCCTCTGTAGTATTTGGATATTTGGCACTCATTTATGTTTCCTTGACACAAGGTTTGCTGTTTGTGATGTCATTGTAAATTTAAAAGTGCTGGAACGCTGAAAATACAATGTGGTATAGGTAGTTGATCTGTACACCGATGATCAGAATTCTTTCTTAATGGTTGTGTAAACGATTTTGGTTGGGAAGTTTTAAACATTTTAAAGTCGTGCCTCTTTAAGATAAGATAATGTCCCTCAGGATAGGGATAGGTAGGAAACGTGTTGTTAATCACTCCATGGGGAATTACAGGAATTTAAAATAAGAAGTTTAGATTCTTTGCAACCACAGTAACAAACAAAAAGGTTGAAGATAAGAATATGAATTCTTTACATTAGGTACCTAAATTATAGCTTGAAGGAGTAGGATTAAAAAAAAACGATTTATGACTTACTTTTAATGAAATATAACTTAAGAAAATTACAATTCAGCTATGAGCTGTAGTGGGGACCGTTTGATTTTAACCCAGTAAGAACAATGTTAAACCTCATACCCTTTTGTGACGTTATTTTTCTGTCTTAGAATTTTTAGGGATGTTTCATTCTAAACATACAACATATTATTCTTCTTATTGATTATTCAGAAAAAATCTCTAACTTTTTTACTTCATAACTTAAACAATGAAAGAGTATAAACTCTACAAGAAAAAATAAAATGGCATTTGGATGCATATTATAAGGTCTTCAAAATGAGACAACTGCCGTAATGCTGCGATCAACAATAAGAGTCTTTTGTTCTTATAGAGAAAGAAATCTCAAGGTTGTTTCGCCGCAGGTCCAAATTTATAAATGTATGTTCTATCAACTATTTAAATATTGTTTTAAAAGGATCACTAAATTAATGTATTAATTATAAAAACAGCTAAATCTAATCAGCCAATACTTTATATAATTATTGACTATATAGTCCAATGATTTATTAACTATCATTAGTTTGTACATTAATATAAATAGTCCATGTATACATTAGTAAAAAAATTTTAAATATTTACCTTATAATATCTGAGTGCTTTGGCGTTACTCAGGTATTACATATACTCGTATTGTACAACGAATGTTATCAATAATATTTAAATACAGGATTTTCAGTCATCGTTTAACTATTGAATTTGAATATCCTATTCTGTATAGTATAGTAGTAATTTTCTCATAATAGTAAAATATTGTTCAATAATTAGCTATACATATATATATATATATATATATATATATATATATATATATATATATATATATTAGTTCTTAGGCTTATAGCAGGCGGTGTCACCATTTACGTTTTCTGGTTCACACGGCGTCGGATAACTAACACAATTAACATTTAGACCTGGCTATGGGTTTTATATTTTTTTAAATCTTTTGGTTTTAACTATTTAAATGTAGTCCCCATTAGTAACAAAAAAATGTATCGTTCAGTTTTGAGCTATGTCAGGTTTTACTAAGGTACTCGTACTTAGGTTGTGTGTGGTTTAGTTCGACTATTCAACTATAACTTATTCCAACACAACTCTAAAACTGCAGTTGACCTGAGCTACTGCACTCTAATTTCATGCAAATTTGTATCATAGGAAAAGTATAGCAGTAGACTTTCTGTATCGGTTTTAACGTAGGCTTTTTATTTCAGTTTATATTTTTATTCTATGTCGTATTGTGGTGGAATTAATAAAATAGTTGCAGAAACACAATTGCGAATTGTGTTTATATTTTTACGATTTATTATAATATATTATTGCGATCGAATCGCAAAGATTGAAAATTCTGAAAAGAAATAAATACATCCTTTATGGAAAATAATGAAAACATTTACTTCAGGTTGATCAAAAGACTGCTGGTTAATTCCTACGATTAATTTAAAAAGATACGTGTTGTTTGGGTGGTTACGTCTATTTCAAAATTGTAAACAAGAAAAACGGTCAGCAAGCAGCTTATTTGTCTAAATCTTCAAACAGAAAGTCATTCAGTGCAATACATTTAATAGTTTCTCTGAAGGATTTAGAGATGTTTTTCAGTGAAAACGATCAGATTTATTATATATAGGGTATATAGACATGAAATTTGGGCGCATTCTGATAAAACCTGCGAACAACTACTGGTAAAGTTCGTTGTAATCCGGTCAACGAGTTGTACATCATAGTTTGAAATCATCTCAGTTAGAGTAAGAACAGCTGATAGAGCTGCAGTTTTTTTTATGCTCTAGCCTACTACGATGTTGTACATCAGTGTCACCACTGGTCGTGTGGGGCTACTAGTCTGCATATACTGCAATGCCTCCGACCCAGCTGAGACACAAAAACTTGACGGAGCTGTTGTAGGGTACAGACACCGTTACCAACTAGTTGTACAACTATTTTGAGTTGAGCAACTAATCTGCCACGGCTAATAGTCCCAATTCGGCGTAAGGTTCATAAATAAGCTCCCTGATGAGATAAAAAATTTAAATGATCCTAAAAATTTCAAAGCTCGATTTAGAAACCTATTGGTGTCGAGGGTGTTCTACTCTGTTGAAGAGTTTATGATGAGTCGCTGGGATTAAATTTGAAGTTAATTGAAATAAATTGATCAAGTCCTTTAGTTCTGTTCTAAATTTTAATCAGCATAGCTGAAAACTTTTTAATGACTGAAATGACTTGCATTTAAATTGATTTATAAAGTTGAATTCATTTTAATACACGTATATTGACGATTGTATACAATTTGCTTAAATTGTGAACGCAATAAAGATTTATTATTATTAATTTGATTCAATACGCTCAACACAACTGCCAACCCAATGGCTGAACCAAGCAACATCGAGCGTGGCTGCTGCTTTGATGGGTGACCGCTGAACAATCCTGTCCGTGTTTTTCAACAGAAAATTGCGTGGGAGGCCACGGGTAACTGTTGTATTCCAATCAGCACTAATACACCTCAACATTACATAAAGCAATTATGTTGCAGAATTTGGCGAATGTTAAAGTGAGTATGAAGATATTAAAGAATATTATATTGAAAAGTTTGATGTAAAGTTTTTAAGGTGTTCTTAGTTATTACAAAAGTATATGTTATTTTAATTTTTATCAGTTTTAGAAGTAAATTATTATAAAGCATTAGAGTTAATATTTAATTTTTGCTATATTTCAAGGTTGCTAATGCTTTTTGGACCAGACTATTATTTTCCGTTAAAATACCTAGAGACCTTTATACTTGGAATTCAACAGAAACTTTCTTAAAGACTTGTGAGACACATTACTGTTGCTTTTTAATACAAAGTGTGTTGACTATAGGCTACGTTTACACGTTTTTCTCATAAGCTATTCCAATAATATAATTAAATTTTATAATTTTTACAAGTTCTTCGGTACAGCTCTGTACACTTGATTTATTATTATTTTAATGGATGTTTTTTTTAGTATGAACAAAAATGTGGTAGTGATGGTGCGGGGGGGGGCTGGTTAGCGATGGATCCTTGCTCTTATGGAATTTCAGCAATACATAGACATTATTATAGTGTATTCCGGAAGAGGGGGATTTGAACCGGTACCCCTCCTCTAGTTACGGCCTTGTTTCTTATAGATTTACCGCAATATTCATACGATTTCGGGAATACTAGTACCTATGAGAAAGTCGAAATAAAAAAACACGAATGAACAATTTTAACTAATTAAACGTATAAGACAATACATTCAATTTAAAACAATCTTGACTGGCTTTTAAGGAGCTCTCATTTGAACAGTTTTTAGCAAATTAAGCGCAATAAATTCCCAAATTGGCGCACATTAAGGAGTTTATGACAGATTTAACGCCGGCAGCTGCCAATACAACTTTTATCGAAGAACTCTCATTTTAAAGTTTCCTTCCGAGAAGGTTCATAAATAACGGAATATAAAAGATTAATGTCGTGTTATTATTTAATTTCCAACTTTGCCGGAGTTAACAGGCGCATAAATAACACCTCACCGATATTGCGATAAGGCGCGAGATTATAGCTGCAGCCGAAGTTACGACCGATGTTGATGCTGATTTTTTCTCCCCTCAAGTCGCGCTGGAGTAGCGCCTAATGTCGCGCTAAATCTCGGCCAATCGAGTCTCACATGCGCGACAAAAAAGTTCCCGCCATTCTACATAATCTACTTAAAACTTTGCCCTCTCTAATTAAGTTAAACCGTCCCACTTTTTGGGTCCTTTGTCGGCTATCGCACTTGATTGCGATTGGTCGCAAAAGTGTTTTTCCTAATCAGTAGCAATAACTTGACTCGACCCTTTCTAATGCGTTGTGGAACGTTCGTTTTTATGTACGGAAACTTGTTGGCGGATCGTTTGGCAAGGAGAATGTTTTCTCTTGGCTTTATTCCTAGTTGAGCACTGCACTTTTTATCTACTTATTCCTGATATTGTAGTTTTGCCTGCAAGCATTGCGCTTGACATGAATGCTTGCAATAGATTTTGTTTATTTTATAAGTACATTAATCCAAGAAAACATTCCTTTTATTCCACCTATTTACGTGGAACGTAGATACTTCAAATCGTTTTGCTAGATTAAATGTATTTTGGGATGTAAAGTAAAAACCCAAGTAACTAAGCACAAGTGAAAATAAAAACTACATAGATGATTCATATTTTTCTTTTACTTTGCATATCTGCTCTATTAGTTTAGCAAGGCTAACTCAAAGATCACAGTTATCTAATGACAACTGATAATAAGAGATTCAACCACTTTGGCATTTAATGTTATGATCGAAACGACTAACAAATAAGTTTTCAGTGTTGCTTATTTTCTATAAATTTCCTTTTTGGGACTTCAAGTTATCATTTACATGCGCTTACGTGATCTGATATTAAATTTAGGTACTATCTCGGGAACGTTTTTTCTTTTTCTCGCCAGAAGTGCGGCGCCGAGGTCGCCACCGAAGTCCGCACTGATGGCCAGGGGCGTTTCCGAACAGTACTTTCCCGACCTCAGATCACGTTGACGGACCTGGCACGTGATCTGAGTTCGGGAAAGTTCCGAGCTTCGGTGGCACCCTCCCGCACTAAAAAAAAAAAAAAACATTCTTCTATGTAGTACCCAAATTTAAGCTCAGATCATGTGAGCGCTCGTAAAGGTTAACTTTAACTTTGGTACTACCAGTGACATATTTATGGTAAACAAATCTAAATCTTATATTGCGCAAAAACAAGTAGAAGATAGAGGCCTTCGGATAATAGCAAAGTATCTAGCATTGTCAGAGCCGTTAATATTTCATGATTCCGCTAATTCTGATGGAAAATTGCTCTTAATTTGGGTTAATTTCCATGACTTGTCTTTTGGCGCCATAACCGCTTGCTCTTGCATTATCTATCTGTCTTTGCGGGTGGGACCCACAAATTCATGAAAAAGCTCGTTATACTCAACTATTTTTATATTTTATTAAAACCCACAAAATATGTATCCTCACAAAACCAAAGCATATTAACAAAATGTTATTACAATAATAATCAACAAATACAACGGAGTATCAGAGAACCTAACAGAACGTAACGAAAGTCCAATCAATAGAAACAAGTAACTTAATCACATGTGTAATTATGTCATATGATAAAAGTGGTATGATTGTACTCAGTTTGTTTATGTTGCGGTTTTTACGTTGCCATCATTATTACCTATGAAACCAATGTAACCAATTTTGGATTTTGTTTTTACCTTTAAGTGTTACCCAACATAGTTCGTATTTTGGCCAAACGAGTCAATACAATAAATTATAATAATACAACTATAACGCAGAAAACCAGAAGACAAATTATTTTAGACAAAGGGAGGAATAATATAAATTGTTTTAATAAATTGGGAGTTGATATAAAGCGGCTGCATAAATGTAAGCGATCAAAATCACTTGCCATTCTTCTTTGGAAATCAAACCCCCGAGGCCCGAGTTGTCGAAGAACCGATACTACAAGGTGTGTTAGGATAAATTTCCCCTACATCTGAATCCACTAGATCAGTGGGAGAGGGTCGGTTCGTATGTCCTAAAACTCGGGCATAGAGAATTATTCCCTTTGACGAACTGAAAATCCACCTAAAATACGAAATCCAGCTATCGCTGATATATTCCATAGGATAAAGTAGAAGGACGCCTCACCACGTGTTGCTGAAGTTGCTTGTAAAATTTCAAATATATAGCTCATTTCATTCTCGAGATCTTGTGTACAAATAGATAGATGGAAAATTATAAAGAAAAGAAGTTTTACATTCCTCCAGTAGAAAAAAAAGAAACAAATCAGACTACTAAGTCGTAGACTAAAATGACGCTCAGCCAAATTCCATAGATAAACATTAATTAAGTGTTTCCATCAGTTAAGAGTTAAGTTAAGTCCATCATAGAACTAATTCAAGTTTTGTGGTAAATTTAAAGCCTAAAAAGTTCTAAAAAAATATTACTACACAATACATTCACATATAATATTTGATCATCTAAATTAGATTCCATAGTAGTGATCAAATAATGGAAACCCCGATTAGCAAGGGAGGGTACTACAATGCAAGATTACGCTGAATTAAAATATTATCACTTAATTTTAACATTAATTAACTCTATTATTTTTTATTCTTTATTTTTACTCTATGGTAAATTGTCACTTTTTTTACATAATCTTTCTCATCTGATTACACTCAGTTTGTTTACAATTTTATTTATTCAGTTTTTTTTCTTCATCACGGTTATCCATAAGACTAATGTAATATTCACTATGGTTCAGCAAATTCTCATGGGATGACATGCACTATTATCGAATTCTTTTTTGCCTACATAGATATGAAGCTTCATGCACACATTAAAGTCTGTATGCCAGGTCGTTTAGGAATTATCTTGTGGATATACAGACAAACGAGAAAGGCACAAATTTTGTCTAGTCCCTCAAATGATAGGCTTCGCTAACGCTCAGCCAACAAGAAATCTGTCATTCAGGATCTAGGGTGAACAAAAATGTGTGTTATAATAAACCACATAAGCATAATAAATCGCCGTGCCACGCCCAGCGTAGGGACAAGCACCCCCAAACAAATTGACCTTAGTAAAAAAATTAATCAGTATATATTATACTGATTATTATAGGTGTTAATAACTATCATCTTATCTATATTTGTAAACAGATTCATCTGTTAGTCTCCAAACACTTCATCAGTTTTCATCGTATTCGTATATTCAACGTTTTTTGGACATTTTTTCCAAAATGTCAATCAAAAACGATATAACAAAATGGGAAGATGTAAGGTCCTCTCTGTTAGTGTTAGAATATAGAGGTTGGATAATATTTATTTACGAATGTGCACCACTGTCAGCATTAAACATATTTCAAGATAGATTTACTTTGGCACTCAACGCTCGTACCAAACGTATTATACATTTCCACTACTTTTAAAAAAAGTATTGAAATACGAAAAAAAATACAAAACTAATTATATTACACAATAAATATGATTCAAGACGAAATTCGACAAACTGTGACCCACGAAGGATGCCTTGGACATATTGTTACACCTTGTCAGCCCATAAATTGTAATGGCAAAAGAATGTACACAGGAAAACAGAAAATATACTAAGTTTGCTGGTACAATATATCATAGTTACAAGAGATACATAGACCAAAGTAAGAAGAGAAGCCAGTTGTAAGAGCTTAGTGACAAACGAGAACAAATTGAATTTCTTGGGCTTAGTACACAAGAACTTGGTACTTAAGAGTTAAAATTTCAAACTTTTTTTCATGTTTGAGAGTTGATCTATTGCAGATCAATGGACAAACATAGGTAGTGGCGTTGTGGTCATTGGAGAAACATGTTCATTTCTTCATTGGATCCATTAATACCGTCTCTCGATATTCTAGTGACGTCAGATTGCTGAGCGAGAACAAGCGATATGTCCAAATACGAGTTTTAAGAGTTACAATCCAAAAATGAAGAGTTGTTGGTAAAACACGCGAAGCTCTGTAATGTTACGCGGACCTCTTGATGAAGTTATCCGTAGCTGGGATTTTCCATTTCAGCTCTGAAAGCTCATATTAATGTCTTCGCTGGATCGAAGAAATCTTTGCAAAACCTGAAGACCTAAGATATTATATGTCTGTATGGGAGTTGATATAAAGCGGGTGCATAAATGTAAGCGATCAAAATGAATTGCCATACTTCTTTTGAAATCAAACCCCCGAGTTGTCGAAACGATACTACAAGGTGTGTTAGGATAAATTTTCCCTACATCTAAATCCACTACATCAGTGGGAGAGGGTCGGTTCGTATGTCCTAAAACTCGGGCATAGAGAGAATTATTCCCTTTGACGACCTGAAAAACCACCTAAAATACGAAATCCAGCTATCGCTGATATATTCCCTAGGATAAGGTAGAAGGACACCTCACCACGAGTTGCTGAAATTGCTTGTAAAATTGCAAATATATAGCTCATTTCACTCTCGAGATCTAATCCCATATGTCTATATGTCTGAAGATCAGACATCAGAAAGACCGGTGACGAACTTAACAGATTCCGGTGATTTTATACCAATACGTTAGCTACATATTAGAAAATATACGAGAAGGCGATCGCTTCACAATTGAACACCTATATATCAAATAATGAAAAATTACACAGATCAGTCTGGTTGGTCTATCAGAAAGGACAGTTAATGCCACGGAGTAGCTAGTGCATGTCACAGACAAGTACGAGTGGCTCTCGACAAACATAAAAGCAGCTTTCGACTCCCTGTCGTGACCTGGAGTAATCGAGAAGTTGATGTGTTTGACCTATAGCAAGGAAATTATCAGCATCATTGTGAGCTAAGTGAAAGTACCGTGGAGGTTGGCTTTTGCAGTACTATCAGACAGGATACGATACCCTGTCTTCATTTTTTGGCCTTGAAGAACGTTATCTTCGACTACTTTCTCATGTCCAACTTCCCCGTTGGAAAAGCAATTAAACTCATCACGTGTGATAGTCCAGTCCGTGATGATAAAGGTGGACAAAGGAATCGGATAGACTGCAGAGTCCGTTTGGTTAAATCTGTAGTAGAAACCTGGACAAAATTGCAGTTTGCCCCAACCAAACAAAGCAATGAAATGCTCCTTCTCCATGCTCCATTATAACTTACTGAACAAGTAAATGCATAAATAGATTTATAACTACGTCCCGTCAACATAATTCGTTGAGAGCCGGTGGTCATCTTCATTGTGAGCCAAATAACTCATCACGTGTGGTAGTCCAGTCCGTGCTGATAAAGGTGGACAAAGGAATCGGATAGACTGCAGAGTCCGTTTGATTAAATCTGTAGTGGAAATGTGGAAACCTGGACAAAATTGCAGTTTGCTCCAACCAAACAAAGCAATGAAATGCTCCTTATCCATGCTCCATTATAACTTACTGAAGAAGTAAATGCATAAATAGATTTATAACTACGTCCCGTCAACATAATTCGTTGAGAGCCGGTGGTCATCTTCATTGTGAGCCAAATAACTTTTTAAAACTTGTTCGATATTCTATAAGATTTTATAAGCTTTAATGCATATTAATTGTATCTTTAAAATGAGACATCTCCCTTAACGCTGCAATAAAAATACGGGCGAAAATGTGCATAAGGTTAACATTATTCTTACGGGGAAAGGCTGAATGTTGTGAGTGTTAGTACTAGACCTGACTACGTCGGACCACACTATGAACAGTGTTCTAGTAAGACACATTACGTAATTATGAAATGATGTATGAGTTAGGCTACATGTGTTAATATGCCAAATGTTTGAATCTCTTATGGGTGTATCGAGTTTTTTTACAAATTAATGTATTCTGCTAATTTCTCGATGTCGTCATTATGGTTACTAATAAGACCATTGTAAAAATATTCGCAAACGCTGAGTCGAATTCCATGGAGTGACAAGCACCATCATCATGCAAATGTTCCTCAGAGAAATGAAGCTTCAAGCACAATTTTAAGTTTATAGCTCAGTTGGTTTTCGAGGTATCTTGGGTACATATAGATACACAGAAATTAAATTTTCCAGCCCTACGATTGAAAGGCTTCGCTGAAACTCAGCCAGTAATAAATATGGCAAGATTTTCTTCCCTTATAACCTAGAGGTTGTATTTAGTCTTCTGCACGTTACCAGTGAATGATTGAATGTTTATGTTGAAATTTTAATCAACTATATAAAATTAAATTACACAATTTTTATGACGGTATTTTGGGTACATCTGTGATTTATGTTAAAAAATAATCAAAATCATGGAAAACACTTTCTTATATTAACATGAGAATGTTTTTAAGTAAAAATAAGAACTGAGTTTTACAATTTTAAAACTATGAAAATGGTAGGCTAAACAATTTTTATACTTACACATAAATTGAATTAAATACTGAATTTAATCAAATTCTAACTGATCGGTTGATCTTATTGATTCGAAAACTTAAATTAAATCCGTAACCAACACAAAAATGTAATCTTTGTTTGAAATGTATGGATTATTTTAAAGAATACCAGTATTTCGGACATTTGCTATCATTATAAATGACTAATTATTATATTCCACCGTTAGATGATTGGAATCCATCCTAAATAGAACCCCAAAACAGCAAATATGGACGCAAATTAAGTATTTGGGTTTTTCTTAAACACTATTTGGAGGTTTTTTACTATAATTATTGTTATTTAAATGGATTAAAACTCAAAGTAGTGTAAAACTCAGTCGGCCTTTAAGATGATGTAATCGAGCTATGACTGGAATACTTTTTGAGTTTTTAAGAACATTTTAGTCACAGCCCTTTAGATATAAATTCTAACAAAAAGGAAAATTGAAATAAATATTATTCTACGTGGAGTGGTAAGAACTTGAGGCAGATTTCGAGTCATAGTATAATTATACTATGACTCGAAATTAAAAAAACAATCAGGTTATAGTTAAACCTGATTAGGTTTAATTATAAAATATAATTTCTTTAAGTCACAAACGAATAAAAAACAAGTCACCTCCTAAAGTTATAACTAATATACATAGTGTAAAACTTACATATTTTTACATCAGCAATTTTTATTTGGACATGATTACAAAATTGCGTAAATGTGCTACTGTAGTTCCCCAGTAATTTCTCGTGGAGTGGTTAAAAAATGTAGTGCTTTTCCTCTTGAAGAAGGTTCATAAATTGAAAATAAACATATTTTCTTAACTAAAAATCAATTACACTATCTCAAGCCACCGTGACATATAATGTGTTGTAACCCAGTTAGTTGGAGGCTAGATATTGTAAAATTCGAAACTATGCCGTTTGATGATCGATTCTCAAGTTGTATAGACGTCCTCTTGACGCTTTCAATAACATGAATACTAGTACTAGAGAGATCTCATTATTTATAGGTTGGTTAGGAGACGTTAATGGGTAATCGGCAATTCGAAATAATGAGACGAGCTTTTCAATTAACCAATAGTCAGACCAGTACATAAGTGCCGCTGTTTTCTTCAGTTGTCTTCTTTACTGAGCTATTAATTAATGACGTCGTCTAGGATTCTGTTAATGTTCGATTTAAGACTATATAGGGAACCAACGTCAATTAATTATAAAAGTAATTTATCTCATGTTTAACCATGCTTATTGTAACATGTACTACAACGTCTTTATTAAAACAAACATGTTGACTTACAAGTTATATTGGATTACACAACTGAAGCATCTACTCGGAATATAATGTAGTTAAAAATAATATAATTAAAGGAATATACGAATATACGTAATTAAAGAAAACGGCTATTTTCTTTGACATAACATTGTTATCAATGCGCACACCTCCGTAACACTATGACGTCCAGGTTAGTTGTTTCTATACGATTTCCTAAAGCTTAAACCTCCTTTCTAAAACGATTTCCTCCCTTGCAAAAGAACTCTTGCTATTCTGAATTTCTTTAGTTATCCATGTCAATTTTGTAAAAAGTCAATTCAAAACAAGGTAGGAGTAACTCCACAAAACGTTTCGCGTAACAGGCTTCACCGAGGTTCCTTTGAAAATGTCAAGATAGACTTCATAAAGAAAATAAATGTTTACATCTTACTAGCATAGAAACAAAAGCATGGCGGCTTTTAGCCTACTTAGTAACGACGTTAAATTAAATTCCATGGATATGTACGTACCATCGTATTGTCTATATAGAAATGAACTTGTATGCAAAACTTTATGTTGATATATGAAACATTTCTCGAGATATCTTGCCACATGATAGAAGCACATTTTTGTTCATTAAGTTAAATTTCATAACTTTAAGCAATAAAATGTTTGGTGAGCTAGAGAGGATACTACAACGCAAGATTCTGCGAAGATTAAATCTTGTCACCGACTTTTAAGATTGACATTCCACTCCATTATTTTTTTACGCTATGAGTAAAAAGTCTACGCACAAAGTCACCAACAGATGAAGGTGTATATATTGGGGTAGTTATACTACATGTGTTAAACTCTATACTCCATTTATTCTGATACTTATTGCTGACGTCATGGTTACGCACAAGACCAATGTAAAAATATTCGCTAACGCTCATCCAGATTTCATGGAGTGACATTCACCACTATCGAATTCAGTGTTGGTTATATAGAAATGAAGCTACACACAATTCTGTCTACCGGTCAGTTCGCCTCGAGATATCTTTCAGACAAGACCAAGTTTTATAATCGTGGGTTATTGTTTACCGGACTATTAAGGCTTCTCTTCGACATATCTCTAAACCTGTTAGAGTCACTTTCATTCGTACGTTATCGTCTCTTTACTTTTTAAACGACGCGACGTTACATGCTTTTGTAACAAGATAACGTAGGTACACTACATCATTCGTAATTTCGGTGCTCAGATAGGGTATTCTGACAATTTTTTATATGAAAGGATAACAGGATTTCGGACATTATATGTCATATTTTGGGATGTCTTTTGTTTAAGCTATGATCAGGAATGAAGACTGATTCAAGTTAAAAACAAGACCTTTTGAATTTTTATGCACTAGATTAAGATAGGTTTTGGTCTCAGATCATACCATACCTGAAATTCTGACGTCTCCGAGTAGGCTAATAAGTGGAGGCATAGCTGCTCGCTAGCTCAAGCCATTACGTACCTTTCTGAAATGTTCTAAATGTATAACTTAGAGCCATACTATCCTACCAGCCACCAGGATTGTACAGGTATATCAGAAAATTTGGACGTACATTTTCTCTTCCACCACAAGCAAACAAGTGAACCAATTAAGTTGAACTGTTGTATTAACTTAGGTTGTACACTTGGGTAATATATTGCCTTATTTACATTTCGAAATCACTATAAAGGCTCCACAAAACTGGAATTTTAGTGTCATTTAAATGTTTATGAGAAAGAATGAAACGGGTCTATAAAGTAAAATTGATGAAAATAAAAAAATCTTCTCGTAACAACTTATAGCTTGGAACAGAGTTTACACGTATGAGAAAAGAGGAAATTATACTTCAAAAAAACTTTTAAAAAAGATAAAAATTGTTAGAATCTAGTGTTTGTTTAGTAGTATACTGCAATTAAAAATGGCAAAAATAACTCAATTTTTTTGTATGGCACCAGTTACGAATTAAAACCATTTAATGTATCGCGTGTATTATTTAAATAATAAACTTCCATAAATCTAACTTAACAGCTGGGAGCCATTTTGATTGTAGTCCTTTAAAAGAACAATGTTGTCATTTTGAATATCATGTACATCCACTACCTTTTTTCCAGTCGTAGAACTGGGGAGATGTCACATTTTAAAAATATAATTAAATGGCACCCATACCCTTTTTACTTTTTTCGATACTTTTAAAGATTGTTCAGAAAAAAATGTCAAACTCATTCAAACTTTGCAGTTTAAATACTACAAAAGTATACACCTTAGAAAAAATAAAAAAGCTTTTCGTCGTGTATTCAGGCCCGTACTCAGACCGGTTTTTTCGGACAATTTTACCTGGGCCTTGCCATACGTCTATCTGAAGGTACCGTGTCGACGGACGGAGGGATATGACGATGTGCAGCCGGATATCTTTTCCGGGGCCCGGCAAACAAGGATGCAGCCAGCGAGGGGGTCAAAAGGGGTTCGGAGCCCCACAAAATTTTATTTTTTTCAATTATTTTTTTAGTAAACTGTTATTACTATTTAAATCATTCAGTATTACTGAAATATAGCCTACTGCTGAAAGGTCGTTCTCAACAAAGAAACGGGCCAAGGAACTTTTTAAGGAACAAAATGCGGCCTTACTCTCTGTCCACTACGGGAAAATATCAGTTGTCTGGATCTCCCCCCAAGTTTTTTCCTAGCTTCGTTTATACCTGGGCGCCCTTCCCCTACACTAAAATGACAGTAATAGTAAATATAATGATAGCATTATTATTTCTACATTTAGTTTCTACATTATAACAATGCAATATTTATTTAGGAGTTTATTTTTATTTGAAATACTAGTGTAAGTTAAATACAAGTAAGTAAAATGACACACTAAAATGATAGTAATAGTAAATATAATAATAGCATTAGTCTATTATTTTTACATTTAGTTTCTACATTATAACAATGCAATATTTATTTAGGAGTTTATTTTTATTTGAAATACTAGTGTAAGTTAAATACAAGTAAGTAAAATGACACACTAAAATGATAGTAATAGTAAATATAATAATAGCATTAGTCTATTATTTCTACATTTAGTTTCTACATTATAACAATGCAATATTTATTTAGGAGTTTATTTTTATTTGAAATACTAGTGTAAGTTAAATACAAGTAAGTAAAATGACACACTAAAATGATAGTAATAGTAAATATAATAATAGCATTAGTCTATTATTTCTACATTTAGTTTCTACATTATAACAATACAATATTTATTTAGGAGTTTATTTTTATTTGAAATACTAGTGTAAGTAAAATACAAGTAAGTAAGCGTAATCTGCGGCTGAGTTATGCGTATTACCACGCTTCCCGCTTCCGCAGTAAAACCGCGGCGATCGGGGCAACTTGCAACGGTCGTGCCTCCCTCGAATGGTCGTGACAAAACGCAATTTTTCGAGGGTTGAGGAAAGTGAAGAAATTCCGTGTTTTAGTGATACAATAATAATTAGATATAAATGGAATACAATTTATATAAAATATATTGTTCGCTATCAAATTGATATAAAACCGAGGAATACATTAAAATCAGCAACACTACGTTTCGAGATCTACAATCTGACCTCTTCTTCAGATACATAACTAACCTAACACATAATTACAAACTAGGCACATCTGAACGATGGAAAATGTCCGGAAAAATCGGTTTCCTTAAAAAATCGATGAAATGGGATAACACAACAAATAAGGACCTGAAGACAAGGACATTGCTTCAATATTACAGAGGGTTGAAACATACTTTCCACGAACGAAAGTCAGGAAAGGGGTAGCCATGGAAACCAATACTGAACTATTCCCTTAAGAAATTATTCTAATCGTGAATATCATGAAAATACGAAATGTTTGTGCTTCTATCATGTAATGACTACTAGGCTACTCATCATTCAGCTGAACGCTTCCATGAAATTGGTTTAAACACTGAAGCAATAACATATGTAAGGTGTGAATGAATATTTACTTTTCAAAACATTGCTGCATTATATTACATTTGAAGACCGTGCAGATACAAAACTATAGCCTTCGACTACTAGATTGCACTGCCAGTAACTATAGTGACTACTGAAATCTTAAATGGTATGGAAACCATCTATTGTGGCATTTTGCATAGACATTTTCGAAACGTCCCATCAGTGCTCTCAAAGAAACCGTTCCGCTCTCCAACTTGAAGGTTCGATGCACTGCTCTATTACTATTCGAAATGGACATATTAATAGGATTATCTTCCAATTTACTTCAGTTACGCACTAAACTAAGCTATTGGCGTGCCCTTTACACAGGAGATGACTATTGAGCACTTGTTATAGTGAAGGGAAATTGTGTGCGAAGCCACGGATAATACCTGACGCTCAGCTTCGGGTCAGGGCGTAAGTCTTCGCCATTCTTTACCCCTCATCCGCTACACTTCTTATTTCATAATGATTACCTTGGTCGATCTCAAAAAGCCTTTTAGAGAGTTGATACTCTGTTGTTGAGTTGGAATGGTGCTATCGTAGTTAACCAGCAACCCCCACGTCAACATCACACCCTCGTCTGTTGGATTCATCCATTCTGTCCAGGAGTATACCAAGAACGTAGCCAGGAAAAAAATTATAGGGAGTCCAGACAACTGATGGGACATAAGTAGTGAACAGAAATTGTTCACTAGGCCCCATTTTGTTCCTTAAACAGTTCTTGTCCGTTTCTTTGTTGAGAACGATCTTTCAGCAGTACATTTCAGTATAATACCTACTGAATTATTTAAATAATAATACTGGTTTATTACAAACATAATTTAAAACATTTTAAATTGAAGGAGGAAGTTCGGACTCCTTGAACACTCTCGCTGGCTACGTCCCTGGAGTACTCTATGAGAGGTGCTAATTCAAACGTTAGTTTTGAAGTGAGCATTTCCTGTCCAATGAATTATACCATAGAATCAAATTTGTACAATGCATATTTTTTTATATTAAAAAACTAATTAAAACGGGTTTTGCAAATCAAACATTTTTCAAAATTCCCTCGCACTTTGTAGCCTTACTCTATGTAACAGAGATTTTAAATTTAGATTTTAACAAAAGAAATATAGGTTACGTCACTTCGAAATACTATAGGAAACATAGCCTATTTTAAACTGTTCCAGATAAAGTAGCGCACTAAAAATTATAATCATACAACTTAAAGATTATTCATAACAGTAACTTACCGAGAACTTTGGGGTTGTTTTAGAACTTTAGAGATTATTTGGATAGTTCGAAGAACAAAAAATTAAGTTTCCTTCCTTATTCATAATAGGTAACAAAATTTGGGACTTTGGGAAAAGTGTTGCAGTGTGTACCTACAGTACGGTGTAGGCTAATACAGTTTCGTCGACTAGTATATTTTTATTTTATAATATAGTAATGTTGTTTATGCTTCTAAACACGAGATAATCCATAACGCTATTATACATTTGCTCAAGGGATATGAAATAAAAACTGATTTTTTTCATTAGAACTGCATACAATAAAATAAATGTCCCCGTAAACATTGTTTGAAAAATACATTACAAAGAATAAAAATAGACAATTAAAAATTAAAAACTCTTAAAGAAAATAAAATCTTTATTTTTTTACCATAAATATAAACAACCGTCCGTTTCTATTGAAATCGACCTCTGTGGCGACAATAGCAAACCAACATTAAATCTTGAAATACAATAGCTCAATAGACACGGGGACAATGTTATCAAAGCATTATGGTTCCTGGAGGACTGTGCGGGGTTGCGGGGAGGGCCGGGCGGGGGTTGGGGGGCGGCGGAAGTGGCCAATAATGACAAGACTGTATAAAAACTTGTCACTATTCCAAGTATATTTATTACGAGTTGAGAAGACACGGTGGGTAGGGGTAATTGAGTAATGAGTCGCGTGTAGGGATGGTGGGGGAGGGGCGTGGCCGGCCAATCAGAGCCGGGGGCGTGGTCTGCGGCACTCCCCTCCCGCTCCCGCGGATCACATGTCGGCAGTCAGTGTCCACCACGGCGTCGACGGAGAATCTCAGTGACTCGTCGCGCGACTCTTTCCAGAGCGCTGCGATGTTGACCCCCATGTTGAGCTTTCTGGAGGCGTCGGGCTCGCCCCCGCTCGCCGCGCTTCACTCCATGACCGAGATGAAGAACGGGCACCCTTCTTCCGCCAACCCGCACGGGATAGAGCACATCCTCTCCCGGCCGACCAACGTGGCTCGCGGGTTCAACGTCGGGATGGCAGCGGCGGCAGGCATGGCAGCGGCCAGCTACTACAAACACCACACACACCCTCTGGCAGAGCTGACGGGCCGTGGCGGCATCTACTGGCCTGGACTGCAGGGCCTTGTCAGCAACCCCATGGCCTGGCGGGACCGTCTAGCGAACAGTGAGTAGATCTGAATCTTAGTAGATAGATTTTTCGTCATAACTTTACTTTTGAAAAGAAAAACGTAGGATTTTGGAAAGAGCAAATAAATACTAGGCTATAGAAACAAAAAGTAAATACAAGAATAGAGAAAGCAGATAACTTATAGTAGCATTTTACAACAACAAAATTTGTATAAATTATAGAAAAGTGCTACTTATGGTTCCCTAAATTACTGTAATATTCTTAAAAAGTCTATTAGCTTAGACGGCCTGAGAAATATCAGACTGTAGCTAAATTCCAGTATTCCTTGTTTTAATTACGTACATACTACGAAAAACTGGCGGGTTATATTACGTTTCTGTCTTAAATTGTAGGTATTCCTCATAAATTATAAAATTGACCTAATTTATGCCTAATCATGAATGTAGTAAAAAGTTGCACATTATTTTAATAGTTTCCAAGTCGTCTAATGCAGCGTAAATTCCTGATTGGGAAGCTTGTTTGAATAGTAAAAATATAAATTAAACAAAAAGTAATTGGTGGTTTAAATTATCACTCTAAGTATTACTATATTTCTATACTCTTCTGCTTCCCATTTATCTTAGGCTACATACAATTTACTTTGGTGAACAAAGATATTTCTTATTGAAGAATTAATATAACAGAAAGGTAGGACAGTACAGAGACAAAAAGCACGCTCACAAAAATATAGCTACTAAGACTAACCTAGTAGCATAACGTATATAGCAAGAACAAGATTTAATGAACAAAAATTTAATAGCTAGTTAAAATTAATGTTTTAATTGCCGTACAAACAATGAAGCAGTAAATATTGCATCGAAATAGCATATTGGCTAGTCAGTATAACGGAATAAATAGGTAATTACATGGGCAATAATTAATAGTTTATTGGCCATATATTAATTAATTACTTTATCGTCAACGAAACGTGTAATATAACAATATTTGGTTTTATACTACAGGAAGTACTTTATTTTAAATACCGATGTTAGAGATTTATGGCAAACAATTTACACCATACTGATGTTTTAAAAATAATTATTTAATTTCAGACGAACACTGAATGTAAATAAGTTAGCATAAACCTTGTCGGTGATGAGCATTTACAGTGGCCTAATATTATTGGAATGGATAATGCTACAACCACATTATCGTACACGGTTGTCCAAAGTTTAAAAAACAAGTAAAAGACATCAACGCTAGACATCATGTAGATTGTAACAGTAAAACAAAATGTATTAAGGCCTATACTACGTTTACCTTGCTAAAATTAACTTGCTAAAATTAACAACATGAGTTATAAACTCATAATTCGTATTTTTTAAGTAATGCAAAGAAGGGGAAAGCCTATTTTAGGCTAAATACCAATGCAATTAAAATTATTACAATATTAACTTATACATGTGTTAGTACCAACGTTAAAGTCCATGTAGCTATGTACCTACTTTCTGCATAATATTGTAAGTTAATTTGTAATAGTTCTTATTCCGCTTATACTACTTTTTTACCATTAATCTAAAAAAAACCAGGAAAGGATTCTAAGAAATTAACAAAACTATAAGGCCACATTACGGTTCGTATTGCATTTAGGCTATTTAAGAAATCACTTCCGAATGCAGCGATTTTATTGTTTAATTTATATAAATCAACAAAACATGATAAATAATATTAGAAATAGAATCTTATGAGACTTTTAATCTACCTACACAAAATACGCATGCGTTACAAAAAAATGATTTTTTTAACCAATTCAAAACAAATAAACCAATAAATTAAAACAACCAATAATAAAGTGAGACAATTTAAAGAATACCAGGAATATGATTCAAGGAATATTGAAATTGATGACAAATAAATTTTAATCTGGATTTAAAATTGTCAGAATAGATTGTATAGCCTGAATATAATAGGATTCTTATACAATTAAAATAAAATAGAGCAAGGCTAAACTATAATAACAAAATAAATACAAATTTATGCTATGGGAATAGCGCGAAATTTTAAAGGTTTGTTATTAGTCTTAATATAGGCCACACTTCCAATCGAAGAAAATTGAGCGTCATTAATACAAATACAGTAGTTCACACTTAACATTTTTGTACAAGATTTTGGTAGGACTTTACGCAGATTTCAAGAAATCGTACATAAGAAATAAATCAAGAAACAAATTCGATTTACAATAATAACATTGTTTTACTTTCAACGCTTTGATTCCAGATACAAACAATAGAAATTGATTAAATATAAAATGTAATGCAATTAATAATTACGTTCAATAAATACGTCTAAATTATAGTATGAATATGATCGCCATTCATACAATTGTATGTTGACTTTTGGGTTTAGATTAGGCTATATTGCATGACCTTTCTTATTTACATTTTCTTATAAACAGATCGTGCTATATTTATGTCAAAAACACTTCCTCAGCCTTATTTAAATTTAAATTTGTATTCCCCAGTTAAATATTAAGAATGACAAATAACATGGATTTTCAGTGTAGGCATAAGTTTAATTTAAATTGTCTCATAAAGTAGTTTGAGGGCTTGTCATTATGTTTATAAATATAATGACAGTCTATTGTCAACGCCTTTGAAGAAAATATGTTCTTTTGTAATTTTATCATTTAAACATATAGGTACATAAAAGTGACAAACAATAGATATAATTTATCAAATAATTGTCTTTGTATACAAGTTATACCTATGAATTTTTAGTTGTATGTTTATTTTTTAATGTATGCATAATTTCCTTTGTGTATTGTCTGATACATAACAATGAACAATTAAATGAACGTTTAAACCTAACTCCACACAACAAAAACTTAGCGTGCTTCTATTGTATTGTATTTATAAAATTGTTCTATGAATCTGGCGACACTTATTAAGCACAGAGACCTTAAACCAATTTACACCGTATAAGCCCAAAGCCTGGCTTTTTTTGAAATCGATAGAGTAATTTCCTCTAAAAAAGAAATCGATTGTCAGCCGCTCTAGTTTTGGTAAATCTCGAAATAGGAGGCTATCATCGAAAATATAAAAATATAATTTTTACACCAGATCAACTTCACACGCTTAATACTCGTATCAACAGTTAGCCACGTAAATACATGTTAACTTAGCGTCAATTAACCATATACAGACCTTTGTGAACATTCGGTCTCTTTATCTAGTTGTCTGGCGATAATATAACTATTATTTATGAGTCACGTTTGGTTTTAAGTGTGACAAGCTAGGACAAATAATATGATATTTAAAAAAACTGTTTAAAATATTTAATCATTTTGAGATCGCCATTTTGACCTTCACCAAAACTATCGCGACTGATGATTGTTGTTTTCTTAGAAGAAATTCCTCTTTCGATTTCAAGAAAAAAACAGTTTGTGTGCTTATACAGTACAAAGTAGCTCTTAGCTCTGAGACCTTTATGAATTAGAGCTATCTACTTAAGGAACTTGTTGACAGTTAATTTCAAAGTCTCTTCGTTGTTTAATGACTTACAGTTGGTGGGTGTAGGATTTTGGTGCGTTTTAAAAGGTGACTGACACAATAAGATATGATTGCCTGTAACTTTGGCCTATTTTCAATTGCGCATTGAAGATTGTCAGAAAGATTGGTGTGCTCCCACCAGTTCTGTAAGAATGTCAAGGTATGGCCTATGGCGGAGATCCGGATCAATTTACAATGTTCCCATGCCAGCAGACTCGGAATCGCTGCTGAAAGATAGCCTACAATGATGATGCCAGTGAGACTAACTTATCATTGCGAACGGTCTGGTCTCTTGGAGTGGAATCTGATGGTCTTTAAGCGTCTAATCCTAGAAGTCTGGGCCTCAAGGGTCTACTGCCGATTGGATCAGCACTATGATTGTTTGAAGCAGCATACGGACTTTTGGTGGAATAAGTTTATGAATGACATACCGTACACGATGCGTGAGGGGGTTAGGCAATTCACCCCCTATCCCAAGTATACGGTTTGATGGTTTGCATAGTGTTGTAGGTACCGATGCTTTTCCGTTTTTCTTTTCCCAGTTTGTTTCCATTAGTGCAGGTGCTAATACTACGCACTAAAACCCTGTTTATTTGCCCACTGAAACTATTTGTTTGTTTAAAGTTCATTTTTAGTATGGACTGTTTGGTTTACACATAACGTAGCTATGATGGGAGGGGTTGATTCAACGTGATTGTTGAGTCTAGCTCCAGTTCACCTTCCTCTTAGTGCAGTGTCTGGAATCTGACGCTGTCACAGACTTGACCCATGGATTCTAGTGTCATGGTCGTCTGAAGATATAAAAAAAAACCGGCGACGAAGAACCTCAAAATTACTACAATGTTACAGACACGATCTCTAAGCACGTTGGAGCAACTGAATTTTCTGCACATAATGTAGATATGGTGGGAAGGGTTGGTTCAATATAAATGTTAGGTTTAACTCCTGGTCGCCTTCATCTTAGTGCAACGTCTAGAATCTGAAGCTGTCACATATTGTTTAGTATAGTAGTAATTCTTAATCAGTGTTGACTCTCAATATTTAACATTGAAGAGTCTCTATTCCCCCACCATTCCCTTCTTGACCCCCCCCCTTCGAAGAACTTTTTCGATCTCCTGTGTTTCGGGATTCTCAAACAGGGGTTGTGTAGTTATTCCGGACTCACCCAATGTACTATAATTAATCCAAAACTAAAGTTTTATTATACAAGTTTACTGTAATTTTACACATTAAATAAATAAACACGGTTTAATATAAAATATAAATTAAACTGTAATACCACGCGAAAGGATCCAAAATATAATTGGTATTGTACCCTATTGGGTAAGAGCCTTTTTTGGAAAATTGATATTGCTTTTAAACTATTAATAAATATAACACCAGTGTAGTTATATTCATTAACACAGGATATTCCGGAACTTTATGCGGGGCACTCATAAAGAAGCAGTTGTTTTCATAAATATTTAGGTTTTGTGCTTTTATGTTCTCGCCGCAATTAACACAATAAAGGAGTGAATAAAGAATGACACCAATTTCAAAAAGTTTTTATTGGTGTTTGACACATGATGAGCTAAAGGCTAAGTTGTGTGTGTAAGAATAGACTATTTAGTCATTTTAATTAGTCTTGCTTTTCGGTAATTTTAGAGAAGAAATCGGAAAAATGACAGGAGTTCATTAGTCAGCAATAGGAAATCCAGAAATACTATCGGGAAGGGAAAAGGGGATCTGGAGGGCTGTGGGGGTTGTAGAATATGCAAAATATTGTTGATTTAAGATTTTTTGAGATGTATCCTTCGCCATTGGAACGATACTGAGTCTAGAAAGCACAGTTGATGAATTCAGAAATAAAGTAAAGACAAGTAAAGTAAAGATATTTTATTTTTGCAGGCGAAGTTAATAGTAAGAAGCCCTCTCTAACACTTAAACCTGGTGACTAACGGCCACGGCGGGTTAGGCGGGCAGGTTGAATAGACAGAATCGCTCAGCAGTCACCCATTCAAGCAGCAGCCACGCTCGACGTTGCTTGATCTGGCTATTTTGCGATAACCGTAAAAACCGTAGAAATGAGTAATTGCAAGTGATATGAAACGTAAAGCAGGAGTAGCTTAATGTATAACTTTCAGTTTTAAGTAACGAGTTACGTAATAGTCTCTTTACAACACTAGGGGAAAATTTAAGAATTTACCAAAGTTACAACATAGCCTATTAAAAGTAAAGTGCTTAATTTTAATTGTTGACGTTATATGGCAACAACATAAATACTTTGTATCGATCCATTGTCTCAAATTAACCGTATCAGACGTCAAGACATCAGGTTTTAAATGCTTACCTCCTTGTACCACGATAGTCGTTACGTAATAGCAATTTATAGTTCCATTATCACACAAAGGTTATACCAGTACACTACTAATATTATTTAAATAATTTAAAAATTACATACCCTACTACTACTATTGGGAGTATACCTTTACAATCTTTAATGTAATTTCTTATTTTAACACTTTCTTCATGAAAATGGTTCCAGCGTGTAAAACTCCTAACAAATGAAAAATTTTAGTAGATATTTCCTAAAAATTCTAAATACTTTTGACGCTGTGTTACAAGAATCTATTACCAGTATAAATTATTTATCCAGATTATCTAATATTATGATTAATAAAGATAAATTTAGCATATTATCAGTTTCTGCTACAACCGGTAAGTATTTAGCAGACTGTTGTGCTTTTATACATTTCTATAAAAATAATTTTATTAAATTAGTAGTTATTCATAAAAATTAACATAACATGTGCGATATACGTTTAAAACAAAAATGTATATACTATAAGCTAAATTACAGAAATAGTGGTTACAGTTGTTTCAAGTAAATAGAGTTACAGAGCTATTCCAATATTTTAACTCTTCCTTTCCGGAAACTCGAAGTTCAACAATTTTAAAACAGTGATGTAGATTCCTGAAGTTAAGATCGCGTGTCACAAAATTCTGTCATGTCACCTCAAAGTGTGGATACTGTCTAGAATATTCCTGAGCGCCACGAAGGTAGTCAAGAATCGAAAATTTAAAGCAATGGGTTATTTTAGAACTGCTATACATTACAAATCAACAGTTCAAGGCCTCAGAGTATTTTATAATAAAACATTAGTAGCGTAAATATTGAAATATGTTTCATGTTTGAATTGCTAATAGCAGCCTATAGTGTTAAACATTAGGCTACTAATGAAATAACAAACGGATCACTATTACACAATAGAACATTTACTCACTAACTCACTAATCATTTTCCAAAAACAATCAACTTTATTGCCACAACAATACTGTAAACGGTGTTATTTTTATTCCGCTTCCCGTGCGATTTTCAATTACCGTTCCGCTTAATTAATTAACGCCCCGGCCGGCAGCCGCACGCCCCCGCACGCACCCTGCGGCCACAAACGGTAAAAGTGTTGAATTTGTTATTTAATAATCTGTAACGAGGGAGCAAAAAGCGTATCGTTTTATAGGCGGTTTTAATTATAGGGGCCTTTTAACAAGTGGGCATCGCACTGGGGTAGCCCCAGGGGGCGAATTACGGGGTTTATTGCTGTTTCAGTTACGGGGCCCACGGGGCTCGTGAGTGCCCCTTACACTTTGCCTTCCTTCGCTAGCTAGCTATCTGTCCTCATTGATTGAGCTGGGGCAGTCTGTATTATATGCGTGGCTACGTACCGCACAGAAATGCCCAAATTGTCAAGTCCACGAAAAATTGACTTTCCATATAGGAATTTTTATTCTTCTTGGTATTATGCATTTTTGAGAGCGGTAGTATGTGAGTATGACCACTGTAGGAGATTCAGGTTAAACCTTCTGAATAATTTTCACTCTCTTTTTTTAATAATCTGTTGTTATTTAAAGCTACAGGACCATTAGAGTAAAGTACTTATTTATAGATTTAAAAACTGTTTAATCTTTTATACTCAAATACGGTGTTGCTAAATTAGCGTAATCCATCTTTAGAGCATAAGAGTACTTAAAAGGTTGCTACAACTTTCAGAGGTATTATCACTATTGTTGAAGGTGATCTGATAAAATGTTTACTATAAAAGAACTTGCTCCTTTGGATGTGTCTGTATGCATTAAATTACATAGTACAGGTACAGAATGATTGAAAATAAATTGAGAATCAGTTTCTACAAGATTAGCAGCCAGGAATTTGGCTAGAAACTTTAAACAAGGAAGGTTATTGGTGATTAGGAATGCTCTAGGCTGTATCTAGTAAAAAAAATGGTCCAGGAGGGAGTGCATGAGGCGTTTCTGTATATATATTGAGACTAGGTTTTTCCTCATCCAAATCTTTCAACTAACCTGTGATAGAAATTGAAGAAACGTGCATATAATCTCAAAATTTAATTTTCTACGTCTTATAATGGATCAGAACTCAATTTAGATTTCGAATCTGCGAATAATTTTGGAACACCTAGTTGCTTATTTAGTCCCTTCATACATGCAAAGGATCCTCGTGTCATCGCATCTTCTATGCTGCGGTTCCTTGATGTTGGGTGATCTCTCATCACTAACATTGTCTGCACATTAAAACGCCTAACATACTTTTAGATTACAAATCTAGTTGGACATGGTCTTCTAAATGTACAGGTGAAACCTTGCAAACGAAGACGGACATCAGTCGTCCTGCGTAGTGATAATGTTTCAGAACGCCTGTAGCAAAAAGAGATGCAGCGTAGAGGCTATGTTCGCCTTGTATTTTAGTGATCGAAATAAACAGGTTGTTCTTATAAGTGACTCTTTTCAGAACTACATATACTAAGGATGTCTTAAAATATCACTGTGGTGATTTTAAAAACCAATTGATGAACTATTATGAAATGTTCTATTCAAGAATATTTTAATGTACAGTATTTAATTGGCCATAAACATTGTGACACACCTTTTGCGATAGGTTTAAAAGTTGCTGTCAACATAAAAATTAATGTTTTTTTAAATTAAAGTCTCCGTATAAAAAAAATTGTAGTAAGGTTTTTTAAAAAATGAGGTTTTTAATTGTTTTATAAGAAAAATTATTGTTGCAGTTGATAACCTAGAAGACTACTAAAAGACCTTGCGGATTTCTTGTGCGTTTTGTTTCTGTTTGTCAGAAAATAATATAATTTGTGCCAATTAATAGGGCTTTCAACCCGAAAAAAAGTAGAGAGAGACACTCCTTTTTCATTTTGTTGATTTTATTATTAAAATAAAGTCATAGCTTTTTCATTGACTACTAAAAGACTTTTAATAAACTTACGCGTACAAATTTAAAAGAGCTTTCAAAAATTGATGTAATTGAAAATGCCTTAATCTTGTTTGACAGTTATTTAATTAGCAACCCCCTTTTTTATTTACGAATGATTATAGAGTTCAAAGAATATATAACGAAGGAGTTCCTCAAGGGTCTCTCTTCTAATATTAATATATTTACGTAGATGGTCTTGGTGAATTGAAATTACATGAATAACTGTTTATTTACACTTGAATTTTAAGGCATGTAAATAATATAGCAAAGCATGGCAATAATACCACAAAAGTATATTATACATTTCTAGATATAGAGCTGTGTTACTTGCCATTTTTGTTGGTGCAAGTTACCCAGATTTTATAATGTTTATGATAGCCTAAAATTTCATTTGGCCATTCTTCCATGTTGTTATTTTTATAAAAATGTTTAACCATTTATGAGCTAAGATTATGTGTTTTGTGTTTATTTATTGGTGAAAACCTTTCGTTTTGCTGCTATATTCGAATATTGGACTATTTTATTATTATCATAATTTAATTAGAAATAGTACTGTTAACGGGCCAAATCCCCATGTTCATAAGCCTGTACTTGGCTAAGAATGTATTTGTATAGTAGAATTGAGAATTCACATCTTGGAATCTTTCCAATAGATCAATAGAGAAAAGTCAAAATGTTAAAGTTCCTTAATGTGGGTTTAGTCCGTAATTTTCAAGCTATAGGCTAACGTTCAAAGGCAAATCAATAACATATAAAGAATAAATTTGATACGTTTGCAACTTGTTACATTTACACAAACTTAATAGCCTATAACTGACAGGTTTGCATACCAGAGCAGAATACTCATTAAAGAATAGAATAACAATTATTTATGTATCATTACTTCTAAAATTAGGTCGATAGAAGCACTATAAATAGTGTGAAAACTGTTACCATAGCAATAACCAATAATAGAAAACTTAATTTCTTTCAAAGGTGTGTAATAAGTCCCTACACGAATAAACGGTAAAATAACACATTTAAATGTATTATGTCACCACGCCACGTCGAGGTTTCAAATTTAGGTTGTAGGCTACTCAATCTGACAATGATAAACAATTGAATTAAGTAAACAATTAAGTTGTAGCACGTGACTACTAATAATAGTAGTCTAACTACAAAGGTAACACCTATGCTCTCTACGCTGTTTCTAGTTTTTGAGTTTAAAAAATGTATTTCCTAAAGGCAACTTGCCAATTATAGTTATGAAGGATCATATAAGTTAATTGTTTTTTTTTCAAAAGTGTTGATTTTATTACTCGATTGTTCGTATAAAATATTAACAAAAATGGTAAATTATTAAATCACACAATATATTTTTAAAGCATTGCTGCAATAATGCATAATTATTTTAGGAGCGTGTTAAAGTTAAAATTTACGATCACGAGTAAAACGAAGACAAGTATTAATTGCTATGTCTAAAATTAAGTCTTCAACATTTTTTAAATTTATTACTTGAAATTTATACTTTTAATACATTAATTGTGGTAAGAGGCAAAATCCTTTACAATAATTTTGCAATAATTCAAAATCATCCTACGTAACAATGAATTTGAGATTTCAAAGTTTAATGCTTTAACGTAATTTATCTATAAATAATAGGGGAGAAATTTGTAACAAATTATTCTCTCGATTACATAATTTAACAAAACGACACAAGACTGTTACTTGCAGCGTCAGTGCTCACTAACTAGTGACAATAATTAGTGATTTGATAACTACCAATAATAATGGGTAGTTAGTGAGTGGTCCTCGACTCTACAATCGACAGTTTGGACTATACGATGATATGCGGCATATGGTCCCGTGTTATCGAGCACAATTATACCCAGTCATAAACCGGGTATTGCAGCTGTCTGTCTGTCTGTCTGTCCGTGTGCGATATTTTCTTGCCAATGTCGCTTTATGACCCGACAACCATCCGTTACAAATAACGAATCCGGCGCGCCGAGCCGATATCGCAGCGAATAGCGCTTATGGTGTTTATTCTGCTCCATTTGATTTAATTCTGCGATATATGACGGCTATTACGGCCCTAATCAGCTAGATGAGGTGGAGCGGCATCTGTTTCGTTTATTTGGCGATTTTGTAACATATTGTTGCCGTACCGGTGGAATAATTACATTTATTTTTATTAACAGTATTAGCTCTATTAAAGGTCGTAGATTTACTGCGCTTTTGAATGTTATTGGAACACTACCCTAACTGAAGTTAAATGGATTATAGTTTGGAATTTTTATTGATATAAAGGTTTTATTTAATTTTGGGTAATTGGAATTTCTTAAAAGTTTTTGCTAATTTGTTTGCTTTACTCTTTTTTGTGGCAGATATTTTTTTATTTTATTAAAAACGCGTGCCATTTTTAGCAATTCGTGTACTGTGATATAAAATCATAATATAAATATCAACTTCATTAGCAAATTTTTATAAATATTTTGTTTTTTTTTACTTATGTTATTATTAAAATCATCTTAAAATATAAAAACCTAAATTTTACTTTGATTTTTGTTTTATAATTGTCAGGGTCGAAGCAGAAAGAAGTAAAATAAAAAATTTAAAATTTTCAATCCACACAAAAAATCTTTATTTTCAAAATATCAACCAATCACTTATCTCTCAAAATAAAAATATAGCGCCCTTTTTTATTTAAAAACAATTAACGTCGGATCATATTATTTTGGACTACCGTCACTGGAGATAGTTTGATCAGGCGTGTTTATGCAGTAACATTCAATAACAGTGTCACAGAAAATTGAGACCTATATTCAAGCACATTTTTGAGAAATTGAAAAAAAAACTTGAGGCTTTTGCTCGATGTTGTAAATTATGATTTTGAGAAGGTAGATGTGGGCAAATTGCTATTAAAAATAAATGAAATAAAGGTTATTAATGATAGAATATGTAAGTAAGTTTTATAGTAGTTGAAACAGAATCTGTTTAGAACTTGGACATACCAGAAATCTACTCAACTGGTTGAACGATATTTATGGCTGACTCCATCAAACTGAATTCTTTAGATTCACCTACAGTACGGTTACATAAGATTAAACACAAACGAAACTTAGACGCCCCTTTAAGGTTAGTTCTACGACCAGTATACAGATGTCGTTACAGTTGCGCTGTATTCAGTAAATTCTAGTTTCTAGGTTTGGTCGTAGGATGGCGTTGTAAACTGTTCCAGTGAAACTTCTGTTTTTATGTTTCTGTGGTCGTGATTCTAGCTCGTGTCACGTAATCGGTGCACGACGTTATTGACCTCAATAGTCAACTTACTAGGCAGGGACATAGTCGATTAATGGTTGGCTCAGTACAAACCACTGGGTTCTTGGAATACAAACCACTTAACGCAGGCAACTTGCTCACTAACTGAGTAAAGTAAAAGATCATATAAGAAAAACTTTGTTTTCTAATCAAATTTATTGTCTAATAGTCCTTTAAATTGAAACTTGTGCTTAATGTGAATAATGTATAAATGTACAATAAAGAAGGTATTTGGAACACACCTATTTGTAATTAAATAAATAGTTTAAAGTTTATAGGCTTAAGTTTTTTTTGAGATATCGTGCGGACAAGAAGACATACATACATACATATATATATATATATATATATATATATATATATATATATATATATATATATATATATATATATATATATATATATATATTATATATATGAATATGGGAATGCAAGTATATACATACATTATCTATAATAACCAGAATGTTGACCTCTGTGAGTTCATCATGACTGGAGTAGAGAGGGATAACGGGTTGTAGTAGCCAGTAATATCGAGTCTAACTGCCACTTTGATACTGACCAGACCTTTGGGGCTCGCGCTTTCATGTCATTATGTATAAGAGATCTTTAATAAGGCATGTATAATTGGTTAATAGTTACAGTTTAATCACGTTGCATTACAGCTATAATTTAATAACTTATCTGGTTTACTAACACTGATGCAGTTAATTAAAATGCAACTTTTCTGCATATGCTTAAAAGTGTTACTTTATTGACAAGTATAAATGAATCTAACGTAGAAGCAATACGAGTAGTAATTTTCTGCGAATTTGTTGCGGAAAAATCTCAAGTGACAATTAATTAATTCAGGCCTTGTTAAAATGCCTGCACGTCCGTTTCTCCCTCCGCCAGTAGGTAAATTTCAAGTTAGTTTCAACGTAACACAGATCGTGTCTGAGCGAAAATTTTCGGAATATTCCATGATTTTCATCTACTCATAATGCAATAATAATAAACAATAATAAAACAATAATAAATCTTTGATTGGAAAGATTACTACAGTCTGTATTAGTGAATTTTAGTTGTACTGTTGTTATGATCTTTATAAATGATTTATTAGCTAAAACAGCATCTTCCTCTGCTGTGATAATGTTTCACATTGCTGATATGTTATTTAACTTTTTTTATTAAAGTCACTATTCATAAGAAAGATTAGAGTTATACCAATTTTACTGAGGTAGCTTCAATTTTGTAAAGTAAATTTCAATGAAATGAAGATGAAAACAACATTTGTATCTTGGCTGCAATTCAGAATCTTTTGGAAAGGAAAAACAACAGTATTTTTCCATATTTTTGTGCTTTTAGGCACCCAGGTTGAAAATAAAAGTAAACATAAAGCTCATGTCTTATAAATTATAAATGTTTTTCAGTTTGGAAAGAATAGGCTACATCAAATTATGTTTCTATTTGTAGGCTACCTTTATTACTTTGGTAGACTATTAGCATATTAAGAAATTGTAAAATTACATATTTCTAACGGGGTTTTTTGATTCATGTAAAGAGCAGCTATATTAATATTTAAATTGCTAAAAGGGGAATAAGAATAGCTTTAAATTTATTTATTGTTTCTTACATCCAATCGGAATTCAGTAAAATTGGCAGAATAGCCTACAATAAAATTAAGTGTAAGCGTGAAAACGACGCGATACCTTACAAATAAATTATACAACAATAAAATAAGCCAACAACTTCAACTCGGAATTAAATTGTGCAATTTTTACTCCTATCATTAAGGATATACGTTCTACTAGAAAACAGTAAATTTAAGCAAAGTAAACATTGAAGGATATTGATTACTTGGTAAGACAATACGACTCGATGTCAAACAACCTCAGCTTGAAGTGCTGTATGATTAAACATGTTTTTAATTACAATGTACTCGCACCTAGTATAGTAATAATTGATGCGTGCAATGAAATTAGGTTTCTTAATTATTGTGTTTAGATTTCTGTTGTCTTGTACTATACTTACTGGACATATTCTTTTCTGTTTACATAAAATCTGTATGACCTAAACTAATCTAATCTTTTAAACCCTAACCTAACATAATCTTACTTTTGTAAGGCATCAATATAAGCGCAAATCTCCCTTTACCATACACTGCTTATACATTATAGTTCTAGTCACATTTTGTTCTAGTTGGATCTATACAAAATAATAACCTTACTATATACCTTTAATACAATGCTATCTGTTCGCTTGTATAGTAATTATTAAGTAACATTTCTGCAAGAATGTGGGTTTAGCCCAATATTAATAAAAGCAATAAAGTGTATGTAGAAAGGATCGCATTTTAAATGGAAACGCTTTTGAACTTCATTATTTTAAAAATGCAGTTTTGATTCTCCTACATCTGCAATAATTTACTTAACTTATTTTTCAAGTTATTAGAGAATGATTCTGACATAACTGAACACAATAATATAATTTAAATAATTTATTATAAATAATATAATAAATAATTAATTATTGTTTAATTTACCTACCCTTTTTTGTAGAAACCAATAAAGACAAGTTCGAAGAAAGTTTTCTATACAACCAAGGAGCCAAGATTCAATTAGAATTGTACACGCACACAACCTAGTTTTCGTGATGTCGGAAGAAAACTATCTTCTAGTTAAATATCGACTGTCAGTCGCTTTAGTTTTGGCTGTAAGTTTCATTAGTTTATAAGTTTGAGAAACAACTGTCAGACATCTAAGGGTAAGGCTTTATCTGGGTCTTTGTAGAGTTCGATGAGGTTGATTTAATTTTTATTTACGTCTCACGGTTGACTTAACACGTTTTCATATTTAAAATAATAATAATAAAAATAAATAATAAATAAAAAATAACAAATAAAATAATTTAAAATGTCCCTGTAATACGATTTATGATTTGATGTTTTTAGGTCTTTCAATACTAAAATGAAATGAAATACCCATTAACCGTCACCAAAATGAAATGCAGCTGTCGACCGAGTTCTGCCTTATATGAAATTCCTCTGTCGATATCCTTAAAATTATAGGATGTGTGCTTATCGCAAATATAACAAAAATTGGTTCCAAACTTAAATAGTATCAGTATCGATTTTCACACTACACACATTAACATACGTTTTTGTCACTAGTAAAGGAATTTTCAAATTTGACATTTTTATCGATTCACGTCGTACAGATTGCTCTAATCACATGATGAGGAGAACTTGAGGAGCTTGTAACTCAAGTTGAGTGAACGGTCTGCGGAATGATTGCGCGATTATTTGGCCACAGCAGTGACAAATGTCGGCTGCGGCCAATGGTTGGCCGGTCAGCTGTGGCCAGTTTCTCTATAAAATCACCCCCTCCCCCTCTCACACCCACCCACCTCTTCCATTAACACGGCCGCTGAAATATTGCAGACTTGTTCACCGCCGCAATAATATCTCATTATTGACAGCTGGATAGTTTTTTGACATGTTTACTGCCGGCGCGGTCGAGCTTTTAGAGGGCGACGCAGCCACCGAATGGGCCAGAGACGTTGTAAAGTGAGACGCTAGTCGTGTTTCTCCAAGAACATAATAGTAACGTTTTCCAAGTGTTTTACACGAAAGAACGGCATTATACGTACATGTTTGTATGTATTCAGCATATAAAGATTGGCTCATTTGTATTTTTTAATAATAAGGTGTACATAGCACCACGTGTCACTGAGGTTACATAGACATTTCATTTATATACAGATTTCATTAGGCTACGCGTGTTAATATGTCACAGTATGATACGAGTAAAATGTCACGTGACTATACTCAAGCTGTTTCCTAATTTAGTTATTTATCAATTTTCTTGTTGCATATGTTCGCTAACGCTCAGACGAATCTCATGAAATTACAAAACTGAACATTGAACTCGGTGCTACTTATATAGAAATGAAGGTTCGAAGCGTATAGGTAGACCTATAAGTTATTTTCGAAATGCCGTGCAGATAGAAATGCACACTGAAATGAAATTATTCCAAGTCCTCATATGATTGCCTTCGCTGGCGCTCAGCAAATATATTTTGAAAATTAAATTCACAAAGCCATAACCCTGCTTTGCAAAAATTATTTGTATTGATTTGTACTGCTTTGCTAAAAATTATGATGTGTGTGTGTGTGTGTGTGTGTGTGTGTGTGTGTGTGTGTGTGTGTGTGTGTGTGTGTGTGTGTGTGTGTAGCACATTCACCCGGCAAGTGAGAGATCCGGGTTCGAGTCCCGGCGGAGCAAGTACTTTTTGTGATTCAATGTTTATTGAAATTTTATATATATATATATATATGCGATATTGCTGTATTTAATAGTAAATTATTAAAGGTTTTATATATATATATATATATATATATATATATATATATATATATATATATACTATCTTAGTTATATACAGATTGTCAATTAAGTCTGGAACCTCTTTTTTAATTTTTAAACCACAATATAAAAAAATACCAAAGTTCACACGTGCTTACTGGTGATAATAACGCACATATCTGCCCAATTACCGACCAGATAATCCCTTTGGGGGACGGTCAGACACTTAAATAGCAGCATTTAGGTCATTTTGAACAATTACTTTGATCACAGGTACTTAAAAATTGGTGTTTACTTGTAATACTTAATAATTTACATTGTTCAATTGTTTTAAAATTCAAATAGCTATAACTACTGAATGAATCCACCTTTTGAAGTCCGGTTTGCGGCATTGTACTCTGCTAAGTAAGACCTTTAATGCCCTAAAACTTGACCGATGCTGCTATTTAAGAATTTTGTCTGACTCCTTGTGGACCGTCCCCCAAAGGGATTATCCGGTCGGTTATTGGGCAGATGTGTGCGTTACTATTACCAGTAAGCACCTGTGAACTTTGGTATTTCTTTCTATTATGGTTCAAAAATTAAAAAAGAGGTTCCAGACTTAATTGACACCCTGTATATATATATATATATATATATATATATATATATATATATATATATATATATAGATATAGTATATATATATATAATATAAAATATATATATACACTATAAAATATAACGATAGGCCTATCGCATTCTCAGTAAAAAAGAATATACTTATTTTGAATTAAACGCGTTTGTTAGGCGATGCACTCACTCTACGTTAATTGGGATAGTGGAATTGGTCAGATGGATCACTCATGTAATTACTATACAATCCTATCAAGAAGATATCGACTGTCCAAAACTACCCTCCTCACCTGATTATGTTAAAACAAATCACCTACCCAAGATTTAAAACGGCCTTTCCTTAATTTCCCGGTTGGGTTTGATTTGTTTCCAAATTGTTGTAACAAAGCGAAGGCCAATACGGAAACACGCTGTTGATCCAATGGTCTCTACTCATTCATAACCGTGGTCTGAACCGCACAGGATCATCAAACCGTGTAGGATGACAGACCACCAATCTCAAATCAAGAAACGGCACTGAAAGCCGTCTCCAGCTGTGTGTATAGCAACAATATAAACGGCGAGGGTAACAGAGACATCGAGGCAACTGTAAAACACAATTATAACGATCATAACGGCACCGAAACGCGCATTACAACCCTAAAGATAAGTGGTCCGCGAAACGGGCGGCAATTAATTCCGTTTAATGAATTAATTAAAGCACGAGGCTAATAAAAGGAATACAGTCGTCGTTATGTATTTCAAGTAGTCGGTAGCAAATTAATAAACAGGTGCAGCGCGGCGGGCAGTGGCGGGTGGTGAGGGGGGGGTGGAGGGGGCAGCGGTGTTTTATTGGAGGATTACAGAGCAGCATTAGCGAGGTATAATGAGCTGCTGGACCGGCGTACGTTGTGCTCCTGCTGAAATATCTGGCACAATTAGGCAAGCCCTGCTGTAAGGTGGCTTACCCGGCCAAGGCGGCTTAGCCTAGATAAACTATCGCACATTTGCTTCGACCTCTCAAATAAAGTTACCGGTAATTGTTTCGCTATTCTGGCCTCTATAAAATATAAACGGTGATAAAAATGTGAAAAATGTTCGTAGTTGTAATCTAATAATTGTATTTAGATGGTATTTTATTTAGATAGATGGAATTGAGAGAACATCTACGAAAATAGGAAAATAGTGTCCATTCAAGCGACCGAGGTTTCAAGCGACCGACCCGTTTTATGACGTCATACTGATACATCAAACAAATCTTATCCTACCAATATAAATAATTAAACTATTAAGGAGGAGTTACAATGAAGAAAGACGCCTATTGCAAAGTGTCCAATAGCATCATGAATTATCCTATTTCGACAAATTGGCGAGGACTTAATATTTATCATTGAACTAACGTTGAATTTCTGTTTTCGTAAAGCAAAAGGGTATTGTCTATTTTCTGTAAAATACAACAAATCGTCCTTACCGTATTCGGAGAAAACAAAGGCGTCTTGTAAATGTGCACTTCTATCTCGATCTGAACTTCTTCGCTCGAAGAAACCCATTTGGGAAGATTGTGTATACAAGCATCTACAAGCATCGAGCCACCCTTGTTCCCAGCTTGCTTGTAGCGGGCTTGTAAGGCACGCTCCGTTTATTGCCTTGTCAAGTTCCAAAGCAGAGAACATTTGCATCATTTGCTCCTTTATTCTGTCCTAGTTCGCCGGGAGAGGGCAAGATTAGGTTTGGGGCGTTATAAATCAAAGGCTCAATCAGCCCTCCCACCCCGCCCCCGCCCTTTTCGACCGTGTTAACCGCACAAAATGGTTGTCACCCCGCGCCCATTCCTCTACATCCACCCTTCCTTCCACCCACCCCACCCCACCACTCCCCGTCCCACCGACACTTAATCAAACCTTGCATCAATAGTACTGATGGCTCACTCGGCCACTCACTCCCCGCTTCGGACCTTTAATTAATTCTCTCTTTGTCTCACCTCTGACCCTTCATTCTTCTCGGCTGAGTAAACACCGATCGCCTGTTCTGCTTCTTGGACGGAACTACTTTTTTATCATGTTTACTCTGAACAGACTGGCGATCAGTAATCGATCGATTTTCCGAACTCTGACAAATCAATAGTCAGTAGGACGTTGAAGGTGCTCCAACAGATTTGATTTGTAAAGTTTGTCTCCAAAGGCAATAGAGCTACCATGTCTGTTCGTTTGCTTTATGGTGCATTATTATACACGCTATTTCCAACCAATACAAATTTACTTAATCAGCATGAGTTTAAATCAATCTAAAGTGGGGTATGTGGCCTTTAAGCGTAAACGAAGGGTGCAAATTTGAACATCGGAAAGCCAAAAGGATATCAGACTTTTTTCAACCCCGCTCCGACATCTCGATCAAAACTTTCATCTTACAATTTGCAAGACATCTCGTTTCATTTCATCATTGTAAAACACCTCCCTTCAATTCCCCGCCGAACTTTTGATTTATCGACAGGTTTATCGCACACCTCCCACCAAATAACAAGAGATATTTATTCAACTTCGCCCCTTTTTATTCCCCGGGTGAAACATAAACAAAGTTGAGCCATTCGCGCCTTCAGCTCTGTACACTCGCGTTCATCACCCTCCGCACTGTTCCCCACCATGGCGACTCCTCGGCTTGTATCGAGATACAGGTACACACTCGCCTGTTTTATGTGGTGAGGGGGAGTTTTAATGTTCCCTTCTCTCGGCACTTGTGTAGGTTTAAACAGCGCGCAGATAAAACTAATTCTTATGATTTTGTCCATGAAAATAACAAGTTGTGTTACACTTTTTATTCCAGAAAGAAGCCATTTTTAAATATTATTATCTGCAAATACTTGGGAATTCTATACGTTCAGAAGCTTTATCGCCATTTCAGGAAATATATATATATATATATATATATATATATATATATATATATATATATATATCTGTTGGTAATTTCAGAACTGAATTGAACAATCTTCATCTTTCAGGCAACGTTATTGAACAGCTGAGGTTTCAAAGGTAAAGCCTTTAGCCTTGTATACTTCTTTAGTAAATTCAAAAAGGGATCAAAAATTCTTTGATGCCACGTTCAGAAATCCCTTGCGCTGTAGGGTTGTTTTTAATTTTATGGTAACAAAGACCATTCGGCAATATTGAATATACTTTTATATACAATAATTTTACAGAAGCCAAAGTATTTTTTGATTGAAAATAGAAACAGTGTTTATTTGATATTACAGAATAACAATATTAATGAACTTTGTGAATTATTGTAATAGCCCCAAATTGAACAGCTTTTCTGCAGCACACGCAGTCGTGATGTTTATTTCATACTTTGGAGGCAGATTGAAAAAGACAAACTTCTGTATTAATATTAAGCTAAATACGTAACCTGAATAACTTATTGTTTTTTTCAAACTCTTAAATTAAATCTACTAATAATATAATATTATATCAGTTTTCCACACAAATTGCAATTATTGTTTTGTTTTATGTCTGTAACAAAAGAGATTCCATGACACATAGTTAAAAAAAAGAAGCTGAACAATTTTTGTTTCAATCGAAAAAGATATTTAAAAATATTCAAATTGACGATTAGAATAGACGATAGATATGACGAATGTCGATTATATATTATGTTGCACTGTGTTAAATACTTCGAGTCGTACGAAAATATGATACAGTTAAAATGTATCACCTTGGTCACTGCGTCAATTAGGTACAGTTAAGAAGCAATGCAATTTGCAGTTGCGGCAATGACGGCAAGATTGCAGAATGCGATCGCAGGTTGGCTGATGGCAGGTGTGAAGATGCCGCTAACTGGTTGACACGTTGGTGTAAGAAGCTTATTTCTTTTTATGGGAGATTCTTCTTCATCACCATAGCACCAAATCACCTCCTGGTTCTCACAGCGCTTTCTTCTTAAAAGGAAAGTACTAACGGTGATTCAGAATTTTCGTAATGAAGGAAAGATCTCAGAATGTGGTCGGAGATGGATTATTAGGAGGTTAACATGTTAATAGGTTCACACAATGGCGTTAGAATTTAATTCAACAATGTTCTCTTGTCAAAGAATTTTACAAAAATAAATATTTTTCGCTAAAAAAAATTAATTCTACAACTTCTGTCATAATCTAAATCTGGAAATTATGTATTTCCAGACTTTGTCAATTGTCAATGAAGTTCAAATCATACTTACATTCCGACTTGTCAATTATAGTAACCAAGTAAACATATATTTTTGAATGATATCTTACGGTTACGAATAACCTATAATATTTTATTTCCAAAATGATGATTCACTTTAAGATTGATTTATTCTTGACCGTAGCGTAGGAGTAAGGCTGCAGCTGTCTAACCGAAAGGTCACGAGTTCGATTCCATAGGGGTCAACACGATTTTGCAATTGGGTGTGACAGTATTCCCTTATATACGTTAAAAATAATCAATTACAATGTTGTTACCCATTATAAATGCGATTGGTTTAGATTAGAATAATCTACGTGCACGAAGTAGGAAATAATACATGGAAGAGTCGAGCACAAAACACGTTTCACGTATAGTTGAAAACAATAAATTCAAACTAAATTAAACTGACCGTAAATAAAAGCGGCGGAATTGAGAGAAAAAAGAGAGGGCGAGAGCAATATTTGAGTTGTGTCGCGGTGATGAAACAAAGTTGTCGGGAGGGCCGGGAACACATTGCAGCGGCTAAGTCCGCCACAATTACTGGAACACGACCAAAAAGTTGCCATTTTGTCGGTAATTAATAGGGCGCTGTAACCCGAGCCATAACTCATCCTGCGACCGTGGCTATGGCCGTGCGACTTGCCTTGCAGCTCGCTCTCCTACGCTGGTTTGTTCTTCAACTTTTTTGATCAATGATAATGCCTTCGCCACAAGTGGTCTCATCTCAACATGTACAATTTCACACCGTTTGGACAGCATCTAGCTGTGTAACTACGAAGTTAAAGTTTTTTGTTTTTTCTCAGCAATCGTAAAATAACGATTTTGAAACGATGATGATACTTAAGTAATTAGTTATTTATTTCTTAGAAAAGATTCATTTCTAAGAAAAGTTGCAAGGTTTTTATTCTGAAAATTCAATTTTTTCCTTTTTTTAGTCAGAACCTTATGTGGATTTACTAAACCTCATGGTTTGAGTTACTAACCCACATAAGTTGTGTTACTAAGCTACTCAAGTGGTGTTACTATGCCATATAAGTTGTGTTGCTAACTCACAAAAGCGACGTTACACAGCTACTGTAGTTGTTATTTTGTGTCTTTTAAAAGACAAACAATCTAATCTGGCCTGGGACATAATTTATGTTCATAAGTCACTTAAGTTGTGTTAATAAGCTACAAAAATGATATAAGGAAAGGCTTTCCCGAGAGGGTATTTCAAATATATTACTAAAAACAGACCCCACTATATATTTTATCACGAAAATATCCAAAATTTGAATTTATGTTTGAGTACAGTTAAAATAACCATAGTAGTTAAACATAAAAAATGCTGCAAAAATCAATCACATTAAAGTTAAAAACGGTAATGTTATGTCATTCTGGATTCCCATTACTCCGTAGGTGGTAAACTAATACTTCAATTTACCCAACCAAACCTTTATTGTCACAACGCGCCAAAATTGAAACCCTCTCCCAGAATTTCTAGTCCACTGAGAAGTCTACTTATGCTCTCAGTTTGATGTCTTGGGAACGCATTTTTATGATTTAGGCGAATGGCTGGATTACTAGAATCTTAGCTGATTTTAAACTTCTGAAAATCTTTTTCACCATTTGTGTCCATTACGAATTGTACGTATTTTCTAAAGATCTCAATCATATCAAATTGTGTTGCTATAAGTTCTACAGCAGAGTAAAATCTTGAGGTATCAAACTCCCTAATAATTGACTGATGAATAATTATTTTACAGTATAAAGAGCAATAAATATGCAGATAAACTGCTGCAAACACTGTAATGGACAATTTTTCATGAGCGAAACATATATTTTTGTGAACTATCAATTTATAAAAGCGTAGAATATTTTTGTTGTGGGAATATTTATTTTCGCAGGCGAGGAGGTGGCACGACTGACAGATTAGCATTTAACAACAATAGCCTTTGTTCGCCCACAGAAAGGTCTGGGACAGCTGAATGTCCCTCGTGTCGTATTGGTGACATTAAAAAAGAATTAATCATTATGCATTAGCCACGCCGAAGTCAGCTCAATAGAGTAGCAGACCGACTATAGAGGTTAAGCTTTATAATAGAACAAATGTATATAGCCTAAATATCAAATTTTATGTAATGCATATTTTAACCGTGTGTCAAAAACATCTATGGCTTTAAAAAAGACATTAATTTCGGTTTTGCATAGATAAGTTAAGTAAGTTAACAAGACATTTCTGGACTCAATAATTATTGCTGGTACTATTAATGCTAAAATATAAATTAGCACATGTATAATACAGATAAATATATTTTTTCTACAAATATAGAAACTTTGTTAAATTATTGCAGTTGTAATAAAATATCGGTTTTGGTGGAAATTATGGCTGTAATATTCGAGTTTTACGAATTAAATAAAACTATATAATTTTGTTTTACTTGCATTAAGGGATAACTATAAAAAACGACGATAAATGTTTGCCATCCCAATCTTGTTGCATAACATTACAGAAGTTTTTATATCAATAACTCATTATTTATAAGTTTTATACTGACTCCTTCAAATCCTTAAAATGAATCAAAAAACTTGAACTATTTATTAATTTTTGACTGTTCGTAGGTTTAACATTTAAAAATATGTTGTCAAATGATACGTATCAATCAGTGTTTTGTTTGATTATCAATATTAATGGAAAATTCAATATAAATTATAGGCACTGTGTAAGAGTTTCACGCAGTTCGACTATTTAATTATTATGTTAAATAGTATTTATGTATGTGTGTATATATATTCAGGGTGGTCCGGGAGGAAAAGAAAACATTTTAACAGGCGATTGTAGACCTAAACGTAAGTAAAAAAGTAAATGTCTGGAAATGCTTTGTTAATGACATAAGGCGAAATATTTCGTCCAGATTTCTACAGCGAGAATTAAATAAAACCATTAGAATGATAATTAAGACAAACATTTGATCGTTTAATATGAATTTTGACCTGAAAAAGTAAATAAAGTAGGTCCCAGAACTGTAGGTCCCTTATTTTGTAAAATAACTTGCTTAAAACACAAGAAAACCGTTAAAACACAGTTTTTACGTTTGAGGTGCTTTAATTTCATTAAATGCCTTACACATTATTGAAACCAATGAACAAAAATTGTAGAGAATTTAATTCTGAGAAATTGATCTATATAAAGTTAACAACAAACAAGTATCTTTAACAGCAATTCCTTGAACCTTATCTTTTCGATGTAAGTGTTTTACGAGTCATATCATAATATTGGAACAGAGCGGACCAAATTACCCACCAGTGTTATGATTCATAATTGCAACACCTTTAATAATTTTAAATTAAGAAATAGAACAGCCCATGAATAACGCATGCAACTGCGATCAAGAGTCGAGACGGAGAGAAATGTGTTTGTTCCTGGAGAATTAAAGCGGAAAACGGAAACGAAGGTGGTTAATGTAACACGTGCTAATGATTTACGGCCGTTGTTGCGAGTTGGCCGAACTGTAGTTGATGTGGTAGGCAGCAATCAGGGGCGCAGGGGTTGTGGCGTGACCGTGTGGTGTTCCACGGCTACTCACTTCTTCTTCCTCTCCCCGAACAGCTGATACTAATTACCCGTGAGTCTACACTGGACTATCATTTGTTTACAACATAGCGATCCCTCGAGCCGTGCAACCTAACCGCTAATGATTCTTGGTTCTGTAGTAGATTTAAGGGCAGTCTGACATGAAAAAAAATTTTTTTTGGGGAATTTTGGTTTTTTATTTAATAATATTCTTTAGAATTTTCTCTTTAAAATGGTATATAATATACCTTATTACTATAATATTAACCTTATATAAAAAATATATATATATAAAGGCTTGCAACTGTTTGTTTGGCGTTGAGCACCACTCCTTATAGTAAACAACAATCTATAAAATAGATATTAATTGGTTTTGTTATGTTGGTACTGTTTTGCTTTTAGTCTGGTTTTAGCTGATATCACACACTGTCAGCAATATGACAGATGTCATCTGTTGTTATTATTTTATGTTGGAGGTTATTGTGAAGTTTTGAAATACTGTGTTTTGTGATTTGCAAGTTTCCCTGTTGTTTTTTATTTGTAAAGGAGTTTATTGGTAATTGAATGTAGATTAAAATGGGTAATAAGAAGAGAGTAGGAACTAAGAAACTATGTTACAAGAAGAAGACTGTTGTTCGTAGCAAGAAAACAGTAGTAACTTCAGGTAATGAAGAGGAATAGGCCTAGAACACCCAAAGTTGTTTCCACATCCAATGAGAAATTGAGCCCTAACCTAGCCTGCTATGATAATTCAACTGATACCTTACAGTATGGACATAGTAAACATTGTACAGCTAGAATCAGTTTTGAAAGATGTTGCAGTGTGTAGGGTTTGTCATGGCAACCTATCATTTAGTCGAAAACCATTAGCAGGGCTCGCAGTACAAATTTTCCGTCTCCTGTAGCTGTGGCATGACAAAAGCTTTTGACAACTGTCCCCAAAGCAACAGATATTAGGCCTAGGCCTATTGAGGCACCAAGCAAAAGTTCACAATGCTACTATGACTTGAACCTAAGGTTAGTATACGGCTTGCGTGTAATAGGAAAGGGCTATACTGCTGCCCAAACTCTTTGCGGCATGATGAATTTACCCGCTCCGCCCAGCAAGTTCAATCAACATGAACAGTTTTTGTCCAGCCATGTAGAAAGTGTGGTGTGAAAACTCTATGAAGAGAGCAGTGACAGAAGCAGTTATTGAAAATGGAAATTCTAATGACTTATGTGTTGCGGTTGACGGAAGCTGGCAAAAGCGAGGCCACACCTCGCTAAATGGCGTTGTCACAATTACTTCAGCAGATACGGGTAAAGTAATAGATATTTATTCAATGTCAAAATACTGTAACTGCCCTCAGAGAACAAGCAACCAACACTTAGAAAATATGCAAGGCAAATTATGTAGGTAGCAGTGGAGGTATGGAAGCTGAAGGTGCGACTGCAATGTTCAAAAAGATCCGAGACTAAATACGGTGTTCGCTATGTGGAGTACCTTGGAGATGGTGACTCCAATGGCTATGCAGCAGTTGTGGCAGAAGCACCATATGGCCCAGATGTGTCCATTCAGAAGTTGGAATGTGTAGGACACGTCCAGAAGAGGATGGGGACAAGAATAAGGGACTTTATCATGAAAAATAAAGGCTTGAAGCTTTCTTCTGACGGAAAATCTCTTTCTGGGAAAGGTAGGCTAACAGGGAAGGCGATCCAACAAATCCAAATATACTATGGACTAGCCATCCGTAGGAATACACACAGCGTGGAAGCCATGAGGCGAGCAGTTTGGGCGTTTGTACTGTCATGTTCAGTCTACTAACGATACGCCTTTACATATTTTATGCCCAGACACCGAAGACACATGGTGTAAGTATAACAAAGCCGCCAAAGAAAAAACTAAATATGACCACAGCCAGCATTTTCACCTCTCACCTGTTCTAATGAAAGCAATCAAACCTATTTTTAAATCTTTGTGCAGCCTAGAACTACTCAGAAAATGTCTCAAAGGAAAATCTCAAAATCCTAATGAGTCTATGAATAATGTCATTTGGCCTCGGCTCCCTAAACGCACCTTTGTTACACTAGGTGCTCTTAGGCTAGGTGTCTATGAGGCAGTCCTATCATTCAATGATGGGTACAGCTCCAAAGTGAAAGTTTTAGAGCACATTGGGCTAGAACCAGGACTGAATATGCGGTTAGCTTTAAAACGTCTCGACACCCAGCGGATTCGCAAAGCAGATAAAGCGGGCTACCGACATTGAAAAAAAAATCAGGCAATCAAGGACTTTAGCCAAAAGGAAGCTGGAGGATCTGTATCAAGAAGCAGAGGATCCAGACAACCCTTCCTACAGTGCAGGCCATCATTAAACCAAGGTATGAGTCCAAAATATGCTACCTTCTTGCTTTTTCTTGATTTGCCGAAACTTGTTTATTTTTTAACTTTGGGGCCCTATAACTCAAAAACTACTAGGCCTACCCCAGTCAAATTTTTATACAGTATTCTACTTACTATTGCCTAGTTCCCCTCATGGGAATTTATAAATATCTCTTGTCAATGAGGCACAGTAAACATTTTTACTTATAAAAAAGTTAGTTAAAAACAATAAATTATAAAAAAATTATAACTTTTTAATTTTTTTTTTTTCAAATTTAAAAACCTCATGATAAGACCTAGATTATAAGCAATTTTAATAAGTAAAATAAAAATCAGGACTCTATCTATAACCATTACAGAGATATAGGTTCCCAAGTTAACATTATGTTCTTATGGAGGTCGGACTGCCCTTAATTAAAGACGCGTTTTCTTTTACTTCTAGACCTTTTTGATGACCACCACCTCTGACTTTGCTTTATACCGTTAATTTCGTGTGTATCAAAATCAGCTGTTTTTACTTCAGTATTTTGGAAACTGTTACACTTTTAATCAATAACCTTTAAATACGCATTTTACTAATATTACCATACACGAAACAAACACTAAACAATCCATTTGAAATTGGAAACTACAGACCAATTTCACTCTAACTGTTTTTTGGTAAACATTTAGGAAAATCATTAAATATGTTTCAAAAAGAATGTGTTCTTTGAATAACTTTAAAGAATGCGACTTATACTACTTGATCGTCTTATGACCATCCGATTTGAATTCGGTAATTAGAATTACTTTTATAGTAGCTTTGATGTTTAAATCATAAATATGAATGTTTTATTATTATATTAATTTTATGGATCGGCCATTAATGAAGAATTTTAACCATATTATAAGGCCTATCTAAGTTTGAACAGCAGGGTTATTTGGTAAAACTTTTTTCAATGTGCATCAATCAGCATTGATACAGAAGACTTCAAAATGATCACAATATTTGGTTACATTCTGTCAAACGAATTTAGCATTAACTTGTAATGCATATACTCTAGTAAGATAACTTACGACTCTACTGCACATTACTACTAGACTAATAGTTTATAGAGCAAGTCGATATTGAATCCAAAAAGCTTAGAGCAATCGTAAATATGTAGATGAACAAATCTTAAGCTGTATTAATTATATATCATTGGAGAAAAGTGTACCTCGTATAAAACAATACATCGGAGCGAACCCTATGGACAGCAAGAATGTCGATAGATCTAAGAACAACTTTTCTGCCCTTAGACCTTTGGACGCCAAAATAAAAATAATCTTCCTGGGAGCCAGAGAAACCCATGTACCAAGTTTCAAGTTTCTAGAAACATTCTACCAAGAGTTATTGCACACACGGACGGACTTACAAATATTCGATTTTAAGAATGACCATTGTGGCCCTTAATGCTTTTAATTAGACTGTCGCTTCATTCTGAGTGTCGTAAAATATGACAGTATGATGAAGAACACACTTAAAAACCAGTTACCTTGAGTTGAGATCTGCAGATTTCAACAAGCCCTATTGGAACGCTTTTGTGTCCACTAATATCGAACGAGGTGCACTAAAGCCACATTCAACATCTGGAAACCGGGCGTCCTATAAACAACCAACAGACCGTTTATAGGAGGTAAAGGTGTTCGGGCACAGTCAGTGCAGGTATAATAGCTTCACAGTGACGGCCGGCCGGGGGCAAAACATAACTCATTCTCCCGGTTTAGTGTCACGCCTCCGTGTCTTTACGGCGCACGAAATTCGGTCGTTATGAGCGATAAAGCGTCGACCTGTTCTTATATTGAATACCCGCGATCAATTAAACTTTACTACTCCAGCAATTAAATGACACCACTTACGAGGTAATTTGACCCGTAATATTGTTAATTTATAAGGCAATAACGACGTATACAACTTGGATTGGTGTGGTCCAGAGTGGTGACTGCCCTGGCCAGGTGGGATATAACCTTTAGTTTGTCCAATTTACGGCCCCTTTACGGAAATTGCTGGAAGTCTATCGGTGTTGGCGTTCCAGCGATGTCACGTGACTCACTCCGAGGACTTTATCTATAACAGGCTGATCGTGTCACAGACAGGATTTGAACCTGCGATATATCTAACCCGATTTATATTATAAATGTAAGCATAAATTACAGCCATTGTGATACAAATTTATCACCGATTGCAGATGTGGAAAAAACTAAATTCGTGTTTTTTGTAACCAGTGGTAGTTTTTCAGAAGGTACAAATTAAAATAACACCAACTCTAACACCAAAGAATGACAGATCAATGTGCTCATTAGAAAAGGGAAGAGGTCCCCTATATCAATTCTTTTCAAAATGAGTGAAACAAAAATATTATTATTTAAGTTTAATATCAAATTAAATTTTGTTCAGAACGTCCAATTTGACTGTTAAAGGAACATAAGGCATTGATCCATAATTCTAAAGAATAACAAATATATATTAACAACTAACCTTCCTCAGTTGTAAATACTTTCTGTGTTTGTTTTATGTGTGAATTAGCATTATGCAATTTACCTGTCATAGCTCGTACCCGCAAGTAATTAATCAATAAGCACAAATAAATACTGCTTGCAAAATATAAATTTAGATCTGTTAAATTATATTTTTAATGAACAGAACAAGGGTTATGATGGTGGTCTTTGTACTACAGCCATCTAGATTATCTATAGCAGTGACATTGTTTTCGGACCCCAGGGCAGGCTAGCTAGAAATCTTCTATCCACTTTTATCAATCAGTATATCGTACAAAAACACAATATTTTTAAGCCATCTTTCTATGTTAAAAGAATGAGAATAACAATAACTAAAAATTGATATATTATTTTCCCTCTTTATGACTTACTTTTGGATTACATAAACTACATTGTCTAGTAAAATTTAATAAATAACATAACTGACTTTTAATTTAATGTACATCAGCGTTAATAAACAGAAAACTATCATAGTGCTGGTTAAAGTCTAAGTTTATGTAAGTAATCAACTGTAAACGTCAAAAGATAAAAAACACTTGTTAAATAATTGCCCGAAAGCAAGGTCTTGGTTTCCATCGGTTGGTGCATCTCAACGTCCAGGGGTGTAGTAAGAGAGAGGGGCTCTCAGGGGTCCACGCTCTTCCAAGAACCGCAAAAAAATTAAAATTAAAATATTCTGACAGTTATATAATTTTGCTAATAACGTATTAGTTTTTTTAAGTATTTTCATTTAAAAATATAATAATACAAATTAATATAATAATTATTGAATTATAAGACTGGAGTTGATTGCTTCCATGCAATGCTTAAACAAAACCGAATCCCCTGAAAGGAGAGAGTGAGGAGCGCGTAAGTGCGCTACGGCAGGCCGGTACTTAGGGTTGTGAAATTTGTATCAGAATGGCTGTAATTTATACTTGTATTTATAACTTAAATCGGGTTAGATATATCGCAAGTTCAAATCCTGTCTGTGAACGTAGCATTCGGGCTTAAGGAGATCGGCCTCTCCTTAAAAGCTCTTATTATTATTTTTATAGAAATAAAGGTGCTCAATTTAGATACCGCATAAATAATTAAATTAAATTAGCGTCAGCTAAAAACTGCTTAAATCATTGATTGTATGTATATTCTTCGCCGGGTTTAAGAGAAGACATTTTTTTAGACGTCAGGAACGACGTTTGAGAGATTTCCTTTGGAGACTCGCCGCGCGAACATTTTTCTCTGTAAGAGCAGGAAAATTAAATATAATCCCATTGTTGAGAATAACTACAATTAGGTATCGAAATAAGTAAATATATACTAAATATGTTGTAATTAGCGAAATATTACATATTTTTTTGTTTAAATTAATTCATTTAATAATTTTTTGTGGATTAAACTATATTTCACAAACACCGAGAGATGTAATGTAGAAAAAGAGATTGTATTATTGCCAATCACCACTGACAAAATATATGAATGTGGACCTCCCCAAGGTACGCCCACTGCTCTTGCATCCCAACTACGGCCCTGAACAGTGAACTGGTCAACTATGATCGCACAATCAAATCCGTGATCACGCAACGAGTAGGTACCAGATGTCACAGTAGAGCTGATACAGTAGCTATGACCGGGGGGGGGATGTTGTCCGGGGGGGGGGGGGGCACAACGAACGGTCAGCAAAGCAGTGAGTGATTAAGCTCATTATGGTGGCAGTATTAACACATGACGCCATCGCTGATGTGATGCTGCCGCTCCGCCACTCTAGTTAGCAATTAGCTGATGTCCCATCAATTACCGGTCATCTGTCACTATTTGGGCCCGGCCGCTCCGAAATGTAATCAACTACTTCAATTCAATTGTGCTCGTAATTGATATCCGTAATTATGGATATTTATGTGTTATTATTGGATGGAAAATTAGATAATGTTGAGCATCACCTACAAAACTGAGTTAGCGTTTTAAATACCCAATCGTACGTTTATAGGATGATTGCGTGGTGGATACTATTATAGATTTAGTTTAATGTGCTTTGCGGCAGTGCTTCGGCGAAAACTTCATTATTTAGATTGAGTACGTAATATATTTTCATTGACAAAAAGTATTTTGGGTAAATAGGAAAAGGTTAAAATGAAATGAGGTTTAAAAATGTAAATAGGTTAAAATAAAACTAATCAAATAATAAATATGTATTTCGTGAGTTTAAATTATGTAGTATCGTAGTAGAAATAAATTAAGTATGACATATCTAGAAAAAAAATCAACATTTTCAATTTAAAATAATGCACTTAGAAAACGGGGTTGTTTTCATTTATGTTAGACATTGCTGTTTAACAGTTACATATTATTCGTAATTGTTCCGACATATCACTATATAATGTGGTGTAAGATGCATTTGGTTGGTTTAGTCTTTAAAGATATATTTTCTTAACATATTACAAATCGGAAAACGTCCCCTCCACGATCAATACTGTACAGTAGTCAGTTTGGGCAATTTTGTAAGTACGATCAGGTGCAAAAGTGTATACGAATATATTTTTATAGTGTATTTAGTATGAATGAAGGAAATGGCATAGTATTTTAGTGAAATACGGAATAAGAAAATTACATGTAACTTATTTTTTATATAAAACATTTCAATCCCCTTTATTTTATATACATAATCTGATAAATATCCATAGCTCTCATCTTCAGTTTTTCATTGGGATTGATATTTATGATGAAATTTAAAATACTTTCAATATTTTTCGGAAAAAAGTATTTAACACTTTTGCAAAGGCTGTCACTTGCAATTTTATTAAAAACCCCCAACCGAAAACTAATCACACTAACCTAACGTATCCTTACAATATTTAAGGATGAGGTTTCCAACTGGAAAGGACACCTATCTAAACTACACAGTAGGTCTCAAGAACAGCAATAGCGCGGTGTGAAAGCGGCTCTAATATCGGTACGACACGTGTACACAACACCCGACACGAACACACGTGTCGCTACACAGTTACGTAGACACGTGTCTGCAAGATGGCGCGTTGGATTGTGTACATTGATGATGCGAGGATCTCTAACCAATAAGCTGCCATATTGAATTCGATGAAGTTGTAGCGGACCCTAGAGACGGTGTGGAGTCAGCACTACCCCTCCCCCCGCCAACCACCCTCCACCACTCCCTGGCCGGATATTGTTATGGATTTTATGGATCAACCAAATCTTCCTCCGTCCTCGCGGATTATAATCCAACACGACGCCACGCTTGTTTATACCGTGTTACTTCTCACGCCGCTTCGGTTTTATATTCCTTGTTCAGTTTTCATCTATCCTCTTCGCAGCGGATCTGTTTGTATCACGTGACGTCATTTTGTTTTCGGATCTTCGTGGAGAATTCAGAATAAAACATTATTACGCCAATCTGAACGTTGTTGGGGGTTACCTGTATTAAGAAACGTTATCACCGATGCCACTGAATGTGTAAAATCATTGCTGAAAAAATATAATAGGCCTACATTTATTAATACATTCATTAACATAACACTCTTGTTTCGGCCAATTACCTTATGCCATGGACTCATTCAAACTAACCTCAAAACAGTTAACCTTAAAGAATTAAATGACGTAAACACATATTTTTACGATTCGGCGAAACACGTTTCAGATAATAAAATATTATTACAGGTTCTTTTCAAATGTACTTTCTTAGTAAAGTAATTGCAGAACAGGTGAACAAACAATACAACAATATAGTCGGTACAATTAAGCTCATATTATAATATCATATCATATTATCATATTATTATTAGGTATATTATAGTCGGTCATATTATAATTTTTTTTTAATAAAATAAAATTTATTTACCAACCGAAGTATATTTTACGAATGATTTAAACGACCTTTGGGGAATTGTAGAATTTATGCAGTAAAATACTATCATTCTATAGGATTAAAAACTGTAACTACTGTTCAACAATGTTTCAATAATGTTCCTAATATTTTAGTTTTGATGAGGTCGCCAATTTAAATAATGTTAACATTGTTTGTGTTATTATACACAAAAATTGATGGTAGAGTGAAAATTAATTTTTTTAATAGAGTAGAAGTCGTGACAAATTGAAAAAAATACGTTTTGGTTTTCTGCGCTTTTGAGTTCTCAAAGGGTTAGGTGCAGCCAAAAATGTAAATACTCGACTACATACATTTTTGAGACTCAAAAATAATTTATCAACACACAATATACCTGGATTACTATTGAATTGGAAAGGGGGTTGCATTTGAACCTAGCGCTCTAGCCTTTTAATTGAATCGGTGTAAACATGTAGGAGTTACGTTTCAATATAAAGTTTTAAAGAGTAGAGCAGGCATGCGCGCGCGCCGGTGCGGTCGATGCAGCCTGGCAGGTAAGGAAAGGCGCGCATACTGTGGCAGGGCGCGCTTAACATGCAAATGAACAGACTTAATTCGGTGCAAAAGTTGAGTTTCATTAGTGCGGTTGCCATCTCCTCTCCGCCACACATTGCCGGATAAACGGTCATTCCATTCCATTCTCTCCCTGCTGCCGCAGCGGGCTGCGCCCAATTACTGTAATGTTAATGCGCTTATACGTCACCCGATTGGCGGATAATTTGTTTAACGACCATTGCCGCTCATTATACATCCGGCTTCATCCGCTGTTAATGTTCTCTGATAAAACAGTAATGATGGCGCGTACATCGCGTACACTGTCACTTCTGTTGTTTGGTCCTGGATGAAAACACGTTCGATAAAATGGATAGTTTATTATCGTGACTGTACAGCTTGTATAAACAGGTCCGGGATGTTACAATGTTGAGACGTTGCAAATGTTTCCAGTCTTTGGCCTTGGCAAGAGTATTGACGATGAAAAGAGTATTTTATTATTTAGCCAATAAGGCAAACAATAACAAACCAGAACGGTACCTTGCATTGGTTGTGCATTGTTGTGCTTGTTTCTTCCAAGCTAATACTATTCTGGATGAAATGAGTAGTTTGTTATTGAGACAATAGAATTGGTATATTATAAAGATGTTTTTGTAAAATAAACGACCAAACTAAAAATCATCAGATTATTGTTTTTAAAATATAAAGTGCAACGTACCTGTATACAAATATTGATGCCATACGAAATGTAATATTGGTGTAAACCTACACATTTGTTTACAACTTAGGATCACTTTATCGGTAAACACGAAATGATATTTACAATTGCACATAATACTGTAAGTATATAGATTATAATCAAAAGTCACATCCAAAATCCTCAAAAACTATGAAACTATAAGCGGTTAAAAATATATGTTGTTAACATTTCATTATTAATTATGGGTTTTCCAATTTCCAATTCTAATCGGTTGTTTAATATAACGAGCTCATTTATTACTTATAAGATTATCACTATGTGCACTATATTAGTTATTTTAATTTAAAAAATGATTGTGAATAAATGAATATTAAATATCGATGATTGTACTAATCGAGAAAAAAACCGAGTTCGCTTATCGTACTCTACCCATAAAAAAATAAATATAAAAACGAGGTTATTACTATGAGATTTAAATTTATTTAAACTCTACATAAAAAATGTGTATATTAGCGCTATATATCTTTTATAGAGAATAACTAGTTTTATGGCACAACATTACTGCCTGATATAAATAAGACAGGTTAAATTCTCTGGAAGGTCAAAGCTAATAATCAAGATTATTCAGTGTACAGCAGAGAAAGCGCACTACGGTGAATAGTAAATTTTACAAAAAGGAATTTTGCGATACCAGATATACTTTTCTTGTTCACTTGATTCTCACGCAAAACAATGATGACAGGGGAAAACAATGTATTATCGGAGGTATAAAAATTTATTTAGGAAATTCAGAAAGAGAAAGCATCTGTTATGTTTCGTGCACGGCTGTAGAACACCGCATTTAACACAGGCCTGATGAACAACAATTCTCCGGGAATTAACCCTCTTCAAATTAACAATGCAAAACACAATCCGGCATTCTAGTGTTTAAATTATACAAAGTCCACTCGTGTGTTTTATTATTAACTTTAATTTTTGTCGAAGTTGATTTAAGTGCTTTTATAGCGTTTGATTGCAACAGCTGTTACAACTGCTTTATAAAATAAATTCAAATTAATATACTCACTTATTTTGATTAATTTATTGAGTTCTTTATAAGGCTAAACTGATTAGCTAGTATGGAGTTTTACTATCATGGATGGGATCAGGAATAGTAAAAATAAATTCAGCTTTAATCTACATTATTATATAAACATCTAATTATAATATATATCTGTGTGTTCTTGTGTGTTTACTCAATCAAGTACAAACTGCTGGACTGACTGTGCTGAAATTTTACATGGACATTCTTAGGGTCTCTGGTTATCATATAGACCTATTCTTATTTCGAAAATCCCTCTAGGCTACGCCCCATTGGTCTCTAAATTTGTGAAAAATTCCATCTTGGTCTCTAAAGTTTCATTACAACAAACAAATATTATTAATTGAAACCGTTGTTGAGCACGGAGTAAGAAAATACCCAAATAAAAGTAAAAAGTATTAATAAATATATACTTTTAACTATACGTTTTACCAAATAATAAGTGTGCAGTGCTTGGTCAGTACTGTAATGCAGATATCAAAGACAACGTTAATATCTAGCTTTTAATATAAATGTAAACACTGTTATAAAATCCATCTTAGTTGTCTTTTGACAGAAATAGGGTTCTGTATGTATAAAAGAATATATTTTTATTGGGAAAACAAAACAAAATTAGCTATATAAAAAAATAAACTAAGACCGGAGTCAGATACAATGCCCATAGATATACACGTTTTGACATATTTTCTTGAACGTGGCAATAAGGCAAACTCAACATTGGCGCCAGATATATAAATCTTCGAACCAGAAGTGCTCATACACGTGGAAGCCTTAGAAATTGCGTGCGGAGCCGCGGGTACCTGCTAGTTTTAACTAATAATATCTGTAAATACATTTAGTCACAATATTTTTGTTATTCATGTTCATTCCTAATTCATAGATAATTTCCTCATAAGAGTGTTGATAAAAATCATGAAAAGAAAACAGAAATCCGGTTTTTACTTGTTCTGGAAAAGTATCAGCCCTTTTTTAAAAAATAATTTACTTTTAGGTTACTAACTAGTTTTGTTTGTTTGTTTCAATACAAATTATTAATACATAATTAGGTATAAGCTGAAACAAGGTAATGAAAACTAGTTATAAACACTTTTGACTCTCAAAGCTTTCTACAAACTCCACCAAATTTCGCTGAATCTAACCTCAAAACACAGCTAGTACTTACTGAGTAGCCTCTAGCTCTCAGCTGTGTAAGGTTGACCAGCAATCAGCTGACGACGCCATGTTGGTAGCACAAGACGCGTGCGCCACTCCCGCCAATACCGTCGCGTCGTTCCGTCACGCCACCGCTCCGTTCCGCTCTCGGTCCGAAATCCACATTTCCACTTCTCACCCAATATCATACCCTCGCCTCGTTTCTTGCTCGTCAATGTCGGCATGTCTGTCAGTCAAATCAACAATCCCTCGCCCCTTAGCCTTTTCCAGCGTGTGCGTATCATCTTTTGTAGAGAATAGGTGTAAAAAAGAAACAGCGTTTCCAAACGTTTGGCTGCCCAAATTCAATTTAAAAATAATTTAGTCTCGAGATTTCAATATTATTTATTTTAAATTTTTACAAAAAATAACTACTAAACTTTGACTTGAAAGATATCAAAGTTATAATGATGTTCACGAATTATATAATAAACGAAATAGTAGCCTAGTAATACATTTTTACATGGGTACAACTAACACGAGATCATTGAATTAAGGCTATAGATTACCATAAAGTTATAATAATTTGACATTAAAATAATGGTCTAATAATGTTGCTGCTTTAAGTTGTTCTATTATACTGTTAAAAATTATGCATAAATTCGTTTTAAATTTTTATACAAACAACAGTAAATTATGTGACTTGGTTACAATACTACAAATTTGATCTTATATTATTAGAATTAATGTAGTCCAACTTCTTATTTTTTGTAAGCCGTTTTGTATTTACTTACAGCTTTGTAACATAGACCTTTGGTGGTATCATATACGGCATTGTTCTTTGAATACTTCAGATTGATATGTTTGTGCTTGTTCATCATGACAAAATACCGCAATATTTTATGAATTTACTGTGTGTTTTTTATATTTTATTATCTGTACATAAAAGGAAAAATGTCAAAGATGATATTTACTAAGGCATTAAATCGGCAATCAATTGTCAAGTTAATTTTAGTGATGATAACATAGAAATTTTACGTTGCATTTTCACCTTAGAGATTTTTTAAATGAAATAGGTTTGCAAAATGAACATTAATTGCACAAAAGGTAGCTAAGTCACTTAACATGCACACATTATGTGGTGGGATTATAATGGCAATAGAAGTTTTGAATTTTGTAACATTGTTTTTCTGTGGGCTATTAGCCTACGTTCTTATTCACATTATACAAGTCCTGTCTTTTTTATGAGTTGTTACTGATGTTATTACTGATGCTTATTTGTTTCGTTATCATTATCTTTACGTTTCGGGTTTTGGATTGTGATGTTTTGGCCAATCAATGGGCTATTAATCAATTGGTTAAATTTCCAACCTTAACAGTATTTGTCACCTGATTAAAAAATTAATTGTCAATTATAGAGTAATTTTATTCTTTTATTTTTATATGTTTAATTTGGGACTACTAGTAGTTTATGAAAGGTTTATTCTGTTTATTATTTTCACTTTCGGAATTAATAGTCCCAATTCGTATAGTTCTCTAGTTGATTAACATAATTAAACATTATTAAATATTACAGTCTCTCGTGTATGTAAGTAGAGGTTGGTATAACTGGCATGTTGGTACTATTGACTCCTGTTGCAGTGTCAGCGGCAGCGGCGGAGAAGGACGGCAAGAAGAAGCACACGAGGCCGACGTTCAGCGGGCAGCAGATCTTCGCGCTGGAGAAGACATTTGAGCAGACCAAATACTTGGCAGGCCCCGAACGAGCCAAACTGGCGTACGCGCTGGGCATGACGGAGTCACAGGTTAAGGTGAGCGAGAATCTTTATTTTTACAGTTTTATTTTACAAATTAACTGTCTACATTGGTGACGAGAAAAATTAAATTATGCTAGAATACAGTTTGCAAGATGTAAAACGTCATTTCAATAAAAATTAATAATTTCTTAACTATATTTTTAAAATCAAAAACTATAACTTTAATTATACTGGAACACTATTTTCATGCAGACTATATTTGAAGGATGAATTGTAATAGTCCTGCCTTTGAAATGAGATATATCGCCCCAAAGTAAACAAATATCGCACTAAACGTATATATGTTTTGTGAAGGAAAAAGGATTTTCTTCGGACATTTTCCATCGTTCAGTGATTCAAAAAATCAGTAACACAGCAACAGTTTTGTATCACTGAACGATGGCAAATGTCCGGAAAATTCCTGTTTTCTTCACAATCCTTCCATCGTCAGAAAGAAACTAAAAAAAAGAATTGATTCACGTATAGGTTTTACTGAATATATACTATCTCAGCAGTAAAAATTGACAAAATATAAAAACTTTATTTTTTGCTTATTAACGATAACACTGATCTTCACTTAAATGCGTGAACAACTGTGAAATTTAGTAATTTTGTTGATGGCTATATTGATAGTAAATAGATATACTGACTGAAAAACTTGAACAATAAATTTAATAGATCTACACTTTCCTAATTTAATTAACGAATGCGGCATTAATCTCGTAGCCGAGCGCCATTATCGGAGGAGAGTACAGGGACGGGTGGTTAGCCGAGGGCAGAAGGGCGGGCGGCCATGGAGAGATCATATGGCTTGATTAGAGGCAGTAACGGGGGCTAATGTGAGGGGCGGGGTGGCTTGGGCGCCAAATCTGTCTGAATGGGCTCCCTTGTGAAGAGCTGCTCTGGCTGCATACATTACGGCAAGGGGTGCCACAGGGCGCTGCACTGGGACTTCGGTGTCATCCTTCCATTTAGTGTTGTACTGAATGTTACTAATGAAGAATATCCTCAGTTACTCATTCATGTGTTGTTGTTAATATAACAATTTGGTGTGTTCAGACAGTAATCGTTCAAGAGAAATATGGAGAGTACAAATAAATTAAAAACGTTCTATATAAGTTTAATCAGTCCTAATTAACCGAAGATGAAGTCACTTTTCGAAATCAGTTCTCCTCAAATCGTTGATTCGTGTCGACCAATGAAACCTGGGCATACATTAAGTTGCAAATGTTATAGAAAATACTTTTCTAGTCATAAGAATTCCTGGTTACAAAAAAAACCAAATCTGGATACAATTTGATTGTGGCTTGGGGTGGTTAACCTGAAAACAGCGTAAAGCAGTTAACGGTGGTCGAAACTAGGGATTTCTCCGGCGAAAAGTTTTACAAACCTTTAAAAGAATCCGTCACGTCCTACCTATGTTAAATACGTGTCTTCTTATCATAGCAACATGAAATGACAAATCTATTATATTCATTACAATCCACACCGATTGCATTATCTACAGAAAGAAAAGATTTCACGTGAAATGTAACGCAAATAAAGTATCTACACTTCGCAATTGTTAAAAATATTTATTTTCAATTAAAATATTGGAATTACTGTTTAGTCCAAGGACTCTGGACCCTGTGCATTATGCGATGTGGGGCGATATGACTATAATACGAATGCGTGTTTAATATCACTGTGATATGTGTAACTACAGAGAAGTTATGCATATTTATAATAAAATAAATAGGTAATAATAAATTTCAAAATATTAAATTTAATGTTTTCCTACAATTGAGACTATAAACTATGCCAGACTAACAGTTGCTTAAATTAATATTATCCTGAGCTACTTCTTATAAATATATAAGTTATTATTAATTAAAGGAAGTCAAATTTATTGATTGGTGATTTGTGGGACATTTCAAGATTAAAATCTCAAGAGCTGTGTCATCAACATAAGAATTAATTAATCTAATTAATTGCAATTAATCTAATTTTGCGTATTTAATTTCAAAGGTATGAAATTAAATACGCATTTAAAAATATGATATTTCATATAAATAACAAACTGTTATAATTGGAACATTAATATTGGATAGGTCACAGTTTATAATATAGTAATGGAAAAAAATCTTTCATAAGCTGCAAGTGGATAGCTAGTTTTTAATTAGTACAAATACGATATTTTATCTACTGTATTAGTATCTGAGTGGAACAATTTGACAATTAATTTAAACAAAATTATTGCTAAAAAGAAAAATACACGAGTGTACGCTTCTATTAATTATGAATTATTTTAATGTACTTAGAAAAAAAAACAAATGTAACTTACAATATTAAATGTAACCAAGTAAATGATTCAAAGTAATTCTGTAATTAAATATTTGTGATAAACTATAACCAAATATAAAACAATTTCTTATACATAACTTTAATTTAATGAATGTTAATAATAAAATTAAAAGGTACTTTACTATTTTAAAAGGCAGTAACAATGAATATAATCTTGTAAAGGATAAGATACCTATACACTTTTTGGTTTCCAAATTGTACGAGGACAATGAAATAAACCCTTATGATTCTTTGAGGTCGGGAAATCGTGGTGGAAAACGAGCAGAGCGGTGTTAAGGAGCATGTCTTGTGATAGTTTGCATATTTGAGGACAAGATGGCGTCGCCGGGTCGGGGTGGGTGGCAGGCGGTAGTGGGTGGGGGGAGGGTGAAGAAGTGGAGCTGTCACCTCATACTGTAACCATGACAACCGTGCCGCTATAATTGGAGGATTAGCCAGATAATTGAATAAAGCTCCTGTCCCGGTTTCGATAAAAATGTAAATATGGCGCGCGGCACGGCGGTGCGGAAAAATATGTCAACAGGGACAAAGCGGGGGAGGAGGGATTTGGCGCCCCCGGCATTAAAATTATACCGCCACAGATGAGCTGCATTGTCAGTAAGCCGGCATTTATATCGCTTATTAGGTGGCAACGGGGCTTAGGCGGCACGGCACGGCGCTCTCGGGCTCGTCTCAATTTACATATGAAACAGTCACAGTCGCTCCAACGATTAGCTAGGGATTATAATGCACGGGTTGATAGTGCTCGTATGGTACAGACGTATTCTAGAAACATAAACGTAGTACTACAGTGTTTTACCGAGTCCCTTCTTCATTACTGTTGGAACTAAATTACCCGCTCTCGCCGATACTTCATTATTTCTTTCTCTAACAGCAGCGTGTTGATCAAAAATTACAGAGCACATGGAAAGAACTAGTTTTAAAATTAACTTTAAAAACAAGAGGGCTCTGCAAAGAGAGCAAAAATTGTTTGCTTCTTCAGGCAGGTAATCTATCTCAAGATTATATTTATTTCGCCTCAATATTAATTATTTCCACATGCTTCTTCTTGCATCATAGCACACAAATTTTAGATATTCCCAAATTATCATTCTACCCTCTTGATTTCTGCCTTTTGGTCTTCTCCATGTTTTTTTTTATGGATTTGTGCATTTATATTCTACAATCTGGTAAAACAAGGCAGGCTTTGTCAAAGAGCTAAGTTTGTTTGCCTTAGTTTATCATTGATTTTTGTTGTTTATGTTTATGTGTCATACAATTAGGTAATGGTGTTTACAGTTTAAGAATTTTTAGAATTCACACTCTTACTGAATTTCTTATTTCGAGTATTTTTCTCTTCATTAATTTGTCCGCTTTTTAAAAAAATGGTAGTTTTATCGGGTTCACAAATACTGAACAGGTTCATTTTGAACAGGTTGATTAAAAGACCCTAGTGTATGATTTTGTACAACAGTTCTACACTGTAACCATAACATATGTGTTCCCAGAATTTTAGTTATGTACAGAAATAAAATTGGTAGATCGATTATTTCGTACTTTCAAACAATAATAATACAATGAATTTTTTCCCTGTGTTTATAACTGGTTTAGGTTAATTATAATACATCAGTCTGTAGCTTTAAAATCACCAGTTTTCATGAGTTCGTCCAATCAATGGTGGTATACATTGTACCTATAATAAACAGTTTATAAAGTTGGTAATATAATGAAAAAAAAAAAGAATTGGATGCATTTGATAGAATATTGAAAACAGAATAATACTCGTAACACCCGGGTGTATTTTGAACAGATAATGTCTGTAGCCTACGGTATATCGCAGGGGATGGTGTTGAACTAAAAATTTTCCTCGAAGTAGAAACAGTTGAATTGCACCGTGGCTACCAGTAATAACTGCAAAGCCATTATTTCGCGAGAGCAGGAACAGTTATGGCTGTGCAAATCCACTCGGAGAACGTTTCACGATCGCAGTCGACGAGAAGTCACGTGACACGAGAGTTAACCGAGTTACGGGGATGGATGTCGGCAGTGAGATCACTTAGCGCGGATTGTCCTAACCCAATTAGGCCGATGTACCGCCGCTCTCCGCTCTAATCCCATCAGATCATGTGTTACAATTTAATATCGGAGCGCAAACTGTGACGAATCGCCCGGCTTTTAATATTATTTGAGGGGATAGATCGGATTAGTAGGGAGTCTTTGTGGTCCGGGGCGCCATATGGGCACCCCTGTCCGCTCGCCCTTCACTACTGACTCAACTGCACAGATTCCGACCGCTCGTCGCCGTAAACGGTTGCCGACACTTGGGGAAACGTGCGAGTGAATAAAAACAACCGCTTAAAGTCACCATCGGTAAGAGGAATCACTCTTCACAAAACTATTGACGTTTTCCCACCTAAGAGTAATATTGTGCTTGTTTAAGGGATGCATGAACTTCGATCACTAAAAGCAATCTCGTTTCTTAGAAATAACTGAGTTTATACTGTTTTAAATGGAATCCGAACCATAAATGTCTCGAAAACTTTTAAATTGTATGTATTTCCTAAGTATTACTAGTTCCCCAGTTTCAAAACGATCTACATCTTGTGCCATTGAGTATATAAGTACATACCATGATGAAACATTTAGGTACCTAAAATAGCAAAACAATCGTCATTTAACTCATATTTATTCATACCCGCAGAAGTTACAATAAAAACGTGTTGTAGCGTTTATAGTATAAATAGTACACAATTGAAATGTTTTAATGAAATTAAAGGATATTAAATAAAATGATATAAATAAAATGTTATAAATAAAATTATATAACTACAATGTTATAAAATAAAATAATTTAAAAATGATATAAAATAAAATTATATAAATAAAATAATAATAAGTATTGTTACTAAATCGTCGGAAGAAAGTAAGCTGAACAAACTGCGCACTAAAGCGATCTAACTTTCCGGGAAAATCCATCCCACCGCACAGCTTCGTGTTCATTTTATTAAACTGGTGGCTGGTTAGTTAGTACTTTTAAATTCTCTCTGCAGCGCACAGGAGGGTTTAACGAACCCTAAGGCTGTTAATGCTGTTTTATTTTGGCCTTGTGTGAAATACAATTCAAGTGAAATAATTTGTTCAGCCATATGATGTTAAGAGATTTGGGGAGTACATTAAATGAGATTGATGAATGGTGTTTGTGGTAGAGTTAATGAAAGAATATCGACAACAATAATCAACGATAAATATTTCCCGATAGTAAATAGAATTATAATAGTATTGTAGATCAGCCAGTGTAAGGACCTCTAGTAATTAGTTCGAAGGATTAAAGACCCTTCACATTTACACATATAAAAGATACTTGCATGCATTACTGTTAAGAGTTACAGAATATTCGTTGTTATTACGTTAACGGTAATCATGCAACATGGGAGTCCCTCAATGATCGGCATTGGGTTCCATCATTTTTATAATCTTTTCGTTAAAAACTGTTAATGTCCCTTACAACCATTGGGTATTGTGAGCCTGTGATATTAACTTAGGCTTTTCAGTGATACAATTAAGGAAATACAATTAAAAGCCGTGCTTATGTACCTCAGGTTTGAAATTCATTAAATCTACATAAAAATGTAAAAAATATGTCGTTACAGTAACTTTTTACATAGCTAAAACAAGTATGTTGTTCAACTCGTATACTGTTCCTTAGGCGTGTCATGCCTTAGATATTTGTGCTACAAAAGCGAGCAATACTTTGTGTGTATTTCCGGACACACAAAAGAGAGACTCTTGTAAAACTGCATTAAAAAGAAATATACAGGGTGGTTATAAATTATTGTACACATTTTAAGATTGAATAAATAAATAACCAATCAACTTAAAAACATGGAAATTGTTTTATTAAATAGCAAATTTAAAACAGTTTTATTACCAATGAAGGACAAAAAGATTACTGTTACTCATACTTTTAGAAGGAAACTAAACTAATTCCACGTGCTCTCCGAGGTTTGAACGCAAAGTTTGTAGTCTAAATTCAACCTCACACCATGTGTTTCTGAGCATTGCTGGAGTTATGCTTCCAATAACCTCTCGAACTCTATTATTGAGTTCCTCAATATCTTGAACTTTTTTGGCGAAGACTGTGTCCTTGACATAGCACTACAAAAAAAAGTCTAAGGGTGTAATGTCTGGGAAACGTGGAGGCCAAGGAATTGGACCATCCCGTCCAATCCAACGACCAGGAAACGTGTCATTTAGGTAGTCACGTACTGTCTTACCACAGTGTGGAGGGGCACCATCTTGCTGCCAGTAAACATTTGGTTGTCTATGTTCAATTTGCGGTATTGCAAAAAGTTCAAGCATGTCCAGGTATACCTCTTTAGTGACTGTCGGTTCTGCGAAGAAAAAGGGTCCTATCACTTCATCTATAGCCAATGCACACCAAACGTTTATTTTAGGGCTGTCTCTTTCTTGTTCTCGAACATTATGAGGATTTTCAGTACCCCAAATCCTACAATTGTGTCTATTCACCTTACCAGAAACATGAAAGGTTGCTTCATCAGAAAAAATTACTTTTTTCAAGAAATTGCTTTCTCCAATATTTATTGTTTGTTCTTTGAGGTCAAGTAATCTAACAGCAAAATCGTAGCGTCGAGGTTTATCGTTAGGTTTTAGTTCATGTAATAACTGAATTTTGTATGGATGGAGCTTAAGGTGTTTGTGCAAAATTTTTAAGACTGTTGATCGAGGTAATCCTAATTCCAAACTTGCACGCCGAGTAGACTTACCAGGGCTCCTCGTAAACAATTCTCTTACTTGATCAACAATAGCTTCAGAAACTGGAGGTCTACCAGCACCTTTACTATGTTGGACACTTCCCGTCTGTTCAAACTGCCTATACCAGCGTTTTATAGAATTGTTACTCGGAGGATTTCGCGGCCATACTCTAAACGAAACCTTCTTTGAACAGTTATTACAGATCTGCTTTCATGAAACCAAAGAACACGCCTTGTTTTTTCTTGCACACTAGCCATTTTGATACTGAGGTTAGTTTAGTGTTTGTTTAGTCAACTGTAATTAACAGCTGGTGTGGAAAGATCCATTGTTGACCAATACACGCCAATGTTGTACGTTGTGCGGAAATCTCCCAAACCCTATAATACGAGAGCAAGCAAGTTAGGCTGTGGCTTTCTACCGGAGAGTCTCAGATTCTGTTCTCGGGGAGCAATAAAAATTTTAAAATGGGTTTGTACACTTTCCCCTTAAAATAGTAGATAAGATAGTGCAATCAATTAAAATACCATGAGTGTAGAAATAACCCCCTTCAAAAGAATACAAAAGAAAACGAATAGGATATTTATTAACGGAGTGTTTTTATTCGGTAAGGGACTATGTAACCTGGTGAATGTTTTTTTCTTTGGCATATACATTATATAGGATATTATGCATGTCATTTTATTTTTTATACTTAGGTTTTATTTTATGCCATTGATACAAAAGTTTTATTCTATAATACTAAGAGTACACTATATATTTCTTAAATAAACTATATTAATTGTAAATGTCGACGTTCTAATAACTCTTGTCAATCTGAATATTAAAGTCTCATATTTTAGAAAACCGAAGGTTGTCTTAACATCCGATAACTGTAGACTATTTCTGTTTCATTTGCTAGCATTTGTGACAAAAAACCCACCGCAAATATACCTGTACAAACACAATGAATTATTGAGGTTAATTATGGGAAAAGCATTAAGTGCAATATGATCAGCAAAGAAATGAGCCTATATGTTATTGATACTAAAAGGCACTTCTTTGACTGGTTTCCACAATATAGAAACTTGCCAAATATTGATAAAACAGTGAGATTGCTTCGGTATACAGTGTAGACAGAAGTACAATATATAGGTAGAGAACCATATTTTAGTAGTGGATGATGATGACTTTGTGCATAATACAGTTGTCTCAGAGCTTCGATTTCTTGTGGGATTGAGTCTCACAACTCGGCAACTTGGGGAAATTGCAACTATAAGTTTTGTCTTTCAGAAAAAAACATGATAAACGTCAAGAATTAAAAAAAATCACATAAGGGAGGGTCCATTAAATATTAGTCTCAGTTAATGTTTCGCACTGATATCTAATGCGAAAAAGAATTGCTGAAAAAATCGTTAAATCATTCCAATAGTAATTTGATTATACTCCTAATCACCAACTGTGTCCACCAATGATTTATGTAAGCTCTAAATTTTGCATAAGAATCGACTTTGTAGAGGACTGTGAAAGACTCCTTTATCGGCGAGTTAGACATAGGCAATAATATCGCCGCTATCAGCGAGTGGGGCCGGCGCCCCCCCCCCCCCGGCCACCGTGGGGCAAAATTGATGAATCGGTCTTGTGGCGGGCGGTCCATTTGTCAACCGGCGGTTTGGACCCTATCAACGTTTTTCATCGCGATATATAACTTGGAAAAAACAGAGCCCTTGTGTTTCATTGAGCTTTATCAACAGCGCGGCCCCGCCGCAGACCCAGCGTGGAAATATATTTTGAGTAACTCGTCCGACGCGAGACCAAACTGTATTTTTGCGATCGGCTTTTATGACCCGTTTTATATGCACCGATTGCGATTGCTATGCATCAACCTCGTTATCAGATCGCGTTTTTTCCCGCGCGGAATCGAGTAATTTATCGTCCGATTGATAACAAAAACACGTGCAAAGCGTTGTTCATCTTTTAAACCGATCGCGGCTCGGATGGAGCCGGTTAACGTTCGTTATTTTTAAATGCATACTGATGAGCTTTAGTGTGAAAAATGGCGAGTGGTCGCAGATTACATGCATATATCAAGCTTTATGTGGTATCCTATGGTGTTTAGAAGAGGACTGTTTTTTTTTTACTCCCATTATTGTTATGAGTTCCAAAGTACGTTTTTATCTGGGGGTGTTTGATCATTATGAAAATGCTATTTTATCTTACACATTTAACCTAAAACCTAAAGTGCTGTGACACATACTCAATAGTCTTTGGACATTATTAGTTGACAAATTGTATCCCTCCTTATAATTCTTATTATACGGATATTGTTTATATTTAAAACGTAATCGATGCCACAAAAATGAGAACGACTTTTGAGGTTAAAGATAGTTTTAACCGAACATTGATGTGTAATTATTATGAATCGAGAATGTCTACTTGTAAAAGGAGCAACAGATAAATGACACAGTAGCGTTAAATATATTTTACTGCGGTATTAGAGCTACTGTATAGTTTAGAATTACTGTAATTATACTTACGCACCTTACTTATTGGGACACGGAAATCACCACTGGTGAGGTGTAAATTATTTTTAATTCGGATGGTTGTACAATCGATAACCGGAACATATCTAACCTCGATAATCCGTACAACAATAATCGTTGTTACTTCACAATCAGTTTTCAGTCTAAATACAGAGAAGTAAAATACAGTGTGTACCACAATAACTTAAACACAGTCCCTCCGCTTGTTTCTTACCCTCCCCCAGTCTCCCCTCTGCCACCCTACCGTGTCTCACAAGATGTTTGCCAAGCTATATTGATATCTTAAATGTCATTCTTGTTGGTTGTTGATTAAATTAATTAATCTTACACGCTCGCAACACTTCCATTGTAACAACCGTGATAAATGGATATTTCCAGCCTAACTCTTGGAACGTGACGTCATTTATTGACTACCTGTTGTAGTATATTCCTTATTTTTATTCCTGAACCTGTTACTAATAATAGAGGAGCTGTTGGTTTAAAATTCCTTATGATTACTTTTTATACTGAATATGGTAATCATTGGAGTCATTGGTAACTAAATATTTATTCCTGAATAAATAATAATTGGTATCTGAATTAGCTACTGATAATAGGAAGATATTGTAAAAGTTATTGTAGTTATGAAGGTCTTTATAATTGTCTTTTTTTACTTAAATCTGATAGTATATAGAGTAATTGGTAACTTACTCTAAAATAAAAGTTATTCCAGAATAATTTTCCAATAAATATTGTGGTCTTATTGTAACGATAATTTTAATTATAAAAGCCTTTGAAATGTCTTTTTTTAATCGGATAATATATAGGGGGAAATTAATACTCTAAAACATTATCCTCTTACTATCAGTAGTTTATTTATTTTTTATGATTGTACTTGGTAAGGTTACTCCAATACAATGTGTAGTGGCAATGTTAAAGTTGTGCAGTCTTATACGATGTTTCATTATTGAGGTAACATTATCAAGAATACACAATAGTTTCAAATTACACTGAAACAACCTCTAGTCTCACTTTACATAAAAACGCTTATGTTTGGTTAAAATAATAATATAATACTTTAAACCTATCTGAATGAATTCTTAAATTCATACACATTTAGGTGAACTTTTAAAATTCATTTAGGTGCACATCTTGCATTAAGAGTACTTTCATATATTCATCGCTAAAAATAAGTGTAATGAATCAAATTTCTCGTGTTAAACCCTCAATGAGATAGTAATTGGTAATATAATCTTCGACTCTCTGAAACTGATAACACGAAAGAGTTTATTTAGAGTTTGTAAGGTTAATATACATTTTAGAATTTAGCTCAACTTTAAAATGAAAATCTTGTCATATAATATGAAAGTAACAGTGACAAACTTTGCATCAAATAACAATTAATTTCAATTCCATATAATATGTACGACGAATCAAAGTTCACAAATGTAATTATCCAACGAGATAGTGATTGAAATATATATACACACTTAGCCTATTTCTTCTCCTTCCCCCTCGTGTGTTTGTCTATGTGACAGTAGACAAGTGTATAGAATATATGAGCGACGCGGTATGTCACAGCAGACAAGTGTATAGAATATCTGAGCGACGCGGTATGTCACAGCAGACAAGTGTACAGAATATCTGAGTGGCGCGGTATGTCACAGCAGACAAGTGTATAGAATATCTGAGCGACGCGGTATGTCACGTGGATAAGTGTACAGAATATCTGAGTGGCGCGGTATGTCACGTGGATAAGTGTACAGAATATCTGAGTGGCGCGGTATGTCACAGCAGACAAATGTACAGAAATTCTGAGCGACGCGGTATGTCACGTGGATAAGTGTACAGAATCTCGAGTGGCGCGGTATGTCACAGCAGACAAGTGTACAGAATATCTGAGCGGCACAGTATGTCACAGCAGACAAGTGTATAGAATGTCTGAGCGACGCGGTATGTCACAGCAGACAAGTGTACAGAATATCTGAGTGGCGCGGTATGTCACAGCAGACAAGTGTATAGAATATCTGAGCGACGCGGTATGTCACGTGGATAAGTGTACAGAATATCTGAGTGGCGCGGTATGTCACGTGGATAAGTGTACAGAATATCTGAGTGGCGCGGTATGTCACAGCAGACAAATGTACAGAAATTCTGAGCGACGCGGTATGTCACGTGGATAAGTGTACAGAATCTCGAGTGGCGCGGTATGTCACAGCAGACAAGTGTACAGAATATCTGAGCGGCACAGTATGTCACAGCAGACAAGTGTATAGAATATCTGAGCGGCGCGGTATGCCATAGCAGACAAGTGTACAGAATATCAGAGCGACGCGGTATGTCACAGCAGACAAGTGTATAGAGTATCTGAGCGGCGCGGTATGTCACAGCAGACAAGTGTACAGAATATCTGAGCGACGCGGTATGTCACAGCAGACAAGTGTATAGAGTATCTGAGCGGCGCGGTATGTCACAGCAGACAAGTGTATAGAGTATCTGAGCGGCGCGGTATGTCACAGCAGACAAGTATATAGAATATCTGAGCGGCGCGGTATGTCACAGCAGACAAGTGTACAGAATATCTGAGCGGCACAGTATGTCACAGCAGACAAGTGTATAGAATATCTGAGCGGTAATCCCGGTAGTCGTGCGTCTGATAATGTGAGGCCCAGCTGCCCGCCTTCCTGGGCTTTGCGGATTACCGCCTATCATTATGTTAAACTGGGACCCTTGCCCTTGCTTTGCAGGGCTGTGGCTCTCTCGTTGAATATCAAAGGATTTAATACTCACAGGGCGGGTTTAAAACTGACTAAATCTTCCAGCGGGGTTCGACATGATTTAGAAAGGCGGATGGTGGGATAACCTTCGACTAAGTATTATTTGATGGTTACCTTTGCGTTAAAGACAGTTTAAACGTTTAAATTCATATTTATAAAAACTCTGCAAATGGAGTTCTCACTTAAATACACTGTGGGGATTATCTGTACTGCTCCTTTCGTTCTCCCTAGTTTGGTGCCTAAGTTTCCAACAATCGCTCAATTTTCACTTATCTATTCAAAATTATTGTTTAAACAATTATTAATTGTGTACTAAAACCGACTTACATAAAATTTTAAATGTGTGGCGTTGTTACTTTTAAACACTGTAAATTAGATTATTTACTTTTAATAAAAATAATACATTTTATATATATATGCAAAGATTAAAATGAAATTAGAATAGCTTGCTATTCTCTGTATTTTAAAAACTTATTAAAACAATAGACGTTTTCGTTGTAGAATGGGTAATTTATTGAACTTTAGGATCCAATCTTATTAAGTTGAAAGTAATAGAAAATATAGTGTAATGCACTCATTCTTCGAACTGTTTTATGAGCAGACATATTTGTGTTTACATGGCGTACAGTGTAAGTAGAACCTGACTGGGTTAGTCAAGACCCAGTATGCGTTCTTTCACTTCTAATAATGTTCCTCTTCACTCATAGTCTTCCACTTTCCTAATTTATATTAAAACAAAACGTAAATTCCAGTGGGGTACATTATGACTTACAGAGATACAGAAACTAAAACTGAACTCTATCTGCTTGGGTTAATAATTGATACGAGACTTCGAGCAATGAACCCGCTGACATATACAGCGTGAATGGACCTTGTAATACGCTGTGGAGTACAATGTACTAACAGCCGTATAACAGTTAATCCGGCTGAAAGAATAAAACAGCGCCGAGCGAAGATGTAATCTGTTATCAGTAATGATGGTCCCGGTAAGCCAGACTGCAGGGGGAGGGGGTGGTGGGGGGGAGGGTTGGAGTCGAGTGGGGAGGGAGTATTTGCAAATTACAGGATATTTAAGCGTCATGTATCTCGCATCAATCGTTGGTCGTTAGCTGTAAGACAGCTTCACTCCTTGATTCATCGTCTCCCCATCGATTACACTCCCCACCCCGGCAGCCTCGTACCCTTCCGTTACCTATGATAAGTTGGGGAGGGGAGGGGGAGGTTATCGCCGGAGATACTCAATCAAGGAATAAATCACGATTCATCTGTCTCGTTGAGATTTGTAACAAGTTGGAGTTATGGGTTCGTCTGAGAGCTGAAAATGAGTGGGGTTTAAGTTAAAGATGGATACGGACGAATTAACTCGAAGTTTTGGCATATTAAGTGTCTGAAAGTTGTGCACGATTTGAACTGTAGCCGATAAATTATTGTTAGAACAGATGAGTTTCATTAGTACAAATAAAAGAAAGCAGCGTGCAAGAACAAAGATAAGTTTCAGAAACGTCCTTTAAAACGATACCAAATGTATGAAACGCTCGGTTACTTTTGAATAATTAATTAAAGAAGATAAATTTTAGTTTCTGCTCATTGTCACCTGGAGTTCAAAAATTACATTTCATCTCAATAACGATTGTTCAGTAGAGTACAAACAGAAGGATTAATCTTAAATGCACGCATTAAAGTTGCTTACAGTTCAAGAATAATTATAGAAAGTGATAAAAATGTAAACTGTTCTCTCATTTGGCAAATGTTTGAACATCGATAATATTCTACGCAAAATAAACCTTGTTATACTAATCAGAGGCATCAAATTAGGTAATTATGGTAAAACAATGAAATGTAAAATGTGTTTTTTCCAAGTAATTACAGGCTTTCGGGGAAAGGGTGATAACCTCGTCTCAGGGTCCGGCCGTATTGGCGGCCATCTTGATTTTATCTCCGTAAACTTTAAACACTCAAAATTCTTATTTTTATGCGTAAATTTATGAGAGGTGTCTTATTTCAAATTCATATTTGAAACTCACCAAAATCTTTTAGATATTTTAATTATTTGTAAAAAACACACAAATTTTTCTAATTTATATTTTTAATACTAAAAAAGTTTGCAATTAACAAGAAAAATGCAAGATTTAAAATTTTCACTGGAGCCGGATCTAAAGTGTTCTAGAGGTCTGATATTTCAATTTGTTGTACTAATACAAATACGTCTAAATTCCAAGCAGTGTATCGAAACAAGAGTTAAACTTGCTTTATAAGTGAAAACAGCACACAGTTCATACAAAATGTATTTTTTGAAAATAAACAGAGCAATAGAGGGCAGAGGTAATTAGGTAAGTGTGATTTCATTAGTGGGCGGCTGTTGTACTGGCGGTGGGGCGATGCAATGAGGACGGCAAGATACCCCAAGTGGGCCGTGGGGAGCGATGCAGCACCGAGAAAAATACTGCACAACGGTTTTAATTTAATGGGCATTCGCGGCTTAATCTTTGCTCAGGTAGAGTTCATAACGCTGGCGGTGAATCTCGCTGGAGCATTTTTACGGTAATGTGGTCTGTGCTTGACTTTACTCGGGCTTGATAACTTTGTCCTGTCGGGCTCTTTTACAGATTCAGCACAGTGGTGTTCATGGAAGAATGTAAATGTTCAATTCGTTGGTAAATACATTGTTATTAATTACACAGTATTTCAACGTAAACCTCTAAAATCCTATTTATAAACGCAGAAATGACAAAAACACGTTTTTCATAAACAATAATGGTTGAGTAAGTCTACATCAGCATTGAGTTACTCAGCAAATCAGCATTGAGTTATAAACAAATTCAGATTAAATCTTAAACGCATTACTTTTCTGGTCACAAAAGATGACTCATTTTTATGCTGCCCAGAACATTGTTACTCATGCTGGTAGAATGTATACTAGCGTGTATATATAAACATTTGCTAGGTAAAATATATACTAGGCTCTGTAATTTACCTTTAGTAAATACTAATTACAATGGCTATGTCGCTTTAAGTTATCCCAATACATGCTACTACCGCTTTACTATGTAGTTAATCAAACTAATTTCTGTAGCTTTAAATGTATTAGAGATTGCAGGATGATATAAAAATAGCGACATCGGAACTACTACAGGCAATCACATATTCAAAAGTCGAGTTGTTAAATGTTATCGGTCACCATGCATTTAACATTTGTTATAACATGAAATAAAGAAAATAATAAGTTAATAAGTTCTCACATTAATACTTTGAAAAATCGCCGTTAAAAATCATAGGAAACGAATAGTTCATTTTTATCAATGAGTTAGTGTAATTTAATCGCTGAACCCTTTGAACGGGTTTAAAAAATTAAATATAATCTACCTCGATGAGCCGTATGAATCAAATTCCAAACAGCATGTTCCAACGTCCGCGCTAATGTCCGATGGCTTTATTTCACTCTCTTACAAGCTGGAGTAAACTCATCTTTTCCAGGACCTAAATTGTTCCCCGCTGCCAGTTGGCGGGAGGGGGGAGGGGGACATGATGAAACACGAGGCGGTTTACAATTAGTGCTGGTGTTTATGTAATTAATTAGAGCGGATGGAGTGAGAGCGAGAGGAAGTTGAGTGGAGTACGTCAGCCTCTCTGAGTAACATTGGATGAAACGCTAATGCGATTTGTAATAATGCCTTGAGAGAGAGAGAGTGAGAGAGTGAGATAGCTGTGGGGATGAGAGAGGGACAGGGACGGGGATGCTACCGTCTACTCAGTAATGATGTTATCATATGGGGGGTGGGTCTGTAGGAGGGAGGGGAGGGAAACATCCCTCTGTATTAATGTTCTCTTATCGTGTTCTCCGGTTGTTTTTTTAATGTCTCTACATTACTCCACTAATTAAAATCTATCAAGGGTGGCCAAAGTGTTTCATATTTACATACGGGCCAGCTGCGCCCGCCTTACTGCCCGAGCTGGCCGATAATTTACGCGCATTTTATCCTACTTTGGAACATCCTTTACAACAGGTTTCCTTCATTTAGTAGGAGATCCCTTCTTGAGAGCAAATAATACACCATGTACTCTCATTTCATTACGTAACAAGTTAATATTACTTGAGCGTGTTTATGGATCCTTCAAGCAATAGCCTATAATCATTATAGATAAGTACTGCTACTTGCCCATCACTGCGACTATTTTAGGCCTATTGTGATATAAACCTGCTCATTTTTGCTAAAAGAGTTATTTACTCTCAAAAAAGAGCAAGATACTTTTAAGAGCCATACTTGACATTTATTTTGGTAATATAAATAGCCTTCCCAAAGTGGCAGGAGCTAAACATTACTTTTTAACGTTAAAAAAATTATAACTAAACAGATTTAAGCCTGTAACGGGTATAGGCCTAGCCTGTAACCTAAATCAACTTTTACAATTAATAATAAATTCGAGAATAATATAATACAATAAACAATATTTTTCTGTTAATAATAAATCTAAATGAATAGGAATCCAAACCGACAATTTAATTGCTTAGTTAATGTTATCATTCTCATATTTGAGAATAATCAAATTTCAATTTATTATGAAGGTTAGTTGTGCATGGTGACATAGCCCGTCACTGACAGTTTTGTAACCTCAAACATAAATCTCGAATGGTAAAGTGGCCATATTTAATAAAACTCGATAGTTCCTCATCAACATCAAAGAACAAAGGTAAACACGGCAAAAACGCGTGCCACGATTGGCTAACGTAACGATTACTCTCATTGGAGGGTAGCGACCCCGCGGGAACGCAAACTCGTTCTCTGCGCACCGAATTCGAGTGGGTTGTTAGCCAGAAGTAAAAGCGGATCATTTTTCGACCAGAAAAAACGGAAAATTTCCGTTTTGAAGGGTATCACTTTTCCCTCTCTGCGCTACTGACGCGGAGTTTGGGAAAGAGAGAGTCTTCTTCTTCCTCGACCTCTTGATGATGTAGTACGTTGTGAAACAGTTTTTCAAAATTTTTCAATTATTAATCAGTCTTTTTTCAATGTGATCCAAATTTAAATTTTTCAATTATCTGTGAGGACCGCCGTGTCGCCATCATGGGATTTGGTGAATATGTTTAAGAGTATTTAAACCTTTTCGATCAACATTTTAACTAATCAGACTCTAAATTTTAACTGCTAGGGAGTAGGGGTATTTTCTAATTAATTATTTCAAGCTAATTGGATTTTGTGTTGTAGGATGTTATTTTAAGCATAGCCATAATTTCATTTCATCAAAATCATGTTTCATTAGTATTAGTTTTTATTCAATAAATCTAAAATTTGTTTCTATCAAAATTTTATTTTCATTTTACCACACATAGCTGCCCTACGCCGCACCCATTGTAAAACGACCCTGTAAAGACAAAGAGTCTAAAGCTAATATATTTTTCACAAAACCTATCTTTTTACAATTTATTTTAATGTAACGAATCCGTTACAAGCCTAAGTCCTTTAATCGTTTCTGGTTTCGTAATAAATTATGAACTAGTGATCTGATACTCTATAAAATAATTAGCGTTGTCAACTATTGCAAATACATTGTTAATTCTAATGGTCTGCTATTTTCTGTTTGAAATCTAATAACACAAGTACATACTCTATTTTACATTTAGAATTAGTACAGTATTTTGCAATAAAAACTAAATTAACAAAAATTATGACCAAATATTTTCCACAAGTATCTGTTTTTACAGATGAACTTTACAGTTTGCTGGAATCTCTATTTGGTGGTTTGATTTGATCGTATTTGCAGTTTTGAAAGATTGCTTACAAATAGTTGGAACAACTAGAACATAAGAATTGTAAAACTACCATTTTATGACAGTATAAGTAAATAGATACATATATCCATGGAGTGTATAAACTTGGTTTAAAACTGTTTTAGTTGATACGAAAATAGAACGAAAGCATTTGTTAGTCACTGCAGTAAGCTGTATGGAATTTCGACTGTAGTTATATATAACCTGTCTTTACCGTAAGCCAAGTGTCTTTTTTTAACATCTGGCTTCAACGCGACGTCAATTAATGTCAATTAATTTTTATAACATTTATGAATAACTATTCACGGTTGTTATGTTTTGTTGCAGGTGTGGTTCCAAAACAGGCGAACGAAGTGGAGGAAAAAGCACGCGGCAGAGATGGCGACGGCGAAGCGCAAACAGGAGGAGGCAGAAGAGAGCGAGGAGGAGAGCGACCTGAGGAACACCGCAGCGAAGAGGTTGAGACAAGAACTGGCATCTCATTGTGGCAACCCCGCCATCTAGCATCCGATCTGGCCGTCGTCCCAGCGGACCTCGGAGTAGACCTCGGAGGCGGGCCTCGGTTTGCGGCCTCCGCGCGGTGGTATACATAGACAACAGTGCGGCAACGGCAGCGGCAGTGGTACCGAGTGACGTCATCGGGCCATCATCAATCGTACAGAATATTCTCGACCCGTTCAATGGAGAGAAAGTTTTAGTAAAAAGCAATTCGCCAAGCTTCATAAAAAGTATTGTGCTGTCCGACAAGAAAAGAAACTGTATTGAATTCAAATAATGTTGACAAATCATTTGCCATATAAAATTTGTAAACTAAACATCCCCTTGCACATAAAATAGTATATAAATTTATGTCTACACAGAGGAGAGTATCAGTTAAATTCCCTGTACTTTTGGAATTCTTGGAATTTTAGACTCCCTTTTTTGGAAAAACAAATAAGGTTTGTTATTTCCTATGAAGATTAAATTGTTTTTATTTATATGATTTTGAAACTTATAGAATTCATTATTGCAATTAATAAAATATTGTACTGACACAGTGAAAGATCGTATTTAGTTGTTTTACTAACATTCAAAAATTTATAGTTCCAATAATATATTAGGGAAACGTAAAGACAGCAACATTTTGTTCAGAGTTTGTCGGAATGTTGCTTGTACAGGTTTACAAACTGCTTCTAGAAATGTCACGGAACACAAAATATTGGTGATTGGATCCCGAAACAGTATTGCCAACTGCTGACACTATTCAGTACTAAAGTGCGACATGTAATACGGCAGGACTGAGCATCCAAATGAACCGCCTTTTGTACTTTGTAAGCTCTTCAATGTTAAGTATTGTATTATAATGTGTAAATAGTATATAAGATTATTTAATATGGATTATAGTATATTATTTATCATAGTTTTAATATAACCTACCCTGTATACGTTATAAATATGCGTTATGGTTTATTGGTAAGATTTTCTGCTGTAGAGATGAATCTATGTAAAGTTTGTATAATTTATACTGTAACTTCCGCGAAATTAGCTTTAAACTTGGACAGAAACAAAAGCTATTTGTATAAATATTCTTGAATTGTCAATGAATAAAATGATATATTATAACCCTTTGTAACTGTTATTGTTTTATACAGTTGTATCAGTTTAATAAATGTTTTTGTTATGTAAATTAATTATAAACTTGAAGATTTGCTTATATGAACATCTGAAGATAGTAACGTAGTGGATCATAAATTTTAACTAAACATGAAAAATAAAATGGCTCATCAATAATATTTTATAATTTTTATTTCAAGTTCAAGATCTCAACGCATAGTCAATTATCGATGTTACATTATAGAAGATAGGTTTGGATGTTCAATTTCACTTTTACAGTGAATAGGTTCTTGTTATAATTTCCGAACACAATATTACAAATTATTATTTCACAAGAATTGTCCAAAATCTTCGTAAATCAGAAGGAAACGTTAAGAAACAAATTTCGCCACTGAAACTTTGATTTGTTACTTCATTTTTTTGTTTAATTAGTTGCTTTATACAGAATATTTCTGGACTGAATGGTACACTAATGATATCCTAGTTCTTAGCCTTACAAGGTCAGTGTTATGGCTACCCTCTTAGTTTTTCAAATCATACCGCGTCAGGATATTGCTGTGTGAGTTTAACACATTTTGTCTAAAGATGACACTGAAGTTAGGTCTAATATTTCAAGACCTTAACCGTAGCTTAGGGCTAAGGCTGCTACATTCGAAACTAGATGTCACAGGTTTAGTTTCCTGGGAGGTCAACATGAATTTGTAAGTGGGTTTGGATCATTTAATGTAATTACCAAAATGCCATTGTCTTAGAAATAATTCCCTTAAAAAGAAAATAATTGTGTTGACAATGTTTTGACGCTGTGTGGAAAAATTAGAAGGTAGTCAAATCAAAGTTACTTTGTACTGAGATGACGACAGTGTTCTGAATTTTCATTTTTGTAAGTACATGCAAATAAATAGTCTACTAGTAGATGTTCCAGTTTCGAAGACAAATCACTTGTAACCACAGAAGACGAACTGATAGCTTATTTCTAGGTGATATTTTCTATTTTTGTTACCAAAGATTTGTTTGCTATGTAAATAGTAGGTGATGTGTTACTATAGCAATACCAGCTGTCTGTCTGGCTTTCGACAGGCACAGCCCTTGTAAAATAAATCCGTTATTGGCCATATGTTATGTTTAATTAATTATCCTCATCCTCATTTATATATACTACAACAATTATCTTAATACGGTTCAATAGTTTGAATTAAATATGTAAAAACAGTGCAAATGAGTTTATTGATTGGCGATTACAAGTATACACAAAGTAGTATTACAAAGTTATACACTTAGGGAGCTGGGTTATTTGTTTTTTTATGGTCACGCTTCTTCAAGACAACTTTTTTGAAGAAATGAAGAATAGGTTTTTAATAGTTTACTCCAAAAAGAATTACAGGAATTTCAAGTAATAATTTTGGAAAATTCCTGGCCCAGACAAAACCATTGAATATAATGATATTGTTTTTTTGCGGTATGTATGTGAAATAATAACATTAAAGGTACGTTTTTTTAAAATTAATTGCCATTTAAGGATATAAAAAAGTCAAATTACACACACACACACACACACACACACACACACACACACACACACACACACACACACACACACACACACACACACACACACACACACACACACACACACACACACACACACACACACACACACACACACACATATATATACAGATACAAAATAATTGAATCGTAAAAGGTAAGGTCTCTGTGGTGTAATGGTAGCACATTCACCCGGCAGAGTTCCGGGTTCGAGTCCCGGCGGAGCAAGTACCTACCCTTTGTGATTCAATCTTTATTGAAATTTAATACGGCTATTGGCATTTATACAAATTTAATTTATATATGTAATATATTATTATATATTTATATATATGTAAAGGAATATATATATATATATATATATATATATATATATATATATATATACATTACAGTATATAAAATATATATAAAAGGAAATTATAATTCTTTGATAAACATGCAAACGCACACTTTATATACAGATTGAAATAACAATTATCTCTATTATCAGCTATCTGATTTCTAAATATTCTAAAATACAAGTTTGAATTTAAAACATATATTCGTGGAACGAGTTTTTTATTGTCTTTATGAAAGGTATCAGGGTTGTGACGATCACATTAAAAGAAAATAACCCAACGAAACACTCATAAAATCCACAATTTTCAAGAATCTATGATTGCAGGCTTGTTTGTGTTATGTCTGTATGTTTGTCACTTGTAAGGCGCAAAGGGTGATGTGTCTTAACAAACCTAAATATCACAGATTCTATACCTTCCTTGGAGTAAAAGAAAATTACTAATTTATATGATTTTATTAAAGGAACAAATCCGCATCCTAGTAATTATGTACAAACGAATTATACTGACAATGTATGTTGAATAATATAGCACATAATTATATAAAAACCCCACTTCAATGAACGATATTTCAATGTAAAATTGTAAACACTGTAGTAAATCAATTTTAAAATCGTACTCTATATCTAGAAAAGTCTATGGCTCGTACAGTCCATTCACAACAGGTTATGGTAGCAAACTATTCCATAGTATCCAAGTGTCAACACTGTAGTAAATAAATATTAAAATCGTGTACTATATCAAGAGAAGTGTAGGCTCGTGTAGTACATTCCAATGTAGAGGTTACGGTAGTGGACTGTTAAATAATATCCAACAGTCAACACTGTAGTAAATAATTGTTAAATCGTGTACTACATCAAGAGAAGCGTACGTTCGTATAACACATTCTTAAATATAGGTTACGATAGTGGATAATTCCATAATATCCAACAGTCAACACTGTAGTAAATAAGTGTTAAAATCGTATACTACATCAACGGAAGTGTAGGTTCGTGTAGCACATTCCAATCAAGAGGTTACGGTAGTGGACTGTTAAATAATATCCAACAGTCAACACTGTAGTAAATAATTGTTAAATAGTGTTCTACATCAAGAAAAGTGTACGTTCGTATAACACATTCTTAAATATAGGTTACAATAGTGGATAATTCATAATATCCAACAGTCAACACTGTAGTAAATAATTGTTAAAATCGTATACTACATCAAGAGAAGTGTAGGTTCGTGTAGCACATTCCAATCTAGAGGTTACGGTAGTGGACTGTTACATAATATCCAACAGTCAACACTGTAGTAAATAATTGTTAAATAGTGTACTACATCAAGAGAAGTGTAGGTTCGTGTAGCACATTCCAATCTAGAGGTTACGGTAGTGGACCGTTAAATAATATCCAACAGTCAACACTGTAGTAAATAATTGTTAAATCGTGTACTACATCAAGAGAATTGTAGGTTCGTGTAGCACATTCCAGTCTAGGTTACGGTAGTGGTCCGTTACATAATATTAACAGTCAACACTGAAGTAAATAATTGTTAAATCGTGTACTACATCAAAAGAAGTGTAGGTTCGTGTAGCACATTCCAATGTAGAGGTTACGGTAGTGGGCCGTTACAAAATATCCAACAGTCAACACTTTAGTAAATAATTGTTAAATCGTGTACTACATCAAGAGAATTGTAGGTTCGTGTAGCACATTCCAGTCTAGGTTACGGTAGTGGTCCGTTACATAATATTTAACAGTCAACACTGAAGTAAATAATTGTTAAATCGTGTACTACATCAAAAGAAGTGTAGGTTCGTGTAGCACATTCCAATGTAGAGGTTACGGTAGTGGACTGTTACATAATATTTAACAGTCAACACTGTAGTAAATAATTGTTAAATCGTGTACTACATCAAGAGAAGTGTAGGCTCGTGTAGTACATTCCAATGTAGAGGTTACGGTAGTGAACTGTTAAATAATATCCAACAGTCAACACTGTAGTAAATAATTGTTAAATCGTGTACTACACCAAAAGAAGTGTAGGTTCGTGTAGTACATTCCAATCTAGAGGTTACGGTAGTGGACCATTACATAATATCCAACAGTCAACACTGTAGTAAATAATTGTTAAATCGTGTACTACACCAAAAGAAGTGTAGGTTCGTGTAGCATATTCCAATCTAGAGGTTACGGTAGTGGATTGTTACATTATATCCAAAAGTCAACACTGTAGTAAATAAGTGTTAAAATCGTTTACTACATCAAGAGAAGTGTAGGTTCGTGTAGCACATTCCAATCTAGAGGTTACGGTAGTGGACTGTTACAAAATATCCAACAGTCAACACTGTAGTAAATAAGTGTTAAAATCGTTTACTACATCAACGGAAGTGTAGGTTCGTGTAGCACATTCCAATCTAGAGGTTACGGTAGTGGACTGTTACATAATATCCAACAGTCAACACTGTAGTAAATAATTGTTAAATAGTGTTCTACATCAAGAAAAGTGTACGTTCGTATAACACATTCTTAAATATAGGTTACGATAGTGGATAATTCCATAATATCCAACAGTCAATAATGTACTAAATAAGTTGTTAAAATCGTATACTACATCAACGGAAGTGTAGGTTCGTGTAGCACATTCCAATCTAGAGGTTACGGTAGTGGACTGTAACATAATATCCAACAGTCAACACTGTAGTAAATAATTGTTAAATAGTGTACTACATCAAGAGAAGTGTAGGTTCATGTAGCACATTCCAATGTAGAGGTTACAGTAGTGGGCCGTTACATAATATCCAACAGTCAACACTTTAGTAAATAATTGTTAAATCGTGTACTACATCAAGAGAATTGTAGGTTCGTGTAGCACATTCCAGTCTAGGTTACGGTAGTGGACCGTTACATAATATTTAACAGTCAACACTGAAGTAAATAATTGTTAAATCGTGTACTACATCAAAAGAAGTGTAGGTTCGTGTAGCACATTCCAATGTAGAGGTTACGGTAGTGGACTGTTACAAAATATCCAACAGTCAACACTGTAGTAAATAATTGTTAAATCGTGTACTACATCAAGAGAAGTGTAGGTTCGTGTAGCACATTCCAATCTAGAGGTTACGGTAGTGGATTGTAACATTATATCCAAAAGTCAACACTGTAGTAAATAATTGTTAAAATCGTGTACTACATCAAGAGAAGTGTAGGTTCGTGTAGCACATTCCAATCTAGAGGTTACGGTAGTGGACTGTTACAAAATATCCAACAGTAAACACTGTAGTAAATAAGTGTAAAAATCGTGTACTAAATCAAGAGAAGCGTAGGCTAGTATAGCACATTTCCAACTAGAGGTTACAGTAGTGGACTGTTACATAATATCCAACAGTCTACACTGAAGTAAATAAATGTTAAAATAGTATTCTATATCTAGAGAAGTGTTGGGTGGTATAGCAGATTTCCAACTAGAGATTACAGTAGTGGACTGTTACATAATATCCAACAGTCTACACTGTAGTAAATAAATGTTAAAATAGTATTCTATATCTAGAGAAGTGTTGGCTGGTATAGCACATTTCCAACTAGAGATTACAGTAGTGGACTGTTACAAAATATCCAACAGTCAACACTGTAGTAAATAAGTGTTAAAATCGTTTACTACATCAAGAGAAGTGTAGGCTAGTATAGCACATTTCCAACTAGAGGTTACAGTAGTGGACTGTTACAAAATATCCAACAGTCAACACTGTAGTAAATAAGTGTTAAAATCGTTTACTACATCAAGAGAAGTGTAGGTTCGTGTAGCACATTCCAATCTAGAGGTTACGGTAGTGGACTGTTACATAATATCCAACAGTCAACACTGTAGTAAATAAATGTTAAAATCGTATTCTATATCTAGAGAAGTGTAGGCTCGTATAGCACATTTCCAACTAGAGATTACAGTAGTGGACTGTTACATAATATCCAACAGTCTACACTGAAGTAAATAAATGTTAAAATCGTATTCTATATCTAGAGAAGGGTTTATGGTAGTGGTATATACTTTGCTTTAAGGCAGTGGATTTCATCCAAACAGCGTTGGTGAGTATACGCTTGCTCAGGAGGGTGCCCTGCAGATAGATGGGAGAAATATTAATTGTTCAACTTGCATATCATTGTAAAGCAGTTGGATAAGGAAATATAAATTAATGGTAGTGAATATTAATTAAATACTCGTAAAGTTTAGAATCTGGTTTTATGATTTTTAACATTATAGAGAGGCTACAAATAATTAGAAAGGTATATTAAATTTAAACAATATCAAGTCAAGACAAAAAGTATTAATTATTTCTTCATCAAAAAACATTTACATCTATTTTACATGCATTTCCTTAGGTGAAATAAAATATACTACAATAACTAGTTACGTTGCTGTAAAACTCTATAAAATGAAACTTAGAAATTAATTCCCAAACTAAGTAAAAACTTGTGTTTTGAGAATGAGTCTTATAATATATACCGCATTGGTACTTAATATTTTATTGTAGTTTAATTACAACAAACTAAAAAGAATTTCTATATAGCCTACTTTTGTTCAATCTACTTTTTTTCATGTAATTATTTTAATATGATTATCACTTAATGTACACTAAGCGAACATTTCTAATTGGTGATTTAAAAGCAATTCAGTTTTATCCGTAAAACTATCCTTATCATGCTGTTTTATTAACAAAACAACAAGACGTAAGAAGGCGCATTTCAACAGTTTTTTCATCATGTTATTACAATTACAGGATAATGCTTATATATATATATATATATATATATATATATATATATATATATATATATATATATATGTATAAAATGCTTTGCTAGGATTATGCCCGATTTCCCAAAAGGTTTTCACATTTGTTTTTAATTTTAAGGTCAACTGAAATTGGCAGATCTAGTAAGTATCTGACCCTGTTATGTTCAGTTTTAAATGCATCTAGTACTTCCCCCAGACACACAGTAAGTGTATATTTTATCGTGTCTTATCTTTCCAGGTTTCGAATTACCAGGGATTATTTTTACTGTATTTTCTTATTAATGCTCAAATAGTAGATTGCTTCTACAGAGAACAAATATACGCTTTTAAGAGTAATCACGCTGGTTCAAGCAGTACCCAATGTGTTTACTGGAATTCACATCGAAAAGAAGTAAGTCATCAGCATTATCAACTGCTTTGTGTGAATTTTTCTACTTATCTGTCAAGTTACTATATAGTTACTACATTGTAACCCTATTATTTCTGTCTGCAGTCCTCGAGAGCGAATGACAATATTGTAACAGTAGTAGTAACATATACAATACACAATGTAGTTGTGTATGTATAGGTCTTGTTTCAATGCGAATGTTGAGTTTAGTTTCATTTCACCTTCACCACTTAGGTCTGAAATTTGGCACTGTCACAGACTTGGCTCCTGGAGTCTGGAGTCAAGCTCTGTCTGAAAAGACCGAAAAAAAGTCGGCGACAAAGTAGTTCAAAACGAATTCTGTATCACTTCGATTTCAGAGAAACCTAGGCAACAAAATAAAGTGTAAACTAGATGAAGAATTTATCTCATTAGGTGCACAATAATGTACAAGCTTCTTCTCGTACAAATGTCTTAATTGCTTATGTTCATTTAAAAGAAGCTTACGAATAAGCGGACTTATTAGAACTCGAATATTTACCGAAGGATCTTAATTGATCAATGTGTTTCTTATTATCATAACCACTTTTGTTTTCCAACCTTCGTTGTGATTCTAGACTTGGTGTCCATAGTTTCCTCAATTCCAAAGTCCTCAGATCTTAGTCTCATAGTCCTTCCGCCTTTTAGTTCTTGAGGATCTGTGTACCATGAATACTCTGAATTCATTCAATCTCTGACCCATGACTTTGAGCTCGGAATATCAGTTTCCTGAGATCCTTGGACCCTTGATCTCCTCACTCCTACAGGACTTCACACTTAAGGCCATTTACCCTAAAGTCTAAGAGTACCGCTTGCTCATCTTGATCTGATACCACGATCTGATAATGTCCAAATAGACAATCCTAGAGTTACTCCAGTCGTAGAACGCTTTTGATAAGTTCCCACTATCTTTGGTGTCCTCTGTTTGGGGCTAGAGCTGACTTCAGGCTTCCCCTCAAAGTTCAACAAGAGATTGGACTCCTGGATTATCTAGCGTCTTAATCTTTATGGTGGGGTTTCCACCGTCTGGGTCGATCTTTCTAATTGTTTTTTCTGTATTCATGCCACGCATTTTCATTAATAAAACCGTGTAGAAAATTACACTGAGTGGGATCCGTGGATAATAGTTTACTTACAAGGCGTGTTGTCAGTTATTTGCCTTAATATTTATAATAATTTTGCTCTTTAACACATTCATTGCTACTATCCCGGCTGTTCTAAAGTCTCGACTCGTATTGCTGTGAAGGTGTTAAATAAACACAAATATATACACATAAAAGAATATAATAAACACAAGGTTTTGGCGTTACAATCTTTATATCTATTTGGCAAACAAAAATTATCATGGCATCAAGGCAATAACTGTAAAAAGAACATTGAGATTGTATTTTTGATTCCCTTGCAATGAGTTATTTTCTGTACAGTATATTCATTCATAGCATCATCTTAATATCTCACATTTATATATCCTCTTATTGTAACAGGCATTAAATACTGTCTATCTATGTTTCTGAGATTTAAATGGACAGATTTAAATAGAAACAGTAGTGATTTTATGATAGTAGATAGTATACTTACAGTAAGTACTTTAAAGATATTGGACTGTCTTGGTTTGAGTATAATCGGACGGCTGCTCCATAGAAAATGCCTTGGATTTATCCGCTTCCAATATCCGATATATTATTCGGTCAAGTATCGTCTATCAAGATGCGAACCTGATATTGGTATATCATGATGCACGAATGCATCATGATGTACATCTGTTGTCTCCTTTACATCTGTTTCATATTTACCAGCTTCTCGTCACTTGCTCTTATGATTCCAATAATAGTGGCATTGTGAACTGAATTGTCTGTTTTAAATATGTGGATAAAAAATATTAATTCATGTAGTAGCTGTAACATTTTCAGATAATTTTATTTGCATCCCGACCAAAACATTTGTATCAATTTGATTTTAAAATATTTGGACTTTAAAGATATGATTTGAAGATACTGTAAAAAGAATTTAACATAACTTATATTTACTAAGAGTAGCGCTTAAAGGTTGACGTAAACAGCAATGTTAAAATACGGTTCATTCTCGTATGTTCAGATCTACATAATTCTCTCGTTTAAAAAGTGCGCGAGGTTATAGTCCTTATATATAGTAAGGTAAATAAAACCCGAAAAGACATACAAAAATTGATGACCATAATTTAAAATTTGTGAGGTTAACAAGCATCATTTCACTTTGGAGAAGAACAAGTCTTCTCTACTCTTCTCTTGGTGAGAAAAGTATCCTCCAAGCCCAACTGCAGTAGACAAAGATGAAAAATTAACTAAATATCTGTAGGTAATATGCTGACTATATATTTGAGGTTCGATCACTTCTAATTCCAAATAACCATAATCAAATGATATACTTCCGATATGTAACCAAGAGGGTCACAAGTTCAATTCCTGGAATACACGGACATAAAAATAGATTCGGAATACTTTACCCCAACATTTTTCAATTCTCTAAATATAATAGAGACCACTACGAAAATATCCTGTGATTGTCATGACCCAATTTTCTTATAATTCCAATTGATTTAATTCTAATTTACCTTACCCATTTTTTATATTATTTAGATACACAAAATACATAAGTAAGAGAGAAGTGAGAGTTTTAAATTATTTTTCTACGAGTCAAATAGGAATGTTCGTTTGCATTGTAAACAATAAGCAATATTATATTCTAAAACATATGTTACTCTTTTGAGGAGAAACACTAATTAATTTTTAATTCTCTCTTTTATACCGTATACTATTGGCAATTAAAATAAGTATATAAAAACTTTAATAGTTAATTTCTGTTTAAAAATTATATGAAATATATGATATGTATGTAATTATAATTATAATTTTATGTATCAACAATGTTAAAAATGCTATTTTTAAGGTTGAAAAGTAAACAATTTATTTATATCTCACATAATTCACGTGACTCAGATTTTATAACCATTTAAATATATAAATTATTATATTCTAAAATGTTATGTAATAGATGTGTTGACAATGTTTTAGCAATATAACAATATTCTAATAAGTAAGAATGAGCTGTAGTACGAGTGAAATATTATACTGATGGTTTAAAAGTTTAGATTATCAGTTATTGGTGCTATTTCGCGAGTTAAATTTAACTGGTTTAAGACATCTTTGTTCGTTATTGCTATAAAGTGTTATAGTTTGGCTTTTAGGAAAAATGTATTTATTGTGATACATTTAAAATATGTTTCTAGATTCAATTTTTGCATTTCCACGACGCGCTTTGAAATTTTGTACAAGATTCTTTGATCTGTTGGAGTTATTTAAACAATCTGTTAATTATTTAATTACAATCAACATTTGTATTAGTTCACAATTATATAATTCACATACTATATGGTTATTAAACTTATTTTAAATAATGCTAGGTATGTACGTCAGACTTCTGTTCAGTGTAATATCATTTTTGCGGTCGGTACTCATTGTAATCAAACAGGGGAGTCTTATCCTCTACTCAATTATTTTGCACGAAGCTTCACTTCTTTCTATACAAGGAATTTCAAGTTCACGGTGGTGCTTTTCACTTCATGGGATTTAGCTGAACGTTAGGGATTTTTTACATTCATCTTATGGGTAATTATGGTGGTAACGAGAAAATCACAGGATAAATAAATTTGTAAACAGAATAGATATCAAGATATCTAGGTACCCGTAAGATACCTTGAGGAAGGATTTATTTGTAGACTTTAAATTGTGCATGGAAATTCATTTATTCACAAAAATAAAATTGTGTTAGTTTAAAAGCATGAGTTCTATGTTAGTGATGTGTATACAAGGAATTTGGCTAAGAGTCATTGAAACCTATCATTCAGAAAGTTAGCACAAGTAGTATTAATGAGTTCTGTAAGGATTTGCTAATGCTGCAGATAAAAATATAAGCAGCTTTACAGTGCCTTCGCGAATCCACGAATGAAGAAATCTTATCCTCTACTCAATAATAGTATTTAATGTGTTCTGTAAGGATTTGCTAATGCTGCGGATAAAAATATAAGCAGCTTTACAGTGCCTTCGCGGATCCACGAATGAAGAAGTCTTATCCTCTACTCAATAATAGTATTTAATGTGTTCTGTAAGGATTTGCTAATGCTGCGGATAAAAATATAAGCAGCTTTACAGTGCCTTCGCGGATCCACCAATGAAGAAGTCTTATCCTCCACTCAATTATAGTATTAATGTGTTCTGTAAGGATTTGCTAATGCTACGGATAAAAATATAAGCAGCTTTACAGTGCCTTTCGCGGATCCACGAATGAAGAAGTCTTATCCTCTACTCAATTATAGTATTAATGTGTTCTGTAGGGATTTGCTAATGCTGCGGATAAAAATATAAGCAGCTTTACAGTGCCTTCGCGGATCCACGAATGAAGAAGTTAGTCCGAACCACGGACTAACATAAGTTAGTTCAAGAATGTCATTGAGATAATGTTTTGAGTTTTCGAGTCGTGTGCATAAAGATTTATTTTCATTATTGTGTTACTAATCGAGCTGTGAGGGAAATACGCCCAAACTTGTTTATTTGCAACACTTTAGTATTACCCTTGGAGATAACTGAAGCAAGTTAACTTTATCGTACTAAATAGATAATTCGTGGCATAAATCTTTAGAACCTACGTTAAAGCGGCTCTTTTAAAAGCTCATTAATTACTTAAACAATAAACTTAAACATACTGCCACATTAAAAACCCAGTAACTCAGACCAAGTAAACACGACGTTGTAAAACAAAATAGCCTTAAAGTTAAAAAATTAACTAGTAAATAAAAGATAACTGTTGCAACCAAGGTAGTCAAACCAAAAAGATGTAAGTTATGACTCATAAAGATTGTAATGGCATGTAAAACCCGGAAAGCATTATAAAACCCAATAAAGCGACAGTAGTCATGAATATCATGTCGGCTGATGATCCCTGCCGTCGAACCCGAGCCAGTAAAACGTCAACTAGCGTCGTATTGGCTCCATAAAAGTGAAGGACCGGGCGGGTTCGGTTACAAGAATCTTTATGGAAGTCGAGGCGGTATCAGGTTTCATTAGCAAATCCGATGCGATCCCAAAAACCGTTCTTACAAAAATATCCGGAGAAAGGAATGGATCGGTTGTTTCTTTTTATGACGGAGAGCCTTTTTAATACAGGGTCGCCCGAGAGACATCTCTAATGGAAAAGGAAAACGGATGAATAAGGCGGTATTTGGGACGTTGAGGGCGTGTAATATTTCCGCGATTGCACCATAAATCGAGAAGCGGGGTGGCTGTGAGGGTGGCGGGGGGAGGGGAGCCGTGGTTTGGAACTGCATCCAATAAAAGAGATCAGGAGTAGGATTCATCGCCGGTTTCAATGTTATCATTCTACAGTTGCGGCCGGCTCCCCGTGGCATCGGTAATTGAAAAGATAAGAATCAATTGTCGAGGCGCCAGCCGGCTCGGTTGCTAGGAGACCGCCCTCTGACCACTCCCTCGACCTCGGTCCGTCGTCTTGGTCGCGAAACTGCCCTCATGATCTCGGCGCTCACTGTGTTGTCGCGAGGACCCCGGCTCGCCATCTTCTACCGATTGGATTTATACGGTTTCAACAGATTTTCCGCTACCAACTTTCAATCACTGCACAGTTTCAGTTCTCGGAATTGTCATAAATTCCGAGTTTATTCTTCGGTCCGATTCTCAAAAGGGGTTTTATAAGTTTGTTTTCTTTGCTTTTCTCTTATTTTCTTCCGCTGAAGATAAAATTGATAGGCACATTTGATCGCGCGTGCGAAAAAAAAAGAAAACGTGTATTAAAAATACACGCCTAAATGTTTTTGGCGGGGCCGTGCCCGAAGGGGAATATCAGGGATGAATGTCTACCCTTAAATTTAGAGATTTAAGTATATTAAAAAATATAGGAAAACCATGTTATAAATGAAGTTTATATCCTTATTTTAAGCAAGTATTCTATGGGCCTAGTTACATGATGTTTCAAAATGTTGCTTTGAGTACCTAACATTCTAGTGAAAAGATTAAATGTTCGTCACTACGTAACTAAAGGGTTGTGACTAAAATAATGAAGAAAATCACCACCGACTACATAAAAAAGCATCAAGTACTATTTTTCCGATAGTAATAACTTCTTACCTATTTGTATATCTATTAAAAAAACTGAAAGAATTGAATTTTTTTTAGTAAACCTGCTCAATAATTTTTATTTCAATAAAGACAACCAAGCGGTCTTAATTTAAGATGAAGTTTATGATGGTTTCTCCCTAATTATAACACATAGTGTATTTAAAAATGATGTTATTGTTGTTGTAATTTCCACTTTCTTCCACCTTTTGACTGAGCGTTAGTGAAGGGACCTGTCAAACATTCTCTTATATCTCTATATTATATTCTTGTGTAGGAAATGAGGTATAGACTTGACATTTTGCGTGATTGCAATGTAGTTTGACCAGTGGTGATATGGTGCATGGAAATCCATGTGACTAGCGAAGCACAACTTAATGCAAGATATCTTGTGAATGAATTGAGCTGTATACTTTTGGTTGAAACTTCTTTTTTACATAAAGCAGATCGAGTTCGATTATGCTGCTTGCTCCTACGTTAGCAAAACCTATAACTCAGGGCGATATATCTAGTCACTGAGATATCTGAGCTTTACTGGAGCCAATCAAATTTAGGTCCCAATCGACAGTGACTTATTTTTGAACATACATACGAGAAGTTTTAAGGTGAAACTTAAAAGCCAAGAATGAGGTCTGATTGAGGCGAATAGAGCGGGAAACTAACAGTGCCCAAAGTCCTTTCACTCCGGCAGCCAGCAGAGTCCCAAAGACGCGTCTCTTGAAGCCATCGAAATATTTCACTTGATATATGACTTGTGTTGCCCAATCCTGACAATCACACGGTCGGCGATAGTTTGTTCATAGTTTGTTAGAAACAGTTTAGTTTAGTTAACAACTAACTAGTGAATGAAGTCTAATCATAAATTCATGAACTTTTCTACACTGTCAATATTAAATTTACTCAACATCAAGACTACTGACAACCCAACCCCAGTAAGAGTCATGCAGTATTAAGACTGTTAAAGATTAGTATTCGATAACTTTAAATCGAATGTACAATACAAATAAGAATTAACATGCTCAATAGATATTATAAACTCTGGAATAGGCTATGGTTACCTCCTCGAATACGAATCAGAGATCATTCTCTGCGCATAGGGTTTCCAAGAGACTGAGGAGGTTGTTAATCATATCAATAGACCGCAGGTGCACACAATTGCCGTGGATGTCGGTTAACCCCCGTGTCTACACGCCACTCTAAGTCGACAAAGATGTCATTTTATTGTCGCCTTTAATGTCATGGTAAGCTAACAAACCTCTTGTTTGTAACAGGAGGCAGTAGCTCGTTAAGTTAGATGGTAACAAATGGTAAACAAACAGTTTCTAGAATCATAAAATTTATGTGGAGTTTTTCAGAAAAATAAAATTTATAGAAGGATTCCCTCCAAAATTGAGGTACACTCACAAAAAAGCATCCGTTGACCATTGCCCATTAGACTTAACTTATTTCCACACCCTCTCTTTACCTTGTGAATAAGTGCAAGTAAAAATATTTGCTCTACAAAAACATTGTTATAGAATGAAGATGTGGTTTTGGGTGGGTAGTAATGATGCTTTGATTTTTGGAAGGATTAGGAAAAACTAGGAAGAAGAATTTCAACTTACGATATCTGATAACATAAAAAAGAAACTAGAGGAACAATGTAAAACACTGAAATCCCACTTTAAATTATTCCGGTCCATTGCTTCAAATAATAAATAGTTTTTCCGAAAGATATGAAGTCTCGTTTTAAACATATAATAATTAAAATGGCATACGAGTGACATTTATCCATAACACCGATTCAAGCTCGTTTAATGGCAAATGTAAAAGCCTTAATTAACAGAAGCGACGAATTATACTTATCTGATTGCATGAATGCGTTGGTTTCATTTCTGGCTCGTATGTCCAGGACCGCCAAACATAGAGAACTTTAGTTTTAACAATTCTTTCATTTCTCTCGACGATAATCTCTATTTTTGCGTAGTAATAGAACTCTTAATACTATGTAACGTAGAAAACCACAAATGATATAATTGTATAGTCATACAAATATAAAACAATCAATTAAAATCAAGTAAAAAGACAGCAATGTTGTATGCCCTAGGTATTATTACGTTACATTAAAAATTTCAAAAATAGAATAAATAATGACAACATACCATACTATGTAACAAAAATACTTTAATTAAAAAAAAAAAAAAAAAAAAAAAAAAAAAAACAGGTGCAAAGTGTTAATAGAATTTATAATGATATCGAATTTTAACAGTAGTAATGATTTATAACAATAAAAAACGTACATATTATGAAATTCACACAATTAATCATCTTCCCTTATTAACACCACGAGTTTATATTAAACTTGCCCCCACTAATAATATTTGGAAAGGAACAGAATATCCATACCCACCAAAAAACCTTGATTGTACGGTTTATAGGCGCGTATTGAAATAACTGTTCATGTGGACCAATTTAAAAGCTCTGTAGAACACTTAGTAGTCTTGAACGAAAAGACAGGTTAAGAGCGTAATTGGGAAAGGGATATTAGGATAGCCGCAGGCACCAACATTGCTGACTCATCCACGTTTAATTCGCCCAACATTTTATGTAAGAGAGGTTGTCGGCCTGTAAGAACTACAGACCAAAGAAGGAATAGACTGGGTATAGGCGAATCGCAAGTGAAGCCAGGTCAGAAAGGTTACACCTATAGGGAGTGGGGAGAAAATCCACTCACCACTCAACCTCACTACCGAGAGTGAAGCCTTACTAATTCACTAATTTTACTACAGCAAACCATTACATTATGGTAATATTATGTACACTTGAACAAAGTTCACGTAGTTTAGTTTATTTAAAAAACAATGATAGCAAATATGTTGTATTTTGAATTAGTTAGAAAGTAACAATTAGAAATACATTTTAATGTTTTTTTTCTGCTTTTTATCAAAGACGTATGCTATATACTGGTTTTTTCATTTTTTAATTAACTATCTATATATATGCTCATGCATGATATAAAGTCAAAATATTATCACAGTAATATTATTTTACCTATAATAGGTTTGTTATGGTGCCGACGTTTAATGTAAATAATACAACTATAGTTATCAAATTAGCATATATAGATTTTTTTATAAATCTATATAATGTATTATAAATTTTTATAAAACCTGATAAAAATTGATAAATGTAAGCAAGAAAATAATTGACTGCAGAAGACTTAATGGTTTGATAAAAAATGTATTACTGACATAAAACAATGGGTAGGTTGCGTTGTGGCATGAATGGATCGGGCGGCAGACTCACGCGGTTCACTTTCGTAACCAAACTGCACAGTTAATGAAAAAATATGATAAGTGCAAATTATTTATTCAGGTTTTTCCAACAACTTCAACTGAAAAAATCGCCTGGTCAAGAAAACAGAAAATTTCTCATGAAATAACTATATGATTTGTTTTAGTTAAGAAAGGTTTTGTTACCATTAACTATAATTTATTCTAATAAACACGAAAAATAAACTTAAACTTTCTGGACTACTTACCATCATGACAATACACTTCTGTAGAAGAGCATGAAATTTCAGGATTGTATTACAAATGTAACTATATTTTGCGGCTGTGTTAATTTATCACGGTGAAATAAACCTGAGCTTCAGTTTTAGACGCTGATTCAATGGCTTCACTAATAAGGGGGCGTGGATCGGGTTCAACTTTACTGACGACTCTTATATAAGATAGCTGAATCTGTTTCTTTCTTTAGTTTACGACCAGAAACCCACCCCCCCCCCCAAGATGTGGTCGTAATTTTACTTCACCTACGTTCACATACTTATAGATTAAAACAATACAAGATGTGGTTTCCTTAAAATATTGAGATGTCAAGACCAAATTCCTCAAAACCCTTTTTGGACCTAGACCACCAGATCCTTCACAAAGTAGTCGTGTTCAGCAAGAAAACGTCTTTACGTAGTATAGCTACTTAGGAGAAAGAGACGGGCTTTATGAATGATTAACTCTGTACTCTCGGCCAATTCAGAAGTTAGCATTCATCCCTTCACGCACTCACAAACCGGGTTTGGTAACACATAACTCGTTATCTCTTCCTCATAACATAACTCATCTACTTCGTTAGTCAAACAAAATTAGCTACCATTCCGTGAACTGTACGTTGGTGTCTGTAATGACCACTGTGTGTTTGGTGATAGCATTGAATAATGTTTGATTTAAGTCTCAGATGTTTTTTAAGTGATGAGGATCTGGAACAAGATTTTATAGCACCATGAAATGTAAAATGATATATTTTATTGAATAAAACCCCAAACCTGCAGAAAGATTATGTTTGGCACTACTATAGCCAATTACTACTAATATTATTACTAATTATTATTATTAATTATTACTAGTATTGTGTTGGTGACTTGGTTTCGGGAAAATGTTGGGATTCTTGAAAACAGAAAATGAGACTAATTTGTAATAAAAGGAGGAAATTTTAATATATTCTTCCATGTAGAGATCGCTCTAGAGCTTTCTTGATAGCTGAGACCATATGCGATTCTTAAGGTACGCTTTTGACAAGTGAAACTTATTGTGCTAGTCAATACTTGATTGTGCTATAGATCCCCAAAATTAAAGTCCATAGAAAAGAGCAAATGGAAGTTAACCAAACTGGACAGTTTGTGTGGCTCTGTGCAGAAATGAAAACCAATTTAATCCGAGGGGGACTACATCTCTGCAATGGGAATTCAATAATATCCTAAGAAAACAACATTGATTAGATGATCGTATCATATAAGTGAGACAATCTAGACGTTGGATCTTGTGATTTTATTGTTATCAACACTGTATACAAACGATAGATAAATAGTATAGCAAATTATATTGATGTAACTTTATCAGTAAATAGGAGTATACACTATATTGTCCCCAATTGAAAATTCATTCGAAAGCATTAAACAGTCATAATAACGGATTAAAATGTATCGTTGAATAATAAATAACAGGATTCCGGACATCGTTATGTGTTAACAAATTCTATCTCTGTGGCTTTATAAGGTCCAGTGTTAATCAATATAAAATGTTATATAAATAAAAATATGTGAGTTTATTTCTCAACGATGTAAGGAGGTCATATGAAGAAGAGTCAGCTATCTTCAGCACAGTTAAATCTTTTCACTAATTATGATTAAGCGACAGTTTATACCACAGTTATTTAAATGTTTTAATTTATTTTGTAAATTCGTTTGGGCAAAAACAAGCTTTTTAAGGGGACACGAGAGAAATATTCTGTCAGTGGCCGCGTTGTTTAATAAGTTGCGGGTTATCATAGGATCTTAATGTTAACAGTCGTGTCGACTTTTAATTCAGATGTCTCTCTGCGGACTCTTCCATACACAATTACTGGCTATCAACTTAATTCTGGTTGGGAATTCCTCTTTTACGCTAATTCGGACTGTTAAAATATAAGTATAATTTGATTTTATCTTTAATTTAAAAAGTTTTGAAATATGCGAGTATATATTTCTTCATAGGTCAACAATACATAGGTTTTGATACATGCCCATTACAAAACTATATAACAAATTCATCTTTTGCAATATTTATGAAAAGAAATATATTAAAAAATTTGTCATTTATCAATGTAATCACTCTTTATTGTTATCGTTTAATTATTGCGAATACATCATGTAAGCGATGTCAATACGTGTTTATTGTTCAAATTTTAGCTCTCTTCATTTTGTTATCACGATTTAACTAGCTTTTGCATGTAATAGTGTTAAATATTGAAACAAAAGATCTTACAATGAAATTGTGTCATGTTTATTTTTACCATACAGATCATTATTGAAATCCCATAGGGAAAATGAACCACTACTTGCCCTCGAAGCAAAGCATAAGAATGAGAAAATATAATACCGACTGCTCCTAACTTATAGAATATTTCCTCAAAAAAGTATTTGAATGTACCTGATTACAGAAAGAGAGTTTATGAGATTGTATAAGAATGGTATCAGTTCATGCTTTACGTGCAATCAAGAAGCCAAAATTGAACACTTTTAAATATTTTTAAAAAATCATTTACTTATCAAATATTATTATTTATAATAAACTCCTTGCAAAAATTATTAAAATTTAGGCCGCTAATCTTAAAATAGATTGGAATACTAAACATGTTCAATATTCGCTGAAATATTTAGAAACAAAAAAAAAAGAAAAAATGTACAAACGTAATGATGTATCCAAAGAATTATTTTTAAATGTTCCTTTGAAGAAATTATTAACATATAAGAAGATAATATATTAGTAATACTGAAAATTTCATAAAAGCTTTAATTAAGAATTTATAAATTGCTTAGAATAGTTTCTGAAATTATTGTTTTACTGAATAGTGAAAACAATTGTGAATGCCATGCTAATGTCATAGTTACTGCCACATTGCTACCTCATTGGTACCCCCTAAAAAGAAAATGTTTCCATTTTCAGAGTGGAAATTATTTAAAGTTTTAATAGAAATTACTTTTATCTCAGAAACTACGGAATCGATACTGTAATTGTATCACATAATTCATGTTATCTCGCAGTAGTCAATTAGGTACATATTTGCTCTACGATTCTAAGATTTCGACTCTGTGCTATTTGAAGTTATCAGAGGGATATTAGTTAGTATTAAAAAGAACACAGTTTCATTTTGCATAAAAATTCATTCTACCTCAAAATTTCCACTATGGCATGGCCTTCGACTTGTAAGCTCTACCCCAGGCCTTAAATATTTCTATATTAACTCCTGGAAGTTTAGGAACTACTCATTCAAATTTCTTGGAATTTTGTTCCGACACTCTGCTGATTTCTACTCTTACATCTGTCCTACTAACAAAATGTTTCGCTTTTATAATTTTTAATTCACCAGCCCACTAACCTTTAACCTTAAATTCTAGCTGAATGTGAGTTACACGTTGTTAGATACAATTCTCCAAACTGATTGTTAAAAGTAGACATTCAATGAATCGGAAATAATTTATAAACTTTACGAAACAAAATGTGTCACTCGTATGTAGGCCCTATACAAGTTAGTATTCTCTACGTTACTTCACTAGGTAGATAACATAACATGACTGATTCAGTACTCGTACAAGCAAGTGAAACTTGCCTTTCAAAGGTAGAAAGACTCAGTAATTTCTTCATTCAATAAAAACAACAATTAAAATGAACGGAGTCCAATTAATACATTGTGTCTATTAATGACAATCACTAGTCATAATATCAATATTGTTTGTTGCGTCCAAGACTAATAATTTACATTGATTATCGTTCCCAAATTGACGTGATCTGTTCTTGACTTAGTCATTCAGCTATTTATAGAACGTCTCAATGAAGCAACATCGGGCAGGCATGAAGATGATATATGCAATAAAGGAACACAGATAAGAGCATAAAACAGCGTATGTACTGCACACGGCGGCAATTCGAGATCCCAGCGGTCCATCGTATAGGGCATAAAACAGGGAATATGGAGGTGATCAGCAAGAGAGAGGATCATTTGTATTAATAACGGCGGGGGCCGTGGCCGGGGCCGGGCTCTCACATCGCCTCGTCCTTTATTGAAAAATAGTATTAGATCCGACCGAGTGCTCCCCTTTATAGCCATCCATTTTATTAGTGCTTGGTAATGTATCGCTAATAAATTACTTGCTAACAGCTCCCCTCCGCCTGTCAATCAAAAATTATCTGTGCCGTTATGTCTGGCGGCGCGGCAACTCGTGCACAGTGACTCAATTAGATTAAGCGCTTTGTTTGGCGGGTTGTTTAAATCATCAAATATATTTAGATTAACATTTAAATTTTAGATTTTAAAACACAAAATAAATGTTTTCTTCAATTTTTCATCCTAAAATATAAAACTTTGTAATTAATCTTGCTTTACCAAAAGTTTTAACGTATTTTAAAATAATTGAATACGCACTATTCGGTTTTAAATAAAATTCGTTAATTCAGTCCAAACTACTATACTAAAATTAATGTAATATTTTTTCAGTTTTCATAACGTCACAAATAAATAAATAAACAATTCTAAATTATCCTATTAATATTTTAACTTTATTGACTCGCCTACAAAAATATTGCACTAAAACAACAGTTCATTCGTAATAAGCATAGTTTCAACCTTTCAGTTATTTGTAGTTTACTGAAATATCCGTATAGTAACTTGAAAATATAACTATTTAAAATCAATAAATAAAAAAATCTATATGTTTTTAATTTTTAAATGGTAGTCTATAATTCGAGCGTTTTCGATATTTTAAATTAAATTTAAAGGTACGGCTGTAGCAGAATTATCGAAATTAATCAGATTTTAGAATTATTGTTAGTTTTAAGTTTGTTAATGACGATGGAAGATTTAAAAGGAATTTCGGACATTTGCCATCGTTATATGTTACAAAATATATAACAGAACTTTTCGAGGATTGTATCCTATCCTTTTCTTCAGATGAAGGTGTAATTAGTTCATGAAAAAAGATGCAGAAAGGAAGAGAAAGAAAATGAGTCAAACAAGCCCCTTGCGTCAATGCTGGAACCGTTGTAATATAACATATAACAATGGAAAATGTCCGAGATCCTACTGTTAATAAAATTATTATCTTCATCAATCTCAACGTTTTCGTCAATTTCCTAATAGCGAGAATAAGATAAAAAAGGAAACTACTCTTAACGATTAAAACATTCCCTCTCATTTGTAATATTTATTCCTCTCTCCCTCACTTCATTCAGGTACGTCATTTTCACGTGATACGATTGGTTCTGGTCAGTAACGTCAGCAGGGAATAAAACTCGTACATTGAAACTAAGTACGGATCTCAAACAAAACACGAATAGTTAGTTTGAATGAACTAGTAGTAGCCAATGCTGTATCACCTCAATGTAAGCTATACTAAGTATAGCAATGTATAGTAATATAAAATTTAGTGTTTCTTTTTACAAACTATTTAAAATTTTCAAATTCTTTCCTCTATATGAAACAATATAGTATATATTGTAAGAGCTTATGGTGTGATTTGACGATTTTAGGCATATATTGGATGCTTTTTACTATGGATAATTAGATAATTAGTTCGTAACTTGGTTCATTGTAATTGTCGAATATGTGTTTTTTAGGGAGGGGGGAATTTTACGTTTGTGAACTCATGAATTCAAAATACTTATGTTACTCTTATTGGCAGCCGAGAATGTTTTTGGTTAACCCATAAAATATTTAGAAGTAAAAACCAGCATTGAAATAGATGCTAGGTTTTTAATCCCAAAATTCAATATTATTTAGTTGTACATAGCATTACATCTTAAAATTTGTTAATGTACTATTATTATTTAATTATAGTACAAATTTGGCAAGGCTATACGATTTTTTTAAAGCACACGTAATACTTCTTACTTTGAGACCAAGAGGAAGGATTTGTGATGATTCGATAGCCAAAAACTTCAGCCTAGCCTTAGATGATTGTTCGCATGCAAAACTACCGTCCTCAAACGGTGATTCGAACCCGAGTTCCAAAGGTGAAAAAATGAGACGCTAACAACTCAGCTACCAAGGCCTCGGCATGGGGAAGATTTAAATTGACAAAGGTCAACAGTATCCACTCTCCAGCTGGACATGGCAAACTGGCAAATAGCACATAAGTAGAATATGAGTATTGCAAGCTAGTTTCTCCTTACAGAATTGTAGTTAGAATGAAACCAATCATATGACTGCCATGAATAGGTAAGTTTGAATCTAGGTGGGAAATTTTGGGAAAACATTTATACTGAAAATTATTTGTTGAAGGAGTCAATTGGTAGTAGCAAATATAACACTAGGATATTTACCCCAGTGTAGACCTTCACACTAGCGTAGTGGTAGTGCTGTAGAGAACTAAACACTCTAAGACGACAACCTTTTTCTCGTAAAAACGCTTAGCGTGATCTTTTAAGAGCTATTGACGTAAAAATAAGCCCCTTAAAAACAATTATCGTTTCTATCACAGGTTATCTTGACGTGCACTCTTACTTAACTTCTCGATAATCGAGTATAGCAGTGACAATATCAGAGTGTCAGTGGTGGTCTGGGACAGTTTCGTCCAGTAATCCTCACCGCACAATCGGTGGTGCCTGGGGACATCACCAAGGCAGATCAGGTGGTCGCCGATGGTAGGATTATAGACGAGAATGAGGCGGGAAGTGTTGCCGCCCCCGCCGCGCCCCGGAGACCCGCAAAGCCCCGCTGCAGAACCCAGCTGCTCACCACTGAGGTATTAATATCGGCTCGGTTATAGAAGGAGGGGGGGGGGCACTTCACTCCCATATTCACGTTTTTAACACCGTTCGTGTTCCTGATACAAGCAACACCGTCCACCCTTTGCGGCTGGCTCAATTTCGTGAGTAATGGTACTTCTGGGGGAGGCTATCACCGCGTTCATCCTTCTCGTGCGTTTAACACCATTTCAGGAGATTTTTATATTGATTAGCATTCGGTTATTTCTTCATTTCCATAACGGCCAATAAGGCCCAGCGATGACAAATATTAATATTTACTAAGGTTAAGTTATTTAGTTATTTTCAAAACGTTTCATATATATTTTTTTAATAAGGACTAAATATGAAAAGTGTATAATTTTAAAAATCTGATGTTATTCCTGTTGCTGTACACTCCATAGTGGTTCTTTTAATACCATGGAAAGGTCTGTTACTTTAACAGCCTCAACTTATTATCATGCATTGGGAAGACTAAGTTATGCTTTTATGTCCTATGCAGAAGAACCCTTATGTACAGTAACACAACAATTAACAATATTAGTGTACATAAATTAAAATATTCTTTTCTCGTATATGTGTGTTTAATTATTTATGTATGTGTATGTGTGTGTTATCCCTTTAAGTATTAATGCTAGATTATCAAGAGGTTGGGTGAACTTCAGGTTACGCAAGAAACCCTCTCTCCAAACATTTTATCCTTAAAATATCCTAAAAATAAATCCTCCAGTAAGCTGGATTACATATAAACGCCACCAAAGATAGCTGACGCCCGCCCCCCTAAGGCGATCAATGCACATTGCTGTTAGAGATTAGTACTAACAGGAACATCTGTCCATCGCCGTGGCCTAGGGGTAAGTTAGCATATAACTGAGAGGTCACGAGTTCGAATCCCGGGAAGGTCAATAAAAATTTGTAAATAAATTTACACCCTTTCCTATCGTTGGCATAAAGAAATTTCCAAATATACAGTAAAAATTATTCAATGACAGTTAACATGAAAAACAAATACAATTACGTAAACCGTTTAATAAAATTAAATCATTACGGCACGCCCTGTGTTCGTACGTAACATAAAACATGGCTGTGGTGGTTTAAAAGTTGGGACTGTCCACTGGCGGCGCACGGCACAAACAAGGGGGGAATGAGGGAGACTAATTGTGGAACTTCAGACTCAACCTTAACTTTCGTCTGTGCCGGCGAAATAACGAAGTTGCGGTATCACAGTGTCCAGCTCGTCCCTATCCTCAATAATTTATGGCCATCAACTTTTTCTCTGTTGATTGCAAATTTCAACTCCCCCTTCTCCTCTTACCCCTTGTTTCGATTTTCCAAGTAAATTCTTGTAAAGGGCTGTCAGAAACAGAACTAGTTTTTATTTTAGCCGCATAAATTACAAATATCTGCAAATAAATTATTTCCTTTAGATTCGATAGTATAATGTAGTAGAACAGTGATAGACGATTAAAATAGGCTATTTACAAATAAATATTTTTATCGTAATCAATATTAACAATAATACTATATTACATTAAGTTATCATAGTGATTTGTTTGATAAATGTATGGTATGTTAACGTAAAGTGATGGGAAGGGCTGGCTCAGTGCAAATATTAACTTTAGCTGCTTCCTTTCACCTTCCGCTTAGAGAGCTGCGCCTAAAATCCAACACTGTCACAGACTTACATGATGAGACATTGAGAATACCTCTTCATCGAGATTATAATGGAAGGGTTTTAAACCAGACAGAACTCTTTTGTCGTCTAGGTTTAATGCCGAACTGTCGTAAAGAGTTAGTTTTTAATGTCTTCGTTGCCGACTTTCTTTATCTCGTCAGAAGTCAATTCTGAGACCGTTTCAGATTTCAGACGTTGCACCGAGTGGAATGTGAAATGGATTCAGTGTGGCTAAACTCAACAATCCGATTGCATGTCTCATTAAATATTTCCCCTTAAAGCAGTGAAAAACTTTGACTACAGTGCGAGACAGTGGGTTTGATGTTAATGCTTGATTTAAAATGTCTTTATCACTCGTGGATCAGAGTATCTCGGAAATTATCTTACCTATAGTCTTGACATTATGAATAAGGCTTCATCTCTATTTGAGAAACACTGATTAGATTAAGATCCATGTCCCTCCATGGGATTTGGCTGAGCGAACGATTATTTTTATTTTAGTTATATTTTTTACATTAATAACGATAATAGCAACATGAAAATAGCAGAACAAATATATTTAAAAAAACTCAAGATACTCATAAAATATTTTATCATGCGATTTTTTATTCATAAAGTAAAAGAAAACATATATACATGTAGCCTAGTTATTGGGGCACACCTAACATAATTTTATGAGGACTTGGTGTCTAGACTTTTATCGTTTGAACACTGATATGAAACGCAATCTAATGAAATAAATGTAAATGAACCATGTGGAAAGATATCTTGAGAAAGATTTAATCCGTAGACTTGAAAGTGTGCATGAAACTTTGTTTCTACGTAGACAAGGAATGAGTTCTAAGAGGTTGCATGTCCAACCATGGAATCTTGTTGATCGTTGGTGAAACCTATAATTGAGTAGGCTGACACAATTTCTCTTTTATTTTCTGGGGGATGTAAACATTTCTTTGCCGTATAACTGTCTGTCGTTCTATGTGTCAAATAAATGAGATGATAGACTTGAAATTTTGCATTTCATTGAGCGACCTGTTACGCGACACAATGTGGCATACTCCTACCCCGTATACTAAAAACGGGTGTGGGAGTGCCGATGGCCGAGCGGTTTGAGTAGTTGGACTTTGAGTTTGAGTTAGAGAAAGCGCAGGTTCAAATCCTGTCTGTGACTGTTGCACTTTTTATCAGTACCATCAACCTCGTACTGTATCGACTCTCCCCCTTATTCTGTTGGATAAGATCCTCGCACAGGCCAGAGTGGCCCATGAAGACGGACAGAATAAGGGGATCGCTCTCTCCTTAAAAAGAAAATAAAAAAAACGAAATTCAATGTTTTTAATGAAAAGTTCCATAACGGTGCTGTTAATTTAGTGTCACAAACCATATAATATGTAATGGTTGTGAGAATTCAATAAACATTATTACCATTTGTTTAAAAATTATAAGAATTGTTTAAAACATTATTGTATTATTAAACCTATAACACTTAACTATTAAACAAACTATGCGTGGTATAATTATTGGACAAATTTATTATTGTGGCAGGATTTATTGGTGAGGACAAAACTTTTTCCAAATATCCTTAAACACCGTCTAGTATCCCTTAATACTAATGAGTATGTATGTCTGTATGTATTTGTATGCGCTTAAAAAACTTGTATAAACGCACCTTATTTTTCAACTAATATTCTTCAAACTTGCCACACATTTGTAGCAGCCCTTTAGTGCGACTTTACTGCGACCTATCTAAAAATTGCAATTTGCTTGAACGAGTTAAAAGTATTACTAATTAATTCGCTAGTGTTCCTGCTATTTTCTAGTTGTCATTGTGATTACCTAAAAGACCATTTTAATAATAATATTTGCTCACGCTCAGCCAAACCCCATGGAGTAACATACACCATCAACGAATTCAGTGTTCCTCACCTAGGAATGAAGCTTCATGCAAAGTCTATAGGTCAGTTCTCTTAAGACTTTAAACCTATAATAATTTTTATTATAGTTTGCGGAAGTCTATCATTAGTGAAGCTGGAAACATTTCGTTTCTGTCTATTTGTCTGTATCCGTCCACGCGATGTGATGAAGACGATTTGAAGAATATTAGTTGAAAAATAAGGTGCGTTTATACAAGTTTTTAAGCGCATACAAATACATACAGACATACATACTCATTAGTATTAAGGGATACTAGACGGTGTTTAAGGATATTTGGAAAAAGTTTTGTCCTCACCAATAAATCCTGCCACAATAATAAATTTGTCCGATAATTATACCACGCATAGTTTGTTTAATAGTTAAGTGTTGTAAGACATAACTCAGTTCCAAACACAAAATATGACCTTCACAACAGTTTGAAGTGAAAATATTATACAATACCATGAATATATGAATAACAGTTATTCCTAATTTACTGCTAAAGGTGGGAAAACATTAAACTATTGTTATTAGACAACTGCAGAGATATATAAAACCCAGTTCTGTAAAAAAGGTACAGTATTACAGAGCAAACCGATGAAAATACAGTTTATTGAAAAAACCTTAAAGGATTAAACTTGATCGTAAATGATTATGATAAATGTATTTAAAAATAATAAATTTATAAAGATATCAATATCAAATTATATTCGTTGTTATATGTCAGACACCTTCATCTGCAAAGTAAAAATAACAAAACAGATTTCATTTTAACGTTGAATTTAAATATTTCAACATGTAAGAAATAATAGTATATTATATCAATATCATTAACAAATATAATAAGAGGTATTTGCACCATACACGGGAGAAAATATCGGATTTTAATTAATTTTTGGATTAAATTATGTAAATACTAATACATTCAGAAGTTGAGATGCATGTTCACTATGTTTCTATAAAGATGGTTTTAAATGAATTATATTAAATATTATTATTTTAGCGATGTACTTAACGAAACTACTGCGATAGTTGTGTAAGCAAAGTTTCTGAAGATGTCACACTTCGTTCCAATTTGTAGTTATTTTATTACGTGCATGAAGAATAAAACAGTTTAATTTGTTAAAACTATTTGAATGGAGCTACTATAATAGTTGTTTAATATTATTATTTTCATCGTTGAGTCCTCTTCTCCATCCAAAATATAGAAGTGAAGCTTAAAATTATTTCTATGTTAATAGAACCTTTATTTTGTACGTACCATTAATATATTAAAGAACGTATTAGATAATATTTATATACAATATAATATGTAAAGTTGCCAATCAACAAACAGAGTGCCCCAACTTAACATCTTCACAAGCCTTCTCCTAGTTGTTCTTTCTTGGGCATGGTATGGATGGGAATGTGTGTCCTGTGTAGGAATTAGTTGAAAATGTGATAAATATACTTAGGAAGTATCTACTTAACAATGAGCTTTCCATTGCACCCCAGCCATATTGAGAGAAAATACAAGCGAAGCAACGTACTGTCTTATATTATTAACACAAATTGGTTTCCTTTTTTGGCTTGAAATTTATTATTGACTGAGTTTGATTTGGAAGGATAACAGGATTTCAAACATTTGCTATAGATATATTTTGCAAGAATAGAACACTGCGATCTGATGATCAGACACTAGCCCTGTTCTGATCAAAATGGTAACGACGGAAAATGTTCAAAATCCTGTTGTTATTAGTCTTATATTTGGGAATTTTTAACTGTCCATACAGACCCTTAAAAAGTAAAAATTAATTATTTATATGTAAAATAGCTATATAATATTATACAAGTATGCAAATGTAATGAAAAACAAATGCGGAACATCCCTTTTCAGCTCTTACGTCCCAAATAGCTTGTCTTTTAATTTTAACCTGCAAACCAATTAAAAAAAAGTTCGTTTTTATTATTTTAACATTTAAAAATAGTAAAGATAATAGTCCAACCCAGTTATCAATATTATTATTAAGTTAATTTAAGAACATACAAATATATTAAAATTAATATTGTGTAAACCAGCGTTACGTGTTCCTAGGTCTGAGCATACCAATAAAAGAAAATCATGAAATTATTTTTTTAAAACGATGAATGGAAATTATTTGTATAGATAATTATTAATAATAAAGTGAGAAAGTAAATAGAATTGGTGAAATAATTTATAGCTACATTTGAAATAATGAAACAGGGATCGTGTGTTACTTCGACAAAAACTGCGGGTTTATATGCCGCAGTCATTAATTGTCTCATCAAATACAACAATGGAACTCGAAATGTGGTGAAATCTCCCACCTGGGACACACAAATTTATGATCCCAACATTTACGTGGTTAGTTCTTTCATGAATTCGTTCCGTTCATTTTATTTGTGTGTGGCGACTAACATACGAAACTTAATTGTATTGGTTTGTGGGCCAACACCACTGTTTGTCTGCTTTTGAAAACTAATAATCCTAATTTCGAAAATATTTACAAATTTTTATACAAAACAAGTTTGATACCACTATTGTTACATTATCAGAAGAAAATCGTTACTGTTTCCAAACAATTGTAATAACATAAATTTTTAAGGATATGTTTTGTGTAATTGGTAATAAATTTAATGCATTTGCACTTTTTCGAAAGATTAAACATTTTTGAAATTAATGTCTTATAAATTAAAATATATCTGTTATTTGGCTATCGGAAATTTACCACTGTTTTTTTTTTTCTATGAAACAACTAAAATGGCAAATTTACGTTATTAAATTATTTAAGAAAATTACAATTCAGAGGCTATGGTAGCTAGGGTAGGATATATTTGAATAGTAACAATGAAAGTAAAGTGGCACAGATCTAGCGGCAGACCTCAGAACTACCTGAAATTATTTTTCCGGACCTCACCAAATGTCGTCCGTATGAACGATTTATCTCCTGATTAGCTAATACAATCAAATGTATTACTCAGTGAATCTAGTTTGTATGACTATGATAGTTATTCTGCATACTCAGATTTAGTTTTGGTTTTAAAGCGAATTACCTATATTATTTATGATTTATTTTATTATACTGCATGCAATACAGATGTTAATTTTACTTTAAAGGATATTCAAATTCTATCTTATCTAATAAAAATTAATTGTAACGGGTGTTACATAGTTAAAATGTGTACATAACCTCATGAACTTACTGTAATCACAAAGTACTTAGAAGTGGATAAATAGTTGTTATATATTGAGTCTATTTGTGGAATATGCATTTAATGGTACTTAATTATGTAGCATGCAGATGTAATGTTGCATTTAATTAATTAACATTTAGTAGTTAAATGTAACTTTTTCCTACCACATATACAATATTACAATATCTCTGCGTTACACGAAGTTTTCGTTTATACATTAATTTAAATTCGACTAACAATATAATTTTTGACGTGACAACGTCTTAAATTAGGTTGCGGCTCGGAGTCACTCATGAAAAAGTGTAACGCCCGGTAACGTTACGATGCCCGTCCAGTGGGTCCGCCGCACGGGATCCGCACGGGATAAAGCAGATAACTGTGGGTCCGCCGCACGGGATAAAGCAGATAACTATGTTTATTCGTGAAAATGTGGAGTGCTTAGATTCGTCATTTACAACAACTACAACAATAAAGGTAAATAATTGTACACTGATATTTCATTATCGTAAACTATGATTGATTGATTAATTGTTAGATTGACACAAAAGTTGAGAAACTGAGTTTATAGGTTATGTCATACTATTGACAAATGTTGATAGTGTTAAGTACATTATTAGTTTAAATCACTCTGCAATCAATCGTAATTCAGTCGATTGAGAAGAAACAGCGCGTATTGCTAGTCAAACATTTAAAATAACAAATTATAACCTCTAACCTGTCATAACAGTGCGACCAAACAAACGAACTAAACCGACCAATCACCACGCGCGGAGTTAGAATTTAACTGTGTTTAGCAAGAATTTCAAATTCCAATTTTAGTAAATGTTTTATTCAACTTTACCATTTAAAATAACAAATTTTAATTAATTTCAAATTATGTACAATGTTTTAGTAAACAAAATATATTTCTATAGTTAAAATTTGTGCAATTCTTATTTTCATTCAATTCCTTGTTCCTATTGTGCAATTTAATAATATTCATATCAATAAATATTCTACCGAGAAAAAGACGTTGTCACGTAAAATCTTCGCCCGTAAAACCGACTTTACAGGCAACCATAATTTTTTTTTAAATTTAAAATACGATACAAATAAACTGTGCTGGCAAGATTTAATTTTAACTTTATTTAGGCCTATAATTTCAGGCAGACTGATGAAAAGGATTCGAACACTTTATATTTGTTCTAGTATTTTATATTAAACTAATTTTATAAATTGTAACTGACTACTTTCATTGAAAGCCACACTGCCTCTCTTAAAAATAATTATCAGTAGACTATTGCTATCATTTAACGTGTTGCTAGGCTAAAGTCTGAATAAGTAAATATTAAATATTTAAAGACCTGGTCGACCTGAAGAGTTATATACTGAGGGCACATACTGTACGTGATATATTGCGGAGACTGGAGCTCGAGACGGTCTCCCACGGTAGGTGTTCTGGGTAGGCCGGACCTGATCCAATTATTGTGGGATTTGTGGGATAGAGTGAACATGGCGCCGCCATCTTGAGGGATCTACTGAACATTTCCCGACAGTCTATATCATCTGAGGGTTCCTAGGTAATAACATATTTCTTCAAGAATCCTTTGTATATTCCTTATCATTTTAGGAATGCCAACTGTTCAGCAAGGATATTTCTTATACATAAATATACGTAAAATAACTTTTTGAATAACTTTTCGAGAAAGTATATGTGTATATATACTTTTTTATTTAGCTATGACTAAAAGATTAACAACTCTGAAAATCACACAATGTTGTATGACTGCACGATACACGTTTCTAAACCCAGAGGTATCATCATTTTTATAATATTGAAATCTTCTTCTTGCATTGAAACAATTGCATCAAGATCTACATTACATAATTTATTCTCGTCTTTATTAATCAATCGTTAAGTAAATGAACAAACTATTCCCAATAAAAATAATGATTAATATGTTCTTCTTCAAAAACACTGCCTAAGTGAATCCAAATTATTTTAATTTTAATGTGAGTTCTTTATTTTGGAATCAAAATTAATCTTCTCTTATATTTTAAGGTAGGCTACTGTAGATCTTTTAAATAATATTAATTTCAAGGTTCACTAGCAACTTAACGAATTACATAACTGTTTGGTAATCACTTTCTAGAGATGAGATAATACTTTTCAACGGTTCAGAGGTATTAATTATAGTGACATTTCAATTTGATACAAAATGAAAATGGCATACTAAACGCAAATGTATTGTCCTTTAATTCTAAACAGTTTAACTATATTACTATTAGTGTGCAAACTTGAATATTATTTTCCCAAATTTTTCTTGGTTTTCGATTAAGTAAAGCTTCCTAAAACAATATTAAGTGATATCTTTAAAGTGATTTTGTTTATGATATCGGTTATAATGTCTTGCGATAAACATCGTAGGCTAGGTAGATTATAATCTGAGATGATAAAAGCTGTTAAATACTGTTAATACTCAATCGTCACCGATTTTCCCAACACGCTTATTGTACGTAATACTCGTAGAACATACAAGAGCACGATACTCTTTAAAACCCAAAATATGCAATATAACTTATCAGTTTTGGCGCAGTTGTTATTTTATAACCACTCTCGGACAATGAAGTAGAGAACAATTACAAATAGATACATCACCTGTTATTTTAGCACGATCTCAAAATGACTTTTTCAGAAATTTGTCCAAGAATACGCGGTTATTTTAATTCCAACAGACCTTTAAGTTCGAAATTCTAAAAGAGTAGTTTTTACTCAGTAAATGAATATCTAGCACTAGCAATATCTATTTTGGGTATGTTTTCACCCTTTTCTTTCACTTTCTTCTTTCTGTTCTCTATTTTCGTATGTTTGGTATATTAATTATTAATTATGCTCTTGATTTTGCTTGCCCTAAGAAACAAATACGCAAAGGTCGAAGAAACCAGGATAAAGGATGGGTAACAACAGGTATTAAAGTGTCAAGTCAAACAATGAAAACATTACATGAAAAATTTAAAATTGGATAACAGTGAAGCGAATAAAGCTCATTATAAAAAGTACAAGAACGTATATTCTAAAACAATTAAGCAGGCTAAAGCTAACTATTTAAAAAAACATACTATCGCAATCAACTAATAAAAGCAAGGATGCATGGAAGCTAATAAAGGAAAAGTACAATAGTAGCAATGCTAATAATAACATTTATGTACGTATCAACGGACAGAATAGAATCAGATAAACAGGAAGTATGTAATATATTGAATAACCATTTTGTATCAATTGGAGCTAATTTAAATGAAAAATCAACTGAACCACCACTTAATAATGATCATTTCTTGGCGAGATTGGAATATCCCTTCTTCTTACATCCTGTGAAGCCCTGCTGAGGTTGTAAATGCCATCAAAATGTTAAAAAATAAGAATTCAAGTGGAGCTGATGACATATCCAATAGATTATTGAAGGCTTGTTCATATGCAATATGTAAACCCCTGTCTGTTATAATAAGCTCTTCTTTCCAGCAAGCTACTTTTCCATCTTTACTAAAAACTAGTTTAGTGATACCTGTATTCAAAGGAGGGGACAGTACGTCTCTTGACTGTTACCGACCAATTACACAAAATTTCAAGTCTAAGTAAAGTATTTGAACTTATTTTTTTTAAATAGATTATCACCGTACTTGCTCACAAATAATATTCTAACAGACAAGCAGTTCGGTTTTGTCAAGGGCCGCTCTACTGGTGAGGCATTGGCGACTTTTATATCCCATGTGGTCACGGGACTGGAGAGAAGACAGCGGACACTTGGTGTAATGATGGATCTGACTAAGGCGTTCGACTGTGTCAGTCATGACAGACTGATGGAGGGTTTGCAACGCCTAGGTTTTGCAAATGAGATACTGAGGTGGCTAGAGTCGTATCTTAGGGATCGAAAACAATTTGTCAAACTCAATAACCACTGCTCGGAACTGATTGAGATTACATTTGGAGTCCCCCAAGGATCAGTACTTGGACCAATTTTGTTTAACCTTTACATAAATAATTTAGTGCTCACTATAAACCACACGAAAATACAGTTATGTACGCTGATGATATTGCCTTCGTATTTTCTAATTACAGTACAGAAGAACTCGAAATTAACAGTAACGTAGTCTTATCACAGGCCTATCAATTTTTAAATAATCTGAATTTACATCTTAATTTCAAAAAAACACAATTTACAGAATTTAAAAAAAAAATAATCATCTTCAGCCTCCATGTGTTGAAAATAAACGAGAGAAAAAATAGAACACCCAATTATCAGTAAAATATTTGGGACTTCAGGTGGACGATGACTTGACTTGGCGATCCCACATAAACTTTGTGTGTGCCTCTTTGTCTTCATCGTCCTTCCTGATCTCCCAGTTTGCAAAATATCGCCATGTTCAGTTATTAAAAATAATATACTTTGGTTTGGTAGAGTCACGGTTGCGGTATGGACTTCTTGTTTGGGGGCTCGGCACCTCAGTACTTACTAAAAAGGGTTTTCGTATTACAGAAACGAATTGTGTGCGTGTTGTGGCTGGCATATCTCGCAGAAGTTCATGCAGAAATGCATTTAAAGAGCACAGCATTTTGACCTTTCCATCTTTGTATATTTTACGAGACCATTATCTATGCCAGGTTTCATTGTGCAAATGTAGTAGATGGAGCTGCTATACATGACCACAACACGCGAGCCCGAGTAGATCTGCGACAAACCCAACATCGCTCGGCTCTGGCGGGTGGACTGCCTCAAAATTCAGGGGCTAGGTTTTTTTGGAAGCTCCCTAGTCATTTAAAAATATAACTGAAAAAACAATTTTTAAAAAACAACTAAAAGAATACCTATTAGAGGGTTGTTTTTATTCGGTTGGGGAGTTCCTAGCCTAAAACTCTATTTTAATTTTAATAATCATTTGTATTCTTTTATTATTTAATGTAAAATTAGTTCCTACTCAGCTTGACTTTTCATACAAATATTGTATTTTTATATGTTATTTATTAATTAATGTACTACTGACTTTTGTCATACATGTAATACATGTCTACGACAATAAAAAGATTGAAATTGAAATTGAAATGTATTAATACCTCCCCCACCTGACGAAGAGGATAGATTCCAATCCTCGAAACGTTGTGTTATACCTTCTGTAACATATAACGATGGCAAATGTCCGAAATCGTGCTATCTTGTCAAGTAGAGGTAGTGTTTGATGCAATTGCATATAGAGGAGAAAACGTTTCGATAAGACAGTACGAGCATGTCCAGTATCGGTTTAATTGATATTCTCGGAGACACCCATTCGTAAAATCTTCGGTTGCCACGTGCGTAGATAAAAACAGCAACAGCAGCAACAACATCAATAATAATACTTCTTTAATGGATACTACAAAGTAAAATAATTAGGTTTAAAGCGTGATTTTAAAATGGAGGGTGAAAACTTAATAAAATTCAACAGTAGGGGAAGTGCGCTTAAATTGCACCTGTGCCTAAAATGCACCACTGATGTTGTGGCAAAATGAACAGACATACAGCGCTCCACGAGGGGACCAAGGTGAAGCTGTAACAGTTAAAAACGGTCACCCCACTCACTTGGGTTAATGAGGGAGTTGATTGCCGTTCATATAAAAAAACTTTTGTTTATTTTCACAGTGCGCTAGTTATCTTTGGTGATTTTGACTTTATGGTGCCACGATCCTGTGAAGGGTGAGTAAAATTCGTATTATATCAATATATAGTAGGCAATCTTAGCTTTTAAATGAAACGTAGTTCGATTTAAAATATGCAAACCTAACCTCAAAACACGAAGTAGTAGTTAGTTTCAATATGGCGATTTGCCTAAAATGCACCGCACCGGTTTCCCTAAATTGCACCATTTTTTTTTTTACTGGTGCAATTTAGGCTAATATGATGTTGTTCATTTCAGATGGCGAATAAAGGCAGAAAATACGGTATATGGAAGGAAGAGGATATGGAAAGGGCGATTGCGTCATTCAAGAACGGTGATTATGGGCATTAATGCAGTTTGTCGGGTGTACGGAGTGCCGAAAAAAAAACATTAAAAACGTCGCCTCGCCGGAACAAATACCTATGCAACTGATTCTAAAACAGGTGTTCGGTCGTCCCCAAGACTTGCCAGCTGAGTTGGAAAATGAATTGGTACAGCATTGTGTACTAGATTTAGAGAAAATGTTTCTTGGAGTTACCGAGGAAGATTTGAAGAAGTTGGCGTTTCAACTAGCTGAGGCCAATGGTCTACCGCATAGATTCAATATGGAAACCAAAATGGCAGGGGATAAATGGTATTATTCTTTTATTTTCAAGGCATCCACAGTTGTCTTAAAGAAAACCGGAGGCAACAGCAATGGCTGGGGCCAGTGGGTTTATAAAGGAGAGAACTGATATTTTCTACGATACCCTGACAAAAATAGTTGATGAAAACAAGCTGCAGGCCTGTGACATTTTCAATGTCGACGAGACTGCCCTTTCAACCGTCCAGAGGCCACGTAAGGTTTTGGCTCAAAAAGGCAAACATCAAGTAGGGTCAATGACTAGTGTAGAAAGGGGTACCCTGACCACTGGGATATTTTGTATGAGTAAAAGCTGTGTTTTTTGTACCACCAATGCTTGTTTTCAAAGGTTTGAGATTCAAACCGGAATGGAAAATAGGAGCTCCTCCTGGGACCACGTTTGACATGACTGAGAGTGGTTGGAGCAATGCTGAGGTATTTTTGAACTGGTTAAAAACCTTTGTGTCTTTTATCAAACCTAGTAAAGATAAAAAATGTCCCATTATGCTAGATGCCATACGTCATATACAAAAAATCTGGAGGTTATAGAATATGCCAGAGATCATGGGGTCATCTTGTTATCCCTACCATCACACACAAGTCACAGGCTACAGCCGCTCGATGTCAGTTTCTTTGGACTCTTGAAAACCAATTTCCACAAGGCATGTGAGGTTTACTTTAGAACTCATTTGACAAAAATTACTGTAAGCCATATAAGCCATCTACTGAACGAAAGCTATCCAAAATCAGCCGGTCATAGCTACGGCTATAAATGGCTTCAGAGCCACTGGGATTTGGCCTATAAACAAAGACATTTTTGAAGATCACGATTTTGCCGTTCATACTAATATGCCTGTTGTCATCAGGAACGACGCTGTCACAAGAGATCAGCCATATGATGACGTCAGACCTTCAACCAGCCAAATTATGAAGAACGGCTCTGACCGGCCTTTTATGCCAGAAACCCCCAGTTCCACTGCTTCCGTTGGAACCTCTAGAGCTAAGAAAACTACATCTATTAAAGACATTTCCCCTTTACCAGATTACTAGTGTTTTGCTAAAGAAAAAAAAGAAAATCAACTTCAACACAAATTGTTGAGGTTCTTACAAGTTCACCCTATAAAGCTGAGCTGTTATTGAAAGGAAAAGAGAAGAAAGAAAAGAATATAAGAATGAGAAAGAAACTCGAAGGGAAATCCTTAGCAAAGAATGACGCTAAGGAAAAAAGTGTTTCAGCAAAAAGAAAAATTAAATTTGTCTCCGCCAGAGGATCAATCTCGTTGCACGAAAACGGTGAAATTAAATAACGGTAGGTCTAACTTTAATGAGTCATCGTGGTTTTGCAAAATGTGCGAAGAGGAGAGAGAGGAAGGACATGATTCAATGTCTTAATTGTAGTGATTGGTTTCGTCATTTGTGTGGGGGTGTGAAACCATCCCAAAAGATGTTTAATTGCAATGTATGTAAAGATATGGTATAGTAAACTAAACGCAAAATGAAATCCAGTTATTTGAGTTAAAAAATTATGTTGATTTCATTGTATAACATAGTTAAGTTTTCTTTTCATGTCTATGATTCATAATAAATTGTTTTTTTTTTTATGATGTTTCGTGTTTTTATTCTTCCAAAACTTGATTTTAAATACGGTGCATTATTTAGGCATAATGGAGGTGCATTTTAGGCACATAAAGTGCAATTTAGGAAAAACTTTTTTTGTTTAATTTAGCTCGCAATTTTTTTAAATGGCTACTTATTCCAAAAATAGCCATGAAATCTTCTTTGTATATCCTTAATGGTAACATTGAAAAACTAAATATTAAAAAAAAATTTTTTCCTGAAATATACATGAAAGTGCTTAAGGGGTGCGACATAGGCGCACTTACCCTACTAACCAATTGGAGCGTCAAGCCAAATATTGTATACTGCCAAGTTATGATTCCATCAAGCGGCAGGCTGATGGCAGAGCGTGACGTAGTGCCTCATGGTACATGGGTAGTCTGGGGATACTGGTAAAGGTATGGTGTGACTCCGGTATGGTCTGCAAAAAAGATGACCAATCATTTTATCACTGATACTTCGGTCGAGAACGGTATGTCTGTGTAAAAAAATAGTTTATACGCAGCGAAATTGGCCAGATGTAGAAATTATAAATAATCGAGGGTCCATATAAAAAAATAAAACTACTTCAATAGTGAACGTTGAGTAAATTTTGAAGGACAAGTTAAACATTAAACTTATAATGTCCTGCACAATTATTATTATTCCTTTCCTCTCTCGTATGAATACTTTACCCATTATTTTAGTTTGCTTAGCTGGAAAACATGTAAGAATATTGGCTGTGAATCATTCAAACCATATCTATTAAATTTATGAATAAAACATACATACCACAATTCATAACGCTTACATGTTAAACATGATTTCGTCTTGTTGAATAAGTCACCAGTCTTCTTACATTATTGTTACAAATCAACAATATAATAACAATACAAATACAATATTAATAATAACAAAACAAATCAACAACATAATAATAAGAGTATAAGATATAATAGGGTTCTATAATAATTTTGCATATACACGGTGACATGGCAGATGTCCAAGTTCGCTTACTGTCTCACTAGAATATTTATCATCACTCAGAGTAGATCAGCAGTGAAGGTGTTAAATACGCGTATTATAGCTAGAAAATTGTTGTACAGTAGCTAGTACATCGTAAACAAATTCTCAGCGAAAAAATAAAGTAAAATATAGTAAAACAATAGTCCAAAGTCTCCCTTAATAACAAAACCGATCTAACTAGAATAATACGATCAATCTTTGGTCGCAGCCCTTTAAAATAACTTCACTGAAAACAGGAAAAACCGTTTTTAAATCTCTACGAGATATTACAGAGATTCATTTCTGTAACTTTTTGTAATTGAATGCAAGTAAGTAGGAAGACCGATATGGCTCCAAATTAAAATTAAAATTTTTACAGTATGAAAAAAGTATACGAATCGTGACGATAAAATTCCATTGCTTTTAATGATTGATTCATTAATTAAATTACATTTCATTTAAATATAATTAAAGAAAATTGCGTGGTTTAGAGATAAATATTATTTAAAAATATTTGTTATGTTATTAACTCCACTTATAGGGTTATCTATTTATATTGGAGACTGACCATAACTACACAAATATTGAAAAGAACATGGAAATTTTAGATATCGAAAGGAAAGGAGAGAAGTTAAACACAAAAGAAGAATTACACATTTATCTAAATTATAATAAAGATCCTCATAACATTTTAAATAGTAATCTGAAAAATAAGACAAATCCAATTTTTGAAAAAATTAAAATATTAAATACAGATTACTAATAAGAAAATTACAACTGTGTCATTTAAATTTAACATATGTTTAAAAGGTCCACATGTGTATATCTAATTGTTTATTATTTATTTAGAGGTTAATGTACACTGAAGATGGTTAAAAACCGAAACACGTGTATGTAATAAAAAGTTTTAATTTAAAGGGTTTTAGTTATTTTCATTACATTAATTATTTAAAAAATATGTGTTTTGACAGATAAAGAACCGAGTACATTGATCAGTGCTGTACTGTTATCAGGGCTGTATCAGGGCTCTGTGCATACTTTTATAGGTTATCTTTAGACAATATGATCTGATAAAATTAGAACTACGTAAGAAAGAAACAAGACTCAGTTTAAGGAATAAATGAATTAATACATTTTATTATTTCTGGTTATACAAATAATAATAATAACGCAACTTCTGTATACGTAATCTATTTTAAACAGTTGTCAGGCGTATTATTACAAATCATTACTAACATTTTTATTCTATAACACGTTCTAAAAAGGTACCTATTTGGACAAAGCTGCACAAATAAATTGCAATAGTTTGAATAACAGTTCTCCAACAACAATAAATAATGCGAATGCCTACACTAATGTTTTATGCTGCTAAATACTATTATATTGACATCAAATTAGAATATGCCATTAGACTGCAAAATAGGATGTGTTTGTGTGTGGAGTTTTAAAAGATTTGTTATTCTAAATGCATAACTTACACGGCCGGATATTGCTGGAGTGATTTTCCAGGTGAGTAGGGAAAGAACGTTCATACGTAGTCTCGTACTGCTGTAGTTCTGAGTGTCAGCAAGGAGATATCTACTTCCTCATAATAAGGTACAATTTGGTCGAAGATTGTGGCTAATATGTTAAAATCATTTTATAAATTCTGGAAAACCCTAAGTCTACGAGGTATGTACGTTAATCGAGTGACCCGCAACATGTTTTGCTGAAGAAAGAAAGAGGGATTTGTACCATAATCGAAATCCATATTGCCTATGAGCAAATGAGTCTTCACGAACACTGAAAGTCTATAGCTATATTTTCGACAATATGCTGCAGACAGACAGACAGACTCGAAAAAGAGATTAGTCAGCTCCCAGAGTAATTAGCTTCATTAACACTAAGCCAAAAGGTGTAAATTGAATACAAATGTTTTAAAATGAAAAGAGGTATTTTAACCTTTGGAAGACATCCTACGGGCTACTTTGGGTTAGTAGCTTGGATCAGACACCCTATTTGAGTCTGCATAAAATAATCATTTTGTGTCATATCGACCACTACAAGGGTAGCTAATTCAGCTCCTGCTCGACCATCTGTAGTTCCCAACTTCAGCCCACAGTGTATTCCGGACACAACTCCTGCCATTACTATCTCTTCTGTGGACGTATATTCTCTGTTATCTAATTTTGATGGATTCCCGCCAACTTAGAACATCAGAGCCACATGTGACGTCATGGCGGCGTCCCCAGAGCTACTTTTGATAATGTGCTAACTGTCCCTGCTGAAGTTTCTACTCGGCTTGTGCAGTTGTCCACTTTACTTCTGTTACGTACGTGTTCCGAGTATTACTTACCTCATTTGGTGCCCTCATAAAACTCATCTGACGATGATAAAGGAGGCAGCTGTTTGTGCACTCATATATTCCAAGTTACAAAAATGAACTGAAATATAGGATGCATTGACAGGTGTTAACCAAACAAGATGAGCATAAAAAAAAGAGAGAAAAAAAAAAAAACAGCGAATGAGTTCGAATTTAATTTAATTTACCAAAACAGTTACAGTGAATAAAATAAGAGTAACATTTGTAACTGTACTGTATATGGATGCAATAGCAATAAATACTCTATTTAGATTTTAGATTTGCTGCAACCATCTACTAGTGCTGTTCCAGCACTAACACTAACAGCTTTACTGGGCACTCCGAAAATATGAAATGAAGCCTTAAAAGTGTATAGTTTCAAGAGGCCAATAAAACAACTAGAGGTCTTCCTGAATTAAAATCCTGTTCAATGTGCAAAAGACGACAAAATCGATATCTAGCTAACACAGGAAAGAGGAAAAGAAAGTTTTCCTCAATATCGTCTTGCACAATACACAGGCATCTCAGTTGATAATCTCATGAGATAACACTCTGTGAAGACGTTTCTTTAGGAAATCTTGCTGTATGTTCATAACACCCAATTTGAAATAGATGTAAAGGCCATACACTTGAGAATTTCACAGAAAGATTTTGCGAACACATCAGACCTTTCATAACCCATGGTCCCCTTATGATCTAAAAACCAACAAAAAATAATCCATTGGTCCCGCTGAGAGAGGAATCGACCTGATAGTATTCTCAGACAAGTTAGAAGCTTAACACACAGGGAGTCTAACGCCTTCAAACCTAATAGCTATCAATGGAAATATTGCTTTGCCATTAAATCTCAAACAACTTATACTTTCTAATTGTAGAGTAGATCTAATTCTTCTAATTCTGTCCATGTTGATCCGCCAGTTCCGTATATGGCCACGTTCCAGTAACTGTAGCACCCACACCGCAAATTCCACCACATTACACTGGTAAGAGGGGTTTAAGAGTACACCCCTCGAAATTATGTCTAAACGGTTTGCTGAACGAAAATGTTTGGAGAATGTGCTCAGAGCCCATATGCAAACACATATTCTCTCAATTCTACAGTATGGCTGCAGCCATGGAAAAAGTGCTATTATCTTTCCTGCTGGAGGCGACAACAATAATGCAGAATGTTTGGTATTAAGTTTTATCGCTGGAAGAAGAGAGAAGATATATGTGTGCCTGTACTCGAACCATAGTCCCCACACGTTTGTTACACTTAAATGCCCTGGTACTTGTTATATTAACTACAATAAAGAAAAACAAAGTCGATGAAGGCGATTTGTCTTGTATGGTCCAAACGATAAACTAGGAAGCCACTTCAAACATCCACTCATAAATTCTTACCACGATGGATATTTTCTAAACTCTTTTGCCACTTTAAACTCTACAGAAACATTAGCAATGTATTGCCATCTACTAGTAAGCAACGCGAAACCGATGTAATGAATCATTATTACGGCAAAATGGGTCTATGCCATATATGCTAAAAATTACCAATAATTGATTAAGTTTTCCTCCTGAAAGATAAAAGTCAAAACCATCCTCTTATTTAGATTTTTTATTACCACTACAACAATATCCTATTTATTATCCTATTTATTAATGAGATGCGACACATAGCACTTGAACAAATGCCACTGCATTGTGAGCTTTATACGCTTGTTGTGTTATATAATGCCATTGTTCTCATGAACGCTCTCGTGTTTGTCAATCAAACGGTGGAGATGTTAGCGGATTATCACATGTCACTGGTTTTAATTTCGAATTTTGTTTGCATTATCACTCATTATCTAACCAAATAGAACATATTAGTGTGTGCTGTAATGTTATCAGCCAATAATTATTAACATTGTAAAACTTTTGCTATCATGTTGTTTATAACTTATCTTTATTGTTGATGTTCACTTGATTAAAATTAGAAGTAAGTATTTTCTGCACGCTGTGAAATCTGCATAGTTTGGAATCGGAAAAAATAACCAATTTATTTTTTTAATATATTAGTGTTAACTGCTGTATTTCGATATTTGACAAACATAAGTTATAGTACTGTCAAACATGTGAGTTACATGCATAAAAAGTGTAACTTAACATGTATAAAAAACCCTGTTGTTTTATTACTAATCATATTTTTAACTATACAAACCTGATGGTTAATGTTACTGAACGTCTTCTATAAATTTAAGAACCGAGTCGTTTGGAATGTGAAATAATGCGTTATTTACCTGCATATAAGCAACCATGACATAAGATATACTTATATATGCAAAAATATTAAGATTTTAAGATTTTAAAGATTTTTTGAAATTGAAATTGAATTGAAATTTCTTCAGATTTATTGTTATAATTTTGCCTCTGTTCAAATGGCATTAATTTTAGACCAAACTGTAACAAATTTATTTTTCTAATATTTTTTGTCTTAATTATGTTATTTAAATTTCTTTTATTGATCCACATCTCTACCTTCAAGGAGAAGGGGTGATTTTGAAATCCATCCAAAAAAACCTGGACACATATCTCTACGATCTGAAAGTAATTCTCAACCATCAATAAAGCTTGGACGGTGGAGCTTTCGGGTGATAAAATGTTGGAAATGCATGTATAAAGCATAATCAATCGGAATTTAAATGTATAAATATGTGTTTTGAATATTAAAACATTGTCTATCAATATCCATTATCATCCCTATAATAATAGGAAGAAGAAAATTCAATCCGATGTCTCTTTTCGTTTGTGTCACTGGTAATTTAAAAACGCTTTTATCTGAACGTATCCAAGCTTAGATTAATAAGGATTAAAAAATAATGATTAAATAATTGAATTTACGTTAGATTATTTTACTCACCGGACGATAACTATTTTTAGGCTTTAGTCTAAACTAGACTTAGCAGTTTTATAGTGTGGCAGGATGATCAGATGACACATTGTAGATTGATGACATGATAATATCAACGCCCCACTTGTAGAGACACACTCTTGACACAATAAACACTGATATGTGAAATGGCCTTTATTATATTAAGCTAAAAGGATGAAGCCTCGAGGACCTCATCCCCTCGCCCTCTCCTCCCCTCGGCTACATAGATTACTCTGAACATTAGATAAGACATTAGTACAGATTGTCCTTTAGAATGACAGCAAATTTCTGATATTCACAAGGAATAATAAAAATTATGAAAATAAAAATTCATAACTTTACGATTGTTACATAGAAATCACTTCTATTATCTTGAATAAAAAACCACTTTTGCTTTAAATACGATAAATTCATTTGTTTTAATAAAATATTGCTCATTTCAAAAATTGATTATTGATTATGTAATGTGCTAAATTTTTTATTTTGTAATTTTGTATTTTGTATTAGTATTGTTGTAAATTTTTGTATTTTGAATGTGAGTGAAATATATTTTACATGTTATATTTCACTAAATAATTAATATTATAGGAGAGTCAATAGTAGATTATTAATGAACTTCTAGTACTGAATAAAAATTTTTCAAAGTTTGGACATTATAGAGTGGTACTTTAGAGAAGATAGAGTTTATCTTATTTTTTTAGAGTTTACTTTTTACCTCATACAATGATAGTACAGGCTCAGTTTAATTTAAAACATACATAAATATCACCCTCAATTTTTTAAATAAAAAAAAATTGAGTTTGAAAACTATAAAGACGCAATCAAAAGTAACGGAAAGCCGCAGAAGCCATACAGCCATAGTGATGCATAAAATCCAGTTGGCACAGTTTTATTATTTAAGTATGGAAGTTGGTATAAAGAAGAGTCATTTTGATAACGTTTTATTTAATTAAACTGCCTATTTTTACAAATAAGTCAACATTAATTTTAGTTAGGATGGCTGTTTTGGGAATAATTGAAGGTTTTGTACTTGTTTTGTGCTATATCATGTCCTGTAGCTGTCATGTAAAATTGAAATAAATAAATAAATAATGATTGATAACATGTTTTAAGGAACAATAGACAGTAATACATAATTATTTTAAAGACATACATATAAAACAAAAGCTGTACAATGTAGTACTGAAGGATCCGGTAGAACGTGACAAAAAAGATATCACACAGACAGACAGACAGACGGACATAGTGCCTTTTATCTTATTACCAGAAATAAATAGAGTATTTTCTTCCACTTAGAAGAATCTACGTACCACGTTTCAAGTCTCTAGGATACCATGAAACGTCTCTAGGATGTCTGTAGGTTATCATGAGTTATCTCTCAGATGGACAAACGGACTGCTCTTTGAAATTTTTATCTTAAAATCTACAGACTTCTTTCTCCGACCATATGGCGAATGGTTTTGTTCCTTAAACCAAGCGGAATATGTTTAATATGTTGAATGGATAAACAGTTTCAAATCTCTAAGACCTTTCTATCTTGAGGCGCAGAGGATATTGGTTATGCTTACAAACAACAATTAGCCTTACAAAATGGAAATTATTAATTCACATGCAGTCTATATTTCTAACGTATACACGAACATAATTGTTAAATTTTCGAACTAATTTTAATTGTTACTCATTTGGAACCAGAAACTGTGATGGCGATGTCATAAAATTCAATGACGTAACAATGAGAACTATAATTAAAAAAGAACATTTTTGACGCCTACTAACTGCTTCGGTTTTTTATAGAGATGCAAAGACTGAATACAGTTTCAACTTTGGTATAAAAATCAAATCAAATTAAAATGTTTTGGATCTGAGGAACACCGTATACATATACATGCAGAATATTCACCTTCATTCTGAATACGTAGTTACTTTTGCTTGTTTGTTTTGCAGTTTGAATACAAAATTCTAGCAGAAGAAAAATATGCTTTGCTCTGTTAAAAATCTCTATTATATTAAAAATGTGGTTATGAGGACTATTCACTACATAAATAAGACAATAGTATCTATAAAACGCGTAGGCGAATACCCCTGCCAGTTACAATTTGAAAATAATAATGTTTAATATTCGTTTGTCTACTGAATTGATACGATAAGATTGGACTAAAACTAAACTTATAGAACTAAAATTATGTTTCTATGAGTAACAGTTTTCACGATCAGAGTTACTTTTATACCTCCAAATTTGATCAAACATATTGTTGAGATACCATAATTTACCAATAAATTATTTATCTTTAGTAGCTGTGATAAATATTGTTATTGTTCTTTGCAAACAATACCGTATGTATAGAGTTATACGGTTTATTTAATACCAAATTGTATATAATCGCCATATGTGATCAGATTAATCCAAATTTAATGTTTCATCCTATAAGAAAATATAGAATATAAAATATATTTTAGAAATATTATATATACAGAATATATATATTATATATATATATATATATATATATGAATAATATATATATATATATATATATACTATTATTTATTTTGAATACTTTATTTAAATACATTTTTATTTTATTCATTATCTTAGCGTTCACTTATCACGTTAAGATCCTATCACATCAAATTCCACTGCATGTGTTCGCCTAAATAGATTAGAATCGTTATTGGCATAAAAATAGCAACTTCCGTCCTAAGTCAAAGGTTTTAAACTTTATTTTAATTAGAAATTAAATATTAAGCACGGTATGTTTCTAAAAAAACCGTCACTAAAGGAAGGTAAAAGTACCGATCAGTCAATTTAAGGATACGGTAGCTGAAGGACTAAAGCATTACGGAATTACAGTTTGTTACAATGGGAGGAACTGTTAAAACCAAGATTAAGTGTGTGGCTTGGAAACGAACCAAGTGGACAAACACGGCTAATGTGTGTTTGTGAGAGCTAATTGTTAAAGTGTCTTCAACTTCATTTCGAGCTGGCAAAGTAACAAAGTTGAGGTCGGCCCGTCACTCTCTGACTTCTGAAAAAGCAATAACTTTCCTAATTACAATTTATGGGGCCCACTTTAAAGCACCCTGTGTAAATTCTAATTCGCCCACTGGAAAGTACATTGTATATAAGTAGCGATGTAATTGGGGAAAGCCTTTAATACTAAATGTAGTTACCTCTTTGGCTTCTATTGTTTCAAACGGCAAGATATAGTCCATAATTTCAAATTAGTCCAAGGTTGATTTCAAATTTATTTGCTAAAAATGGTAAAAATGTTGAAGATGCTAGTAATAACTTTAAATCGTGTTTAGTTTCCTACTTGTTTTCATATATTATGGATCATCAAAGATGTAAAATATACGCAGAAAAAATAATATAAATTCATTTCTTATACTACATCTCTTAGTTGTGTTGAAGAGCAATGTAGGGATGAAACTAATGTCATTCGTTGCATTTGTTTCTTAACAAAAATCGAAACTCTGAGTACCAAATCAGCCAAAACCATTAAACGGCATTAAGTGTCTTTTGGTTGGAAAAGTTTTGCCATAGTGAGGTGTGGGAGCCAAGTAAATATTATTTTAAAAATAAGATCTTGTGATCCATACAACTAAATACACTGGAATGAACTCCCAACCTCGTTAAATGGCAGCCGTCAAAATTTGGAATGTCCTATTTCATTAACACAAACCTGCCTTTTTTAAACCACAACAGTGGAAGTTTCTTTTAAATATAAATGTGTTATTATTATATAACTAAATATTAATTTATTATTTTAGCCTTTTCTTCAAGAGGCGTAGCTTGAACTTGAATTTGAAATATAGCGTTTCAGTACTGACAAGATGAAAATTGTGTGACATTGAACACTTTTAATACTTTGAAATGCAACGTCAGGATTTTAGACTATCGCCATGAAATTATGAAATGTTTCTGTCTAACTCCCACTTGTGGGAAGGGTGTGAGTGGATGAGAATCCAGAATTATATTCTAAGGACTCTTTTTTAACTACAACAGAAATCTTATCATGGATCGAAGTTGAAAAATATTTGTCCTGTATTTAACGAGGACCCTAAAAACAATTTTTGGCTCACATACTAAAAATGCCGTATAGTTTGGCTTCCCAGGATGAGTATTCGGTTTCCTTTGGTCTTTGAAACTAAACCAAAGACAAGTTCAAATTATTGAATTTTCATGTCGATGGTAAATCGATTAATATTCAGTTCAATATGTGAGCATACGTGAGGTTATCATTCTTTTTATCTTTCCATAATATATATATATATATATATATATATATATATATATATATATATATGGAAAGATAAATATATATAGAGATAGAAAATATATATAGAAAGATATATATATATATATATATATATATATATATATATATATATATAGAGAGAGAGAGAGAGAGAGATCTTGAATATTTATATATCATTAATTATATATATGTATATATATATAAAATTAAATATTTAATAAACAAAATTTAAAACTTTTGAACCAATTTATATCTACAGGCTTTAAATTAGTCATTGGGGAAAATTGAAATTGGTCACTTTTCTAGAGGACTTTTATTTACTCTGGCAATTAAAATGATTTTTGAGACAATGAATGCTTACTTTCAAACAAGTGATACGATAGAATAATATTTTATTGTACAGGCTGCCAAACTAAGAAGAAGGTATAAACAAGTTTTCTATTCAATAGTATATTATAAACTATGGAGGCTAAATCAAGAATGTACCTAACTATGGGGAGACTCCATTTTAATAAACTCTGGAAGTAGCAATACATCACTTTTGGTTGTATTTTAACAGTGTCTTCACTTATTTATAAAAATAAATTGTACTAAAAATTTTTTCATATTTTCTGTAAAATTCTGGTCAGGAAAATGAGCAATGCTTTTCAATTCAACTGAATATGAAAGTTCATCAACATCTGGCAGATGCGTGAGGTTCCTCCGCCCCCATAGATATCAGTGTTTTAATTGAAGAGAAAGCCACTTTCAATGAAGGCTTGCCTATACTTTCAACAAGATAGAGTAATTCTTTAGAAAAGCAGTTGTACAGAGTGTGTTATAAAAATATGTATTTAAAGGTAAAATGAAGACGGTAATTTTCCGGATTTAAGATGATCGTCAGACCTGACCACTTTTGATTATATATATATATATATATATATATATGATAACGTAAAAATAACTGTTTCTTCATAGTGTTTTTGCACAAAGTTATTATTATTTAACATAAGAAGTATTTACAGTTTGAAGGATCTGTATATTGTACATAACGGAACCAGAATAGCACCACTTGTGAGGCTGAAATTTGATACTTCAAATTTAAATCCACAAGGATCTTATTCTATAAAACTATTTTAGATTTTACCTACTTTTCATTTTTTTAAGTTCCAGTTTAAAGGTTGGTTTTACTTTTTATTTCTTGTGAAATAAAAACGTGATAGTGATTTTTTAATGCACCCCAAAAAGTAGGCTTACTGCAGTAAACACAACTAAAATGTTGGGGTGGGGGTATGTCAATGTAAGCAGCATTTTGGATTCATAGTTCAAAAAAGAGGATTTTATGGGAGACCAAAAAACAAAACATGTTGAAGGCGAGTGGTAATTTCAATGTGTCAAAAACGCACAACCATACATATATTTTCAAATAATTTAAATATTTTGAAACATTTATTGAAAGATTACCTTAAATCTGGTGTTTTACCAAACGAAAAACTCAAAAATTCTCTTTAACGTACCCAAAAAGGTACACATACCTAACAAGAAAAGTTATATTAGTTTTCTTGTTTTAAGGTAAATTTAATTTTTTTTTTGTAAATTTGAAAATCTGCTTAGGTTTTGAACAGTTAAAATTGCCAGGTTACTAGGACTTCAAACTTTTAAAATATGGCAATTATTTCTTAAAATTCTTAAATGTTTTAAAATATAATTGACTAATGTATATTATTACTAATATATTTCTTAATAGTTATTGAAATGGATTTAAGTTTTGAAAATACGTATATTAGGACTGTAATAATGGTTTTCTTAAATATGACAAATACTTTTGAAACATTTCAGCTTTGTTTCTGAAAAAGCACATTAAAACGTCTCATGTATATTATGTTAAAAAGGGTAAAGATACTAAAAAACACAATTTTTATTTGTGCATATTGCAATTTTTATGCGGAATCAAAATTCAAATTGTAATAATAATCCAAATAACGCTATTTACTCTGTTTCCAAAAATAAGGTATGAACTGTTAATTTATACAAAATCAAAAGGCAATTTCATAACAGTTTTCTTACAGAAACCTGTCCATAGCATATGCTTGCTTGTGTACGCCAGTAACATAAGGCAATTGTTCTATGACAGTGTAGGTTGTGTTATGAGGAACGAGGAACGGACACAAACCAGAGGACGAGAGGGAAAGCCGGAAATAGACTGGTTGAAATCCAATTATTGCGGACTTTGTAGGATAGAGTGAACATGGCACCGCCATCTTGGGGGATTTGTTGAGCATCTCCTGACAGTCTGTTGTATTGTCTGATGGAGCTGATATTCTTGTACGTAATAATATTTGTAAAAGCACATGTAAGTATAATAAGTATAGGTGTTATTAAATAATATACTATAAAATAAATTATGATCTGCATTATACGAGTGGCACCAAACTTGTGGTTGATTTGCTTTGTTTATGCTTATATTAAAAAATAAAATGCCTTGTTAGTGTTAATTATTTGCTTTTAGCAAGATAACAAATCCAAGCAATGCAATTGTGTATGTTCTTCGGATAGTCCTTTACGATCCTACAATATGTAGTCGTCTACAACCTGGCTAAACGTAGTTAGGAGTGCCTAAATCTTTTCACTTCCACAACAGGCAGAAGCTCAGAAGAGTCTTCGACTTACAACAAACTGTGTTTAGGGGAGACGTCGGTAGTAAAAGGTTGTGACTGCAGCTGTTAGGTTGTTATTTAACCCTAATTAGCATGGCTGTCGCACTGCAGTTAGCACCTCGCGTATGTATGTCAAGTTAATTACAGGCATTCAATTTACAAGCAAACATTTTTTTTAATAGAGAGCAAATAAAAGTCGAAATCAAAGAACAATTTTACAAAGATTCACGTAAGTGCCAAAAATAACGCAATAAAATCTAGTAATCAAGACATCAACGTTTTAAAGAAAGCTATGACGAGAGCTAAGTGGATTTTTCAGAGAACATTTAGTAATTTGGATCGAAAGGTTTAGATATCCGAGTTTAAAAATTAAACTCCATTCTGCAATTATCTAAAATTTGGTTGAAAGGGGGAAACTTGTGATCAAGTTTCCCAGTTATGAATTTTCAATACTAGAATGTAGATTTTTAAAGTTGCAGAGTGGTTGAAAAGTGTGAAAAACCAACACATTTTTGTTGTTATCTATAGTTATTGTTTTAAATAGTTTACTTTATAAGTCTAAAGGCGGAAATAGTCAAGCACTTAAAGTGAAACTCTCATTATTGTAGCTTTACTGGTTAGTTTGTTGGTTGACTTTAAAAGTCAAGAATCTAACTTTTTGATCAAAGATCAATTGTAGTTGCGATATTAGTTCAGTTTAGAAAAGAAAGTAATCAATTAAATTCGCTTTAATTTAGAAATCTAAAATGTTGACAAAGTTTTAAACTGTTAGTGCCTAATTAACGATAATTAAGGAAAGGGTCACTTACGGTTTGTCTTCACGGTGTCAGAACTAGGAGCAGAATGATTTGAATTTCGACAATTATTAAGAATTCCTGGTGCTCTCCCTACCCCAAATGATCTAGTTAATTTCTATTGGTCAAACATTATCTAGTATTACTATAAATGGTAATGCACAGAGGTGGCGAACTGGGATTGGTTTGTGGTTTGAACTAGATCATAGTGCTATTTTTATTATATCAATTGATAACTCATATCAGCTTCTTGAGGGAAACCTACAATGTCCCATTTCCCATGGGAAAATAAATTTATAACAGTCTGAAAATCAAAATCAAATAATTGATAATGAAACTTTAACCATATTTTGAGCTGTGTTGTAAATTTCCACTTTATTTGCGTAATATATCGTGCTACATATTTACAAATAGACCATTATAAGAGACTTTAGGCAAGGATGAGCAAAAGTAGGGATTAATACGGTTAACGCCGATACTATAACATATGCGGGGTGATTGTTTCAACGTGGATTGCATTGGTATCTCAACAAACATTGCATAACTACAACTCCTAAATGGGGTAGATTTATTAAAAAAATTACCCAAAAATAAAAGTGCATTTTAAATCGATATCGATCATATTGTACAGGGTGTTCCTTTGCAAAACTTAAAGTTGTCCACAATATTGAAAAATGACTGAGAGTTTACGAAGTTTTTAAAATAGATTTTTAAAGTGAACGAATGCAGTAAGAATTTAAGTAAGAATGAATGCATGAATATATTTACTTCCCAAATATATGTACCATATTTTAATCTTAACTAATAAACTTAATGATATAAAACAATTGTTTTAATTAAAGAAAGTTGGTTGCAACAACGAAAGAAGCACCGTAAAGAAAAGTATTGCCCCGTGAAATGAGCCTGTATGGGTTATAGTGCCCGTGCGCAGATTTGACTTGCTCATGCTTAAATTAATAACGAATTGAATATTTAACACGTATAAATAGAAACTATAATGAAAGGGGTAAAACTCTTTTTTTTAATTAATTAAATTTAATTTGTAAAGTGTTAAAGCGTGAAGTATTATTAATTTAAAAGAAGTTTACAATAGGATATATAGCAACAAGGATAAACATGATCGCCGCAGATTACAATGCTACTGTCCTAGTGATAAAATGTTGATGGGAAGGAGGGTAGGCTACCCGTATTTCGTAGACAACACTGCCTCTTCATCCTCAATAGACAATGATTACAACCATTGGTTAACTTTCCTTTAAAGATAATGTCGACATTTTTTAACAAAATTTTGGAAATTTTTTACTGATATTTATAAAAAAGAACGTGAGCTAGATAGTATGGGTTGGTGTTTGAAAAAGACTTAGTTAATTGAAAGGTAGAGTTCCTGTAGATCTATAATAATGTGTGCTATCGGTGTGTTGAGTTGTTTAAAATAGATCACCTAAAGTTTTATATGCATGTGAATTAAAAGAAATGTTATAAAAGGCTTTCTTACTGTAAACATTTTAGTTTTTTTAAACAAAATGTTAGTTGCGAATCAAAGACTTTTTTAAAGCCACTTTAAAAATGTATTTATAAACTGTGGACAGAACAACAAGATTAGATTTGTAAGCTGCTCCCCCCCCCCCCCCCAAGAAATGATCCCAAATGCAAACAGAGAATAAGCGAATGTATAGTAAACCATTTGAATTTCTTGAACAGCAAGAATGCCCTATGGTTCTTAAAGGCAAAAATATACTTTTGTGTCTTTTGTTTCAGATATTCAATATGATCAGAGAAGGATCACCCATTTAAAATTTTTCATCTGGCTTAAGGTTTGAAAGATACCAATCCAACCCACTTTACAAATTTATCCTGTACACCTACGCTTTACACACTTACCATGCAGAATAGAGAGTGTTGCAACAAATAATAACCGCACTGCATCATATCGCCTACATATTAAAATAAATAGCTCGTCTAACTATCACTTGGGCAGTTGAAGTTAAATTTAGTAAATATTTATTACCACTCTTAGTTATAAGTGTTGGTTTAAGGGCTACAACTTCACATTACAGATGATAGTGTTCAATGCAAAGTATATTTAACGTACAAGACTCTTGTGTTTCACCTACTAAGTGTGAAGTATGAAGTATGGTTGATACGACTTTCAGATCTTAAAGCATAGAGATCTCAACAAATTATAATATAATATGTATGATTGGCTGAGCATTGCGAAGCCTACGACTCGAGGGGCTGGAAAATGTTTATTATTGTCAGTAAGTCTATGTGCACGATATTTCGGAAACGAACTGGCCTACAGACTTGAAACTCTGCATGAAGACTTATTTCTATATAGGCAACACTGAATTCGGTAATGGTGCATGTTACTTCATGGGATGTGGTTGAGCGTTATACAAAAATTTTGTTTTAATCATACTGAACGAGAAAATCGCAGAATAAATAAATACTAAACAAATTTAGTACAATCAAATGATTTTAACATGTGACCCAACTACTGCAACACATAAAATATCGAACTCTGAGTTTAGCTCCAATTCACCGTCCTTTCATTACAGCGTCTGGTATCTGACGCTGTCTCAGACTTGACTCCTGGAATGTGGAGTTCGGTCGAATCGCCATTCCTACCATAGCTACTTTATGTGTAGAAGGCAAACGGTTGCTTCACTGTGCTTGTAAATCGTGTCTATCACATCATTCAATTGTGTTCCTTATGAGAAAATAAGACTACGACTTCACATATTTATCGGCGTCTCTGATATTAAACGATACAAATGGGCTTCTTCGTCGTCGACTTTCTTTAGATCTCTTCAGACGAACATGACCCCAGATTCTAGGAGTCAAATCTGAGAAAGCGTCAGATACTAGAAGCTGCAATGAAAGGGAGGTGAACTGGTGCTAAATTCACGGTTCAGTAGAATCGGCCCTTCACTATAGCTACGTTACATACAATATTATCTTTTGGTGACTTGGTGTGTAGAATTTTATCATCTAAACATTGCTATGATACAAAACTTAATGAAAAAAAATATGGAATTATGTGGCAAGATATCTCGTGAGAGATTTTATTTGTAGACTGTATATTTTACATGAAACTTATTTTCTACATAGAAAAAAATGAGTTATCTATATAATGAGTTATCTATATAATGAGTAATCTACATATAGATGAAGATTTCCACCGTGGAATTTGGTCGAGCGTTATTGAAAGCTATATGAACTTAGTACAAAAAGTCTCTTTTGTGAAAATGTAAATTTATTTTTGTGTAGGACTGGCCGTTTGTCCTCAGGACATCTCGATAATGACATGCCACATCTGCGAAGCCTGTTACAACATACAGTACATGGTTCAATCACAATCACCAAGAAATAATATAATTGAAACAAGAAGAAAATATAGAATTTATAAAAACATACATAGATGTATATCCATTGAAGGAAGATCTATATTGCGATGTTGCTCTGTCTCCTTTTAAAAGCGATACTCGTAAATCAAACTAGCAAAAGAAAGCTCATCTGTTCGGGATCTATATTGATTTAACTGGAGAGGACCGCAGGTCCCCGGTGACAGTATCGGATATAGACTGGGTCGGATCCAATTATTGTAGGCTTTGTGGGATGGAGTGAACATGGCGTCGCCATTTTGTGGGATCTACCGAGGACCTACAGACAGCCCGCTTTATTGTCTCAGGTCTCTATGTATTATATTATATTTGTTAAGATTCTCCACCTGTACCTAATCATAATGCATTTATATATTATGTTTGAAAAGTCTTGCAGTCATTACATTAATGATGCTTCAAAATAATAGACATAATAATTTATAAATTATGTCTCTCTATGTTGACCAATTAGCCTATTGCTACGTAAACCAATTTAACGAATCTTTAAAATTGTTGTACTCAGTCTTTCGATCACATGTTAGTTACGGCATTTAAACCCATGTGTGACACAAATAACCAAATGCAAAATAATGTATGTAAATAAAAGGGGGACTTGTGGTGTCCCTCGGCCATTGGGAGATCCGAGTTCGAGTTCGGCGGAGAGTACATTTTGTTCGTAGTGTATTAAAATATACTATTGCAACGTTACTTGCTATCGATAAATGCGTTAAGATACTCGTGGCCCCATAAAAGTAAGTAAGTTTTTGTTAGTTTACATACAATAATACGCGGAGTATCCAACATTTATTGTTCCCATATTTCAGTCATAAAAAGGTTAAAAAAGTTTGAAACATTTATTTTTGAAATTGAAATTAATATTTGCTTAAAGAAATATAACAATATTTTTTCACAAGTTCTGAGGGTCAAAGCACCTGAATTCATCATCGTCTCATTAATTTCATACGAATATTTTAGATAGTTTTCCCTTTGAAAAAAAAAAATAAACATCGGTAATATAGAAAGCAGTACTGAAAATTTGTTACACTGTACTAAAGAAGCATGACTATGTATCGTTTGCAAAAGTTAGATGAATGTTGTATACATAGATTTACTTCATTAATCAGTGGTAAATCGGGAAGTAATGATCCAGCCAATGCAATGATTGTTGTATGCAGGCTAGGCACTTGATGCCACGTAATTACTGGTCAGTACGTACAGAGCCCGCGCACATGACGAGTATTACTGGCTGTTTGGACCGCGCTTCCATCGGGTTATCCGGACTTAAACCGGGGAATTAACGGTTGTCAAGCCTTCGAAATAACCGGCTGGATTTCCCTTATCGGTATTTAGGCCAGATTTACTTGAAAGAACACAGGAAAATCATGGAGTTTCTTTATCCAATGCTAAATATTTATCGTTAGGAAACATGGTCATAGTTATTCAGCACCCAAAATTAGACAAACATGAAGTGATGATTGTGCAGAGTAATGATTTATTTATTTCAACGGCAAACGCCAATTTTATACAGAAATCACAAAAAGTAATTATGGACAAGATGTACTAAAGTTTTCTTAGGAGCTAACAAGACAGAGAGTAAATAGTAACATACAATAAGGAGGCAAGAACAGCAAACAACATAGGCAACAACTGTACAAGACTGGAAATTGTAAGGCTAGTAAACACTTTATAGCAATAGGACATAGAGCATAGAGCCTAGGGAGAGCTATCAAAATAAGAAATAACAACAATTAATTAAATACTATGAAGGGAAAACAGTAAATAAACTATATAAAAAGGACTAACATCAGTAAAGAATCTAAGATAACAGTAGGATAAACTAGAGTGGGATTGAGTCAACAGTGTATAGGGCTGCAGTTTTTATAATAACTGAGAAATAAACTATATATATATATATATATATATATATATATATATATATATATATATATATATATATACCACTATAATGAGGGGAGTCGACTCAAAGGTTGATATGATTGTTTGATGATGCCATTAGCATTAAAATTCTTATTTAATATTATCTTTTAGGCTTAAAGGCACTATGTGATCCGGTTCACACAGCGTTAAAACAGTGTCTACAGAACTTACTTCTTCAAATAATTAACCTGTCGGTAATCACTCGAGTTTCAGCCAATCACGATAAAGCTTTGTCCCGTTAACTCATCTGTACAGACGGATGCTTATTATTGGCCGGTTTAAAATCTGTTGACTGAAGGTGGCCGAAATATTTCAAGAAGTTTATTGTGTAAGCAATGTGTTGAAGCTGTGTGAACTGGAAGATGATGTTATTTATTATTATTATAATTCAGTGATAAAAATATAGAATTATTAATACTGTCACTAATAAATATAGATACATGAAAAGAGAAATACCACTTCGCTATCTAAAATATACAGTGTATATAATATAAATCTAACGAACATAACGTAATAGTCTAAAAATGTACTAATCGATTCCGCAATCTGGCGGTGAATGTAAGTAGTTAAATCTATTACGCAATCCATTTTAGTACGCTCTCGCCACCAGAAGAATCACGACTACAGATGCTAGCCTATACTATGGGACACAGATTTATGTGTTCCTTACACATATTCCAATTGAATTCATGTCTATTTCGTGATTATACACCATTTCGAGAATCTACGCGGAGTATAGGGAATTTCTTCAATGAGTGCCTTATTCTATCCGCCTCTCTTTGTTTGGCCTGTGAGCTAGCACATGGTTTTGAAGTAAAGAGCCGTAATATAAATTGTATTTAGGAGTTTTTGCCACTATGACAATAGCAGAATAAAAAGATTCTGTTTAGAGAAAAGAAGGAATTTTTCGAAAATTCAAACGAATTTATAAAGAACAATACAATTTAATTTATTCTAAGAAAACCTTTTTTTAATTTTAAAATTTCTTGTTTCGGAGACGAATTTTATGTATAGTGTTACAATTTTTGATCAATGTATCGTTTGATTTCACTTGTAATCCGCCCCCTCCCCCCAGTCGGTGCTGTTATGACAATGCTATAATTTCCGTATAACAAGGAGTGATACAAATCACATAGATAAAGGTGTTAGATGCATCTAACTACATGGATACTTAATAAACATTAGTATAGTAATACTGAAATTAAAATCTGAACTTATTCGTCTTCTTAATTGTAGGGTATAACAGTTTAAATCGTTAAGAAAGTAACTACACTGTTGCCATACTTTCTGACTAAAGGGTTAGTTTTAGTTAATTGTTTTTACAATGTTATTGATGTCGACTTCAAACAGTAACATACAAAATTATACTCTTATACCCAACAAAGTCTATTGGTTTTATATTTTTTAAATATATTCAAGATAAATTGTGTGACATCAACTAAACAATTTTTAAATTGAAAATAAAAAGGCGAACAAGGAACTGAAAAATATTGAAAACATGCAGTAACATTTTTGTAATTCTAGAAAAGTATATAATGTCTAAAATTACTAGATTATTTTCAAGTCAACTTACAATTATATTTGATTTATTTAAAGAAGGGAAAAATTAATGGTTAGGAGATTAACTGTAGAAAATCTATAATGTTTACGTATTTCTCGTCTGCTGTATGAATTTTAGTTACCCTATGAGTTAGCATTTAATATATACTCGTAGATTAAATAGCCCCATATATTTAACCAAACGTTTAACCTTATCTTAAACAATAATGAGTTTAGAAATGTGCTCATAAATAGTATTAGAGCATGGTTGTAAAGTTTCAGTTATTCACTAAAATCGTGTTTCGACTGAATTTTGAAAATATTTACAAAGAAGTTCATCTAGGAATATTACAATATTTTAAATATTAAAAATAGCATATTATAATTAACAAGAGTTTATGATTAACAAACAGATTTTATCATTAAAGATCAAACCGTTTTCGTGACAGAAGTTTTGTAGTAAATTGTATTCTTTTCAATAATAATGTACAATTTATTCGACTAATACGTTTAGAATCCCGGCTTTCTTGATTCTTGGAGTGAATATTTAAAAGTTATAAAAGTTTAAATTTACTAAAAAATCAATGATAATAAAGAATTTTTAATTTTGAGCACATGCATGTTTAAATTTGTAGAAGTAAGTTACTCTGAAGAAGGCGATTGCTTCTGACGCTCATAATACAGAAAACATTCAACGCCCATATATGTAGCAGACAGCGAGGGGATAAAATCCTCCCCTAACATCATCCTTTTAGCCTAATCTAATAGAAGTCGCCGACTCTGATAGCTGTGTTAAGTTAAGAGGTTTCCCTACTGCTTGAACATGAGTATCACACGTTGTGCTCAAGTTTACAGGACTTACATTTGGCAAAGAACATTCGAATACAAAATAAGATATATCTCTAAACATTCTTAAGATTTTTGTAAGTTGTAATAATTGGCTGAGCGTCAGCGAAGCCTATCTTTTGAGAAGCTGGAAAAATTTAATTTCTGTCTATCTGTCCGCACGATATCTCGAAAATAAACTGACCTATACGTTTAAAACTTTACATTAAGATTCATTTCTATACAGGCAACAATGAGTTTGATTTTGGTACATGTTACTCCATGGACTTTGATTGATCTTTAGTGAATATTTTTACATAGGTCGTATGGAATTTTTGCCACTGTGCCAACGAGAAAATAAAATAGCAGAATAAATAAACGACTAAACACGCTGCGTGCAATAATTTCATATTTAAAATATGACGCATTTAAACATGTAGTTTATTCGTACAGTCAAAGGAAAAAAGTATTATTTGAACACTGCTATGGAACCAAATTTGTCAACAAAAACGTGAATGTGTTATATGGCAAGATATTTAGGGAAAGATTTCATGTATACGTAGACAAAAATGAGATTATATTACGGTGCATATACAACCATGGAATTTGCTAGTTGTCATTAGTGTTTCAATTTCTTTTCTGTATAATTCCATGTTTGTCTATCTGTCCATAGGTTATCTCAGGGATGAAATGAGCTACAGATTTGAAATTTCGCATGCAATCTCAGCGAAGCCTGTTACGCGACACGTAATGTGGCGTACTCCTCCTAGTAAATAAATAAGTCAATCTGAACAGATTTGATGGAGAATCGTGCAGTTAAGTACTAAAGGGGGGAAGGGTACAGGAAATCGAGTGTTGTATACATAAGCATTATACAGTCAGACGTGTATCCAACCCTGTTAAAAAATAATTTATATTGGACAATATTGGACTTTAGAAAGGTACGTGAAATTTAATTTGGTACAAATGCTATAAAAGTAGTTTGGCTCTTTAAATATTGTCCTCATTTTGCTCACAAATTACGCGCTTCGCTGAATTGCATAGCAATTTTAAAACAATACCTGTCAATTATCTGTATTTAAATGTCACAGGCACTGAAATATATTGGGTTTATTGAAATACGGCTGTACAAATTACTATCAAGATAGACCAGGTTAACACTACATGATCTTCCTTGTTGCAGATGGGTTAGCGAGCTGCAGTTCGCAATCAACATGTTGTTTATGCACTGGATTAAACTAAATTACATCCGCCGCACAACGCATTTGTGGACTTGTTGGAATTAGTTCAGATACGACTACATATTACATCCTTGATGCGACATTAATTTCAAACCTTTACTATATAAGCAATATAAATTATTATTTTTAAGGGATTGTACGTATTTTATAGTTTATAATGTAATAAAGATCTTAAATATAATTTACAATATTACATTTAAATCAATTTATTTTCCAGTTGACATTTTTTCTATCAATAAAATATTTTCCAATTTGTCACATAATCTGATTTTTGTAATTTTCCCCACAAACATTACGCACATTGCTTGTGTTTTGTAAATAGCCGATTTTAAGATTTGAATGGAAATATATCTTTTGGAGAATCTTTAATTAAATAAATGGGTTTCGTAAATACGTTTTCTTTGTGTTTGGGAGGTTCTTCAGTACAAGGCAACAGTGTTACATGAAGCGGGTATGCTTAGATATTAGTAAGCTAGATGTAAAATCTTAATATCCCAAAATAATTTTTAAATTATTTCGATTCTTAATAAAAAGGTTTAGTCATAAACAATGGTTTTTCAAACATGGCTTTAACCATTATCCCTATATAACGTCCCTGTCGGGCCCTAAGAAAATAGAACTTTGTATATTAAAGGTGTCAAAGTTCCAAAAGTTTATAAATTCCCCACGTATCTCAGTAGAGATACCAACAACACATGAATAGGTAGGTTACTCAAACTTTCCTTTGAACGTTCTCATCGCGTAACGTTCCTGCTATACTTAACGTTTTTGTCTACGTAATACTATTAAATACCTGTCAATTTAATCCTCTGTTAAACGCATCCCGCTTCTTTAATTAATGTCCCTGATTAACTAAATTTTCTGGCAAACCTAACCACTAAATTTTGGCATCTCCCACTTTGGGTTACACAGATTCAGCCAAACTCCTTAGGACCCTACTAGCCGGTGACAGTACTCGTAGATAAAATCCATGTACAATTGACAAGTTAAATGCAAAAAGGGCAATTCTGAAAAAAACTATGGTTTTAAGAAAAATGTATTTCAAGTTTACGATACTTAAGCAATTAGTTGATTGGTTTAGTTATTGGGCTTGTGTACATATAAGGTTTCAGGATAGTTTTCCAGTTTTTGGCTGCATGAACAATTTCAAATTCGTTAGACTTTGCTCTTGTCTCCTTCAGCACTTTTACATATTATGGTGAAGATTCAAAATTCTCATAATTTTAATACGATTATAATAAATATAAAACCTTTTGTAACACCTATATTAAAAAACCGTTAATACCTTGAAAACACCTTGTAATTTTATTTTGAGAACACTCAAAACATACGATGTACTCAAAAAGGATACAAATGTCCATTTATAAAAAAAACTATTATTAAGCCAAACGGCCTGTCATCAGTTTGGTTCAAAGACCACCGCTTAGAAAACAACACAGGAAAAGAGAAGTCGCATTATAGTATAGAAAAAAGGCAATTCTGCACCTACTTCCTAAATTATAGTATCACGATATCATTTTAATCTGAGTTATTTAAACGATCATATTAGATTATACAGATGTCTTCGTCCTAAAACCTAACGTAACTTTCACAATGGCAGTCCTCTTCAACATTATACAAATATATTTTATCAATCATCAGTGGCAGATGATTACCATCCCCTTTATTTTCTTTCTCCTATCCAGTTAGTTTTATCATAATGACTGAGTTTATCAGCCAGGTTATCATTAATTATTATAATCCATACCTTGTTTATTGCTGCTCTGTTTCATACAGTTTTCGTTATTATGCAGATTTGTATTCAGATTCAACATATTGCAATTTTCCTCGCCATATCTCTTACCTAAAATCTCTGCATAACTTCACTGAACATGACCACCAGAGTCCAAACCAACCCTCACTCAAAAGTTCTATGCTTTACAGCGTGGCTTGTTGAAACAATAACTGTCCCAAAAAAGCTCAAGAAAGTCGGAACTTGGGTTGGTATAAAAAATGATGGTATAACTATCTCGGCTGTTTTTGGCCAGTTTGGTACGGCCTTGGATTCAGTATGAAAGTCGTTCAAACTTTAAAAAAATAATTAAAATTCCGTTATTTACAAATCTAGAGTAAAAATAATAATATTTATAGAATAATTATAACGTTTGCTAAACATTTTGTATTATCGATTGCATAACTGGGTATTGGTAAGGTGAAAAAGATAAAACTTGGTTCAAATATTTATCTTATAAATATATCGACCAAGTTTGTTAGCCAGCTCGGTGCGCCTTTTCGTTCTATTATAGCGGCAGTTCAAACTTATTTAAAAAATTAGCAACTCTCAATAAAGAATAGACAAAAAACTTGTGGTTATTAATTATCTTCTAAACATTATGCTATAAACAATATTTTTGTAACTATAGATAGTTTTCGAGATACTGAGCACATGGATACCCCATGAGAATAAATTATCAATATTTCAGTTGTCAAAATATCCTTAATCCTTCCAACTGGGCCTGTGACTTATAAAATGCTGATAGTTAATGATTTTTTTGGTAGACTTGCTAAATTGACTCTGTTTGGAAAATCAAATATAAACTTTAAAACATAAAGCAAAAAATAAGAAATATGTTTCAACGTTTACAAAACAAAATTATATCACAATAAACGAGCCTGCTATTAATATCTCGTTAATAATCCACCATTTCACCGATAATCATTCACAGATGTATTTGTACCACTAAGCTAGATCATTAGTGGGGTGAAATGGATAGCAGACTTTTCAGATTTTATTGGACTTGCACACAGATTAACACTTTTAATGGGATACACGATGCATTAAAAGGGATCAAAAAATTATCGACTATTTAAATAGTGCTTACTAATTAAATCTGTAGTTAAAAACTCTTGTTGACATTCAAAGAGTAGGCTACTTGTCAATGATAATAATAATACTCCCTTCACATCTATAATTATGCTCGCAATGGTGCAAACGTTGAACCTTACCTTAAAAACTTAAATTAATCTTAGAAAATATTGAATTATTGAAGAAGTTTAAGAAAAAGTGAATTTTTAAACATTGGTGTAGAAAATGTTTAACTTTTTTCCAATATATTTTTTAATAAATTACATCATACAATCAATTAATAGTTTTCCTAACCGAAAAACGTGAAAGAATTCCCCAAGAAATTAAATTTACCGATTTACATTCTCTATACGCTGTCCGAGAACCGTGGCACCTTTTCTTTTTTTTTTTGGGGGGGGGGGGGGGGGTTATAATGTACCTCCACCGACACAAACGCTCTCGTATGCCCACTCCTGTGCTCCCAATGCACACACAGTAATCATATTTATTAATTTCCATGTATTTCAATTAATTTTTATTATATTTGTAATCATAATCATAAAATAAATATAATGTGCCATAATACGACGATCGCAGGGATACTAAGAAAGCTGACATTGAAGTTAATATAGAAGTAGCTTATATATTGAAATCAACATGCCACCATTTTAACATGTCACATGTATCGTGCGTTTAAACAATGTTCTATATTGTACTATCACTAGTATAAATGAATACAACATTTTCCAATATAACTTTTATTTTGTGCAAGGCGTTTCGGAATCAAAGATTCCGTCATCAGGCATTTGTGAAGTGAATCACAATCTTTGAATCAGAATCTTGGATTCCGAAATGCCTTGCACAAAATAAAAGTTATATATTGGAAAATGTTGTATTCATTTATACTAGTGATAGTACAATAAACCTTTTTTACAATGCTCCAATATTTTACAATGTTCTATATGTTTATGACCAAATGAGAAAAATAATTGTAGTACGTTATTCTTCCAGTTGATGAATCAGGAGCAGTCGAGTTGGGGCGATGCCCTGTGTTAGTGTGAGTACCGGTAAGAGTATAAAAATGCCTCAGGGGCTACGGTTCTCTTGCCACTCTGAGTATGATCTTTCGGTACGTTCTGAATATTACGATGTTCTCTTGTTTCTGATGATCGTGAATATTGTACAAGGGTTAGAGAAGACAACAAATTTGCTAAGCTTTTGCGTAATGAATATCATCCATCTCAATGGTGTCAAAATTTGATTGCGTTTTAAAAGAAATTCTATCTGTTAGTTACAAAAAGCTTAAAATCAGTATTATAAAATGAAAAGTTGGGTGTATATATCAACACAATAGAGGTAAAAACCTATAAAATTAAACAGCTGATTATTGATGGAGCTGTTAATTGGTAAAATATAGCGAAGATGTGAACTGCTGAAACATTTCTTGTTTCCGTAATAGCAATAACAGTTTCCACTTCAACAGACCACATACATCTTACACGGTGGGCCGCCAACCTGGTAGAAAATACAAAAAAGTGTGCATGAATATAGATAAATCTTGATAATGATGTATGACTGTTTGTATTTACGACATGTTATGTAACATACATTAAACTATATGTACAACATTCTCAAACTTTACAGATATCAAAGATTTAGATTAAACTTAATCACAGGCAGTTGACTAGCTATTTGTACAATTTGTTTGAAAAGTCAAAAAACGCTATAATTTTGTATACTAATGCAGATAAAATCTACAATACTTGCACAGTTTTGTACGGCTATTTGAACTACTTTTTATGCTATAACCGTCGTCATAAGCCTACATTGAGAGGTCGGCTAAAGAAGGGTGTCATAGAAATCTTAAATGTAAGCATGTGTCGAATCATACCTTATTTAAATATGTCAATAAACAGAGTTTACCTAACGTTTAGTTTGCAACTGTGACAATTTCTATAATGAACTTGAAATTTTAATTTTATAGGTATTGAAATTCTCTTTCAAAATACATTATACATTAAAGTTAATATTAATTATTTTTTACTAACTTAACTTTGATAATTTCTGCAACTAACGAGGAAAACTTTTAATAGTAACACAGACTACTATGAGCTTCATAACATTTTATAAATATATAAATAGCTAAATATGACCAACTTAGTCAACGGTATACAGTAAATTAAGAGTCTGTATTTTATGACGAATACGAGAAAAGGGTTGTTGAATTATGAAAATGAACTGTTTAACCTTGTCACTAGTTGAATCAAGTCTTTCTTAACATTTTATTACTTTATAACGCAATAAACAATGGTGTCACAATGGAGACGTTTACTTTTACATGGATTTCGAACCACATGGACAACGATCATGTCTATATACAAGGCCTTACTTTTTGGCAAGCTGTTAATGTTTCAAAGCCAAAGTCCATCTCTTCACCGTGCAAGAGCTGCGACCACCATAGCAAGGTCATCAAAGAGGTTATTTCTCTCTGGAAACTCAACTCTCGATAGCTCGACTCTTTACAATTTATCCTAAATCGACTTCAAAATGTGACCGCCAAGCAGTTGAATAGATGACGCCAACTGTTATTGAACACAATAACTTTTCGTGACACGTGTCCGTCATGGCCAACACTCAGCAAAAACGTTGTTTTTCGCTAAAAAACCTTATCCCCCTAACTAATTTGTTATTTTGTCAGCTGGAGAGTCAGAAGTTCCACAATTAGTAGGTTCCTGGATCTGTTTGTCCGCTTGTGACTTAACTTTTGGAGACCGCACATTTAACTTCATTAAAGGTCCGCTGTCGCGTCTCTTTATTTCCCATTTTAGCACAGGGACTTCTCATCTGTCAAGTCCAATATGATGGACTCGGTGCTGACAAAATATTCTCTAGTAATAAAGAAATTTATCAATCAATATTTTAGCACATTAGTTGGAGCTTCGGTGTAATTTTAGGAATTTATTGCTTCCCATCAGATATCAAGGTAGGAGATGTCAGAATAACTTATAATTATAAATAATATTATAGTTACACACTATATTCAATTTCACCGCGTCAAGTGTGGAAGGTTTTACGTTCATCTCATTAACTTACCGACCTTACTAGCTTCACTCGCTGTGGGCAGTGTATTTTTGCCAATGGCGCAGTGCAGCGGTACGACGTCAGTAAGCGTGGCTGCTGCTTGGTGACCGCTGAGCGATCCTGTTCTTACAAGCAGCTGTACAAGCAGCTCACCGGCCCGGCTATTGGTGTTGGTTCGGGAGTCACCTTCAAGAATCTGTCTCCAGGATGTGTCAGAGAGGGTTTCTTAGCCTTAACTTCGCCTGGTGAAATAAGACATTTTTTACCTTTAGCTTTTTATCTCGACAGGGCCATTCGGATGGGGTCTTTGGCAATATTCTTATGCGATCTTCTCATCCACAGCGAACATATCTACTCACTTCATCTATACATCGGAATGGAAGCAAACTTCCAACCAACTCGCATTTTGTTTCAACAATCTTTTTGATTCGTTGTGTATGTGTTGATTGTGTTTTAGTATCCCTGTCCATGATAGTTGTACTGTAGAATTCTAGCATGTATTATTATTTTTTTGTTTGGAATTACAATTGGTTTTAGATGCATAACATGTTTTCCAGATTATTTTAACGTTATTTTAATTGTAGCTACAAAGAACTTTTGTACATTTTATTATATTAAATTTACAGTTGCCTAAACTGTACTGATTGTAATAAAACAATAATGAGTCCAAAATAGATCCTTGTGTGAGCCCTCAAAGCAATTTTAAGAGCGAATAAATACAAAACTGTATTACTCAAGATAAGATTTGTTGCTGGTATTTAAACAATTGAGAACGAACCCAACTTTGAAATTTCCAACAACAATAAGAAAAGTCAACCGGTAATAAATCTTCCAAATCCACAATCAATCAGCGACAAGCACGGTCAGGGGTGCGCGGGAGTGTCCGCACGTGCCGGCAGCTGCTGTTCACTCACTCCGCTCAATGGGCCGTTTTATTGTGCCATCGGTCTCAATCAGTCAGCGGGTGAATAAAGGACTCAGGCCAACCGCAGAGCTAACTTGGGCTGGTCTTCCTGGGCCTCAGCAGCTGCTGGTACATTCGGACAACCTGTAGTCACGGCTGAGAGGGAGAATATCTCCAGAATGTGCTGGAGTAGCAATTTTGTAAAATGAGGGGTTTACTAACGTCAAGGTTTTTGCCTCGAAATGTTCGTTTAGATTCTTGAAATTTAAATTCCATTTGAGTCTGACATCTTTTGACTCCATACCGACACCTAAATATTTCAAGAATGTAATCCTATGTATTGTATGTAGGATACGACATGGCATGAACTTTGACGTTAATTATATCACCCGCCGCGTAAAGCTAAGAACTAAAAATCTGCATTTATTAGTTCTAAATAGGGTGATGTTTAATAATAATTCATAGTTTTGTAATACTCCACACTTGATTGTTAAGTCTACTTAATCTGGACTTGGTTGCACCAAAACTGTTTAAGCAAATTAATTTAATAGCAATAATTTTTTTGAAAATATTTTCATCATACAAATTTTATATTTCATACTAATTTCAAAATCGAAAAAATTTTAAAACTTAAATTAATATTTTAAGTTATTTTAAATTAATAAATTTAAATACTACTATAATATGCTGTATATTTTAGAAATAAAAACTAATACATTTATTTTCAAACAAATATCTTTTAATAGTTATATAAGACTACTTCGAGAAAAAATTGTTTTCATTATGATGACTGAAAATAAGGGTTGAATAAAAAGACTGCAAAAAACGTTGTCGAATTAGCGGTGATATTTCAGAAAAGGGGGAGATGAGCCTTGATGACACATATAAAGAGTATCGACAGCCACATTTCATTAACCGCCCTGACCGCTGCTGAACCCAGGGCACAACCGCTTTTCTCGGCTCATTTTTCTTTTTCCCCTTTTCAACTGTCCGGATTTTCTATTCATGTGTGTATTTATCGTTTGAATTCAGCTTCCGTCGGACTCAGCACATCAGGCGTGAATGTGGGAGTGCTGCAACAAAGCTTCATCCGGATAACTAGAGTTTAAGATAAGCAGGATCAATAACACAAACAGCAAATATTCTGTTTCAAATTCAAATTTTTAAATTGTGCGCATTACACTTGTTGGATACCTAGATCACGATAGCAATATCAGGAATTAGCAACTGACTTATTTACGTAATAAGTTTCAAAGTTGTTTAAAATTGTACATAAAGTCACCAAACTTATATTATTTGTGTGCTGTAAAACATATTGAAAGTCTAAGTGTGGTCAGTTGGTGAGATCCAAACAGCAGCCTTTATAATTAATATTTCGCAAGCTGAAATTGTGAAGTTAACAAACACTATTAACAAATCCAATAATTCGTCTAGTTCCAAATCCAGAAATATTAGATTGTGGCTTATCTCACAATATCTTCAGCCAGTAAAATCCAAGAATCCTCCAATACCGGATCATCACACAGTCCGGTAACTACTTTGTGAACTCGTGGTTGTGTCGTTACAGCCTCACTTCTACAGGAATCAGGTGTACCAACTAAAAGCAGTTGAGTCTATATACAAGAAAAGCCAGCTTTTGATTTAACGACTGTTACCAATAAAACTTAGCTCATTGATAAATACCTGTGGTCAGTTTCAAGCATTATTAATACTAATAATAGTTTACAAAATAATTATTAGTACAATACTTTCATTAATAAAAAGTTAATTATAACTCCAATTCTACAAGACAGGAGGACTACACACACCTTTTCGCGTAAGTTCATGTGGTTCAATAAAAATTTCAAGTGTATAGGTAATTTCTTTATTGACAGATTTAATGACCCACAATCGTACGGAAAAGAAATTTTTACATCCCCTTCAAACAAAAGATAAATTTGTCAGCCTAATAGTGATAGGTTTCAACGATGCTCAGCCAAATTCCGTAGTTGGATATGCAAAATCGTAGAGCTCATTGTTGTTTATGTAGAAATGAAGGTTCACGTAAAATATCAAGTGTAAAGATGAAATCCTTCTCGACATACCTTGCCACATTATACATTCACATTTTTGTTCGTAAAAACTGGGTTTTATATCAGTATTGAAACAATACAAGTCTACTCACCAAGTCACCACTAAATGATGTTGTATGAGTTGGAATAGTTAGGCTAAATGTGCTTATAGGCTACATCTTATGAATAGGTGATGAGTGTACTGAGTTTTTTAAGAATTTATTTCTTCTGCTACTGTTCTTGTTGCTATCATGGTTAACCATAAGAACAATGTAAAAATATTCGCTAAATCTCAGTTAAATCCCATGGAGTAACATGAACTATCATCAAATAGGTTACAAAATAAATTTTCATAAACAATTTCTAATCTACAGTTAGACATAAATGAATTCTTCACACGCTCGAGTCATATACTTCGCTAACGCTTAGCGAATTAAATATCTCGTACCAAGCGCGTATATGTAAATGAAAACTATCCTCTGATTTTGATCTTTTGTGTGAGGACTTCGATGATCATTTTAAGGTTGACCGATTCCATCGCTGCTAAAAGCAACGCCTAGCGAATGTGATTACCGACTCCAGCTTACATAGATCCTTGTACTCGGTCTTGATAGTCAACTGCTCACCGATTCAAAATCTGGACAGTTGGAATATAAGGTGTAGGAATTTAAATTTAAGATCCACGAGCATTCAAAAATGTCACTGACCTCCAGAAAACATAATTTTAAAACACTTTAAAGGGTAAAACTAGATTAAAACAATAAATATTAAACTACTGCTCCTTTACTGAATTAATTTCCTATCAGGAAGATCTGTGAAGAAGCTATAAAGTAAAAATTTAACTGATATGATAACATAACATTTTGGAACCTTGATTCAGTCAGAACTGCGCGATAATGAGTTCTGGAGCATTGTTTTGTTAATCTGTCGCTTCAACGTTGCTCGTTATAGGTTACTAGAAATCATTAGGGAACCAGTTATCTAGTCAGTTAATTTTTGTTTTGTTTAAATGTACTGAAACAAAACACTACTGATACTAAACTTTCCTTTCCCTGTAAACTTTAACTATTAATTCATTGTTTTAAAGTAAATTGTCGTAGTTTTTAAAATGAACTTCCCTAATTTAGCCAGCTTTGGTTGGACACTAACTATGTTCTATACAATATGTTGTCTTTGAACAACAATTGATTTGATTTTGATTGCTTTAAACTCTGTAGGAAATTGGATTCATAAAATAGAACTTGGAAATTAACCTGATGAAGAAGAGTTATAATTAGTATCTGCCACAATTTTAAGATTAATAAATTTTGAGGACAAAGATAGCAAAAATTGCTAATGAATTTGCGACTAACATAAATCCAAACGCTGCACTAAAGAGAATTAAGTAACAACGTGTGTGAGCCTTATATTTGAGAAAGTGGTTCAAAAGATATCGTAACTGTATTGCAATCAAATCCAATGAAAGTAATTTATTTTATTGCGAAACAAGAAACGAATGATTTAATAAACAAAAATGATATAATTAATATAATGCAGGTTTTTAAAAATTATTCTAATTGCTATCTTAATTTAATGTTTAATAGACTTACTTATACATGAATGTACTTTACTGTATTCAAAAATAAATTGATCTAAACTTAATAACACGATTAAAAGTTTGATGCTCTATTAGTTTTAGAATAAACAATAATTACGAGTAGAAACGGTACATGTAAACTAAATATTAGTTTTGAAAGGAAAATCTTTGTAAGTTTAGGTTAAAACGAGTTGAAAATAATTATGAGGTGTATATATGTACTTTACGGTTCAAGAATAATTGAAGAAAAAATAATTATAAGTTTAAAAGTTTGAAGCATTACTAGTTGTTCAATAAATAATAACTTAACAATAAGTAATAGTGTGTGGGAATTTGTATTAGGTTCATAGGAAAATCTTAGTTAGCTACATGTAAGTTTAGATTAGTTCGACTTGTAAATCATTGATAGGTTATGATGCACAGTAAGTAACGTCGGATTATCCCTCACGTCATGGGAAGAAAGACCCAGTTTTTCCCATGAGCCGAGGTTTTGTGCCCCCGTATCCTACCGTAGTGTTGTACGTCTGGGGGGGGGGGGGTGACATTAATGGATGAGCCGCTGCGGCCTGTCCCTGTACCACAACCCTGATCTCATTGATAGTTGCACCCTTCACTTAATTACGGGAGACATTAAGGCGAGAGTCGCTCACCGCGCGGTAACGTGACGGGGCGCTCTCGCCCTTCGGACGCGGCGGGCGCGACAATGACAGCCCCATTAATATCGCATCAAAACAAGATGGCCGCGGCCACAAAAAGCGATGTTTATGTCTTTATTTGGCCGCGACAGTGACGTATGGCCGGGACATCATTAAGGCGATCAATAACGGCACGGCCACCGCGGCTGTCATTAATTAATGGGAACGGAAAAACGGCGCTGTTCCGGAATAAAGTGGACAGGGCCGATACATCGGCTGATGGACGCTGATACAGTAACGTCACCGTGACACATGACACCGCGTCAACATCAGCTGTTGTAAATCTGGCGTTGTCATCAGGAACCTGTTTGTTTATCGTTGTTGTTGATATTTTGTGTGTCTTTCCACAGCGTAAATAAATTGGATTTGTACACTAAACCTCTCTGAAGTGACACCATTCCGGTCCGAGACTTGTAAAATACTGCCTGATACAGCGCTTTCCATTCGAAAATTACCGACATGTTTCCTATTTACTGTTACACCTTTGAATTTTTTTTTTTGAGTTGCAAGAAATCAAACGAGTAAACACCTAATTACTTTAGTACAATTTGAAATCGTATTGGCTAAGCCTTAGTTTTTACTAAGTGGAGGGAATGGTAAACTTTCGGTCTGTCGAGATAAATTAACCTGTAATATGACTTAAGAAATACTCGAAATTTTGCATGCGACCTCAGCTAAACCTTTTATGCGACACGTGGTGTGGCGAACTCCTGCCTTGTGACGTAGCACAAAAGTATGTTTAAAAATGTAAAAAGCTAAAATTATTTTCGTATGCTACATTTGGATATTCCATTTTATTAGATATTTCTATTATATTACATTTTATTCCACAGAACTTAGAAACCAAGAAATTGAGTGGGGGAGTAGTAAATTTCAATAATGTAATTTTATTGTAACACGTAATATAATAACTATCAGTTTCCATTCATGAGGATGTTAAGTGTTCAAGTTAATACGAAACACGTTATTGTTAATCTGAGTAATCCAGATTATCTTAGTAAAAATAACATATTTTAGACTGAAAAGTTACAGTCTAAAATATGTTTTCTCTAAATACACTTTTTCCTTGTTTGTTATTTTTTTAAGAAAATGTATATATTCTTTAAATCATAAATAAAAAATAACTAATCTGAAGTCTAAACTCGGACTGTAGGTATTTTCACAGCATAAACATAAAACAATAAGAGCATATGTGTCTGTAACTAATGATAATAATTATAGCAGTTATGCCACAATTCTCAAGTATGTTTCCTCCAAAGAAACTTTTTCCTTCGTTTTATTATTATAGGAGAGGTATATATTCTTTATACCCAACTTTACCGGCCCACGCTAATTTGTTATTATTCTTCAACACTAGAGAGTTTAATCCATAGTGTGAGTAAAAACTTTGCTGATGCAACACTATGAGAGAAGATAAGTAACATAATCTAATGATAAAATCCATTGCCACTTTACATATGGTTGCGAGCTATCCAGCAGCAAATAGTGAAAGAAATAATTATAAATTAAACCGCATAAAAAATTGTAAACATGATATTTTTAGTAAACTTTTATATATGAAATATTAATACAATTCATCAAAACTAGGGAATTACTAATTGATTCAAATGGATTACAAATCTTAACAAAAACTTGATGCAACAAAGCTATCCACAAATCACCGCACAGAACTAACTTTACCGTCGAAAATGTCTGCCTCATAATCCTCATTATGGATTGTCTCGTAAAGTCAAAAGTAAAAAAAAAATAAAATTTAGCGATGAAATTGTAATCTCTAAAATTCCACTACATCAAGAGCCGAATTCATATTTACCTTATAAAGGTATTATCAATAAATCTTTACATGGATCTCAAAACAATCAATACGCATCAATAATGTCCAATTTATAGAAATTGGAAGACAATATTTGTTACATCCTATAATAAGTTATTGCTTATGAACTTCAAAAACTCAATACGTTACAATCACTACGATCGATCGAAACATTTTAATATTGACGATGTCCATAGTAATGGACATGTCATAATGAAGATCATCGCTTTGACGGAACTCAATGGGCGGTAGTGACGGGCCTCTTCACCAGAAAGTTATGGGCGCAGCACCTCCCCTCGAATCTGAAGGGGAGGGGCTCTTACAGGTCCATACAAGCCAACAGCCACAGAATAAATGTCATAACACTCCAACATTCAAACCATTTACCTGCCAAGTCAACACACTACATTCTTGTGTATCATACAGTATTGAAACGTTATACATACAGGAAAAGTAAACAAGTATCATCGACTATTAAAGGTATTTTTTATTTGATGTGACAGTAATCAGGAAGAATTTTCTTCTATGCAACCCTTTCCAGCTCGTTGCCTAGGAGCCTATAAATAACTTCAGTGAATATTATATGAAACATTCCCTGATTTGTAATTATGTATTTTCAAGGGAATTTCAGATGGAAATATACCTTGAAATATTTCTGAGATCACTCATATCTCGGCGGGTAATTTTACTGATATAGAAAAATACTCATCATTGCCCCCCCCCCCCAATTCCCCCAATTCTACTGTGCGAAACTTAAGAACAGGTATGTTATTGGAAAATTGAAATCGATGACATAATGTCCTCTAAGAGCACAAAAAGTAGTTGTGGATATTGAAAGAAACCTTCATCCCTGCAGCACACCTCGTCACTTATCTCCCCAAATTTGAAAGCTCATACCTTTAACAGGGATAACATCGGGCTCTACAAGCATAAAACATAAAATAACTAAACATCTATAATCTTATATTTAATGTTTGTTTGCTTATTTAAACGCATATGTGACAGATACGGCCAAATACAAAATAATTGAATCGGAAAAAGTAAGCGCTCTGTGGTGTAATGGTAGCACATTCACCCGGCAAGTGAGAGATCCGGGTTCGACTCCCGGCGGAGCAAGTACTTTTTGCGATTCAATGTTTATTGAAATTAAATAAGGCTATTGCATTTATAAAGTTTAACGTCAAATAAAAGTCATTTGACAGTTATTTGGTCTACCGATCATATGTTAGTTTGCTTATTTAAACGCATATGTGACAGATACGGCCAAATACAAAATAATTCAATCGGAAAAAGGTAAGCGCTCTGTGGTGTAATGGTAGCACATTCACCCGGCAAGTGAGAGATCCGGGTTCGACTCCAGGCGGAGCAAGTACTTTTTGCGATTCAATGTTTATTGAAATTAAATAAGGCTATTGCCATTTATAAAGGTTAACTTATATTTTATGCACATATATATATATATAGCATATTTGCCACCATATTTCTTGTTTCTGCTGATCGCAATTTATTGCTGGCTTCTGATGAGTTCTGTGTGGTTGGTCGATGAAAGCAGACCTATTATGATGACCTGTATTCTGTAGTTCAGTTATAAAGAGTAGTAGTTTTATTAAGTGCATGCTTTAGAGCTAATGAGCATGGAGTTGATACACAGTATGGTTTTTGTGATACCTGACTTATGTGTGTCACAACGCTCTAGTATGATTTTATTTGTTAACCTAGACTGTAGTTATGTGTTAAGTTAGTTATTTACCTGAGGAAAAGATCAGATTGCAGATATCGAAGCCTAGTATTACTGATGTTGTGTGTGTAACTGAACGTTGACAAATAATGTCAAGAAAAATCTGTTTCCTTCACCATCCCCTAGCGGTTTATTTGGTTGCTATGATTATTAGAAACAATCCTCATCCTCTACCCCCCATTCCATCCCATATTCTGGAACATCAGCAATGTTCTAAAGGTTAGGCGTTGTGCACTTTTAAAAGGGTAGGAGAATTAAAACTTCTCATAGATATTTTATAAACATTTAGATACATTGAAACTGCTATGCCCTATCCCATCTCTCTACATCAGGAATGGAAGCTTGCAATCTACAACAGAGGCATCATCTGTAAGAATAAAACAAATACAATAAATATAAAAACTACTGATGAAGTTAAAACTATAAATAATTAAAACATATACTGAACGTTGGCAAATGTCCGGAAAATCCTGTTTCCTTCACTTCTTCTTTGTGTAGTAACATGAATAATGTTAGGGATTCAAACCACTATTTTATTGCACATATTTGAAATGTTGCAATGTCCCTCAAATACTCAACAGAGGGCAACAATCTAATGTGGATGGTAGACTGAAAATTTTCGATTGGGGATGTGGTTATAACAAACATACATTTTTATTACAGAAACAAAAAAAAACAAAAAAAAGAACAATAACACTTTAAGAATTCACATAGATAAATATATATAAGTGTATTGTGCATCTGCAACACTCCTTACAATGGTAGCTTCGGTGTACTATTGGGTTAATATTTTGAATTTGAACATAGGCCAATTTCAATCACAGCCCATTATGGTACCTCTCCTGTATTTAAAGAATTAACTGTGGGTGTATCTTGGAATCAGCCCATAGAATAACGGCTGAAGTCCAGATATGGAATTTATACAGTATGTTTATGGAAGATATCTTAAGAGAATAGGCCTACCATGTATTTTATTTATAAAAATAACATTTACTTAAGTAGTAACAGTTTTTAAACGCATTTGACAAAAAATCATGTCATATATTGAAGTCATCAATCATATAAATACTTTGATTGCTTGGAACTGATTGTCTAAATTTTCCAAATATACAACTTTAAATGCTAAAAAACTTTGTAAAAATAAAAATTTTCCTAGCCGAAAAAGAGGATATAACTTTAGAAACGAAGAAATAATAATTATATGAATACTGTTTCATGTCTTTATAACCCTTTAGTCAGTTTTTTCACAGTTTTCGCCATTACGATAATATTAAACACATTTTATAATTCAAGAATGTACTTTTGCCTTCTCAAATAATCTCTCACTTTCTGAGCTACGTGTGACGTGTCCATGTACAGTTCGCCTGTTCAGTGCAGTGGTTTGATGGGTGCTGATCAGCTGATCATTCTGGATAAACAGATGTACAGCTGTTATTTTGTTTAAGTAAAATAATTGTTCTGTTGTTAGTTATACGAGTACTTTGACGAGTTCATAACTTTCCTTATGTTTTTATTATTTTTGATTGTTTAACCTTGCGCCTTAAGGTTTTTGTCACCTGAAGAAGGGGATAGAACCCAATCCTCGAAACGTAGTGTTTTATTTTAATAATCCTGTTACCTTTTCAGTTCTCAATAAGTCTTTAGGCAGTTTGGATTTGAAAAACATATAAACATAAATTAGTATTTATGCAGAAGTTTAAGTTGTAAATAATAAAGTTAATTTACTACTAAAGTGGGCTAAATTTATTCTTGTTGGTAAATTGCCACAGGGAAAGTGTATTTCTGTCAATATGTTTATGAAGTAAAACAAAATCACAATGTATAATGTACAAATACAGAAGTATACTAATACATTGTGTCTTATAATATAACAAGAACTGTCTCAGTAGAAGTGTTTAGTTAGTTGGATGCCGTTATACAAAGTAATCTACTTCATCTATATGGCCTACTAACAAACTATTTATAAGTGCGGTTTGAACCTTACAGTTGAAATCACCTTACAGTGCCCTGACCTTCTAGCTGAGATCGACTTTAGGGTTCCAACGAACATCAGATCTCGTGATCTCCTGAGTCGTAGATATCACCTCACGAACTTTGACTTCAACAGTCCCCTAGCAAGACTTGTCCGCCTGGGGAATCTAGTGGCCGCGGAGTGTGATCTCTTCTTCGACAGAATCCCTCAAATCCGAAGTCGGGCCTTCAGAATTCTAAGCATCAGTGATATTTAATACTTGTCGTTCTTGTAGGTAGTCTCCAGTTCTGCGTATTATTGGTTTTTTGTTTAATCCCTGTCAATTGTTGTTGTTATTATTTTGTTAAAAGTTTGTTATAGTTTTGTGTGTGTGTGTGTGTGTGTGTATATATATATATATATATATATATATATATATATAATGTTTTTCTTTATATATATAGTTTATTTTTTTCTCTACTGTTATTATTATGTAGTTAATGATTTGTTGATTTATTATGATTATAGCTTTATATAGATTTTATGATGTTATAACCTTTGTAGTCTATTTACCAAAGTATTATTATATTTTATAATTATTGTTAATATCTTGTTGAAAGGTTTTTTGTTATATATATATGCATATTTCACTCTGTTATCCGTCATTTAGTCTATTTTGCCACGCACTGGTTTTGTTTTCTGATCAATAATTACTAGATCAAGTTAGTATTGTCTAAGTCTTGAGCCATATGTTATTAGTATATTTATGTATAAATTGACTACTTGCCGTTAACAAATAAATAAATGAGTAGGAATGTCATCTAAGGATGCAAAGTGTTCTGTTAATTAATTTATTCTGTGAGGTAAAAGGTTAGCATATCATATTAGTTTGTAACAGAAAGTAACAGTATATTTCACACTCGTTTAAATCCATCGAGCACTGCAGTATTTTTGTATCACATCGTGCAGGATGGTGAGGGGAGGGGAAGGGCACGCTATACAATAGCAATAGAACGGGACTGACGCAGTTGCATTTAACAATCGCTTGATGGGTAATTACTTGATGAGCCATCAGGCGTCACTATACGAGGGGTGGGTAGGTGGAGGGGGTAGGGGAGTGGGGGGAAACAATTACACAGATACAACGGCGCCCCTTTGAATACCAAATCCAGTTGAACAACAGCATTTTTATCTCCGAAACTTGCCACAATAAAAGCCATTAGCCTAATCTAAAGTGAAGGGACGCTGGCTGCAGGTGGGGGTGGGGGTGGGCGTCGTACTAATGGCAATAATTATTGTAATATTAGCGCGATTATTACAGTGGACTAATGCAAGCGATAAGGCCCTCGTTAGCCACTCCGTAACTCAGATATGATACCGCTATAAGCTGGCTAATGCCGCCGTACTTCATAGCAGTCGCGGTTAACATTTTGATGGCTCTACGCAAATTGTTCACCCTAACGGTCAGCACCCCTTAATGTCGAATTGAGCCCGAGACAAACGTGCGGATGATGCCCAGGAGTCGGTTCACTTACGCGAGTTTAAAGTGGTCCTGCCGCGAGACGAAGTACTTTTTGAGTGCCGGATCTTCTGCCGCGGTCGTCGAGTCGAGAGTTGTCCAGGGAGGGGAGTTCAGGAGGGCGTGGATAACATTCATTTGAACAACTCGTGGTTTATGTGTGCTTGCCTTTCACTTACCGATATACTCTTAGTTGGTTTGGTTTGATTTCACCATTTCAATTAATAATCCTGTGACAATGAAAAATGAGAAACATTAATAGTTTGGGTATTTGGTCTGTAAAATGCATGTAGGTCGAATTCTATTATCTCATTTTGTTTGTGGTGAAATGCATAATTTTCACTGTGAATAAAAATTCAAATTGTTATTTCCAAATATTGATTTTTATAATAAAATTCCTATAATAAATTTTATTATTTTGACAAACATTTCATACTAATATTCCAGTTTTTATTAAAAATTTCTTGAGAATTTACATTTAACTGTCTTGTTGGCTTCTCAGGGGATAAATATGGCGAGAATAACGATTAAAACCGATAGACCAGTTAATGTAAGTTTGAAAATTATTTAAAAAGGTGCCAAGAATTTAAAAGAACATGAATACAGCCTTACACTCTAATTATATGCATAATCTATGAGAAATTTACCTGCTTCATAATTCTGGCAATTCACACATTTGGTCGTACTCAAGGGACAATAATAATGCACCTTGATTCCATCGTGAAGATAGTGTAACCATCGCAGGAAATAAAAGTAAAGACTATTCATGGTTAGAATTGGGTTATATACTACAAAAAGTAGTTTTACAACTCCCAGCTACTTAACTAAAAATAATTTGTAGAGCGTAAAATTAACTCACTATTTGGTTTTAAAACATTTAGAAAAGCCCGAAAATGACAAGAGTTGAGAGCTTTTTTTAGTGTGCCTGATAAAGAAACATAGTGAATTATTCTTTGGTATGGTATATTCTAAGAGTTTCATAACCAATTGAGGAGTACCTCGAGGATCTAGTTTAGAACCTATGTTGTTGTTTATTCATAACACCAATACGTAAGCTCTCATCCTTTACGTATCAAAATAGTTTGTTGCATCATCAAATTAGTTATATACTATTTGTTACGGCCAACTCGATTAGGCTTTTGATCGCCAATAATTGTCTATCAGAATGTTCCAAAAGTTTTCCCTACCATCTCCTGACTCTCGGTATTGAACGGTCGGGTGGACGGATTGCTCAGTACCTGAAGGTCGTAAACTTCTCTGACAAATAGAAGCCATAACCCGGTGACATAATGCATATTTATGTAGTGAGCAGTCTATTATACAGCTAGGGCTAGTAAACAGCGTCAATTAATAAATAGGGTAGTCTCCCATCACACCTGGCCTGCCTTACCCCCTCCCCCCTCTCAGGCTGTCTCTCTCTGACACGACAAATCACGTCAGTACAATGGGAGAGCTTGACTCTGACTCGTTGCCCGGCCCTACCAACTGCTTTGTCCTGCCCTACTTAAACTGCCTGCAAGCTCTTAAACCCTCGGTTTATTACCCGGCTGTAATAACAGGGCAGATTTGATTGCCAATAACAGAACTGAAAAGGTTAAGTTTCGAAACAAGGGGTTTGCACTATGTATTGCCTTTCTTTTCCTTATTAGTTTCTATATGTCAGTCCATATTTATAGTTTATGTCATTTACATACAACAATAGAATATGCAGAATTCAGACAAAAATAGAAGGAAGATTATAACTTTTCTTTGTTGATCATACAAGTAATGTGTTAGTACTCAGTGTTAAAATTATCAATTGAGAAAAGACCTTCCAATACTTTAAACACGATGAGGCTTTAGGATGTTATTATGGGTTTCTATTCGCTTTTGCATATTCGAAAACCTTCCTAAATATTAACTCATGCTAGTTCATTTCCTTATAACTATTGTCTTTACTCCAAAAGCTGGAATGGAGATCGTAATATATGACTTCATTCAGTACCTCAATCTCATTTAGCAAGCCATTTAGCTAATCGAGAGAATGTTATTCAAAGGAAATGAATTGTAACCAAATGACCACAAATTCCACAGTAAATGACAATGAATATAGATGTGGATATTCATTTCATACACCAACTTCGGAAAACGTTTCACCCATTCTCTTCGGCCACTATGGAAGTCACCTGAAGTTTTTGCACGTGAACTAAACATACTTACCCTCTGTGTAAAACTTGAGTAAGACGAGGTATAAGATATGACATTATACAAGCCCAAAAGATGACAAAGAATTCTTCTACCACGTATAGAAATTCCAAACACATTTCAATTTGGCAAACAAGTGAGTATCCACATTAAAAAAAATAATAAATAGTTATTACTTCTCGGAATATAGTCCTTCTTCTCTCCTCCCTCCAATGGAAAAGTACATTAATTAACTTACGCTGTGAAATAAAACCATGACCTATCGAAGAATCTATAGACCCTATATAACAACAAGATTACACAGGACACTTGTACCGTAATACAGGGGAGTGTACGATAATTAATAAATGGTAGTTTTTCAGGGATGATAATACTGATTTATTACTGCAATCTGATGTAGGATACTGACATTTTACTTGGGAAAAATATCGCAGAATGACTTTTTTAAATCTACATAGCCTCTATAAAATACAGGCTGTATAGTCCTAACTCTAAACACTTCATTAAGGGGGTTCGGTATGCCCTATCCTTCCCATGTTAATTTGGCCAATTTTATGTACCTTTTTCTCAGAAACCTTTAAAGCTATCATTATCAAACTTTAGGACACTACTATTTAGACCTTTGTTAACATTTAGAGCGGAAGACATTATAAAAATCTATTTTAAATTTATTATTAAAAAAATTATAATTATAAATTATTTTACAAAAAACTAAATAAAAACTTCTTTTTTTTTAACTTTGTTCCGCTCTAAATGTTAACAAAGGTCTAAATAGTAGTGTCCTAAAGTTTGATGATGATAGCTTTAAAGGTTTCTGAGAAAAAGGTACATAAAATTGGTCAAATTAACATGGAAAGGATAGGGCATACCGAACCCCCTTAAGGGAAATTCTTCAATTTAACTGGACGACCACAAATCTTAAGGATGATTACCATGAAACTTGACCACAAAGTGTTGCTACCAAGAAACTTGGCGACTTCGAAGTAAAGATAATTACCACGAACCCGCCTGAAATAATTACAAACTAATTAGTTTTAAGCCGGGACATTAATAACTAAAATAAACTAATTCGCTGGGGGTTTATCCTTGTAGCTGAGGAAGGCCATTTTTATAACGCAGATCATCAGATCATGATTTAGGCTGGGTAAACCACCGAACAAAACTGGCATAGAATGTTGCTGTCCTAATAACCAATCTATTATACTACCGGCCTATACTATACTAATAGCAGTAAGGTAAGAGGTTTCATCATACATGATCTTGACGATATCACAGTTTTCAAGTTGATTAGCTGTGATACAATACGCAAAAAGCTATATGAGGTACTTGGACTTGTGATCTGGGCGTTAACTTTTTTTACACAGAGAATATTTCTGCCTCGTGTTCCACTAATCCTTGGGTACGATACCACCTTGAGTATACGACCGGTGTGGAATAGTGCCGAGGCTACAAACCAAGGCAATCAAGGCTTTGTGGTTGAAATCGCTTTCGTTGAAGGTCTAGAAATTCCCTGTGCTGGTCAGATAAGATATATTTATAAAAGGAGTAAGGAACTCCTTCAGCTTATCATACTTCAGTAGACTCGTTGTTACTCTATAGAATTCTGCATGTTCAAGACCCTTTCAGAATTGAAAACTTAAAGATGGTCCAAGGAATCATCTCGTCTGAGAATCCATTTTTTGTCTTTATTTTGAACAAGATAACTTCATAGCAATTGCTAAAGTCTTTTTTTCGACAGTTAAAATTTTTTGTAAACAGCACTAGTCTTTAGGAAGCGTGAAATTGACATTTGAACTGTGACTGCGTGACAGCCTTAAACTCAGTAAGGCCATTTTCCAGTAGAGGGGTTGTTAAGTTGTAGAGATAAATGAGTTGCTTTTATAGAGAAAATAAAGAGTACTGGAAATAAAAAACAAAAGTAAACAAGGAAAGCTGGATAACGAACAATCCCTCAAAAAAAGGTTTATTATTGCTGCATTGCACAATGCACACATACTTTTACACAAAATCCCTATACGAGTACATTGTAATAGTAGCTATTACTCAAAACTATCGATTCTGGAATTTCATAATATTAGAGCCCTTGCATTGAATAGCACTGATTTATGGTTACAGCACATATACTTTGTGATGATAGCTGAAATTAATGTTAGATTGGACCATTAGTTTTAGTAAAATGTCAAACGCAGCCATTGCGGCCGTGTATATCTAGATGTTTTAATAAGGCATTATTTTCGATGAATAAATGAACGAGCTCCTTGTTTTTTTAAACAAAAATATGACGAACGGGTCTATTCTTAAACTTGACTTGAAATAAAATTAGTATGTTTACATAAAAAAATTACTGGCAGCAATTTATAAAATACAATAACGATAAACCCGTGTCATTTTGAAGAATTGAAGTTGTGCTATAATTAGTTTACAAAAACCCACACGTTAAACCGTCTCAACGAAACAAGTGTTCCTTGATCCATCAGCCAGGCTTAGATCAAGGTGTACACTAGCGTATTCTGTTGACTGATTCTTGTTACTAATACTGTGATAGTTCTAGGTTTCTATTGTGTTTGGCCTATCCATTCAGCGCCTGGGCCTATTAAATGGCGATGTTTAGTCTCTTGTTGGTAAATTCTGAAGCATTGTAAAATCTCACATTGTCAATACTAGTGCAGAATTTGGTCAAACCTAGTCTCTTAGCAGCGTAAGCTAGCGCCTCGTGACTACGCGCGTGTAAAAACTATGGCGCTCAATTAGGTTACTTCAGTGGTCCACCAAGCTATCTTTGATCTTTCCTGCCTACAATAGAATTCGATCATCATTTTCTAAAGAATTAAAAATAGCGAAAGTAAAGTCGACAGCAGATTGATTCAGTTCAATTGAGATGCAAATCATATAACTTATATTTGATTACACGTTTCGAGTCGTTCTCCGATGTTTTCCTTATATATAAATATACACAGGGTTTAAAAACCGTCTCGGACGGGCTTGATAATTCCCAAACGATTGAGATTTCGATGTAATCTTCACCATACTTATTAAAATATTTTTTTTTTCATTTTTGGAGGATAAATTATGTTTACTCCCCCCCCCCCTTTTAAGGAGGGAAGAAGGGGGTAACTTTAAATTTTCTAATTCCAACCCCTATCTGGTGACATACAGTTTTAAAGGTATATTCAGTAGAAAAACAATGACACGAATAAAAAATCTCTTCGACGTTCCTAGCTCCAGAGATATCAAGTATTACCGACAAATTACTGCCAGTAATCAATGAATGGCGTAGTCGTCCACTGCAATCAGTATACCCGATAGTATTTATGGATGGGATGTTCTTTAAGGTCAAGGAGGATGGACATTGCGTAAGTAAATGTATGTGCAATATATTGGGCATAGATCAAAATGGCAGAAAAGAAGTATTAGGTTTTTATTTGTTATGGTATTTGCCCCTATTACATTTTATGGTGTAAATTAAGTACTGATACGCCTGCTATGTTCTAGACGGATTGAGATATCGATGTACAATATTCACCAAACTTATTAAAATAATTTATGACATTTTTTATCCTGTAAAAATTCCTAAAAATTATTTTAATAAGTAAGGTGAAGATTTCACATCGAATCACAATCCGTTTGGGAATAGTCAAGCCCGTGCAGGACTTCCTTTTACACAGTGTGTGTGTGTGTGTGTGTGTGTGTGTGTGTGTGTGTGTGTGTGTGTGTGTGTGTGTGTGTGTGTGTGTGTGTGTGTGTGTGTGTGTGTAAAAAGTATATATATATATATATATATATATATATATATATATATATATATATATATATATATATAATTATACAGTATGAGTTGGCGAACTCAAGGTCTCTTGTCACGGCATGGCCTTTTAAGGTGCTCTAGGGGGATGAAGGATTTGCAACATTATGCGGCAGCTACGATGAAGAGAACCCGTACCAAGCAATATGACGATGGAGAGTTGTCTGAAATATTAAATGGGTATTCTGAACATGGTCATCAAGATGTTTGTATTTTATCGTTGACAAACCCCAATATCCTGTCCTTACAAATTCAGTCCCTGCATTAGGGCCACATGAAAGTGCTCTCACAGAAATAGTCTGCATATTTCAGCTAATTCTGTCTTTTTGTGTTAAAGGTTCATAAAAATTTCCCTTACCCCTATGATCAATCCTCCTACCTAAGAGCCTAAACTGGATTTGCTATATTTCGATAAAAAGCTTTTAATAATTAACCATCGTAGTCTGACCTTCACCCTTGACCAGAACCACTACAGTTCAAGATTTCTCTGATTCCATATAATTTTACAGTTGTCATATAGATCGCAACAATTCGTACGCTAATGGCTTTAATGGTTTGGTAACTCATAGGATTCTTTCCATTTAGAAGATGGTCGATCGTAATGGTCTTGGTATATTTCATCATGTTCTTATAATTCCCAAAGACCACAGCCACCTTCTTAATGCTGCTTAGCCACGGGTGTAGACCCTGAAATAAGTCCCTGGTTTCTTCACACATCAGAATACAAGCGCATCTGTAGGCTAAACGTCTCCACAAATGAAAGTGGAAATCATCTGCTGAGATATCGAAGATACGCTCTTGTAGTTTTGAGGCCTTTCTTTCCAAGAAGCGCTTATTTGGATAATTTTTGGGAATGATTACTATTTTTTGCCCCCTCACAGCTTTCCTCAATTTATTTCCTTTTTGAAGCAGTCAAGTTCGTCCTTGAATTCGATTTGTACGCCTCTTCAGCGAAGAGTTCTCCGCCGGTGAGCCAACCTACTGCATTATTTTCCCCGCTAGAGTTCAGCCAGTTCTTGTAGGTACATTTAAAGTTGGCTAGCAACCACCTAGCCCTTTCCCTTTCATTGACCTGACCGAATTCATCCCCGTTCCTTTCTTGTAATTAAAAAAAAATATATATTTTTTTACTAATTTTTGATTATAGTGGCTGATTCAACAATTTCATTTCATTTCATTCATTTCATTCCATTTCATTCCATTTCATTCCATTTCATTCCATTTCATTCCATTTCATTCCATTTCATTCCATTTCATTCCATTTCATTCCATTTCATTCCATTTCATTCCATTTCATTCCATTTCATTCCATTTCATTCCATTTCATTCCATTTCATTCCATTTCATTCCATTTCAATAATGATTAAACTTCAACAATGGCAAAAGCTGATCATTATTACTGTATCAAATTATGTTATTTGCAGTAATATCAAAGACAATTAGTTGCTCTTGTGCAAATAGTTAAACTAGTCTAATCGTTGGTAACCTTTCACTAACAACTTGTTTTAGTACTTAAAAATTAGGATTCCATTGGCTGTAATAGCTTTATATTTGAAGTTTCTCAATCGGAAAGGATTAATAACTGTTAAAAGAATCAAAACTGCCTATGGTATCCTGAGACTTACCATTTTAGTATGATTACCTTATAGAACAACATGTAGACAACAATACCAAATACGTCTTAGCGGGATAATCATACCAAGTAGAATTTAATGGTCGAAATGCTAAGGCCATAAACAAAATCCAATCTTTTAGATATTTAAGAGTTAAAGTAAAGTATCTTTACTTTTGTTAGATTCCATTGCCGCGAATCAAATTAATACTATTGTACTTGTTAGTGTTATATGTTTATTTGTGAAGGTTTTCACTGTTAAACTTGACCATAAATAAAAAAATCAATATTCATTTCAAATATATGGGTTAGTTTGTGTTGGTAATAAATAAGGTCCATTGTGAATGTTGTGTTTTAAAAATGTTTCAGAACAGCTTTCCAAACGGATGACAATTTACAAATATTAAAACAATTTTACAAGTTGGTCCTTTTGCATTAACCCGAATTTGAGTTACGTAATATTAAATATGGGTTGGTTAATTTTTACACTTTAGTTGATAAGGCTGGTCCAGATTGCTTTAGAAACTAACAGAGACGTTTGTATTGGACCAACAGTTTTCATCAATATAAAAAAGGTAGAGCTGCTAGACGTTGGTCCATTTTACCATAACAAATATCTTTTCTTTTTTTCCAAAATGTAGTTGAGATTGTTCAAAAATAATATTCATAGATTTAATCTACGTCACATTTTGCTCATTCAGTTATATTTAAGAAGATCAAATTACCTGGAAAAATAGATTTTTCGACAGTCTACTGTCCACAAGTAAATCCTGCACTAAACATTCAGCTCAGTCTGTACCCATTGATGTTGGGTTTTCAATAATGCTTAAAACTATGACATATTTCTCAGCTCTGTTTATTCCATCTTCGCGTTAATTCCTGACCGATGAACTTCCACGGATATGGCGACCACCTGCCGCTTGTCACACTGTAACGTTTACCAGAGATTTATGTCTGGACGACAAACAAGGGCTGGAGCTGGAACTGGAACTGTAGCTGGAGTGTAAATAGCGGGGCCGGGGCCCGTGCGGGCGACACAAATTGCTCCAAATTGACCCGCGCACAATGGGCAGCTGCGTGAAGATGGCGGGAATTACACGGCGTGTTGCACCTCAATGGCCCGACTTCTTTCTGCGCAGAGCCGCCGCGACTTTAAACGGCGCGCTGGGAAACCGACATTTATCATCCGTCTGTTATCAGGCAGCTAGGCGCAGCTGGGGCGGAGGGTTGGCGCGATTTTAGGGTCATTATAGGTGTTGTGAAAGAAGTCATTTGGAGATGAAAAAGTCTTTGAATCTGCTCTAAAACATGTTACAACAAACTTTGTAGGGATTGTTTGAAACCCTACAAGAAACGTGCCTTTCAAACCGCGTTTCATCCCAACGAATTACTCGTGCTTCTCACTATAAAGGAATCACAAGGGTTTTGGATGGTCAATTCTTTCGTTATAAAGTGAGCATACATAATTTCATTATTTCTTAGTAGATAAAAATCAAAAAGTAAAGGCGAGTGTAGAACTTTAATCAAAAACAGCTGTGTTTGATTTGTGTTTTAATAGTTTCGGATGGTTACACTGTAACGCATTAGTAATACTTAAAACGCAACACATTTTTGACATTTTGTGAGTGTAAATTTGTTGTTAAATTTATTCTAAACATAAAGCTACAGTGAAACCTCTAAAGGTATGATTTAGGGTTATAACAGCGAAACAAAAATGGTATAACAATGTTACAACTCGTAGGTAGAAACTCTTATAACAGCATGTGGGTAGTCTTTCTGTCTTTAATACTCATTATTCCAATCCGAGAGAGCAAATTTGTATTGAGAGTTTGTTTACATTTGGAAAACCATTAACTAGATCCAGCGTAACTCATATTTAAAAAAAAAAAGAGTAACACTGTGATTCGAGGTTTGAAACAACCCTCTTCTTCAGGTACTCGAAGGCATGAAACCTATTATCCATTCAAACATTCATGGTCAATAATAAACTTTAAACAAACAATAATATTTGTTCTATTATTTTATTAAAAAAACTCGCAATCATTAAATAATTTTTATATATTAATACGAGGCCTTTCGACATCGAAGATGCCATCACGTGATATTTCCAAGAAGAAGAGCTCCTCCTCCTTCATTGAAACAATAATATTTCTCTTTTTACTTGTTAACTTTATGTCATTAAAACACAATACGTGCATCTTTCACTAAATAATAATTTCTTTCTTCAATAAATAATTTTAATTCAAGTAGCCTATGATGATTTGCTCTCATGTTTTATACGGGTAGCCTATGTAAAAGTATATCAATGTTCTAGATTTTAATTATCACGTATTAAATACATCTTAACAACGTCTACTTTATGAGTAGATCTAATCTATTTGAAGAACGTTTTAAGTATATATGAAATTTATGATAATTTTAAAAATATAAATATTTAATATTATTTATTTTATGAGTAAAATGAGTGAAAAAAAGGTTTTCTGGTGGTCTAAATAACAAGTATATATTTGAATAATAAGTTTATTTGAAAAATAAACATATTGAAAAATATGTTTATTTATATTAATAATGAATTAATAAAGAAAAATAAGTGGTATAGTGTTGGTTATATCAAGCGATATATCAGGTCTAGTGTTAATGGACCGTAGTGTACGCACTGATAACGATCACGTGACCAGGGCGGCTGATCCCACCGTTGTACAACAGCGAGGGTGCGAGGGGTGGCGGGGGCAGTATGTAAATACACTTTAATGATTATGGACTCAGTCATTAGCCTTATCAGCCGATGGAGATTTTATGCAGAACCGATGTGCTGCAGGAAGCACGTAGGATTGTACCAAATCCTACCGGCGCTATCTCCCCCTACTCAATCGTTTTTTGTAAAGTGGTGGATCCATTTTATGCCCTCCATTCGGGTAAAGTTTAGCTGAAAACAAATTTTGCCCGATGGTATCAAGAAGCAATCGCGAGACGGTGAAACATGTGTAGAGTCGGCTGACAACAAGCCAAATGTGCTGCTGCCCCACCTCCCACCTTCCTTACACCACTGACTTGTCTCGTACTCCCTTCATGTGTTACCTCTCTCGTTATCAACCAGCGATATGTAATATGTATGTTCAGTTTATATGTTTGTAATGTGTATTTTAAGTTATCACAATATATTCGGATCGCAACATATCTGGAATAACATATTACTAGCGACAAATCCGTTTGGTTTCAGAATTGGAAAATCAACCGTAGATTCAATTATTTGTCTGGTTTTTTTGTAATAGTAGAAGGAACTGAACTGTTTTCATCGTGGCACCCTGTCACGAAACGGGAGAATTACGAGGTACTAGAAGTTCCAATCAAGTGAATTGAATCGTATCTCTGTAATAGGAAACAACACATGAAAATCTCAGACGCGTAATCTGGTGAACGATCGCTGGTTATATGGTGTCCCTCAGGGATCCATACTTAGTCCGCTGCTTTTTTTGGTATGTCAATGATGTTAGCTCATCGATACATGGTGAACTGCTTGTCAAGCATACAGATGTCGCGACTCTGCTTGAAGACATCTACACAGAGTGAACTCGAAATCACTACATTCACTGAGCTCAACTGTGTAATACAGCACTAATCAAATATTCTCAACAGATTTAGATAGTCCAACATGCACGGTAGACGATTGATGAAGTCGACACGAAAAAATCCCTTAGTATACACATCGATACAGGGTTTACATGGGGGTTGTCACTTCGATACAGTGTGTTTAAAACTAGCCTCAGACACACTTTGACACAACTTTCAAAATATTTCCCAATTCAGGGCCGTGCTTTTGACGGCACATTAGAGAATTATCTACCCACATTTCGCCTATAAGCAATATGCAAATACACTTTTCCAGAACTTTTAGACTGCAAAAGAAACCATAAGAATAGTTGCTAAACTTCACTGGAGAGAGTCTAAAATGCAAAAATTTTAAAATCTTTAACTGATGACACTTTTCTCTTCCTATATTTAGGAAATATCGCTTTTTTCAAGTAAAAGTGCGATCACATAAGAGGTAGAGACTTACACTCGTATGAAACTAGAAGTAGGGAGGAATACCGATATGGGATATCAGTAGTGTATGAACGTTTGTCTGCTCAAGAAGGAGTTCAATTTGTCAATATTTTGCCGAAAATGATCGAAAGTGCCACAGAGCCAAAGGCGTTTAAAGTTTGTTTGAAAACAGTTTTCCTTTCAGGAGCGTTTTATAGTATAGACGAGTTTAGGGACATTCCCAGGAGACCACACGATTTGCTAAATGGTCACGAAGCTAGAGTTGAGAAATTAGGGAATGTATTAGAATCGGGTGAATGAAACAATTTTTATGTCTAAATGAGGTTATGGAAGGAATTAATGTCAAAATTTTAGTTGTATTCAATTAGGGGAAGTCAGAAGGTAAAACAAACTTTTTTATAATGTTTTTATCGAGTTTATTACACGGACGTTGCCCTAAAGTTGAGAAATTATGGTGCAAATTCAATAAAGCAATAACTGAAATTAAAGCAGGCTATTGAATTTAATCACAAGAAAATACTGTGGAAGAACTTAAACCAATATTCAGAGCACTGCCCAAGACAAATTTATTGAGAAAGTGCTTTCATGACCAAACTCATAAAATGAACTAAAGGTTGAATAATGCTATATGGGCTTAGAGCTCCAGTGAACAATTTTGTGACAGTCAGAATTCTACAGTTTGGAATATTCGAAGAAGTATGCTGTTAAAATGATGGAATTAACACCAAATGGAAATTGCGTTGATTGGACTTTAACCAGGACTTTGGATAGTGGGAACTAATAAATTTTGTATTAAGTACTTATTGGTAAAGCAGAAGATGACATTTCAGAATATGGCAGAGTAGCAAGACGACAGGATAAGCTTAAAAGGAGGAAGCTAGATCAGGAATGGAGCCAACATACTGCTTACGAAGCAGAAATGTATTGATGCACTTGAATAAATCTACCTATTTCAGTTTTTTTTCAGAGTTTTCGCAAAAATATTTTTATCACACATAAGAAACATTTTCTGTAATACTGCTAAAGATATTGGATTGAATCTTTGACAACCAAATCAAATTACTCTTTATTTTTAACATAATAAAATAACTATAATTTCATTTATTTATTTAAAAATACAACATGAAGGGGGGAAGGTGGTAATCACAATCACAACTTAACTGTAAAATGTAGTTAAAAACGGGAAGTAGGAGTGAGGAGAGACTCAACGTTATCAGAGCCACCATCTGCAGCCAGGTTAGTAATCAGCTGTTTGAACTGACCGGTCGGTAACTATACAGTCTTTATGTTATAGAAACACATATGTTTTCATCACTTTACACAATATTTTAACTATATAAAAAAATGTAAATGTTTAAAACTACATTTGAAAATCATATTACAAAACGGAAAATTTTTTTCAGTGTTGATCAAAACTCAGCATATGCCTTTTTAATTTTTTTTTTTAGTTTTCAATGTTTTGACTCTTGATAAATCCTTTTTTTCTTTTGAATACATTATCTTTTCCTGATATAGGCCTATGTTGTAAGGTTCTTAATTTGGTGTACTCCATTAAATAGAAAAACGGCATAAAGATAGCATGAAAATATATAAATCAGAATTACTTTAAAGTATGTTCAGGTACTTTACTTTAAGTTATCGTACGCATAAAAAATGTCTCTACCTGGAAGTTATAGAACTGTCTATGAAAATACAAAAAAATTTAGAAATAGATGAAAATGGTGAAGCACGTGTTTTATATGTATGACATTTCAGCACTATTAACTTTAAGATATTGTAAAGTATGTTTTTATTGTTCTATACAGTTTCTAATGGTACATTTATATAATAACACTTAATATCAAATAATTTTGTGTTAATCTCTAGCTCATAATAATGAAAACCGAGTAATGGAAATAAATGTGTGCTAATATTTAGAGGTTCGCAAAATATGTTGGCAGAATATTTAAAATAAAATAAATAAATAAATAAATATATATATATATATATATATATATATATATATTTGTATTACGCTTTAATTAGCTGTTACACAAATACTTTGACAATTATTGGTAATAACTATATTCATAGTTTTAGACATATTAGCTCCCATTAAAACAGAAATGAGAAACTTAAAAAGTCTGTCGAGTAGTCAACTTAAGACGATCCTAAGTTTCCTAACCTAAGACGATGTTTTGATTTCAAATATCATAAATGTGGGCAAATATGCGTTACAAATACAACACAAATAAACGGTATATTCAAAATACTTTTTGAGCTGCATCAGGCTTAAAATATGTTAGGTGTTCCGTAAAAAACTGACCAAGTAAGCAAACATTCCGATGAATCTAACCTACTTGAAGTTTCAAATGGTTCTACAAAAGTCCAGCCAAACTATCCTATTTTTATATACCAAAGTGGCACATGAGGAGATCAAAAGGGTGTTGTCAAACCTTTATAGGTGATATTAATCATAATTTTTAGTTTGAGCAGACCAGAGGAAAAATAAATATATATCTGTGAAATTTTATTTAATATTAACAAAAGGTCTCGTTTAGCCGCTAGCCCCCATTTTGTATTTTTTTTATACAAAGATTGTAATCTAAGAAATTAGTTAAGTTAAAGAAACCAAATTTGACACATAGGTTTGAATAGATAAGTGGAACATTAAAAAGATAATTTTGTGTTATTTTCTTTGATATTAAACATGGCATCTGTTCAAAGTTTTAAAAGTACAATAATAAAAAACCAGTATAATTATAAAACATTTACTAGACAACAACTATCTGTATGATTGTATTGTATTCTCCAATGGTACTTTTTCAACGAAATCCGTCAATCCATAAGCTATCACAACCACTTTAAAGGTAGGTTTGCACAAGCCAGAAGAAGGAGAGATTTTGTCTTTGAGAGACATTAGCTGTTTTACATCAGTTATAATAAATTTGCAAGATACCAACTTGAAAAATATTTATGGCAAGTATTGTTTTTTATCAATAGTTTGTTGCACCTGGATTGGGCAATTAAAGTGGTCGTGCTCGCTTATGCGTTGACGGGTTTCGTTGGAAAAAGTATCACTGAAATCTTTAAAAAAATTCAAAATAGTTGATTTTTTGAAGTTTGTATAACTTATGTAAAACTGCTGATGCCTATCAAATGATATAATGTTTTCTGCCCGTGGTTTACGCAAGCCTAACTTTGAAGTGGTCATGCTCTTGTTGATGGCTTTCGTTGAAACAAGTACCGTTAGAATATTGTAATAAAAAAATGTTCAAATAGTTGGTTTCATAACTATACTGTTATTCGTTATTTTACTTTAAAAACCTTCAACAGACGCCATTTTTTAATATTAAAGATAATATTAACACAATTATTGTTTTAATTTTCCACTTATCTATTCAAACCTATGTGCCAAATTTGGTTTTCTTTAGCATAAATAATTTCTTAGATACAATTTTTTTACATAAAAAATACGAAATGTAGCTAGTGGCTAAACGAGGCATTTCTCGACCTATGTTTAATGAAATTTGTTTTTTAAAAGATGAATAATATCGCCCACAGAAGTTTGTGACACCCTTTTATAAACACCCAGTACGTGCTATAGAAATATTTTTGGGCTGTAAAATATACTGATGAAATACTGCTTAAAATTATCAAGCAGATTACTTGATAAAAAACTAAAAATTGCTGAAATAAATTACAGGCAACTCTTCTAAAAATCAACTTTGTCTAAAACAGTAATGGGTAAGGAAAGAGTTTAAAAATATTAAGTGAAATGTTTTTTTCATATAACGTTTATTTTTCTTGACACACACAATGAATTCGTTAGACCCGAAAGCAATAGTTATACCACACTCAGCCGACGAGATAGAAGTGAACGTCGATATTTTCAACCAAATAGACTATCTTCGTGTAATCTTAACTCTTAACTCTACTGTCATGATTGTCATATAGGTTTCCGGTTTATCTCGAAATATTACTGACGCAATTCAGAGCTTAAAACATTTCTAGATCGCTATGGAAAGCCAATCCATCAAATGTTGATCCAAAATTACCTGGGCAGAGCTACTTTTTCGTGTTTGAAAAGTAGAGGCTGAGCAAGTCACCGATTACTCTGACCAATCAGCAATATCATATGGTTTCGTCAACACAGGATACCCGTGTTTCTATAAACTGATGCTATCGTTTTTTATGACGTAATTTTCACATTTATAAGGTTTCTTTTATTAACAAAGTCAAAAAGTCAAACTCATCTTATTTTACAATGCGATGTTAGAGCTAAGAAGCCCTACACATCTTGGGGACCAACGGCTTAAAGGTAACCCCGAACCACCAGCAATGGCTAGGTGGGCAGAAGACTTCCAATGACAGTATTTCGTGATAACCGCCGTACCCACTACGCTGCGTCATTGGCAGTGTAGACAATGGTATACAATTTTTATGCAACTACGGTTCTTTTTACTGCACATTTGGTTTTGTACTGCCACGTTTCTGTATCAATGTTTGATATGCTCATAGATTAGCAAATACGGATTGCGCCTGAAGGGCCAGATAGTTGCTTCGCACCCACGCATCCCCACACTCACGAGCGCAAAGGGTGGGGGCCAACCCTCTAACTTCTGTTTTCTAACCCCGGTTATTCAGTAACATAATCTCATGAGTAAGCAATACTCCCTGTTAATTTTAGTTTACTATACATTGTTCACTACAATTTTTCTTGTTATGATGTTTATAATGTACTAGCTGTTTCCCGGGGCTTAGCACGCTTTTCGTAAGCTTTGCCCGTGTACGTGCACTTCTGGTTCAGGTGAATTATATTTCCAACGACGATGTAGATTTGTATTGGTGCCACGATCAAGAAAATCTGTCAAAAGTGTATGTTTATGGCCATTGTCTACGTACATATACTTTATTATAAAGTGGTCTAACACTCAAGCTTTAAGTTCAACCAGAAATGTATTTTGAAGACAAATATACATCAAAGCTTAAAGCCTTCAAATAGTTTTTCGCTATTTAATGTACGTAACTATCTCGTAATCGCAGTTTATAGTGTTCAGGACTTTTAAAACTTTAATATGCAGTACCGTCTGGTGGCGAGATACATCAATAGGTATAGTATATAAACCTTCTCCGTCGAAAAATACATATACATACACATTTTCATAATGATCGGTCAAATAGTTTACGATTCTATAAAGGACAAATATACAAACATTCATTTGTATATTATATATATATATATATATATATATATATATACATAATCTTAGAATAATATTACAAATAACAATAATCTTGGTTTGATTGCGAACGTGCGCTAGGTCCTATTGGGATGGTGTGTGTGGGGGGTCTGGAGATGTGTTAGTATAAAACTAACATGGCCCCACTATTTGCTAATTCTATGAAGTTTCCACTCATCGTCTATATATTAAAAGTTTTGTGTCTTCAATGTAGGCTGAGTCAAGAGTCCCGAAACTAAAAGCCCTCGATCCATCACGGGACATTAGTTCAGGCAGAAATCAGTTGTGTATTGGTACTCCTGCCAAACTCTTGACATCTCCCAGTCAAGGTCAACAGGTGGGCAGAACGGCCAGAGCAAACAATGAGATCCTCGGACTCAATGGTTGGCAGCGGCTCGCTATTGTGATTGTGCACAATTAGCAGCTCACTGTCAGACCCAGCTTTGTGCTGCGGAGCTCCAGAGCGAGGTGGTCAGTCAGTGAGATGACGGGTCGCACCTGACATCTGGAGTGACAGTAATCATTCTAGACCATTGATACGTATCCACATTGAGAGGGGAATGAGTGTGTGTCAAGATCAGAGCACAATGAGGTCGCTCAGTTGTCGATTTAAGGACATAACAGAATACAACTTTGGGTAACTTGGGTTAGATTCTTATAAATACGGGAAAGAGACTGAATTCAGCACTGTCACTAAATTCACACCTGGCTGCGATCTTATACCAGGTACTTGTCAACAACGTAGGCTCGATTATCAATTGCTTGCTTGCGGTGTTCATGAAAATTGTTTCTGAAATTGGCTCTCTGTAATGCTACAGAAACCTTGTTTGCAAAGACGCCAGTAATAGAGTTCTTTGTAGTATCCGCTCAATTACAAAATTCCAGAACTTATCTTTCTAGACATTAAATTAGATTTTTATTGTTGATGACCTCCTATAGTTATTATAAGGCATTAATAAACGAATTGACATTCTGCGGTGTTCGCTAATAATAATTGTAAGCTATTTGCGCATGCTTACGCGTATTGTGAATACGTTTCTCTATACGATGTACAGCCTTATGATTCAAACAATCTGACCTAAGTCATACTAACCTGTAAGTTATTGCAATCTCTGATCAAATGACAAGACTACAGTGATGATTTTAAATTTATTTCTAACTAAGCACACTGTATAATTGTTCTGGTTCAATGCTCTATTCGACAGCACATCCAATTTTTATAATAAATAATTAACAGTTTCAGTGAACAACGAAAGTCTTTTTTCGACTCCATTAATGCCATTTTTTTTGTTTATGGTCACATCGATGACACCTCTTTTAGCAGATGACTCGTGGACAGTTTTAATAGTGATCGTTTACTTGATATATAATTATATTTTGTCACATTATTTATTAATTATTATTTATTTATTATATTTTTATATATTATTATTACATTTGTATTATATATTGTATTTTATTTTATTATTATTAACATTACATTCGTATAGCAGGTTGTAAATAGTTTGTATTGTAATACTCGTTCTTTCTAGTTTTTATTTACAGACACCACGAAAATCCATTGAAAAAACATATTTAAATAAATATAAAACCCTAAATTATAATTTTTGCACTTATTAATAACCAACTTTCGGTTCATATGAAATGTAAGAGTATGAAATAAAATCAAGGCAAGACTTTAATTTAATTAATTAATTTCATTCGTACGAACTGGTGAATATTAAAAGCCTGTTTGCTTTCATTATGCTTGTAGACGTAAATTACTAGACACTAGATACAGCATTATCTAAGCGCTAGAGTGGTTTCAAAAGCTACCAATTTAACGAATCGTTAAACATCAAGTGAGTTTGAATCAATAAAATGTATAAAATAAATCAAGGAAAAATAACTTTATTAACCCTTATAGGACCACCGATAATGAGAATGATACATTACATACAACACAGAAGTCTCTCAGGAACACTATTCTCAGCGCATCCGACGGCCAGACCTAACACTATCATTGGAGGGACATAGTGCTTTACTAGCAAATTCTGTCCTAGTCTTTCATGTGAGGAGACAAATACAGTCTCAGAATATATTAATATTGCTGATCTATAGAGGATTACTGATGTAATAGAAACTTTTTGAATATACATTTAGGTTTTGCCAAAACATTTATTTTGCATGTAGACATCAAAGTAATGGCTGAGCATTAGCAATGCCTTATCTCTCGTGGGGTTGAAAAAATGTAATTTTTTACTGTTTGTCTGTCTGTCTATGTCCGCACGATATAAGAAAACGAACTGACCTATAGTTTAAAATTGCATCAAGCTTCATTTCTATATGAGGAACACCGAGTTGATGATGGTGTATGAGAGATTTGGCTGGGAGTCAGCGAATATTTTTACATTGGTCTTATGGATAAAATGCAGAAATATGGATAAATTTGTAACCAAAATCAAATTAACACATTTAGCAAAACTATTCCAATACATACAACGGCATTATGGTGTCTTGGTGTGTAGATTTGAAGTATTTAAATACTTATATGAAACCCAGTTTTATGGACAAAAAGGTACATTAGTATTATGAAGCAAGATAACTCAAAAATGGTAAATTCATCTGTGTATTTTAAGTTTGTATGTTCAACCATGGAATTTTGTTGAACAACTTTGACTCCCATCACTCATTAGGATGGCACAATATCTCTTTTGTTTCCCAGGGGATGTAAATATTTCTTTTTCGTACGATTTTTTGTGTTGAGATATATGGTTGAAATTATTCATGTAATTTCAACAAGGCCTCTTACGCCGAACACGATATGTGACGTATACTATCTTGTTAGTCTTGTATTAGAAATTACATTGATGTATAAACAGCAAAGCAGCAATTAATTACTGTTATTTTTAGAAATATTTAATTATAAATAATATAAAGTTTAAGTACTGTAATAAAAGAACAATTTTAAAATGGAAGAGCTCTGTTTACTTAATGGTATCTGTTTAAATGAGTTTTATACAAATGACATGAGGATCTTCCCAACTAGATTCATTTGAAAGTAGAAGAGCCACTTCATTGGAGGGGATAAACAAAAATTGCCACCCAATCGAATTAGCAGGCGATCCAATTGACTCGCTGAGCACAATGAAAGGGCATCGATTGAGAAGCCGCCACAAAGGCTCTCCCAATTTACAACGTTTGAAAACAAGACTGAACGTTGGGATCAGCGCCATTATTCGTGGGTAATGGGCCGTTGGCCTGCTTCTACAGCTACAGGCTCCATTGTATCCGATACATTGCTCCTGTAACTGCGCTGCTGCTCCGGCCAGACCCACTCACATTCAAACTCGCGTTCCGTCCAATATTCCGGGGACCAGTGGAGTTATGATCGACAGTCCGTGTTGGGTACTGACAGTTCCGGTAGTGTCGATGGAGGAACATGGAACATGGAGCTCTCAAACCTTGCTTTAAATTTTTCGTGGGGCTGGTTTCAACAGGAGTCCTTTAAATAAATAAACCGTGTAAAACATATTATCAGTTTTTATTTCAAAGGGAGCAATTATTACGTGACCAAAAGTGGTAATTTAAAATTATCCTTTTTGGTTTTTATCAGTCTACTATTGACACACTTTTTATTACAGAACACAATAAAAATAATAGTAGATACAGAACTATTATTTTAGATATTAATAATAATTTTTTTAATTATAATAATAAATTAATATTGACACCTTCACTGCGAGAAGGGTAACGTACCGATCTTAGAACAGCCGGAATAGTAGTAATAACCGTGTATAGCAGCCAATATATTAAATATACCATCTAATAAACTATAGACATAATAAAAAGTTATAATTACTTACCACATAAGAAACGCGACAATAATAAGAAAATTATAACAGATTAATATATTTTTTACAATATTGTTATGTTCCTATTCGAATATTTTTGGAAAAATGACATACATTTATAACAGCATTACCATATAATTACAGTTAACTAAGTATGATAATCAACAATTAATGGAAGTTATAATTTACTGTTAGGTAAAATCAAGTAGAGAGTGGCCTAGTATAATATAATGATAGTTGAACTTGCAAGTATGTTGGGCATTGCGTCATTGATTTTGGTGCGTGCGTGTGTGATACTGCATGTGTGTGTGTACGTATGAATGGATGTAAGATATAAATAATGAATAATGATTTTGCTTTCATTCATAAATTACTTCGAAAATCATGAAATATAATTGGAAATTGATTGGACAATTTTAGAAGTTACGGTTAGTTCTTTCCAAATCGAACTCACATTAAATCGAAATCGAAGTAACATTTTAGTGAAGTTTAGAATTAGAGTAAAAACCTTTATTTTCGTATCTTGAGATATCTAATACACTAAATTTATGAAAGGAAAAATTATTTAACAATTATATGATATACTTTATAAAATATTTGTCAAATAGGAAATCATTTAAGAGAAATGTTTACTTACATGTTAAAAACACTGTGAAAAAAGTTTAGTAACTGTTTTTTTCCTAAATCTAGTATAAAATTCTACACAAGAAAAATACTATTGGATAATTTATTTACTAATTTATGATTTCATGACACTTCTCTTACATAAGTACTCAGTGTTATAATAGAAATTATCTTGACCTGGATTACAACCTCTGATAAAAAAATGATTTTAAAAACTTTGGAATTTTGAATTGGTTAATACACTGTGGAGAGGGAAAGAGATTTCCGGCTTTAACATTTAAAACATATTAGACGTAAAACACAGTTTCATGTAGTGCTTATTTTATTTTTCAAATATCTAGAATTTGAACTTCATAAAATTAACCCGTACTCTAAATTAATTAATTTAAATTATAGCATACGTAATATAAAATAATTGCCAAAAATTTTGAACAAATCTATGTGTAGAACATAAATGTGGCTTTCAAACATTAAATTTCATGTAATGGAATATTTGATTTTAATGTAGTATTTGATTTATTTTACTTTTTCTATAGAATTGCATGAACATGCCACTAAATTATGAGAAGCATAACGATATGTTATTGTAAAAGGCATTTAAAATCTCAGGGAATATAAATTAATTAATTATTTTTGGGGGACTTAGGACGAAGTATTTGCAGTTATTAAAAATGGCTCTTTGGTTATTTATTAGTAAAAAAAATTCATTTTTACATAACCAGTTCAGATTTATTTTTTATTGTTTTAAATATATTTTATGGTTGCGTTAAAATTTCACCACTTATTAAAAACATTACGTGGAAAGATGCGAGGAAAACACACAAGAATATACTAATCCTTCTTTTAAAATTCATAAAGTTCAAGTAGGTTACATTTTATATTGGATATTAAGGACATTAAGTACATGAACCTTAAGAAATTTAAAAATTTGTTAACGGTTTCCATTTTTACTAAAGTTTTCGAATGTTATACCTTTCACTAATAGTTTATATTTTAACCTCATTGCAGCCTTCAACATAATATATGACATCAACAGAATTTTAAATTGAAGTTTCCTTACAGATACATCGTGTAAAGTGGCTCCTACATAAGAGCTTGTTACCAATTATTACAAGTCATATGATTAAAAAAACATAATGAACCTAGTGTTTCTCGGAGAAAAAGTTCACTATCTACGACTTATTTTTTTCTCTAGGCTTGTATGTTCACTCTCTCCTTAAAAATTAGCAATTTTAATTTTTAAGTTTGTTAGGTGCTAATTATAACAGTTTTTATCAAATGTATTTGCTCTCTATAAAAGTAAAACTACTTTCTTAATAGGAGAATTTGAGAGTAAATGCATATTCTGAAACGAAATCACATTTTTACTCTTTATTAAACGCATGTCCATCTATGTTTTATTAGAAAGCAAGAATGTTCTGTAAACCAAATCTTACGATTCTAACCATTATTATTTTCTAATATGTATAATCCTATGTAGATACAAAATAGGAAAACCCACGACGATAAATATTCTAACCTAAAGGTAAAAACCTTTAATTGTAATATTTAAAAAATCCACCCTAAAGGCTATTTAGTGTCCTGATTAAAATTTTAGAAAATGCACGAAATAAACTTAAAGTTTCAAACATGTTTATACTTTACAGATGTTTACTTACAAGACCTCTCACTATTTTCACCTCATTTTCGCAATTAATTTCAACAAAGCTTTAAAATAATATAAATACGGTTTTGAGGTAGATTGTTTTGCTTGAGTTAATAATCGTTTGATAGCATGGGTGTACACAATGACACAATGTCATTATGTCTTCTGTTAACCAAGACAATGTCTGGTATAAGATAACAGGTATTATATGCAATATTTTGTCAATATTTATTGGCTGAGCGTTAGCGAAGCCTATATTTAGAAAGCTGGAACAATTAATTTCAGCTATATTACTTATGTATCAAAAAGTTTTATTTTAAAGAAGAGGAATTTAAACTACCTTCATTCTCCTTATAAAAAGATTATTATATAATGTAGAACTGGAGAAACGTAATGTTAGTTAGCTAAAAGTCAGAGAGGTATGGACACAATGAAAAGTAAAGCAATGTGATCAGCAGACAAGACTGTATGGCTGTCGAGATGGCTGCTGATCAGGGTAGCGATCAATGCTAGCCAGGACGTTAAGCAAGGAACCCATCATCCCTTTATTGCTTGCGATTGCTTTCTAACCTGCTACCGTTCTACATCGACATGGTCCTCTTCAGCTTATTGTTTGTTCACAGTTGTCCATATATTCGTAATAGTTGCCGTAGTTATTGGTTCCGTCTCAGTTGTACAAGTTAATATAGTGTGTGAGATATGTTTATATATTTTCTACATCTACACGTAAAGTTTAAGAAGGCAGCCTTACTGAATTTAATTGGCTGAGCGTTAGCGTAGCATATCATTCTAGACTCTGGAAAAATGTTTACTTCTGTCTGTCTGTCCGGTAGATATTTAGAGAACGAAAGACTTGACAGCATGAAACTCCATTTCTATATAAGGAACATCGAGTTCCATGATGGCGCATGTTACTCAATGGGATTTGCTGAGAGGTAACGAATATTTTTAGATTCGCCTCATGGTTATCTTATAAGGTAGTCTTACTGACAGACTATCATACAGAAAAAAAATTGTACATCTCCCGGCAAAAAAATGTGTCACTATGGCTTCAAATATACTCAACCAAATTCTATGGTTGACCGTGCACCATCATATAACTCATTCTCGTGTATTTAAAATTGAGTTTTCATGCAAAATTTAAATTCTATAGGGCGTCTACAGATGAAATATTTCTCTAGTTACCTAGCACATGTGACATTTACATTTTCTTTCATTAACTATGCTTTTATAGTGATGTTCAAATAATAAAAGTTCGATTGGCTAGGGAAGGTTTGAAGCTAAAGAGCCCGGTGAAACCAAATCATGCAGCCAGCTATTTCCGTTAAATTGCCACTATTTTTTTTTTCAATTTTACTCCATGAATGTCACATTTTAAATGCTTAAATGGTTATATCCAGTTTGATTGCACATTTATTTATTCTGCATTTTCTCGTTGGCATCATCGTTACCCATTAGACCATTGTAAAAATATTAGCCAAATCCTATGGGGTAACATGCACCGATATCTAATTCAGTGTTTCTCTTATAGAAATGAGGATTCATGCAAATTTCAAATGTATAGGTGAGTTTGTTTTTAAGATATCGTGCAGACGGCAGACATAAATGAAATTTAGAAGTAAATAAAATCGTAAACAAATTATGCAGTCTTGTGTCGTATCAACATTGGCATCTTAACGTATGTATCCTAATTATCCACAAAATATGTCGAAAAATATTTGGCTGCCAGTTTCTATTTTGTTCTATGTATGGTTGCCTGTCTGTCCGAAGGATATATACTTGATTTGTTCCATTCAATTTCAAAGGCTGTTACGCGACATGTGATATGGAGTACTTCTACCTTGTTTGATAAGCTTTATATGGCGGAGCATTAGTTTTCATTTGATTTTTATACCAAATCTAGCACGGCAAAACAACAACATCGCTTGATCTTTTTCACCGGATGGTCACAAGACTTTTAACAGTGAGTTCAACAATGTTTATTGGCTCTATAATATATAATTTCACAAGGATAAAAAAATTGATTTATGAAAAAAATTTTGAAACTTTAACTTTTCTACGTAGAAAAGAAAGTGGTAGAATGTATACATAAGAATGTAAAATCCTTGATCAAAATTGCAACAGTGTGAGCTAATGTTAAAACTGCAATAAAAAAACTTACAAACTCAAGGTCTGGTTTTAAAAATTTGGGGTGTTAGAGAGAGAGAGTGATAAACATTTATAATTCCAATACTTGTTGATAAAATGATTTTTGGGATTTGGTATATAAAATAAACATAATTAAAAAAATCTAAGTAATAAAAAGAAGGAAAAACAAGTTAGGGAGGAAATATTACATTACTTTTACGTGATGACGTTCCAACAAACAAGTGAGTTTAATGAATTCTCCATCATTGTGAAGGAAGACAAAGGGATTAGAGTTAGACGGTTAGAAAGTTGAGTCCCGATGCGGAATACAGTATTTCACAGTCAAAACGACATTAGTCAAACCCTTTAAAACCGACCGGGTATAAGTAGATTAGCTGGAAACGGGAGTTGGTAGTAATATGGATGTACGGCGTAGGCGGCGACCTACCGGGATCTTGCGAGAGGCGGTTAGCGCTCATGTTTTAATTAGGGAATCACATCTGAAGGGAATCTAATTAAGTGAGATGTTGCAGGAGGGTGGCCCCCAACACTCCTTACCTCTCTCACCCTCCAACATCCTTGTGCTCTTTGGAATGATGGATTTGTGTTGTGTTACAGGAGGATTTTTCATGGAGTAATTAAACATACTGCATGTAGTTTAATAAGTTTTAAGAACGCATATGGTGTTTATTTATTTTATAGAAAAAAATTAATTTTGTTAACAGGTATAAAAGGTCTTTATATTTGGTTCAAAAAGAGTTTTTTTTTTTAAAAGCAAAAGTTGGATAGTTATCCCTCAAATTCCTGTATGAACAATATTAATTTTATAGTAAATATACACCAGGTATATAAATATTTTTTTGTAAAACTACACAATTTAGTCGAAACCATCTAATTAGTTTGCTTTGTGTTTCATTTTATTTATAAAAGACCATTTTGAGTTCTCTTAAAAAAAAACAAACTTCTTTTTTAAAACATTGTTTTTTAAGCGATTTTAGAACGTAACATGCTAATCAGCTTCAATTCTAAAGCATACGCTCAAGTCTGAATCGAAAGCATACAAGAAGTTAACATCGCCAAGATTTACTTTTTAAAATAGGTTAAATTTCTTTTTAATTCAGCAAGTGTTATTTTATCAGTTTTTGGTTAAGGATTAGAGATTCTGCAGAGATATTGTTTCCAGCTAATAAGATAAATTAAAGCCAAAGACGTATACGACTTTGATCTTTGCACCGAGAAGAGGTATCCTGATTTAAAGCCATTATTAACCAGATATGAACTCAGATAGGAAATGCCACATACAGTTGGGAACAAGAGAAGTTAAAGGTGGGAACCTCCTAACAAATAACCGGAACCCGGAGTAAGGACAAACTACGACTTTAAGGCACCAGAAGATTTGCTACGGTGGAATGGTTGAGCTGGAGCTTGTATTGGCTACTTGTTAACTTATTTACATTCAATCAGATAAACCAATATTTTAAACAAAAGTAAAACATTAAAGTTTTAAATCTTGGTTTAAATGTAAAGAAGTGGAATGGTTGTCCAAAAAAAAGATCCTAATATTCTTTCATCACGTTTACAGGAGAAATTCTTTGTCTCTGGTACGGCTTCAAGCACTTCTCTCATTCCTCTCTTTTTTTTAGCTTTCAAACTCTCCTATGCCGCATCGTTTCGAGTACTTAATTCGAGAGATAACATAAGAAACATGCTCACTTAGCCGACTTCATACAGTCTGGACAGTAGGAAAGCTCGTTGCTTTCAATGTGCAGTTCCCTTCAATACACGATTGTTTTATAAATCATTACCTAGCTGATACAAGAAGATGAATGTCATCAACACCTGTGAGAACATGAAATGATGCCGTGGTGTGGGTAAATTATGAGGAGAGGCAGTCGATTCGTGGAACAATTTTATTGAAGGTTTACCTTCAAATTATTAGTTTCTTCATCTATAATACGGCCAACAAATAACAAAGAAAGTTGGTCAACGGTCGGGTAAGCAACCACACCAGCAGCGCTAGACTATACTATTTCTGATAACTCTTATCACGAACCTAAAACACTCTACATCAAGGTGCAGAAAGGTGTATACTTAGGATCAGCATTCGATCTGAAGATACATGAACCTTGTCTTAGTCCTCACAAAATGTTACAACATTTTATATTGATACCATGTTAGACCTCCAATCTTGGATAAACAGCAACACATTTTCAGCATTATCAAAAATCCACTTTGAAAAATCGTTTCTTCATTTAAAAGGGTGATGTAGGAGGACTTGTCTGATACACTGCCACATCGATACCACCGATAATCCTGGTATCAAGCCGAGCTGATAGGCCGCCACCGCCCCATCCACAGTAAGCCCGGCCCGCGCTGCACTGCGCTCCGTGACATCGCACAATTGGGGCTGCTCCATTACACTCGTTCTGGCCGGATTTGTGCGGATCCCCTCGGTCGGTCTGACACCGTCTCATTTGAATGCTGCCGTAGTCTCGTAGATTTAATAATTCATAAGCGCGACGCGGCGCGGCGCGGGGAAACACCCTGTCAGATCTCACTGAGGTATTTGAATCTGTTGATAAGTTCGGAGAAACGATTGATTTCGCCCTCCCCTGTCTCGGGGCCGGGGTCATTCCGCGCTGACTAATGACTTCCATTTCCGAAATAAAAACAATAACCTGCCCGCTCGCACTCTAATATTATTCCGATTGCACTTTCGCCTCCCGATTGAATTGATTTTCTCCGTTCGGAAGAGTTGCCATTCCACCAGAGTAATGGTTTTTAATCTGTTTTTCATCCGTCAATAAAAAAGTCCATGCAATGGGTTTGATTGAGTTTGTGAGCGCTTTGCTGTTTGCGAGCGAGGCTTTGTTGTAATCAAACCAAATAAAGATTCCAGATAGGTTTCGTTCACTGTGTCCGTGCAGATTAATGGTTTGGATTTATATTGGTTACGGAACTTCTGGATTGAATCAGAAATTGTTTTGATTAGTGACGTTAAACACAATGTATAAGTTAACTAATTAGTTGGTTAATGCTTAACTTTCTATGACATTGTTAATTGTTGTTATTTATCGCTTAACATGTCAAATGTTTACACATGAAACTGCACTACTCAGCCTGTTCAAAGGAGCCTGAATTTCAATGTACAAAATTAGTTTAATATTGTGAAACGAAAACTAATTAAAATAACAAAATTCAATTAAAATATACTATAATAATTTAATTCTAAAGTAGAATATTTGTAAATGTTTTCTTTCATAATTTTTTTATATTAAGAGTTATTCTCTCATACGTAATTGTTAATGCTGTTAATAAATTAGTGTTCAGATCAATAGATTTGAAGCTTCTAGGTCATCAATGCAATATGTTTATACAAAGTTATATGACTTAATACAAGCTTAACCTTGAAGTTTATATTGATCTCAACACTAGTATAGTCGTGACTCAAATATACTTCATTGTGTTCTTATTTATTTGTTCGGATTTACGTAATTTGCTTGAGCTTTTTTTCACTTTAAATGTTTTTATGTGTATACAAGACAGTATTCTTATCTTTAGATATCTTAAATTCTTTAAATTTATACGATCAGCATTTTTCTATTACTGGTGTTATTAACTTAAATACAATTTTTAAATTTGAAAATAGTTTACTTCTTGGAGGTTAGTTTATTTGATGTTTATGTGGCCGGAATAACATAAGAAATTAAATTTTATAATACTTCACAAAAATGTATTAAATGCCGTTCTTATCGGGAGGAATTTCGTAATTGCCCTTGATGTATGTATTTTCATGTGTTACGCAATAAAACATGATCTTTTGGTTATGGAATTCTTGAGGTCTGAGTAAACTTTATGATCACACTCCCTTTTAATGTAAATAACGCAGAAATAAACACTGTCATAATGATCAGAGGGCATTAATTTTTTGAGAACAATTGTTTATGTTATAGAACATTTACCTCTTAACATGTTTTTGCTACATAAGCTTATATACACAAAATACACAGGGAAATAATACTTATGGCCACGTCTTAGCTTGTAGAAAAATAATAGCATTGAATTGTGGCTAAAGATTCTGCATCTTGCTGTACTTTCTGTAACTTAAATAGCAGGCACCAAAGATTGTTCTTATTCCATTAATATGTGTATGTGAATGTTGAATTTAGCTCCAGTCCACCTTCCTCTTTGTGCAGCGTCTATAATCCGACGCTGTTCCAGACTTGACTCCTGGAGTGTGGAGTTCGTCTGAAGAGATCCAAAAAAGGTCAACGAAGAAGAAGCTTAAAACAAACTCTTTAACCCCCTTTAACCACCAATCTTTAGCATGCCAGATGAAGAGGCATTCCTATTGTCTCATCAGATGGACAGTTCCTAGACACTGCACTAAAAGGAAAGTTATCTGGAGCAAAAAATCAACATTCACATTTTAATCAACCATAAATCCTTCCATAACTACGTTATGTGTAGCAAGTTTATCTTTCCCGAATGCATTATATGCATTTACGAAGCAATCAAATTAAGATTGAAAAGCCTACTTTCTATAACCTGTACAGTTTTTTAAGAACGAAGGTAATAATAAACTTATGGATATCACGCAACGCAAATATGTTTAAAAATAAAGAAACGTCTCCGGTCTTAAAATTAATCACTTCTTATATTACTTCAGATTAACTAAATGAATAATATGATCACTATTCATAGTGAGTTTTCTATAAATTTTGTTATTGCTTAAAGTATTTTAGACTGTGTTAATGCCAAGTATATTATTTGTACGTACGATAAAGTGGTTAAAGATATGAATGAAGACTTTTTAAATAAAAATGACTACATGTATTGTTTGACTGTATGTTTATCTTGGTAAAATGAATTAATTACAATTAAAATCGTAAAAGTGGGCTTAAAAAAAGTATAATTCATTTACTAGAAAGAAAGAAACATTGGTACTAATCATTTTATAACCAATATTTAAACGATGTAAATTGTGCTCGTTACGTTTATATCGTACTTTTGAAGAGAACACACTATAAATGCCAAAACGGTTATAATTGAGTTAAACATAGATTACTCTGATTAGATGGATTGTAATCACATTAAAAGGGTTGCCAGTTCAGCTACTGCAGTGCAATGTGACAATGGCATGACAGTAGACTAAGTGACTGTGCTACCCGTCAGAGCCTAGGGTGTAACATCAGCTGTTAACACCCGTAATCCAATAGTGTGATACTTTCATATCGTTTCACCGAGGCGCTAACCTCGTTATGGAGACGCATGGCAACATTACCCCCTATCATAGTGCTATTGTCAAGCCCCACCCCCTCTCCAGCTAACCGTCCGTGGAATCTGCCTTTTTACGGCCCAGTTAAGGCCTCGTCGCTTACACTCCCAACCCTTCCCACTCAAGTGTTTCGGTTCCCGGCGATTTGAGTCGCGAGGGTGAGATTAGATTAGAAAAATTTTGTAAAGTGTTGAAACGATGAAAATGTCCTCGTTATGATCGGGGGAAGTCTCAATTGCAGTTGAAATTATTTTCAAAACAAGTTTACAATGAATTCGTTTTTCCCTTTTTCTTTTTTATGGTCCAGAATATTAAACTTTTGTTTCAGTATTTGTTTTGAAACATCGGAGAAAAAAAGTTATTTTCGGGGCGATCACACGTATGTCCCGCTAGAATAGTGTAATATTATGACTTAATTAAAGTATAAACGAATTTTTAAGCAAGTGTAGTTTTACTAACCGTGAATACTAACAAGTTGTATTTACTATGCAATAACACTAATAAGTTGCATTTACTATATATTAGTACAATAAGCTGTAATTACTATACATGAATACTAAGAAGTTATTATTATTCATAAATACGCTTTTTCCGTTTTCAAATTTAATTTGTTTTGGTATTTTATTGTTTCCACGAAAACTGGTTAATTTATATATTTGTATAGCCCATTATATGGTGCATGTTCTAAATAATCAATTGAATTACATCAATACATAAGTGGTTCGAAATACACATTAAAGTGGAGCTACACCTGTTTCCATGATCATTGGGCTATTGCATATATTATCTTCATGATGCATATGAAGAAGAAAATGAAGTAAAAAAATATATCAATTTATAATGTGTGCTTGTGACTGCTGAAAGTGTCATTATGAATCTCTATGAGTTATTGAAACGCGAATGATACATATTTCTTTTACATTGCACGTAATAAAACAAAATTTAATTAGTTAACGAAGTGTCAGAATAGTTAAAGTGAAATCAGTACTAAGCTATCATTAATATAGACGCTTATTGCCATGCAATTTTTTTCTACCTAGCGTCAGGGGTGCCCATCCCCCCCAAAGGCTATGGCGCATTCCCCCCCAAAAAATTTACCATTCATGGGGGTGTATAAATTATACAGTATAATTATTGTCAAATTTTTTTAATAAAATGTATAAAACAACACATATGCCATACAAAATAATAAATCAATGTACAGTACTATAATTAACAGTCAAAATGGCTAGAGGTGTTTCAAAAAGGTAACTAACTTGATGAACTTAACCCTTGATTACCCTTGATGACCTTTGTAAAGCAGCAGTTTTTTTCCTGTTCTCACTTGAAATGCCAAATTTGTCTATGATCTCACTGTTTGGAATTGATTGTAAAATATCCTTTTCGGATGCCAAAACCAACATATCAGACAACCAGGTATCACCCATACTGCTTCTCAATCTATTTTTAACGATTTTAAGTTTGCTCATTGCTCTTTCAGCTGAGCAACTTGTTGCTGGCAGGGCGAAAATTATCTGATACAATGATGTCAAATATGGAAACCCAGATATGTTCAATAAACAGCGATAGGGTCTTATAAAGCCCTTCTTGATCCATTGATCAAGATATCGTTGCTTTGCAATTGTACTTGTACAATCCAATGCTTCATCAGAAGAATCTTGTGTTTCAACTTCAACTTCTTCATTGGTTAGTATTTACCATCTTTTGAAGAAAGGACATCTGACAGGTCAATATTTTGATAGCTGCCTTTGTATAACTGGCTGAAAACATCAAACTCCTCACAAAGTTTCTCGGCATCCAATCCATAGTAACCACACAGGTAAATGACAATGTCTGGGTTTAGGCTGTCATCCCCAGTGTTTAGCAGCTTTTCGTGAGAAAAATGAGTCATTTGCTGCACAAAATTTAATGACCTTTCAGGAAAACGATCATGTAGTTGTGTGATCACGGAATCAAGCACTTTAAAGAAAACTTCTGTCCACAGTTTTGCCATAGGATCTAATATTATTTCATCAATGGCAAGTTCGTCTATGAATCTTTTTCTCTTTCGGATTCGTTTGTTTGAAGTTTTCTGGAGATTGTGTTCTTGAGCAAAATGATTAATACTGCCCACCATTTTGTCCCATCCCTCGTCGGTTCTCATAGATTGGAGTTTAGAAATAGTTTCAGACACCACTGTCGGAATCATTCCATAGTCAATAATTTTAGACTGTAAACAAACAGTCACTGGTGACAGAATTTTGAATAGTTTGGCAGCAATGATCATAACTGCAGCAGATTCATAATCAAATAGTGCTTTCAGAAGTCCTTTTGCTGATGTTCTTGAGTCCGTTTCAGATTGAGTGTTATCAGATATATCTTCCAGGGTTTCTCTTAGGACATCATAGCAAGTTATAACGGTTTTTACGGCATCGTTTTTGCTTGACCACCTTGTCGTATTGACTCTTTTCAAACGCTTTTTTCTAGCCTGACATGGACCTTTTTCTAACTTCTCTACGAAAATATGATGTCTTTTATGTCCAGACATGAAATTGTACAGTTCTTGCAGAGTTGAGAACATGTCCCTTATTTGTGGGCACAATTCCATTGATTTTTCGACAACTAAGGCAAATCTATGCGAACAACACCAAATTTAGAATGCTTTAGGGCATTCCTTGAGGACAAATGATTTCACCCCACTAAATGGACCACGCATGTTTCCCGCACCATCCATGCTCTGCCCAATCATACCATTCTTATCAAATCCAATTTCCTGGAGAGTTTTTAATAGCTCAATTGATAAGTTTTTGCCAGTTGTGTCTCCGCTAGTAAAAACGTTAACAATCCGCTCTTTTGGCTTCACATTCTCTTTGATTTCTCCGAATGTATCTCTGTGATCGACATATCGAATTAGCACTGTTGTGCATTCCTTCTTGCTGACATCTTGTGTGGAGTCAAGAATTATAGAATACGTATTAGTTTCATTAACATGATCCACAATTCTTGAAACAACAATTCTATTCATGAGATTTATTAAATCATAAATGTTTCTGTAACTCAGAAAATTAGAACCAAGTTAAGTTTTATTTTCTTTTGACTTATCAAGCTTCTCCAAATAAACTCTTGCGTCTGGGTTATACTTAGCAAGCAATCGAAATAAATTTACTAGTTTTCCGTTTAGAGAATCTTTATTTCGAAAAGCCAACATCTCCTCGGTCAGATACCGACAGTCTATAATGACCGATAGAACCTCACGGTGATGACTGACTAATTTATCATTTAGCTCAGTCAAATCAGTATCAACTCTTTTTTTGGATATCCATTGCAATCTACCAATTTGAGAAGAAATATGAAGTTTTGATTTTTCATGAAGTTCAATATCTCGATCTCCTCTATGATCCGTCCAACCCCTATAACCTGTGGTACCCCAAATTGTTCTTTCTGATGGCAAAGCAAATATCAAACAATGCAAACAAAATACAGCATCAGAATGTCTACTGTAAACAAGCCACTTCATATCTTTGGTTGTTCCATTAGGTAAAAGACTTTTTTTAACTTTTGGGTTGAATTTTCTACCGGATGAGGAAGGAAAATCTATTATACTTAGGTCTTGTGATTCCAGCTTTAGTGCTTCGTTAATTAGTTCAGCAGAGAGTCTTATGTTTGCATAAAATGCTGGATCTGTAGGATCGATTGTAGAGAATTGAAGTTCGGTCAAAGTAATAGGTTCAGGTATCTTCTCTGTGGGTATGTTGTCCTCTATATTTTCTAAAACTTCGTCTTCTTCTTCTGGTGTTGACATTGGCAGGCTAGTTTCCATGGAGGACGTTGGAAGTTTAATTTCTTTATCGTGAACAAGTATTAGAGGCGTATATTTAGATCCATCTCCTCTTTGGTGACTCTGCAGCTCAACTTCTTCGTCGTTGCGGTCTTGGACAGCTGATGTTCCAGAATGTGGATTGTCTTCTAGCCCAGGCACCACCAATCTAAATATAGACAAATGCCTTCACTGTAAACTTTTATATAAATAATCTGCTAGTCAACATTTAGTAAAATCTATAAACCCTTTTTCAAGTACAGATTAATTAGAACTGTTTTTGAGTTTATTATCAATGATATGCCACATTCTGCTACACTGAACAGGAGATAAACGAACACACATAAAGCCATATATTTTTAGAGAAACCTCTTTTGTCTCAGGGCACCTCAAAATGGTAATATCATACTAAAGTGGTAAAATATATTATGACAAAATGTTTTTTTTTAAGATAGCAACTCCTTTCTACATACAAAGAGTGTTAATAGGTTTGAAGGGACAAAGCAAAAGCTGTAAGCTGTAACAATAACAAGTAAAACGATCTTGATATTTTAATTACAAAAACTCTATAGACCAATAGGCTTATACATTATTAAACTAAATTGTATTTGAATTTTTATTTCATTAGATGCTTTTGCTTGTAACGTATTGGACCAATACTACTTTAATATTTGGCTGATAGTATGTTTGTAAATGTAAAATGCTAATATTTACATATATTTAGCTTTTCACCATTTCAGGCAGGCTTCATCTCTTCAATACAGTATAATATTTACTTGCATTTTGAAGTTTTTAATCATTTCTTAGTCTTCTTTTATAAGTTTTGTCCTTTTCTATGGCCTTCAATGCCTTAATTAATTGTTACTTAGAAAGGTTTTAATGTATTGAAAGCTTTAGGAGTGAGTCATTAATAGAGCATAGCCTATATGTGTTTACTCCCTGCTTATAAAATTGAACAAACTAAAATATGGACTTTTGTTACTGTAATATTGCGGTACCTTTCAATAGCCGATGATTGCGCAGAAGTTGATGGTTGAGGTTCGTCGTCCATAGTTAAAGTAGAACGTTCTTCTCCACGTCCCATGTAGGGTATCCAAGGTCCATCACCTTCTTTCTCCTCTGTTATTTTATATTTTATATCAATATTGTTTTTGAACTTATAGAGGTGTTTCTTTTTACAGTGTTCCAGCCACTTGTCATGGTGCACCGTATTGCACATAAGTTCCAAACACTTATATTTGAATGCCTTTTTTAATTTACGAGGCATTATTTAATTCTATAAAACAAAAAGTTATAGTTAGCACAGAAATACAGTAGCTACTTAATACTAAACTCGTATAACAAAACGAAACAGAAACGCACACACGACATTCAATGGTCACTACGTTCGTAAAGACACTAATTGAGGCGGTAGCTGCAAGAAGGGCACATACCGCTATGTGCCCTTTTTGCGGAGAACGCAGAAAACGATCCACCATGTCTTTGTACATGTGTCCTGAAAATTTTGTGTTGATATCTTATTCCATGAGGTTGGTACGCCTGCTTTTGTGTTAGCATGTCGGGTGATTTTCAGTGTCAGCTGACCGTGAGTTGTGTTTACATCTACATCTTTGTTTTGCTGTTTGTTTACAATACTTAAAACCACATTTTATTACTAATAGTTTTACAATAATAATAGTAGGGCCATTCTCAAAGCCTTGCTGATTTTTACCAAATATATCTTTGACAAAAAAGTTGTTTTTAATTTTTTGATTTTTATTTATTTTGGTTTATTGTATCTTTTACTTTATTTTTGTACACAAGGTTCCAACATTGTGTTGTATTAAGTGCTTGTTTAAAGAGATTTTTCCTCAAGGAGAGTAACAAATCTCACGACCGTCACAGTGCTTTTAAAATGATTTTTTCATATGTAAAAATACTCTAATTACAATTATTGTTTAATGATTCATAAAACCTACCTATAAAAATTTCAAAATCATGAAAATACATTCATAGATTTACATTAAAGTAACTTTTTTAGGTGATGTTGTTGCAAACATAGTGTCATCCCCAGAAAAAAAGTACAATTTTGAGTATTTCCATAGTACTCGATGACTAACTTCAAACCTAACATTTTTTTTAAGACAACCCATAATGAGTACTATTCAAATATAGAGGTTTTCAATAAAAAAAAATGGACTGGTCATGATTTAAATTTTTATTTGGCGTGTGACGGTTGTGAGTTTAGTGTGACGGTTGTGAGGTAAGTGTGACGGTTGTGAGTGTTTCCTGATGCTTGTGAAAAAAATGCAATTTTTCGTTAAAACTAACCTTTGAACTATAATATCATCGATGGTACTCAATTTTCTGTATTATTTATAATTTTTGTTATTAGTGTAATTATATTTTTCCCAGTTTTTTTACAGAAAAGGAAAATTACACACAGATTTGGATTTATTAGTTTATTATAAATTAATGCAAAAATTGTACTGAAACAAAACCTAGAGTAGTTTTTTATAACATAATAAACCTAAAGAAAAAAAATTTAAAACATAGTTATAGAACAAAACAAAATTAAAATGAAATGAATTTGAGAATACGATCAAACTGTGAAACTTTACTGGAGCACAACCTATGTTGATAGACTATTTATTTCACGTTTAAATTTATATCAAGGTCTTTAAAGGAAAAGATTCCTCTGTGTGATGTGACCTCTGTTAAAACTTGAATTATATCTTTGAGTTGGACTGAGGCGATGTCCTCGGCATCAGGGAAAATAAATTTTCCACCAGTTGTTTTTCTCAAAAATGTCACCTCGCAGTCACCATCAGCATACATTTTCATCACTTGTCCAATATAATGGGTAACAGTCTTTTTGTTACAAAATCTCACTAGAACAAAGTCACTATCGGAAAGATCGTTGACAACACTTTCTGGTTGATTAGGAGAAGTAGGGCTAGTAGAATTGTCCAACGTTTCATCTTCATCCGAGCTATATACTTGATGATATATATTCATTCGAGACTGTATTTTTTTTGGATTGTAGACCACATAAATCTTTAGTTAAGGAATAAAATAAAATGTATTGTTTATTTACGATTAAACCTTATTAAACGTAAGAAATATTTTTTTTAAAATTTAATCATAGTATTAAAGCAAAGAGTACATATATTATCATTTTCTGTTTAGCTGAAAAATATTTTTATTTCATTACACTGAGATATTAAGATGAAATTAAACTGTAACAAACAATATTAGTTATAAGAAAAATATCAGTTTAAAATATATTTCCAAAAAACAAGACATGTGAAATATTTATGAATGAAGATATTAAATAAATAGTTTAAAAGGATACTAGTAGACGGCGTAGAAGAGTTGATATCAGCATTCAATAAGTTGTGGTCATATGTTGTTTGGTGGGTACACATTGTCTTGTTTCTGCAGTTTATGCACGACAAAAATCTACAGTTCAGCTTTTTTGGACCATCTTGAGAATTCCAGACAACCTGGTGAAGCATCATTGTATTCTTGATCGGCAGCAAATTTAAGTGTTTTTTTAAAATATCATCGACTTCTATCATACTGGCTCCTTCAACTTGTAAAATAAGTGGTCTCATGTTGCCTACAGAGGCCAAGAACTGCTCAATGTTTGCTACATCTTTTCCCAGACGAACTGCAGAGTCAGCTGTTCTTTTTACAGTACCGCCAACACCGTCAGCAATGCTTTTTCCGTGTCTAGCCTCACTGAAATTGTAAGAAGCTATTTGGAACCCAAACAATTTCATAAAGTGACAAAACAGGAAAATGTTACTCTTATTCCTGTACTGTTTTGTAGGTCCATCGCTCATGATGTGTACCCTAGTAACGTTCTCGTGATCTTCTTTTATCTTCCTAAATATAGGGAGAAGGTGAGCCCAAATTGCAGCTGCATCATGACGATTACATAAAGAGACTGTGCAAAATGTCCTGATTTTGATTACAGAGCTATCTTCACACATGGTTTTAGCTAGGTAAGCACCTGTATGAAGGGCAAGCTGTTCATTCGAAGCTCCGAAATGACGACTTTGAATTTCACTTGAGTATTTCAGCTGGTAGTTTTCAGAAAAATCTACCACGATGAATACTTCATCATCATTCAAATTAGTTCTCACGTACTTTGAAAACTTGCTTTGGTTATGCACTCTAAACTTATGTTTCATGAAAAATACTATCTGAGAACATAACTTGTCTTTCAAAGTTTGTAATGTACATACGACTTTGACTTTCTTAGTAACTTTCACAAGTCTTGTCTGTCCATTTTTAACTCGTTCCTCTGGAATTGTTTTCCATTCATAGTGGTATGTAATTGAATCCAATGGTACATCACAGCTTTCATTGAATAAAATCTTGCTCGACTTGCACATCGTACATTCCCTATACATGCAAGTTTTCTTGGTCACATCACAGCAAAGGCTACTCACTAAATCGTTCAAATTAACATGTTCTATAACTTTATATTGTTTACATTTTTGAAATATGAATGAGAAGTTTTCATGGTATTTGCACATGCAGGTATCTCGCTTGTTAGTAGGTCTATTAACTACCCAAAAAGGTTTTAGTCTGCAAAAATGTGGATATGAAATCTTGGCGCCCTGGGTAGAAACAAACTTTTTGTGAAGAGCCAACATGGAATCCGTTAGGTATCTTAATTGCTTTTTAATTTTTTTTCTAGTAATGGTATCTTTGCGTCCAGGAGTAGAGAAAGAATGTTCATCATCAATAAAGAATTTTTGCACTAAAACCTTGATGTTATGCGAATTTGCAATACGTTTTTTATTTCCAGGCCCTTGTAACTGAGTACTCTTAACTGCCATATCGTTACCTACATTTTCACTGATGACTTTTGTTTCTTGTTTGAATACGACTCTAGAATGTTTTTTCTTCCACTTTTCAGCCTTTTTCTTTTGATGTTTCAATTGCTTTTCCAATTGCTTTATCTTTTTCCTGTATTTGTCTCTACTTTTTCGAAGTCTTTTTTTTCTGCTATCATTTTCATTGTCTCTTTGGTTTTCAAAAACAGGTTCAATGTGTAAGTCTGTAGCTGCAGACGGTGAATTTGGTGGAGATTGTTCATCAACAAAGTTCTCAATTCGTTGCTGCTGAAGTTTATTTTTTGCGTGTTTATGGTAACGCTTTCTCCATTCAGCTCTTTGTTTTCTCTTTCCACGTTCACTCAAGTCATTAATACTAGGAATCTTCTTTTCTTCTCTTCTTTTCCTACTGCGTTCTTTTTCTTTTTCTTTCATCATAGCGTATTTTTCAGGATCTTCACGAAGCCTCTCTCGTTGTTTTCTTTTTCTCTCAGCTGCAGCTTTTCTTTTGTCACTAGGGGGTGCCATCTTTTTTTATTTCCATTACTTGGTGGTGTATTCATTTCTTTCATGTATAATAGTTATGTTCTGTAAAACCAATTAAATAAAAAAAAATTGCTCTAAATCTAATAATAAATTAAAATAATTTAACTATTCTTTACGTGTTGAAATCTCAAATTTGTATTTTAATTTTTGTAAAAATTATGTATTATAGTATAATTAAGTTTTAGATATATTTTTTAATTCCTAATATTTAATAAGGAAACGTAATTTATCATAAAATATATTATACAAGCAACATATATTATCATAAACTCTTTATCACTCACGACCGGCTAGATCTGCTCACGACCGTCATTTTCTGGGTGTGACGGTCGTGAGTGTGACGGTTGTGAGGACCGCATGGTTTATTATTTTTTGTAGGCACACCGAAACATAACCTCAATCGCCATTCCAACAACCACTTGTGTGAAGCAATGCACACACAGTTTATTAAAGTTAAAACTTTGTAATTCTTTATTGACACTTAAAAATAGCATGACGGTAGTGAGTAATAAAGGTTACGTAGGCATGAATACTTACATAAATGATGGAAATGCTGGAGAACTTCAAACAAAATCACCACAATTACAGACCATGTGTCGTTCAAACACTTCCACTATTCCATCCAGCTTGGGTATAAAACTACTAGTGACATCTGGCATCAGTTATGAAAACTAAAAGTTACTGTGACTGTCGTGAGTTTAAACTTGAGGACAGATTAAAAATGCTGCTTTTTACCAACTTTTACTTAAAAAAAAAATACATCGAATGAAATAATAATAATACAATATGCATTCTTTATTGAATCAAGACAACAAATAATTTTTATTCCGAAAAAAGGCTGAAAAAATTTAGTTTAAAACGGCATTCTTAGCTAGGGACAAAGGACGGTCGTGAGTTCAACCATAGTTTTAAGGAAAGGAAATGTGGAAATAAACATAAATTATGACCTTTAAAAATAATATCTATTAAAAAACATATTTTACTACGCATTCACCAAAAAATTGGGTTTTTATATTTAAAACAATTCTTTAAAACTAAAAGGGACAGTAAAAAACCACCGCTATGAGAATTGCCCAGTAGATCTTCTCTTAGTTTTTTTTGTTAGTTACTTTAGAGTTGACGTTTTCAGATTTTATAAGAGTGTGATAATATAACGGACAGTGAACTCTCAGAAACGGTATTCGATATGAGTGATAGTGGAGAGATTTTAACTAACCTAAAAGCTGTGCAGTTGGGTGGTAAGAAAGCAATTAAAATAACTGAATGGAAACGGAATCTAAATAAAACTGCTAGAAATTCAGGTAAGAGCTATGTTTCAACCTCTAAAAAGCTAATAAGTGGAAAAGAGTTTACGAGAGTAACAACTTGCTGCTTAAAGAAATGCTGCGAAAAGGTTACCCAAGAACAACAGATTGAGATGTTTACAAAATTTTGGGATAGTTCTAACAAAGAAGTTCAAGATACTTTTCTGTCTAGCTGTATGAAAACCCAAAGTTTGAAAACTGTGGCTACGCAACCAAAGAAAGAGCGACTTCGTAGTTGGTGTTACTCTCTAAGGGTAGATAATGGACATGAACTTGTAGTGTGCCAAAAACTGTTGATGAAACTCTTTAATGTGTCAATGAAAAGGATTAGAATAGTCCAGGACAAAATCGTAAATCACAATGGATCATTTTCTGATCAGAGAGGGACCCATTGTAATAGACCCTATAAATTTGAATCCTCAGTATGGGATCTACTTCTTGAGCATATAAACTCTATCCCACACAAAAAGAGCCACTACTGTCAGGAGAAATCTAACCTGAACTATTTTGATGATCCATGTCTGAATGTAAAGACGTTACATGATATGTTTTCACAGTTCTACCAAGAAAAAACCGGTAAAAACCTAATAATGAAGTACAAAACATATTTCAAATTTTTTAAACAACAATGTAACTTTAGCTTTCGTCATCCAAAGACAGACGTTTGCGACTACTGTACGGAATGCCAAATGGAAGTTAAATGTAAATCCTGAAGATGAATGCAAGTTGAACTTTTTGGTGCACAAGAAAAAAATTAAGGCCTATTCTAAAACTAAGACAGAAATATTGGAAAATTGTAAAACGGACCCTACTACATTGGTTATAGAGTTCGATTACGCACAAAATTTGCCTCTCCCTAAGCTCAATGCTACAAGTCAATTTTATAAAAGGCTTCTTTGGCTTTACACTTTTAATGTTCATATTCACAATGACAACACGTCCTACATGTACACCTTTATGGAAACAGAAGGCAAAAAAGATGCCAATTCCGTAGCATCGTTCTTGTATGACTGCTTAAAGAAGAAACTTGTCGAGTTTCCTAGAGTAAAGAAGATAGTGTTTCTCTCAGATGGTGCCGGGGGCCAAAATAAGAACAAAACAATAGTTTCATTTGGATGCTGGTTCGCAAAAGTGTACAACGTTGACATTACACACGTTTCCTGTTCGCGGCCATTCCTTTTCGCAGTGCGACAGGAATAATTATTGTGTTGTGTTGAGGTTATGTTTACACAATACACACTACACTTGAAGACAATGCGTGACTGACTGAGCACTGGGCGGCGCGGAAGGGATGAGGTGTATGGACTTCCCCTTGACAACGACCTTGGCAAGGCGGGGGCGGGGGTCTGTTGGTCTAAAAATAGAACTACTGCATTCGCCTCGTTTGAATTGCGAAGTTTAATTTGCTTTTATTTATTTTTTTTTGCCTCTCACGGTTTTAATTTGTTAAAACTACTGCAAACTTGTACATTTTTTAAACTTTGTAAATAACGTATCCGAAACCCGCTTTTCAAAGTTCCCCCCCAAAATTTTCATTCCCCCCCAATTTTTGTTTCAATGGCGCAACTTGCGCCATTACTCCCCCCCGTGGGCGGCCGTGCCTAGCGTATCAGTTCATATATAAGCCCCACATAAAAACATTTAAACCTAGTTGTCTCACTGAAGTTAGTAACTGGGACAAGTTAGCTAACTTCACTGGAGCTGGACGTCAGATTGTGTTGTACATAACTGTACCAGGGAGACATCAGGATACAACTCATTTTTATTATGTTTGTCACGGTCACTTACAGGAGTACAATAATAAGGTCAAAGTGCCTCATCCTGGCTGCTTATTTATTTCTTGGTTAGAGTTATTCGAATCAGTAACACGTACATTCGATATCAGTGTCGTAACTAGGACTTATCTCTAGGGGAGGGGGGTATATCAGAATGAGTATTACCTGGAGATTCCTTCAGTCTGAAATTAGATAGTACCACATTACTGAAACTGCATTACTCGAACAACATATGGCATCCGGATCAGCAACTGTTTAGTCTTTTGAATCTCTCAGTCACAATCCATCGTTTGGAAAGCTGAAACTATTGGACTTTCTGATGAGGTTATTACATGGATGGTATTTTATCTGAGTGAAAAGCGGTTAATGGTTTTTTACTACTTCTCTGGCAGCAAATCTGATTGGAAATAGGACCTATCAGATATGGCGTTCCACAGGTATCCAGTCTTGGCCCTAACTTTGCTTGTCAAAAGAAGGAGCTGATTTATTCATTCATTTTTCATTCTGAAAGAAGCACAAAGTAGAAGGTCATAATAAGATGTGATCGTACTTTAACCTTAAAGACATCTTGTAGACTGTTAAAACAGCCTTCAGGAAATAAGTTGTATATGTATTTACGTACGTACAGTATTGTGGCATTATATCTTCAGTACCTGTTTACTAACATATTTTATAATACAAACTATGCTTTAAACCAAATGTATTAATAATTAAATTGGTTACTAATAATTTTTTCGCTTTCTTATTAAAAAAATCACGAATATTCCATTAACTGGAAGGTAGTAAGTACATTGATATTGGGACCGTTTGTTCTATAGAATACGTGAAGATGTGATCACTAAACTTCCATATTGCTGATTTTAACTTGTTGGTAATACACAATAAGGTTATTAGTTACACTGATCAGTTTTATTCCCGCCCCGGGGTAGTTCCCAATGTACTCACTACAACACATTGTTACAGAGGTAGACACAGACATTATTAGCGACCATGAGGTGCTTATTGCCGGCCGACACCGACTGATGGCCTGCCGCCTACCCTCAGATAAGCTTGATTTATCCCCACCAGGACAGTCACTGAGTCAATATTTGGTACACTACAACCTCCCCCCTCTCCTCCTATTCTCATCCCTGTGCCAATTAAACAGCCCCTACACCTGTCAACAGCTGGGACATTAATACAGCTGACTGTCTGACTCTGACATCTCTGACTCTTTGGTGGCTGCTCAGCCCTCGGAGACATTTCAGTTCATCACTCGTAATTATTGTGATCGTAAATAAGGGAAGTTATTCCCGAAGGTTGAGATAGTCGAAGGACACTGGTTTCGTTTTGCTACTTTCCTTCGTCTTATAAACTCGTAACATACGAGGAGGAACGGAATTATTATAATTTTCATTCACTAATTTAGACTGCTGTACATTTCAGTTTTAAAAAGTCGGTTTATATATCGATCAAAACTTTGTTTGACTACGCTAACAAGCCGAGTATTATTATTTAGACCTTTACTTGCGTTAATGAAAAAATCATGCAGTCCACTACGGCTACCAAATGCCAATGACGTGGTATAGTGGGTACGGTGGTTAACGCAACATAACCAAATGAAAGGAGGTCGAGCGTAGTTGCCACTTGGATGGGTGACCACTGAGCGATCCTGTCCTTGCAAGCAGTCCGCTTGCCTAACCATTGATGGTGGTTCGGAAGTCACTTTTAAGCCGTTAGCACTTCGTATTAAATATTTAATATTTAAATCATGTTTTATTAATCGAGATCCGAGTTTCCTAGTTTTTTACTCTAAGGTAAATTCAGATTTTTCGAGATATTTCCTTAAATGTCTTAGCGATTTATATTTACTTAGAAGGAAAAAAGGTTTAAGTATTAAACAATTTCAACAACATTAAAATTTTCTACATTCACATAACAAATGCACATTACATTTACTGTACGGCCCATTACTTTTTTGATCTTGAATACAGGGTTGCTTATCTACAAAATTCTTTATAGGCCGACAAAGCATAGAACCACCTTTGAATGTCAAGTTGTCTTTTTACTACTAGCTCGCAGGAACTCCACAATCCACAAGGCTACAGTTTGAGTCATTGTAGGCTAACTACAAGAAGCACAAATTATACATAATATTAAGACGGGATTTGCTGAGACTGCAGTTCAAATATACGATACATTTTCAGGTTCAGTTGTAACGCTAAAATTGAATTTCCGCTCAGCACTGAATAGAGAAAAGTGGTGGATAGTTCTGGGAATGATGTAGAAGTTGACGACCTTAAGAACCTTAAGACCTTAAGAACTATTTGAATGAAAGACGCCATGTTACATTTCCAGTGTCCTTTCCGATTAAAGACAATACTTTGTATTCTTTAAGTTAACAGTTAACATGTTACCTGTGGAAGACGGCTTACCGACGGATTGAAAGTAGTTAGTTTCACTCAGTATAGCAACAGTGAAAATTTTCAAATAAAATGAATACATTTTAATGTTAAATCAAATAAGTGTAACAGAAATTGTATAAAACACTACTCCTGACTTAGTCATTCCTAGCCCGAATACACATACTCTAATGGCTTTTGGTTGGCTAAAGAAGACTACAGAATTTGAACGTGATCTGCCGGTATGCCAACGTGTATCCATGTTTTAGGGAATATAGCCTATTATGTGTAGAATACTCCATAGCTCCGATGTGCTATAGGATCATGTTTAACATATCGTAGTGTACTCAATTGTGAAACCTATGAGACAATGAGTATACTTCTTCATCTAGATTACACTGGATGGCCGATGACGAAACTATGTAAGGAGTTCTTTTTTTAACGTCTTAGTCGCCGAATGTTTTAGGACGAAACCAAATCTGCAGACGGAAGTGGGCTCCAGATTCCAGGAGTCCAGTCTGCGACTGTTTCAGATTTCAGACACTGCACTAAGCGGAAGCTGAAATGGATTTAAACTGAACATTCGCAAGTTTGTTTATTTGTCTGAAATTGGTATAGTCACCTTATATTAATGTCTATGAATGTTTTCACCTGATGTTGTAATGTGACCCATTCCTCAGTAAGTGTGAAGTAATATTCCATAATCGCTTGTCCACTAGGGACTCTAAAAGTCCACGATCAGTCTCAACTCTGAGGCGTTCGTTGGTGGAGTGCGACAAAGTTGGCCCGGCTGAAAAGGCCAAGGTGTTAATGGCGCAGATGCGAGAGGTGTCAATAGGTTTACTTCTATAATCTGGTGCATTTCATTCTGGGCATGATCTCATCGATAGAGCTGACCCCTTCACAATGTGGGGTAAACACATACCTGGCCAATCTAGACCCAACTGTGGACTACTTCTCGTCGTGAACTAGACATAGTTGATGGATTTGTATTAGTTTAGTGGGTACAGAATTGTTATCTGTGTTGGCAAAAACTCGCAATCCATTACCTCCTGTCCCACCAGTTTCAAGAATGCTTCTATTAAAACTTTCATTCATATTATTATTAAATAAATTATCAATAAGAATAACCAAACTTTACATAACATAAGACAAAATAAATTATGGAGTTTACATAATAAATTAATAGTGCGTTTACCTAATTTGAAATAAAACGGTAAAGATTATAACGATAGTTATTTTATTCCATTCTAGTTAATAAATTATGAATAATTATACGAATATGACCTGTAAAATAGTACGTTTTTTAACATAAATTCGTTCCCTCATGGCGGTACACATATGTGGACGTTACAACTTTAAAAAATACATATTTTGTATGAAAATTCCACTTTGAAATGTCATTAAAAAATAAATAAAAATTGTTTAAATGGTAGGAATAATTATTCCTGTGTATGGAAATTACTAGTACCACACACGTCAAACAGTGCATAAAATTCTTTCTAAAATTGTATTTATCAAATTTTGTAATATAATATGCAAAAACACGATTAAGTTTTAATCTGTAATTTTAAAGAAAAAATATTATTGAGAATTCAACTTGTAATCCATTTTTGAGATTTTAACTTCATTAAGGTTTCCTTCTTCCTAAATATGTGAATCAATCCTTAAGATTTCACTAGAAACCGTGAGATTGCTCGTAATATACGTAACAATAATATATGTATTTCTAGGTAATACTTTCCCTCTTGTCATTATGTCTTATCTGCAATATAAAATCGACTTTTAGGTCATATACACTGCAAGTTTTTATATTACCATTACTAATCATTATTAATTATTCGACTATTTCTTTAGTAATTTGTTTCGACTAAACTACATTTAACTAGAATACGATTCCTCTTTATCTGTTCATTTATTGTGTTTTAAAATCGATCAGTAAACCATCGAGATGGCTCCCTCGACTTTCATATTTTTACTGTCATATTTGGATAGTAGTTTATTTGAGTTCAAACAACAATGTACTCAAACATGTAAAGCATTATTGTTTGAGTTAATCTTCATAGTTAAGCGTATAATTAACATAAGAATAGTTTGGGTTTATTATGGCAAGATAGATTATCATGTTACTTTAAAAATGAACCCAACTCTCATTTTTTAAATAAAGTTATTCTATAACGTCAGTTTCTTTGTAAATTATTCCCAGTTATTATTGATAATCCTTAAGGGTTTAATATTTGCCACAATCAGGTTTTGTTTATAAGATGCTTTCAATGAAACTGCCATCCCTTATTTACGAGAATAAATCTATTCTCAGTAAATATAATATATACTGTTTAATGGACAAGGTAGGAGTACACTTCACAACACGTCGCATAACAGGCTTCGCTGAAGTTACATGCAAAATTTAAAGTTTATAGCTCATTTCATTCTCGAATAGTCTTGGGGACATCTATACAGATAGACAATCATACAGACAGAAGAGAAATGTTGCCAGCCCACAAAGTGATAAGCTTTAATGAGTTCAGCCAAGTCCAAAGGGTGGAAATGCATTATCTTACATGTGTAGAAATGAAATTTACAAAATTGTAATTCTTGTAGATGTGTTAGTATGTCACGTTTTACAATTTACTCAGTTTGTTTACATATTCGTCTATTCTGAAATTTTCTCGTTGCCATCAACCCATAAGACCAATGTACGTTACAACATTTTGTTCGGTAACGCTCAGCCAAATCTAATGGAGTCACATTGACTATCATCGAACTTGAAGTTGCCTATATAGAAATGAAGCTTCATCCATAATTTCAAGTCTTTAGGTCAGTTCTTTCTCGGAATATCGTGCGGACAGACGGACAGACAAAAAATGTATAGGCAGCTCAATGCAATTACAATAAATTGGTCCTACTAATAGTGTCTTGCTATTTCGTCCATAATAAAACAGCTGATCGTTCAAAGACGGTGAACATGGTAAGTGCGTCGTGGGTCAAAGGCCAGTATAAAACTTTCCTCCAGAAGAGCTAGGATAAACACGTCAACTGGTTGCATTAAAATGCTAATTACATATCAGTCACAAGTTTTATGTAAGTGGGATGAGTTGAGCAAGCCAGACAAACTTTATAGGGTTAGCACACGTAAGTCTTGCATAAGGATCTTTATGTATTAACGTTATGTATGTGTTCGACGGTTTCAAAATTTAGTTTAGTTCATGTTGTTGTTGAAAAGATGCATTTTACCAAGTTCACCGTGTTTTAAGCACTAATAGTAAACGTATGTAAACTATTAAACCTCCTGATGTAACCGTAACATCTATTTATACATTAAAAATAGACATACATAATGTAATTTCTCTTCAATAAATTTTAATATATACTTTTTCATTAAAAATAATTCTTTCATAACTTTTGCCATATATAGAGTATATTGATTATGTTGAGTATATAGGGTATATACTTGTACTCATAAGTTTATTTAAGTTTAAAACGTTACATTAAACAATTAATCCAAATCAAAAATTGGTGTTCTGAGAATAAAAAAATTGCTCATATGCTGTATATGTTTCTCGAATATTGTGCAATATGTAATAACTGTAATTCACAGGTTATTGATAATGTATTAATTTAATTAAACTACCTTCCAAAACAAGATAAACAAAAATTGTAAAACAACATTTTATTGAAACTTAATAACGTTTAACTAACTCATTACACGAAATTATACTGTGAGTGTATTCTTTGCATACTTGGACTAATATAATAACATTTAAATTTATTACACATTTAGTTTTAATTTTATTATCATTGAAACCCGCAAACTGTGATCTTATGCAGCATTATCTTCTGCAAGATTACCGACTGGTACTGGATTACAAACACTGTAACAATACCACAAATGTTTATTTAAAACAATTTTGAAGACCATTCTTTATCCAAAAAGATTTAAAAAGACTAGAGTAACGTTTGATTCGCATATTTCATGCATTCAATTAACGCTGAATTTGTAGATCACATGAATATTACTTCAAGATTGTTTTCATCATACCCAGTTCCCAATTCGCATAAAAGTTTGGCTTTTATTTTTACGTTGACATACACATACATAAAAATGATTGTTTGATTAAGGTTACGCGTACAACATAGGACTCATTATGTTGTAATTATTGTAGGTATAGGGCCTTCATTTTAGTTTAGGCCTCTATTCTGTCTTTATTAATTTATTTTCGATTCTTAATTTAATCGGAATGTAAAATACTTTTTGCGTTTTAAATTTTAGCCATTGTTGCCTTCAGTATGTCTTTAACCAATACAGTTTTTGATATTTTAAATATATTTGATATTAAAATTTTTCAAATCAACCGAGTAAATATGAATATACCTTTTGTGAAAGGATAGGCTACCGAATATTCGTTACTGCTTAATAAAACATAACATAACATTCATAGGCTACCAAGCCATATTCAAGTTAAATTCATACTGCAGGAGGGTAGAATTTTGTTCAATAGAAATATTAATAAAAAGCGTAAGATCTTTTGAATCTAATAAGTCATAGCAATGATACGTAGATATAATATAGGGCCGAAGATGAACACTTGAGATACACCGGACAACGCAATAATTATGCAATGAAATCGCCTGAAATTAATTTGTACAATATATATATATATATATATATATATATATCGTTATTAAAACCTCACAAAATACTTTGGTAAATACATTGAAATGTCATAAATGTTCATATTACATCATATGTGCTCATATAGAAACTTTCCAACTTATCAATTCCGCTCCAGTTGTCATTGAGGCTTGAATATAAATTATTAATAATTCAAAAAGTTCATAACTAAATCCCATAACATTCTGTACCGAATGTTCTTTCTAATAGCAGTAATTTTTTGTTTATACAATTTTAAACTACATAATTAAAAAAATGTCTGAAATCTGATCAAATCTCATAGTGCAATATACTATATTTTAGAGGTGCAGAAGCCGATGTCGCAGACTTCAATAATCCGGCAATGTAATCTGGCAATAATCTGACATTATCTACTGATGCAAAGGAATTAAACAGAACTTTTACAGGAATTTAACAGCAATCCTTCGCGTTTTCATGACTAGATATTTTTAACGTTGACTAACTTAAAGGTAAACCTAGAAATCTGCGAGAAGTACTTAGTGAGCTTGATCTAGCAATTACTTCCACATATTAGTACTTTTGTTCTAATTGTAGTCTGTAAGATTTCCAAACACAGAATTATTAATTGGCAAGATAGTGATTCCCTTGACTTTCAAAAAATTGTGGTTCTAGTAAGAAAACTGCTGTGGAGGCAACTGCTTTCAATAATCTGGCAATGTTTTAACATTATCTACTGATTCAAAGGAATTAAACAGAACTTTTACAAGAAATACTTCGCGTTTACACGACTAGATATTTTTAACGTTGACTAACTTAAAGGTAAACCTAGAAATCTGCGAGAAGTACTTAGTTAGCTTGATCTAGCACTACTCCCATATATTAGTACTTTACTTTCGTTCAAATTGTAGTCTGTAAGATTTCCAAACACAGAATTATTAATTGGCAAGACAGTGATTCCCTTGACTTTTAACAAATTGTGGCTCTAGTAACTGCTGTGGAGGGTTGTTATAATATTTTCATTCTCATTTCACACGGATTCATTTTTTTGCAATATTTATTGCTTCATTGAATATTTTAACTTGTGGAGATTGGAGAGTGATACCCCGGTTTCTGCTCCCGGTGCTGAAGACCAAGTTTTCATGTACACTTTCACATCTGAGGGGACAAATGTCTGGATTTTACGAAAGTAGTACCAAAAAACATGAATATAAAAACAAAAATGTTCAAAGCCATCGTAAATTAAATGTCCAATACTATTCACTTACACAGTCTTGTTTCCACTTCGTAAATTAATTTGATATCCCAAATCGTTGTGTATAAACAAGAAAAAAGCAAAGATGTTTCCAATATTTAATAATTGATATTTTAAATGTCTCGGAATTTACAATGAAAAATTTTAATTTTCACGAATTTCCATCTCCAAAAGAAAGGCAGAAATAGTTTACTTGCTGCAACGTGGAATGATAAAATCGTCGAGGACGTAGCATCCACTTAATTCCTAGGAATTCACTTAGAGTGAGGGATGAACTTGGATGTTCAAATTAAACATGCGTTTGAGTTTTCAGGAATGTAATATTTGCATAATCTTGCCAAACAAATATTCTATAAGTGGCATAATATGTTATTTTGTATATGTACATGTTTCATGTGCCGTGAGGCTGTTGGCTGTTATCCAAGATCAAATTAGAGAAATTCTTTGTACTCATTAAAAATCTGTCAGAATGATTTTAAAATTATAATTTAACTTCTGAAATTTTTGAAAGAATTTCAAAACCACTGGGGGGGGGGGGTGGGGGGGGGGGGGGGTGGGGGGGGGGGGGGGTGGGGGGGGGGGGGGGTGGGGGGGGGGGGGGGTGGGGGGGGGGGGGGGTGGGGGGGTTATGGACAACCATAAAATAAAAATAAAATCTCAAACTTCATATTCTTTAGCTGATAAAAAAGCTGAGGAGCTAATTAAAACGCTAGGGCAGCTGCAAGAAATAATATAAGGAAGCTGAAAAACATGGAAGAAGAGATTTATGAGCCTGGAATTGATGCTATTATCTAATTTAAAGACGGTATTTTGTCTTTTGGCTTAACATATCAAAAAAATAATGTTGGGAAACCATTTTTAGTAAACAAGTTTTAATTTTTATCGAATCACAAATGAATAAAAACGTCTCACTGGCGGAAGAGGTAACACATGCTTATGTAGGTATTCCAATACTTTAAGATTTAAGAAAATATTCAAAAAATTTTTATTTGTCCTTATGGTTAACATTTCCTACTATTATTGCCTGTATTCTTGGAGTGATAAAAAATGTTTTTTCTGTCTTTAGGGAAGTCAGCTTCAAGGACTAAGAGTTTAAGATAAAACATAATTTCCCAATAAAAAATTAAGTGCACCACTACTTTAAGAAAAATAAATTTATGTTTTGCATATTGAAAATGTAAATTTTAACCCACACTCTCGTATACCAACAAATAAGTATAATAAGCTCAGATCGATTACCAAGTGATTACCTAGACTGCCTAATGGTACTCAGTTAGTATAGAGTCGTGTTTATTGTTGCGGTAATTGCTCTCTTGTTGTCTTTCCATTCAACTGTAATGATAGTTATCGTCATACACACTTTGTGTGATAATAATATAATTAGATTAAAACAAGATATAAATTGGATTCCCTACTTTCTGAAGTAATTGCATTCTGTAGATAACTTAATTTTATAATTAATTTGTTATCCTGTCGACTAAAATGGACAGGACATAGACAACGCTCATAGCTTCGTTAACGAGTGAGTGGTTTATTACTTTACAATGAATTTCCGTAAAAACTACACTATTAAAAATTATTTATTTCACAAAAGAAACGAGAATAGAAAGAATGTAAGTAAAAGAGTAAAAGAGTTCTCAGAATGAAATATGATGGATCTAATTCTTTTTACCCCTTTAATGGCAGTTTTTGTTACTAACTGAAAAGTATACATTATATACAATTAGCTACTTATAATAAATCCAATTCTATAAAATTATAGCTAAGTACCTGTGATTTGCTATGGGATCACAACAAAAACTCGTTTTGCTAAATTTTTTATGTACTAACTTTTCCTGAGTATTGGTTACTATTATATATGAGTCGTCATAAAGATTAAGATTATCGTTATAAAACAACCCGTTACATGTCATTTTTATGCGACTCAACTGCTACAGAATCACCAAACTATCAGGAGAGCTGGTATCACACAGTGCTAGCCGTGGGCTACATAATGAAAGTTAATACTGTTTAGTACATGGCTTTTTAAAATGCAGATGTCTCCCTTTTTTTTATCATATGTCATTTATGAGATATTTACGCTTCGAAAGTTTAAGAGGCCGGCATTCTAAAATTAGACTTTGTAAAAAATAATTATTTTTACTGTAGTTAGGCCTTTGTGGTAAACATCTACTAGATTTCAAGGTAATTCCAACAAACCGTTCTCAAATTAAAAAAAAGGCAAATGACGATCACAAAATGGCGTATGTTTGGGTAATTATTGGATTTTTGAAAATTTTAATATGATTTTTTGCATAATAGCGGAATATAAAAATCAAATATTATCTCTTTGTGTATGTGTGTCTTACACAATTACGTAAAAACGAATGAACTGATTGTACTGAAATTTTTCATTAACATATAGGCTGAATGCTATTTAATAAACTTAACGTCCCACTGGTCTCTGAAGATTTGTAAAATCCCATTTTTAAACTAATTTTTCTAACTAAAAGACACTGTTAAGTGTAATAAAATGTTCGGCGTAATCAATGTTTTATGACAGCACAACCATATGTTTAAAATTAATTGAAATATTATTATAAATTTGTTTAAATTTATCTTGAAAACATTTGTTGTCTTACTCAGCAATTTTTTTTTTCAATTTTATTCAGGAATCGCTGTAGAGCATAGAGTCAATCCAGATAAGAAAGTATACTTTTAACTGCACATTCGAAGAAGGATCTCTTTTTACTGTAATACAAACTATTGCTGTAAAGGAAACACACAATTCTCCAATAGTTTTAAATTTATTTCACGAGGCTTTTCAGGATCCAAGATGCCATCGTCAAGTATTTTGTTATTAATTACGACGATTCTTCGGAATATAATTAAAACTATCTATTTTTCAACTGCTACTTTATTTCCTTGTCAAAAATACAATTGTCAGGTGGAAACAAATGAAACGGTTTGGTTTCCCTTGGAAGTGTCTTTGACTTTCAGAGTGGATTTTGCAACCATGTAAGGATTCTGTGGAAGGAATTATGTGCAGTTTAGAGTTGTAGTACATTTTGATCTTGTAGTAACAATATCTTAATTAATGTTAATTAAATTTAAAAGGTAAAATTGAGTGTTTATTATTATTGTTAAATGTTTCAGTCTCATTCAATGTACTATGTAACATTGTACTCAATGTACCAATGTACTCAACCCACATTATCCTACAGGTACCTGTATAGGACAAACTAAGTATGGTATGTTAAGTGTCTGTGTTAATAGTATATCTTTCGTTGTAATGGTAGCAATACTCTACTCAGATGTGAGTAATACTAGTATGTAATATATTTATAAATACTGTTCCTGTCGTGTACTGTTGGTAGGGTGTAACGAGAACTTTTGAAGCGGTAACAGATTTTTATTTTGGTTGATATATTGTCTCTTCATAGACCAACAGATGTAACATGTAACAACATAATCATCGAAAATACTAAAACAAATTTTTACTGTAAATGCAGTAACGCGCAATCAGGTATTGGTGTATTCATATCTTTCCCCAGCTTCATTATGCCTTCTATACGGCTAATATACAGGTTCTTTCACGGGTGGTTATCTTTTGGAAGTGATCGTATAAATAAAAACAGTTTATATAGACATATGTCCTCGCTTCTTTTGGTGTATGTATGTCCGTATGTTATTTATTTTGGAAATGACATTTACAAAAATGACTCAAAGCTATAAGTTTAGGTTAAGCAAACAAAACTTCGTTTCATCTGGCAGTATTTTAAATTTTCAAAATTAACGTTTGAATAGGGGGTAATGTTTTGTTGAGGTTTTAACGTTAACTTTAACAATTCCCTATTCATGCAAAATGGTTGAAACATAAGAGTTATGGCTGCTTAAGTTGATAGATGTTTGTAAAAATAAGTTTTCTTAGATACCTTCTTTTAATTTAAGCAGCTATTAATCATGTAAAGGCAATGAAAATAAATATAACTAACAAAATGATATTCTTGCAAATTTATAATAGGATAAACGGATTTGGAATATTTATAAAAAAATGAAAATAGCATGAGTTTGAAAAGTTAGGTGATATTATTTTAATTACATTTTTGTAAATGTAACTCTAATAATGCTAAGATGTCGGTTACTTTAATTTTTTTTTAAATGAGGTTGTTGTAATAAAAAGAAAACACATTTACACAAGCAGATGTATAATATTGCGCAGTAAGGGACTTTGTAAGTGATTTAATCTTTATTTTACTAGAATATATCCTTACTAAATGTGCATTTAAAATTTCACGTTATTTTTATATCAATTTGAAATTTTCTAATATAAATTGGTTATTTGTTTCCTGTAGTATGCACATTTACCATTTGATTTCTACTGTGCAAGAGATTTTTAACTGTAAATAACTAAGCATATTATATTTGAAGTTAGTAGATTAATTGAAAGTATAGTATCTAATCATGTATGATTGACTTTGACATGCTTTATGAAGATTAATAAATACAATTTCAGACAAAGGCGGACGATTTTGTGAAATATTATTTTAAAAGTATAGAAATATCCTTGGTTTTGTCTTCAATCAATCAAGAATCAAGAATCAAGATCTTTATTGACCATTATGTAATACAAAATTACAATAGGCTTCGTCAGTTCCAACAATAAAATATCACAGCTTGCTAATTTAAAGATACATAAAATAACAATACTAATAATAATATAGTAATTTTTTGTTTAGTTTCACATATTATATAACAATAACATATTATGTGCAATAAATAACACAAACACCAATACTAATATAATACAATACTACATTACATAAAATTTTTAAAATACCCACATTTAACTGTCACTAATATTATATTCTAAAAATTCTCTTATGGAGTAAAATGCACGACTTGACAGCCAACTAGAAACCTGCCTCTTAAATGAATTAAAATCTAATAATCTCCATGATTCAGGGAGTTTGTTAAAAAATTTTATTTCTAAATATTTATGACTCTTTGCATATTTTTCTAGTCTAGGAATAGGCAGGACTAAGTTGTTTACATTTCTTATTTGATAACTATGGATACCATTAAAACAGAGGAAGTCATTAATATTCTCTTTTACATAAATTAAATTTTGAAAAATGAAAATGCAGGGTAGAGTCATTATATTATGAGTAGAAAAATAAGCCTTACAACTACTCCTAAACCCTAAACCAAAAAGGATTCTTATTGCCTTTTTTTGCCATAAAAAAATATATATATATTAACAATAAATCATTGTTAATACTATGAGGCAGTAAAAGTTTGAAACTTCTGTAATAATATAATCTGTCAACAAACTTATCAATGATAAGTTATAAATTGATATTTATAGACTATTAACAGTGACGGAAATCGTAACTTTTACCCAAGAACCTATCCCGATTCAAAATAATCATAATTGCAATTTTGTACCATCATAAAATGGATTAGAATTAATAGCCTGTCACTACACTGTTTATGTCAAGCATGTGTGCAAGTGACACCATTCATTTGAGCAACAACAGCTGTCAAAGTAGAAAATATGAGTGACCAGTGAACATACAGTACACACAACACAGACCATCACTCTGTAACAACTATTTACAGGACAATATGAGCTATGGGGTATGGTTCCGATCATTAATAAACACCCAGTTTTGCACACTTAGTACTAGGTGCACACTATGTGAACCGCGTAATAGGTTGAAGGAAGAACAAAAGGGTTCGTCAGTTGTTTCAAATGACATCATTACTTTAACATAACCTATGAAATCATCATGATCCATTCATCATTATGTACTGGAAATAGGATTAAAATAAGGCTTATTTCAAGGCTAAACTTATTTAAAGCCAAAGGTATCTTTTGCATTCTTCCTTTATTCAAACTGTATCGCATTTTACAAAGCAAGAATGATAAAAGTTATGGGGCGAATTGCCTCCTGCTCGTACCTCCTCCACAAAACTCACAAAGTATCTTCTGTCTTCGATGCTCTTTAATGTATAAATACCGCAAGTTATGAAACAATCCTGTTCCAATTAACTGTTAACTAATTCTCCCAACAGACTGTTTATGAAGTGTTCGAGAGAAACGTTATTTTGTCTTTTATCGCTGATCCGTTATAGGTGAAACTTTATAGACGCAGACTCTCAGTTAAAAACATTTTCTGACAAACTGTGCTGTATTTAGTTTTAACTTTATTATGATGCTCTGAAGGGATTTCTGAAATATAATTGCTTAGCTATTAATTAGGGTACACTCTAAGTATATATAATGTCTGTTTGTAGGCTACGTATGTGAATTTTGTTGATAGAATCATATCTCAGATATAAATAACTCGAATCTAGGCATTTCCGTTAAGATAGTTAAAAGAAGTTAAAAATAAATAACATCGCTTTAGAAGTCTGTAGATATTTGCTTATAAATCTTTTAAAGGGATTATTTTCGTCAAGACCAAGTCTTTTGCGAGTTCACGTAGCGTTTTACAGATTTCGTATGTAATATACTTTTATTTGCCAGTGAAATTATTTATTATAGTGATTAATTTTAAATTTTGGCAGTTAAAAAATTGTGTATACATACTTTTAGTGCAGAACATAAAAAATTTGAAAAAATACAGAAAACACATGAAAGAAATATGTTTTATCAACCTTTCAACGTTAAACATATTGTTAAAACAATGCCATTGATAAATCAATCACCGGTAAATTCGGTTGTTTATTGGATAGAATTTAGATCCATCGGGGAATAGAAGTTTTAGATTCCTTTGTCGAAGTAAACAAACCATTTACGCTCTTGTACTCAAAGAGATGCTACCATTTAGCAGAACAAAGCATTACAGCATTAGTGCAAAGTTTGATTGCTGCTGCTCAGCACTAATATCTCTCTTCTACTTACCTGGGATTTTGTCTCATTAAATATTAATTAAAAAAAACACTGTCGTAATTAAGTGATACTCTTAATGTTTTATACGATTTCTTCGCCAGATTTAATGTACTTTATATTAAATTTGTCTTAAACATGCTACAAAATATAAAATTAAACCAATAAAAATATGAAATGTAAAACCATGAAAGTTGTGTTTAAAAATGTAAATTAATACACGAAAAAAATAAACTATTTATTTAATTTATTAGTTTTTATGACTATTTAATCTACTTATTTTAGTGTCTCTGGAATATTAGAGAACAAAACATTAAACATTTATTCCCTTGCCCGTGTTGTATACTGGAATAATTTCCGAAGTAATATTTTAAATTTTGTTAGAAAATTTGTTGTTGATGCCTCAGCAAATATTGCGTTTTTGAAAGCAGACTATGACATTTTTAACGTCACGTATATCATCGGGCGAAAGTGTTGAAATGAGGTCAGAAGAGTAACTTCTAAAAATTAAGAAACGCATTATTTGTGCCTTGACAAAATTACAGTTTAATACTTTGGTTTTAGATTTGAATGGATTATGTGGATACTGTAATGGGAAGTTATATAATATTTTAAAACATTTTACAAGTATTTTTATTTATTGTTTGTAAAATTAGTTTCCAGGTAAAGGCTTAAAAACTATTTACATTCTTATTTAATTGTACTTAAGAACAAAACTTGCTTATAATGTAATTAAGTTTGCTGTTAAAACTGTTTACGCAATTTACAATAAAAAACAATGTTATTTTAAAAAGCCACAAATTCCGGGAGATTGTTTATTTTATTTCTAATCGTGGTTATAGATTCAGTTTAAAGAGTGAAAACTATAGTTTATTACTATTTCGTCTTAACTTCATGAATAGAAGTGGCTCACTTATGACAAAACGACATTGAGATGAGATCTTTCAATACTTAGCTATTTATCATAATTTTCTCCAAGATCCATCACGTTGCAAAATTCTTACATTTCCTCTATCTCTTCTACTGTATTACTCTTCAAAATGTCTGGGAAAATCGAGAGCTGCACAGTTTGGAATGTCGAACCTCGTATGAGTGATAAGCACAGGTTCAAATTCTGTCTACGGACTGTCGCAATTTTAATTAGTACCGCCGATGTTGTAATATATTGAATTTTCGATCCTCGCAGGGGTTTATGGCTAATAAGAACGTGCAGATAAGGTTAAAATGCCGCTCATTTTTTAATAAAAATATGCCATCATTGTAAAAAAAATTAAACGTAATATCCCCCCCTAATATTCCTCATATTTTGAACAACCATTTTAATTACAAAATATTTATGTATTGATTAAAATGCTTAAATTTATGTTCTTTAGAAAAGGCAACATTTTAATTAAATAGTTAACCAGACTGAATCTTGTTGGGTTTTAAATGGTGATCGCTAATTAACAAGAGCGAGGGCTGAGAGCAGGTAGCTGGCGAGAGGCCAATTTATGACGTCAGACCTGGTTGTTGTGTTGTCCGAACAGCTGTTGCCCTGTTAATTGTCCCACAGATCGCTTCAGTCCCCGCTTTGTTTTGCTTAAATTACCAGATCTTTGTCAGGCGAAACATCCACCAGTGGATTGTTCGAATGGTTGCTGGAATTGGTAATGCTTTTCAAGCCTCATGTGAAATCGGTAGTTCCTACATGTAGTAAAACGGATTGCAAAGAAATAAAATAATTAAACGTATATTTACGAGTTACAAAACACATGAAAGAAATTAAACGTATATATTTTATGTGAGAAGAAACTTATTGGCTACCATTGATATTCTTCAGTCTAGTTTATGTCCCTGTTGTGAGTGAGGCATTACATTGTTATGCTATCGTAGATTATGCCAAACTATGATTTGAAACAATTTAATCCTACAAAGGTATCACGACTGCAAACCAGTTTTGTTATCACTGTGGAATGTGTGACGTACGTGAAAAATTCCTTATTAATGAATGATTTTTAGTAGAGAGAAGCCTGATGTAAACGAGATCCAATGGAAGATGAATGCAGATTGGGGCTAGTAACAGATTTGCTAGTTACAGATTCTAGTGAATTCATAGTCCTAGACCTGATATTTGAGGAAGTAGGAAGACTACAATAAATCAAGAGGTGAGTGAATGCATACTAAACAATTGGTTGAATGTGAACTGATGGAGACCTAAAGATTATGACAATGGCAAAAGGCTGACTTTTGGTACAAAAATAATAGGTTTTAACGTTTATATTAATTAACTACAAGGTGCTGTGAATACCATAGAATGGGGGTATCAAAATCCTTTTCTAGAGAAGGAAAGATATAAATGGCTAACACCATTTTGTGTAAGACATTGTGACTTTAAGGTATCGGAGGTCTAGAGGATAATAAAATAACAAGCTAAAGAAATGGGACACTTTTAGCCGTATGAAGAGATGACGGTGCCAATTAATACAGGTGCAACAACTATGGGAATCTAGAGAACAGAGTTACGATCAAAGTATGCTGTAGATGAAGATCCAAAAGCCTATATAGCTTAGAGTGTGGAAGGGTTCGGCTCAGAGCTATGCCTGTGTCAAATAAATTATAATAGTCAATTCATGGAGATATCAAGCTATACACTTCAATAATTCAAGCTATATTTTCAATACAATTTATTCAATGGGTGTAATTATTTCTTAAAAACACGTATATAATAAGGGGATGGCAGTCTTTTAAATTTAAGAGTTATAAAAACAATAATAAAAAAATCAAACTTGATATCCTGTAACCAATGACAACTAATATAGGACTAGATTAATTAATTACATAGTATATTGCGTGATAATATACAACTTTAATTTACGAAATAACATACACATCTACCATTTTAACACATATATTTTATTAAATATAACATATTAACTGTTCTTGGCGAAGTAAATAGTAACGTACCTGATTTGTTACTATTCATTTGAAAGAGTAATTCCCTTCTTGTGCTCTGTTACGTTATATTGTTCAAAATTCGTACGGCTTCAATACTGAAGCCTTATGAAATATCTCGCGTGTATAAACCAAATTAAACTCGTTAAACGTATCGATATCTGACACTCGATATTTAGGAAAGAATGAATGATGATGAACGTAAACAACACAGAATCCGTCCATATTCTATATATATACATCTTTTAATTTTAAGATAAAATCTGCTGAATACAAAAATTAACTTCTGTTGAACCCAATTAGCAGCTAGGATCAATTATTGAAAATGTCCTTCCAGCCAGAACCCTAGCCAACCCTTACCAGAGTGGAGTGTATTAAGTATTAAGTAAAGTAATAGGAGTACTATGTTTTAGTAAATGGTTATTTTCCGAAAATAAACTTTATCGTGCAAAAAAGAACATTATCATAAAAAACTACTGGATATATCTAGTTTTACACACTATGTAGACTACCCTCTCACGTAAGCCGATTTTATTTAGTCTCAAATATATTTGTATTGTACTTATAACAAAAACTATTTAAAAAATAAAAATTTTAAAACAAGTATAAAAATATTTTTATAGTGCTGCCGAATCGTGCTGCGCATGGAACAGCGGGTTTGTGTGCGTCTGTAAAGGCCATGTCACACTGCCGTGGCGTCGCGTCCCGTACATCCATAGTATAAACGTCCGCGTGTGCCGCGACGGTCTCGAATCCCGTCAAACATACCAGACACGCGTCCGCGTCCGCGGCCAACGCAACGTCTTTCTAGGAGTTGCTTATGCATTTCAACTACTTTGAATTTGTTTAGTTATACACTGATAGTGGAATTAATAGTTTGTTATAGCTCTACAAAATTAATTTATTGTTCTGGAGCGTATTCATTAATAATTATTATTATCAAAATTATATTTTCATTATTACATGCAATACTATTTCTATTATGAACTTAGTAATTAGGGCATTCAGTACTTTGATATACCTCTTTAAAACTATTGGTTTTTATATATAAGATGCACTTGAAAGGATTATTTTGTAATTTTTGTGTTGGTGTTTTCAGTTTTGTAATAAGTCTTTATGTTTTTAAAATAAGGCCTATTTAATTTTGTTATAGATCAAACATAATATGAAAAATAACAAATAAAATGATTGCATATAAACATGAAACCAGAGTATTCATTAACCCTAGAACTGGCGGTCATTTCATCCTGGAGTGTCGGGCTGTTTTAGAGCTTTTGCGCAAGGGTTTTTTAAACACATTATTAAAAATATAAAATAAAAGGGTAGCCAGGCAGTGGCAAGAGCGCGTGGTGCCCTGGTGAGAGGGTTGGGGAGGTGCTTTATGCGCATGCGCGAGCCTTCGTAGCATCGCCGACGTCGGCCAAGGATCGCTCCAGCCGCATAGCGCAGCAGACGGTGGCCGACGCGACGAACGTTGCGCCACGTCGGTTATGTCAGTGTGACTTGTCCTATTTGACAACATACGCGGACGACGTTCATACTATGGATGTCACACTGCCGTGGCGTCGCGTCCGTCCATCTGCGGATGGATTTTTTAAATAATTGCTAACCATGTTGTCAAATAGGACAAGTCACACTGACATAACCGACGTGGCGCAACGTTCGTCGCGTCGGCCACCGTCTGCTGCGCTATGCGGCTGCGGCTGGAGCGATCCTTGGCCGACGTCGGCGATGCTACGAAGGCTCGCGCATGCGCATAAAGCACCTCCCCAACCCTCTCACCAGGGCACCACGCGCTCTTGCCACTGCCTGGCTACCCTTTTATTTTATATTTTTAATAATGTGTTTAAAAAACCCTTGCGCAAAGCTCTAAAACAGCCCGACACTCCAGGATGAAATGACCGCCAGTTCTAGGGTTAATGAATACTCTGGTTTTCATGTTTATATGCAATCATTTTATTTGTTATTTTTCCATATTATGTTTGATCTATAACAAAATTAAATAGGCCTTATTTTAAAAACATAAAGACTTATTACAAAACTGAAAACACCAACACAAAAATTACAAAATAATCCTTTCAAGTGCATCTTATATATAAAAACCAATAGTTTTAAAGAGGTATATCAAAGTACTGAATGCCCTAATTACTAAGTTCATAATAGAAATAGTATTGCATGTAATAATGAAAATATAATTTTGATAATAATAATTATTAATGAATACGCTCCAGAACAATAAATTAATTTTGTAGAGCTATAACAAACTATTAATTCCACTATCAATGTATAACTAAACAAATTCAAAGTAGTTGAAATGCATAAGCAACTCCTAGAAAGACGTTGCGTTGGCCGCGGACGCGGACGCGTGTCTGGTATGTTTGACGGGATTCGAGACCGTCGCGGCACACGCGGACGTTTATACTATGGATGTACGGACGCGACGCCACTGCAGTGTGACATGGCCTGTACATAGTTTGACGGGATTCGAGACCGTCGCGGCATACGCGGACGTTCATACTATGGATGGACGGACGCGACGTCACGGCAGTGTGACATGGCCTGTACATAGTTTGACGGGATTCGAGACCGTCGCGGCATACGCGGACGTTCATACTATGGATGGACGGACGCGACGCCACGGCAGTGTGACATGGCCTTTAAGGATTTTAGTAAAAGTAGCAGTAAAAATTGTATCTTTAAATATGGAATTTATAATTAATACTTCCAGACGATGCAAAACAAATTACAATAAACAAAATCACACGGCTAAAGGGAATCGGAAGTTTCTTTACTGACTTGTTCTATAAAAGATTCACGTAATTTTCACTCTTGATTCAGAAAATCTATTTCAAAATATTTCAAAAATATTTTACCTATACGTATTTTCTGTAGTAGGTTTCAGAACGTCAACTTTTATATGAATTTCACTACAGTACATACATTTATAAAAAGATTCACTTTTAATTGATACTAGCCGCAATAAATTTTCAAAAGAAGCTGGACGACCTGTGATAATTTCTAGTAATAATTAGGGTCGTTATGTAATGAGCTGGTTATGTCTGGACAGTAGGCCTAAAAGTATACCAATTATAATCATATATTCGTCATGCACAATAACTTGCCTCAATTGAGAATCAGTGGTTTAGGTAATATCTCTACTACCTTTCCCAGATAGATCAATATAAGTGTCCTCCAAGGTAGCGATATCAAGTTTTTATGACATGATCTCACCACCTGCAGAAGCGGTATGAGTTCAGTAAGAGCCAGTAAACTATCCCATGTTTTAGAGTTTATGAAATAAGAAGGAGTTCCCAATCCAGTTCCCTCATTTCATCACTCCTCTCCTGTTACTCCCATTTCCCCTTTATTTCTGTTTGTCTATATGACAATGTAAAAACAATCTGCTGTGTAAGTTGGTGTAGGTTGTGATTTTCCACTTTTAAGAACTAATAATTAGCAAAGAAATTGAGGGATAGATTAATCTTGAACTATGCCGTCATCAATCTGAGCGTGTCTCACAATGTTATATGAGTTCAGGCGATAGCGGACGCAGATGTGGCTAAATATATTGATGAAGTGAGTCGTGCACTGGTATGAACACAACGAAACATCTCCGGTGATATTGGACGATATCGTCAAGAATTTCATTTAAGAAAGTTTATTATATAGACTGAGGCTTGTTTCTACTTTCCAATGGACTGTACGTAACGAGGTATAACAGGCCTGACAACTATATAATAGGCCTTAATATGTTAGATCTCTTTAACTTGAGTTATAAAACCTGATTTATAAATTAACTTTTAACGCCTTTATGAAGTTTACCAAATAACTATTACTTTAACGTTGGCTCATACTAAGGGAAATTAAAGTTTAGATAGATAAGCTTTTAAATCAATGTTAACACAGTGACAAATCAATCTTTACCACATAACGAGGTCAAGTACACCGGAGCAACGAGATAATTGAATTTTTTATAACGCCGGATGATTTATGTTATCTTATCAGTCGGGATGCGGAAGCGATAACCCTAAACTATACTAATAACAGTACTAATAACTTAATTCCAAGAAAATTTAAATATTCCAATAATCTTATTAACACATTTACATGCAACTTGATTAGTTAAATTGTTATAAACAATCTAAAAATCTTAGAACTAGAAACGGAGTGATATATTAATAAATCGAACAATGAAATATACTTAGTTTGGAAGCCTTATAAACTTTCCTGTTTTCATGGACAATCTGTGATAATTACTTGCATTAAATACTTCTAGATTTTTTTTAAACAAAGGGTTACATTAATTAATCCAATAATAAAACATCCTTGACTGGATGGCTCGCACAATTTCTCGATTTTCATGGACAATGTATGATAATAATTACTTCCTTGAAATTCATCTTATTTTAGCTATAAAATGAGGAACGCATTGTTCAATCAAGTAATGAAATATCTTTAGTTTAGACGTCTCGTAAATTTTCTTAATTGTTATGGACAATTTATGATCATGATTAATTGCTAGAAATTCATTTTATTTTTGCTAGAAACGAAGGGATACAATAACCAACCCAACAATGAAATCTCCATGGTTTAGAGTATCGTTTCATCTCGTCTTTCTTGTTTTTCATGGACAATTTATAATAAGTACTGGCTTGAAATGTATCCATCTCTACAAGCAACGAAGAAATAAATCAATACATTTTACGTTATGTATAGATTTATTCTTAGGCTGACAAAAATGTTTAAAAGCATACAAACAATTTAATTTCCAAAAATTGATATCTATGATGTCAGAAGAATATTTATGATATTACAAGCTAAATTTATTTGTTTTTGCCACCGGTTTAATTCTATTTTGTCAATACGGCTCCTACTGATCTTTTCACTTTTGTTCCTAACTACTTCGAGACCAAGCAGACAACATTACCCCATACATTGTTACATACGGTCTGTAGTATCTTGTAATAAATTATCTTTTACTCCCTCAATTATAATATTGACGTAATATATGCCAAATCCTTTTCCGCAACATATCTACTGAGAAATTATTTAGTAATTTATATTCCTTTAACATTTAATTGCCAACATTTCCGAGGCAGTGGTTTAAATTGCATTGTTCACAAAACAACCCTCTTAAGATCTTCAACGTAAAGAGATTCCGAAGTGTACATTAACAAAAGGATAAAGGAAGAACTGTTTGACTGAACAATGCTTTTCAAAGTTGGAAACAATAGTCTGGTTACCAAGCAATGAACTCGTTCTTCTCCCTAACTGACGTGTTTCTCTGTTTTACACAGTTATATTTGTTATGATATTTAAAGTGTTTCAACAATCATCATCATTAATCGTTTCGTCTGTACCAAGTGATTTACAACTTAACTCAAAGGTTTGTTGGTTTGACTAGCGTATTTATATTGGTTCTGCACTGAATTCTATAAATTTCATTAATGCAAAAATTCGGCTGGGCAGATGAATAAAAAGATGTATAGGTTTGTGTTACACAAGTGCAATTGAATTGATCGATTTTAAACTATATGCAGGAATTTAAACTCTGCAATAAAATAACGAAACTCTACTTTAATGGTATTGAGACGTGTCCCTTTTATGTATATAATGTCGAATAACTCTGAAATTGTGATCAATATAAGAAAGTTTGTTAGTTAAATAGGATTATTTCAATGCGTAGCATAGTGTTATAATAAAGAGTTCAAATAAATTACAAATTTGGAGGTATTATTAGAAAGATATTTCTTTAATACCAGTTGTATAAAATACTTGTACAAAGCACTTGTTGTCAGTAAGGAAGTAGTAGAACTACAATTAATAGTATTACTAAAAAAGCATCGATAATAAAACAGAAACTATAAAACGCACAAAAATAAAGTTTTACTATAATTTAATACTAACATTTAAATTTAAAAAATCATAGCGAGATCCTATGGCTAGACCTAGAAATTGTCATTTACAAGAACTAGAAGAAGATAAGCATATGATGTTCCTGGTCCTAGTTGCTACTTCAGGACATGTATATTAGAAGGTTTTTATTGTCTTTGTTAAAGAGCATTATCATTAAATTAAATCCATTTAATGCATTTTGAATATAATTTAACACTACTACGACAAAAAAAAAAAAAAAAACTCAAAACAGTGAATGTTTATACTTAGGGTGCTAAAAATTGATTCTTTGTTATTGTTGCCATGGCGTATTTACAAAGGCTGAAAGAAATACAAGATCTGACATTATCCAATTACTATTTCCTCCGGCATACTTTCCGAGAAAACATGCATGCGTACCTGTGACCAAGAGCATTCCAGATAATGCACCAGACACAAAATACAATTGTTTTGATATAAAAGAAACATTGAGTGCAGTAATGATGGATACGACACTGATCAGACATAAACGGATATAAATATTTTTCAAGCAAAGAAGGAAACAAGAATAAATTACCCTATCTAAAACGGGTTGTACTGTGTTTCAGGACTGCACTCCACCAATAGCGCAAACCTGTTCCTATTGCTGTTATAAGATTGTTAACCCAGACAACCCATCAATAGCGCAAACCTGTTCCTATTGCTGTTATAAGATTGTTAACTTAGACAACAGTCTGATTATATGCGCGTCGTCAGTAGAATATTATTATAGTATGTCAACGACTTGGTCCCGACAACTACTGCCATGTTAAAGTCATATACTCGTATGTATATACACAAATTGTGTTGGTTCTGAATAATCTAAATTGATAAATACCTTATTTGTTGAACTTATCCATATTCCTAAAGTAAAAGAATAGAAATAGTAGGTATACAATAGAAGGTAAAAAAAAATCATACTTGTTGCAAATAATTGAAATCTTTACAAACTATGTAATACTAATAAAACATATCTAAGCATTACAAGCTGAAATTCAATTCATCCTTCCTACATACAAAATGAAATGTAGTTGGTTTTCTGACAATACAAATATTTTAAACTTATTATTATAATGAACGTGCAAATTATACATATACCGAATTGAAGGAAGTTTCAGTGAATTGAAAATTAAATAACAAAGAGCAGTTATCATACATTGGAATAAATATAAAAATATATTATCATGCAGAGCATAGCTGTTTATAATATTAGTTAAAATATTTTAATTTTGTTATTGTTTATTTCAATTAGTCGCTTAAAAGTCGTACACAGATTTTAAAACTGACATATTTTTACTGATTAAGTCATAAATTTGTCACAATAACGTAACATTTTCGGTGGGTTTAACACCTTGGACCACTTAGGTTACATTATGTAGGTATCATGATGTAGGTCTTCTCTAAGTAAGTAATTAAAATAAAAACTAGAATAAACATTACGGTTGTTTTACTTCTATTATGATTGTCTGATGGTTAGTACAGAATTGTCAAATAATCTTCAGGAACTATTAGAGACTGTTGTAGGGATTTGTTGATCTAAATCTGCATGAAGAAGCAATTTCACCTTCTGTTTATCTCTGGTAATTACATTCTATCAATATTTGTGAGGGAATTTGAATTTGGTAGTACAAATTCAATCCACGATAAACAAGTGCTTAAAACTCAAACTCACAAAATATATGAAGCTCTCTACCAACTTATTAGAAGTTTCAAAAACACATTTAAATGGAAATTGCTTAGTTGAGGGGAAGTAAATGTTAATGTTTTATTTTAACTCATGCCTAATGGTATATTTCTGTTATATATTCTAAATTTACCCTTTTGGAGATATTGGTATTGCTGTTAAAAGTGTATACTATTGTATTTTGGTGGTGTATATTTTATTAAATTTAATGTAGAATTGGAGATAAAAATTATCTTTCATAAATACACAAACTACTACACTTTATTTGTTAATAAATGCAAATTATTTTACTTCTTACAGCAATGTTACAATTGTATTTCCTCTATGAGAATTGTTATAAAGGCGTAGTATTTCTACTACTATATGGAAGTGAAAAATAGTTTTTGTTGTCTTCTATTCAACTATTCAATACAGTGATTAGTATATATATATATATGTATATATATATATATATATATATATGTATATATTTATATATATATATATATTACAGTGTTATTGTTATATTAGTACTAACATTGCTTGGTACAGCTTTGCTGTGTGGCATTTTTACATTGTATGCTATAGTCATAGTAGTATTGACATTTAATATCGTATACTGTAGCTGCAGCAATATTACCATACACATTTTATACTACACTACTTGTAATAGTAGCGATAAAATTGTACTCGGTATGCTATAGCCATAAAGGTGTTACATTTTTATTTAACATTGTAAACTATATGCTTTAGTTATATACCCCAACAGTAGTTGCATTGTATGCTATATCCGTGGTAGTATTGGAATTTAACATTTTATACTACCTTTACAGTTGTGTTGGCATTTAACGTTGTAAACTAAAACTATGCTAGTGTACCCTACCCAAATGAATGAATATCCCATACTAAAGCTGATTCTTAAAAACGTAAACCCGTGAAAATATGAAGCAGATGCAGTTTTATATTAATACAATTACATTAAGTCATTTTGTTATGTGCTACGGAAAATTGAAACATAAAATACTGCACCACATAACCTAATGCACATTTTGTATCAAGGGAAAATTCATGCATATTCAGTTGATTTTCCCGTACTAACATTTCTTAAGAACTACTTCTAAGCAATAAAACTAGTCAGTCCTCATCAGTGGATTGTTCTTGCACACAACGCAGATTGTGATTGTACACAGATCGTCAGCACAGATTGTGATCGTACACAGATTGTCAACACAGAATATCACAGTTGTGTCAACAATCTCCACTGTTCCATGACGTCCTGAGCTACTGTCGACGACAAATCGTGTTTACAATCGTGTTGGCTGTGGGGCAGCAGAACGATCTATTTTAAACTGGTGACGGTAAAACCTACACCTTTCGAGTAACCTACCATATGATTACATTAACCAAGTTGTAATAGTAAAAGTAATGATATATTTGCCCATTTAAGATTTATTAAGTACTAGCAGTTATCCGCGGCAAAGTGTTAGATAATAAAAAAACCTACATACCTGTATGAGAGATACACACGAATGTACGATGTGCACCTAAGAAGAACTAGATTTAGTAATGTAATGATTAAGTTCCCAATTCATTGTACTGTTATTTATAAAAAATCTTTCCACGTACAATTAATTAGGCTGATGAACATGTTAGACAATTCAATAAAGGAAAGCAACCAATTACAATTTAGGAAATAGTTGAAAAAATTTTGAGTGGAAAGATGTGATATTATAAACACATAACTGTAATGGCAGATAGTACGTACACATTTATATTAGATCATCGTTTAGAAAGTGAAAGCTTTTTTATTTCCTAATGAAAAATGCAGTTGTTTTGTGTGTAAACAAGATATGGTATTAGAATATAGTTTATAGTTAGTGTTGTTATATGTTATAAATCAAACCAATGGCAAACAATGCTTCTCTGTATACTTTTTTTCATTATAAGTACAAAACATAACATAATGAATATATTTAATGATACAACTTAGCCTTCGACATCGTAAATATTTGAGTTAAGTTTTCTTAGTTTTGGGCACAAGGAGAATGTGATTGCAACTCTTGTAATTATAATAACGTTTAAAGCCACAACTTTATGTATCATAATTTGTGAAACGTTTTGGGCCTGTCCTGGTGGAAGAGTGGACCTGAGGTCTAAACCAGGGAAGGAGAAATAAAAATGGCTCTCTCTCTCTCTCTCTCTCTCTCTCTCTCTCTCTCTCTCTCAGTGAAAGCCGGAAGGCACCGGGATATGACGGAATAAAGGGCGAAGTCGTCAAGAGGATGTACGGACGAATCAAAGGTACGCTGCTTGAACTTGTACAACAAGATGCTGAGAGAAGGCAGGTTTCCGGAACGTCTGGAAGAAAGGAATAGTGAAAGTATTCTTGAAAAGCGAAGATAAAGACCCGAGCAAAGTCAAATCCTACAGGCCTGTGACCCTCCTACCCGTGTTGGGAAAGTTAGGGGAAAGACTGGTCGTGGAAGAGGATGAAGGATTGGATGGAGAGAGAAAATAGGACGAATGCTGCTCAGTATGGTTTCACGGAAGGTGTGGGGAACAGTCGATGCATTGCTGGACATGAGAAGAGAGGTAGAAGAATCTGAGGAAAAATACGTCGTTGGATTGTTCCTGGACATCTCCGGAGCGTTCGACTCCGCTTGGTGGCCAGAGATCCTGAGGGTGCAGGTAAGATGGCGACGCCCCAACAACATCTACCGTCTGGTGAGGGACTACTTTAGGGGGAGGGACAGTGACGCTGAGAGCTGGCAACGGTGAGGTGAGCAAGAGCATCACAAAAGGCTGCCCCCAAGGATCAGTGGTGGGCCCTCTGTTCTGGAATATCCTGTTCGATGGGTTCCTACGGCTGCCATTTGAGGAGGGTATTTCGGCGAGAGCTTATGCGGATGACGGACTGCTGCTGTTGAAGTCCAACACGAGCCCAGATCTCATGGGGAAGGCGACAAGAGCCCTAGAGCTTATTACAGGATGGGGAGAAGAGAAAGGAAGATGACGTTCTCGAAGGAGAAGACTGTGATGGTATTACTCAAAGGAAAGTTAGTTGAAAAGGTTTATTCCGTGTGAACATGGGAGATGTGACAATCCAGTGCTCGAACGAGACAAAATATCTAGGAGTAGTAGTGGGAAGCAGGATGAAGTTTGCAGGGCATTATGACCAGGTGATCGACAAGTCTATGAAAGCCTTTGGAAAATTGAAAGGACTGGCAAAAAAAAAATCATGGAATGAAGTGTGAAAACTTAAGGAGATGTACATCGGAGCGCTGGAGCCCATGGTCCTGTACGGCTGTGAAATGTGGGGGCAAAGAATGAGAGGACGAGGAGAGAGGTCGAAGCTGATGAGCCTGCAGAGGAAGATGCTATTAGGAGTGATCAAGGGTTACAGCACAATATCCCACGAAGCTGTGAGAGTGATTGCCGGAGTGATTCCCGCTAGACCTGATGGTAGAAGAAAGAATCAAGCGAAGAAGGGACAAGGAGGAAGGGTTAGACAGCGGGGGAGAGCAGGGGGATTAGAAGAGAAGAAACACTTGACGAATGGCAGAGGTTGTGGGAAAGAAGCACTAAAGGAAGAGAGACATTTGCGTTCGTCCCGGATGTGAGGATCAGGAAGAAGGTGCACCTGGGAGAACGGACCACTACACCACACAGTTCGTGAGTGGACATGGCAACTTTAAGGCCAAACTGAAGAGCTTTAACCTCGTGGAAGATGACCGCTGCTGCACCCACTGCGGAGAGCTGGAGACATCTCAGCATGTTGCTGATGGAGTGCTGGTTCTACGAAGAAGAACGGAGAGATTTGAAGGAATCCTCCGACGGAAGATGTGGGCTTGGGAAAAGATAAACTTTCTTAGAAGTAAAGTATCAGCACTGGAGTTTTTCACGTATGTGTAGACGGATAGGGAGTAAGAAGCATGACCTAGAAAATGCCGGAAGACAGCAAGCAGCTTGAAGAGGAGCATAAGAACATAGGTGATAAAAACAAAACGAAGGAAGAATTCAAAATTCGATGATCCTAGTACATAAGTGCTAGGTGAGGGGAGAGGTGTGTTGGATAGGCACAACAAGAGTGCCCGGAAGAGGATCAAGAGTAATCAAGAGGAAGGCTCAAGAGGAACTCAGGAAAGCGGCCTGGTGAATTAAGTCTCCGACTTAAACCAGGGGTGGAGGAGGGACCGCTGGGCTTCGGCCAACCACCTCTCTCTCTCTAACTAACGTTGTATATTGTAGTATGAGGAGCATGTATAGACCTATGCCTGGGAGCTAGCACGAACAAAATGTTCCAAAGTTCGTACTAAACGTATAATTGTAATAACGACACGGAAGGAAAATTAGAAAAAAGTATTAGAACTGGTGATAGAAACACGTTTTAGGCCTTTAACTATATTTTTACCTAAAGTATTTCTCACTGAAACTAATAAAGCCTATTCACTGTAAATCTTGTTATGTCCACAAATCAAAGCAGCTGTTACACTGGTGTAGCATTGTACATTAATACATTACATTCCAAACAGATAATCTTGTTGTATAGTTCAAAGAGTATCTGCATTAACAATTTTGGGGAGTCGTTTCAATCTAGTTAGCAGTTCTTAACATTCTATTGAACAAAACCCTTAGAGCTGCATCAGACCAGAGTTATTTTTAACCTGAGAGCCATATTTGGGAATTTTATTATTGTTATAAATTTACCCACTTTTTTCTTGGAATATACATTTTTTCGTTATCGTTTCGTCATCCTGTTTTGTTTAATATTGATAAGATTACATGGAGAGCGAGTTAGTATCAAACTAGCATTGTTCTCAACGCTCAACAACCATTCATAATCGACCCCATTGTCTAGTGTAGATTAATTGAGCCTGTGTCGCGTCGATGTGTAAACAAATCGATAAAGTGTCTATATCCTCTTTCATATGATAGGAAACGTCAAGAACACACACATGCTCGAAAACTACAACTTAAAAAATTAATTACTTAGAAACTTTTGATCTGATTAACAACTTATTGTTACATATAATAGGTAAAAGTATGCAGTTTTTAGCAGATAATTTAAGAACAATACGAAAAAGTAATTTAATTATAATTTTAACTTCATAGGGTGTTTTGAAAATTCCGGCATTGGTCTCGTAATGGAACTTTTAAGGTCATTGTAATTTGTAAACTAGTATAATGTTTGATTTTTATCATAGATTGTATTGAGCAGGTTATGTTAATTCAACGTTAATTTTATTGAGCAGGTTATGTTAATTCAACGTTAATTTTATTGAGCAGGTTATGTTAATTCAACGTTAATTTTATTGAGCAGGTTATATTAATTCAACGTTAATTTTATTGAGCAGGTTTTGTTAATTCGACGTTAATTTGAACGTGCAAATCACCCGAATTCCTCCATGGTGGATTTACCTCGAACTAAATAAACAAATTAAATCTTAATGTAGCCTCCGTTATTGCAGCTCTTTGGGTTAGATTTTGGTTACATTCAAAGTCGGGTTACTATTACTTTTGGTCCAGGAGTAAAGATATATAGATTTAACTTTATTAATTATGTAATTAAATTCATTTCCTGTCCAACTATCCAGTGATAATACACTGTATCATAAAGGAAAAGAGTTTGTGTATATAATGAATGTATTGCAATAACTGACGATCTCATCTAGTATTTCGGAAGATTATATTACGTAAATTCCATCTGTATATCAGCACCCGAACACAAATAAATAATAATAATGCCTTTAATTGCAAGCGTTTCTCAGTATAACTGTTTTCCAGAACAATTCATGCCATTACATCACAGACAACACACACACACACACACACACACAGATATATATATATATATATATATATTGATTTAACTAAACATTGAATCACAAAAAGTATTTGTTCTGCCAAAATGTATATGAATTAAAACTTATAGCCTAAATAAAACTTAACAACTAACTCAACAAAACATATAATTACCGTACAGTCGTTCTTTCAACTTTTTCCTAAATACAGGTACAGTGCAACGTTTCAGGTTTCGGGAGAGGTCATTGTACAAGTTAGGGCCAAAGTACGAGAAGCTTCTCCTCTCAAACTTATTCTTGACTTTGGGAAAATGAAGCAGGTCACCATGTCGAATACTGCGTTGAGAGACCTCCTTCCGGAAACAGAGTCTCTCGCTCAGGTACTATGGCTCACCTTATGGAAGCATCTTGTGGATCATTCCACTTGTCCATGCATCTCGTAAGGGAGACACATGATCGAAGCGCCTCACATTGAAAATGAATCAACTTGCACAGTTTTGCAGCTTTTTAATTCGATCCATATCTTTCCTAGATATGCTGTTTCCGTAGGCAGGATAACAGTACAAAATACAAGTAAACACATGAGGTGGAGCTTAGCGAATTCTGGCAGCAGACTTCTAAATGTGTACAGACTTATCAAGGGCACGCTGGATAGCATGAGTGACATGATCGAAAAAGGTGAGCTCACTGTCCAGCACTACTCCGAGAGTTTTGACTGAGTCAGAGACTGACAGTATCTCCTTACTGAAGCTCAACTTCTAACCCTCTCCGACCAAGGGCTTGCACCAGACTGTGTGAGCAAGATGAAGGACAGAGGACTTTCGTATATTGAGTTTAAGGCGATTGTTAACCGACCGTGTGTTAATGTTCACTATATTGGACAAGCTCAGATTGGACACCTTATCCCAGGTCTGATCCTCTCCCTGATTCTTAAACGTGAAATAGAGCTTCTCTTATACAGAATTGAAAAGTATTTTTACATTACCAGGAACATAAATGGAAGTAATAGGGACAGAGGGATAAAAAGAATGAGGCAATTCAAAATTGACTCCTTTTAAATTAGCACCACGCCAACAAATCGAAAAGATTTACCATCATTAATGTTACAAAAGTAGGACACTACGTTTCGTTGTTGAAATCTGCCCTCTTCCTCAGGTGTCAAAAACCGTGTAGTACAAGTAGTTGGATTCCATGATATGTGAGGCGGTGTTGCCATATCACTGCTGACTACAACCACCTGTTCCCGCTATGACGTGGCTATGGTCACTACACACGTTGTATTTACACGTTGTCTGAAAAAAAAAAAACTGATGAATGAAATCAAATGTACGGATATTTGTTTATGACAACACTTAGCGGTGTTTGACGGATCTGTAATTTTTCATAGACGTAAAACTGGCAACAGTGGTTGGCGCGGGGTGTAGGGGAAGAATTGAAACGAAACAACCCAAACGGCGATTTTGGTGCGGGCTGCTCATATATTGGTTACTTAGATTTCCTTAGGTAATCTTATATCTTGCCCTGTAATTCCTCATACCATACCTAATATATCTGTCTGCCAGTCTGGCTTTTCCGTTTGCTCTAGTAACTTATTTGTTTTGTTGGTTACTATTGAAATATCTTGTTGAATAAAGATTGCTATCTTATGACTAACTTCAGAGTTTTGAGAGTTAGTAATATATTTTGACAAATTATTTTGATTAAAATATATGTATCATTCTTTTCTGACACCCTATATACTTTTGGTGCTTGTATATGTTTTAATTGGTATATTTTTCAACGGCTAATTATATTGTCTACCAATCCACTGTTTTCAACTACAAAACTTGTTAATACTTAAGCAATTCCCGGTTCTTCCTTAATAACAATAACTTAACTAGACTAATTAATTATCAAGCCATTTCTTTATTGATTACTCTAATATCGATTCTGATTGCACATTTAGGATGTTGCGGATTCCAATTAGCAGAGTAGCAATAAGTATATTCGACAAAGTTCGCACTTGAACATCTGACTCAGTTCTTGAAACGAGAGCACTAGGCCAAGTATTTAATAAGGCTGTTACGTTATTGAAGACGATTTACATTCTCAGAAATGTATTTCAGAGAATTATTGTAAATTCAATACTTATAAATACTTAAAAGAAATCTTTTTGAAATGATCCGATATAATTGAAATACACCACGATAAAATTTGAAACGCCGACACTGATTTTCATGGCTATCGCTGAATGATATGAACTGGATAGTACTCGTAGTTCGGCACTTTGTAAAGCTCTTCAGTTTTTTACTAATCTACAACACACTTTTGATAACCTAAGAACCATTTTACCTCTTAGCGTTATTCGTTGAGCACGTTTAAAAGCAATGTTTTAGAACTAATATTATAAAGTTTTTGTACTTTGTAAATGTTTGGAATTATTAATAATTCAAAAAAATTTTATTGTTAACTTTGGATACGAATCTTATCTTTAACTTTTAAACATGACAATAATATTATTTAATATAAAAAATATGGGATTCGTTAGATCAACAGAAAAATATGTTTAACTGGCTGGATAAACAGTAAAGTTGATTCTTTGTTTGAAGTTTGTTTTTTACGATAAAAGGATAGTAAAGGAAATAGGAATTTTTCGGATATTTGCCATCGACCAGTGGTGCAATATAATCAGTAACATTGCGTTTCGAGATTTACAATCTGATCTCTTCTTTAGGTAAATGACTAAAACTAATGCATGACTGCAATTTAGGTTAAAGTAAACCAAACGTACCAGAGCGTTGTGACAAGGATAAGTCAGGAACAACAGCCATTTTGACCTAAATTGTAGTCTTGCATTGGTTTTAGTCATTTACCTGAAGATGTGATCAGGTTGCAGATCTCGAAACTTGTGTGTGTTACTGATTGTACTGTATCACTAAACGATGGCAAATGTTCGGAAAAAATCCTGTTTCCTGTGTATAAATATACAGCATGTTTTTTTATCAACTGCAAAAGTTCAAATATACACTTTTTAAATACTAAAAAACCTGGCAGTTAAGATAACATTAAGCACTAATTTGTTTTTACTTAATTGCACACTACCCATCATCTTCTGTACCCTTTGCTTTATCTGACAGCTCCACTATATTATTTTTAATATTAGTCTTTCTTACCTGAATTTAATGCTTTATCTAACCTAAATTAAAAAAACCATATTCTGGATACAATTTATTTGACCCTTTTGCCAGGTTTAGTTGCAATCATAATAAAGCACTGCCAGTAGGACTCGAGACCCAAATTGTATTGTATAAACACGCACTGTGGCTTTTATCAACATCGATAAAGGAATCACCAAAAAAATAAATCGATCGCCTGCCTCACCAGTTTCGTGCGAGCAAAATGGTAGGTTGCCGAAAGGGTTTTCAATCAGCTTAACACACTTCAAACTGACCGCCAGACACTTAAGTGATAGTTGTAATAGAATCAGGCAACGACATAAAGAGGCTGAAAGTCACCAATAAGATATGATCCGAGGAAAAATTATCGTATAACATTTAAACACTTCTGATAACTTACTATTTCGACCTCTATCAAAATTAACGTGGTTGTGGATTGATTCCTTTTTCAGAAGAAATTTCTCTATAGATTAAAACAATAACCAGTTTGTGCATTTATACAATATTGCCGCTTGTATACGCTTATAATATTCTAATCTGGATCCCAAATACACATAGAGATGAAATAACCATGAATTTAAAATAGAAAACATAGAAATATCTCAATTTATTTACTCTTAAACTAATGAATTTTTAAACGGCATAATCCCTATACGAGTATATTGAGCAGTGAGCGTATAAGTTAAACTATCGATCTAAAATAATACTATTTAAACTTTTCTTAAATATACTAGTATTAATTTCAATGATATTAAATGGTAAATATACCACAAGAAATAATTTGTTAACCTTTAGCTATTAATAATGTATTCACGCAATTATTTAATTACCTTATAGAGTATATCGTATAGAGTTCTTAATTTGCATGATTATGTTTAACTTCACTTTAAATCAATTTAATTTAGAATACATAACAGGCACTCATAAGCTTTAAGCTTCATGGTCTCATTTCATTCGTAAACAAAACATTATTGTTCAAGATATTACTCCCTATAATATATACCTGTGACTTAAATTAACTACAAAAACATTATAGGGAATAAAGTCCTTCTGACTAAAATATATTTTACTGATAAATGCACCGGTGTGAAGCAAAAATTAAATAGGTTTTACAATTGTACCAGTGAAACTCATTTTATGACCAGAGCCAATTGGTTTAAAATGATTTTAATCTAGATTTCAACGGACTTCTTACTAAAGCGACATGATAAGGCGTATGAAATTAAAATCTTGCCCATGTCTTTAGTGGTATCCACAGAAATCTCACGAGTACGCCAGATGATCAAGGGTTTTGAACACGATCACGAGAACCACGTGTATCAACAAGGTAGGAGTACGCCACACCACGTGTCACGTAACAGGGTTCGCTGAGTTTACATGCAGATGTTCAAACGTACATTTAATTCTCAACACGTCCTGCGGACAGATAGTTAGACAGAAATACAATCATACAGAAAATATTCTTTTTCATTCCCCCAGCATAGAAATGAGAATTTGGGTCTGCTTACTGATTGATAGGTTTTCAATGAGGCTCAGTAAAATTTCATGAAAGTATTGAAGTCTACAGATGTAGTCTTTCTCTAGATTATCTTGTCATATGATACATTGATCAGTTTTGTTGAATAGGTGGGGTTTCATAGCAGTGTTTAGTAATAAAAGTCTACACATCAAAAGATGATGTTGGTGCAATATAGTGGCTACATTGTAATCACATGTTAATATTTCATGATGGTACTTAGATTGCGTACAAGTTTATTTATTCTGAAATTTAGATATATATGACTCTCTCGTAACCACAATGGTTATTCATAATATATCATAACATGTCAACCCCTACAGTGTTCAGATTCCTCGAGGAGAAAAAGCTGAAAGAAATACTACAACCGGGAAATTTCCCCAAAAAGGCACGAATAGGGTTAATCAATCCACGTTAAATTACATATATCTTAAGTTGGGAATTTAGGGAATGACATGTTATCGGCATTGGGAGTAAAGTTTAAGCATTTTGTAATCAGGCCTTAATAAACAGCTGAAAATACAAGTTTGTAATTTTTACAGCATGCATTTCTCATCAGTTATAGCTTTACGGATTGACATGTTTTTTATTTATGAAATTGTTTTTTTGGCAACAACAAATAGTTTGAAACAGGAGATTTTTCAATAATGTTTCATTAAGAAACTTCATAACTGAATAAGAAATTATGGCAGTTCCTGAAGCTTTAATTAATGTCCAGATTGTAAAATTTAGGATTTATATCTTCAGGTGTTTTTATTTTGGCATTATTACATAACTGCCAATATGTTCAACTTCAATGCCTCATATTTTGCGTGGAACGTTCAAAAATAGATTTTTTCTTTTATACTCAGCAAAATTATCTAAAAGAGCTATGAATTCAAAAATAAAATACATTTTATAACCTAAAAATCGATTGCATGACCTTCAGGTCACGCTGCTTTTCTTTCTATCTAACTTAATATAATCATTTATTTTTTTCCATTTTTAACTATTTCATATTTAACTCAAAAGTACATTGCACAACAATTAATGAAAAAAATATATTTGTGCGATATTTTACGTAATGTTACCGTACCTCTTAAAATTTAAGTGTTATGGTCACTATCTGTAGAACATTGAGTTGATTGTGAATCTGAAGTGGTACGAAGTTTATCACAAATCTGAAGGTTAAGTGGGAAACTGAAGAGCTCAATAAAAGGAGGAAGTATTGGTACTATGCAGTTACTATCATTCAGTAATACTCGTGTCACCATGAAATTTATTACCGGAGTTTCATATTTCTTAGTTGTGTTTTTCGTCTATATTGCACCATTAAGAACAGGTTTGTTTCAAACTTATATATTTGATAAGTTATGCGCTTTACAGAAACTTTTCTAATCAGTACCAGTAACGTCAACGTCATTGTAATTGTTTGTAAGAGAATATTCATATTTTATAGGCAAGCTATATGTTTGAACAATTATGATGACAAGTAATCATAACAATAATTTTATGCGTGCAGTAAAATGTATATCATTAGTAATTAGTTCTCAGTAATTATGAAAAATTTATTCATTAAGATAATTGATATTTATTACCTCTGAGACCAAGGAAGCAGAAGCTCAAGGAGAAATAATCAACAACACTTTTCTGGGAGCTCTGTTAGCACAATGACCCTTATCAACCTTATGATTTGAAAAATATGAGATAATTGAAATTTGATAGCTTGTGAATTTTCGTTATGATTGTTTAATGATTTGAAAGTGATTATTTGTTTTGAAATCAATCAGCTTTTTACACTGTTTACAAAGTTGTTGTAACTGCTTTAAACAAATTTAAACAAAAATAAGTTATTTGTAACTATGGGTAGTTTTTTTAATAAATGCATACTTTTTGGATGGATTCAAACCTAAATATACATGTTTTATGTAAGTAAATACCAACTAATTTATTTCCAAATCATTAATTTAATAGCCTTTTCTAATTAATATGAAATGTCGCCGTTATAAAATCTTCATTTTATTAGGTAACCGGCTTGGTTGTAATCAATTTTGTACTTTTTCCAGTATTGCCCATAGATTCTCTACAGAAACCTTAGAACTATCAAGTACATATGAACTAAAATCTAAAGTAACAAAACGAAAAACAGGTTGAACGTAGTAAACACTTGATATACAGTAAAAGTAAATGCTTGCCAGTCTGTAAACACTACAGAGGTCATTTAGTTGAAAATGTCCTCTTGTAAACACGAAATTTGAGTTCGTTTTCAGCCAATTGGATGCAAAGTGATCTCCCCAGACTACAAAACCATATCAGTTAATTAATTATTATGCTATACTCATTTTTTATTGAATGAATCTTGAATAAAATTGAAATAGTAATGTTGTAAAATGATTCCTATGGGTTCGAGTCCCGGCGGAGCAAGTACTTTTTGAGATTCAATGTTTATTGAAATTAAATAAGGCTATTGTCACTTATACAAATTTAATGAATATAAGCAAGTCATTTGACAGGTATTTGGTTTTCCGATTATATGTTGAGTCTGCCTGGTTATTTAAACTCATACGTGAAAGAAACGGCAGAATACAAAATAATTGAATCGTAAAAAGTGAGGGCTCTGTGGTGTATCATATATATATATATATATATATATATATATATATATATATATATATATATATATATATATATATATGATTACAAATTAGTATATTATATTATATACACTTACGTACGTATACAGTTACTGCGGTAATATGGGTTTATTTCGACTGTTCTAAATTCACTTCATATGTAGTTTTTTACAGTTCCACAGTTTGTTTTGTATTGTTGCCACTACTAAGAAAATGTATACATATTTAAATCTCGGAAACTCAAGCACTGTATATTTAATATTCTAAAAAAACCCTTTCTCCCTCTTTGGTAAAATTTCTGCTGAAACCTGCTGTTGAAGGCGTAATGAAGTAGAAACATACAACGAAGAAATATAAAATACTGATGTATTAATGTGATGTATTAGTATTAATGTTTCACCAAATGATAAAAACAGCGTAGTACTTCCGCGTTTTATTAAACTCTTCAATGTGCCACTTAACCTTCGCTGTGTTTTTTGATAACGTTTGAAATACTTCAGATATACATGCTGTTTTGATTTATCGAGTACCTTTTACAGAATGCTGCTAGATATCAATGACTAGTAGTTTTCAAATAAATGTTATACCTCAGGCTAGGCTGGTGAATCCGAAACTTCTAGTTTTATTAAAATTACAGATTGTACTCGTAATATGTGTAAATATAGATTATTATTCACTGGGAGTGTATCACATAGTATCATAAATCTATAAAAAAAAAAACTCTCTGCACAAGGGATCTCATCAAAGCCGAATCTAAACCATGTCATTGATATGCCCCAGTGTCGGGTGAAAGAAGAAAATAAACTCAAAGCTCGAGAGGATGTTAAAGCTTAACATTTTTAGATAATGTTGAAGGTTTACAGGTGAGTTTGATATTTGGTGATAGTAATTCTCAGAAAATCACATTGAGAAAGTGTTGAATTTCGGTGTACACACTGTGTAGCAATGGCGCAAAATACAAACAAACTTTTCAAAACATTTCTCTTGTATACTACAGTTTAGTAAACAGTAAAGTAGATTAAATCTACTGCGTTTGATATATTAAATATATAACCGAAAAATAATATTGAAAAACAAGTGTAACCTACTACAATTCTTTGCATTCTTTTTCATGGGCATCACCAGCACCTAATTCATAAATTTACATTGTTTTATTAATTAATATAATAAAGAATGTTGTATGAATAATTAGGATTAGGTAGAATTGAATTTAAAATGAAACTATTTTTTTTAACATTTCCTGTAGGTTGTGTAATTTGAATAAGAAATTTGTACGAAGGTAGAGACAAATATGATTTTAGTTTTCGCTCATTATCCAAAAACGAGATTTTAATGACCAATACGTAGTATTTATACTGCTAGGCAATGCAAGCATTGAGACTAGGAGTAGAGGGCAGCGATCACATAAGACCAAATAGATGGAGCAGTGGGGTTTGCGCCCGTTTGAAGCCGACTCTGGCGCGCGATGATACAACAATGGCGGCGAACCATTGGGGTGGTTCACCCTAGTGGCGAGCGCTCAGACTGCGTTCGCTGCTGTCTGGCAGGTTTTTAGAAACATGAAGAAAGGAAGATGAAGATCTCGAATATTTCTTAAGATGATTTGTAGGAAACACTTCAAATGTAACGACGCATGATATTTGTGGAGTACCTTTTCCCTGGTTTTATATAGTAAGAACGATAAGAAATAAAATAGCCTGTAGCGGGGTGCCTACAGCATGTTTTACAGGCTAATTAACTCAGTAAAAAAATAAGGCAAAATAAAGGATGCAAGCTCGGAATAAAAAGATAATAAGCTAAAAATTTTGGCATACGAACTTTTATTTTGATGGTATAAAACTTACCCTCAAAATCTCATATAATCAACGTGTACGCGACTTAAATATATTGTAAGGTCAAACTTCACGAAAATCGGTTTTTTTTGCAGATATCTCGTTTCCCCTTTACGCTAAATGACTTTAAATGTGGTTAGAGATATTGTAGAACGAACATACTCTTCAACTTTTGACTGAAGTAATTTTATGTACGTTCAACCCTTGTTTGAGATACAGCGCAAAGAGTAGGGAACCGTTTACCTGTATATACGATAATGCGAGGTCAGCCAGTAGAATACAATAAATAAATGAGCTTATATTGTTAATTATTCACTTTAACATTAGTATTATTACATACTATTTATTATTGTTTTTTTTTTTGTTTTTTTTTTTTTTACACATTCAATTTTTTTTTGTATATATTTATTATTGTTATAATATAACATATTATATTATAAGATATTTTTGTTTTTTATACATTTCTTTTTTTCTCTGCGACTTCATCAGCTACTTGAGACCACAAAACAGAGAGAAGATGTTTTAAAATCAAATACCTCTTCACGTCTTTTTTACGAGGTGGACTTTTTGCAGTTGGAGTTTCATCGTATTCTGCACGTCGCTTCGATGCAGCAATTGAAATTTTTACTTATATACACTTTTTTCGAGACAATCAACATGCACCTTCACAGAAGTCAAAAAAAAAAAAAAAAGGGTAAATTTTTTTTTTATTTAAATAAATTTATATGACCGTTATTTCTGTCAATACTTGCAGTTTTTAATGTTTTGTAAGCCACCGCATACAACACTCACTAGAAGCACTTCTGATAATTAATGTATTACAAATAAAACAACAATCACCATTTCAATTAAAAGATACACTCAAAATCGTACGTTCCTATTAATGCTAAGATGCTCGTTTTCAACTAACTGGATAAAATTAAATTTTTATCGGTATAGAAATACTAACACAGAGAAGATACCCTATACCATTCCCATCATCAAGTAAACTATCTCACAAGGTAAACTATCTCACCACACTACTGTACTTATATACATAGAACATTTTTCCAAACTCATTCGTTACGGTGTGTAGAAAAGTAAAAAAAACCGTCATATATAACAATGGGAGCATCTGCTACAGCTTCGCAAGAAACAAGCAAACGTTGAACAAGAGATCTATATTTCGAGATGTAATATTCATAGGTAATATAGTAAAATAATAAGGACAAAAAGTATTTCTTTTTAATAATATTTTATGTTTGGTAAAAATAAAAATAAGTATTATTTAAGAAGAATATATATAAATTATAATTAATATATATAAATATGGTATATTAAATAATAATAAAAATTGAATTACTAATAATAACAATGATAAAGTATTGAGAATCCTTATTTATTGCATCCTTATTTTACCGGACTAAATGAAGAAACGCAATACCGCAACAGTTTGATAAGTTGTAAAAACCGAGGAGGACTTTTACAACCTTCTGAAGGTGTTTGTGAAATTTTGTTTGTTATGTGAAAACAGAGTAAAGTTGCGTATTAATATAGCGACGTGACAACTGTGAAAAAACTATATGGACAAGAATGGTAAATTCAGTGTTACGAAAGTGTATCGGTGTAAATCTGTTCACAGGAGGGCATTGTTTTGAACAAGATCCTGGGTAAATCACCTTATATATTAGTTAAAAAAGTCTATTTTGTAAACAATACTTCAAAGTGCGACTACATCACCACTGCAAAAAATGTCCATTGCCTCATTACACAAAAAGCAGAATACGCAGCTCATTTATTAAAAACATTTTTAGGACAGTAGAAAGTGTACGTTTTATTGTTTTAAGCTCTTGGATATTTATGTTTCTAATTTTCATATTGTAATTTCCATTAATATTTAAATACATTAATTTATGAAACATAATAAGTCTATGGTTTCCTAGTGTTTTTACTTTATTGTACCTTATATTGCCTCACAAGTTTAGTTAATATTTAATTGCCATAAATGACAGTTTCTATTTAAATAAAATTATAAGTGAATTGCCTTATAAATGGGGTATTAAAAATGTTTAACATATTAAAAATAATTAATTACATTAAATAAATGAATTTTAAATTAACGATATTGTTGAGTTTTTAATTTAAGAGCCGAGAGCGGCCTGGAGTGTATCGATCTGTTTTTTAGGTCGGGCGATGCGGTCAGGAGGTTTTCGCCTATATTCTGCCGATAATATCAGGAAAACGACTGGTCTTAGAAAAAAAAAAAGTTTCGAAATGAAAAAAATAAATTCAACTCTTTATCTCAAAAACTTTTCCCGCTTACAAAACTTGCCTGTCCTAAAAACAAAAAAATCCTCACAGACCAACCGACTTTTTTCATGTTACGATTTCAAATGTGTATAAAACTTTTGTTAAAGTTTTTTGCTCATTAAAATTATATAGAGATCAAAACTGGTAATCCTTGAGTTGCGCCATTGGAAATCGTGTGTTTTATGAGATAATTACGTACACCAAATTTGAAAATTTTGGCTTAATCCTAAGTGGGCTAGGTGGCGATTTATTTATGCGCGCGCACTGCAAATTTTAAGCTTCTCTGGACGGCGGAGGCTTTGGCGTTTCTAGATGTTCTTCAGGGTGGGGGGGGGGCACGATGGCCGCCGCTGGCTTCAACACGCAGTAATGTTGTAGAATAGGAGTGCTCCATCTATTGGACCTTCCAATGGTGGATCGCTGAGTAGAGAGTTACTGTGGGAGACTGAGGCAACAAGACTACGGAACAGGTGCTGAAGCAAGAGTGTCAGTGGAAGGGGGTGGTCATCAGCGCACGAGGCGGCAACAGCGCAGTGAGGCGACATAAGCGCACTCTGATCCTGTCGTCACTAACTACGGCTTTGCGCACGGACGCCAACTGACTGTGTAGTTCGATTTTCTGTTTCCCAACCATGAGATATTATGACAATAATTACAGTAAAGTAGTAAGTACGTAATACTATAGTTGGCGAGTGGGTCTAGAAACTCTTGATTGAAAGATTATTAAAATTTAACGATTTAGTCTTAAGCAACTGCAGTAAAAAGTGTCGAAGGATTTATTTATTGTTCAGTTTAGTGCGTCATTAACACCGTGAATAAAACAAAAATGTATCGTATTGTCATAAAGTCTTCATATTGAACATTTTAAGGTTTTATTCAGTCGATTAATTGATTTTATAATTGTTGTTTAAGATAAATGTTAAATAATTAATCAATATAAAGCGTAGAATATTTTGTAACTTTAACTAGATGCCGACGTGCCATGCGCAGCACGATTCGGAGACAGCGGGTTTGTGTGCGTCTGTAACGCCACCTACTGTGACACCTTCACCTACCCTTCTCGTTCCACTGAAAACTTCACTCACATCTTCACCAGCAACCACACGCCGGGCTACAACTTTCACTGGGGCACTGTACAGGACGCGTCCACACTTCCCATCATCTTGTCTGGTATTGTAGGCCTATACTGTCAATAATTTGTAGTTTTTTTATTAACAGTAATAGTATATTTCTTTCTTGTAAGTATATAATTTAAGAGACCGTATATATATATATATATATATATATATATATATATATATATATATATATCTAATATATATATATTAATTACTTAATTTGTTTGTGAAGTAATAGTTTTATAATATAGCTCAACTCCACATCTTGGTATTGGAAAAAGTGTGTCAAGTCAATTGTACTGTTACATTGTTGGCCTTATAAAAGGAACGAACATCCATATTTGTTTTTTTAAACGTATTTTTAGTAGGTACCAATGAATATGGAGAGTTTCCAAATATTTATTTAATTCTATAAAAAACTTCAATCTTAATTCCTTTTAATATCAAAGTAGGAATACACCACTTTATTTGTCGCTTTACAGGCATCACTGGTTGCATGCAACATTTCAATTTTGTAAGTCATTTAATTCTTGAGATGTAGTACGGATAGACAGTCAATCATACAAAAAAAATCTTCTTAGATCCCTCCGGCAGACAAAAGAGAAATAGTGCAACCCTACTGAAGGGGTAAGCTTCTGTGACGCTCAGCCAAATTCAATTTTACAATATATGTAAAGTGAATATTTGAAAGTTTTCTCAGGTTACTTAGTACATGTGTTACCATGTCAAAATTTAATTTAATTGTAAGCTACTTATTTGTTTTCAAATTTATTGGCAAAGCGGTAACGAAACCCCCGAGAGGGTGAAAATATTTCATTTATACGTATATTTCTGTATGTACTTTATCTCGCGAAGAACTGACTGCGAGCTGCTTAAAGTTTGCAGGAAGCTTATAATCATATAGCCTATAATATATTATAAGTTCAAGGTTTCATATAGGCAACATCGACCTCGATGATGGTGCATTTCACTCCGTGGATTTTGCCTGAACGTTAGCAAATATCCTTACACTGTTTTCTTGGGTAACCGGAATGAAAACGAGACCGTCATAGAATAATTAAATTTCTATACAAACTTTGTATACAAAAATTACAATCTTGTAACATTAGAGGATATGTAGTAACAAATGTAGCCTAATTAAATGGAATACGTACTTAAAATTTTGCATGCAACTTTAGGGAAGCACATTACAAGATACATGGTGTGCGGAAATATGAAAAATCCGGTTTGTATATGCCGTTATACAAACTAATTTATGCCAGGCTATATTCTTATGCAGTCGACCAACAGAAATTATTTAGGTATGCATTATAAGAAATACAGGTACTAACAATATGGAATTGAAGAGTAATTAAAATGTTGGTAATATATAATGCAATGATAATTCTATCGCATTAAGAAAATATTGCAAATTACAGCGGAAATATGTGTTAGTTACCGTTATCTGCTTTGTTTACAATCTACAATGCTTTTTCTAGGAACAGTCCATAGTTGATGATTCATTACAGCGGTTAGATTCCGTTATCTGTCCCAAACACTTGAACTTTTCCTAGGAAATTACGTGATTTCTTATTAGTCAGAAGACCCTCTAGAGCTTTGATCGGTTACAAGATAAGGTAGTACTTGTATCTCGACGTATGTGATTTGTCACCATCATTGTGGGGAAGCACCGAAGGTGTTAGTATAACCTGCACTGCCAGGGACATTTGTGTCGGCACAGTAAAAACTAAAGCGCGATTATAACAGCTCCGACAGTATAAATAATTCGTAATATTGTTCAAACAATAATAAAAATTTGTTTTCTAGATTTGAATTTAATTTAAGTTGTAAAATAGCATAGACACAGTTTTTAGGGAAGTTAACTGAATCTAACAAATACGGAAACTGACAGGTGTGGGTTATAACTATAGAATTTTAATTCATTATTTCAGATGATACAATAAAAATCACGATAAACACAAGTCACACTCACCAACGATTGAAGGGAATCGGGAGTTCCTTCACTGACTCGTTTGGCTTCAATGTGAAGAGTCTCAGTGACGGAGCTGGGCAAAATCTGTTGAAGTAAGTTCAATCGTTTATTACCATCTAATAGAAATAGATAATAGCTAAAAATATAAAAAAATACATAGATTATGGTAAATAGTGCTTAGCCAAGTTATAAATTTTGGAGTTAATGGAATGACAGAATCGCTATTAAACTACGGCACTGATTATATCTCAACACGTCTCTAGTGCATAGAAAAATTTGAGATAGTGATTGCGCAAAACATACTTGAAATTTGCGAAGAAAAAAACCAATGAACTGTTTTATCAAAATCAACGCAATGGCGGAGAACAGGTTTGTAATTAATTATTTTATTTTATTTTACATTGTAGAAGGCACTGAAACATTGGTTTATAATGAACTGCAGTCTCAAAATCTGTTTTCCGAGAACACTTGTGACTGTGGTTTGCTATCAGCAAAGATTTAAGAACATAATGTAATTCAAAGGAAATTGCTGATTTAATACCAGTAGCCTTTAGTTTTTATGGTTTTAGAGTGCTAGCCACATCAGATTTATTTCATAATTTAGTTCCAGTACTAACGAATTTGATAGTTTAAAATTAATTTTTATTACGGGAAGTTTTTGAACGTGTTAAGGTTTTTCGGACCACATTGAATGATACGAAAAAAAATAGAAGGTAATGCTCAATTCGAGATTACAATTTTTTATACAACCTTCCTCAGGCGAATAACAATATAACATAAAACTACAGTTTGTAGATACATGGAGTTGACACACAGCATTTTTGTTTGATTCCAGCTTAAGCGTGTCCAAACGCACAAACATGATTTGTGTATTTTAACCTGGATTGTAGTTCTGGAGATTATGAGAAAACATAAAAGAACCGTTAATTGGTTAATACGTTTATCTCTAAACGTTATAATTACGTTATCATTCGCCGCCTTTACCCAAAAACTAAAATACGCCAATATTTATTTTGAAACGATTGATACCAGTGAAGGACAAATTTCCACTTAGTACGCCGGAAGTCTTCGAATTCCTATGTAGCTGTGGCTCAGCCTGATTGGAGAGAAAAAATGTTAGCACAACATATTTTCAAGGCCAAACATACAAAATGATTCGGCAAAACAAAATAACTTCTACTATTATTCACATATGAGTTATTTCAGAAATAATCCATAACGTAAATAACTCCCACAAAGAATATAATTGGATTGCATTAAAAGTCTAAAAGTAGGCAACTGGTGATAAAGAAGCAATATTGATCATAACTGGTGGCTGTTGGCTTTAGCCAGTCTCAGAAATCTCCGCTCCTTCAACTCGTCTCTGCAGATGGCTGATAGTTATTGGCATTCTCAGTAAAACATCTGTTGAATGAATATGGTTCTCCACAGCGACAACAAAACGTTTTGAAGAGATAACTGCGTAAGCAATGTTTCGATGAGTTGTGAACCAGAAGACTTTATTATTTGTATTTATAATACCGATTTCAGTGTTAAAAGTACAGGAAGTAGGTACATTACAAACACAAAACCAGTATTTCAAGTGCTGTACGGTAAAAATGTGATAATAATTACAATTATTGTACACAAATCCTCAAATTAAAAATATTTACCACAGTACAGAAAAACACTGTTGAAGGTTAAAGTAGTTAAGTATAGCAGACCTGTGTCCGGCAGGTTAAAATAAGCTTGGATATTTAATCTACTTCTGGCGAGCGACTTCTTGATGAACATGTACAATTTCCCTCGAAGCGGAAGAGCCATATATAATTCTTAAGGTGATGTATTAGTGTGAATAGCCTACGCATCATTTTAAAGATAGCCGACCAACAGTATAAACTGTTGTAAGTATTGAAATTTAAGTTTATTGTAAGGATAGGTGACACCGAGGATTAAAAACAAGGCTATGAACAATGTCTCAACCAGAATGAAAATGTACATAATCCTTATTAGGTGGGTACATTAAAATACAATATTGATTAATATTTAGAAAGAAGCGTATACTGAAGATGGGTTCTCAGTTAAATCTCGTGTATGACATGCTTTAATTAATAAAAACAGTGTAGGGACTGATCACGTCCTTTCATTTACATTACTAGTGATTTATTTGCTAATTCTGATTTAAAAACCACGTCTAATCTTCGTTTAGCAATAAATAAAATATAAAAGTGGAGGCTTGGTAAATTATGAAAATAGCATCCATAAAAAGGGTACATAGTGATTTCTACTTCTTAGCAACAATGAATAGGTTACACTATTTTATTTTTTGCGGAATAGCACTTGGAGAGAGTAAAATTTCATGTAACTTAATACTTAATAGTAAAAGATTAATTAGCAGTCTAGCAAATTAACGGATCTCCGTCAGAGTAAATGCTTTTGTACATTTTTTATATGGAAGCAACTGCGAAACAATAATGTCAAAAGTTCTCAATTGTAGCAGAGTTTAATTAAAATACTTCACAAAGGTTATTAAATATATCGGATTTTTACATATATCTGTGGTGCGGAAATTTTATTGAATATTATGTTAATTATTATAAATATATGTTTCCAGCTCCTGCTTTGCACCGAATGGGAACGAGTACAAGTTGGCCAGAGTTCCGGCAGGCGCGTCTGACTTTAGCCCTAGAACTTACACGTACGATGATTTTATTGAATATTATGTTAATTATTATAAATATATATTTCCAGCTCCTGCTTTGCACCGAATGGGAACGAGTACAAGTTGGCCAGAGTTCCGGCAGGCGCGTCTGACTTTAGCCCTAGAACTTACACGTACGATGATTTTCCTGATGACGTCACACTGTCACATTTCAGTCTGGCTGACGAGGACTACATGTACAAGGTTTGGTTCTGTTGAATTTGAGCTTTTAGCTTATAATATTATTTTAAAATAATCTTCAGAAAACATTTTTTGTTTACTTAAACAAGAAATTGAGGAAAGCTATCGTTGTACTTAGTCCTTAAGGACCTGTGCGTTGCTTCCGGAGTGACAGTATACTAAGGATAGGCTAGATTGCCAGTAGTGGCTGTCACCTCCTGTCAAGATCTTATGAGTAGGGAGTCTCTGTCTCAGTCATGTCAACTAGGGATAAGGGGAGCCTAGAGAAGCTTTGTCTGTAAAAAAGCTATGCATGCCTAAACAGTGCTCGTTTTCTAGAGGTGGCGGAACTTTAATCTCTCAGGAGTCGGAGGAATATAAATAAGCTCTTTGTTACATATTAAAAAACGAAATTGCGTCACAACCGTCAATTTATTATGCACTTAAGAGGGGTCACCATAAGAGTTAGTGACTTTGTTGAAGAAGTTGTCAGATACTCACAACTGGCTCCTGATCTCAAGAGCAATCTGGAGGACATAACCTCAAATATTTTATGCTTATTTTCCATCGTAGTTGAATATGTCTCATTTTAAAGATATAAATTATACGCATTCAAAAGCTTTAATTAGTATTAGAATTATAGACGCATAAAATGTTACGCGCTCACGCACCTCAAATTTCTCATCCAGCACCAAGTGAAAAATAAAATACGTAAAATCACGTATGAAATACAATTACAATGTATTACCTTATATAAAAATTAGAAAGTTTTTTGGATTTATCCTATTTCTAGAAAAGACACTATTGCCAATTGTACTGTAATACTAGATGTTACTCTTTGCTCCACGCGCACTTTTAAACTGTTTTACTACTTAGGAAAATCATTTATGATGTAGAGCAATTGGAGACCTATGGCGTTTTTCAAACTTAAGTAAGTAGGCATACATCAGGTAGATGTTATTTAAATGTTGACGGTTAAGGTTATCAGTGTTCAACCTGACTCTTTTATCATGTTTAAAACGTATAGGAGCATTTGTAGTTCAAATTAATTATATATCCGACGTGAAAGCTGAGTTGTCTTGTTACCCCGATCAAAAAAATACAAATACGTAGGTCTCGGAAACCTCTTCGGTAAAACAGAGACTAGTTCTAGTACTGTCATATACTTCCGGTATAACATATTTCCAGTACAATTTGTAGCGTTTGTCTTATTGTCCCGATCAAGAAAATTATCTACATAAGAAGGATTGAGAAGCCTACTTTGGACAAAAAGGGCCTACCTTTGGTATTTAAATTCATTTACTTTGCCACAGATTACCTTCCTTTATTGCCACAAAAAAAAACAACAAAAAAACAAAAAGAAAAAAAATCAAACTATATACTTAGGTAGCTGTCAGAACTATTCTTAAATCCAAAAGTTTCTACTTCCGGATCTATAATCTATTTTTGGTGTAAAGTATTTACAGTGGCATAGTTGAGTATACTTTGTTGTCCGGATGAAAAAATATACATACATACGTAGGAGTTATACGCTTATTAGGGCATAGGGGGATATCCTATCTCTTTTTTATACACTTCTGATATAAGAAGGAAATCCCTAATAAATTCGTACTAACAACAAGGCAAACTCTACTATGGTACTGGAAATATCTTAGACCTGAAATATATTACAAGGACTGGAAATATATGCTTTTGACCAAAGTAAGTTTCCGAGACCTGTGTGATCCGAGATTTGTATTTTCTTGATTGGGATTACAAGGCAGATTCAGTTGTGACGTTATGTATATAATTAATTAGAACCAGAAATGCTCCTACACGTGCCAAACATGATATAATAATTAGTCTAAGTTAAACTCTGATGCTATTTACCATGAACTTAATAATATCTACCTGATGTATGCCTACTTACGTTTAAGTAAGTAAAAATTTAGGTTAAAATTTTTGTACCACTCCCATCATATTACATCATAATTGCTTTTTATAAGGACTTCAGTTATAAAAATTGCTTGCGAAGCCGCGGGTAACAGTTAGTACTTAATATGTTATAAAAGTTATAAATCTAAACAGACGATTCAACCAGTTACTCAAACGTTAGGTGAAAATGTCAACAGGTTTTTTTTAGTGCCAGTTAAATTTGGATTATAAAACATAATTAGGTACTATAATTTTATTTAAATTCCAAACATATCCAGGTAAGTTTTCTAATTTTTCTCTTTATACATAAACCTCCCTCTAATTGCATTGAGTATTACACGAAAAAATTTAACCGAATGGTCCAGCATTTCACAAGACTACCACGCCAGTTTTATTACCGAAGTCTTCTTTGCACCTGTCTCCTAATCTACGAAAAATTACAACTTTGTTCCTTCTCTTTATTACATGTTTTAGATATTAATTAAAATTAGAACCTGGCAGACTAGTTTGTGTTTTATGAAACGATTTACTGAGTAATTGATACCTAATGAAGTTTAGAAACTACACAAATAAGCCTAGTAATAAATAGTTATGTCCTATCTCCTCACACACTTTAAGTAATTCTGTAGTTCTGAAATAGGTTTATTATTCAAAAGCCTAGTTAAATTCTCCCCCAGTAAAATTTGAATAACTTATCTGTTGATCGTTTAGTTATAGTTAAAACGTCAATAGTTAATTAAAAAACTAGGTTTGTTACTACCATACGCTAACGTAACCGCTCTGTTTATCATAGATGGATTTATTACTAAATTGATTTTTATTGCATTTTTTACGATGTTTTAGATCCCAATTATCAACGCGGCAAAGAAAATCAGTCGACACAATTTATATTTATTCGCAACTCCATGGACCAGCCCTAGCTGGACAAAAACCAACGAATACTATCTACCAGGGTACTTGCAACGGAAGTACTATTCTTACTGGGCCAAGTATTTAATAAGGTTTGTAAATCTTATTGTTTTATTATTAAAATGTGTGTGTGTGTGTGTGTGTGTGTGTGTGTGTGTGTGTGTGTGTGTGTGTGTGTGTGTGTGTGTGTGTGTGTGTGTGTGTGTGTGTGTGTGTGTGTGTGTGTGTGTGTGTGTGGTGCTTATTCAATTTGTATAAATGGCAATACCCTACTTTAATTTCAATAAACTTTAAATCACAAAAAGTACTTTCTCTGTCGGGACTCGAACCCAGGTCTCTCTCTTGCCTGGTAAGTGCGCTACCACTACACCACACAGCCGTTACTTTTCAGGATTAAATTATTTTGTATTTGGCCGTTTCTATCACATTTGTGTTTAAATATCCAAACAAACATACGATTGAAAGACCAAATAACTGCCAAACTACTTTGATTTACATGAATTAACTTTGTATAAATGGAAACAACCTATATTAGGTATAATAAACTTTGAATCACATTTTATATATATTTATACTAACGTCGTAATTACAGCGCATGTGTTTAAAACGATTTAGAATATACTGTCCTCATTGATTATCGTGAATTGATTTTCAGATTTCTGGAAGAATACAAGGAAAATGGGTTAGACTTCTGGGGATTTTCACTTTCCAACGAGCCCTTGTCCCCAATAGACATTGGCTTTGCTTACTTAAACAACAACATAATGTGGATGCCCATGGATCAGCGGGTGTTCGTGAAAGAGTATCTGGGACCACTCCTGCGCGCTTCACCCTTTAACAAAACCAAACTCTTCACTTTGGAGGATAACCGCACGTTTTTGAAATACTGGATTGACACGGTACTTACTTAATTTTTCATTTAAATTAAAAATGTACGAAAAGCTAAAATAGTGTTAAATAATATTATCAATAGCCTATAAGAATTGTAATATAAAAAAAAAATATAATACTAAATTTTCACACATCATCATAGAGCACACTCTTTTATATGTATAATTACAAAATTTAAAGTCTAGGGATGAAATATTTCTCGACAAATCATGTGATAATGATTTATACAAATTTTGTTAATTAAGTTAGATTTCATAGCAATTTTCTAATAATAAATGTTCAACCGAGTTAGAAAGGGTTACTATAACACAAGAGTGTGTTGAAATCGAATCTTGTCATATACTTTAACAATGAATGTATACTCTATAATTGTTTAGTTTTACTGTATGAATAACAATGTCCCATGTTAAAATCTCCTACGCTTGTACTGTTTGTTTGTTAGAAGGATCATTAACAATTTGAAGTCTATAGGTCAGTTCGTTTTTGAGATAACGTGCGAACAGACATAAAGAATAAAAATTTGTCCAGTCCCATTGATGGGATTTGTTAAAGCTCAGCCAATTGTTTCCTAATTTTCTTGCAGTCGTGTTTCAACAGTTCTCATACTCATGAATTACAGAAATTACAATTAATTTATAATTAACTAAATATAGTAATTATAAAAATTACACCTTCGTGTAACAGATAAACAGATATATTCAACAAAGATATTTATTTTAATAAGTCTGTAGGTCATTCCGTGTTCGGTGTATCAAGCGATTGTCTACCTGTACCATACAGTACAGGTAGACACGTATACAAAGACAGAAATGAAAGTTTTCTAGCTTCTCCAGTGATCAGAGTTTAGCCAACAAGATAGAAGTACATCACAATACGTGGAATAAGGCTTTGCTGAGGTTGCATGACAATTTTCATATCCATAACTCATTTCATTCTCGAAATGGCCTGCAGACAAATAGTTAGTCAGACAATCAATCATACAAAAAAAGTTGAAACAAAAATAATCATAGAACACTAATATAAATGAAGTTACATACAAAATTTAAACTGTACATGTAATTTTATTGACATATTATCTTAACATATGGTACATTCAGATCTTTTTCCATTAAAATATGTTTCATATCAGTGCTACAGACCACGTCTACAGACCAAATCACTATAAAAATTTCTATGGGTTGGGATAGTTACTTTTGATAATACGTCACATGTTTGAATCTCTTGTGGGTGTATTGATTTTATTTAAAAATTTATTTTTTCATTTTCTCGTGCCTAACATGGTTACCCATAAGACTACTGTAAAAATATTTACCAACGCTCAGTTAAATACCATGGAGCGTCATGCAGCACTATCGAACTCAGAGGCTCTTACATAAAAATGAATCTTCATGCACAATTTCAAGTATGTAGGTCATTCATTACATTTCAAGATATTGTTAGATAGACGTACAGATAGACAGACAGAAGAAATGAAATATTTGCATTTTTTAGAGTGATAAGCTTTGCTAACGCTCAGCCAATAACACTAATAACGATGAGCGTAATTGTTCACGATAACGAGGAGCGGTACTTGTTTATATTAAAATGCAGAGTTCATAACAAATTTGGATCTCAAAGTCTTTGGTGAATTACTATTATGGCTCACTGATGAGAGTGTTAATTTTCCTCTTTGGGGATTGGTGAGTACCAAACCTAAAAATTGTACAGGTGAAGATGAGGTAGTCCTTCTAACCATATGACGTGTACATTCATTTACATAATTACATGTGCAGATGATGGCGGATGCAGATGTTGCCAAATACATAGATGGAATCTCACTGCACTGGTATGGTGATACCACCTCATCTCCAGAGATATTGGACGAGGTCTTCAAGGCTTACAATAAGGACATTATGTACAGCGAAGCCTGCGTCACCATGCCTATGGACCGTACGTAATTAGATATGTCTAGTTTGTTATTAGTTGATTAGTAGACTCTGGACAATACGACTTGAATTGTTGAATCTTTATAAACTATTAATGAATTTAGCACCCACTATGTGTATATGCCGCATGAAATATCATAAAGAATTCATTTAAGTGCTGATAAAATACCAGCTAATCTAAGATGTTGCATTATCTATCAAAACCACCATCAATTTGCTAACTCTGTAAATATTTCTTTGATTCAAAATGTAACTCTTTTCTGTATGACTTGTTAGACGCGTGGTTTAAGACCAAATTTCAATTCGGAAGTTTAAATAAAATGTATTTTTCATACTTTTGATTATATATATAAACTTGTTTTCCCAATGACTAATTGACTGTTTGGAGTAGTCGATTCTCGGTGTAATCCTTAACCAGATGAAAGATGGTTTAGAAACTTGAATCGATTTGTTTCTAAACTCCTGTCAAAACATACTGATAAATTTACTTGTAACAGACAAACACGTGCATTTCTCAAGCAATGAGATAAATGTTTATTTGATAACAGCCCATTGATTTCTGTTATCTTATCTGTATTAGACATCACGCGATGCGGAAGCGATAACCACAAATTGCAATAGAAAATTATTGAAGGAGGTGCTGTTCTTATTGCAAAAACTATTGTCTATTATTTTTTATCAAAACATAACTCACAATTGTCCAATAATTTAAATTTTCTAACACGAGGCCTTTCGACATCTAAGATGTTATCGTCAGGTGTAAATCAACTATTTGAAATTGTATAAATATTTTACAATTTAAAACAATTATTAGCTGAAAAAAGCTTAATACAAGATTTGTATAATTAAAAGTAAAATCAAGTAAATATTAATACATGCGTACAAGTTTCGGTCAAAAAGAATTTATTTCTATTTCAAAGGAATGGTAGATATTGAATCGATCCAAAATCATTTTCCAATATTTTATCTTTATGTTTTATTTTATGTATAATATTTCATAAGCGTCGAGTTCTTCTTCTTTATGGACTGGTTTTATAATGTGAACCTTTGAAAGGGGTTGAACGTTTTTACAGAAAATACTAAATTAGATTCTAAATATTATTAAATTGTTACAGTAAAATTTATAAAATATTTATATGTTCTTTAGAAACAAGCCAATTATAAATTTGAGTTTTAATACATGTACCATTTACTTACAAAGTTGTTTTAATACAAATGGGAAGATTTGTCCATAGTTCTGAGCAGCATAAAAGCACTGACATGAAAGGAGTGAAGTTAGAAGCAGTAAGTGACAGTATTAGTTAGGAAAATTATAAAGCATTTACTTCACCTACGAGTATTCAACTGCTATTTTGTTACGGTCATGCTTACAAGTTGTCTGTCCTGAAGCTACCAACCATATTCATGTTACCACTTTAAAATCCAACTTTGATTTCTCTGAGAAATATATTCACTTTGATTTTGTTAAAACGTTGAATCTATTATCTAAACGCCGGCGGCATTTGAACACCTCCCCCTACCTTTTCGTCAAGAACGTATCCAGGAATAAATTTGGGGGTTGGTCCAGACAACTGATATTTTTCCGTAGTGAAAAAGTCAACTAATGGACTAGTAGACTAATGGTATGTACTTATGTACTGAGTTACTGAGTTAATACTTTAGTGAGGCCCCGTTTTGTTCCTTCAAAAGTTTTTGACACATTTATTTGTTGAGAACGATCTTTCAGCAGTAAATGTCAGTAATACTGAATTATTTAAATAAAAATAAGCGTTTACTAAAAAATTTAATTGAATAAAATGAAAATTTCGGGGGGTCCGGATCCTTTGGATACGTTTTAGCTTTTCGTTCGCTAACCATAGTTTTATATAAAATTCTTTACTTTTTTAATTTTACTCTCATTATTCTCGTTCTGTACTTGATAAAGTTACATATGAAAGCAAAGATCGTTGTTTATTTTTCGGTCGTCACTGTCTTTGGTTGTTTAAATTCGTGCTGCCTTATTCCACGCTACGATGCGCATCCTAGGAGTCTCATTTCTTGAGTTTCACCCTCAACGGTTTGTGTACTTGACGGGATGCAACACTCTGAGTTCGTTACAAAAGTTTCCTATTCCGAGTGGATGAGTGGGTTATGGAGGAATAGAAATGCCTTTATTGGGGATGGTGGAAAACAACTACTTAACAAATATAGCGGAGCATTGTATAGTTCAGTGTGCAGTGCAAACAATGCCAGCGTATGTACATATTATCTTTCAGCAGTGTAAATACCTAGTAGAAAAATTTGAAACATAAAATCTAGGTTAAAACAAACCAAGATTGAGATCAGTTACGAGTCACAGCTCAGACGCATTATCAGGTGGAGTACGCTCAAAGTAGAACCAGGTTAAACGGAACTTCCGGAATTGATCATCGTCCTTTGCGGGATATATTCTGAGCAAAATCTTTATGGTAACGGGGTGGCTATAAGGGAACACCATACCTCTCATCCAGTCAAAATTTTTGAAAAGGGCGGCAAACCTGTAGGTAGCTAAACATTTTTTATAGCCAGATTTCCACATGAAATGTGTGGCTACAGGAAGAAATAAATGGCGCACTTCTTAATAATATTCGTTCCCTTAAGGCATAACTGGTACCAAAGCTTAATTTCTGCCGGTAGGCCATTAAATGCTTTAATAATCATATACATTTTATTTCTTTTCTTACAGAATCTTAATACTTTTATATTTCTTTAATTTTATAGAAAATATTTATAAACTCTGTAGGATTCACGTACCTATTTGCTTATATTAGGTAGGCACTAAAATGCCTAAATAGTGCTGTCTTTATTTCGATCAAGTCAATTGCAAGAAATGCCTTAGGACGTGCAGGCTTGTAAATGTATTCAAGATCATTCAGTTTATAGAATCTTCCACTTTAAATTGTAATATTTCGAGATAAAATTTCTCAGCAACAAAATTCGATAATTAAAAACCTCCTGTTCTTATAATTCTCGTATTCACATCATCATAGAACATTAATGTGCTTTATTAAAAAAAAACAAAAACTTAAGCTTTTCTAAAAAAAATAAATTGAAAAATTGAATGAACCTTTTATAAATGCACCTATTGACATTTCCTATGCTCATATTACATGTAGGCTACATGTTCAAGGAACCATACAAAATGAAACAAATATTTTGTACTATTTTTGAGATCATGCACTATTTTCTAGATAAACACAAGTTACTGAGAATTGAGTTAAAACTGGTCAAACCATACAGTAAGTTATATAAATTAATGTTTAAACTAATCTCAATAGTGACCAGGGACATAAGATAATCCCAAGTGATGATAAGGGATTAAAAATATATACTTCAAATAGTTTGTTTTAAGAAATTGTATTTTTAAATAAATTGTTTTAAAATATAGTATTCTGTTAGTTTAAATTGTATACAACAAAGTAGAAAATTTATTTTAAACAATGTTTTGCATTCCATTGCTTTTAACATGAAGCAAACAAAGTTATTAAAGTATAACCAAACCTATAATTTTTGCCTAAATTACTTATATTTGCCGTCATAAGGTCTGTAGAGGCAACTACCACCTCAATGGGTTAACAGAGAATAAACTCATTAACATCCATATTGGGGATCATGTTATTGAAAGTTCCTGCGGTAAATATATCTCTGTACGGTAACACAATGAATATTGCTACCGTACTCAATAATTTGTATGATGTTTAATCAATGTTAATGTGTTAATTTGTTATCTCATTTCGATGAACTAAATTTAATATATGGATTATCTTTATTATTGTCATAGTTGACTATAAATAATACATAATAATAATAAATAATACATTTGGTACAATTTTATATTTTTATCATTGTTTCCTATAGTATTTGTATATACATAGCACGCAAGCCGCAGCATTTCAAGTGGCAGCAGATTATGAAACATTTAATGAAATACAGACTGTTAGCATACATAATCAATGCTATTGTCTGTAATAAAGTTAACTTTAGTGTTGAATACTTAACTTAATGTTGATTATGTACCATAAGTTCTTGGATATTTTGAGGTCATAATTAATTTTCTCGAGAATCAACAAGTGGATATTTAAATAACAGTAATGCGAGATACTTTAATATTTTTATAGTTCAGTCACGAGTCTAGGAATAAATGTAAAATATATAACTAAAAATGTATATAGTACAATTATTTGAGGCTAATGAAATGTTTTTTTTTCAGCCACCAAAGTGGTTGATCTGGGATCATGGAAACGGGGTAGTATGTACGCTGAAGACATAATAGACGTGAGTAATACATACAATCTCTACCCTACTTATAGCAAATAACTTGTTTAAATAAAAGTACCTTATATATTTAATTTTACCTTATTACATAAAAATTTTATATAATTTGAGGAAAGTTCTATATATCTAAGTTCTATATATCTAGTTGTAAACCAAGTTTTTTCATTAAAGTAATGTCTGGTTACTTTTATCGTATTTTATCAGGTTCTGAACCACATGTCACTCTCATTCATCGACTGGAACATGGCCCTGGACACGGAAGGAGGTCCGGTGTACACCCCTTCCGGCCCCGTGGACAGTCCTATCATCGTGAACGCCTCGGCCGACGAGTTCTATAAGAACCCAATGTTCTACGTTCTCGGCCACTTCTCCAAGTTCATCGATGAAGGATCCTACCGTGTACACTCCACTTCTCAACCCTCGTCCAGCATCAGTCACCTAGCCACCACTAATCCTGACGGTAGCACCTCCACTTTCGTCTACAACCCGTAAGTGTTTTCAACCCTTATGTGACCTAAATCGGCATTGACACGGTACGATTTTAAAATGGTGTGTTTTGTCACCAAATGAATTTTTATACAAAGATTGCTAATTTTATACTTCTCATCGCCCAGACATTAATTAAGTAGGCTAGTTATATTATTAAATTGATATTTCTAGATGTTTGAATAAGACATATACAAATATTACATGAAAAATTAGTTATCCATAACACATTTGAAGCAAAAATTAAATAAAATTACTAACAATGTTTAAATAAAAACGAGAACTTGTGGCATCTGCCACTTTTATTATTTTTTGGCCGGTGGTTGGGCCAATTGCTGTGCCGAGCCTTATCTCTGCTACAGCTGGTGCTGTCTATCGTCTGCGCTGGATATTTCTAACCTGGTTGCTAGTTTCAGCTGCAATTTTTAACGGTCTGGACGTTTTCCTTTTCTAAGATTATTCGGCAAGGGGTTTTGCGCTCTTCTCTTTGAACCAGCTGTCAATTAGGACATTAGGAATAATATTCTTGGGCAGAGATTCGCTTCGTTCTTCAAAGCTGGCTGCCCCGCTCCCTAGAGGTCCCAGCAGTGGTGCATCAAGTCTTTGCCTTTCAAAAAGGTTTTTAAGGCTCAGTAATTCTGCTAAATTCAGTGATAACCTAACGCAAAAATATTATACTAACATTGCAAACTGCTACACACTTTTTTAAGGTGTCGACATCCGATAACAAAACTACTAACGTTTTCAAATAAATGAACACGCAGTATAAATAATATTAATTACCGATTAGTACAATTAACAATTATTATGGCTACCTATATGATGTATGTATCGATAATCAGCTGTAGCGTTCGATATTGGTAAGATGTAATAAACTGAATTAATTGTTTAATTTTATTGCTGGAAAATTGAGAAATTACCTATTTGTAATTTTTTTAAGACTGCAATAAGAGAACGTTTGTGCATAACGTTTAAGTTTGGGTTGTGTTATGTGTAAATAAAAAAAATATTATTAATTTATATTCATACAAGAACTCTGAGGAAACATTACATTTCACAGAGAGTTGTTCATGTTTTGTAGCTGAGATAGTAAAATTGGAAGCAATAAAAGTACTATTATTATTGTAATGATAATCGAGTCAGAACGTTTGAAAAATGAGTGCGTCAACACTCTACAATGAAATATAAATAGAATAGCTAAAAAATGTATCTACATAATACTCTCGTATTCTTTCAGATACTCAAATAAAAAAACTGAATGAAATTTAATATACACAAAAATGAATAAATAAGTGAATAACTATGGTGTTGTAGTTCAATAACAATGGAAAGGAGTTGTATTACAAGCAGATAATTCTGTTTATAGCTTTGTTTTGATATTATTGTGATTGTATGTTGCAGAACTAACAGGGACTTGACTGTCTGGCTGCATGACGTAATCAAGGAGAGAACATTAAAAATAACGGCAATTTCTGGATCTTTAAATACGGTCGTTTGGTGGTAGACCTAGGGATTCTAAATAAAACCAGAATGTATTTATTGTCATCAGAGGTAGCACCAGTGAAAAATTTTGAATTAAACAATTTTTTTATAATTAGCTACATTGATTTTATTTTGAACTCAAATACTCTACCCTGTGCTGTGAAAAATTACAATAGAGTTCTGACCAAATATCAAAATAAATTACATGAAATGCACTATGCCACATATCACTTTGAAACGGATGTTTATTACGTCACAGTTTCCCAAATATCCTTTCAATATAACAATAAATGTTTATGAATCTCAGTAATTCATGGCAAGTGTTTTAAAGAGAGATGATAAATTTTTGTTCTTGCAGGAAAATAAATGTAAGGTAACTTTTCACTAGTCGTAGTCTACATGTTTTTATCACATCATTGATTGTGAGATCATGTATGAAACAATGTTACAGGATGTTTAATGGTTAATGGGCAACGTTTAACGTCAGCCTGTCTGTATTTTAGAGTACCAAATAGTATTTACAGTTTGAAAACTGAGGCGCATTTAAAATAAAATGTAATGAATAAAGACTAGAAAAAAATATATTGTCAGTACAAAAATGGACAAAAAAATATAAACAAATTGTTTTGTAAAAAGACAAAACTTTCTAATTCCTTATTCTTTATGAACGGATGAAATAAATGCATGTTAACAAAGTGGCCATGCTCTACTATTGACTGAAGAGGATTAAGTGAAAGTAATCAACACTTTTTAATTCCATTATATTTCATTCACCGACAACAAAAAAGATAATAAGTTTTTTGAATTTTTTTGTGCATTGACAATTTTAGTGTACGTGCCGGTATATATATTGAAGTAGTAAGTTGTCTGGTGAACTTGCATATTACATCCAATATGATAATTAATTCCCTCAGCACGTTTGAATCCATGTGGGGTACACCAGTACATGAAGTGATTAAATACACTAGTTAGGTATCAATCAAACATCAAACTGCATAACGATGTGTAACGTATGGTTTTAGACACGTGAGTACTTCTATGCATGTTTCATTGGTTCAGTATATCTAATGTAATTAGCTGATTCTCCTGTAGCATATACTTGTGTAACGTGTGGGCTTAGACATGAGAATACTCACAACATGTTTCATTGGTTCAGTATGGTATCTAATGTAATTAGCAGATTCTACTGTAGCATATACTTGTGTAACGTGTGGGATTAGACATGAGAATACTCACAACATGTTTCATTGGTTCAGTATGGTATCTAATGTAATTAGCAGATTCTACTGTAGCATATACTTGTGTAACGTGTGGGCTTAGACACATGAGAATACTCACAACATGTTTCATTGGTTCAGTATGATATCTAATGTAATTAGCAGATTCTACTGTAGCATATACTTGTGTAACGTGTGGGCTTAGACATGAGAATACTCACAACATGTTTCATTGGTTCAGTATGGTATCTAATGTAATTAGCAGATTCTACTGTAGCATATACTTGTGTAACGTGTGGGCTTAGACATGAGAATACTCACAACATGTTTCATTGGTTCAGTATGGTATCTAATGTAATTAGCAGATTCTACTGTAGCATATACTTGTGTAACGTGTGGGATTAGACACGTGAGTAATTACAACGTGCTTCATTGGTTCAGTATGAAATCTAATGTAATCAGCAGATTCTACTGTAGCGTATACTTTTGACAAGGTGTACCTTACAGTACGTTTCTAGTGGATGTGTATTCAGAAGCAACTGTACATAACTTTCAGAAACTGGTTTCTTACTAAAACATTATATACAAAGAAAGAGTACACCGCATCGTATGATGTAACAGGTTTTGCTGAGGTTGCATGAAACATTTTGAATCTATACATCATTCCTTAGGACAGATAGACAGGCAGGCAACCGTAAAAAAGAAGTTGACAAAAAATGACGCATCATAGAAGTCATCCTTCAAGTTTCATGCAAAATGTAATGTTTCTAGATGATATTGCTATATGATATATTCACAATTTTTTAATTGCATTGGTTTTCATATCGTCACCCTACCATAAATCTTTCTTACACATCAAATGCCGCATAAACATGCTGACGTGATATTTATTATTACAATTTTTATTTCCAGATATTAACGGTCTTTAATTTCTACACAACTGCAATGCACATTGAACAGTTATAAAACTTAGTTTTGTATGACAGAACATTTTAACAAAACGTTATTTCATTACATTTGTTATTTCTTAAAATCTTCTCGGAAAGTGAATCCAGTTTTGAATGTGTTTGAAACTTGATCAGTATAACGCAAAAACCTCCATGACATGCCTCGCAGAGATCGGGTTTCATCACTATGTGGCAGACATTAACTATGTCGTAAAAAAGTAAAATTCTTTGATTTAAAACGCATCAGTTCCTTGAACCTAATTTAAAATATTTTATATCTGAATATTCTTTTCTTTTTTTATTCATGAATAAAGATCACCATTGTTAAGTTGAGTGGCAACTGACAATAGTGGTGTACCGTTCTAAAAATTCTAAAGTATTGAAGTTTTAGCTATAGGAGAGTAGTCTTTTCTTCACTTTAATCACAGCATTCTGGAAAATATCAAACTTAGGGGTAGTTATAACTACTTTTAAATCCCTCAAAGGAAGTCATCAATTAAACATAAAGATGTGATAACATGTCCTACGTTTTAGTATCACACAATAATAACTGACCATTATCTTTTTACCGTTTTATTGTTCTTTATGGACTTTTATAAAGATTTCATAATATGTCATGTTTAATACGCTTTGAGCCCTTGAATTAGAATAATATTAAAAGTAGATCCTTTATAGTAATATGGGATTTAACTCCACATTTCAGTTTTAAAATAATATTTTTCCGCATATGTAGCACTCAGAAATGGCACGGCAGTTTATAATATTTGTACTGTATCTTCCTTGGCAAAAACTTAAGAGGAGGCAGTTTGTATTATTAACAAACAAGTCACTTAAGATCTTCAACGTAAACAGATTCCTAAGTGTACAAAAGTTAAAGGGAGAGATATTTGACAGAAAAAAGCTTTTCAAAGCTTGAAACAATAGTCTGTTTGCTGATTACCAAAATAAGAACTTGTCCTACCGCAATGTATTTCTTCCTCTAGTTTACTGAGTCAATGACCCAAACTTTAATTCAAAGTTTTAAATTAAATTAATTAATCATATTGGTTGAATAATAAAATATTACTTTATTTAGCGCAAGTAATATAGTTTTGTTAGAAATTTAAGGGTTTAATAAAATTAAAATTACATTTTTAGTCAACTGTTATGTCAAATGTTGTTCGATTTTGCTGATAAATCTAGCTAGTATTATAAACTAGCAATCACTCTCGGCTTCACACACAATCGTAATTTTCTACTCATATGAACACTTTGATTCGAGTGAATTATATTTCCGACACCAATTTTGAGTTTGCCTTCTTCCCATGATCATGAAAATACGTTATAAAGTGTGTATATTTATGATCATTGTAATATACTACGATCTTAGTATTTTTCGATCGATAGCTGATTTTTCATCTTTCTTGGTCAAGAATATATATTTAATCTTGCCTACTTCTGTCATAAGATAACTAAGATGGTTTTTATACCAATTATTAAAATTATAGAAAAAGTTTTTTTTTAATTTGAGAAAATTTAGAGCTGGAGATGGTACATGAGTTCAAAAGAACAGTGGAATTTCATCTAGCATAGTTCTTGTGAACTGCTTCAAAGGGAGTCTTCGAAGTCAAATTTTGACCTTCTTATGTTTTAGGATAGTTTCTAAGTTAGATTAGTACTTACCTAATCGCTGAAATCTAAATCGGCTTGAAGATCATGGTTACACTTTTGAAATTTTTCGCACTATAAATGTAAATAAATTGAAAAAAATAAAAAAGCTTTTTATTAAATATTAGAACATACAGATAGCATAAAAGGTTTTAAAAATTTACAAAACATTTGAAAAATCCACTGGTGGCTGTGTCGCCTGACAAAGATCTGGTAATTTAAGCAAAACAAAGCGGGGACTGCAGCGATCTGTGGGACAATTAACAGGGCAACAGCTGTTCGGACAACACAACAACCAGGTCTGACGTCATAAATTGGCCTCTCGCCAGCTAGCTGTTCTCATCCCTCGCTCTTGTTAATTCGCGGTAACCATTTAAAACCCCAACAAGATTCATAAATGTCTCTTTAGTAAATAAAGTAATTTACGTGTTCTTAGATTTCATTCTAATTTAAATTAGTTAAAGACTTATAATTTTTATGTATAGAGAGAATAACATTAACAAGTGTTTTATCTGTGAATTAACAGCTTAAAATTTGTATAATTATGAATGACTCACTATGTTTAATTAAGAATATTTTAATTAAATAGGAAAGATTATGTTAATAATTACACGTAGTAATTATTTATGTATAAGTTTTGCACATAGCTCCCTATACGAAATAATGTATATATTTTATATAGAGATCGCATCTATAGTGTTGCAGTATTCATAGATGTGTTCGTGAGAGAATTTATAACTAGTAAAAACGTACAAATAGTAACACAGTTTTTTCGTTTGTTTGTTACTATTGAAATAGCGAGTAACGTAGTATTTTGTCAGTTTGGCTGAAAAAAGATTACAAATTTTATTTAAAAAACGACGTAGGTTGCATTGGATTAAAATGGTGTTATTAGCTATAATTTCAACTTAATGAAGATTGAAGATGTTAAGATTTTAATATTAAAACCACTATTGTAATATTTTATGGCTATAACTCCTGCACAAATAAATATATCTGAACACAGTTATCACATTTGTATTTCTGAGAATCGAAGGAGTCAAATCAAGAATATTCTGTCGTCAAACCTACATGACTATTTCATTCGTTTGGCGTATTAATGTCAAAAAAATCTATGTCGTATTTTTACAAGGCAAGAATGATAAAAGTTATGCGGCAAATTGCCTCCCGCTGTTACCCCTTCTCTGAAACTCACGAAGTATCTTTTGTCTTCGCTGCTCTTTAATGTATAAATACTGCAAGTTATGAAACAATCCTGTTCCAATTAATTATTTAACTGCTTCTTTTAACAAACTCTTTGAAAAAAGTATTCGAAAAACATGATTTTCTTTTTTCGCAGTAAGTTATCCGCTACAGGTTAAAATTGACTGTTTAATTATGCAGATATGAACGACAAGTTTTATGTCCTCAAACTGTTGGTTAGCATTTATAACAGGTAATATTGCTATTGAACAGGAATAAATACAAATCTAAATAAATATTGTACTACTTTTAACCTTTGCAATTGTACGTTAAAAGTGACGGACGGATTAGCTTCTCGTTGGCTATATAAAACTGGACTTATATCTGAGGGGTATTTACTCGCGTGGCATGTAGTGTTTGCTAGTAAGTATAACTATTTATGTGTTTAATTACGCCATCTCGAACGATAAACAGAAATTCGCCGAGTAAATTTTTACTGGCACCCTAGATTGAGTACATTTTAACTCACATTACCTATAAGTAGAATTTATTATACCGTGGCCAAATTGTATGCAATACAAGTAGGCTAGTCCAACTGTTATTACCTCTAATTGGATGCCAGAATTGAATGACGATATTGCTATGCTAAAAATGAAATAGTCATGTAGGTCTTGACGACAGGATGTCCTTGATTTGCCCCCTTCGATTCTTAGATCTTTCACCTCACTGTACGTGTCTACTGCTAAGATGATTAAATTAAAAGAGGTTTTCACCATCAATCCCCAGTTGGCAGATTTCATCGTCTTTGGCTCCTAGGCCAGAAAGAATTTTCACTTCCCCCTCCCTAAAAAGATGCTAAAAGAATAGATTCGTAATAAGAAAGATATCAATTTAATTTGAAACATTTAAATAGAAAATATTTAAAAAAATTTCTTAGTAACAGAATGGTTAGAAAACAATAACAACAATATCCACTACACCGAAAACAAAAACCCTCCTAGTGTACGGCCTGTAGGCTCAAGCCTAGTAGACCTATTGGTAAATTCCACCAATAATCACGCCAGAAAGCAATCTGCCTAATCAACGTGTTATTGAAGCTACTTTACACATTTAATTTGTCTTGTAGAAGTGCACCAAGATCTTGCTTGATGTTTACCGTTTCCCATGATAAGTATTAGGAATAAAATCGCATTGTCTACTGTAGACTATTCTTGTGTATACGATTTTAATTTAATTAAATGCATAGAGCAGCTGGTCGAACGGTACTGTGAGCAGGGTTCAAAGCGCGATATTCAGGCCAAACCTACAACCTACACAACAACCTACTGCATATAATGCAACACTAGCGCATTCTGTTTACTGGTCGTAGTAACCTTAGAGGGGCTTCTGTCTTTGGACTGTATTTAGTCCAAAGGGACGGACTTTGAATTTGTGTTAGAGATAGTATGGGGTTTAATTCGTAGTGGACCGATGTAGTTTCTATTATTACTGCCATTTAGTACTGCACCCACCTCCCCCCTCACTCTGTTTATTAAGTTCTCCACGCATATCTATAGTCTTTAGAGACTGCGCAGAGACAATTTTAAAGGATATGTCTTCTCTTAAAAGAAGCAACAAGACAATTGAATTTATCAAAAAAATCAATTTATAAAACAGAATGATATGAATGAATACAACAAAACAAGAAATAACGGCAAAACCTATGGTTGAATTAAAAGTAAAACAAACCTGACATGGGGAAGGTCGAGGCGGTTGTGTTGGGGACTCGGCCAATCAGTACGAAGCTGATCAGTAACTGGGCAACGGGGCTCCACCCTATTTTCTTCCAAATTTCTTCTGGCTCTGCAAAGCGCACGCGTTGTACCATTACCGAATATCGTGGTAAGTTGTGTTTTCTATACGTGGCCGTGCGTCTCTGATGTTAAGAATACAAATTGCAAACGATATGTTTACATATTTTTAGTGGCTATTTTAAATTGTCTTTGCACTTTACTAGTGCTGTACAGTAATTTTTTTATAAAAAAACAGTTTTGAAACGCCTATACCGACTATCGTTTCGGTTTTTTACTCTGTTAGTACATTAAAAACATATGAAATATTTGTTAGGCAGAAAGTAGCCCTACTTTAGCAAATTGAAAGTAAAGCTATTATTCTAGCTACCGTACAAAGTATACAAACGCGACTAAAAATACTTTTAATTATAGAAACGTTATTTTTTTAAAACTTCCGTTAAAAAGTAAAAAAATTTAAAGTTAAAAATACAATCCAAAAATCCTGACAGTTATTTTAGTTATTGAATTGTACCACTCACAATTTTAATGCTGAAGTAAGCAAGAAAGGATAAAAGTACTGTGAAGCTGTTTTGTTGAGAATCACGCATAGTATGGAAAAGTGTGAGATTTAATATTTCGGCAAGCAATAAACTCTGTAGTGAAAGATATTATTTTACTAACTTAAATATCACCCTTATGTTACTAAAACATTACAGCGCATTTCCTATGCTATAACCTAGGTGGATTCAAAGTGACTGAGCTCTAATACGATAAAGCAATTCTGCGACGGGTGCTGAAATAAGGTGAGAACAGATGCAAACGATGTGTTCGATGGGTCTGAGATGTCATAGTGCAGCAACAATTTACTGTTGAACCTAGGGTATTCCACTCCTGCTCAATATTAACCGCCCTAAGCTAAATATTTATTTTAATTTTAATTTTTGTATAATGACACAAATAAAAAATAACTCTTCTGGTTCAGAAGAAAGTGGATTTTATGTGTGACTATTATATTTAAATATGAATTGAACGTGCAATAAACGAATTAGAACAAAACAGGACACCACGAGCAGTGCGATTCAACGTTTAGTCCTAGTGACTACCATTGGTGGCACGGTGTGCCATTATTAGGAATACTGGTAACTGGTTCCAGGCATGACCCCCATGAATACGTTCGGGGTTGAATTGCCTTAAGTTTTTGTTTGTTGTTTTTAAGTGCAGTTATTTGTGTTAATTTTTACAACTTTGATGTTATATCTAATGATTCTTTTATTGCTGACATTTTAATGTGAGTTTTTACTGTGAAACTGTTCACTTATAAGCATCAACTGTAAGCAGACTACCGGTACATGTAGATGTTGTTGTGTCTAAGGTTAAAGGCCATCAACTGTAAGCAGACTACCGGTACGTGTAGATGTTGTTGTGTCTAAGGCTAAAGGCCATCAACTGTAAGCAGACTACCGGTACATGTAGATGTTGTTATGTCTAAGGCTAAAGGCCATCAACTGTAAGCAGACTACCGGTACATGTAGATGTTGTGTCTAAGGCTAAAGGCCGTCAACTGTAAGCAGACTACAGGTACATGTAGATGTTGTTGTGTCTAAGGCTAAAGGCCATCAACTGTAAGCAGACTACCGGTACATATAGATGTTGTTGTGTCTAAGGCTAAAGGCCGTCAACTGTAAGCAGACTACCGGTACATGTAGATGTTGTTGTGTCTAAGACTAAAGGCCATCAACTGTAAGCAGACTACCGGTACATGTAGATGTTGTTGTGTCTAAGGCTAAAAGCCATCAACCGTAAGCAGACTACCGGTACATGTAGATGTTGTTGTGTCTAAGGCTATAGGCCTCTTAAGTATCAAAATTTTCCTGCCGAATCCAAGCGCTCCCAATCTCTTAAACGGGATGCTCTTCTAATTAATAACTATGTTTCAAATTTATATTATTGGGCATTTGTCATTTAACTTAATTTTTAATTTATTCAGACGTGAAATGGTAATACTTGTACGTTTTGTTAACAAGAAAAGTAGATAGTCCTGTTCATCTATTAAAGTAGTTAAACATCGTCACTTACTTTTCCATAGCTACTATTTCATTCATTTCACTGATGATGATGGGAAGAATAAAGCTAAAAACAGTATTTTTATGATCAAACCCGAAAAGAATCAATATTATAAATAAAACTTAAAAAGAAGGTATTAAAGGAGACATTTTTTTTCCTTGAGGTAGAGAGGTTTGTTTAACAGTGTTTAATTAGGGTAGGGTAATATAAGCGGACCCGGTTTTTATATTGAAATTGCCAAACGGTATTACTTAATCGTAACCATCGATATAAACAATCGATGCTGATTAATTATTTTGAACTATTAACTTAAATAATCTATATCAACAGCTGTAAACACGTTCAAATAATACACGTAGAGTAATAATTCAATTTTAAACAAGTAATTTTAATTATTAAAAATAGCAGTCAATTTTATAAAACTACACGATATTGTTTTGAAAGATAATAAGACATGTTTTCGTGGCTTCAACATGTTAGATTCGTACCGAAAAATCCATTATGTGGAATTTGTGGGAAAGAAACAACTGTAACTGTGAGAGGAGCAAATATGGTCGTCTTCAGTTTTCCTAATTTTGGTTATAATAATTTGTTTGACCATTGTAAATATTAAATTCATATTTTAATTTAAAACATATGATTGTTATTGGGGACTATAGATACTTTGATATCGATTGATAGTCCATGATTTGAGATGCGAATATTAGGTATCGATGGTTATATTCTTCGATATAAAAAACCGGGTACGTTTATCGTATCCTACCCTTTAATTTAAAACTCATTTATATTTATTTATTTATATTATAGTATGTCCTTTGCTAAGCATAAAACATATGTATGTACGCTACAAGTAATATGTACGCAAGTCTGAATATTTATAAATGAATGGAGCTTACAGGAACGTTTGTGATAGACAAGTGTGGCCAGCGTGTTAGAGCTGTGCTTGAGGTCATATTTTCTATTTCGACAGCTTTTGTTGCATACATGAGTGGTGTCAGTCACACACATGGCTCATATACAGTGTACTGACAAGTTACCAACTAGACAATGAGTCTAAATCACTGTTAGGTTTATTAAGCCGAAATAATTATATGCAATTCAAATGTTTCTTGTGAAATATTTACCAACAATTAATAAACATTTTATACGATTATTTTTTAATTATTTTTCAGAAATTTACGGAAAAGCTGTTTAGTTTTAAATTCATATGCAAACATTTCAAAAGCAAAATTAGGTTTTTAGGTTTTCCTGATGGCAACTACAGGCCAACAATTTTCTTCGACTGTTAAAATGTTCTTTTCTGAATTATTTTTACCTTATATTATACATTTTTGCAAATGTTTTACAGTTAGAACAACTTAATTCACAAGAAGAAACATTCCATATAGTTTAAATCTTTATTTTCTTTAGCTGAAATGGTTTTTACAAACATTTAAAAATATGAGACCCATCTACAAATACACTTATGAAACTCATCGATAAAGAAGGTAAAACTGTTGGTGGAGTAATCAATATAATACCTACTTGTTTGCGCTATAAAATGTTATAAAATCTAAGATGGTACTTTCGGATATGCTGTTGACGAGAAATTCGGTAAATATTTAGAGTTCGGGTTGAACTTAAAACTTACCAAGTGCTCATTTTTTACTAAAAGAAACAAAAAACGCACCACTTTATTTTAGGCTTATACTAATCTACTTTTTAGCAAACACACGTTGAAAATTACAATTTTCCGTAAAACTCGATACACAACTCTGAAAGTTAGGATATTTACCTCATACATTTAGTGACGAGTCAGAAAATCAGTTAAAGTTATTCCAGATCTTATATTAGTATTATCAAATGATTGGCTAAAACAGATTAAATTGTATATACATTTTAAGCCGAAGAAACAAGTATAAGGAGGTTGGCCCATGAAATGGTTATGTGTCCCTTAGTCCAAATCCTAATCCTAATAATATTATAAATACGAAAGTGCCTTTGTTTGTTTGTTTTTCTCACTTGTCACTCTGATTTACGATAGCAATGGTTATGCATGTAAGGGAGAGAAGAAAATTCAGTGAAAGAAGAGCAAGCAAAGAGCTTAATACGTGCAAGGATCCGATGCGGATTGAATTAGAGAACATCGACTTTTAACACAGAATTTTTCCCACGTAGCGATGAAAATCGGGTAAAAGCACTTTCTTCCAGACACCGTATGGAAATATTACGTTATACTGCAGGTTTCCAGAGTGGAGTGGCAGAAGATTTTGGAGTGGACCGCTGGACAGTGTGTAAAAAACAACAAGTATGTGATGAATTGTAACATGCATAAGACTGAGAACTGAATTCACTTTCCTATTACAGTTCAAGAAATAAACAATGCAAAGTTATGTGGCAAACACGCTTTAATTTTCCAACTGTTATAGGAGCATTGGACTGAAACTATGTTAAAATAAAAAAAAAAAAACCATAGATGTTTGGAGATGAATATACATGCATATATATTTATGCATGCTATTTTTCCACTTTGTTAATGCTGGTGGAAAATGTATTGTCCGTGTTCCAGTGAAGGCTCACAACAATATAACAAATGCAATTCCTCTAAACAGCATGGATTATTTTATGAGAGGAATTTCAGATTTGCAAGTAACGCTGCTCCGTAGTGAAAAAGTATGATGTTCAATCTAGGTTTCTGGATTATGTCATTGTTGGAAATCAAGTGAAAGATTTGTTTTGTTGCAGCGAGGGGGTTGTCAAACAGCACAACAAACATTTCAATCTTGGGATGAAATTGATTATTCAGATTGGTCCATACACTCTTCTGCAGCAAGATATGAAATGGTACAACTGAAATATTGAACCTGGACTATTTCGTAAATAGCTAGTTACTGAAATTGTGCACTGCATAATTCCGGAGGAAACAACAGTTTTCAATTAGTTGCTATAATTATTACTATTTCTATTTAAAATCCAAACGAAATTCGTCATTAGGCTACATATAGCTGCACTATGCTTTATTCTGACTATATTCTGGGCTTAGCAAATTTTAGAAATTCAATCCCATCGTGCTTGAGTGGGACAAAGGATTCAAAATATTGTATAATTTCAAGTGAAACTGTTAACAATCAGAAATCACTGATTAATCAATGATGATCTTATTGTTACATTTTATACACCATATAGTTTACATGGATGACAAATTAATTCATCTGCAGATTGTAATTACTCCAGAAAACAGAGAATCCAATTTAGATGTTGTTTTAATCTAATTATATTATTCCCGAACACAGTGTGTACCTGTATGACGATAACTATCATTACAGTTGAATGGAAAGACAACAAGAGAGCAATTACTGCAACAATAAACACAACTCTGTACTGACTGAGTATCATTAGGCAGTCTGGGTAATCTCTTGGCAATCAATCTGAGCTTATTATACCCATTTGATATCACTGGGTGAGTGCAAATTTAATATTTCAATTTTGAAATTCATTGTCAGTATTAAAATTAAGTTGTTTCTGGAGGTTTTTGTAGTCTCGTGGTGCGGTATTTTTACTTAAGAGTAATCAGAAGTAGTATTTTCAAATTTTCCAGTTCTTTTTTCGTTTTAAACGATTGATCTACAAAGGCAATGTAAGATCTTGGGACAACCTAAACGTTTGATTATTGTCACTGGTAACAAAAGAGGGTGTCATCTTAACTTAACGTTCTAGTGAAAGAAAACAAATCAGAAAGTGGCATCTCCCGCATTCTAACGGCCTTTTAAAAAAACTAAGATCTATAAAAAAAAAAAACTATAAGTTAACACAATATAGAGAATTATTCTAACAACAAAATTCATTCCCAACTTTTGGATAATTTTTATTTTTATTTTTAATTTTACTTACGGAAAGGACAGTTTTGCTATCCGTCATTCCTTCTTTTGACCATTAGTATGCTCGAATTAATGCATAATAGACTAAATAAATTGAGAATTTAACAAATGTAGTTAATATTTCTCGTTTTAAACAATTTTGTAATTCATAATATTATTAAATTAATTATTTCACTTTGTTACATGACAACTAGACCTAATTGTTCATAAACATTTCTTATTCAGTACCGTAAACATTTAGATTTAGACCTGAAGAAGAGATCAGATTGCAGATCTCGAAACGTAGTGTTACTGATTTTTTTGTTTCACTAAACGATGGAAAATGCCCGAAAAAATCCTGTTTCCTTCATTTAGATTTACGTAATCATACGTGTTTAGAAAATTCTGGATACGGGATCAGTTTACATTATTATAAAGATCAAAACTTTACAATTTAAACATAGCACATGAAACTACAACATTACTGGCTATATGATAAAGGATTTTAACTTCCTCTGAGTCTTCCAAGATACTTTAAAGCCATATACAGTGTGTCCTCACCAATTATAGTTGCTCTACAGAGCAACTATAGTGGATCTGTAGTATACTAAAAAGTACTTGTGTTCGTCATTGCTGGTTGGATTACACTACTGATACAATATTATATAGTCTCTTTAAAATCGGGATTTTAAACTATTTTGGTAATAAAAACTCCGATAGTTTTATCTGGTTAAACTCTCTAACCGACATTTGTTAATGGGACCATAGGTAAGGGTTAAATAATGGTAATTTCAGCCTTTCTCACCATTTTGTACTTTTCAATCCATTTAAATTAGATATTTTAATGCCAATTGTACATAAAGAAATGGTAACGCAGTTAATAATGGCAATACAATAACTCTACGTTATTCTCGTGTTTCATAAAAGTTCAAGTTCATAAAAAATCAAACTAAACTGGTTCTTTAGTTTTTGCAAGATGATCGGTCAAACATCCATACATCCAAATGTTTACATTTATTTATAGTGTTATAAAGATTAGGTCCGAAATAGATCTTAAGTAAGCTACGAGTAAATCAAAGACAAGAGTTGATCGAAACTATCATTACAGATAACCTTAAAAGCACCACAATTACATAACGTAAATGAAACTGTATTTAGCTAATGATGAAGGAAACTTGGAGAGCGAGTTCATTGCTCGGTAACCAGCAACCAGACTATTGTTTCCAACTTTGAACAGCTTTGTTCCGTCAAATAGCTCTGCTTTATCTTTTGTTACGTACACCTCGGAATCTCTTTACGTTGAAGATATTAAGAGGATTGTTTGTTAGCAATGGTATTTAAACCACTCTCTCCTAAATGTTAGTCATTAAAGGTAAAACGTATATACATTACCTTATTTCTGAGGGGTTTACATGAAACAGTAGTTAAAGTACACTATAACAAATTTTATTGTAATATAGATATCAAATATCTCTTTTGTATCAAAATAAACAAACCCTATCACATTAATAAATACGTCACCATACCATGCACTCTCTTATGTACTACTATTGGATCCAGATTTTAAATGGACTTAATTGCCATCTAGAAACAAATAAAAAGAATAAAACACACCTGACGCCAAAAAGCGTTGTAGACGAGCTTTACATTGACAACTTGTGAGTGTTTTGAGCACGTCAGAAAGTGGAGCCCTTTATTAGTGCGTATTTGTATTAGTGTGTATTTGTATATAATTTATTCCTAAAGAGGAATGAATGCTGTACGCTAAAATGAAATGTGCGATGTAGTTTCTTGCAATGTGATCCATACTTTTTTGTATTTCATCGGGTTAGTTGACTACTAAGCTATTAAGAAGCAGTACCAACATTCATCACAAGTCAAGTTGATTGTTTTTCAAACAAACAATTCATATAGGCAATTACTTTTTCGGAATTGTATCAAGAGCTTAAAATACTTTAGATACGTACAGCAATGTAGTTGAATAAATAGCGTTGAGTTTGAATTATGGTGAATGAATTCATAGAGTCATTGCGCGCCTGCCACTCCGGCTACTACACTTGTGGGAATAGCACTTGAAGAATTCACGGGCTCTCTCAAAGCCCCGTGGGACTCCAGTTTCATGCCTAGCAGCGGTTATCAGCGAAGGAAACAGGAACATTTGCCATAGTTCACTGATACAAGAAATCATCGATCCTATTTCCTTCAGAATCCTACCATCACTAAAGAAAACTTTAAACAAAGGAGTGGCTGACTTTTTCTTCGGACTTCAGTTCTTAGTTGTTTGTGATGGAACTGTGTAACATGGTGTAGCGTGAATGGCTCAATTTAATTTTTGGTTGATTTCTAAAAATTATTTATCGTATTGGAACTTCAGGCTAACACTAAAACTAAAATTTTCATGGGAATCAGTTGAAATTTGTCTATTTGTGTTTTCATGTTTAATTGAAGTAAATGCACTTTTTACTATTTAAATTTTTTTTATTATATTGCTGTGTTGTTTGTAGTAGATGTATTCAATCGCTACAAATCATTGTTTCGTTTGATGTTGATTGATACTTGAGTAATGTAGCTAATCACCCCATGTACTCGAGTTTGATCCAACCGTGCAGAGAAATTAATTAGTGCGGTACACTTGATGTAATGAACGAGCTTAGTAGACAACTTATTACTCCAATAAGTAACTGTTTATCTCTGAGCTCACATGCACGTATTTAATAGTAAAGATAAAGCTAACATACTGTTTTCCGGTTCCTTATACGCATTTTCCTCATTTTGGTGTTATAGGCTACCTCTTTGTAAATTACAACCCTTTTGGAATGAGACAAGTAATGATTATAAGAAGAAATGAACATTTCGGAACCATTTCCGAATAATTTCATGTTAAAGTGGAGTAGAATCTTTAAATATATAAATCATATTTCACAGGGTTAATTTCGGTTTTTATTTCTGTATTTTATAAGAGTTCAGCAGGCAACAATGTTCACATAATCGGGTAGAACACTAATGTAATAAATAACACTGACGTAAAATATTTTGTTATAATTATCAAATTTATAAAAACCCAGAGAGAAAAACATACGAGTGAGTGAGGTTAAGTGTGGTAGTTACAAAAAAGGAATTAATAAGCAATTGGAAATAAGTGAACGCAATAAAATGAAATATATGTGGATAAATTCAATAAACAGAATATTAAAAATTTTAGATTATCCAGAAACAGCAACATTTGTATAAACACGCGATGTAGCGCAGACAGTAGCAGTTGGGACCGTCCCAGGACGCAGGAGATTGTTGACACACTGTTGTAATATTCTGTACTGACAAATCACAACGTGTTGTGTGGGAGAACAATTATATATCAGCAGCAGTAACATGTTTGCGCTATTGGTGGAGTGCATTCCAGCTATACAGTCACAACCCGTTTTAGATAGGGAATCATCCTGCTTCCTTCTTTGGTAGAAAACGAATTTTATCAGTTTATGTCTGATGGGTCTGGTTTCAAAAAAATTGTAACAAAGCTATACATCGATTGGTACAATCGAAAGAAATAATTGATGATTGGTTGAAACACAAATATCATTATAAATAGTGTGAAAAACAGAGAAAGCAATAGTTAGGGAGAAGAACGAGTTCATAGTTTGGTAACCAGACTATTGTTTCCAACTTTGAAAAACATTGGTCAGTCATCAGTTCATCTTTTATTATTTTGTTAATGTACACTTTGGAATATTTTTACGTTGAAGATATTAAGTGGGTTGTTTGTGAACAATGCAATTTAAACCACTGCCGCAGAAATGCTGGAAATTAAATTTAAAATAAACATAAAGTACTATAGCTTCTGAATGGTTAGCATATTGAAAAATGATTTGGCATATGTGCTAGTACTGGAAAAAATTATATTATAAACCAGTGCTTCGTATTATTGGAATTGAAGGAGTCAATGAATGATGGAAATTATGAAACAGCATTACTAATACTCGAGTGAGAAGCATGTAGACACAAAACAAAAAGTAATGATATAGTATTGTTACCCAATTGTAAGTAACTATCTCGTTACATCTGGTGATCTGTATATTCAAACTTGGTATCAACTTGGTTCAATATTGTGTGTTTGTGTTGGTATCTCCATTATTTAGTTTCTTGATTATAACGTTTTTAATATGATTTGGTTCGTGGTAGAGAACCAATTATGAAATCGGGATTTGGGAAAACCTTCGAGCTTACTACCACAGTCTGACAATGTACCACAACATCCGCTAAAAGATGTTTTTGTCAGTCTTATCAATAGGGTCTTGACGCATACGTATTTTCAGCTAAGTTAAAATCTTGTCTCTAATGTCCATAGCATTTTATTTGACTGATGAGTTCCTGATGAACAGCTAGAGTATATGTGTATGAAAATGTGTGAACGATACTGTTGTGGGACTGTTGCGGAATGAATGTACCGTATGTTATGTGACTATGTGTGTTTACTAGTTGATATGATAATTATTACATTACTATGGTTTGACTATTACTATATAATTTGTGGGAAAATGAAATAAAGCTATTATTATATGATTATTAGTTCAACCACATTTTCAACAATTTTGAGCGTTGATCTGCTTATAACTACATTATCATTATGTTTCTTCTTGCCCGGAACGGTATTTTCCGGTACGAGAGGAATTTGACGTAGATCGATTGTGCTTCTTTCTAAGATTGATTTGACTTACAAGTCTATGCTGAATAAAATTCCATGTGCGATTTGTTTGGTGACCGATTCTCACTATCAGTTTGTTTTAGTTAGACTTCATGTTTTACCCTTTCAGCACTGCCTCCAATAGTAGGTTGCATAGTAATATCAAGATAGTACAGACCAGATGTAACAATGTACCGCTTAATGTGTCCTGCTTGCTCTGGAAGTTGTTAGGAACAAAAGTGAAAGGATTGGTGGAACCCATAATGAAAAATTATAATTAAACCTGCTGCCAAAATAAATAAATTTCGTTTGTAATCTCTGCACCATAAACATTTTTATAACTCATACATGTAAATATTTGTAAATTGAATAATTTTAATTTACGTAAGCATTTTTGTCAGACTAAGGATAAATATATTAGTAACGTAACATGGAGTGGTGTATTTCTTCGTTACCAGCAAATATTATAGATACATTTCAAGGAAGTAATTATTATACATTGTCCATGATAATCAAGAAAGTTTACAATAAAACCTACGAGATTTAATTATGTAATTGGTTAATGTATCACTCCGTTGCTAGATAAGGCTTGATGGATTTCTGTCAACAATTATCTTATCAAGTTGCACCTAAATGCGTTGAAAATATAAGAATTTTGAAATTTCCTTGGCATTAAGTTATAGTATATTTTCTGGTTATCGCTTCCGCATCCCGCGCTGCAAAACACTGATAAGATAACATGGACAAATCTGTTGTTATAAAATAATCATTATCTCGTCGCTCAATTGTACTTGAATTTGTTATCTGGTACAGACTGATTTGTCTTTGTGTTTAAGATGAATTACATGCGTATCTAAGTACACTTCAATTTCCAGTAATGTAATTTTTGTATAAAAATTGACATTCTGGAACCTAAGTATAGACCACATGCGTTCTACAATCTAAATTGCATAACAATAATTAATTATAAACCTGTTTTCCTCAATATATTTGATCTTGATCACCCAGTTTATAGCTTTAGAACTTCGCAAATTTAAAATATGTTTTGCACAATCGTTATCTCAACGTTGTCTATGCACTTGAGAAGTGTTGAGATATAATCAGTGCCGTAGTTTAACAGTGATGCTTTCATACTATTAACTACAAAATTTTTAACATATTTGGCTAAAAACTATTTACTATAATCTATGCTTTTTATTTTTAGCTATTATCTATTTCTATTAGATGGTAATAAATGATTTAACTCACTTCAACAGATTTTGCCCAGCTTCATCACTGAGACTCTTCAGGTTGAAGCCGAACGAGTCAGTGAAGGACTTTCAGATTCCCTTCAATCGTTGGTGAGTGCAACTTGTGTTTATCATGATTTTTATTCTATCGTCTGAAATAATGAATTTAATTCTATAGTTGTAACGTATACTATATTTTACAGTGTCCGTTAATTAACGCATTGGTTAAATTCCATTATCTTTCCTCCAAACAGTTTTCTATGATATCTTACAATTTATAATAAAATTATAGACAATAAAATTCAGACTTAGAAAATGAGTTTTATTATTGTTTGAACAATACTAGTATAGGAATTATTTATAATGTTCAAATTGTTATACGAGATCGTGTCATAGTTTGATCTGTGCCGACACTAATGTCCTCAGCTGGTAGTGCAAGTTATTCCAACACCTTCGGCGTTTCTGACACTAACGGTGACACAAACACATACCTCGAGATCAGGGACGTACCCAGCAAGGGGTCCAAGGGGTCCGGAGCCCTCCCAAATTTTAATTTGTTTCAAATAATTGTATATTAAACGATTATTAATCAATTAAATTAATAATCAATATTATGAATTAATAAATGATTCAGTATTACTGATATATACTCTGAAAGATTGTTTTCAACAAAGATACGGGTGAAGAACTTTTTAAGGAGCAAAATGGGGCTTTACTTTCTGTCCACTCTTGCTTTAATACCTGCTCCGTAGCTATGCTGCCTGAGACAGTCACCACTACAGCTGGCCTCTGTGATTCTATTGTCTAGCACTATAATACCGCGTATTGATCATGAAAATCTCGTTTTTTACCGTCGGACCCCTAAAACAATCATAATTTTCCCCTACCGTTGTGCAATTTCAAACTGAATTAACCACAACAAATGTATTTAAATAGTAAATTCTAATTTTATCTACCTATATATGTATAATTTTAAAAGTATGCAAATAGTAATTTTTATCTTGTAAATAATAAAATAATTTAAATTTAGAAACTAGGTGTAGATAACGCGGATCAAAGAAAAAAAAACGAAGGAATTATAGTAAATTACACTATTATCACCGAATGTTATGAACTACATAATACTCGCACTTAAACGGGTTCTTTAGCTCTTCAGGTTCCTACTTAACCTTCTGATTTGTGATAACCCTCGAACCACTTGACATTTACAATCAACTTTACTATAAGATATACTGATATTCACCATAATACTTAAATATTAATACTGTATATCAGTAACGTACGAATATTAAAAACATGAGAAATAAAATACACTAGTTTTAAGAGGTAAAATTACGTAAAAATAGCTCAAATGTAGGTCATTATTAGTTGGTATGCATTGCATATTTGAGTTGTTACTATAAAATTATTAAGGGTGGAGAAACACTTAGTAGGCAAACAATATCTATTTTGTCTGCCGGAGGCATGTAAACAATTATTTTCTGTATGACTGTCTACTGATCTGTACGCAGAATATGTTGAGAATGAAATGAAACCTCAGCGTTAATAATAATTTTCAGCCTGTTATCACTTATAAAACAATAATATTTAGAAGATAAGTAATTATTTTGTTAGTAAAACTGTTGTTTTTTTATGTTGAAGTTTATGTTTCTTGATATCTATTGTTAATATTTATTAATGTTGTTTCTTTGATTAATGCTCATTAACTCTGTCGCTAAAGAGAAATTTATTGTTTTTAAAAAATAGTTCTGTTTATCGGTTATTTCAGGCCATTCAGTTACTTATATAAAATATAGGTAAATTTGAATCATCTAATGTGCTTTATGTTATCTATTATAACGTAGTAAATTAGCAGTATACACTTAGGTTATATGTAGTAAACGCAAACTTGTTACTGAAACATGAAACTAGACGATTGGCATTTGGCATAATACATAGTAATGTATGGTACACTATGGATGAAACAGTAGTGTGTAGATGTAATCATTACTAGCAAATATATAAGCTACTAAGTTTACAACTTCAAAGTATAAATTAATATCGTCGGTCAACTAAATTTAATACTTGTTTCTTTTTAAGTACGAGAAAGGTACAAGTAAACACTGGTAAAGTACTCCCTTGTAAACGAAATTTCACTACACGACTTACTAGTTTTCTAGTGCTAAAAGACTAGTCAACCGACTAGTCGATTATATTGGGTAATAATCGAATAAAGAAATAATCGAATATTCGAATGCATCAAACCACACCCACCAGCCAAGTTAGGAAAGACAAGTTATTTTGCATTCATATTATTCTGACGCTAAAATTAACCATTTAAGGATTTTCCATTTTAATTGAGCTGGACACACACCTGCTCTAATTAAAATTCTGACTGTATGGCGGAGATAGTGTAAACTAGTGTACACCCCACACACCTACTCTCTTACCTTATCATACCCCTCCTACCACTCCTACCTACCCTTCCTTACCTTTCCTTACTAGTCTAAGGAATGAAGAAATCCAGTATGAAGAGAATTGATAACAGTTCTTAAATCTTGTCAAACGTATAAATAAAGTAGAGAGTTATTCCTGGTATATCGCACTGTAAAAATAACAATTAATTTCTTCTGTAAAATCTTGCCGAGCTGCTTTTTAGCCTTATTCTGTCCGTCTTCATTGGCCACTGGTCTGTGTGAGAGTTTTATCACAAAGAATACAGAGAAAGATCGGTACAGTAAGAGGTCGACGTGAATGATAAAAAGTACTCAAGTCACAGACGGGATTTGAACCTGCGCTACCTCAATCTCAGACCCAAAGCCCCATTCCTTAGACCGATTGGCAACCCAGCATTTTGATAAAACAATTAAATAAGATGTTAGGGTTCTTCCTACGTTTTGACATTTTCTTAACAAATAATAATGACAGTGGCTACAATTGGTTAGGAACTTTGAAATATACGCACTTTAATATACTAGGAATCGAAAAATCCAATGAACTTAGATACATTTTACTAACGCTTTAATTCTGTATTCTGTAATATATGAGCGGGTTATAATGAATAATGTTTTGTTTTAAATTTTTGTGTTTATTTATTTCAGAAACGAAAGGAATTTGACTGGGTGTATGGTGTATGGAAAAAACAATAGAGATTACGGTAAATAATTAAAAATCTTTAAAACGGTTTTTGGTGATAGATCTGCGTAATCGTCTCGATAAATATTTATAGATTTTCAATGACTAGACATTTCCATAATTGCAATGCTTGACTTCTTCTACCTGTACTTAATAAATTTTAAAGGGGTAAACAAAAAATTAATTTTACTATTACAACTTTTAGTCAGTTGTGTGGGAGAACAATCTACAAGACAAGAGCCATAGTAACAGGTTTGCGTTTATTGGTGGATTGTATTCCTAGAACATTGTTCACTGAAAACCCTGCGGTACAGTCAAAATCTTAGTTGTGTAGAAGAAAAATCATACAAGAGCAATAGCGAGAGGTTTGCCATCATTAGTGATTGTAATCCTGTAACATTGCTGACTGACAATCCTGCCGTACAGTCAAAATCTGTGTTGTGTAGGAGAACAATCATACAGGAGCAATAGTGAGAGGTTTGCCATCATTAGTGATTGTAATCCTGTAAAATTGCTCACTGAAAATCCTGCGATACAGTCACAAACTGTGTTGTGTAGGAGAACAATCATACAGGAGCAATAGTGAGAGGTTTGCCATCATTAGTGATTGTAATCCTGTAAAATTGCTCACTGAAAATCCTGCGGTACAGTCACAATCTGTGTTGTGTAGGAGAACAATCATACAGGAGCAATAGTGAGAGGTTTGCCATCATTAGTGATTGTAATCCTGTAAAACTGCTCACTGAAAATCCTGCGGTACAGTCACAATCTGTGTTGTGTAGGAGAACAATCATACAGGAGCAATAGTGAGAGGTTTGCCATCATTAGTGATTGTAATCGTGTAACATTGCTGACTGACAATCCTGCGATACAGTCACAATTTGTGTTGAAGGAGCACAATGACACAAGGACAATACTGAGAGGTTTGCGATCATTAGCGATTGTACTACTCCTGTAACATTGCTGACTGACAATCCCGCGATACAGTCACAATCTGTGTTGTGTAGGATCACGATACAAGGACAATACAGAGAGGTTTGCGATCATTAGCGTTTGTAATATTGTAACATTGCTCACTGACATTCCTGCGATACAGTCACAATCTGTGTTGTGTAGGAGCACAATGATACAAGAACAATACAGAGAGGTTTGCGATCATTAGCGATTGTACTCCTGTAACATTGCTCACTGACATTCCTGCGATACAGTCACAATCTGTGTTGTGTAGGAGCACAATGATACAAGAACAATATAGAGATGTTTACGATCATTAGCGATTGTACTCCTGTAACATTGCTCACTGACAATTCTGTGATACAGTCACAATCTGTGTTGTGTAGGAGCACAATGATACAAGAACAATGCAAAGAGGTTTACGATCATTAGCGATTGTACTCCTGTAACATTGCTCACTGACAATTCTGTGATACAGTCACAATCTGTGTTGGGTATGAGAACAATCATACAAGAGCAACAATTATAGATTTGCGCAACTGTCGATTGTGACTCCAGTAACTTTCTTTCTAATTCTGCATCATCATTTTTCCTGTTTTCTTGATTATAAGTATATACATGATCAGTAACTCATTACTACAACACTATAATCACTCTTTTTTATTCTATGGTTTCCATGCCTCTCAAAATTTGCACTTTGAATCTCATTATACTTTCAATTATTGGCCTTTACAATTCCTTGGATTATTGTTTTGGAAGAAATTGTTATATTTATCGTATATCCCATCCCTCTGTCTTTGTTTCATCCGAAATTATGCCGTCCCAATGTTATTAAAAGAACTTACAAACACAACACACTTGAATGCTTAAAAAACATTCAAACAAACAAAAATGTAGAAAAACTTGTTAATAATGAAAACGGACGTATTGAAAATTCAATTCTACTCTCATCATAGTTCATAAGAAAATTAAAATGTACTTAGATTTAAATACTGCCTCAAAATTTTTCAAAAAAAATTTAACATCATTTGTAAAGTTGTTTGAAGATGGAATGCTTGATTTTGAAAGATTTCGCAAATTTATTAGTATTGAAAAATGTGCTGTAATTCTCTAGTAGTATCTTAATTTACTATATGATTTAATTGATCCTGGTATTGACTAATTGACTATGGTATTTTTGACAGTATTTATATTTAATATACATATGCGTAGATTTAACGGATATACGAAGAGGAACAACGTATGGCGAATAATTCAATTACAAGTTATCGGTCTTAGTAAAATTTGTATTATTTAAAAAAATATCTACCACCATACAATTGTATTTAAAGATCCAGCTAATACAGTTATGTTCATTGCTTTGTCCTTGACGATGTCGTACACCCAGAAACTCAAGTCACTCATTGTTCTGCAACAAAAAGATATCAGTGTTAAATGAGGTCTGCCCACACATCATTCCCTCCCCACTGTTGTATGAAATTTAACTTGGTTTTAGTTTTTGCTTTGTTTCAATTACTCAGAAGATTAAATGAAAATTTAGTTAATGAAACGTTGTTATTTTCTTCGTTCAAAGCTGTGAAATTGGAAGACAGGAAGAATATTTTGTAAAGTAAAGATATATTATTTTACTTGGCGAAGTTAGGGCTAAGTAGCTCTCCCTAACACACCCTGGGGACCAACGGCTTAAAGGTGACTTCCGAACCACCACCAATGGCTGGGCAGGAGGGCTGCTGCAAGGACAGGATACCTCAGCGGTCACCCAAGCATCCAAGCAACGGCCACGCTTGACGTTGTACGCGATACACTGCGCCATTGGCTTATGGTTATGATTATTCAAATTTAATTTCCATTTTACCGAAAAATCAGAACAGTTTTGAGCAGGCAGTCAATCACACAGTAAAGACATGTTTACATAGCCTACTCCGGGAGAAAAACATAAATTGTGTCATCCTACTGGGTGGTTGGAGAGTTCAAATGACTATCAACCAAATTAATGTTTGACCTACACCAAATATAACTCATTCTTGTCTGTGTAGAAGTGATATCACAACTTAAAGGTCACAGGTAAAACATTTCTCGAGATATCTTCCCACTTGATACATTCCCATCTTTTTCAGTAAATTAGGTTTTAACGCGATTTTAAAATAATAAAAAATCCGGTGATCAATGAACGTTACTAAAATGCAATAGTGTACCGAAATAAAACCTTGTCGTCGAGTTTTAACATTGAATCTCAACTACATTATTATTAACTTGTTTATAATACATAAACACCGGAGGAGTCAAAATAGTTTAAATAAATGTTAATAATAGTGGGCATTTTCAAAACTTTACGTCACTGTTTTTGATCTAATTAAATTTAATATTTTTGTATTTTCAATATAAATTAGGCATATTTCAAATTTTGAAATTTTCCTTTGTCATTTAAAATGACAAATGTTTTATAAACACTTGTATTATAAACACTTGTATTTTGTATCATGCAGAACAACTACTTTGTATTCAGTGTGTCTTATGATGTGTTATTATTTTCATTTTGTTTTGTATCTTATTTTATTTTCTGATTAATTTCAAATTAATTTCGTTAAAACTTAAAATACCACAGGAGTACCACAGGAGACATAGCTGCACACTTCAAAAAACGAACTGCAGTTTTTAGTTAGCCTTCAGAATTTTAAAGACTAAAGACACATCAAGACTAGTAGGCAATTTTCATTTTAAGTTACATATACAATATATGCCACACTTTAAGGTGATTTTTTTCAATCCACAAGACTCCAGAATTTCTACATATTAGTTATTAGAAAAGAATATAGATAAACAACCGAAAAGATTACTTTAAGGCACGTTTAATTTCATAACATATTTTTAAATCGGTTTCGAGGATTGGTTTCATTAGTTATTCTTTAATGGTTTAGTCTAAATAGACATTTTCATCCAAATACTGAAATTTTTCTAGTCTCAAAATAGTGTAAATACTTACGGATTGTATAGGAAAAGAGATGTGCTGCCATCAGGATTAGTGGTGGCTAGGTGACTGATGCTGGACAGGGGTTCAGAAGTGGAGTCTACACGGTAGGACCCTTCATCGATAAATTTGGAGAATTGTCCCAAAACGTAGAACATTGGGTTCTTGTAGAACTCGTCTGCCGAGGCGTTCACTATGACTGGGGCGTCCATAGGGCCTGATGCGGGAAACACCGGGTCTCCTTCCGTGTTCAGGGCCATGTTCCAGTCGATGAATCCGATCGACATATGGTTAAAAACCTGTTAAATATTTACCATAGTAAGTTGATACAACAAAGTTTAAATTTCATTACAATTTGGATTTTAATTTGCAATATTGTAATATTGGTTTACGGAGAACAATTTTGATTCATTTAGTTATTCAGATTCATTCATTTAGATTCATAGTTGAAGAAAAAGAGTTTTCTTATTTTATATTGCTTTAGTTGTGTTTACTGAAAAAGTATGTTGAGTATTTATTAGGGTTTTGAAAAATTTATTCTTAAGAATAAGATAAAGTTATGTGCATTACTCACGTCTATTATATCTTCAGCATACAATCCACCCCGCTTCCATGACCCCAGATCAACTACTTTGGTAGCTGAAAGAGAAGAACATTCCATTAGCCTTATTTATTTATTTTTAAACTTTAAAGTTTTCTGGGGAATGGGATTTGAATAAAATTTTTGGTTATCGCTTTCGCATCCCATACTATAATACTTATAAGGTGCCTAGCTGATAAGGTAACACGGGGATCAATCTATTGTTATCAAACCAACATTTATTTCAACTCTCGAGAACATTTGTACTTAACCTTATTGTTGAGTACAGATTTTTTTTAAATGGCAGATAAACAGATTAATAAGCACGGATTTATAAAAAATGGCTTTAACTTTTACATTTCCCAGCGTCCGTTTAGAACGAAGAGATTGTAGTTTCTACAGAAAGTTACGTAATCACGGTTCGATTCTCTTCATGAGAGATGTAGGAAGATTAATATTGTTTGTAACCTTGAAATACAATATATTTTCAAACTATAAGTAAAACATTCAAACGGGAAAGATTATAGTGAATAAAACAAAGTTGCATAAGTTTGTATGCTTAACCCTAGAGGATTTTATGAATAAATGTGAAATCTTATTGTACAAATGTATTGGTGATTTTTGCTCAAGGTACATTTTAGCAACAAAGTTAGCTATCTTGAGTAAGACTTTTTTTAAATAATAATTTATAAATGTATATATATATATATATATATATTCTTATTTTTAATAAATATTGAATCACCAAAGTTCCGCCGGGACTCCGACCCGGATCTCTCACTTGCCTAGTGAATGCGCCTAAACTTACAACATAGAACACTGTTTACGATTAAATTTGTAAATTTTGTAAACTAACATATGATCGGAAGACCAAATACCTGTGATACTACTTTTATTTATATTAATTAAGTGGTAATAGCTTAATTATATTTTAACAAACATTGCATATGAAAAAGTATATGACGGAGCAAGTATACATATACTTACGGTCCATTGACAAGGGGATGCACGCTTCTGTATAAATAATGAACTTATTGTACTTCTTGACGATCTCGTCCAATATTTCCGGAGACGTTTCACTGTCCTCGTACCAATGCACGGAGACTCCATCTATGTACTCAGCCACATATGGGTCTGCCATCACCTGCGCAGAGCACATACATACATTGACAAGAGGATGCACGCTTCTGTATAAATAATGAACTTATTGTACTTCTTGACGATCTCGTCCAATATTTCCGGAGACGTTTCACTATACTCGTACCAATGCACGGAGACTCCGTCTATGTACTCAGCCACATCTGGGTCTGCCATCACCTGCGAAGAGCATATACATACATTGACAAGAGGATGCACGCTTCTGTATAAATAATGAACTTATTGTACTTCTTGACGATCTCGTCCAATATTTCCGGAGACGTTTCACTGTCCTCTTACCAATGCACGGAGACTCCATCTATGTACTCAGCCATATCTGGGTTTGCCATCACCTGCGCAGAGCACATACACAAAATCTTATATCAATATTCATCTCGGAATTTCCAATTGAAAAAAATCCATAACAAATAAATAAATAAAAAAGCCATAAATTGTAAGTTTGTACAATGAGGATTGTTCACTAGAGGCCATGTTTAAGAAACGTAGAAATTTTACAATAGACAATAGACAATATTCTTTTAATGACATATTCGTAGAGAACAGTACATTGTGTCAATACAAAGTGTTTTAAAAACAGGTTCAGGTGTTAAAAAATTCTTTTTCTGTGTAGTAAGGATTTTCTTGCAGCCATATGGTTAGTTGATTCTTGAGCCTCTTGATTGGTTCTTTCTTGAGATGTTCTGGCAGATGGTTGAAATAGACTGCACCTTTATATGATGGCTTCTTCCCATATAGACTGAGGTGGTGAGGTGGTAGTGTGAAGTTCGCAGCATGTCTAGTGTTGTGGCAGTGTATGTCTCTGTGTCTGGTCTGTGCTGTGGTGACTGCATGTAGGACAACTTCTCGAATATGGAGTGACACAACTGTGAGGATCTTGAGCTCCTTAAAGGCATCTCGACAGCTTTCTTGTGGGGCAATGTCTGCAAGGCACCTTATTGCTCTTTTTTGTTGTATTAAGAGCCTTTCCATGTTGGCATTACTTGTTCCCCCCCAGGTTGCTATGCCATACCTGAGGTGGGATTCAAATAAAGAAAAATATGCTGTTTTTGCTGTTTCCAGGCTACTTATTTGTTTTAACCTCCTTATGACATAGGTGCTGGAGGCGAGCTTCTTGCAGAGGTGATCTATGTGGGCTGTCCAGGCCAGGTTGGAGTCTATAGTTACCCCAAGGTGTTTGGTGTTATTTTTGGATTCTATGCCCGGTAATGCTATGTTGGTGTTGTTCTTATTTTTTGTGGTAAAATTTAGCTGGACTGTTTTCTTTTCGTTCAGGGCCAGTTCGTTTGTGGTGCAATATAGTCTAGTAGTGTTGAGGGTGGTGTGTATGTTTCTGGTAAGTGTTTCTGCTGATCTATTGGCCAGTGTGAACACTGTGTCGTCGGCGTACATTACTGTATGGCAGTTGTCCTCCAAACAGCCAGGAAGGTCGTTAGTGAAGAGGAGGTACAGCACAGGGCCCAGGACTGAACCTTGTGGGACTCCTCGTTGCGCAGTGGTGGGTTCAGATTTGATTTTTTGTTTGATGCCATTTTCTGTGTATTGTATCTCCACAAGCTGTTTCCTGTCATATAAGTAGCTGTAGAACCACTTAGCCTCTGTCCCAGTCACTCCAAGGGTGTTTAACTTTGTGAGTAGTCTGTTATGACTGAGACAATCAAAGGCTTTACTGAAATCTAAGAAAAAACTTGTTACAGTGTTTCCCTCTTCTAGTTCGTCGATTACATGTTCTACAAGTTGTATCAGGGCAGTAGCGGTTGACCTCCCCTTTAGGAAACCGTGTTGTTGGCCTGTGAGGAGATTATTCTCTTCTAGGTGGAGGAGTAGCCTGTCGAGGACTACCTTTTCTATTATTTTAGAGAAAGTCGGGATAAGTGAGATGGGTCTGTAGCTACTAGTGTTGGTAGTTTTCGCCATTTTTGTATTTTGGATAGACTTTAGCGGTTTTTAGTAGATCTGGGAAGATTCCTTGTTGGAGGGATTTGTTTGTGATATCTGCCAGAGGGATGGTTCACAAACAAATCCCTCCAACATCCAAACATCCAAATCCCTCCAACATTCTTTACAATCTTCAAATTTAAATTAATACAGACTTATCAGGAGCTGAGACATTGCAATCATTTGAGGAAGCATGGTATGAAGAATATGGTGCTTTTAGGGTGTGATAGGATGGGTCAATAATAATATATCATTTGCTGATATATATTAACGTTCAGATATTATGATTGGACAAAATATTATATATTATGATTCATTAGCAGAGAAGAGCAGAGACGAAAACAAGTTGAAGTAGAAGAATTACCTACTCATATCATCAAGTAAGTGTTTAGATACATTGAGGATGAAGGGTTGGTACAAGTGCTATGACTGCGATTTATGGGGGATATGGGAGCACAAGAGATAATCATTTATTTAATGAGTGAATATTGTGTTTTATTTGTTTTTTTTATATTAAATTTGGATTGTAAATTAAGTCAAGTTTGAAATAAAATCTCTTATATAATATTTAATGATTGAAATAAAGTTTAAATGTTAAAAAAATATTGATTAGGCTACTTTAGTTCACATATACTATACTGAAGTATGATTTGCTACTTTTCCCAAAACTGAAGACGTAGGAATCATTTCAACATTAATACACAACAGTTTGTATCCTGTGAGGTGACATTAAAGAAGAAATATGCCAAATATAGCTGAAAAGAACTTGTAATAAAACATACTTCTATTTTAACTATAATATACTTCATGATATGATTCCACGGTTGTGCCTTATTTGTGCGATCATTTTAGTGCTGGTAACCATAAGTCGAATGTAAGGGAAAACTGTTCTAATTAACACAGTGACGAAAATAATGGCGATTGTCATGAAACACACATTTCTGTACGTTAGCTGAAATACACACTACTGACTAATCTTGATTTATCAGTCAAATACTAAAAGTATATATAAGTACTAAAATTTTTCATAGAATTGTTAAAGATAAGTAAGTACCCTGTCTATCCAGTACTTCAAAAACTTGCGGCTATCTTCAAAAGTAAAGATCTTGGTTTTATTAAAGGGCGAAGCGCGCAGGAGTGGCCCCAGGTGCTGTTTTACAAATACTCGATGATCCATGGGCATAAACATTACATTGTTGATTAAGTAAGTCAGGCCCATATATATTGAGTTTGAGGGTTCATTGGAGATTGAAAACCCCCAAAAGTCTATTCCTTCTTTCTTGTATTCTTCCAGGAATCTGGAAAAAATATTTTAGTTAAACATTTAGGATAATATATTTTAAATTACTTTAGATAGTATGTGCTTGAAATAAAACATAACCTTAAATAGAAATTAAAACTAATTACGATCAAATTATAAACAATGATAAGTAATTTACAAACCGTAATAAGTAATTAGCCCAATAGGGCCAGTATTCTTTCTTCAAGTACCCTGGTGGATAGTTATTGTTGGTTTTTGTCCAATTAGGACTGGTCCATGGAGTTGAGACCAAGTACAAACTGTGTCGACTGATCCCCTTTGCTGCGTTGATAATTGGAATCTAAAACATTGTAAATGTGGCGTAAGTGAGAGTAAATATTATATTTTATTCAGTAATATTAGTTATCAGCAATGCATTGGTTACGTATGTTGGTTAGGGTTTCATTGGAGCAGAACGAACCATTGTAATATTGGAATCACTTAGTTAACTAACATAACTCTCGAATTTTGTAAACTTTGATAGAAAAGTATTTAAGCCCATATAATAAACCTATTTGGAAATAAATAAATACCTAGAGTACACGTCGATTCATCAATAGACTTCCATTGTTAGATTTATCTCGTCTAATTGTGATTCTGCATAAGTAATTTAACAATGAAACCTTATTAACTAAACTAAACAGAAAATATGAAAAGGAAAAAATATCCCACTTTCTTATATCAGATCATAACACTGATAAGAAGGCTTAAGATCATATTACTACAAAACAGCTTAAATTTAAAATTCATAATACAAGATCATATAAGACGGGTTAAAATTTACAAAACGGCCGAAAAATAGTCTGAAATATTCGGAAAGATTAAAAAAGTTAAAAGTACTTTTCTTAGAAACTAAAAACACATTTAGTATTGAAAATTGTAGTATCCAGGGATTAAAAGTAATTGAGTAAATTAACTTATTTTCTAACATTTTGTACTATATAATACATTTTTCCTTAAATCTTATCACTTAATTTATAGTCTCTGGTATGAAGTGTACCAACCATAATGTAAAATCAATCTAAATATTCTCTTTCCTCAATTCGAATAAAAATGTTTATTTGTAATGAAGACAAAATTTATTTGCAATAATAAACATTGGAATCAATAGAGCTTACTGACTAAGGCAAATGTACGTATAGCTTATTATGACACGGAAATGTTTAAAAACAGTTAAGAGTTATACGAAATTTAATGTAAACTTTTATTTATTCTCAAAACACACAAAGACATATTTTTATAAGATCGAGTCTAAATGTATCATAACTAGGGACAAAAATGCACAATCTGTACGTCGTAGTGTTAAAAAATATTTTATAATATAACTTGAAACTAGTTTGTTTGGTAGAAAAGCAACTACATTTTTACTCTAAAGGTTCTTTAAGAGTTAATAAATAAAACAGCTGTGGTTATTTGAGCGAAAAGTAAACACATTACGCCCAATACTTATGAAAAATTCATTTTTTATACACACAGTATTGAATTTTACAGACAAGTGGTGCAATTTTAGATAATGGCTTGCTTTTAGTGATATTCCATGTATGAAAATACTAGTAGTTACCCACGGCTTTGCACGCCATTTAATTTTGAAAAAACAGGGACACCATGAGGATATTCTTTTTAAATGGCATTCCAAACAATCCTGAGATACATGATATTCAGTAAAATATATTCCAATCTCTTTATCCATTTTATACTTAAGTGTGAAAAAGATGCCCTATAAGTATATTGAAATTTCTTGAAAATTTCTGCAATATTTCACGATATTTTATAAATTATGACTATCTTTAAGTTGATTAAAATTCCACTAAAAACCAAACCAGGCAAAGAAAAGTGTTAATGACAGATGAAAAACAGCAAAATTTACTATCACCTATTTTATAGTGGTAATTTATGGTGTATAAATTGCTATACTTATTATACTTGACTGTGGCAAGTGATTAAAGCACATTTACTATCCACTGATTTATACAAGTCCATAAATACAAATGAATAATTTTATTTGTGTGTAAGTGGGTCATGATCAATAGGGCCTAGTTCGGAGGGATTTTAGAAATAGTAATAAGTCTATATGTTACCCAGGGGCATTAAGAATGTCCATGTAAAATTTCAGTAAAAACTTACTTTGTTTGGAACTGATTATAAAATTTTCTTAAATTCTGTTAAAACACCTACATCTCCTCATTGAATAATGAATAATACTATTTGTTATCTTTTATGACTACAGGAAAAGATATTTTTTAAGGTTAACTAGAATTTTGCTTTAAAAATTAAAAAATAACTATTCTAAGAAACATCTTGTTCAGTCGATCCTTTATTCAACCGATAAGTATAAGATATTTTGTGTAAATGGAATATAACTGTAGCTAAATAGTAGCTCCGCAGTTCAATTGACTTAAAACAATTTAGACATAGAGAGGGTTTGGTAAACGAGCATTTTCCTCTAAATAGTTTTAACGCTCTGATGGATAGAAGGTATTATGTAGTGTAGTTCATATGTAATGTAATATAACACTGATCGAATTATTACATATTATGTAACCAATAATTATTAATCCTTATTTGCCATCGTGTCCGGAAATAAGTCTATCGTATGGCATTTATATGTTATAAAATTCGCCTAAGACTTCTATAAATGTGTAGAAAATCCATAACTACTCCAGTAAGTTTCTTCTGCGCTTTTTAAATGTGCAGTAAATTCTCAATGCGTAAGTAAAAAATTTATAAGTAGTAATATTTATACATTTTCTGATGCAGGTGACAATAAATTGTGACCCTATTTATTTTGACCGTTATAAGAAATGTCCAACCAATAGAAATACGGCTCTGCCTCCTTGAACTCGTATAAATTTTAATATATTACTAGATTTTAATACAGTATATTACTGGCAGATTCGGTTAACATTTGGAGACTCTCTTTAAAGATGCCTTCCAAAACGAGTCCAACATATTTAAACCTTTTAATTATATCAACAATATTTGGACTTAATGAAAACCGTAAAAGTTATACTATAGTTATGAACATCCACGTATTAAGCCTAAGAAAAGCGATTTACATTTTTGTTTTGCACTGTTTTGCATATTCCATTATCACTAGACAAAATAACTGATAACAGAGTAATGCATGAGGGTAATTCAAGCGACATTTAAATTATTACCATAGTACATTATCTTCTGAGCAAATAAATGCAACTTAATAATTATTAATTATTTGGTTAAAACTTCACTTTATTAGTATTCTGAAAATTTGATTGTGATTGCTTTTAATAATGCTGAAATATGTAATCCTTGTTTCATAGCACTAATGTAAGATGAAAGAGACTGATCTTATTCTAGTTACAAATGTATTAAGTGTTTCTTAAATGAGATTTAAAGACATTTTTGTAATTATTAATGAAAACTTCAACCTTGTATTCGTAATCCTCTTTAGCCAACTGGAAATGCTCCAAGGTGACGTCACCAGGAGTATCATCGTACGTGTAGGTTCTGGTGCAGAAGTCAGATGCTGCTATCGGACTCACTATCGGAAGATGGCCAACTTGTACTCACTCCCATTTGGTGCGAAAAAGGAGCTATAAATATATGTATATATTTATTATTTATTAACTTAGTTAAATTATTGTTGATGATTATACATTAATTATACATGATTATAAAACTCTATAAGTATGACCGCAGAAATCCGCATAGCGTAATCCGTAAAGCGCAACCATTCTAACTACTTGCTACCATTTGGAAATGGGCCTTAAAATAACAACGAATTAATAAAGTACTATATAACTTACAATTTTATATTACCTCGTCACTGTCCTCATTGTCCACGACAGTGAATTTGTACCGCTTTCAAAGGATAAGATTAAAAAAAAATTTTACTCCATTTTAACTTGACCGTTATAGTTGCCTTGTATAACATATTGAATAAAAAACTAATAGAGTATGGTGTTTACTAAAACAATGAAAACTGCTAAATTCTGGATCAACCAAATTTAATTTGAAATATCTTATCAGGAAAGTCCTTGTAGGATGAAATAGTGTTACGCATGCGTCGCCGTACCTTTTAAAATCCCAGACAAAATGTTGTGTGGAAAATAATTAGTTTTAAAAATATCCTAAAGTGTTTTTTAAATACAATTATCATTTAAATTCAATGATAACTATAGATATGTTTTACCTCAGTGTAAGGTTCTCGAATTTACATTTAATTACGTTATTTTTATGTTTTTCGTTTTAAGTTCACAATAAAAAAATTTTTTTCATCCCTTTATGTGATATAATAAATCCCAACTAATCTTTCTCACTATAGACGTAAATATATTCATTATGGACATGTACGAGTACCAATTAATTTAGTGTCAGTTGTTATACAGTGACTATTCTATGCCATTTAATAATATAAGTTGCTATAACATTACAAAAAAATCCCAATGCTTGTTTACTTTTGTTAATTATGTTCTATTTAGTCATTACTAACATTTGAACTTACTGAACTTACTTCAAGAGATTCTGTCCAGCGCTGTGACTGAGATTCTTCAGGTTGATGCAGAACGAGTCAGTGAAGGAACTCCCGATTCCCTTCAACCGTTGGTAAGCGTGACTTGTGTTTATTGTAATTTTAATCAAATCTTCTGAAAATAATTACATTTAAACTCTTCATTTGAAGTAATGCTTTAGCCATTGAGGTACATAATATAAAATATGTTTGGAAATTACCTGTAATCCTGTCACCGTTATTTACGCAAAATAAACTATGTTATCCTACTTTACAATAAAAATAATCACAATAAAATATGTAAAACAGATTATACATAACTATAAACCTGGTTGTGACGTATAACATTACATAAAGAATACCATGTACCATGTAACTACTTTGTTTTAAAATAAAATTTACTCCTTTCGTGAATAAAAACGAGGTATTCAAATAAATTCGGGTACACGTTAGCATGGAAAGCATTGTGGTAATTATTCAACCAAATGTAATATCCTTTCTAATACTGACAGAAAAATATAATACGATACATTAGAAGAGAAGAAAGTCACTGAGAAAATAAATGGGTCTTAAAAAGAAATAAAAGTAGTTTTTGGCAGTATACAATACCAGACAAGCTGATGGGAAGTGTGGACGCGTTCTGTACAGTGCCCCAGCGAAAGTTGTAGCCCGGCGTGTGGTTGCTGGTGAAGATGTGAGTGAAGTTCTCAGTGGAACGAGAAGGGTAGGTGAAGGTGTCACAGTAGGTGGCATTACAGACGCACACAAACCCGCTGTCTCCGAATCGTGCTGCGCATGGCACGTCGACATCTAGTTAAAAAGCAATACAAAATATATTGCACTTTCCATTGATTAGTTTTAAACACATTTCAACTAATTGTTTAAACTTGGTTAATTAATAAATAATTAAATCATTAGTCACAAGGAAAACCTGAAAAAACTATTATATTATAATGAGACGTTATTTAGTTATTTTTCAAAAGTGATTATAATAGGTTCTTTTCACTCATATTGAAGGTGTTACGGCTATCTAAAATACATCTAAATAGAACAGTATTGATAGCAATGTTTAGAAACTTGAGAATTAAACTCACTCATGTTATAAGATGTACATTCAAAGAAATTTATCAAATTGCTAAGTATTAATGCATATTGAGAAAATTGCACAAGGGCATATAAAGCCAGAAATAAAGTCTTCGCTTGGCAATAATTGCTCAACGAAGAATTTAGAATGAAGATTAACAAAGGAGTTTACCTGTATGTTATAATCATAATGGTATGATTGGTGATGTAATCTATCAATCTCTAAAAGCTCTCCTATGATTGATACATTTAAGAAAACTATATGGTACATATAAAAATAATTGGAATGTTTGAATGTAGAGGTAAAAGATAAAAGAAATAATAACCATCCGAAGTTAGGGCCTCTCTCTGAAACTTAACCTGGTGACTTAATAAATGACTTCCGAACCTCTACCATTGGCAGCCGGAATACTGGCAAGGAAAGGATCGCTCAGCGCTCAGACATCCAAGCAGCAGTTACGCTCGACGTCACTTGCAGCCACAATGGCACGAAAGGCTGCTTTGTAATAAGGGTATGTCAAATATTGATGACGTAGATGCAGACATAAATAACAAAGCTCCTACGCCAAATAGTGCATTTAAAAAAATATTAACTGTGTAATAATAGATCTACACAGTAGTTCCTGATGTAATTATATATCATTAATTATTTAAGATACTAAAATTGCCTATATTACATTTGCCAAGTTTTTCTCCTCAGTAAAAAAGGCACATTAACGGGAAATTTATTACATTATTGGTGTCTTATTTTTGTCAATTTTAAGGCGTTTGCCACACTGCGATGCGCAACGATAGCCAGGGGTATAACAACCTCTTTCCATTGGACATTTATTACATAAAATAACCACATTTAGTAGGTGGAAATTAATTATCTATTGCCAATCCACCGTCTCAAATATATTTAAAATGTAAGTAAATAAATGTACTCTAACAAGTTACATAATTTTAACTTGAATTATAGTTATGTGTATAGCTTGACTATTTATGTATAAATATTGAAATAATTCATATTGAAAAAAACTTTAGTTTTTCACTCTTACATGAAATACTAAAACTAAAACTGTATATACTAAAATAAATACTAAAATACTAAAACTAAAACTGCATACCCCTTTTTAAAAATACGATTCCCTAATGATAAAAACACTATTATCAATTTAGTTAAATTTTATAACTGATATAAAAATTATAAACCTTAAAAAAATTAACTTTAAACAAAAAATTACTATAAATTAGATTAACACCTTACATAACTGAATTATTTGTTGTCGTGTCCTATGAACGCTTTGTGTTTATATACACGATGTTTCCGAAAGTGATTAAAGCAACGTAATTGATAAATAAATATAACAAAATATGTATGTAACTGGAAAAATACTTTACGTTATAACTAATTATTTATCCTAACCTGTTGTCGAAGGCGTAATAAAGTCGAAACATACAATGAAGAATAATAAAACACTGATTTTGGTTTTAGTATTCATGTTTATGTCACTGAGTGATATGAACTGCATAGTCCTTCCGCGTTTTGTTAAGCACTTCAATGTCTCACTTAACCTTCGTTCTACTTTTGATAACCTTCGAACTACTTCAGATTCACCTGTTTATTTATCATTTATTGAGTACCTTTTAAATAATGGAGGTTGTTATCAACGACTAGAAATTTTAAAGAAATATTACACCACACATTTGGGTGGTGAATCTGGAAATTCTAACAATATTAAAATTACTATAAATAAATAATAAGTTTTATTGTGAATGTAAATTATTGTTTTTAACCCCTTTTGCCATTAAACCCGAATTTAACCAATGTCATCGATGTGCACCGTGTAGGGAGGGGATGGCGGGAGAAGAACATATCCTAAGTTCGAGATTGGGTTTAAAATGTTTACATTGTTTTAAAGCCTTACTTTGGAGAGAGGAGGTGAATATTCTTAGGAGATTTTCTCTGAAGGTATACACGAGTTAATGTTGAATTTTGGAGTTCACGTTGTTGTACAATGGCACATTATTATTTAATAGATTGCCTCCTAATATAAAATAAACATCCACCGCAGCGGGTTTCAAGAGATGGCTAAGAGAATACCTTGTCGACAATGTGTTTTAAACGGCCGGAGATTTTTTTGAGTCAGTAATGATCTTAATGTATGTAAAACAGTTTATAATGTATATACTTATATGATTCCTATACTGATAATTAGGAAAACAGGAATATGCAGAACTGAAAAGAAAGTTATAAGAGTAACAATAGACAAATTAGCGCAAAAAGCTATCACTATTGCACTTCTATGATTGTTCTGCCACACACCATAGACTGTGATTGTTTCGCAGGATTGTCAGTGAGCGACGTTACAGGAGTAGAATCAAATGGTTTTAACCTGTTGCTATTGCTGTTGTATGCTTGGTCTCACATAAAACACATACTGTGACTGTATCGCAGGATTGTCAGTGAGTAATTTTTACAAGAGTACAACCACTAATGTGCTGTAACCTGTTGCTATTGCTCTTGTATGCTTGGTCTTCTATAAAACACAGATTGTGACTGTATCGCGGGATTGACAGTGAGTAATGTTACAAGAGTACAACCGCTAATAACCTTTAACCTGTTGCTATTGCTCTTGTATGATTGGTCGCTTATACAACACAGTTGGTGACTGTATCGCAGGATTGTCAGTGAGTAATGTTACAAGAGTCCAATCACTAATGATCTTTAACCTGTTGCTATTGCTCTTGTATGATTGGTCTCCTATACAACACAGTTTGTGACTGTATCGCAGAATTGACAGTGAGTAATGTTACAAGAGTACAACCACTAATGAGCTTTAACCTGTTGCTATTGCTCTTGTATGATTGGTCTCCTATACAAAACAGTTTGTGACTGTATCGCAGGATTGTCAGTGAGTAATGTTACAAGAGTCCAATCACTAATGAGCTTTAACCTGTTGCTATTGCTCTTGTATGATTGGTCTCCTATACAACACAGTTTGTGACTGTATCGCAGAATTGACAGTGAGTAATGTTACAAGAGTACAACCACTAATGAGCTTTAACCTGTTGCTATTGCTCTTGTATGATTGGTCTCCTATACCAAACAGTTTGTGACTGTATCGCAGGATGGTCAGTGAGTAATGTTACAGGAGTCGAATCACTAATGAGCTTTAACCTGTTCCTACTGCTCTTGTATGATTGGTCTCCCATAAAACATATACTGTGACTGTATCGCAGGATTGTCAGTGAGTAATGTTACAAGAGTCCAATCACTAATGAGCTTTAACCTGTCGCTATTGCTCTTCTATGCTTGGTCTCCTATACAACACATATTGTGACTGTATCGCAGGATTGTCAGTGAGTAATGTTACAGGAGTCCAATCACTAATGAGCTTTAACCTGTTGCTATTGCTCTTCTCTGCTTGGTCTCCTATACAACACATACTGTGACTGTATCACAGGATTGTCAGTGAGTAATGTTACAAGAGTCCAATTACTAATGAGCTTTAAACCTGATGCTATTGCTCTTGTATGTTTGGTCTAATATACAACACAGATTGTGACTGTATCGCAGGATTGACAGTGAGTAATGTTACAAGAGTACAATCTAGTTTATATCTGGTATACTGTTATAAATGTCCTTTAAAATTCTTTTGATTTCATTTTAGGCAGAAATGGTGTTAGTTATTCTATATCTCGTCCCTCTGCTTTCGTTTCATCCGAAAATATCTTGGAATACGTACAAACGCATTTACAGTTAAAAAAAAAATAAAGTTGGGGATCTAAGATTGGGGTTTAAATAATATCTACAATTCCATTAAATAGTATAAATGCCAATGGTCCCTAATGAAGGAAATACTCTTGTCGCTGACATATACAGTATCCTACTGATCAACAACAATAGATTTGTTATTTTATATAATCTGCATTTACAAGTACATTTCTACTAAATTTCAAACGTCAAACCTTCAATAAATAATAAGAACAGAATGCATTTTCCAATTTTTCCAATTTAATACGCTTAAATGAGGCATTTATTACCATTTGGTTAGAGCCGTAATGCAGTAACATAGTCTGTACCTAATTCCAGTGTTTGAAGTAAATTCATTCCCGTATTCAGCTCTATCGATCCAGTAATTTTTGTGAAATAGTTGGACAGGTATCCAATAAACCATTCAACCTATCTTTATAAAATGTGTCATATTACAATATAAAGTACGACACAAATCTTAGGTAAATTATATTTAATTTAACGGTTAAAATAATTTCTCATAATAAATTTATCATAAGCTATATAAAAATCACACACACACACACACACACACACACACACATACACACACACACACACACACACACACACACACACACACACACACACACACACACACACACACACACACACAGAGAGAGAGAGAGAGTTGTTTTGCCATTTAAATTGTTATTAGTATGTGGGAATGTGGTGTATGAACGGAAGAGGCATAAGGAAGAAGCATCGCTGTAAACGATGACGGAATATAAAAAATTACAAAACATTCAACAATTATATTTTCCGATTTAATATAATGTATTATTTATGATGCATATGACAATATTACTAATTACAACATCAATATCTTAACGCAATGGATTCTACAATATTTTTTGCTAGCCAACCTTTGGCTAACACAGACAAACTGAATTGGTTTTCCCACTCGAGAGCATGCCACATATATTTGCCCGTGTGAAAAGCAATAATTCTACATGGATGCTTTTCTACAACCTACGGTGGAAACCTATATGAGGCCTTCTGGTTCGTGTAAATTATATTTCCGACCCTAACGCTGAGTTTCCCTTCTTCCCAAGATCAAGAAAGGCATTTTTTTTTATTTATGGTCATTGTAATTTACTTCGATATTATTGTTTTTTTCCATTGCTGATTTTGCCTCCTTTCTTATAACCAAACTTTTGTAAAAAGACAAATAATTTAGATTTAATAGCAGTGTTTAAATGTTAAGTAAATGTCAGACTACATTGTCTCTTATATCTGCACTTCTAGCAGCTACCCGCTCCTTTGTACGCAATTTAGTCGACGTTGCACGAGTATGACCACTACTTGTTTAAGTGAATTTTATTTCCGACGCCAATCTTGATTTTGCCTTGTTGCAAAAATCAAGAAAATACGTTAAAAGTTTATATTTATGGCTATTCTAATTTACCTTGTTAGATAGTAACATTATCTTTTAGATCTAATACTTAATATGTGATTAAAATACACAGCTAAAAGTACGGTAACAATGACACTACGCGTTTGTTTCCTTTTTAACTGGAAAAATTGTTAATATTTTAGAACATTTAGAGCCGGAATTAGTACATTAGTTCAAAAGCACAGTCCAATGAATTTTCATCTAGCATAGCTCTTGCCGACTACTTCAGCGGGAGTCTTCGATGTCAAATTCTGACCATCTTATGTTTTTGGGTATTTTGCAAAATATATAAGTACTTCTTAATCGCTGAAATCTAAAACGACATTAAAAATATTTTACTTTATAAATGTAAACAAATTTAAAATAATAAACAATGTTTACACAGAACAGTCGATAACATTAGAAATGCTCTTTTACTTAATATTTCAGAACTTTACACAGATTATGTTGCTACTTTAAAGACTAGTGGGGCGTAGGGGGTTTTTGAAATAAGAATGTGCATATATTTATCTATGTCAAATTTCAGAGCAGTCGTTTGAATAGTTCAAGGTTAAATAAAAAAATCAATTTAATTGTACAGACACATAATAATTCAAATAACGTTTAATAAATAATTAAAATTACTTAATGATGGTAATTACTGCTCATATTAAATAATTGAATGATAAAAAATTTAATTTTTTAGGCTGACGTGTCCTGCGGAAAAAACAACAAAATTTAAAAAAGACGCAAGGTACACGTACATGTACTTTATTATAAAGTGGTATAAAATTCAATTTGTTCAACCATAGATAATTTATTTTAAGCACAAATATACATCTTAACTTAGCGCCTTCAATTAGTGTTGAGCAATATGATAAACATAACTGTCTCGTATTTGCAGTTTCCAATATGCAGGCTCTTTAAAAACTGTGATCTTCAAAATTTAATTAGAGGACTAATGTTTTATACTTCTGAACATTTCGGGGTATGAAAAATTGATAGTACCGATTCTCAGACCTACTGAATATGCATATAAAATTTGGTAAAAATTGGTAAAGCCGATTCGGAGGCGTAAGTAACTAACATTGTGACACGAGAATTTATATATAAGGTATATATATATATATAATTATAAAACACATGTGCAAAACAAAATATGCAAAGTTGTTCTTTGTATAAGTTTCACGATATTTAAATTTATGATGAATGGTGATGGGAAGGCCCTAGACCAGATTTAAAAGTGAGAGCACCACAAAATAGTGTAATTACTATGCGTAGCACTACGTCCATATGGCTACACCGATCTGTTACGGGTTAAACAAAACATATTTTCTATTGTATCTTCAAAACCGCATGGAATATTCAAAATATAAAAATGTGTACGTGTGTTTTTAATTGAAAATCAAGATCTTTCTGATCTCATTATTATGTTTTTGTTTAACTATTTATGTACAAAGAGTCATAATGAGTTCATAGGTTGTGATAAATTCGTTTCTCTTAGTTTAGTCATGACGCTTAATAATTGTATAAAAGGTTTTCTGATTGCTTTTCTATAATTAGTTTAAAATACCTTTCAAATAAAATTTATGTATGTCCCGTACAATTTATGTGCTACAGTCATTTAATGGTTTGAAAAATTCTATGATTTATTTTCACTTAAAACTTATAACGAAGAATATATAAAAACATGTTCTGAAATTTTTCAGTTTTTTTAAGAATGGTAATAAATTTGAATTTTTAAATTTTTATTACTATTTACAAAGGTTTTTGATAGTTTTATTTTAGGAAAGAGATATTCTGTAAAGTTAAGTTTTTTGTGCTTTAACATTTAACAATACATTTTATATAAGTTTTTGATTGATCCACAAACTTTAACCATTCGATTTAAAATTAATTTTTGGTACATTATATCTAGATTATAATTAATAATTATGACAGATAAAAAGTCGTAGGATATTTACTATATAATTTAATTGATCTCTTTATGGTATTTTGGACAGTATCTATATATATATATATTTTTAATATAAATATGCGTAGATTGAACGGATATATGAAGAGGAACAGCCTATGGCAAATAATACAGTTACAAATTATCGGTTATAGTAATATTTATTTTAGTTAAAAGAATATCTACCACCATAAAATTGTATTTAAAGATCCAGGTAATACAGTTATGTTCATTGCTTTGTCCTTGACGATGTCACACACCCAGAAAGTCAAGTCACTCATGGTTCTGTAACAAATAAATATCAGTGTTAAATAAGGTCTGCCCACACATGATTCCCTCCCCACTGTTGTATGAGATGTTAACTTAGTTTTAATTTTTGCTTTGTTTCAATTACTCAGGATATTAAATGGAAATTTTGTTAATGAAACGTTGTTGTTGTCTTCGATAAAAGTTGTGAAATCGGAAGACAAAAAAAGTAATTTCCATGTATGGTTTTAGCGCAAAATCATAACAGTTTTGAACAGATTGTATGCATTAATTCTGTCTTATTGATAAAGTAGAAATTGTTATGACTAGATATAATAAGAATTAGTTTTATTTGTGTTACTTGAAACCTTTAAGTAAATTTAATTTAATTGCAGGTTGATTCAAAATAATTTTTTTTCTCAGTGATGATTTGGTTTACATTTATTAGCAAACAGCCTCCTGGCCCGGATAGATTCCAATGAGCGATTTTTAAAATTTTCCCTAGGTATATAAAGCTACCAGACTTTAAATTTACACTAAATTTGAACCCAAATGAACGTTACTAAAATGCAACAAGAGTGCACTGAAATAAAATCTTGTCACCAAACTGTAACGTTGATTCTCAACTGCATTATTATTACATAAAGAACAGGGGAAATCAAAATAGTTTAAATAAATATTAATAATCGTAGGATTTTTCAAAATTTACCTTGATTCTTTTTGACCTAATTACATATAAATTTTAGTATTTTGATTATATATTTGGCATACTATCCTAATTTTGAAAATTTCAAATTGTCCTCTGTCATTTCAAATGAGAAGTGTTTTATAGAAACTGCTATTTTATTAGGCATAACGACCACTTTGTATTCCGTTTTCATTCAGTGTGTCTTTTGTTATTTATAATTTTGTTATTTATGCTATTTCATTTTTGTGATAAATTTAAAGTAATTTCATTAAATTTATAAAAACGATTATTACAGGAAGCATACCTGCGCACTACAATAAAAGAACTACAGCTTGTTACTAGCATTCGGAATTGTAAATGTGTTCATATAAAGACTGGTAGACAATTATTATTTTAAGTGCCATCTGGATTCGATATATGCCACACTTTAAGGTGATTTTAGTTCAATCCACAAGTTTCCAGAACTACTACATATTAGTTATATTATAACTGTAAGGCATGTTTAATATCATAAAATATTTCAAAAACGTTTTCAAGGATTTCTCTTTTTTTTAATTGTTTGGACCAAATACACAATTAGTCCAAATAGCTCAAATTATCTATTTTGCGATCAAAACTCCCAGTACATGTATGAGGTAATACACTTAATTACACGAAATTAGTGCTATTTAAACGAAAAAGGAATTAAAAATGCCAGTTGTAGCTAAATACTGAAATTTGACTAGTCACAAATAGTGTAAATATTTACGGATTGTATAAAAAAAGGGATGTGCTGCCATCAGGGTTTAAGGTGGCTAGGTGACTGATGCTGGACAGGGGTTCAGAAGTGGAGTCTACACGGTACAATCCTTCATCGATAAACTTGGAGAAGTGGCCGAGAACGTAGAACATTGGGTTCTTGTAGAACTCGTCGGCCGAGGCGTTCATTATGACGGGGGCGTCCTCAGGGCCTGTGGCCGGAAACACCGGGCCTCCTTCCGTGTTCAGGGCCATGTTCCAATCGATGAATCCGATAGACATATGGTTAAAAACCTGTTCAAATAATTAATTACTATAGAAGTTGATACAAAAAAGTTTAAATTACATTAAAATTGGATTTTAACTTGCAATGTTGTACTTTTTACTAGTTATTTGGTTTACGGTGAACAATTTTATATTCCTTTAGTTGTGTTGACTGAAAAAGTATGTTGAGTATTTATTAGGGTTTTAAAATATTTATTCTTATGAGTAAGATAAAGTTATGTGCATTGCTCACGTCTATTATGTCTTCAGCATACAATCCACCCCGCGTCCATGACCCGAGATCAACTACTTTGGTAGATGAAAGAGTTGAACATTATATTAGCCACAAATAATATGCTAATTTAAAGGAAACATAATATTTTGTTATGACTGAGCTGGAATCTTAAATTTTTTGGTGAGACATACTAGAGCTTGGTCTACAAGGTAACCAAAACTGGTTGCCACTTCTTTCCTCCTATATGTTCATTTCAAGGAGAAGCTGGTGTTCTTTTGTCAAATAGCTGTTCTATAATCACCAGTAGATTTATTTCTAGCCTTAACCATTTGCTTCTCAGGTTTCTCACCATAGGAAACAGTAATTACGGATTAAGTTCAGTGATTTGTCAAGCACCAAGTCTTGGTTGGTGAAAGGTAGGAGACTGCTTGTCCACCGCACTGTACGTAAGGGTTTGTTCTTGGGCAGCCACAGCCTTTGCCGCAGTTGCAGCAACCCAATCCAGCAGGTAATTTCCTACTGAGAATCATGGTTTACGTGCTTAGCAATTTGAGCCCCAGGCGTCCACGTTACACTAAAGTAAGTGTCAAATCATTACCCCTAATTTTCACGTGAAGCTGATTTTGTAAACATCGCTAAATAAGCTAAACATGTAGTATTGATATTTAATGTTCTTTATCGCTACGTCCAACTGACTCAAATCTTTGTTTAACTTTAACATTTTCTTGGAAATGGGATTTGAGTAAATTTTGCGTTTATCGCTTCCGTATCCCGTGCTCTAATACTTGTAAGATACTTAACTGATAAGGTAACACGGGTATTAATAATATGTTGTTATCACACCAACAAGTATCTCAACTCTAGAGAATAGTACTTAACCTCATTGTCGAGTACAGATTTGTTTTAAGTGACAAATAAAGAGATTAGTTAGCATGGATTTATAAAGAAATACCTTTTAACTTTTACATTTTCTTTTGTCCATTTAGAACAAAGAGATTGGATTTTCTTCATAAAGTTAAGTTATTATTAGATAAACACGATTAGATTCTCTTCATGAAAGATGTAGACGGATTACTTTTGTTTGTATGCTCGAAATAAAATCAAGTTTCAAACCATAAGTAAAAAAAATCAAACAGGAAAGTGTATACTGAATAAAACAGAGATGCATAAGTTTATACTATTAACACTAGAAACTTTTATAAGCAAATGTGAAATCTTATGCGTAATATTTCATAATTACGCATAAAAATGGAGAGCGAAAGTGTAGCTGTCTACAAACAGAGGGTGAGTCGATGGTTGTACCGCATTGGCTGGGAGGCTGCTGAGAGGCTGTTGCGTTCTCCTTATTTTTAACACAATTTTCTTTTCTTTTAGTACAATTACTAGTAACATGTCAGCATCGCATATTCTGATGGCTACTCCAAACTTGGTAATCTAATTATTCTAAATAGTACAAAGTTATTATATACTTTAGAATATATTTATATTACTTAACTTTTTTTAAATTATAAACCTACAATGTATATTTAATTAAGTACCATGTGTAAGAAGTTTTTTTATTTTTGTATTTTTAGATTAATGTGTGCAACTGTTCCGTTGAACTCTCCCCGCTCACAGACCTACAGTCTTTGCGGGAATTATTCCTGTATTTTAATTTGTATTTCTAAAGTGTGCATTTGTTTTAAGGAATAAATGTTGATTTGATTTGATTTTGAATTTTTTGGTGGTTTTTTACTCAAGACACATTTTAGCAAGACTAGGGGTAATTTTAATTGGACTTTAATAATAATTTATAAATGTATATTGCCATTTCTACAACTTTTTAATTTTTATAAACATTGAATCACAAAATTACTTGCTCCACCGGCACTTCGACCCGGATCTCTCATTTTTTTGAGTGAATGCGCTAGCACTAACACCACAGAACCCTTATTTTTTACGTCTCAATTATATTTTATTTTGTAAACTAACATATGATCCGAAGGCCAAATACTTGTGGTAGTACTTTAATTAATTAAATTTCAACAAACATTGAATATAAAAACGTACATGACGGAGCAAGTATATATATATATATATATATATACATACGGTCCATTGACAAGAGGATGCACGCTTCTGTATAAATAATGAACTTATTGTACTTCTTTAGGCCTACGATCTCGTCCAATATTTCCGGAGACGTTTCACTATCCTCGTACCAATGCACGGAGACTCCATCTATGTACTCAGCCACATCTGGGTCTGCCATCACCTGCGCAGAGCACATACATACATTGACAAGAGGATGCACGCTTCTGTATAAATAATGAACTTATTGTACTTCTTTAGGCCTACGATCTCGTCCAATATTTCCGGAGACGTTTCACTATCCTCGTACCAATGCACGGAGACTCCATCTATGTACTCAGCCATATCTGGGTCTGCCATCACCTGCGCAGAGCACATACATCAAATCTTATATCAATATTAATCTCGGAGTTTCCAATTGAATATGAAAGCCATAAATTGGAAGTTTGTACAATGATGATTGTTCTTTAAGAGGCCATTTTTAAGACAATCAGCCATTTTACAATCTGAAAGTTTAAATTATTATAGACTTAACAGTAGCTGAGACATTGCAATCATTTGAGGAAGCATGGTTTAGAGAATATGATACTTTTAGAGTGCGACTGGAGGGGAAAAAATAATCTGTCATTGACTGATAGAATATGATTCATTTGCAGAGAAGAGCAGAGGAGAAAGCAAGTTGAAGAAGAAGAATTACCCACATTACATCAAGTAAGTGTTTGAGTTTGATGCAGAGGTGACAGGGATGGTAGAAATGTTATGAATGCGATTTTTCATAGTAATGTATTGGAACACAAGAGACCATCATTTATTTAATGAGTGAATATTGTATTTTATTAGTTTTTTGAATAAAATTTGTATTATAAATTACATTTAGGTGAAAATAAAATCTCTTATAACATATTAATGATTGAAATAAAGTTCAAATGTTGAAAATATGTATTAGGCTACTCCAATATATATATATATATATATATATATTCTATGATTGGTCCCTTTCCAAAAACTGAGGATGTAGGAATCATATCACCATTTTTACACAATAGTTAGCATCCTCTGAGATCAGTTTTAAGAAGAGATATGCCAACTAAAAAGAACTTTTATTAAAACATATATCTATTTATGTGACAACAATATACTTCATGTTATGTTTCCACGGTTGTGCCTTACTTATACGATAATCATGATGATTGTAATTATTTGACATCTCCCTAAGAAGAGTTTCTACTAGTAAACGTACATTGAATTTGAGGAAAATTATATTGTCTAAATCACACACTGACGATCATTATGGCGATTGTCATGAAACAAATAATATTTCTGTCCGTCAGCTGAAATAATACATCCTCCTGACTAACCCTGATTTATCAATCTAATACTACAAATATTCAATACTATTAAACATTTTTATAGAATAATAGTGTTGTAAAATGTAAGTAAGTACCCTGTCTATCCAGTACTTCAAAAACTTGCGGCTATCCTCAAAAGTGAAGATCTTGGTCTTATTAAAGGGCGAAGCGCGCAGGAGAGGCTCCAGGTGCTCTTTTACTAACACCCGATGATCCACGGGCATAAACATTAGACCATTGATTTTGTAATTTGGGCCTATATATATTGGGTTTGAGGGTTCATTGGAGATTGAAAAACCCCAGAAGTCTATCCCTTCTTACTTGTATTCCTCCAGGAATCTGGAAAAATATTTACGTTAAACAGTCACGATAATATGTTTTAAATTACTTTAGATAGTATATGCTTGAAAAAACACATAACAATAAATACAAATTTATTAAAACTAATTACGATCGAATTATAAACAATGATAAGATATTTACAAACCGTAAAAAGTAATTAGCCCAGTAGGCCCAGTACTCTTTCTTCAAGTACCCTGGTAGATAGTTATCGTTGGTTTTTGTCCAATTAGGACTGGTCCATGGACTTGCGACCAAGTACAAACTGCGTCGACTGACCCCCTTTGCTGCGTTGATAATTGGAATCTAAAACATTGTAAATGTGACGTAAGTGAGAGTAAATATTATATTTTATTCAGTAATATTAGTTATCAGCAATGCATTGGTTACGTATATTGGTTAGGGTTTCATTGGAGCAGAACGAACCACGAATCACTTAGTTAACTAACATAACTCTTGAATTTTGTAAACTTTGATAGAAAAGTATTTAAGCCCATATAATAAACCTATTTGGAAATAAATAAATACCTAGAGTACACGTCGATTCATCAATATACGGTGAGAAATAGTCTGAAATATTCGGAAAGATTAAAAAAGTTAAAAGTACTTTTCTCAGAAACTAAAAACACATTTAGTATTGAAAATTGTAGTATCCAGGGATTAAAAGTAATTGAGTAAATTAACTTATTTTCTAACATTTTGTACTATATAATACATTTTTCCTTAAATGTTATCACTTAATTTATAATCTCTGGTATGAAGTGTACCAACCATAATATAAAATCAATCTAAATAATCTCTTTCCTCAATTCGAATAAAAATGTTTATTTGTAATGAAGACAAAATTTATTTGCAATAATAAACATTGGAATCAATAGAGCTTACTGACTAAGGCAAATGTACGTAATTGCGTTGATAATTGGAGTCTAAAACATTGTACATATGGGGTAAATGAGGATAAATATCATATTTTTTCGGTAATATTAGTTATTAATAATAAACTCCTGTCTAAAACAAAGAACTGAATGTGATAAATGACTGAATACGTAATGTAGCAATCAAACATATATTTTTATGTCACGACGAGGAATGGGACTTTACGATGAATATACCTACAACACCGAGCAAAATTTCATTCCTTGTAACCATTATCCATGAAATTGGTCACGCTGTAGGCCTGCAGAACTCATCTGTTAGAAATTCAGTAATGATTCCGACCATCTAGATGCCGTCAGGTGACAAAAACTTGGACAATTAATATTATTTTGATAGAGACGACCAGCTTGCTATCCAGATTTTGTACGGACAACCGATTTTGTTGTCCTTTTTACCGTCACACTTTACTAATGTCTCGGCCGTTCACCAGTGACCGAATGGGGTTGTGGCAATGATTGTGGGCAGATTTAAATGTACTTCCCGGTGATCTAGGCGTTATAAAGGGATGTGTAAGGTATATACATTGTCGTATTTATTTTATAAGAAACAGTTACGTGCTTAACAGTTTCACGAGTTTACCAGTACTGTTACTAAAGCGGAGGTTGACATCTTTGATGTACTGCAAATTATCTGTGTGAGTGATCGCTTCTCAAACAGTTGTATACCGTGATACGCTACATAAATGGCGAAATATCAGCCTAAATTAAACAGATTGAAACGAAACTTCAAGCAAGGATAAGGTATCATATCGATTGCTCTGAAAAACGTAGGATCGGCTGTAGGATCTGTATTCAATAGGGCAATTGATGTATTCCCTGTCGAGCTCCATCTACCCGGGAATTTCCAATACTGTGGTCCAGGGACATTTTTGGAAAGCTGATTAGCTAGGGGATAAGGGTATCAACCCTCTGGACCAACCCTGTCCAGTTCACGATATAGCGTATTCAAGAGAAACGTATGGAAGCCGACACGGAATTGGGCAAGAGAGACTGGGAAAAGAGTCAAATCAGCAGACGCGAATGTCGGGGAAAGAGCAGCAGCCCTAGCGGTAACCGGATCCATGAAGGCTATAACCACTCTCGGTGGTGGAAAGAGACGGAAGAGCAAGCGAGGTTCAAACGCAAAGGTCACGGAATGTACCTCAAAGTGTATTCGAAGAGAGGTGGTGGATTAAGAAAGAAGAGGATGCGTTGCTATAAAAAGCCGATACCAATAAAGCCATTAACAAATTACGAAGTAGTACGTTACGCAAAACTACTAAACATTCCAAATTTCCGAGGAGTATATATGAGAGACGCTCTACCAAAAGACCAGCGGTCGGATGAATCAGCTATTATAAATCTCGATAGTTCGACCGGTGAAGTACACATTGGGTATGTTACAGGAAACGAGATAACAGAGTTTACTACTTTGACAGCTTTAGCAATCTAAGACCACCCCAGGAGTTCATATCCTACTTAGGACGAGGTGTAAACGTACAGTATAATTACGAGAGAAGACAGTGTGAGGGACTCAGTAGTCCTGCGGGCACTCGTGTTTTAAAGTTTCTCATAATTATTTTTTTTCACTTAGTGGAGCTGGTATCCTGCGAAGACTTCTCTCCAATGAATGTGAACCCTTCAGGCCAAAGACAATCCACAGAAGACCTCTCGGATTTCTACAGGCGACATAGGCATACCCCACCGATGGTCTCTCCCCATCAGTAGCGGCTCCTTCCACTCAGGCCTGCCACCCTTCCCTCATCCTGGGGGTCACAATTCTCTATAGAAGTCGAAGTCACCTCGCCGCCAGCCCTACGTATAGTAGGTTTCACTACCTACATTTCCCTCGTCCCTCCATAGCACGTCATTTATTTATATCTTTACTTATGTTTCAGGAAATAGATCTGCTCTAGGTGTCCTACATGTCGCGAGCTAATTGTGGGTACGATTACCATATAACCCCTGGTAGTGCAGTCATTGAAGCGAAAAATACGGTCTTACCTCCGAATTTTTTTACTGTGAACCGATTTGCATGAAATATTTGGGAATTAGGCTCATCTTACCCTTAACTTCAAAAGTGAAAATGATCTGAACTCCGCCTATTTATTTTTAAGGGGTGTAAACAACCCCTTAATGGAAAAATCGACATTGAGCCATTTATCGCTACAAAACATGTTTAATAGAAAGTGGTGAAATTGTAAAGTGTTTTCTAACACAATTACCTCATATTAAAATTATTTTCAACCCCTTGAAAATCTTACAAACCCTTGCAAACAACCCCTAAAATTGAAAAAATCACAAAAAAATACTTTGGTATGACATAAAAAAGATGTAAGTATAGAGTAAGTAATATGTTATATTCTCTATAATAATTATCAAATTTTTAACCCCCTTTCAACCCTTGAAATCTACCTCTTGATAAAAATATTGTTAAAAAATTGTTTTTGATAAAATGAAAAGGATTTATATATTATTCCACACTCTCGAAAATGATTATCATATTCTTAAGCTTTTCTACCCTTAAAACTACCCCTAAATTAAAACAGTAAATATATATGATTACATATTTTAAAAATAATTTAATTTAGAGTAAAAAATTGCCATTTATTGAATAATATATTTACAAATTTTATAAAATTTCACTCAAATGTGTTATATATATACATATAAGAACGTTGGTATGTATTCATGCCTACGTTTCCAAAATATATGAGCCATATTATGTATATATATAAATATATATACACATTACAATAGTTTTGGATCTCTATTATACTGCGTACTTTCACATGGCTCCAAATATTCACAGTCCGAAATTTTCAGTTACTAAGCAGAAAAAAAAATATGATAAGTTTTTTTGACCATAAACTCCTTTAATTTTTCATGCTATCACAATTTAAAAAAAAACCATTTTAAAGGTAATTAAAAGAGCTACAACATCCTTCATTGCAATATATAGTAAAAAACTTTTTCTCAAACGGTGAAGGGTTAAAGGGCTTAAGAGAGGCTGTGATTGCGCTGCTACGCGCTCTTTAAACAATCATATTTCCGTCAATTTTTGTTTGACAGAAAAATCTAAAAATCCAAATTGTTTGTCAGAAATATACCTACATTTTTCATCCCTACACTTTTATACGTATATGTCGTCATTTTTTAGATATTATGAAAAAAGGTGTTTTTTTAAAAAAATTTGAATCTTTTTTTAATCGTGACTTTTTTGAAAAAATATGTGTCCTGAAGCAGCCAAACTGATAAAAATCTATCAAAATCTTCATAATAAAGTAGATTCTAGCGGAATACGATTAATTTTAATTTTTGGTGGAAATGGCATTATGAAACCCATGATTTAAAAGAAAAAAACATTAGATGCTCCTCTTATTTGCAATACAGTCTCACTTATTTTACGTGCAAAAGACTTTTAATAGTGCTCATTTTAAAGCTTATTTCAAGCACTATAAAAAACCTCTTTTTAATTAGAATGCCTAAAATGCATCTGCTCGCCGCTAGATGGCATTGACCACATCGATTAAATTTCAGACAAAATAAAAAACGGCTTTGATTTTTAATATTAGCTTAATATGCACTCTTAGAAGTACTTTATAAAAAACCAAAATATGGTTCATTGTTGTACCTGCTACAATTGTGTTCTTTATACAATTTTCGATTGAAAACGTATATTTTTGGAGATATTTGGAAAAAAAACCGATGAAAAACGTAAAAAAATTGCGAAATTTTCAATTGCCACTAACTTGAAAAGTACTGGATTTTTTTCGAAAAACGTTATAGATGATTTTTTGCTTACAATTAGGCCTTCTATTGATATCCGAGGTTATTTGAAAAAAAAAAATATTCACCCCCGAGAAAGGGGTGGAAACCACCCCCAGGGTGGTTGCGGAGTTCAAATCATTTCAACTTTTGAATTTTAAGGGTAAGATGAACCTAATTCCAAAATTTTATGCAATTCGGTTCACAGTAAAAAAATTCGGAGCAATAATGCTTCAATGACTGCTATGGGATAGATCTATCTCTATCATAATTTTTAAACATTCTTCAATTGGTTCGAATATTCAGTCAAAAGTTATCTTCCCATATTTACTTTCCAAGTGACGGGACCATTGCCCAGACGTAGGGTGTCTACCAGCGCTCTGGCCCGATTCTTATACTGGACAATACTTAACCTATACGTAATACGAGTGTACCGAAACCACACTCAGACCAATAGATGAGTTTAATATTTACAATACTTTAGAACATCGTGATAGTTGAATGACCGCCGTTAACACTGTTGCAAACCAACGCTCGCACATAGGCATCGCCATATTGGTTCGCACCTAGAAAAGTAAGGTTATGGTTCTGCCAACCAACATTCCTTTTAATAGCATTAGAGCGTGAGAATCCACCAAACCTCTTAATTTACCAATAATCCCAGGAATATGGAATATTTTGATATGATAAGAGTGTGAGGAGGGATATTCTCCTTCACGAATGAGGGGTTTTCTCATGCATCCTGTGACGTCATATGGCGGGGCTTAGCCGCCCATTTTAGATCACGCGAACCCTTTACCTCGGCCAATCAGAGGCCAGTCCGCAAGGGGGGTACAACTACTACACAATCTGAAAATTTTAATGTAAGATGAAAGAGACTGTACTTGTTCTAATATATATTATGCTTCTGGAATATTAAGTGTTTCTTGAGCGAATTTTAAGAATATTTTTAGAAATTAATGAAAACTTCAACCTTGTATTCGAAATCCTCCTCAGCCAGCTGGAAATGCTCCAAGGTGACGTCACCAGGAGTATCATCGTACGTGTAAGTTCTGGTGCAGAAGTCAGATGCTGCTATCGGAACTCTGGCCAACCTTGTACTCGCTCCCGTTTGTTGCAAAGAAGGAGCTGCAAATATATGTGTGTATTTATTCATTTGTTACAATACTTGATGCTATGATAACGTGAACTCATATAACTTATCTCAAATATCTCACAAATCGTCATACGAATTTAGATAATTGTCTTTACGCAGGGCGAGTTGAAAACCTTATAATTCCGACCGTAGAAATCAGTGACAATCACTTTATGTGACATAATAGAATCCCAACTAATCTCTTTCACTATAGACATGTACGAGTACCAATTCACAACTAGGTGATTGATTAATTTTAGTGCCAGTTGTTTTACAGTGACTCTGTTATGCCATTAAATAACATACGTCGCTAAAATCATTACACAAATTCTAAAATTTGTTTATTTTTTGTAATAATGTTTCTATTTAGTCATTACTAATATTTGAACTTACTTCAAGAGATTTCTGTCCAGCGCTGTGACTGAGATTCTTCAGGTTGATGCAGAACGAGTCAGTGAAAGAACTCCCGATTCCCCTCAACCGTTGGTAAGTGTGACTTGTGTTTATCGTGATTTTAATTAAATCTTCTGAAAATAATTACATTTTAACTCTACATTTGAAGTACTGCCTAGCCAGTTTATTACTTAATATAACATATGTTTGGAAAGTATCTCCAATCCTTTCACTGTTATGTAAGTAGAATAAACTAACGTTATTCTAGTTTATAAGAAAAACAAGTACTGTACAGTGTGTAAAGCAGATTATACATAACTATAAATCTGGTTGTGACATATAACATTACATAAGGAATACAATGCACTCACTATGTAACAACTTTGTATTCAAGACAAAATTTTTACTCATTTCTCGAATAAAAAACGAGGGATTCAAACAAATTCAGGTACCCTATCGAAAACATTATGGCAATTATTTAACCACATGTAATAGCCTTTCCAATCTTGATAGAGAAAGGATAAGGATCAGATAAAAGACACGAATGTCACTGAGAAGAAATAGGCCTAAAAATATTAAATAATTTGATCAAAAACTAAGTTATTATTACAAATCACTCTTTCAAATGAACATATTTTAATAATTTTCTTTGATACTTAAAAGAAATAAAAGTAGTTCTTGGCAGTATACAATACCAGACAAGCTGATGGGAAGTGTGGACGCGTTCTGTACAGTGCCCCAGCGAAAGTTGTAGCCCGGCGTGTGGTTGCTGGTGAAGATGTGAGAGAAGTTCTCAGTGGAACGAGAAGGGTAGGTGAAGGTGTCACAGTAGGTGGCGTTACAGACGCACACAAACCCGCTGTCTCCGAATCGTGCTGCGCATGGCACGTCGGCATCTAGTTAAAAAAAAAAATACTTTGAAAATGGTAAAAAAAATTATAGTCAAAGGGGAAATGAAATTTTTCTAGAGTGATTATGTATGGTTCTTTTAAACCCACATCGAAAGTGTTAAGGCTATCTAGGAAACATCTAATTAGAACAGTATTGGTAGCAATGTTCGTCACTGAAAAGACTTTTCAAAACATTATTAATTTACTTATAAATTAACGATTTCGTACTTTACAGATATTATCCTAAAATATTGTCCAATCATCTTACTCCAATATGAAGGAAAAAAGTTTTCAGCTTAATCGCCATATTATTACATAACAACTGAATAAACCCGAAGTCTATACTTTGCTGGAGCGACCTTCACAACATTTGTCAGAACAGAATGAAAACGTTAGGCATAGCATTACTACCAAAGCTTCTCGTTGGAAACTCTGTGCGGGCTTGACAAGTGCAACTTTCAAAACTTTTCTGATACATCTGTTTGTTTTATAAGATAAGAAAATTAGAATTATTTTTTTAAATATACTTTTAACTATTGTATTTTGCAATGATTAAGTATGCAGTGCTTGATCAATTGTGTGATGCAAATATCGAAGACAATATTATTATCTGTCCTTTAATACGGATTTAATTTTAACTGTATATCTTAATAAGTATGCAGTGCTTAATCAGTAGTTCAATGCAGTTATTAAAGATAAAGTTACTATCTCGCTTTTGCTACATTTTTAATAACTTTTATAATAAAACCATCATATTTTTGATTTTTGACAATAGTTATCTCAGACCTGCATATATAAGTATATTCTTCAACAAGGCATCCAAGCAAACTCAACTGCAGCACCATAAATATGTTAGATTGGAAGTAGATTACAATGACTGTAAGTAGACGCTTTGTGACCGTGGTAGGATTCTCAGAACTTTGCATGTATATATATATATATATATATATATATATATATATATATATATATATATATATATATATATATATATTCTTGTACGGAGATACAAAGAAACCATAACGTTGGCATCGTAAATGTATTTATTTCAAACCAGAAGTGATCATACACGTGGAAAACTAAACAGAGCCATGAAGTTAACAGTTTGAAAATAAGAAACTTTGAATCACTCATGTTATAAGGTGTTAATTTAAAGATAAGTGGCAAAAACATTTATCCGAATTGCTAAGTATTAATGCAAATTGAGAAAATAACAAAAGACATAAACATATGAAGTCTTCGCTTGACAATAAAGACGCGTATTCCTCCAAGAAGGATTTAGAATGAAGTTTAACATGAAGGGTTATAATATAATCATAATTGTATGATTGGTGATGTAAGCTCTTAAACTCTAAAAGCTCTCTTATGATTGGTACATGTTATAAAACTATATGTTTCATTTAAAAAGTAATAGAATGTTTGAATGTAAAGTCGTTTATTTTTGTTTGTTTATTTTTACCACAGGCGTTTACCACATTGCGGGTCACTATGACAGAGGTATAAGAACCTTTTTGCATGGAATATTTATTATATAATACAACCACATTCAGATGGTAGTTAATTATTTATTGTGAATCCACCACCTCAAATATTGTTAAAATGTTATTATTTTTAGAAACGCTTTTGGCCATAATATTGAGATAAACATTTATTATATTAACATTTTACGTTATAATAAACATATTTTACATAGATTGAATTGAGAGATTAATTTATATTTTGACTTTATTGCACGTGTTCGTGTTTTGGTACCACCTGACACACTAATCGGTACAATAGTGGCGTAGGTAAATACATGTACTATAAAAATTACAGTTGTGAATTAAAGTTATGTGTATATCTTGACTATTTGTGTATAAATATTGAAATTTTCACGTGAATAAATAAAACCTTTGGTTCTGCATTCCTGCATAAATTTTAAATACGAATTCTTAATCAAAATAAGTGTTATAACTATTATCAGTATAGTTAATGTTTATCACTATCAACTAGTTGTATAAAGTTTATAAAATCATAAACTTAAATGATAAACTCGAAACAAAGAATTAAATTAGGTTAACACGTTTCATAAACTGAATTATTTGTTGTCAATTCCTATGATTGCTTTGTGTTTATATCACACGATGTTATCGAAAGTGATTGAAACAATTAAATTGTTAAATATAACAAATGTATGAAGTTGGAAAAAATACATTACGTTATAACTATTTATTCATCCTAACCTGTTGTCAAAGGCGTAATAAAGTTGTAACATACAACGAAGAATAATAAAACACTGATTTTGGTTTTAGTATTCATGTTTATGTCACTGAGTGATAAGAACTACATAGTAATTCCGCGTTTTGTTAAACACTTCAATGTCCCACTCAACCTTTGTTCTACTTTTGATAACCTTCGAACTACTTCAGATTCACCTGTTTATTTATCACTTATTGAGCACCTTTTAAATAATGGAGTTTGTTATAAATCACTAGAAGTTTTAAAGAAATGTTACAACACGCATTTGGGTCGTGAATCTGGAAATTATAACAATATTAAAATTACTGTAAATAGCGCTTGTGTAGATTATTTACTGGTGTGTATGATATCTTATCTTAAATCTATAAGAAAAAACAAATCTATGTTTTTACCCTCTGTTTTGCCCTTAAACCCGAATCTAAACAATGTCATCGAGAGGGGGTTTAACATTTTTACGCCATTTTAAATTCTTACTTTGCAGGAAGGATGTTAATATTCTGTGAGAGTTTACCTGAAGGTATACACGAGTAATTGTCAAATTCCGGTTGACACGTTGTTGTAAAAGGGCGCATTATTATTTAACAGACTTTCTCGTGCCATAAAACAAATTTTCACCTAGGCTGCTTTGAAGAGACGGCTGAAGGAATACATTGGTGACTAAATGTCTTATAAAGTTGGAGAAGTTTTGAGTCAGTAATTTTCTTAATGTATGTAAAATGGTTTATAATGTATATAGTAAAATCTTGCTATTTGTGCTAAGCTTGTCTTGAAAGACAATAAGTATTATAAAATATTAACTCAAAACTACAGTTGTACAATTTGGACTAAAATTTCAGATATGCAATGTGTCATTTAATATTATTAACGTGATGTAATCTAATTAATTAATTATAATACGATTGAATAAGTACCAATTCCTTGAAAAGGTAGGTTCGCGGGGCTCAGTGCACAATTATAAGCTATAAGTAATTTTATTACTGACATATAGATCGACAGACAATCATACCACAAACATAATTTTCAACCCCCCCCCCCCTCTCATAGAACTCATGCTATGTTTATGTAGAAATAAAGTTTCATGCCAAATTTAAAGATGAAATCTTTCTCGAGATATCTTACAACATGATACATTCTCATTTTTGGTCATGAAAGTGGGATTCATAATAATTAAATAATAAAAGTCTAACACCAAATAATCATAAATTTATGGTCTATTTGTTGAAATCGTTGTGTGTTATATGTCACACGTTTACCAATAAGACCAATGTAAAGATATTCGCCAACGCTCAGCCAAATCCCATGTAATGACATGAATTATCATCAAACTCGATGTTCCTCCAGCGTATAGAAATGACGCTGTATACACAATTCAAAGTCCTGAGGTTCTTTCGTTTTAGAGATGTCGTACGGACAGACAGACAGAAATTAAATTGGTCCAGCCCCTCGAGTAATAGGCTTCGCTAACGGTCAGCCAATACCTAACGCCTTTATAAACAAGATTTTACATTGCTTTAAAGCTTTTTCCCATTTTTGCCGGGATATATTTTTTTTGGCTTTGGTTGACTACATAAAATTACGTTTCTCATACAAACAAAGATAACTCGTAATCTAACATTATATTGCGTTAAAGATTACAGATTAGTATTGTTTTCTACTACTATAAATCTCAGATTTAGTAACGAGACAACGCTCGTTAAAGTAAGCTATCTCTCAGCGATATCTTCTTCTGTTTACCTTTGGTATCATACAGATTAGGGATATACAAATTCTGCTGTTAATCAACAACATTCGTAGTTTGTAACATAAAGTTCATTATAAACTTAGCAAACTTCGAGTATCAAAATCATCTCTAACAATCATTAGAACACTACTATAGTTATTATTACAAGATAAAAGTTTATCTATTTATAGACCATATGCCAGGAAAAATGTTCTGTACTCATAATTGATTGAATACCACTCAAATACTTTCAAATATAATTACACCGAACTTCAATTAGGTAAAGCTGTTGCTATTAAGATTCCTTTTATATTTATCAAAAAATACATAAAACCAAAGTTACATACACGCAACAACCAAACACGCATTTGTTTGGTTTTGTAGGTGTTTTTTTTTAGTTTCTAATTGTACTGTAGATACTAGTTGTAATACGCTTATAGTATACTTATGTTAATATTGAAGTGTAAGGCAGATAAAAAGGCTGCAAATTTAAGACTGTGGAATCAAAATCGATTCTCTAACTAACCCATGGTTTCAATAGAAATAGATTTGATAATTTAGAACCTATCAAATATATTTGTAAATAAAATTGTATTGAAATTCAAACATTACCTATGGGTTATATATAATTTTAACCAACTAAAAAGGATAAAATTAAGAGTTACAATTTAAGCTGTTTCTATGATTTTTGTTTCGTCTGTATCTGGTTTATTGCCTGAGAACACCGACCAATTTTAATTAATGGGTCACACTATTCTTTTCACATTTGGACCAGAATATAACCAGGAAACCCTTTTGTAAGCAACGCATATACCTTAAGGAAAGCCAGACAACGTAAATACCATATTTTGGTGGGTTTTCTTAAAATTACTAAAACTCAATTAATTACAGGAAAAAATACTTTTCGTTTTTCCAGATTTACGATGACATTCCTATTGGATGGAATATGTATACTGTCCTAGTGCAATGTGACAGTGTTGAGTGAGGAGATTGAAATTGTTTAGATAACCATATGTTACATCAGAGGTACTGTGGCAAGCTCTCCGTTTTACATTACGGTTACAGATGACTTTGTTATAGTAGTATTTTGATACACAACATGGAAGATCGAGGTAAGTAAGTTACCCAGATGTTTTTTCTTCCATTGTCTCTCACTTGTCTAACGAGTGCTATGGAAAATCTCGTTGTGTGTGAGTGTTCCGAGTAACGCCGCTGTTGGAGATAACATGGTATCTAACCTAAAACAGCGAGACAGGAGAGAGTGCAGAGATTAAATGTTTGCAAATAAATACACATAATCTCAAAAATATCTATGTACCTAGACCTGAAAAACGAATTTTATTGAAAGCTTGTACCAAATCAGCTTTTTTTTCATTTTTCATTTTCAAATCATTTTCTAAAGTGGCGCCGAATTTTATCTCGACTAAAAGTATCGAAGTGAAAAATTGGATACAGTTTGAAGGTTAAATAAATGTGTAAAAATATATTTTACTTGGAACGTGGTCTTATGTATTTAACGCTGCCATTGACTTACTTCACTGGTAAGATAGATCAAATAGTTGTATTTAATTTATGAATCATACACTAATAGAGATTGAACACTCTTATAAAGCATAAAGATATTCTCTATGTATCGTTCAATACGGTATAACTATCGATATCAAACTACCGTTTTTCTATTGTTATAATTTTAAATACTAAATCCCGTAACTGCTTCATTTGGCTACTTAATAAATATTTAACATTGTATTATTTTGAGGATTTGCAATAGAGGAAAATTGTCTCTATAACGGATAAGCTTTAAGATTAATAATTTTATATTGTATACTTTTCTTAAAATTTGGCGTCGTCTTAAACATATTGATATCGTCTTTCAATAAACTTTATATTATCAAACTAAAACTATTTGTGAGTTTTAATTTCATTCCATTTATTAATAACATTTTATCAAGGTTCTTAATTCTCTTTATTTTTTTTTTTAAGTTTGCATTATTCATTATTATAAATAGTTTAGGATTACCGTGGTGTACATAGTTTGTGTAGTTACTAGTTCACCCTAAAGTAATATTTATTTTATAAATGTTGATCACATCTTTTTCTTACGAGCATTTTTTGTCAGGTGAGATGTAACAAACATTAAATTGGAACCATTGAACTTTTTTCAATGTTAACTTTTATTATCAGCAACATGGATTTTCATAATTAATTATCAAACAAAGAATACTTTTTTTTAAATAGCAATCTAAATATGTATACAAAATTTTAACCTCTTACGATGAAACAAATCAAGAAATCTAATCAAATTCAAATAAAATAATTGAATTAATTATATAATTTAATTTAAAGGTTTTTATAGTAACCAATTAATCAATCATCGGAAATAGCACAACAAAACCGTTTACTTTTCTCTTATGTTGAAGAGACGATAATATTCCGAGATTCATTGTTATGTACAAGTACAAAGCATTCCACAGCAGTAGTAAACGTCAAAATGGTTCATGTAATTGGTTTGGCTAAAATAACTTAAATGGCCTATTTAACTCTCCTTTAAAATAACCCCTGTTAAACGAGTCCTCGGCTTAGCATATACTCCTTTTAGCTCAACTCCCTGGCAATCTAAACCTCCGGCTATAACTAACAACCTGATTTGGCTTAGTCCCAAATTTATCAATTCGATGGATCAGGGAAAACAGTGGTTTAAATTGTACACTATGTAGCCTTGGCTACAATAAAAAATTAGGCATTTTTAACTTCTCTGTAAGTTAAAAATAGCACACGTACAACGTTCTTTTACTCCATGCTTGATTGCGGCCCTACTAGAAGTCCTAGCTCAAATCTAACGACGAAATCGTAGGAAGAGAATTTAACTCTCTGCTAAAATCAGTCTGCCTGTCAGTCTTTGTCGTATCTCCAACGGTTGAGTCACAAACGCTCTATAAGTCAAAAAGTGTCTTAATCCCAGAAACGTTAACTATTCACTTAGTCTCTGACTCGAATTCAAATAACGAATTTGATTTAATCTCAAATTCATGAAACACCTCAATGAGAGCCGAAAGCGAGTTTAATTCCAGATTGATAATACCTAATTAATCGCTCAGAGGAAATTGCCCAAGACAAATAAAACCTGTTACCCGTGTTACTAAATTGACTGGGTACAGTATTGCGAGATTCATTGTTCTGAAGTAAGTTTCTGAAGTACAAAGCATTCCACAGCGGAAGTAAACCACAGACCAAACCGTGTAGTAGGTCTGGCCAAAATAACGTCAGAAGCGTCTCACCGCTCCTTCCCATTGTTTGTTTGAGCAGACTGCTAGCAAACTATGTTAAAGTTAAATGCTAATAATTATAAACGGAACCACTCTGGACTGAAAGTCAAAGTGACTTATTATTAAAGAATACTACAAAATACGTATATACCGTGTTTACCGTGGAGTGCATTTAGAAAAATGGCTTTACAGTTACTTCGATTTAACTATGATAATATGGTACGACACTCTCTGTGATATTCTATCACTACAAAATATGTATGATGTATTCTTGATTAAAAATACTGTTATACATGCAGTTCCTATATTTTTATTTTTTAATTTTCACCAATGATTACTGATCAAAACCATGATATCATAAAACAATATATTTATTTTTCAATATTTTATAAAGGATAAACGATATTCTTAGTTGGACGTGAGATTTAAAGGTACCTGTAGAGTAGTGTTAGTAGTTTACCAACCTCTGTATACTCATCCTGCACCACCGGATATAGTGTGATATCATGTCTTCACATTTTGAGATATCATAGGTTTTGAGAAGATGGTGTCCGGTGATGACACCGTTGGAGGTCCTGAAGATTTGTGCTCGATCCTGCGAAATGGGATGGGATGCAATCGATGTTAGGGATTTATCTTACGAACAATAGTTAACTCACGTTTCCCTAGAATAGAATCTTCTCAGACATCCACGGTGAAACCCTTCGTCGAGTCCGTTTGGTTTCTAGTCTGATACAACGAAAAGATTTGTGCTTGTTATGGAAAGTAACATACGTAAAGTTACTATTAATAGTATGTGTCTATTATTACAATAGACCGTTTGAGCGGAGACTTCAAAAGCATCTTCATTCTGGGAGTATAATTAATGAATCATATAAAATGACCAACACATTAATGACCCCAAGAAGGACATCTCAACATCGCATCGTTGTCTGTCCGTCAGTTCGTCTGTGCAATAGTTTATTCTTGCTAGGCAGGTCTTAGAGACTTAATACTTGGTACATAGTACCACTTTGGTGCATAGTACAACTTTGGTGCATAGTACCACTTTGGTCACAGTACCACTTTCATGCATAGTTTTGGTGCATAACACCACTTTGGTGCATAGTACCACTTTAGTAGATCGTTTTTAGACACAACTGCTCTTGGTCAAAGGACGAACTTTAATTCCAATTTTCAGGTCAAAATTTCAAATGCCCGTCCATTTGCCTGTCCCTTTAAGCGATAAAGCTTTCGTTACGCTCTGTCAGGTTCTTCTATACTTCGTTGTACCGGTTTATTGTCTGGAATTTCACATGCATATTCTGCCACCTAACACATAATAACAATGCAAATGTTTCTGTGTAGAATTCAAACCCATCCCTGCATCTGTGTTTGACGATTCGATAAAAAACTATAAAATATCAAATGGAGAACCCAATAATATGAGTTTTGGAACAACGAGTATTACCTCTGTGGTCATTTAGAAATGACTGCGCTCTCGGATTCAGAGCCTTTGCCTCTGGAGTTTAACTCTTTTATTGGTAGCATACATGTAATGAGTAAGTCACAGTAATGATCGCAGGTACAGACGTTGGTGTATCTAAATGAATAAATGATTTGTAAAAGTTAAATATTAATTACTCATGCAATACTGGAATTATTAAATTACGAGATGATTCAGATTTGTTCATACTACCTATCATTTCCTCAGTATTATTAAATGCCAATGATTCTCGATATCACGTTCACTCACATTCATATATAACTAATCAAATAAAATCCAGTGAAATATGTGATTACTAAACTATTTTAGTATAAGCTCACTCCCCTGGAAACTTATGCTTTCCATTTCATTCTTCCCAACCTACCGGTTGTTTAAAAAGATTCTATAAGGCTTTAGGCTGGTGGAGTATATTCCAATTATCAACTGTTATCTCAAGAATGTGTGGAACGGCGGAGGGAAAAGGTTGTATATCGTGCTCTTGTTTATACTGCGAGGAAACGCGTGCACACCTTCAAGAAACAGGAAATAACTGGTTTGTTTAGGAATTCTCACTGTTCTGTAAGATGAATTCCTGAAATTTTACAGGAGATTTTGCACGAAATTTGCAATATGGTGTGATACACGTCAACCTCTCTTAACTTGTTTACTAATGAAAATGGGTGAGGTTTATTAGACGTTTGTAGAGATATTGAAACAATTTATTTTTTTCTTGTCTTTATTAAAAGCCAAAATCGAAAAAGTAAAACACCAGCTCGGCGTCCATTAAATAAAATAAAGGATGTAAAAATTACTAAATGTAAATGTGTATATGTACCTAATTATATCACTACTATTAGATATATATGTCTGAATTTCCTATGTCGGAGCATATTCTTTCACTTAATATTTAAAAAAACAGACATAGCTATTTAAATATGTTTATTATCCTAAATCCTTTCGTTTTATGAGAAGAGTTCAAATACAACAAACTTCCCGAGGCTTTATGAACAACTTGCAAGTCATTTTGCTTAATTTCCATTAGTAAAGGAAACTACAAGAGGTAGGCTATTTCATATTCACATTGTGTAATCTACACTAGAAATACAACAGTAGTTTTTATTTATCCAAAACCTCAACAAAATACGGATTTGGAAAGTTGTAATCATACTAAGTAAGCCAATAAGTAAATAGTACACAATGCCTTCCTCCACTAACCGTCACCCCCACACAGCTGGTAACATTAAGGCAATTAGTCCGCAGATTGTGGTCTGGTAAATTAACTCTACCACCGTTTCCCCTACCACCCCGCTACCCCTAAAGTTATTGAGTGAGAGTTGGTTGTATCATTGCAAATTTAAAGTGCAATAGTGGTATACAAATCCCGCTGTTTTTCTTTCTAAACTGTATCCTAGTTATTTATTTGCATGTTGACTGTCTAAATAGAACGTTAAAGATTCTTACCCAAAAGGTTATTAAATAATAAAAACGTCACTACTTTGAATCAATAATTTTGTATGCTGTGTGATATATGTGTAAGTGAGGCTAAAAGTTTAAAACTTAACGATTTTGAAACAAATGTACAATTAACAATAAAATCCAAACACATCGCTCGTTTATTTTTATTCTATTCTCACTTTTTAATTCCATGACAAAATAAATATACTTAATTTGCTATGTTTTTAAATAGAGGACACAAGACCATGTAATTATAACAGTCATGAGCCGCAACACTGTAGAATTCACGCAGTACATATTATCTACCATAAGTTTTAGTCGCATTCCCGAGAGCTACCTCTATTTCCAAAGATGCCATTGTCACCTTTATTTTTTTTAATACAAGAACAATCACTAAATTGAACATCCTATCCCAGAGGAGTTGAAAAGAAACAAAATTATTTTAATACATATTAAATACATGGCTTTTGGTCTTTTAATCAACTAATATGACAAAACTGTTTTTTTTACAAGTGTTATACATAGTATTTTTATCACAGTTGTTTAAAATAACTAATATCGTTGTTAATGTTGTACTAACCCTGCTGTTAGTATTTTTTATTTCGATTTTAGTAGCTACATACTTTTATAAAACAATAACAGGAGCCCATAAATAAGTCACGTGGAAAGGTTTATTTACCTGTTTTTATTTCCTTGAAATTTATTTTTATTCACATCAATCAGTAAAAAATATCAGAATAACTTGAGTCAGGAGTTCTGTTTCTGATGTTATTATTATGAATCAAATTCCACTACTGACTTGTAGTGTTAACGGATGTTGTATAAACTTATAAAATAAGAACAGCTTACGGGCGAATGTAATAGAGTTATTACATTTATTAAGTTTAAACCTATATAAATTAAACACACAAATTTTAATCAGTGAAAAATCGTAACGATTATTTCTCATAGACATGCCTCACAGGTTGTGGGTGTTACCTATTAATAAGTTATGATTTAAAATGTCACAATTGAATAATCAATAAATCTTCCTCTTCTCGCTTTATATTTTAAAATTTAATTTTAAGCCATTCGGAAAAGAAAGTTAAATAATAAATGTATCGTTAACAACATTTAAAAAGGCAGTGGTTTAAGTTCCATTGTTGAAACAAACAACCCACTTAAGCTTTTCAAGGTAAAGAGATACCGTACTCTGCTTTTAACAAAAGGATGAAGGAAAAGCTACTCTTATTTGACAGAACAAAGCATTGTGAAGCTGGAAACAATGATCTGGTCGCTATAAACTTCGTCTGCTGCCTAACTGCGCGTCTTCCTCCATTTTACACAATAATTTGCTTAAACAATTAAACTATGTAATTCCTCAGAAATAAAAATTCCTCTTCCAGAGTACGGTATGTGTACTCCTACTAATTCTTAGCAGTTTTCACAATATTAAGTTATATATTTTTAAACGTAGATAAAATTTATCCCGTATAAAATATCGTATATGGCTTTCTTTCATAGTACATAATCTTTTAGCTGTCGTGGAATAAGTAGTAAAAGATTATATATCTCTAATTAAAAATTTCTCCCAAGTTACATTAGAAAAGACAGGGCACCATCCTGAGTACGCCCTTTAAAGGCCATGTCACACTGCCGTGGCGTCGCGTCCGTCCATCTGCGGATGGATTTTTAAAATAATCGCTAACCATGTTGTCAAATAGGACAAGTCACACTGACATAACCGACGTGGCGCAACGATCGTCGCGTCGGCCGCCGTCTGCTGGTTTATGCGGCTGGAGCGATTCTTGGCCGACGTCGGCGAAACTACGATAGCTCGCGTATGCGCATAAGGCACCATGGTCAATTAAATCTAAAACTTCGTCAAACTTTTCCTTGTTTAGCCTAAAATAAGTACGAAATTTGTCATCATCGGTTTCAAGGTCATGCATTAAATGATGGTACTCGCCAAACATCCTTCGTTTTTTATTGATAGGATGTACCCAGTGATCTTTTTGTGCCACTGAATATACGAGGAGGAATTGGTTATGACACGTAAAACGACTCGTAATAACACCAAATCGTCATCACTGCTGCTATTATCGCTGCTGGAATCACCCAGCCAAGGAACTGCTGAACGTTAAGTAGGGTCTCCTGGTTCCCTACAAAATACCGGCACAGACGACATTTTATTGTGTACTGAGCTTCCACCCTCCTAGAGAGACGTGGCGTTGGCCGCGGACGCGGATGCGTGTCTGGTAGTTTGAAGGGATTCGAGACCGTCGCGGCATACGCGGACGTTCATACTATGGATGGACGGACGCGACGCCACGGCAGTGTGACAAGGCCTTTAGCTGTTATCGCAGTGACCACTGGCCTAAGGTGAAGAAGGATCAGCCACCTACTACACTACTCCTTGTACGTGAAGAAAGGCGAGCCAGTCACGAATTTGACCGTCGTCGTCGTCACGTCCCACAAGTACATCAGCGACAGGGTTTTAAAACCCCTTCAATATTCTAGAAGATTAATTTATTCAGCCGTTTTCTTTTGTCAGTAATTGACTTTCCATGCATTTAATATAGAATTCGGGATGGTTAAACTTGATTAAAATGTTACATAGATAAGTATCGTAGTGCTATAAAAATATTTCAGCATATAAACAATAATTAGATTATGCCAATCAATTGAGGAATTCGGATATAAAGGCAAATCCGTGATATACTTAATAAACAATAAGGGGCCTAGCACAGACCCTAGAGGGACACCAGGTCAGACACTAGTAGAAACGCAGACCTGTAGAGCGCGTTTTTATACCTGAACATTTCTGGCGATTTCTGAAATAAAACTAAAACGATTCTAGCGATATATCTTGAATGCCGTATTGATACATTTATTTACTAGAATTTGACGATTAAAACTTTAAAGGCTTAATTCTACCAAAAAATGATCCAGAGAACACTTACTGGATTTAAAGGGAAACAGAATTTATTTGAGGATGTGCAACAATGCATCGGTTTCAGTAGTCAAGTCTCATATCAAACAGACTTTCGAAATTAAAGTTACACTTTTGTAAATCACCACATAGCCGATTAAAGACTTTGCAACAACATATTACAAAAGTATAACGAGCTTAGAAATAGTAGAATTTCTGTTGTATGATTCTTGTTCCAGTCAAATCAGATTAGGATTATACGCTTTACACCAAATAATTCCACAAAAATATAGTTCACTGATGAACGCACAACTGCCACGATTGCTCTTGTATTATTCCTCTTGCAGATATCACAGATTGTCATTGTGTACAGATTGGTAAAGGAGGTACAGAATATCACAGCTGTGTCAACAATCACCGAGTCCCATGACGCTACGAACTGATGTTGGCAACAAATCATGTGTTTACAGTATGTATGTTGGTTTTGCTGCAGCTGAACTGATCAATATAATCTCTGTTTCGAAAATCAACAAATTCATAAAACTTTTTCATTTTGCATTCTAATTTTATTATTTTCAATATAGGTGGAATTATATATTAGGTGGAAGACCTTAATTTCTTAATATCTTTATGAGCGGTCAATTGCCAAGCACTAGGGTTTCATGCACCCACTTCGCTCTCCGTATGTATGAAATGAAATCCTTGTAATTGAATATTTTGGCATTCTTACAAACGGATGTAATCAATTGAAAATATGCTTTACCAAAATAACAAAGATGATAATCGGTCTTAGCTAGTATTGATAGGCAAAAAGCTATTGAGTTTCGCAGTGTCGTCTTGCTCATTACATAACCTCCAGAGAGAATTTTGTAAGAACCACTTTCCGTAAGGTCCATTTCATTATTGAGATGCCCCTTCTGTGGAGACTTTTTTTATATATCCGTACCCGATGGATATGAACAAGAATTTCAGCTCATGGAGAGAAGACGCAACTGTATGCATGGGATGATAATTGTAGAACAAGCTTACTCACCCGTGAAATTGGCAACCCAAAAGTGTGTTCACTATGTGCGTTCGAGATAGCTAGTAATTGTATTATCTGTTTCGACATGGTATAGATCGGAAAATATATGTTAATTATTGTACAAACTGCATAAGCTTAAATATTAAGGTAGTATTATAATAATAGATTTATATATCAAGAGCTGTTAAATTTACGTCTTACGGTTGTTTCTACTTTGAAAATAAATGGTAGTTAAGGTGGTAGTGTGAAGTAAATATATTCTAGTTATTAAGATACTAAGTTTTAAATGCAGTAAGGTAGAATATATCAACAACTGAGAAAAACAAATCGATTACGATAACCACTTAAATAATTTAATGAAAACCAGTTAATATTGAATTGAATGTTTTACTTTGCAAAGATCTGGTAGTTTTTAGTAAAACAAAGACGGGTCTAAAGCAATTTGATGGACAACAGTAGTTCGTGCAAAACAACAACCAGACTGTTGAGTTTAGCTCTATGTCTGAAATCTGACAATATCATACACTTGACTCGTAGATTCTGAAATCCTCGTCCGACTGAAGATCCAACATAAGTCGGCGACCAAGACGTTCAAAATATATGTACTCAGTTGTGCACCTGATGAAACAATGAAAACCCCCTTCATCTGGATTACACTGGATTGCTGGTGGGTAAACCAGACAGAGATCTTCTATTCATTGGATATTTGTGAGGTTCATTGCAGAAATCTCAGTATCACGAGTCAGAAGAGTCACTATGATTGCGTTGCCGCGTTTGACATCTAGAAGCAACAACTATAGTCTATGCATCTCTGATGTCAAAACGATAGAAGGGTTTATTTTAAATGCCTTCGTCACTGACGTTTTTATCTCATGAGTGTCAGAACTCCTTTTAAATTACAGAATACACTATAACTAACACATTAAAGAGTTGTCAATGAAATGTAATGAGAATACTAATGAGGAATATAATTAAAAATCCTTATGACGTAATTAATAAATTTAGAACGTTGACTACGGTAGACGGACTATAACGTCAGCCTCAGTACAGGAAGATAGCGTCGCTCAGTATAGAGCCAGTGAAGGTAAGAAGACTAGTATCTAATATCTCTTCGCCGAAGATTTGTTTTGCAATATTCGCAAGAATATTGAATATTTTATTAAATACAATTCAACTTTCTCACATCCCTTTGTTCCTATTTTCAAATATTTCGTAAAGCAATTAATTGGTAATAATAGCAATCTAATAAAGCACAAACTGTTTAAGTCACTATTTCATAGTTCTCAACTGTACACAAATCTTGGCTATGATTTGCGTCTTCTCTACTTGCGCATCCATTTATGTAATAAAATGTCTGCAATTTCTAGCTCGAAACATTGAATGGCCGGTCAAACGTGGTTTCATGATTTAAATAGCCATTTAAAAAGATAATGGCTATTCAAATCGTAACCTGCTTAGGCATCTTAGCTAAATATTAGTTGATAGTTTGTAACTAACTGAAACACATTTTTTAGTTCGTAATACTCTGTTCTAATTGATTTGTTCTCGTCGCTTCAAATCCAATAAAAGCAAACAATTCTGTGTTGGAAGTACAAAGACCGTTATTTTACAACTGCCTACAAAACAAATGACAACAAACACTGATATATAGATCAGTTTGGTATGTTAACGTTTTAAAATATATCTGGGTAAATATTGAAAATATAAAAATCTACAATGTGATTAATATCCTTACCGAATTCGCGGCTTACCCTGTATATTTTCGAGTATTATTTAAAACATTAGATGAATATTTAGCTCAGTATTCCTATCCTGGGTGGAAATAATGAACATTTTATCGCTTTTAATATTGGCAGTACTGCTTTCGCCTCCTATGTTAATTGTCTTGTCTAGTAGGAATGAAACTGGCCAGACTCTGATTCTACATTGGAAATTAACATTAGCAAGGCAATGTCTTGAATTCAGGCATTGCACATAAAATTTGAACAAATATTTAAAATATTTATTTTATTTGAATCCCTCAGTTTAACCAGAGAGGTTTGGTTCTAAAGAAGTAAATAAAGCCTTCGTACCTTATACCTGTTGGATTTGCGAAAGTAGAAACATGTAGGGAGCTAATTGTCATTACAAATCTTAGGTTGTATTCCAAACAAAGGACGCGTTATCGGAACTGTGAAAATCTTTGTCTGCAGCGTAGAAGCATTAGTAAAATAATATTGCGATTTAATGTTTTAGAAAACTAGCTAAACCAATTGACAGAAGAGTTTTTTAAAACCCCACTTAACTCCAATAGCTTATAAAAGACCAACCACTCCAAAGTTTCTTACAATGGATATTTTGTATATTGGAAAGCTTACGACATTTCCAAAACAATCGTTGTTTAGAGAAATGAGACAATGATCTTTTATCGGCCATAAATCAAACTGAAAATGCAGTTTATTAACATGTATGAAGTAGGTCTTTATGGAACAACGCGCGAAAGGAAAAGTATCTCGCCTTTGAAATTTTGGAAGAAAACCATTGAAACTAATCAACAGGAAATGTTGTTAACCTAACGACTTTACACTTCAGAGGAGACACCGTGCACAATTACTACTTCGTAGACATTTTTATTTTATTAGCCATACAATGAGTGGTACATAACTCTTACATAAATATATAACATTATTTTAACGTAGCCACCGATGTAGAAGGAAGCGTAAGGGATAAATAACGATGGCAACACGATAAAAAACAAATTGTACTAAAGGTACATGTGCCCACAATGACGAACATAGGTCGTTAAAAGCAGTCACTGATGTTTTTATGTCGGGTAGTAGCGAGCGAGCGGAGGTGAGAGAGGCAAACATTTCACGAGGTTCCCACTTAATTGACTCAGGCTGCAGCATTGCGACGAGAACTCTTAATTGCCTGTTTAATCCTGCTACCCCTCCTCCAGGTTTCAGTCACTGTTTTACAATTCATATCTCTTCTATGTCTTCTTTTAAACAAGATCCGCGTTGTAAAATGTTCACACTAATAAAGCTACTCTTCTCGTTTGATATATTTACGTAATATGGTTTTGCAAACTCTTTTCAAACTTCGTTTTTACTTTCTATTAATCTCGCATAGCAAATTTTTATATACGTATCTTTATATTTCTTAAAACTATAAAATGACCACTGTAACGTAAGGGTTTAGTCTCTAACTGAGAGGTAATGCGTTCGATTCTCAGGAAGGTAATTCAAAAATTAAAAAATGGTTTGAACCGCTTTTCCTAAAAAAAAACGTTTAACAATCAATTAAAATGTTACTGGAGTACAAAGCACTCCTTAAAAACAACAAAAACTATAACTTATTACCAAAATATTTCATTAGTAATGTTGTTCTTGTTCTTTCCACAGCACATATGGTACCACGGATAATCCAGACTCGTATGTAGGTTTTTATAGCTTCCATGTATTGAAAGTATTCATATGATTAGATGTGTTAGTATAAGCGCCATTAAATTACTTTCCACTCTAGATATCATATTAATATAACTAGCTTACTCACATTACTTTCTGCTTACTTACTCATATATCAACCATCACTAATATAACCGTTATCACTAATATTTATTTCTTGCTATACTTTTAGTGAAATTTGGAAAATTAAGTGATAGGAAAGTTACTTCAAAAGTAGTTAGAATTATTTCCAAGGAGAACTCTGAAACAATCTTTATGTTTTATTTTGGAAGTATCATATAACTATGGACCAAGAAGAGGCGGCTGACTTCAACCGAAAGGTAAGAAACTTTTCTCATAATTCTGCGATCGAATATAAGTGTGCAAATGTGTTTAAAGGCTTAACGTTGATTTTAAGATGGCTCTTTTTACGTAGCTCATGTGCTTTATAAAAATCGACCAGAGCACATCTTTGAGACTGGAGGTTTAAGTTTGGGTGAATAATGGGTTTGTTCTCTGAGCGCTGTTACTGATGAGGTTTGGGTTTCACCTTGTAAATTATTTTTGAAATGAAGAAACTTGGTTTTGTGATAAATAAGAACTTGATTTGGACTGATAATGTGATAGATACATGCAATAGAGTTTATAGAGCAATCCACAAACTACCGGTTTTCATACTACCTGCATACATATATTAAAATAAGGTTGTAAAGACTCTGATACAAACTTTGACTATTGTGGTTGTCATTGAATACTTGAATGTGCGGCTCAACACACAGCGTAAAAGTTATTTTTAGTATTAGGCACCAAGATCATGTGACTCCTCTTTTCAGACAAATGGATATTCTCAATGTGATACTAGGGACCTGTTGGGACTTGGCAGTGGCTTTGGCGTTGGGCTCAGTCCTGAGCGTGTGAGCGAGTAAGTGGGTATAAGTTTCGGTATAACATTCCTGAATACCATTACCTGAATTTTTGTTCTACGTTTATAAGGAAGTTTATTATTCTATGCTATTTAACATTTCATGAATTTGAATTTTATACATAAATTATACTACAATACCGATGTCATAAGTTGGTTTTAAGTAATGAAAGGGGATTTAGTTATGTTTCTGTAACCTTTGTAAGGTTTATATTTTGGGAGATAAATGGGAGAGAGGGTGTAACAACAGCAGTAACTTCGTCTCGGAAGTAAAGACTATTTTAATTTCATTCCCTCTTGGTACCTTTGACTGATAAAACCCTCCCAATTGAATAAACGTTTACAAATGTCCTTAATTATTCCGGAAAATTGGTTGCTTGGTCAGAGTTTATTCACTTGTAGGACAGTATATAAGCCATGACTTAATCAAAAGTTATAACAGTTCTCTTTAATGTATATTATGTACACTCTTCCATAAGTGTATTGCACTTTTATAGGCTGAGCTTTAGTGAAGCCTGCCATTCTGGGACTAGTAAAATTCCCCTTCTGTCTGTTAGTCTGGCCTCATTTCTGTCTTATTGTTTATATTTATATTCAAAGTAGAGTAATCCTATGGGAACATTTATACTGAAACTATCAGTAACAATAATAATAACAATCAGTATTGCCAGAAAATCACACTTTAAACAAAACAACCCAAAAGCATTTTGGATTTCAGACGTATTCCTGTTTATAACACAGTTTTAATATTGGTCTCATTTTAAAAGCTGAGCCTCATTCGTTCGGCCGGGAGCTGGCTAGCGTTTCCTCCTAATAACCTACTTATTATGGTCAAGTAGATTTTCGTATTTGAGAACAATTTTTACAGAATTAAATGCAGATACATTCTACACAAGCGTATCTTCTTGATTTAAATTAATATCCTTTGTATAAATACACTATATACTACAAAAACTAGTAGAACTTTGCAATAATGTCATATTCCATTTATTACTTCTTCCTTTTAACGGGAAAAAACAAACATTAGTTCATGTAATTAATGTAGATGAGCGTTATTTTCACAAGATTCTCTACTCTTAAAACACGTAATGGCCAGGTGAATGTTTTCAATTTATTAGATGCATTATGCTACTGTTAATTCCAAAGGAAATGTAATTTTGAACTAAAAATAACTTTTGGAATAATTTGACGCTTATATAAGTAAAACAATATTTAAATTCAGATAAAACTTATTAAACGATTTGGCAGTGTAGTTGGAAGCAATTAACTGGAGAAAAGCATGAAATGCAAACGCTGCAGGGAATCACTAATTACTGCGAGATCAAGGGAGCTGGGAGGGGCTCGTTAGAGAGGGGGTTGTTATGACAACAGAACGGTGTTAAACGATCAACCAAGGACAGTCGCATCAAAAGATGTTTAATGGCATTGGAGATTTCTTCTATAATCCATCGTATTCTCTCTATAACTAAGTATGGCTGAGTATAATAAGAGGCACTACCACAATCGAATCATCAATATTTATGATTATCTAAACCACCGAAACCAACATGTTGAACCATATTACGTTATAGATATAGTTAAAATTGTATTAGTACCTCAGTTTCTTCTGTTAAAGACTAATAAAATAACAATTTGAGGTGCTGTTAAATTGAATTCGCATCCTACTACCAATTGTTTAACTTTCAAAACCACTCATCCAATATCTTTAGAGCTACAAATCTTATGGTTCGAAATTTCCCGGACGTTCTCTCCATTTTAGTATACTAGTACCCACGTCTTCAGTAATTTCTCTGCAAGCTTCCATCTATTGGATTGAATAGCTTCAATGATAACAGTAACACTTTAAATAACTAAACAGTTAACGTTCCCATTGGCTAGAAACCCCAAAGTCGAAGCTGTTCGTAGCTTTCTTAATGAAAACACCTCATGGTATATGATAGATCCTATGATAGTTTAAAAACATAAATAGGAATAAAGGCAAAATAGGCGATTTTTAAATTATTTTAAAATTATAAATTTATTCGATATTCCTTAAATATATTAGACTTAAGTTAGGTTAACGATTTGATTCTAAATAATAAATTACTCTGTTTAATTTTTTTACGATTTTGGTTATGTTGAATTCCGTGTGGAAATTATGATCTCTAAAAAGTGTTGTGAAAAAAAAACGGAACTAATAATCAGTTTTTTTTTTTTTATTTCGAAAGACGTAACTGTTTTACCAACATATAATCTTTGAAACAAAAATACGTACATACGTTAAGCTGGGAAACCTTCTACAGTTAAAAAGTGTCTACTTCTGGCGCTTGTATTCCAAGGCAGGTATACGGGTTAGAATTAAAACCAACTTCCGGCTGTCCCTTACTCTTCAAAATACATACATTGGTGCTAAATCTCTTCACTGTACGTCATATGGTTTTCGAGATAATGTGTGGTTAAACCTACATGGGAATACATACAAACACGTAAAGACATGAACTTTTCAAACTCGATTTACTAATATTATTTACGATTAGTGTAATTTGCTAAAACAAATGTATGCGTATAGTAGAGAATTTATAGCATGACCGGTGACTTCGAGATGCGCCGTAGGCAAAGACGGAACTAAAGAGGTGGGGGGTGGAGCGGCTCAGTCTGTTGCCGTATTTAGCCTTGTGAACTTCGGTCTCCAGTCTTCTATACGTGCCGCCCAAAAAACATTCGCTTGTGCCAATTCACGAGTTGTAATACAATTTGTGAATTAATTGCGTTGTGCTCATTACGTTTTAAGTAAAGAGTTTGAGATGGATCATAATGTAAAAAGTAAAATTGGAGGTAGAAAGGTTATACACGGCCAAGCAAGAGAAGTGCTCCCCATTTTATGAAACGGGAAGCAGAAACCAACAAACTTATAAATTTGAAGAAAGTTCAACAGCGTGTCGTAGAGGCAACTGGAATTTCTGAAAGTACGCTGAGACGAATTTTGAAGGAGGAAAAAAAATAAATCCAATTGGCAATTCTTTTAGTACGCCCAACAAAGTAAGAAAACGCAAACATACTAAAAGTAATCTGGACAATTTTGATTTGGGTGTAGTTCGAAGAACAATAAATAATTTTCATCGACAACGGGGTTTTGTTATGTTAACTATTGCGTGTGGATCGTTGGCGTTATTGTTATTTTAAGTATACATCATTAAATTAACTTGATACAAGTTGGTAGATAAAACTGAGTTTTTTTCTTATTCTACTGTGTATATTGACAAATTAGTTTAACCAGTTTTATATTATTTTTTTATTTAGCAGCTAGGCTATGTCAGTTGAAAATTTTGTAGTGTATAATTGTATCTACTATCGTAAATCCTGAAGCTTACACGGTTAGTATATGATAAATTGAATTTTAGTGGCTAACAAAGTGTAACAATTACAATTCTGAACTGTTGTCGTCGTTGGAGATCAAGAATAATATAAATTCCTACCCTTTCCCAATTTATGAGAACCCTTTCTTACCACCAGGTATCTCTACTGCGAACTCATTAAGAAGGGTGAGCTATGAACACAATTTCGGCAGAACATAGTCATTGTTAAGATCACGTACATCTGGTCCCAATATTTCCAAGATTTCCTGTATTGAATTCCCCATCATAAAAGCCCGTCGCCGTAACTTCAAAAGAGTCTAGAAATGTTCAAATATTCTCAAGGTCTCCTATACTAAATTGCTCATCATAAAAGACCACCGTGGTAAGAACATAAGGGTCTAGAAATGTTGGCAAACACTACAATATTCAGCTCCCGCCACCACTTTGAGCCGGGAGCCGAAAACTCTCAGTAGGGTTAGTAGCACCGTATTCACTCCCCTACTTTAGATTGTGCACCCACGCGCTCAACTCCTCCACTCCTCACGCGCATCCCACCGGTCATGCTATAACTTCCCTAGAGTACTTTGCAGGACAGCCGGCTCGTACCTTTCATTGTACCCTCGGTATTCGTTTCAGAAATAATTAATACCTGTAAATCTGGCACAGTACAGTGTATGCTCTCTCTTCTTCGTGATAAGTCCTTTGTCACATTTTTAGTATTTTTATGCATCAGGGCTTATTCACCTGAAGAATAGGGTGGATTTCAACCCTCGAAACGAAATGTTATACTTGTTGTAACATATAACAATGACAAATGTCCAGAGTTGTATTCGAACTTCGAAGGTATTGAAAGCTCACAATACTTGTGAGAGAAGAGTTACGATGTATAATAGTCTCATGGTTATTCTATAGATGTTATCAAAGAGAGTCTCCATTAAGATACTAATTAATTATCAATTCGGGTAGCTTGAAGGCTGTGATTGGAAATTTCGGAGTTTAGAGATATCTGTTTCGGTTAATTAAATGGATATCACATGCTCAATTACAAGTTCAAAGATTTCTCAAAGTAGGTGCTTGTCATCGACTTCACGCTCGTAGCTAAACAAGTTCTTGTTTGGGGTGAGGTCAGCAATATACCTTTTTCTCTTAGAACCAGAAACTGAGAAATATCACTTAGTCGTAAAAGAACCTTTGCGCGGATTCCGGAGTGACAGGATATCCTGGATGGATAAGGTTGGGGGGTAGGGGCCACCTCCTTGTCCAGATTTAAGTGACACATCGTTTTTTGCTGTATCCACTCTAGGTTCAACTGGAATGTATAAACCAGCCAGAAGTGAGCCCTCCTTGGGTCAGCTATGCACTTGGCTATCTGGGTTAAACGAACTTTTTTCCAACAACGTCAGTTTTTCAAAGTGGTAATTTTAATAGGATTAGTGCTTACTATTTTATTCTAAAATTTACATGTTGCACAAATAATCTTTTCAGAATGTATGGTAGCACGCGTATATGTTACAAATATAGTTTATACCAACTGTCGACAAAAGAGTAATACAACAAATTAGCAAGATTTATGAAACACTGATCATAAAAATTGACTTAAATAGTTGCTTATTAAAACATGAGCTGAACTGCACACAAGAGTGGTAACACGTGAGAACAATTACTGGTCAGATTGTAACGCTGAAATACACGATTAGTCAAAGTGAAATTAATTACCCTAATTTAAATAGAAGTTACAAAAGGTATGAATATTTAGAGTAGATACATAATTAACACTTTACGCTAATTAAGTTTAATTGATATTCGGTGTTTAAGTGAGTGTAAAAGTGCCAAAAGAATATTCAAATAAAATAAGTTTAATTGATTGTTTATACAGACTAAAAATAACATGTTTAATTAAGTTCTTGCAAAAGACTTGAGAAGTACAAAATGTGTCTGCTAATTTAAGTTACATTAGGATATCAACAAAGAGTTCTGATATTAATGTTGATAATAAATAAGTATACCTGTTCTCATTGGTCACTGTCCTGTACAAGAATCTGTAACTATCTCTCCTATCTAATTGTACTACGCTCCCACAGTTGAGTTCCCCGATCAAGAAAATTGTTGATGGTAAAAGGTCAAAATGTACTTTTGTCAAAAAGGGCCTACTGTAGACCCTTGTAATCTAATTATTATCTAAAAATATTCAAGTGGCAGAGTTGAAATTGTCTTTTTATAACGACGAATAAAATATATATTCTTGCAAACGACTGAAAAGTAATTTTGCGATCGTCTGTGGTAAAACATAGTCTATTTCGCCCGCCAAAATTTACTTCCTGTCTAATTATTTACAATTCCAGTTGAGTTTGAGTTGCTGCCCCGACCAAAGGTTATACAGTAAACTTTCAACTCTACGCGGATATTTTATACTTAACTTGATATTAAACATTTTTTTGAATTTCAATAACATTTTAAAACTATAAAAGTATTAGATGTAGTTACAAGATGGTTTATAAATATTTAAATAAATAAAAGTCATCAAAAATAATTAATTAAACTAACTGTTGGCCAATGTATATACATTTTCCAACTCTAGTTCGCATTTTATTCCGCCAGCCGACACAATTGGTAGACGGATTGGCTGCGGAGGATCGGAATGGTAGGGGTATAATGAGGGAAGGGGTACAAGCAATCTGCAAACTCGTTGTCATTGTTATCGTTTTCGAATAAACCCTTTCACTGTTAATTCCTCCTTTATTCCTTGTTAGACTCTAGTTTTCAATACCTACAAGTTATGATATTTACATTTTGGAAAATAACGATTGTTAGAATCAACAATGATCAAATTAAACATAAATGTACAACATGTGTGCTATAAGTATAACATAGTTTATTTCATATTGTCAAAACAAAAAACTATGTTTTCGTAATATTTAATAAAACTCTTCGACTACGATATTAGTATATTATGTAGGCCACTAATTTATATGTAAAATTAATTTCTCGAAAAAATATAACTTAATCAATTGTTGTAAATATAATTTTTAGATCTTGGGTGAATATCTGTAAAACCGTCATGGAAACTATATGCATTATACAAGTTTAGTAAATGCATTTGTAAACCTGACCTCTATATGTTATGTTGACGCGATTACTTCATTAATGTATTAAAAGTTTTCCTTCAAACAGGCTTTGCCTTGGAGGTCTCGTTTTCATAAAACCCTAACTTGATGTATAGACTAAAATAAAAATTAAAAACGCTTTATTTCTATTTCTTATTGATCGATCATCAAAACTAGAACAATATAGTATAAAACTTAAATAAAACTGCTCTTCATATCATCATTGTGGGGAGAAACTAATTTTGAAGGCAGCACGTACATTTCAAATTATAATAAAAAAGTGAACTCCACTTTGCACAGATAAACCAATTTTGATAACCCAACCGTGAAAATCAGTTCATAAAATCTATGGCAATATTTAATATTGTTTACAAATATTGCTATATCGAGTTATAAATACTAATAAAACCTATTTTAATTAGAGAATACAGATAAATAAAGAACCATAATATTGAAAAGGTTTCTTTATTAACTTTAATTCTGACAGAGAGTTAACCATCAAACGGAACAAAAAGAAAATGACATTGAATAAGTTTTCATAGAACCAACAGATATTAAACACTTAGTTGAATATCTAAGTGAATAAAAGCAGACGGTGGCGCTCTGTAATAAGTTAACACAGCTCCGTTACTGTAATAAACCACTTATTTTAGTCCTCCCATCCCCCCTCTCTTTCTTCCAATTTCTTACAATTTATTTATTCTCTTCCAATAATTTCCTCCAATGATTTAATATTTAATGCAAATTAATAAATTATTATTTGCTGTAATTAGTCATTAAAATATATTAAAATGTCACTGAAATATTTTATGAAAACAATAATAAGGAATAGGATCCAATAAAAGTTAAACATATGTTGATTGTATAACCTCTCTCTTAACAAGAGGTTGCATTGGGCTAAAATTATATTTAGATCAAACCAAAATCAAATCAAAACATTCATATTCTTACACCGTTATTTAATTATTGTACTTCATATAGTACATATTTTCGCAACCCAGTTACTTGTTACTGGTTAGTACAAGTTACATCCGATGTTCTTGGAACTAAATTCTTGGTGGATTGATAACCTAATTGGCACGCGTATTAATTTTTTCTTTCGGGAACTTTTTATCTGCCGAACCTTGCTACCGAAGCTACCTCTCGCGCACCTTGTCCTTAAGTAAACATTTATATTTTCGTATTATAAGTTAGCCCTTTCATGCGAGACATCTAAATTTGAATTAAATATAAAGTAAGGGTATAACTTGTAAAGTAACTTACCTTGAATGTGTTTTATTTGCCAGATCAACTTGGATAATATTTGTGGTGATGTCCTTCTGACGAGACCACGCTGTCGTGATTATAAGTTGTCTCGATAAATGGCTAATACCGTCGCATTTTGTTTTAGCCGAGTTGCAGTTCGCTCTTCGAGCTCACTTCTTGAGTTCAAGCCCAATTACTTCATGTTTTAGACTTCCAGTCTACTAATCTTCCCCTTTTCCGACTACAGCTGCATTATCGAGCCAAGAATGCTGACGCCCGCGTTTGTGAGACGAGTTCATCGTAGAGGGAAGTTATTTTTAAAGTTTTAGTAATTATTTATTTCGAAGGTACAATCCATAGGACATTGGAATATTTAGGCCCATCTCAAGGTATCATATTTTAGTTCATTCATACTAGGTACAATCTTAAAAACAATACACAGGCAATAATAATATAATACAACACGGAATACAAAGAAGAAGAATATTTCCCCATGAAGACTCTACTATATATCTCTGTGTGGAGAAGGAATTCCAATTATTATTGCTGAATAGAACGTATTAACAATCTTCTGCTATAACCTAAACTTAGCTTCTATAAGTTACTAGCTGACCCGGCAAACGTTATTTTGCCATATAAATTCTTATTAGAATGTGCGAATGTGATGTATGAGTGGAAGAAGCATGGAGCGCTGTAAACGATGACGGAATAATATAAAAATTACAAAACAATAACCATTCATATTTTCCCATTTAATATAATTTATTCTTTATAGGTAATTATCATATATGACACATATGATAATATTACTAATTACCACATCAACCCCTTAAAGCAATGGATTCTATAATATATAATGTATTTTGTTAGCCAATCTTTAACTAAAACAAACAAACTGAATAGTCGAGAGCATGCCACATATAATTGCCCGTGTGAAAAGCAATACTTCTTTACGGATGCTTTTCTACAACCTACGGTGAAAACCTGTATGAAGACTCTAGTTCCTGTAAATTATATTTCCGACGCTAATGTTGAGTTTCTCTTCAAATCCCCAAGATCAAGAAAGATAGTCTTAAAACTAGTTTATTTATGGTCATTGTAATTTACTTTGATATTAGTGTTTATTTCCAATGCTGATTTTACCTCTTTTCTGATAAAAACATATACAAACATACACAGCTCTGATAACCCCATTTTTGTAAAAAGACAAGTAATCTATGTTTGAATAACAGTGTTTAAATGTAAAGTAAATGTCAGACTACATTGTCTTTTATATCTTTACTTCTAGCATTAACCGTTCCTTTGCACGCGATTTATTAGGCGTTCACGTGTATAACCACTATTAGTTTGAGTGAATTTTATTTCCGACTCCAATGTTCAGTTTGCCTTGTTGCCACGATCAAAAAAATAAGTTAAAAGTTTATATTTATGGCTATTCTAATTTACTTTGTTAGATTATCTTTTAGATCTAATACTTAATATTTGATTAAAAGGCACAGCTACAAGTACGTTATCAATGACACTACGCGTTTGTTTACTTTTTAACTGAAACACATTGTTAATATTTTAGAACATTTAAACATTTAGAGCTGGAATTAGAACATTAGTTCAAAAGCACAGTCCAGCGAATTTTCATCTAGCATAGTTCTTGCCGACTGCTTCAAAGGGAGTCTTCGGTGTCAAACTCTGACCACCTTGTGTTTTTGATATTTTGTAAAATAGATAAGTACTTACCTAATCGCTGAAATCTAAAACAACGTTAAAAATATTTTCACTCACTATAAATGTAAAAAAATTTAAAATAATAAATGTTTACACAAAACAGTTCATAACATTAGAAATGCTCTTTTACTTAAATAGTTCATAAATTTAGAGGGATTATGTTTGCTGAGGGGTATATTTTAAAGACCAGTGGGGCGTAGTCCGGAGGGTTTTTAGAAATAAGAATATGCATATATTCATCCCAGGGAGCTTAAGAATCTCTATGTCAAATTTCAGCGTATTCGTTTGAATAGTTTGTGGTTGAATAAAAATATTTTAATTAATAATTTATTTTAAACTGGAATATAAATCTTAACTTAGCGCTTTCAAATAGTGTTTGGTTATATAACTGTCTCGTATTTGCAGTTTCCAATATGCAGGCGCTTTGAAACTGTGATCTTCTAAATTTAATTGGTCGACCACCCTGAACAATTCGGGGTATGAAAAACAGATAGTAGCCGATTTTCAGACCTACTGAATATGCAAATAAAATTTGGTAAAAGTCGGTAAAGCCGTTTCAGAGGAGTAAAGTAACTAACATCGTGACATGAGAATTTTATATATAAGTTATATTAAAAAATAACTAAATAAAATCAACAAGAATTATCAAAAGTAATCAAACAAGTTTAAAGTACTATCTTAGCTCAGAACGGATCATTCATAAAAGAGTAAGGTACAAAAAATACAATAAACAAATCAGGTGACGTACAAAAAAAACATTGACTGCGGTATATTGGTTGTAGTGATACAATGTTAAATTGAGCAAGGATATATACCGTAGGTAATAATTCAGTTTAGTACTGTTATAGTTTAGAACACATTAATTTATATACCATATATATATATATATATATATATATATATATATATATATATATATATATATATTTCAATAAACATTGAATCGCAAAAAGTACTTGCTCCGCCGGGACTCGAACCGGGATCTCTCACTTGCCTATTTAAACACATATGTGAAAGAAACGGCCAAATACAAAATAATTGAATCGTAAAAAGTGAGGCCTCTGTGGTGTAATGGTAGCACATTCACCCGGCAAGTGAGAGATCCGGGTTCGAGTCCCGGCGGAGCAAGTACTTTTTGCGATTCAATGTTTATTGAAATTAATTAAATTCGGCTATTGCCATTTATACAAATTTAATGAATATATATACATATATATATATATATATATATATATATATATATATATATATATATATAGTGTGTGTGTGTGTGTGTGTGTGTGTGTGTGTGTGTGTGTGTGTGTGTGTGTGTGTGTGTGTGTGTGTGTGTGTGTGTGTGATTTGAGCGTATTTTTCCAAGCTTACTTGATACACTAGCTTACTAGCACACAAATACAAACACACACACACACACACACACACACACACACACACACACACATTGCTTATACTATTATGTATACATATACGGTTGTGTTAAATAAAAAAAATAGTTTGTGTTACGTATTACCAATAGTAACTTATTTTTCTGAAGTTTTTGTTCATTTAAGTTACTGCATTGAAGAACTTTATCATAATGGAACAATCAGTTTAAAAAATACCTCTAGGCACGTTTAAACTATTTACTTTTAGATATTCAGACTATGGGGTAAAATATAAAACCCATTACTTTACGAAAATTAGTTAAAATTCCATTATACAAACGCAAGTTGTTTTTAAATCGTATTAATTAAAAAGTAATATACTAAATATTTATATAAGAGACAACACTTAAATCAGTTAGCTTTTCACACCAATTAACATTTTCTCAATAAACATTATTTATTTATTTCAACTAAACAAATTTTAATGGAGGTTAAAATATTATGCAAAACTATGCAACACAAAAAGTGTTTTTTGTCATAACATTGGCCTGAACAATAATAGTTAATTGGTGTACAGACTGACTAGATCGTACAGTAATGTTGTAATAACAACTTGTCTCTTCTCTCTCACTCACATACCAATCTAGCTAACTCTGTAATTAGTGATGCAATGGAGCAATGTTGTTTTAGGTTTTGTCTGCAGCTAATAATATTAGAGAGAACAATGACAGTATGGTGGCATACAGGATGTTGATACATCGTCTAATACAGTTATGTTGTAATAACAACCTTCTACTGCTCTCCCACTCACATTCCGCGTTAGCTAACACTATAATTAGTGATATCCTGGAGCATTGATGTTTTAGGTTTTGTCTGCATCTAATACTACGAGTATCAGAGTGAACACAATAGTAATCCCTTCTGTCTCACTAACACTCCGCTGTACTTAGCTTTATAATTAGTGATAATCAGTAGCATTGGGATTGAACATTTAGTCTACATCAAATAATAATAGGGTGAGCAATAACAGTAAGATGGCATACAGATTGTTAAGATCGTTGAATACGGTTATGTTGTAATAAAAACCTTTCCCTTCTTTCTCACTCTCACTCTAATTCTATAATTAGTGATGCCAAGCAGCACTGACATTTCACGTTTTGTTAACTGCTTATTGCTTTATTGAAATTGAGATAGTTAGTTCTAGTAAAATAACGTTGTAATATCAAATAAATACATTGACATTCGCCCCTAATATTTTTAAAACTAGAGACTGTTAGGAAATAAATTTACCTCTTCTAAAATTATTGAATAAAACAGGTGTGAAATATAAACTTTATTTTGAAGCTGAATCACAAGATAATTGTTTACCTTATAATTTTTTTTACCTATTCTTTTTTATTTCAAAGTAAAATGAGAGAAGTTATCTTATTAGGTGGATTGAAATTAGGGAGTAAATATAATTTCCTGTGTTGGTTGGTTATAGATAATGTGTGATTTATTACTAATACCTTGTTATAGACAGAATACTGAGAAGTACAGAAGGTTAAAACAAATTAACTATTATTAGAAATCAGCTAGGAAGACGTGCAAAGATCGCATCAGAGCGTAAAGAGAGTCTCAAAAGATACTCAGGTTATGGAACCTATACGAGCAAACACAGTACCATTCTGAAGTAAAGTTTGGTTATTCCATACATATTTGATATGGGCAGCATGAATGTTATAAAAATCAATACCGGCAATATACTTATCCAAACAAAATATTTTAATCATATTTTCCCAGCCTACCTAATTCAACAATATAATAAATTCAACCATTGTTATAGAGATATTTTTTAGTTTTGGTTTTGGCTAAGTTTTTGCTTTTTTAACTTACTTGGATGTAATGGTTTAAAGGCTGTCTGATAGTTACACATCACTCATATTTAAATATTCTAGCTATTTGGATGCAGGGGATAGGAATCGGCAATAAATAATGTAGAGCAGGTGATTCCTATTTTCTTTTGTTTCAGTCTAAAGGCACGCATGTGTAGTTCATTCAATATTTTTATCACCGCAAACGTATGTGAAATGTTATTTCAAGCGAATAGGCTAGTAAGGAGCCGATGAGCTATACAAACAGCTTATTGAAATGTTGAGAAAGAGCTGGACTGTGGAGTGTTACAAAAGGACATTTAAAGGTTTGTACATTATAAATGAAGCTGTGAAACTGGTTGAACAACATACGACGAAGGCTTCAATCTTACATTGCACAGCATAGCAATGGTGTTGGCCCATGTAACGGCACCTGGAACAACACAGGCAAAAGAGTTCAAAAGATCTTCAAAACCTCATTTAATTTAAGCACAGCTCAGCTTTAGGGAAGGAGGTGGTTTTGAGAGGAAGATGCCCATGAAAATTCGACATAGTTATAGAGTAAATGCTTCTACTTTGACGGCTAAAACACAACAATTAATGCAGTGAGAAGCACAAAAAATGCGAACCACTTTATTCGGCCTACAGCCTGAAAGCGTTGATTATGACGGCTAGAACAACCGGACACACGAGAAGAGAGTGTAGATCAAGTTGATGGGGATAGACTACAAACAACGCTACCTCGCGTGATCTCTCCGACCAATGGAAGACAAGGTGAGATCACGTGGTCTCTGCAATCAGCTGTCTGTGCATAGTAAGTTAGTGTAGCTCTTTGCAAAAATATAAACGTTAAATGCTGTAAATATTACACAATCTAGTAATGACCTATCTGTGTGAGCTTGTCTCAAGATTCTTCAGACAATTTGCATTTCTAGGTTTTTGAGTTGTTGTATGGTTTATCCTTATCTTCAACTTTCTAGAGCTAAATGCGTATCATGTCAACAACAATAACTAACCCCATGATTTAAACTAACCAGACAAAAATGAAATACAAAAATGAAAAGCATATTCAGTCTAGATAAGCCTCTATTATTGAATATTGCATTCATTTTTATAATAATTACAAATGTTTAGAACATTTGTAAATTAGTGCTTTCACTTTAACGACTCATAATTATGGAAATACAGGATCACACGATAACATTTGACTGTGTCTGACATGACGTATTGGAAAGCAGTTGCGGACCACGTACAGAATGTTCAATATATCATCGGTGTTCCATGATCACCGTTCAGCAGAATGTTCAATATTTCACCGGTGTACCATGATCGCCGTGCAGCAGCCAAACGTTATTGATGACCCCCTCCTCACCCCTCCGCTAGCTCCGGGCTGTGACACAACCCTGATGCAATTAATGCAGCGATACCTGGCCGCAATGCCCGTATCCAATTCAACTTAGATTAATTAGGCCTCATACCGCACCACGTGTAGCTTAGGCAAGTATTATTTGTTGAATTTCAGGAAGAGGATTTATTAAGAGTGCATATTTGATAAATCCTATTAAATTTTATATTCAATTACCCAGGAATAAAATAAGTGGACACTACAAAAGTCAACTCCCTTTTTGAGGTGTTATTTAAACCCAATGACATTTTAGTTCATTGTACTAAATGTTTTTAAAGAAAGCCTGTCTAAATCCATTTGAAAATGTTAGGGTGCATTGAATACTGAAATAAATATAAAAATATCAATTTAATAGTATTAAATATAAGGACCTATCCAATCAAATATGTACTTTTTGCATAGACATTTATGTTACCAAGATCCTCAATAAAAAGATTTTGCTTGCTACTCGACTAGGGTTTCAATCAATCGGACTATAAATTTTAATACAATATTTCATGATTCGGAAATGGTTCCGAAGATCTTTTAATGAACATTTGAGATATGTTTGAGATACTGTTTAAAGTTTATTTGAGGTTACATATTATGATACATCTGCCTCACAATGACTAAATGAGTGCGAATCTTGTGTTAAAGCTAAAAATCAAGATAAATTTGGATATTCTCTTTAATCAAGAAGTACTTCAGTACTTCATAACTGTGTAACAATCACGTTAATCTACCATACAAAGTTGACATATGTGTTTTTTATATATTTATTACTTTTAGTGATTTTATTTTTTTTTATATTCACGTAAGTATAAACGACATACAATGTAAAATCTAATTTCTTCATATTTTGTAAAGAACTTTGGTAGCCTCAATTTCTTTTTCTTTAAATTTCGTCGATTCACCATGGATAACTTTAGATGCATACCATGAACTACCTCAGTAAGGGCTAAACTTAAAAGGAAGTTTACACACTGGGAGCCAGATTTTGCACCAGCGTATGCCAACCAGATTTTGTACACTATGGGTTTGTTTATCAACCTTAAACTGTTCTGCCTTTAGAGGTAGATCTCCTCTAATATGATGGTTGTGTAAATGTTTATTACTGTGTTATGTATCCACTAATCATCACAATATTTGTAATACACAAGTTTCTTTCTGTTTTGTAAACCAAACTTACAACGTGGCATGGTTATCTGTATACAACAGCTTCTCTAATATGATGGTTGTGTAAATGTTTATTACTGTGTTATGTATCCACTAATCATCACAATATTTGTAATACACAAGTTTCTTTCTGTTTTGTAAACCAAACTTACAACGTGGCATGGTTATCTGTATACAACAGCTTCTCTAATATGATGGTTGTGTAAATGTTTATTACTGTGTTATGTATCCACTAATCATCACAATATTTGTAATACACAAGTTTCTTTCTGTTTTGTAAACCAAACTTACAACGTGGCATGGTTATCTGTATACAACAGCTTCTCTTAATACAATACAACCATCACCATTGCATGCAATAACTATACATTTTACACAACGAGATACTCCTACTAATAACGTAATATAGGACTTTATTATATGCGAGTATTCTTATTTTCTGAGAATGTAAAAAATTCAAACACAAAATCGTCAAAACTCGTCTCAGACACCTTTTGGAGTCTAAAGCGTTTCAATCTGTTGAAGAATTCCTGATGAGCCGCTGGGAAATTTAGAAACCAAGAAACAACGCTGGACCTGACGTCGCAATGGTTGTGTCTGTATGAATCTATAAAATGTGTGTCTAACTGATAAAAAACGTGTACATGTTTTTACAAAACTTATACAACGTGACGATTTTGAAACAATGTCAGAAATTGGTAAATGCAGTACACAGATATTATTATACACATAAGAATGCTCCTCTTCGAACGAGACCTCTTCACCTAGATTTTAAATTTTTTTGTCTAGGGAAATCTGTTGTCGAAACGATGTAAAGTTTTCATTTTTAGCTTCTTCATCGCCGAGTTTTTTAATCTCTTCAAACGAACATGACTCCAGACTCCAGGAGTCTAGTCCACATGATGCTCCATTAAGAGGAAGGTGAACTAGAGCTAAACTCAATATTCACTTTCTTATTTTGTGGCATTTTAAAGGACATAAAGGTTACTTATAAACATGTACGGTTTGTACTGGCGTAAACGAAAATATTACTAGACATTTTAATTTTTGTTGGGCACCTGCATTGTTGCACGGTCAAGCAGCATTAGCCAAGGTCACCACCAGATTTCAACATAACGCAGAGCCAGTTTAGATCTGATAACGCCGATAACTATCATAGCTGGCAGTGGTAACCTGTTACAATATCACTTCCACTGCAGTCTTCCTTTTTCTGTCACTTCAAGTAATTTTATTTATTTATTTATTATCAAAGGTCAGTGCCATTTACACAAATGTACAAACAAGCAACTAGTACATACAAAAGTACAAAGTACAACATAAAGTTAACAACAATATTTACTAGATAGCTTCAAGATGGATATAAATAATTTCCAACAAATAATTATTTCAAATACATAAATAGTAACAACAAAGAATATAAACTAAGCAACAATCAATAAATGAAACGCAAAATGATTTTTTTTTTTGTTTTTTTTTTTAAATTTGGTTTTTGGTTTTTAACAACAATTGACTTCAACCAACCCAACAACAAAATACTGATATGTAGGTATATAAATGCTGTTAACTACAATGGGACCAACTAGCATTTGATCTAAATACATTTTAAATACTATGCCTAAGAACAAAAAGAAGAGAAGACTAAAAAAAGAACAAGTAGAAAATTTCTTGAATAATCACGAGTGTAAAATGTTTTCCCTGAAGGTAGTGGGAGAAGAGCCAAAGAAGTCGGCCTGTGCTGAAGTTCCCATGTCTCAGTAAACGAGGGATGATACTGTGGTAGCCGTAGCTGGTTAGCTGATGTGCCTTTCCAAAGAGGTCTCTTGATCTGGTGCCTCCGACTGGAACACGCAGATCCACCATGCCGAGGAGATCGGGGCAATCGATGTTAATATTTAGTAATTTAACATTTACAACCACTAAGTGATCAGAGCTTGAATTGAGGTACCATCTTGAATTGAGATAGCACCTAAATTCAAGCTCAGATCACTTAAGCGCTACCGTACAACAATACAAACACGATGAGTTGCTAGAATCAAACTTGTGGAGAGCGATCAATTGGCAATGGTCGGTTATCAGAGGCCATCAACAAGCTGTAAAGGTCATATAGCCCTGGGATCAATATACTGCTTGTTAATCACACGCCAATATCACACATTATCGGCCCCTCCCAGCACAAGGCACTGTAGTGCTACCCATTATACTGTCGTATCTGTGGGTAGCGTTTTGCCTGAGGGAATGATCAAACTGGTTTTACACCTGAGAGATTTTGTTCATTACCGCGCGCTTCCGATTCTATGAACTGAGGTTTTCTCCAGTAAATTCAGAAGAGTGTTTCCATTTATCAAAATTAGTAAGAAGTACACGGACTAGAACTAAATGGAACTAATACTTGTATTTGACTACTAAAACATATGAATAAAAGTTTAATAACTTAAACGTATTTTTGTAAACCCAAAGATTTTTCATGCCACTGCAACATTATCGAACTCAGTGTTGTCTACATAGAAAATAAGCATGGTAAAACATTTTAAGTCTTCAAGTAAGTTCTTTTTTTAGATATTATAATGTAAAAAGACAGAAATAACAAATTTTCCAGCTTCTCAAGTGATACATAAGAGTATTACCTCAACGTTGAAAGTGTCACAAATAAATTATATAACATAAAATATCTTCGACTTTTGTCCATGATTCATTAAGGATTTTAAAATGTGAGTTACCACTTTAATACTAAACACCAATAATTTAACAATAAAATCTCTACAGAAATGTAGAAGCTTCCTTAGTGTTAAAAATATGTGTCTGCATTGCAAACAATGCTGAGTTGGCAAGGTAAGTAAGTATCTGTTCTAGTGAAAAGAGAAATCTTAAGAAAGAGGTCGACACAAATTTGAAGTTTTACCCATTGTCGGAGTTTGCTAATAAACTACTGTTCTGTAAATTCCTCTTCATTCCTTTGTTTAATTGTAGCAGTCGAGCCTTAACTGGGAGTAATTTAGAGCGTAAACATTGTTAATTACTTCTTTATCCGTATCTAACCTTAATTACTTAAACTCAAAACTTACTTATATATATATATATATATATATATATATATATATATATATATATATATATATATATTAGTTAAAGTAATTCCCAAGATGGTTCATATGTGACTGAATCTCACTTGCTAATAGAACCTACACAGGGTATAGCGAAATCTCACGATTGGCACATGATTAGTTGAAAAAGTCGAGTTTAAGGGATTAAGGGATAAATTGATCAATATGCTTAGTTTGCTGCGGAATATGGGTGGTTGGAGTAGGTGGAATGATCTAGTGTGAAAGTCTTTGACAAGTGAGGTAGGTGTCTCCCTGCCCTCTTAGCTTGGTACAGGCTAGAACAGAAGTGCCTTTTCGTCAAGGTGTCAAGACTGAAATACTCAGCCCTCCTCATGGTGGGTGAGATCTTGGTAGGAGGCGACCTCAATTCCTTATTCTTAAATTATGTTCAATTAGGCCAAGGCAGAAACCCTCATTCCTCTTTAGTCCTGAAATGACCTTTGGGCTGCATCCGGTCCGGAGATATGGGGTATTCAAGGATGTGCAAGGGTAGGGGCTCCTCCTATCGATATCCCATGGGGAGGGATAACAAACACTATCTCAGTCTGGTCACCTTGGAAGTGCGGAGGATGGCTCTAGCTCTGTTCTAGACTCTTACAGTAAAATCTGGTATTGGAACTTAACTCCCTAATTTTAGACTTGAAAAAGCCATTAAAAATAAGGGAGCCCCACCCACTCCAGCAGGCCTTCTCTGCAGAACCTATCAACCAAGTCTCTTTCCTCCAATATTTATTTTCTTCTAATAATATTCCAATCCTGAACTTCCATTGGGTTGCTCAGAGTTAAGTGATAAATGTTGCTTTGATAAATGTAGGACCTACTGGTATATATGTGAACCAGCTAAAGGCAAACCATTACGGGAAATATCCCTAGTTCTACTTATCCTTAATATCTTATCACTCCAGAAATGGCGCAGAAGAAATTTTAGCATTAACAGCATTAGAGGTTCCCTCAACTTCTTATCCTAGAGAAGAAAGGAAATTACGAGTTATTACTGAAGGTGAAGTAACTGTCCTTAACAATACTAGCCACGTATCCAATCGGACAACTAAGTCCTAACTCTGCCTTATACTGAAATATCAGATGCTCGAGTACTAGTTCTCTCATATATAAAGGCAATCCTAAGGTCAAGGTAGACAAAGTAGGTGAAGCAGGTCTCCTCGAATCAATTATGCATATCAAAAATTCCCTAGGTCTCTGAGGTAAGTGATGATCATGGAAAATATAGCACCACCTCTGCAGCTTACCCATATAGCTGACCCTTGCAGAATCTTTCTTGTCATTCAATTGGGTTATGACCTTGAACACTGCCAGAATAGGCACTATAAACTTTTCTGCCGAGGTGTGTCTAAATTGTACATCGATGATCTTGTATTGCGTCATGATTTTTCGCATATGCTTGTTATAACGTGTTTGCTGTTGTTTATAGTTTGTACGGATAAATTTTGTCATCAATTTCTACTGTAGAGTTCTTCGTCACCACGCATTAAAATTATTTACTTTGTGCATGCCTAACCTCATTTCTTGACACCTGTAGAATATTGAAATACCAAATATTGAAAGGAAATGTTTTTGTTCTTTTTACACATAACGGTTGAGGTAACATTTTATTTACATGGAAATAAATGACATACCAAGTTTACAATGAAAATCATTTGCAAAAACCTTTTGAATGCTTAAAAATATTAAGCAGTGCGTCGTCTTAAGATCGCTTAACACAGTTAGGTTGCCATAACAACCTCCCTCCCTTTTATACTCTCTATCTCTCTCTCACCACTCCACTAACTGAGTAATTAGTGCAATCCAGAGCACTAACGTTTCACGTCTACTTGCAGTTAATTGTTACGACTGGATTACTACTATTGTGATTCCGCTAAATTTTCCAAATATTTTTCTTATCTAAAATCGTATTTTCTCATCTATAAATTTCGTTGATTAGGTTTTATGTTCACGGCATTTTATGATTTTAAAATAATCATGTTCTAATTTATATAAAAAATGAAGCTGAAATTTATACGTTGAACAAATTTATGCTGTACTTCTAATTGACTGAATGTTACAGAAATCTATTACTCACGTTGATGATTAAATTTCGCTTTTGTCTGTGCGCCTGCAGGATATATTAAGAATAATTCAGATATAGATTGTAGTATATTTTGTTATTTTTGTATATATCACGAAGAGGGCTGAAAATTTGTTTTCTGTTTGTCGGTTTATGTGACTATCTGCCAGTGTTTATTCAAATATCTCAGGAGCTAATTTATGGTCTTTAAATTCGGTATGTAATTTCATTCCTCATAGGTAACATCGTGTTTGATGATAGTGTCCTTTAATCTCAAGCCAATGCTTCCCAGATGAGTAGTCTTCACAAGAGACTCTATTTTTAAAAAAAAGGATTTCTACCATGTAAAGCTTTTGTTCAAGGCTAGAAATTAATACTTGTTAGTATTGGATTGACCTTATTAAACAGTTTCTAATATTACATAGTTAATTGTTACGATGGTACTACTATTTTTGCAACTCTGATAAATGTTTTAATTATGTTTTTCATGTAACATAAGAGTCAATGAGTTAATTAAGTCATGGTATATATTATATTCACGATATTTCATGAATACAACATTTCACAAATGATAAGCACAAAGGGTACGCAAAATTCTCGCTGTACGTAACAGAGTATCGGTAGCTAGGATCAATAAGTTCAACAGTTGAGAATTTAAAAACATACACGTAGGGAATTGCCACCTACATGGGTTTCTAGAGGACAAAGTCTTTTGAAAAATTTGAAAACTGATTAGGGAATTGATACACTAAAGCGATATTAAGGTATTCTAATACTTCATCGTAGTTTTAAAGCATTTTTTTAAAAAAAAATCTGTCGATTTCAAGCTTGCTCAAAATTATGTTAGAGAAAGGCTTTCAAACTGTGAATAAAAATGAAGAGAGGAACATATATTAATGTGTGTGATAATACAGTTTTAATTAGCTAGTTATAAAATGTTTTAGTCTTCAATCGGTTTTCAATTCATCTACCCTGTCATGATAAATGTAAAGCGCTTTAATATCCGTAATAGATCGGTAATAAATAATAATTTCAAAAATATGTTTACAAAAGAGAAAGTTTTTTTTTAATTTCCATTACTTGAATTTAATTTTTTTTAAATTAAAATTTTTAAATTTATTTTTAATTTTCTATTTTTAATTAAAAAAGTTAAATTAAATTAAATTTATTTTTAATTACTTAAAAAGTTAAATTTAATTTAATTGATAATAACAATTGTGCGACATCATACAGAGGTCGTTTATCACAGTCTCGCTATAGCAATCAGCTTCCTCATGCCCTCAACTTATACGAGCTCTCCTCTAACTCAATAATTAGAGATGGACCTCTAGAATTTCAAGTTTCATTGGCAGTTATGATATACCACTAGTTTTCAGATCATTTTATTTTGTCGCAGACACTTTGTAGATAAATTCCGACAAATTAATGTACACAGTAACGTTTTGTATTACTGAATATTAAAAAATATATAAATAATTGAATTAATTGAATATTATATACTAATTAATATATTATAATTATAATATATGAATTAATAAATAATTAATTAATTATTAATTTTAATTATAATATTATAATTATATGTTATAGTTAATATATTATATATATATTATATATATATATATATATATATATATATATATATATATATATATATATATATATTAATTGAATACAATTAATTTGCCTATGTCATTTTATTATTATAAACTAAATTCATGAACAAGAAACATTTTTATATAGACTTTAATCAGTGAAGCCCTTCAATTTTTGCTTGAAGCAAACGATTCCAAAATATTATAATGTTTTAATATATTTGTTTTGTTTTGTTTAAATGTGAATAAACACTGTTCTTTAAACTTATTTCTAAAAAAGTACTCCGTCAATAATTGGATAAATTAAAGATATTTATATGTAACGTTTTGATGTTTTAAACAGGTTTTCAAATATCAAGAATTATCTTGTTATGTCACATGCTTTAAAAATATATTTTCAGATATTGTTTAGTTATTTTAAATGTAGGTTATCAGTCAAAAACTGCCGTCAGGCATGCAGCCTGTTACATTCAGTCAGGTGATCGGCTTGTGTTTCTATATCCTTTGTGTGCATATCAATATTTACCGAGTTTTATAGTGCTAGAGAACTGCTGATCGAGCTATTACTGTTTCTGTTCTGTAACCTTTGTGTGTACATCAATGTCTACCGATACTTGTCTGTCACGCTAATTGTATTAGCAATGTGGGAATGGGAGTACAGGGTTAATCTGTGATACAGAGCAGATTACGTACAGCCAGTTTAGCTGCATACCACCTGCCGGCAGACACGCTACCTGATTTCAGTTGATCTGCTAATAAAAGCTACCTGATTTCTGATATGAGTAAATATTTATTTTTAATAAATAATATATGTAAACGATCCTCCACTTAATACGTGCCTAGAACCTTAAGAAATTTAAATTCCGATCCTTGGATTAGACAAGTTTTTAATTTCATCCAGATTAGTTTTGAGAGAAATTAGTTTGAAGTTTAAAAAATAATTTAACGGTTTAAATTAAAATTTAAACAGTTCATTTTCTTATTATAACTTAAAAGTGGTCTTATTTTCATTTTTTATTGTCTTTTTGTCAAAATTAATGTTACATATTTGTTTTCATACATTATATAATGTAGCTAGAACCATGTTCAAAACCAAAAATAACTTACAAGAAAGGAACATGAATTTAAGATCCAAAAAGTGATGGATGTTTAGGGTTTTGAAATTTTTTAATAATTTTAAATTAATTTAGCTTGTGGAGTCAGTATAACATTTTCAAGTGAAATGACAATACAAGGAAACTTTTACTTTGCTTTTCCTTACTCCTAACCTCTCGCATGTTCGCTTTTTAATTTTGCTGTATATCATACCATAGGCCATTATTACAAGGATAATTGTATATATCAATGCATGTATGTACATTTTGTCTCTCATCATACTTATTTTGAGATCTGCCAGTATTTGCGTGGTTAGCTACATTGTGTTCCCTATACAGGTGTGGATACACTCTGTTTAATTTTTTATGAATAAAGATGGTGGGATGGAGCTCGTAACACCTTTCTAGGAAGTAGAAGTGAACTTTTCAGTCTCTGTTACAACTTTGTCCATTTACCCAAAATGGGATTTTGGGGGACGGCTCAAAATTGTTTTATGTAAAGACTCATTAAGATATAGAAAGCTCTAGTTTTCACTGTTCTTCTTCTTTTATCGACACCTTATACTTATCGACACCTTTCAAATGAGGAGTCACTTAGTGTCTCTGATTGAAAATGTTTTTTTTATTATAAACATTTCCGGAAAATAGTATGGACAGCATTTGAAGAACAAATCATTGGGTGGGAGTGTTGTTGTGGAGGGTGTGATGTGGCGTAGTGGAGGGAGAGGGAATGTCAGCTGATCGTCTGTGTTCACTCAGATGATGTTCAATTAACTGTCTACACCGCTTGTTTATTGATCTCTCTATAGAGTGTGCGCCTAGTCCTCTTAACTGTGTGGTTGGCAATTGTTGACTGTTATACAAACCACGATGGATTGACAACACTTAGGACTTCCTGCAACAAATATACAACGAAATCATTTCCAGCACTAAACGCCACTTAATACTCTACGAAATTAACCAAATTAACATACGATAAGATTCTAACTCACTAATGATTTAACACTAATATAAATTTTAACCTAATGCAAAATGTTGATAATTTATATAATCGTGTATTTACCAAGAGTAATACTATACATTTAATATAAAAAGAATAACAGTAGATAATTATAAATATTATGATATATTTTTATTTATTGCAATTAATCTGTATAAAGATATTTAACAAACCATAGTAGAAATAATAATAATAAAAATGTTCCTAACCTCATAAAATCAATATTTTTTCTAATACTATAGGCGATTTAAAAAGGAATATTTTCCCTCCGATTTCTAATGTATGTAAGTTATATTTTTAAGAGGTATTATATATTTTAAATATATGTCTTTAGATAACACTAATGTGGTTATGTAGTTTATTTATCAACTAAAACTAATTACACCATTTTTATTTTGGAACTACAGTGTTAATAGTTTTTAGATATAATAGTAATGCATAAATACCTAAACAAATATTCATAACATCAATCAGTGCAACTTGCATAAACAAGAATACAAAATGTAGTCGGTTAGAAAATTCCGAATTGTTTGTACGTGACGTGTACGAGAGATATTGTGTTTTTGGAGATATGATGTTTAACAGTGAAAAGTATCACTGAGATTCCTGGATCTTGTACGAAACTTGTAACTAGAATTTTAATTCTCTCAAATTTTAGGATGCGAATTCATGTGTAATATTCTGCCAACTTTAAAATTGAGCACTTTCATAAGAATTAATATCTCTTGAGTACGAAACGCATTAAGTAACAATAACCCAAATAAAGGTCACTAAACTCTATAAAATTTCTTCCTTGGATAAATTTGACGTGCCAATGGTGTTCGCATTGGTGTTCGAGTACGCCCTGATAAAAGTGATTCTGCGAGGCAGTCAGTAATTCAGCTTAGTTGATACTTTAAGCCATTCATGGAATAAGCCATATTCAGAGAATACCAAGATTAGATGCAGCTCTATAAGAGGTAACATGAATATTCTATACCCAGTTTAAAGTCGATAAAGAACAGATCGTTCATCTCTTCAAATAAGGATAAACCTTTAGTACGAATTTATGAAGAAATATATTAGGCTACGGGTAAAATAAAACTCAAACTCATTTGTTTAAATCTACCTTTAAACAATCAAGTTATAACAATCGAACAGCAGTGGATCAAAGTGTGAGACTTGTTGAAGGCCAGATTAAGTGTGAGTTCTCTTTGAGTGGTGGGGAAAACAGATAGAGTTTAATCTTATCAAGAAAAACATTTAGAAGTAAAAAAGAGCAATAAGCAAACCAAGGGATAAAATAATAAAATCGTGTTATACTTGAGTAAAAATTGCATACTTTTTGTAGATAGTTGTACATCTATTTTTATATTATATAGTAAATCATAACTTGATAGATAGACGTGTTTTAGTGATTTGTGACTTAAAAGTGACAAATAAGTTTTATTAATATTTTTTGTCATTTAATTTGACTTAAAGAAGTTGCAATGTAAAAAAATAAAACAAAAATCAGATGTTACTAAAATATTAATACTAAAATATAAAATCTTTTTGTCTAGAATTATATAATTAGAAAGATATTTCATATATATATATATATACATATATGAAATATCTTAAAAAATATTATATATCTTATATATATATATATATATATACATATACTCATATTTATTTCAATATGGTTCACATGACTACTCCAAATGCTTATAATCCCTTGTTTGGTTATTAAAACATTGTTTCCGTGTTCCCTGTAGTGATGTAAGTTACCTATAAGAGACCTGATGACAAAATTTAAAAATCTTTAACCCAACTATAAACCGATTGCACTAACTGTATACAGTTTGTCGACAGTATAATTGTATAATGGAACAAATCCCAGTTTTCTATGCACATTGTCTAATGATTACCGTATCAATGTAATTATTGTGCGTTAACATTTTCCCTATGTACCCGGAAATCAAAATACTGAAACGCAGTTTAGGACATCGTAAATTACTAAAACATTACCAATGCTATTCATGAGACATTCGTTCCTTCTAAAATGTAATTTGTCTCTGATGGAAAAGACACTTTCATCATTCTTAACAGAACAGCTTTATCGCTAATAAAACAGAAACATTAATTGTTAATTGTTATTTGTGAGCAAGTTATTAGCACAAATCGGATAACACAGAATTCAAACAATGTCTCTTTACAATATAAATGAAAACCGATCAGTTTAATAATTGACTTTATTACAATAACCGTTGCAAACAGAACAAACAAAGAGATTAACGCTGATATCATTGGCATTACAATGAATACGTTCCTTTGTTTTTTATATATTCCTGTGAGCACCGCAATATCAGACCAATTAAACGTGTTAATTTATTTTACTCCAAACGTATATGTAAATAAATACATTTTCTTCAAAACTTGTCGTATTAAATTCGTTTCCAAAACGTGATAGGATTAAGAAATGAAAATAATTTTGGCGGCAGGTTTTCCGGTGGTGTGAACCAGTGACTTGATGGTAATATGCACAAACTAATTTTAGTAATACGATTACAATTAAATTTACCATTGTTAATTAATAAACCCTAGATTTGTAAAATAAAACTTATACGTTAGAATAACATATTTAAAGCATAAATTTTGAATCAAAATATTGAAAGAATGAGCAATTATATATTCAAATTAAACCAATTTCGATATTTAATAAACAACTTGAAAAGTAACTATCCGGCATTGTGATTTAATTCAATTTGACCAGAGCTAAGCTTACCTACTTGACATTAGATAAAGTGGGAGATTTAGTACACTGAAGAACATTGTTTTAACTAGATTGTTTTTATAAACTGTCATAACATAGTTCAACTACGTACCATACAATATAACTTGAGTGTTACGTCTACTTTTAACATCAAAATATTTAACCAACGATTTATTAGTTACCCACAAGGTACATGGTAATAATGTCCTGAATCAAAATCAAATTAAACAATACTTAAACATTACGTACTGTGTTGCATAGGATCTGAAAATGTAATTCCTGAGTGAATCTTTAGACGTAAAGACACATTTTGATTGATTGCTATTCTCATAAATAATTAAGTTATAAGTGCATAATATATAAGTAACTGATCTTATACAGGGTGATTCATGAAGTTCTCCCCCACTTCTACAGCACATTGTACTAGTAAAAAATAATGAAAAAATGTTATATAAACATAGTCCGAAAACGCTTCGTTAGCGAGTTACAGCTAGCGAAAGATTTCGCCTGAATTCCTGGGTAAAGAGTAAAATAAAGCCATACTGAACTTTTGTAAAGGTTAATTAAGTAAGAAATATCGTGGGATTCTTATGTATTTTTAACCCGATATAAAGCTAATAAAATAGGTTTCAAGAACTGTACCTGTAGTAGTTTTTGAGGGATTCAGGGTTAAAATGCAAAAAATTGGGGCACGAAACAATGTTTTTTTTAAGTTTGATGTACAATAACTTTGTTAAATTGGTAATAAATACATAACATCAACAAACATTAATTGTAGAGAATTTAATTCTGAGAAAATTGATATAATCAAAGTCTAAAATAAAACAGAAATAAGTACCAAAAAATCGATTTTATTCAGTACAATTACATTACTAGGTTTTAAGCAAAATTAATCAGGTTGGGCCAACCGTACGCACCTTTTTTATAATAGATGTTCGAAAATGAGGCATCATTATCAATACATTTTGCAGCACGTTTGTGTATTGCTTTTTGTTGCGTTTCTTAATTTTTTCAGGACTTCCCTGTATCTGCACAGCCGAATCCATAATAACGGGCAATTAATTCATCATGAGAATTCACTTTTGTCTTGTATACAATGTCTTTCATCCATCCCCAGATGCAATAATCCAATGGAGATAGATCTGGTGATCTTGGTGGCCCAAGGGTGAGGCCCTCCAAGACCAATCCAGTGTCCAGGAAATTGATGATTTAAGTAACCAGAAACGGCACGTGAAAAGTGGGGAGGTGCTCCGTCATGCTGGAAGTACAAATTTTGTCCTGAGATGTAAAGGAACATTCTCCAACAGCTGCGGCAACTCTTCTTGAAGGAAATGCAAATAGAACTCAGCATTTAGGCGTCCAGGTAATATGAAAGGTCCAATCAGGCGATTGTGCAAAAGGCCACACCAGACATTGACGCTAAATCGGTGTTGAAAGTTCTGTTCCACTACCTCATGTGGAATTTTCTTCTGCCCATGAAGTGTTCATTGTGCAAGTTATTGACACTATCCCCGAGTGAATTGTGCCTCATCCGTAAACAAAATACGCTTGTAGAGTTTGATTATTGATATCAATTAGTTGCAAAACTCCAAGCGAAGCGGACCATACCCCTAGCTGTAGATGTAGAACCTTTTGTTTTATGAAACGGATAAAATTTGTTTCGATTAAGTGACCTCCACACCGTTGACTGCGTAACTCCTATCCGCCTAAAAATACGTCGTGTACTTACACCTGGACTGCGATGAACAGCATTAATAACAATATCATCATCATCAAGTTGGACAGCTCGTTCATAATTGGTTCTAGTGCTTGGTAGTGATCCTGTTTCCCTAAGAGTACGAAAAGTTCCTGAAATTGTTTTGGTATTTGGAATCCTCCTATTAGGGTAATGTAGTTCATATTCTTCTACAGCAGCTCTAGCATTACCATTACAGTAACCCAAAATAAAAAACCATATCAGCGTATTCCTCTGATGTAAATAAGTAAGGCATTTTTTTTCGCTGAATAAACAATCGAATTATAACTCACAGAATGATTGCATTTAATAACACGATTCACAGAACCCGATCTCCTGCTGTAGCTTGCAAAACACCACTAATACACAGTTCTAACGTAACAGTACAGAATACCATTGTTGATCAGCTGTTATTCGTGCGTTACCAACTTAGAAATTAATAAAACAAAAAACTGCATTTCGATGATTAGAAAACAATAATGGGAAAATGTTTGCTTCATTTATTTTCGAACATTTGATGTAAATTTTCATTAAAAAAAATACAACGTAATAAAACATGATATTTTTATTTACAAACAAATTTATTTTACAGTTTAATCTTGTTTGCTCAATTTATCTCATCATTAAGGAACAAACATTTTGTTTTTATTTTATTTTAACTAAAATACCGTACCGGTATTTCTTTACAGCTAGTAATGTATTATACTGAATAAAATCGATTTTTTGGTACTTATTTCTGTTTTATTTTAGACTTTGATTATATCAATTTTCTCAGAATTAAATTCTCTACAATTAATGTTTGTTGATTTTATTATTTATTACCAATTTAACAAAGTTATTGTACATCAAACATAAAAAAAACATTGTTTCGTGCCCCAATTTTTTGCATTTAAACCCTGAATCCCTCAAAAACTACTACAGGTGCAGTTCTGAAACCTATTTTATTAGCTTTATCAGGTAAAAATACATAAGAATCCACGATATTTCTTACTTAATTAACCTTTACAAAGTTCAGTATGGCTTTATTTTACTCTTTACCCATGAATTCAGGCCGAAATCTTTCGCTAGCTGTAACTCGCTAACGAAGCGTTTTCGGACCTATGTTTATATATAACATTTTTTCATTATTTTTACTAGTACAAATGTGCTGTAGAAGTGGGGGGAGAACTTCATGAATCACCCTGTATACGTATATTACTTTTTACGATTAAATTAATTTCTATTTAGTTTGATTATTTAAACACATGTGTGACAGTAACGCCCAAATACAAATTAATTTAATTGCAAAAAGTAAGGGCTCTGTGGTGTAATGGTAGCGCACTAATCCGGCAAGTGAGAAATCCAGGTTCGAGTCCCGAAGCAAGTACTTTTTGTGGTTCAATAGTCATTCAAATTATATATATTTAATATTAACATATATAATATGAACGACTTTAATTTTTTTTCTATGATCTGGCTGATAAAGGACGGCGGTTCTTCTAATGTCTGTCACTGATCTAGTAATCATCAACTTCGAATAGCGATGCTTTATTGTTTTTCGATTCTACACACCACCCATTATGCTACAACCTTTGCATTTCACTACTGATTGCTAATCTTCCTAGAAAGAAACAATTTGAACTAGTTCTTGAAATTTCTAACTATTTTGACTAACTAAGATTTCACCATATTCTGGTCTTTCATTTTGTTTTCAATCTGTACAAAAATAAACAAAATTTGATTCAATAAATTTGGCTGAAGCTGAAAATAACTAAGTAAGAATAGAAAGTTTTCAAGCACCCTGCAGACTACTTAGTACGCATGTGTATATAAAACTTTTACAAACAAGTATTTTGTATTTTACTAAATGTGTGTATGTTCCTGTTGATTATTTGTTTAACAAATTCTATATGGACGATTGAGCTTTAATTTCCATAGCCACGTACTACACAATGATAACACGATGCCTTGCTAAAGAACAGTACAAAATGGATAAAACCTATTGAGGGCTAAAGATATAACACTTGATTATTTCAATAATTTCTAAAAAGGGAAACTGAGATTGGAATCCAGTTCATTAGAATTGTGTTAAAAATTAACTACAGGTACGTCCTGTGCAAGACGAAACCCCGAAACTCTAATTGTAACAAGATGGGGTGGTAAAGAGGGCGTACAAGATTTCCATTCCCAGCAGTTTAATTACCTTCAGTTTATTCCACAGCTTTACTCCTTAATAATCGCCAGCATCAGCTATATTGCGACTGTAGTGTTTCTATGTATATCTTGAATGTTGAGAAACGTTAAAGTAACGAACTGTGGTTGAAATAATCAAGCAAATAGTACACAGTTAGGGATCATCAGGGATAACAAGAAACATCAGTAGAGATAAGTAGAGTAGACTTAAGAGTAGGAGTAGAGATAATAAATGACTACTGAATATTCAAACTGTCAAACCGAAAAAGAATTTTAATTTCAGCTTACGGAATTTTAGCTTTTCCTCGAAATGTAAAATTTATGTTTAATAAAACTATATTTATATTTCATATACAGTTACATTTTATTTTCGGTTTATTACCTCATATTTCTCAATGTTTTTACACTTTTTATAAGAAGAAGTACACACTTTGTAACAAAATAAATACAGATTTGAACCAAGTATGGTTAATTTATTTCCTACAGTAAAATTACTTTGTATAAACGCGTTAAAATGAAAGATTTCCGTAAATGAGTGTCCTAAAATGCTAAGTTTTCTGTCTGATTGCGTTATTTACAATATATTTTTTTAAGTTACTGTTAAACCTATGAAATAAGGTTTGAATTTCCATTTCAATTTTGGATCTAGTGATGATCTTATAGGAGAAAGGTTCTTTATCTGGTAATTATATTGTGTAATTACAAATTTGAAAGTTCAATTAACAGATTTTTTGGAACTGTATGAGCTTCTGTTTTCCTTGAATTACGCACTTTAAGGAGCTGATGTAACAGGGCGATACGGTGGCAAAGCTAAATTAAAACGGTGGAAGGTATAATACCGCAAGTGATTCTCTACTAGAGGATTTGCCTAAATTGAGGACTACACTGTCACTCACTGTCAGGACTTAGAAACGTCCATTTGTCAACTGTATTGCAAATGAATACTGATCGTCTTAAGCGCTGTGCATGTTAACACACCAAAGCAATACTGACTGACTTAGGAGGTGTGCAATGGTTGCTATTAAAGCATGCTAAGATAACGTTTCTCCAAAAGATCCGCACTGGATCAGGCGATGCTAAGGGCTCACCTTCAGTATTTTGATTGAATTCAGGATCTAATTCATCTTACCAAGAAACCAAAATTCTAAAATTTCTGATGAACTGATCGTAGGGGTTCATACGAGCCTGTTGTCTGTAACGACCCTTTGTGGACTGGAGATCTCTTGATACGTTGTCACTGCTCATGCTCCAAAGGGCTTTGCTCTCCTCTATGTACATGTCAGTCAAATGAATTACCGAAACGTGCAAGTACAAACGTAGTTCCGAGCTTTGTGAATATTGATGGGAGAACGCAAGCTAGGCGATGATGAAAATGTATGTCATACTGAGAATTGTAATGCACAATTAACGAGTATTATAATTTTAAAAGTATTCTTAGGTGTTAAATGTTATATTTTCTCCACTCTGTCAATATAAACATTGCAAATACTGTATTTCTTCCACAGTATTTTCATAAAACGTTAAAATTATACTGCAACATTTTTCGTTCAAATTCTACGGGAAGCTCAAAAGAAAATTGAATGGGCCGTTTAAGTAATGTCAAGTACGGAAACCTTTGATTACAAACCCCTCATACTGCGCAGGTTCATAATATTTAAAAAATATATAAATGTTTCCTTTTTTATAAGAAAATGGTTTATCCTACAAAAAACGTGTTAATGACCTTTTCTCTCCTGAATCTATGCAATTACATATATTCAAACTTTTTTTGTAATCCCAAAAGGTCACTGACGTAAATAGAAAAACGACTTTGCAATGGCAGCCGTTTTGTTTTTTCCCACAGCATCGGAACGTATTTCCAATGCCATCGTCGAAATTAAGGTTCTTTAAGATAAAAAGAAGATACTGAGAATATTTCCACACTTGTATCATTAAGAAACACACGATTTTTTAATTTACAGTGGCTTATGATGGATAAAATCTTTTATATTGATAAGGATTAAAAGTGATGTGCATTTGTGAAACAATAATCGTGAAAAGAAATATCGTTAGTTTTATGGAACATTAAACAATTGCCAACGACACAGTTAAGAGAACGAGGCGCACACTCAATAGAGAGATCAATAAACAAGCGGTGTAGACAGTTAATTGAACATCATCTGAGTGAACACAGACGATCATCTGACATTTCCTTCCCTGTGACCTATAAACTCCACAGCGACAATCCTTAACAGTATTCCCTACATTAGCCAATAGTATTTTCAGGCTTGGAAACGTATTCTTTTGAATGTGAATTCCTATTTGTGGAGTAGTTTAAATGCCAAATAACTCATCTCTATGAGATTAATTTTTGGATTTGTAAATACAGCGTTAAACAATTCTTGGCATTTGTTATTTTTAAGCGATTTGCTTACTTGGGAGTGTTCGAGAATATTTTTGTTAGTACTTTTCCCTCAATTTTTATGTTTTATATTTTAATTGTAAAATAAAATGCCCAATTAATGCATATTAACGTCAAGTCGGTGTTATCGATTTTTGAGGGACAAATAGTCCTAAGCCTATGTTGAAAAACCTCACCACTTAATTTAGTAATCCTAAGGTATCTTGATCCAAATTTGAATGTTATGAACGATGAACTACCTACGCCTGTTAAAATGTAAGAGAGATAGAAAGGCACCACTGTAGCACATCTTCTCTCAATTTGTAGGAGACAATTATACATCAGATCAAAACTCAACAAACTATAACAACATCAGATAGCATATTAAATCAAACAAAGAATAGTAAGTAAACATGATTAATTTGAACACTTTTATAAACTATCATGTATGAAAGTATAATATATCCTACCTAATAATACTGCTAAAGTATGAATCCAAATCTTTGCATCTTCCCTTCTCCAAAAACTTTTCCTACCCATTAAAAGAAAAGAAAATTTAAAAGTCTTATACTAATCACATAACTCCTGTATTGTACAAAGTTTGTTAAGTTTACAAACAGGATATCACAGGACAATTTTAAAACGTCACTTGTTCTGGCTCTCTCTCGGTGAATTTTAGTTGTGACAGGATGTTTTAAGAAAAAACTCAGTTTTTGGGTTTTGTTTATTACTTGAGCCTACATATGATGCCCATACAGACAACGCAACGTAGGTATCATTTACCGACATCGGACACGTTACTTGATTTAATTCTATGTAATGATTCGTCTCAAGTTATTGATTGCGGTCAATCATCTGTGTCAGGGCCTTCATATCATGACTTAATATATGTGGAGTTTAATTTAAAATTTAGGCGAGGATGTGAAAAAAGCTGTTTAGCTTTTAGATATTTTAAAAATATTTATAAGGATAACCTCAAAGATGAATGTTTAGCATTAAAATGGGAGGATCTTTATAATAACGATTCAGTTTAAGATAAAGTTAATATTTTGTATGAAATGTTGTTAGTATTATATAATATGTATTTGAATGGATCTTCAACATTCTCGTGAATTATTTGAAATTATTTTTCAAATTTACTATTATTTTTTGTTTTAACTCTAAGAATGATTAGTCGCATGTCAGTAGGTTATAATATGGTATACTGTTATGAAATGGAAGGGTGAAGGGTAATGTAAGGATGGGAGTAATATACAGGAGTAATGAGTGATGTAGAGCAGACTGATGTACAGCCCAGTTTATCAGTTACAAATGGCCGGCAGACATGCGATCTGATTCAGTCAATCTGCTGATCGAGCTATTGCTGCTTCTGTAACCTTTGTATGTTCACCAATGTTTACCATTACATGTCCACCACACTACACTGTTGACAATGCAGGGATTAGGTAACCTACATGAACACATTTTCCTGTATTAAGTTATTGTAATAATTAGCTGAGCTTTAGAGAGATTATCATTCGTGGAGCTGAAAATTTTCATTTTTGTCTGTCTGTACGGATGATATCTAGAAAACGAACTCACCAAACAGTCTTGAAATTTTCCATGGAACTTCATTTATATATTAGTAACAATGGATTCGACAATGGTGCTTGCTACTCCATGAAATTTGTCAGCGTTAGCGAATATTTTTACATTAGATTTATAGATAACCATGATGGCAACGAGAAATACCAAAATAAATAAATGTTTAAACAAACTTAGTCTAATCATTTTAAATTTCGATACGCCTTTTATTTGTAGATTAAAAATTTTTTGAATGTAAAAAGTATATTTGAAAACTCGGTGACAACATTTTATTTCAGCGCATACTCTTTCGTTGTATTACCCTCTTTAGCTCTTCGGAACTTTTATTATTTAAACACTGCTATGGAACCTGATTCAATGAACAAATTGTGAATGCATTACGTGGCAAGATGTCTTGAGCAAGACTTCATCTGTTGACTTTATTTTGCGTAAAACTTTATTTCTATATACACAAGAATGTGTTTTATGATGCTGCATGTTCAACCATAGAATTTGGCTTAGCGGCATTGAAGGCTATGAATAGGCTGACACAGGTTGATTTCTTGCCTAACGGAGAAGATGTAAAGATTTTTTACGATTGCCTGCCTTTCTATTTGCCTGCTGGACATCTTGAGGATGCAATGAGCTATAGATTTGAAAGATTGCATGCCACCTCAGCGAAGCTTGCTATGCAACACGTGTTGCAGCGTACTCCTACCTTGTTCTAATAGTGTGTTTACTCGAAATAATCTTTCACAACTCTAGAGCTACCAATAAACACTAGCATACAACAGATCAGCAATAGCAAGCAGTGATAAGGGGTGGGGATACATCCCACCAACCCTCATACCCGGGTAATTAACCAGACTGCTGCGGTCCGCTGAGTTAACATTTCCACTGGACCACCAACCCCCAGTCCATTACAACTGTACTCCAGCATCTGCTTATTTGACACCAAAACTAAGTTTCTTATTCTCTAAATTATAGATACCTTTAACTTAGATAACGTCATAACAACATTGAAATAACTACGTTTCTCATTTCATTGAATATTAATATATTCTCACCTCTTTTCACTTTTTCATAAACATTGCTCTTACTCCATTCTATCTGAATTAAATTTCCACCTTTCCGAATAAAATATTTTATCTCATATTTAAATATATTGAAGTTATGCAGGATATAAAAATATATGTTAGTGGATAACTGATTTTAAGTCAGAATTACTTATCACAAAACTATTAAATTGAAAGAATCAACAGCCAGAAGTCAGTAGAACAACAAAATATGTCAAAAATGAATTAAGGATTATTGAATTAAGGGGAAAGACAAAAACTATAAGATAATTGCGAGTATGCAAAGTATATAAGGAAATGGTTTTAAATGGTTAAACAAATGGTTTTTTTCTTCGACTTACGTAATGTAGACAAAATTATTGATGACACCAACATTTAGAAACCAATCACTTACGGCTTTGGTAAAATGTTTACTATGAAATTACCTTCCAATATAATAATTTTACACAGCATAACACCTTCCCATCCATATTCTCTTTCATGTGCAAGCTATTAGTGATTCAACAATTTCCGAGAGCAGTACAAAAAAGAGTTTAAAGAAAACAGTAGAAAATTACACATTTCATTAAATACATGATTATCCAGTCGGGTTCTTCCATCCGTCGGCTTTCCTTTTTCGAGAAATTGCATGGTCGGCCCTGGCAGAGAAGATGTATCAATAATAATTTCTTATGTTCTATTTTCTCCTTCGAATTTTCCTTCTTTTACTAACTCGACACAAAAGATACATTAATGTTCGTACCTACCATCACAATTTTCTTGTTATTTAATTTGTTTTCAGATATTTACATGAAATCCCTGTCTGTGTGAAATTTCTCGTAGTGTTTAAATATTATAATGAAAAAATTTTCAAGGCAAGCAAGCAGAAGCTGTAGAGTGTGAGTAAATAATTTTCACTAAACACATTGTTTGAATCTGCTAATTAGTAAAACTTAGAAATTATCAGACAAGTACAGTCTAAAAATGACTATTACTGACATTTTTCAAATCCAGTAACTGGTTTCAATGTGTTAGTTTGTTAGTTTCAAATCCTATCATAATTTATAGTTTTATAGAAATAAAAATAATAATCATCATAAAAAATAATTTTAAAAAATTATTGAACACAGTTTTTTTTACTCTAACAATTCCGCTGCTCCGCATGTTCACAAGACGACATGATTGGATATTTTTACGAGTATTTGGAAATAAATCACCCGTGGTTATGTTGTTTAATTATTGCAATGTGTGCAGGGAAATATCAGGCATGTCTACCAACTATTCGAATAGTAGAATATAAATTCCCCTCACACAACCACAAAAAAATGAGTTTTTATGCATTATTTGATGAAAACTACGAAGAAACAATAGGATAGAGTATTTTTTAAATTAGTAAAACATCTACTTTCTTTTGATTAGGTTAAAAATGGGTCGTCGCATTAAAAGTTATTTACTCAAACACTACAGCTCCTGCTTGCTTGTTTAGAAATTTTTTCATTATAATATTGAAACACTGGAAAAAATTTCATGAAGATTTCACACTTTGAAAAAAAAGTTTAAATATAGCAATTTTTACAAAAAACTGTTTTTTGAGTGGAGCGAGTGAACAACGCTACCAATAATCAACTGGACCACATAAATTTGTTGTTCTTGCTATTACTCACTAATTTGTCAATTTAATGTTTGCTACATCACTTAGTTTCCAAGATCCCTTCAGTGTGCATAAAATTTGGAACACACGGTATACATAAATTGGGTTAGATCCCACTTAAAATCATAATCATTCGTATGTCAGTACCAAGAGTAAGCAACTATTGTGGATATTCGTGTGAAGCCATCCTGACATAAAAAAATTAGCAATCAAACTGAGAATGCTTTAGCCAGCAACCTCCATAGCCTTACATCAGAATTCAAACGTAATGTAGACAAAATTATTGATGACACCGACATTTTGAAACCAATTATGACTCATCAGAAACTGTATCTCGTATTTCAATTCGAATTGAAAAGGCTGTGTTCTCACGATTTTTTTTATGAATTCTCACTTTTAATCATTTATAACAATGCAGATTTGCTTATTTAATCTTATAAACCTTAAATAAAAAAAATCTTAATAATCTTAGAGGTTTAGGTTTTTGGAAAATCCTGAATTTGAACGAATTTTTATACATTAAACTAAAATATTTCTTAATCATTTAAATATTAATTAAATTTGTGGCAGTTGGGCCACACGTTTAGATAACGCCATGGATCAGTCGGCAGCCATATTAACTTTACATCGATTAACTATGATCACAAACAATTATGTACCGCACAAATCGAAGTAATTGGCCAACTCTTTATAACACACGTGTGACTGACGTACAGTAACAAAAGTTAATGGCATATATCATTTGGAAAAAGTCTGGCTGAAATCGGATATGATAGGCTTAATCACATTAAAACTGCAGAACCATGTAATCACTTTCATTATCGGCTTTATTTGTTTCCACGAGCCATACTAACGTTTCCGTCAGCAGGAAATGCCCTATGAATATGCAGAGCTTGAACTGCACTCCCACGTGGCTTCAGTTGAGCTCTGTTGAGACATTGACATATATAAAATATATAACAAACCAATATAAAATCAAATGAATTTGAAAATTAAAAATATTACCATCCGCATTTTAGCAAATCACCAAAACATTCTCAAAGATGAATTTGAGTCAAGGAAAAGTTATTTAACCAACTCAAACTTTAAAGAGGACAATATAGTTTTTTCTATAAATTACTTTTAATTTTGACGAAACTGTTATTAACAGCGGCATTGAACATATACACAAGCACCATTAATATTACTCCACATAATATTTTGAATTTTTATCGTGAATCATAAATTAATATTCATTTTTATGGATAGACATTGTCATCAGCAAATTTTGATAAGAAATTAGTGTTTCAGTATTTTGGAGCAACTTTTTTAGCATCATAACTTACTTGTAGTTCGAAGAATTTGAGACGATAATGTGATAATAGCCAAAGAAAACTCACCAATGTTTTAAATATTTGTTGAATTAAAATTTTTATGTTTTGGTGTATTTTAAAGTCCATAAAGTTTAAAAAAAGGTAAAAAATCGAAAAATAACTATGACCCAACACCACAAACATACAGTTTTGCTGATTATATATTAATAGTGCAATGTATAGCCAAACTTACATTGGCCTATTTTGACGAGACTTAATTTCGTTTCTGTGTTCTATGGAATAATTGGAATGGAATAACTTAATTGTGCAGGTTGGCAACACTGTAGTTGTGGAAGGGTAGATAAACAGATGATCGACTCAGTGACAGCTGATTCGAGTAAACAAACAGTGCGTAATAAAAATTGCGCGACGTGAAGCTTTGTGTTGTAGTGAAATAATTGATAGATATATTCATAATGAGAGACATATTTTAAAGGACTCTGACGGTGTTTATGGTAAAGTGGATTCTAATGATGTCTAGGAAGAATTCGAGTGTGACGGTGATTAGGATTTAGTGATGGAGAATCTTACAATGACATTATCCACTCTGATGGAACGGAATTTATTACATAAAAAACATAAAGTAACAAAATTAACATTAACTTGTTACTTTATGGTTGTATTAATTTAAGAAACACTCCACTAATATGCTTTTTTATATTTATGTTTTTATGTTCTCAAAAAATTATAATTACAAAAATAAAAACGCATGTTACAAATAAAGTATTATTTACAAATCAACAAAATGCACATTGTCTTGTCACTGCTAGTTAACATTATCTTTATAGTTATAAGCAATATAGTAAAAATAACGTAGTTAAAATTATATTCTTATTAAAAATATATGATACGGTTTGTAAAAAACATAAAATTAACATAAATTAACAAAATTAACATTAACTTGCCATTTAAGTTACAATTATGTGTATGATTGAAATGTAATAACAAAATAGCCTTAAGTTAAAAAGTAAAAGTTTATTTCATAATTAACAGAAAACGAACATAAATTAACAAAATTGACATTACAATTTAAGTTTTATATGATTTTTATAATATAAAATATAGTTTAAGATAAACATATAACAAATCTCAACTTTAATTAGAATCTAAATAGCAGAAGTAAAGTAACACTTTCAGGGATAAACGTACATTGTTACTAAATTAATTTAATTTATTGTGCAGTTCAAAGGCTGTGCACAATAGTTGTCCAATGAGTTGATTAATTGTAATCTCATCAGTACATTATAATTCTATAATAGTATACATATAATTTAAAATAAAAAATTGAGAATTTTTTGTAAATCCTTTGAAATGGTTTATGAGTATACTAAACAGTAAACAACCGATAGCTTGGAATGATCGTTTTGTTGCCTTAACAACTCCCTCCTTCTCGTACAATTCCTGTAACCATTCTCCTATCTTCTGGCAGTTTGTTATTCTCAGAGCTTCTGCAACTCACTCTTCATCTGTAACTAATTGCTTTCATCCCATTATAATTCGTATCTCACTTCCTCCTTTGAAAAAAAGATCGGCACACTTTATGTTTCTTACACTACGGGGTATTTAGCGCGAGGTTTCTTGCTTATACCGGATTCATTGCAGCAAACACGGAAGAAAACCTAAAACCTGCAGTTATTAAAATAATTCACTGATCCGAAGTCATTTTTAATGTCCATAATCGTATATTAATAAATTTATGTATTGAAATTACTTCCAGAACGTACCTTATGTGCCAAACATGGGATGAAACTGTATTCGTAAAATTTAAAAAATTATTATATACTACATTTAGAGAATATAGAAACGGGAAAAAGTCCAACTTATTTTATTATATAATAACAGTAACATGATTTACTTTTTTACACTTTTATAATTTGATCTTAATTCATTACTCAACCCGAAGTACGAAACAACTGTACATTGTTTAGATTCAAGGAAACATAAACATTCTAAAGACAAGGAAAAAGGAAAAAATTTTGGAAAATAGGGATACCGTAGCTTAAAATATTTACCAGATAGAGTAGCAAATAAACATTTTGGAAATAGGTAACGGCACTGGTTAGAAAACTAAATTTTAGCAGTTTAACCAAAAGTTTATTTGTAACGGCGTGGTTATAAAGATTTTGATCTAAAAATGAAATATCAGTCTAGTTATTGTATATATTGTTATTTGACCTGAACATTTACTTTGCAGGAAAACTTCGATAATGGCATAATCTTCTGGACTTAATTTCTCCACTGGACACAATACTCCAATTAAACTGATCTGCGTGTATATAAATATATAATGTACCATTTTAAATTATATTTCAATTTATTAATTAAGTATTTATCGTAATGAAAAATTGTATTACAAAAATATAAAAGAAGCTACATGTTCACCAAATATTTTACTTGTTTTTATTCCATTATCAAACTTTTTGGAAGTAATCTTTTTTTATTAAATATCGGACAGGATCTTATAAATCGTGCCGCTGCTGTCCGTCCTGTATTGGTTTTGTGATAAAAAGGTAAAAGGACTGTCCGTCTGTCTGTCTATCAGTCTGTGCGACAACTATTGTTATTTTTATTATTGCTATTATTGTTTATTATATGTAGTGATAAAGTAGGAGGGCAGCCAGTACGTCTGTGCGATAAATGTTTTTAGAAAGGTCCTATAAACGTGGAACTTCATAAATAGGTTCCTATAATTTAAGGGAGAGATTTATTGATTTTAAGGCCAGCAAGTAGAAGTGCAGTCTGTCTGTCTGTATGCTATTCTTTTGTTGCGTTCTGCCAGGTCCTTCGACACCCCGTTTTATTGGTTTCTGTTTGTTACTTTGTGTTGAAGAATAAACCGAGTCATTTAAACAAACAGGCTAGAAAAACTAGAAAGACAAATTGTACAATTTTAAACATAAATATTACAAGATTTTATTTCAATTTAATTCAACTTTAGCAGCAAGTAACTTAGAAATGCGGCAAACCGCCTGCAGTAAAGTTTGTAATTTAATTCATACATTTATTCCTAATTGTAGCAAAAATGTACCTTTTCAATAAATATAATTATTAGCGGTGAACTGGTTAAAGAAACAATTGTGTGATCCATTTCAACACAGAATGTTATGCAAGAGGGTTTAAGAAGCTCACGTAAAGGCAGGCACTACAATGGTAACATCGTTATGTAAAGGGTTGTTAATATAGAGGAGACAGCGCAGCGCGGAGCCTCCCCCCCTCCTTATCTTCAGCACAATTAGTCCAAGTCTGATCAACCGCTTATTGGTACTTGCGACAATATCTCTCTCACCCGTTCGTTATTGGTATCTCGCATTGTCTTCAACTTGTACTGTTGTTAGTTCCTTTTCTCTATTTCGAGGTATTCCGAAATCAGATAAGCACTAGGAAACAATTTGTTTTTTTTTTAGATTTTTCTTTGAAAATGTAAAAAGTATAAAAAGTTCTTAGACGTCTTGGTTTATTATTTACTCAGTGGCTAAATTACTTAATAGATTACGAGAAAACTTATAATAAGCTCATAAAAACGTCTAACATGGAAACCTTTATGCTGTTATATCTACTAGTACTTCTTTATAACGTGGGTTATAACAGAATAACTCAAAAATATTACGCCAGTCTCCTACAATCCAATATATATAACAAAAATCAGTATACAAGTGTTTGAAAACTAGAATCTATCCAAATCTATCCATAAATAATAATTTATTTTTACTGCATTTATCTACATTAGCGTGACCATGGAAAATGGACTTTTTTCATGGGTTGGGCATTTATAGCCAAGTATTATTATCACAGGTGCATATGAACTGGGGGGAAAGTATATTATTGTATTATATTGATGCCTTTCGGACATTATTGCGTTAAGGAGCAGGGGCATCACGTGATCTGGGATTCGACTTTTGCAAGCTCGAGTTATTTTTTTTTCTTCTAAAAGAGCAAGCAGTGCGCAGCACTGCGCAGCGGGCAGGCATCGTAAAACTCCATACTCGTCTTTACGAATTGCTTCCACGTGAGATACCGAACATCCAACACAAAGGTGTGCCATTAACGACAAAGGTGTGCCATGCCATTACTACTACTGAACTAGGAAGTTAAGAATAGACGTGGAGGAACAACAGTAGTTCAAAATGGCGTCCCTTCTTTATTTGAGAAGGCGCGGAGTATTGCCAAACTGTCAAATATGGATAGTGTTGCCAGAGGTACGATAATTATCGTAAAGGTACGATAATTTCATTGATTTTATGCGCCGGTAAGATACACGATGGGTAGTTATTATCGTACCATGAAAGATTTTTGACAAATTTATTCAAGTAACAAACAAAAAGTTAATTATAACATAATTTATTATACGAACATAACATACTTTTTCATTAAATGTGTTTGTTACGATTATTTTATAAGAAAGTACGATAATTTCTCGTTGTTGGTATGATAATCGGTTTTTAAAATCTGGCTATACTGAGTTTGAGCAGACCGCGGAGTTATAGGAAACGGTCAAAAACGGAATTTCAGAGGATTTAAAAAAATCGTAGCTCCTTTGATTTTCGTTGCCGACGAATTTTTTCTTCAATATTGTTTTCAGGGGAAAAAATGAACATACGACCTTTCCATGGTCACGTTAATGTAAATTGATACCATTTTTACATTTAAAGGAAATAAATACTGGATTGTGATTGTGGTATTCCGACAGATTCGGAAATAGATTCATATAAAAGTTACTAACTTTGATATGAGTATATGGGATTTACTTGTGGCACTAATAAAAGAAAGATTTTACTCTAATGTTAGAGGAAGTCAAAAAGTCTTTTAAACAGAGGGAGTCGGATAGGGTATCTTAAATGTATAACGGAACACGAATATAACTCTAACAAAGAGATAAAACTGTAGCCACTTAACTATATTCAGTAAATCCACTTAAACTGTACTTTTAGATTGTATATACAAGATTTATCAAGACTGGAGAGTCTTATTCGAATCTCAAGATATTCAAGTGTATTTCTTAAAGCTATATTATTTCATTACATCAAACGTGTTTAATATTTTGTTTCGGTCTAACATCTATTGGATGAAGATGGCGCTCCTTCAGCAAGGCCGAAACTTTTCAAGGATTTTATCTGTATCAGGTTGTTCATATGACTCCTTAATCTAAATTGTAAGATACCTCCAAGTTTTTTTAAGCTCTTTTGCAGATAATGATCCCTACAATGTTGTTTATTTTGAACTGGATAATCGTTCGCTGCACCAGGACCTGGTGCATTGGATCTCCATCAGTCTCATAACCGAAATTCTTATCTTGAAAACATTATTTTGGGTTTTTAGGGATTCCTTAAAGACAATGAGAAGAATAACTATCCCAAACTGAATGTATTCCCAACATTCCAGACTTTTTTTACTTTTAATCATCATCAGAATCCGTAATCTTTTTAAAGAGAGATATCTAAATTTTTACTAGAAATCCGTTCCATGACGGGAGTACTATCCTCCGAAACAGAAAAGGTTATCGCTGCAGTCCATATTGTCCGTTGCACGAAAGGTAATATCCATTCCATTCACAACTTTTCATCCTGCATTCCACGTCTTATCTTCGATCACTAAGCATGGCTATAATTTTTCTTTGTTTATTAGGCAAACTTATTTTATCCATTTTTATTATTGCATAATTACAGGAATAGTTTATGTTAATTATCTTAAATACTTCCGTTATAATAAATAATAATAACAAATAGTTAGTTTCGAAATTAAATTTTGTTGGATTGTAGCTCAGTCCTAACACTAAATGTTGTAATTTTATGCAATTATCAAATAACTTGATAGTGCAGTTGGATAAACAGAATATTAAACATGGTTTATGAAGGTCATACAACATTTGGAGTATGAAAAATTGGACCAATCGAATGTAACAGCCTAATACTTTAATTCTTAAAAACATGGTGGTGGTGGATTGCCTGCAAAACCAATCCATCAGAAATGCCTGCAGTAAAATATATGCAATTAGCAATACCAGACATTGTTAAAAATGCAGACAAATGTCAGAAGGCGCTAGGCATCCACCCAATCGGAACTTATTTATTAAAGAATATTTTACTAAATACTATAAGTACTAAAGTAATTTTATTTTTTAACGAAAAAGTCATTAATCGCTATAGTAACACTTGCATTGTGTATAAGAGTAAAGTTTCTAATTAAATTGTTTTGTCAATGCTGTAAAAATCGAGTACAACATTGAAATTTTTTAAACTTGTAAAGACACAATTTTTTATCATTAATCATTAACTGTCATGTTAGGGTATAATTGTACTATAATTAGTTTAATTTTAAAATACAGTTTTTAATAGCATTAGATACTTAGATACATTATAGAAATATACACACGAAAATATTAAACGTTATTTGTGATTGATATATTATGCAGGATGTGTATGTTATTCTTGTTTCAATTAAGTAGTAGTAAAAAAAGTATAACTATAAGACGTATAAAACTTTATGATACAGTATAATGCTTAAAATCATTAGCAATAACTATAAATAAATTTGTTTATTTTCAAATAATTTGTAATTTTGTTAATTTTTAATTAGGATGATGCAATTATTATGAGAGAGGGTGTTGAAACGTTTCCGGTTTTAAACAGAATGAATGCAGTTCACATACGACGCGACGTTGTTACAGCTTTTCTTGTCCGTTCACCAATAATCAGCTGATTGTTGTTCAATCAAGCCTCTCTGGTGTAAGTATGCGAGATTGTCAAAATGATATGCTTCAGGTCGTTTAGATTAAGAAACAAAATATGTTTTAACCCTTTGAGGACCAGGTACTGATTAATATTGAATATATGCATTTTTTTCTTCGTTTTTGTAATTAACTAAACTTAAATAGAGGGGAAAGAGTTTTAAAATTTTTGGCATTTAACTTTTTTACATGGTACTTTTAAGTACCGTCAGTCCTTTAAGGCATTATCACACTTTTTGTACATGGTACTTAAAAGTATCATCAGGACATAATGCCATTCATTAATAGAGGGATGGTATGAATAAATAAAGACCCTTCAGTTGTACAAAAGCATTTAATTTTGAAAACAAACTTTTTAACATTTATTTACAGGCTACTAATATATATATATATATATATATATATATATATATATATTTAATACGTACATAGTAAATAGTGTCCAGTATCCCTTGGAATATGTAACTGCCTGGTCATACTATTGGAGTAATACTTCATGAAACACTGCAAAACAGTTCTTTTTTTCAGTTACACATAGAAACACTTTACAATGGCTACACTTGGTATGAGGGCGTGATTGTATCATCTGTTTAGCGCAGACTTCACATCTTCCAGTCTTTTGATCAAAGGTAACCCAGTGTATTCCTTTGTTACCTAACCTGACATCCTTAGGGATTCAAAAATCATTAGACTTTCTCCTCTTCAAGATAGTACTTGAACTTGATAAAGTGAACTCAAGAGAACTCTTTTTCTGTTTTGGGTTTTGCATTGTTATCAGACCATTTTTCACCATTCTTCTAAATTCTAGAACAGGGATCTTGCCATTTAACTGGCAACTTATGACATAGGCATTTACAAATGTGATGTCTAAAACGCCCCAAAATAACCGCTGCCACCACTTTTTGGATTTCCTGTCCACATTGTAGAGGGCTCTATACCGATCTGCTAGATCAACCCCTCCCATGTACTTATTGTAATCCTTAACAATAGGTGGGCAAGTGACAGTAACTTTTGACCCATCCTTTTGAGTTCTTAACACACTACTCTGTTCTGTCCCATGGTAGTTCCATATCAACCAGACAGTTTTGTTGTCCTGCCACTTGAAAACTCCGACATCATCATTTGAATAGCGATGATCCCACTGTCCTTTTTCAAGAGAGGAACTAAGGTCTGCAGGTATACCCGCTCTGTCACTACGTATCGTTGCGCAAGCTAAGGTGTTTTCACTTTTTAGCCTCGCCACAAAGGGAATAGAGGCAAAAAAATTGTCAAATACTACAATTCGGTTTTTCCCCCATATTTGTTTTGTTAAGGATAAAACCACTCTTTTTTCCCAACCCACTTTCACTGTATTCTGCTTTAATGGCTTCATTTTTTCCTTGGTAAACTTAAAAAACTTTAAAATATAACCATACTGGTCACTAAGACACCACAGTTTATAACCCCTTTTTATGGGTTTCATGGGATTATATTGTTTCAAAGGTCTACGACCTTTGTAAACAATCATTGATTCATTCATCAACACTAACCTGCCTTGTACCTTTATAAACGGCTGTGAACTTGTCATTGAGCTTATCAATAAAAGGTCTTACTTTTTGTTATCTGTCTGGATTGTCTTGAATTATTGTAGTATTGTTATCATTCACATGGAGATTTGGTCAAATATCCATGAAACGTCCTCGTGTCATTGCTTCTGCAAATGGTTTGACATGTAAATCATATGATGTGGACCGGTAATGCTTAATGGAAGGCAACTGGTGATAACCCATAAGAAATTTAATGTCAAAAAACACTAAAAGTACATTTCCTTTCAAATTGAGTGTCTTTCCATTTTGTGTAGCATACAGATTAGATTGGTACGTGATGTGACTTACCAAGTCCTTGTCTATAATCTCAAGAAATATGTCAGTTGGTGTTTTGCAGTCCTCAAAATGTCCTTCCACTATACCTGAAAACAAACAAAATAGTTAAAGAGGTGGGACGGATAAGGTACGAGGTGTTATAAATTAAAATTATATGTAGGTCTATATTACATGTAGGCTGCTTTTTATATTTTTTTATAACAGTAAAGTGCTGAAAAAGTGTTTGATAAATAAAAAAAGTGTTGCCTGGCAATAATTGAATTATAATTAGGCCCTACTATCAGTGCTTAGTAGATCTGAATGTTAAAAAAAAAACAGTTTTAATTACATCTCTAAGTATAAATATAAATGCTTACCTTCATTTGAGTCGTAGGGAGGTATTGTCGTTTCTAAATATTTTTTCTTCCACTTATAATCTGGCACATTTCTCTTTTGGATACAGTATTTCTTTACATTTTTTTCTGATGAATTCTTATTACACTTTTTGCGATTAGACTTAACTTGTTCTTTACTTCACGTATCTTCTTCTGATATTTTTTTATTGGCCTGTTGTCATTGGTTTAACCTTTTACCACAGGGCGGCTATCATTGTTATTATCATGAAAACTATATTTTGTTTCACTTTCTATTTTGTAATGCATTTGTTGAAAATACTGTCAAAATTCGTAACGGTCTCAGAACTACAGCTTGCTTCTGGAGGAGCATCTACTGGTAATACCTCATCAAGAGGTAGGCCTACGTTAGTAAGATATTTTACTGAGCTGATTGGATCATCTACAAACTCATCACATCTAAAATTCTCTAGCTCTACTAGGTTTTGATTGTCTAGGCCTATATCTACAATCTCACTGTTAACAACCAATGGTAGGCTATCTGGATTTGGATGATCTGCTAGGACTAACTCATCAATGCTAGCCAATGGATTAGGATTATCAACCAATACATCACTTTTACCACTTGAAATTACAACAGGAGGAATTACATTTATAACTAATGATCCAGGCCTTATGATATCCAAAGTACTGTCATTGTCTCCCAACCTAACTTCATCACCATCATCTTCACAATCACTCACATCTGAACTTGCACATACATCCGGCAAATCTTCAAAAGGATACGTCAATATCTTTTAAACTTAAGGTCTTATCCATAATGTTAAAATTTAAGAAGAAATACAGTTAGAAAACATGATAAAACGTAATTGTATGTAACCAATAACCTCCACTTTGAAACAACAACAAGAAACTAACCTCTTATACACGTCAGCTGAATATACTGACCATGTTGCTATGGAGGGCTGACGGTACTTATAAGTACTATGTCTATTTTAGGCTAAATATACTTAATTCAGTCATATTATGTTAAAATATCAAACAATTATTCATTAATTTTAAAGGACATGCCACTCTTTTTATAACAAAAACATTTAAACAAATGAGTAGAACGTATTATTTTTTTTAGTATAGAAATCATGATTTATAAATTGGCAATTCTAGAACAATATTGGTCTGAAAAGTGCTGCTATCTAATAGAGTTTGTTAAAACTACAAGGACAAACGTAGTTTTACAGTACCGCCATGGTACTCAGATGTACCTCCAGGCCTTTACGCTTGTCTGAAGCCATTGTAATTTGTTATGTAAACAGTTCTATTTGGTGGCACTTAAAAGTACCATTGGTCCACGAAAGGGTTAAGGGTTAGATTTTCGTAAATGAATATATTGTTTAGTTAAGAAACTATACCGGGTGTCTTAAAAGTCCCACTCCCCTCCCTTAATTAACTTTCTTATAAATAGAGATGGAGTGGTTTACTTTGGGGAATGTTTATATAACCTGAGGAGTTTTTTGATATATGAAAATTTTTGTCTCCCCCCCCCCCAAATAGAGTATTTTGGCAGTAAACCCCTAATAAGTTACACAGTACCTGGTCTGAATGTGTCTCACATACTAAGTGGTAACCAATAAGAGATGACATGGCAAAACAAGCTACTGGTATTCCCAGGACTTCCTACTGGGCTTCGATCAGACAAAACCAAACCTAATAAATGCTATGTTAATCATGGTTGTTGATTCTTGCAATTACTTGTTTTACGACTCAAAATAACTAGTGAGTGAATGTTTTATCTGCATTACAATAAGTTTAAATGTAATTTAAACTGTGGGGGTTTAAAAAAAGATTCAAACTTTAATTAGCTATCAAATTTGACAGAAAGCTCTAATTTTTGCCATTCTTCTTCTTTGTAATACCTTTAAAATGAGGTGTCACTTGCTAGGGGTCCTTACTTAAAAGTTTTGACTTACCCCGAAAATACTCCATTAGTGGGGAAGGAGTATACAAATATTCATACATAAAAAACTCCTCAGTTAGTCCTATAAACATACCCCAAAGTAAACCACTCAATCTCTATTCATAAGAAAGTTAATAGGGGAGGGGGACACCCGGAAAAAAGAAAGCGTTTCTGAAACCCCACCTATCAAATAATTACTTCAAACAAAATACTTGGGTTCTACCAGGGATCATACACACTTTATAGATTACAATGATCAGCGATTAATGCAATATAGTGAATCGAGGCAATTGGCACGTTTATCTCATACAACTAAAGAATGAAATTCAAAAAACTTAGGTAAAACTAGCTAAAACTAATATGATACATTTAATTATGCCCTCAAATCGGACAGTCCCGTATATCCCCTTAATAGTTTTAAATCCGGTTTTAGAAATATTTGACTTTTAAGAACGTATATCATTGTTTACGTAAGAAACTATTCGTTAAAAGGGAAATATTGTTACATCTAATAAAAAAGTAACTTGTAACAATTGTACAATAAGCGTAGCTACTTTCATGGAATTGACAGAAGTATTAGTATATATTACGTTATGTTAAGTATCTAAGATAAATTACATGCGTCATTTACATAAAAGGTCTGCCTGAAATCGGATACGCCTGGTTTAATCATATTAAAAGTGCAGAACCATGTGCAGAACCTTTATGATCGGGTTTGCTTGTTTCCCCGAACCATACAAATAGTGTTCCGGCAGCAGGAAATGCTCTATGAATATGCAGAAGTTTAAACTGTACGATATGCGCTCTATAGAGCACAATTGAGTTGTTTAAACGAGTACGTTAATTACACACACAATAAATAAGTTAGATATTGTCCTTTTTTCCAAAAACATATGTGTCCAAGAATAAAATAGTATTTAGAAAATTATTGTTGGATTAACGCTACAGTTAATAACACGAAAAAATCAAAATATTTGATATTGCAATATGTTTTTATTTGAGTTTCAAATTATTTCATCATAGGTACTCATATAAAACCCCATTAATGACATACACACACTTTAAATATGTCTGTATATACTATACATGTATATTTATATTTCATATGTGTCATTATGGACCATTTATATTAATATCTATTATTCAAAGGTTTAGAAACTCAAATAAAAGGCTTATCACATAAAAATACAGCAATATCAAAAACTTTGACTTCTTTGTATATACATGAATTTAGAATATTCTCACAATTTCTCTTATTATTATTATGGACTGAGAAATCCAGTAACACATAAAATACAATATAAGGAAATACATGTTTAAATTATCTATTATGATACATGGGAAGAAAATGAGTTATTTTTCCTGATTTTTTCCTACAGCATGTTTTGATGATCATGTTTGTAAGCGTGCAGAATAATAACTTTATGTCATTTTCTTTCAACTATAACTGTGTAGAATACTATAAGCTATAACAATATTTAAAATTTTCATACTCTTATGTAAATATACCCAATTTTACGTTTTATAGATTTTGAAAATTTATATGAATAATATGACAGCTTGTGTTATTCGATTATTACTTCGACAAATATAAAACTTTACTTATTAGAAATATTTTAGATTTGTATGGTAATAGACGTAATTGTATATGATACAATAGTGGACTCTCGATTTGAAATAAAAAGTCAAGAATTAGTATTGGAAGATAATTGTAAACAGTTTATGAATGCTAAAGAGCCAGCCAGTGCTTGGCGTGACCGTTTAACTAAGTTCAGTTGTCATAACAACTCCCTTCATCGTCTGTTATAAAATCCCTCCCCGTAACCCTTCTGATCTCCTGATTATTTGTTATCCCTCGAGCTTCTGCACTGTTCGTGCTGCAGCTAATTGCTTTCAGCTCGCTATAGCTCATGTTTGTTTTGACTGCACAATTCAAGCTACTTTCTGGCATTTCCAATAGTATTGTGTTAGACTTGCGTTTTATTATAAAGTGTTCCAACAATTTTAATTTCGTAAAAGATATCTATGGAACATTGCTTATATCTCTCAAGGACTTTCAAAGAATGAAAAAAATTATATAATGTTATCAAAATTATATAATAATTATCTATCTTCAGGATGTTTTCCATTGACTCTGCTATATTCTAGGATATGATTGAAAACATGAGATTGAGAAATAAATCAGTTGAAGTCTAAAGTGTCTGAAACGTTTAGTGCCCTTAGTCTTCTCTGTTGTTTTTACAAAATAATGTCTGTATGTATCATAAACGGTATTTTGTATAGTGCTCTACATATAAATAGAATGTTTCAAACATTTTGTGTTTCCCTACTGTTTTCATTAATGCGTGTTTGTCAAAAACTTGTATGTTAGATTATTAAAAAACGTTCAAACCTTTGACAAGAATGATATATTTGTACTGTTATGAGTATTATGCTACATTTAACGATATTTATATATTTATTGATGATTTAGCTAGTAAAAGTTTCCATAAGCTGGATGCTTGTGATATTAGCAGTTACCATATTTAAATAAGTATTCGATTTCTGAAATATACCACGATACAGCATGACATATTAAAGCACAGTGTATAGAGAAGTCGTGTAACTTTTCTCAAGGAAATACTAACAATCCATAACTCTAAATTTAAATGCAAAACCCTTCTGTAATTTTCAGAATGATTTATTACTTTTGTAGTTATTTTTTATGTCATTCTTTATTAGGTACAAAGTAGGAGTATGAAACGCCGCGTTCGCGTAACAGAATTCGCTTCAAAGATGTCCAGCCATATTCCATTGTTGGACATTCTATATCAAAGAACTCATTCTTTCCTATGTAGAAATGAAGTCTGAAAAAGAATTTCAAGTCTATAGATGAAATCAGTTTGGAGGTATTTCGCCACGTGATACATTAATATTTTTTCATTAATTTGTGATTCATATAATGTTTTAAATAATAAAAGTCTACTCACCAACTCATCATTAAATTATGTTAGATGTGTTTGAATAGTTAAGCTACACGTGTTTAAATATTTTATGAGTATACTGAGTTTGTTTACACACTTATTTATTCTGCTACTTTCACGTTGCTATCGTGGTTACCCATAAGTGTGTAAAAATATTCGCTAACGCTCAGCCAAATCCAATGGAGTGACGAGCGCCATAATCGAAATCAGTGTTCCCATCATTCATGCACAATTTCAGGTCAGTTCATTTTCGATATATCATGCGGACAGGCAGACAGATAGACAGACATAAATTAAATCCATCCATCCCCACGAGTGATAGGCTTCGCTAAAGCTCAGCCAATTAGTATTTTATTATTTTTTTTATACACGCTTGAATCACTGGGTTTAATATACAGTAATTGCTGGAAATGTACTACTCTGCGATATTTCTGATTTCAAAATTGTAAACTTTAGTATTTTATGTACACAAGCACAACTTTCACAGAATTTATGCTACCGTGTATACAAACCAATGTAAAAATATACGATTACATGTTAGATTAATATTACATAAGGCATATAAAATAATTTCCATACATATTCACTTGTAACAGCATTTAATATTAAAAAATAATAACATATTTTTAGATGAAAAATAACATTCTAAATTACAGGATAATTAGATAAGATTGTTATTCCGGATGCACTTAAAGCGGTTACTTGACTAAAATCTAGATTTCGTATAAGTTACTGCAAGTTTGAAGAATGAAAACATATTGTTTCTATACTGTGCATAGCTCTCGAAAGAAAGGGAGAAGGAGGTCATATAAAAACCTATGATCGTAGATTGCCGGTTGTAGCTGTTTCATTTGTACCCAATATCGTAGTCTCTACTTATATCATATATCTACATATACTCTTAATATATACGAGTTCTTCTCTTACATTAAACATATTCTTTTTTATTGAACATTACCACAGTAATTAACCAAATTATTTAGTAGTTGATAACTAAAGATCAATCACGTACTGTTTAATTTATTTCACTGCAAGAAACGTAAATCATTTTCCTTTAGGTATTTACCATCTGAAGCTTGAATGGTGGCAAATGTCATAGAATTAGTAAAAGTATAACTAAGTAATAGTAGGTACTAAAATGAGTATCAGTTTATGACAATGCTATAGATCAGGAATGAAGGGACGAGGGAAGTATTGTTGCAAGTAGCGATAAACGGTTGAACAGACTTGGACTAATTGTGCTGATGAGAAAGAGTTGGGAGGTTGGGGAAGGGGGTGAGAGAGGGAAGTTCCGCGCCGCGCTGTCTCCTCTATATTAACAACCCTTTACATAACGATGTTACCATGGTAAGTGCCTTTACGTGAGCTTCTTTAAAATCCTCCTTCATTACATTGTGTGTTGAATTGAAACACAACCGGTGGAATTGTTTATTTAACTTTCAATTATTATTTACACGACTCAAAGTTGTTGTGTTGTAAATTATTCTTGGTTCCTAATGAAAATTTCACCACTTAACAGGTTATCAAATTAATAGAAACCAAAAGCAAACACTTTTGTACATTTTTTAACTTACAAAGAATTAATTCATGTGAAAGCAAACAATGAAATATTATTTTTAAATATTCCAAAATTAAAGTTTCATTAAATCTTTAAATGTTTAATTGTTAAATGTTAATAACTTTTTAACAAATTTTAATCAGTATATTACTTGTTTTTTGAAGAACTATCTAGATTCCAAAAATAACAAACATGGAAAAACTTACTTCCTTTCAGTGGAACAATGGAATTTTAACCTTTGGAGAGCACGTTTTTGTAGATTATTTCTTATCAAAATTTAGATTATGATAAAAAGGTTGCCATATATTTAACACTTTTGAATAAACTTAACTTTTTTCTATGATTTTCATTTATGTACCAACATAACAGTTTTTATATGGTATTTAAGTACTAATCAAATTGTGAAATAACATTCGTGGATCTCACGGAGTAGAGGTATAAAAGTTAAACATTACAAGAGCAACAATAAAAAGTGGGAATGTTTGAACACTCAAATGTTTTAAATAAATAACTTTTCAGAATCAACTTTAGGTAATTAAAAAAAAATTTTAATTCCACATTGAACCTCAATTAATCATTAAATTCACATAAAAAAGGAAATTTACTAAAAATACAACATTTTTTCATTTATAATAGATACTGTTGAAGTGCTGTTAAATATACCATATGTGTAAATATGAGTATTTTATTTCCAATAAGCGCCATAATCTCTTCTAAACCAGATTGTTTTGAGGTGAGTTTGTATGAGGAAATAATAAATCTCTCTTTGCAGAAGTTTTAATAAATAAATGTAAGAGTCAGGCTGTTTTATTGCCCGTTCTAAAAGAGGTATCGTTACATTTCACTCTATTTATCACTTAATTTACATTACTAACACTAAATACAGCATAAACTTTTCTTTCTTTCCTAAATCTATACAGGGTCTTCTAGCCTTGTGTTTATTTTCAACAAGATGGAGCTCCTCCACTTTATGCTCTTCCTGTGCGACAATGGCTAGATGCACACTACCCGGATCACTGGATCGATAGAAGAGGAGCAATTGAGTGGCCGGCAAGGTCTCCAGCTTAACACCCTTAGACTTTTTTTGTGGGATCACTTGAAATCAGTAGTTTTAAAACACACCCCACTGGTATCCAAGACTTTATAAACAGGATCAATGCTGAGAGCAGACGCTTAACCAGAGAAGCTTTTAGAAAGGTTAGGCAAGAATTTGATAATAGGTTATTTTTTTGCTTGAACAACAGTGGCTACCAATTTGAACATTTGATTTGAAGTTTACAAAGGATTTACATCAGGATTCAGTGAGTAGTTTTTTTTGTTATTAGCAGAAGTACATTAGTTTGTAGACTAATAATTTTTATGTAAGAAATTACATTATTGGGTGCTGATGCCAAGTGGCATGGCCGATTGAAATACTTTTTACCAAAGTACAGCATTTTTTATGAAATTCAATTTGAGATGTTATAAGGTATTAGTTGTCATTTCAAAGTTTTGACTCTGAGTACGGGGGAGGTCAAGGAGGTGAGCACTCCCATTTGAAAATTTTTTTTTTGTTCCCGCAATTAGTACTCCCGTTTACAAGTATAAACTCCCGTTTACAGCATTTTTATACTTGGACTGTAAGTCTTTTTAATACGAGTTTGAAGTTTTCTAATAAACACCCTGTATACAAACGAACGAAATATGAAAAAGGATAGTGGAGGTGGATTTTATTGTATCTGAAAACTATTGCAAATGTTCGAAAAATAATTTTACCTTCAATTGTCTTCCATTGTCAAAAAAGAGCCTGCTGCATCTTAATTTTTGTGCAATATGAACAATGGTAAATCTCAATTTCCAATATTCACACTCATAACATGTTTATGAGAGATTATATTATCGACACCACAAATATGTATATTGTTATAGATTAGTTGCAATTAAGAAATATCTAACGACATTTTAAACATATATATAACGTATTTAATTTTGTATTCAACTTCACAATTCATAGTAACGATAAACTGCGTGTTAAAAATATTCTAAATGATTGTTATAGCACAAAATCGGTAGTTGATTATGCACACTAATGTATAATTAAAAACAAGGAATACTTGTAACAGATGTAGTAGTAGATGGATTAGTTTGATTCTATAATTAAAAACAAGTAATTTAAAGTAGAATTCAAAAGTTAGTTTTGAAACATCGTTTGAAACGGTTTATGAAAACCAAACAGCCAGCAGCTTGGCGAGATCGTTTAACACAGTTCAGTTGTCATAACGACTCCCTCCTTCCTTTCTAATAAAATCCCTCCCCGTAACCCTTCTGATCTCCTGGTAATTTGTTATCTCTAGAGCATCTGCATTTTACTGTTTATCTCCAGCTAATTGTTTCAATCCCACGATGACTCATATTTTAATGAGCAAACTTACTTTACCTCTCTACATATTTATATTCAATATAATAAAGTATTGTCATGGGGTAATTTATTACCTCTTAGCGTTTCAACAAAAAGGTGCTTAATAATCTGCCTAATTGAGTTTATGCATAGAGTATAACATGTTTAAACAAAACACCGAATTCAGGTTGCGTATGTGATATACTTTTGTATGTGGGGTGCGTTAATTTCATGAGTTTTGAAATTTAAGAAAATACTACTTTTTATCACTTTGATTGATTTAACGTTCCTACTTCATTCTACCTCTTACTGTTTTATTGCAACTAATGTTGTACCCAGAATCCAACAAATTCAATATTCCAAGTTCCAGACGAAAACTATATTTCAGTCCTCTTTAAAATAAATGTAGGACATGCTATCGTAGCCAGTGTACTGAAAAATAAGTTAGCAAAACTGTATTGTTAACCAATAATTTCTTTAATTTTAATGTAGATATCCGTCAACGATTATTACAAAGAAAGCCAAAACATTAAAATAAATATAAAAAAACAAATACTAGGTTTATTTGTTAATATAGTATTCGCAAAGTTTAACACTTTATTTTGTAAAACCTAAGACTAGTGACACAGAAATTTTTGATTTTGAATTTGTATTCAAAATATACAAGATTATTTGCGTAAATAACTCCCTGATTAACAAATCAAACGGGGGCCATGACATGTATGTCTGTCTGGACGATGTCTCGAAAATGAACTGACCTATTTACTTGGAATTTTGCATGAAGCTTCTTTCATCGCTTCTATATATAAGCAACATCAAGTTCCATGATTCTGTATGTCACACCATAAGATTTGGCTGATCATTAGAAAACATTTTTTTTCTTGTGGGATCCAGGATGGTAATGAGATGGTAATCACAGAATAAATGAAAATTGTAAACTAAATAAGCGGCACGTGGTATGGTAATTCTATATTGTATACTAGATTACAACAAAAAGTCTCGATTTTATATCCCTGTAAGATACATATAGCATTGAGGTAAAATGTGCATCGTTTAGAAAGTTTGATTTTTATTGCACTGTACAAAGATTTCAAAACAAAATATTTTCTTTCAATTAGAGTAGCTAATTTTAATAATATTATATTATTTAATATAATAATTCACTTGCAAGAATATTATAAGTACAGTATTTTATTAGGTTCATTTCTAATACCTCCTAGGTAAAATAATAATATAGAAATTATGAACATCACAAAAGTAACTTATGATAATACGAAATATTAAGTAAATTATTATACGGTATAATTAATATTATTCTAACAAAACTGTTTATACTCGTTCCGCTGACAAACTTCATTATTTTATTTTGGTTAAACTATTTTGTACTACGATCATTTATAGTTTAATAAATATCCGTACTATATTTTAAACGTTCAGGTTGAGTGTAATTTGAGAGTGAATTTTAAGGAAGGGCAAAATAATTGAGATTATCCTTTAATTGAGGTTATAGAGTGTAATAAGAGATTTTTGCCTAGTTTCATAATGACTGGGTCTGTAGACGAGGAAATATTGTACTGTATGAGAAAAGAACGTAAGACTCAATTTCAATTTCAAATCAATAGAGAAATAAATTATCAGTCACACTACATTTTGTTGAAATGAGATGGTAGTGAAAAAAATGTATAGCAAAACATTTAGAGCAAAATTTTTGACATGATGAAACTAATTTTGATATCAATAGCACCAAGCACAGTTCTGATCAACACACACACACACACACACACGTGTGTGTGTGTCACATGTATTTTGTTGTTACATGTATTAGGTTAGTTATTACCTGAAGAAGAGATCAGATTGCAGATCTCGAAACGTAGTGTTACTGATTTATTGTTTCACTGAACAATGGCAAATGTCCGGAAAATCCTGTTTCCTTCACAATCCTTCCATCGTCAAAAATAACCTTCAAACAAACAATTGATATACACGATGATATTCTTGGTTTTATAAACCACTATGAGGTTTCTAAGCACAATTCTGATCAAACGTCAATCAGATTTCAAACACGAACCACAGTTCTCTATAGATCTGAAACTTACGATACGGTGCTCTCAGTGGCTTAGTCGTACACATTTTAAACATATCAATAAAGCCTGTTGAATACATGATATTCTTGGTTTTATAAACCACTAGAGGTTGAAAGCATAATTAATTATTGTGGGTGATGTAACTAGGTTTGACATTAATAGATTTAAGCACAGTTCTGATCAAACGTCAATCAGATTTCAAACACGAACCACAGTTCTCTATAGATCTGAAACTTACGATACGGTGCTCTCAGTGGCTTAGTCGTACACATTTTACACATATCAATAGCTTGTTGATTTGATATACATGATGATATTCTTGGTTTTATAAACCACTAGAGGTTGAAAGCATAATTGTGGGTGATGTAACTAGGTTTGACATTAATAGATTCTAAGCACAGTTCTGATCAAACGTCAATCAGATTTCAAACACGAACCACAGTTCTCTATAGATCTGAAACTTACGATACGGTGCTCTCAGTGGCTTAGTCGTACACATTTTACACATATCAATAAAGCCTGTTGATTTGATATACATGATGATATTCTTGGTTTTATAAACCGCAAGAGGTTGAAAGCATAATTGCGGCATGATGTAACTAGGTTTGACATTAATAGCTTTAAGCACAGTTCTGATCAAACGTCAATCAGATTTCAAACACGAACCACAGTTGTCTCTATAGATCTGAAACTTACGATACGGTGCTCTCAGTGGCTTAGTCGTACACATTTTACACATATCAATAAAGCCTGTTGATTTGATATACATGATGATATTCTTGGTTTTATAAACCGCTAGAGGTTGAAAGCATAATTAATTGCGGCATGATGTAACTAGGTTTGACCATTAATAGATTTAAGCACAGTTCTGATCAAACGTCAATCAGATTTCAAACACGAACCACAGTTCTCTATAGATCTGAAACTTACGATACGGTGCTCTCAGTGGCTTAGTCGTACACATTTTACACATATCAATAAAGCCTGTTGATTTGATATACATGATGATATTCTTGGTTTTATAAACCGCTAGAGGTTGAAAGCATAATTATTGTGGGCATGATGTAACTAGGTTTGAAATTAATAGATTTAAGCACAGTTCTGATCAAACGTCAATCAGATTTCAAACACGAACCACAGTTCTCTATAGATCTGAAACTTACGATACGGTGCTCTCAGTGGCTTAGTCGTACACATTTTACACATATCAATAAAGCCTGTTGATTTGATATACACGATGATATTCTTGGTTTTATAAACCGCAAGAGGTTAAAAGCATAATTGCGGCATGATGTAACTAGGTTTGACATTAATAGCTCTAAGCACAGTTCTGATCAAACGTCAATCAGGCTTCAAACACGAACCACAGGTCTCTATAGATCGGTAACCTACGATACGGTGCTCCAGTGGTTTAGTTCTACACATTGCACACATACCAATCACGCCTGTTGATTTGGTATACGGGGCGTTATCCGGCTGTTGATAAACCACAAGAGGATGTGAAAGCAGTGCACGTCTGGTCTTAATTTGAATTAATTATACCCACTTCCGATCATTTAACACAATAATTATTATTGTTTAAGATTTAATATTAAGTTTTTTTGCTACAAATCAACTCACCAGATGTTGTTAAAGCACATATCAGGGATTTATATTGTAATGTTCTTTATTTGTAATCAAAAACTTAACCCTCCAGATCGACCATTTTAAGAAAATATATACTGAAATATTACAAGTAGCTGCAAGTCCAATACCGTGGACAAAATTTGGGGGTACGGATTTTTGAGACGCGTATTTTAAAATTTTGGTAATGAACTGGAAGTGATTTAAAGATTTGATCATTTAACTACGGTGTTCTGAACTTTCGTTTTTATCATCCACCATTCCAATCACATAATCGCCTCTGTAAATAAAGACATTTTTCATTTAATTTCATTTCACATAGAGGCTACTATGATATAGTTAAAAGAACACTAAGTACTTAATTTTGTAATGTTTGTTATTTGGGAACATTTGTTGAGACTGAAAAACGTCGGAGATGTACATTTGGAAATACATGTGTAAAGGGTAGAGAATAAAAAAAATATCATATTGTAATTAAAGTTTTGTGCTAGGACCATAGTAGTATAGATACTCATAATTACACATTCCCGTTCATGAGTACACTTGTCCCATAGCACTGAGGTTACATACAGTTACAAATCTAGAGCTCATTTCATTATCCAATTGTCCTGAGGATAGATAGTCAAACATACAGAAACAACGTTTTATATTTCCCCCGCAGAAAGAAGAGAAATTATGTCAGCCAATAGGCAGTCAATAAAGGGGCACTGAAGGTCCCATAGTCCTGATTTCGATGACGCTCAGCCAAATTCACCACGTTTTGACATGCACCATCATAGAACTCATTCTTTTCTATGTATACATGAAATGTTATGAAAAGTTTACAGATGAAATCTTTCTCGATATGTAGTATTGTATGTATGGCACATGATAAATTCCAATTTTTTTATTAAGTTAGGTTTCATAGCAGTACAAATTCCGGTGAGCAAGGAATTTTTGAAAATGTCACATGTTAAAACGTCATATGTTTACACATTTATTCATTCCGTAATGTTCTCATTGAAATCGTTGCTACCCATAAGAACAATGTGCCGTCATCGAAATCAGTGGTGTCTATATGTAAAATGAAACTTCATGAACATTTTAAAGTCTATAGGTCAATTTTTTTTCGAAAAATCTTGCAGACAGACAGATGGATAAACAGACAAATAAAGATATTAAACTGTTTCAGACTATTTAGTGATGGATTCATTAACGATCAGCCAATTACAAACTCTGACATGAATATTATTAGCTATATTTTTCATACATTAACGTATTAGAAAAAATATAGTTCGTTGTAAAATTGTGAAGAGTTGTCGCGTAAAAACCGCAGTGATGCCTGAAGTTTAGGCCTCAGGCTTCTTAATAGAACACTGTAATAATCACTCAAAGTATTATAATTATTTGGTACTTCAATGATAATAAAACACAAATGAGCAGTAAGAGAAATTTATTTTTTTCATAAAGATTAATTCATATTTACAAAATTATATGGACTAGCAATGTTGTTTTTTGCCCAGTTTGAACCTTGGCCTTAATGTAACTTCTTTAAGATTATGAGAGATAAGGTTAGAATAATTATTTGATGAAGGTTATTCTTAGCTAAAACAAGCTAAGTTTTTATGACAACAATTCTGTTAACAAAGAATGTAACTATACACTAACAGATTAATGATGTATTCACCACCAGACAACGGTGTTGAGAGATTCCGCTTTCATGCTGATGTTCATTATTTTCTTATTGATGACGTCATGCAAGATGACAGTGATATCACTTTCAGTTCTAAGGCAAACAAATACATAAGTATGAAATAATGAGCTAAACTTTCAGTAAAAATTCAAGGAAGAGGTATAGACAAAACTTAATACCTAACAATAACCACGTTTTAAACTCTATTTTACACTTGGCCAGTAATAAATCAACATAATAAACTAAATCATTTCTTTAAAGCAATAGTTTGGTAGTTTTCATTATTTAGTAAGAATCAAATTCATTAATTAAAAATTAAAGTAGTGACTTTCTGTATCCTTGCTTTCAACATGTGACATTATTAAATTGTTTTAACAACCTAATGAAGGATTATTATTGTTGTAATGTATTCTCAAATATTTCAATGATTACCCGTCAAATAAATAATGTTACAAAGTAAAAATATGATTCAACAGAATTCAAAATATTGATCAAAATGGACATTTCACCTACAAAGATTACCACGCTTATAATTTATAGGTATTGCAAAATACATTGTACAGCCAAAATACATGCGACACCTTCGTGTCTTTAAAACACAGACTGTTAAAAGTATTTTTTAACATTCATAAGTGTTCGTTATTTCTTACTAATGTTATTGTTCAGTTGCATTCAGAATAATTATCAATATAAATGGTTAAACCCATATTTATGAAAGATCGTAGATTAAGGCTGGAAACTCTTAGACATCAATTCTATATCGGAGTCTATAAGTTTTAATAATACTTTAATACTTATTTTAATAACTTTAACACCTCTTTGTCATTGCTGCAGTGAAGAAATTTTGAAGGAATGGTAATTTGATATATGCCAACTATAAACCCTAAGTAGTAGGGGTTACTCCTTAGCAGCTAAAAGCCCCTACTGTGGTAAATTAACCTAGGATATAGGTTATTCTAGTTCAAATTTATTTTGCAATATTTTATTGGAATTAAAATCAACAAAAGTAGGACAGACAAACTTGGCTTTTGAGCTCATTTGAATCCAAAACTTTTCACGGTTAATCAACAATGTTTTTATTTGGAGGGAAAGCTTTAGATATTCTATGTTCAAAGTAAAAAATTGATTATATAGAATGCGAAACTCAGATACTTAAGATAACCACGACTCTGATTAAAACTTATCCCGTAATCATTAACTTTATATTTTCTTTAATCTAATCTATTTATTGAGGACCCAACAGGGTGTTAAATTTAGTCGTTGTCCGACCATCTATATTGAAAAGTTGGAAAGACGTGAAACTAGGTTCACAGATCCCTTTAGGCCAATAAAGAATTCTATCATTTTTGGAGTTGAATCGAATTCCGTCCATTTGGCTGTCCGTCTCTGCGATAACTCTAAATAGACAGGTCCTAGAAAGTTGAAACTTGGTCCATAGATTCCTTTTGATCAAAGGAACAACTTTATAGATTATGGGTCTAAAACTTCAAATGCCACTTCGTCTGCCTGTCTGTCCGTCTGTCCGATAACTCTCCATAGATCCTTCAGACTTGAAGTTTAGTACATAGATTTCTGTTGATCCAAGGAAGAATTCATCAATTTTTGGGTTAAAGCGGAATCCGTCTGATTGTCCGTCTGACCAGTTACCTTGCGCCGAGTATTTCGATTTTCAAGGCAAGTGAACCGTAATCAATTTTATGTTAAAATATTTCGCCACGTTGATATAATACTTACGGGTTGTACATAAAAGTGGAGATGCTGCCGTCAGGGTTTAAGGTGGCTAGGTGACTGATGCTGGACGAGGGTTCAGAAGTGGAGTCCACACGGTACGATCCTTCACCGATGAACTTGGAGAAGTGGCCGAGAACGTAGAACATTGGGTTCTTGTAGAACTCGTCCGCGGAGGCGTTCACGATGACGGGGGCGTCCACGGGACCTGAGGTGGGAAACACCGGGCCTCCATCCGTGTTCAGGGCCATGTTCCAGTCGATGAATCCGATAGAAAAATGGTTGATCACCTAGATTCAACATTTTCTTTAACTTCATTTATAAAGTAAGAAATGACACATGGAATGTTGGGGACTTACGACGCGACATCGTTAAGTCTACAACAATCAACGGAAACAAGCCTTCCTTTTTTAATTATCTTGATTCAAAGTGTTGTAAAGGTATTTTTGAAACATATTGTATAAAGAAGTTTTAAATAAAAGTTCTTTTTTGAGGCTAGAGCCAATTTGCATTTTAGAAACACGTAACCTGGTTTTTCTTGAAACAGACATATCAATATTCCCAAGGAGAGAAATTGAACGTTTTTTTGTTTGGAGGATGAAATGGGAGGGTGTCAAAAGAGGTTAATAATAAGAAATAAATATTTTCTAGATTATTTTATTAACTTGAAACAAAGAAAACCAAAAGTAAGGCAAGGTAAGAAATCTACCATATACATTATGTGAAAGTGACGGCTTAATCTCTTCATCGAACCTGATGGTAACATATTTATTATTATGTTATCAGTGGTTTAATAAAAGTATACTCATAATAAAGTCACAAAAAAGAAATGATGAATGTGTTAGAATAATTAGGCTACATTTATTTTCACATTATCATCATGGTTACCTGTAAAATCAAAGTAAAAATCATTCACAATCATCTTTGAATGAAAAGGGGCAATTATTCAACAGTGATCGTAGTGACAACTTTACTTTTAGCCTATAATTCAAGAGATGGCTCGCTGTCTTAACGACCCCAAAATTACATTGTTTTGTTTATATTGAAAGAACTAGGTGTTTTACTAAACCATTATTTTTGTGTCAACGATCCTAAACGTAGCTATGTATAAACAGTACGAAAAAGGATCTAGCGACAGCAACCAATATTTAACAAAATGAATAAAATATGATAATACGGTCGTTGATGCAATGATCCACTTTTACAATGATTCTGTTCATAGGTTCGATATGCCAACTGGGCTGGATGTGTTAGTATATGTGTTAGTATAAAAGAAAGAAATAATTATTCTTCAACTGTCAGAGCTCTAACCACATAATTAGTGGAAATGAACGACTTACAAGATAGTAAATATCGATATGTAATAGAGATTTCGATATACTATTTATTACATATTTAGATAGTTCACTGTCTATAAAAATATTTCAAGATTTGGAAGCATAACAAATTTTACTTGCTTACAACAGGACCCCGTCTGACTAGATTAGGCCTATACATCGTTATAAAAATGGTAATAATCATACATCGTAATAATCAATGGTAATAATTGGGCGTCTCATAGGATGCCGTGAAAGAGGTGATCACGATTACTTAGGTTTTACATATAACCATAATGTCAACGGGAAAACCTCAGAATAAACAAAGCTGTAAATAAACAGGGTATATTATGAAGGTTAATTATCAATGTAAAAAATGTTCACTAATTCTTACCTAAAGGTCAGTACGTTCTTGAGATATCGTGCCGACAGAGAGATATGAATAGTTAAAGCCCTCAACCTGTCTCCGATAGACACGTAAATATGAATGGCAATCATATTTCCAATATTTAATTATTAAATATAATACAATAAATATATACTTCGATTTACAATATATAAATGATATAATGGCAATAAGAAAACAAGAAAAATAATAATAACACAAATTGTCTAAGTTTATGCCATAAAATAGAAATTTCATATATCATATATACTGTACGTGAGTTTAAGACTTTCCGTTTGCAAGTTCAATAATTTAAGTCAATAATAATAAAGTTTAGTTTTCTTACTAAGTCGGGTTGTTGTCACAAAGCGTCGTAGAGTTAAAAGACCCCCTGTTATTTGCAATGTTTTAAACAAAATCGTTGAGTCAAAGATTGGTAGTCTAGAAGACCCATTACTACAATTATAAATATATAAATAGGGTCGTTCAGACAACGATACATAGATTAAAACAGCTTATCGCGATTTATCCTGCAGACAGACAGATTGAAAGAAATGACACCTGGAAAAAAGCCCAATGAGTGAAAAAATTCACTAACGCTCAGCCAATCAAGAACTATTATCTTTTGGGATAACTAGAAGTTCTCAGATATTTGGCACTTGAAGAGGTCGACACCTCAGGCAAATGGTGAACAATACTGATTTTCAAAATTGCAGGCAAGTTGAAATTACGAAATGAGAACAAATGTTTTTTCACTGAGTCAAGAAAAATATTGTATAAAAAAATGTTTATTTTGTTAGCTATAATATTAAGCGTAAAAAGAAATATTATATCAGTTAACTATTATACTCTATCTTTCTGCTAACATTAATGTTTGAGAAATCTCTACATGTTATTAATTTTTTATCAACTGTCTCTTTTTTAATTATTACAAAATATATCTACGTACAAAGTATATATTCTCTGGAAATATAAAAATTTAAACATATAAACACCGAGTTAAATAAATACAAGACACAAGCCAAATCATTCTACGCGATTATTACACACGGCAGAAGCACCGGTAGAATCCAACTGCGCAGATTAACTAGAAGTCGGTGCGTCGCAGCATAAGTCGGTAATCGAAGTAGTAGATAGACACAAATATGTTGGTGATAGGCAGATAGTTTTATTCATAACACAAACTTATAATGTTTAATAGAGGCCTTGGATTCGTCCCATGCTGTTTCGTTACTTTGCATAAGTAGAATTTACATGACAAAAATATATAAATTTGTGATTGCATAATACATTTGTAATAGGAGTGTGTTAAAATGAAAATCATGACTAACACGCCCCTATTGTGTTCACTAATTACTCTAAAGTCATAAGGGCTAGTCGTAAAAGACATTGCCCCGTGTCCAATTTACTGCAAGAATAACTAAACGTGTGTTACAAAATCTTTTCTTACCTCAATAATGTCTGTGGCATATGCTGCTCCTCGTATCCAGGATCCCAAATCAACGGTCAGAGTTGAGTTAGCTGAAAAAGTAAGTATATTTAAATTTTTACTATAATCAATAATGCGTATCGATTTTAAAATGCAGTCACTAAAATTAACATTTAAAATTACAAACTGAAAATGAAAATTTTTAAAGATGGATCCCTTCTTTGAGAGAAGAGCTATGAAAAGCCTTCTTAATCCACCACTAGTCTTCTCAATGGCTTAAGCCGTGTTTAAAAGTGGTTTGATATGTGTTCATAAAAATATTTGATTCGAATAGTACTACATGTCGCACTTATTCTATAACTGCGATTATTGAAGAGTTTAGAGTACTAATCAACTATAAGACCTAAAGCACAGTAAGAGTGGCTTAAAACAAGTGGAATGTGAGGCAGTAAGGCAGTAGTTATGAGTGGTCCAGCTTTTTACAGTATTAGCCATAATAAACAGTACTGAAACTGAATCAGCTGTAGTTGCCTTCTCGATCAGCTGATTCAATTGTCGATTGTTGCTACGGCATCTTGTCCATTACTTCTTTCTTATTTTTGAGGTTAGTTTTTGATAACATGGTGCTAACAACGGTAGAGAAAAGATTTTACCGTAGAGCATTATTTTCGCTCATACGGAATTGGACGTACGGGTGGGCCAAGCTTATCACACACTGCATTACCTTTTTAGGAACATTTCCACAAAAACCCGCCTAGTAATGCTGTGGTTCTTAGTGTTGATGACAAATTTTGAAGAAAAGGTTAGTGTTTTGCCGTGTTTTGCCACAACGAAAGGGCTTTTGTACATGTGTCTTGTCTGTACAAATGAAAACTACGGAAGAGTGTTGCATCAAGCGTTACAGTCACCGAAAAGAAGCCTAAAGTGAGCTTCTCTTAAACTGAATATTAGCAAAATACGTCAATGCGAAGAATGTTCAAAAACATTGGTGGTCTTCCCTACAGGATACAAACTGGACAACCTTTGAACTGTAGAAACAAACTAGTCAGAGTTCAGTACTTTGCTTCAATGTTATAGCAATATGTTATGAAGAACCTGAGTTTCTGAGGAATGTACGGTTTACAGATGAATGTCATGTGCACCTTAATGGTTTCATAAACAATCAGACAAGACGTTTCCTTGGATTGTCCTGACATTGTTGTAGAGAGGCTACAGCATAGTAAGCGTGTAACCATTTGGTACGCTCTATCTGGGAGGGGTATAGTGGGAACACACTTTTTTGAAGGCAATAATGGAGAGACTCTTACTGTAAATCAGTAACGATATAGGGCCATTCTTGAGTCCTCAGGAGATTTTGTCCTGCACGAAACCGCCAGTTAAATTCACAGTAGTTCTAGCAAGATGGCGCAATCAGTCACACTGTCATTAACAACATTGCTTTCCTCCAACAAACCTTTGGCAACCGTCTCATCTCCCTTAGAACAAACTTTCCTTACCCAGCCCACTCTCCCGATCTTACAACACCGGACGCCTACGTCTGGGTCATGTTGAAAGAAAACATTTTCCGTGATCAAGTAAGAACAGTGAAAAATGTCATTACTGTGGTGCTAGTTCCAGAATCGTAGCGGTGGGTCTAACCGTCAGATCGCGCTGGGAACAATTGTACGAGTGAACGTACACTAATGTTTTATCTCACAATATAGGAGTACGCCACAGCATGTGTCTCGTACCGCTAAGGTTGTATGCGAAATTTCAATTATGTAGCTTATTTCATTAGGCTACATGTGTGGCTACTTTACATGGTAAAATGTGATGTGATTGAACTCGGTTTGTTTAAAAATTTATTTCTTCTCTGATTTCCTCGTTGCCATAATGGTTACCCATAAGTACAAATTTCGCTACCGCTCGGCCAAATCACATGCAGTGACATGTACTATCAACGTACTGAACGTTGCTTATCTGGAAATGAAATTTAATGCAAAATTTCAAGTCTATAGTTCAGAACGTTCTCATAATATGGAGCGGCTTAGCAGACAGACAGACAGACATAAATGAAATTTATCCTGCCCCTCGAGCCGCTAACGCTCAGCCAATAAGGTCAGTAATTCCACATTGGAAGACAATCTTCAGAATATATTCGGAATGTACAATAATTGGGCTGTGGAACAGTGCGAATCTTATGGAAATATCATTTTTTAAATACAGGCTTGGGAATATTTATCATTTTTTACAAATATTAAAAAAAACAACATAAACAAAGCATATGAGAATGCCTAAACATAAGTACTATGATATTCCGCATTTTTGGATGATGGTACAGTATTATAAACATTAACATAATTTTCGATTGGTAAACTCAGCTAAAAGGGTTTCAATTATTACCTTATTTCATCTAACTTAAGATTTTGTAAATTCTCCAACAGAGAATCTCCAGAAACTTCTCCGGGCTTACGGTTTATTTTCTAGACACTGTAAAGTCCATATTTACATTTAAAACATTTCAATCTTGCATTTAAAATTTATTTTAGTAATTTAATTCTGTAAAGTAAAATAGATCACTAAGGTTTCGAAATTTTTTTTCTTTAGAAGCCAAAACATGTTTGCCGTTGTGAATGGGTACTAATTTAAAATACATACTTTGAACTTATTCATGTTATATTTAGTTTTTATTAAATATCTTCTGAATTAAAAAATATCTGTGATAAATTGAAAAATAAACAAGTTTAGGAGAAAATCCACTATGAATGAATCCAAGTGAATGAACACTTTGTTTCATAGTGTTTAGACTCATACATATTTTATGAGTCTTTTAATGAATTAATTTATCTCTAAAAAGATAATGCCTTAATCCTACATTAAAATCTTAATTAAATTAATCGTTATATACTATTGTGTTATCCACATAATGTGGCTATGATGGGAAGGGTTGATTCAATGTAAATGTTGAGTTTAGCTCCAGTTCACAGTTTAGATTCAAGACGCTGAACTAAGAGGAAGGTGAACTGGAGCCAAACTCAACATTCACATTGTCTTGTGCTTGTACTTGTATTACACTTCAAGTGAATTCCTTATCACATGTCACTTACTAATGCACAGAAGTTACTTTTAGCTTAAAATACATCAAAGTTTTGCGTGATTCTGTGAAACATTAATTTGTCACCAAAATATATCATCAAAGCCCATACTAACGGAAAGATGTGTCCGTATTATAAGCAAACACATAATATAACAGTTGACAACAGTTCAGTACAATTCTTTATTAGTTAATAATAAGTATTTCCAAATTTCGTGCACAATTATCTTAAATAGTGTTGTTGTTAACTCTTAGTGGGTGTTCTTTTGAAGGAAGAATAACTTTTCAATAGTAAAATAAAGAAACAGGAATAATTATGAGCATTGTAAGAATTTGCCGATACTCCTGGAGGTGACTTCCAGTTATAGCGAGGTCAGGTTTTTCAAACATTTGGAAAGATGATTATGAAATGTGGAATTTTATTTTCGTATGTGGAAGAAAATAGTGGTCTAGTGATAGCCACCCCTCGTAGCTGAGTGGTTAGTGACTCACCCAAGAACCCAGGTTTGAATTACGGTTTTGATAAATCGTTTTCAAATACTAAAAATTATGTCAGTCAATCCTGAAGTAATGTATTATTAAACATTTCCAGTTCCAACCTTCAGATCTTCCACTTAAATAAAGATGGTCTACTATAATTGTCAGTCAAAATAATAAGTTACACTTAGACAAGTAATAAGTGATCTGAATCACATGACAAACTGTATGGTCCTTAATTTATTTCATCCTTGGCTACTGGAATTAACAGTACAATTTGACATCTCTTATGAAATACTAGATACCTTTTTTAATTTTTACCTATCATTTATAATAGTGGATTTGACTTAACTGTTTAAAAGTGTTTTATCTGAAAATAATAAAAGAATACATCTAATGGTTATAAAGGAGTAGTTATTTTACGTACGATCCAACCGATGAATTATACAAGCTTCAGTGTAGAGTAAAAATTTGTTGTATTTCTTGAACATTTTGTCAAGCAGATCTGGCGGCGACTGGGTGTCCCTGTACCAGTGTAATGACACTCCGTCTATGTAGTCTGCTACAGCCTTATCCACCATTACCTGCATCAAAAGTGGTTTATAACTACAAAGTAAGCAAGAACTTAAAAAGGATATTGCAGAAAACGTAAACTACAAACTGATATCGGAGTTTATTTAAATACAAGGTAGAACGAGTACACTACGCATTTCGCGCACATAGTTTGCTGAATTTCAATGCAAAATTTAAACGCTTTAGCTTATTTCATTACAGACAGATAGAATGACAGACATACGGCAAAGAAATGTTTACAACACCTTACAAACAATAGAGAAATTGTGTGAGCCTACGGAATGATAGGTTTTAAACGATGCTCAGTGAAATTCCGTGGTTGTGTCATGAAACATCATAAAACTCATTCTTCTATAGCTATGTAGAAATGAATTTTGCACAATTTGTCTAAAGATGAAATCATTTTAGAGATGTCTTCTACAAGATACATTCACCTTTAGGTCCATTGAATTCATATCAGTTTCATATTAGTGTTTGAATAGTAGAAGGCAACACACCAAAATCACCATAAAATGATATCGGATGTGTTGGGATAATTAGGCTAAATGTGTATTATGTCACACCTAAAAATCTCTTATGATTATTGTGAGATTGTGTGCGCAAATGTATTTATTCTGATTTTTTTGTTGCCATCATGGTTACACATAAAATCCATGTTCACTAACGTTCAGCGAAAACTGATATTGTAGATAGACTATAATCAAATCCAGTGTTCCTCATATATAAATAAAGCTTCTTGCATTATTTCAGCCCGTTTTCGAGGTACTGTGCTGACAGACAGTCCTGCTTCACGAGTTACAAACTTCACTAACGCTTAGCCAATAATAGTTTTAGCTATAAGAGAGCTGAAATAATAATTGTAGTTCCGAATGGTAAAGTAATTTGTGAAATCCTACCCTGTCCAGCCAGTACTCTAAGAACCAACGTCCGTCCTCGAAGGTAAGTAGCTTGGTGGCGTTGAAAGGAGAAGCGCGCAGGAGTGGCCCCAGGTGATCTCTTATGAACACCCTGTGAGCCATGGGTAACCATTGCATGCTGTTTATAAGGTATTGCTTGAGGTACAGAGCGTTGATAGGCTCGTTGAATGGTGAAAATCCCCAAAACTCGATACCTTCCTTCCTGTATTCCTCCAGAAACCTATAGAAACAGAATAACTTTACGTTTGGTTACACTTTAACTTGGTTAAAGTTAGTAATTAAAAAAAATGTTAATAAGGCTAATCACAGTGAGGTCTTTGTCTACGTTCTCTTTCTCAGTTCCACAAGCTGTACATGACAAAAATTTTAGTTTAAATGTTCAAATATCAATGTTAGTTGAAATATTTTCAATTGCTTCTTCCCACAATGTATATTTACAGAGAATCTTATTTCTGGTAGATTATACCTAAATTTGCTGAAAATCCAATAATAAATCGTCCTTAATGTAATAGAATTATGATGAGTATTAATGAAAATCGGTTGTACCCTTAAACACTCACAAAAAAGTACTCTATATTTACTAAAATATTTTTTATTATTTATATAATAATTATTTATTATTCTTCCCCATTATAAGAGAGGAAGAAACGCTAGAAAACAAAGTTTTATACTTTATTTTTAAAGTTTGTATACTTAAATTAAATTGTTAAATATATATATGACGTTGAGGCGCCAAATATATATATATATATATATATATATATATATATATAAATAATTTAATTTAAAAAAATAAAGGCTCTGTGGTGTAATGGTAGCACATTCACCCGGCAAGTGAGAGATCCGGGTTCGAGTCCCGGCGGAGCAAGTACTTTTTGTGATTAAACGTTTATTCAAATTTATATATAAGTATACATAGGTACATTGTGAGTTAAAGGTATGGGTACACTCTTGAACTTTCTATTCACTGTTGCAAATTTGCCTATTTCCTCAAAACCATTTCATTTGATATGTCTTAATATAAGAAGAACAGTGGAAACTAGAGTTTTCTATCTCAACTCAGTACAAAATGACAGCTCACTTAATAGGTCTTTACATTTAAAAATGATGGGCCGTCTCCTAAAATCCCATTTTGGAGGACAAAGTTTTAACGGTAGCCTAGAAAGGTGTCTCGAGTTCCATCCCTCCATCTTTATCCATAAAAAACTGAACAGATTGCATCCATACTTTTAACTCACACTGTATATTGTGTTGAAATACTTCTACTTAAAAATTATTACAGGAGGGTTTGCTACAGTGATCAAAATTCAACTATATGTATAAGGTTGATCTTAGTTGCGCCCTAGTGTAAGTACAAGAATAATATCGAATTAAGTTGTGGTATCTATACAAATTTAATATTGGAAATTCACCAAATGAATACCGTGTCTTGCACAAGTCGGTCAGGTAGGTTTCACGAATATTTTGAGGCTAGACTCGTGTTTTTTTTGGCAATTTTCGGGACTACCTATGTTTTATTTTTATAGCTTTGATGAGAACCGCACTTACAGTTAACGTATAGAACACTAGTAAAATGTTTTTGACAGTGAAAGGATTGTGGAGGAATCAGCATTTTCCGGACATTTGCCCAGTGATACAAAAATCAGTAACTCTACATTTTGAGATCTGCAATCTGATCTCTTTCTCAGATCAATGAGTAACCAAATACATAACAATATTCCATGCTAGAATAAACAAATCATATCATACTAGAACGTTTTGAAACGTATAATTCAGTGTATTATATGATTCTGTACCACTAAACGATGCCAAATGTCCGAAATATTCATGTTTCCTTCATAATACTTTTCCTTACTTTTTACATACTGAGATATTAGAAATTTTAAATATGTATTCTTACCGCAGCAAATATTTGGCCCAGTACCCAAAATATTCCTCCTTCATGTATCCACGGGTGTAGGAATTGTCATTTTTAGTCCAATTAGGACTTGTCCATGGAGACCCAAACAGATATAGGTTGTGTGGACTCATCTGCCTAGCAGCGCTGATAACTGGAATCTGTACCATACAAGTGGAATTAGTGTATATATTAATGAAGAATTGTTTCCATGCTAATAACTTTAATACTTCACACATACTACTCGAACTAAAATGTTACTTATGTGGAAAACGTTTCAACGTCCTTAAAAAATACCAATTTGAATAAAATGTTTTTATTAAACGTAGTACTCAATCAATTTACTCATTGCAAAAATCTTTTGTGAAGTACTCGTGAGATAAAGTTTAAATATAAAAGCTGTGGTATACCTCAAAGATTTATTTTTTACTTTCATATTCTGCGGTTATTAAAGAAAGAAAATATAATAGAGTTATTGTAACAACTCTGATCCTTACCAAAGAGTAAAAGAAACACAAATAAACTGTATATTAAACGAATATAACTGAAAACTAAAACATAGAAATTACGTAGATTAATGGAGTAGTTTAAAAAGATGAATTACTCTTGTTTTTATTCAGGATTTTTCTTAAATTATTATTACCTCTGTAGAAATATTTATTTCACTATACAAATTGTGTGATACTCAATAGTATCAGTAAAATATTTTCCCCCATCAATATGGGGAAAAATATTTGACTTTTATGGCTAAATAAAGAAGTATGAAATTAAATCTTCAACGCCTTACAAATATTAACTTTTATAGAAATACTATTTTTATAATAAACGTACTGCTTATGTCCATGTACTTATTGCAACAGCATTATTATATAATATAATTATTAGGATACATTTTTTATTTAAGAAATTTGTTTACACCAACAGTTGTTTTAAATGTTAATTTTTAATTTCTATATGTGATTATATCAGAACTGTGCTTACTTAAGTGCCATATTAAGTATACTTAATTGCTCTATTATTAACAAAATAATATTATATCGATATTTAATTGCTCTATTATTAACAAAAATGTACATAAAACATAAATAATGACTATACGAGCTATTAGAAAATAAAACCTTAAGTGGAATTTTTCGAAATCTGTATTTTCATTAATTTTAGACTTGATTTCTCAAGGACTAAGAAGAACGGACAACCATGATACGTATTACAAACAGTAAATGCCAAACCCTATATGTTCATGTTTTCAAACAATTATTTTAAGAATCAAAATTTAATAGACAATTATAAAATCATACAGATGTTATTGTTTTATTTTATTGTATACCACTGTAACAAGTGTGAAAACAAACAAAACTAACATGTAAAATATATATTTAAAAATTAAATATTGAAGTGATTACTAAATAAGTAGAAAATATATATACATATATACAATGGTTTTTTTCATAAAAATAGTATATATACAACATAAAATTTTATTAAAAATAAAGTGTACAACTCGCATAGCAAACAATACGCAGACTCTGTAAACTGAACACCGTAGTTCGTGCCCATGCCCTTCATTTTTAGTAATAGATACATATAATATCAATCATAAAATTATAATTATAAAACTTCATATAGTTAACTAATGATATAAAATATATAGGTTTTATGTTATTTACAATATTTTGGCTAAAAATTAAAATTACAATGAGTTACACATACACAGTTTATACAAGAATATATCTGACTCATGAGTTACCTTGTAAGTGTAATCTTCTGGTGCAAGTTTAAAATATTCCAGATTGACATCACCTGGCGTGTCATCGTAAGTGTAAGTCCTTGTACAAAAGTCCGAACTGGCAATCGGCACTCTTGCCATCTTGTACTCGTTTCCGCTTCGTGAGAAGTAAGACCTATACAAAATAAGATAAAGCTGAATTTGTACTAAAGATGTATTAATACTTTGCTAACTGAATAATTAAAAACAATCAGCAACACATATAAAAAGTTTATATGTACTCCAATAATGAGCTAATCTCTAACAGATATTATAATAATATTATCAGAAGTGTTGTTTTTTCAACAGTACCAACCTTAAAAGATTATTTCCTGCTTCTTCACTGAGACTTTTGACATTGATACAGAAAGAGTCCGTAAATGATCCACCAATGCCTTTGAGTCTATGAGACTTGTTACTTATGTTTACATTCACTGTTATGGACTGATCTGTAAAAATAGAAAGTATTAGAAAAAAATTTGAGAAAAAGTGCACTTTAAATTCTGTTTGTTTGTTATTTTTACTTGTTTTCCGAAAGCTCTGAAGTGCATTTGCTGTGGTTTCAGACATGTAAGACTTATGTCCTTACCTGATGCCTTTTAGTATCAATGCATCTTGATTTACGTGGTCTTTATGGATCTCTTTAGCAAACATCTTCAGGAACCTCTTACTTTCTTGGCCTTACAATCTCTTATATTTTGTGTTTGCAGGTCTTATTATTTCGAGCTTCTAGGTATAATTTTTTTAATCCTTTCAACCTTAATCTTGTAGTTTTGGTGTTACAGAGTTTTAGCTTTCTATGCTTGATCTACTCCACGGATTTAAAATTCTCTGGTTGTTTTATAATAACAATTGTATCCAAAGGTTTACTATTATCTTCAACCTTCTAAAATTAGATAATCTTTTGGTCCATGGGATAATGGTCTCAGAATGTCTTTTAAAAGTGGTCAAATTGGTTAAAGGATTTTTATCAATGGTACATAGATCATTGGTTGCCATTTTAACTATCACCCTCATATAACAGCTTGAGAATAATTATAATCATAGTTAGTTAAAAAATAAGTTACATACATAATATTACTTTACAAAACAAACGATATGCAGACAATACCAGCCAAGTTGATGGGAAGTGTGGACGCGTTCTTTACAGTGCCCCAGAGAAAGTTGTAGCCCGGCGTGTGGTTGCTGGTGAAGATGTGGGTGAAGTTCTCAGTGGAACGAGAAGGGTAGGTGAAGGTGTCACAGTAGGTGGCGTTACAGACGCACACGAACCCGCTGTCTCCGAATCGTGGTGAGCAAGGAATATCAGATCCTAGATGTTAAAAATTGTACAGTCTGTTACTACTCGTAAAAATGTGATATTTAACGTTGTACAAGTACTTCAAGTCTTTAATTATATAAACAAACAAAATAATTATATCAAAAACAAATGACAAACTCCAATTCTTTAGACGATATCATAAAATTGAAATCCTTGAAAATTAAATCAGGTCGTTTCCCATTTCCGCCGACATTAGCAATACGCTAGCTTTGCGAGTGCACTAGCTTGAACTCAGTACTACCATATGATGTCAATGTTGCATAACGTTCCCAATAATCTTCTGGCTGACACTAATGGCATCAGCCATCTCTTTTCTGTCAACCCCGTCCTTATTAACTTCAACACTGTTTCTCGACAGAGGTAGTCTAAGAGTTTCGTCAATATAGGAGAGTGGCGATTTTCGGTCATGGATGCAACTGAATGTTATAGGTGGAAAACAAAATACTTCTTCTTGTTTTTTGTTTAAAGTTTGTTATTTACAATATAAATATAATTACAATATAAATTTGAAAGTATAATAGGACATTTTCCATCGTTATATACTAAAAAAACGTATAAATATACGTTTCAAGGATTGAAATCTATCCTCTTCGTCTGATAAGAAGACAATTGACAGTGTTTAAGATTTTTTTGTTCGATTATGATGTCTGTCTTGAATTAACTAACTTGTATTATTCTTATAAAAAATGGTTGTCCGTTGATAAATAAATAAATTAGTATGAACCAGGTGTATACATTTACTTAAAAGTTACAACGTGTGGCAATGGACTGGCACTAAAATATAGGAAGAAGAAAAGAAATTATACATATAAAAACACCCGAAAACTAATTGAAGTCCAGAGAGGAGAATATGAAACACGAGCACGAGAAGTCAAAGAGCACAAATACACGTCTGCATTCACTGTGGTATCGCGGCATGTCCTCTGAAACACGAGACAGGAAGGCAGTGGTCGGGAGGGGTAAAGATAAAGGCGGCCGCCTCCGGGATTATGTTTTGGTCCTAGACCTTAATGTCATGGTGTTGTCGAATTTTTTTGGTTGAGGTATTTTTTATTGTTAAAATTGTTGCAGATTTACTTGTTAGTCCTATTTTATTAGTAATATGCAAAGTTGGCAAACCAAGTAATATGCAAGGGTTCACTTACCGGTTGGTCTGCTAATTGCTTTACCTCTCTCCCTCTCGACCGTCGTCTTACTCTTTCAAATGACACGCCGCGATACGACAGGAAATGCCAACATCGATTTTCTTGACAATTTCAAACTTTATTTTTTGCTGGTAAGTCGTGTGTTTGTGCTCTTGTAGGCTATTCATGTGCTCGTTGACTTGCATTCTGTCCAGTGACAACGCCTAGGTTCATTTTCACCTGTTTGGCTTCCTTTTTTAGTGGCTGTCACTGGCACATGTTTTAGATACATGTATATGTACTAATTCTCTTCTGACCTAACGAAGAGGATAGATTTTAATCCTCAAAGCGGAGTTTTATAAAATATTTAACATATTATAATAATGACAAATGTCCGAAATCCTATTACCCTTTTACTTCTCCTTGGTTCTAACACGACTGTAAAATGAAACCACAACACTATTTTAAAAATTCCCACCATTCAAGTTACTTGCAAGTAAATAGTTACTTGTGTTAAAGATTTTAGAAGGAATCCGATAGCTTACTGGACTAGTCCGGCCTTTACCAAGAATAAGAAAGCAACTTAAAACTTCCTATTGTTTAAAAACAATTAAAAGTACACGTCTTTATCGATAAACAAAACGTTAAAGTGATTCCTTTACTCGGATACGGACATGGTAATGTAATGTACATCTAAAATCCAACCACACAACTAGAAAAGCAATTTTCACCGGACGGCCTGAAGGCTTGCTCTCGAAGCGGTGAGTATGAAGCCTATATTTACGCTAAAAAAAGAATTATTTAGTAGCCTACGTTACAGTGATATCAATCAAAATTCCAAAGCTAGAGTCCATCAAGAGCCTACAAGACCCGCTTATTCCCTACTAAGTTACTGTCTTAAAATCTTAACAGGCGTTATATGAATGTATGGTACGTGCAATAATATAATGCAGTATAATATTGTTATATCAAAGAAAAGTTAGGATTTATTTGATAGCCCCGTAGAATTCCTTATTTAACTAGATATGCATTTTAAATCAAATACATACTAAGCAAATAAAGAATACATTTTCAAACTGTTGTTTATATATGTATGTATAGAAAATGTATAGAAACAGTACAACGTTCCAAAGAAAAGTAACTTTGAAACAATTATGTATATCGTAAAAATAAAAGATATTTAAGTTTATGAAATATTAAGCTGCAGTTTTGGTATAAAATGAAGTCGAATTTTCAGACCCATGGCCTTTTGGAGGGCAAAACACAGATTGGACTTTCAATTTGAGCTACGTAAGTTTTAGTTTGATTAAAAAAGATTACTCGCTCTCAGTATCGGACATATTCCCTCCCGGACTAAAACAGACGAAATAATTTTTCCTCAGTGCAAAGGCCCCATTATCTTTAGGAAAGTGTACGGTACCTGAACCAAACTTGATTATTTTATTTTATTTCATAGCTCAACGATTTCTTTCTAGGTGAACAAATGTACATTAATGCTTGTTGCATTTTCATATATATACATATATCAGTTCATCAGCGGCATCATGGTCATCAAAGTCGTACAGGAAACTCCAATCAACGGTCTCAAAGCTACTAGACAGGGAACAAATATTTGCGTTTAAGGGAAATCACTATAAAACTACATTCCATTTGTAATTGAAATTTTACAGTTTATTATTTTAGAACATTTATAAAGTTTTTTAAAAGTAGTAAATAATTTAGTCACTTTTCTGCATGTTACAGTTTCATTTAAAAAATATTTGATACATTGTTTTTAATCACGTTCTATAAAGGTTTTGCAATCTCTTATTAGACACACTCAAGGGTAAAATGACGTGCCATTATTTTTGACATTATAACTTCATATTTTACCTTTATAAATACATACATTATGTGTAAACAGTTAACTATTTGATACAAAAAACACCTTATTATATGGATGTATTTAAAATAACTATTAGTAAAGTATACAGATAAATATTTTTGCTCTTCTCGTCAATTCTGTACATTTCAAATGATTCCAAAGTTTGCATCTCATACATTGAAACTAAAGTTCTAGCTTTGGACCTCGAGTATAATTCATTACAATATATGTAAGCTAATTATCTTCTTCGTTATTCGTATCTAAAAGTTTCTCTTCGAATGTATCAGCAAAATTAAATTCCAAGCGTTTATTCCATTTCCTGGGCTCTTTTTTATTCTTTTGCCACTTGAAGATATTTTGTATCTTTCAGTTCTTCGATAAAGATTTGACCGGTCAAAATTGCTTCATGTTCCATTTTATGCCTTTTTATTGGAGTCGGAGCTTCAAGTCCTGACGGAACTTCAGCAACTGTTAGGCTTACTTATTCTGTGCTTCTAAAAGGTCCAGGGGAGTTTTTAATAGGATTTTCATTTTCTTGAATTTGTGTTATACCATCGCCATTGTAAACATGTCACTTTGTCCTCTTTTTCCTCTGAAATTCTTCAAGTGGTTTCAACAGGGGAAAAAGTTTACTGTGGAAGAAAATATCTGCATATAATAAGTACAGGTCCTGCGTGCAAGAAACCTTACTCGATGTTTACTACTGTGGCAGCTTTGCGATAAGCTATAGAAAATATCAAGCATAGCTGCTATGTATTAACGACTCTACCAGGGTATTCCGCAACCACTTATGTATTTCCTTATCACAATATGTTTTCAGCGGTCCAAAGAATATTACACCCAGTGGCTGCATGCGGTGTGTACAATGTGAAGGAAAGCGCACCATAATAATTCCATTCTGTTTGGCGTATTCAAGCACAGCCACGTCTTTGTGGCTGACATTACCACCAAAAACAACAAGATATTATCATTCATGAAAAGCTTCTAATGTTTCACAACTTGTTCAAGAACTTTAACGAAAATTTTTTACAGACAGTATATTAATGAGTGCTTTCTGTTATAGATATTTTGCATGTCTAAATTATACAAACTCTAATTCTATGTATGAAAGTAAATCCACCAAAGAGAAACAAAATGTATTTTTTTTTTTAATTAACATGTGTTTCTTTGAAGCAAACATATAATAATTATAATCACACATAGAAATGTGTGTCTGGATGGAAGAATCAAGGAAAACAAAATCCATCCAGTAACTTATACATTTCGTCTATATTTGATCAAACATACATTATACTAACTGGACTATGAAAACAAAGAAAATGTAATTTACTGTTTTAGATGTTCCACAGATATTAGTTTATACAAATATCTTGTAAATATACCCTTAAATGGCGAGACGGATTATTCTAAAACAGAACTTACAGTATTGAATAAATTCAGTCATAAATCACAGTTGGAGTTGGTACTGTTGTCTCTGACATCTCTTCACCCATACCCTGTTGTTGTTATCTGCTGTCACGTCATCTCGGGCTCTTAACCGTCTTCTTAAGCAGTTTTGGAATGTCTCTGGGAACGTACTCCTAGCTTGTAATAATATCTAAAGTCATCTTATTATTTATATTTATTTCACTATTAGACCGTAACACACGTTTGTACACATATATCAGCACGGGGAGCTACAATATTACTCACAAAACTATCCACACAACGTCTACACGGAATGACGTACAAAAAGTTAGCACCACTAATGTCACTGTCACACACTGAACTAACTCGTAACGTTACTGTTACTCACTGTTATCAGCTGAAATGATCCGAGTTCATTATTATCAATGTCAATCCTTTCTTATCGGAATACACTAAGCCACATTAATATTATAAGCCTACGTTTACTGATATAAAGTCGGAGGTGATATACCAGTCTTATGCAGTTTGTCATTCCCTCTCCACGTAGAGTACATTTTATAACACCAGTATTTTATTATTTATTATGTTACAATATTAAACATATAATGTATTTTGTGTGTGTGTGTGTGTGTGTGTGTGTGTGTGTGTGTGTGTGTGTGTGTGTGTGTGTGTGTGTGTGTGTGTGTGTGTGTGTGTGTGCGCGCAACTGTTAAACGTAGTTTTACAATCATTAAATTCGTAGAGACTGTTATAAGCTGATTTAATTTCAATAAAGATTGAATCACAAAAAGTACGTGTTCCACCAGGAATATTTGACAGATATTTGGTCTTCCGATCAAATGTTAGTTTGGTTATTTAAACACATATGTGGAAGAAACGGTCAAATAAAAAATCGTAGAATCGTAAAAAGTAAGGGCTCTCTGGTGTGGTGGTAGCATTCTCGCCCGGTACCCGGTACGTGAGAGGTCCAGGTTCGAGTCTTAGCGGAACAAGCACTTTTTGTTATTAAATCTTTATTGAGATTAAATCAGGTATGAATGACAATGTTTCGTGTTTATAAAGTTGGATAGGGAAACATTTTTTATAAGCACCAATGAAATAAACAATTTTATAATTATTTATTAAACCATACTCTACATTTAAATTATGTACCAACTCAAGGTTTAGTTCTGAAACTTTGAATGTACATTATCATTGAACATTTGAATAGTTGAAATTTATTTCTTCTGGCCACTTAAATGTTATTACAATTATTTTTATTCATTATCATATTAGCTCTTTAATCAAGCGCATACACTAGTAAATCATGATCAATTATTCCACGTTTGCAAGACAATATTTATGGAAATATTACCAAACATTGTTTAACGCGCTGTGAATTTTCAACGCTAATCGCATCTTCTCCACAGTACCGTCCATTGAACAGAGAACAGGAAATGAGTTGACTAATAAGTAAAATATTCCATCAAAATAATTCTTATATAAATTAATCCTAATATTATAAATGAAACGTGAGTTTGTTTTTTAAACTTTCATGCTTAAACGTTCAACCGATCATCATGAAACTTTAAGTGGACATTCTTAGGATCCCCGGTTAACATATAAGCCTATTTATTTTTATATCCCTCCGGGTTGCGCTCCACTGGTCTTTATGTTTCGAAAAATCCCATCATGGTCTCTAAATTACATTATATCAAACAAATGTCATTAATTGTAAGAGCCTATTACATGTAATCAACTGTTTTGTGTAAATATTGTTTCATGACACCACAACCATGTGTTTAATTAATTTAACCACTATTTGTAATTGTTTTACATTAATTTTATAATTACCGTTATATTTATATTTTTTTAAGCATGCAGTAAGCATGATAGTAACGAAACTTTTTATTTCAACCTTCTTTGCAACCCATGTTTAGCACAGAGTAAAATAATATCAACATACAAAATTCAAATAAAAATATATCTTGAACTGAACGTTTTACCAAATAAGTATACAGAACTTGATCAATACAGTAGGGCAAATACCTAAGACAAAGTTACTATCTAACGTTAACTATAAATCCATCTTGGCTGGCTTTTGACTGAAGTAGGCTTCTCAGACCTGTGTATGTATATATATTTTCTTGATCAAGGAAACAAGAAAAGCCAGCTATGACACAAAAAAGAACTAAGACCGGATTAAAAACTAATTACGATGGCCATAGATCGTCGTCCATGGTGTCTCTGTTTTTGAACTCAAAATTGCGTGCAAAGGCGGAGGTAAATGCTAGTATACTATAAGAAAGACCTACCTGCTATGATCACTGCAGTAAATATGGCGAGTAATGCCGAAGGTAGAATGTCCTTGTTAGTCAACATGTTGCTGTCCAACCTACCGGGTAACCAGTGAGTTCGTAACAACGACTGGTATTTATAAGATGTTTCAATAAGCTACTTGAGAAATGAGAGATCTTCTTTTATCTTATTGGGGAGAAAGTAAACAAGATGTATCATTAGACACCCTTCAAATAAAGTGTTTAGACGAATATTTATAGGCCCGTAGTGAATCCAACGATAGGTTGCAGGAACCTTTACGTTGAAACCTGTTCTCATAAAAGTCTGTGACCGTCATTAGGTTTACACACCCTAACTGTTCCCACTGTACCAGTTATCTGAAGGGTTCGAATATGGATATTTTAAGCACCATTACATACATCATTGTAGGCTATGATTTTTCATTTTTAATCAAAATTTTAAGCCCCAATTTCCAATTTTATGAAAATTAAAGATTTCTTGTGTGTAATGTCATGATACGTCGTAAAAACACCTTTAATTGCATTTTATTTTATTATGTTTGAATAAAACACTTTTATTAAACTGTTAAACTCTACTGGAATTATTATTGTTTTATAGAGTGTTGTAAACCAGGTTTAAAGTTTCTTTTGCTATCGTTCAGGATTTAAAATGTCACGTATATAAAGAATGCAAAATCGTAAACTATAATGGCAATACTGGTTTATTTTTTATATACATTATACAATGTGTCTTATGTAATAACACATGTACTGTAAAATAATGTTTTTTAATGTGAAATTAATAAAAATATATATTTGGAGATATTACATTACTAGTACATTGACTTTGTTTATTTGTCGGGGTTAATAGCAAATATTGGGTTTCACATAGGTGTTAAATCACAACGGTATTTCAGTACTGAAAGTTTGTACATGGCGGAAATGTTGGTGAACAGTAATTGGTATTTGGAAATTTGCGGTGGAGATGAGAAGAGATTACCGCCAACGTTTTGTTGTTTGGCCTGATAGTTATATTGCAGTTGTGTCCTGCCATATGATCAGTAAATTAGAAAATGATGTTCTTTCAATAATTTTGGAGCTATTCAAAATTCAAAATGTTCATACGACTTTCAAAGCTATAAACAATTAATGGAAAATTGATATAATTAAAGTTACAGAAAATTCGAAAGCCTACTAAACTAAAAAGTAAAAATATCCCTCAATAATAATAAAAGTTTTAGAAAGTCAGTTTTTTTTAATTAATTGAAAAATCATGCTATTTAAACAAAATTCTTTCAGAGTGCTTATCATTTTTTAAAGATGTATAAAAATGTTACGAAAAAGAATTTTTTTAATAAAATATAATAATATTACTAAGTAGTCAAGTTCATCAGTTGGCTTTTATGTATATATATATATTAAGCGTAACCTGTTCATATTTTACGTAGTTTATTATACGTAGCACATTGTTCTATATGAGGCAATGAGAAGACTAGTTCCTGTGGATTACATTTGTTTATTACAAGAGTTCATATTGATTTTCTTCGTCGCCGCGCACCAACTGTTTTTGGATCTCTTCAGAAGGATGTTATTCCCGATTCTAGGGGTCTGTCACAGCCTTAGACCTCAGATACTGCACCAAGTAGAAGCTCAAAATTCTTATTCAATTAACCCTTTCGATTACTTTGCAATTCAGAAAGTTACAATAAAAGTAGTTTTTAAAGAATTGTGCCTTTCATGAAAATGTAAGCAACTTTCTTTTCGAAATATGGCAAAATCCTATATTTTTATTAATAATACACATTTTCAATTATTTTTCTGGAGATTACGTGTTTTACTATTAATTTATGAATTTAGATGCATTGATCACAACATTTATTTATTTTAGTAAACCTAATTTTAACATTGTATGCGATAAAACTAATGTCTTAAACTTAGCACGACTTTTATTTTACATGTGTATTCAGTAAATTACTAAAGAGATTCTTCAGTTTATATTCATCTTTGTAAGCCTCCACAGAAAAACCCTTATTACATATTAAAAACACTATTATATTTATTATTCAACTTTATATTAAACTCAACGAGGGAGTATTAATGCCGGTGGGGGTGTACGGAATATAAATACTTGTTTTTTGTGACTTTATTTTTACAGCTCTAATTATATGTAACACTGTGAATATGTAAAGATATTTTTATAATAAATCAAATATTTTTATAAAAACTATTACAATTGAAAACAATGAATAACATTATTTTACAATGTACACGTATATTTTAATAGCTTTTAACATTTTAGTAGTTTTAATTTCTCTAAAGTCATGTAGTAATAGAGATTATCTTGTTTATTCAAGGGATGGAACGAGTGAGAAAAGGATAACAATGTGCCACCTGTCAAGAATTAATTACCTCAGCTTCACTCTGCAGCAGTGCAGCAATTTCTTCTTAAAATTGTTATCTCTAATTATTTAATTTACACTTTTTCTTGAAACAAGTCCACGCTCGTGTTTCCACCACTTTAGTTTGTTGTAGTCGAGCAAATTACGAAAGATAAAAACAAAATTTCTATATATAATATTCCACACTATACTGGTTTACTTTAAAATAATTAAAAACTAATTAATTTTAATTATTAATCTTAGATAGAAATATTACATAGTACTCTTATATTTCTAAAGATTAATCAATTATTACACCGATTTATTAAATCATTCCCGTTGTATTAAACAAAATGATTTTTCTTCATTATTAAAGAGAACATTTTATATTTCGAACCCCAAAATACAAGTTTCCTTCTTTCAAAGATTATTTAAATTTGATTTCACTATCACATGGGTTATTTAAATAATCACTAGACGGTTCTAAATCGGTATTGTAATGATTTCATTTTGAATTTGACAGTATGTATTAAGCATAAATATATTAAACATCTGTATTTATGCAAGAGATCAATAGTTAAATTGGTAAAACCTTTTATTAAATCTCTTACCACTGACGAACACAATAAATCAACATTTGTGTACTTCACAAATCATCAGAAAATTTCGTAATCGACCTATTATTGTCACAAAATTTTCTTCTACTAAAATTGTCATCTAGATATTGTAATTTTATTCCACCCTACATAAATAAACACACAATAAATCTTTTGATACTCACCAGTTACTTTCTACAGACATAGCTCTTATAACAGAGGATATAAAATCGCTTTTCATTTCACATCAAGGTGATATGAATTTCGCCAGACATTCTCTTTAAGCAAGGCAATACAACAGTAAATCCTACATTAAATATTACATCAATTTAAAATTAATGATCCAAAAATCAACTAATCAATCAATGATTCAATGAATCTTGCTTTTAAGTTTCAGAAATTGAATGGCTCTATAACAAACCAATCTTTTCGTGCGTTTATTATAACAAAAAATTGTTCAACTTAACACAACTTCCTTCTTTTATCGCAAAGATGGATTTTTGTAGAGTGTTAGTATTCTTTAAGTAAGATCTACCATAATTTACTAAAACATTTAAAATTACTTTCAAGCCTTTTCCTTAATAAAAATATAGCCTATTTTGAATAAAACGTTGTTTATTAAATTTAAATTTTTTTATCCACAAAGGGTGTTTACAAGTTTGAATTTTTATAACAGCATGATATAATATAACTAAAGTACAAAGAATGTTACTAATTGTAAAATTTTGAAAGATTTACTTTTTGCACCATTTTTTGTTGAATTGACGAGTAGCTGTGGGAATAGCTTTACATCGCAGGGAATCGGATGCTTCCTATGGACATAAAAAGTCATTATTTGTAAAAAATATTTTAATTTTTATTTAAAAGGTGGAACTTTCGTTAGAGGAACAAATCAATACAGAATGTTTCCAAGCATACACAACACAACCTCCCTTATCGCAGACTTAAACATGCATACATTTTCTACAGACCTCCACAAAAAAACTCTTATATTAATTCATATATTAATAAAATCTAAAAAACCTATATTTGTATGTTTTTTATAACCTATATTTTGAACATGAAAATAAATATTAGGGTTCAAAAAAGAAATTACTGCATTACAGTATCCGCTATACAAACTGTATCAAAAAGGGCATACCCAAACGTTTGTCCATTACTCCAAAACTATATACAGAGTGAGTTTTATGTCCTGGCACACCTGGATATAATTTAAACGGCCCGAGATATCTATGTGAAACCTTGACCCTACATATTATAACATATATATATGACATATTATGTTACATATTATAAACTTGCCATAAAATCTGTTAAAATAAACGTAGATACCTCTAGTTTGCATTATTGGATTTCTTGTTTTATTCCCTTTAAAATGAGGTGTCACAAGATAGGGGTTTGTATTTGAAAATGTTTAGTTGCCCCCCTTTACCCCCCTTAAGAAAAGGGGGGGGGAAATTTTGAACAACTTGAAAAATTTTAAAAATGGGCCGTTTAAATTATATCCAGGTGTGCCAGGACATAAAACTCACTCTGTATAGCACCACAATACCTAAACCATATATATATCACATCTTTAGGTTTTTAAATTTTCTCAAAAAACACTTAGGGACTACTCCAAACACTTGAGGCCAGGTTGCTCAGATATTTTAGACCAACAGTATCATATATTAGACACAAATCGTTTCCAAACATACCCCAGATCTATAACAAGTTATCCTGGTTTGTTGAATATCAGAAGTTTAATTTAAATTTCTCATAAGGTTTTGACATCTTTTTTATTAAAAGTCAATCTATTTTTAAATCACGTAAGCTATTTAAGATATATTATAGTTAAAAAAATAAGTTTATGAAGTCCAAAATTTGTCTTTAAGTTCTAAATGAAATTTTGACTATAAAAGGGATAAATTTTATCAACTACTTGGGTAGTTTTTGCAAAATTAATAGTGACATTGATGAATTTTACAGTATTGTGAAACAAACATTTTATTCAATAGTTGGTTAGTTAGACTGTACGCTTTATAAACAACCTAAAGCTAATTTGTAGATTTTGGAATGATCAGTAACCATTTACTTTTAAAATATCAAAAGCTTAGGGATTGTTGTAAAAACTCAACAAACAGGATATACTGTACTTTTAATAATAAAATCCACGAAAAATATAGGAAATTAATTACGAATTGCCAAATTATCTCATACTTATATTTATTTATTTAATTTGAGACAAACCAATTATGATTTTATTTGGTTTATTATTTTTGAAAAATGTTTCTAACAATTTAAAACAGTATTGTAAATTTTGTTTTACATACATTTTAATGAGAAAAATATTTACATTTATATCAACTTTAGCAATTTTTAATTGTTTTATGTACAGTATACAATTCAATAATTTTGAATAGTTTGAATTTTAAAATAAAGGAAACAAAATTATTAAAAAGATACATTAAAATTTCTAAGTAAACTAATTTAAAGCAACCTATTATTTAAACTTTATTGCCCTTCCTTCAATATTCCCATTACTATAAATTGTGCAACAATGATTAAACCTTGTTGTTTTCATTTTCTACTGATTGTAGTAGTAGTGTGAAGTATGAATTGCTGATAAATATGATAAACATAAAAGTTCAAGAGAGAAGCTTACTACGAGTGGGGATTGGTTTTTTAAACTGATAAGAAAATGAACGATTGAAATGGTTGTGATTTATATTTTCCTATAGATAGAGCTTATAACGTATAAAGCATTCTTAACTTTAAAACACTGTCATTAGTACAGTTAAAAAATTAATTTATAGAAAGTTTCTCGTAGTTTCTATGTTGTTTTAGGGATTTATGGATAGTGCTGAATCATAATTTTCCTTTTTACACTTCACAAAAGGTTGGGAACATTGGAAAAAGTCGGTAGTTTTTACATACGAACTTTTTCAGTTTATATATTTTAAGCTACGCAAATTTATAACAACTTATACAAATTAAAGAAACAGAATTTTTACAAAATTCACGTTTACTCGATTTTTGGACAAGTGCCACCAATAGAGAGTGGAGAATATATACTCCTAATCGATTTTTCGGTTTTTTATGAGAGTGATAACTCATTCACGCTCTCATGCTAAATTGAAAACCGTTTTTTTTATCGAAAATATCATGTGTAATTAGTTAATTATTAACTAATTAATAATTAGATAAAATATAAAGCAATATAATTGGTTAACGTTTTAGCATTAACATTTATATCCAATTACACACATCATTTTGACTTCACACATTCGTTGATGTGTGACACAAATACTATAGCTTATTAGTATCCAAATATTTAAAAATAAAACAGTTATATATTCTATTGTCTTATCCCAAAATATGTTTTTATATCATACAATGCATATTAAAAACCTAAATTGCAAGGAAGAAATGATAGTCCTCCATTAATTTAGGAGTGATAACAAAAATGATGTTTTACTGTGTTGAAACTACAGAGATCCAAACGAAGGACGCTACCTCTCAACTTAGGCGTTTACATCCCTCTGGTAGTGCTTCTTACCGCAAACAGAAACCATTTATTTTAGGACAAATTAATTAACATTATTTGATTTGTCTTAAAAAAGGAAAATCATTTTGCTACTAGACATATTTCATTAATGAATGTGTGTTTTAAAAACATGTTTTCCCGTTTTTATAATTTAGTTTTTTTTTATTTGCTGAAAGGAGTGGAAAATATTGTGTTTTACCATAGGCATTCATTCAAAACGTCTTTTCCAGCATTGAAGGTTTGTTCGTGATGAGAATGTTGGTGAGCTCTACTAACTCGTATTTGTGAAATTGGCGGGGGAGGGGGATGAGAGCAGATTACCGTTAACTTTGTACTCTGCGCTGATGATTGCATAACAGTTATTTTTGGACAATTTGTTTAGTAAGAGCGTAACATTTAATGTATCTGAACTGCGAGGATTATTATAGTACTACTTAACATAGGTCATAAGCCCTAGTCATGTCACAATATTTGTTAAGTTTGTTGGCTGAGCGTTAGCGAGGCATATATTTGTGAGGCTGGAAAATTGTTATTTCTGTCAGTCTATCTGTCTATTTGCACAATATTTCGGAAACGAACTGACCCATAGACTTGCAATTGTGCATGGAGCTTGATTTATATTTGAGGAATACTGAGTTCGATGATAATGCAAGGCACTCTATGGCGATTTGAATTTACATTGGTCTTATGTGTAACCCTGATGTCAGCGAGAAGTTTTTTTTTTTTTTCAAACAATAATACAAGTAACAAATAAGTCTTAAACAATCTTAGTTACACCAATGAGAGATTTTAACATGTGACAATTAAGACATATAAACTAACTATGGCAACACATACAACGTAATTTTATGGTGAATTATTGTTTAGACTTTTATAATTTTAAATGATAAGAAACCCAATTTAGTGATAACAATATTAATCAATCATGGGGAAAGATATATGGGTTCTATGATTTATAATTTCCTACTATAGGGTTTGGTTCAGCATCATTGAAGTTTATAACAGGAGACAGACACAATTTCTCTTTTGTTTGCCGGGTGAAGCAAATATTTTCTTATTCGTCGAATTTATCGTCAATGAAATGAATTATAGTCTTGAAATTGCTCATTGTACCTTAGCGAAGCCTGTTACGCGACATCTTGTATTATTATGTCGGAAAAAATTTATCTTCTTGATTTTTATGTACGGTTTCTCAAGAAACTTTGGATGGAAAACGTCGTTATGTTAAAAGTTATTCCAATAACTCGACTATGCCATGTTTTTAACACTATTAATATCGATTATTACATGAGCTGTAATGTAAGATACGTTTTTTTCAACTATACGTACGTGACGCTAAGATATAATTAAAGAAAGGGACCCGATGGAAAGCCCTTTTACCTTTTTACTCCAATATCAATAGAGTTCTTACATGATTCAATAGGAACTTAAACACCAAGTTTCAGGTCTCTAGTATCTTTCTTATCAAACGCTATCTCACAGATGGACATACAAACAGGAACAGAATGCCATTTGACATTTTAACCCAAAATACATAGTGTATTCCTTTAACCACGAGGAACCCATGCACCTATCGCACACGTGGACAGATGTATGGAGGATTTTAAAAAAGCTCTATTGATCGCTTATGAAACAGTGCGATAGTATTCTCTTTTTCATATGCAGATTTTGATTTTGAATAAAAATCTTAGGTCAAAACATTGGGCAAATCGAATGTGCTTTTTATACTAAACTGATATGATCTTTTAATATTTTGATATGATGTATAAAACTTTTTATCATTATTAAAACGATGCCTGAAGATACTCATAAATTCTGATAGGGATGTATAATTTATTCCTTATTTATATCCATCAGTTTACTCTTTATCCATCAGTTTTGCCACAAATTAAATTGAAGTCTTTGTAACTATAAAACAGGCCAGATTAGAGGCATTTTATTAACCATTTAACGTCCAATGGAATTATAAAACTGTCATTTAAATGAGTCACTACTCATTCAAAATATGCAGGCTACTATTATCTCAATAAGCTAGTTATAGAATTATTCTATACTACCCAACGGTATTTCCAGCACTGCAACTGTACCACTTTAAAATGTTAGTGAATTCTAATAAATTTATATTCACACGATTTTGGGTAGGGAATAGATTAGCATCAACACTATATACCACCCTCACATTACTTTTCTCTGCTTTAGTTTTCCGAAAATTCCAAGTAAATTATTATTTGTATATGAATATTCGCACACTTACATTAGTGATAAAAATTATATACAAACTCAACATAGCTTTTCACTTTGGATTTACAGCATTACAAATGAAAATCGATGTGGTCAAAATAAATTATGTTTAGATATTTATTGATTTGTTGTCTGCTTAATTTCATATGATATTAGCAGTTACTCTTTGCTTTGCTAGCGATATTCAAAATTGATGTCATAGCCTTTTTATTGAAAGCATTTATGAAATAAGATTTTGGAGCCATATGAAATTTTCCGAACAAAAGTAGGCTGGTTACTCCAGGAATACTTTCATCAAAAAGATTAAACTTCCGTTTAATTTCACTTCCCAAATAAAGTATTTCCATTGCCATGTTTGCCTTTTTGTCTTGATCAAGAAAATATATAGAAGCAAAAACTAAATCGATAAAAAGCATCTACTTCCCATACTCGTAATCTACTTCCGGTCTAAGATACACCCAGTGTCATAAGATGATCGTGGCTTGTTATCCCAATAAAGAAAAGTACTCGTATATATTATGTACAGATGTAGGACTAAGAAGCTACTAAAGTCTAAGAGTGTCTATTTCCCACCGTGTCTAAATTCACTTTCGTTCTAATTTAATAACGATGACACCAGAAATACATCAAGAAAATACAATAAATATGTGGGTCTCGTAAACCAACTTACATTATAAAGCATTTACTCCTATCAAGTCAATAGACAAGAAGCCTACGTACATTTAAAAACGCCACTTCGGTAAAGATAATTTATTTCCGTGTTCAGATTCCGGTGAAGAGTGGAAAATCTTTGAAACTAAGTTTATTCGACATTTCAAAATTATAATAAATCTTTCAGGATAGATATCTTGTTTTTTAGACGTTAGTTTTCATAATGGCTATTTGAGGTATGGTTTGTGTCCATTTCCCGATTTTCCACGATAAGTGTCATACACAATGTTAAGGAAGCCAATCGATTTCAAGAATCTTATTGGCAAATATTCATTTCTTTCTTAATGAACTGTAGATTTTATAACAACGTTTTAATAAATCTTCAATTCATTAATGGTTTGAATTCTTCACTTGTGCAATCTGATTAAAAAGAGGGTACCATCGTCTTTGAAATCTGTATTACACTACTGAGCAAAAACTGTATGTTTAATAGTTTCTAAATTTAAAATATTAACAAATGATTCTGCCTCTTTGGCGAACTTAAGGTGGGTGTCAACAGCTGTTTATTGCCAGTTAAATTTGTATTGTAAATATTATCATTGTTTTTCAAAATTCTAAAACTTTTGTCAAATTTATCCCAAATTTCAGCTATGTAAAAACTTTCCTTGGACTGAAGGAATCAGCCAAATTGTACTAGCCGTTCTCAATATTAGTGTTTAACAACACATTTCCAGACAAATTTGTATCAACCCAACTCCACAAGTTAAAAAGTGGGTTTAAAAATATGTAAAATGCGGTACTTGATTAATAAATATGCTGGAACTGAATCTCTATAATTGATGACAGAATATATTTAATATTGAATAAATCATATTTTAAATAAAGCCATAAGTACAGTTTGATTTTGATTAAATACCAAATTCAAGCCTAGATCACCAATATTCCCTTTCATTATAAATGTCTAAATATTAAATATAAATAGTAATGGTAAAATCATTGGTTATGAAGTGTTCCGTAAACAAATAAAACCACTCTGGGAAATAGTGTACTTCGTTACTAGTTATATGGAACGAAGTGTCCATTACACTCTTAAAATATGTTATTAAATTTCAATAATTTATATATATATATATGTATATAAACTATATAAATATATATATATATATATATATATATATATATATATATATATATATATACTTATATATTGAATTCTAAATGGGAAAAAATTACCATTCTTCAATACACATCAAACAACAGGTTTTCAACAATAGGTTTTCAAACTATTTAGTTTATGTTTTACAATTCATAGACCAATTCATTGGTTAAACACATAATACGTTGTAAAAACACCTTTAATTGTATTTTATTTTATTATGTTTGAATAAAACACTTTTATTAAACTGTTAAACTCTACTGGAATTATTATTGTTTTATAGAATGTTGTAAACCAGGTTTAAAGTTTCTTTTGCTATCGTTCAGGATTTAAAATGTCACGTATATAAAGAATGCAAAATCGTAAACTATATTGGCAATACTGGTTTATTTTTTATGTACATTATACAGTGTGTCTTATATAATAACACATGTACTGTAAAATAATGTTTTGTTAATGTGAAATTAATAAACATTTATATTTGGAGATATTATATTACTAGTACATTGACTTTGTTTATTTGTCGGGGTTAATATCAAATATTGGGTTTCACATAGGTGTTAAATCACAACGGTATTTCAGCACTGAAAGTTTGTACATGGCGGAAATGTTGGTGAACAGTAATTGGTATTTGGAAATTTGCGGTGGAGATGAGAAGAGATTACCGCCAACGTTTTGTTGTTTGGTCTGATAGTTATATTGCAGTTGTGTCCTGCTATATGATCAGTAAATTAGAAAATGATGTTCTTTCAATAATTTTGGAGCTATTCAAAATTCAAAATGTTCATACGACTTTCAAAGCCATAAACAATTAATGGAAAATTGATATAATTAAAGTTACAGAAAATTCGAAAGTCTACTAAACTAAAAAGTAAAAATATCCCTCAATAATAATAAAAGTTTTAGAAAGTCAGTTTTTTTAAATTAATTGAAAATCATGCTATTTAAACAAATTTCTTTCAGAGTGCTTATCATTTTTAAAGATGTATAAAAATGTTACGAAAAATAATTTTTTTAATAAAATATAATAATATTACTAAGTGGTCAAGTGTATAAATAAATCGTGAAAATGAACATGCAAAAAAATCTCATCAGTTTTTTACGCTTAAAACCCCTAAATGTGATGATTAGATACTGTAGACTAACAAAACAGGCAAAACTATTTAAATTTTTATTAATAAAAATCTTTTATTACAATATGTCTAATTATATTTAGCAGAAAAATGTATATCTGCCAAAATAAATTGATATATAAATTAGTGCAATAATATTATATATGTAATATATATATATATATATATATATATATATATATATATATATATATATACTTATATATATATATATATATATATATATATAAGTTCATAAAATCTATATAATAAAATTATTCATAAAAAATATGAAAAATAAGTTCATAATCTATGAAATATTTCTAAAAACAAATTAAAAACACAACAATTTGAAATGTTTCATCAACCGTTCATGTATTTTTATTCTCTTTACAAAACAATATTCCTACCATCAATCATCTAGAGACAGGTTAATCAAACCGAAGAATTAAAAAAATTAAAATGGTATTGCTTGTTATGTTAGATAGAATAAAAGGTTTCCAGAATCATATTCATTGTATTTTTGCAGAATAAAGAACAGAGTTTTTTTCTATATAGAATCAGTGTCAGCACTGTTGGAATTTATTCAACAAATTTAATCATAACAGAACGTTTTTCTTTCGTAGTCTTTTACAAAAAATCAGGAAACATAAATAATGTTTTTATTTCTCTAATCATTCTATCATCTAAAACATTCACAAAAGTATTCGATTCTTAAATCTTAAAATTTTCAAACTCTAAAATAATTGTCAAATGGAATCTGCCATTAATTTTCTTTAAATTCTATATTTCTTAGTTTCTTCCAACTCATAATAACTTCCCTTACTATTTAATGTAAATTCTCAAACATGACAAACTTTTTTGATTGAACACACACACACACACACACACACACACACACACACACACACACACACACACACATATATATATATATATATATATATATATATATATATATTCAAAAAGGAGTATTTCGAAATATGCATGCTTTAATTCGAAAACTCGAATTACTCGCTCACTGAATATAATTGATCATTATAGCTTCTAATGCAACTCATCTCACCAAAATCCTGTTTTATCTTTGAATAAACATCTTTTCTTATATTTATCGTGTTATAAAAAAATGTATTTCAAGTATTTTTAGATGTAACAAACTGTATTTGAATTTTTAATTTGTATTGATACATTTTTAATCTCAAACCACAAAATTCTTCCACCATTCAATTTACCTTTAAATCTTCTTGTTTTACTATTGAAACACTCATTATTCTTTAGATAATAATTTGTATTACAATTATTCAAATTTATTTAAAAAATAAATATGAAATCATTATTTTGAAAATCACAATCTATTTTTATTTTGTATATTTTTTGTAATTCGATACATGATCCAGCATATAAATATTTATGTTTGCTTGGATTTGAAGTAGTTTGAAAATATATAATATAAAAAATGCGGAATTGAGTTTAATGTTTGTAACGCTCCCATACGTAAACTACTCAACGGATTGTACTGAAATTTTAAATAGACATTATTAGGGTCTCTAGGTAACATATAGGCCAATTATTGTTTTAAAAAAAATCCGGACAACATCCCACCGATCTCTACAGTTGCGAAAAATACCACCTCGTTTTGATAAAGTTACATTACAGCAAACAAATATTATCAGTTGAAAGAACCTGTTAAATGCGATGAGCATTATTTTACGACAGCATAACCGTACGTTTTATAACAACTATTTTCTATTATATATAAAAAAATACAAAAATTATAAGTTTGAGTAAAAATATACCTTTAACTGAACATTTTAGAAGATTGTTCAATAATATTATGTAAACATAGCGTCAAATTTACTCAGTTAACAGTGGTGAATCCGCTTTAGAATTCCACCGTGGAAGAGATCGGCTTTTTAATCGCGGAAGGTGGAAAAGGTTGTAAATCAACAAAAGGATGTTCAAATTGTACGGAGACAGTTATTTGAATTTAATCGAATGTTTAAAAATGGGTAGAAATATTCCAATGGTCGTACACAAATTTATGGTGAATAACGCAGTGGACGATCGTTTGAAGTTAGAACTTCCTCTCTAGAATCTCGGATTCACGTGCATATTACTGTTGAAATGTATAAGTGTAAGATTAAACGTGAGTATTGGAACTTTGCATAGTATTATTCAAAGCAAGCTGCAGTACAATAAACCCTGTTCAAGCATGTTGTCCAGACAACTCACGGACGCTCACAAAGAAACCCGGCTTCAAATCAGTCAATAGGTGAAAACCCTATATTCGACTGAAGGAGAATGTTTCTTGAAAAGAATTATAACGTTTTAATGAAACATAGATCCACCAATATGAGCTAGAGTCAAACGACATAGCATTGAGCGGAAGCAAACAACTTCTCCCACTCGCAAAAATTAATGATCCATCTCCGAGTAAGGTTACGCTTACAGTTTCAGGAGCCAATTTATAGTGATTTTCTTGAAGGCCCAAGAACAATCAACAGCCATTACTTCAATTATATAATGGAAAAAAGATAATATCTGTCGTTCGAACGAAACGTCGCAAGAATCGGGCTCTTTCATTAGTCAAGAATCAGGCTCTTGATTAATGGCGTGATGCTTCTTCATGACAACGTCCGTCAACATACAACGCAGCTGATGAAAGGAAAACTTCAGAAATTAGGGTGGTGTATATTTCCACATCCCCCCTACAGTTCTGATTTCGCCCCGTCAGACTTCCATCTGATCTTTTTGGAGCCCTTTAAGAAGGGTCTACGAAGAAAAAGTTTTTTAATCAAATGAAGAGATCATATTCAAGTGCAAAAATAGATTCGAGGTCAACCCAAATAATTTTATGCCAAGGACATTTACAAAGCAGAAATATTGGTACAAATATATAAACATTGCTAGGAACTATGTTCATAGGTAACCAAATATTTTTTTGCTATTGAATAAACTGTTTTTGAGCAATAGTGATTTGTCCCGTAACTTATTGCATGGCCTCGTATTAATAATTTGTAATTTTAATAATTAAGACCACTTCCCAGAATTTGATATAATATACCAAAGTTTATACAAATTGCGGTTTGTATTTGAATTCAGCTGATATTAAAAATGATAGATTCATGTATTATTTCTTGTTTGTGTACACATTAGTTTTTAAAACCACAATTAGTCGCAACATGAAAGGATTGTAAAGATTGAGGATTGTAAAGAATGAGGGAATCCGTATGATAAAAGTGATATTAAGAACTACGACATGTATTATTTTACTTATTCCACCTATTAATATATAATAAGACTCAAACATAGATCATACATTTGCTTTGTGTATATTAGGGACCCGAAAGCCCACCTTAAAACCGTTTTGTTTTCTTATTGTCCGTCCATCGTCCTATAACTATTGACAAAAAGTGTCTTAGAGACGGTTAACTTGATGTTACCTATGTTCTTAGGAATAAATTTACAAATTTCCGGACAAAAGGTAAAAAAACAAACGTTTTGATATAAAAAGGCAGTGGAATATATGCGCCTAGTTTGTATGCCATACATGTAGTTCAACGAGTAGACGGTGTTGCGGAAACCAGATAGAAGGCGTTGTTAATCTATATTAGTCTATAACTCGTAATAGCCAGAAAAGAGTTACAGTCAGTTCGATACAGACTGTCTTTACTATATTTCCAATCCTTCAATATTCGTTTTGATAGGTTATTTTACCTGATAATTTCCTTGGATTTGTTAAGGTCGATTGATAACGTTTTTAACTAATATTGTTTACTTCATAGGCACTTGGACGATATTTCTACTTTTAAGATTTTTCCTCTACGAGGTCTTTAAAACATGCCAAGAAAAAAGATGAAACATGTTGTCCCTAGGGCGCTAAAAGATATTTCACATTGAGTAGTATAATGGGATCACGTGTTGTGTTGTTTGAGTTTGAGACAAATTGGAATCCAGTCTGGCTAGATTAAGAAGGAAGGATAAAGTACATTTATTGTGATTAATTAAATAAATTGGCATCATTTAACGTTGCTAGGAAATATTTTGACGTTCATACCCCAGTTGTGATCAGATTAGTGTGCTGTCTGAGAGTTTAATTGAACTTCATTTCATGAACTTTGTTTGAATACAGTAATGAGTTTGAGAATTTGAGTTTAAGAATTTGAGTTTCTTAGTATTTAAGTATAGCACCTCAGTTGGGATACTAGTAAAATATATGGAGTAGAGGAGTAATGTGGAGTGCAGTTATTAAGATTTCTCTAAATTACAGCAAACCTCAGACATGGTATGGGATGTTTTTCACCTTAAAGACTCTCACATAACTTGGCACAACAGTACGAAACATAAATCGTGGTTCATTACCTGGATGACATGTATGCCTAATAAGAGTTGACACATTATCCTACAAAATAGCATATATGCTAAATCGAGCCATCAAACGTTGTCCGTGTATATCTTCAGCCATATATACATGAGATCATGCACAACATTAGGTACTAAAACTAAAAAAGAAAAAACGATAGCGCGTAGTTATGTAGAACAAGTTTAAAAGAATATAGTTTTCTTAGAACATGATGTTATGAATTAAAGGCTGTCATTAAATGACTTAGATGACAAGTAAGATTAAATATCTTTATTTATGATACATACTTACATAACTGCTAATGCAGTGTACCGATGTTGAAATATCGATTCGTTATTGCTATGAAGTAAGGTATCAAACCGCGTGCTAGTACCCTTGTGATTGTTATGCAAAACTTACACGTGACATTGAGAAGGACTGCAAGAAGGGGCAAATGTCTTTATAATTTATAATTTTGGAACACCATGTTTCTTAAAATCTAGCCTTACCTTAATACTGTGTAAAATCGGCTCTCATTAACTTTCGTTTTCTCAAAAAAGAACTTCTTTTTAGTTTATTGATGTTTGAAGTCAGTATATTTTTATTTTAAAAATTGTATTAAATTGATTATTATATCTATTACAACACTTAGACCAAAATTACTGGACACTCTTAAAAAACCTTCGTTTTAGATTAAACAAATAAATATCTTTTGTAAAACTACCATTATAGGTCGACATTTCAATGAAGTAGGAGCTCTTCTTACTGGAAAAAACTATTTTCTATTATTTTATAAAAGAAAACTCACAATTATCCAATAATTTTAATATTTCACACGTGGCCTTTCGACATCAAAGATGTCATCATCAGGTGTGAACCAACGATGCAAACTAAACTTTTATAGATATTGTAATATTTATTTTATTTTACTTTTCACTATACAAATCTTGTATTACGTTTTACTCAGCTGATAATTGTTTTAAATTGTAAAATATTAATACTGTTTCAAATTGTTGATTCACACCTGACGATGGCATCTTTGATGTCGAAAGACCTCGTGTAAAATATAAAAACTATTGGATAGTTGTGAGTTTTCTTTTATAAAATAATATAAAATAACATTATAGGTATTAAACCATTATAAAAATGAATATTCTCATAACATGTTTATTTATGATCTGTACTAAACATGGATAAGATCTACTCTAAGATTCAAGATTAATCCAAATATAGGTTTGGTTTAGTCTACATCATATTTTTAATTATACTTTATTATAAAGTAATGTTTTAAACTTTTAATTCACACGTTCACGCGTTCAGTATAATGGCCATAATCTAGGTCTTCCGTTCACATCATGTAGACAAATTACCAACAAATTCAACACCTTGAAATATTGCTTTTCGACCTTGTTACACAGTGAGCAGTACTTCTGTCGTTCTACTCCGCAGACCAGTGGATAAAGTTACTGCGATCTAACTAATAGATCATTGGGTAAAATAAGACAGGAACAGCCATGTGTCCCAGACTATCCAGCATTGCCAAGAACTGAAGCTTTAAATTGCTTCACTCGATAAACATCAAAGAAAACTTGGCAGGATCGACCAGTAATGTATATACGCAGTTGAATAAGGTGTGAGGAATGTTGCCGTGATTTGCTCTAGGTTAACTAATCACCAGTCTGATCCATCAGCAATTGATATGGCTTCCTTATTAATTACAGGCTGCCAAGTTTTCGATAATTTGATGCTATCTTCTTTTTTGAGGTTGTTTTCCTTCATAGTATTTCTAAGGTTGGCCAAACACGATAAAGCTCTCTGCCTTTATCACTCACATGCGGATGTGCATCACTGCTTCTGACAATTAACTTGAATTGGCTCTTCATGAAGACACCAAAATTTCAAGATTTTAATCGTGTGAACAATCTTTCATGGTTTAAACGTGAAAATCTTTATAATAGTTGTTTTATTGCTGAATGTGAATTTTTAGAGAGATCAGTTTAATACAAATTTTTTAAATAAAGAGACATTTATTGGAAGCTTAACAGGTATGTGAATGAATCCTTATATTAAGATTAAAAATAATTTACTGATCACCGTTACAATCTCAAATAGAACATCCTCTAAATATATCATTGAATTATCTCAAGCTTCAGCTAATAAGGATGGCTGAAGTTCACAGCACAACTTGCGAGTGACGTTAAGTACTAATTATAGTATCATAAGGAGGATGAGGAAGGGAAGTTGATGCTACAACGACGCTATCTCTGCTCAGATCTGTTTTATGTAAACTGTGTTCGTTATTTTATCAGCCAATTTATTGTTCAGCTTATTCACTCTCTTATAGACTCTATTTACTTATTGTATTTTCTTACGCATTTTATTGTACCCGACATTATTAGATTTTTAATGTTATAATTTTTTATGTACTGTTATTTTTAACTACTTAGATGAAGTAAATAAAACAAATATTTTTACGATAACCTTCCTGTTTGAAACAAATTGGACTTTTTCCTTAATTCGCCTGCACCATGTAAAACGCAGTTTTTCCTTACTCAGTGGGTGATTACATTCCGGTTACATGAAAAATTGTGATTTTTGTGTGCATTTCATGCATTATATTAACTTTAAAAAATAGTTGGTAAAAATCTCTTACATAATTTGATTTGTCATTTTATAAAACCATTATGTTGAATTATCATTCTTTGGATCTCGTATTGCGTTATAAATAGTAATTAGTTATTTGTAAAAGGTTTAAAGTTGGTGCATTGAATTTTAAACGCCAATTGTATTCTTCAAATTCTTTTCAAGTTCTTCAGTAATTCTTTTCAATTTTTTTCTTTTATGCTGAAATAAAAAATATACAACCACTTATTTTGAAATGGTGTTAATTTAAAATTCAAACTCCATAGATTTTTTATTAAAATGTAATAAATCCTAGTTCCTTCTAAAACTGATAATATTAATACTGGATTTCTTTTGATTTGTGAGAAATATAACGATGAAACAACTCAAATAACCCCCGCTTCAATACCAAAACTAAAATCAAGAAACAAAAAAGTAAAAACTAATATTAATTTGCCATAATGAAAGCTACTCAAAATCAATACCATACAAATTTTGAAAGTGGCGGTAACTTTTAAGTGATAGATAAGACAATCAATTCTAAAGTTATACATTATAATATCCTTTACTACAGTTCCTCTAAATATAATGTGTAAAGATTCATGAGCAACAAAAGAAACTTTCAGATTTAAAACTTTAGTACACACAATATTGGATACATCCGATAGTTAAATATTAAAAGATACACTGCATTAGCCGTTACGTTCAATGGATGTACAATACGTATTATTTCATTACGAGGCTAAGATACATTGGATGGTTTAATATCGATAGTTAGACTGGATTGTACGTTTTGTGAATGATCAAGTTAATTACGTACGTTAATTGTGGTTTACACGGTTAGAATGTGCATTATATTACGTATTTAAGGATATAAGAGGCTGTACTCTCTACATAAGTACAGGTATTTAATTTGCTTTGTCAGCAAAGTAATTCAATAATACCATAAAATGTATGAAGCCATGTTCTAATAAAACACTGATATAATCACGAATTATCTTCCAATTACATCTTTGTATCATATAATTTCTTTATAGTATATATAACCTATTGCGCTGCCCTTAAAAACTGTGTGGTAAGTTTTATTTTGCCTTCTAATGGTTTACTTTTTTTCCTTAATTTTACTTTAATTACTAAAGACGGTTTATTTTATTATAAAAATTTGTATTATTTTTTTAATTTTTAATGACTAATGTGTTGTGTACTCTCTCCTGTAATTAGAAATACAAGTGAACATGTTCAGAGATTAGACAAAATCACCCTCGTTAAATATGTGTTGTGTGTGTGTGTGTGTGTGTGTGTGTGTGTGTGTGGGGGGGGGGCGCTTCCAAAACTATTTTTTATAAATAATTGCTTCTGTCACGAACGGTTTATGAGATATCTATTACATGTAAGTCCCATAAGAATTCCCAACAATTTTTTATAGGAATGTTGTAACAAGCTCAAACTTAGTACAATAATTGATCTTAAAACTATCTCATCAAAATGCGTCGGCCAGCCTGGTATTCCATTTCATTTCAATACGGCATACATTCAAACTTTTAAACTTACGCACACTAGAAATATTTATTTATAGACGTATATAGAAGCAAAAAGGTTTCTGGAATGCTTACGAAATTTCCTAAGCTTTTTGAAATTTTGAAATATAACTTAAAACGGTTTTCTATCTCGAACAGGTCTTGAGATATTGAGTAAATATAGATTCCATTAGAATTAGTTAATGATATGTCAGTTACCACAAAATTACTTATTATTTTCGTGACAGGTGAACATAATTGTTTTAGTGTAAACAATGCATATTGTAACGAAAGGAATATATGTTAACACCTACTGACGACATCCTGCTACACCCATCAGCAAGTTTTACTGTTGAAACAAGAACTGTCGTCTGTCACCATCTTGGCTTAACTGGCCACAATTGTGTGGTAATGTTGGCAGATTAGTTATGGTTGACGCAAGACAAAGTCACCTCACTGTGGCTAAACCCGTGTTTGTGTTGTTATCCAAAACACTAACAAGGCTAAACATATAGTTATTACTCGTACTTAAATTATGGACGTGATGCACCAGCCGTAGATGTTTGTATTGTACAGTTGGAAATGTTTACATCACAAGTGATTTGTTATAAATCTGATTCCTTTAAACACATCGCTGAAGAATATGTATGAAGCGGTATACATAAATTAAGATATTTCTGCAGATTTGTGTTTACCACTATTATAAATCCTATATTATTCACTATGCATCGTACACGTTACGTAATCTCTTACGTTTAACTCTTACAGAAGTTTACATTGGTTCTAGATATACATGGAAGATTTTATAATAACACTCGTTTACACGCGGATCTCCCGCAAATCCTCTGTATTGCATTGAATCTAACATTCCATGTACGTTATTGAATAACACCAACTATTTAAGTAACACTAGAACTTTTAGATTAATGTGAAGGAACCCCAAAGTTGAAGTTCTTAGTGAAAATATTTATGACATAATACGATGGATTGAAACTGCGTTTAATGTCTGGGGCACTGCTTCGTAATTATATGCAATTTCGTAAGCTTTGCGCGTGTACGAGCACTTTGAGTGAATTATATTTCTGAAGTCAATATTGGGTTTGCCTTTTTACCATTATCAGGAAAATATATTAAAAAGTGTGTATAATTATGGCCATTGTAATTTATTCTAGTCTTAGTATTTTTTCCTTCCATAGTTGACTTTGCCTTGCTTCCCGATCACGAAAATATATGTACATGCAATGACATATATGCCCATGCATATATGTGTGTGCGTGTATGTATTAGTTTCAGAAGCCTACTTATGTCAAACGATAACTAAAATGTGCTTTATAAACAGTCTAAATTTATAGTAAAGGTTAGATAGTAACTTTGCATTTTATATCTACTGACCAAGCACTGCATACTTAATACTTGCTAAAATGTACAGTTAAAAATAATATATTGTTTCTAAAACTTTTAATTTTCTTATCAGAATATTTTCCTAATCTTTCCTCAACAGCGATTGCCGAAAAGGTTTGAAATGCTTACTCTATGCTTTCACACTGTAAACAAATGGGAAAATGTTGTCAAATTAATAAAAGCATATGGTTGTGCTGTCGTAAAACAATGTTTACACAAAACAATTGATTACATTTAACAGGCTCTTTCAATTAATAGTTTGCCATTTTACAGACCAAGATGGGATATTTCACTACTTTAGTGACCAGTGGGGCGTGCCCAAGAGTGATTTCTGAAATGAGAATAGGCCTATATTCATCTTAGGGACACAAAGAATATATATGTAAAATTTCAGTACAATCGGTTGAATAGATTACGGGTGAAAGCAAAACAAAAAACAAAGAAAGCACTTTTGCATTTATGATATGATTAGGGTATTTTCAGAAATATCTTATAGCAGTTTAAATTCTAAAGTTAAATCTTGGTGTATTATACTTAGTAAATATCTGGGAACGTGTGGAAAGTTAATTCTAGTTTTAAATGTTTTACTAACATTTGAAGCTTATTGTTGCTCTCTCAGGATGCTTCATTCTTGAAGTACGATATTAGTATACATTATATTAGTAATTCCTTCATTAACCTTTCAACCATGGTTACTTTATTTGGTAAATTAGTAGTGATATTAAATAGCTCATGAAATTATGTCAATTATTACAAAATGGTGGAACAACTCTCTAATTCACGTGTAATTGTTCCGGGCGTGTTTCAACCTGTAAATAAACATTTCCGCCGTAAATAAACTTCTAATTTGTAGGCCTACATAAAAAGCAAAAAGTGTTCTGGAATGCTTATAAGATTTCCTAAACTTTTTTTAAATATAACTTTATATGTTTTTCTCTCTCGAACAGGTCTTGATGTATTGCGTAACTGTAGATTCCATTAGAATTAGTTAATGATATTTCTGTTGCAAAATAATTACTTATTATTTTCGTGACAGGTGAACATAATTGTTTTAGTGTAAACAATGCATATTGTAACGAAAGGAATATATGTTTACACCTACTGACGACATCCTGCTACACCCATCAGCAAGTTTTTACTGTTGAAACAAGAACTGTCGTCTGTCACCATCTTGGCTTAACTAGCCACAATTGTGTGGTAATGTTGGCAGATTAGTTATGGTTGACGCAAGACAAAGTCACCTCCCTGTGGCTAAACCTGTGTTTTTGTTGTTATCCAAAACACTAACAAGGATAAACATAAATAGTTATTACTCGTACTTAAATTATGGACGTGATGGTAAATTAGTAATGATATTAAATAGCTCATGAAATTATGTCAATTATTTCAAAATGGTGGAACAACTCTCTAAATTCACGTGTAATTGTTCCGGGCGTGTTTCAACCTGTAAATAAACATTTCCGGCAAACAGGCACAGTTGTGACCGATTTTGGACAAAACAAACAGCAGACATGAAACTGGTAAAATTTCAATCATAATATTCCCCATGGTACCACGACTTTAAGTTATCAAATATTTCTTTATTGTCTGTATCTTGCAAATACACATTTCAATAAACATTTTTATTTATTTAAAAGTGCTCAAATATACAACAAATGCAAAGTTTTTACAACGGTTATGTTCGGTTAGTGCTATGTAATTTGCCTACAGCAACAACTTCTCGTGGGCGCATGCTCGTGTTTTAACGTGTCAAAATAATCGTGTAAACGACAGGCTTTATGTGCTGTTGTATAAGGAAACTAGAACCATTATCCTTGTTTGTCCATTTAAAAGTATCAAGGTAATTAAATTACTTTAAAAACCCATTTAACATTATTTTTGAAAATACAGTAAAGCATGAGCAAACACTATGTTTACTGCGATAGTAAAATAGACATTGATTATTACAGCAATGCAATACAAACAGAAAGTTTTCATCATCACATTTTTGGCTACCATTCGAAGGTCTGGTAAAAGTCTCCTCTACCATTCTACCAGTCTGACGGTCTATTAATCTGTCTGCGTGTCTGTCTGTCCGTACGATATCTCGATAACTAATTGACCTATAGACTTGAAAGTTGCATGAAGCTTTTTTATACGACCAATACTGAGATAGTTTATGTCACCCCTAGGGTTTGGCTGAGTGTTAAAGAATATTTTTGCATTGGTCTTATGGGTAACCATGATGGCAACTAATCGCAGAATAAATATATTTGTGTACAAAATGAGTCATATGACATTTAACAAGAGACATAATACCACAAGTAGTCTACGTAGATTGGGGTAGTCCGACACTTACAACATCATCACTTGGTGTCTTGGGGGTAAACATGTGAATGTATCATGTGGACATATATGTCGAGAAAGATTACTAGAAGGTCTATCTATAGCCTTTAGATTTTCCGTGAAACTTCATTTTTACGTACAAGAATGAGTTTTATGATCATGCATGTTAAGCCATGAAATTTGACTGGACATCATTGAAGCCTATCCCATAGTAAGCTATCATATAGTGCCCGTGCTGGTGCTTTGGGATGTAAAAGTTTCTTATTGTCACGTCTGTCTGCAGGAGTTCTAAATATTGCATTTAGCCTTAGCGAAGCCTCTTGCACGACTCATGGCGTACTACTATATAAAAAAAAACATGTGGATAACTCATTTTAATTATATCTCTTTCTTTCTACATACGAACAAAACAAAACAACCAGAAATGGTAATTGCATAATCCCAACAACACAATATGCAGCTTTCATCATTATGATTGTTTCAATATTTGTTTTGTTGCATGTGACTTAGTAATAATTTAATTACATTATTTTTCATTTTTGTAAATGTGTGGGGCTTGATTATTTAAGCAACGACTAATTAATCACTCCACATGTTTGTTCTAAATCTTATAGGTATCAACTTTTCATACTAATAAATAAATCTATTACGCTTTTTTGTAAGCCCAATATGAATGGGATTATAAATCTGTTTGAATGTACGCAAAACGATTTGCCCTTTTAATGTTTGTATTATTGTTTCCAATTTTATATCATGTAAAGAATAACAATAAACGAAAGTAAATAATGTTTCAACTCCGTCCCTGTTCTGAAATACAAAGTATTTCATTACAAAAGATAAATTAAAACACGTGTTGTAAAACTAATTAACGATTCATAAAAAGGGTCAATTGTTTATTTTCTGTATTATTTTAAATTATTTGTATTGAGTATTATTTTTATAACGAATACTTATAGTATGCACTGATCTCAAAACCAAATATTACATTATGTAGTTATTCGTTTTTAACCGACGAATTCTTGATAGCACTACATTAATTTAAAGAAAATAGTATCCTGTAAACCAAAGGATCCTTTTAGAAAAACTGGATGAAATTTAAAGTAGTTTTAAAATAAAACTGTCATTATTATTTTATTATTTAGTTTTGGTTAGTTCTTATTGCAAATTGTTGTCATTTTCCATTTAAAGTATGCAATGTTTGGAATAATACCAAGAGAATTAATCTTTTCACTTCCACGAAGAAGAGTATAAAAGTACGAGTACGAAATTTTATTTAATCTCAGTTATAAACATTATTTAAAACTTATTAGATTGAAATATTTTAATATTGTTCTTCTTTTATTGCAATCTTTTTAATAAAAGAAGATAATAAACGCACTGCCGTACGTTTACTTTGTATTAATAAGCGTATTACTTCAGACAGGTATTAGTAACACAACTAATGACTAACAGCTACGTCACGTTCAACAGTTACTATTGAAGGAGGCACAATTGACAAGTGCTATTTGAAATGATCTATTTATCATAATCTTTTATTTTGCTCATTTAGTTATTGATTCTGAATGTTTCGATTCCCTATTCAACTATTTTGATATTGCTGCAACGTAAACGAAAACCTATCACGTTATGCCAAACAATCATACATAAATAGATACAATAATATTATGATGCTGAAAAACAAAAACAATTTGGTTGTATCTCGATATATGAGACTTTTTATAGGCATAATTATAAACAAGTTACAAAATAAAATGCTACTTTTTAGGATTGCAGTCTATCCTATTCTCAGTGTTCAAAGATATAAGATCTATAGTTGGATATACACGAAGAAGTGAACAAAATTTCAGCAATTAAAAAGCCAAAATCAAACTTCTGAACAGAACAAGTTGTTTCTACCAAGTCTCTCACCATCTCTGGTCTGTGCAGCATGTGTGCTCAGTGCATTGATATGGTTTTTGTTTCTTCTGTCCACTTTCGACTTTTATATATACGATAGATAATTGATGCATAACTTTTTATCAACGTTTAGTATGGAGTTCAACGTAATTACATTGATTTGTGTTTTATTTATTTGTGTATGTTCTCCTTTGTATAATAATTGTTTGTTTGTAAACATAGCTATTTTCCGAAATCCTGTTATCCTTTCAAATTACTCATCGCCAACGCCAACGGCGCCGTGTAGTGGGTACGGTGGTTACCGCAAGATAACCAAATCAAGCAACGTCGAACATGGCTGCTGTTTGGATGGGTGACCGCTGAGCAATCCTGTCCTTGCAGACAGTCCGCTTGCCCGGCCATTGGTGGTGGTTCGGAAGTCTCCGTTGGTCCCCAGGTTGTGTTAGAGAGGGCTTCTTTAAGTTCTATCTTCGCCTGGTAAAATAATACATTCTTTGACCTTGACTTTGACCAATATTAAAATTTAAACAAAGAATCATTCACAACAATCATACAAGCAACTGTAGATGTTGATTCCAAATGATCCTACAAGTACTTTACAGGAATCGCAGATTGGATGTCAACACCGTGAGAAGGAACCTATAAATGGCTGTTAACGGTCGATACGCACAATTCTCAGTTCCTACTTGGCTGTTTGTACGTGATGGGAATGTGAGTGTGCAGTAATTGCTATTGTCTGGTAGGAGGGGTGGTAGGGTGGGGTTGAAGAGCTTCCGACAACATTCTCCTCCCACTCACGATTACATCGCAATTACTGGATAATCTGCGCGTTTGTTGCTGTTTCCAGTACTGATCTCTCTATTTTACTTAGTGAATGGCCCAATATAGAAATCCATTGTTCCCTTACAAGTATGATTCTAATTACTCGTACAGTAATCTGTCTCAAATCAAATAAAACACCATTTGTAATAGAATCGTTTCGAAAATTCAACAGCGATGAATGTACAAAATGCAATTAAAAATTCTAATTGACAGGCCTTTGTCTAGTTAAAATTTATGATATTTATTCATTAAAGAACATTGTTTTATGTGAGAGGCCAATTAATACTATTCATCACTCTGTAATAAGGTGCCACAATGAATCAACGAGAGTCTGCACATTGCAAATTTTACGTGTTCAATTAGCAATTGCAGTTAAAGCGTAACAGAAATATTAGATGGTTTATACAAATCTAGTAACAGTTTTTTTCTGTGCAAACGAAATCTATAAAATAGTTATATTGTTATGATTCTACATTTTTAATAAAATCTACTTTTCTTCCCTTAAACCAATTAGCTCTGTTTTATCTTTATTTTCAGCCTCAAAACTTTCTACAAAGAGGATACATCAGTTACCGACTGCAGAATAGAATCAATAACATTGAATCATATGAAATAGACAAGGGCAAGGTGGAAAGTGAAGTGGGTTGGGTCTTTTCAAGCTATCAACCAACGCCTTCTATCCACTCTTTCCTTCCTTTCTTCCTTCCATTTATTTTCTTGAAAATGTAGAAAAATATACTGGTTCGTTTAATTTAAAGAAATTTATATCTACACATTTCTGTAACTTCTGTATTATACGCATTATAGGAAAATAATGAGAACTCACTGCTATAATATCAGTACAATGCAAATAAAGAAATAAATAAAAACTGTGAGTGCTTGATTTTTTAATTTTACGCATTAGCCTACTTAGTTCACATATAAGGAACTTGCTAGTAAAGTTTAGTGACATTTTGACTTTACACGATCAAAGATTTAATTTTAGTGTTAAATAAAAACGTTTTTCTAAACTAAAAACCTAAAGCAAATATTTCAATACTGTTTCGGAATTTCTTAACACATTTTTTCGTTCCAAATTGACTATTGTTGGTACTGTTTTGCCTATGTACAGCCATACACCACAATAACAATCAAGGATGTCTCGTTATACTCTGGAATTCTTTTATAGCCCACAAACAAACTTTTTATTTGTATATTCCGCTAAGAACAACAGATTCATACATTTTCTAAAAACTATTGAATTTTTTTCAAAACTCGATTAAAAAAACTTGTTAAACTGATTTCATCTCGTACAGTTTTCATTTTTAAGATTACAATTTAAGTATATAGTTTTAGTGACATTACGTAATTTGTTGTAACGTGTGGAAGATTTCATCTCAGACAACGTTTACAGTACCTAAAAAAGCCAATATTAAGACTTTGGTAGCTTTAAATTGGATTCATAAGTAATAATGTTTGTTTAACTTTTCATTTTAATGTTGGTTCATAATTTTTTATTTTCGATAATTTACTGAAATAAAGTGACGAGATACCTAATAAAATGGTCGTTAACATTATGGTTATGAAAAACGTAACGGATTAATTATTTTATTTTCACCCTTCAATAGCAAAAATGTGTACACTAAACAATGTTGATCAATGTCATTGAATCGTGAGCTGAAATATGCAGTACCACGACGTCACAAACGTTGCTTCCATTTACCGTGCGTGTAAACGGGATATTGCCATTTCTGCCAACAGATACTCAGTTCAAACGCCAAATCTGTGAACATTGCAGGAACCAACAACGATAACACATTCGGGCAACTCTTTTTCCTGCAATCGCAGTATCTCTTTTCCGTAATACCGCAATAACAATCAATGCACTCGGTAACCACTCACCAACTCATTTGTTCCCAGAATATACATAAACTAAAGCAACTAGCTTTATAATTGAATTTCTAGTTTTCCTCCGCAATTATTATCGATTAGCATAGTATTCACATTCAAAGCTATAACACATTTAATTTCAATATGTATTTAATGCCAATATAATATTTAATGCTTACCTTGTATTTTGTAATGCATGAATACTATTATTATTGTTTGATATGTTTTGTCTTCTTTGTAACTTATTTCACATTATATTATTGTTGTATTGAATGGGCAGATGCCGTTATAAATAATAAATAAAGAATAAAGAGTATAAAGATGTAATTTTCTTTCAAAGAATAGATAAATGATAATCTTAAACATATACTCCGCTTCGAGATCTAATTTTTAATTTTTGAAATACGTATTTAAAAATACAAATTGGTTTATATATATTTGGTATATATATATATATATATATATATATATATATATATATATATAAATGAAATGAAATGAATGATGAAATGATGATATTATATTTCGTAACATATATATATATACGAATATAATATGTATATATATATATATATATATACGAATATAATATGTATATATATATATATATATATATACGAATATAATATGTACTATTGCATCATTGTTGAAATATAACTAAGTATAATGAAGTAATATAATATACTTTTTTATCTCCAGATACGCCAAATGCTAATCCAGAAAATATTTATTATTTATTAACTCTTGACAGCAGGCGGCCCTACACGCAACCTTACCCACCCAAAATATCCTGTCACTCCAGAAGCAGTGCAAAGGTCCTTATAGGACTAGGTGCAATTTTCTAAACTTCTTGTTCCAAGAGAACAAACAAATATATTTACACTTTTTTACTCAGCCTGATTTATATTTTACCTCTTTCCTACGGGGAAAGGAGTTAAGTGAGGGAATGGCTCCATGTTTGACTCATGTATCTCGTAGCCGATTAATGTATCTGCTTGCAAAGCAGAAAAGCTATGGTATTTTTTCAGAGTAATTATACAGATAGCAGAAGAGAATTGTTTTACGAAAAGTATTGCAATAAATGCCAAATCCTTAGCATACAGATTTTAGTTGTTTTTCGAAAGCAGCAGCACGAGAATAAACAGCACCAATGTAATTGTGTACTTATATTGTAGTATTTCACCGTTTCAAATGGTTTTCATTAATATTGTTTGGCTTACTTTTTTGTATATTAACTTGCTTGCTCTAAAACTCATTTAATATCCTCCACAACTATTTTAGTGTAGAGCGTTTAAGCGTTCATTTTTAATTACATAAATATTTGTGTGCATTAGATACACAGGAATCATTCATACTGATGATGTAAGCTGAGGTACGGGGGTTATTTAAGTTAGTTCTGAGGTCTGACGCTAGGGCTGTGGCACGTAACTTTGATTTTTATCGTTTGAATATTACCTACTTCAGCATCTCACTACACAGATGGCTGTCCAAGCGCTCCCTCATTCTGTGCCTCAATGTATCATCTCGTGTGTAACTAATACAATCAAATCTAAAATACACCCGCTTAATATTTTGTGAGTTTGAAAAACAAAATTATTTATTGGATTCTAGATTCTTCTGATGAAGTATATATCCTTCTTTAAACTACTTTTTCCTTGAACACACACACATAAAATATTATAATATATTTATTATATATAATATTATATATTTATTATATACAGGGTGATTCATGAAGTTCTCCCCCCACTTCTACAGCACATTGTATTAGTAAAAATAATGAAAAAAAATGTTATATAAACATAGGACCGAAAAACGCTTCGTTAGCGAGTTACAGCTAGCGAAAGATTTCGCCTGAATTCCTGGGTAAAGAGTAAAAAAAGCCATATTGAACTTTTCGAAAGGTTAAATTAAGTAAGAAATATCGTGGATTCTTATGTATTTTTTTACCTGATAAAGCTAATAAAATAGGTTTTCAGAACTGTACCTGTAGTAGTTTTTGAGGGATTCAGGGTTAAATGCAAAAAAAAATTGGGGCACCAAACAATGTTTTTTTAAGTTTGATGTACAATAACTTTGTTAAATTGGTAATAAATACATAAAATCAACAAACATTAATTGTAGAGAATTTAATTCTGAGAAAATTGATATAATCAGAGTCTAAAATAAAACAGAAATAAGTACCAAAAAAATCGATTTTATTCAGTATAATAACATTACTAGCTGTAAAGAAATTACCGTACGGTATTTAGTTAAAATAAAACAAAAACAAAATGTTTGTTCCTTAATGATGAGATAAATTGAGAAAACAAGATTAACTGTTTAATAAATTTGTTTGTAAATAAAAATATCATGTTTTATTACGTTGAATTTTGTTTAAATAAAAAATTTACATCAAATGTTCGAAAATAAATGAAGCAAACATTTTCCCATTATTGTTTACTAATCATCGAAATGCAGTTTTTTTGTTTTATTAATTTCTAAGTTGGTAACGCACGAATAACAGCTGATCAACAATGGTATTCTGTACTGTTACGTTAGAACTGTGTATTAGTGGTGTTTTTTTCAAGCTACAGCAGGAGATCGGGGTTCTGTGAATCGTGTTATTAAATGCAATTTTTCTGTGAGTTATAATTCGATTGTTTATTCAGCGAAAAAATGCCTTTAACTTATTTACATCAGAGGAATACGCTGATTTATGGTTTTTATTTTGGGTTACTGTAATGGTAATGCTAGAGCTGCTGTAGAAGAATATGAACTACGTTTCCCTAATAGGAGGATTCCAGATACCAAAAACAATTTCAGGAACTTTTCGTACTCTTCGGGAAACAGGATCACTACCAAGTACTAGAACCAATTATGAATGAGCTGTCCAACTTGATGATGATATTGATATTAATGCTGTTCATCGCAGTCCAGGTGTAAGTACACGACGTATTTCTAGGCGGATAGGAGTTTCGCAGTCAAACGGTGTGGAGGTCACTTAATCGAAACAAATTTTTATCCGTTTCATAAACAAAAGGTTCAACATCTACAGCTAGGGGATGGTCCGCTTCGCTTGGAGTTTTGCAACTTTTTGAATATTAATAATCAACTCTACAAGCGTATTTTGTTTACGGATGAGGCACAATTCACTCGGGGATGGTGTCAATAACTTGCACAATGAACACTCATGGGCAGAAGAAAATCCACATGAGGTAGTGGAACAGAACTTTCAACACCGATTTAGCGTCAATGTCTGGTGTGGCCTTTTGCACAATCGGCTGATTGGATTTTCATATTACCTGGACGCCTAAAATGCTGAGTTCTATTTGCATTTCCTTCCAGAAGAGTTAACCGCAGCTGTTAGAGAAAGTTCCTTTACATCTCAGACAAAAATTTGTACTTCCAGCATGACGGAGCACCTCCCCATTTTTCACGTGCCGTTTCTGCTTACTTAAATCATCAATTTCCTGGACACTGGATTGGTCGTGGAGGGCCTCACCCTTGGCCACCAATATCACCAGATCTATCTCCATTGGATTATTGCATCTGGGGATGGATGAAAGACATTGTATACAAAACAAAAGTGAATTCTCGTGATGAATTAATTGCCCGTATTATGGATTCGGCTGTGCAGATACAGGGAAGTCCTGAAAAATTAAGAAGAAACGCAACAAAAAGCAATACACAAACCCGTGCTGCAAAATGTATGGATAATGATTGGCCTCATTTTCGAACATCTATTATAAAAAGGTGCGTACGGTTGACCCAACCTGATTAATTTTGCTTAAAAAACTAGTAAATGTATTATACTGAATAAAATCGATTTTTTGGTACTTATTTCTGTTTTATTTTAGACTTTGATTATATCAATTTTCTCAGAATTAAATTCTCTAACAATTAATGTTCGTTGATTTTATGTATTTATTACCAATTTAACAAAGTTTATTGTACATCAAACTTAAAAAAAAACATTGTTTGGTGCCCCAATTTTTTGCATTTAACCCTGAATCCCTCAAAAACTACTACAGGTACAGTTCTGAAACCTATTTTATTAGCTTTATCAGGTAAAAATACATAAGAATCCACGATATTTCTTACTTAATTAACCTTTTCGAAAAGTTCAGTATGGCTTTATTTTACTCTTTACCCAGGAATTCAGGCGAAATCTTTCGCTAGCTGTAACTCGCTAACGAAGCGTTTTCGGACCTATGTTTATATAACATTTTTTCATTATTTTTACTAGTACAATGTGCTGTAGAAGTGGGGGGAGAACTTCATGAATCGCCCTGTATAATAGTATATATTTTATTATGTATAATATATATATATATATATTAAATTAAATTTATATAAGTGGCAATAGCCTAATTTAATTTCAATAAACATTGAATCGCAAAAAGTACTTGCTCCGCCGGGACTCGAACCCGGATCTATAAGGCTATTGCCACTTATACAAATTTAATTTATTAATGTAAATAGAAGTCATTTGACAGGTATTTGGTCTTCCGATCATATGTTAGTTTGGTTATGTAAACACATATATGTGAAAGAAACGGCCAAATACAAAATAATTGAATCGTAAAAAGTCAGGGCTCTGTGGTATAATGGTAGCAAATTCACCCGGCAAGTGAGAGATCCGGGTTCGAGTCCCGGCGGAGCAAGTACTTTTTGTGATTCAATGTTTATTGAAATTATATATATATATATATATATATATTTGTATATATATAGCCTTATATATAATTTATATATATATATATATATATATATATATATATATATATATATATATATATATTTAGATTTTGATCGTACCGAGCATTAAATCAAACATTTATTAACAATCGATTGTTCGAAACCCCGCCATTTATTTGTCGACATAATCCTTTCCGTTATACTTTATCGAATTCAAGCTAAAACCATTTCCAATTTATGTGAATACACGTTTGAACAAAGAGATCTGTTCGGGAAACCGAAGCCACAATGCTGTCTGAGTCCGCAGAGCAGTAATGTACCGGCAGTTGTGAAGGTAATTCGATAACAGTAATCAATAATGGTTAAATAGTTAATTACCGACAATTCGACGCTCGACTCTCGACCGGTACGAGGCAATTAGAGCAAGAGGGGTGAAGGGGAGGGAGCGTTGCCATGGTTACGATGGTGTGTTAAACGCTCTCTCTGTTGCCGTCTGTTGTTGATTCATGATTTCATCAATTGCTTCGTTTCATCTCCAACATCCACTGTTTATCTTCGATCCTGAATTAATAAACTTAGTATAGACTTTACAGCCACCCCGATGTATTGTAAATGGATATGAATAACAACGAATTGGAGTATAACCGATTGTCGACTGAAATACCGAAATAGTATGCACTTTAAGTGAATTATGGAAAGAAGGCTCCTTAAAGAACAATAGGACTGAGAAGTGCTCTTTATTATTTCACTATCTTATTCATGTGAATTAAATTAAAAGTAGTGTAATGCAACACTTTTAATTTCATATTGATTCTGAACCATGGAGATTCTAAGCTTGGATATATTGTTAGGTTGTTTACGTTCCCGAGTTTTACAATGCCAACCTGCGTTTTTATCGTTCAAGGAGATTAAGTTAAATACACACAATCCTCAAATAAAAATTAAGATCTAAACTCTAAGTAACCGAATTATAACACCATGCTACCCGTTCCAGGCCAACACCGCAGTAAATGAAAACAGTATTAAAACAACGAAAACGATGTTTTAGTGTTATTTTGACGAATACTTTAATCCTTTTTACTTTAGACACAGGAACGTTAATCAATTTTTAGTACTGCTCAGAAACCTTGTGTCCTGCCTGTGGATTCTAACGATATTGCTAAATTACGCTGGCAGATGCTTGTATCTGAAATTTTTCCACCATTCAGGAGATAAATAATAACGAAGGTACGTGAGCACCATAATGTGAATATAATAATAAAGTGACTACATTTATAAAGAACTTTAGGATATCGTTAAAGATAACAAAGATTTTAAAACTTGTTTGGTGAGCTGGAACAGTGTCTTACTCTCTCAGCTGTTCTTTCTGATTGTCAAATCTTCAAAGATTCAGTCAAAACGTTACAGATTATTATCGCTGGAGGGCGAAGCCTTCTATGTAAAAGAGCTGTCCATCTTATTTTCAAGATCAGTTAACACTATCTACCTTGAATTTCAAAATGCGTTTGACACGCTGTATAAATACCTCGTTACGAGAAAACTTCAGAATTTAGATTTAATTCTGTTCTTATGCCCTACATCAAATCTTAAAAAGGATATCCATTAAACGATTTTCTGGGATGTTTGTTCACAGTTCCAGAAAGTGTGGAACTTTTAACTTTTCGCTGTTGTTATGATTATTTTTCAATTACGTACATGATATGTAATTGAAACATAACAATAAAAACAGCGAACTGTGGTATTAAGTTGTGTTACAAGATATTTCTACTAATTTCCGGTGAGACAGGTTATTTAGTTATGCAATGAGATTCTGGTTCTGGCAACAGCTGAAGACAAAGTACAACGCACAAAATCTAGGTTGGCCTTTGATACCAAATCGACCTTATTTGAAGGCTTAAGTAGTGTTGTTTTGAACGCAGGGAGAAAATTACTACTATTAACGGTTATATGTACCGTCCGATTTTACAACAACCAGGGTTCTTGGCTGATGCCATAACAGATCTTGAGACCCAAACAATCTTAAGAAATCAATTTTGTCATGAATAGAGACCAATGTTACAGGTGTTTCAATTAAGGCTGTCCAAAGAAAAGCCTGTCATGGGTGGTCTTAAAAATTCAGAAGGAACATCGACTTCCTGTTCTTTCTCCTGTATTGTCATAGATATGTTAACTTTTTAAATGCTTGTCCATATCCAAGTTCTATTTTGGAGTCCATACCGCATGATATCGACATTTAAGTGTATTGCTAACAATAATGTTAATTTATATTTGTTCATAATGACATTGGTTAGTTTTTATTAAACGTGAAAATGACATTTGAACTATGATTGTGACTGATTCTCACCAACTTCTTCCTTTAAAGACGATGCTTAGATCTCAGGGCTTTATTATTCACGTTACTTTTTTGAGATCTCTACTTTTTTAATGTCATTGATTAATGAGGGGGCCTGTAAAGAACTCATTACATAAATTTTGATTTACTAGTAGAAAAATTGTGGCAAGAAAGAATTAATTAGTTCTGGTTTAAATAAATTGCAACTAATTTAAAATAAAATTAGAAATTGTTACTCATAGGCAAAATTATTACTTCACTATTTATTAGAAGTGGGACATATATAGTTAGAAATTCCAATCTGATATATCAGGTGAATATTACTAAAATGCTTGGAATACTACTTAATCAAGAATACCTTACTCGATTTACCCTGAAATTGAAATAAGGAAATGTACAGCAGTTAGTTGATTTTATCGTATAGAATCATTAAACCACTTGCAAAAAGGTTTTCATAAAAATAAATATATTAAATTGAAGTATTTTGTAAATATAATGCCAAAAAGGCATTTTTACACGTCAGAAAATGTCTAAGGAATCAGAAGTGAATTACGAATATTGCAAAATCAACACTTTGAAGATGACGTAAGTAATGAGAACTTTTGTTAAGACGTACGTTCTTCGAGAAGTAGTTATTGAAGTTCCTGTTTTCCGGAAGAGAAGGACTACAGATAGTGATATTCCTTTATTTCACGGCCTATTCAAATTAATTATTACCTATCAATGGACAGACACTCGACGGTTTGTACGGAATTGCATAAGCTTGTCCACACTACGTCACGTGGACATTGGATTCGTTGCGCTCAACCAGTTTCGTGTTTACTGCGTACGTCAGATCGCTCAACTCGACCCGCCAATCGTCTCCATGGCAACCGGCAGGGATTAGTTAATCATTAATTGGTAATTGCCGCTAAATCGTTGTATCCGATTGACTCGGTCGCGCCGCGCCGCCCGCCTGCCGCTCCTGTTCATTCAATATTAAACATGGCTATCATTGTCGCGTTTTAAACTCCAGATTATATTTCCATCACGATCGATTTGTGTAACGAGACTCAATGAATAAATTACTAATATTACTTCATTTGTTTTTAATGGGTATTTCAGTGTTGTCTAGGGTTATCCGGGTCGATGTCGGGTACAAATCCTGATTGCAAGCCCAGTGGGATTTTATATGTTTGAGAATGCAAGTCATACAAAACAGAGTGTTTTTGTTAGTGCCACGAGTTCCATAAATATCTGCTATAAGCATAGTAGGGGGTCCCTCTAGTTACATTACTTCCATTTTATACGAATTGTCTTGTCTTGATAAGCAAGTAGTAGATACGCATGACCTATGTTGCTTAACACACTTCAGTAAGGATAAAGAAAACATTCCATCGGGAAGAATGGGCAGTAATAAAATAATCAAACTCAATTTTTTTAAAGTGAATTTTTACACGACATTTGACGTCTGCAGTTCAATTTTATCTCAAAATATACTGATGAAATACAGACATACAGAAAACAATTTTTCCAGCCCTCTGAGTAACAGGTGTTTTTGTATTGGTTTGAGTGCCACCTTGAAACTTCACAATATATAACTTCTGAAAATGCTTGTTTTGAACAATTTTGCTTTATGTGAGTCCATAACTAAAATTGTAGTTATACTCGTACTTAGATAAATTAATTAATAAAAACATAGGCAATTTTTTCATTGGCTGAGCGTTAGCGAAGCTTATCCCTCGGAGGGCTAGAAAAAATTATTTCTGTCTGTCTGCATGTCCACACTATATCTTGAAAATGGACGACATAAAGTTTTATTTCTATATAGGTGAAATTGAGTTCGATGATAATGCATATCACTTCATGGTATTTCTGAGCATTAGCGAATATTTTTACAATTGTCTTATGGGAACTGTGATGGTAATGAGAAAATAGCAGCGATAAATACATTTTTAAACCAACTGAGTATAACCATGTGACACATTAACACATACAGTTTTCCTATTCCAATACATATCTCATCTTTTGATGACGTTTCGTGTAGACTTTTATTCCGAATTTTGAAAAATTACAGTTGTGATTGTGTTCATTCGCATTGTATAAAACAATTTACGAGCTGAATCGGCCAAGCTGAACTACTTGAGAACTATTTTAATCTACTTCAAGCGTCAAGTTGTAAAAACTGAAAGTAAAGTAAAATATTTCTTATTTTACCAGACAAAGTTAGGGCTAAGAAGCTCTCTCTTAACACAACCTGAGGACCAACGGTTAATGGTTAAAGGAGACTTCCGAACCACAACTAACGGCCGGGTAGGCGAGCTGCTTGCAAGGACAGGATTGCTCAGCGGTCACCCATCCAAACAGTAGCCACGCTCGACGTTGCTTGACTCAGTTATCTTGTGATAACTGCTGTATCCGCTACACTACGCCAGTAGCAGTTAGTTGTATACATCACATTTAAGTGTAAACTTGTAAACGTGATATTTAAGTGTAAAGTTTCGAAAATAATTTATGTAAAGCCCAAATAAAACGTCTGAAGATAAATGTGTGACATTTTCAGTATGTATATAAGTTAAAGCTTAAAGAAACGTGTAGGTTTTTTGTTATCAGAAATTAATTTTGTAAACAAAAAACATTATAAACCATGCAATTATAAATTATAATTAATTATTAAAACTTTTAGCTCATTATCCTTGTCCCCATATTATGTGATATATATATATATATATATATATATATATATATATATATATATATATATATATATCCTGTTATTGCTTTACAATACTTTATTTTTCTGCAGTGTAAACATATTTTCTTCTCGGTTAAGAGAAAAAGTTGCTTTAAAATTATCTTGTACGTTTTCGATCTCTCGTTCTAGTTCTACATTCTTCAAGCTCATACCAGGAGGAGGAAAATATAATTATTCTGAATAATTGTCCCTGCTAGCACTCCGATTTTGCCATGAAAATGTGTTTTTCTAGTACAAGACAATCCCCAAGAGTCTTATCGTAAATCCTGATGGTCCAAATTGGTTACTTATATTAGTATATTACTTATATACAAATATAAAAGTGACGTTATAAATATATAATAATAATAGTACAAAAATCCATGCCGAGAATCAGAATAACAGCTAATATATGAACAGACCAGTTGACAAGGACATAACCTGTACAATATATTTATTACCTCAATAAATTTAATGGAAAATAATATAAACATCACTAATTTAAAAAGCACTTTATAGAGTGCATTTTAGCTTTGTTTCCATAAAAATGTGTTTCTAAAAGAAATGTTTCCCTTTCGGTGTTGTTATTTATATTTTTATATTAATATTTTTATATATTTAATTTTTATATTACGGTAATAATTTTAATTTTTATGCATTGTTGAATTACGCTACAATAATTTACAAGGTCTAAAAATCATGTCACTAAGAATCACAAAACAATGTACTGCATCTCCTGAAGTTTTCTGTGTGAAGATGAGGTACATTTCTAGAATTAACGGTTGTACACATGAATATGATTTCAAAAGGTTCTTTGAAGATCATTTGATGTTTTGAATTAACCTCAAATGTGGGCTATATTTGACAGTCTAGAATTTGTTCGTGCTAATACGTTAACGGCTAATTCATACAGGAGTAATCTAGTTTAAACATATTTTTGCGTTGACTTTGTTACAAGTCATGTTAACAATAAAAGTCATCCCAGTTGCCACCTGAATGCAACAAAACCTGATAGTAGGTCAAGTTAATTAATTATGAGCAAAGAATGTTTTAGTTGAGAGAGTTCTCGTTTTTCTGAGGAAAGAACTAGAATACGACTGTTTAAAGAAGTCTCATCAAAACAAACATCTAAATTTATTCTTATTTATTTAAGTTAAAACATTTCAGACTGCGCCTAATTTTATACTGTAAAATCAGTTATTGTCTATTGTATCTTGTGTTTGGCTAATATTTAAAAACAACATTCTCCTGTAATGGAACAAATTGAGACAGTGGAATGATTTCCCATTTTTTCCTAATAAACATCTAAATTATTATTACAATAAGGTCTGATGGTTGGATAGGATGTGAAAAATAAAACCATATTAAATTGCACATGTGTAGTTTAATGTCAGCTAACATATAAACATAAAGTAAAAATTTAATACAAACACTGATGGAATCGGAATGGTAGACAGGTGATAGATGCCTCAACAGAGCACATAAATTACTTTCGTAAGTATTTTAAAGTTTAGATATAGGGATACTGCTAGAGCTCTGTGTGTTTAATGTAATTTACAGGAGGGATAAGAGAAAATTACAATAAACTATTTGCTTATTTTTAGTAAAGAGCAAAGTAAACTGATACGACAGTGGCGCAAAGTAAACAAAAACAAGGTGTACCTGAACGCGTGGCTTTTCTGTTTAAATAAAAAGCAAACAGTTTTGTGCATTGTTTCGTTGCGGTAATTTTTCATGGAAAGAAAAATAGTGCAAAGAACGAAAAAACAGGACACGACGAGCGATTGTGTTTATAACAACAAGGCTTTGTTGAATGCAAATACAGCAATAATAATTTTATATTCGCTAATGTTTAATTTTCAGGTACTTAATGTTGGTTTTAACATTTTGCGTTACAAGCTAGAAACAGAATTCAACAAAATTCCTGGGTATTTGTTTTATTTTCATTTTCATATTTATTCTATTAAAATGTTTGTACTCATTAAGGAGGCCAATGAGATAATTATTTGTACAAACTGTAATTCCTCTATGACCACTGAATTCCAATCACATTATGGCCACTATGGCCAAATAATAGTTTTAAGAAAATATATAATCCAAATAGTTTGATGTCAATAATAAAACCAGATATGTGTGAAATGAGGAGCATTATCTCGAGTCATTGGTTCTCAAGTACAACCTGTTTGAGAATAGAAAATGAACTGAGGCGTTGAATCAAATTTAATTGCTATAAAAATGAATACTACAAAGTAATGCATTTTAAAGGAGTTTATTATACAATAAGCATTAAATAATTCGTTTCTAAGTTAATAGGAAAATAATATAATAACTAGTTTTACTCATTTTAATTAACACAATTATTTACTTTATTACTATTTTCATCACTCAATTAAAAAAATCGTGATTATAACATTACTCCTGGCATTCTACGTTTTTAATTCAAGTTAAGTGATTATTAATCAAAGTTTTTTAATAACCTGTCATATTTCCGAAATTTAAGATGATGAGATGAGTTGAGTTTTAGAACCTCGTCAAAAATAATAACAATTAGAATTCAAATAAACTAACCATATACTGAAATTAGTGATAAAACAATTATTATTTAAGTAAATGTATTTTTTCAGCTGCTAAATTGCGTTACATTCAATATCCAAAAATGTTACGGAACGTAATTTTATTCATTACATTAATTTCAGGATTTCGTGATACCATTCAATTAAATATTGGCACGGCCTAATATTGTTTTAAATATTACAAATATAATTATAAAACTTTACATATTGTTATTGCAGTAGTGAAAACTATTTTAAACGCGTATTCAATGAATTGTTACGCTTCCAGGGGGATGGAGTCAAAGGAAAATGATTTTTATGGGGAGCTTTTGGAACTACAAAATGCCACAAACCCGGCTTCAATATCTTGAACGCAACCTAAAATAATAAAATAATAGTAAGCCGTCCCGGGCCTTAATTGATACCCTGATTAACATAGGTCCTGTTGAACTGAGAGAATTAAAGGAGTAAAGGTTCCTTGCAAACTATTTCTGCAAAAACTAATGAGTAAAGTTACAATAACGAGAGTTAGATTAAAATTTATCTTTTTTATTTATGCGTTCATACATGTAAAGCAAATTATTAACAAACCATAACTTCCATTATTTCTCATGTCGATAACAACAAAAAAAGGTAACAGTTTTTGGTGCTTTTCTACCAAATTGTAACTGTGTATATTCATTAATCGTAAACTTGTACTCCGTTTAAGATAAAAATATCTATACAAGATAAGTATGAATGTGTCTTTAAGAGTTTTATTTTTGGATTATATGAAAAAAGATGTTATTAAAATCAAGCTCACTTAGTTATTATTCGAGACCAGGCGGTTAAATAAATATGGCATTGGTCACTTTATGGAGCTCTTAACCTTGGGCGTGTAATTTTATAAAACGTTTAATTTTTTTAACACCGATTGAGCAGGTTTCGTTAATTGACGCGGCCGCCGCCTGCTCTTTTGATTACGCAAACTGTCAAACCGCCAAGGGCAGTGTCTCATAATCGTCGAGAGGTTGTTTGTACACCTGTTTGAAGTACATAATAATAATGAACATTTTCATTGTTATAATTACAGTATGCAAAAGCTTAATTAAACCTTAGATTTCAACTCTATGTCATGCAGAGTTATAGAGATGTTTTATTGACTAACAACCAAAAAACAACACACAGAACTCTAGCAGTTCAAGATACTAGCACTGTACTATTCCGATGAAAGGCAAGTTTTCTACTTTTGGTACGTATCTTATTTATTTATTCAATAGTAACATAACTATTATTACCTGAATAACTTATATTTTGAATACTGTTTTAAAGATGTAAAAATTCAAAAAATAGGTCAGCCTGAGAGTAAGTAACAACTTGGTAAAATATTTATGCAAACATGTGTAAAACATATTATTAATTCATGTATGATCCATTGCAAACAGACATACCTATTTCAACACGTTAGACCTATAATGAAAAAAATTGTTTCGTTTTTCGATAATCTAGTCAAAATAATTATATTTTATTATTTACTACAAAATAGTAACAAAAAGCATATTAGTTGCCCATTGCTAAGACATATGTTTTTTAATTGCATACTTATCTTACTGTGAAACGTATAAATTATTGTACAAAACATATTGCAACCAGTTGCATGCTCGAATGCTAAAAAACGAAAACGTTTTGTTTCTATCACATAAAATATGGAATATGTTTGTGTTTTTTACTATAAAAATATGATATTTGATGACAAAGGCTGACATATTTCCTTAATCAAATCAATTTACCTTGAAGAGACGAAATTCACAAAACGATAACTAATACCAAAGTCCGCTAAACTCCAGACCACATGGTTATGACACATAATAAGCAAAACCTTGGGACATACAATTTGAGATCTATTTACTAAACACGAATAAAACGTTATGTAATAAAAATATAGAGCATTGTACATAATATGTTACATGTTCCTAACCTAACTGTACACTAGTCACATGGATTCCTGTAGTCGTTTCATTTACACAGAATGTAAGAGTTGTAAGGTATACAGAATATAAAATAAATGCTAATAAATAGTACAATATACTGCGTTGAATAATCAAAACAACTGAAAATGGAAAGGAAATTTGTATACAAAATATTGTTCAAAGAAATCGGAAGTATCAGATGAAACCATAATTTATAGTAGGGAACGGTAGTGATACCAACACAACGGAACAAAATACTCGTAAGTAGCATTAGTACAGTATAGATACTAATTAAGCCTAATTAATAGCAAGAATTAAATTCGTTATCACAAACATCACTAAGGAGAGTGAGGCAAGGCATTAAGTAGTTGTGCTTGGTGCCGGTAGGATGCGCTAGGAACTCATATTTGGGAAAATATGGTTATTATGTATTATGAAATATGTATTCTGTTTGCTTTTTGTTCCTACGCTATTTTTTAATAAATTACACCAAACTGTTTTAAGTGAAAACAGTACAAACCTATTTGTAAATTTGTATTGGGCTCTCCGGGAATCGGATCCTGGCCTATCGGTTAGAGATCCGCAGCCTTAACCCTAGGCTACGGTGAAGGTCAAAACATTATTATTGCAGAAACATTACACTTAGAGCACATCTATAATATTGACTATCCAATAAACCCAGTTTATTGAATAAGTTTGAATACAACAATATTTGCTTTTTGCTAATTCATATCATAGGAAAATACTACAATTTATATCTATTTGAAAACCATTGTCAGTTTGTACTTATAAGCACTACAAAAAACAAAGTTTTGAAGCCACAAACTTAATATTATGTAAAATTTGGAAAAAAAAAAAAAAAAAAAAAAAAAAAAAAAACACTTTCTTGTCCTATTAACAAGACAACTATCTTGAACAACATTATAAAATACAAAATATGTACTTCCCAAGATTGAAATTATAAAACTTCTGTAAATTTATGTTATTTACTAATTGTAGAGTAAAATATAAACATATGGTTTTCTTACAATAACTAAAAACAAGTGACAAAATTAAAATAATGTAGAACTTAGTAGAACTAAGCAAGTAAATAATTAATTTGTTCAGTACTACACACACTTATTATATGACAGTAATCATTTCGTAATAAAAAGTGCTAATTTGATGATGAATTTATTTTAACATAAAATCGTATAGTACATACCATGGTTTTTACTTTTCATATATTTAATGAAAACTTTTTGTTTGTATCTAAACAGTGTATAACAAAATTACATTATCGTTATTTTTCGAAAAAAAAGTATATATTATAATTTTCCAAAAATATAAACGATAAACGTATTTAAATCCAGCGCATCCACACCGTTGCCAGCACATAGTTAGAATATTAAAAGTTCGGCTTACTGTAGTTTAATTCACTTCAACACTAGTTACAAAAGATGGGCTAGAACCCCTAGAGGAAGAAGAGAGGATTGCACAGGGCTGGTAGGTTAGCTTGGGGTCGTCGCCTGAGGAGGGTCCGTAGTAGAGGAATTAGGAGGAGCCGGTGGTACCGAAGGGGGCACCAGTGGGAGTGGGGGAGCTGAGCTAGGGGGGCTCGGCGAGGGGGGTGACGGTGGCAAGGGGGGTTTAGAGTCCACACTGTAGCAACTCTCCGAACCGTCCATAGATGACTGTTCCTCCCCCTCCCCGTCTCCACCACTACTACCTCCGGACTTCTTGCCTCCGGGCGTCGCTGTAGTTTCTGGTTTCGTCGTCCCTGGGGGCTTATGCTCTGCTGCTTCCGCATTACTGATATTGTCGTGCTTTTTCCATTTCGTCCTTCGGTTTTGGAACCAGATCTTCACCTGGAACAAGAAATTCCCTACTTAGTTATGATACCACGTAAGTTTGCGACATTCATAAAACTGGTTAGTTGACTGATTTCTACTAAAGTAAAATTCGTTTAAGGTTGAATGGTACTATAAAGGAATATGGAGGTTATATCATCTTGTAGTTGAATTAAAATAAAACATAAACTAAAGCTGAAAAGACAAAAGAAGCTGAGATTTAAATCGAAGAAGTTCACACCTCCATCAGGCGCCACCACACAGATCCTTGAGCCATTATGAGATACGCGAAGTTTGGTAGTGGGAAGTGAAACGCCACGAAAAACCCGAAAGTGCATTTGTGGAATGGGAAGTGTATTCATCATTCACCACAAATAATGAGTCGACTGGCACCTCCATCAGGCGCCACCACACAGATCCTTGAGCCATTACGAGATACGCGAAGTTTGGTAGTGGGAAGTGAAACGCCACGAAAAAACCCGAAAGTGCATTTGTGGAATGGGAAGTGTATTCATCATTCACCACAAATAATGAGTCGACTGGATTGCGATGAATCAAAGGCGGTTGAAAGCCGTGTGTCATGAGGGCGGTTTTTATCACATTTCTTTCCTTACCCAATCCTCTTTATTTTCTCCACAGTCCCTTACTTTAACGCAGAGATTTTTTTGTTCTTCCGAGTTTATTGAATGAGTGTAGTCAGTTGAACTAATGTCCGTTTTCCTTCACAGTCAGGCAGATATCAATTTGTCCAAAAGATAGGTCCTAACATATTTCTATTTCTATTTGTTTAGTACGGAACTGATTTGTTATGCTCGGAAACTATTTTAATTTATCTAATTATCTAATTAGATCAATTATCTAATTATCTAAAAAAAATCTTTTAGACAGGCGGGTAACAGATTTTTTGTTTCTATTAGAAACTAAGTAATCAAAAATATTATTTTTCAATACTCAAATAACCATTTTTACTAAATAATAGTATTTTGGGGTAAAGGAATAGCTTAGGAGTCTCACAAATTTTAATTTTCATATGTATAATAGAACAGTATGCAGATTACAAAGTTTTTTGTTCTAATACGAGCTAACTCAAAAATATAAAAATTGTAAAATCAGAAAAAGAAAACTTAACAAATTTTAAAATAAAGCTTTTGTGTCCCACATGCCGATTTCTTTGACTCCGAACCTCAATAAAACTCGCATTTTAATACAAAAATAAGGAAATAGTTTTTTTGGACGTTTGTCATCGGTACATGTTCTACCTCCTTCATCAGGTGTCACAAACACAAATTCAGTTTAGTGTGTTCGTTGACACCAGAGGAAGAAGGCAGATTTCAATCTTAGAAAGTTAAAAAAGTTATTAAAGTTTTGTTACATAAAACCAAATAAGGAAAATGTAGTAATTCCATGTTTCCTTAAACATTTTTCATCTTCAAAAGCAAACATTATACATAGACATTTACCTACACCCAATAATATATACGATTTTAATCGAATTTCGTATGTAAAAGGCATCTGCTCTGACGGGATTTGAACTGGGGTCTTACAAGCCGGGCGAGCACGATAACCACTACATATGGAAAATTCATTTTTGTAATTAAGCTATTCTGTATTTCGGTTATGTTGCAATTTTTTTCATATGGCAAATATTTGTCAAGAACAAAATAAAGAACAAAATAGTAAACAATTCAATAGAAAAAGTTCGAAACAAAAATCTGAGTTTAAGTCTAGATTAAGTACAGCAAATTAAGTTGTTGTTTGGAATGAATTATTTGATTTTGTAGGGATCGTAAATGATGAAGGGATGAGAAGGACAAACAGCTAATCAGTTAGACGCGGTGCGGCGTGGACGCCGCGCGACCCAGCGTTGTTGTTCAAACCCGATAGCTTCACATTATCTGTGATGTGACTACTCTTGTTTATTGATCCATCTGTAGATGCGCGCGCACACCTCTTACAACGCTAGTGTTAATGTTGGTTGCTAATTGCTCAACAAACACATTTGCCGCACTTTTACAGCGGTGTTCATTTCAATTAGCAGACCGCTATGTATTAATTACGGATTTATTACAGCTCCAATTGTTCTGCATAATTGGTTCAATATTGATAAGTAAATAAAGGGCGGTAATTTAATTGGGAGTGATGATAATATTTTAATTTATATCTGTTACGAAGTATTCTTTCTGTCGTCGAATGTCATTGGCAGACCTTATCTGACTATGAAGATCCAAACAACTTAATGACGAACTAAAAGCGTGGAAATTAGGTTAAATGAACGGTTTATAAAAAGGAAAAAATAAGAATAAAAAATGTGTTTTAGTCTAGCAACACAAAGCAAATAATGAGAGTAATATTTAGTCTAGGAGCCATGAGCCACTTCCAAATCCTTTTTTTACTCTGTAACATATCTCAAAGATATTGTTAATAAAGAGTTGTCTATTGTCTATTTAGATTAAGATTTGCAGGAGGAAGGTGAATTGATAGGAAGTGATTAAGAAACAAGAAGCAAGGGACAAGCTACATCTCGAGCTTTTAAGCTTAAAGCTTAATACTTCCGGAAGACGATGTGAAAGCATCAGTGGAAAAGGTAAAATTTATTCAAGCCAGATCTGAACATTACACCAGCACTGTGCCAAAAGAAGTCAAACAACAGTAACTAATAACTTTGATGGTATTAGTTAAATCTAATACGATTATAGCAACAGTTATTCAGAATATCTTCTACATCTATCACAAAGCTATTTTATAAGGAGCTATTCTACAGGAAACCGTTTTGTAGGATTTGAACGTAAAAATTACAATATGATGCACTGTGTCTGTTTTTTGGATTTAAAACACGGGAATTTCGATTTTTATACAATATTTAGATCATTACAAAATGTTTGATACTGGCTGCAGAATTTGAAGATTACGTAGGACTAATTCTGAATTTGTTTTATTCAATCGGTATAACAGTATTTGGTTCTTATTTTTTAACTAAAATAATCGTGTAACATTTACAACGAAAGAATCCTTTTCAGAAGTGAGTAAATCAATAATATAGGAATAATTTATATATCCACAACGTTTACAAATTTCAATCGAACATGGATTTATGTAGAACCATGGAATAGAACATTGCATTTATGTAAATTGCGCTGCTATAATACATGATTCTGTAGTTGTTTATAAATTCTGCCTCGGTTCACAAACAGTTTATGCTATATTTTAAAACCTAACTGTGTACGAACAGTGATCAACATATTTTAAACAGTTTCTCTAAATGAGGCCATTTCAATATAAAAGAAATTACTTCGATTTTGAACCATTAAAAAATATATATTGGAATTCCACTTTACTTTAAAATTTAGATCGACATAAAAACGGCAATGGAAAATTTAGTCATAGCTTATTACTTCTGAATGAGTAAAAATATAGAGAACCAAGCATTTTTTAGTGTAAGTTTTACTACGCAAAGAATTAGCTATTAGAGGGGCATCTTGTAAACACTACAATATACTTATATCGTTTATTTTGCTTTCTTAATGAATTACCTCTTCGTACGTTTATATAAATACAATATTTTTCATACGATCCGGATTCGGACCAGGTTAAAACTAACTCTATATCAATGGCACCACAGAGGATATTAAGGGGTGGTTGGAGGGAGGGTAATACAAACGCAATATATCAACACCATGGCTAATTACATTCCTTACAACAGAATGTCACATTCCTGATGCGGAATGTCAAATGTCATCTGATGGAGTTATTGCGAGTTAATTAAATAAACACGTCACATGTTATGAAAATACTGAGGTTTATTGAAATTTAACGCCCTCGGGCATTTTAGCGGTCACTGATACGTCGGTGACACTAATAACTCGGTGTTGTCAAATATTAAAGGACAAACAGCCGTAACAGTCATGGTTTAATTAAATTTGATAAAGTATCATCAACCATCATCCGTTTTCATTCTAATAACAATGTGGAGATTCACCAAAACGAGAAGTATCCTGAGCACTAAGTATCATCCATATCGCATTAATTAATATTGTATCTAGTTGGCTATGTAGATTAGATATCAATTATATTTATTGACCCATAGAAAACACTGTAGTAGGATGTTATGGAGTCCTAGGTAACGAGACAATTAGATAACTCGTTATACAGCCAGGTGTAATTCTTTCATCCGAGAAATGATCCCTCTTGTGAAGGACTACATCGATTTTTTCAGTTTTTCATTTGAAGGACTACTTACGGAGTAATAGCTGTACCAATATCAATGTTCTGTAATCGGTTTGTGGAATGGATATTTTTAATTTTACGGTTATATCCGTTTATAACTTTAAAAAAATTGAAATTCAAATAATTGTATTTTTATCACTCAACAATGTATTGCAGGCTTTTAAAACAGTAAAGTTAGGGAGTTTTGTCACCAGGTCATGAAAACCTCAGAATAAAAAATGAGAAAATGTTCAGGGTGCACCTTTAGATAATCACATGGTGTTAAATAGTTGATGATTTAGAGAAATTATAGTATTTTACTAATATTGACTGGACGTTAGCGCAAGAAAATGTTTATTTCTCTCTGGCTGACCACACAATATCGTGAGAGGAACAAATCTGTAAACTTGAAATTTGCGCGCAGTTTAATTTTGATATAAGTGATATCGTGTTCGAATATGGTGCATGGCACTCCATGACTGATACAGTAACACATGTAAGCTATAAGAATTGCATTAATTTTAAATTGTATACGCAACTCAGCGAATCCTGTTACGCGACATATCAAGTACCGTTTACCTACTCTTAGTACTTTTTAGTTTGTTACAAAATCTCCACATAAAGCAGCTCTAGTGGGAAGGGCTGATTCGATGTGAATGTTGAATTTAGCTCCAGTTCACCTTCCTCTTACATGCAGCATCTGAAATATGATGCTGTTACAGTCTTGACTCCTGAAATCTAGAGTTCTGTTCGTCTGAAGGATCCAAACGTAGTCGGTGACAAGAATGAAGGCGCTCAAAACAAAACCACCGCATCGTTTCGAAAGCAGATTTCTCTGCAATCTGATTCGTCTGCAACAGCATCCGATTTCGATGATGCCCGTAAGAGGAAGACGAACTGGAGCTAAATTCTGCATTACACTATCTGTTGCATACCTTGGGGTTGAATAGAAGAAAATGCTAACACTTCCCAAATTCCACTACAAGATAAAGACATTTAAAAATTAAATTTTACTGGGAAAAAACAGAATATGAGTAAATATCCATATACAAAAAGCATGTGCATCATAGCAATCTCTTTGACAGGTCTATTACACGTACGTTATACTCATACAACATGCGAGGAATTGTACTATTCACAGAAATACTAGTGTATAAATAATATTCTCTACATTTAATAGAAGACTCTCAGCTATAACACTCATAGAGTCTATACCATGTTACAGAGGAGAATTCAACACAACAAACTAGCAGTAGCGAGCATTAAGTTCTGTTTGTTACTGCACTGCAGTCTCTTGACGTTTTGTCCTTTGTCACAGTATTCAGAATACACTGCACTTCTTCAGTCGCTGATGTTATTGTATACATTCCAACAACCCATCATAGCATTACATGCACAACCTATTCTTTATTTAATTTAGTTTTAGCCGAGCCGATTTCCACTGTAATATCAAACAACCAATGTTGTCTTTTTGTATAATCGACGGAGAAACTAAAAGTCTTTTGAAACAGAAATTGATCGTCAGCTTCGTCAATTTTGGTGGGGATTGAAATTAGAAAAAATCAAAAACTAAATCAAACTATGTTTTATCTAAGTTCATGTTTTTCTTAGATCAATTAAAACCAACACCAGGGACATAATTAATGATTTTAAAATAAAATCAAAATAAATCCAAATGTTTTATGTTCGGCTAGTGCAACGTAATTTGCCTACATTAACAACTTCCAGTGGTGTTTTAACGTGTCAAAATGATCGTGCGATTGACAGGCTTGTGCGCTGTTATATAAGGAAACTAGTACCATTATCCTTGTTTGTTCATTTAAAATTATCAAGGTAATTAAATCACTAAAACCCCATTTTACATTATTGAAAATACAGTAAAGCATGACCAAAAACCATGTTTACTGTGATAGTAAAATAGACATTGATTATTACAGCAATGTAATACAGAGAGAACCTTTTTTGTCGGAATCATATTTTTGGCTGAGCTTTGGCTGGTAGCGAAGCTTATCACTCGAGGGGCTGGAAAAGATTTATTCACGCCTGTCCATCCACACGATATCTAAAAAACAACTGACCTTCAGACTTGAAATTGTTCATGAAGCTTCATGTCTATATGGGCAACATTGAGTTCAATGGTGGCGCATTCACACCACGGGATTTGGCTGAGCGTTAGCGAATATTTTAAAATTGGTTTCATGGATAACCAAGGTGGCAACGAGGAAATAGCAGGAAAAAAAGTTTAAACTAAGTAAAATCATATGAGATATTAACATATGACATAATTTGGTGAACATACTATTTGTACTTAAAGACTGATATGAAAGCGACTCTTCATTTCTATATTGGCAAAAAAGAATTCTATGATGGTGCATGGCCAACCATAGAATCTGGTTGAGCGTCATCGAAGTCAATCGCTTAGTAGGTAAACAATATAGGCCTATATTTTGTCTGCCGATGGAATTTACGAATTCTTTTTCTGTACGATTGTCTGTTTCTCTATTTTTCCGCAAGACATTTCGAGAATGAAATGAAGCCTAAAATCATTGAATTAATGTTTGATTGTTATACCACGTATCGTATTGGAAACAAAACATATTTTTCATATATAAACATACATAAAGTGAACATATATAAAAACATTTAAAGAGTTTATCCTTAATTAAACTTATCGTACAAAACCATGATTTTGCATTCAAGTTGTATGTAACGGTAGGAATGGATAGCCTTAATTGTGCAAGGCTTAACAATCTGAGGTCATATTTAGTCATTCTAGTACTCCAATTATTTCAAAATGTATTTTTTTGAAAAGTAGTAAAGTATAACTGGTTTGTTGTGGCCTCATCCGAGCCGACCATGAGGAAAGATCATGGAAACGAACTATTAAAGTACCAATGAAACCAATCTTGGGAGTCTCTTCACTCCATACTCTATGCTTGAATTAGGGCATCCACGCGATCTGATCTTATAGAACAATTGTTAAGGTCAATAACACGTTCGCTGCTAATTGAGCACATTGTTTAAAGAATATACAGATGTTTTTATTCAACACGTTTACAAATTGGGAGTACAAAATAGAATTTAACGGAGTCTCAAAATAGAGACATGGAGTCTGTGGAAAGTGGAAAGTTAATGAAAGATAGTTTGTCTGTGCAAGTGTTAGCCTCGTGCAGATCACAAGAGTTGTCCAATCAGCAGTGAGGAGTGATGGGAAGGGGGGACACAGTTTGCCTTCCTCAAGTGATCTGATTCACCGACCCTCCGAGACAAGCGGGCCGGGGGTGGAATTAATTAGTTCTGTTCCAATCGCAAGGTACAGTGTTGAACTCGGAGCGGAGCTTCCACCTCGCAATTCATCTCGGAATATTCGCGAATTATGAATGTTTTTTAAATCTCTCCATCATTCACGTTAATGAATAAATAAATCAGGCTTAACGATGATCCAGTGCGAAGCGCGGGGTTGGATTCTTTTTGAAAAACGCCTGTTAGGACTTGTTTGAGGGGGGAGTCTTGAACAATAATGTTACACAGCTCTGTTAGCGTTTGAAGCGGTCGCGTGCAACGTTCAACATCTCTTACTCATTTAACCTTTCTTTATCTCTTCTAATTACTATACTATTGATTATGTTTAGTGCAACGTTCAATATCTCTTACTCATTTATCCTTTCTTCCTCTCTTCTCATTACTATACTACTGATTATGTTTAGTGTAACGTTAAATATCTCTTACTCATTTAACCTTTCTTCCTCTCTTCTAATTACTATACTATTGATTATGTTTAGTGTAACTTTCAATATCTCCTACTCATTTAACCTTTCTTTCTCTCTCTTCTAATTACTATACTACTGATTATGTTTAGTGTAACTTTCAATATCTCTTACTCATTTAAGCTTTCTTCCTCTCTTCTAATTACTATACTACTGATTATGTTTAGTGTAACTTTCAATATCTCTTACTCATTTACTTTCTTTCTCTCTTCTAATTACTACACTACTGATTATGTTTGGTGCACTTTCAACCCATCTTACTCATTTAAGCCTCTTATAATTACTTTACTGCGTATTATGTTAGTTTGCTTCGTTCCATCAGTAAACTAGAAACATACCTGAACTTAATTATTTTTATTTGGACTAATGGAAAGAATTTAAAACCGCTAAGAAGACTGGGTTTTATACAATAAATATATCTTTTTCCGGCCAATTAAAAGGAATGAATTAAAATACATTGATCAACACATATGCCCAAGTGTTTCGTTCTTATTTTATCACTAACAATAGGTATTTATAGTGCCTATAGATTTGAAACATTACATATAATTAAGTACAAAAAGTTTTGGGAGTTGGTATTTGCCGTCTTCTTCTGTTATGAAAACCTAAAAGATGCACGAGAACTAACAAATGAAAAAAGGCGAAATTACAAAACGCGAACAGTCAGCAGGTAACGGTTTTTGAAACGCTTAGTAATTTTAACGATCTTAAATGACAGAACACTGTTTATTTATTCACCGTTAGACTGTTACCGTGTTAGATACATTTTGTTTAAAAAGATGAAAGAACATGATGAAAAAATAAATTTATGATGATACATATAAACTAAGAGTACGATTAGTATATTATGTTACTCTTTTCAATTTTTGATTTGTATTGTTTATTCGGAAACAAAATTCAAAACTTTATTATGCTTGCCCTTTTCAATAATAAAAAAGTAAGCTTTTTACAAGAAAGACCCAAATGCGTTTGGTTCTGCATAGATCACAGTCTCTTTAAAATGAAACATTTTATAAAATTATATTACAAAACTTACGATCTTAAAAGTGTAAGCTAACATTGTTCTTACGGGGAGAAACTAAATTTTTTTACTTAATTAGTAAAAAAATTAAATTATATCACATTATATCTCACATCAATAGTTCATATCAAGAAATATTAGCATATGGAGGTCTATCATGCGAATGGCGTGTGATATAATTTGGTCTCCCATTCCTATCTTCCCATCGCCGATTTCGTTCAATATTAATAACAAGCCGGGGCGTATTGGGTGAAGAGAGGGGGAGGGATGGACAAAAAATAATTAAACAAGAGCGAAGCAAGAAGAGAGGGAGGGCCTAGGGCGTCATGTGTGCCCAGTGCCGAAATGCTGCTTTATTTTCTACCACAAACCACGCTCTTTGTCACCCTGTACAATATAATTACCCATTGTGCATTCCTTTGATGTTTTAATAATATCGCAATATTTCGGTTTATTGCAGTGATATCTGTAATTACATCGCTTTAAGCGAATAATAAGTTAATTAATTCGGCAAAGCGTTTGTTGTTTTTTTGTTGCAATGTTTTATCACTTTAACTGATTTAGGAGAATTAACACGGCCAGTTCTGAGTAGCTTTTATTGTTGGACGACAAACAGAGCAATCGTTTGTCGTTTTCGTTTTATAGTGGATGACATTTTCAAGGAATTATAACAAAATGATATTTTGCATTACAGATTTAATCATTATTTAACAACACCGTTAAACCTCTGTGTTGGAGTTCAACGAAAAAGCAATGTGGCTAATTAATGAAGCGGGAGGAACGTAACTAATTATACACACTTAACACTTAAACCGACATCTTGTAAAATATATATTCGTAGAAATGTCTATAGCAATGTATACACGGAGAATTTATTAATTACACTCAAATACTTGCTGTAGGAAGATAGGTATATTACATCGCTTCTAAGAAACTCGCAAGGTTTATTAATTTGAGTCTAAAAGCCGATGACTACAGCTTAGACCTACCGGATTTGAAAAACGTTTACTATATTCAAACATTATTATGATTGGCTGAGTGTTAGCGAAGAATATCACTTCAGAGGTTGGACAAATTTAATTCCTGCTGTCTGTCTGTCCGCATGATACCTCGAAGTACGTATGTAACACAATGTGAATTTTTAACAGTTTAACAGTTTCTAAAGTTGACATTTCATTACTGTGGTACAAAACAACTAAGAAAACATAAAAAACACACTATGTATTTTAGTTGATTTATACATTTTACACATCGTATACAGTTAAAATCCAAAATAAAACTGTTCAAGGGAATAATTCCATTTTTTTTTACTATCGTGAATATTTTTAATAATTTCTAAACACTTATCAATTGAATCTGACAATACAATCTACTCGGAATCATTTCATAAGTTGAAGAACGATTTACGGAACCGTAAATATGGTTACTTCTCCAACAGGCTATACTTTATTATTTATTCCATCAACATATAATGGAATAGTAACACTAGCGCCTGCATTGTGTCGTAGGCAATGACATTACAGTACTGTCTCCATAAATCCTTCAACTAAGTGAAGGGGTTGGGCGAACCAGAAATTAAGAAATGTGCATTACAAGATAGTAATTCCAGATTGAGAATACCATTCACAGTTTATATATTGTTAAATTTAATAAATATGTGTTAAAAAATAGAACATAAAGTTTTTTTTTTTTTTTTTAAGAAAATACAAATACTATGCTTTTCCTAACAGAATTTATAGCACACGTCAATAAAAACAGATACTTTGATATCCTTTTGAGGAATACATAGATGTCAAAAACAGACTTGCTATTTGTTTGAAGCTCTATTTAAAGCCAAAACGACATTATTATCTAGGGACGATTCGTGCAAACCTGTGTTTGACAAGTCGAGCGAGATATCAACGCTTACAAAGCGAACAGAGGTGCAAAAATCCGCACACAACATGTAAATAGCGAACTGCCATAGTGCTGGGGGCAAGTGGTGGTCCCGGACTTTAGGGAAGATATGCAGTGGGAGTGGAGGTTGGGTGTGGGGAACAGGTCTACTAGCATACCCTGCGGTGTACAGTATTCGCTGCGCTGTTTATCGCGTATCTTTCTATTGTTCCTGAATCGTGTGGAAATTTTATTTACTCCTGCTCCAAAATCGTAGTATACTACCTGGAATTTGCACGCAAAAAAGGTTACCACGTAACAACACATTTCATAATATGTGTTCTACAGTGGCGTAGCTACATCGGGTGGCACCCGGTGCGGAAGTTGGTGGAATATAATTTTAAATATATTTTAAAGAACATTTTAAATCTCTCTGGAAGACAAATTTGACACTGTGTCAACTTACCACAAATTCCTTAGTTGCACATGTAACATAGAACTCATTCTCTTGCATAGTTAGGCAAGATGTGTTTATTGTCCCATGTTAAAATCTCATATGATTGTACTCAGTTTGTTTGAGAATATATTTATTCTGCTACTAGCTAGTACCTGCGGCTTCGCGACTAATTTTTAAAATATACTAAAAATTACTTATACTACTTAGTAAAATAGCTTATGATGTAATATAATGGAGTCATATAAAGTGTGTTATACATAAGGTACATGTTATTTTAATAAATATGGTTAGAAGGATCAGAGTTTGCACGCGTAACAGAATTTCTGGTTCGAATTCATTGTACTTCCGTGAGCTGAGTCTGCCTTATTGCCCGACTAAGAAAATATACTTATCGGAAGCCTGCTTCGGTCAAAAAGCGTTTACTTCTAGCTCTTGTCATATACTTGCGGTCTAAAGATATTTTCAGTGACATAGTAGAGTGTGTCTTATTGTCTTGACGAAGATAAATAAATAGATATTTAAGAATGAGAAGCCCACTTCGGGTAAAAGGTGTCTACTTCTGGCCGTTTAAATTCAGTTACGCTGCCACAGTTGTTTTGGTTGGTGCTTTATTGTCCTGATCAAAAACTACGTACGTACGTAACTTTTGAAAATCTACTTCGGTCAAAAAGAGTCTACTACTAGATCTTGTAATCTACTTTCGGTATAAAATATTTCCAGCGCCGTAGCTGAGTTTGCCTTGTTACCCTGATGAAGAAAATATGCATACTTACGTAGGACAGAGTCCATTACGGTCTAGAGGGAAATCCTACCCAATCCTATATATTTCCTGTATAAGCGTGAAATCATTATTAAGTTGAAAATGATCGTTTGGAACGTTTTGCGTAGTGAAGTCTTGTTTTTCAGACTACAGTCTGGGAAGAATGTATCGCTGGGCATGTTAATGTTCATTTCACCGTTTCCCTTACGCTACAGTTATAACGCCATATCACTAATGACAAGGAAGCCCAACCAGTTTGGAACACGTTGTATGAAAATATTCACAGCTTTGTTCGTTAAGGTTGGTTTTATAACAGTGTTTAAGTAATGTTTAAAATGTTACATGTTTTAAATTCGTCACTGGCCCAATCTGGAGTAAAAATCAGATATTAATTTTTCTGTTGCTTTCTTCATTACACTACTGATCAAACATTGTATATTATTTAATAAAATTTAAATGTAATAATATATTTGAGTTACTTTGTCAAAATTCAGTTGAAATTGTCAACAGCTGTTTAGTATCAGTTAAATGTGGATCACATAACATAAATATTACCGTTTTTTCCGAATTCCAGAATATTCCAGGTAACCTTTCCAACCTTTTTCGTATAAGCCTTTCCTCGGATTTCAATGAGTATTAATAAAGGATTAACCGAATTGGTCCAGCCGTTCTCGAAATTAGCGCTTAGTAAGAAATGTTGCGCTTAATTTTTATTTATTAGATTTCTCGTTGCTATCATGAATAATGTAAAAATATATTCACTATCACTCAGCCAAATGTCATCAAGTAACTTGCAACACAATCGAACTCAGTATTGCTTACATAAAAATGAAGCTTCACGCAAATGTTCAAGTAGGTTAGATTGTTTTCGAAAAATCGTGCAAACAGGCAGATAGATAGACAAAAAGAAGCATATTTTGAAGACCCTCGAGTAATAGGCTTCGATAACGCTCAGCCAATAAGGCCGAGAGAATAAATACTATAGATTAGAATTTACTATTAAGATTTTCAGGGAGAGCTTATTAATAACCTCAAATGCTAGGAATAGCAGAGTTAAAAAAAACATACACAAAGTTTAAAGCTCGTCTTCTTCGAAATTCGTATATACAGCACATGAGTGCCGAGCTAGCTCTCTACTTCACGCCTTCTGGTGGCAGACCCGGTCTAGCATCTCGTAATTACATGTCGACCGGGTGGTGCGGGCGAGGAGGCGAAGACAGAACTGTCCTTAATGAGCTTCCTGTCAGACCTACCGTCCTGTCCGCTAATGTCCTGGGCCTGCTTGAACGTTACTTCACTATTTATACAAAGACATGCCACCCCCTCCTTGTCATAGTGAGCAATGAGCTACCTGTCAGACCTACCGTCCTGTCCGCTAATGTCCTGGGCCTGCTTGAACGTTACTTCACTATTTATACAAAGACACGCCACCCCCTCCTTGTCATAGTGAGCAATAAGCTACCTGTCAGACCTACCGTCCTGTCCGCTAATGTCCTGGGCCTGCTTGAACGTTACTTCACTATTTATACAAAGACACGCACAATTGGCATTAAGCAATGACAACTGAGTATCGGCCTATATCCTTCAAAAGGCTCCAATTTTCCAGTAAGAATTTCTTTAGCACTAACGATAAACAAATCCCAGGGCCAATCATTCAAATTAGTTGGAATTGATTTACGAAAAGAATGTTTTACGCATGGGAAACTTTACGTTGGCCCTATCACGGGTCGGGGGCTCCCGACCATTAGTATATTTTGCTACCTGAAAATAATTTAACGTCAAATGTTGTATATAGAGAAGCTCTACAATAATCTATCCTAAAACAACGGGTTGCACTCCGGGACTGCCGACAGAAGTGAAAACTTAGTATTAATTACATTTAAATATTTTCATCATTAACAACTTTAACATCTACAGAAAGACAATATATGCAGCCTGCGGATAATGACTGCGTCATCGATGTTAGTTTTGGTGTCTGTGAATTGACCTGGGAATCATTTTGCTGACCATGTCTTTCCTGGGTAGGTTTATTGCTACTGTAACCGACATCCACGCCGGCGGAGCTGCGGGCGACCGCTATTTATAATAATATCATCGTATTCTTTTAGCGATATCAGTAATCATACAGAATAAGTTTTGATGAATAAAAAACATAAATTATTCGTGTTTTGTTATGTTTATCTTAATCTTATGTTAATTCCGGCTGTGGGCGTACTCGTAATTGTCCTTGCAATTTGCAAAAGGTTACGACCTGCTTTCCATTGATTTTGAGCTTAGAAGGCATGGAACTATATAAGGCCGGAAATGAAACTCCTTCATCAAGTGAGCTTCAGTTGTGTGACTACTCGTATAGATGAAATAAATTACAACCGAAACTTCCATGTAATCTCCAACTAGAGGGGGTATTTGGGGAAAGACTGCTTCTGATACTTTTTCTGATTCTTCACAATTTATCTTGTTTTTTCTTCATCTTTTTCTTTTATTTTCCTGTTCCCTCCTCTTTCTTCGCTTCTGAATATTTATGCATATTTACTGGATATTACTATCTAAAAAGGCTTATGAAATTGTAGATAGTACAAAGTTATAATACGTATACAAATGAAAAAATGAACTAAACAACGCAAAAGGCATTGCCAAACGCAAAGGCATTTCTCGGCATTGCCTTACTTCTAATTTACTTATTATATTATTCTATATTTGCCTGCTTATATGTGACGATAACAAATAGAGGATACTAAATAAAGACGTGTTTTTACCAACCCTCAAATAGAATAATTTAAATCACAAATTCCTAATAAGCTGCCAACCTCGTGTATTATTAAATACATCATCCGCTAACCAACGTACGATTAAGTTTTCTCACCTACAGTTATTAAGGATGAACCTTATTACAACCACGAACATGTTATTCAATAATTAGATATATGCGTCTATCTAGGAAAAACTCAATAAACGTGCGTATACAATGTCGAACTATATATAATCATACTTACTTAGTTTTTTGAAACTGCAATAGCCTTACAAGACAATTTCTCTTATATTAATTGACCTATGGCAAATATATTTTCTAATACACGTTAATGAATCTGCGATATATCTTTTGCCTCAATTTAGATACCATTAATAAACATCTGGTCAAGTTAACCCTTGCTGTGTAAATGACACTTAACCTTAGTTTCTTGATTTACAATTCTTTTGGTGAGTTTTTTCTTCAGATCAAACTAATTTTCTTTATTCATAAAACTACAACAAAACAGAGCAAAATCTTGCCTCTTTATTGCCTTAATCGGTGTTAACCCTAGAAACTAAGTGCCCGCACGATATCTCGAGAACTGATTGACCTGTGTAAATGAAATTTTTGCACATTATTTACTCCAAGATAACTATGACATAATCGTATAAAATAATTAAGGAAAAAATGCCTGCAGGATTAATATTTCTTTTAAAAGCTCGCCCAGATACCTCATCGAATGCTCTGGACTTAACCTGTTCCCGAAATACGCTTATCCTCGAATTTGAGGAACACTCTACTTAGGGGCCTGGGGGCGTAGCCCCCAGCGAGCCGAAGGCGAGTTCACTATTTATACAAAGACACGCCACCCCCTCCTTGTCACAGTGAGCAATGAGCTACCTGTCAGACCTACCGTCCTGTCCGCTAATGTCCTGGGCCTGCTTGAACGACTTGAACCAATATTTATTCTTAGTAGAATATTCATGGTTACAAAATTACTAACATGGTTTTAAAAATTCACAATGGAGTAATGAAAATGTTCTTATCTAATTTTCCCGTCTTTGGAACTTTTTTTTAGAACTCTTTAAAGGCAGTGTGTTATGTTTTCTTCACTCCAAAAACTGACAGCACTACCTTGATGATAATCCGACCTTATTATTACGTTTTAGAGAGTATTTATTGGGTTCTTAGAAGGAGTGCAGTCTGTTCAGCTTAAACATGTTTTCACAAAATATAAATATAATATTTTTTATTAATGGTATTTTTACTGAACAAGTTAAAAAAATATTAATTTCTTTTGTCAAATTTTTATTGGCGTAAAATATGATAGTAAATAGTTTTCCGCTCGAATATGAACACTCCACTTTTTGGAGTTAATCAGCAGATAATTAATATTTTTTCTCATTAACTGTTCTTTGTAAACACTATAATGTGACAACACAATAAAATGTTTAATTATTTAGATACCATTTTAAATTTCTTTACCTTTATAGTTTGAAAGCATAGAGTAACCTTAAAATGTAATTAATACTCAAACCAGAACTGTCCATACACGCGCAAAATCTAAATTAATAATCATTGGAAATTTTGTTTAACATTTTAAGCTCTTAAATAAAAAAAAAAATAAAAAATATGCCTACTGTTTTGTCAAAATTACGTAGAGTCCTATTATTTATTTACATCACAAGTGTGTGAAATTAAAAAAACGAACTTGACCTTGGGTTTCTCCATATTAAGCTAAAATAGTTCAATTGTTACTAAAACTGTTGGAGCTATATAATAAAAATTCATAAAATATTTTAGAGAAATTCGATTTATTTTACAGGTATTTTTAAATACTGTTACACGGACCAGTTCTAAAAAACCGCTCTTTACATTTAATTATTAAGTGGATCAGGAGGTTATAAAATGTTTTGTAACTACTACTTATCTCAGGATTGTTTGGAATTCTATTTAAAAATAATAAACTCATAGTATCTCTGTTTTTTTTTATTTTTTTTTATTTTTTAATTAAATTGCGTGTGAAGCCACAGGTTACTGCTAATATGCGTATATATTTCTTTTTAAAAGCGTACCTGACCAACGCCTGTGCGGTGGTCATATGGTAAAATCGTGCATGCGTCTAATACACACAATGAGCTCAACATTTATAGCAATTCAACTACCAGTCCAAGTAAGAACTCCAATTATGACTACCATTCGCGTGATACCGAGTAGTAAATCTGCGGGTCTGTACATTTCACCGGTTACTCTTACACGAATGTCTCAATCAGGTTAATCATATTTATGCATGAAACAACAAGCAAGTTAAATGATCTATAAAGCTTTCAAATTACTTTTTTCAGGAGGCAGGCTTGGGCAGGTACATTATCATTACGTTCAGTCTTATCTTATGTTTAATTTAAGGGAATAATTTGGGATTTTTTCAAAAGAAAGAAGATTTTTATAGTACGTTTAGGAATTATGGCATAAACATTTTGTTTTTGCATTGTGAACTTTGAGCTATATAAATTTTTATTATGTAAGGATTTTAGATGAATTTTAAGTAGTGAATAGGAATTGGACAAATGAACAAAGTAGTTTTAAATTATTCCTAGACGTTTTTATGAGTTTCATAATGAGACTTATATATCGCACGAATACCATTTTAATGCCTTAAGAAACATGTACAAGTTTCCGTATATATTGTAAAGAACTGTAATAAAGAGTTATTACGTTAACCCGTATTACTGTTTTCATAGTGTGTAAGGAACTGTATTTTTAGTAAACATAAAATGTTTAAATTAATGTTCATCAACGGAATATATTTTATAACATCCGATGAAAACAATGTTAAAATTTTTATGGCAACTATTTATATTAAAACTGTCCAAAGGTTGTCTAACTTACTATCAAAGGCATAGATTTATTGTTATTCTTACTAAACGTTTGGTTAAAATCAATTAGGTATAAAGGAGGTTAACACTTTTGTTCATCAATTACAGTATACAGAATTTTTAAAGTTAGGCAATTAATTTTTGAACCTAAAGGTAACGAAAAGCGAATATATTAAAACTGGTCCTGTAAAACGGATAAAACCATATTTTATGAAATAGTTTAGAAAAAAACAAACAGACAATCGTACAAAAAGTACCGTATATCTTTAGATCCTCCGGTAGATAAAGAAGAAATCGTGTCAGCCTTCAATGACGTTCCGCCAAATTCTATGGCTGGACATGCACCATCATAGAGCTCATTCTTGTCCATGTAGAATGAGGTTTCATGCAAAACTAAAGTACTCTAAATATCCAATATTCACATTTTTGTTCAGTATGGTAGGTTTCCATAGCAATGCCAAAATAATAAAAGTTAAATTAGCCACGTAGTTATGATTGATAAATGTCCAAATTAACGTAAGAATGCTCTGAAATTGAATCCTTTCACCGGCTTTGACTTTCAACTCTAATATGTTTACACCTTAATCTATTAATAAAAATATCAAATGCTAAAATCTCATGTGCGTTTATTCACTTTGTTTACAAAGTTATTTATTCTGCTATTTTTTCGTTGAATAATTTAAAAATATTCACATACGCTCAAACCAAATCCCATGGAGTGACATTCACTAATAAAAATATCAAATGCTAAAATCTCATGTGCGTTTATTCACTTTGTTTATAAATTTATTTATTCTGCTATTTTTTCGTTGAATAATGTAAAAATATTCACATACGCTCAGCCAAATCCCATGGAGTGACATACACCACAATCTAACTAAGTGTTCCTAATGTTAAAATGCATCTCCATGCAAAATCTCAAGTCTATAGGTTAGTTCGTTTTCAAGGTATTGTGCGAAGAGACAGACAGCGCTAGCAGTGCTATGCTTCGTTACCGCTCAGCCAATAAAAGAATAATGTGAAATAAACGTACGCAACGATTCTCTAGAAGAGAAATGAGGACCTTTCCCCGACATGCAGATTACCTCGGTGAAAATCAAATCATCAGAACTTTCACCTGCGTGCTATTCACATATGTGTCGTTAGCTGTGTGAATTCCTCTACCAGGGCTGAAATATACATCGCTACACATTGCAGATTATTGCATAGTGAAAAGATCTCCATAAAGCTCCCACACACTGGCAGTGGGAAGTGATTAATCGGGTATTGCAAGTGAACCGTTGTTTGGAGTGTTGAAGAAACTCGATTGGTAAAAAAATTACACTTAAAAACTGTCATCCTTCTTAAATGGCATAACTTTCCTTTTCGTTATCAATACGAAATTACTATACCTAATTAATCCTGCAAGTCTAGATCCATTACGGGATAGGGATGAACCCCCGATGTTTCCGCAGTGATTTGCATTCTGCATTTCAAATTAAAAAAGGACTCCGAGGCGAAGTAAGAACTGTAAAGTTCTCTCTTTCACATGTAACAATAAGCAAACCCAGTTTTTGGTTTAATGAAAAATGTTTATTAAATGTGATTTGCGACCTAAGAGTGCAAAAGACAAAGGCTATCAGTTCAAATACAGGATTCCTGAGATGAATATTTTTTCAGCGTACGGAATCATTTAGCAACATTAAATAACAACCAGTGGGGTGGAGCTCTAAAGTCGAGGAAAGAAACAGTCACTTCCTGAGCACATATGAGGTAACATGGATGTAGGAGGAAAATTCAATGGCATATCATTCTGCAACTTCTATATTTCAATGGTATCTACTGAAACATTTGAGATGATGATGGAAAAAGCTCAACAAGATCATACATCCATCTGGAAAAGTTTGGGGTGGGGTCCTCCTCTAAAACATGGCAAACGAAAAGAAGGATTAATGTTTTACAGAAATAAGATAAAGATAATAAAAAAACGAAATAGCAATATTCATTTTCAGTGACGTTTTGGACGGATTTATGAAACAAAACAAAACCTTCACGGATTTGTAAATATTTACTAAAAACCCCAACAAAAATTTGAGAAATACTGAATTTCGTGAACAAATATTAATTTTTATACAGCACAATTGGACCTGTTCCAATTATTGCAGATTTCAAAGAAGTTTTGTCTTAGTTCTTCTTTCCTCCAATAATTTGCTATACTTTTTTACTTACTTATTCAGTTATTAATAAGAAAAATAGATGTCTTTCTTGCAGATAACGTCCTGAGTATGTGCTACGGTAAAAAGCTATTTGCGTATATCCATATACCCTTTCCACTACTTGTCAATGATATGCTTGCCTCCTTTATGGTATGTTTCTCCCAGGACCTGAAGTCTCCTGAAGTCGCAGATCACAGCCGATTCTTAGTAGGTATATCTGAGGTATATAAGTATCTGTACAAAATGACATGGGTTTTATTTCAGTATTTTATGAGATTTATGTGCAGTGACTCTGTGTGCGTAACTCTGAAATCAATCATATACCATGACCATTGGTACTAGGTGCTGCAATTTCATTAAAATTAAATTAGAAATGTTAAATTCAAATTTTACACAAAACTAAGTCATAATGATGGCTATGTTAATATGGCATTTTTCTGTCTTCGAGGAATCAGAGCTGCTTATGACCCCAAAATCAATAGAGTTTCTCCTTGGACCAAGAGGAAGCTACATACCGACTCTCAACTCTTAAGGACCTTTATAGCAAGAGTTGTCAAGAAGAAACAGACTAACGGAGAAACAACGAAACAACGATCTCTACCGGATCCTTAATGGAAACGTTACTATAAACATATTTTACAAATATAATGATCCTACATTATTCACAGTTACACTAGTATAAATTAAATCTGTAGGTGTGATAACAGATGATACAAGTAAGGTAGGTAAATAGAAGCATCTGAAGGTGGTAAATGGTCCATAACTTCCTCCACGCGGGCTGTGGCCCACCACAGTAATAATTATCCTACAGCCTTCGCTGGAACAGCGGCAACACGCAACTGACCGTGGTCTGTTCACAAACGCTGCGCAAATTAATTAATTAAGCCATTTACCGTACAAATACGGAGCCATTAATTAAGCGTTCAAATTAAGCCAGTGTGCACGACATATTAATATTTATACGTCGTCATTCATATGTATAAGGCCGGCAACTCGCGTAAATTCTGCCGAGCTCCAAGTCGCCGCCAGCCACGTTAATAGGCCTGCTCGTGTTTAGCTAACCGTGTTATTGTAAACTTTGCCCGAACTCGAATTGAGTGAATAATAAAGGAGTAATTATTTTCACTGGCCACGTTATCTATTTACTGTGTTGTACGTGTGGTATACAAATTAAATAATAACGAGAATAGTTCAACTGGTAATCCATGCCAATTTAGTCCGTAGTAAAAGTTTTGATTTCATTTAATCTCACAGAATATACAGGGCCGTGGAGAAATTTTCTAACTCTTGGAAAAAAAGGATTAATAAAAGCATAAAACTACAAAAATAAGTCTTAGTATCACCCTTTTAATCTAATTAAATAGATTAGATAATTAATAGTTTCCTGGTATAAAATATAACAAAAATCATATACTTTACGTACGTTATTAAAATGATTTCTTGGATTTTGTAAGGCAATTATAGGTGTCTAATACTATTATTTTATATAAATATTTGATATCAATCTTAAACTCTACGTGTGCTTTTTATGGATTTGAAATACACTCTAAAATATGTCTCTGCCCCACGGGCTTCCAAATTTTCTCAACGTTTTTAGTTTAAAACAGCCGTTTACTTAAACACACGTGTTGCTCGTGTTGATTCTCAAACACTAACCAACTTAATATAAGCTAATTGGTTAAAGATTCGATCCGGTTTTAGCGTATTTTCTGCGTCGGAAATCAGGATGGATTTTGTGCAGTTCCGGAATAATTAGCTTCAAACCATGGCCAAAGGTAATCATTTCATTAAAAAAAAAACAACATTAATATCCCCAGTATTATGAATTTCACGAACAGTTAACATCAAAGAAGACCCGTTTAATATTGGGATTCCGTGAACTACAATTCTGAAAGTTTTGTTGTTATTGTGAACCCTTGCCCAAAAGCTGCGATTGGGCTAATTAACGAAAACAAGAATGTTTATTTGCAAGTTAAAAGGGCCAGTATTTTAAAGTTACTCAAATATTACATTTTTAACTGCATTTCGAATATTAAGAATAACTACTTTCAGCCATTTAACTATTCTTGGATTGTCCAGTATAACTTACTTTTTCTATGCTGTCATTTACTGTTAAGAAACCTATCCGCTCACAAACACTAATGAACTCTAACTATTCATTAAATGAAAGTTTCAATAAGTTTCAATTCAATTATCTAAACGAAACTAATTACTGATATCCCATTTATAAGACTTGGAACACATGACTGTATAATTGAAAATTTCTGATTATTTCTAACACCTAAAGGACAAAAATACATGCAGCGTCATCAGAGGTATATTAATCTTTGTATTACAAATATTAGACGAGTTATAGGACAATAAAGAACAGTAGTTACAGCTTTACATTAATTGTGCATATTACACGATATCGAATCTATGTTGATCATCCTTAGAGTTGAACAAACCGAAAACCCTGGCTTTCTAACAGGTAGTCTGGTACCTGGATTTTATACATTCAGTCCTAGACCGGGAAGAATAATATTCAGTATAAACGACACCAAATAGTTTTAGAGAACACGATAAAATAATTTCTCCTAAGAAAGGACGAGATGATCAGCCGCAAGGGACAAAACGGAAGAGCGGGAAAGAGTTACAAAGAGTTCCAAGTGATATTATTTTTAGTATATCATATTATTAAACTTGATATATTTAAGAAAAACCGCCAGAAACGCAAATAATAGTTATATCAGGTTCAACTCAGGAAGCAAAGATTCTGAAATGGCACTTATGTGGACAAATACGGTTGAGCTAATTTTCATTTTATAAACGGACGAAAGCTAGCTTTTCCTCAGGATATCGAAAGGATTTCAAATATCAATCGACACATTTAGTGACAAGTCACTGTGACACGTAAATAAAAGTTAATCAGCGTCAGCCGAAAGATAAAGATCCGACTATTTGGCTGATAATAACGATTTTTGGTCTGTAATCGTCAGATGATACTGATATAAATATTGCTTAGATACCAGAGGTTTGGTTTTTATTTTGTAAAGCTAATAAAGTGTATGAAAAGTTTAACTTTTTTTCTCTTTTGATAGTCTCCCATTCCGTCTTCTAAAACTAGCGTGTTTCATTCATAGGGGAAACTCCCAACAAAAATGGCTTCGACTCCCTTATTCAACTTCTACGCCTTATTAGATTTCTTCGCGAGCTATATTGAGCCATTACCTTCGAATGTACAACTAAAAGGAAAAGTATGGAACCTCATATTATTTGAGAACGTAACCGTGTCCATGTTCCAGTTATGTAAGTTTTAGAAGCTTCCGCCTGAAATCAGCTGATGAGATCACGGTCGGACAATTACTCCGTCACGCCCCGGTTCCCGTAGCCGTCTCGGGTGTACGACCGGCCAGGTCCGAGCTGCCGTGTGGGAGCTGATCGGTGATCATCACTGTTTTGCTGATCAATGATCGACCGGTTCTCAGAAGTCTGGACACTGGCGTGCATTCCCGGAACCGCGTCGCAGAGTCGGTCTGTGCGTGCATTTAGGCGCTTCCGGCCCTCCTCGTGCCAATCACGACCACCACCACTTCATTACAGCTTGACCGCCTGCCCCGCTTTCCTGGAATCCCCCGCAAGACCCATTGAGCATCAGTTTTTTCATCGTCGGTATGAGAAATTGGCTTCCCTTCTTTAATGGTATAGTTTTTCGCCTACAATAACTGGAGCGATTATTGAGGCCTCCCAACACTTCACTGAGATATATTGTCGTCAGTCCGCTTCTTTATAGACGGCTTCTAGGTGATATAATAATTATAAGTAGTAATAATTATAGTTGCAGAAGTAAAATATGCACGTGTATCAACATCTATCCCAACAGTAAACATGTGATGAGCTCATACTTAATCTGAATAACGTCAAGGTAATCCTCTTAAACCTAAGAAATGTTGAGGGAAAAATGCATAGATTTTACTCGGACACTTTCCATCTTGTAAAACCAGTCGTGCATACAAGATATCATTTAAGGATAAGGAAAGATTTGCGACCCAATAAACTGGACTTAATCGAGAACTAAACATAAAAATCTTACTCCAAATTATAGTAACACTGATAACATATAGTCAAGATAAAAGTTATTAGGTATTTCTAAAAAATGCAAAATATACACGTACGTTGATTAAATATGGAAGCCCTAAAATAGTTTTTACTGCAGACATTGTTTAAAAGTTTTTAAATGAAATTCGGAACTTTCGGAATTCGGACTTTGACTGTTGCTGAATTCAGAAATTTTACTATATTAATAGATGTGTGGTTCTGGAACACATATGCTTTTTTACTCATTTATAAAATCTGACACCAGTCGAAGTGTGGATCTTACCGCAGAGACCTAACAAGATAGTGTGGGAGACCAATAATCTTTCACCAAAGAATATACTTAAAACTTGCATTCCATATTTTGTTGCATTTCTATAAATTCAATCTAATTCCACTAATCTGTATAAATAGTAATAACTATAAGAACCACTGAGCTGTATAAACCAGTAATAAGTGTTATCACTACTCACTGTAACCCTTACTAGTATAAATACTAAACAATTGATCTACTAATGTATGTAAATCTTAACTAGTACAGCTACTAACCAGTATAACCCCAAACAGTGACAGCCTCCAACCAGTCTACTCCTAACCATTAATGCGTGTAAATTTGGACTAGCGTAACTACTAATCAGTATAACTTCAAACCAGTGTAATCATGAATGTAAACACATTTTAACCAGTGTAACTACTAATCAGTATAACCTCAAACCAGTGTCAATCACAACGTTATAACAATGTCTAGCTAGTTGTTCAAAGATTATCAACTGGTAAATGTCTGCTATTTTCATAACTTATAAAAATGCATGATTTGAAAATTATTTCAGAGTAGTATATTGATATTACCTGACCTATAAAAATTACGAGCAGTACAAAGTTGCCGATTTAATGAAATCATTTAAGTGAGTCTTTCAAGCCCAAAATAATGGCGTTATATAATAATGGCATGTTGGGTCCATATTAGTATAAATAACAATACAGTAGCGTACGCTTTCAGTGCTTTAAAAACTAATTAAATTCTTTCAAAATTGTCTGTTTAAGACATTGAGCGAGAAGGGTTTCACGCAAAATGTAACAATTTTGCGTCTTTTATATTTAACCTGCTGAGAGACATGAAAAAATTACATCACTGTTCGATAATCGATTAATTATCAAGTCAGTATACGGGTATATTTCTAAAGGATACAATATTTTGATTGATAGTGAGGAAACGTTAAATTTTTCTCATTAAGGATCCTCAGTTGGATGGGTCCTGAAATGAAAACAAATTGTTCTAGTAAAGATAATCCAGGCATTTTGAAAATTAATCGAATGTTTGTTCTTCATAAGAATAGAGATATTGATTATAATTACAAAACGTTCATGTTTAATTAATGCCAATCATTCAAGTTTCTCATCTTGTACTAATAATCTGGCATAAAACTGAGCTATCTCAAAGTGCCAAGTCCTTCGTAAATTTAAGCCACAACAAATAAACAAGGATACAGTCATGATTGTTTCTTATAATTCATTGTGATTAGACCAGGATCGATTTTATCGTATCATAGCAGGTAATCGTATTGTATTGTAATCGTAGGTTTTATGGCTTTTCAGGTTATGGAAACTAAGGTCGGACGATTAAGGTTAACCTTCGAAACATGTTACCATAAGACTACGTGAAATGGGATTGGATTGACGGTACCAACCTATTATTTAGTCGATGATTGTATCGCTATTTGAGGATAAACGAAGTGGGGGCGACAACTAACTCTTCACCATATCCACAAATGCTGGGCGGTGTCAGTCAATTCGACATAAATGTTTCGTTTCGATTTTTTTCGTCGTCGACTCTCTTTGGATCTCTTCAGACGAACGTGACTCCAGATTCCAGAAGTCAAGTCTGAGACATCGTCCGTCAGATACCAGACGCTGCTATAATAGGAAGGTTAGCTGGAGCTAAACTCAAAATTCAATAGTACCATTTTGTTAACCCACTATCCAATTTTTTTGGTAACGTGGTTTATCATTTTTATCCAATAGTTGTTATTATATTGATGAAGATTAGTTATATAACTACATTACAGTCAATGATATTACACTAAAACTGATATAAACGACAGAAAATCAGGTCTTTTATACCAATTCATACAAATAAGAGATTTTGATCAGAATATATTTTGTACTGTGAAATGACGATTTTATCACTAACGTAAAATTAAAAAATGATTTAAAATTATTTACGTATAGTGTCTCCTGTCAATTCTGCATTATACAAAACCAAATAATATGTATTACTAACAAAGTTGAACTAACACCAAAAGAGAAACTGTCTCACTAATAAACCTGTACGCATTCCTCCATTCTTCATAATGCAAGAATCCGTCTTACTAAATAAGTTATATCCTGTTTTCCATTGCTCATCAAAAAAGAACATGTCTCACTAATAAGTTTGTATGTATTCCACCAAATCTCAGAAAGAAAGAATCAGTCTTACTAACTAGGCTGTATGCCATTCCTCAATTTTTCACAACGAAAGAATCTTTCGTACGAATTAGGTCGCATGCCGTTTCTTTAATACTCTTTAAAACAAAAAATGTTTTATCAGCAATAAGTTCGTAAGTCCTTATAAAAAATCTGTTTTACTAATAAGGTTGTACGTCATTCATAAAATATCCTATCCTAGCTTGTTACACTGCTCACCTATTCCACCGGAAATAATTGGTGTTCTTCAGGTTTTAAACGCCCTAATGATGAAAACTAGAGTGTTGATGACCGCTAGAGGATTGCCAAAGCTGCCCAGCAATGGCGCGGTGACAGAACAATGCAAGGGTCTTGCTGACCTGCAGCACAATATCTAGGTCCCCTACACCGGACATTGTGCAACTCGTCACTTGTAGTACTGTCCTATTTATTATATCCACTCTAATAACCTAATTTATCACATGTCATGATAATATGCAAAAGTTTGCCAGAAAAAAATTCCAAACTAAAAATATTTTTTTTATTTTTTAAGGATTCTCAACAAAAATAAACTCCCAGTAATATCATTGAGCACACACCTCATGGCCAATCCCCAGATGGTACGAAATTAAGATTTCGTTGCATCTCTACTTTTTACAGTTTACATAGGAATGCACACACTGGTCTATAGTTCAAGTATGTGTTGATTCACACCGATATAAAATACACAGGTTATAATCTTAACGTAAATAGTCAATATACAATATCACTCAACTTTAATACAGTACGAGATGATACTGCAGAAGACTCGAAATGGGTTAAATATGAGATCGGAGTATAAAACGTAATTCTCCTACAAACCTTTGATATCATCCAGAGAATACGGCTGACATAAGTCCTACTCAGAACTCAAGGCGTGATTCACCCTCCCACTAAACACAAATAGCCGCTCGTTTGTCCGGTGACGCGTAAATCTGGCCGCTTAGCAATTAAGCGGTGCCGGTTCTCTGTCAACAACAGCTGATTTACTAACAGCTGATTTACTCCTCCGAATCTCTCCTGCACCACGAGCCGGAGTCGCGGTCGGCCAGCCAATTAGTCCCTCGATTTATAGCGGTATTTATACTCGGCTACCCGTCTTGAAGCGATATCCTACCTGACTATGGCTCCGTGTTACGCTAATGCCGTTATGGATGACGTGCGCATTGGACTACCACCTAAACCGGTCTAGTACAGCCTGTCCAGCGCGCCACGCCGCGCCAAGTGGCTTATCTCTAATTCCGTGTTCTTGGGATCCAAGGTTTTAAATCAGAACTCGAGACCCTGTCCCGCTAAATAACAAGAGGCGAAACAAGTTTAACTGGCAAGTAGGTAAAATGTGGGTATATCAAGCCATAATACGCCGTCTTCAGAACCTGAATAGGGCAGTATTTGGCCAAAGACCTCAAAACATAAATGCCCGAGGACAGTCTGGAGCAAACATGGTCTATATGAGCGTTCCAAGTCAATCGCCAATCTAGGAACATTGCATAGAATTAGGAACAATCCACTTCATCTATCATGAGATGAGTATCATCCAATAAGAAGGCTGACTCGTAATTGGAATCTCCTGATCGCAATGTGAAAGTCAGGAAATTTGATTTTGAATAGTTTACTGTAAGATTGAGGGTATTAAAATGTTAGACACAAAATTTGAATATAAAAAAAGATTTATGTTACAGGATTGTGTTTTATTTGTTGATGTACAATTCCTCCCTGCAGTAATGATGACCATATGTCATTGACATAGATTAGAAAAAGAATAGGACTGAGTGTTCATCCCTGAGGGACTCCAAATGTTTGGTGAATCAGTTCAAAGAATGTATTTGAAATTTGTGTTTTATGGCTCATGAATGAGCTAAGCAACTATAATAGTATACGTCTGACGCTATAAAATTTAACTTTTGTAAAGCAGTTTTAACATGGTAAACGCAGGCAAATAATAGGTTGAGAAACACACTTAATATCTTAACCTCTTAATACCAATTAAAATATCTCTAAAGATTTTTACAGGCTTGAATGGCTTCTTAGTTGGTTGCATCAAACCATAAAAATGCAGTACTACCAATACGTTCACAAAATACAAACAGTCCAAAAGGACTAAAAATTTTTCCAAAATATCCAAGTGCTGTTATTGGCAACATTTTATCAATCATGAATTGAATTCCAACATCGCTGGATGAATCGCTTGGAATTTGGATTAAAATGCTTTGACAAGTGAGCTAACGCAGTTCATTTAAGGTAAAAACCAATTACAACCAAGTATGACATTGCTGATTAGATTTGCCTGCCTTGCAACCTGCGGAATGTACGTCTATATGTTTTTTGTATTCTAAAGATATAAAATTTGTCAACATGGAATACCAATAGTTATTACATTTCGAAAAAATTACTGTTATACTATAGTATGCGATTTATTTCTAGCTTTAAAATGCCAAAATGCAATTAAAATTATCCAGGTACTCTTGAAATAAGACGGTAATGGTAAACAAACTTAATACGTTCCAGTCTCTGCGCTAGGGTGAGGGACCAAAATATCTGCTCCCCCTCCCAATCCTTCATAGGACTTAATTACAAAGAAAACAGATCCGTTCCGGGATAATATTTAAAACGAGGAGACGTCCAGAGTAATTTATGTGGCGTGTGCCTATATTTCGTGTTATGAAATGTTTATTAACTTGGTGACATTTCACGCAACTCTCACGCTGTCCTCCATTCTAGGCCAAGTTCATTAGAAATAGACGAACGCGTGAAAATAGTCTCAAATCCGGAGATGTTTATTTCCGACAGCCATCAAATCAGTTTTGTACTGAGTAAGGAATTAGAAAAATCTTGAACCATTATTAAACGTACACTACATTTATAAGTGTTTGTTTTTAAACCGATATGTTATTTTTATATATGAATATAATTTCTATTTTGGAACGCTACACTATTTAATAAATGACATATCAACTTAAAAGAAAACCGACAAAAGCAAGGAGAGTAAGATAAAGTGTGAATTAGACAAGAAGAAGTGATCAGTACAGTTATAAGTGTACTGGAGGAAAGGTTAAGCAGTGTAATTAGCTAAGACCAAGTAATCTCATGCTCAGTGATAGGTGAATCGTGTACCAACTATTTGGTAAGACCGAGTCTGTTAGTATGGGTAAGTGAAGAGTGGCATCCAAACAATGAAAGAACGGCGAAAAACCATACTAGTGAGATAGATTCTTTTATAATTGTTAAAGGAAAAACTATGTACAGCCTTATTCGTGAAACATTTTTTTGTTAACAATGGAGAAATGGCGTACAATCGTACCAGTGAGACGTATTCTTTTGTGCGATTGATTGTTAAGGGAGAAATTACGCACAGCCTTATGAGTGAGATACTTTTCTGTAGACAATGGAAGAAATGCAAACAATCTTATTAGTGAGACAGATGATTTTGTGCCAATGTTAACGAAGAAATTATCTACAGCCTTATTAGTGAGACGCTCTATTGTGAACAATGGGGAATGGTGTACAATCATATTTGTGAGACAGATTCTTTTGTGCGATTGTTAATGGAGAAACTAAGTACAGCCTTATTAATGGGACATTAATTGTGAACAATGAAAGAATGGTGTGCGATCTTATTCGTGAGACAAATTCTTTTTTGCGATTGTTAACGGAAAAATTACGTACAGCCTTGTTAGTGAAGCGTGTTTTTGTGAGCAATGAAGAAACGGCGCGGCGTACAATCTTATTACTGAGACAATTATTTTTAATTATATTGAATAAATGACATATTAGCCACATACTTTTACTTTATTACTAGTTACGGCAACTGTTCAGGAAAACAATATTTAAATGAAGTGAAATTAAGATGTGTGCTAATAACTAATAGCAAAATATATTGTTGATATATCGACTGATTTTTAGCAATCAAAAAGTAGTAACTACAGTTTTTAGCGTAGTGTGGAGTAGTGGAGGTAAATGTCTTCATAAGTCTTCAATTTTAATTATTCCGTCATCCAAATCAATGCATTTTACGAATCTCAGAAACCGATAACCCCTCCTAATAAGCCGCTTACCCACATCAGTTAGTTATTAGCTTGCAATATAACGGTTCACACATTACACAAATCGCTCTATTAAATATAAACTTAACTGCAAACAAGTTACAAACACTGGAGTGTAATCCTGTTCCTAGCATACTCGCTTCGCTCATAAACACCGAACAGTTAAACCGATGATTACTTATTTATTGGCAGACCAGATTGGAGTAGTCTCACTGCAACCGGTAAATGGGTTTATTACTCCAGTAACAGCTACTGCGTATTTCCGGCAGATCCGGGGGCATAAATTGGCTATTAGAGCTGCAGCTAATTAACGAATGGTGGGGGCATACCAATGCCGCTATGCCACTGCCGTTATGCCACTGTCAGTTCTGGTTCTATTTCAGTTTGCCATAATCACCTGTAATGAATGAGCATTCCTAGCGAGCTGCGAACCACCCCCACTACTTTCTATCGATCCCTTATGTTCCATCTGTTGTCACTGAGCCGGTCGTTCGTATTTGGAAGTGTTACTTTCACACTTCAGGTGACGTAGGAGCATTTACATAGGCGTAGGTACGGGACAAATAATAATTTACAAAATATCTACACATAGATAAGGTCTGTTTGGGAAAATAAAGAATCTACCAAAAATATTGATTTCGAAGCAAAACTGTTGATAAGGTAAATTAGAAAACACGGCTTATCCATTTATAACTAATTGATAAACAAATCATTAAATAACAATTAGGTTTCGTTTGGAATCTGGTGAACTCAACCATAACAAAACAATAAATTTCAAATTATGTTTACTTTTGGGAAACAAACTATTGATATACATTATATAAATATAAACAATTTCCGTGATATAACAAGGAGCACTGTACATTTAGGACAATGCTTAGAAACAAAATGATTTACAAGTACCTATTTGAAATGAAATTTACAATATTCGTAAAAACGTTTTTGAAGAATCCAAACTACAATTTTCCTAAGCAATTAAATTTATCTTAAAAATATATACAATAGGAGATTATTCCAACTGCTGAAATATGTTGTTTTCTGCAAAAGCCGTATTAGCAATGGACAATTTTCAGTCCAATGTTTACATGTTTCCACATTGAAATTAAGTAAAATATGATGCTTTTTAAGCAATCCATTAAAAATTATTTAATTTATTAATTCTGAGGTATTCTAGTCGGCACCACTTCTTGATTAAAAAAAAAAGATAGAGTTTACATTTTCTTACTCAGCAATGCAAAGTTTTGTGTGTTTACTTTCCCTCTCGATTGAAAAGCAGCCTATTTACGTAAAGCACTTGTTGACACCAACAGGGAAATTGGGCTATAAATACACTTTTATTTTTAGCTGAGTTTGATTTCTAGCTTCTGACAGAGCTCATAAGTAATAAATATTAAATTAAGAACAAGTAAGGATCCTATGGTTTCTTTTTATTAAATCTTCAAAAACAGTTCACAGGAATAGCCTTTTTGTTTTAGTTCATTTGCATAAGCATTAGACAATCTTTAATACATTGAAGAACAGGTATGGATATTAGGACAAAAGTATCTGTTTCAGTTTATTAAAGAATACACAATACGGTTGAGTATCGCGAAGAATACGAAAACCTTATATCGATTTTTAATCTTGAGCATTTGCCTTTTTTATTGCAGTTTGCGATTTTCGTCCTCATGTAGAATTCAATTGCGTTCTCTCCAGCGATCATTAATGTTATACGTGCGGCACTTAGTGTCACCTTTACAGCCCACTATAACACACCTTACAGCTAGTCCCTTCCCGGATCAAAACTCCGAGTCTGTGTCGCCCTTCCACCTGTTATATTTACCTAGTTAGTATGCCCCTGCGACATAGGGCAACCCTTAATTGCCCACTCACGTGACGTTCGCTCTACAGCTCGGCGCAAGTAACTATGATTAATTCATCAAGGCGCGCATGCGCGGCATGGGACGACTCCGGTAATTACCTCGGCAATTAGCCGCTACACGGCGCTTTGTGCAAGATGGCCGCCGGCAGCTGTCACCGCTAATTGATACACATTACACAATCTACCCGCGGCGGCCGCGTCGCGGACATTGGCTATTCCGGGCCGCTTTTTGCCGCATCGTCGCTTATTAGCGGCGTCTTGTCGGGCCCGATTTGTTTGGTCGACTATTGTTCCACTTTAATTGCTCCGAGGCTTTTTGCCGACTTCCGCTATCGCACCACCATCTCTCTCGGAGCAGCGGCTCTGATCGATGATCCATTAGTTCTGGTTCTGTTGCTTCCATAAGAAGGCGACCCTGCGGCAGATCTAATAGTCCGCTCTGCCGCCGTGCCGGCCGTGTCACGCCGTGGACGAGCCGCGTGGCGTGGTCGTTAACTCGGCATTTGCTTCGTATTTTCTTTGGCATCCCAAGAGTTTTGGATGTCACAGAGAAAAACATTCTTGGCACTTCAGCAGAGCTTCACTGGACCAACTAATTTCAGTTTATGGGCAACAATTAATTGTGATGGTGACACAGTTATAAGTTCAAATACCGCTACACATTATTATCACCTTCAGATCCACCCTTATGTTTAGATGAATGTGAATGATGAAGTTTATATTTTATTACAAAAATAACTAGTAACTACCATTAGAGTAATTCAGTTTCATACGAAGCCAGAAACATGGATATTCCAGTCTTGATTGTTGAAAATATACATTCCATTACGCCATCACTCACATTTTAAGAGTTATGAACAGAGTAGAACACTGTCACAGTAACAACAAACAGACTACCTTAGTTTACAAGAATTATGCTCTTGGATGACCTGGATCTCTAAGGTCTCAAAGGAATTTATTCACTTAAATAATCTCATAAATATTATGCTGGCAGTAATCTGTCACCAATGAACACGCCAAGTCCGCCAAATCTTGTCTAGTGACGTCCCCTTTCATTCCTAGTGCAGTATGGTATTAGCCTGTATTATGAGAATTAAATATTTTCTATTGTTATGATAAAAAAAATTGATGACGTATTTCGGCTTTATCTAAATACTTTAACTTTATAAAGTTCAAATAACGTAAAGATTATAAAAAACAAGTACCTACTAATTCCTCCTACAATCAATAAAACTGTTTTAATTAAAATTGCCTGTGATAAATCGGTAAAAAGTAATTGCTGTGTAAGAGAGCGCTCCGATAGCACGGATTGTTCCCGCGGCTCAAGCCCAGATGCGAGGACACGCTCCCGCTGATATACAGTTATAGCCGATATTTATACAGCCACAGTCGGCTAATGGGGCTATTCATTCCAGTTACTCGTCACTTCCCTCGTTTGTTTCCACGGATTGTCTTAATTGCTCTGGTTACAGTTGCGGAGCGGATTATCTCTACTTTTTACATCTCTAACACAACCGCACACAAAGGTGAGTAGGAATATAAATAGTAATGCAAAGGAATGGTAGCAAGGACACTAGAAACTACAACACAAAGTCATGATTTATGCTACCGCGATAGAGATCGAAGTGATTGCAGAAATCCCACACCCCTGCTCAGTTACTAGCCAGTTGGTCATTTTTGGACGATATTACTACCGATGGTCTAGATTCTCCGAGGCATCGAAGTTAATAAACTCAATATCACCAAGAAGTTCGAGTCTGAGTCCACCAAATCTCGCGCTAAATTATCGTGCACGATGAAAAGATTTTGTACTGGCCTTAACAAATTATTTTTGAGACAGAATCACCCTTATTGACCTGCCATCTTTATAGACAAGTTGCAGACCAACCAGTATCGGACAAACAGATAATCAACGATATCGTATGATATACGTCACCATGACATTTGGTCGACCACCATGAGTTTGTTATCATATCTGTTTCATGTGAGCTGCAGTCTGCTGCAAATTGCAAGAGGCTCGGCACTGTACATCCAAATGTTGCCTTCATCATTCGTGCTTTCTAATGTGAACAACCGGAACTTAATCCGAAACTGGAATCATACGCAGAGCAGTCACCCGTGTAGTTGAGATAGAGATATATTAGGATACTTCTTAAATCCAAATCCTTCTGATGAATTCTATAGCCTACCATATTACCAGGAAGTACTTTCTTAATAATTCTCTAACAGACAAAGCAGAATGAACAAGTACCATACAAGGACATTAGGCGATTTCAAATTTATTAAGGTCTCTTAAAATCTAGCAAGGAATTGGAAAGTGTGCACAAAATGTTCACTTCCTACTGGGGATTTTTTATTATCATCAATTATTCTATAAAGATATGAGTAATTGTCTCCAACCAATTTTCACTGTCCTGATCTAAACCGCACAACAAGTTAACACGCTTTTACGCAATCAAATATATATAACCACCTATTAAATATACGCACCTATATATATATATATATATATATATATATATATATATATATATATATATATATATACATTTAAATAATATATTTAAATATATTATTTTATTTTATATTAAATATATTAAATAAACGCACCTGTTTTCTGAGAATGTGGGAATTTGAAATATTTTGGACTTGTGACCTTTGCAAGCCGAGACATTTGAGACAAAAACTCCACTTGGCCGGAGTGAAATTAAGCTTGTGCGCTGATACCTGTTGCCCCACCCTATTGAAAGATGTCAGAAACTTTCAGTTCAATTCAGAAAACTAGAAGATTGTCAGCTAAAACGAAACAGTTTCTCCACTAGTTCTGAATTCCAAAATCAACACCTCGGTGCTTGGCCATCCAAACAAGATTAGCTAAGTGGTAAAACAATATCGATAACAATTTTTGAATCTCCTCACAGATTTCCGGATCTCAGAAGGACAAACCGCGTCTTAGAAGGATGCGAAAACCTGCTGGGCAGGTACAAAAGCAATTTCCCTGCCTCTAGACTTTCCCAGCGTCTCCAGTGCAGAAATTGACTCCCTCACAGCGCTTCTAATATTATATCTGCATAACTTTTGGACTTCTAACATTATGAACTTGTGAGTAAACTCACTTATACCATACTTTCTTCTGTTTAACAATTAATTCCTAGAAAAAAGCTCTCTAAATTCATATATTTGTTTGCCTTATCTTTAATTCCAAATGAAATAACGTAAATTTTTGTGAAAACTTAATCAAACTTGTACACATGTTTGCTCACTTCACTTAAAAGTGTATTTTTTACTCATAAAAACATTATTGTATGTGTATGAGCTGAATAGTACTAAGTGTGGTTATTTTAAAGTACCCATGCTAGGGATTAATTCCATACTTTTTCACTGTTTACCTATTCTTACTGAAAACTGAATTCTTTTACCATTTAAGAATGTGTAAGGTACAGCTTTTTATGATACCGTTATAAAGGACTGGTAAAAAAAACAGACAAAAATTGCGTTTTTTTATACAAAAGCTCCAGAAAATATTTGGTAAACAATTAAAGTGAAAGTTATAACATAAAATGTAATATGACCTTGAATAATAACAAAAACTCTCAACCTCTCAGAGGCATCTACTAATTATAAAATAATAAAATTGATATTATAAGTTAGGGTACGCATAATTCGAGAGATCTTTTTGATACAAAGATTATTGTATGATCTAACAAACTTTTAGACGATTCTGTTGAAATAGTACACATTTTCAGATTATCCTAATTGACTATATATATATATATATATATATATATATATATATATATATATATATATATATATACATATATGTGTGTGTGTGTGTGTGTGTGTGTGTGTGTGTGTGTGTGTATACATACACATATTTTACTGCTATCCATTATACAAAAGCGAAATGACACAAAAAACATCATTAAATCAACTCTTTTTTTAACAAAAATTTGTACCTTGTGTTATAAAAATGCAATTAAATGTATTAGAACAGAAATACGCCGCCAGCTGTATCCCAGAATGCCTTGATATGATACACACTCTTTAGTACATGAATGAGGAAAGTGTATTTATATTTTGGTTCTTGTTATCACTGTCACTTTCCTATAACGTATTTAACTGATAGATCTACATACAGAAATAAAGAACCTGCCATTTAATGGAGTAGGCAAAACATGTATGCTCTAATATTACCTGTTTACACTTTACCCGATCAAAGTATACATAAAAATACACAAAGGTGTAAGAGGAAATATTTGGTAATGTTCACATATCGTTTATTGTATTACACCTCCGGAATTCATCTCATATAACTTAATGTATATCAGTGCTATTGGGATCCGATGACATTTTATCGAGTTGTCGGATAAATTTATAGCATAATATTATAACGATTGATAAAATGTATTTGTGAGCAAGACTTTTTGTTTCAAGCACAAACCACCCACTCATCATCAACTAATGAACTCATATGAGTTGCAGCTTTGACAAGCGTATCGCTGCACACTTGTATGTTATCAGTAGCAATTAACTGTCAGCTGTTGCGAACAGGTGTTCACAATTAGACTCCTTGTCCCCTGATTACGGGTTCCCACCTGCAGCCAACTACGCAGCTATTGATTTTCCTCCAACGGTCGGTATTGATTCTTTCCGGTCGAGGCTGAGGTTGGATGTGTGGATGTGTAGATGTGGGTACGGAATTGCGTTATCTACTATTATTACTTGCCTATAGAGGATGCATTTGAACCCACCGGCTTACTTCTGGATGTACTGGAAATGACACATTAGATTTACTTTTTTCAGAACTAAAGTACATATAGTTTTGAAAACTTATATTTGTTTGGTGCTAAAATGATCAATATAATCTGATATACTATTTTAATTATTCTTTCTAAGGCGAAAATCAACTTGGAAAAAGCGAATGCTCCCACAAAAGGACTGGTTTCTAGTACCCTTCGATTCAAGCTAGTCCGGGCACAGCAAAAACCGTTGTGTCACATTTTTCGATAAAAATGGGTGTCCGGGAGCGGCACATCACTGAAAGAAAATGTCCGATAAAGGGTTGATTGATAGGTCTAATTTACTGCGGAGGATAACTGTCGGAATGGTGGGGCTCCCTTAGTCTTCACGACTTTAGCAACCCTAACCATGAGGGAGTACCGTGGCCTGGTTGGACTGGAAGAGGCTGGAATAGAGCTAGAAGGTGCCATGACTGAGGTATAATGCCCGCTATCCCTCTTCATGGTATTTATAGCATGGGAACTCGAATGGAGGAGGCCCCAACTCCTGAATATTGTGTCATTCCAGAAGCAGGGCAAAGATCCTTGTCCTTTTAGGACTACACATAAGTAAAAAAATATCAGTGCATTGAAAGCGAAAAGAAATCGTAGCTTGATGAAGCCTATTAACAAATCATGCAGGTTGAAAGAATGTTCTAAAGGCAAATAGTTTTGTAAGCAAAGTAACCGATTTGAACCTATCTTACCTGTAATACGTACACTTCTGGAGTAACGCATTTTTATGGATGGATAAAAAAATGTATTAAAGTGGATTTTGAATTTTGCAAATACTTTTGAAACTGTTGTAAATATATTAACCACATAACGTCATACTATACAGAAGGGATGAGACTACTGGGAACCTCAATTACATATCTAAAATTCTGTAAAAAAAGTTAATTATTTTATAATCACAATAAGTTTCGACTTTCTATTTTCGTACACTCTAAAACTTGTATACTTTCTAAATATTTCAGTAATAAATATGTTTTACTATAATGCGTTATAGATGATAAACTTCCTTCAATAATATTTATTTTATCAATGATTGAAAGATATGTGTTATTTTTCAAATAGTATACGTACTTCTTTTATATTGTAACCTTTTTGTTGTACACATCTTCAAATTTTCACTAAGGTGAGAACTAATGTTTTATTTTTCTATTCACTGAATTTATGTTTTTGAAAGCCAATAACTCTGTTTTCATAAGAGTTATGCATTTAAATCCGTTTATTGCTGAAAAATTAATAAGCTAGATTAATAGGTGTATTTAAAAATAATTATTTTTAAATACACCTAAATAATGTAGCAGCCTAAATAATGTAGAAACCTTTTATAACCTAGCCCTGAAGGGTGCGGTTTTATAAACTTTTATAGTACAAAAAGGAGAACATAATTGATGTTTGGCACATAGGTCCTGGTACACTTTACATAATTTGGTAATCAGAATGAAGAGGTGGAGGGAGGGCAAGACAAACTATTTGTATAATTTTCGACTATACAAGTCCTTCCTCCATTTCTCTAACCCCACCGAAGTATACAGTTTTTTCCGAGAATTAATTTGGTTGGAATACTTTTAAATACAGACTCAGAAGTATTTTGATTATAGAATTTATTGTTAGCGAGACAAATGGCAACACATTGCACCTTTAGTGGTGATATGAAATTCGTTTGATATTTTGAAAGAAAATTCTGAATGTTCATATGCATGGATTCGTTTTTACTTCCCTGACCCATACAAAGAATGAATAAATCGTTAAAGAAAGTGATTGAGGAACAAGAAATCATGAACAATGATGTTAAGGTTACTGAATCTTGTAGTGGTCCTATTTTTAATATAGGAAAATCATTGTTGCCTATTTTATTACTACTTTCTAACATCGCCAAATATTATACACATCTCTTTCAGGTCTAGCCCTACAAATAATACCGTCTAACTTTTTTTAAAGTTTAAATAACTCTATCGATTTATCAACCTTGATAAAGTTAATAAATAGTCACGAGGCTATAAAGTCGGAGTTCAAAGATCTTTATAGCAATTTCTTCACCCAATTATTACTAAAAAACTAAGTTAGTAAAAATATATCGTGGAAAGACCTAAGGGATTAATCCTTGGAAGAGTTTTTGAAAAGCATATCACTGGCTCCTTCAATTTATTTATTGTTCTATTATAATTTATATGTATTTAAAAAACATAGGCATATTAATATCTATTCCATTATACGAAAAAAATGCATTCTGGGCGTTATCGAGCAGCAAATGGAACCTTTTATGTAATTCAGTCGCGGTCTATTTTTAGAGATAATAACTTTATCGCCAATAAACTCGCTGATAATTTCGCACTGTAGCGTTGCACTTAACAGCATAATAATACATTTTGAAATCAATTAATTTCGAACTGCTGCGAAATGTCTTAAAATAACTAATGAAAGCAATATACGTAAGGCCTCTTTTGTGCATTTGATAAAGAATTCGCTATCGACCAGTTTACTATTTTTAATAAATTGGTTTCCATCCACGTGATTTGTATCCCTTATTAAGAATTAAACTATGCAAAACAATACCATTTAAGATTTAATTTATTATAAAAATATGTTGTATTTGTAACATTTATATTCAAAGGGCAAAAACAAAACAAAAATACACTGTTCAAGTTCAAGTCAATGTTCAAAAAAGATTTCAGAGCAGTCTTACTTTGTAGTACCCTCCTTAACTCGTTATAACTTTTATTTTTTAAATACACCTATGAAATCCAATTTAATAAACAAAAATGTGAAAGCAACATTCGGAAAAATATCTCAAGATAAATCTGCGGACTTAAAATTATTTATGAAACGTTATTGAAATTTATGACATTTTTTGAACTATGTGAGGACTATGGACTATTTAGTGAGGACTAAGTGAAATCACGGCTAGTGTCTGCCTGGCTTTTTCCACATTGATTACAACTGACACACATTCCATAATCGCCAAACTAATGTTATTTGAGGACAACCTATACTCATAGTTATACCTACCCCTTGATTGTATTAGGTATGACACAGTTTACAACACTCTTCGTTACTGTATACAATCAAAAGGTAAGATTTCTTCAATAACCGTCTGTCGGAGGGGACAGATTGGATGCAGCAGGTTTGCCCAACACTCCGCGTACGACGGTTTGTACTATTTATTGCCCACACCTTGTCTTATCGTCTATTGTTGATAAATACATCGATAATGGCTCGATCACAACTTGGACTGAATGCGAACAGTCCAAATTCAAAAATAAATCAAAGATTTGCTCGACAACAATCGCACCCAGTTTCAGCAAGCTTGTGCTTCGAAGGAATGTCTTGCTCTTCCTCCGGAACCCAGTAATCACTGAAGAAGTACTCTCCTTTAAGATTCATCTGTTTACAACTGACCTTGGTGGCGTTACCCATAGACAATGAAGTGCAGATTCACCATTTGAGACCCTTAACCTTAACCTCGAATCTGTGGCTTATCTAACAATCTTTTGGTTAATAGGACCTATCCAACCACTAAAAACTTCGATTCTGTTCCTGCCAGGCGATTTGCACGCCATTAGCGTCTCTTCGGTGAAAATCCATCTCCATAAGACCTTGGCTCAACGCCTTGAGGAGTCTAATCGGCGATGGCTATTCTGAAAATGTAACATTGCCAACTGTTATCTTGTCAGAGGCGTAGTTGAAGTTGCGGCACTTCTTACGTATCACCAAAACATTCCCTGGGCTCTCTTCCTCTCTGCATTACACATATCCACTTCCTATCTCAAACCAAATCCCGCTAACATTGAACTTAATTTAGCATTGCTGTCAAATACTGAACCGTAAAGCGATTTTATCAGACAGTCAACCCCAGTTTCCCCTCACTTCCAGCCCAAATTTAAAAGGTTTTTATTCACTACCTCGCCAATCGACGAGAGTGCCACGATGATTCTCTACTGTATCACGCTCTTTTCCTCGCCCCCCTCCACATACTATCTCTCATCCTGTGATCCCTATATCCCCAGCTAATCTTGAAAACTTTATGTAATAAAACTGATTACGCTTGTACCACCTCCAGCGTAATTTTTGTATACGCAGTCATCATCACTCTCTTAGTCACCACTTCTCTCCACAACTTGATGCCATTATTTACTCGAAGACAGACCAGTATTTTACGGTGGATAAACTGTCCTCCTGCTTGTGTTTCCACACTGATTACAGTCCTCAACATCCCTGGCTGGCGTGACGGTACCCTAGCGTGAAGTCGTGGCTAACTGTCTCTATGGCTCCGCTGCCCACAAATGTTTCAAACATTACACGTCTACACTGAGTGTAAAACTCCATAACTCTCCACTAAAGTGCAGTTGACATGTAAATTAGAGATTACCGATGCCAAGTTACAAAGACCAACACTAACTAGCGGACATAACAGCCGGACTGGCGTGACTGACCAGGTACAGCGGACATACCGGCGTGACTTACCTATTGATGCTGACTGGTCACTTCAATAGGCTCTTGCCACTTACCAACCTCCGAACAGTCATTTACAGTGTCAAGTGTCCACACACACCTAAATATCCAGAGATAACGTACAATTATATTATTCTCTAAGTTAGAATATGATCCGTGTAATATTTCAGTGTTATGGCTCAGTATTCATATATAATAATCTTTATACAAAAGGAATCAGATAGGATGCTCTAAACGTAAATCGGGAGCTGTAACAAGATATAACTCTTCTAAATCATAGAGAATCTATTTTTAAAATGTAATCACATTTAATAAACGGGGCAGCTAAAACCGGAATTTCAATGTTCAAAACTTAATGTTTGTAATATAAATCTGTAACTGTATAGCACACGGTTAATGTTCATTTTCCTAACATTCGCTTACAAGTATGTTTAATAATTTTATATACAAAGTGCATGCAACACTTCATGTCTATAGCTATGTAAATTCTCGTGATGATCTGCTGACAGACGGGCAGAAATATCAACAGACAGAAAAGGAATTTGATCAAACTACTAAATGGCGCTCAACCAGATTATGCAAAATTTCAAGTCGACAGCTCAATTCGATCAAAACAGACATGTAAGGAGATAAACAAAAAGAAATTTTTCCAGAATCCTTAGCTATAGTACATTTTAGTAAAATGTACAAAAATTCAAATTTATAGCTTATATAATTTATTACTCTGAGTTATAGACATCATCGAACTCTATATTGTTTTTAAAAAAATAAACCAATGCAACAAAGTATCGATAGACCGTAACGAAATTCTTACCAATCCAACAAGTTAACGTCTTTATATAACATAATTATGTCACATGTTAAAATTCCATCTAGGCCTACTATGTTTGTTCTGCCAATTGTCTTCTTGTCGTCTTGGTTATCTATACGACAACAGTAAAAATATTTGCTAATGGAGTAACCATGCACCTTCAAGCAGATGTGTCTATGCAGAAACAAAGATTAATACAATATTTCGATACTATAGGTCAGTTCGTTTTCTAGACATCGTGCGGACAGACCGACTGGCAAAAGAGACATTTTGACAAGCTCTCCTGAGTGATAGGCTACGCTAACGCTTAGCCGCAAGGTATGATCACGTTCGAGAAATTATGATCACACAGTTCTATAGGCTAATAATTCTACTTTAATTATCCCCAGTGCACTGGAGTGAGTTGTATCAAACCGTCACGGATGATCATCAGGGCAGTAAATTTACCGTTATATTAACGATGTGCACCGTGCAAAACGATAGACAAGAGTACGAGAAAAGCCAGTTGTGAATTCTGTGCGCAGCTGTGCACATTTTGAGATATTTAGTTCCGCCTGAACTCTTGGCAATCTAGTTATAATGCTCGAAAATAATATTTTTGGGAGTTAGAGATAGCTTGTAAACCAGACTCAAACTCTCACAGACCTCAAGACTTATTTACAAATGGGTAACTTTTGTCTTTGACTCTGGTGGATCTACAGCTTGCTAACTACATTATCAGCAATTTAAGGTTGCTGTTGAACGGCAAGGTAGTCACCTCGCACTCACAAGCACAGAGGGTTAGGGACACCCTAGCACACTAGCCGTTTTCCGTCACTGGTTATTCAATGACATTTTAGATTTAAGACTGAGCCATACTGTGTGTCAATGTTAGTGTATTATACGTTATTTGGTGTCAATTTTTCTTGTTATGATGTTTACAATCTATATACTAATCAATTATGGATAAAATTACGAATAAAAAAGTTGGCTTTGACTGGAGAGGTGCTAGGAGGGAAATGTGGTCGGTCATAATACGCTGCTATTGTGCGTATGTGTGTGTTGATGTAAAACTACCTGAGCCCAGCCCCAGTCACTATTTGATAGTACTATATACTATAGTCTCAGCTCTGGCGGATCTGCAGTTCGGCAATCTGTATCAAAGTCTGATCAATCTGACTTACCTATAGTACCACAGAGTATTCTGTCTCTGATAAAGGATTCCAGTCGTTCTTACAAAATTTTAATCTGATACATTAAATGTTCGAAGTAAAACCCTTTTCTTCATATTACCACTCTCCGTGACAAAATTATTTTTATCTGGGTGTTTTATTTATTCTACTAGATTATGTCTTAACTATCTTAACGATCTTAACTAACGGTATGTGTTTTAGTTTAATCACACTTTTATGTGCAAACAATAATTAATCGTTACTTTTTGGTATACGTTTAACGCCACCACAAGTAAATTTATATGGCCTAGTTTTAATTTTCACTGCACCTTAACGAAGTAACTACTCATTTAATTCAACGTAAAGCCTCTATAGACTACACGATATCATGTTATTAAAGAAATAGACTGTTTCTCAAAAATCAAATGGATCAGGAGTTTTAATTGACAGTTTAGTCCAAATCTAGTAATAACTGAACTTCTGAAAATGCCATTTAAGTCCGATTTCAGCAGAAAATCTGGAAAACATGAGCGCAGTAAACCGAAGTTATCGCGCGAAGCGAATTATGTAAGTACACTACAAATTGATTTGTTGTTGTCACATAGCCACAGACCACTTAGCACTTAATAGTGTTTGGTAACATCAAAGTCAAGGCCTCGACCGTTATCGCTGTCGGAAAGACCAGTGTGAATCCATTAAAGTAAAAGCAGGTGTGAAGCAAGTTGTGGGATATTTCGAGAGTCACATCGCCCGTGAACTTGGATCCACAAACCGGGCCCGAGGGGTGAAAGGATCTCCCGGAGAATGTTAGTGGTGTGATGGCGCGATATCTTAATCTCCGGGTGGAAAATATCCGGGTCATAAGACACTCACCGATCGATCAATTACGACAACAGTTGTCAAGTACTAGAACAGTTGTTGTCGAGACTCCGCAGTTGTAAACCGAGCAAGAAAATAACAAACCGTGCCCAACAAGCGGACACGACTAATTGATTATGAGGGAGTGGTGTAACAGCATTCCCGCCGTCACTCGTGGACATCAACGCATCAAAAGCAAAGTTGGCAACGCTTCATCTGGCAAAGGAAGTAACTGGCAAACGGGGAAAAGATATGCTGTCTACATCGTCAACGTTCGCTTCATAGCTCTCAGCTAAGTCGGACTATTCGGAGATCCACTTATAAGTGAAATAGCCACTAGAAGAAATTTTATAATTCTATAAAAATGAAATATAAGTATGTAAAGACCTTTCTGTCAGTCTAAGATTAAGTCTAGGTGTAGTAATGATTACAGTTCTTTGGAACATAAAAGTTCTTCCACCAGGTCAGTTAAATACCTCAATAAAATTGAAGGAGATTTGAGGGAATTGGGGATTCTTGAGGAGGGGATTTTTGGGGATTTTAAGGCTCGATTGATTGGTTGGTTGATCTCAATCAATTTGTGATTTTACCTCTAAAATCCAAGCTTCACAAACATAAAAATTGTTTTCTGCTTTTCCCAGTTATACTAATTGTTATACTGAAACACAATTTATTAATTTTATAGAGTTCCAAAAATTAGAACGACCCAATATGATAGCGCTCTGGATTACAGGTTTTCTCCACTTCCTCGATGTGGTCTGAGATTTATCGTCCCCTTTTAATAGAGCTACACAAGCTGAAATGTCTGCATGCGAAAGAAACCACTCTAAATATAAACAACACGCACACGAAATATCTGCAACGGAGTTGTAACTAGAGCAATTAAGACAATCCGTGGAAACAAACGAGGGAAGTGACGAGTAACTGGAATGAATAGCCCCATTAGCCGACTGTGGCTGTATAAATATCGGCTATAACTGTATATCAGCGGGAGCGTGTCCTCGCATCTGGGCTTGAGCCGCGGGAACAACACCGTCTGCTGGCCAAGTCTCACTCACATAATCTCGTGAATAGATCTTCTGTACTTACACTTTATTTACGGTCGGTACTTTAAGGTGAAATACTATCTCGTATCCCTGATAAAGGATTACAATTTCTTATCTATAGGCAAAACAAACGCAAGAGACATCTCAAGTTTGACACTTTCAATCGGAAACCTCCAGATTAGTTTTTATTATAATATTTATAGTTTCCTATCGAAATGCTACAAAGTAACTTCATCACATGTGTTGCTTCATACGAAAACATGTCTTGATTGTACTCAGTTTGTAACCTATTTTAATGATTTCTTGGTGGTATCGTGGTTACCCATAACACGTATCTAGAGCTGTTAAAATATTATTTCTACCTTTAATTTTGACATTTAAACCAATATCATTAGACCCGCCTTGAATCAAGAAAAACATTTATACCTGGTTTAAAATACATTCTTGAAGCTCTTGTCTTATTGGAAATTATATATTAATTTAAACAAACTCTCCAATAATATAAAGTTTTTATTTTTGTGAGGCCTTTCGTACTCAATGAGTACATCTTCGGACTCACACAACTGAATGTACTCATTGATTACGAATGGCTTCACAAAAATAAAAACTTTATATTATTGGAGAGTTTGTTTAGATTAATATACTAGTTTAAAATGTTTAGGATCTTTCTACTAAGGGTAATCGCAAGTACGGACAAGACAACATACGATTTTAAGGACGAGCCCTTAATAATTTTTTAACATGAAAAAATTTATCTTTCACAACATTCATTTCTCCGTAATAACAGTTTTAACAATATGTATAATTTTAAACCTACCAGCCGTGGAATTATAAAAACGTTGACATAGAAAATTACATTAATTAGCCCTATTTAAACACTACTAAACTTTTTAGATTTTGATATCGGAAAGCTCTAAATAAGAAAAGAGAAGCTGTTTTTTTTCAATTATTTTAAGGGGTGTAATTGGCAAACTCAGACAATTCTTGTATTGATTACATTCGATTTATATCTCATGATGATACTGCTCCCATACAACTCAGCTAGTACTGTTTTAGTAGCTACTTCATTTGTAAACAAAATTAAATTTATTCTATCAAATATTACCAAGCAACGACTTCACAGCATATGAAACTCATGATTTTCAAGAAAATACTAGTTGTATAAATTAAAGTTTTTATTATTTGTGGGAAGTTAGTAAATTCAAAAGCCAACCCAGTAATAGCATGCTCTAACTATAAAGTTAATTGAAAATAAGGTATATTTATATTAACGACACTTTTTAAATTAATACGTCTTCATGATAACGCTGTTACCAAGCTACCAGAATACAGTTACCAAATTGTAACATCATCATACCGAAGATCCAATATGACTGTTACATGTTAAATTGTCGTATGATTATACATTATCATGATTACAAATGAATTATTCTGTGATCTTCTCGTTGCTACCATGGTTACCCATAAGACCAATGTAGAGTGATCGCTGACGTTCAGCCAAATTCCATTTAGTGACATGTACCATCATCGAACTCAGTGTTGCCAACATAGAAATGAGGCCTCTTGCAAAATTTCAAGTCTATAGGTCAGTTCGTTCTCCAGATATCGTGAGACAGACAAACAGAAATAACATTTTCCAGCCCCTTACGGTTTTGGTTAAATAAATCTTTATTTGACTGCTGGCTTTTAAATGTTCCCATCAACTTTCAAACACGTTAACAAAAGCATTAGTGCTGGCGCCAAGCTAACATTAACACCTATTCCAACTGCCCTCAATATCTTTGGGTCACAGGGAGAAATTTACTCATTCTATGATCAGGCAAACAGACAGAAACTGCACGTAAAGACACATTTGTAAATAGCCTACACCTTAACATAAATGGTTCGTCCTAAATAAGTATTATTAAACGCCACAATCGCTTAATAGATAAAATAGGACGAAAAATAAAGCAAACAGAACTTGTAATGAATTTTAAGTTATTTGCCGCTGTTGCTGAAGTTTTTACCTAAGTTGCAGATTGGAAATTTTGTGTACACCGTGTATAAACGTAATGTCTTTAGGTGTATAATTATGTGTTAGGGTAGGTTTTACCTGATGAAGAGTTCAGATTGAAGATCTCGAAACGCAGTTTTACTGATTTTTACCACTGAACTATGGCAAATGATCGGAAAATCTTGTTTCCTTCACACTTCAAACAAAGAACTAATGTCTTTAGTTCAATACACTTTCAGTTCATATTTAATTTATTTTTAATTTCTTTCTAGATGGATTCTAGTGCATTATGACTTAAAGCATAAAACGAAACAATGATCTGCAAAGGCTGTTAGTGTCGAATGAACTACATCCTCGTTGGCTGAAAAGTCCACCTCCGACTTTTCCAAGCTCGCTTTCTCGCCGAATGACAATGCCCGCCCACTCACCTTTGTCTCCCGGTTACTCTAATCAGCCGGGGACTGTCTCATGTCGTCACCGAGACAATGAGCGGGTGGGTGCGCGGTGGGCCGGCGAGCAGAGGATCTCCGGCCGCGGTTGTCACCTCCTCTCATCCGCCATCTTGTTTGATCTCAGCTGACAGTTGTGCCCACAGTCACTCTCATCCGTGTACCGACCGGGTTATTGTGACCGGAGGTCTGAGCTCGGATACCGATACCGGGCCCCCGCAACGTCAACAGCGTGCTCGCTCTGTCTGGCGCAAGATGACACATGTTCGGTCGCTAGAACAATGACGAGTCCGATATGGTTATGTTTCATTATTCCGGAGAGAGCGACAGTATTTTACAATTCGTCGCGGTCTCTCGGCCACAGGTGGGCATGCTCGACCAGCTTAGCGGACTGAAATAGACGGTGACTGTTCAACAGACGCTTACAGCAAACCACGTGACAATTTTTGGGTACTACCTTCGATTGTGATAGCGTGCTGTCGATATAAACAGGGTTTAATAAATGGTCCGAATCAGTTTAAAAGTAGAGTTAAAAAGAGAGATATTTTAGTTTATACCATTTCCTCTTTACTTTGAGCAATTACTTTATTTATAAAATTAGAAATAGTATTATCATTTATAAAGTACATAGTAAAGATATAAGTTAAAATATCTTACTATGTTAAAATTGACAACAGGTAGGACCGATGGCCGAGCGGTAAGGCATTGGACTTTAGATCTGAGTTAAGAGATAGCGCAGAAATACTGTCTGTGACCGTTGCACTTTTTATCAGTACCATAGAGCTTATACTGTATCGACTCTCCCTCTTATTCTTTTTGATACAATCTTCGGACAGGCCAGTAGACCTTAAAAGAGATCGGAATCTCCTTAACAAGATCTTTCAATAAATCAGTTTTTAAAATCAATCTAAATAAAAGCAATTTATAAAAATATTTAATATTCACAAAATTATTATAAACATAATCACCAACTATAAAAGCAAATTTTATTGGTGACACAATAATTTTGTGTCACCATTACTTGGAATGAGTAAAGAGAAAAAAGAAGTTATTAATCGTTAATAAGAGAGAACTCGTATTTATGAATTTGTATGTATTACTTTTATTGCTATGTATTGCTAGTAACGTCGTTTTATGCATATGTTATCGTGACTCGCCACCTTTCTGGATTACCATATTCTTTACGAGCTATTGCTATGTTTTCTCGTTTATGATCTACGTTTTAATATTTCTCATGTATGTAAAAACTAGCTCTTGCCCAAGGCTTCACCCGTAATTTCTCTGCATTGAATTTGATCTAACACTCCGTGTATTTTATTGAAAAGTTACGACGATTTCAATAATGCTGGAGTTATTTTAAAACAATCCGAATAAACTCCAAATTCTAAGATCTCAGCTTTTTTTCTTTTAATATTTATTATATAATACGATAGAGTGAAAAGTAAACTCGATGTCCTTCGACGATTTTATGTCATAAAAAACTCCATTTGGTATCTGGTGTATTGCTTTGTGATTCATCCTGCAGCTACCCACGCCTTTGCGTGTAACTTCATAGACTTTTCGCGCGTGATGGTAATTTTGGTTCAAGTGACTTATATATCCGACGTCAATGTTGAGCTTGCCTTGTTGCCACGAAAAAAAACTGTCAAAAACTTAGCCTATACTTATGTATGGCATTTGCAATTTACTCCAGCCCTAGTTTTTTGTGTGCATATTTGATTAAACCTTGTCTCCCGATCAAGAAAATGTCTATACGTACACAGGTATAAGAAGCTACTTCCGTCAAAAAACGATTAAGATTGGTTTTACAACAGACCTTAAATTTATAGTAAAAGTAAGATAGTTACTTTGTCTTTTCTGCATCAATACAGTACTGAACAAGCACCGCATGCTTAATGTTTGCTAAAACTTACAAAGTATATTTTTAGTAATTCTTTTAATCTTCTTATTCAGTGTTAAACAGCGATTGCATAAAAGTTAAAATAAAAAATGTTTTACTATCAAGCTTACTCTATGCGTTCACATTATAATATAAACCAATAGAAAATAGTGGTTAAATTAGTTAAAAATATAGTTGGGCTGACATAAAACAATGTTTACACGAAACAGTTTATTACATTTAACAGAATATTTCAATATTCCATATTTTTAGGGACCTAAATGGGGGTTTCGTTACTTTAGAGACCAGTCGGGCGTATTCCGGAGGGATTGTCGAAATAAGAATAGGTCTCTATATTCATACCAGGGTCTCTAAGAATGTGCAATTAATTTCAGTACAATAGGTTGAATGGTTTACGCGTGAAAGAGAAGCAAACAAACAAAGTCACATTCGCATTTGTTTTATTTTTATAGATAATTATAGATAGTGTTGTTTTCTGGGAAGTAAATAAATAAAATTGTAAAACTTATTAGTGCCAAACCTAAGAATACTACTGTTACCAAAGCTGGTAAAAAGACATATAACTGATTTTCTTTTATCAAAAACTAACTACTCATCATTGACAAATACTTTAACTTAAGATTTGTTAAAATTAAGATTATAACCACTGTTAAAAAATAACAAAAACATATCGTAAACAATATTTTAAACTATTTTTATATGGATAACTATCACAAACAACCTTTAATGCACGCAGTGCGATAGCTTATTTACGGCCATTTCATTGTATTTTCCTTAGAATAGTAGGTATCTGGGATCGTTTGAAGGATCGATCGATCGATATGCCACATCGATTTCGCGTGCGTGACTCCACTATTAGTCGAAGCAGGCCGTGGCCAGGCAATGTGGGAGGTATAGGAAGTACCTGATTATGACGTCACCATAGACGGGATAACTCGGCGCGAGGTAAATTGACTGCTAATGGTCACTACTGGGAAACTGGTGGGAAATTCTCAGCGTGTTCGACAAATAAAACACCCGCGGCTTGAGCGTGTTCCCACAACGAGGCCTGTGTGTATAAACGCTGGAACGAAATTATTAATTAACGACTGTGAGACGCTCCTATATTCCCGTCATATTGTGGGTGTAGATAAGAAATGTTTCAAAATCTCCGACATCGGTGAGAATAATTAATTTTATTTGTAACACACTGTGTTAAAAGTATGTTATAGTGGCGGACGAAAATGAAAAACCAGGAAGGACATGTCTCCCTTCAAGATTTTGGAAAAAGGCGTGTATATGAAAATTATATTTGTCCACACTCGTACTGTAATTATCAAAAATTAACTACACTTAACTTAACGAAATAATCGTTAAATATTTTTTCATCAAAATGCAAAATCACCTGTTATAGTAAAGATAATGGTAAAATAAAATCAGGTGCACCCTCCTCTCCCCCCTCCAAATTAGTACTAGATCCACCCGTGCACTACTACCGTGATTAGGTGAAACAAAGTTACAAAAATCATATCAGTTATAGAAATACAAATTATAAAATTGTTTTGTACGGCAATCAGTTTTTGTTATTTTATTTTCACGTATTTATATTAGGGAATATGGAATATGCTAAAGCTGCTCTCCGATACACATATGTCAGTACCGAATGGGAGATCGACAGAAGCTACGTCAAGTCAACTCATTCACACGCACCCCCACACTCACGAGCGTAGATTATTGATACTGGTGCATACCGATTTTGTTTCACTACGTTGGGCATTTGAAAGTTGTGTTTCTTTTATCCATAGGTAGCAATTGTAGTGTATATACGTTGGTTGGTAAAATCTTTCTTATCATGATGTTATCAGTCTGTATACTCTTCACTTAGGAAAATAAAAATATGAATATCAATGGGAAGTGTGATATGTGTTCGACCAGGAAGAAACAAGAACGGTCCCAATTCCCTATCACTCTCCTTTGTGTGGGTGTTAAACTACCTGGGCCCAGTCGCACTCGTTAATCGATGATGATATACGGTATCATAACTTTATCATGTGTTTTTACTGACAAAGAGCAAAACAATCTAATCCTAGAGGTATCACTTAGGTTAGTGACTAGATCCAGTTAATAGAATTCACTAATATTACACTAGGCCGTCAATGGTAGTATAATATTGAAATAAAAATTGAAAATGAAAGATAAAACGCATTTTCAGTCGCATTTCATGAAATAATTCTTGAATTTAAGTAAAAATAAAAGCTTCATACAAAAGTTATTGTACAAACGCGTATCAATGTGATATGTTTCGTATAAGGCGAAAACACTATGAAGAGAAATTTCTTACTACATTGAAGATTTCATAGTGTTACTTATAAATAAATTACATTAGAATAATAGTAAAAAATTTAATATAAAACATGTTAACTAACAGTTTCTGGATGGAAACGCAGCATCGAAATGAATTATAGTTTATAAAACGAATAAGACGGTTTGATTCGACCGTTGGTGACTGTCAATCATCATTAGACAATCAGCTACGCTCATAATTGCCTAACATGATTATCATCATTTGACAATCACTAGACTCACCATACTACTCATTACAGAGGTTATTGTACACTAATCCGTCTCAGAAGAGGAAAAGATACCTTAGAAAAATACTAACAACATTTCACACCTTTGTACATGGGGTTGTGAAGGTCTGAAACGCTTTCTTTATACGTTGTGCGATTAAAAGATGGAGCAAACTCTGACCTGCAATGCACAACTAATATTTTGGCATGTGTTGTTGAAGGCTTATGGTAGGCTACAAACTGCAACCCTCTCTACTAATAAGGTTTGAATGACCACAATTTAAGTATGTTTTATAAGCAATGAATCACAGGCCATTAGTTAAAGAACGGCATTGCCATTGATTGAATCGTTCAGGTTTAAACGTAAAATTATAGTTATTGAAATAATATGTTCCATATGATCGAGATATTAACCAGTGACCATTTAAACCAGCTGTACTAAATAACAAATTATTATGTTCCATATAATCGAAAAATTAACCAGTGAACATTAAAACTAGCAATACCACGTGACAAATTGTGATTTTTTTAAAGATTCGTTCCAATGGAAAACAAGTAGTTATTTATAACGTGGTATTAATAAGACGCTTATTTATGATTTAAATGTGTTTGTTTGGTATCACTATTAAATCATATAAAATTAACTGCCAGTTTTATTGAACTCTGTCAGTTAAAAATTAAACTTTAAATTAAGCATTAAGTGTTGGAATAGTAAGCCATACTCTTACGGAGGCGGGGAGAATAAATGTACATAAATAACGTACCAATAAAATTATTCCAGCAAATTAAAATACAAGTACAGTTGTGTGATTTTTTGACTATAAGTTTTTAAAAAGCATAACTAATAAGGAGTTAAGCAACGCATTTATGCTTGAAACCTAAATATTCTCATTAAATATACTTTGATGGTATCTCGACCACTTAGCGGGCTGCAACAACAAGAATCTGTTTAGGAGGATGCGCTATAATGGCTATTAAAGTCTCTGGTTTTAGTGGTCAATTACGCATTTATATCCGACCATCAAACATTTCATAATAGTTAAATTAACGTTAGCTAATAGGGCGAAGAGACTCATCGCCATTTTCAACATAGTAGTTGGTTTTTGGCTCGTTGATAGACGTTTAAGTGTTTAATAGTTGGTTTAAAGAGTGTTAAGCTAATTAATACGATCCATATAAAAATGTTTCCGCTTAATAACACCAATAACCACACAGGCAGTTTAGTTTCAAGCAGTTTAGATAAACAATAATATAAAAAATTGTGTAGTAGATGTTCTGAAATCTTATTTTTGTTATTGTTATTATGGAATTGCCAAAGCTTAACAGTTATGTACCAAAGTTGTATAGATAAACCCTTTCAATAATCTCCTATTTTAATCCCCTCCCCTAACATTAGCTCGGCTCCCAATAGATCTCTTTCGTAGGGGGAATTCCTCTATCAAATTTCTGAAGAACTAAATTGTATGCTTATACAATACAAATTAACTCACGGCTTTTCAAAAATCAGATTCTGGTCAAAATAAACAGTTACATTCGTTTATTTTTAATGTTCACTCATGGGTATTTTAAATACTTCATGTATTAAATAGATCTTTTTTCGAATTCTAAGATACGATACCGTATAAAATTCCCTTTCAGATGCGCAATTGGCAGCATTGATCCCACATCCTGAGAAAGACAGGGAAAGACGGGGGACGCCCTCATCAGCAGTTGTCGACAAAAAGGCGCCGAGACGCCGAGCCGCAGGCTTGGGCGAGGGCAGGAGGGAAATGATCGTTCATTTGTTTGATGGACTCTTTATTCTTTGCTGACTATCACTCCGGCCTCACTAGGTACTTTGTTCGATAATTTCCCACAGTTGAAGATTTAGAAAAATTATGTTGAGTCAGTGATTTGTTATATATAACCAATTGATTCATGGCTGTTCCTTTAATTTACACAAAATAGTCCCAGAAATCCATCTGCTAATGTTGTAATCATGTAATCCATTACTATGAATTAAAAAACGCACAATGCGCATTTCCAGTAATTGGCATATTTTGTTATTCTTCAGGCTCAGTTCCAATTTCGACTATGAGAAAACAAGGATGTTTTATTTTACTTCCCAACAGAACAACATTCAATAAAAATTTAAGATACTTCAATTTAACACCTTCACTACTGTTCTATACTGCGTTGATTGCTCTCAATCTGAATCTACTGTGCAAGAACTGTGTAGCTATGCATGTAGTTACACTACTGAACAATAACTGTCTTGCCATAATAGCCTATGTGTAGTTAAGGAATAGTGTTGGACAGATAAAGTTTTTTACGTTGAGAAAGTTACTTTTCGAAATTACCCAAAATGTTATAATCCAGGCTTAGTCCCATAAGCGGGGAATTCGTTTGTGGAAAGCTCACTATTGTTTGGCAGTTTTATTTTAACTTTTTTACGTGGCACTTTATGGAAAAGAGATTTTTAACAAAACTGTACTTTTGTATTTTAAAAACGACTGATAAAATGCATACTATACAAGTAAAGTTACATTTATGCCTTTCGAGTTTGCTTGCTAAACAAAATTTAGGCTTTGAATCTAGGGAGGTCCAAAATAGCCAACAATTTTCTAGTATGTGATACAAGTTGTCATTGTATTAAAGTATCATTGTATGATACAATGCTTGATAAGCATACTATTAATTGTAACATTCAATTACAAGATATTACTATCAGTCAATAAATAAACATTTTTATTTGTGTCTAGCAGAAAATACCGTCTAAACCATACTCTATAGACATTAATGCGTTACTACAGCGTTCATGATAATCTATAACACCAAAATGAAATATATTGTTATACAAAGCTAAGCGGATTTGTTTGCATAAAGGCGCGTGACACTGTTGTATAAAGCGTTGATAACGGTGGAAGCGAGCACGCCCAACCGGAAGTGGGGTCAACTACAACACGCGGCTCTTCTCCTCCACTTCCGCCGGCTCAGCCGCCTCTGTAGTCTTTATTGGTTGTGAGATGCTATTGTTCTTAGCCGGCCGACTTTCGCGTCAAAATTAATCTATCCGATCACGATTGTCTGCATTGGAAACCAATCTGTTTAATTGTTACGTGGGAATGACTAACAATTAACTTAACTAGTTTAATTCTTAACTGCTAATTAGATCAGTAAAAATCTAAAAACAAATAATTAATCCTCATTCGGAACAGTTTGGGTTAAAGCGTAAGGGCAAATGAGAGGATACTGACTTAATCCAACTCTTGAATCTATTGCAACTTGAAAGACTCAATAAATAGTGATAAGAAATGTATTATAAAAACGAATTAAAGATGTTATATGGAATCAACTCTAACAAAAAAGGACAGTAATAAAAAAGGCTAACATTTAAAATTTAATGTTTCAAAATGAGGTATGTACTAGAAGATTTAAATGGATCACATTTGTAAACACAAGATTTAATATGTTAGCACTATCTACAAATGACCACCGGAAAGAACTGCACAAACTTGTTTCCATACTCTATCGTCATTTGGAGCTATTCTCTTATAATGTAAGTTTTATACGAAGATTTCACATTAAACACCAGCTAGGCGATTACTATAAAGATGGAACAAAAAAACAAATATAACAGTCATTTTAATGGAAAACGAATCTTATAGTAAATTATGAAGGAGCGACACACAACGGTTAGATACTACATTTCTACCTGACTTCAAATTTAAACAAAAAAAAATACTACATATAATATTCTGTCAATATGTTTCCTATATTTTATTTTACTGATTACAGTTAACTTAATGTATTAATTTTTTTTATTACATTTTTTTTATTACAAGAGGCAGCAAATAAAACTATATATTTTATTGCCACTTTTTTGTATGCATATATCACTATTTATAATAGTAGAACGAAGTATAAATAGTCAAATGGAAGCAATAAAGAGCACCGACAACCCGCAGAAACATTAAAGGTGTACTGCAGACTAAACAAGACAGGTTGGTTGACTTAGCCGATGTTTGTAAGAAGGACTGTAGAGGCGTCGCGTCATGCCGATGCTAAGCGTCTTGGCTACCGTGTTGAGTTGTGGCAACACTGCGGCAAATCGTCTAGCTGCTTCACTTTTGCCAACATTGCCGTGCAAAATTAATTTTTTACTTAGGATGACATGGCTATTTTTTGGGAATTATATATTTACGGGCTATTAAATCATGTTCATTTGATTCATTGGTAGCTGTAGTGGCTTTTCGTTGTTAAAGCACGAAGCAGCGACACGAACAACAACCAGGTTGTTGATGTTGTTTAGGACAGTAACAACCTCAACTTACTATAGTCTGTACAATAAGGGATATTTTTTAGCATATTCTATTATTATAGTTGCTATTATAAAGAAGGTGTAAACATTTGAAACTGAAACATGAATAAAGACTTAAAAGAAATATATAATATTGGCAGTAGGTTATTCGAACCCTAAATTATAATTAAGGATGTCCAAAAGAGAAAATTTGAAAACATGCAAAAACTATGTTCTTACACTTTAATATGTTTTTATACAGCTAGAAAAATAAGGTACAGGGAATTAAAAATAGAAAACCTCAACGTTTAGAGAATAATAATAATAAATTGTCAATCGTCATTAGGTGATATACAAGTCTATACAAAAATGTAAACAAATATTATAAGGACGTCGTTCGAACATGTCACTCGCAAAGCATATCCGTTCACTATTAGTATTTATAATTCATCGCAAACAGTTATATACAATAAACTCGTTGCTTCAGAAGTAGATCGGTGTAATTAGAAAAAAAACTAAACTGCTTGCTGTACCGATGATATCTCAAAGAGTAGTGGAGAACAGCTGAACAAACTACTCAAAGACCAATAAACAGACAGGAAGTATTTTAACGAGCTGCGACAGCATGGCGCGGGCGGCACGACGGCTTGGTTCGGCGGGAAACGAGTGATTCACCCGCTACAAAGTGATCCACGACTCTTTTCCACGACGATTCACATCCTCGTCTTTATCTTTTATACACACATTATACCCCCGTCAAAAATCAAATTATATCACAAAATGTAGAGTTTTATGGTTTAAATAAGTCAGGACAGTTTATTCAATGTGGCATCTTGCATACACATTATTTTGATTTGAAATGTATATGATTGACCTTACTCCTTAGGAACTTGTTTTTTCTACTGTTCAATTTAAATAAACAAAATGGGTAAACTAATTATTTTATAAACAATGTAGGCTTTTTTTGATTGATTTCTGATAAACTGCGTGACAAAATGTAACTACATACTAGGAAGTAGCTGATTGTAGTATTTCTCACTGTATATGAACATAGAACTCCCTCAATGTTACACCGATCTCCCGTCTCACCAATCAGACTCCCCTCCTAGGCTACTATAACAGCTGTACAGACCCGCAGCGATCCTCATATGAATCTAGTACTCCCTCAATGTTACACCGATCTCCCGTCTCACCTATCAGACTCCCCTCCTAGGCTACTATAACAGCTGTAATCACTGATACAAACCCGCAGCGATCTCTCATGAAACTAGTACTCCCTCAATGTTACACCGATCTCCCGTCTCACCTATCAGACTCCCCTCCTAGGCTACTATAACAGCTGTAATCACTGATACAAACCCGCAGCGATCTCTCATGAAGCTAGTACTCCCTCAATGTTACACCGATCTCCCGTCTCACCTATCAGACTCCCCTCCTAGGCTACTATAACAGCTGTAATCACTGATACAAACCCGCAGCGATCTCTCATGAAGCTAGTACTCCCTCAATGTTACACCGATCTCCCGTCTCACCTATCAGACTCCCCTCCTAGGCTACTTACTATAACAGCTGTAATCACTGATACAAACCCGCAGCGATATCTCATGAAGCTAGTACTCCCTCAATGTTACACCGATCTCCCGTCTCACCTATCAGACTCCCCTCCTAGGCTACTATAACAGCTGTAATCACTGATACAAACCCGCAGCGATCTCTCATGAAGCTAGTACTCCCTCAATGTTACACCGATCTCCCGTCTCACCTATCAGACTCCCCTCCTAGGCTACTATAACAGCTGTAATCACTGATACAAACCCGCAGCGATCTCTCATGAAGCTAGTACTCCCTCAATGTTACACCGATCTCCCGTCTCACCTATCAGACTACTATAGGCTACTATAACAGCTGTAATCACTGACGCAGCGATCCTCTCATGAATCTAGTAGGCTACTCCCTCAATGTTACACCGATCTCCCGTCTCACCTATCAGACTCCCCTCCTAGGCTACTTACTATAACAGCTGTAATCACTGATACAAACCCGCAGCGATCTCTCATGAAGCTAGTACTCCCTCAATGTTACACCAATCTCCCGTCTCACCAATCAGACTCCCCTCCTAGGCTACTATCACTACTATATAAATATAACATTTTTATTGTAACAAATTCTTTCAACGTGTAAAGACATGTTTTGTGCCACATAAACAGCAAAATGACAATAATTTCATTTTAGAAAAATACAACTGCTTGAGAGCATGCCAGGCGAAATAACCTATCAAAATCCGTTAATGAGCGAGGAATCTAACTACTTAGCCTTCTATTATGAATGTACTGTATTTATATACATATAAATATACATTACCGGGAATTTGTAGTATTTTCACTAATGCCGCAGAGATCTGTTAACCAAATCCGCCCAGCAAGCCCTCGGGAGATTGGTGATCACGAAATTTGAAAACGTGATCAGTATAACTTGTGTTACTACGCATAAGTTTTATCTTATTATGAAATTTGTTTTATATGGACCAATCTTTTGATAGAATTATTGTTTTTGTATATGTAAACCTAATTAGCAGTTTAGTTTACATCACAAATAAATATAATGTATTACACACGGTGATTACAAACAGAATATGTAAATGATGTTACATTCTGGACCTCTATAGTCTATCTGGGTTTGCACACGGCGCATTTGTTTTCTTGTCTAAATTTAACTCTGTATGAATATATTATGCATGTTATTAGTCCATTTGCATTTTTTAATTGTATGATAGCTAAGATAAGTACATTATAATTATTGGCTTAATGTTAACGAAGCCTACTTCTCGAGAGGCGGGATAACTTCGATTCTGTCTGTCTGTCTGTCCGCACGTATCTCGAACAAGCTGACTTTTAGGCTAGAAACTGTGTATCAAGCTTTCTCTCTATATAGACATCATCGAGTTCGATGATGGTGCCAGTCACTCCATGGGACTTTGCTGAGCGTTAGTGAACATTGTTACAGAGATCTAATAGGTAACCATAATTGCACCGAGAATACAAAAAATAAATAATTTTGAAATCAAACTGAGTCATCACAATCATGATAATAGAAGATGATATTTTAACATGTGACATGTAGTTATAGACTAGTATTTTTGCATACAACCTCAGCAATGTCCATTACGCGAGACGTAGAATGGGTACTACCACTTTGTATATACCAATTTATTAGTTTTAACTATTATAAATTATGTTACATTATGGAAAAAAGTGCTGCAGATTGAATATTAAATTACATATGGGCAAAAAGTAGGTCGATACTGTAGAGAATATTAATATCAGTCTCTAATATTTCTGATCTTCCAATGTACAATTCCAACATGAGGAAGGTACCACCCTTTTACAAAGATTGACCAATAACTGTGACAACAACGCTGAATCCTCAAATTTACTGATCTGCCAAAGCAATCGAAGTAATTCTAAGCACAGGCTAATACTAACTATATTGTCCTCATGAATAATGCAACTATCCAAAAATTTGCAGACACAATTAGCGCCAATCATTGAGGGCATCAGTGATATACCGTTTGTTGTGATGCAACACGTTGCTCCAATAAATCAACCCAACAAATAATTGGTTGGGCCTACGCCCTCCGGCCCAACCATGTCTTGATGTGATTGCAGGACAGCCGTGAAAGTGGAAAGCCATCACCGGCTGGTGCGGCTGGCGGCCAATAAATCCGCAAATCCGTTTAAATCACATCTGTGTACAGTAACGAGTTTCTCCAGTGCACCTAATGTGGAACAGCTGATGTTAATCTTGTTCCGGTACCGGGCGGAAGTAGCCGAGTTAGCGGTAGGAGCTCTGCAAGTCTTTGCTTTTAGCCATTACTGGTGTACACCTCTTTGTCTTCACTGCCAACCTCTATGCTGGCGTCTTTGCCACCTCATCAATGGTCGCTATGAGTCACCCATTAATCAACCATTAGAGAGCCAGTCTGCCTGTGTCTGAACTGGCAGCCACGACAAAAGCGCTGGCACTCAAGGATTTAATTAACATTGAATGAATTAATCAGTCTATTGAGGACAGTAATTATATGAGATGGGATCGAAAATTTATATTTATTTAATAATTGCGGTTAGTAGAGACTAAAATACTAGAAAAATGTCTAAGAAATAAAAAAGTCCAAAATGAATAATTTACAAAAATTATAAACTAGTGTGGTATTATTATGGGGTTACTAAATAAGTGTAAGGACTCTTATTGAATAGGAATTTCCCTATCCGTGATGCAATTGAAACGCTTTTGCTTGCAAATGTAATATTTCCACCTAACAATAAATTTGTGTTCATACCTATTTGAAACATTAGTTCCAAGTGAATATAAAGGCAGTTCGTGTAGGCATACTAAAATACTTTAAGATGGTGATAAGGTATAACTTTCAATTCTACAGAACGTTATTCTGAAGTTGTTCATACTTTAACTTTGACGTTAGACATTAATTCTACCACTTTATGCATTTGCATATTATATACATTGACTTACCTACACGTGTGAAATGAGTTGTATCGTTTTTACCTGTAAAAAAACCATGAATGAGTACAAATGAAAGTTAGTAAATGATTTAGAGTAGTATACACTATGGCTATTATATTAGTTAATTGGTGCCTTTTGATGGATGTAGTGAGAAAAATTTAAGTAAGTTTATTTAAAAAAAAGTAAACTTCAAGACATAGATCGTCAAATTCAACTAACTGGCGTTCAGGGACATCTCTTTACGTTATACGCAGTAAACCTGCGGGAGCGTACTCATGAATTCAATACGGAGGGTGGCATATTCCGAAATTTTTTTTAAACTTAATTTTTTAAACTGACTTTTAAACTGACTTGTTTTTTAACAAATGATTAGAAACAAAAGAGAGTGAAACATATTAAAAATATGTTTATATGCGGGTGTTAATTTTTATACAGTTTTGAATCGTTTTAAATGTATACTCGGACAAAATATACAAAAGATAAATCAGAATTTGGGGGTGAGACCACCGAGTACGCCCTTGAGACCCGACTTCTTAATCAAGATTATGTCCCTGTAGTTTGAAATGCAAAACTTGATAAATACTTAAATATTGGTAACAATATTTTTAATGGCATAAATATATTAGAAGAAAATATTTTTAAATCGAGGTATTTATGACAATAACTTTTGCAACTAAAACATGCACATTCCAAGTTTAATTGTTGTTTGGGTAAATGTAAATTAATTAAAAATAAAAAATAAAACCGCGAACATAAATTAACTATAATAAGCAATTTCAGTACATCACTTTTAGGTAAAAAACTAACATAACGGTAAGTGTCAAATTACTTGTTCAACTAATATATTATTTATTAGTAGAATTATTCTAATATATGTATTCTGAAAAGAGAATAGCGTACATGAATTATAAAAACGCATAATTATCGTAAATGGAATTGTTCACGTGATATTGCACCACTCCAGGGATAATACGAGAGAGGAAAGAGAAACAGATATAACAAGATATAAACTCGATAAAGGAACCTGTGATGGAGTATATCTGCCGGCAAACACATCACCAGGAAACGTCAACAGCAGGCGGATGGTGGTGTAATCTGGTACCACATCTCTGTGTACGACCTGTGTACAGTGTACAGTATACGGTGAACACCGGCTATTTTGCTGTGGATACAATGTCAATAGGAAAGTATCTCTGATGGGATTTTTGTTTGCAGACTGATTTAATTCTACATATTATTACAACAAAGTTCAACACAATACAGCATATCTAAATTATCACAAGCTTTTTAATGTCTCTTTTATTTATTTTTTTAATTAATTTCATGGAATAAAAACTGTTATTTGAATGCGTGTCTAAGTTAAACCTTTTTTAACAAGCGAATTGCTGTATTTTTTATTTTATATGGTCCTATAGTAATGTATTTTAGTCATTAGTGCTAAACGTTTATAAGGGAAACTGATTTGCAAATTTTTATTGGCCTCCCCGAAAATAGAACCCGAGAACTCTTTGGAGGAGAGCCGCAGGATTACCCCTAAGTTACGGTGGAGGTCAAGAGTGATGACATTCAGTTCTCTGATAGAGGTCATTACGAATTACAGCACACAAACTAAATTTTTACTAATTAAAAAACGTTAAATAACTTTTACTCAAAAACCAGACGAAAAATGTTGATCCTCTTTTTAGGCCATTTGAATGGACATTTATTTTTACCACATTTAGTTAGCCCTATTCTAGTATGTATTTTCTTATTTTCGTTACCTTTGTTCGTAGGTACCCTTATAAATTAAAAACTCAATTTATTTGTTGTAAATTAGTGTAATTTCCTGACATTCTGCCATTTTTTCGCTGTTTATAACCAGTGGTTCAAAAACTGTAGGGATAATTCTGTTGCAGTACATTACGTTCGAATCAGACATTTGGATAATTATACCAAACTATAACGCATAACTTAATCCTGGACATTAGCAGAAAGCAATTTTAAGACAAATAAACATACAGTAAACAATTTTTTTTTAACTTTAGAAAACAAACACATTTCATAGTCTATAAATTTTTAACTGGAGATATTTCCATCACGTTGCACACAGATTGTTCTGTTTGTTTTATAACCCGATACATAACAGAAATAACATTTTAAATAGACCCAGTAGTAAGATAGAATAATTACAGTAGGTACAAGTAGACCGTTCATCTTTGAAAGTGGGTGGTTTACCTCCCCCTGCACACCGCTCCCCCCTTAGAAGTTACCGTAGCACCTCGTTAAAGTACTTACCGTCAGTTTTATTGCCCCAAGCCGTTTGGCAGCTCAGTAATGCCAAGTCCCTACTTCCCCCACCCATCCCTCCACCACCACTTCCTGTCATACACTCAGTGGCTAAACTTAATGAAATTTAACTACAGATGGTGCGTTATACTTAGTAAAACATATCTTCCGTTGTATTCCAAGGAAACATAATTTAAACGAGAAATACACTTTTCACAACTTCTCCATCATGTCAGTTCTTAAAATTAACAGTAAAGATAGAGTGACTGAACTTTGGGAATCGATTCAATATATCACGTAAATAAGTTTAATAACCTACTATTACAATACACCTCGTGTTCAATAATCGGTAGCAATTGATTAATGTAAAACATCGACATTCAACAGAATATACAAAATAATAGATTATACAGCGAGACTAAGTCCTTTGATAACTATTGTTTCTTTATTTATTCTTGAAGTTTAAGTAAACTTCAAACATACTATGCGTATTAAAACGTTTAAAATCCAATAAATTTACTTTTTTTTTAATTTATTGCTTTACCTTTTTGTACTTTGACAATTTAAATTTCTATTTTTAAATTGCATAAACGATTCTGCAGTATTTAACTCCCCTCGTCATTGACATTATGTTTAGAAAATCATATAACCTAAATAATTAACGACTTTTATTTTTACCTCTTATTTACAGTACAATTCCACGACGGAAATCAAAACTATTTTTCATTCTATTCTGTTTCTAATTATACTATACCATAATCTATATCTTATACCAATCCAACTTTAGTTTCTTCAATAAGGGTGATGATTTAATTTAGTGAAGCAGCGATACGCCAGTTCTGGCAAAGGGAATCAACTCATGTTAAACGGCAATTTGCCGCAGTGTTGCCACTACTCAACACGACAGCCAAGACACTGAACGCTACGAAGCGTCGCGACGCGGAGCTATAGTCTGTTTCACAAACATAGACTCAGTCAGACTGTTTAGTCTACAGTCACCTTTATGTTCTCGCGGTTTGTTGGCACTTTTGTTTGTTGTCGTTGTCTCTTTCTATTACACAAGTTTTCTATTTCTAATATGAGGTAATTCATTACATATTGTATTTATGGCAATTTGATTCAATGTATATAAGATTGCGTGATAATTTAAACGAAATATTAAGTCTCAATAGGTTTGAAAAAATTATTGTAACACATGAAACCTATACTAGAATAGAAACGTAAAGCAGACATGTGTATAGTACCAATAAACAAAACATTTAATACAATACATTCAAATAATAATTGGGAACTGAAAAAAAATTACGTCATTTAGATGTTTTTTGTTTAAAATTTTTTAATGACGATGGAAGTTTGAAAGAGTATCAGGATTACGGAAATTTGAAATCGTTAAATGTTACGAAATGAACAACACAAAGTTTCGAGGATTTAAATCTACCCTCTTCGTCAGGTGAGTATATAATTATATGTTAAGGTGTAGAATAGGTTTCACTGTTATTAAATGCTCCAAAAACTTATATCACATATTTTCCATTTTTCTATAGTATTCAAGAAATATCTGTATAATATATGTCTAGAATGTTTCAATGTTGAACACAATATCAAAGAACATCACATTGTTTAATCACTTACCAGTTCAAAGATAGAGACATCACAAAGCAGGCGTAAAAACTTTACTAAGCCGTATAATCAAAGTATTACAACCTAATATGAGGGAATAACAACGCTGCCGTTTAATGCAGTGTAAATCTTCGCCGTAAACGCAGAGTAAACAAACAACGTCCGATCATAAAGGTACAAAGATAACCGAGTCGATTAACGGGCCGACCAACACGCAATCGCTCATTTCACACTGGTCCAGACCGGCAATCGGGAACAGAAATAAGTTTGTTTGTAATAAATCATAGGAGCCTCCATTCAGCGAGCCTCCTCAAAGCGTGAGCAAACAATCAGGCGAGCCAAAGGAAGCTATAATAACCGTAGTAAGGATATCAGTGTTGTTAATCTCCGGGGTAAACAGCAAATTTGTAAATAGCTCTGTAATAACCCTTTGTTTTATTCGGGTCGGAGAACGGCCCCGGAGCGGGTCGTGCTCGCGCCGTGGTCGTGGTCGTGGAGGAATCGCGACCGGCTCTGGGACCGGGTACGCGCCTTATTAACGCGTTATTCATCAAACATTAATTAATGCAGTGAGGCAATACTGCGCCCATGCCCGACCGCGGTGGTTCCGTGTGAATCGGGTGGCGTGCACAGGCGGTGTTAATTATTTGCTAACTACGCCACTCGAGCTGGTGGTGGCATGCCACTATGGGCGGGGGTATCCCTACCTGGAGTTGAGTAACTTCAAACATTTGAATAATCAACTATTCATTTCCTACTTACATGTTTAGTACATTACCAACCTATGTGTGAGCAACGTATCCATGAATACCCGAGCTGGTGGTGGCATGCCACTATGGGCGGGGGTATCCCTACCTGGAGTTGAGTAACTTCAAACATATGAATAATCAACTATTCATTTCCCATTAACGAAACGTATTAACTAACTAATGTGTGAGCAACGTATCCATGAATACTCGAGCTGGTGGTGGCATGCCACTATGGGCGGGGGTATCCCTACCTGGAGTTGAGTAACTTCAAACATATGAATAATCAACTATTCATTTCCCATTAACGAAACGTATTAACTTACTAATGTGTGAGCAACGTATCCATAAATACTCGAGCTGGTGGTGGCATGCCACTGTGGGCGGGGGTATCCCTACCTAGAGTTGAGTAACTTCAAACATTTTAATAATCAAGTATTCATTTCCCATTAACGAAACGTGTTTAGTAGATTACCAACTTATGTGTGAGCAACGTATCGATGAATAGCAATCAATATGACATCTAATTTCTAATATACCTTAATTTTTGTTAGTTTTGTTAACAACTAACAGTATCATTCAACTTAATTTTATTCTCTTGGCACTGTATTTAAATAAAACAGATATCCTTCATTTATTAAATAATTTATACCTTGTAGGTACGACTTCAACAACTTTTATTACAAACTAATTTATACTGTCATTGACTGTTCTAAGGAAACCATAGCGATTGTTATCATACTCACGACAACCTACAGTTTGTGAAAGAATGTGAAAACACTGGGAGGATTACAGTATGAACAGTAAGGGAGCAAAGGCCTGCCTATTTGCAGTTCAAGAGAGAACGTGAAAGAATCCCTAGGCCTGCAGCTTTAATAACAAGTGGACAAGGCTGATCAGTGATACGATCGGTTTTTGATTGGAATATTTTTTTTATTCCATAGTCACAGTCTTTTAACATAGATAAATTCTAAAGGAAATGTTTATAACTTCACGCAGAATCACGGAAAATTTAAGTTGGAGAATGGACAAATTTATTATCAGTCCTAAATAAATATGGCTGAAAACAAAGATTTAATTTTTTTCTGTATGTACATTCAGATTCAAATACGTTGTTCACACAAGTTTTATGACAGTGTCATTGTTTTAACAGAGTTTAAAGCTAACAAACAACAAGGATCTTTGCAAAAAGGTTCTTTGTCAACACGAGTTAGAATAGAACTTCAGTGAGCGGTACGTCTTTTTACGATGTACGAGTTAACGATATTTCTTTTTATAAGGATATTTTAAAGTTACTTGAGTTTCCCAAATCAACCTTTTTCAAATTGTTACAAAACCTGAGTTTGCATACAATATTTCAGGACCAAAACCAATGAGCTTAATATATCACTACTGTAATTTCCCGTCCTTAATCCATTATTCAGCTATTCAGTCATACAAACAATCCGAATACGTACTATGTAACAATAGCAATGTCATTGTGTCACAGTTATCTGGAACAACTCGTTCCTTCTAGTGCATGTACAATTGTTCTATCCGTACCTGTCTACTACTGTACAGTTCAGTTGGACTAATGAACTGCCGTACTGTCTAACCGAGTATATTAGTAAATAGTCTACACATCTGCTACACCTATTCATAAGTATTATTAATGTAGAATAAGTATTATTAAATAAGATGCCAAATGAATCAACTTTGAGTAGTTAATAAACATAAACTTCACTTGGACAATATACTATTGCGATCGTTCACAAGATAGCACAAAAGTTGCTTATTTTTTCCATTATATAACAAATCTGGTATACTAGTATGAAACTGTAACGTTATATTCATTAACATTATTTATTCTGTCAACCTATCAATGGCAAATCCTTGGGGTTTAATCGTAAATTATCGCCTTATTTCTTAGGTTTACATTCATTATTTACAAGGTTTACGACACTAAAAACTAAAGTTTACCAACTAGCCTCTAATTCGAACTTTTAAAAGCCTAAGTTGGAAAAACAAGAGAAAGGGAGCGCCTGGATTGTCATAGAAAACAAACAGGGTTGTTCCCTAGTTACACTTTATAACCAACTTGTCTTAATATAGTAAACGTGATTTCATACGGCAACATTTTTTTACCAGCTATCATTATTAGCATTGTTTTATTAGCTCATTCCCATTGTGAAAGAAATTTTATACCAAACTATAATCTAAAAGATTTATGGACTGTTCAATTACGAGTATCAGATGTTTGCGGATTCCACTAACAACGAAAACGATGGTGTTTATACATCCACTAAATCATCAAAACTACTCAAACAATATTAAAGACCAGACACAAATGAGAATTAAAATCAGGAAACGCACATGCAGCGAACACATCTACTGCGATGTCAGTAATAATATAATCCCAGGAACTTAACAAAATAACAATCCCTTGTAAGCAGATTGTTTTCAACAATAATAATACATTTCTGTACTGACCTACTGTAATAAGACCTAGCCTGACATAACCTAACCTAACATACCTTAGGCTAGGTCAAACAATTTCATAAAACACAACTATTAACTAATGTAAAACAGTAACACTATAATGGATAAAGTGAATGTATTGCCATGTAATTTTATAGAATATTAACATGAATACTACGTACGTAATTTCAACAGATTTATAATATTAAAATAAGACGGCTACGTGCTCAACTATGGGAATATCTTAAACTACAAGCTTATATAGACAGTAAATATATTTTTAGAGAATATTATTAACAATTTTAACAGTGTAAGTGACACAAATAACGAGAGCGAACGTGTTGTGGCGCAGAGTAACGTGTTGTTCGTTACGTGAGTAAGACATAATAACGTTTATGTAATAACAGTATTAGGCTACTTAAACAAAGAATATTGATCAAAAATTATTGTGGCTTTTCGTATGACTATCCTTTTACCAGGAAACTCTCCGCTTGCTTCAAATAATGGCGTTTTGCCAATAATTCAGTACGGTCGCGCCAATAATTACCAAGAACATCCAGTCAGTGACGTGGCTCTTACGTCATACACGATCACATGATGCAGAATGTGACCGCGCTCTCGCTTTAGGACTCGATTTTTTTTAGTGGAACCAACACAAGTGGGCCAACACTACAACACAAGCTGCAACACCTGGGTCAAATAGTACGTCTATTTTTCTTACTTTTAGAAACATTTAAAGTGGAATGCATCAATATTAAGTGTATTCCCTTCTAATGTAGCCTACTCTTATATATTTCCAATCCTACCAGTTTCTTTTTTACTATTTTTCTGAACTGAATTCTACTTAGAAAAATGCTGGTTCTAACTTAAACAACTGTTCTCAGCGCGATCCGACGGTCAGGCTTAGTAATATCATTAATAGAACTGAAATTGTGTTGAATAATCATAGTTACTAGTCTTAGTACGTTCTGTATCTTTGTTAAATAGGTACTACATAAGACATAAGAAAACTGCATAATACTTCCAAACCAAAACAAATAATCTTTATTGTCGTTGACAATTAAACATGTACGACATGCGTCACTAAAACTAATAGCTGTTCTATATTTTACAAAAATATAAATTATGTGTTTGTCCAGTTATTACTTTAATACGTTTACAATATTGGTGTCAAGACTTGGTAAAAACTAATGTTATTACATGCGAACTCCTTCCAGCTTCTTTAGGATTTTGTTATGGTCTAAGAATTCATCCAAGGAGTATTGTGCATTTTTAATTAGATAACTTTTCTATTGTGACATAAATTGTTTTAGGCCATTAATTGGTTTCATATGTTTCGGTAAGCAGTTTAATAACTTACATATTCGCTTCAGAAATAGCAAATCCTAAACTACCTAGAGGGTTCATTACTTTTGCCTATCTAGACGAAAATAGTTTACTGTACAAGAAGATATTGTTACACCAGTTTTTTTATTTTTTCCACAGAATACCATCCACTCCTTTGACTAATCTTCAACGATTTCAGTATGAATAATGGAGGTTCTTATAAATTCGTTTGATGTAATTAATTATGTGGTACAATGTTATCTGAGGACATCGGGAGGAGGAGTTTTTGACAAGAATGGCATACGTGCCAGTTTTATCAATCGGTACGGTACTGCATTGATTCGACCTGATTGCATTGATGTTAAGCCAGCATATATTCGATCTTTCTCATCATATTGTTCATCCTTTTGGAAATATCACTCTACGGATTGACTCATCTACTTCTTAATGCATTGTATCCTCTACAAAAGACATCCTTAACCTTTTGTTGAACCTACTTTTCTCCGAAATACAAAATCATAATCTATGAAGATGATTTACGCCATTCCCCTTTAAATGCTAATGTTCGTCTACGTCTTAGGTGCACTATATCCTCTATAAATGACATCCTTAATCCTTTGTTGAACCTGATTTCTCCAAAATCCAAAACCATAATCCATGAAGAGGATTTACGCAATTCCCCTTTAAATGCTAATGTTAAAAAACCGGTAGAGCATTTTCCGAGCTGTCTTCCAGTGATAACTCAACCAGTCATCCGAGAGATTAGTTCTCACCAGTTATCCAGGAAGCTCCGATGTCACGGAACCGGTTGCGGGCTAATAAATCTGGAGAACCAGTTCCCTGACATTTTATTTAATTAATTACCACGTTGTAGCCTGATTGTATAGTCAGGTTTACGATCAAATGCTACTAGCAGGCCTAGAGTAAAGTGAGTAAAGTGATAGTTCAATTTTAAAAGTTATCATCCTGCTGTGTAAACAAGAGTTGGATGACTTATTATAAGAGTCATTTCAGTTTTAATTACCATTATATTGTGGTGTGATTATAACTGTACGAAGTAGGCTATAACTATAACTGGCTATAGATCTGAGTAATAACACACTTCACCTAATAACAACCAACGTCTGAAGCTAACGTCGTATTTGTTTCGAATCTCTCAGTATACATTTTTATGGCATTATAGAATTTCTATGAATAAATCTTCTATCAATAGGACTGACCAGATACTTGTAATATTATATTTTATAGGGGACGCCAACTCTCTATAAATTAAAATAAAGTGATATATTTATTGGAAGATAGGTACTTAAGAGTGTATAATATCGAATAGGAGGTTGCATGTTCTTCAGAATCGAAAGACGATCGCAGCAGGTATGTCAACCATAATAGTATTAAATTCCTTCTTATTTATTTACTTCAATAAAACAAGAGTGCTCCTCCATGTACACATTAATGTATTTCCTTTCAGAGAATATTGTGTACTTACAAACTTAACAGACTAACTACGAGTGCTACTTTAAATTATAAATTAGGTCGCCGGTGTTCCACCTTTTAGGGCATGAGTTATGGGAAGTAGATCGAAATAGATCCCTTTCCCGCTAAAAGGATATTCATACATATGCAATGAAGGATTTATACGTAAACTAATAGTAATTGAAACAGTTTTAAACTACACTGATATTGACTATTAAAATTATTATTAAGAGTTATGCGTTACATGATATGAGACTTGTGAGCATTGGTCTACAATATGGGACAAAAACTGTTGCTTTAAAGATGGCACATAGTTGCATTCGATTTGAATAGCTGATCAGTCCAAAACTAGCTTGTATACTGAGAAATAAACCCCATGAAGGCAGTGATTCTGAGCTAGAAACTAATTGTAAAATACATTTTTACCGGTTCCATGATGTTAATTGAACTTTAGAACCATCATAATGATTAAAACAATTGTTTTTTAGTTTATAATCGAGACCAATATTTATAATTGATATTTGTTTTGTAGCACTGGAAATAATTGATGATCAGGGTGAGATAACCTTTTTATTTGATAAACTTTTACTGTCTCGGGTGATGTATTATTATAAAAACACACACTTGAATTGTGATATGATCTTACCTGCAGTATAAAAGATCGAGGTTACTATTTTATCGGAAGCATAAAATCTTTTTCTAATGGTCCAAAAGTAAATATGTGCTATAAATATATTGGACGTTTTAATAAATTTGCATATACAATTCTGCATGCCTTCAAAGAAACAAAGAAATTGGGTGACCGGAATATTTCAGAGAAGGTTGTAAAGTTCCAAACCTACTTACTAGCTTAGCTGACCAGGAAACCAACTGCTTCGTTGGATAGTTTGTACGTTATTTGTATAGAGATAAGGAAGGATGGATATCGCGCGCCAGGCGATTAGTTCATTTTTGTTAAAGAACAGTTTTGCTATGTTAGGAAAATTTTTTGCTAAATTGTCAAAATTGTAGTCAAAGCTTTTATTACATAGGCAAACAGCTCCACCTTGGGTGTAAATACACTGTCCGTCCTACAGCTTTCTCCGCGCGTATGGGTGAACGTGGTAATGGTAATGCTAGAGGTTATGAAATACATATCGTATAAATTATTAATATATTAAAATTATATAGAGTTTATCATACAAAGCAATGACTTTGTCCCAGCCTTCAATGGTTACAAAATTATATCTGTATATTTATTTATTTGTTTTATTTCGTTATTGATTTTTACAAGAATAAAATTAATAAAAAAATATATAAAAGTATACATCTCCATACCGTATAACAACCCATTACATTTAAATACTTTTATTTGGTGCCGATTTCCAAGCAGTCTAAGACGTTGGACTTGGGATTTGACTTAAGAGATAAGCAGGTTCTTTTTATCAGTACCATAGATCTTATACAGTATCGACTCTCTCCCCATTCTACTTGATAGGATCTTGAGTTCAGTGGCCCATGAGGATGGGCAGAATAAGGCATAAAAGGGAATCGGCCTCTCGTTAAAAAGTATTACTGGAGAGTTATTAATAGAATAGTATCCTTGTAAGAGAATTGTATTGTTTTTCGCAGTTGATTTGGAGCTCACCTACTCTAAAATAATTATGTTGTCACAACTATAGAAATTTACCTAATTTCTTTATATGGCAGGTGTAAAGGTAAGATTATTTAAAACAGTATCATTATATAAAAATCGTAAAATATAAACAATTGGGTCTTTTTCGTTTACGGGCCAGCACCATACAAACATACTATACCTGACTGACAGTGCATTTAATCGTTTTTTTTTGTGTGTTATTAGTTCGTAGGGCAGTAGTCCAGGTACTACTTCTAGTATAAACTCGTCTTATCTTATCAGTGATAAACGCGCGCCGCTTATCTTTTGCCTGTAATGAAACCTGCGTTAGTTCTGTCTGAGTTTTGAGTTGTGGTGAGTTGATCTAGGCTTGGACTGCAAGCTCGAGTTAATTTTTTTTCTAAAAGAGCAAGCAGCGTAAAGCGCTGCGCAGCGGGCAAGCATCGCGTGATCTGAGTTTTGAATAGGCAAGCTAGGGTCTTTTGTGCTGGGCCTTAAACGAAAAGACCCAAACAATTTTTATTAAAAAGTTTAATAATGATATAGAAAAGGATAATAATAGTAATCTCTTGAATAAACGCAGATATAATTGAAAGTAAATTAGAAATTACTAGGAGAGAAAGTACTAAATAGATTAACTTTATTCGCGCTCCAGCAAAATACTGAAATTTTGGAAACGGCATTGTGACAAGTCATTCCACCAGAAGTTCTACTTACCGGCTGGTAATTATAGCATTCTAATATTCATAAACCTAATCTAACTTAGTAATAGAAAGATAGACAAAAATCCAAGACAGAACATTGATCGGCAAAGCTGAGACAACTATTTATCTTCCAATACGAATGTAAAAAATTGTAAGCACAAAATAACTGCCTCAGTAACTGCTTGTTCAAGTTCTTCAAGCGCTAATTAAAACCTCAGACAAAATGACAACCGTCCTCGGGTGCGCCATCAGACACAAAAAACCTCATGAATTTCTTAATACAGCTCGTTATATCTTTGAAAGGCGTTGAATGGTCGAGAAAGCGGGCTTACGTGTTCAATTCTCTAATTAGGCCCTCGAAGGCGGCGATTTGAATAATCCATACAGTAATCCATTACCGGATCCTGCTAATAGTGTTCAAGGCGGTCGGTCGGACTCATACTAATAGCCCGGATAACTTTAATGCTTTTTTAATAGGTTTTTAATTGGAACGAGCTGGCGGGCCAGCGCGGAGGGGGCCTTAACGCACTTACCTCCAAAAGCAATCAATTTGGCTTCGCTGCACTACTCAATTACCCAAACACATTTACCTCCGCCCTTTTGTCCCTGCTAAGCCGCTTTAAACTTCCATTAATTTACTCTCCGCTCAACAATATTTCCGTTGTTTTATTTTTTCTGTTTCCGCTCCAACTGGCAGCAATGCTGTTGTTTTAAGCTTTGCTGACGGCTCGGTCGGGTCGGGTGAATTTTATTTCGACGCGTTCCCTGGCGGCTATTTGAGGTTCACTGGGTAATCGCGACTTGCAAAAATAACAACTTTTCAATTACATTAAATATAAAAGACAAAATATACAAATTAATGTTCCGTCTTCTCTCAATACATACTCCATCCCCCACTATATCATTGCACCATTAGTTATATAATTATCTAAAAGTAATGTCCCTGCTCATCTCTTACAGCCTAAATGCTCTTATTGTCACGCATAACCAGGAATATTATAACTCAATCTATAAACCTAAGACGCAACCGTGGTGAACTTGATGTAGTGATAGATTTTTTTTATCCTCTACTTTCATAAGGCTGTCAGCAGTGCTGTGCTCCTGGTACCTAAGGCCTACCCTGATTACGTCTGCTAAGATGTCAATACAGAGCGGAGCGACACATGCCATGAGCTCCTGATACCTGAACCCAGTCTGGGCCACATATACAAACATTGCACCAGTTCGTGACTAACGGTCATCATGAGCAAAGTAAACACGCCGCACGGGACCAGTTGTTCCGCGTAGCTTGTCCCGGAGAAGCAACAAGCGAGCATGTCCGAAGGCCCAATTCATTACCGCAGCCACTTGCTCGATTATCGCGGCTGTTGCCTTAGATGGCGACAAGGCAAAGTGGTTCCAGATAGGAGAAAGGATAATTCCAGTGCCCACCACACGGGCGCACTGAAATGGACGTGGAACCAGTTTGCGGTAACGTTTATACAAGAACGTAGCCCAAGACCAAGTGCCATTGCGGACAGATTATTACATTTAAATTAACGGTACTTATGTTGATTAAAGAGATTTGGTTCTATGGTGATGAAACACAGGCATTATTGATTGATGATTTTGAGGATTTTTTAGTGTTAGATTTATTCAAAGTGATCTACAAGTGGCCAGATGGCGTTCGCAACAAATCCCAAGTTCGTCATTGTTAGAACTTTAAAAAGATCCCAGCAAAGATAAAAATGTGGTTGGTTTCATAATTCTAAATCACAAAATAGAAAGATTAGTTTCCATTGGTTACTTTGCAATCTATTAAAACGATTTTCTTAGAAATGTTTTCTCTATATATTTTCTAGCGAACAGGATGTACATTTCTCGCTTATTAAACTTCAATTAACATTGATTATTCATATACACCTTAAATACGCAGATCATATTGACATCTTATGGCGGTGTCTGACAAAAGTAAATCCTTTTGTGAACAGAAGATTATTATTATACACATAATAGCCTGCAATGTTTAAAAGCCAGACATTTTTAGATATTAACTTATATTAAACACTCATATTAACTAAAAAGAAAACGTAATAAAAACTTATTATAGTAATTACTTACATAAAACTTATCTCTCAAAAAGGGAATTTACAAACATCAGAAAAGTAGATTCTTTACATTTTAATAGATACCTTTATGGGCTTCTGCACTATTTATTAAGCTCAATTGGTCGTGGAATAGTAATTCTTTCAAACGGACAAGTTTTGAATGAAACTCTTTTGCTCTTAGAATATTTCACGCAATAAAATACGTGATGTTATTGGACAAAGTGAAAACGGTTACACTGAGTTAGCAGATGATGTCATGGGTGCGGCTTGCAAAGAGTCAGTCCATCGTTGGCATTATTGAATAGAATACGCGCTCGTGATTTTTCCGTTCTACAAGCAGAAAGTCTCCAAGCAAATGAATCATGGAATCCAAGCAATTCATGGAATTTCAATTCACTTTTCATAGTTTGACGAACCGTTTTAATTTTAGTGTAAGAAAAGTCATATTCTCATAAGATCACGTTTAACTCAACAAACATATGTGCATTTGGCATAGTTTTGGTCAAATATTGTTTAAATATAAATCACTTCTGCCATGATAATAAATATGATTGATACATTGTATTTATAAAGCACATGCTTTATTGATGTAAAGCGTTGGAATGTATCTGAGGAAAAGTAACATGATTTTTAGGGAGCTATTAATTTTGGAGAGCTAATGGCAGAGCGATTTATTTAAGACGTCGGACATTGAATCTGGGTTTTTGGTAGTTCTGTTAAATCCTGTCGAAAACCATAGCACTTTTTATAAATATCGTCGATCTTATACTGTACTGACCCTCTGCCTATTCTGTTTGATCATATCCTGGCACAAGTAAGGAGCCCATTAGGACAAACAGAATAAGGGTCAAAAGAGGACCTCCTTAAAAGAATTGTTGTCTTTGCTTAGGGATTATGATCCATATCTAGGGATAGCGGAGACTTTTATAATCTTAAAAGAAACTACTAACGGTAGTAATCTAATAGTTCAGGTTTATTTCAAAGTCAGTATTGAGGGTTGACAAATCGGTAGTAAAATCTGATAGATTTATAAACTTGATATTGTCTTTCCACTACGCAAGTCAAAGTTTATTTTATCAAAGAAAATGTGGGAGGTATATGTGCCGAACCTAACATCTTTTTAGTTTATTGTAAAATAAGTATTTTTACGCATAACGTAGCTATGGTGGGAAGGGTTGATTCAATGCGAATGATGAGTTCAGTACAATTGAACTCATCATTCTAATTCAATCAACCCTCCCCACCGTTATGTGTAGAGAAACTCGGTTGCTCCACTGGCTTTGGGAACGTGTCAAAAATATCGCAGTACCTCAATTGTGCAGCTAATGAAACAATGAGAATACCTATTCATCTAGTAGATGACACTCGATTTTGTAGTCAGGGTGTCTTTGATGTCGAAACGATACCAAAAGTTCGTTTCTAGCTTCTTCATCGCTGACTTGTTGAATCTCTTCAGACGGACGTTGACTTCAGATTCCAGGAGTCAAGTCTGTGATAGCGTCAGATTTCCGGAAGAGAAGATGAATTAAAGCTGAACTCAACATTTGTAAGTATTTTTTAATAGTACTTCAATCCGTTGGACACAGCAAGGTAGTATAAATCATACGTCTCTTCAATATGAAGTAAATGTTCTTCGAGGCAAGAGTTTTACTGAGTGAAGTTAGTATTACTGTGGGATAGAGTGAACATACGTCAATAACAAATACCCCCGGGCGCCACCACCATTAGCCATAATTGAATATTAACTAGGGAAGTGTGGGGCGAGCCCCGACGACAGGCAAGAGGTGTGTCCGAGTCTGCGATTGATTTTATCATTTAGAGTCGTTCATAAACGAGTCGTTCCCTCATCCATATTGATGTACGAGCACCTCGCTGCGCGCCGGGCGTTACTGCCGTGCTGAAACCGGTAGTCGTCTCGCTACCAACCGGTTACCGGTTACAGAGATAACACTTCATCTCGCGTAATTTACACTTAAGTGGCTGCTACAAACACTATTCTACCACCGTTGTCAAACTGGAGTGTTCAACTTTCCTGCAGCATTTGTAGCGCCACAGAGAACAGGTGTTTATTTCTGAATACAATTTCATTTCCGTAAATACTTTATGGATGTTTTTGGGTAGTACGAATCCCAAGTAGGTCATTTAAACCAAAAACAAATCTTAGTTTATATATGGGTTGTAAGGCTTCTTTTGAACTTGACAGCCATGGCCAATTTAGTACAACCTCAGCTCATACATGTTCTAAAGGCCTTTCCACACCTCTCGTAGTAAGAATCGAAGCTACATGTTGCAACCCTAGCGTCGGACCTCTAAACTAACTGAAAATAATCCTCCGAACCTCATCCCACCAATTCCATTATCTCCTATGTAACTAGTACAATCAAAGGTACTTCATTCTTAATTATTAATGCCAAAAACCTAATCATTGGTTTCCACACGACAAGAGTTCAAAAAACATAAATCCACAAAGCCAATGACGTAAAAATATAGCCAAAAAACCTGTCAGGCTTATCGTTCCATTTGCAATTTTGAGTAATCATAGGCCTATATCCTAATTGGAAGAGCGTCAGCGAAGCCCCCCCCTGGACATTTAATTGTAATCTCTATGTCTATCTTGACAACTAACCGACTTATAGACTTGAACTTCAGCGAAGCCTGTTAAACAATACATGGTGTGACGTATTTCTATCTTGTCATATCGTATATCGTGGTATTTACGAGATGTGGTAGTTCAGACGTAATGTACCTAAATACATACATTTACATTTTAATGTTCAGCCGGATAAGGAAAAGTAGAGTTTCGTTTAACATTAAAGTTACTGTATTTAAAATATATTACTGCCAAAAGAATTTAATGCGGTTTTCTAATTCATTTAAGGGATGTACTCTGATGTGTTAAAGTAAAAAATATATTTGTAATGTTTTTTTTATTACTGAATAGAAATTAATGCAAATAGGAATTTTAGTTTTTCAACGGAATATTGGCTAGACTTTTGACAAGTTTTTAATTTTTGACTTTACCAGTCATAACGGTAAGCTGACATTGTAAGTTTCATCTAAAAAAATTCTGTACAGTCAAAACTGCAAATTTACTGGAGGTGAACCCAGAAAAGTTGATCCACGTACAAAGTAACACATGGAACACTGAACATTTTAAGTTCCGAATAGTATGCTTTTGGAACTGGTAGTAGCTGAGCGCAAGGAAGATGTTGGTGAGCAATATTGATAATTTCCTGCCGGTTGACGCTCTTGCCATCGGCGTTGCCGCCTATACTGTATTGTACCCCTACACTCACTTTGGTTGTGATATTCATGCCAACACAACTGGCAGCTATTTCTGGTACTTCTTTTGAGAATAAATAACAAACTTTACCAAAGTACGCAGCGTTTATAGCTTTTTTTAACAATACTTATACTATTTTTAAAAGTGAAATTTTCAAGTATGTACATAGTTTGCTATATTTTCTGAAATACGAATAATGGTCACGGACAACTAGCAGGATTATCATTTCGCACTACTATTGAAAGCAATGAAGTTTATATTTCCCCTATGAAATATACTTCAGTTATCATTAAATGGTTAGGATTTGAGTAACAAAGAATAATAGAGTAGCAAATAAGTAACCGATTTCGAGCTTTCGTTAATTAATTTACCTCTATTACTGTTGATTAGTTAGTTTGTACACCTTAAATAAATGGAATTAGGCGGAAAAGAGGGTTGCATTAAGAAAAGTACGCCAAGAATGACATTGAACCAATAGCAATGCCTCTTAACACCCACGTAATACAGATGGATTAATTCCCATACCCCACATCTGCAGTTCAGTTCAGCATCTTATTAAATCTATATCAAACCATATAATTTTTAATTCTAGTAAAATACGAGTGTAAGTTATTGTGGCGTAGTCTACTTTTTTGCATACATCCCTCTTCCCACAAAAAGGAGACATGCATTTTTCGTGCACTCCATCATTGAACAATTTCAAAAATCTACACCTTTTTGTACACCAGCTCTAAACCTGTAGTTAGGTGATAGTATAATGCAATTCAAAACTTAATTTTTTCTTAAAATATACTTCTCAAACTAAATTATTATTTTCATTCGTAAAATTAATCGAAGTTGGTGAAAATATTATTGCTATCAAGTCAATCACAGCTCCTTCTCTTATGTACCCATAGTTCCATCATTGAGACAACATGTAACTCTAATTCTTGTCGTCAGGTGATATCCTCATTTTTTTAAATTTATTTGGGTTGTATATTTTACTCCTATGTATTTTTACTAATATACTTAGAATACATGTTTCACGTGTTTATGGATTTAGTTTATATAAATTAATGGAGGTCGAGTGGAAAGAGAGAATTATGTAATGCTGTACCACGAAAAGTAAGCGGCGTGAGAGTATTATTGTGTACACGATTACGGACAAACAGGATCTGTTCCACCTGGATCAGAGTATCGTCCGAGTACCTTAGATTTTAAGGAGGGAGTATTACTTTAGTTGTTACAGTTCAATACTCATAAAATGTTTTTTTTTCGTTTTTGTTTACTTACTTCCTGTTATCTTGCTAGAATAGTTGAGATAACACACTGAAAATTGCATGTTTTTTACTTCATAACAATCAATAGTTTACTATTTGCTTTCTAGTGTAAACAAAAATGCCAATATTAAAAATGTAGGAGTTAGTGTAAGACTACAATTATGTGTCTCTTAATAGGAAGTTATTATTTAACATATAATTACATAATAACAATTCTATTTTTATATTCTTCCATTCTAAATACAGTTTTTGAATAGTGAAAATATTTAATGAACCTTATAATTTCTATTCATTTCATCAAAGGTGAAAGGGTTATTTTTTTAAATATTCAACTGTAGGATTGATGTTGCTAAAAATTTCCTACGATTTGAAAATCCGTCCGATCGTTTTGCTATTTCACTTAACTTAAAGCGATTATAGAAACAATAAATTACATCCCTCGGGTAAAATGTGTATATAACTTATAGTGATTACAAAAGTGATAACAATCTAAAAGTTACGTTATATAATTTACAGCACGACGATAATGGCATAAAAAATGGCTTATAATTGCCGTTTATTTTGTAAAAAGTAAAAGGGTTCTTTTTTAATAGTTAGCTGTAGGATAGATGTTGCTAAATAGTTTCATACAATTTGAAAATCCGTACGCTCGTTTTACTATTTCGCTTAACTTAAAGCGATTAAAGAAACAATAAATTATATCCCTCGGGTAAAATGTGTATATATAGTGATTACAGAAGTGATTACAATCTAACAGTTACGTTATATGATTTACAGCTCAACTATAATGGCATAAAGAAGCAGTCTTTGTACTTAAAGGTCAGTGAACTTCAAAGGCGTCTAAATTGGCGAGTTGCATAGCTCTTTAACCACTCGAGACCACTTAGAGTGCTCTAAATGTGATCAGAGGAGTAAAAGCAGATGTCAGTCAGAGTGAATCAGATGCAATTCGCGATATGAATAGCGAGAGAGTGCGGAGCGAGTGTTGCGCAGTTGACTTCGTGTTCGGTCCTCAGAGGCGAGGCGGTTCACATTCACACAGTGCCCACACCACCACGAGCTGAGGTTGTGTGTAGCAATCATCACTTGGCTAAGCTTATCCTAGCGAATCATGCTGTGATTACTGTGCTGTCCAACTTATCGTGGTAGAGTTTCGTAGAGAAATGCGTGTAATGGATCTCAATAAGAAATTTTAATGGACGAACTGGGAATCTACTTCAGCCGTTATGAAATGGTAGATAAATATCAACATGGGTAATGTGATTTACCCTATTTTGTTATTAAACAAAGTGAAGACCTGCATTATTTAATGCAAGCCTACATTAATTTCTCATAATCCTTGAGAAAAAGTACGCCTTCCCTAGGAAGTTAATGGATTACACCAAAGGGAAAGAGTCACTGCTAGAAAAGTGGTGGCTCTTTAAGCAAATCATAAACAAGAGTGTCGTTAATCAACGTTAATGGTGGAACCGCTCAAGCAAACATTATTTTATGTTTTGCTAAAATCAACAGCAATCCAAGTGAGTCTCTAATCTTTTCCAAAGCCTCAATATTCGAAGTTAGGTCATTCGGAAAGAATAAAAGAATCAACTCGTAGGCTACACATGGATGTTGTCGTAGAAGCTCAAGCGTAACTCACTGTCATAGTACATTTTATCAACAATCAAATACTATATCTAGTGTAATTTCTGAGTTAATCAACAATTCAAAAGGAGAATAACTACAATGTGCCGATATCCTTTGAAATAGTACCTCTAGTTTAGCCTATCCACGGTTTTAATAACGTCATATTCTCAAATCTTGGACGAACCCTTTAGATGTCCTCCGTAGTTTAATATTACAAAAACGTTTTCAGGATTATTACTAATAGGTAAGTATACTGCTAGTGTCAAAGCAATGAAACATATTGATAACAGATTCTTCCTGCATCGGCTTTGTGTTCTTTTTGTTTTAGATGACGCTTTGCGATATCACAAGAAGTGCCGACATTGATTTTCTCGTCAGTCTTCCACTTTTGATGATGCATGCGACATGCTGTTTGTGATCTTTCTTCTGTATAGGAACATCTCTTCGGTTTATTCCTCTCGCCTGTTGGTTTACCTGCCAGGTATTATAAGAGAAAGTCTTCCACTTTTGATGATGCGTGCGACATGCTGTTTGTGATCTTTCTTCTGTATAGGAACATCTCTTCGGTTTATTCCTCTCGCCTGTTGGTTTACCTGCCAGGTATTATAAGAGAAAGTCTTCCACTTTTGATGATGCGTGCGACATGCTGTTTGTGATCTTTCTTCTGTATAGGAACATCTCTTCGGTTTATTCCTCTCGCCTGTTGGTTTACCTGCCAGGTATTATAAGAGAAAGTCTTCCACTTTTGATGATGCATGCGACATGCTGTTTGTGATCTTTCTTCTGTATAGGAACATCTCTTCGGTTTATTCCTCTCGCCTGTTGGTTTACCTGCCAGGTATTATAAGAGAAAGTCTTCCACTTTTGATGATGCGTGCGACATGCTGTTTGTGATCTTAAACTGTATAGGAACATCTCTTCGGTTTATTCCTCTCGCCTGTTGGTTTACCTGCCAGGTATTATAAGAGAAAGTCTTCCACTTTTGATGATGCGTGCGACATGCTATTTGTGATCTTTCTTCTGTATAGGAACATCTCTTCAGTTTATTGCTCTCGCCTGTTGGTTTACCTGCAAGAGGTTTTGAGTGGCAATCCATTAGTTGAAGTATATTTGTCATGTATTACGGTTTTTAACGACTGTAGAGGAGGGCAAATAGTAGTGTTATAATTTTTGTAACATATAACAATGACAAACGTCCGACATCCTACCATCCTTTCAAATCATTCATCGAAAAATCATAGAATCTGTTAACTAAAAAAGTATAGGTAACAGTTATAAATATACGAAAACATAGTTTAAAATAAGATTTGCGATTATAATAATATTTTTTATTCATCCACACTGAATTTAACAAATAAGAACACATGGATACTTCATAAACTTCGTGGTTGATGTATACAACTTTATGTGTTTTGCAAATCTTATTTTTTTAATCGAAAGATAGTTTTCCTAATATCATGCCATTTATAGCAACTTACTTGTAGACAGTTCCAACTATGAAACGTAGGCTTATTGATAAATTAGTGTTATTACTCTTAACAATGAGAAGAAGTGTTTTATCCAATTTTGACATTGAAAATCGGCGAGTGTCTTTGTTTAAAGAGCGGCAATCGCACAAAATTTAAAGTTTAATCGCAGTCTGTTTGGCTGCTATCTATAATTCTGGGATGCACACATACGCAAGTGAACAAACACACGTCGACTGACAAACCTTTGCTTGCAGTAAGCCTGGTTACAAAACAAAACTGAACATGCTATAGAATGATTACTAATACAATTCCGTCATTGACAACGTTCGTTCTGTATAATGTAAAGTGCCATTAATTCACAAATGTTTTCTGAACAGATGGTAGAACAAGGACCGCAATAATCCAGAGCAAAGCGATGCCAGCTGCGCTTGTAACTGAAGGCAGAGCTCAGACAAGGCGAGACGTTATTAAATTTGCACTTAATTAGAGTCTGAGGGGATGGGGGTGGTGGATGGGGTTGGGGATGGGTGCAAAGCCTAAATGAACCCCGCCACTTGAAGCAAACATCTTGAGCTGCGATACACGTAATTACTGACTCCCTCTCTACCCGCGTTAACTTCCACATCCATTTCTCCTTGCCAGTTCGCGACAGGAGATAATTCCACCGACCTTCATCTATCTTTGGTGAATGTCACAGTTGGAGGTAGAAACATAAGAAAGGAAATGCAGATCCTGAATTATTCGTGATAAATGTATGATGTTAATATTTACCAGTAGTAACAACATAATAACAAAACAAAACGTACAAGATTTTTCAAAACAAAAACATAAACATATTCCAATAAAAAACTGAAGTGACAATTATGGCTGTATAACCCAGTATATTACCGGCACATAACAATTCTCCTCTTGCAGCTCATTGAAAGTAGTATAGAAAGTTAAGTTACACGTTACGGGTTAGTATTATTTTTCTCAGGTGTTCTTAGAACTGAATACTTAGCGAAATAATAACCTAATTGTTACGCAGTAACATTTTCTCTCTTGATACAAAGTTCAAACCGTTTACGTGTCGGATTTCGCGCGTACGTAGAATTAACATTTTTTCGTATTATGAATTAGCCTTTAAGTCCAATACATCTATTTTAAATGCATTATACAGTAAATTTGTAAATAGTGAAGTAAATTACCTTTGATGGTGATTTATTTGTCAGATTTAGATGGATACAAGTTGACGTTATGTCCTTCTTTCGAGACCACACTGTCTTAATAATACGTTGTCTCGATAAATGGATAATCTCGTGATTTGGTTTATACTTTGAATTCATTCTTTCTTCCTTTTTGCGACTACATTTACGATGTCGAGCTGAACCAACAAGAATGCTGACCTGTATCGTGTGAATCGACGCCTAGAATGAGTGAAGTCAATTATTAAGTTTCATTAAATGATTATTAAGTTCCGTAAGCCATATTTCAAAACACATTAGAACCACTAGGCCCACTCCCAGATATCATTTTGGAACATTATTACTCATTTGGCAGCAAATTTAAATTTGTATTTCAACTCTTGAAATAAAAATTAAAAAAATAGAAGGTCTTGTAAGTTTTATTGGCCAAAATTACATTGCAGGGATAAACTTTGCAATATTGAGCATTTATTACCACGACGTCATAGATCTCCTGTAGCTCTTCAAATCTTAAGAGACCTCCGTGTGCTTCGCCCATTCGGAACAATGTATGAGGAAGATATGCTCGAACAGTTCGAGTACTTCTCATAACACTTTTTAATCGAGGTTGAGTCATTATTATCATTCAGTTGATATGTATAGTCCAGTATTGCAGGTACTTCTTCAGATAAATAAGAAGGATTTGGAGAACATTACCTCTGATTTCCCCAACGAAGTTCTTTGTGTTAGTTGTCAGAGTACTGGTAAGGAATGATTTTTTCCTTCCAAATTTAACAGTATTTGTATTGATCTATAGAGATTGATACGACCTTAAAACAATAAGACGTATCGGTGGTTAAGAGAGTTTAAAATTAAATTCAATCACCTTTCTGGTAATTATATGTTAGGTAGAACTAGTTGGCCTTTGTAAGAATGCATCCTGCTCATCTCTGTTAGTTGCAAACAGTCATTTTCTTCAAACCGTTGTAATGGTCATTTCTATATTGTTATGATATTTTGTGAACCTTTACCTTCTTCTTAATTCCAAGTGGAGTAATCAGTCAACAAATCTGGGACTGTTCTTATTCGACGACTACAAACTATCTCACTTGGTCATGTATTAGCCCATAAATTTGAGTGAAATCAAAAACTGAGTTAATATCAGTGGACAATTTATAACAGTTCATTATTGTTTGAGTCACTCTTTCCCCTTTTTTGGGTGACGGTGCATAACAGTAAAACTGGAATTATGAAGTTCACTATTGCTTCTAGGAAACAATCTACATTTCTTGTGAGATAAACTAGAACCATTATCAGGTATTCCATGGGTTTGAATCATGTTTCGGTAGACTTGTAGTGCTAATTAACACTTGTAACAGGCAACACTTGCTGTAGAAGTCTACGAGTATCAACATAAACTTATTTGAATGGGACTAAAATACCAAAAAAGCATATCTAGACCGTAAGAACTTTCAGTTAATTAAATATGTACATAAAATAATGTTTTAATACCTAAAACCGCTGTACGAAATAAAAACATTCTAGATACCTAAAGGGTTTTTTATGTAATAGTTTATTTGTGATTAGTAAATATATTTAAATACGTTTTTGAAAACTGGTTGAATCTTTGATCAAAAATACGTCTATGTAAAAAACTGTTCTGCTTATCTAAGTCCATTACTACTTGGTCGCTAAAATGAAGTTATGGTGATCATATAAAACAAGTTGTAGTCCGATCTTAGTATTTATTTTACTGAATTGTTCATATGATAAGCACAAACAAAATTAAATGTCTATCGTTCTGCTTAAGTTGGTACATCTGTAGGATTAGTACAATGTCATAGTAAAAGTAATAGTTATTAATTTATGATTTCAAAATGCGATTACCGTCTGAACTGAAATGAACAATTTTTATTTCAAACACACACTTTTCTGTGAGTTCCACATTTTAGGCAACAATTAACCGAGTAATTATCTTGGGGCTGCGTTCCACCGTTTCCCGGTCAAACAATCCAACCGGATTCCTGTCCAAGGCACGGGCCTCCGGCATCCATCGGGTCCGGAACCGACACAAAAACTCTAAATGCTTCAAATAGTGTTCTTTCCCGTCTGAATGCGCGGTCAGCGACCTTGGTCACGCACACGCCACCTCGAGAATATGTTTGATACGTGCGAGTAATATAGATGTATTACCATACACTGGACAGAGAACTAACACCTCTGTAAATTACAAAACCGATAAAATTGAGATTCCATTAGAAAGGCCAGCACTTTACAAGCTGCCCCACGTACTGGCGAGTCTGTTCAGTGAGCGAGCATTAACGAAGCTCTAACAAGTAATAAAACGCGCCATTTCATCTCTGAGTTTGCGGAAATTTAATTTGCTCAGCAACTAACTACTGTGGACTTGAGCTGTAGTTATCACCGCTCTCTCCGGATACATAAAAAGAGGTGTAGCAAGTGTACAAACTCCCATATTAATGTGAGGATCTTTCTTTTCATTAACTACACCTCATTGTGCTACTGGGCAGAGTACGATAAGCGGACCCGGTTTTTTATATCGATTAGTACAATCATCGATACTTAAAATTCCTTTATCGAATATGAGTGTATAATTCATATCAACAAATCTATAGACATAATCACAATCATGTTTTAAATAAATTAAAATAGCTAATATAATGCACATAGTGATAAATGAGCTAAAACGACAAAATAACGATTAGAACTGGAAATAGGAAAAACTCATAAATAATAATGCCTCGATAACAACATAAAAAATGTATAACAGGAAATATACGAAATATGCGTAATTATTGATGTGTTTTCTCGTGTATAGCAATGATTAACCGTTTTCAAGAAGTTATTAAAGCATATTCTTTATAAAATCAGCTGATATGCCGCTGTGTAACTTCTGTTTCATGATCCTCCACGAGCTTTCGACTGTCTGTTATTATCTATAAAATAAAATACATGTATTATATGAAAGTGTTTATAGTTTATACAAATTAGTTATTGTTCAAAAATTAGTATCGGTTAGTTATATCGAAGGGTATAATTAAGTAATACAGTTTGTCAATATCGATATAAAAAACCAGACCCGCTTATCGTACCCAACCCGTGCTACTTTTAACTTGTACAGCGTGTCGTTACGTAAACATTTATTACACAACTATGAATCCGGCTTCGAGGAGGCTGGGAAGTAATTGTCTATGATCGTCTGACAGGCGGACAACACGGTGATATTGATCTAGGTGAGAAATTGAAATGCATTAGTAGAAACAGCCGCGAGCATAACAACGTAATGAATCGTGGGAATAGGCCAGGATTTATATGTTTATGCTAACTTGTTTACAAACCTGGGATAGTAGAATTTAGAAGATTACTTACTCACTTTGTCCTGCATAAATGGAAGGTGATCAAAACCCCTATCATAACTTAAAAACGGTTAAAATAGAAAATCTAAACTTGACGAACGACTAGGCCTACATTTTGAAGTAGCGAATAATTTTGAAGATTGCATTCTCCTACACGAAAATTACCAAGAAAGATCGTCGCCGACTCAATGCCTTCAAGAGAGTCACTCGTTCTTCATAATTAATTGATTTTCTTTGCTTCACAAAGTTTTATCTAAAAAAGTAAAAATTCTAGTTTTTATACTAAGTTTGACACATATTGAATTTTCTTCGAATATACTGAGATGCAAAGAATGATATACAATAGTTATTTAAAAGTTAAAATGGACGGAAACGAATAAATTTACTTTGAGGTTAAAACCTCAACAGTGATAACAACTAGAATATCCAAGATCAAAGTATTATCTCTAGAAAACCTGTATGCTGGCTTGGTGAGCGTAATTCTCATGCACGGTGTAAGGCGACTTCTTTATCAGTATTTTAATTATAACATTTTGAAATAAATATTCAAAATAAAAAATAATGTTCAATCTACAATAAACTTCATATAAAACGTTGATGAATTTTTCTTGGAATCTGAAATTGTGTTGCCTCTAGAGTACCTTAGAATTACATTAACGCTACAATAATGTACCTAACAACTACCATACTTACTTAGAATTAAATCGAGTAATTGGTTTAGGAACAACTGTAATTTAAATATCTAATATGGAAATCAAGCATATTGAGTAGATATGTAGGTATTTTTACTAGTTTTATAATAATACTTGATATTGTAAATAGAAATAACTCCTATGCCTTTTGACATTAAGTCACATTTAGATTTGGAACAGCAGGCAACATGTTGTGTTTCTTTAAAAAACGGTTCCTATTTTTAAATTCAATGTAAAACTATATCCTCAAAACTGTTTTTTTTTTCTTTTTTTGGTTAGTAGCACTTTTTTAGTGCACATATATAATTTTAGAATACATACAGGTATACTAGAAATTGTTTTGCGTAGTAAGGCAAAAAAATTGTTGTAATTGTGAATAATACAATGATTGTTCTTACCTCCAGCTACTAGGAATTTAAACGTATTACGTATACGAAGAAATACCTAATTAGCTGATAATACAATTTTCATGAATTTAATTAGTTATTTCAAATATTATTATGTGTGTTTTTATACAATACGAATGTTACTTGTATGAAGGATTGCTAATTAAGGTGCAACAACTTCAAACCTGTACATCTATCATTTTCCTTGTATCAATATCATAGAGTCATGAAGAACTTCCAATAGCCAAAAAAATAAAAATAATAATATATGTAATAGAATAATAAGTGAATACTAAACCTACTGGTGCCCCAGTGTTATGCAATGAAACATAAAAACACTGACTTTCCCATAGATATTTAGTAACTCTGTGACATCCTTGTTAATTCTAGACAAAGGAGTGCTGGAATGGAACAAATTTAGTTGAGCAATCACAGTAACCTGCATATCGACTGAAGCCGGCACCGGCACAGCCGGCAGCAGTAACAGTGGCGGGTGACGTACAGTACTTGTACGGGTATCCGTAACATGCGGGTAATCGGCACCAGGCCTTTGTCTACCCGCAACATCTGGGCCAAGTGATCGTTGATTAGCTGTAAAGTTGCCATTACATAATCCACCACGACAGGTACTGGATTCCGTACCGTCGGTCTCTTGTTTTTAACTGTTTATTAGTACACATAAACGCACCTTAGTAGCAAAACGTGCTATGTAACATTTGCTATGTATAGCATTTTTGTGAAAGGTACGTGTTAGATATAACAACTCTGCTTCCAATATCGGAAATGTCTCGGAGAAAAAGCGCTCGCGGCTGTGATAACTGTGATACTGGCCAATCAGAAGAGGGAACCTAGGTTTTGGATTAGACCATCGCTTCCCGCAAAAGTGGGGTATAGTGGGACTGACTTGCTGAAAGATATCGGTGCTGATGATGATGGAAATGAACCTTCATTGAGATCTCAAATTCCATATGTGTAGGAAAAAAGACACTAAATTCAGAGATACCATTCCTGTACGCAAGAAGTTAGTCGTGACTTTAAGGTTTTTAGCAAGTGGGGATTCCTACGAAAAAGGTTAATGAAATTAATAATTCTGTCCCTGTCGCATACAACGTCACAACCTTTTTTTCTAAACAATCCAAAACAAGACAAAAAACAGTCCACAAACCAAGGACGTTGTTTGCGCTAGCCTGGCTTAAGATTAACTGACACAAAATGTACATGTTGCAAATGCTAGACGAAAATACTGCGTAAAAATTCCTACATCTAGCAAAAGTTAGATGTAGCACGGGTCTCTTTTGATCTTTGCCGACTCTGAATGGATAGCAGAAGTTGTGCTAAATGTAACAGAATCTGCTAGATTTAGCATGTTATATGTGGCACTAAGATATTCTATTTGTAGTAAATGGTATATAACTATTTGCTAAATGTTACTTGTAGCACGTTCTGCTATTAGTAATTTGTGCTAGATGTAACATTTAGCCGGTTTCGCTACATAGTGTAAACTCGCCTTATCGTAGCAGTGGCGAGAAGGGTTGAATCAAAGTGAATGTTGAGTTTAGCTTCAGTTCGCCTTCCTTTTAGTACAGCGTATGGAATCTGACGGTATCACAGACTTGACTCCTGGAGCCTGGAGTAATGTTCGTTTCAAGATATCCAAACAAAAAAAAGTCACGAAGAAACAATGTAACATTTTATTAAAATCAATACTTAAGAGAAAGCATAGAAAGTTAAATGAAACGTTAACCTGTTAAAAGTATAATATAAGCAATTTTTATGGGACTGTTCAATTTTTTATTTTATTTTATTTTACCGTTTAAATTAATAATTTCTTTCATATAGGTTGCTCCTAACAAGAAAATTACATTCATTCAAAAATGTTAAAGGCTTTTTTTAGCAAAATGTTGTTATTACCTATTTAACCCCACTGTTTTACTGCAAAAGTTTTATTATTCCTAAAAACACGTATGAATTTTCCAAAATCCTAGTTACATTATATAATCTTTGCATAAACCTTGTTGTAGTCTGGGTATTTTAACCATAAATTACTACTTCTTAAGGAATTAAAGCTGAAACTACTGTGTGAAATTATAAGGATTATTTATTCTTCTCGTGAGGGATGTAGTTGTATGGACGAAAAAATGTATTCAGTAACATATCCGACATGGGTAAACCATGGTCTTTAACAAACAGTAAAAAGAAACCTGATGATGGATTCTTCGAATCCGGAAATGTACATTGTTCCGATAAAATCTACAAAAGTGTTTGTATTATTGTTTACTCAGTAAAAAGGAAACTGTCATTCACCCGAATCAATTTAAAAAATAAAGTATCTATTAACAGGGTTGATAAAGAACTGATGGTCATACCTTTACTAAATTGAGAATTCGATGAATAGAAGGAAGGGAAAAGGTTCCAAGAAGCAATACAACGCTGGTGGTAAACACTCTCTCTCCTATAAATCAATTACAATGAATACTTTTCAAAGAACGTCTGAGAGATTATTGAGTTGGACGAAAATCTATACCAATTATACGGTGTTGTATAAACTTAATTTATTAGTTTTTATCACTGTTTCAATAGTCAGATTAAATTCTCTTTAGTCATTCTTTTAAGGTTGAACTTTCTTATCAATAGTCAATCCTTAAATGCATGGAGGTGTAAAGTAATATCACACGACTGCTCTTTATTTTGTTATATAGTTTGCAAAAAAAGACTTTACAATCTAATACGGTAACACTAACGTTTTTACAATTATACAAAAATTAAAATTTCCAATTAATTTTCAATGAGGAAAATATTTGTTGTCAAAGAATTAAGATCTGCTTTCTTAATATTTTCTCTTCGTCACCATACATACAGACATAATTACATTGTATTACGCAAATAAAAAAAAAAAAATTATTTTTGGAACAAATAAGAAATTCCTATTTTTAATTATCAACTCGCAGTCCACATCATCGAAAGTGGCAAAGCCATTCAATTATTATTTATAATTTAAAATTTAATTGGATTTGACTTCATCAATGTACTGACGAATATTTGAAATTTGAGGTAGGTTTTATGGAAAGTTTTAAGGAAAGTTCGTGAAAATATATGATCGCATGTAAAATAATTTTGTTCGATTCACAATATCAAAACCAACAAAACTAGTTCTCCAAAACTGTTATTCGGTGGATGTCTATACAGGTTGTCTTGGTTATTCATTAACCTTCCTCTAGGCCACGTCTTCAGAAGTATAATATTTTTTGAGACTATTCATTATTTGACATTTGATTGTTTTTCACTTCAAGATATTTTCATTAAGTTGAACGTTAACGGAAAACGCTAATGTTTGAGCGGACGCGGACGTTTGAATGTGGCAAGCCGCCGCATAGTCATCTTCTATACAGTATATTAACTATCAATTAATCATCTAACTCGACATAATAGCATACAGTTAGATGGACCTGCCGCAAACATATTCTCCCTATAATCACGCCAATCACTGACTGACCTTTACTGTCATTGTTAAAGACTACATCTCTACTTTTATGACTTTTACAAAAGTACAATTTCCATAGTTGAATATTAAGGAAGGGGGTAAGGGTGATAAAACACCCCCTCTCAATTTCTCTAAATATCTGTAATATATTAGTTTAACAACAATTTGTTTTAAATACACCAGTTAAATGTTTGAATTTGAATTAGGTCTATCTCATTTATTTCAATTTATACTTATTTACATTCATTCCACACCCACCGGTGTGGTGTGCTTTTTAATGCATTCATTCCCTCCAAAGGCAAGTTCTAGGTACGCCACTGACTACTGGTAAACTAACTATATTTCCAAAAACTGTCGATTTATTTTATACGAACATTACCTATTGAAGTAAAGAATAAATCTTTTTGACATTCTAGTCTTGGGTACGTGTCACGCAGACTCTGCACTCCACTGTTAATATTACTGTCGCGCTTGGAAAGAATAACATTCTGGAAGGAAAACTGCCAGACAAATTGTACAATATCACTCTTACAATCAGTCGGGGCTGGGACAGGGGTGAAACAGGATAAGTTCAGTTTAATACATCCCCCGCCCACCCTCCTCCATAGCAACCGCAGTCGCTACAACTGACTCGCTTCGGCCTCGACTAAACAGCTTTTATTGCGATTCTGGTTCACCCTCGCGCCTTGTGTAGTGCTACACATCCGCCCCCATACAGCCCCTCCGTTCACATTCACTGTGGGACAAATAACACTTGACTCAGTGGATTCTTGTACACCGGTGGCTATAAAAATACGCTGAAACCAAACAACAGGGCGTGTACACACACTTAGAGTGAACAGCATCGTACTTTTGTAGAAATAAGCATAGAATTACTATACGTAACTTGCAACAATGTTTCTAAGTGTAGGCATAGATGTGTAGGCATACAGCACATAGAATTAGTATGCCTCTATTCGTCATATCTATTGAAAACTTTTCCCGTTTTATAAATATATTGGGGAAATCGTACATTGCGCAGATAACCGGGGCCAGCCGGCTCGTCCTGGCGTCCAGGACATTGCCGAATGTTGTTGACATGTGTGAGTAATTAGGTGAGCGTTAGCGAAGGGGCTGGAAAAAGTTCTTTTCTGTCTGGCTGTTTCGAGAAAGAACTTAACTCTCGACTTGAAATGTTTACATTGGTCTTACGGTTTACCATGGTCGCTACGAGAAAATCGCAGAGTAAATAAATTTGTAAGCAATCTGAGTACAATCATACGACATTTTAACATGTGACGTAGTACCTATACGAAAGTTGTATCGAGGAAAATATTATCTCTAACTTAATATTAAACTTTTCATTAAACTTCAATTTCTACATAACTGACAATGATTTATATGATGCTACAAGTCCATCCATAGGCGTCACTCAGTAGGCTAGAACAATTGCTCTTTTGTCTGACTGAGGGATGTTAAAATGTCCTTCCTATATGATTGTCTGTCTGGACGATAGACTGGAAAATTGGCAAGCAACCAAAGGAAAGCCAGTTACACAAGTGGTTTGGCGTACTCCTAGGTTGTTGCATAAGCTACTGTGCTTTTATATTTATATAATGCTAAGTAAAGAAATTTTAATACTTACTTTGTTTATTTTGATTTAAACGCAGGTTAAATTTAAGAAAATCATTTGGTCCTAACTTTGCCAGTTGTCAACTTTCCCAATCATATTGGGTAACAAAGAAAGTAACTATATGAGATAACATAGAACATAACGAAACCCCAAGATTCCTTTAAAATAATGTATTTTCATCTCATTTCGTGTTTACGTATATTTAGTAATAAAAATATATGAACTAGCAAATACATGCAACGATCGTACAGAACAAAGCAAGTAATAAAAGTAACCGAAAGCAACTTAAGTAAATATTCCCGGAGGATTGTACTCCCTGAGACGAGTAGACGCGCAGTGTAGTGTCGAGTTACATTGTTACTTCCTTGCTCGCTGCCAATCTTACCAATCTTCTCACTGCTCGTTAGGAGTATTGATAGTCAGGTGGTTTTTGCAGTTTAGTGTCGAGTTACGTTGTTACTTCCTTGATCCCTGTGAAACAGTGAGCTATAGTTTCGTACCAATCTCTTCACTGCTCCTTATGAGTAATGATAATCAGATGATTTGTGCAGTATAGTGTCGAGTTACGTTGTTACTTCCTTGCTCACTGTGAAACAGTGAGCTATAGTTTCGTACCAATCTCTTCACTGCTCCTTATGAGCAATGATAATCAGATGATGCTGATTTGTGAGTAATGATACAGATTAGTGCATTATAGTTTTACGTTACTTCCTTACTCCCTGTGAAACAGTGAGCTATAGGTTTCTTACCAATCTCTTCACTGCTCGTTGTGAGTAATGATAATCAGATGATTTGTGCAGTATAGTGTCGAGCTACGTTGTTACTTCCTCGCTCCCTGTGAAACAGTGAGCTATAGGTTTCTTACCAATCTCTTCACTGCTCCTTGTGAGTAATGATAACCAGATTATTTGTGCATTATAGTGTCGAGTTACGTTTTACTTCCTTGCTCCCTGTGAAACAGTGAGCTATAGTTTCTTACCAATCTCTTCACTGCTCGTTGTGAGTAATGATAATCAGATGATTTGTGCAGTATAGTGTCGAGTTACGTTGTTACTTCCTTGCTCCCTGTGAAACAGTGAGCTATAGTTTCTTACCAATCTCTTCACTGCTCCTTCTGAGTAATGATAATCAGATGATTTGTGTAGTATAGTGTCGAGTTACGTTGTTACTTCCTTACTCCCTGTGAAACACTGAGCTATAGTTTCTTACCAATCTCCTCACTGCTCGTTGAGAGTAATGATAGCCAGGTGATTTGTGCATTGTAGTGATCAGTTATATTATTACTTCCTAGCTCGCTACGAGACAGTAATCTATAATTTTGTATCAATCTCTTCACTGCTAAAATATTTGAATCCCTAACTGAAAATATATTAGCATTACCAATTTACTATATTTTTTTGCTACACAATAATTATATTAAACTGAAAAGTAATAATAATCACTTCAACATTAGGTTATTTTGCTCGTATTTATGCATAAAGTTTATTATTTATTTCTCTTTGTTACAACAACATTATTACGATCATGGCTGTATATCGTTTAATGTAATGATCTGTTAACAATATTTTGTTACCTATAACAGACTACGGAGTGTTTCAAAAGTATCTTACAGTACAAATGATAACCTTGTTACTACTTTGAATTTAACACAAAAGATAAGCAGACACTGAACGTGACGGAAACAAAACTATTTTAGCTACAAGCGGTTCAATTACACGGTTTAACACGTTCAGTTATACAATAACTGTTACTAGAAAACAATTTCTCAAGGACAGCTTAATTATGACAGTGAAATTATCCATATGTTGCATAGTTTTGTAAACTTCAGCTACCATTTTAATATATGACGCAATGTTTATGATTTATTAAACTGTACTGAGTACACCTGGAATTTAGTGTTTGTTAAATGATAACATGCTCCAATAATTTACAGTGTATTGTATTAGGGGTAAACCACAAAAAAATGGATCATTCGGGAATTCTTAAAGACAGATCAATCAAATTCACCCTCGACTCCTGATGCAAGAAAGAGACAGGCCATAGAGAAATTATCTCCGACGAATTGTTCAATTCTTGGAGCGATCGTGAGCCACCTGCCGCTATCGAATGATGGGCCGACAAAGGGAGGCAGAGCGGGTGAGGGCGAGGGTGAAGGGATGATGATACAGATACAGCCCTCTCCATCGCTCCGACAGACAGGCTGCACAATACTCGGTTACAATCGATATATCATCCCCTCACAGATCAACCCTTCTGCCACAAACAGGCAGGCTCTCCTCCTCGCCGTCACTCCATGATCACTGCTCAGTCATTCTCGTCTCATCCACTATTTCTAGACACGGGTCACTTAAAGTTCGCAGATTACGTCATCAAGCTCCATTCATGAAGAATGCAGGCAATATCACTTTCTACGAAGATGTGAGTTTGTAAGTCCATTATACCACTTTCAAAACTTTATTGTAGATCATTACGGGTGATAAAAAATTAAAACTGTTGAAAGTTATGTACACATAACAATAACTAAAAGTTCTTTAATATCCAACAGAGAAAATCATTTACGATGGAATAACAATTAGCTATAATTTCAGTTTCAAAGACAGGCGGAATGGTTAAAACATTCATTTAGCTAGATAAAACATACAAGTATTTTTTTTATTTTAGGAGAGACAGATCCCCTTTTAAGCCTTATTTACTCGTCACCATAGACCATTGGCCTGAGCGAGAATCGTATCAAACAGAATAATAGGAGGAGTCGATAAGGTCGAGAGTACTAAAACAAGTGTTAAGGTCACAGACAGGATTTGAACCTGCACTATGTAGCTCAGACCTAAGTCCAACGTCTTATAACGTTGACACCATTCTATTGTCAAATAGCTTCCAAACTGGTTTTGTGCTGTGATGAATATTATTGCAACACTGCATTATATTTTTCTTATTCGGATTTTTGGAGGATTCCAACTGAAAATGTAAAAGATATAAACGAATGGGTAATACCGACCTGAGTTTCCGTCACACCCAGCAGTTTGGCCATGTCGGCTCGCTCCGAGGAGGACAGGTACTTCTTGAGTTCGAACTGTCGCTCCAACTCGAAGATCTGACGGCCGGTGAAGGTGGTGCGAGCCTTCTTGCGCTTGCGGTCCCCGTCCGAGGAATGACCGTCACTCTCTGCACCACCCAGGCCCGGGCTGGCCAGCGGAGTCGTGGGTACGGGAGGCAGCACTGGAGGACTCGCCTTCCCAATCACTGGCTCCTTCTTGCTCTTCTTCTTTGCCGGACTTCCATCTGGAAAATGAGACAGTTTCTATAGTTACGCTGAATATGATATCTTAGAAAACAGCTTCTACTGTTACGGAATGAAAGCACAGGAACCTCCTTTGTGACTTCCTACAATACACTTTATTGGATATCAAAGGACATACAAGTATCTTTGGATTTAGATTTGGACTTCTATTGATTTAAATTGGGATTAGAAACATCACGTTTTAATTAATTCTGTTTCGGCATTTGAACTTTGTGCAATGAGAAAACGTTAATCAGGAATCAGGAATCGCAAAAACTGACTTCCAATGAAGAAGAGTTCTCGTATTTAAAATGATTTGCCTGTGATGCCAGTTTTAAAATAGAAATCCTCTAACGTAAACGTGGTAATTACCGCTATTTTTATATTACCGAACGTTGTATACTTCAAAACATTTAACGTGTTCTGCAATTGAATGAAACTTGTAAAGCAAACACAACTTTACATCATTACCAGTGTTTAGAGATTTACCTGATCAAATGAAGAGTAATAGGCGCCGTGAATAGGCGCCAGTTAGTTCACAAACCACGACAAACATGCGAGGGTTAGAGGGCGGAAGAGCATTACCGGGGTGTAAACGGTTGAATCCAAGAGCAATAAAAGTTAAGTGATGGAGCGGGAGGAGAGGGGGTTGGGTGGGGTGTATTTTACAAGTCTCCCCTCGTGCGATCGCGAGTGTTGGGGATGATTTAGCGTCACGACAGAATTGTCGGCTTTCCTTTCATCGTATATTAAAATACCGACTAAAATAACTCTGCATGCAACAGCTGCTTGCTCGCTGCGGCTGTTTTATGATTAAATTTACCTTCAACGTTTCTTTGCTTAACTTTAATAGCATGAGGTGTACTATTTAAACAATGAATCCATTATTTTGTCTTATTTTCTTTCCCATTGTGTGTATTTGTTTTTCTTGTTTTGTTCAAGTGCACAGCTTCTCATAGTATGTGAAGGGATTTGAAACTAAATGATGTGAATGGACGATAACGACATTATAAGAAACAATTTCACGAGGACATCTGCAACAGTGAATCATGCGTGGGGGGATGAAGGAGTTGTGTGAAAGATGTTAAGGAGTACTGGCTACCGTCTCGTCCCGTACAGATGTGTGGAAAAGCCTGTTCTCTAAGTCGAAATGTGCCATGACAAGAGGCCGGGACATACCTGTACATGAGTATGAGATCAGAGGCAGAGACAGCTACAGAAGTGGGAGACACAGAACGGTAGCTTATGAGTAATTGCCTTCACAGGCTGGTGATCATTTAAGCAACACATTGCCAGATTCCATCAAAAGTGTCTCAATGCCTAATGCGTTAAAATTTGCTTCAAATTCCTTTTAGAATTAAAGGCATTTTATAAAGTCTGGGAATTTATTGCACACAACTGGGAAACCGATCATTAACATAACTGACACCAAAGTTGGAAGTTGGTAGAATTGACGTATAAATGGAACTGAATGAATGCAAAAACTGTATGTCTGAATGTATATTGTGGTATAAATGACTTTTAAACGTGAAGAATACAAACGAGAAGATCTAATAGATGGTTTTGTAAATTATGGATACGAAATCTCTAAAGAATTGCATGAAAACACTGGGATCCAATTACAGAAGAGAAGTGGATACGCCAGTAATAAAGTAAAACGATGAAATAAATATCTTACTGAGAAGGAGTGAAGTGAAGAAGGGCTAAGGAACACAACAATTATAGAAAAGAATTTATAAAAATGAAATGGCAAAAGCAGAAAACGTAAAAACTATTAATCAACTTTAGTACGGTAAAATTTCAATCGTTGGGCTCTTGACGATTTGCGTTTGTCTTCAGAAGAAGGATTTTTTCAATACGTATTATAAAAAGGTTCTAGTGCTTTATTGAGTAATAGCAATAGGTTCCGGAAAAGGATTAATCTGCTAACGAAGACTGAGAAAGGTTATAAGATTTGTGGACAGACGAGCAGGTCATTAATAGTGTTGAGCCATGAGCCGCAGCTACTGTAATGTAAGGCGATATGAGCTGTGGTGGCGGTGGCGGTGCGCGCGCCAGGCAGCAAGGTGAGGCGATAATGCTGAGCCGAGGTTCCCGGTACCGACACGATATACGATCCTTTGTTTATGCCAGGCACCGAGGTTAATGAGTGAGACCGTGATACATGACGCTAGTATGGCCACTAACTTGACACGCTGGCCACTAACGTCTTGGATTGATGGTAGGGAAATGGCTCGCCTCATGGTTATGATCGAGCGGATTAGCTAATTGATTCATTAGTTACGATCATCTAATACGTAATTAGAATGTGATCTGATGACAGTAATGGAAAGTGGTATGTATGGAACGGTTAAAGCAGTAAGAAGCGAGTATTGCTAAGTAGTTTATATATTTTAAAGCTATATTTGGGGAGTTTGGTGGATACTTATGTCAGGCTGTCCAGACAGGGGAAAACTCGCTTAAGATGAGAATTTATAAATTTAGAACTAATACATTCAGAGTAACATTTACTAACTCTAACTCTTTAGAAATGGATATCCGAATTGAATAAAGATCTCAATTTAGTTCACGGTTCTTTAAATTATAACACGTGTAAAACATTATCTGCTTAGTATCGGTATTAAACTTCGACAGATATTCCTATCTAAGTTAGTCGTTGTGAGTAATGTTAATTTTTATTAAATCAAGATGACTCACTTTCGAAATTGCAAAGGGTAAGTAATTGAAAATCTGTTTTATTTATCGTGTTATGTTCCAATAGTTTACGGAAAGGCGTTTGTTCTCCATTACCATCACTGACCAAAAATAATTATCAACAAATCCACGGACGACTATTTGGATTTTAAACACTTCTCTGAGGATTGAAGCCTATCCCACTAACTTTTCTGTAGTCTAATTCAGCGATGAGACCTGAGGGAATTCTCATTCCTGAGGCCCTGACCTGTTTGCAAGCGGACTTTCTAGATCCACTCAGAGATTGCTCATGATAGTGAAACCCAGTCCATTAGCGGGAACAGAACAGTTTGAGTCATACTGCCGCAGTCGTTTGCCGCGGCACTGCCCACTTCGTCACCGTACACTGTTCTGTCACTTCCACTTCCACGGGTGCCACGCAACAAGCTACACGACGTCATTTTAATGAAACGCGCTTCTTTGTGAAATTACCATGATCCGGCTTAACTTTACTTTTCTATTTTTAACTTAACCATGAATACCTTCTAAATTCTAAATTATTTTTTCCTCCTCTGTTCTTCCAAACTTCATTCATTTCGACCGAAACCTCATTGTCATTCTTCCACTCCTCTCCTTATCAGATTCAGAAAATTTCCTTTCACATATTCCTCCTCGGCTAGTAAATTTGTCACAATTTCTCAATAAGAGTAAATTTAAAAGTTTTCTTTCCTTGAACTTACAAATCATTGTTCTAATTCAACTTTCCTATTCCGAATAAAACCTTTTACACCCTACTTTTGTATTTGTGTTACGTCATTTTAAATAGGTCTTTATCGAGGTATAGATTTCATACTAACACTCTACCCAAAGACATAACGAAACAAATGGGACTGGTATTAATTTTAAAATCTATATATATGTAAAAGATGATCCAGAACGAAGTATCAAATCTTATACATCACTTAGAATTCTCCCAAACAACTCCATTCATATAATTATAAATTAATAGATTACGTTGTGGCATACTAACAAACTAATTTATACAAAATATGGTAGTTTGTAATTCTTAACTGCCTTATTCGAAATTATGAAATTCTTGAATGCGTACTATCTACCTCCAAATAATCCTTATTTTGCAAACCTATTTTCAAAGTATCGTATTGTCTGGCATGTTTGTTGTACTACGCTTTCGTGGAATTATGCCGATGCCTTTTCCAAGTTGCAGATATGTTTTCAAACACTACGTAGAACAATCGCTATCACCACGGTCTTCCGTGTTGTTTGAATAACATTAAACTCGTGATGAAATATTGTAGCAGTGACACACATGCGAGTGTATCGGTAGCGTGCGCTGGCTCCGGACACTCCCACTGCTCTCCGCCCCATGTTGATATATCGCGGCTCTGTCGCCGCTTATTGCGCTCTGGTCCCGTCCTCGCCTCGCCTCTCTCGCACAGCGCCGCGTCTAATTATTCGTGCGCCTTCTCTATGGCCCGGGTAATCCGTCTGTTGGAACGCGATCAATCATTCTCGTCTTGTGCTTCGGTTAAAAATGTACTACTCTCCTATTTCTGTGCAGGGCTTTGTTCTTTCTCGACAAAACCCATTGAATCCATTCCTTCATTACATCTGAATTACAGCACGGCGTTAACATTTTTATTACCAGATTCTAATTTCTTATTGAGGGCGTTTAGTTTTGTAATTTTAGGTTTCATTGCCTTTCCTCCAACACGCTATACAAAACAGCAACTTTTAAATAAGAATTCAAATGGTAACTTTACTACGTAGCAAGATTACTTTGTAAACGTAAATTCATTGCTAACATATTATGCATCTCCTGCTAATCGTATGGTAAAAGATTATCATTTCTTACAGTGAAGCAGCTTTTTATTAAACACTATAACATTTTAGGTAAATGGGAAATTAAATATGTTTAAGACGCAGGAGAAGAATTTTGTGACAATCGAGAGGAATGGCGGCATCGATCCAGCCTCGTGCAATCAACTTCTTGGTGACTAAGTGACTTTTTATCTTTTGATACATACACAAATGATGATTTACTGAACTAGTGGGATTCTTGGCGTATTACCTTTTACAACAGTGGAGATACATATAATGTAAACAGCAATGCTATTTAGCGTCATCCAATTTGACGACTGAACTCTAGCAACGTGCAGAAAGCTACTTGAGAAATCCAGCGCAACCAATATAATAGCACTTTAGCGCTATCTTGGCAATCAAGAGAAACCTATTCGGCGGGAGCTAAGAAATTAAACAACGCTCCTTTCTATAGTTACTTGTTAATATACTATTTTCTCTAGATTGTACTTAGTAGTTCTAAGTCCAAGTTTTTGGAGGATTCCCTGCGATAAGCCATATTCTCTGCTGTCTATCAATCCGATTGTAGATTTCGAGGTGGATGAACACAATTTGAAAAGCATACATTGGTATGCTACAGTATATGAATTTCAAAAACATCAATGTCAACACTTTCAGACCGATGCTTACATTTTTCGAACCGATTTCTTAAATGGCTCCTGTTTTCTCTACTCCACAAGTCATTATTAACTAATGGGATTAGTTGACATTTGAAAAATAGAAAACAGAATACTCTCGATAATTCTGAGCATTTTCAAGTTCTAAATAAATGTTGAAACGTTTCACTGGCTTGGAAACGGATAAACCAGAAATTCTCCCCATGTTTAACCGCTCGGGCCAAACTCTTGACAGAAATAAATGGAGGAAATTTCTTAACGGCCCAGTTTAGCAGCCCTAGGGACTATTAGACCCTCTATTAACCCAAGAGCTCGGGATCTGGCTGTAAATGTGGCGGCGAATGGCGTGCGGGCTTTTATGGCCAGAGGCAGTTATTTTTTGTTTAGCCGTCTTAAGTGTCGGGACCTTTTGATTTTCCTCCGTTGCTTTCTGGTTGCAAGGAAGCGAGCTTTTGACTTCAGTTGGCGATTCAAAACGCAAATAATTACTACAATACTGAGTTACAAGAAGTTACCTGGTTGATATCATTACGATATCAGTAAAACTATAATTTATCAGTTATTTTTATTACCACTTTAGTGACTTGAGAAGCCTCGGCATCCCTCGTTTCAATGTTGTGTGAGAGATTTTGGAAATTACGAGTATCAAAATTAGTTTCATATTTTTACATATTTTTGATCTTATCAAACTTATCCATAATATATAATTGATATTACGGAGGATGAATGTGAATGTTACAAGGTGTACGTATATAATTACTATCTAAAGCCTCTCTACCTCCAAAGGTTATTAATTTCATAAATTACCTCCTCTTCAAAAAGCTATCGCAAAGTCAACTCTAGCATGTTCATCATTATTGCAAATGAGAAAGTTAGTTCTCACCTAGTAAAAGAGCTTGGCCACTTGTAGTTTTCCGGACGATTCCGAACCGTAAGACCATCAGAAGTGGGCAGACACACATTACTCTAATTGCCAACAGAAGGCAGGCACACTCGGTTTTATTTATTTATGACAAGTGGTCCATTAGAAGGCCATGTGCAAAAGCTCAGCGGGAGACGCTCAGAGAGCCGGAGGGCGGGGAGGGGAGGGGATCACATATGACATCACGTCACTCACGTCAGCTACGGTGATTTCATCTCCTTTGTCTCTCTCCTCGTTCTCGCCCTCTCTCTCGCTCCATCCCACTTCAAACACATGCCTGCCCCTGTCATTTGGCCCATTTAGCTGATGCTTTTAGTTGATTGCTTTGTTTGCATGTGCTTTATTAGCATGGCTCTTTCCACACCAGCAGCGCAGTTTATAGGTAAAGCCGTCCAGTAATAGACTCGTACGGTGCTATCTGCTGTTTAAACGATTGTAATGTAGTAGCAAATGCAATAGGTGATGTAAAATTTAATGTTGTAGCTTTTAAATTATTTTTGTTGTAATTTTTAGTAATTACCTGATACAACGGAGTGTCAAAGGATCAGACGGAACGCAAAGAAAGTCTTCACTGAACTGACTGTAACTTTACCAGCATTAGTGAAAATTAATGATCGAGTCCGAAATGTTGTGGAAAGCTTCTTGCTTTGCGGTACAAAATTGTATGCGACTGACTGGCTGTAGCGATTACATGTCCTGACTAACATAACTTCTGAAACATAAATTAACTGTAACTTTTACCTCAAAATCAAGAGTTTTTCTTTGAAACTACCAGGAGCAGTTTATATCTAGAGTAAAGCCACAAACGAACAGACAGACAGGAAACGACATCATTTTAAGAAGATACTTTAAGATTGAAGGTGTATTTTTTTAGTGGTTAAGCAATTTTTTGGGCTAGCCAATCACGAAACTCACCGATTTTTACAATTCCCTGCCATCCGAACTATAGTACACAGTTATACGTATTACTGAGTAAATAATAATAATAATAGTCCATAAATGAAAAGGAATTTACTTGAAAATATTAACCTTGTTATGCTGTATTCAGGGTTATAGTACCTCCATAATTTACTGTGATTTATATGCACCGCGCTTGGCTTTGTTCTAATAATAAAACATGACGTTAGTGCCAAATGCTTATACCATTGGCGGCTATTGTAGCGCCCCGAAAAACGTCCGTCATCGCCTGATTATCAATCCGACAACAACAATGACACCGTCGTGGTCAATCCTATTACCATTAGAAGGTCCTTGATTTCGAGAGTCACAGGACTAATCGGTCTACGCGACCTCTCAATTAGGAGTAATTTAATGAATCGTCCATGAAACAATGAAATAATTGATGGAATGACGACGCTACGGAATTGTGAGTCAACATTGTTAGCCGGCATTGTAAGGATGCGAGCAATTACATGCCACGCGCCCGCGCCTACAGACCCGGCCTACGACCTATTGTTACCCCGCAGTCAACACGCCCTTCCCTTCCCAGCTGTCCACTTTGGCCGAAAAATTACTTGGTGCGTGCCCAAAACCCGTTATGTGTTGCTTTTGCTGTCAAGACGTGTAAAAGAGGCGCCAACGCAAATGTGGTTGTAAATTCAAAGCATAAAAAAGTTTAGCAAAACTACAGACCTATTTCTTTATTACCGATTTAAATAAAATTCCTAAAAAGAAGCACTAAACTTTCAAACTCTATACATGTGCAAATAATTTGTTTCTAGATAATGTTTTGCATAAAAACACAAAAAAATAATGTAATAAGTTATTTCCGGTTATAGTTTTTCACCTCAGAGACGCAACTACTTGCTCGGGCTTGGCCGGCCGCCAAACAACACTGCTTTCTGAGCCGAGACCGCTATAGAGATCTTCAGATTATCTCTTTACTGTCCATCATTAACCCGGTCAGTCCCACTCATCTAAATCATGTTTTCCCTTCCTGGCTCCTCGTTTTGATGACACGGAAATAACACTTAGCGACGTCCACATGGCCTCAATTCATCTTCTTACATCTACATGAACTATGGAATCTTTGTCAATCAAATGTTCAGTGTTTTATCTTTATGATGATTTTCAATTCCACTAGAGACGCAATTGTAAAAGTGAAGAATATTAGGCTTTTAAAAGAATTCAATGTAGAACAATTGGTTTTTAATCATATGTAGTGTTTAGGGTATGACTTTTACGGGATATAAATGAAAGATGACTGAAGAGATTGGAAAATGTTACATATAGATAAAACATCATTACATTTCAGTCACATTAAAATAATGTTGCTTTAATATTAATTCGTATAGCCTTCAGACTGACAAATTCATACTCTTTGTTTTCTGTTCTTTTTTCTAGATCCTAGTTACATTGTTCACAATTACTTACTAATAAACATTTACCTGTCCATAGCAATGCTAACTAAATGGGCTGTGACTCAGAAATCAAAGAAATCTACAAAAACTGAAGTAACATCTCATACCAAGCCAATTTTATTACTTCGTAAACAAAAATACGATCCACAATTTTATATCAGGCAATTTTATTACTGCGTAAAACACAATATTATGCAGCCAGAATAATTTTTGTAAATGAGAAAACTGTACAATCTAGAATGAAAACTTCTATACGGTACCTAAAATTTCATAATCCTCTAGTTTACTCACTTCAATATCATATCAGTTGGTTTTAACAGTATTTATAACATATCTTTTATTGTTACTGCAATGCAACATAACAATTTAGATTCAATTGGTTAATGGTTTTAGTGTATATACATGAATATTAAGAGGTTTTAATGTTAATCTTAAAAATTTAGAGTAAGAGTATTACTATTTAACGCACGGAAAATAAAAAATATAGTTACAGTAAAAACAAATTGAAATACATTTAGTATAATCAGTACAATCCCGTATTTTAATGTAGGTTTGGGGAATTAACTGCTTTAGACGTGCAGATTCGAGAAGTGCGTTGCGCAAGGCGGTCGGTAACAGCGGTCGTAAATTAAAACGAACGACTTATGAGCCATAAATACAAGTACTCACTCTCAGCCATCTAGACCCGACACTGGCATTCTGTGAGAATCAAGGGTTAAGTTCACACCATGTGTCCCTTGCACGGAGAGAATACACGAGTCAAGCCTACACCATGTTCCGGCCACGGCGGGGCACACGGGTCACGCCAACACCATGTGTGCTTTGCATGGAGGGAGTACACGGGTCACGTCCACGCCATGTGCCGGCCACGGTGAGAGTACACGGGTCACGTCTAAACCATGTGCCGGCCACGGAGGCGGAACACGAGTCGCGTCTACACCATGTGTTCTTTGCACGGAGGCAGTACACGGGTCACGCCTCCACCATGTGCCGGCCACGGAGGCAGAACACGAGTCGCGTCTACACCATGTGTTCTTTGCACGGAGGCAGTACACGGGTCACGTCCACGCCATGTGCCGGCCACGGTGAGAGTACACGGGTCACGTCTAAATCATGTGCCGGCCACGGAGGCAGAACACGAGTCGCGTCTACACCATGTGTTCTTTGCACGGAGGCAGTACACGGGTCACGCCTACACCATGTGCCGGCCACGGAGGCAGAACACGGGTCACACGTCTACACATACGTCCGTTGCACAGAGGGAATACACAGGCCACAGGCCACGTCCACACCATGTACTTGAGCACGGTGGAAGTACACGGGTCACGCCTACACCATGTGCCGGCCACGGAGGCAGAACACGGGTCACGTCTACACATACGTCCGTTGCACAGAGGGAATACACAGGCCACGTCCACACCATGTACTTGAGCACGGTGGAAGTACACGGGTCACGTCAACACCACGTGCTAGGGAGTGGTTGGAGTACACGAGGCACGGAATCTGGGTTCCCTATGGTTCCTTATATGTCAACTCTTGATTGCACCTTGAGATTGAAAAAAAGTCACAAAGTGGGTACATGTGTACATTTACTGGACGTAAAAAATTTACTACGAACAACTAAGAAAGTAAATCACTTTTTTGTTTAATATAACGCCTTCAGAGGACTTGTTATATGTTCCTCTATTCCAACACGTTTACACATCTTGTGTGATGTTTTAAAAGAAAATTGAATTTCACAGAACACACGTGGTTTAATCAATGAAAAACTACCAAAAGCCCCTGCAACAAAAATATTATACTGGGTGCTTCAGACCACCTGTGCAGTATCTATAGCAGCCAAAAAACCGAGCAGCATAACAGTGGTCACTTTGAACATCTTTAACTAAGATATTCTCCAGCGTGTTATTCCTTTTGTAACTATTAGTTTTACATTTTTAAGGCATGTTATTTGGTGGAACAAAATTCTCAATAACTAACATAGTAAAATAATTTTTTTAAGAGCAATTATTAAACGGTGCTAAATATAAAAATGCTTGTCTTTAATAGGATTTTAAATGGTGTACTTTTTAACATAGGCTAGTATTTTACATTTTTGGCGTCTTGGCTCCAAGAAATTTAGTAACCTCTATTAGCCAAAACTACCATAGCTGTGGTGAAATCAACATCAGATTGACAGTCACTACATCATTGGTGGGATAGTATTAGCTAACTTCGGTGGAATTGAGTAAACCCCGTTAGCCAAAACTAACATATCTATAGTGAAATCAACGTCAGATTGACAGTCACTATATCATTGGTGGGATAGTATTAGCTAACCGGTGAAATTGAGTAAACCCCGTTAGCCAAAACTAACATATCTATAGTGATATCAACGTCAGATTGACAGTCACTATATCATTGGTGGGATAGTATTAGCTAACCGGTGGAATTGAGTAAACCCCGTTAGCCAAAACTAACATATCTATAGTGATATCAACGTCAGATTGACAGTCACTATATCATTGGTGGGATAGTATTAGCTAACTTCGGTGGAATTGAGTAAACCCCGTTAGCCAAAACTAACATATGTATAGTGAAATCAACGTCAGATTGACAGTCACTATATCATTGGTGGGATAGTATTAGCTAACCGGTGAAATTGAGTAAACCCCGTTAGCCAAAACTAACATATCTATAGTGAAATTAACGTCAGATTGACAGTCACTATATCATTGGTGGGATAGTATTAGCTAACCGGTGAATTGAGTAAACCCCGTTAGCCAAAACTAACATATCTATAGTGAAATCAACGTCAGATTGACAGTCACTATATCATTGGTGGGATAGTATTAGCTAACCGGTGGAATTGAGGAAACCCCGTTAGCCAAAACTAATATATCTACGTATAGTGAAATCAACATCAGACTGGCAGTCACTATATCATTGGTGGGATAGTATTAGCTAACCGGTGGAATTGAGGAAACCCCGTTAGCCAAAACTAACATATCTATAGTGAAATCAACGTCAGATTGACAGTCACTATATCATTGGTGGGATAGTATTAGCTAACCGGTGGAATTGAGTAAACCCCGTTAGCCAAAACTAACATATCTATAGTGAAATCAACGTCAGATTGACAGTCACTATATCATTGGTGGGATAGTATTAGCTAACTTCGGTGGAATTGAGTAAACCCCGTTAGCCAAAACTAACATATCTATAGTGAAATCAACGTCGGATTGACAGTCACTATATCATTTGTGGGATGGTATTAGCTAACCGGTGGAATTGAGTAAACCCCGTTAGCTAAAACTAACATATCTATAGTGAAATCAACGTCAGATTGACAGTCACTATATCATTGGTGGGATAGTATTAGCTAACCGGTGGAATTGAGTAAACCCCGTTATCCAAAAGTAACATATCTATAGTGAAATTAACATCAGACTGGCAGTCACTATATCATTGGTGGGATACTATCAGCTAACTTCGGTGGAATTGAGTAAACTTCGTTAGCCAAAACTAACATATCTATAGTGAAATTAACATCAGACTGGCAGTCACTATATCATTGGTGGGATACTATCAGCTAACTTCGGTGGAATTGAGTAAACCCCGTTAGCCAAAACTAACATATCTATAGTGAAATTAACATCAGACTGTCAGTCACTATATCATTGGTGGGATACTATCAGCTAACTTCGGTGGAATTGAGTAAACCCCGTTAGCCAAAACTAACATAGCTGTAGTAAAATCAACGTCAGATTGGCAGTCACTAAATCATTGGTGGGATAGTATCAGCTAACTGCGGTAAAATTTGATTTATCTCCATTAGCCAAATCTACCCTGGGTAATACTGAAACCATCTCGTGTGTGGCGAGATCTATGGTAGACTAGCGTTAATGATGTCACTGAGAGGATATTCCAAACTAAATACTTTATACTTTGGTAGACTCCATTAACCAAAATTAATTGCATACTGGATCATGCTTGGCTGTGGGGACGTATTTACTGGACCGCAATTTTCTGTCAGTTGTTGCAAGTATTGTTTGCATACTATATGACTGAATTCCCTGAAGCAGGCTTTTACCAGTGGCAGGAACAATTGTAGACCAGCAGTCGAAATATCTGCTGAAGGGATATTTTCAACTGTATTTGGCAGATTTTGGTAGACATAACTAACTAAAGCTACATATAGTAGTATTACTACTGGATTTTGTTAAGCTACGATGTGTTAAATGGTAGAACAGCCATCATACTATTGAACCTATATTGAATATTTTGTTATGATGGTTTTAATGGTTTCCTATGGTCTATAACTGATGGAAAGAATACTAGTCAGTAATATTAGCCAATACTATCAATTGCAGACCTAGTAGCCGAGGTGTCCACTGGTAGAATATTCAAAGCCAACTCCTGTGTGCTTTGTTTACATCGTGGGGAAAAACTGCCATCACTGACTAACTGAATATTAGACGATATTTGTACTGTTCACTGGTAGAATATCCAAAGCCAGCTTCTGAGTGCTTTGTTTACCTCGTTGAATAAAACTATTAATGATTGATTGAATCTTAGAGGATATTTGTACTGTTCACTGGTAGAATATTCAAAGCCAGCTTCTGTGCACTTTGTTTACCTAGTTGGATAAACTGCTAGAGCTGATGGTTGAATATTAGAGGATAGTTGTACTGTTCACTGTTAGAATATTCAAAGCCAGTTTATGTGCGCTTTGTTTACCTCGTTGTATATAACTATTATCAATGACTGATTGAATATTAGAGGGTATTTGTACTGTTCACTGGTATAATATTCAAAACCAGTTTATGAGCGCTTAGTTTATCTCGTTTTATCAATGATTGATTGAATATTAGACGATATTATATTGTACTTTTCACTGCTAGAAAATTCAAAGCCAGCTTCTGTGTGCTTTTTTTACCTGTTTGTATACTCGTACAACTGCTATCACTGATTGATTGAATATTACAGGCTATTTGTAATGTTCTTTGGCAGAATATTCAAAGCCAGCTTCTATGCGCTTTGTTTACTTTGTTGGATAAAACTTGCTAAACAAGAGGATGTTGGATCTGTGTACTGATGGAATATTTACCACCTACTATCGACGTTATTGGGCTGTAGTAGCCCAAACTAATGTAAATAGAACCTCCAAATACTGCATCCTGTACTGCCTCACTTCAACTACTGTGACATAGTCATTAATGACATGACTGTGGAGCTTTCAAATAGACTTCAGCGTCCTCAGAACTTTTGCATTAGGTTCATTTTCAATCTCAGACGTGATGATCACGTAACACCCTACTTCAAACAATTATCCATCTTAAAATTACAAGACCTTCGAGACTATCACTCACTCATTCTGTTGCACGCTCTTTTAAATACAGATTGTCCCAGTTCTTTCAAACAACTTTCGATTTACGTCTGAAATAAGTGAACGAAGTACAAGGAGGAGTACATCCTTATTATCTATACCAATTCATCGAACAACTACCTTTAGCAAATGGTTTACAGTTTCTGCCTGTCGATTGTGGAATGCTTTACCTGTGAACATCAGAGCCATCGATAAGCGCGCTCGCTTTGGTGCGGAGGTCAGGGCCTTGATGCTGGGGGCTCAGGGGGTATAGCGGTTGGCGGCTTTGGAGTGCGGTACTTAGGGCAATTGCATGCAAGTTGAATGAATGCGAATGTGTGTCTTGCGATATTATTGTAAATTTGTATAAAATTACATTAATTATTGATGATTGTTTTTATGTTAAAATTTATTTAATATGTAATGTAAATAAAGAGACTAATCTTTAGTTATAAATGTATACATACATATGTTAGTTTAATTGTTATGAGGTTAAGTGGTAGAGAGGACCTTATAGTCCTAACTTCGCCTCTAATAAAGACATTTTTCATTTCATTTCAAATAAGTTAATGATTCCGCTAATGATTCAGCCGATGATTCCCTAACCTGAGTTTCAATTGGAAAATGTCTATAATTAAGTGTTAAAAATATAAATACCTTACCTAAACATAGGGGTAAAAAGAAAGAAAGAACTAGGAACAAAAGTGCTTCTTTTGGTGAGCAATCGTGTTTTACGAATTAGGCGACGCTGAGGTCGCAAACATGGTTAAACGCCTAAAGACACTGTTTGTTCATTGTGGTGAACAACTGATTTTATCAAACGGGAAACAAAATTGAAACTTGCACGTTTAATTTAACTATTATTACATAATAAATTAACATAGTAATACTGTCAAGTTTACATATCACAAACAACTGTGTTATTTGCATTTACTATTGAAACATTAACCAAGTTTGAGTTTAGCGTACTGAAAAAATCTTGAAGTGTGCAACAGCCAATTCTTCAGATCTCAGTTATAAGGTAACGAAAAACAATTATATATATATATATGTGTCTGTGTGTGTGTGTGTGTGTGTGTAGTGTGTGTGTGTGTGTGTGTGTGTGTGTGTGTGTGTGTGTGTGTGTGTGTGTGTGTGTGTGTGTGTGTGTGTGGTGTGTGTGTGTGTGTGTGTGTGTGTGTGTGTGTGTGTGTGTGTGTGTGTGTGGTTGTGTGTGTGTGTGTGTGTGTGTGTGTGTGTGTGTGTGTGTGTGTGTGTGTGTGTGTGTGTGTGTGTGTGTGTGTGTGTGGTGTGTGTGTGTGTGTGTTGTGTGTGTGTGTCGTGTGTGTGTGTGTGTGTGTGTGTGTGTGTGTGTGTGTGGTGTGTGGTGTGTGTGTGTGTGGTGTGTGTGTGTGTGTACATAATTTAAATTAAGAATCAAAAACAGCTGTTATTTGAGCAGCATGACAAAAACCTTATTTTTATAAATCGTTTCTAGCTATAAACTACGATAGTGCTCTACAAGTATTTGCGTGACGGAAGGACATGCACACGATCATAAATTACTGGTGATAGGATATAAGTAATTTATCATTGTGGATTACATCTGCAAATATTATTACTATTAATGACATGTACACTTATAAATGACGTCTAGATATACTAGATATTGGCTGTACACACGATCTGTTCTGGTATCAGTTACCATCGCCTTACTTCATTCCTCAGTTACATTCCTTGGTAGATCATAAATAAATGAAAATGCCTTTATTTAGCCAACTAACAATTGCATTTAAAATCAACTGTTGTCCAGTAAATTACAAATAAATGCACATAAATCAAACCAAACTTAACATAAAGGATAAAGAAATTGTTGTGGTATAACAATTAATTAATTGTGGTTAGTGAAAAAACTAATTACAAATAAATGTTTCTTACTTAAGGCGTGTAATTTATTGCAAGTGAATCCCTCAACTTACGTTTAAAGTTTTCACAAGAAACTACATTTTGACTTGCAGGGGAGGTCATTGAACAATTATGGGTCTAAGTTTGAAAAGTCCTTCATCCCGATCTCAAACTTTACTTTGGGAGCATGGAGATTACTGTTCTGTCGGGTGTTGCATTCAGAGACCACCTGGTGTAAGAGTCTCTCGCTTAAGTACTGTGGCTCTTTAAGAATAAGAACTGTTGAATTATGCAGCATGACAGCATTTTGCATACCATTTCTATAGACAGCTCTTAGCAGTCCCTCGATATGAGGACAGATGGTCAAAACGTCTTTAATTGAAAATTGATTATCAGCCTTTAGTTTTGCTTCCAATGCTGCGGAGAGAAAGTTTCGATATCAATAACTTGTAATTATTGTGATAAGATTTTGATATATTGATAAAGAATGGCTTTTAAATCAATTGTAGCATCAACAAATGTAATTATTAATTGTTTACTTATTGTTTTAATTTAACCTGTATGATATCAGTTTTGCTTGACACCTTGGCACCTATTATTTTTACCTTCGTTATTTTCCACTTCGTTGGCACAACTGAATATTACAATAATGTTTAAACTGTCTGAATTTAAACATATGATTAACATACACCTAAACAGTTTTCAGTTTTTCTTATAAAGTGTATAATTTTTTAAATATTGAAAAAATAACATATCTCTAATAACTGAACGAAAAAAGTGTTTACAGTTACAAATTGTTCTAAAGAGGCTAAAATTGATATAAAAGTTGGATGCCAGTACAACCGTTCCTGCAGCAATATTTATTTGAATGCAGTCTTCAGCGTACTTTGCGTTAATAATAATTAATGTTACGTATCCTGACGTGACATAACAACAAATCTAGTTCTAGCATGTTAAATAGTTGATATACTCAGATAATTTATCTGCACGATTTTGTAATGCGCAAAAAGGAATGTGACAGCTTAAACTCCACGCCTAGATGAGATATGCGGCTGGCAGTCAGAAACGGAAGCACCTATTAGCCCAACACTTCTGTGTTACAAATGACAAGCGGCTGCTCGTGTGAAGCAGGAGTTGGAGCGAGATATGGCTGCAACCTTCTTCTCCGTCTTCCTCCACCTTCCGTTTGTTCCATTGATCACCATAATAACTCCTCACTCTCCTTTGTTCGAATTGTTTACGAAACAAGAAATTTTGAGGTCTTTGTTTTACTTGTAATGTTGAAACGTTTATTAAATATAAATCGTTTGAAAATACAACTATTAAGCCAGGAAATGTGGCAGTATTACCCAACTTGTACAGAATGGGCGTTAGAGGCTAGGTTCGGATGTTCGCAATGTTCGAACAGTTACACTTGTGGAATAGTCTAATATATAAACAGAAGTGCCTTCCCAAGTCTTTCTCTCAGTTGAATGGAGAGTTAAATTAATATTTGCTTCGTGATGCACTCTAAGACTTTTCAGATACTATTCTTAGTCAACTTGTCCAGAACTTTATCTTATTTTGGAGTAACAGCCTATGAAAGCCGTAATAAAATTTAACTAGTATTAAAATTTCGAAATTTTTAATCGTTTTCTGTTACTTGGAACCGATATTTGGATCTATTTATCTATTCGTTGTGTTGAAAAGTAGTTCAAAAATGTTATTTTCTTTGAAATTTTAACTGATGCATCGATTTCAATTTACGTAACATTACGGACAACTTTCAGTTTATTGTTGTAACCTAAGTTTTTAATTTTAAAAGAGCGTTGAGACACTATTGTGCACCAAGAATATAATTTGTATTTGGACAAAACGTGTACATGTTAATTATTTCAATAACTGTGAAAAATTGTAACAATCCTCTTCATGTGATATAAAAAATGTTTGTTAATGTTTTTTTAAAATACATTAATGGAAAAAAATGTTAGATGAGATTAGAGTTGGAATTTCCAAACAAGAAAGGAAAGAATGATCGTTTAAGTACTAAAATTAACAATTACCAGGACAAACATCACGAGAAAGAAATTCCTACTCAGGTCACTGTATTTCCTAGATATACCAGAATATCTATCACGTTCTTTGAATTCTTATCTAAAGTATACTACCAAGTGAAATATTGCATGTTAATTACTTTAAATAAATATATTTTAGAAATTTATCGTCTGTGATTCAATTTTTTGTAAGGAAATAATGTAAATCTTCAGAGTAAAACACAGAATAACTGTTAGCATCGTAATTTAAGACAATCAACATAATGCTCAAAATCAAAATTCTAACCTGAATCCTTAAACTTTGTTTTTTATAAAACTACCTTTTATGTACATTATGTACCTAAGACTTGAGATAGAAAGAAAACAATATGTATACATCTGTCTCTCATTTAGAAACGGACGTCAGCAACAAGTAGCAGAACAAATTGAGTAACCATGGTGACGTTGATAGCTACTTAAATTGAAATAGTTACATATGGTTAACCAGGTCGGTGAACTTTTTAAGTGGTTGGATTCGGAAATACTTGTAGGTCTTAAAGTGTAGAAATTATTAACATTTTCTTACAAAATCAAAGTAAGTAGGTAACCAGTATTGTATTTCAAATTTTATTTTTTGTGGTTTTGTTTTTTGTATTTCTATGCCTATAGCTTTTGTAATATATTATTAAATAACACTTGAATAAAATAATTATCCGCTATGTAGTAGGCCTATCATCTAACTGTGTTAAAAATATTAACACTCTATAATAGTGTTCAATTTCGTAATAAATTGGTTTCGATAAAATATTCAATACAGTATTTTTGTAAATATTAGTAAGAAATTGTTGTTCAGTTTAGTATAAAAATGTCTGGGTATTTTTGGGAAATCGTGCTCCACAACAACACTAGACGCACGAGTGAACAATAGAAAGTAATTGCACGTGTATTAGATAATTTTAACAACTCGCGGTTCCACAGGCGATGTTAGTTTTATTGTCACTAACAGCTATTTTATATTATTTGTTTTATGATTTCACCATACTATTTAAAAACAATTTATATTATACAAAGAAATGAACTAGGGATTTTCGTAAGGCCTACCAATCTTCAAGGGCTTTCACTTAAAAAATGATTAATAAAGAGTTCACTCCAATATTTCATTAGTTACGCAATAAGACATCGCTAGATATGTTTTTAATATTGCTTATTTTCTTATTTATTTAAAGTTTTTTTATTATTGTTTAGTTTTTCAAACAGATTTTTCAACACTTCAAACAAATAAAATACTAATGCATAATGTAACTAAAAATCATATGCTACTTAACTTCTAAAATGTTCATAGTGAGGGGGGTGAAGACCCGGCGAGAATCTACTTCAAAGTAAAGTCAATAATAAAATTCCATTAATAGTGTAAAAATAATAACTTAATTCCATTTAAACACATATTTTATAATTGAAATGAAATTAGCGTGTTACAATCATATAACATGGCCAAACAAAATATCTTCTGTTGGTTTTTATCTTTATATAGAGTAAATGTAAATAAACAAAAATCTTAATTCCCCAAAAGAGAAATAAATATTTATAATATTCTCGGAAATGTAAATTACCCCTACGACAGACAAGGCTAATGATAATCTTACAGAGATCATTATGTTTAATCATTTTCCTAAAGGAAAATTATTGATCCTAGTACTAGTCACCTACTAGAAAAAAAACTATTCACTGAAACTAAAAATATGAAATAGAAACCATTTATTTAGATGGCCACAAATATGACAAAAATATAATCGAAATAATACCTAAAATAACAATGATTAATATAAATTAAAAAATATTTAAAAAAAAACAGCTTAAGCGCAGTTTTATCACGACCCATATTATTTACGTGATTTACAAAACAAGTGTGGTCAAATATGGCAAGATCTGTGTATGGATAACTGTGTAAAGAGTGAGCGTGGTTCATTGATGCAATGAACCGTAATGAATTCGTCCAGTGAGCCGTGATTTACCACGGTCTACACAAAGCTGTTAGTAAATAATCTGTGTAAGGATAACTGTGTAAGGAGTAAGGACAGGATCCTGATGGTGTAGCAGTGACGGCGGAGCACGTCGCTATCGTATAGGGTCGAGGTTACATCGTGCTTTATTGATGCAATGAACCGTAATGCATTCATCCAGTGAGCCGTGCTTTACATCGGTCTACACAAAGCTGTTAGTAAATAATCTGTGTAAGGATAACTGTGTAAGGAGTAAGGACAGGATCCTGATGGTGTAGTAATACCGGCGGAGCACGTCGATAGCGTATAGGGCCGAGGTTACATCGTGGTTCATTGATGCAATGAACCGTAATGAATTCGTCCAGTGAGCCGTGATTTACCTCCGTCTACACAAAGCTGTTAGTAAATAATCTGTGTAAGGACAGGATCCTGATGGTGTAGTAGTATCGGCTGAACACGTCGCTATCGTATAGGGCCGAGGTTACATCGTGGTTCATTGATGCAATGAACCGTAATGAATTCGTCCAGTGAGCCGTGATTTACCTCCGTCTACACAAAGCTGTTAGTAAATAATCTGTGTACGGATAACTGTGTAAGGAGTAAGGACATGATCCTGATGGTGTAGCAGTGTAGGGTGAACACGTCGCTATCGTATAGGGCCGAGGTTACATCGTGGTTCATCGATGCAATGAACCGTAATGAATTCGTCCAGTGAGCTGTGATTTACCTCGGTCTACACAAAGCTGTTAGTAAATAATCTGTGTAAGGATAACTGTGTAAGGAGTAAGGACAGGATCCTGATGGTGAAGCAGTGTCGGCTGAACACTTCGCTATCGTATAGGGCCGAGGTTACATCGTGGTTCATTGATGCAATGAACCGTAATGAATTCGTCCAGTGAGCCGTGATTTACCTCGGTCTACACAAAGCTGTTAGTAAATAATATGTGTAAGGATAACTGTGTAAGGAGTAAGGACAGGATCCTGATGGTGTAGCAGTGTCTGCTGAACACGTCGCTATCGTATAGGGCCGAGGTTACATCGTGGTTCATTGATGCAATGAACCGTAATGAATTCGTCCAGTGAGCCGTGATTTACCTCGGTCTACACAAAGCTGTTAGTAAATAATCTGTGATTGGAGGATGCGGAGTTTGCTGGTCAACTAGTTTACCACATACGTGCCACAACTAAACAGCTGGCAATAAAGAGCACTTCATCATACTGACAAACAAAACACATTTTTCTTATCCTAACAAAAACGAAATCGACTTCGTACTTAACAACTAACACCACCTTTCAAATAAATATTAACTACTCTTGTTAATAACCGTAATTTTATTAAAACTTTATTTAGTCAAATGACACGCTATAACCTTAAATTAAAAAAAAAAACTTGGATGAAGTTTCTGTTATTACCTATTCATGTAACAATTTTTTTATGGTTAGAAAATGCATACATGGTAAAATAAATAATGTTCCTTAAATCAACAGGCTACAATGTAGAACCTTTAAGAACAGATATTTTAAATCATACCTGTTTCTGGAATAAAAATATCTGTTTTAAAAAATTTGCAAAAATGTATGTCAATCGTTTTGTCCTAAGACAGTGGGATTTATTAATTTTAATGAGTTAAATAACCATATTGATTAAAGATTTATCATTTTCAAATATCTACATATTTCAATTAAAATTCACTAAAATTAAATATCCAACTATTAAAATTTTATTACTTGAAAAACATGCCTGGTCATATAACAAAAACGTAATAGTGTGCTGCAAAAACAAATAAGTGACACATAAAAATAACTGCATGCACATCAGATAATTCTAATAAAGATAGCACCCTGGTCGTTAATGTAATTGACATGCTTTAAACAACTTCATGACACATTTACAACTTTGGGAAAATAGATAAACTCGTTAGTCCAAGGTAATGAATTGGTGCCTTTACAAAGACTCTCCAATAAAAAGGGTTCGCAAAAATCCATTTGGTTTAACAAAATAAATTGGTAAACCACTTCCTTCTAAAACAGTGAACAATTTAACTAAACTTTACCAGTTATGGTTTTATTGAGGGCCGGAGGATACTCAACAGAAAATATTGTAACTAAAGCAGTAAAAAAGTTTGCGGAGCATCATGTAAACAAATACCTAAAACTATGCAATTGATTTGAAAACATTCCTGGTTCATGAAGAGTAGGGACCTAAATTGTAATAAGGTATGAGTTATTACATAGATTAAATTCAAAAGTTCATGTCTTTAATATATTTAAAAAAATGCATATAAATTATTTTATGAAAATAATATGATTTATTTTGTGTGTGAAGGCTTATTCTAGTTATGATTCAAGATAATAGTTTTCTAACAAATTGAATATTCTCCGTTGGCAAACACATGTGCACCTTTAGAGAGAGTGCTTGTCACAATAACACAATGTGAACTTGTAGTGTTTCCCCATGTGCCCCGAAACATAAAGCACGGTCGGACGTGGCCGCCAGCCAACCACCACAAGCCGGAGACCGCCAGTGTGAGATCTCCAGATCATCTCTTTACTGCCCGTCATTAACCCGGCCAGTCCTCCCATTTGGCTCATCTAAATCATGTTTACCCTTCCCGGCTCCTTGTTGTGATGACACGGAAATATCTCTAAGTGCCTCCACATGGCTCTCCTTCCTTTCTGTTCTTCGGGGCTCCGATATAGATCCTTACGTATGGAAGGATAACATCGAGAACTTACAATTCGGAGCTTTAAATTATGTTCTACCTTTCGCTGTGTTCTACACGAAAATAGTTTTTACTTTACAACTAAGAAATGTTCAGGTAGTATTCTTTTATCAAGCAGAATTAGGTCTTCTCTCTAATACTTAACTTGGGGACCAGTGGAAGGTGACTTCCGAACCACAACCAATGGCTGAGTATGCGGGCTGTTTGCAAGGATCGCTCAGCGGCCAATCTCATCATCCAAGCTGACTCGAACCGCCATACCCACCACTTACACAGCTGAAGAGTTGATAAACAGACAAAACGATTGAATAGTGAAGATAAACAGAAGATTGTAGCTGGCAATTCAGTGGCCTTTATAAATTGGTACATGCAGCAGTCAACCTGCTTAAGTAATTTTTGAAAGGTTCTGATGGAGACTACTCTGAAGTACGTAATTTTTCAGCTCCGAAGTAATGGATTATAGTTTCAAACTCAAAGAGTATATTCTATAGATACACACCAGAGGTGATATCTGCATCAAAAATACGTATGGTCCCGCAAGTAGAATAGTTGTTTCACACAAAAGTAAACAGTTATTTTTCAACTGTCAGTCAAAAATGTCACTGCTAAATTATTCCTAAGAGTAGGCCTCATTGGCCCCGATTCTTTACTCATTCAAGCCTGGTGCAGCGGTGACTGTGGAGCACGTTTGGCTGTGGTGGAATCAATAGTTGACCAGCGGTCGCGATGTCCACCCGTGGAATATTCACATCTGGCTTCTGTGGAGGTCGGTAGGCTCTACTAGCCAAAACTACCCCAGATTGTGTGAATAAATCATGCCTCGACACAATCCACAAACATGCTCATCAAATTTACAAGCGTCAGTTTTTATAAAATGATGTTCTGCAATACAGCTCTACGGTATCTAGCAATACAGTAGATGTATCCTTTTCATCTGGCACATCGGGTCGGAAAACTTCAAGAGCGTCTGTTAGTCTATATATATGTTAGTCTATATCACGGGATTTCAGGTGCCATCCCGAATAGAACCTTTGGAATTACTGAATTTCAAAATTGTAATATTTATCATCAGGAAGCAACTGGCTTGGCCTTGATAATAATTCGCATAAAAAATATTAAACTATTAAACTCATAACTAACACACACTAGAGAGATACAACCAGACGGGTACGTGAAATAGGTTAACTTTAACTATATTATGTGTGAAGATTATTGCATTTGTGATGTACGTATTTTGGAATATTTATTGTGAAAAAACCTTTTTTACACCTTCATGAGGTGTAAATTTTGTTACATATTAATCAGTTTTTAAGTAAATGTATAGGTAACAAAAATATTAACATAATACAATTATTAACAATACATTTCACCTTTGACTACATTATGCATGAAGATTACAGCTTTTTGATTTAATACAGTTTGTAATATTTATCATTGTGAAAACACAATTGTCACACCTCCAAATTCAATCTAAACATGCATACGGTATTTTTTTTAAATGTGTTGTATGTACTAACACACACTAGGGTACATGAGTTGGGCGAATCGAGATAGCGACCCCGTTGCGTTGACAAACTGTACATACCCTAAGTGAAAAGTAAGGGCAAACGTACTGTAGGTACACACAAACTGTACATACATTTCAAATGTGTACATACACATTTTTATTGGCTGCTTTAATGAGATAATGGCAACACAATACGTATTTTAAGTCGAAGAGTGTTAATAAATTGGTACATTGTCCAGCAGCAGTGAATCGAATCAATCCTACATTGCCCAGTTGCAAAAAAGAGAATTTTGCACTGCCCAGTTTGCACTGAAGAGAATCTGACACTGCCTAGTTGCAGTCAAGAGACTCTTGCAATTCCCAGTTGCAGGCAAGAGAGTCCTACACTACCCAGTTGCAGTCAACAGAGTCTTACACTGCCTAGATGCAGTCAAGAGAATCTTACAATTCCCAGTTGCAGTCAAGAGAGTTCTACACTACCCAGTTGCAGCCAACAGAGTCTTACACTGCCCAGATGCAGTCAAGGAAATCTTACATTACCCAGTTGCAGTCAAGAGAGTCCTACACTACCCAGTTGCAGTCAAGAGAGTCTTACAATGCCCTGATGCAGTCAAGGGAATCTTACATTACCCAGTTGCAGTCAAGAGAGTTCTACACTATCCAGTTGCACTCAAGGGAATCTTATAATGCCCTGTGGCAGCTCTCAGGAATCTTTTATTCCACAGAGGTAGTCCCACAAATTACTAATAATTTTGTATCCTACTTTTTTAAATCAGCGATAAAAATGTTGTGAAACTAAAACAACATAAATGTACAGTATGGATGCAGTAAATAAGGTAAGGAATTGTTCATACTGTTATTTAATAAGCAATTTCATTTCATTTTATATAGCACATTTTTCATTTTAATTATTTACAAGGTAGCGATAAAAAGCACTTTACGAGAGTATATGTCTGTTTTGTTTAGCTTTAGTTTCCAATAGTTTTTTTTGTTTTTGTTTTTTTTTTTTTGTTTTCTTTTGTAAGTTGGTTCTGTTTAATGGTGTTTTAAACACTGCTTCTACTTCGTTATAAAGCAAAATCTAGTTTAGCCGAGAATATATATTAAGTAGAGTACATATGCTTTATAAATGATATAATATGAACAATGTTCCTACGTATGCAATAAAAAATTGCATCCGCTTCTATTTAGACTTTTATACCTGCAGTTAATGTCTATAGTCATTTCCTGGACAAGTTCGCTAACAAGCAAAAACAACAGGGTATAACTCATATCGCCCAGCCCAAGCACACTTACTTGTCACATGAATCTAATTTTGTCGTTTGGCATTCTTCCGGCATTACATGTGCGATGAAATTAGCAGCTTTACCTCATGCTCTCTCACGAGCTATGAAGAATTACGTGATATTAAGGCTCTAGTTTTACTTATTTTCAATGTTATGGGTGATTCGCTGATCGTAAGCAAAGTTTCTCGCGCACATTTAATGGAAAAGTCCAATAGTTTAGCTTACGTAATCAATTGGCTATGAACTGCGCACTCAGATTTGGGCGGCCATAACTATGTGCGTTAAAAAAACATATAAATGTTGAATCTGATAAAAGGAAGTAAATTTTGAAATTTAAATTCCGTTTAGAATCTTCTTTCATAAAATAGTTTTGAAAAATTTACATCGTGCTTTATACCGCTCTAAGAATCGAGTAACACTGCAGAATAGGAACTCAAAAATAGAATCCGCAGCATATGAATCATACTGATTACGTAATGTAATTAGAGTAGTTTGGCTCTTAGTCTAAAGTTGCACAAACCGTTTCATAAGTGAAATATATTTTTATGGTTAAAGAATGCACTTATATTGATTTTTCAAAACTGTACGAACACTTTGATATAAAACTACCTTTGCGAAGCCCGAAAAGATCTGGAATACTTATATTTTCGGAATATTGAGTCGGCAATACCTCCAAACGTCGGTTATATTAAACGGCTATTGCACGAGAGAGAATCCAAATGTCCAAAAACATTTATGGGATTAGAAGTAACCTGAATGTTCATTATTCTTACTATTTTGTACGTTCGAAACCTAAATATAAAATAGCACACTTGCAGAATGTCATTGTAGTTAAGCAAGTACCAATTACTAGTAAGCTAAGCAACAACTTATATAGGCCAGGTTGAACTGAGTGAGAAAAGCAGGATGACACCCGTGCCGCTGGCGGAAGCCTCCCACGTAACAACACCAGGCACTTCTGTGTAACAAAGGCAGCCGCGACGAGTGTATATCGTGTTGTTTATTGCTGTACGGCATCTCAGTTGTAACTGCAACTTCACAAGTTGATGCTTTGAGTGTATTAACCGTTTAACAAACATTATGTCTTTTATTCCGAACATTGAGATCACATTACTTTTTACTTTACTAACCTGTTAAGAAACATCAGAACTTTTATTACCAACATTGAAACCACTCTAGCACAGAACATTTGATTACCATTATGGCAACCCCTTAGTCTTACTCACACCAACGCAACGGTTTAAAAACGATCGGGCTTTTTATCAACATTGTGATCACCATCCGTACTCTTTTATACTAACCGTTTAAAAAAAATCGTACTGTCTTTCCAAATGTCAGATTGCTTAAACTTTCTCACTTAGACTATCTTTAAAAAAACATCAGTTATTTTATTCGTAATCAATCATGTTTGAATACTAATATATTTATAAGTGATGTCGTTTCCTTGATATTTTTAAAAACATTAATCGATAGTACCTCACAGCACAATACTGTTCATGAGAGTTCTACTCTTTTTGAATAAAACTGGTCTCATTAATAAACTATTGTTATTTTCATTAGATCTCATTTGTGTGACGAAAACGTATTCCAATTAACAATATATAAAAATATAAGGATATATTATTTGGCTTGCCGATACTTAACAGAACCTCATAAACATATCAACAACCGTTGCCAGAATGTTAATAACCAATTAGAGCTCTCATTTCGTTGAGTCAATTACAACCTAATTCACATTATTAATTAATTTATTGGTGTATTTATATTGCTACGCATATAGATCACTTATCTGGATGTCTGTTATTTTTTAATGAATAGTATAGTATTTGTTGGATATAATTAAACGTTCAAAATAAATTATTATTAGTTAAATGTAACCTAGTAAAATTCGCAATGTTTTTCTCTTTTTATAAATAATGAGCTTAAAAATCAATTTTGTATCATATCAATTAAATTTTTAACTTTATAGGCAGTATATATTCAAATTGAATCGAAGCAGTGTAAGAGATTCTTTAAAAAAAATTTTGTTTTGTCAAATATAATACACTGAATTTAAAAATTCTTACTCAAAAAATATATTAATTTTATTAAAATAACGAGCATCAGCATTGTCACAATCATGGTTTCAACAGAATTACTATACAAATTTAAATTAGTTTAATTTAAAGTTTCGAACAAATATCAGGGATAATAATTATTGTCTAGTGGGATATGTATTTAATAAAACGTTTTAGAGCCAGTTTACAAGAAATTATTGATTTACAAATAATAACCTCTAAAATTTATTATTTTCAAAATTTTTAATATTATCTGGATGTATTAGACTACATACACGTCAAATTTAAGGTGGTTTAAAATTCTGAGGTCATTTAACAACAACGTTTGTTCTTAAACATGAAATTTTCGATCCTTCATCTTGCGTTTTTAATATTACTTATATATAATACTGCATTCATACGAAATTACGAATTGTATGATAATATGATTGAATATAAAGATCGGAATCTACCCTAATTTCTAAATTATTACAACCAAACCTGACAAGATAGAATTTAAAAGTATTTAAAGGTTTTAAACAGTAACCATTCAATTATTAAACGTTTCAGTATCGTAGCCTATAATATTAATTTGTGAAAAAGCTTTTCTCTGTTATTTCAAAATTTTCTATTGACTCAAATTATCTAAAGTCATGGGTAATTGGATAAATACACAATTTGTACACAAATATCACGATAAAAAGTGTTTATTCCCCTTTCAATATTTATTTTAATAACTTAAAGATTTAAACATATTAAGGCAAGCAACTTTTGAAAATAATATAATAACATAAAATTATACTAGCCATTAAAGACAACTATAGTAAAATTATTAATAAAAATTTGCCTTCACACTACCGTACTTCAAGTTGAAAATAAAATTGCGCATGGAATATTTTTCTTGAGTTTTCACAGAGAAAATTTAAAGACATCGTTCGACAAGGTAAGGACTTTTCCTTTTCATTACCCTTTAATAAAGGGGAAATTAAAAACATTACATTCTCAAAAAACAATCCCTAACAGTAATTTTAAGAGGACAGTATTGTAGTATTATTTATATTTATTTATATTCTCTATCCCGTACTGACTAATTTAAACGTTATGTTGTCGAACTATAAATGTAATCCAGCCTGTATGTAAAGTACAGTTAACTAATTAATAGATTAAATACACAATCAGAGACCTCCCTAATGGCTAATTTGATAAAGTAGCCAAACGAAATATTTATTGGAACAATATTTGGCATTTATTAATTCCATTATAAATTAATTAATCGTTCATTGGATATTAAGGCCACCATAAATATTTGCGATATATTGATAAGAGTTGTGTACAACGTAAAATAGCAGACTTCACGTGTTGTAGTGCTGATTTTAATTATCTCTGATTTGAAGTGCCTCGAACAAACAGTTCTGAAACAGTAATGGAAATTACAAAAATAATGAACAACCTTTACCATGGTGAATTCTCTGTTACGTGTAACAACAATGAACTACATCAAGTAAATAAAGTGATGTAATAAGCTGAGCTGATCCGCATAATAATATAAAAAATAAATAAAATATAATAATATAAAATATAAAATATAATATATAAATAATATAAAATAAAATATAAATATAATAAATAAAAATTATTGTAATTATTACATTCAAATATTATTTGTATCCCTAAATTCTCTGAGAGTTGTAATTATAATACGTTAACAATTACAGTCAGTTTATTGATCTAGGGGCATTGCTAAGTGATTTCTTTCTGAATAAGTGTTCTTATTATATTCCCTCATTGGATCAGTTGCTTGTGGGTTGAAGAATAATAGAATTTCGGTCATTTGCCATCGTTATATGTCACAGAATATATAATTCAGCGTTTCCAGGATTGAAATCTAACCTATTTATCAATTGGCAGGTAATTCAATATATAAAAACAGAAATTGAGTTTGTTACATATAATTACCTTCCCACCTGATGAAGAGGATAGATCTCATTCCCCGAAACGTTGTTATACATTTTGTAACATATAGCGATTGCAAATGTCCAAAATCCTATTATCCTTTCAAACCTCCCATCGCCAATAACAAACTTTAAACATAGTTTTGGGTCAACTTACTACTTTGTAAAGCCCGTGAGTTCAGTTTGTCGAAGTATGAATTGCCTTATTATTATTTCTTGAGTTGGATCATGTTAACAGAATTTTCACGGCCTAAGTACGATATGCATTCCAATATACTACAATTTGTCATTTACACATACACAAATGTACGGTATTTTAAAATAAAACAATTGCAACTGCTTAATTCATTGGTACTCATGTGATAATATTAATATAAAACAATTTTACACTACGCATAACTAATAAGGGATCCGAAAACTAGAGAGAGCAGAGCAGATTGTGTGCAGGAAATAGGCTACGTCCCTGATCAACGTTTTCACAACGGTTAGTAGACTAGTGCACATTTTTAAAGAATACTAATTTTATTGTTGGCGATCGATTTCTAGAGCAAGCAGAGTATTTATTGCTCGATAAGCTGGCAAAATACCTGTAGTCTACCATGTTTACAGAACGGTTAGTAGATCGTCGTGGAGTTTTGTACAATACACTCAGTGATGACCGATTGTAAGCGGCAAGCAGAGTAGATAGTGCTCAAAAAGTGGCATAAGTCTCAGTGCCATGTTTACAAAACAGTTAATATAGCAGCGAAACTGTAGAGAAGTAGTAATCGAGTGTAAGTGGCGAGTAGAGAAGACCGTGGAGCCAGCTTAAGAAGAAGGCTAAAGCCTCGGTCACGATAAGTGCGGTTAGCAGTGGGCGGTGAGCGTTAGAGCGGCTGAGTGGTGACGCAAAGTTTAATGTAATATGTACATACGGAGAACGCTAGACACCGGCCACCACTGACGTGTCGGCAGGGCGGCACCACACGGTGACGCTGATCCGCCGCTTGCCGCCAACCCCAGGCATTACATTTAATTTGGCATTTGATTTTGAGAACACGAAGTGGTGATCGATTGTAAGCGGTGAGCAGAGCAGATAGTGGATTCAGCTCAAGAAGAAGCCTAAATTCGTGTAGCAGCGAAGTTTTGTAGATGACACTAAGTGGTGATCGATTGTAAGCGACGAGCAGAGCAGATAGTGGAGTAAACTAAAGAATAAACCTAAGTTCATATATAATGTTTACAGAACAGTTAGTAGAGCAGCGGAGTTTTGCAGAGGACGCTAAGTGGTGATCGATTGTAAGCGGCGAGTAGGGCAAATAGTGGTGTCATCTGAAGAAGAAGCCTAAGTTCGTGTGCGATGTTTACAGAACGGTTAGTAGAGCAGCGGAGTTTTGTAGAGGACACTAAGTGGTGATCGATTGTAAGCGGCGAGCAGAGCAGATAGTGGAGTCATCTCAAGAAGAACCCTAAGTTCGTGTGCGATGTTTACAGAACGGTTAGTAGAGCAGCGTAGTTTTGTAAAGGACACTAAGTGGTGATCGATTGTAAGAGGCGAGCAGAGCAGATAGTGGAGTAAACTAAAGAATAAGTCTAAGTTCATATACAATGTTTACAGAAAGTTTAGTAGGGCAGCAGAGTTCTGTAGAGGACACTAAGTGGTGATCGATTGTAAGCGGCGAGCAGAGCAGATAGTGGAGTAAACTAAAGAATAAGTCTAAGTTCATATACAATGTTTACAGAAAGTTTAGTAGGGCAGCAGAGTTCTGTAGAGGACACTAAGTGGTGATCGATTGTAAGCGGCGAGCAGGGCAGATAGTGGAGTCATCTCAAGAAGAACCCTAAGTTCGTGTGCGATGTTTACAGAACGGTTAGTAGAGCAGCGTAGTTTTGTAAAGGACACTAAGTGGTGATCGATTGTAAGAGGCGAGCAGAGCAGATAGTTAAGTAATCTCAAGAAGAAGCCTAAGTTCCTATACGATGTTTACAGAATGGTTAGTAGAGCAGCGGAGTTTTGTAGAGGACACTAAGTGGTGATCGATTGTAAGCGGCGAGCGGAGCAGATAGTGGAGTCGGCTCAAGGGGACGGAGGCAGCGGCAGTCAATCTCCCGTGACAACCACTTCTGACTGGCTCACGCTCGCAGCTCAGTCGCTGCACCATCATCTGTTACACAGAAGTCTGCCTGCCACCTGCACTGAAATCTGAACTATCTTTCCAACGTCTTCAGCTCGCAGACCTCAACCAGCAACAAATTTGTTAGTAAGCTTTCAACATAAATCTTAATGTGATAAAGTCTGACCCTTCTGTTACTTTGTCGGGTATCAATATCTGACGACAGCCAACTGTCCTAGTTTATAAATAGAGCATCAACGAAAGTCAAAGTTTCAGATTACTTATATAATACTGTAAAGTATTTTTGTATATAGAAAAATGGTAAAAAGGAAGGATTGGTGGATGGGTATTATTGAATAATAACAGCAACAGTTAAATTTCATCAATTACAAATACAAAGAAGTAGGCTACGCTACACTACGTGTCGTCTAACAGGGTTCGCTGAAGTTGAAGAATTTTAAAATATGTATTATCCTACATGTGTTACTATGTCATGTGTTCAAATGCCTTATGATTGTTCTCAGTTTGTTTAGTTATTTTCTGCGATTTTCTCTTTAACCTTCAACGTAAAAAGTACACTACCGCTTGTCAAAATCCATGGACTGACATGCACTATCATCGAAGTTGACGTTGACTATATATAAATGAGGCTTTGTGCACAATTTTAAGTCTAAGGATCAGTTTGTTCTCAAGATATCTTGCGGATAGATAGAGAGATAAAAGGTTTCGAGCCCCTTGTGAAATAAACTTCGCTAAAGCTTAGCCAATAATAATTAATGTGTACTCCAGTTAAAAACAATAAGTATTAAATAAAAACAATTACAAATATCAAAATTTAAAATGTTAACCATTTTGGAGAGTTGCCATGAACGATGGATGAAATTATGGTATGATATTGGAAGCACGAAGCTTAAACAAACACGTGATAAAGCATAAACTAAGGTTTAAACTGTGTTAAATTATACAAATATTTTGCACCTTCAGGGAGTTTATTGATAAGTTGTCACGGCAGAGACGTCAATTAGTGAAGGCAATTGCTCGAATGCAGTTGTTCTGTCATCTTTTATGTGGGTGTTGCTTAGAATTGACCCCGTAAGTTCAATGCCCCTGCCGGAGCGAAAAGATGTTTTTATTGGCGGAAAGGGGGCATCTCATAAACGTAGCTGTGACTACTGAAATATAATTTTAAAAATTTTGTTTATGTGTAGTAAATCTTCAAGATTACTTCTGCTTACTTTGTTTACTTTATGTAAGCTGAGCATTGTGTCCGGTAGCTAAGTTAAAAGGAGCTACCCTTTATTACAGGAAATGCCAGATCACCTCACACCTGCTTTTACAGTCAGGCCTTTAAAGGGCTACACATTCTCACTACGTGTGACATATAAAACATAGACAAGTAGTTATGAGGAATTTATCATTCCAAACAAAACAACAAATATTCCTTTCGAACAACGCAGTTCGGCTTTCAGCAGTTATGTTCTGTCGCATTCCACTTTCCGTTAAAAAAAAAAATGTTTAAGTTATGCTAGTTATTCCTGAAACTATCTAGGATATACTGGGAGTTGAGGATTCGAACCTGTGCAGGGCCACAGTCAATCCTGGGGCTCTGCAAGCGTGGGATTTGAGAGTGGGCATTGTCAATTATCCCTTATAACAAATTCAATACCTAAGTGGTTCCGATCCCTCTGAAAACTGAAGGGCAATTAGTTCCCCTGGATACTGCCTTTTAATGACCTTTTCCAAAGGATTTGATGACTGTATATGTCATGCAACTTTATAAGATAAGACATTTCATTGGGTATCATATTTGTCATTAAATCAATTCACTCTAAAAAAAGTATGTAATTTATTATATTTCACAAAAAGGTCAAATATGTTCGATTTTGAAAACAAAAGATATCAGCACCATTCGGATTTGAGATTTCACACCTTGAATTATGCTCTGCATCAGCAATAGTAGAGCATTATTTTCTAGTAAACTTTATAAAGTACCCCAGATCTGTTAAGTAAAACTTCCTGTAGGTACAATTTAAGCGTTTTAATTTTTTCCCAAACGGAAACTTGTGAATTTCCACCTATTTACATTTTAAAACAATGTTAACAGTGTATTTATCCAAGGTGTCTCTGATGAGACAATGAGAACACCTCTTCATCTAATCTACACTGGGTAGCTGCAGGTTCAACCAGGCAGAGCTCCCCTCCAGTACAAGTGTCTCTGATGAGACAATGAGAACACCTCTTCATCTAATCTACACTGGGTAGCTGCAGGTTCAACCAGGCAGAGCTCCCCTGTAGTACAAGTGTCTCTGATGAGACAATGAGAACACCTCTTCATCTAATCTACACTGGGTAGCTGCAGGTTCAACCAGGCAGAGCTCCCCTGTAGTATAAGTGTCTCTGATGAGACAATGAGAACACCTCTTCATCTAATCTACACTGGGTAGCTGCAGGTTCAACCAGGCAGAGCTCCCCTCCAGTACAAGTGTCTCTGATGAGACAATGAGAACACCTCTTCATCTAATCTACACTGGGTAGCTGCAGGTTCAACCAGGCAGAGCTCCCCTGCAGTACAAGTGTCTCTGATGAGACAATGAGAACACCTCTTCATCTAATCTACACTGGGTAGCTGCAGGTTCAACCAGGCAGAGCTCCCCTCCAGTACAAGTGTCTCTGATGAGACAATGAGAACACCTCTTCATCTAATCTACACTGGGTAGCTGCAGGTTCAACCAGGCAGAGCTCCCCTGCAGTACAAGTGTCTCTGATGAGACAATAAGAACATCCTCTTCATCTAATCTACACTGGGTAGCAGCAGGTTCAACCAGGCAGAGCGCCCCTCCAGTACAAGTGTCTCTGATGAGACAATGAGAACACCTCTTCATCTAATCTACACTGGGTAGCTGCAGGTTCAACCAGGCAGAGCTCCCCTGTAGTACAAGTGTCTCTGATGAGACAATGAGAACACCTCTTCATCTAATCTACACTGGGTAACTGCAGGTTCAACCAGGCAGAGCTCCCCTGCAGTACAAGTGTCTCTGATGAGACAATGAGAACACCTCTTCATCTAATCTACACTGGGTAGCTGCAGGTTCAACCAGGCAGAGCTCCCCTGTAGTACAAGTGTCTCTGATGAGACAATGAGAACACCTCTTCATCTAATCTACACTGGGTAGCTGCAGGTTCAACCAGGCAGAGCTCCCCTGCAGTACAAGTGTCTCTGATGAGACAATGAGAACACCTCTTCATCTAATCTACACTGGGTAGCTGCAGGTTCAACCAGGCAGAGCGCCCCTCCAGTACAAGTGTCTCTGATGAGACAATGAGAACATCTCTTCATCTAATCTACACTGGGTAGCAGCAGGTTCAACCAGGCAGAGCTCCCCTGCAGTACAAGTGTCTCTGATGAGACAATAAGAACACCTCTTCATCTAATCTACACTGGGTAGCTGCAGGTTCAACCAGGCAGAGCTCCCCTCCAGTACAAGTGTCTCTGATGAGACAATGAGAACACCTCTTCATCTAATCTACACTGGGTAGCTGCAGGTTCAACCAGGCAGAGCTCCCCTCCTGTACAAGTGTCTCTGATGAGACAATGAGAACATCTCTTCATCTAATCTACACTGGGTAGCAGCAGGTTCAACCAGGCAGAGCGCCCCTCCAGTACAAGTGTCTCTGATGAGACAATGAGAACACCTCTTCATCTAATCTACACTGGGTAGCTGCAGGTTCAACCAGGCAGAGCTCCCCTGTAGTATAAGTGTCTCTGATGAGACAATGAGAACACCTCTTCATCTAATCTACACTGGGTAGCTGCAGGTTCAACCAGGCAGAGCTCCCCTGTAGTACAAGTGTCTCTGATGAGACAATGAGAACACCTCTTCATCTAATCTACACTGGGTAGCTGCAGGTTCAACCAGGCAGAGCTCCCCTGTAGTATAAGTGTCTCTGATGAGACAATGAGAACACCTCTTGATCTAATCTACACTGGATAGCAGCAGGTTCAACCAGGCAGAGCTCCCCTGTAGTACAAGTGTCTCTGATGTCATAAGGATGCAAATAGTTAGTTTTGAACGTCTTCGTCGTCGAAATTTTTGGATCTCTTCAGATTCCAGGAGTTAAGTTTATGACAGTGACAGATTTCACTGAGCGGAACGTAAAGTGAAGCTAACCTCAACATTCACATTTTTTGGTACAAAGTACGTTTTTAAACAAATTTTTAAAAATAAACAAGTTAATAATCAGCCACCTAGTTAATAGTTTAATGAAATGCTTATTTTATATAATATTTATTTATTAAAAAATATATTCAATATTGGTTTTGTTAAAAGAATATATTATAAAGTAGCAGATGAACAAACAATATAATTGCACTAAACGTACTCCGCACAATCTCACATTGACACGATTCGTTTCAATTAGTCTGCAGGGAGAATTCGTTATCTATTTAATCCAATAATTAGCTAATAATACTTAACAAAGCAGACCCAGCCAATAAAACACATGATGCGCAGCACAAAGGCAGCTGGGCCTCGGGCTAGGTAGGCAATTTAGTTCCATTGCATTTTTTCCACTCAGTTGAATATAATTATTATTCGTATTCTTTATAGTAACATATTTACAACCAAATCGTATTAATACCGTTTACAAAAGTCTGTACATTAACTGTTTATTCTAGTGTGTAACTAGTGCAATTATTTGTACGCTCTGGCCATTATCGTTTGTTTTTCATTTATTGAGTTTTTTTATTCATAAATAGAATATGCAATTACTTTTTAATTGCAAAAAGATGCTTTTACGTTTCAAGTGAAACTGTGTCTTAATTAGAAGTCCTTAGTTAGAAAGTACTTTGGAACGTCTGAGTGACCAAAATGACTGTTCCAATGTCTTCCAAAGATAATATTCCCAAGCAGTCGTTTTATGGAAATAAAACTTCACTTGTGTAGAATTTGAAGATTTCTTTATTATTCTCGGGTATCTAGTATTATAATAAACTGATATGGCTTTTTATTTCACACTTCCGATTTATAAAACCGTTGGAATGTACTGTATAAGTTTTGAGGTTACGATACATAAAACATGTTCATGAGTCATCTAAATTTCGTACATCCATTGAATGGCATTAGAAGGAATTCAGTTTTAAGTTGCTTTAGTTTTCCGACAATTAACCTCGGAATGGCTGTTAGTCCATCCAGCAGAAACCACAAAACACTTGAAAGACAATTTGGACTCAGTTTCAACTGAACGTGTCTTCAATAATAGAAGTAGATTCATTCATTACATCAAGAATTATATAAAACTATCATATGTAGATGTCAGAAATTATTACTTGAGAATTTTGACGTGCATCGACGATGCAGTCATGCAGGACAAAGGATGGATAAGTATAGGGCATATCGAGATTCATAAGTGTTTTTGTGTTATACTATATGATGAGAACAGAATTTTCTGAAGATGCTGAAGTTACAGCGTTAGTATTAACTATGGAGATCAGGATACGCTATGGAGTGACGGTGTGTGTGTGTGTGTGTGTGTGTGTGTGTGTGTGTGTGTGTGTGTGTGTGTGTGTGTGTGTGTGTGTGTGTGTGTGTGTGTGTGTGTGTGTGTGTGTGTTTCAAGGAGGTAAGATATGTGGAAAAAAGTTCTGGAAGTAGAACATGAAAATAAAGATATTGTAGAGATGCTGTAGATGGAGCTTATATTGGTCACTGTTAAATTACATTAAAAACATAAAACCAATATTTAATACATTTTATTGTTTTGTGAGGCCTTTCGATATCCAAGATATCTTCTTCAGACACATCACAAAATAAATACAAAAGTAAATTTGATTATTAATAATAGTTAACATATGTGATTTAAAATTAATTTTGTCCTGTGTGGCGTAGTGTGTATTTGTTGTTTGTATTAAATGTATTAAATATTGGTTTTATGTTTTTAATGTAATTTAATTGTAGAGATGACTACACGCAAACTAATCCGGTAGAATAACAATGCAACCTATGACCTGATGATGATGATGACGATTTAGTTATCAACGCGGAAACAATGCATATGAGTAATTGATTGGTACCCGCTGTGACAAGCGCTAACAATGCCGTGTTCCACAAACATCCACAAATAACATGTAGGTGTAATAGCAACTGCAAAATCTAGTAGAACAATATCAATAAAATCAGAGTTAACAGCCATTGTTTCCGGAATCAATATTGTTTTGTCAGCTTGTTTTCTGTCCAACTACAACATCGGACTCAATTTATTGTGGGCACAATACTGTTTTCAAATCAAAATATTCTAGAATAAGTGTTTGTTTTATAGTGAACTCTCCAATCAAGCAAAACTTCAATAATCTTCTACAAATTGTTATGGTATTTACAGTCGATTTTTTCCAAACACAAAGTGAATACAATTTTCGTCAACATGTACAAACTGAACTTAATTATAATTTTTATTGTGCACCATCAAATGTTATATTCGAAATTCCTCCTCTCTAAGCCGACTAAGAACCCCATATCCTCTCCTCTGAGTTTACCCCATAACAACAAAATTTCAAATTTTCTTTCTCACTTCAATCTGTCCAAGATTTATGGAAGATGTCTCATTTGTCTCATCAATAAACAGTTATATTTAGTTGTGTCTTTTTTACCTTTTAAAAAATAAAACCGTATAAATATTAATAAATTTTTGGAGTTTTGAGTTAAGACACTAATCAGGGACTTAAATTGGTTATAGGAACGAACGCAGGGTTGTTTGAATCCGGGATCAATGGCAGCAGATCAATTAAAGTATTCGTCAACATAAAAAATGAGTAGTAACAATTCAGATTTTAAGGGAGTAATTATTTTAGTTTCCAGTCTTGCATGGAAATACCCTTTAAGCAATTCAATAAGGCAATGGGTGTAGTAAAAACGTATTTTTTTGCTTTTCGTACCTTGAATCATGTTCATGTAGCCAAAAAGCACTCCACCATCTGAATGGTATTTAGCTTTATTTACTTGATATACAAACCCGTATATAAGTATTTCCCGTTCCACTTCTACTTCTCGAGGAAACCATCAGGCAACACTAAAATTAAATATTCTAATCTGCACAACCCAACCAAATTCAAATTCTTCAAATTTTATTTCTTTACCAAAATAATTCACAGACTAAACTAAATTTAGAATAGCGAAACCAAAGTAATTTAATGTCACAAATGAAGGTATCAAGAAAAGTATTTCTACGCGTCTTAGGGAGAAAGGGTCTATGCAACACGTGATATTTTACCCATTCCTATGTAAGTAAATTACATTTTAGTTGCGTGTTTTGTGAACTGCATGAACTACAAACACTGAACTTTTAATGCTGGTTATTAATAAATAAATTTTAAAAACAAAATGGCAGCCAATCCTTGTATTATTTTAATTTTGATATTCTCCAATTTAAATCCTCAATTTGATATGCAATTCGATCAATCTTTACATTTTTTTATTCTCCAACTTCTTCTTATTTGCCTGCAAACGTGAAGAGATCAAGGTTCAGCTGTTTCAACACGATTAAGACATTCCGTGTATCTTTTGCAACGTATAAGCTATGTAGAACATTTTGGCAGTAAACCTCTTTTTAAGGGTGATTGTGAGAATTAATTTCAAGTTCAAGTTAATATCTCAGTCAATACGAACCTTAATAATACGCCTCACTCACAGTTGGATTGATTGTTCACTCAAAATCATCGCACCTGACTCTAAAATGATTACAATTGGTCGAAATATCTCATATCTTAAGATTACCTAAGATCGCCGCCGAGAGTCACTGTTATATGTGACTGTCCAATAAGATGTAGTGAAGAACGTCCCACTACAGTCCAGCGTCGGTCAAACATGGTAAGGAAGACGTGGGCGAGAGATAGTGGTTGGTCCGCAGCCGATACCGCACGACAGTGTGATAAAAGAAATGTTAAGAAAATTTCACGACATGTTTTTTAATTCATAATTTTATCGATTAAACATTCTACGATTATAGATATTCGACGTTGGTGTCTACTGAACGAAACGTACCCAGTCATATCATAATCCTGTCTAATTATTTATTAGCTTTGGCAACTATGGCTCCTATATGTTTACTCCTTAGATCTCTTCATGACTTTACCAAAATACCGATTAGTAACAAAAGAACAGTTAGGTATTAATAACGAAACGACTAATTGAAAATTAAATTACCGTCAATGAGTTCCGAGGCATCAACGTGCATTAATTAATAAAGTTATAAATAAACCAAATATCTATTGCAAGAAACCCTATTTACTGCAGGTGGGTTTCTAAAAGAAGAAGGTCTTAAGGTAAATATTATAAGTAGCGTATTTTCTTTCATTATTTCGTAAGTTACACTGTAGGCATTCAATCAAAATTGAAGAAATAAAACAAAACTTGAAAGCTGGCGCCGCGTTGAAAATTGAAAGATCTCTTAATCTCCACAAACAGGATAAAGCTCTCCATCTTCCGCGTCCACAAAGCGAGAGACAATTTTACAACAGGATTAAACGATCTCTCGCCTCAATAGGCACCAATTAAATTCTCCGGAGCTCATTTGATCTTTACGCTTCTTTTACGAGACCCGCTCGAGTGCCATTAACGCCCTGATAAGGAGTCGATACAATGCGATTGTAAACGATTTAACGACCGCGGATCAATTGACGCGGGGCGGTGCTTGCTCTGTATAATCTACCAGTATAACCTGTGATATAAGCGGTATGATCTGTGACAGCTTGTTCATAGTCAGCTGTAATCCGGCATTGTACCGCATCGATCCACTGGATTACTCGTCTGTTTGCCGTGTTATCTGCCAGCCTGCCCGCACACTATCTGTGGATGTTTGCCGCAAATCAATGTGAGTCTCGTTTTACAACTGTTGCTCCGGCGATTGGATTAAATAGTTGATTTATGGGGTGGTAAATTAAGTGAGATATTATTACCTATAAACCGTATTCACCAAGGATCATTACGTTGGCAATACTGATACGGAGAGTGGTTGGATTATTATGGATATCATAAACATCGGAGTTGCAACATGTTTATGAGAAAATAAGCACTATTGTGGAATTGCCACTCAAACGATGAGTTTCATATTTGGGCAAATAAAATTTTGAGTGTGCTATAAATCAAGTTAAAAGTGACAATTTAATAATCGGTCAAATTACTTCTCGCTAAAATAAAGCTCGATTTATCATTAAACAGCTGTTTCTCTGTAACATAAGTTACAGCCTTTTATTACGTTTAATTTCTTGCGCTTTAATTACTTCACACAAAATCTGAAACAGAAAAAAATTTGGGATAAATGGAATATTAGTTTATCTCCTAAAAGAAAATCTTCAGTCACATTGACGATACCCACTAAATTGCCTTTCTTGTATTAAAAACCTGAATTTCTCTCCTCCTGCGTTCCAGAAAGATCAAAAATTTACAAGACAATTTTTTCTGTCTTAGTAACTTTCGCCCTATTTCATTTATCCTGTTTTTACCAAAACATTTTCAACATTAGGCTAGAACCCATATCAGTTTGGATTGACAAATATATACACAGTTTGCAAATCCAGTATGTAGAAACTGTTGATGAACAAGCGCTCATGTTTCTCAACCTTATCAAAACTGTTAACTGTGCATATTTTGAAATACTGTTACTCATACTAGGTAAATACCCGATTCAGATCCTATCACAACTACAGATAAGTTCTATGTGGACATTTTTTTTCAAAATTGTAGATTTGTACCATGTCCTATTTATCGCGTTGCTTCTTCAAAGAGAAGAGTTTAGAATTTTAAGTCTTCTATTCAAACTTTGAATATTTCCACGAGGTAATTGAGTTATACTAGTAGAGTAATGAGCATTATTTCCGGGATAGTGGAGGTAATAATATTTATAAATGTGTTAAAAAAAAAAAAAAAAAAATCTAACCGTTGTATGCAATAGCATCAATGCAACAGAGTACGCGATGCATTCAACCGCCATTCAATTGTACCGTTCGGTCTTATCTTCCAAGCATCTTTGTCTATAAATTAAAGATAAAATAAGTTCTTATTTACCTTTATTGATACCCAAAAGTTATAAATTTGGTTTGAAGTGACCCTGTATTATATAGAGACACTCACACATACATGCTGATAGCACAGCCACCCTCTGTCCAGTCCGAGTTTGCTGGCACGCTCAGAACGCCCTTGCCAAGTAAAAAGTCAATGAGACAAACCGACGTTTTACAAGTCTTTAAGCTGTTTTTCATATTATTTGGATGATAATTTTTATAAATGGAGCGCCTTTCTGTGAGTACCTTAGTACCAAGAATTTGAAATGGAATAATAATAATAAAATTTACGATTGATATCTTTTAAAGTAGCAACATAAGTGGCAAAAAACTGGAACCGTATGGGAAAGGAGATGATAACAGGAGAAGAAAATAGAGATAGAGAGAGCGCCTGCAGCTATAATACTGACCCTTATAATTTACCCAGCCCCCGCACTTGAGGTGGGAGGACGGTATACACGATCCCTTGTTTCATCTTACAACTCGCATATGGCTGCCTGAGAGAACACCGAGCTATTCTCTTAATCAGCAGAGATCGTATGTCACTTTTTTGTGCCAACTTTGGTTCTCTGTGCCTTGACATTCAGTCTCGAATACTATGCAACATGCAACTTCAGACCGTGGAGTATTAATAGGCTATATATACTGAAGATGACAGATGTGTAAAGCGATCAAGGGCGAAGTTAGTCAAGTAATTGACGTAGGTCTACTAAACTACCCGGGCAATCACCCAGGTATGAAAGTGAAGTGAGCGTAAAAAACCAAGAAAATATTTCATGTTTTCGTTGAAATTCTGGAATTTATCATGATGTCTGTACAAGCTAGTATAAAACCCAGGGTTCTATTATAATTTCTACGTTACAGTTCCATGTCTTAATTCCTCATCTTTACTGTCATTTGACCTGAACCTATTGACGTGTACGTGTTATGTAAAACAATATCTTACGTCTAGAACTATAACAATTAAAAGGCATAAGTAAATAGAATAAAACTACAAATTAAGCACACCAGTAACAAGTTTCACGTTAATTTGGTATTAAATTATGTGCTAATTAAGGACAGATCTGATAATTAGCTATGATGAGATGAATTCACGCTAGGGAACTGAAAGTGGTTTCTAAATTTAGAAGTCACAAATTTACACAACACAGTGAATATCGATTTCCTGGATAAGTCTCGTTAATACTCTACAAATACCTGACTTTCGTCAATAGCTGTCAGTTCGGGAACCAAGGAGCTCGTTGACACAGTTGCGCGGTCTTGTGGAACAGCTCTGATGTTATCAGGGTAGGTCGGGTTCTGGAAACTCTTCCGGCCGTCAGTAAATTGAGAAATAGTTCCTGCGGTCCTTTCTTTCTGACCAAGTCTTTCACCTTTTACAATCTCAAAAACTCTGATGTTGTTTTACCAGGCGAGAACCAAACTACCAGTGCTTCCAATAATTATGATAATGGAAAAATAATCTGCTACAACAGAGAGTATCGAAGGCTCTACAACGAAATGCTCCACTTAACTAAATGTAACGTTTTTCTCTGTAACTTTGATGTAACCTGTCGACCTCAGAACCACTTCTTGGACATATGTAAGTTTTAAGTTTTACGACATTTCTATCAATATTTATCACACAGACTGACTTGCAATGACACGATCTTAATTATTTGTACGTGATTAATTAATTGAGGACCTACTGTGAACTTAATAATTTATAACACTTACACTCCAGTATTGAAGAACAACAAAACTTCATAAGAAACTATAATCCAACGAATTAATAACATAAGTGTTACAATTAGTCACAATTTATCTAAGAAAATTCGCAGTGCATTTGGAAAATCGATCAAAACCCATCAAGATGTGTTCTATAAGAAAAAATGTATATCTGAACATATTCGCAGTGCATTTGGAAAGTGTTTAGGAATAATAAACCTCTACAGGTACAAGTCAAGTCACCATAAATAGTGTCAACACGAATGTGTTGGTATAATTAGGCTACACGTGTGAATCTGGCGCTTTCAGAGACTTCTGGAAACTGGAATCATTTTGGTCTGAAGAGTTCCAAACCTATCAACGTCGAAGATGGTCAAAATGAACTCCTTACATCATTTTGACATCAAAGACATAAGTTTTGTATAGGCTATATGGATTAATATGTTACTTGTTAATTTTTATTGTTATTTTATTGTTACTATCATCGTTACCCCTAAAACTATTTAAAATATTTGCTAACACTCAGCCAAATCCCATGGAGTGACATGCACCATAATCGAACTAAGTGATTATCCTACAACAATTAAGCTTCACGCACAATTATTCCTAGTCTAAATGTCGGTTCGTTTTTAAGATATCGTGCGGACAAAGAAACAGCTAGACAGACAGACTTACAAAAATGAAGTTGTTCCAGCTCCACAAGTTATAGGCTTCGCTAACGCTCAGCCAATAACAACTCTAGATGGTCGTGAATTTTTCTTCTTTGCAATAAATGCTAATGGCCTATGATTGTTTAAATTTTCGATGGAACACAAAATTGAACCTGCAATACGGTACAGTAAGAACTGTAAACAAACGCTCCAACAATATTTAACTAAAACAAATTTTGAAATACAGTACATACAACAAATTTCAAGATGATGCTTTTATTCCAAAAAAATTACTTCGACTACAATATATTTTGCATTGTATGTCTTGTTTATGAGCTCTATAATACTATATTGCTAACTGAGATTTTTAATCTTTCATACTACATACTTAATAAAAAATTTTTGTAATTATTCTGATTTATTTAATAGAATAGTTTGAATTATAAACCAAATAATGGACCGTAAATAATATTACTTAAGGGTTGGATGTAAATTGTAATTTTAACAATAATTATAAATAACAACTGCTGCACATAACAAAGGTAACATATAATATGAAGGATATTTATATAAAATCCGCGTTACAGAGAGGATCGTTACAAGGAAAGAGAGATACAACAATAGAGTTGAGTCGGAGAGGAAAGCGATGCTTTGTTGTCCTGAACCGAGAGATGCTGAAATGTTCGCCTTCCAGCTTTTGTCTTTCCGATATTGCTGACTGAAATAGACTTGAGGTACTATATCATAACAGACGCTGCCGTGTTGCCGATATTATTCGCATATCAGTGTTTTGTTTGTTGTCTCACAAATTATACACTAATAATTCCGTAATATCTGAACCTCTCGTTCAGAAACGTTATATAAAAAATTAAATCTAATAAGTGTTTGTATAAGGAAAGGTTAGTAACAAATTGTAATCACTTCAATAAAAAGTGACCGAGTATAAATAATGATGCTGTTAGTTACAAGATGTATAACAGCTAATAAATTGGAAAAGTGGTGTTGTATCTGTGCAATTTATTCGGCACGCAATCCTCTAACTCCATAGTATTAAAGTTTTGATAGAAGGGCTGGATGGTAAACAAATCGAACGCCCAGGAAAAATTACTGGACACCTGACTTATAGCGTAACTAAGAGCGTAATTAATAGGATCATAAAATGCGGAGTTCCCCTTTCAAAAACATATTGAGAGGTTGGACAAAAAGATGAGAAATAGATGTGTTACATAATTTTTTTTAATAATTTTGCAACTGAGGGGATTATTGCAATTGGTCTATAATTACTTATTATGAACCTACATTCTGTTCTTTGAGCATGATTAAAAATGCACGGTAAATTGACAACTTTCAAATTTTAGATAATTATCTTTTATTATTACATAATTTTTCTCCCTTCGTTACTATAGTAATTTTAATCAAACAATGGGTTTTGTTAAAATCTTTTTACCAAATTTCTTGTCAAGTATCAACCACAAATTTAACAAAAGATGCAAACAGTGAACAATATATGTTTGTGGAATCCTTTTATTTATATGCTGAAACCCGGCCAGTATGTGTAAGAAACATTCATCTCTGCTCGCAGAGAAACAAAGTAGGCTTTTGTAGGGAAACAAGGTTAAAGAATAAAGGAAGCGCCATCTTAGGTCTGAATTGTGAGACAATATCGCCGGCAGCTCGTGGATCGTGACCGTCGCCTTATAAAATGTCCAATGTTTTTGTCACACACACCTAACTTTTATCTGTCGTTTTGAGTTTTTATGTTGGCCTAAACATTACTGCCTCGTCATTCAAGCATACAATCTTTCCAACTACTGCAATATCATCAACAGCTGTTGCTTAATGTGAATGCAAATTTAATACTCGACAGTTTCAAATTGAACATAATTTTTTTAATTCTTCTCAAACTGTTCATTGTACATTTAAAAATCGAAAGACATGTTGCGAACATGAATTTTAATACAACCTGAAAAAAATAACAAAAAAGCGCCATGTGCAATATAAAAACATTGTACAACCAAAAAATAAGACACGTGTTCTTACAAAATGTATTGTAATTTTACTGTGAATACACATATTGTAATAGACAAGCATTAGTAAAGTTTATTTTTAATTTTATAAGGTACAATAGAAATTTTTTAAATTAATACAAACTATTTTAATTTATAATTATTTAATTTAGTTATTAAGAGCAAATTCATAAATAAATATGATAAAGAAGGCTACAGATAGTTCTACATGTTTAGGTAATGCATTCATAAGTCTCACTTCATAACAAACTTAAAATATTTGTAATTTATTTATGTTCTTAGAGAACATATATAATATTTCAATATGGGAGTGCCAATGTTGTTTAAAAGAATAAATAGCTTAAGGAGTAAAATTGTTTATCGTTTTATGAAAGAAAACCCGTTATAGAATACGTGGAAATTTGCTCTACAGTAATTTTCTATTACATTAAGGTTTCAATAATAGTTAAAGTAGGTTAAACTATACAAATAATACATAGTCTACAATAATACTCTCTAGATTAAATCCGCGTAACGAAATACAGTATTTTATGTTAAAAAGAAAGGTTGACATCCATATACAGTGCATATAACAGATCATGCTGGTTGTAGCAAAGTTACCTCCGTTCTGCTTTGTTTCCTCTGCAATATTGTGGCAGCAAGAATGTAATTTCCGTTCAACAACCGTTCTCCTCGTTTGTTCCACCTGTTCTCCTTTCTAGACTTCTCCACATTTTAACGTTTACCTAGATTAGTTAGTTATTGGGATTACTTCCATTCAGTAAAACAATTGCCTTGAACGTCTCACCGTTGTATGATAATTAAGCTGAAATTAAATCATTTGTTCGTTAATTTAAGCACGGTAGTTTAACAAATGAACTACTAAACTAAGTGCATCATCTGCTAACACAAATTAACTCGTTTAGATTACACTCTTGTCTGCTGGGCGTGACAGTGATATACGCTTAATTACTTTAGCGTACGTTATGACAATGTCTCAACACCACGCGAGCGAACGTTAGTGGTAATAAAGGAATGATCGCGATTCTAGTCTTTAACGATCATTGTTATGCATAATTTACGAGGCGCCTATAGTGAAGAAACCTTGAATTTGTCTCCATAAGAAAAACTAAAGTTCATAATATTTTACGTCCTTATTTTTATTCGTAGCGTTATGGAAGATAAGTCATTTTAAAGACATGATTAGTACCCTTCCAAACTTGTTTTATCTAATTATTACTGTAAGATGTATAGGCCTACTTTCTGAATTATTAAATGATAAAGTATACAACAATTTTAGATTTATTTTCTTCTGAATAATCTATAAAAATATAGAACACTTTGTTTGTTAAAGTATTAACTATATCTAAAATGCACGAGGTTCTTATCGCGCTAGAATCAAGATGGCCGTCTATAATTCCCCGGCTCTTAATTCCTTCCTAGAATCAAAGTTATTATTACGACAAATATTAGCTTCTTCCATCCCCTCTCCCTCCCCTAAAATAAATCTATTTTAAGTTACTTAATAAAACAAAGATTAACCTAATATTAAAACCTGAATCAGTAATTTTGGTAACACAATAGATTAACCATATTTTACATTTTACTTACAAAACATACAAACGTGAGCTCTTCTTAAGCAATATACTTGGCCTCAAAACTTTGGTAGTACGCTTAGGTTGTGTAAGATCTGGCAGCAAATCTCCCATTGTAAAAAGACCTTTTTATCACCAGCTTACAAAAATTGGAAACGTGCCACTGTAGTGGTCCCGACCCCATAATTGTAACAATGAACATTCACCGCTTACTTTACAATGTATTTAAATAAAAAGATTTCGCTCTGTAACCTATCCACTTTCGTTTATTTCTAATGACTTGGTTAAATTACCTCAAGAATTGAGATATGTGTCGTAAAGAACTATACGTAATTAAAACTACTTACGAAACACACTATTTAAATTTTTTTCTAATTAACTAAGCGTACTAAACTATGCTCGAATTGCAGACCATACAATACAAAGGCTTTTAAGTAACGGCGTAATGGAGGAACAAAGCCGGCCGTTGACTACGGTTTGTTTGGAAACATTTTACAGTTCTTTTTCTGTCCGACAATCCACAATTAACTTCAAAGACACGAGCAGGCCGGGTATCTCCGATTGCCTCTTATCCGAAGCCCTCGCCACGCTGACCGCTGTCGCTAATCTCATCATCTGCCCTTTGAACATCTGGCGGCCCCAAGGGGCATCCTTCATCCTTGCATTTTCTTCCGTAAATGACGGTTCCGTGCTGCTCTCTTTCTCTCATTCCCTCCCTCCCACTCCTCTCCAGAAGCGGCGAAATGCCAATTAGCTCGTTCCTTTTTAGGTAAACTCAATAATTAATAATTTTTTAAAAAGCGAAATTTCAGTTTTAAGTTTAACAGCTGGGAGGTAAGTTAAGTTGAGTGTGTTTTAAATTATTTTAAAAGTTATCCAAAATCGGACGAAACCTTGAATCCAAGTTCAAAAAATGTTCTGTTTCTTTGTTCCAGTCACGCCGGACCAAGTGTGATTTCTTCGGTAAAAATATTTATTAATGACCCAACAAGACCTTTTTAAAATCATTTCGTTGACCGCCCGGCTGACCTTATGTGCGATAACTCTTGATAGAAAGGTCATAGGGACTTGCAACTTGGTACATAGATTCATCTTGCTCCAAGGAAAAGTAGCATTCATATTTTTTGTCAAAAGTTCAAAGATTAGTCTGTCTGTCCTTCCGTCAGTCTGTGCGATATCACTTCATAGAAAGGTCCTAGGAAGGACCATATTGATTTTGGGGTTAAAAAGTCAAAGGGCAGAACGTCTGTCTGCCTGTCTGTCCATCATTACATCAGCTATTAGTAGTAAAGTTCTAGTGCCTTGAAATTGGTACGTTGGTATCTCTTCGTCAAAGGAAGAACTGTAATGATTTTAGCGTCAAAGATTAGTCCGTCCGTCTATGAGAGAGAGAGAGTTGTATCAATGATTTAAATTAAATTAAATTTTAATACGTAGACTGTTAACACAGATTTAAAGTTAACTTAGCGTTTAGCTGGATGCGAACCTATTTGGCGGGTACGTATTATACGAGCATAACAGACACTGCCAAATATGATGTAACCGATGCACAAAAAGTGGAAGGTAACCTGCTGGCACTCTCGCCGGATAAGTGGGATATTAAGGTTCAAACTCCGCCAATCCCGCACGACTACTTTTTGTACGCAAATTTGTGTTTATAATATTACCGAAATGTTTAAAATCTGGCAACGTTTAGCTAGGAAATGAGGTATAAAATGTTACGTTTTCCAACTAAGATGGGAAGGAGTCCAGAACAGTTACGGCATTCCATACGTAATACTTGAATGGCTTTGCGCTCAGCTTTGACGACCCAATTATCTCAGTACAAACACCGCTGCTGGAGCTCGGCTTTGGCGAGGAACACATCCGCTTATCGACTGCGCTTGTTCCATGCACCAATTAGCCCACTGTCGGCAAGAAAGGTTTGAACTTTCGAGTTATAAAATATTAGGTATACCTTCATCAGAGGTACCTTTCAACATATTATATGGCACCTCCAATTCCAATGTGTTTGTTCGTCTTTACACTCAAATTAACGCTTGAATTACACTTCTAAACTGCCCACAGTCAACTGTCAATTTGAAATTCAGGCACTAAAAACTGATCGCTCATTGAAAGATATCCCGATTCAGTTTTACACACTCAGAGACACATACACACATTTTCAAAGGCTCGCTCATTAATTCAAACTTCAAAGTTCTAAATATCACATACCTAAAACTAATACTGTTAAGAGGGTACGTTTATATGTATTTTATTGGTCTGTTACTTCAAAAAACTTAAAAATGATGTGCTTTACTTATACAATATTGTAACGATGTTGAATTATTATGACGACATATTGTCCATGGAGACAGAATGATTATTAGACAGAATTTTACAAAAATTGTAAACTTTTATACTTGTAAAGATTGTAAAACCGTACTTTTTTAATAGGGTTTTCGAAAGGATAATACGATTTCGAACATTTGCTATCGTTATTATTTACTAAATCGTTTAGAGGATTGAAATCTATCCTCTTCGTCAGGTGAGAAGATAATTAGTACGTAAACATTAAAATTGCTGTAATTAACTGCCACTAAAAAACAAAAATAAAAGAGATTAAGGGTTTTTTATATCTTTTCTTTTATTAGTTGCAGTTTATTGCCTCACGTTCTTTTATGTACTAATTATCTTCTTACCCGACGAAGAGGATGGATTTCAATTCTCGTTGTGTTATAAATTTGTTGCATATGACGCTGGCAAATGTCTGAAGTTTTACTATCCTTTCAAACCTTCCATCGGCAATAACAAACTTGAAAGAAAAGGGTTTTGGACAAGTTGTTGTTCAAAAAAGAGATTAAGAAATTTTTTACAATAAGATTCACTCATCTCAGAGCGGGTTGAAAATATTTGATAACGGGAGACACGCTCTTCTTGCAATAGCTTCCAGGCCTGAGTAGCGAGAAAGTGAAGAGCGGATTCCTCCTAATGACAGACCATAGCTGACCTTTGGATTGCTTCGGGACGTCTCGCATCCCAGTAAGGATTCCGAACGGAACCCTAATTGACACCACAAAGTAAAAGGACTAGAAGGAAAAGTGTTCGAGGAAGGTGATTTCTCTCCACGATCACAAGTACGCTTGGAGTATCATGGCATCTGGCAACAGTTTCCGATTGCCTCTCTGTTAGAAAACTCAAGGTTTTAGTCCACTATACGGGGGATACAATGAACAATGAACCTAGACACATGTATAAACTAAACTTCTTCTAATAATGAGGAGCATCCCTCCCAATATCACCATTGACGTCGGAGGACCATAGGATAAATAATTCTAAACATTCTAAAAACTTCTGTTCAGGCGTTTTGGCTTCTTTTAAAATTATTATGGTAAAACGTGTTCTATTGGCTTCAGGGATGTTTAAGGACATATATACTATAGGGATTCGCACATTAGGTTAACAGCTTTGGCCTGCAATGGTTCTAGTGAAGACCACGAGCTTATTCACAGATGCGAATTTGGATGAGAAGATGGATCCCCAACTGTTTCATGAATTCTAGAGGATTCTCAACACCTTTGGAAAGACTATGTATAGCACCCTTATTTTAAGTGCTCAGTTACAGCTCTGGAAGAGCAAAAAACGAGTGGTCACATTGACAATCTGACCTCTAACATGAACTAATATTCTCCTTAAATGTCGCAAGCAGCTTTTCTACGTTCTAACTCATCAGAGATTTTCAAAGAACAAACATTAATGGAAATGATCTGAGAATTCTGAAGGAAGAATAAAAGTTGTTTATGATTATTTAATATATTTCTTAAATCCTTTTTAAGTCTCGTTTTTGGTTGAGAAAGCTGAGAATTAATTGAGTTAAAACCTTTGCTCAAATGTAGGTGGCCGCCATCTCAAAATTCTTTATTATTTAAGCCTGACTAACGAACTCATACAAACTATGTGCAAGTATTGTATTTGTACCAAGTAAAGGTTGGATATTATTAAAATTACGTTAATTATTGTGGTCAAAAGCGCGCTTTATATTGCATAAGCCCATGCATACACATAATGATCAACAATAATATCCCGGAAATTCCGTAATTACAGTAGGTAGATTGTTGTGGAATCAACTAAAAGTGTTAAAGTAATTATAAAGAATTACCAACAACACCAGAAATGAAAAGGACATAATGCGGGACTGAATCACAAACATTAACAATAACACACAGATATAAGATACTAAAGAAGCTGCTCGTTTGCCTTTACTGACTCTAGAAGCATCAAGGAAATGTCTCTGACCGAGTTAAGCCTCAACCTCCCCTCACGGCGAGGGCTAACAGTCTGATTAATAGCCTCCTTCGCACCCTCTTCCTCCCGGCGAATTTATTTCCGTAACACTCCCTCTCGCGGCATCACTTTGTACTTGAACTCTTCACGGCTCGTTTTATAGCTAATAGACTGCTCACAGGAAATATGTTTGTTAGGATAAAGATTTGGTTCGGGCGGTGTCATGATTGATTTGACTGAACGACTTGAAAACAGAATAAGTTGAACAGTTATTCAATGAAACTAGCTTGATTTCTCCAGTTTTCATATAGTTGTAACTCAATATTTTTAGTCGTTTAGGTGAACATCTTAGAATTATTTATTTCACGTTTAAAGGTGTCACTAGGTAATATAGATCACGCAATCAGATACATTTGTCAATGTGAGTTATATTTAGTAATCTGTACTTTTTCACAAGTAATTAACGAATATTGCAATAAAAATACCACAGCTTTGCAGTTGTATTCTCTCACATATCTGTGCACAGCTTATAACACATTTACTCGGGCTTGCACATTCGTCAAGGATTTCCACGGGACTATTTCATATTGAGGCCAACAATGCAAAATCACAATGTGGAGGATGTCCACCAGCTTCGCGTGTAGTGTGTTCAAAATTTTATTTATTAAGGTTAATAAAAATGTTAAATTTGTAATAATTACAATGTATTGGATTTTTCATATTCATCATTGGCTCAATCTGGAGTAAAGTGTATTACTTTTTTCTGCTATTTGCATCACTATTGATCAAGGACAGTTTTATCATTTAAATGTAATCAAATGTTTCAGTATCTTTTTCGAATTTCAACAGAAAGTGTCCACAGCTGTTTAATGTGAGTTAAATTTTTATTATGAAACATAATATTAAGATTTTTTCCGAATTATAATATATTTCAGACAACTTTTCAAATGTTTCTCTTTAGATAGATTTTCCTCGGATTTCAACGAATATTGAACAAAAGGTCAAATTGGTCCAGTTGGTATAAGAAGATACGTTTAGTCGTTTCGTGTGCATCAGATAACGTGAGTTCAGTAAATAAACCGGCGCGGCGGCTTAGAGATGTAAAAGTATAAAACAGGTAATGAGCATGCGCAGACGAACCAATAACGTTCCGCTGCCGATACCTGTTTTTTGTTAGTTGAGTTTGTATTAGCTACTCTGAAAACATATTCGTTAAGTCCTTCAACCTGTAGTAAAGCAGTTACAGGCCTTAATGCTGGACTTCACACAACTGGAAGAAACAAACAACAGTAATCATCAAATATGTGTACTGAAATATAGGTCACTCACAAGGGGTAAGGGCAGGCTATAAACGTTCCTTTTTCTTTCATCTTTTAATGTGCTAAATAGTAGTTCTCTGGCAGGGAACCGCCAGAAAGGAACCACTTCCCACTCTATAATACCTTTCCTTTAACGCATTTCCCGTTTATTTACCCCACTCACTCACTGCACATGGGATATCATGAAAATACTACGAGTGTAAAACAGTATGTAGCAAGATTCTTGCACGATTGTTTTAATCCAATGGTTCGGGATCTGAAGTTTGTTATTAATAAAATTATAAATTCCAAAAAACACACGATTTACTATATTGCATCAAATTTCCACTTTAACGTTAAAACTGTAAGAAAATTTTTCAGGTGGTTGGTTATGATCGTAGGTTCACATAAAAAGTTATTGAAAGAGTTAATTTATGCAGTACCCGTAGCATATTAAATAATAAAGATTGCAAAATTACACCTTTTTATGGTTAAAACAGATTTGCACAAGTTTTATTAAGTACTACAGTAAACAGATGACAAACAATCCCTTAACAAACCAGATCCGTATGTGATTACAACTACAATATTGAAGCAATTTCAACCACGGAAGGACAGTGAAATATGTCACATCAAATTTGAGTGGTTGGTAAAGCTATCCCTCAGATTAGGTCACAAGGACCAGATCACGTAATTCTACCTCTCTCAATCTGAAACTGCCATCAGAAACTGTGAATAGTCTGCATTAATCACAATGGCAATTGACAACGCTGGCCGAGCACAGCGAAGCAGAATGGAGACAATTGAACCAGTGCTATTAATAGCGCCCATTGTCTGTAACAAGTGGCGAGCTGGGTTAAACTGCCAGTGACAAGTGTGCGAAATGGAACACTTGCTATCGGCTGATTGGTCAACGGCTGTCTAATTGTCGGGGTCACTGTGATGTCATCAAGGCTTAGCGTCCGCCAATTGATTCTGGCGGGAACATTGTCCTCGTTTAGCGTTGGCTCTTCTACCAAGCGCAATGTGGATGTTGATAAGTCGTCATCACTGTGGTCACGCCAGAAGTCTCACTGGTAAAAGTGATTCTGGCGAGAACACTGTCCTCGATTGCTTCCAAGCGCAATGTGGATGTTGATAAGTCGTCTCCTTGTCGCGCCCCATCACTGTGGTTACAGCCAGAAGTCTCACTGGTACAAGTGACTCTGGCGGAAACATTGTCCTCGATTAGCGTTGGCTCTGCTTCCAAGCGCAATGTGGATGTTGATAAGTCGTCTCCTTGTCACGCCCTATCACTGTGGTTACAGCCAGAAGTCTCACTGGTACAAGTGACTCTGGCGGAAACATTGTCCTCGATTAGCGTTGGCACTGCTTCCAAGCGCAATGTGGATGTTGATAAGTCGTCTCCTTGTCACGCCCCATCACTGTTGTTACAGCCAGAACTCTCACTGGTACAAGTGACCGAACATCTTCCTAAGGACAACCATTTTGCTTGTTCTAAAAATCTCTCCACTAGATTTTTCAATGGGAAACATTGGGTTTACTACCCTAATAGGGATAACGTTTACATTATCTATGCTAATAGACCTGGATTATCTTGTAAACGTAACAGAGTCGAAGATGGGACTTAAAGACAAAATTCCTGCAAAAATCACTTGATGTAATTTATATTTCTGACAAGTACTAAACTTTTAGGTACAAAACAATCCATTTCAGGGAATCAATGTCGCAACTTACGTATGTTAATCGTAAATCATGGAACTCATGGCGTGTACCATTAGTGTAACTATGGCTCAATAATTTTGAGTCATGGACCTCATGACGTGTGCCATTACTAAGGTTACTAACGTTACTAAGGTTCAGCAATTTTGAGGACTACTGGAACAGATTATCAATATAAATTAACTAATCAATCTTGGTTAGTGTATGTGATAATCATAATTGATTAATAACAATGTTAATGAACCTTTGGATGTATAATATTACTATTGTATGATTAATTTGTATTACTAATAAAAAGGGTAATTTTATTGTGTTATTATTTACAATAACATCGTTTTATTTACAGAACAGAGAAACTATATATGTAATCCTTTGTCTGTGCTTATAGTAACCTCAAAGGCTGTTTGTCCATGTCATATAGGATAGGCTCGCTTTCTTTATAATAATTATACTTAAGAAATATTAATTACTTATATCTTTCTTTGAGTTGTGCTTGTTATTTCAATGTATTATAGTCATTAAATTTCCCGAAAAAACTGATAAATAAACTTAATTTTGAAAAATAAAATTTAAATACAAGATAGGCTTGATGCAAGAAAAATGTCCTATAATGGGATTCAAGTGGTATTTATGGTGTTTTAAATCTGTTTTAAAATTCATATAATTTTAAACTATTCTAAAACACAATGTTTGTATATCTCCACCATTTCCTTTTATAATGTAACAATTTTTCCAGGCTTTCGTCTTTTCTTTCACACTAAATCATTTTAATTTAAACACTCATTTTAACAGCATATAATTTTTAACGCTCCTTCAGTTACGGGAGGGATCTAATTTATCTCATAAGACTGTTATATTTAGTACAAAATATAAAAATTATTTTTTAGTTATTTACAATTAATCAATTAATATAGTAACTTTGTTGTGTCAGCACTGAAAATGTCCTGTTTCCAGTTCCCAATAGTTCAAAATTTATTCTTAGATGATACCGTAGCTCACTTCTAATGCCGTGAATGTAATATATGACACCACTGACTGAAAAACAAAGCCCAGACAGTGAAACAAAATGAATACGCATGTTTTAACCTTGTTGTGGTTTCTGTGTGTCGCGCAAAACGAACTGGATGCAACTGCTTCTGTCAGTTCCAGATCGCACTTGTGGCCGGCGGATAAGGATTAGAATGACAGACGAGTTTATAATTTGTGGCCGCAGTTTAGGTCTGGTCCATGTCCACTACTTAACCCCGTGAGATATGAGACGCCCGCGCCGTTCGTTGTGGCCGAACTCCCGAGATGATGACCCGAGATAATTGTCAAGTAGCTAGACCTCGTTTGCGTTTTACTGCGGCCAAAAACCTTTCCTCGGCCAAAAATGTGACCAAGCACGATGGACAAACACGATTCTTATCTGTATTAGCAATTATTTGGAGCTATTCAAATTATTTAATTACGTCTCTTGAATTAACCAAGATTTATAATTAAACTATACGGCGGAATACCAAAGAATTAAAAATTAAAAATCAATTTTCCTTGGACCAAGAATCTGTGTACTAACCTTAAAGTCCTAACTTTAAAGGCCCGAAATTATTCATCAGGCTTCCAGTAACAATAACGGAAATATAAATTAAATATATACTTTTAAAAAAGTTCTGGCTACTTAATTATTAAAATATTAAAGACATTTTTTTATTACCAAAATAAAATTTGTTTTAGTAATGATAATAAGGCTGTACAAAAGTACAAGCAGGCACACTTCTCTATCATTTCCAGTTTAATTTTTGCGGGAAAGTAAGATTGTTTTAGCAAAGCTCCGCCAAGTATTTTCTATAATATATTTCATTATAGTGGAACCCCCTTACGGACCCTATTTTGTTTTCTTCTTATTACGTGTCAACGTGTATTCACTTTTTTACAAATAAATCTCTTATCCTAAAGGGAGTTAAATAAGTTCAGCTTTATTTTTTCTTATAAAATTTTGTTTTTGTGGGGGAGGGTAGTGCTACACTTTAAGGACATAACCCTATGTGTTGTATACATGTGTCTTCATTGTGAAAAAGGAGAAAATAAACATAAATAAATAAACAAAAATAGTTCCTAGCATATTTCTATTCCCACATACAGACAGAAATACGACGGAGAATTATTTTATCCGTAAAATCAATGCAGTTCTTCCTTAGACCAACATGTACCATATCTCAAGTCTCTAAATATGTTATATTTTAATGTACAGTTAGATGGACTATGATAAGATTTTTAGAACGTCTGCCAGGTTCTTATTCTTAATAAAGGCAGCTCCCTTTAGAATTTGTTTCTTCAAATAATTTCAAATCTTTCTTTAAACATGAAGTGTGTTAGTTGTGTAAAGTATTTATTATAACAAATTCGTACTTTTCCTGCATAGTACTAACGTACAATGACAATTCATGTTTTCCTAATGTTTCTATACAATGTATTATAATATACATTGTAGAAACTTCATTCTTATTTTATGTTAATACGTAATTAAAACACTCCAAAAATAACTAAATTTTATTTGCGTGAGCCCTCTAGTTTTCAAAGACATATTTGTCAGATCCACATAACTGAAAATAAAATTTAATTATTATTGGAGAGTTTGTTTTTAAATCAATTAATACATTATAATTCAAAATAAAGAAATTGTAATTTTCCTTTATTGTAAAACTGGATGTTTAAGAACATTTTCACATATTGAGGGAGTAAAAGCGCCGCTGAACTTAAAATTTTAAGCCGTGTCATAGATTAGAATAAATGTTAAATGTATTGCATTACAGTACTTTGTAAAATAAAGTAATCTACTCATCCATTTTGCTGCTTATTTCATAAAATGTTCAAGTACATTATAAGGGAATTATTAAGGATGGAAATTGCTTCTATTAGTTTAATTTTTCAACAAAAAATTTAGGCCTAACTTATCATTTCCAATTTTACGGAACTTCCAGATTAACTATTTATAAGACTAAAAATATAATATTCGAGTGTAGCTTAAGTTTAAATAAAGGGTAACACTTAATTTGACATTTCCATTTTTAATTTGAGCCATTTTTAATATCAGTGTCCTTATATCCGCTCAGAACATTTTAAAAACTGCCTTACAGTACACGGCATTCGATATGCGGTTTGCTATAGAGTAATTCATTATATAAATAAGTATAGAAATATATTTGTTCCATATCCCGAGATCGAAGCCCACATTACAAATAGCGATAGAGGCGGTTTTATCAGATTAATCGAGCACCTGTGTCCCCCAATAATGTTCAACTCAAGATGGATAATATGTATTTAAATGATTTTTCTGACTGTAAACTGTAAGTTGTAAAAAAAGTGTCAAAGATATAGTATCTTACATATACAACTCTGTAACTGAATAACTTTTACGTACTCAGTGATTAACTTAAAACTCCCACAAATAAAGTTTACTTGTCAGTGGTATCTGCGATGTTGTACACTCCTGCCCAACTTTGTGGGGAAACAGCTTAAACTCGACCTAACTCAGCTGGCTAGAAGGCGAAGGGAGGCAGTGTTTACTTAATAAACGTTCTTTCTATATTGGTAAGCAACGATTTTATGCATGACATAATAAATAAAAAGATTGACTATACACCAAATGATTCGTTCCGTTATGCAGACAATAAATGGAATTTTTGAGAAGTCAATAAGTAGAAATCTTACCTAAAAGTAACTTACCTTGACGCATGACGTTATGTAACCTAAATATGCCCGAAATATAATTTAATATTTCCACATTATAACACATCATAAAGACTATTATACCAATTTATTGTGAAGACTCGGTTGTGATGGCGGATATTTTCTTTCTACCCATTTCAGAACCATCTTTATAAACTGAAAACAATTTTACGCCATCATATTTTATCGTAGAATTGGCCAAGATGTCTTATTTTAAAGATACACTAATAACCATCCAAATTGCATTCAGTGTTTTCAATAACTTTTATTAGTTACGCAGAAAAAACTAACTTTTTGTAATGAATCGTTAACTATAAAAAGTATATACTTAAAAAGCCATTATATTTTTAAAATTAGACATGTCCCATTCTTGTACGACCAAATAGTGCTTGAGGTTCAACATTGTTCTTAGGGGGTAAAACACAGGTCATATCTCTTCAACCGGCTCTCTATCGAGAAACTTTTGTATATAGATCATCCCGTAATACAATTTACCTCACCACAAAATCTTTTCATTGTCTTTATGCATGCTCTATCCTGCAAACCACTATAGAAATATAGGTTCTCCTAAGGCTTCCGAGAAGGGTCCACCGTATTTCATTAAAACTCCAGAAACGACTTTCGGCGACTCAATGATTTTGCTGACTATAGAAATGAGAGGGGTTGGGAAGCCATGATGGGTAGCCTAATAAAGGGCGAGGGCTGCTAATTAGAGGGGTGCTGGGTAATTGACGCTGCGCGGGGCGGCAAGGCAGCGGTAAGCGGCTGGGCGCGGGCCTCACAAAGACAGATGGAGTGGAGAGGTTAGGTTAGTCGGGTGATGAGCTACATCAGCTGTGGAGGAAATGATGGCTGGGCCATAGTTGGAAGAGACATCCTCCCCATGATGCTGCAAGATCTTTAAAAATCCATTAACTAAACGTTCATTTTTCAGTTAAATCACTACTAATGTGATGGTTGACGATCCGGTATGCAGTCTAATAAACCTCTACTAATTACATCACTTAAAACGTGTTTGTTGGTAAGATCATGAAAACTGATAAAACAAAGTGGTTGGCGCTTTCCATGATTTTTCACCCAATAATTATTCCTAACAACAGTTGGAAATGTTGGATTGCTAGATTATTAATATAAAATGTAATTTACAAGTCTATTTCCAATTGCTGAATTGTTCAAAAATTTTTTTATAAGATGACAACATTTTTTTTGACAGATCAACTCAATCGGTAGCTATGAATCTCCGCCCTGTTTTGCAGTGTTATTGGCTTGGCCCCGGGCCCTGGTCCACAATCAATGCCGGATATTGTTCTACCGTTCTTATCCAAGCATTGTCACCGTCATTTTGTCATTTGATCGAGTATTTTGAGACAACCCAAATTTGCACGTCAACTTACCAACTACATCCATACGAGATTCGGAGAATATCTAGTGTATAGTGGTGCTTGTTATTTTTCCTACATTTATATAGAGATTTGTTCAAGTACGACTAAGGGGCTAGGGGAGATTTATCAAGAGCAAGTACGTTTTTTATTTGACTCAACAAAGTGTATTCTGGTTGGATTCGGCATATTTAATGCTCGGTACTCATTTACCTGCATTATGTAATGTCCAAGATCTGTAACCATTGGCAAGCAGGATTAAATTTTTCTCAGTGCTTTTTGTTTACTGTTTAATTTAGAAGAGCAACTGTTTGACATATTCATTGGCTGAACGTTAACGAAGCCTATCTATCACTCGTGGGTCTGGAAAGGTTTCATTTCTTCTTCTGTCTATTTGTCCACACGAATTCTCAAAAACAAACTGGCCTATAGACTTCATTAAACATAAAGCTTAATGTATATAGGAGGATCACTGAGGTGCATGTAACTCCATAGATTTTGGCTGGGCATTAACGAATATGTTTACAATTTATCTTATGGGTAACCGAGATGGAAAAGAGAAAAAAAAACAGAATAAATAAATTTCTTCAGACAGCTCATAAGAGATTTTAACATGTGACTATAACACATATAGCCTAATTATCCCAAATCAAATCCATCATTTAATGGTGAATTGATGCGTAGACTTTTATTTAAACACTAATATGTGAATGTTTCATGTAAGTAAGACATCTAGAGAAAAATTTCATCTGTAGACTTGAAACTCTGCATTGAACCTCAGCGAAGCCTACACGACACGTGGCTTGTTACCTGAAAAAGTAAACAGTAAAAGACAGGTAATTTGCGAGGAAATTACAGGCCTTTAAATTACTATATGTGGGACATTTTATAACAAGATCCGTAGAAAACCGACTACGAGTATTTTAGAGTACCTTTATTAGTTATAGCTTCGGAATTTAATTTCTTTTACATAATTTATGGCTCACTGCCTTCGTCCTTGCTTCAACAATTTTTCGTTAGATCTGATTATAATATGATAAATTCCCCTTCAAATGCCTACAATTCTCAATGAATTGTAAAAATGTTTGTAGGTTTGATGTCACTAAAAGGATATATTAAAGGACTGTGGCTAAAACTGGGTTTAAGATTTTAAATACATTTCAACCTGAAACTGATAAACCACCATTTACAATAGTATAGAAGTGACTTACGGTTCTTTGTGTAAGTATCAACTGTGTACGAAATTACGTATGAAGGTATTAAAGATACACGGCAGTTATCGTGTCCACGAGCACGCGTTATATTGCGTAAATCCATAAATTTGGAATGTGTTGGGTTCTGGGAGCCATAATTAGCGAAATGCAAATTATCTCCCGGAAATGCTATCGTTAAGGTGATTGGGATAGGAAGATGTATATGCAGTTCACCTAAAACCACATATAACCTATGCCATTAGTGCACCACTAATATGATGCGCTTTCCGATAATTTTAATTGATCCTTTAACGATTCCAGAAATTAACAAACATTAGCGCTAAGTATTTTATTTATATCTAATGGGCAAAGGTTAACAAACAAAATGAGCGGATATTCAATCGTCGGAACAAAAACGTGTTTCTCAAAGATGAAGAGATTTAATAAAGTAAATTGAACGGTGATTGAGTTATAAAATGAACTCTTTTATCTGTCCCCTTTACATTCATCTGGCTCTTTTACATTCTTTACACATCGCTCGTTCCACATTGATTCTTTATCAGATTAATTTTTAACACACGCTCACAGTTGTCTTTGATTGGCTGAGCGTTAGTGATACTTATCACTAGTAGGGCTGGAAGAATTTCATTTCTGTCTCTCTGTCCGTCTGTCCGCACGATATCTCAAAAACAAACTGGCCTACAGACTTGAAATTGTTCATGAAGCTTATTTTATACATATTTGTTAGATTAAGTTGCATGTCACTCCATGGAGTTTGGCTGAGCGTTAAAGAATATTTTTACATTAGTCTTATGGGTAACCATGTGATTTGGTCTATAGTCTTTTATTATTTAAACACTGATATGAAGCCCAATTTAATGACAAAAATATTATATGTAGAATTTAAATTTTGCATGAAACCTAATTACTAAATAGGCAAGATGAATTCTATGACGTTAGCATGTCCAATAATGGAATTTGGCTGAACGTCGTTGAAGCGTATCATTCGGTAGGCTGAGTCAATTCTCATTTATTTTCCGGGAATGTAAAAAATTCTTTGCAGTATGATTGTCTATCGTTCTACCCGTCACTAATGAAATGCGTTATAGACTTGACATAAATAGACTGAACCTCCGCGTCTATTGTTTTGCGTCCCGTGGTATGGCATACTCCATTTTCTGCGTGAATATATAGAAACATTTATATTAATGAGTTTCAATTGTATTGTAAATTGTCGAATAAATGAATGTAATCAATTATTTTATCATTTCAGTTTAAATAATGTTAGGCTATACTGTTAATCCAACTTTAAATAAATTTTTGTTTATTTTGTTAGTATGATTACTAAGCTTTTTCATGTAATCTTGGGGATGCATAGATGGTTTTCGTCAGTTGGCATCTTTTAAAACACCAAAATTATACGGATGTGCTTATAAAAATTATTACTATCTTACTCCATTTTCAGATTTTTGTTTTCAAATATAAAAACCAAAAATACTCTGTTCACAAAAGTGTTTGTGAATTATAGCTGATACAACATTATAATTTAGTGAAATATAGATTGTTGATAAAATATTATTGATAATTGTTTAGTGATCTATCGATTCTGTACCAGACATTATTAAAATTGTAAAAAACAATATTGTATGAACTACTTTTTATCTTTATTAAGTAATTTGTATTGTTAATTCCAGTTAAAATATTTACGTTTTTACTTTTTCGAAATTAATATTTATTTACAGTTAGACATAATGAAACTAGTAAAAGTACTGCATTTAAGATTGAAAATGCTAATTTCTTATCAGAATGGAAGACAACGGGTTTTATTGTTTTTTAGACAATGCCGTAAACACGCGGTAATTGCGTTTATCAATGAAGCCTAACAAGTACTTCACAACTTTACTAGCACATGTAAATGGTCGTGGGACTAAAGTAACACATTACAAATGCTTATGCAGAAAAAAATAAACATATGCAAGCTTATCACTCTGGATATTTTGCTGTATTGCATATGTAGATCATATTAGTTTGTGAGTGATTTGTAGCTTTATACTGGTACTGTTTATCACATTGCTTCAGGTTAGTTCCAGATGATTTTTTATTGGCGTGTGAAAATATCATGACCAAACTAGGATTCGAACCCGAGTCCCTACGATGAAAAGTTGGGATGCTAATTTAATCATGAGCTATGGACGGTTAGGTATGTAGGTCATGCTTTGAACCTAAGAAATTACCCTACCCAGTTTTAGTTGGCTCTAAAATAAACTAATTTTCATCATACTGCAAAAATAATAACTGGTTTTGATACGTAAACGTGGCAGTATAACTGTGTTGAGTATAAATATGGAAAAAATAACTATAACGTGCAAATTTTAATTTTGCTTTTGTGTGATACAACCTGTGTAACAATATCTTTAAAAATACATAAATTGAGAGATTTTATGGGACCTACTTGCTGGGGTTTCGGTACTTGCGTTATCTGAGATTAAATTTAGAATAATATCGTCAACCGCATCCCACGTAACAAACTCAAATCCTGAATTAAATTTAAATTTTTCTCAACAAATTTCAGATAAAAAAAGTATATAACATGGCTCTTCTTACTCTCCTAGTTATAATTTTTTTTAAATAATAAACTGTACCATTTTTAAGTTCTTTTTTGTATTTAATTTACTTTAACCGTATGGCTTATAAATATTTTCAAGGCTATTGCTTTTTTGTAAATTTATGACACCCCCTTTAATAATCAAAATAGTACATACATTTTAATCAGTTTTGAAGGAAGAGGTTAGTTTCCACGGAACGTTTTGTTATTACCTATACAGAACACGACAGCAAACCCTGTGTGTTGCCAAACTAGAAAAGCCCCAAATGAAGGTCACGTATTGTACATAATTTCTTCGTGGTAGTTATAAACACACATTACACAGGTAAAAAGGGCAAATTCCCCACGGGAACAATTACACTCAATAAAAGGTTATCCGTTTTAGATTCGCACATAAATACGAGAATATGGGCTCAATGTTGTTAAGTTTACTAAGTTAGGAAAAACATAAATTCAGAAAAATTATTGTTTATGTTTTAACCCTTTCTGCACCCTCTCATATCCACAACCATAAAACGAATGTAGTTTGTAATTTCGTTTGAACTGCCAGCATTTTTATTTCATTTTATACAAGTGGTTTAAACTATCATTATTAATAAATATTTTTAAAATTAGATTATCTCAGTGAAGAAATTCAATGCAAGTTTGTTGTGGAATTTCTAAATTGTATTTATGATGGCTTGTATGTGACATTGGTATTTTCTAGACATATTTTAGACCAAGAAAATTTAAAACACAGTTTACATTTATTATTATGACGATGAAAGAACTGAACCACGTCAAAGTCATAAGACATTGTTATTTTGTAGTTTATGGATCCAACAAATGTATTATTTTCTTCACAAAAAGATTTGAGTTGGTTTCGGTAGAAACATATTCTTTTTGAAAAAACATTTTATCACCACCCATTTCTGAAAAATAAAAAAAAACATTTTTTACTGTTCGACGCGGTTTGGGCGAATCTGAAGTAGATTTCGTAATATCTTATAATCAGGTCTATAGGAAACTTTTGAAGATAAGGATGTGTTTTTTTTTCGATATGTACATAAGAGATGTCTGTAAGGAGTGACGTGTTTTTGATAAATTCATATCCTTAATAAAAATCACTAAAAAAAGTAATTTTTTAATTATATTTAATTTAAGGAAATAATGTATAAAAGTCAAAAATTAATTTGAAAACATGAAAATAAAACAACCAAAAACTATAAACTCGTGTAAATACTGTGACAATTTTATATTTTCATTTTAACCTATTATTTGGGGGGAGGGTAGGGGATTGACTACAAAATGTCCTAAATTTACAGTTTTAAAAGCTTGTAATTCCTCTTGATTGCCAAACATGTTCATTCTACTTTTTCTGTCTTCAAGGGAGCCGTTTCAAAACGCTATGAATGTAAACACAAAAATATGATTTGACGACCTTAATACGCGCCCGACTGCTGTGTATAAATCGAAACCAATCGCAGTTTAAAGCCCACACGTCAGAGATTGGTCGAGCGGATGTAATACACATATAGAGAGCACTGCGCTCGTGAGACTAGAGTATTTGTGTTTGAACAATCTCGTCCCAGCGCTCTGGTGTAACCCCCGGGAGCGTGAGTGGCCAAATTAATTCAACAATGCAGCTAATCCTAATTAGTATTCGCCATCACAAACATTACCCCTCCCTCCGCCACCCTTCTTCCCGACCACCCCTACAGCCGCGGCGAGATGTTCTCTAACTAAACATATTATTCAAGTACCAGACCAACTTTGTCGTACTCGACATTGCATGTGTGATGAGCGAATTCAATCTTAACTCCACGATTTGCGAATTTTGTTTATTTGATTTTTACGATTGATGTTTGGATGTACGAGCACACAAATAGTGTAAGAGCAGAGACCCCATTTCCATTGCAAAAGCACACGACCTGAATTTTCTTGAAGTAGGAATACTTCTTAAAGTTTGAATGTACGAGCACACAAATAGTGTAAGAGCAGAGACCCCATTTCCATTGCAAAAGCACACGACCTGAATTTTCTTGAAGTAGGAATACTTCTTAAAGTTTGGATGTACGAGCACACAAATAGTGTAAGAGCAGAGACCCCATTTCCATTGCAAAAGCACACGACCTGATTTTTCATGAAGTAGGAATACTTCTTAAAGTTTGGATGTACGAGTACACAAATAGTGTAAGAGCAGAGACCCCATTTCCATTGCAAAAGCACACGACCTGATTTTTCATGAAGTAGGAATACTTCTTAAAGTTTGAATGTACGAGCACACAAATAGTGTAAGAGCAGAGACCCCATTTCCATTGCAAAAGCACACGACCTGATTTTTCTTGAAGTAGGAATACTTCTTAAAAAGGAAATTGATCATCACTATTGGTGGAGATCAATATGAATGCGTATCGAAAAGGTTAAAATTATAAACGATATTTTTTTCTTAGTTTATATTTACCGTAAGAGTTAATTTAGCGCATCGAAAGGGTTACAACTATGAAAGATATTTTTTTAGATTTTTGAAAACCAAGTCTAGCGGTTGGTTTTAGTGTACCAAGCCAAAAAAATATGATCTGGGAAAAAGTAATTTGTATGTCTGACGCTCAATGTTGTTAAGTTTACTAAGTTAGGAAAAACATAAATTCAGAAAAATTATTGTTTATGTTTTAACCCTTTCTGCACCCTCTCATATCCACAACCAGTGCGGCTAACGAACGATTTCTTTCTTAGAGAAAATTCCTTTACAAATTTCAATAAAACCATATTTTGTGGCTATACAATACAAATTGGCTGCCAATCTCTAGACTATAATGAATTATTATTTTAAGGTGGTCTGAATTAATGAATTGTGTAAAATATTTATTTTAACTATAGGTAGAATAAAATAGTAACATTTATTTAATAGGCCTATCTTAATACAGTTCAATGAAATAAAACAGCTCAAATTAATTTAGTTTTTAGAAATACATTAAATATAAATAGATATTATTTCACCATTTTGTACATTTCCAACTTAATGTCAGTCGACTTATTTCATAAATATTTCCCCGCACAATCGGAAAATCCCCGTGAAATATATCTAAACATTTTTAAAAGTTTACAAATAGCACAAAGTTTAAGTTGTAAGATAAGTAAGGCAATTTTTATTTCAACTGGTGCTTCAAGGAACTAGTGCTTTACTAGTTAAAGTTTTAATTAAATATAAATACACTTTTTCACATTTTAATTGCAGTGGAATAATATGTCCAAATAGCTATTTAAAAGGTTGGATTTTTAATTAAATAGTAATATATTTTATTTATATTTTAATTAAATAGAAATATACTTTATGTAAAGTTTTAATTATAGTGGAATATGTCCAAACAGCTATTTAAAAAGTTTTAAATTTACTGAACAAACACGCAATAAAACCTATGCAGAGTACCTATTGTGATTCTAGCATTACTGTAAACATTTATATAGTAGTCTTGTTGTTTTGCAGTTTATGGAGTATTTCATTGCTGGCATTATAAAAGGAGACGTTAAGATAACACTTCACCCACCGTTAACCACGAACAAAAGTGAATGACACAAATTTCGCGTAAAATTCATACGGAGCCAGAACATACGAAAATAGCAAATTAACGATAAGAAAACTTTGCGCTCACGCCATTCTTTAACTAACACAATCAATTTGGAATTTGTAGTACATGCAAATTTTTATATCCTGTCTTTTGAAAATATAAAGTTTTTAACCTGGTGACATTAATATTGTAATACATATTACAATTTATATGTAATATAATATAATATACATATACTATGTATATAAATGCAATACATGTGTTTGCCACTGCATCATAAATTTACATATTAAAAAAGAAAGACTTCATTTTAAATATTCAAAAAGTAGAACTATTAAAAAACTAAATATAATATTATTGTAAACACTATTATTTTTAAGTTCCACTCTTTATTCCCTCCCACACATATTTCAATGCGTAATTTAAATTCGTATACTATTCGTTTTAAATACTTTTCTGGTAATATGATCTGGTAAAATTTGTAGTTTTGAGTCGAATTCCATTATTTGAACTAACGGCGTTACCAAAAAAAATATAAGTTATAAATCAATAAATAAACAAATAAATAATATATATCTAATAATGATAATATTATAAACTTTTTACCAGCATGAGAAATAAAGAAATATATATATATAGGCTATACATAAAATGATAATATTATTGACTTTTTACCAGCATAAGAAAGAACGGGTGATAAAGCTAGAGATAACCTTAATATAAGTAATAAATATTTCAACTTAAGACGTATGTACGTCCTAAGAAAGTAAGTTGTATGCACTTGTAACTGTCAACATTTAATAATGATTGTGATTTTGTTAAAACTTGATTACTTGATTAAAAGTTAAAATATAAGTATAAAACATTATTATACATTAATCTACTATAGCATTAGCTATATTCCTCTACTGTACATTCAGGTTTAATGGATAGAAGTTAAAAATTAAATTTTTAAACGTGCATTTTATTGCTCTAAATAATAATCCAGGTCCACAGTAGCCACAAACGATGACTTGGCTGCTAATGAGGGAATTTGTAACCATCGTTAAGTAAACAGCTCTCTCAACGACAGGGCGCGGCGCGAGCGAGCGAGAGAGCAGGGAAGGATTAGTGCCCAATCAGGCGCAGATGAGGGCAGCGATATGCTTTAGTGGACTCGGTCGGTGAAATGCGAACCATTAAAATGTCATTACTCCTTAGACTCGGAATGAAATGACGTCGGAAGTGGACTGTTACATTAGGTTGGGGTTCCGGCAGCCGTAGAGGTCTGGCGTGCAGACCGTCGTTTTTCTCTGAGTACGTTCTGTCACACCGGTACCATTATTACCGTAGCCCAACTTCCGGTTTCACTCAAACTGTGATTAACATCCGTTTCGTGTTTGGCTGTCAACACACTCCATATTAAGGTTCACACCCAACAGTCTGCGGTCGAGAATGCCGGAACTAAAAATATAATGACCACCCAGTTAGTCTTGATGAACCAATTGCCTTATGGTTGACTGAATTTTGGGTGATCAAAAACACACGCAATCTATATTAAAGAACGTAAAACAAATACAGTAGTTGAAGCAGTTCAATTCAAAGGGATAGGAACCGGAACGTCCTTTAATAGACATTTAAATAAACAAATCCAAAATTCTTTTTGAAAAATTGATTTTCCTGTTACCCCATGAACAATTGATGAGCTACCATATTTGTTTTCTCCTTATGACGTAAGTTATACCTTATTCCTTCTGATCCTTTTTCAGAAACATGCCAATAACGGGAGTGTTCATAGAAATGGGGTTTCTTCCTGAGAAACATACTAAGCCCATTTTAACCAATGGTCAATTGTTTCCCTACTTTTTCTTTAAAATTAAATTTTTACTTCCGCGTCACTGATTGACGCACTTGGCGTATCAAACAATCCAATTGCATCAATCATAGTTTCTAGCAACTACATTGAATCCCTTTCATCCCTTGAGATGACTTCTTAAATTCCAGTGGAAAGGTCTGTTACAGGTATTTAATTAGCGGGTAACTTAATAAGGGGCCTCGTTATGAAACCCAAAAGTCGTGTCAGACCCCAGAAGATCTATCACGTCTGTCTAAAATGAAGGTTACCACCACACTTCACGCCGCCAAAAGCCATAAACCCATTATAGGCGTTGTCGCTCGTCGCCGGCTATAATTGCGCAGCTCATAAACGGAAACGCCGGCTTGCCAATCACCCGTTAATGAGTGCATCAACCGCTTACTACCGCTTCCATCAGGGTTGTAGAAGCGCTTTGAAATGTTAATTTCCACAACGGAAATCGTTCAGCTACCTCTGTGTCTTTGAGTTACATGTTTGTTCGAGGCGTATCAATAATCGTTTAAAGCGTCATTAAAGCCGAGCAAACGACTTTGGAAATCGAAGAGAAAATATTTTTTTAACAGGGCTTCCCTTGGTAATCATGGTATCGAGCGTTGTCATTGTTAGCTGATCACGCGTTCTCTTAGTAGCATCGCTCCGTGCCACTAGATTGAAATTAGTGAAAAACAGTATTTTCAATGTTTCAGCTCTCCAACAAAGTCAGACTAACTTTACAACGTCGCTGACTTTCCTTGAGTTTACATAATTGATATGTTTACAGCATTGTATATTAATCGCGTGAAATCGCTTTGTTTTCTTCATCTGATCTCTTCCCTTTCTTCAAACATACTTTTTATATTCTCCGAGTTGAGAGCTAATGTAGTAAATCATTTTATTGGGCCTCTTCTGTTATTTCGAATGAAATTTTATTTTTCATTATCATTCGGATTAGATTTATGATTGATTGGTATTTAATCACTTAAGTGTTTTGTAACATTCAAAATTAACTTTTCTATAGTGCAACTACAGGTTACGATACTTTTTGAGTGTGTTAGGAGCATTTAACACTGCCATTAACTACAAAGCTTTAAGAGCATTTAAAAATGTAATTGCACTAAAACATCGATTGTACTCACCCTTGTTAACTCCGGATGCCGCCCTTCTTACCGCCTTCGGGTGAAATTCGAGTCTGCCGTTAACAGCCTTGTCTACCCCGTTAGTGGCGGGCTCCCTGAAGGGCCGCTGTGGGGATCTGCTCCTGACAGTGAGGTTGAGAGGTTCGTCCCGGTCCACCGGGGGGTCCGAGGGAGTCCCTGACCACCCCAGAATGTCCGAGATCATGTGGGGGGTCGGAGTTTTGGGGGGGTTCGCGTACACATGGGGGTGCCACGACTGGTAAACCTCCTTGGCGTGGTGGTTGTTGTTCATGGCCGAGGACAGCGAGTCATCCTCCCGCGGAGGGGCGTCCATCACCAACATTGGCACTTCACAGCACTCGCGTCGGAGGCGGTCGCATCCACTTCGCTACAAACAACAACAACGTGAAGTGAGGTTAGCTCTGCGGTGCGCGCGCACGACGTTCACGCCGCGACAGACAGACGGGCACTGAACAGAAGTGATTGCTTCCCGCAGTGTTTCACTAAATGGCCGCTAGGAAGCTCTGTAACACATCATCATCCTATGCTATGCTTGTTGATAGGCTATAATGGCTCGAGCTAAATTACGACCTGTACTCGCCGGGCTGAAAACATCGACCGCCACTCAATTACACCCTCCACCCCCCCGCCCACACGACTACCCTCACCTGCCGCTTTGTCATGTAATGGGCTTTAACATTCAATATTGTAAATATGTTTACTCCGCAAATCGTTTATTTACTCATACCCTATTTTACACATTTATTTTTCCAACCGTAGTTAGTTATGCCACTAATTCCGATAAATAATTAACAATATTTCCGATGCAACTGAGAATGAATATTGTTCCCAGAATAATGGAATTAGCACGCATTTGTTTAATCTAGAATTATATAATTAATTACTAAATTGCTCGTCAGTGACTATATCACCGAGTTTTTTCTCATACACCACATCGCTAACAGCTCTTTATCTCCCACTAAAACACATTATTAATTTACCACATTTGAACAATACTTAATTCAAATTGAAATGGGGGTTACTTGATTATAGGAGTTAATGAAGAAGAATTACACGGAATTTTGTAAAAATCCAATAGTACGGTTTAAATTAAATTTGGCCATCATGCTTAGAGATAGAAAGATAGTTTTGAAAGAATTTGATTATACTAAGGTATTGTAATACCCTTGAAAGGCAATTGAGACTGATGTAAATTGTGCTTTGTGTGATAAAAACGTACAATCTTAGATTATACTAATTGCACAACTAGTATAATCAAAGGCACAATAAAATGTGTTAACTTTACAACATAGTCACTGCAACACTTAAAACCAGTTCGTTCAGTAGCATTATGTAAATTCGGCTTATTATTAGTTCCTGGTCAACCTATATATAATGTACACTTGATGGTGCTCGTGGGCATTAAGCGAGGATTCTGACGGTTTCTGGGCTAGAAAATAAGGATATTTTTTAGAAATGTTAAAGTTTCTTTACAAAGCCAATTCGATAGGATGTTGTTAAAAAGGATGTTTTATAACCAGGGTTTAGATATGCGAGTTTGTTGAATTCTCAAAAACGCCATTTGAGAATAGCAGCTTTTCTAGGGTGATATTAAAACCGTGAGGAAAACGCCTGAAAGACTTCCAAGGAGGTGTTATGGCATATCTTTGTCCAGTTTCATACTATGTGGTTGGTGACTTCATATTTAAAAGGCAATTTATTTTACAAAATCGGAGTAATCTATAGGTGTATCTGTAGTGCACCAAAGGAGAGTTCTCTGTAAAACAACCAATTCTTTCCGAGTGCTGCGGGTAAAATCCTAGCATTACTGACTTCATCCAGAGACGTAAGGCTTTCTGCAACTTCCAGACCTTGTTAGTCTTCTTAGTTGTACTAATCAGTCCTGAGAATATCAAAGCATATGTGGTACAGAGAATAAACGTTGTTTATATGTTAAATCTAGTACTAAAATGTTTCCAGTCGCGTTTATGTAATTCTATCTGGATTCCAGAAACAGCCTGACAAAGAAATCAGTGCTGAATTGTACATCTGAGTGCAGGACTATGGCGAATACGTGAGAAAGCTCCAAGGATATCCCTTCTAACCTAACCGATAGTGACTCTAGTGGCCGATCACGGAAAACGTAAATCAGGTACGAAGCCATCGGCTGAGAGTCCTATCTTCCGCACCTGTATATATGAACAGCTGTAATTTGCAGCTTGCACGCTAGAAATGTTCCATTTTCACCGCCAGTCGATTGCCCCTACTGGCTGTGATTGCCATTGGACTCACTAAAGTATACAATAAGATTGTCATGGAATGGACTTGGAAAGGATTGTAAACATTTTATTCGACGGTTTCACAAAGTTTAACAGCCGTATAAATGTCGCGTACTCAGCTTTCATGGCTTATAGACACATCGCTGATGACCATCGTTTCTATTACCTGTACTTGTAGTAGCAAGTCTATAACCAAGGTTATTACCTCTTGGACACTTATTAGGTCCATGTGGGGCATTCCAGTTTTATATAATAAACATATCTTTTGATTGGATCTTAAGCTTTTGTATTGTTGGTTTCAATGCAAAAATTTTAAATTGTAATGGGGAAGGACCAAAAACAGTGCTGCAGATCTGGTGAGACCCAAAACGTGAACGAATGTCCTTTGTAATCCATTTCTGAACAAGGTAAAGGTCAGGAAGTCGTTAAGTCCCAAAAAGTCTGGAAGTCCTTCTGGAGCGTTTGATCTAGCTGTGTGCCGGGAGTTATATTTTTCTGATCATCTTCGGCATACTTGATCCTGAAATAAATACATATTCACTGGCAGGAATTTTAAATTAATACACCAATGTTCTTTTCTCTTATTTATCTTTACATTGTTTTGTAAGGTTTCAGTTATATAAAATAACTGTAAATACGATTAATAACCACAGTACTTCTACAAAAAATTTTCAAATTTTCTAATAATGTGTTTAGATAGTGTTAATTTTCTTATTTTGTTAAATCCGCAATAAAATATAACTAATATTGATTAATTGAAGTGTTATTCTAGACTCTTAAAAGTGAAGTTCTTTTGACCTTGTTTCGGCACCATTCTACGTGATTGTTCTAGAGTAATATCTGTTTTTCAGAATGTTACACTTCTGCAAGTCTATCTTTTTAGGTTTAGGATACATTATTTCGGAAAATTTTTCCCAAAATTTTGATTGTCTGAGTACAAACTGATGAACCGATATAAATAGATAGTATTGTTATTTTAACTCCATACGTGATATTCACTGTTATTTTCAACTGAACATTCTATGCATTCGAATGTAGGACTTGCCATTTTACTCATGTTTGGGCGTAAACAGTGAGCTTTATTTGGAGCGACAGTTATCGGAATGGATTAGTACCTTTATTGTATTAAAAGACAAATTCACACAAAATACAAGATTTATGTGATTTTGTTCTTTAGTCATCGTGTTCAAACAAGATCAAACATGAATCGAATTTTTTTGTATAGCCTACGGGGTATGTTTCACCTACCCTAATACAAGAGTATATATATATATAGATATAGATGGATAGGTAGATACTCATATAGCTGTGTGACAACATGGAGTTCTTATTCTGTTCAAATATCAAGGTTGAAAAATTGAGTGTTGTTTTACCAAATCTGGAGGATTACTGAGCACTAATTGATTGATTTCAGAGGTACGTGGACCTTAATGGAGGCTGAACCTCTACACCGTGCTGGGACGTTGAGGGAGCGGGACAGTCACTCTGCCCACTAAATTGCGCTGCACAAGTTCACTCTAAAAAGTCTGGAAACCAAAAGAGAAACTTATCCCGTAAAAATAGACGACGTTGGTTCCTAAACACCGAAACTAATGATAAAGCGAAGATAACATTCTGAACATCCAGAAACGAGGGTAGTTTCCTGGATTGGCAGATGACATTATCAGTAACCAAGATCAGCAAGAATGCTGGGTACGGCTATCAGAGTAAAAGTGGCAGACGCTACACAGTTTTATAACTGACATCAAGAAAACACAGAAACTGGGAGTTAGGTAAATAACGATTACGAACATCGGGTTAAAAAGGGTTTATTCGAACGGATATTAGTTGAAAATTGTTACGATATTACGGTAACATACTTATGCTGTATTTAAGGACACGGGAAATGTATGGTTACATTTTATCGGGTTATAAAACATAATAAAACACTTCCATATCAATGCTCCCAACAGAAGTTACCAAACAGATAAGTATCTGCAAAGGAAAAAAACAAACCGTCTGTTTTGAACAAAGACAAACAAGAGCGAACAAAGAGCTCTTGATGTTGAAGCATAGAGTATTCAAATCTGCAGTAAATACACAACCTGAAAGAGGGGCTGCCAGTAATTTCTTCAGCTTGGCGGCAAAATTGATCGTTTCTCCCCCAACCCTATTATTCATCCGCTCATCTTCCTCCCCCTGCCCACGGCGCTCTCCGCTTCGAGCGGAAATTATTTCTTTCTGTCGCTAAATATTTAAGCACCAGCCAGACTGGAAACATCGTCCAGTTAATCGCACAAAACACGGCAGAATATCTCAGCACTTTGTTTTCCGTGATTAATTCCCCTTCTTGAATAATTTCCCCCTCTATTAATATTTCGCCGCCATTTGGATCGGGAATTATTTATTCTGGCGAACTTTCTTTCCAATTTTAAAAAGTTCTTTACGTCTGTCTGGCTTCTTCTGTAGGGTAACGTTGAAAGTTCTTTTGAAGAGGGATAATAGCAATCTGGAATATAATTTCCAAATGAGCGATAGATTCGTGGAATCGAAACTACAACAATGATAGGTTAAGTGTGATTATGTGTTATTGGTTGTTATTAAATGTTTGGAATCAATATTTCTGCCACCAAACTAAAAGCCTTGGATACTATTGAAGGCATTTAGGGGTTGGTAAAGACAGAATTTTTGGACTTTAATACAACCTAGACCGTAGCTCTCTTGATGGATTATCGTAAAATTTACTATATAATAAACAAATCATTGTTATTTATGTTAATTTTTCAAATGAACATAACAGTTTTTTTTCACAGGGACAATTTTATTACGTGTCTAGCGAGAGAACAAGTATCATAACAAAATCGTTATCGTCTCCGTGAGCAACCACACGTTTCTTTAAACCCAGGTAGATGCTGAAATTAATTTTTATAATAATTAATTAATGAAAGTGGCTAAAGATATTTTTCAAATTTTCGATCATTGCCAACCATCTAAATTTTGGTCTTAATCAACAGAACCAAACTGATGGTAAACGACTAGGAATTGACAACAGAGCTCCCGGACACAAAGAGGGATTACACAAAGTAAGGCATTGAGAGAGGAAAGAGAGAGAGAGAGAATGCGAGAGGGTAGGAGGGAGGAGGAGTGATGGTTGGAACAATAGGATTGATTGATTTAATTCGTTGTCGCCTAACTAGATAGCAGCACCGTCGAATTGTTACCGTTTGATAGCGGATAACCCTTCCCCTCCCTCCTCCTCACACAGTCTGACTACACTACAGTACAATAAATCAATTACAGGATGACCTGTGTATTAAACACAATACTACCCCTCTCCACCCTTTCCCCTTCCTCCACCTACCCCTACAGTGTGATTGCATGCGGCGAGTGCTTTGTTTTAAAACATTCTCGCAAATTAGTCCCCATTATTAAAACAGAAGAGTGAATGCTAACTTCATAAACGTAATTAAATTGTGTAGGTAACCTTGTTCATAATTTAGATAAGTTGGGTGAAGCTTGTTCGTGATAAATATAGGGTACTAGCTCTAGTATTAAAAATCCCAAGAACTGTTGGAAAAAACATATTATAGCATAACCTGTTGACAAATATGAAAACAGGTCAAGAATATTGTAAGCATAAATTGGTAAATAATAAATCTGATCTTGTTATTTCTGAAGTCGTGGTGTTTATTATTATTTTAGGCTAATATATATTTTAGGTATTTAAGCCTAGCTGTTAACCCTAATCTAGACTGAAATCTTCAATCAGAAGTTCGCTATCTAAAATATCTTTATTAGTACTACTCCATCTAAGTACTATTAAATTCTTAGAAGAGGGGTGTGTACCATATTTGTTTTAAAAACAGAAGGGTTTGGCTAGGAGGTTGACCCTTCGCCTTCAAAGATACATCAACCATTGTTCTATCAATCAATTAGGAGTCACTGTATGGTTTTAAGAAGTTCATCTAGCATGAACCAATAATAAAAATAAAAGGGCCCATTCCTGTCCCCCTTCCTTTTCATTGCCGAAAATCTTGTTTCTGCCATGACGATCGCCATTTCCTATTGGCCTTTGGTCAGTCGTAGGTGGTTGATTGACGAATGCAGACATATGGTGACCTGAAACGTAGTGTTACTGATTTTTTGTTTCACTAAACGATGGCAAATGTCCGGAAAATCATGTTTCCTTCACAATCTGATGAGATTAAACGAAATACAACGTTTGACTACCATCCTGTTTTGACTTGTTTTATTTGCTAATTTCATCACTAGTTGACACAATGCGGCTTTGTATAGAACTACAAACAGGGCAGTGACTATAGGACGTAGTGAACTTCACAAAACAATTAAAGGCAGAACTTACTGACTGGACATATAAAGTAAGCGAATAACGTAACGTCCTTATGTATTCTGCACGAACTACATTAAATTAGTCAAGAATACCTACACTTCAAGAAGCTGAACAGTGTAAAAACAAACGAATGCGGCCAACAAACAGGAGCAGAAAGGCTAATCAAAGCGGAGGCTATTCAAATAAACCAAACCCATAAAACGTGAACAAGCACGGACGAAGTAATGAGAGGTCCGCGATTAGGCCTTAATTGGCGGTAGTTCGCGGTGTAACCACTGAGAGCGCTGGCGGCTGGTTCGGTGTGGAGGCACTGTTGCCTGACCACCCGGTGTAAGAGAAAGCAGGAGTACTAATGCCAATGTCCTGCTGTATGTATGAGTGGAATTTTGATAATGTCATCCAAAATTAAAAGATAATAAAACCACCAGATTAATAAAAGCTCGCTTTAAATCGGAGGTAAAACCATTAAATTTATAGGATATGTTTTAACACATACTGTTTAATTTCTTCGTCACTGTTGAGAAGATGAGGTTGTATACTTTTGGAAGGGTAAATAGATCTAACAAGATTCAACCTCTGGTAGAGCCAGATCGTGCTAACTTAGAAAGGGCACAACAATACTGATAAAGCCAAGATCAATACAGTATCGAAGTATACTCGTAAAACGCCCAAGAATTACAAGCAACTTTGTAAGCACCGATTAATAGAATATCAAAATTATTCAAAAAGTTTGATCGGATGTACCAATAAAAATTTGAAAGCAACCCCATGGTTACCAATGAACTAACCACAAATGATGAGATTTGGGAGTAAATGACTAAGTTGATCGATAGGTCTAACCGGACAATTATAAATGGAGTGGGTGGGGTTCTCGGATGTTAAGACTTCAGCAAGCAAGGGATACTCCTACTCTACCTGCTTTAACGTTAGAGGCTAGACTCCAACAAGTCTACCACTTCTTTTAAGGTGGGTGGCATGGCTCAGTTAATATTCATGCAGGTCATACCATATAATCTGTTACTCTTGAAGATTTACGTTTTAATTTTACGTTTCATAACAGTAGAGATTTCCTCAGCTTCTTTGTCTCAGGGAAAAAAACAATCGAAAATAGAAAAAGAAGTATGAAAGAAAAGGAAAGACTAGAAAGGTGCTGATGCACGGATTACCAAATTTTGATCGGTTCCCGTAACTTCGTCAAATGGCATCATGTTCTACCAATACTTAGAGTTAGTTCATAATTCGTATACGAGTAGCTGTCCCAGAGAGTCCTACTTGAGTCAACCTGGGAGCTGAGACGGTAGACCCAAATGTATTAAAAGTCATAGCCTACGTTCTGATTCCTCGCTGGTGCATGATGTATAGACAACGGTTCCAATACTGTACGTATCAAAAACAAGCCTCAATGATTAGTCATCATTGTACTTGACAATAATTTGGTGTGAATACCCCTTAAGACAGGATTATTTCTTTAGTTAGTACAAATATAGCGAGCTCTTAATCAAGAAACAAATATGTCTCTGGCTATCCAAGCCTCTCAAATTCTGCAAACGTTTGTCCTCAATAATAATCGCACTAGACCTCCTTAAGAGTTACTAAACTTTAGGACTTTAGGTCCTAAAATCACCAACTCAAAAATTCTAAAATTATCAAGCAACTGATAGCACTCAACTTACTGGGATTATGGATAAGGATTATGTATGTTAAATAAATAAAGGTCATATCTCACGAAAATTTCATTTGGCCTAACTCTCTGCGTTAGTTCATACAAGCTTATCCTCAAATATTCCCTTCTGCTCCGCTTGTCAACAAAAAGGTATTTAGACCAAGGTATGTTCAACCACGTGTATTTGGTCACTCTCCTCAAGAATACTATCAAATACGGAAAGTAAGCCAACGTTGAATATATTGTCTTGATAAATTGACCTCAAGCAATGCCAATCCAAAAGCATAAAGTATAAAGCACTATGTTTATTGTGCCATGAATGCCGTGTCATATCCTTCTTCACTTTGATCGTACACGTGCGTAATTACGTATAGAACGCATATCACTCACTACTTGCCTGGTTGTATGTATGGCATCTCAAAACCAAAGAAGTCTTCTCTTGGTCACCACTTTGCTTTTAGGCATCACATTCATTAAGCTCAAATACGGAACATTTTAGTCTTTTCAGGACTACTAGATTTTGGAGACAAATGTTTTTTGTAGACTCAAATCTGACTTACTTGTTAATTAACTCTTTCTTACTTGTGTCAATATTGATGGCATGATTCACTTATATGCTATGGCTCCAAACTCTAACTCTGCTCAACAACACTTTTAAATCTTACATAAACCACTGTTGATACCTCTCGAACTTAGGTCTCACCTGATATTCATAGTACGGTCAAACTCGGAATGCATGAATCCTCTGGCAGGAAACCATATGTCCTTGTTTTAGTTCCTAGTTTCTGGTTAGGCACAAACTAAAAACCAATCGTATGTGTGCACATATCCTGTAGTTACTCATGGGCATGAGAACGATGTGGGAAAGGAACTTGTAGCCTTAAGTACATGTTAAGATTCCCTAACCTACGCTAACCATTTACCTGTAAGATTGTCTGTGACACAATGTGTTTCTAGAAACTTCCTGTCTCTAAATCAACTGTAAACTTGTGCATTCTAATAGCTACGAAAATTCTGAATGCTTCTAACTCTATACGGTTAAGGCTATGAGATCAATAGCTTATGGAAGCCTCTCTAACGTATTAGACCGCTACCCCTCTTAGTATGGATTAAAATTGTATCCACAGATTATTCACATAACAATAATATAGATATGCATGAGAGGCTGTTACCTAATAAATACTCATTGAACACCGCTAATCTAAAAAGGTGCCTTCTAACAAAGTCTCTAGAGGACAACTCATATTGTTTATTCCATCACCATGGGAAGCGCAATACCGCAAAACATATCTTGGTTTCAGCACATTATGTACATACAAAGAGACATTGAATCAGAGATTCTACTCAGATATTCCTCTCCGGACAAAGTAGTCCAGTGTGGGCTGCTCTTTGGTTATCTCGAAGCTCTAATTTACCTTATGTAGGAGAAAAGGTTATGGGAAATTTTCGTCGATAAGGATCGTCATGCTCCGAGTCTCCGTAAACCACCGGAACTGGATTGGCTAAAAGGTTTAACTTCTGTCCAGAGAGCATTCTTTTAGGAATTTTAAATTACACTACATATTTGTAAGGACAAACGGTCCAAATCCATCAGTAAAATATTTTGTTACTCTCAGAAAATTGAAATCGTGATTTCTCGGTTAGAGAGCCATAGCCTTATCCCTAGGATATGGCTAGGTCAAAGGCTAGGGACAAGGCTTCGTGTAACGTGCCCGCCTATATCTTGCACTAGTACGGTTGCAAGGGCAGACAGGAGAAAGCGCCGGTTGCTCGCTCAAGTTGACTATCGGTTTTCATTAAACAGCTCACATATGTGGCAATTCTCTCGCCTTCCCTGCCGTGACAGAAATGTGTTCCTTGAACGTAAGCATCCGGCATGTCGCCGACAGTCAGCTAGCTGAATTGCACGCATCAACAGTGATGGTTATTGTAATACTATACAATTAAATGTTGTCTTACAACCAAGAAGACCATATATGACAGACGTAACTATTCTCAAACGACGTACTAATGAAATATATATGATATATGAGAGAGAGAGAGAGAGAGAGAGAGAGGAGAGAGAGAGAGAGAGAGAGAGAGAGAGGGGAGAGGAGAGATGCTAGTGCAAGGGTTCAACCTCTGGGTCATAAAGCAGCTGTTAAAATTGTTCCATGTTGTTATAGACAACAGTTATAGTACTTGATAAGTCTCAAGAACGTAGAGACAATAAACTATTAAGATCTGCTGATAAATAATTCTGATATCATAGTATTAGAAGGAAATTTGCTTGTGCGAATATTATGGAATGGAAAAATATACCTTCATTTGCCGTCAAATTAATGATTCCCATTTTTTTTCTCTCTTTTAGTCCCATAATTTCTAAATGTGTGCAAGCCAAGTGGCTGAAGATCTTGCTGGAGTGGGTGTAATTTCATATTGCCAGATTTTCTTTAACGGTCCTACTCCCTCATTAACTTCCGGATCCACCTTGATTTGGCAAGACGGGACATGTCTGGGACATCCCGACTGCAGAGTGAGTGATCAGCAGGCTCCGGTCAGCTGACGTGACAGACGATATATAAGCGTCATTACACTGCTCGTTATGGCCGCTGATGAGTTTTTAACTCGCCGCCCCGCCGCGTCGTGCCGCCCGTGTAATGTTATGTAGTGCGATCTGTTATTATACCATTAGAGGTGTCTGTTGTAATGATCCGTCTGCCTAATATAGCCGCGGAACCTCGCCGCGCCGCCCCGGGCTGTCCAACTTAGCAGAGCATCTATTCAACACTTTAGAACTAGTGGGGTCTTTAACGCAGCAGCATAAATGATAGGACTCTTGTATATTTCACTTCTGAAGACCTTGCTTAGTTAAACTATATGTCGAGTGCTATATTTAGGATAAAACGAGCTCTAAAAAATTCCTGCACTTTAAAGGGTATTGTGTATGAAATAATCAGTCCTTCATAGTCAATGGAAGCTTTCGGCCTCTGAAGGCTCTCAGGGTCTGGAAACTTCCAGCCACTAGATGCTCTTAGCCTGTTTTCTGAAGATATCTGGTTTGCGGAAGCTATAGGAACTCAAGATTCCTCAAAGTGATACATGAAGGTTGCTGTTCCTCCCAGTCTATAGAAACTTTCAGCTTAGCTAAGCCACTTTACTATAGCTGCTAATGGCCTCAAGGAGCCACCTGAGGCCGCCTGTAAGAGGCAACCTGTTACAGTTCCTACATTATGGAAATTCATATCCATTTCAAACAGTGAACCTCTAGCTAATCTGAACTTCATAAATCTCAATATAAATTATCTCCCGAACCTTAGAATTACGGCCAATGGACCTAAAGGAACTCTCACCATCTGAAGAGTTTCAGTTTCTAAAAATATTTGGTGTATTATGGTTCCGATCCTACAGAGTATCCGATCTAGGAGATTTAGTAGCCTTCCGGATTTTCAGGCTTTTGAGAACTTAGACCAATGAAACCTTCCGGTTCGTAGAATCCCAATGTTTAGCTAACCCAGGTTATAGAAGCTTATATGTTTCGGTTTATAAGACTTGCTCGTCTCTAGGAGCTCCCGATCTTTTAAAATTTCGGATCTTTCAACTTTTACCACTAGCAGCTTATGTTCAAGGGGTTTTCTCACTCTCTGGGCTCCGGAATTACCAGATTTCTAGATTTATGGAATCTCTAAGACTATCGTGCGGTCTTGGCCTCTTAAAGCAACCGCTCAAGAAGAGCTCCCAGCCTGTAAAGCTCATAACCTCTAGGGTTTCTTAGTCTCTGCAAGATTCTGGCATTTTAAAACTTGCAGCCTATGGCAATTTTCGGCTCATGAGTGGTTCCATATCTGTGGATGTTCCAAAATGTTGGAGAATCCTGATGTTCTCTGGAGGCTCTCTTCCTTTACGACCTTCTGTCGTCGGTACCTCCTGGTCTAATAATTACAGTAAACTTAATCTATTTATATGGTTTGAGGGTTTATATCTAATTTTGATTAAAATCCATATAATCTTTGTACTTTCAAATCTGTATAAGTCTAATCAATACGCATATGTGTATAATTATTTATGCGAATACATACAGTACAATATTAGTATAAAAGCATTTTATTACACCCAATGAGGTTTCACCACCGCCACATTGACCGGATACGCGAACTGGAGTCCGTGCAGTTAATGGCGTACTTTGGTGACATTCGCTAGTCGGTATTGACGCATCACGGACGAGCTGAAATATTGAATCCCATTAGGGTTGAAGTCAATAATCTGGCAGCATTAATTAGTGGTTGAATGTGATTGTTCGGGGTGAGGAGGGACAGTTGTGTACACCCTCAGCGCCTCGCCTCATTGCTCCCGCACACGCGCACACGCACGCACACCGGTACATCGGATTGGGGTTTGATTAATTGGGATATGTCGATTCCAGACAGAGCATGCACCGATGGATCGGTTATATTGGCCATTAGCCTACTCATACTCACTGAGTGCAACTGTTATGTTACACTGCCAATAACACCGGTAGGTAGGGTAGCATCGTGGCGACAGCTCTGTCAACCAGAAACGTAAAGTTAGATAACAATAATTGAGTTAGGCAACCTACGTTGGTTTTATTTTGGTGTAAATACTTCGGTAGTAGAAGTTATCAGATACCCAATAGTTAAAGTTTGCTTCCAAATATATGTTACATCTTCATCGTGGAAAATAGTGCGATATGAAACCATAATAAACATAAACCATACATGAGAAGGAACTAGTTTTTAAAATACATGGCGAATGAAAGTACCGAAGTTTTCTCCAAATTATCCTCAGGTATTAGGCACTTAAAATCAGGATGTACCAGAACGACCTTGGGTTTTGTCCCTTAAACACATACCCAAGGATAAACTTGTAACATTTCACTTCCATACTTTCATTTCAAATTATAACACAGAGATGTCTCCTCAGAACTATTTTATAAAAAAACACATTATTCTCTGACTGGTGTACATAATTTAAAAATCACATTAATTTATTCAACCGCTTTTCCTTGGGTTTAATTACAAAATTATCCAAAATCTCTACATTAAACGCTTACAAATTCTTGTGGAAGGATCAATACCGTCTCAAGGAAAATTATGTGGAAATTAATAAACCCTAACTGAATATAACAGCGATTGCACTACTGGACGGATATTTCTTTCAGTCAAGATATCGACAATGGCGCATTATAAACTCTAACACTGTGGACGCTGAAATGTCTCCATTAAAAGATTGGGACATTTCATAAAGTGTTCGTTGATTAAATTTAGTATAAATATTTGTACAGACTAATTAAAATAATTGTCTACTCATTTGCTGACATCATTAATTATTACTACTTATCTATGCCAATTTATATTACTTAAATCGACAATCTACTTTATGATTACTAGGAGTACGCTCAGCATTCGTACCACAGACTTTTCGAAGCTAGGCGACTCGCTTCTGGCAATTTCTACAAATTGTTTAAAGGTTTTCTCTTATATGAGCACTTCTAGTTTCAATGAACTATCTTTCTGGTACTATATTTGAGTTAGCCTTTATTCTCGATAAGGAAAATGTATACACGCGTTGATAGTCTAGACATCTATTTCGGTCGAAAAGCTCCAAGGGGTGAAATGAAAATTTCAATTTCCGTCTGTGATTTACTATTCAGTAGAACAACTTTAGTTCAAATTCCTCTCTACGACAAACCGTTTTCGATATAATTTGCGGAAAACCTTCGCTAATTTTAGCTAAATTTAATATCAACCTTAAAGTAAAATAGTCCTAAAATAATTAAACTACATGTTTTATTTAAAAATATCTATTATGCGTCTGTAACAAGTCTTACTGGCTACCAATATTGTAAAAAAATCTTTGGTTAGTGAAAATTACCTAAATTTATTCAAGAAGAGAGATTTAATTTTATTAATCTGGTTAATTTACATACCAATGAGCATTTCCAATGAATTAATTAGAAAATCTTTGGGGAAGAGATCAAGTTATTGTGAAATTTAAATCTAACTTCAGAATCTAAATTATTTGTATTAGAACGACCTTCTACTTGTACTAACCTTTTGGGGGAAAAAAAGCTTTTCGTCAAAGTAAAACAAATTTCGGTAAGTGAAAATTACCCTTATTTTTGGCAAGAAGAGATATTTAATTTTATTAACCAACTTAATTTACCTACCAATGAACGTTTCCCAAATTTAAAGACCAAAAAACTGCCGGCACTAGGAAGTCAAATTTCTTTCTAAATTAATACCTCTATGTTTTACCTCATTCAGCTGCCGGGATCATCAGAAAAAGATGTGTTGTATATACTACTTACTATACCTATACCCGTGTATGGTTAATACTATAACCATTCCAATTGTTTTATAGGATATGGAAGATATTTAATAAAATACGGCGTACATATCTTGCTTCAAAAGTCCTACCTACCATATCAAGAGTTTTCCAGAGTAGGGCAGAGTTTTTGGTATCCAAATGGAGAAATGACAAGCATTCAGTTTTTGTGCCTGTTGACTGAAATGTGATTTAAATATTTCTTATATTATTCAATATATCTTCCACAGTATAATAATTAATAAAGCCTGGATGTTATTGTGTGTCTTATGTGTTTGCCAAAAAGTGACCAATCCACTGGAAATTTTTTGCCTGAAAAGAACTGAATAAACGATCTTAGTCGCCATACAATTTTGATTGAATATTCCATGGTTTTATAAGTAATCTGTGGTAGTTGTATGACAGCTGATTTTAGCCCTATATCTATATCTGCACTCCCTTTACTCCAAAAGAATAATAGAACTAATCCCAGGCTGAAATCTTAGAAATACAACTTTATGCTATTAATTGTCAATATTAGGCCTAATGCAACTTTAATGAAGTGCAATTTAGTTGTGGGAAGAGTATTAAGACTTTGAGCTTACTGGCCTTAATAACTAAATGACTAAAATCTAGAATAATTAATTAACCTACAGAACGTCATGGCACTTTCGTTTAAAATCAATAGATCTATAGGACTAGCATGTCGAAAATTATTATTGAGTAGCAGGACTCCGCTCGTTGGTTTCACAAGAACTCTAGAATCGTCCCTGTAAAAATTTGTTCCACGGAACGTTTAAGTCAATTTTGGATAAATTACATACAACAAAATGACTATGTCTCACTAATTAAATTGTGAAACGACAAATGTTAAATTGAGCCAATTTCCAGTGCTAACGAATTACGAAGTGAGATGGATTGTTCAATACTTAGTGCGCTGGAATAAACAATTACTATGGCAAGCTAGATCTGTGACTTTGAAAAACAATAGATCATACGATAAATGAGGATTTTGCGGCAGAAATTTGGGAGCTAAAAATTAGTTGTGCGGTGATATTTTTTTAGATAGAACTACCATGGTGTAGAACACTATATCTTTGATGTAGAATTGTATTCTATATTTGGATCTTCAAGTGATGACCTCATTTACAAGAGTTATATTTAACATTTGTATATCTTTTTACTATTGTTATAATAAGAAGTTTAATGCGCTTATCTGCTGTTTTATAGAGCGCAATAAAATTTTTCAAGTAGAAACAAATTTTAACGTTGGTTGACATATCTTCTTATAGACCACCGGTAACCATAGGTAATACATACCGTTTCCATTTTTTTACATCCAACATAAAATGGTCCTCCACGCCGAATCTGTTTAGGCTCCTATGAGTAGAAAATGTTTTCTTGATAACAAAGGAGCAGTAGAATTAAAATTTAACAATTATAAATTTGTTTTCTATATGTTATTCATTTTCGCTATCTGTTTACTGAAGTTAGTGCTGGCTAATTCCGCTAGAGGCACCTCTGACGCTTAATACTGACTCACTCCGCTAGACAGCGCTCAATGCTAAACTTCACAGCTGTTGTATTGGCGGGAGTAGGAGACGCGACGCTGTAAAACAAACTATAAATGTAAGCAAGCACTGTTCGATCTTTTTAGACCATATCTTTCTCTCTCTACCCCCGGATACGTAACAGTCATTATTGATAATTTATAAGATTAATCGGTAATAACGTGGTTTTTCTTTCTTTTTTTCCAATAGGTTAATTTATTGAGTTAAAATTTCTTGAATACGGGGGGATTTAATATGTAAAATAAGTTTTATCTTCCCTTTATTCTATTACATAGCAGAGAATATATATATATATATATATATATATATATATATATATATATATATATAAACAAAATCTTATAACATCCTCATAATTTTTAGTTTAATATGTATTCAGGAACAAAGTGACTTAGTTATCGAACCGTAATTAAATCAATAAAGTCAATAAATATATGGGAGTAGTATCGAAGGACGCAACAGAACGACTTCTATACAACCCTTTAATATTGTAAACATATATTTTTTATCAGCTGAATTATCCTAACGGCAATTTAAACAAAACTTTAAACTGTAATTCTATACTCCTTGGTACACTAAAAACAATGTTCTGCAAATCCCTAAAAATACTTGAAATTTTGACCAAGTATACAGACTATACAATTTGTTTTTGGTAACTGAGACAGTTATGAACAGCTTATCCCTTATTTAGACCAAAAGATAATTTTGATACAGTGACCAATTGATACGCCGATTTTAAATTATCTAATTGAATTTTGGAAGAATCTTTACACCTACTTTGGACCTACTGTACAGATCCCGTTTTAACGAGTAGCAATATTTAAATGTTTCGTTGTGAGCCAGTACAAGCTGTGAAACAGTTTTTCGTCATGTCTATTGAATGAAGACCGATGTTTATTCATCCTAATATGTACGGGGTCTATAGTTAGACCAATATACAAAAAAATCATATATCTTGGTGCAAAATTTGCAAGACAACTGACAAATTGCATTCTTTGATTTACAGTTAATATCATCTGAAATTTTGTATGTTTTGTTAGTTGTGCTACTGTTTAAGCTATGGTAAATATTTCATAAAATTAAAATTGAAACAAACCACGTCGTAACAAAATGTTTCTAGGAATACGCGATTTTCGAGATGGCTATTCAGTTTTGGTAAAACATTGATATAAGCTGACGAGTTGAAAATGAATGTAACTGTGAAACAAATTATTATTTTTCAATACCAAACTTGCACTTTTAAAATGGATTTGTTTTTTTTTGAATAAAATTTGTTATTTATATAAACCTATTTGCTGAACCAACTTAACGGCGACAATTGTTACATGCACAAAGTTATTGGCTACCTGGAAAGCTATTATTTAATCACACATATACAATCTAGCCACCAGAGTCAGCAAACAAACGTTTCCACAACAAACGTTCATCTGACAACAACTATAATAAAAATAAAACAATTATTTAGGTTAAAAGTAAATTTACAACGACTAACAATTTCTTAAACTCACACATGATTGAAAACCTCTTTTGAATTATGACAATCACAAAATTCTTAGTGATTATGACTTTATGTGGAATCCTTAAGGAAACAGAGGGTTACGACTACTGTACGGTGAAAGGTTGCCAACCGAGAGAACACACTATGTGCAAGTATCCCGCTAATAAGCCCGACTGCAAGGTGGCGAGGTTGGGGCTGGACGTCGAACATCGGAAGGAGCTTCTGAAAGTACACAATGAGTTGAGGCAGAAAGTGGCCCAAGGGAAGGAAGAAGGCCAGCCACCGGCCGCTAATATGATGAAGCTGAGCTGGAACAACGAAGCGGAGGACATCGCTCAGAGGTGGGCTGAGCGGTGCACATTTGCCCATGACAAGTGTAGAACTATGAAGGATGGAACGCGCGCAGGACAGAACTTAGCAAAAGCATCCATAAACTCAGAAGTAGACACCATTTCAAAGATTGTAGTGAAGTGCATCGGAAGTTTTTACAGTGAAGTGGAGTTTATGGATCCCGCCGTTGTCGCCAGCTTCCAAGGCACTACTGGTAAAGATGGCAAGGACATCGGGCACTACACTGCTCTCGTCAGTTCCAACACCACGCAAGTGGGCTGTGGCTTCGTACAAAAAAAAGAAATTTATTCCAATAAATTCCAGGACATTTTCTTAGTTTGCAACTACGTGCCTACAGGGAATTTGTTATACATGCCCCTCTACAAAGAGGGGCCGGCTTGCAGCGAATGCCCCAGTGGATCCAGGTGCAGCGAAAGGTACCCAGGGCTTTGTACTAACGAGAAAAACGAATATGAAGATATACCCAAACGACCCAAACGAGCCCAAGCGATAAGCCTGCATCCATCTTGGTCTCTTCTAGTTGTCCTGTTCTTCATACAAACATACTAAGCTCTATCAAATATGATCGTCTCATATATTTTTAAATTCCACTTTTTGTGACATACTTTTAGATCTCAATATTGTTAGATCTCAATAAATGTAAAAGTATTAGTATTATCAATAAAATTGCTCTACTTTTGAGGTTTGAAGGTGAACAGGATTTTTGTTCTCACGGATGGAAATAATTGGTTTTACAAGAACTGACAGCACTTAAGTAGATAATCTCTACGGCAATCTGTTTCACTAGCCTTGATAGGAAACGTTCATTATAAAAGGATATATTTTAACAATTTGTATGAAACTACGGTAATTAGCACTCAACACCAGTGAATTCATATCAATTACTAATTGTGATAACGTGTAAATATTCTAGTGTTGAGTTTAGCTCAATTTCACCTTCCGCTCGGTGCAGAGTCTAAAATATGACACTGTCACAGACTTGACTCCTGGAATCTGAAGAAGTCCAAAAATGTCGACAAAGACGTCCAAAATGAACTCTTTGCATCGTTATGCCTAGACTACACAAGTTCTCTGCCTGGTTTAAACTGCAGCTAACCAGTGTAATCGAGGTGAACCAGTTTAGTTCTCAATATTTTATCAAGGATACCTTGGAAAAATAAATTATTAACATTGTTTTTGAAATGTAAAAAAGGCATTTCAAACGTTTTCGTATTGAATATGTGAAAAACAAACTCATATGGAGAAAAGTTCGAGGCACTTACATTTTACAATCAGGAAGCCTTACATCCGTATTTGTCACCCTTTGATATAATGTATTTGCTATCCTTTGAATATTCTCGTTTAGAACACATCTGAGGTACTTTATAAAGTTTGCTAGAAGAACAATGTTTTACGATTGCTGATGCAAGTTAGACAATGAGAACACTTTTTCATGTGGATTACTCTGTATGGCTTTTGGGGTAGGTGTCACTAATGTCGAAACGATGCAAGGAGTTGGGTTTTGAACGTCATCACCACTGACTTTTTTGGATCTTTTAAACAGACGTGGACTTTAGATTCCAGGAGTCAAGTCTGTAACAGTGTTAAAATCCTGATTATGCACTAAGCGAAAGGTGGTAATGGGCTAAACTCAACACTCGAATGGACTTAACCTCCTTTCCACCATAGCTGTATTATCTGCTAGCACTTAGGTAACAGTTTAAAACTTATAACACAAAATTCTCTATGGAACACTGTTCAGAGTGAAATATGACGTCCATAACTAAGAACTACCATCACCAGAAACTTGTGTTGGCAGGTCTCTTGTTATGCTGATGTAATCGACTTCCGGTTAATAATACTTTATTATCTATTTTTTGTTGAATTTTTTTAGTATCCTCTTTTTAAGTTAAAAAAATTGCAATTAGGTCCATTTAAAGTAATATGTGGGTATATTTTGTAACCATAGCCACAAAAATGATTGAAAATTGTTTAAAAATATTTGATTTTCCGATGTCAAAAGCATAATATCATCAATTATGTTCTCATTTTTCATAGTTAATGCCCTTGTGCCTGATTATAACATATCCGAATGCTCTTAATTTAAATGCTTATAAATTTGGCTTCGTGGAGTGATAGAAATAAAAAAGTTTTTACTACGAGTACGAGAGCTATCCAGAAAGTAACAGACGTTTTTCCAATGGTGCGGCAGTGGGCGGGGCTCCAGTCGCCATCTTGGTGTCAAAACACTGGCGTTCAGTGAGTGATTGGAGACTCTAACACTTAAAATAATCGAATACAGTGTATTAAAAAGTATTCTTGTATTAGAATACGTGTTCGAATACTATATCTGCGTTGACTATTTCTAACAGACAAGTCTAGATTTATTACTTCCCGTAATCCACTGTTTCTTGGTTATTAGGAATTAACCTGAAAAAAGGTGGGAAAATCCTTTGCTTTTTTGTGCCTTCTGTAAACATGCCATACCCATGATGTATAAACTTCAGAAAAAATATATTTGTTTACCTGCTACTTCAGTCTCGTCTGAAAGATTATTTTCTACTGCAAGTTTTGTTACCAATGATCATAAAAATAGATTGAAGCCAAAACCCCCAATCATATTTCGTTTTCATACAACAACATGAAATAATCGTTCATTTTTTTACTTACAAATGTTTTTATTAATTGGATATTTGTACAATTATTCATTTTGTCAAGTTTGAACAATTATATATATATATATATATATATATATATATATATATATATATATATATATATATATATATATATATAAACCTCCAATTAATAAATGTAGCCTATATGGATATGAATACACCTCATGAATATTTTATTTGAATACTATTAATCCAAACGAATGAATACTGCAGATCTGAATTCGATTCTTCCAGAGAAATTGTATTAATTTTAAAAGTATTAACAATAATTTTGAGTTATTCGAATATGTGAATACCCGGGTTGTATTAGAATACTATTCGATTCTGTATCAACTCTCCCATCACTACGGTCAGTACGCATCGAGCTGTAGCAGCGCGTGGTTTGTATCCCTTTTACTTTTCTCACTGTGATTAATTAGACTAAAATGTGTGCTACAATTGAAAATCCCACCACTTGTGAAGTGCGTTCAGTGATATGGTTTTTGTTGCAAAAACCATAAACCAATTGAAATCTATCGCTAACTGTGTGAAGTTTATGGAAATGGAATAATGAGTGAAAGCAGAGCAAGGCAGTGGTGTATTGAATCAAGAATTAGCCGCACCAATGTTCATGACGATAGTCGTAGCGGTCGGGCTAGCCTAGTGACTGAAGATTTCATGTTGAAAATAAATGACAAAGTTCCTGAAAATCTCTTTTTCACAATGACTAAACTCTCGGAACATTTCCCACAAATTTCACAAGTATACTTAATGAAATTGTTGTAGGGAAGCTTGGATACCACAAACTTTGTGCCAGGTGGGTTCCAAAATCCTTACGGAAGATTACCAAAAACAAAGACTTGCTGCGTCGTTATCTTTCCTTGATGAATACGACAAATTGTATGAATGAATGTACACATTTCTAAGCTCTTTCCATTAAGAGCTATATCACAAGCTTAAGAGCACGTAATGGGAAGAGCTTAGAAATTTGTACATGTGTTCCTCCTAATCCAAAGACGAACTCTACTGAATTTGAAGTCAAAATTAAAGGTAAAAATAAAATCATAACATTTTAAATTTGCTTAACCATTATGGCTACGAGAAAATCATAAGACAAACAAACTACTAAACGAACTTAGTACAGATGGACATACATATGGACAGACAACGATTTCAAGAAGACTGTTGGTTCATTAATAAAATATATTCGTATTTTATAGTCTTTAATTGATAATAGACTGATCCATAACCGAACAAAACAGACGGGCCGAGTGGGGCCCACCAATTACCATTATAAGAACAGGAACGGCGAACTGCGGACCGGAGCGGAACGCAGCAGAGCAGCTGTAATAGCCCAGATAGCTTGTAGGTATTTGTCTAATTGGTGGTTGGCCGGGAGCCAATCTCATTAACACGTTGATCTAATTTACATACGTGGGAGGTTATCGCTTAATGGTGCTGGCCACACAGGACTCGAAACCTGTCGCCACAACACGCCGTGTCCCGTGTACAGTCCGTGTACCGTGTTCTCGTCCACACATAACTTCGCTAACCCTGTCTGGCCACACCCTCCGCCAGCCGCTTCTGAGTAATCGAGTGTGAAAGGACTCATTCAGTAATTGTATGAGTTACTTTAAGTCAGATATTTCTTTATTAATGAGCAAATATACTAAGTTATGTTTGCATTGTTTAATGGGTGTTAGATAAAATTACAGTTTTATCTTAGTTTCCAAATTTATTTCGTTATTATGTATTTTAGTTTTCAAGAGGGTTGAGTTTCTTTAAAACGCAACAATAAAAATGTCATTTTGGAAAAAAATACGTTACGATTTTGAGTCAAATTTATTTAGTTCCTAAATCTTCAAATATTTTTCAACGGTAAAAAATTCTTTACTTCATTCAACATAGTTATCACTACTTCAATAAGGTTATCTGATTTACCGGTAAAACCATCCGAGATAAAGCTTAATCCGCTGGAAAGATAACGGACTAAAGACTGGTTAGTCGTGCTTGGAACACCAACTTGTTCTATAGAAATACATTTATTCAAACTTTATAATACTTTATAGCTCTTTCAGGTATTTGTGTTCAGATCCTTTAGAATATTATTATTATTCTATTACGAGATAGGTAATATCTCGAGTGATATTAATCTTTTATCTCTGTCAGTGTGGATTAGCGCCAAATATGCTTTCAATGCGTATTTGATCATTTGCATTTTAATTTTAGAACTTGAGATGGGCACTGAAATGTATAATGAAGTTTATTCATTTTTAACATTGATTTAGTAGCACACACACCCCTTTCCACTTTCCCCATGGAGTGTTGAAAACAGAGTATGCCAATTTTAAACCGTTGTGAACACCAAATGCGGATAGCTGAAAAATTAACGTAAAAAAGAAAAGAACGAATATCTGTAAATTGTTTAACATTGTTCAGCTTTAGTATTGTATTCAAGCATGGTGGCCATATAATGTGGGATTCGCTGGTTTACAGCCATGGGAACCGTTGTTGTAACTTTCATCTATAATAGACAATATAAAAACACGATTACATCGCAGTGGCTCGATGTTTGCAAAACGGGGAGTACTTGGAACGAATCGGGCTTATTATAAATTAGCAGACCGGCTTCAGTAGGCGCGCGTCACGCAGCTTCGCTCAGTGCGGCATGGCGGGAGAAAGTTGTCATTTCCGCGGCAATCACCGACTGGCTGGCAATCAACTGATCATCAATTAGAGCCCGGCCCTCGCGGCGTTTGGCTGAGCTGTTATAAAGTCATTCACTTGGCCATCTGTAATTTGACGGAACTCCTGAGGCTAAAGTACTAGCTACTAGGACTAGAGGCTGTTGGATGGATCAACTGTTACAACTAACCGCATCTCGTGTTTTTGAATGTTTTAAATTTACTTCTACTTTTTGCAACATTGCTATTTAAATTACTGGGTATGTTGTTTAAAGGAAAAATGATCTCTACTTATTATTACCATCTAAAAAGTTTTTGCGACAATAAAACATAAGGTAGTGGAGTTCCAGGGCCAATATCTGATTTCATTGTTCACACAACCACTATCCCCCTTTGTGGCTGAATAGATTGTATCCAAACTTTGCACGCATGTTCTATGTGATTATAATCCTGAATGGTTTTTTAACACCCTTTAAGACAAGGGAGTAGACCTTTAGCATCAAAACCATTTGGTAAACAATTACTCTAGACGACCTGTGTTTGGATAAAATGCAAGCAAAATTATTAAATTTTTATGATTAAATGATTAAAGCCAGGATGTGTTATCGCCCGAGCCAAGAGAGTTCAGTGCTATGAACGGGGTTTTCTATACTAACTTACAAGACTTATGAATGCAATGATTTGATCTCATTGTTTTTAATTTTTTAGAGTAGGAATTTTCCTGATACCACAGTTAAGGGGATTCTAAAGGCAGGAAGATACCAAATACCAAGATCTCTCAGTAGCCAAGAACTACCAGTGTTCCGATGGTGGGAACTGTTAGGGGCTGGAAACTCCCAGGGTCGGAACGTCCCAGATATCTTACAACCCCCTCCCCCTCCCAGGTAGGCAGCACTTCGACACTTCTCGGGAGTTCTACAGGCCGGTAGAATCCAGAGACCGGTAACAACCAATGTTTGAGAACTCCCAGACGCCGTGATCTTTCAGAGACAAGGAGCTTCTAGAGCTTAGAAAATATCAAAAACAGAGAGCTACCAAAAGCCAGGAGGTTATTATATTTAAAAAAAGGCTAAAACCAAATGAGAGCTAAATACTTAGAAATATTGAAACCATAAGCTTAGAAACCAATTTTTACTAGAACACAAATAGGGTACTCGAGTGGCCATGACGCAGATTATGCTTAGGACGAACTTGCATCCTTGCAAGTAGAGGAGAAACCTTTACCCTTTAACAGTCTACTTTGTTTGATGGTTTATCCTACTCTGACCAATTCAGATCCAGTCAAAGAATCAAGTCTTTTCACTAACCCTGCTTTAAGTTCATAAGAAACGGTTTATGAAATGTGCAAGCAACATTCAAGTATGACATGAAGATTCATCAACAATACAACGTTAATATCAAAAGTACAACATTAATATGTTTTTTGATCCAATTATTTTGATTTATGTTCTATGTAATAATTTGTCTTTTAAATTAGTTAGTTTTTTTATGATAGGTTTAACAAAGCATGTGGATTGAAGTGGAAAATGCTAGTCTGTGTGCGTGTTCACATATAAAACATACAAAACTATAAAACAAGGCTCTACTTCTTAATATGAATATGGGACTTTATTATTGCGAGGTTCTTAGAACCTGCAAAATGCAGTATGTTACTTATTTGTATTGAACGTGCCCTGTACAATTAGGTATTGTAATTGTATTTATTATGTAATGCACGTAAAAAAATTAACTACTTTAAATTGTACTTTAAAAACTATTATTATTTTGGAAGAATTTGAACATAGCTCCTTGTTGAAAACACTGTGTGTTGTAAGTGATTGATGCAGGAACTCGAAACAATCAGCCTTTTTAAGGCCTAATGTATTTTTTCTTAACACGACATATGCACAAAATTCTGAATATATTTATAACACCATACCTGCCTTTAATACTATATTATTCGGTAATATAGAAAAAATATATATGTACCGGAAAGTTGTGTAAACAATGCTTCTAAATGACAGGATTAAGGAAGTTCGTTAGTGAAACTTTTGAAACCACAATAATAATTTTGGGTTTGTGGCTAAGCTCGATTCGGAGTCTTTTGGAACATATTCGGGATCAAAGTGGCCAGGTACGGCGCTGCCAAGAAGTATTTGTAGTTACAGCCTTGCTTCCTACAGAAAATCTGTGTGGAATCTGTTCTGTATCAATGAGGCAGGAAAAGTAAAAATTTTTGTTTTAATTGATTTCAGTGATGATACGTCATATTTTTAAATTCCTGCCAACTTTTAAGTGAACCCCGTTTGAAAAATTGCAACCGCTGCGTTTCAGGAAAGTCATGTAGTGACGATGGACTGCGAAAATGTGCCTTTCTTTAATTAATTCCTGTAATTTACATAATTAATACTACGAACATTTTTTTTTTTTTTTTTTTTTTTTTTTTTTTTTTTTTTTTTTTTTTTTTTTTTTTTTTTTTTTTTTTTTTTTTGAAGTTCATATGCAACAAGGTTCTCAAATATCTGGACAGTATTAGGAACACATATTGGTGTTTCTCCAAATTAGCATTACTTGAGAGGAATATCTTTGAGAAATAAGCCGTTATTCTCGTCATGGCCTGGGTCTATGTTATGGTGTGCATTAGGAACATGGTGTGTTATTGGAACATCAAGTAGAGTAAATTTATGGGATAGCTTGTTAAGCTGGAAATTTCCAGTACTCATTATTTGTGTTAAGTGAGCTAGGTGACATTTTAGCTAAGCGTTAGCGATTCCTTTCCACCAGAGGAGCAAAACCAAATCTCTCGTCTGTCTGTCTTCTAGAGAAATAATTGAGTTATAATTTTCCGCGTTCAATGATGATGCGTGTCCATCTATCGGACTTGCCTATTCGATATTCGCAAAAACGTTGTTGTGAATAACGTATTATACATGTGTTGTTATATGTTATAATGATTGGGGCAAAGGCAGGTACTAGGATTGGATTTCCTTAAACCACCATGGACCTTTAATAAAGAAAGACATAGTCCTAGTACAATGTGTCAACGTAACAAATTAGGTTAGACTTTTAGGGTAAATCTTTCGTCCAGTATCTGTAATTCAAGATATAGTTACCTGAGAAATATAGTGCATTGAGACACGCTTATAAGCGCAGAAAGTAATGTAACATGAAGCTGTAGATAATATAATGATACGGTAAGAAAACTTTTGGTCTTTTTACGCCTTAGGTAACATTTTGTAAATTTACTAAACATGAGTTTGGTGTATGTGCTAGAGATATTAAGAAAAAAAGCCATAAGGAGTATTTAATATATGTTTTAGCGATTTAAGTTACACACAAAAACTAAAAAAATCTATTGTGCTTTTAAATTTTAACGGGCCTATTTCCACAAATGTCTTAAAACTACCAATTAAGAACTATACAGTCTTTCCAAGCAACGAACTTAGTCATCCCTGCCCATAACAACTTAGCTACATTAACGTGAATATCAGCCAAATGATGATGTTTTCTGAGAAGACGGGTGATTACAGAGCCACTTTTGACTTTTCAATCCGTTTCTATGAAATAGTAAACACACATAACTGTCGTATTTAGGGATTACAGAATCTCCATATTTCGGTAATGCACTAAATATACGCACAGGCCACATTTATTTGGAAAATTTTTTAATTCGTCGAATGCCTGACGAAATCATATTCCAGAAAACGGTGCTCCAGCACATCACCATATTGATATTTAGGATTTTCTGGGTCGTTCGATGGGTATGGGTCAGTAAGATTTCTAGACCTCACCACCCCAGAATTCTTTGGATGTTTATTCATCAAAGGTTTGGTGTACCAGGTAAAAGTACAAGTTTACGGGATGTACATCATCGAAGTAAGGCTGCAGTTGAGAGAAATGCCAGAAATATTCACAAACATCTGTCGGGAGATTGAATACTGTTTGGACCTCCTGAGAGCAGCGTATGGTGTTCACATTGAACTTTAACAAGAAAGATATCAATCTTGGCTGTGTTTATAAAATTTTAGCATGGTAGTGTGAAAATAAATAGTTTGTAGTTAAACAAATTCAAATTCAAAACCCCAAAGTGACTAATTACGGGAATGAAATTGCATTTAGAATGCATTCTGGGAAATGCTATCGGCCTTTCAAGACGGGTACTAAACTTTTTTCATCGTGATACAATGTTTTCGATGCAATGCCTTGCACAAGAAATGTTTATCTGAAAAATATTAGTGCTCCTAAGTTGACCAAACTGGGAATTTTAATTGTTTATGTAGGGAACGACATAGGAAAATTAACGATTGAGAGAGAGAAAGTCAGCTGAGTTAGCTACGAGGGAAATGATGTCTTTCTAAGGTCTTAGCTGTATTTAAAAGTAGTCCATTGCCATATAGAGCGATAAAAAGTACATTGCTATAACACATGTGCTAGTTATTTCTTTATACCGATGACCAGGGCATTTTGAAGGTTAAATATTCTTCTCCGCACAAAACGTAGAATAGCTCCTCTAGTTTATTGAAACGAGATGAAATAATAAAAGTTCAATACCTTAAAATATAGTTAATAATGTAAAATATTGTATGAATGTATGTTATAAAAATTGCAATATTTTTTTAGCAAATTGCAAGTTTATTGTGTTCTGCTTATAAGGAAGCAAAAATTGTCTATGAAGGACATAAACAGACTTTATACTCTAGAGTAATCGTGATATATATTTTGTACAAAAGGCGATTCAAAGATTTCAGTATGAATACAGTATAATATTTATTACTTGTGTTCTATGTAATATTTCGTCCTTAAATAACAACTATATTATTATTAATATGTTTCATTGTAAACATAATAATAAAAACTTAAATTAAAGCTTGTTTAAAAACTTGTAATGTATCGGAACAGCGCGTCGATTTACACGGGTAAAATTGAGGAAAAGTATTAATCAGATCAGGTGCAATTCGAAGCAGGATTTAACAGCAACCTAAATTTCACTAAACATTAACGTTTGCTTCGAAACAAGCTATTTCCTAAATGACTGGGTTTAAATATAAATACTGTAAATTAATAGGACAAATCGAAAATAATTACCATAGATAGTGCATTCTAATTACTAATTAAGATAATTTATAAAGTACTACAAACAAACATTTTTTCATCACTTTTATAATAACTTAGACGATTATCTTTTACAGGGCGTTTCCAAACGAGTACACGTGAACGAAGAGTACAACCAAAGATGATAATGAGGGACGGATGCTTATCGCCTGGGCTCCTCTGGGTTTGTGTTTGTCTCTATGTTTGGGAATGTCGTTATACTCGTCCTTCTCATCCGTACAAAGGCCAGGATACCTCACGCTGCACTTGGATCCATTAGGGCAAGCACTGCAAGCTGCTCCTACTTTGTAGATCGGCTTGTTTTTCACGTTTCCGGAGGGTACATAGTTGCATGTTAGTATGGATCCAACCTTATCATTTCTAAAAAAATCCTTTTCTACGTAGCCACACCCCAACTGTTTAGTGTTAGAATTGACGATGGCGGTGTAGTGGCCTATAATCTCATTGCTTATACCATGCAAGGAGGTAAAACCGTATACACTCGTTGGTTGCAAGTAAGTCACCTCTTTGTACCATTGATGTACGCTACGGTCTAAAATTTCTGTCCTATTCGTTATTTTAAAGTATCGGTGTAAAAACTCTATATTCTGTCCTACGGCCGTTCCATCCTTCAACCTTCTACACGAATCATGATCTATTGGGCACCTCTCTGTCCACCTCTGAGCGATGTTCTCCGCTTCGTAGTTCCACGTGAGTTTCATCATGTTCGCGGCTGCCGGTTGTTTGGTCTCGTTTCCCAGGGCTACTTTCTGCCTCAATTTATTGTGAGTTTCCAAAATTGTCTCGCGCTGATCATCGTCCAGTCCCACATACACCACTTTACAGTCGGGCTTGTTTGCGGGATATTTGCACATAGTGTGTTCCCTCGGTCTGCACCCGTTTACCTTACAGTAGTTAAAACCCCTTGTCTCGTTTAATACTCCACACAAAGCAATAATCACTTGAAATTTTGTGAAAGCCATAATTCAACCGTCACAATCAAACGTATCTTCGGTCATCAGAAAGAGTCAGTCATCAAACTTTCCGTTAATCTAAAGGACTTATTTATATGTTTTTGTTTTATCAGCTGAATCTTCTCGTTGTGCAGTGAAACGTACCCTTACAATCTCCGGAGGCTAAATTGTTGTGCGTCTCTTGATTATAGCCTTCCGGGCACCTCTTGATGTGTAACAAATGAGCGTTCAATAATTTAGTAATATTAGTTTTGTACGCAATAAAGACAACCAAAAAATGGAAAATTAAAAAAAAAAAAACTTAAGCAATAAATCAATTGTGAAGGTGGTGATTTTGCTATTTACAAATCATCATTATTTGTTTCTTTTTTTGTTACGAACTGTTATAAAAAGTTACAATAGTACTTCGAGAATTCAGGTTTATTTTTAATAGCTATTCTCAAAACATTAATAAATGGAAATATTTTAAATGTTTTATTCGTTTCTTATCATAATTTACTATAAAATCATCGTTGACGTATCCTACTCATTGAGTGATTATAAGTAGTTTAGAAGACAGCAAGGGCACTACGGCCTCTACCGCAGTTCATGTGTAACATAACTTTCTCGTTACAATACGAGTTAAATATTGCAATATTAAATAGGCAAATAATTAACAATCCCATCCCAAATTTAATTTTAATATTTCATCACTCGTACACATCCCTCCTCACCAGTCATAGAAAACATGCGTTATCATCAACTAAATTTCAACTTTAGAAATATTACTAAATTCAAATTATTTTGTTCAATAACACGATTTATAATACAATGGAAAGGGGCCAGAAATAACCAGTTATGATTCAGCTGGTATCTTTAAAATGTTGAGAAAATTAAATCATGAGTATATTATGTAAACTGCATTCCCTTTCCAATAATATACATATCAATTTCCATCAAAAGTAGAAAAGAAACCTTCGTTAGCTTGTTTTCTGGGTATTATCTCAAAAACGTTCTCTAATATTTGTATTTCAACATATAACTTGAATTTCTATAAATATACAGTTAGTTTTATTATTCCTTTGCCAACGTCGCAACATCACTAAGCTAGGGAACATCTTAGGTAAGAAGGTATATTTCCTTCTCTTATTTCGCCATTTTAGACTTTAAAATACTAATGTTGAGAACAGTTTACTTCCAAAATTTTAAATCTTCAAAAGTTTATATACGTTTTAAACACTATAATCTGTTTATTAACTAAAAAATGTTTTCTATAAACAGGAGTTTTACTCCAGATTAATGAAGTTTTTATAATATTTTTCTTACAAATTTACAGAAATAGTATTTTTCAATAATAGAGTTTTAATTGTCTGTGTTCTCCTTAATGGCTTATCATTAAAATAATACTATTCGTTATTGTGTTTCATTGTAGGAATAATATGTAAATATCGTAACAATTTAAATCTACTTTACCAGAGTAAGAGTATGTGTTTTATTCGATTAATTTAACTTCTACTCGACAATTTGCTTGAGAAAAAGTTTAACTAACTATTTAGTAAATCGTATCAGGTGCATTTCCAAGTGAGTTTTTAAGTAAAAATAAGCTAATATTATTCCTTGCTACAAAACTAGCTTACACCGTGACGGCTTTGAGTTTTAATAAAACAATAAAGTGCTTGGCCAAACCTGTAATGATCATGCATATTAACCATCCGCCAATGGTGCGTTTTAAAGAGTTACTCCAAGGTTTGATCTTTCTTTTGTGTATGAACGATCCAGAACGAGAGTTCAGTCATATGAACCTATTATACCATACGATCTTATTCTTCACCAAAACACTGCAGTGACTACGTATATTGTGATCCACCTTAATTAATAGCTAAGGTAAGATTTTAACTATAAAGCATACATATAGTTTTCATAACTTTTAATTGTTGATATGATTATTTATGATAGACCGTTTTCATAGCAGTAAACGTGAACGAAGAGGACAACTAAAGAAGATAATGAGGGGTTTATTCTTATCGACTGAGCTCCTCTAGGTTTGTGTTTGGGAATGTCCTTATATTCGTCTTTCTCATCCGTACAAAGGCCAGGATACCTCACGCTGCACTTGGATCCCTTAGGGCAAGCACTGCAACCTGGTCCCATTTTGTAGATCGGCCTGTGTTTCACGTTCCCGGAGGGTACATAGTTGCATGTTAGTATGGATCCAACCCTATCATTTCTAAAATGATCCATTTCTACGTAGCCACACCCTAACTGTTTAGTGTTAGAATTGACGATGGCGGTGTAGTGGCCTATCATCTCATTGCTTACACCATGCACAGAAGTAAAATCGAATACACTCGTAGGATGCACGAAACTCACCTCTTCGTACCAATGTTTTATGATTTTGTCTACAATTTTTGTCCTATTCGTTGCTTCAACGTAGCGGTGTAAAACGTGTACATTCTGTCCTACGGCCGTTCCATCCTTCATCCTTCTGCACGAATCATTATCAATTGGGCACCTTTCTGTCCACCTCTGAGCGATGTTCTCCGCTTCGTAGTTCCACGAGAGCTTCATCATATTCGCTGCCGCCGGTTGGTCTTCTTCTCTCCCTTGGGCTACTTTCTGCCTTAATTTATTGTGAGTTTCCAAAATTGTCTCGCGCTGATCATCGTCTAGTCCCACCTTCACCACTTTACAGTCGGGCTTGTTTGCGGGATATTTGCACATAGTGTGTTCCCTCGGTCTGCACCCGTTTACCTTACAGTAGTTAAAACCCCTTGTCTCGTTTAATACTCCACACAGAGCAATAATCACTTGAAATTTCGTGAAAGCCATAATTCAACCGTCACAATCAAACGTATCTTCGGTCATCAGAAAGAGTCAGTCATCAAACTTTCCGTTAATCTAAAGGACTTATTTATATGTTTTGTTTTATCAGCTGAATCCTCTCGTTGTGCAGTGAAACGTACCCCTACAATCTCCGGAGGCTAAATTGTTGTGCGTCTCTTGATTATAGCCTTCCGAGCACCTCTTGATGTGTAACAAATGAGCGTTCAATAATTTATTAATATTAGTTTTGTACGCAATAAGGACAACCAAAAAATTGAAAAAAAAAACTTAAGCAATAAATCAATTGTGAAGGTGGTGAATTTGCTATATACAAATCATCATTTGTTTCTTTTTTGTTACGATCTGTTTTAAAAACTTACAATAGTATTTCGAGAATTCAGGTTTACTTTTAATAGCTATTCTCAAAACATTAATAAATGGAAATATTTGAAATTTTTTATTCGTTTCTTATCATAACTTACTATAAAATCATCAATGACGTATCCTACTCATTGAGTGATTATAAGTAGTTTACTCGTATAAGACAGCAAGTGCACTAGGGCATCTGCCACAGTCCATGTGTAACATAATTTTCTCCCTACATTACATGTAGGTACTTAAATATCCCAATAATAAATAGGCAAATAATTAACAATCCCATCCCAAATTTAGTTTTAATATTTCATCACTCATACACATCTCACCTCACCTGTCATGGAAAATACTCATTGTTATAGATTAACCTATTATATCAAACGATCCTATTCTTAACAAAAACAGTACAGGCATGTATATTGTGATTCCCCTTATTTAATAACTAAGATGAGTTTTTAACTATAAAGCATACATATAGATTTTCATCACTTTTATATAATGGTATGATTATTTATGACAGGCCATTTTCATAAAAGTACACGTGAACGAAGAGTACAGCGAAAGTAGATAAACAGGGATGAATGCTTATCGCCTGGGCTAGTCTGGGTTTGTGTTTGTCTCTATGTTTGGGAACGTCGTTATATTCGTCCTCCTCATCCGTACAAAGGCCAGGATACCTCACGCTGCACTTGGATCCATTAGGACAAGCGCTGCAAGCTGCTCCTACTTTGTAGATCGGCCTGTGTTTCACGTTCCCGGAGGGTACATAGTTGCATGTTAGTATGGATCCCAACTTATCAAATCTAAAATAATCCTTTTCTACGTAGCCACATCCAACCTGCTTAGTGTCAGAATTGACGATAGCAGTATAGTCGCCTACAATCATATTTCTTAAACCGTACACAGAAGTAAAATCGTATACACTCCTTGAATCCATGTAATCCACCTCATCGTACCACTGTTTTACGATATCGGCTACAACTACTGTCCTGTTCGGTCCTACAAAGAATCTGGATAAAATCCGTACATTCTGTCCTACGGGCGTTCCATCCTTCATCCTTCTGCAGGAATCATGACCATCAGTTGGGCACCTCTCTGTCCACCTCTGAGCGATGTTCTCCGCTTCGTAGTTCCACGAGAGCTTCATCATATTCGCTGCCGCCGGTTGGTCTTCTTCTCTCCCTTGGGCTACTTTCTGCCTTAATTTATTGTGAGTTTCCAAAATTGCCTCGCGCTGATCATCGTCTAGTCCCACCCTTAACACTCTACAGTCGGGCTTGTTTGCGGGATATTTGCACATAGTGTGTTCCCTCGGTTTGCACCCGTTTACCTTACAGTAGTTAAAACCTCTTGTCTCGTTTAATACTCCACACAAAGCAATAATCACTTGAAATTTTGTGAATGCCATAATGCAACCATCACAATCAAACTTGTCTTCGGTCATCAGAAAGAGTCAGTCAAGAAACTTACTTTTAACCTAAAGGACTTATTTATATGTTTAGTTTTATCAGCTGAATCCTCTCGTTGTGCAGTGAAACACCCCTAACAATCTCCGGAGGCTAAATTGTTGTGCATGTCTTGATTATAGCCATCCGGAGGTTAAGTGGTAGAGAAGACTTTATAGTCCTAAGTTCGCCTCTAATAATTTCATTTCATCCGGGCACCTCTTGATGTTTAACAAATAAGCGTTTAACAATTTATTATTATTAGTTTTCTACGCAATAAGGATAACCAAAGAATATAAAAGAAAGAAAAAAAGAAACCAAGCAATAAATCAAATTGCAAGGTGTTGTGTGTATTTGTTTTTTTGTTATAATCTGTTAAAAAAAAAACTTAGAATAAAATTTTTAGTATACAGGTTTAATTTTAATAGCTATTCACAAAACATTGATCCATAGAAATATTTGAAACGTTTAATTAGTTTCTTACCATAATTTACTACAATAATTATCGTTAACATATATGTATTATACTGTTTTTCCTGTCCTACCCATTAAGTGATGACAGGTAGTTTATATGATAGCAAGGACACTAGGGCGTCTCCCGCAGTCCACATATAAAACAACTTTCTAGCTATAATACATGTAGTTAAATATCCCATTAATAATTTAGTCAAATAATTTAAAAATTCTATCCCAAATGTAATTTTAATACGCCATCACTCATACACATCTCACCTCACCGGTCATAGACAATACGCATTATTATTATATTAAATTTTAATTTTATAAATATTACTAGACTCAAGTTGTTTTCTCTAATAACACCATTTTAATACACTGAAAATAAGCCAGAAGTAACCAGTTATGTTTTTAGCTGGTGCCTTTACAATGTTGAGAATATTAAATCATGACTAACTTCTAAAGAACTTAGTTTCCATCCTACATTCCATAAAGATTAGCAAAGGAAGCCTTGTTTTTCTGGGCATCATCTCATAAATTTTCTCTAATATTTGCATTTTAACACATAACTTGAATTTCTATAAATATACAGTTGCCACATTAGTTTGATTAGTCCTTTTCTACCATAAAAACATCAGTGAAACTAAGAGAACACCTTTGGTAAGAAGGACTTTTTCTCTCACTAATTTCACTATTTTAGACTTGTAAAAGACTCAAGCTAAGTAAGATTTACTTTCAAAATTTTAAATCTTCAACATTTTATACAAATTTTAAACTTTATAATCTTTTTATTAACTACAAATATTTTTTATCCAAGATATAAACAGGGTCTTTACTCCGGAGTAATGGATTTTTTTATAAAATGTTGTTTACGAATTTACATAAGTAATGTATCGCAATAATAGAGTTTTAATTATCTGTGTTCTCTTTGATAGCTCATCCTTAAAATAATAATATTCATTATTGGTTTTTATTGTAGAAATAATATATAAATGTTGTAAAAATTTAAATCATACTTTACCATATGTTCTATGTTCTTTATTCGATCCATTTCACTTTTACTCGACAATTTGTTTGGTAAAAAGTTTAAATTTACAGTGTGGTAAGTCGTATCAGATGCATATGAAGTAAGTAACTGTAAAGATAAGTAAATATTATTCTTTGCTACAAAACGAGCTGATTCCGTGACGGTTTTGAGTTAAAAAAAGTAAAGTGCTTGGTCAAATCTCTAATTATCATTTATATTAATTATTCGCCAAGAGTGCGTTTCAAATAGTTGCTGCAAGGTTAGATATTTTGTTAATGAACCATCCAGAATGTCAGTCAGTTCAGTCAGATAAACCTATTATATCATACGATCCTATTCTTAACCAAAACAGTACAGGCTGGTATACTGTGATTCCCCTTTAATTATTAACTAAGATAAGTTTTCAATGATAAAACATACATATAGTGTTTTTATCAATTTTATATGATCTTAGATGATTATTTATACCAGGGCGTTTCTAAAGTATACGTGAACGAAGAGTACAACCAAAGAGGATAAAGAGGGATGGATGCTTATCGCCTGGGCTCGTCTGGGTTTGTGTTTGTCTCTATGTTTGGGAATGTCGTTATACTCGTCCTCCTCATCCGTACAAAGGCCAGGATACCTCACGCTGCACTTGGATCCTTTGGGGCAAGCGCTGCAAGCTGCTCCTACTTTGTAGATCGGCCTGTTTTTCACGTTTCCGGTGGGTACATAGTTGCACGTTAGTATGATTGCCATCATGTCAGTTTGAACTAAACCCTTTTCTACGTATCCACATCCCAACTGTTTAGTATCAGAACTGACGATGGCGGTGTAGTGGCCTACAATCAGATCGTCATAACTATATATAGAAGTAAAGCCTTCGATCTGGTCTGTATCCAAGGATTCCACCTCGTTGTACCAATGTTGGATACAATGATTTGCAACCCCTGATCTGTTGGTCGTACCGGTGTTTCGGAGTAGACTCATTATGTTCTGTCCTACGGCCGTTCCATCCTTCATCCTTCTGCACGAATCATGAACAGTTGGACATCTCTCTGTCCACCTCTGAGCGATGTCCTCCGCCTCGTAGTTCCATGAGAGCTTCATCATATTCGCGGCCGCCGGTTGTTTGGTCTCGTTTCCCACGGCTACTTTCTGTCTTAACCGATTGTGCTTTTTCAGAATCGCCTTCCGCTGTTCGTCGTCCAGGCCTGCATGCACTAACTTACAGTCGGGCTTATTCGCGGGATACTTGCACATAGTGTGGTCTCTCGGTTTACACCCACTTACCTTACAGTAGTTAAAACCCTTTATTTCTTTTAGTCTACACAAAACTACAATTAATAAGAATTTTATGAACGTCATTGTCAAAAATAGGTTCGTAACAGTATGATTTGATCCGGAACAGCTCCAGCGAACAAATTAACTTTTAACCTAAAGAACTGTTTTATTAACACGTCAGGTTTAATCAGCTGAATTCTGACGTGCAAATGTTTACTTGCAGTTTTTGATGACTAGATTGTTCGTGAGTTTCATCTTGTTCATGATTTTGGAATGATACAGGCATGTTCTTAAAAGTATCTTAGCTGATTTACAATCACGTTTCTGGAAGGAGTTCATCAATAGTTGACAATTTAGCCGAATGTTTAAAATAACCACGGACAACGAAGAACTTATGTATAATATGTAGGCTAAACAGTTACTAACACGTATTCGTTTATAATTTGATTAATTTCTCGACCAATAGCTCATTCAATTGCATATAAACAGTTTTGCATTAGACCTGATATAACATATTATTTGTGTATACTCTGTGGTTTACGGATATAAAACGAGGAAATCAACCAAATTTTATTCTCTTAGGTTGATTGATTGATTTTTTATTATGCGTTCGTTTTTCCTCAAATGTATGCCTCAAGATAGTTTACATGCATTATTTGCAGACAAGGCTGGGCTTTAACGGAGCTTAATCTCTCTGGGAGTTACCGAAGTTTCTCTTCTGCAACCAGTACATGCTCGCTGAACGCACAGGCGTTAAACGCCTGACTACCCAGGGCAATGTTGCTTCATTTTGTCATATAAGTGTTGATAATATATGTTTCCTTTGGCAATTATTCCTTAACATGAATAATATCATCCTGCTCTCTGTTGATATTAAATATTTTGACTAATTACACCAATATTTAAGAAATTTACACGTCACTAATTGAACAAAGTTTGCTAACAGTAAAACAATCCATGTTTGAAAAAATAAAACACATAAAAAATATTTTACTTCTAAAAATATGTCGTCATCAAAACGACACAACTCTTCCTCTGCACAGTTAGGTGTGTTTTTCCCGAAAGTTCCGTACGAAGGAAACATTTCATGAAATTATTACTTTGATAAGTGCAAAATATGTATGCTTTGAAAAATATTTCTAAATATTTCACATAGTTTTAAATTTTCGCGCCAAACTGATGGTGTTGTTTAAAAACGAAGCGTAACATTCAATTCGTAGAAGGATATTCCTATCAGTTGCGTGTATGTGTGTGTGAGCTGACACGCGTGATGGCTTGGGGTAACAAACCCTACCACTGCCCTGTGTAGTAGGCCTTCTAGCGGGCATTTCCCACCCTATCTCCCGCCAAAATGTTCTTAAAACATTGAAAAATTCACAACTCACAATTATTATCATAATGATGATTTTTTTCATCTTTTAAGGTTACTTGTAAAACGATCGTCACTTTACAACAAGTTTATTTAGTACCGTAATGAAGTTTCGAATACAAAGGCTTATTTTAATTCATTAAATATTCCTCTTAACTATGTGTACTTTTGTGAACATTTCGAAGAATATAATTAAATAAACCTATACAACGGTGTATAGAAGGACATGACAGGATGTAACGAAAAGTAAGAAAACGTTAATTTACGGAGCGGTGTCATACCAAGGAATTTTGTCTGTGGGGTGTCCAAACAACAGGATGTCTGGGAGGTATGGAGTAATCTTTAAATATTAGTTCCTAAAATCCTTACTTTATTATACTTCTGAGCTATTAGTTACAGGAGTACATAAAATATGTAACATATACATACAAAGTATATAAAGTGTATTTAAATGTAACAAAATGTAATCATAACATTAAAGAACAAAATACTGAACGAAATAATTAAGTTTAAAAACTAAATCCTGATGTATAGGCGTCAATTTTTGCAAGTCTGTTTAAAACTTTTTTGTTATTTACTGGTATGCATATACAGTAAAGCCAGGCAGTTAATTCTAGTTTCAGATGTGTTCCTCAGATAAGATTTTTAAATATTTTAGTGTTGAGAAGGATCGCTCTGCTAAGCATGAAGTTACGGGCATCGTTGCCAAAATGTGCAGGAGTTGTGTACAGATGGGTACATTAATATACTTACTGCAAGCTAGTAGAGCTTCTAATGCAATTTTTTTTAGATAACTTGATATTTTCTTGTCGTTCTAAATAAATTTCTTTTAGTCTTCGTTGTCATATGTTTATCTCTCCAAAGAGTCGATTATAAGTATAAACCGTTAGGTCTGAGCAGCATTCATAAAATGACACGTTTGCAGCTGCATCAGAAGTGTCTTCGTCATAGCTAAGAAGGCCGTGGAGATACGATAAAATATACTTTTGAACTAAGATTCTTTCATTTTACTGGACAATAATATGTTCAATGAAAGGAATGAAAAGAGCCCTTCTATAATACGATTCTGATCCTTCGTTGGGCATGTTCTCTCGCCCCGTCTCTCTTTGTGATAAAGCGTGGAGTGGAAATATCAATATAATTGAATTCACAAATTTTGGCAACTTTTTTGTACAACGATGAAGCTAATTCATCTGCTATTTCTCTTGTTTCTTTCATTTGATCAAGAGTATGTTGAGCATAATTAACAGAACTTTTTATATCAATGCTTTCTGCCTCGAGATATTTAGTAAGAGGAAGGCTGTAAGAAAATAGTCTTTCAACTACTTCAAGGGATATAATAAATTCAATTTTTTTTATTGCGCACAGTTCCCATTATTTAAAAAAAATAGTTTAATAATAAGTATATTTTAACATTTACTACACATATGTTAAACGTACGATAGTTGTCAATAAATTTAGATGATTCCTAAATTACGAGTACTGATTAAATAATGCACTATAAACGTCTGAAATACTACTCTTAAGATCAACAAGGCACATGAACACAGTGTGGACAACTAGGTGACACTGGGGTAGGCATGCACTGCTGTAGAGGGAGGGAAAGTAAGAAAAAATGTGGGGGGCCCAGACAACTGATATTTTTCAGTAGTTGACAGAGGGTAAGGCCCCATTGTGTTCCTTAAAAAGTTCTTGACCCGTTTCTTTGTTGAGAACGATCTTTCAGCAGTACATGCCAGTAATACTGAACTATTTAAATAATAATAATCGTTTACTAAAAAGAAGTAATTAAAAAAATTGAAAATTTGGGGGGGTCCGGACCCCTTTGACTCCCTCGCTGGCTACGTCCTTGGGGGAAAGTATAACTGCATATTTTTGGAATGGTTAGTTAGAGAAATTCACTCGAATCTATCCCGCTCCACCTTACCAATTACTACACCAGACATTAGGTCCCTACAGTAGTCGGAATAGTTTGTTTTACAGGGTGATAACAGGCCATCCAGTAATTTAATACGGTCCTCAATCCAAGTTAAACTTATTTCGCGTGTTCATTACAGTAACAAGATCCTTGTACCCGAGTACCACATGTCGAAAGCTGACGCGTGTTTCTCCGAGCCTCGTCAGGCGGATGCGGCGGCGCGCGGCGGTGTCCCGCCTTATGAATTACTCATCGCCGTTGTTCTTGCGATGTCGATCCATCAATTCTTTCCAGCGGCACAAATGATGTCCAATATAACAAAGTCTTGCCATTCTCACGGCAATCGGCCTGTGCTTAAAAAGACGACGACGAAACGCTCTTGCTGAAATTGTCAACCGAGTCTGGAAGAGGTTATCATTTTAAAATAATGGTAAATAGATGGTTTTCAGATTTCTAAAATAAATTACATTGTGAGAAGGATTCCGTAAGAAATGTTCGTATTACCCTATAACAGCTACAAACAGGCTGTAACTATTTTAACACCCTTCTCCTCTGACAGGGCTACTATATTATTTTATTATGTAAATTTTGCAAACTTCCAATTGCAGTCCGGCATTTTATTTAAATTGATTGAATATCTAATAAATATATTACAAACATATTATTAAAATTTCTGGGTAAACCCTTCCAAAACACAATAGTCATACATAGTTGGTTCTTTAACAACGATACTCTCACATTTTATAAAAGTAATTCTTACACTGAACGCTATAATTTGGAATTGATAAAAATACTGACAGTTATTTAGTGAATATTTATATGTCTTTTCTTTTTGCACATTCAGCAGTTTTAAAAGAATTTAAAACTAGTAGAATTTAACCACGAGTAGTTACTTATGATATGGGATTCCTCGCACCCAGTGAAGACTACGGTACTATTTTCTTTTGATAATGAAGAGGCCGATCCCTTTTCAGCCGTATTCTTCCCTTCCTCATAGACCACTGGCCTGTGCAAGGATCTTACCAAACAGAAAAAGGGGAGAGTGGGTACAGTACAAGGTCGATGGTACTGATAAAAACTGAAAGGTCCCAGACAAAAATTTGAACCTGAGCTATCTCTAACTCACTTCCAAAGCCTGGCGTTTTAGATCATTGGCTCTCCAGATGGCCGTGGATTTACAATTTGTGAGATAGTTAATAGTGGCTATCAATAGTAGCTTTGCACGTGTATGATCACTTCTGGTTCGGGTGAATTATATTTCCGACGCCAATGTTGAGTATGCCTTGAAGCCACGATCATTAAAATCTGTCAAAAGTGTATATAACTATAATAATTTACTATTGTCTCAGTATTTTTTGTTCCATAGTTAATTTTACCTTCCTTTTCGATTTATATATATATATATATATATATATATATATATATATATATATATATATATATATATATATATATACACACACACACACACACACATATCTGAGAACCCAACTTATATGAACAGCAAATTAAAACAGTTTTAAACTAGGATGAGTTTTAAAACAGCCTTTAAAATTATAGTAAACGTTGCATAGTGACTTTGTAAATGTTAAGATGTATATCTAATACGTCTTAATATTTTGCTACAAGTGTACTGATATTAATATGTCTTGTATTACAACTTTTAATTTTCTTACTCCGTGCTCATCAGCGGTTGGAGAAAGGTATGAAATAAGAAGTTTTGTTACTATTAGCTTACTCTATGCCTTCACACTATAAATGTAAACAAATTGAAAATAATGGTTAAATTAATTAAACATATGCTTTTCTGTCATATAATAGTGCTTGAACAGAACAGTTGATTACATTTTACAGGCTCTATCAATTATTATTTCTCAACTTTAGAGACCAAGATAGGTTTTTTTTCGCTAATTTAGAGATCAGTGGAGTGTAGCCCTATGGATTTTCGAAATAAGAATTAATAGGTCTATACTAATGCCATGGAATGTAAGAATGTGGATGGAAAATTTCAGTACAATAGGTTGAATATTTTTCGCGTGAAATCAAAACAAACAATCAAAGTTACTTTCGCATTTTATAATATTATTATGGTTGGGATTAGGATTTTAATATTATGTAATAATTTAGAATAATGCATGATGCAGATTTACAAATATTCAACTTGCAATATTACTTTATTATAATATTGCAAGTGATATTAAGTAATCATATACTATGTATTATGAACTGTTTAAATACTAAAACCTCTTTAGTAACGGAAGTTTGTTAATGGATGAGAGATTGTTGGAGACGTTGTGTTTTGACTAATTCATGCAGATATTTTTTACGGAATGTGAATTAGTAATAACTAATTATGAGGATGTGAAAAAGTCATATCTCACTATACAAAGAAGTTAAATTTCTAATTTGTTTTACATTTAATAATTTTAATATTTAATATTGTTTATGTGATACTGTATATTACATAAACATTGTAAGAATCGAATTATATCTATAGTTTCCATGGTGTATATTTAGTTAAATGTAGATAACCAACGTGTTGTGGTGAAGTAGATTATCAGAGTGCCTGAGGTCTAATTTACCTACATGAAGCAGAGAACCGCTCTAAAAACTTTATAAGTTTACAAGGTCTATGTCTGTTTATTTCGTATGCTACAATCGCCCAGTAAAAAGATGGTCTTACTTTCAAGTCCCAGAAATGTTTTAGTAACATTTCTATTTTCCTACAGCCTACTAAAAGTCGGTACTATTATACACCTAGTCCAAAACTTTTGTTTAGTATTTACACTTTAGTATTATTGATACTTGGGCTGTTCTGAATTGACCTTGAAGTTTTATCCATAAGAACAATGTTATCCCTGATTCTCTTTTACCAATTATTATTGGACGTAGCGTTAAGGGGGTTATCTCATTTTACAGATATAACTAATATTTAAAACGATCGAGTAAAATTTTTTAAGTTTTGTATGAGTAGTTTTTTTAACCTAAAAAGTCTGGAATAGTATTAATTAATAATGTGTTAAAAATGAGTGAGACCTCCCATAATTCTGCGACTAGAAATAAGATTGTAAAAGTGCATGAGAGGTAATATTGTTCTTATGAAGCTTGAATGAAAAAGACTTCCAGTACAGCCGGCTTTTGATACTCTAAGATTGGACATTTACATCATTTTGGATGGGATAAAGAGGATTATATAAAATTAACTCTAAATAACGCTTCACCACAGATCCTGGTTTTATTTAATGGATAAGATCTTCAGATTCAATCCAAGAGATTATCAATTTTTCTACGTTAATTTTCCTAGGAACGTTTTAAAACAATATGTAAGCATATCAAGGGGAGAACAAAAGGGTTAAAGGGTGGATGAAGACGTATTGCCCATGATCGCTTGGGTACATCTTCATACTCGTCTTTTTCGTCAGTACAGAGTCCAGGATATCTCATACTGCGCACAGATCCTTCAGGACAGGCGGTGGAGTGGTCCCCCTCCTTGTAGACCGCCTCATTCAACACGTTCCCGGACGGCACGTAATTGCAGACTAGGATAACATCGTGGAATACCTCTTTTTCAGCGCACCTTTCCACGTAGCCACACCCTATCTGCTTGGTTTTGGAGTTGACAAGGGCGGTGTAGTCTCCGATGGCGGTACCGTTATCAACATAACTGGAGTTGAATTTATGGATCGTACTGTTCGTAACGTACTTTACCTCCTCGTACCACGAGTTGAAGCAACGGGTGACAGTTAGTGTCCTGTCGGATGTGTTTGAAGTTAGAGCTGCCACGTTCTGGCCTGCGCTCGTACCGTCCATCATAATTCTGCAAGAGTCATGGCCTTTCTGGCACCTCTCGGACCACCTCTGGGCGATATCCTCCGCCTCGTTGTTCCACGACAGCTTCATCATATCCGCGGCAGGAGGCTGGCCATCCTCCTCCCCGCGAGCGACCTTCTGTCTCAACTTGTTGTGCAAATTCAGGATTTTCTTCCGATGCTTGGTGGACAGACCAGAATGCTCCAAGTCACAATCCGGTTTGTGAGGGGGATATTTGCACATAGTGTGATCTCTCGGTTTGCAATCTTTTATATCACAGTAGTCGAAACTATGGATTTCAAATAATTTTACTACCTCACATAATATAATCAATGTTAATAATTCGGCCAATGGCATATTATAATTAGGTCCCGATTGTGTTTGTATTGATTTTATGGCTACTTTAACCTAAAACAACAATTTTTATCTATTTCGTGTTGGGTTTTATCAGCTGATTTTTATGTTTAAAATCGCCTATGCATGGACAGTTAGTTGGTTGTGGATTATTCCCAACATATGTACTCATACTGTCTTAGAACCATACCTACAGACAGTCTTAGAGCAGCTACACCGTATACGTCTACCGCAAATTCTCTTTGGATCCATCAGCAATTACGAGCAAGCCTAATTTTGATTATACACAGATAAGAGAACTTCACACACGGACACGGCGTATAATTTGGCATTGAAGTTAAATATAATATAAACAAAATAGTTTAGTTGTATTTCTTTTTCAACATGGTTTATTATTTCTTCAGCACAATCCCAGAGGTATTCTGTAACATTTCGTAGCAAACGATTAATACAATTAGTAGCCAACAATTTCCCACAACTTCGTACCCACTTTACTACGCTACGACGATCTATCTGTAACTTTATGTTGTTTTTCCTTTTGCCAAAGAGGGAATCATTCCGGTATGCTTGATTCATCATTCCCCACCAAAAAACGATGACGGAACTGTTAGATCATCTTCTGTAATGATGATTGCATTTGAAAAGGTGTGAGTCCAGGGCACGCCCCTCGTCCATTAGTTATATAGCCCACTTCGAGAACAGAGAACAGAGCAGCTTTTTAGTAGCCAGTACCGCGTGGAACCGGGAAGATTTCTTTTCTGTCTATCCTCTCGAAATCTCAAAAACGACTGACCTATATACTTAAATTTTGCACGAAGCTTCACTTACGTATTAGCAACACTAAATTCCATAATTGAGCTCCATGGAATTTGGCTGAGCGATGGTCAATATTTTTTGCATTGGTCTTATGGGTAACCACTATGGCAAAGGGGATAGTACATACATTTGTGTACAAGCTGAGTTGAACCATTTGAGATTTAAAATTACACATATTTAAACATGTAGATTATTACAACAGTAAAAAGAAAATAATAGAGTGAAAGTCAATTAATAAAAGTAGGTCTGATTTCAACATACTCTTGCGTTGCATTACCCTCCCTAATAATTAATGTTTATTATTTAAACACTGCTATAACTGAACTCAATGATCAAAAATGTAAATGTATCATGTAGCCAGATATCATGATAAAGATCATCTGTAAATTTCAAATTTTGCATCAAACTTCATTCCTACATAAACAAGAATGAGTTCTATGATTGTGCATGTCCTTTTATCACTTAGTGCTCTTACAGAATTTCTTTATTGTCTGCAGGGGAATGTAAAGATTTATATTTTGCACGATTATCTATATCACAACAGGACATTTCACAAATAAAATACGCATAATCTTGAAATTCTTCATGCAACCTTAGCGAATCCTGTTACGCGACACGTTGTGTGGCGTATTTCTACCTTGTTTAAAATATGGTTGCGATATTGTGGTTGTTATATTCAGGTATAATTGTTATATCTGTTCAATTATGGTTGATTAACGAAAGGGCATTAAGATACTATGTACCTTCGAAGTTAAAAAATGGAAGTTTGTTAAACTGGAGTTTAGTAAAACTGCTCAATGGCCCTACATATACGTTATGGCATTTGATTCATAACAACTGCTTCGTTCCAAGAGTGAGCTGTAGGACTTTGCAAATTAAGGGGTTACCTGAGGGATGCAATATTGGTGAGATGCATGAATGTCTGATTGATAATTGAACCGACTGATCCATATTAAAACCGTGTCGTTGTCGTGTCTTAGTGTGCGATATCCCGTGATAGAAAGGACCTAGAGACATGAAACTTGGTACATATGGGTTCCATTGGTCCTAAGATGAATTATTGATATTCAGCTAAAAATTCAAAAAATGGCAGCAAAGTTTAATAATCCGGGGGAAACGTTTACAGTCAATTCGTTAAAGACTCGTTACGCGATGTTCTTCGGTATTCCGTTATATCAGTTTATTTACATGGAAACTCCTGTAACATCATCTTAATTCTTTTACATAGCTGTAAGGTAAACCGAAGTACAGAGAGTGTTTACACTAGTTAACTTAGATCTAACTTTTCAGGGTTGATAATAATGATGTGTGTAACACTCTGATGTCTGATACTGACTAAATAGCTGGCACACCTCTAAACAACCTCATATAGAAAACATAATCCTATTCCTGAACACTTCCCTTCTGATATCTCAAACTTCCTCCATAAATTTCGATATAAAAATGCTTTTCTTAAAGTGGGCGATCACAAATCTTGGCTCCAGGAATGCTGGTGACCACAAACGCTAGTGACCACGTAATCTTTTTGATCTCGACATCCTTGGCAACACAAGATTTGCCACCACGACCCTGCCCAAAAAAACCCCAAACTATATCTAAAGACGATATAGAATGTGTAAATAAATACTATATGGATTCGTTGGTATTGAGCTTATTTTTTTGGCTGAGCGTTAGCAAAGGACTCGAGAGGATAAAAAATTTCATTTCTGTCTGTCGGTCTGTCCGCACGACATTTTGAAAACGAACTGATCCATAGAATAGAAATTGGGCATGAAGCTTCATTTCTATATAAGGAACACTAATGATGGTGCCATCGATGTATAAACAAACGTCACTCCATGTGATTTGGCTGAGCATTTGCCAATAATTTTACATAGTAGGTCTAACGGGTAACCTTAATGGCAGTAAGAAAACAGCAAAATAAATACATTTACATTTACAAATACAAATAAATTTCATTTTAAAGAAGAAAACCTTTCTTGAGAAACTTTTACAACAAAAATAGTAGTGCAAGCTTTTGGTAATTAAAATATAATTATTAAATAAGTAAAAGGATTGTTATTTTAAGTCCAAATTAATGAACTGCTAGTTAATTAAGTATGTTTAAAGTGATTTTAGAAATTATTCTCCTGTCTATCTACCATAATAAATATAATTAATTAATTATTAAACTAGACAATTAAGTGCAGTTGAAATGATAAAACAATTGTAAAGGGATTTTGTGAAACTGCGGATCTCTACAACAGTACAACAATGCAACAAATACAAGCCTGACGCAATTTCTCTGTTATTTGCCGAAGGATATACACTTCTTTTTCATCTTTCAGATCCATTAGTCAGAAATGAAATGGGCTATAGACTTTAAATTTTGCATTTTTCCGTAACGCGAAATGTAGTGTACTCCTACCTTGTAGTAGGGTGGTGAAGAGGACTCTGCAGTCCTGTCTTCATCTGTGAAAAGACAACTTTTATTTTTATTTAGTTCCTCTTAAACGAACTCCTTACACTAATGTTACAGACGTCCTGGTTGTATTCTCCAACCCATCGTTTCCCTTCGACTTGCTAGCAATCAAGAGACTATTAACACTCCACGAAGCCAAGTCAGGCAGGCCGGCCGTGGAGGACGGGGATCCGCCCGGACCGGTACAGAGTGGTCTGCGGGTGGCCGCTCCAACACCGGTAGCCGGGCTATTAAGATATCGGCCGCACCCAGCCGAACACCGCTACTGTTTTATTCGTTCATTAAGCCCCTTACACCGCTTAATTGGCCTGCATCTATTATTGATATTTTAGCCGCTCCCTCGGCCACACTCTTATCCTGATTTATAATGAGCCTTTAAATTGAATCTAATTTCCTTCCCACTCGAGTGTGTGGCCAGGTCGCTTTATGGCCGGAGAACAGCTCTCAAGCGGCTTTTAATGAAATCTAATTCCTTCTCTGTTTATTTATGCGGTTAACGAGGTCCGGCCGGCCGGTTGGCGAGGGTGATGAGTTCACTTCCGCCCACAGGCGCAGCGCTCACAGCCTGCTCGCTCGCCGATAGGAAACAGAATTGTTGGATGTGGAAAATGTTGTTCTGGGACATATATAAATGTATTTTTCTACGTGTATGTTAATACTGTATTAAGGACCATGTTACAATCGTGACGTCTGTTACGCTTGATGGCCACTCAGATTATCCGGAGTAGAATTGAATTTTTGTGCATATGTCCCTTTTGACTCAAGGAATTTTGGCACCAACAGGAAAAAGATAAAACCAAAAATGTTAACATTTATACGTGGTTTTCTCGATAAGCATGATGGATACGCAAAAACCACAGAATAGACAACTTTGTAAACAAACTGCGTCCATTTATCAAAATAGTCCGATGAGAGCTAATGTGGCAAAACCGCTAAGTTGACTCAAAAATATAAATACTACTGGTGTGTCTTTAAACATAAAAACTTATCTACATGATCGCAAATTACTGATTTATCAAGCTAGATTCTTTTTATGAATATGTCAGACTGATTATTTTATATTGAAAGCTTCTTTTGGTCATAGCAAGGCCGAAATATTAAAATTTTAATTTTGTTAGTAATTTTTTGCCACTGATTAAACTAAAAATCCTTGATGATAATAATTTTTCGTTTAAACTCTGCATTTAACAATGGGAGAATGGGTTGAAATAAATTGATGAAAGTAAGATTGGCCAAGTAAAAAGTGTTGAACTCAACGACATTCTAACCACGGTTACTTTACTGAGGATAATGAGATAATTTCCTTTGAAAACCTTAATCCTTCTTTAGACTCAGAGAATGAGAACATGTTAATGTCTTAATAGCATGGCAGGACCCGTTTTTGGCTGGAATGCTCATTCGGTATTCAAGTCAGTTCGTTTTGTTCTAATGAACTAACCTGTAACAGAAAACGAAAAACTAGATGTTTAGTGACATGCCAGTTCTAAGTATCGAAGGGAGTTGCGCTTGACACAGAACTTATGGTCGTAGATGATGATGTCATCTTGATGTACAAGGTTTGCCCGGTAAGTAATTGCAATACTATTTCTAAGCTACTGTACGTCCGAGCCCGCTCTGATCGGTTAGGAGTGGTAGAAGGAGGCAACTAACGAATAGACCACTCAGGATTCATAGAGGCAATTTAGTGAACCTGTGCAAGCCATTATGTAGGTCACGGTGGGTCAGAATATGGTGATCAAGTATCGTATTCAGCTTGGCAAGGCTGTGAGGATAACTGTTCCAATAATCAAGATAACTTTTAAAGAAGACCATATCTTTACGTTTCCCAATGGTAGAAGGTCATTTTGTAAAGCCGAGAAAAGGTTGATGACAAAGGCGTCAGATTATTATCGAAGAGTTCCGAGGAGTCCAGGATCAGGACGATGCTAATTATGTTTTATATATAAAAGGACTGGTCCATCACGAGTTTGTACCATATGATACAATCTTGAACGCTAAATCGTACGTTTCAACGTGCTGGACACACTGAAAGGCAGGGTCCAACGCACTGACACAGCGTTTTCATCATTAACATTCTAGCAAAGCAGGAGTGGCAACGATTCCCAGACTACGAGTTCAGACGTAACTTCCCCTCCACGAAATCTCTTCAAGACAATTTAGTTGCTGCATTTTTATTTACAGTCACAGAATGACTCCTACTAAGACGGCTGTCTCCTACTCTCGGCTGGCTGACCTAATGTTCGTTAGTCGACTTCCCCCTTTGCACAGTACATCCGCCGGTGTTTGGGTCCCCCCAAACCTTAATCCTCGGTACGCTACTGTACCGATAATATATCGTGCCGGCACAGTCTGTACGTGCTGCTCGTTGTCATCTTCCTCGTTTTTTCAAAGGAATTTTAAAAATATCTTAAATTTTAATGCTCCCTTCTTCTGTTGACAATAGCGAGGCTCTGGGTCCAGTGAGGCCTCGGATGAACCCAACAGGTGCTGCCTGTCCCAGATGACCACATGCCCATTCTGTCCCGCGGCTCCAGCTGTGTTGTATGCGCCGCACGCTGCCTCACTCCTCATTATGGCGGCCATTATCTCAAAGCGCGACTCGCCATTTACAACTGATCGGATGTTCCGCTAATTGGCTGCGCTGTGCCGCCATTTAAAAGGAATAAATCCGTCGAGGAACGCGCTCCGTGCGTTGGACGTATTTGCGCTTTATCTCGGCATCACTGTACCGCGCCGGTGACGTGACGAGCGGGACTTTTTCCTCTGAAGTCACCGTTTTCTGCTAATTTGCCGTAACTGGCAGTCAGGAAATGGTCGGTCTGTTGTTGGTCTCGTTGCGAACGGTTTTAGGGCCGCTTTGAAGTCAATAGTTACCATGAATGGTAATGGAAGGTTGAATTCAGCCAGATTCAAAAACTCTGGGAAACTTTTTTTGTTAGTTGTTTAATTATTGGTCATTTAAGAGGCTGGGAAATTCTATTTCTGTCTGTCTACTATCTGTCTGAATATCACGAAAACAAACTGATCTACAGACTTGCACGAAGCTTCATTTTTATATGACGAACATTGAATTCGATGATGCAACATGTCACTTCATGGGATTTAGCTAAGCATTAACGAATGTCTGCATTGCCTTATGGGTAATAAGACAACGAGAAAATATCAGCGTAAATAAATTTGTAAACAAATTGAGTAATATATTCATATGAGGTTTCAACATGTAACATTTTTATTTAAAGAGGTAAAAAGAAAAATAATAAAGTGGAATGTTATTATAATAGTCTGAAACAAAACTTTATTCCAGCGCACTCTTGCGTTGTTGTGCCCTCCCTAGCTTACTCAACCTTTGTTATTTGAACACTGCTATAAAATATGTGTAATTTAATTAAACAAAAATTTCAATTTTCTCTACCGGGAGGATGTTAATATTTCTTTCTCATATCTGTCAAGAATTAAATGAGCTACAGATTTGAAATTTTGAAGAGCGAAGCCTGTTACGCGACACATGGTGTGGCGTATTACGTCGTTGTTTATATGTATTAGAAAAAGTAGGATAAACGAAAGTAATCACTTTAATATAGTATAATAACACTCGGATTGTAGTGGTGGTTAAATTCGCTTGTGGTTGGGATTAAGACATAACCTTTAAAGACAGCTTACTTAAAGACAGAACCAGTTGAAAACGTGTTTAAAATCACTTCAAGTGGAATCATACCAATTTAAAGTAGGACATTTATGCAAGTGTGTAACTAGGCTCATATAAACACAGCTCAAGAAAAATATGCATTTTAAAATTATGAAGATGAATAATAACTTCAAGGTATGCTATGTTTTTTAATGATTTAAAACAAAGTGTGTTTTTAATAGAATACTTATTACGGAAACATTTTTATGTTAAATAAAAAGCATGTCATTAAAGCTATTTCTTCATTATGTTTTATTTTTATACTTAGAATGTCATATACTTATCTTCAAATTTTTTCTTTGGGACTGATCATAAGATGACCCTAAATTATGCATCAAATACCCACAATTCCACCTGGTATAGTGTAAATTGTTCTGGCTCCAGTAAAAGGTTTTAAAGGTCTGTAACTAAAATTTTGTTTATAAATTACAGACAATTATTCCAGCCCAAACAATATTGCACCATCTTGAAGACTTAATGATGGTATAATAATTAACCTACAGACTAACAGACTCAAACACTCATAATCTTGTTAATATGCCTTCATTGCTAAATACCTCTAGTTACAGCATCGAAAAGGTAACCAATTAATTATCCTGGAACTCGTACATTCCATTTAGTTAGTGATTTGATATTATTGTAATTAGAAAATTAATATTATTCGACTAAACCTCTTTGATAAGTATTCTCTTTAGCGAAAACCACCAAAAGTCTTTATTTGATTTTACAAACGATACAGATATCTTTTAGATAGTTTGTATTTATATTATTGTTTCATTAAAATATGTATAGTTGATTTCCTTGCTTATGGACAGATGCTCTTGTAGTTATAATAAGATACTGTTATTAGCAACCATTCTGGGAATTTTCGGGTGAGACTGTTAATCAGGTTGGAATATAATTGGCTACTTTATAACGTCCCCAGAACGCTTTCTCTCATTTCCGAGATTGGCGGTTCAGGTCCAGATTTTTGAGGCGATCTCGCGACCAGCTTGCGACGTAATTGGACGGCTCGAGCTTCTCTCAGACCCATTTAATGAGTTTGATAGTGACAGCCTACTTGGTACTTATATTTATTGCTGCTTTATATTAATTTATACAGTACTACACCTACTGCGCTAACACAATTTAAAACTTTAACAAAAAAATGGAGAATATGAATTTAAAAAGTTAACTAAACAATTAACTATTAGGAACATATATTGCTGGAATATCAATTCTCAACCACGTCGTTCAAATTATATTACATTACTACATTTACTGTTTGTTATAAAACTTATAGTTCATTTATGAGGAAAACTAAAATAATTTAAACATTTTAAACATCATCTTTAAAATAATAATTTTTGTTGATTGTAAAAAGATTCGCTATTTTTGTCACAAAAGGTTCGTCTATTTTATATAAACAACTTGAGTCTTAGAATGTATGTAAACATTCACTTTTTAGGCTGGCACGGAGATGGGGAATGTGAAACATTAATAGAAGACGCTCCTGGCGGCTACCTTGAGTGTAGCCCCTTAAGAAAATTGTTAAACCTCATATACTGCTACTACGCCCTTAGCTTTTCATAAATATATTGGAGATATCTAATTTTAAAAACGTAAAAATATAATTTAAAAAATATTTCTCAAACTATAAAGAATGAAGGCGAAAAACTGCATGAGGTTTAACACTGTTCTCGGGGGGGGGGGGGTATTTTCCTACAGCTATCTTTCAATATTACAATGCTTTTAAATATATTAAATAGTTTTTATCGACGGTGTTATATAGTGTAATGATTTCAGTGAATGATATAAACTATTGGTTGGTTATAAATAGTTTACAACGATTTCCCGGGAAATACTTGTAACATTTGTTAGGAAATAATGTTATTGGTCTGTAATAAATTAATATTTTACACTTGATAAACCTTTGAATTTTATTCTTATACTTCCCTTTACAACTTTATATTCAACGATTTCTTTTATTATTATTTATTTCCTTGAATATGAGTAATTTTTCTATTATGCTTTTATCAATACTACCAGGACACATTATAAGATGTAAAAACATATTTTACCAATTTTACGTAATGGTTTTACTAAACAAATTCTGTCTTTTATATATTGTATTATCAACAAATTTTACACGCCTGAAAATACATTGGCTGCAATCTGTCTGTAGCACTGTAGCTCAGTCAATCGTGCTTAATGATTGCAGGCGCTACTACGAATACGCTGCTATTCAACATTGCTTCAAACCGTTTAGATGGCTATTCACAGAATAGCACTACACTACTATTCGTAGAATAGTAAATCAATTTGATTACCTACAGAACTAGATCAGTAGGCAGGATGATGCAATATCTTATTTAACAGCCCCATCAGTATCATTTTACACTACATTTTTCTATAATATGACGTCATCCTTAGAGGTAAGAGTGTAGTTAGACATTAACTATTGTATGATCGCCACAAAAATGTTTTATTTTTCGTTTTGTGTTTAGTTAGTTGTATTACACTTTAATGTTGCCTCGTATTTGTTATGTTTGCAAAATACAGTACACATTAGGCTTTGCGAAAGAATAAATCTTGGGCTATATTTATTTGAGAATTGTGGAGAAAACTGTTGGGCCTTAAACATGATTCGTACTGTGCTGTGATTCGTAGACACTTAAATTTCCTACTCTTGTATCGGGCTGTAATCTATTTAAGTCTTCAATAATGTCTTCAATTTTATGAATTACATTTATAAAAATTATCTTATGATAATATTTTTAATAATGTTTTGCAATATATTTATAGTTACCGTTTCTATCTTTTCTTTGCTAGATAGCTTACTAGGTGTCAATAATAGATTTTAGCATTGCATAATATTAGTATTAAAGGTTTTATTATCACAGATATCTTCAGTGATAATAAATGAAATGTATATGGTTTTAATATAAATTACATGTAATAGTAGGATATGTATTTCCGTCAATCACGGAATAGCCACGAATATTTACAAGTGTTTACCATTCAATTCCTTTAAATTATGTTGTATTGCAAATTGTAGGATCAGTAGAATTGAGGATGAAGGAAATCCATTCCAGTGATGGGTTTAGTAACATCAGCAATGGTAAAACGCTATTTAAAATCTCGTCTAAGACTTAAGCCCAGAGTCGATATTACTAGTATAAATATGAACAAATATAAATAAAAACCATTTGTTGCATTTAAATTATTTTCGTACATTGGCATTGGAATTATTAGTATATCTACAAACTGATGTTAGCTGGTTTTATCGATATAGAAAAGGTGATAAAGTGAATCTGGAGACGGTGTCAGCCACTAATTGATCGTTTTCCAGATTATGAGGAATTGACCAAGAATTTGTACTTTTACTGAGATTACAAAATGTCGGTGATACCAGCAGACTGCTCCCTTCTGATGGTTGGCTGTTGGTGAAAGGAACGTGATTTAAAAATAGTCGGAAGAAGTACGTAAATTCTTTGACGGTTTAAATATTAACAACTTATTTATTTTGGTCCTTACACATACGAGTGTTTTGTTTCCGAAAGTTTAGAAATTTCTATAACCATTCTAGAAAACTTTTAATTTTTTTTCTCTGGGTCCATACATAAGTAACGGAATTTTGAACATTTCAAAATGTAACGGTCTTTAAACGGCTTAGTTTTTTATTCCCTAGTAAAATATAGTCTACTATGTACCATCTACAGTCTACTGTTGATGTTAACGGATGCGACAAAGGAGTTGAATCATGGATAACACTCGGTCTTTTATAGGTATTATATATAATATATATATATATATATATAAAATACCTCACTGACAGACTCAACAACTTCCAGCAAAAATCACCAACTATATAAACTTTAAATTGGGTACATAGGTTTATCTTGTACTCTATAAAATGATAAATGTTTGGTTGCGTTTTTGAGAACTACGTTAACTGTATCTCACAAATGTTTAAAATATTAATAAAAGAACGAGAAAAATTCTCTAAAATGTATGTAGACAAACTATTTGCGGGGAGATATTGTTATGTATGTAGATATTGTTAATTCAAATGGGTCTCCATAATACATGGTTAAAATATTTTGGATATATGGATTATCAGCTAAAACAAGTCACAAAATATATTTTTATTGCATAATAATGTATTAATGAAGAAACAATACCATTCCGTTTCTATTGAGAAAAGATCTATAATTGATTAGACCTTCACTCTTTCTTTGTTATGTATTTCGCATGGCAACGGTGGTTGCCACACGAACTAAACATTGCAGTGCATGTTCTACCACTACAACATGTCCGGAGGTTTTAGGCACGTTAAATATAGTTACTTCATAGAATCCTGGTTGAGCATCAGTACGGTAACATTAACAAAGGTTTTTAGAGATTTCCTATTCTGCAATATGGCAATTTCGTCAGTAGAGATGGTTATAGAGTTATCTTCATGAAGATTATCTCCGGAGATTGAACCACTGAAAATTTTAGAAATATTTTTATACTAATAAACCGAACGGTGTGATGTACACTTTGATTAAATAAATTTATGGCTGCAATCTAAAAGTAATCGCATCTTTAAATGAAGTCGCAATAGAGAAAATACTGTATGACATTGAAAAATATTAAGATACAGAAAACCTCATCCCTCGTGTTTCAAGCAATAACTTTATTTTTTATTTATGTAAAGTAGTAAAGTAGAATCAATGATCTTTTATTTTAAGCTTTATAGTACTGGAGACTAAAAAACTTTGTTTATGGTAACTGATTTTCACTTTAAAGCAGTCAAGAGTAATCTATTCTATGGGCCCTTAATAATGATGTCAATGTATTACAATATCTAAGACAATAAACGAGAAACTGACCAAACTCAAGCCAGGTTTGCTACAAGAATATATCGCCTTTAATATACGAAACATTAACAATGTTGAGTGCTTAGGGTGAAGACATGACCGTGTGGGAGAGGAAACTAAATATAAATAAAATAATTCAAGTAAAAGTAAATAGTTTGGATTTTAGTTGGTTTTAGAAATTAATTTCATAATAAAAATGAAAATTTATCACTAAATATACAAGAAGATAAAACATTCTGATGAATGATAAAAGAGAAAACTTAAAAAATTAATATTAAAATAAAGTAAACACTTTGCTGCAATCACATATATTTCAGGTTAAAATAGGAAAATTAAAAGATTATTTTGAAAACAAAATTGAAAAATATAAGACAATTTTTAAGTAGGCAAAAAATTGTTTTATAATGTAAATTACTAATTAAGAGATAAAATAATTGATGCAATTAATGAAAAATATTTTGTGAGTTTTGCCAATAAAAAGAAGTTTTGGAGTAAAGCTTAGTACTAATAAACGTGATGTTCTTACAGAACCCTCACAGTTATCAGATAATATTAATATTGTTGATTTAAATTATCCAAATGTGAAAAATGCTTCATATATTAAAGAAAATAAACTCAGTTTAAGTAAAGGGATACATTCGTTTGATTCAATCGTGAAAGATCAATTAGATGATATTAAACTATTTGATGAACAGAAATATAATTATAATTCTGGTAAACAACACATTGGAGCATTTATTCATGAAGCGTATCATAAACTTGAAGAAAGATGTAACAGATCAATAGATAAGCATGGTAAATTAATAAGAAATTTACAAAATTTGAGCAAGGTTTGAATACATTAAACGATGAAATAGATAAATTGAATAAGCTTCAGGAAAACTTTCATAGAAAAACGGAGCATTCAATTAAGCATGCGGCTACATCAGCACTGCAGAAGTGTTCGTATATAGTGGAAAACAATATGCAGGCGCCAACGTGAAATGTTTAAAGTCAGTAAGTAATTTAACACTATCACATTCCTGCCTCCCAATAACTAGTCTTCTACGATTATATTCAGTTTTGTTACGTTATTGAAGTGTTTCCTCGTAATTAGCCTGGAAGACATAGCAATTTAATATAACCCAATGGAAACAGGATTTAGCTTAACTATATATATTTTTTTGTCCGAAATTATTCAATTTCTTGATATGTTAGAAATCGATATATCGAATCTCAAGAGACCTAAATCCTTCTTAAGTCTCATTTCCTAAATTTCCCATGGACCTTCTTTCACGTTTTTTTAGCAAAAAAAAAATAAATAAAACAAATGTACCTGAAGAAAACATATATGGATAAGTCGAAATTGTAGTCCAATAAATGAGCGAATTTAGCAATACATCGAAGTTTTGTGAAATATAAACTTTATTATGTCGATTGCTAGTTTTCAAGTTGAAACCTACAGTTACAAAGTTAAGCGTTGTGGTTCTGTTATTTTCTTATTTATAAATTGTTCAAGGAATTCTTTATGTACATTTTTGTTAGAATTTTAAAAGTGAAACATTTTTTATTTTCAAAATAGTTGCATCGTTTTAAAATACTTCTTGTCGATAATCTTCACGTATACTTTGCGTTTAAGATCAACATCTTGAGTCTGCGTTCTAGAGGAAACTTAGTACTTTATTATAAGACGATTTTACAATAGAGACTTTTTACAAAATATGTAGATATGTAATAGAAAACAAGTGACGTTTTACATCGATATGATCAACTTATTTATAAATTAAACGACTAGAATTATTATTATGATGAAACTTTATCAATTAATGTGTACATCGTTTCTGAAATTGCATAACGAGGACATTCACAGATATAATTAGCGTTAAAAAAATATTATTTGTTTAGCTTTTACTCGGTAATGTCATGCACAAGGAATTTTATACATATAAGTTTGCCAACGATGGCCCACGATCATTTAAACTTTGGTATTTTAAATTACTCAATACGTTGAATTTTTACCTTTCTTCGTTAAGTTAGATATGTCGAGTGGTGGTGCTTTTATGTTTTAAATTATCATTAAATGCACACACTTTAAAAAATATTCCATTCAACAACAATTTGAATCGTAAAGTCGTGCAATTACCAATAGATACGCCTAGAACGGCAAGTTAACAGATTGAATTTAATATTATTAGATTAAGAGGTTATATCAGAGAATTTTATATTACATTTACTTTAATGATTGCGATATATTGTTCAGCCAATGAATGATCATGTTACTTGCGATTCTTCGTTTGAAGTTTGCTTTTGACGATGGAAGGCTTGTGAAGGAAACAGGATTTTTTCCGGACATTTGCCATCGTTCAGTGATACAAAATATACATTACGTTTTGAGATCTGCAATGTGATCTCTTCTTCAGGTAAATAACTAACCTAACACATAATTCCAAACTAGGTTAAAATAAACAAATCATACCAGAGCGGTGTGACACGCATAAGTCAGGAATTGGTTGCGATCCTGTAAAAAGCACCAGACAGCTAAAATTTCAAACTCAAATATTCTGAATAAATAATGTTTTCTAGGTCATAAATTCTGCCGGTGGCAGTTTATCCTAATTCTCTTACTAATAGTATTTGGCTTTAAGATTTACAATTTTAGGACTTAGTTATGCTCATATGAGATTAAATAATTGATCATATAAGATTATAACCATAATATTGATGAAAGTGCCTTCAATATAGTTACAGCATGGAATTTCAAAAAGACCAGCGGCGACAAATACACAAAAGTGACAGTTGGATAGGAGTCTGGAAGTATTTTCATCTGCTCAGATTGACAATATGTGTGGATGTTTTGTCTTGCGCTCCTATAAAAGTAACTTAAAATCGCCAATTTTCAGTCAAAGGTCTTTATAAGGTTAGCTGATCCTGATTTAACATTTATTTATGTGTATACTCAGACCGGTTTAGCGAGGGCTCACCACACGTCTATTTGAAGGGATCGTATCGACGGGCGGAATAGCTCAATGTAATAACTTAAACGCTATAACAGGCTACATTTGTAATATTCTTCAATTCACTAAGACTATCAATGTTAAAATCATTGCGATCACGTTCAAACCCTAAGCAGTGAATTTATGTATTATTATCGTTAGCAAAATAATAAGATGTTGTCAATGGGATTACTGGGGGGGGGGGGGGGTGAAGTGGTGTGACGGGGGCGCGGTGGCGCGACATGACGGGGTCCGCCAAATCTGAGTACGGCCCTGTATGGAACAATTGGTTACTGTGAGTAAAATGAAAAAACAACATGACATGAAAAATGTAGTATTTTAACCTTTTAATGCGCTCTAATTTAAAAGCTCGAACCAAATTAGGCGTCTGGTGATTGATGACATCTCAGGAGAAATTCTTCTGTCGACTTCTCGAAAAACTTGATTAATGTAAGTTGGCTTTCAGAATATAAAATTATGCTAAATCTCCAACTTTAAATATAATTTACTTGGTGAAACCCCGAAAATGTAGTATTTATGTGTTTCTTGACATTAAAAGCGAACGTAATGATATAGGCACCATCAAGGCCAGCTTAATAACAAGCTATCAACTACTACAAATCTGATTTTTCGTAATGGCCTTTCGGTTGGATATAGGTTACCTTTTAGATGAGACTTCAAGAGAGCACATTGAAAGGTAAGTATACTATAGATCTTCCAATGGCCCACTTAGGGACCCTGCAGTTCGGTAGCTCTTGTCCTCTTATGTCAATGACCCAGTCCGCATGTGTTCTCCAAATCATCTCCAATCATAGTTCTCAGAACAACAAAGCCCTAGCCCCGCGGCGGTCCAGAGACAATGTCCGCAACTAGGTTAATAATCTGCCCAGTGTCGCAATCGAAGGTCGCCCTCATGTAATACACACTCCCCAGACTCAGAGAGCAGAATTAAACATTGGAAGTGCCGGTGGCCGAGCGTTCTATGGTGTCGGACTTTGGATAAGGCGCGGGTTCAAATCCTGTCTATGACCGTAGCACTTTTTATCAGTACCGTCGACCTTGCTCTGTATCGCTCCCCCTTTTTCTATTCGATAAGATCCTCACACCAGCGGCCCATGAGGTTGGGCAGAATAAATCTTAAAAAAAGAATCGACCTTTCCCTTAAAAATGTTTTTGTATTTGAGTTTAAAGTATATTTACTAACACAAACAATACGACTACCGTGGTCGGACAGTGTCCACTTTGGGTCTTGTTATTTGAATCAACTTCCCCTTCTCTAATAATTTTACTCAATATCTATAAACTCAGTACCTCAAAATAGGTACCTACTTGAAAGTCAGATGGAAATGTTCCATCGGATCAAATTTCGAGATGCATAAATAAAATCTATAGACTAAATTGAATAAATAGGCTTCAAATGTGGGTACTTCTAGAAATCTGTGTTCGGTCAGGTTTGACTAAGGTAAATTTATAGTTTTATCATTTTATTCGGATTTTTTAACTGAGTGGTTCGAATTTAATGTGGTTCCTCATTCTAAAATCCACCAGGTTCTGGTCTTAGCAGAGGTACCCACATATTAATCACTTCAAGTCAATTAAAGTTCTACACAGAGAGCACTTATAAACATTTATAATTTTGTATACTTTAACACCAAAGGATGTATACATATTTATACTGTTTTAATACACTGTGAATCTAACAGAATACTGAATAAGGTCACTTCTCGTAATAATATCTCCTTTAAAACAATCCTGTTCACAGTTATCTCCTTTAAGACCATCCTTTTACAGTTATTTCATTTACAACGTTTCTCTTTACAATTATCTCTTTTACAATCATCCTTTTACAGTAACATCCTTTACAGCCACCTTTTTTCAGTTATCTCTTTTACAAACATCCTCTGCACAATAATTTCTTATATAATTATCCAATGAAGAATCATCCTTTTCCAATCAATTACTTTTCAATTTTTTCCATACCTTCAAATTTTCATAACCTGAAGAAGTGTTTTTGAATGTGAAAAATTATAGCTGTATTCTATTAACTTTGTAAAAAGACATCTGTTTGTGATAAATTTCTCTCTGCCGATGAGAAGTAAACAAATGAACCACTCATATCTGTCTAGTGCGGTAGGATTAGTCTGAGATAATCCTAATTGTAACAGCTTGGTCAAGGTACTGAATTGATAACGGTGAAATCTGTCATAAATAAGATAAAGTATCGTCTTCTTAAAATGTAGGTCATGCATAGCCTTGTTTACCTAGTGACAGTGTTGTGTGTGATATATTATATATATATATATATATATATATATATATATATATATATATATACTATATACTATATGTCCCGACCGGGACTCTCACTTTCCGGGTTAGTGCGCTACACAGCACTAAACAACAGAGGCCTTACTTTTTACGACTCAATTATATTGTACTTGGTCGTGTCTGTCACAAATTCGTTTAAATAACCAAACTAACATATGTCCCGGCGGAGCAAGTACTTTTTGTGATTTAATGTTTATTGAAAAATTAAATAAGGCTATTACCATCTATACAAATTTGATTAATGTAAACAAAAAGTCGTTTGACAGGTATTTGGCGTTTAAATGACTAAACTAACATATGATCGGAAGACCAAGATTTATAATATATATATATATATATATATATATATATATATATATAATATATATATATATATATATATATATATATATATGTAATGATAATATATATAATTATATTTGTATCAACGGTAATAGTCTGATTTCCCGTCTGTCTCAATCGCCGGCCGGGTTCGGGTTCCGGCGGAGAAAGTACTTTTTTGTGATTTCAATCATTATTGAACATTTTATATATATGTTCTGCCCAATTTCAAGAAATATTTTTGTTATACAGTATATGTATATAAAATTACAACAAACTTGCTTTTAACAGGTTTAATTAGTTGTACCAATTTTGGCTACTTTATATTTATTAACTTTCACTTGTTAAGATCCATTATTCTTACACTTCGATGGTCACTGATAAAGTAAAGAGTGGCGATCTTGTTACTGGATACTAGGTAAAAAATCTTATAGGAGTCCAAAGATTTATCGCGGGACTGGAAAGGAATAAGCTACAGCTTGTCTAAACCCTCTGGATGATTGAAATCACTAAAAATGTGAATGTTTTAGTATTTGACACAACAGATGCCAATACAGGGTTGAAGAGCGGCGCATGTGCCATTCTTGAAGACAGTTTAAATTATGTCCCTTTTTGTGGATTCCATGTTAGACACCATGTAATTGTGCTCTTCTCCGTTTTTAATACAACTTTTGGAATTAGTGAGGGCCCTGATGTTGTCATATTTAAGCGTTTAAAGATTTACCGTCTCAGATTGACATGGAAAATTTCATCCTTTCCCTGAACCCATTTATGGTATTTTACCTTTATGGTACTTTAATAAAATACTAATTGGCTAGTGATGGGCAAATGAAAATGAACAAATAAACTATTAAATTCATCTTTACTCATAATATACTACGTAAATGTCGAAATTAGAATTAAATTCATTCACAATATTTTGAATTAGTATAATAAAATCCCCATACTCGTCTAGGATTCTGTTAAAAACTAGCAAGACATCTAGCAAATCAGTTGTACGAATAGAATTGATAAAGTAACTAAAAGTAGGTCAATAACTAAGTCAAGAACAAAGATAACGCCCAACATTAGATAAAGACGTGTTAGATCAGTTCAGGTGGGGTCTGTAACCTGCACGTGCAGTATCAGAACGAATCTTTTGTGCGTTGGATACGTAGCCTAAATTCGTGGTTTGTCATAATACATTTGGAAATGCCCTTTAACTTTCTATTGTTGCCAGAGGTAAGTGACTTTACCAATTATTTTTTTCACTAACCTTTAATTATCAGACCTTAGTCATAAAAGTAATAACAGAAACGCAAAAATTGCACTTAATTGATATGTGTGAAATATTCATTTATACCAAAGCATGGGTTATATGGTTAATTATCAGTTATCCACGGCTTCACATGCAATTTCTTATTGAAAAAACATGGGAATCGTGGGTATATTCTTTTCACTGAAAATATCCAATCTCCAAATAGATTTAAGTTTAAAAAGCAGTGTTTAGAGGCCGTGAAGTCGGAGAGTGAAACGGTTTTTATACTCGTAAGTACCTGTGAAACAATTCGAATTTTTCTGCAATATTCCATGATTATTGTTTGAATAGCTACAACGATTTCACTACAGTTGAATAAATTTAGGCCATTATAGAGGAATCCTAAAGTCAAAATCCTTAGTTTTTGGCTAAAATACTTATGAACTTATGTATTGTAGGACTCTATGCGGTTTTGGAAGTAGGAATATTTTTGGAACTTGCGAGTATTATTACAGTGTTCACGGTTTAAAACTTCAGATTTTAAAGGAGATAACAAATGGTTTTTATTATTGGCTATACGCATGTGCACTTCTGAATCTCGTGAATTATATTTTCGACACCATGTTTACCTTGTTTAGCCGATCAGTAAGTTTGAGAAGTCTACAACGGTTTAAAAAGCGTCTACTTTCGCCCATTTTAATTTACTTCCGGTTTAAGACATACCCGGTGCGTAGTGATTAAGACCAACCAAGAAAATATATACGTACTAGTTCTAAGAAGTCTACATCGATAAAAACAACTAAGATTGGTTTTAAAACGGTTTAGTCCAAACTATAAATCAACTTTGTGTTTGATATCTGCATTACACTCTTGACCAAATACTGCATTATTAATTAATTTTTACTCAAATGTACGGTTCAAATTTTTTTTTCTAAAAATTCCAATTGTATTATCTGGAGAAAATGTTGAATCAATCAACTTGTGTTAATTTAAAACTCTGTGGTTTGAAGACAATAAATTGATACACATTTTAAGATTGGAGTTAAATTAACTAAACATATGACAGTTTTGTAGTAATGCAATGTTTATTTAGAACGGCTGATTACATTTAACAGGCTCTTCCAATGAATTATTAACCAATGCATTTTTTGGGGGAATTTTCATAGATTTAGAGACCAGTGGGGCATAGCCCGGAGGGAATTTCAAATTAAGAATAATCTGTCTTCATAATAAGCACTGTAAAAATGTTATTGTAAAATTACAGCACAATCGGTCGAATAGTTTACGCGTGAAAGCAAAACAAACAAACAGAGGCACTTTCTCATTTACAATAGTATTAGAATAGGATAGGATTGGAATAAAGTAACAATGATAATCTTAGGAAAATTATTTGTATTTTATCAACGTAATTCAGCTTTGTAGACATATTCACACATTGGTATTTTCTGTGGTATAACTAAAATTAAAGCATTGGGGGGGGGGGGGCATGGACACTATCTTGAAATTCGAAAACGTTCACTAGAGCTGGGGTGGTATTATTTTCCTCGTAGTCTAATGCCTCGCATCTGGTCTAATGGTGAAGGTGACAACAGCTGCAGAATTATTCAACATTTATTACGTTATTCAAGTATTACATTACTGTAGGTCGGACAATTTAAGACTGTTGTCGTACTCCGTAAATAAGGCCAAGTTTCTTTGAAAGCCGAGCGGAGAACATATTTGCAACAGGAGCTTAGCTGTGTTATTAGCCTTTTGTGACATTTTTATCATTCACCAAAAGAAACAAATCCTCACTGGAATAATGCAGCATGTGCCTCTAAAGGATATATTATTTTTAATTGCGCATAGATCATTACCTTTACTGCGCTTTTCCATTCACAAGTAATTTTAATAACAAGTCACTTACAGTATAGTAATTAACATGTTTTTTCATCAGTCAAAAAACTTATACATTACAAAACCAACTTGACTTACGGTGATAACATGCTATTGTGAGGAAAGATTCCGCATCCTGCACTGACTGGAGTGAATTTTTTACTGCGACAAGCGTTCCTTGAGTACACAGCATTACTTATAATAATGGTTTTAATATGCATTCTCAAATAAATAGAACTGATGCATATTGAACTAAACAATACAGTGTATACTGATGTAAAATAGTTTAAAAAACTAAACTATAGGCTATTAGCTTGAAAATAAGAGGACTACTGTAATTTCTATCGATTCAGACAAAACCTCTTATGAATGGTAATTAAGTAAAATGTAAACACATACTATGGATTCGTTTCAGATTAATTTTATCCAGCTTACCATATATTTAAAAGATGGTGGATAATGATATTAATTCAACATTTCAATTGCGACTATTTCGTAGTAGCAGAGATCAAAAGTGAATCTTTTTGAAACTTAAAATAAACACAAAAATATCTTTTATTTTTTTATTTTTGAATAATTTTGTGGTTTCAAGATAGTGGTAGTTCAGAGATACGGTGCGAATATCTCAGATAATATAGCACTATAATATATAATAATATAATATATTATAGATAATAATATATAGATAATATCTCAGAAGCACTGTATTGTAAAAAATATAACAGGTGTAGCATTTTTAGTTTCATTTACAAAACGATTGTTTCTTATTAGTTTTTCAATATAGTCAAGATGTTGACTACAATTGAAATGATTTGAGACGTCTAATTCAAATTCAAATTTATTATTACTGTAAACAATAAAATGTATTGCATTGCAAAAGTCAGAGATATGTGTAATTTTGACATGATACCCATAGTTTTCTCAATGCAAACATACAAAAATGTACGTTCAATTGCCAATACTTAACCCCAGACCCAGCTTCGACATCCAAACGTGCGGTCTCCCAGTCAAATACAAAACATTCGTTGGCTTTATAACATGCACGTAAATAGCGTTATAGAATCTTAAGCGTTGGGCATTCCTTACTGAGTCCGGTAATGTGTTGATAAAGTGAACACCCGCCTGTGAGGGCAAGCGTTCATAAACCACCGCTCTGTGTCACTCAGTTCCTTAGTTTACGCTGTCCATAGTGTAATATCTATGAATGTCTTGGCCTCTAGTTAAGGCACATTTAGGCATACAGAACATTGTCGTTTCCACAAATACGTAGAGTATTTAGCGTCAACAAAAAGGTACTCTTTATACGACTCTCTGGGTTTCACTTTTGCAATGTTTCTAAAGCTTTTTTTTTGTAGAGACTGAGAGATCTCATGAAATCCATGTTTGCGCATGCTCCTCAAAGCACTATTCCGTTCCAGAGATGTGGGTGAATTCAGTCAAAACAAAGTCATCATCAGCACTTCGTGCATACATGCCTAAGCATAATTACAGACACAACCAAAATTATCACTCATGTCAACCCCTTATCCAGGTGTATTCCAAGTAACTGTGTTGTATAGACTTCTTCCGATAAGGTATCTTCTAACATTACGGTGGGGACGAAGGAAAAATTCATAACAGTTGATTTTTAAAAAACGTTTTAAGATTTATATTTTTTGACACAATAGTTGAGATTGATAAAGGTTTGGAGTTCCAAATTTCAATTCGTCTTTGTGAAACAGAGGATCGTGTCATCAGAATACTGTACATGCACGATTCGCTAAGACAGTAGTGATGATTCTATGTCAAAAAGAAGACTGGACTGAAAATAGCTCCCTGATGGACTACGTAGTTCAGATCAATTAATGAAATCTGACAATAGGTTTGGAATTTGGATATTTTGTGTTCTGTGGCTGAGAAATGATCCCAGCAACTTACTTGTGAGCATCTCCTTGAATGCTACGAGATGCTAGTTTGTGTAGCAGTGTACTGTGGTCAACACAGTCGAATCACACTTAACTGGGATTCCAACATTCTAATCCCTCTACAACCATATCTAACAGACTCACCACTGCGTCCACGGTAGTTTTTCCCTTTCTGATTCGAAATTGCTCATTCTAAAGCTAGGGGTTTCAAATATTTTGCTAAATTATGGCAAGATTGGGAGAGGTCGAAAATTATTGTTAACACAATAATATTAATTTTTCAAATTGGTGTTACGAGTACTTAAGAAACTTTTAGGAGAGTGGGAAAACACCTGTGTGAAAAGATAGGTTGACTAATTTTGTTAATGGTCTTTCAGAAGGCTATTAGCATTTTTTGATGAGCAATATTGACATAAAATTGATGTTTTTTTACATTTTTGCTGGGAGCTGCTGAATGATTTGTAAAAGTTCTTCCTCAACTTCTGGTTACAGTTCCAGACACAAGTAAAAGATGCAAAGTATGTATCAATTTTGACTTTATGATGTCTTTGAAAGATTTTTAGAGGATAAAACGGATTTTGGGATATCATACGCCTTTGCAGCTTGGATCACTTTTCTACAAAGTTTCTTGCTATGTCGGAAAATTTGTTTGAATTGGCCTTTTGTATTTGTTGTCTTAATTTTGGAGTAAATAATTATCTCTAAAAATCAGAATTCCTTTTGTGATCCATTTGTTTTTGCTTTTTTGTGCCCAACGTTAATTATTTCTATAGGGCAGTATTTTTTAAATAATAATTTAGATAGTTGTTACATTTGTTGAACTATACCTCAGTTAATTGAAAAAAATGTAGACAATTTTACTTCCCTTTTGAAAGGGATAGATTTAGAAGAGCAATATTTTCTGGTCTTGTGTCTTGTGTGTATAGTTTTGGTAATTTTGGGCTTCTTTTGAATCTTGACTAATTATAACCTCCTGGCCATAGTAGTTATGTTAGGAATGTTCGAAATTACATTCTAGAGTCGTTTGGGTTGTGCCTGTAACTCTTGTGGAAGACTTCAACAAGCAACTGAAGTCTGAATGACCATGAATGAATCTCCAGACGTGTTGTATGTGAATGGGTTTTGTTCAGAGCGTTAGTACTGAAGTCACCAATCACGAAAACCTTTGATGAAATGTTATCCAGTCTGTCTGTAGGCATTGGGGATTTGTGAAAACAATGTCTTTACTTCCACTGAGAGACTTTTAATGCTAATAGTGATCAATTTCGATTGCTTCGTTGGAAGTTTGATTCCAGCTTTTAAAATTCTTTATTTTTTGTATGTTTCATTGAAAGTGGTGAAAAATGAAATTTTGTTTCAGAAAAATAAACATCTCCTTCTTTGGAGGACTTTCTGAAAAACGAGTCAATTTAAAATTTTGTAGTTTCCACAGGTCGACGTTTTTTTCATTAAATTTGTTTACTGAAGTAATTAGAACATCTGTTTTGAATTCTTCACATGTCAGTTGAAATTTCTCTAATTTGTTTCCAGCTGACTATGTATTTTGTTAGCAGCCTCAATTGTTTTGTATTTCCACATTGACTTAACTGAGGTCTTTACCGGGGAGCTTAAAACCTACCCAGTGTATCATAAAACTCACGAACCACATCCTACACACCAATAGAAATGTTACAACCAACCGATAACTGATTTACCAGTTTTTAACTTTCTAAGGAACTGAGAGTCAGAGGGTTGACATTAGTTGGTACTGTTCGCAAGTCTATGCTACAAGTCTCCGCTGAGTTTTTACAAAACAAAACAAGACCAGTTAGTGAATTAATGTACGAGTCCAACACATCAACCACAATTGTGTCTTTCGTTCCCATAACAAATAAATCTGTTGTCCTTTTGTCAACAACGCACCATTCGAAGGAAACCGATGATAGCACAGCCAAACTTGAAATAATAGTATATTTTAACAAGACAAAGGGAGGCGTTGATTTACTATGACTTTATTTTGGATTTTAAATTTCTTATAATTATCAATTAACAAAACATTTTTTTTTTCATTTCAAAATGGTGTTCTATTGTAATTAAAATGTGTGAACTAAAGATGTGATTTTTCATCTTAAAATAAAACAAATTAAAAATATATACATTTTAACTAAAAGTGTAACCTGAAAAATTATTAAATTATATTGATTTACCAAAAGTAAACGAATGAAATGCTAAAACGAGCATAAAAATAATGAGGTCTCACATACAACATGGTTCGGCAGTAGTTCGGGTACAAAAATAGTATGGTTTGGGTTAACATCTTCAAAGCTACGGTGAACTGTGCTGATTAAAGGAACCAAATATATATGTAGGTCGTAACCAACAAGAATGGTTCGGAAGACAATAATTTATTAATGGCAGGTATTGTAGATCAAACATTGTTATTGCTTCCATTACAATACTATCAGAATCAGTTACTGGCACGTAGATAACGGAAAATATCGGGTAGCCGTTAGCTATAAATTTTGAAGTTACTTGTAATTGGCACAAAAACATTGTTATGAATCAACTCTGACTACGCTCCAACGGGAGTTTCATAAATAATAAAGAAGGCCTGTTTTAGAATCAGATGGGGTTGAAATTGATTATTCAAATAAGAGCTTTTGTGACGGCGGCGTCCTTGAGTACAGCTGTGAGGGGAGATATGCGCACAGGATCTGCGCACACCAACAATGAACAGCTGGCCGCTCCGCTCGCTTGCTCGCTCAGTCTGTCAGTGAACTCTAGTCTGCTGTGATGGTGTATTGCTAGTGTTGTTTTGCCGGTCAGCAGTTTCGTTCTTTTCGACAACATGGGCGATTTGTAAGTTTACTCCATTTGTTGATCATTACATTTACAAATCTTTAGATACTAACTAACTACCATATATCTAACGTAATAAAACTTTTTATTTTCTGCTGCCGGTGGAATTCAGATCATAACCGAAGTGACAGGAGCAGTCTTAAAACTTTTGGAAGCCTTGTGTAAACCTGTTATGTTTGAGAGGTTATCGGATAATTAGAAAGAGAGGAACATTATAGAAATAGCCAAAGAAATATAGTTTAACTGAATTCGGAACCGTGTGCAACTAGATCTAATTGATTGGACATATTACTATTTCACTTTTTTCATTTCAAGACTAGGGTCCGATTGACGGTTCCTGGACAATTTTTAAATGTAAACATTTTGCACAATTCCTATTTACCGGTGTACAAGAATTTATGATATGTTTTTTGGGGGGGGGGGGGGTGGGGGGGGGGGGGGGTGGGGGGGGGGGGGGGTGGGGGGGGGGGGGGGTGGGGGGGGGGGGGGGTGGGGGGGGGGGGGGGTGGGGGTTCAAAATATCTTGCATCAGGTAAAAGCATTCAATGAATTCTGTAATGATGGACTGTTTCATGCTAAAATTTAAATCTCATTGAAACTAGAACGTGTGAAGAGGATGAGGTTTTGCATTTGAGAAAACCTACAATGTTCACAGACCTATTTCACTGAAAATATAAGGGTTATCAGTGATTCCTTGTTTTGAGTGTATTTTAGGATCATATCCGATAGTATTTTATTATGAATGCGTAAGATAGACCAGAAAAACAAACTGAAATCTACTTTAAATGCAGATCTTATAGGAAACGTTTAGTGTCAAATAAATTAGAAAGATTTCTAAAAATAGGGCTGTGATTTACAGTAATGTTTTCACGTGGTCTTTATGTTGGTACGTACTACTCTACCAGAAGTTAGATTTTCAGTGTCAAGATCAGGATTCTTTGAAATGGTTGATAGTCTTAAACATCTTAATAGGTACTTGGGAGTAGAATTCCGAAGGATCTATATCTTTACATCTTTTACTTATAAATATATATTCAGGATCGTTTGGAACACACGTAAAATTTAAGCATTATTTTAACTGCCGAAAATCCGGACCCATCCAGAACTTACTAAATGGAAATAATTTATATTTAAACGATAATAAATAAATATCTACCATATTTCTTCCAAGTAAAATGGAATGCTAAAGATTTAGGATGTCTTCTGAAAACGACACTACACATAAGAGAAATTGACTTTTGTAGAAATCCACGAAGCAACATTCTTGTTCTTGCATTATAAGTGGGAGTACGACGCTTATTATAAACAATGTAATCATAGAGATTTATACTAGTGAAAACTGCCTCTTAAAACAATAGAGGAGTCCCTAGTCTCTTTGATATTTTTCCACAAGTTATTCCAACATTGTAAGTAACATTGAAAAAAGGTTTCATTTGCATGAGAACATTTTTTTGCGTTTGATGAAAAGTGAAAATTGGTACTTTTTTATTTTAGAGCACAATATTATAAACCGCTTCATATCTGTACCCAGCATAAAAGCGGGATTAGGAGATAACATTACTTTCATTAAAGATACCAGATAATGATTCAGGCAAGACCTTATAATAGTTGTAAACTGCAGTGTAAATAACCTTCATGAACATGTGGACATTATAATGCAAACATTTCCAGACAGACAAAATATGACATTTTTCCAACCCCTCGAGTGACAGGCTTCGCTGACGCTCAGCCAATTAGACAATAGGTTGATGTAGATTAAGCGAGACCTTTAAATACTTGTGAGTTAGGAATTGCTATGGCTGCAGTATAATACGCGTGCAACATTCGAGTGATCGATAATATCGACTAATCAATTAACATGATTTAAATGCTGCCAGATATATTTTGTTTACCCTGTTAAGTAATTGTAACTGACCCAAGTAAGCATATAAAGCAGAAGAGCAGCTCTCGAACGACTATGTCAATGTTTGAAGAGAATAAAATAATATCACAAAGTTTCAGAAAAATACATTTAAACCACTTCCAAAATCAATTTTATAAAATTAAGTCTTATGACAGATCTACAGGGTTGGGAGAGTAGCACACAAATTTCAAATTGCTTTTTTTATTATTATTATTATTATTATTTTAACCTATAATGTTTTTTTTAGATTCAGTTATCAGGCGATGGGCGATTGGTATTTGGCTTTTACGTTAGATTAGTTTATATCGCGACTTCATTAATTAAAATTTGTCGGTACTCGTCTTATCCTGAAAGAAAACTTTCAATTAAGTTTATCATATCAATTCAATTATCGATATTGAACGCCATAAAGTTTTAGCCTTAATGTTAGCGGATCGATTAAAACTTAGATGGGTTTAAAAGTGTGTGTTCTCTTGGTGTTTCGAGAGTTTAAATTAAAATTTTCAACAATTCGGAAGTATAGAGCCAATTGGAACTGTGTAAGAACAAAAACTATTTTTTCGTGTAATCGGTAGAGTAAGATTCTTCAAGACGGAACCCGACCACAAGTTTCAAGTAGCGCTAGTTATGGCGGTAATCGAAATGGTAGTGTAACAGAAGATTTAAAAGTCAAATGATACGTTTTTATGTAGCATTTCGTTTTAGATTGACACACTCTAAACGAACACTCTAGAGACCTTGAAATGAAGTGGAACTCACCATTTTCAGTATCGTTATCTCGTTGAATGACGCTAATGTAACTATGGGTTACATGTTTAATGATTCACAAAGTGTGTTAAGCTAAAAATATAACCTTTAAAAATGGTTTAATTTGGTTTTTTTTTAACATTTTTTACGTACCTACCAAAACTTAATATATTTCCAAGAGGAAATACCTCTGCAGTTTTAACGAAAATTTAATTTGAGTTTTTTTTAAAAGCAAGGCAAAAGTATAACAGGCCACATGTCTCGTAACAGGCTTCGAGTTAAATGCCTAATTTCAAGTCTTACGTAAATTCGTTTTCGCGATATCTCTCGGAGTTACATGCTTTGCTACCGCCTAGCAAAATCTTATTGAAGTTAGTTTTTTCATGTAGAAATGGATTTTCATAGTAAATTTAAAGTTTATAGACCAGTTCTTTTAGTGATATAGAAAGTTTACACTAAAACTTTTTAGTGATTTTTAAAATTAAAAATCATTTATGTTTATAGCTGAATCCGTTCTGTAGTTATCCTGCGGAAGTTAAACTTCGCTAACGCATAGGAGGAAACGCTTCCATATATCAAGGAGGAACAAGTACCATTACCGAACTCAATGTTTCCCATGAAGAAATGAAGATTTATGCATAATTTAGGTCAATTAGTTCCAGAAATATCGTGTGGACAGACGGATATAAGAGAAATGTTACCAGCCTCCCTGAGCGATAAGCTTCGATAACGCTCGGCCAATAAATTAGCTCTCATCTCCCACCCTAATGATTCGGTATGCACTATACTGCACTATACAGTGGACCACTGGTTGATGAGAGAAAATCAGTTTTTGAAGGTTGGTACTCGTATAATGCAATATAAACTTGGCAACATAAAAATATGATAGCTGTTAACTTTTTGTTGATATTTCCGTGGAATTCCATTTTCCTTATCCGGACTAAGACTATTCTTTAATACAAATTAGTAGCGTCGCCAGAATGATCAAAATGGTCATTATAGTACCCATAGAAAATGGAACAATTGTGGCAAAAAATACTCGCAACTTTCAAGTAAATCAAGATTACACTAGTTGATTGATTGACTTGTTTGATTTACTGTTTGCAATGAAACCGGTTGCACTGATTATGCATCAGCTGTTAAATAGTCGAGTAGTTCTGTTATAATTAACGGAATAAACACGTACACATCATTATCACAACAATTAGTTGTTACAGCACAGTTTTTGCAATGAAGTAATGACCCGTCCGGTGGGTAGCGGGACAACACGTGTTGCTAGTGCTGTTACATCAAAGTGCATGTCCTCTGCGCTAAGCTAACAGGATATACCCGTGGGTCTTTACCCGGATGAGTACAAGTCGGAGAAAATTAAATTACAATCTCACCATCACGCTACTTGGAAATGTAATAAAAAAGTACTTATCGTGCACGACTCTTGAGTCTCTATATAGCCGCATTAATAATAGAGATTACACTAGATAAGATAAAATACCCGATAAAAATATTCAAGTGCTTTGTAATAAAATTAATTTACTTTTACGTATACAACGACGCCAAACTATAATGACAGCAACTTGTTAGTCACGGACGCTTCTAATTTTGATACGCACTGCACTTTCTATAACGTGATTTTTAATTTTATATTATATGATTTTAATATCGAGTTCGGGAGACATTTCAATTCCAAAAAGAACTTGGGTTTTTTTTAATACTCTAATTAAATTATTACCTTAGAATATTGCTGTTACATTACTGTTCAAGTTACACCAAATTATGGAATTGGGTGTAATATTGAAGAATCTGATGGGGGGGGGGGGGGCAAGTTGAATTTAGCCCCGTAAGAACAATGTTAAACTTTACGACATATTTTTTAGTCGTAGAATTAATCGAAGATATCTTTATGGGTTATTTAGAAAAAAAATCATTGTTTAAATATTCAAAAAGTATACACTTCAGAAGAAAACGGAAATACGTTTGAATGCGTATTAATAATTTCTTTAATAGGCATTAATAACAGGCAATTTATGTTACACTGCGATAAAAAAGAAGAGCCTAAAGTTGCAAGAGGTTTAACGTTGTTTTTATTGGGGGAACTCCCAAGGTCATTTCACTAGCCGGCTCTTAAGTTGTTTTAGTTTCTGCGTGTAAATAACCTTGGACTCTCTTATCAGCGAATACCTTTACGAACTAGCAAGCATTGCAGTGCGATCTGTACTGTTGATAAGTCATGATTCTTACCTCATCAGAATGATATAACAGTTGCCAGTCAGCCTCAGGCCACTTTCTCCGTAATAAGTACCACCTCCAGATAAGTATGATTGCACCACGCCTGTAGTAATTATTGGCCTAGTTGTAGTTGTTATCTCAAATTGAATGTTTATTTCCTTTCATTCAGCCGAAGTATATAATTAAAATCACGCTACCTGGAGAATCGAGTGTGTGAAATATTCAAGTAAGCGTTTGAGTGTAAATATTATGATTGAATGTTTTTTGATACTCAAATGCCATGGCGGGGTCTTTTTGGAATCCAGTCAGTTTCTTTGCTTTTATTCCGCTATCAATGGTATGAGCCAAAAAACTGTAAATTTGTGTACTCTTATCTTTTTAGATTGCATTATAAGATGCCTTGTTCATACCACTGTATCTACGCTACCACAAAGCACCAGGGGTACTTTTTTATCCCTCGGTGGTAGTTATATTACACTTGTTGGAAAGGTAGATTCTGAAGGAAAACTCGATTATTTAATTTATGGGAATAAAAATGAAGGAATGTATTTTAAAAATATTAAGAGGACTTTGATGTGTCGGGGGAATGACAAAAACTCTGGAGGTTGCTGACCCTCAACATTCTAAAAGGAAAAAGGAAACAAGTCACTTACACACACGAAGCTAGGACAAAGAATTTTCAGTAAAGCGTTCTGAGTGCTCAGTTGTTGTTTGTAAGGAAAACAGTTGTGCTGAAGTGTATTGTGTCGCCTGCAAACAACAGCAAAACGCGCAGTCAAATTGAATAGAAAGTTGTATCAACTAGTATACAATGTCGATTTATTTTACGTTTTATTATTTTAGACGTTGTATAGTTTATATATATAAACCTATATAATTCATATATATATAACATGTTCATATTATAACTGTTCAATTTATAAAATTGTACTCTTTTTTTAAAATATTACATATACGAGTATTTAGAAATTTTAAGTTTTCATTTATATTTACTGATACTGTTTTTATTTGTGTGAGGCCAGGTATAAAATAATAACAGAGATTTTAAAGATTCTCTGAACTTTAATTGATTTTGTTGAATTTAAATTACAAAAAAATGGGTTAAAAAGATCCCATCATGGTAATTAAGGGATATTTTATATCCACCATATTATAAGGTTTTACTGTATATAATTATAATTTATCGAATTTGTTGTCATTGATGAACAAAAAAGTATTCGCGCCGAGCCGAACTTTGATATCTCACTTGCCGAGTCCTTTATATTCCTTCATCTGATTGGACAAACTTAACAACCTTTTTCTGAATTTTCGTTTTCAGAACTCTCGTTACGTTTTAAAAGACACCAATACAATTTTGGCAGTCGGAGACCATATTCCGGGCAAAGGGCTCTCACGAGAGTTTGTCAAAGGTATCGTATACTCCAAGTTTTCAAACCAGCCTATGTTGAACAAATAATAAATATTATTTTATTGAATTTTGACAATAAGGCATTGCATTGTAAAATTCAGGTTTATATTATTAGTAAAAATTCGTAATATACACATTCATACTTACAATACTCATGCAAACATACATCTCTTGCCCATTCACGCCAACATTCATTCAACATGAGACTCGGTGCTCTAATTAATTTTTATTTAAATTTTGATTCTGATTCTCCCAGCGGCCAGCCATGAACTCTTCGACAGAATAAAACGCATTCGACACCAGTAGGCGTTTCAGATGAGCTTTAAACTGGTTTAATCTATCCGACCGTATAAAACCCTCAGGGAGCCGATTGAAATTTGACTTCAGCCTGTGACGGCAAGCGTTCGAAAGCCACCATCCTATGCTGTTGTGCACGGTAACTCTCCCTGCCTCTAGTTTCATAGGAGTGAATGTCAAGAGTCACCCTAGCCTCATTACACCCTAATCGCAATACATCCTACCCACAATATGCCCTAGCCACAATGCGCCCAAGCCACAATACGGCCTAGGCACAATAAGCGCTAGCCTCAATACACCGTAGCCTTAATAAACCCTAAACATAATACACACCAGTTTTCAAAAATTTTAACCTCCAAACCACAAACACCATAGCCTCCTAAGCCCATCCTAAGTCCAATACTTCAAACATTCCAGCCTCATTACACACTAGCTTAAATATTCTCTAGCTTCAATAAAACCTAACCGTATTACTCCCTATTCTCGATAAATCGTAACTCCATTACACCTCTATCTCAAATACCCTAGCATCAAATCATGTGAGTCTGACCTCCAGTCTCAATTACCTCCGAGAACCTGGATCACAGGACCACTCCAAGTCATAATCACATAAATTTACAGTTCTATATTCTAAATTCGTGTTGGTCATGGCAGAAAATAATAGAACCACAAATAACATTTCTAGTTGTTTTAATTTATGAATTGCTCTTTTAAAAAATATATTCTGCAGAAATAATACAGGATATAAATACGTTTAAACGCATAAAAATGTGTTATAATAATTATAGTCACTAAAAGGACAGTAGTAGTAAAATACTTAGAAATAAAATACACATTTGAAGAAGCATGCTGAAACCCAATTCTGAAATTAACTTGTCGAGATAATAATTCATTTAATCGTGGTATTATATAGTGTATTTTGACTGAAAACATTGATATATTCCCAAGGTTCTCACGGAATTGACAAATTCATGAGTTGAAACTCTTGAGATTTGTGCACATTTGAACCTTTTTACTTTGAATGCATAAAAAAGATTGAGGCTTTTTTTTATAATAAGCGTATTTATATGATATTAATTGTATAGTATTTTATATGGTACATTATACGAGTAGAGTTAGTAGTAGTTTCGGCTAGTATGACTTATAGATAATTACTCGGTAATTTCGATATGTATTACTGTATATTACCATATTAAGAAAGTAATTTAGTGTTATAACTATAACTTATTATAAAGTTAATTTAGTATGTGGTTCATTTTACAAAACACGTTTAAACTCTAGCATAGAACTAATATAAAAAACAACAGAATAAACATGTTTGAGAAAAGATTTTACTTAAGATATGGCCATGTATCTTAAGGATGATTAATTTACAAAGAAAGTGACTCTCGTATAATATTTTGGACTTACATAGAATGCATCATTGAAGTTACAAGTATATTGGTACTTCCTCCAACCCCTTAATGGGGTGGGTAGGCAATTGTGGTGCATGACTTATACTGCAGTGACATTTTCACAGGCGTTAACTTACTGTCTAATTTTGTTTACTTTCATAACATTTTTAAAATAAAGAGCACAAAAATGAAAATTTCAAGAATAGTTCGATTGTATTGTAACTATTTTAAGATGTGACATTTACAAAATATTTTATGTTATTGGCAGAGCTTTAGCGAAGCTGGAAAAATTTAATTTCTGTCTACCCGCACGATATCCTGAAGACGAACTGCCATATACACTTGAAATTGTGTATTAAGCTTCATTTCTATACAAGGAACACACAGTTCATGATGGTGTATGCCGCTCATGGGATCTGGCTGAGAATTAGCAAATATTTTTACATTGGTCTTACAGGTAACCATAGGCAGACTGAACAACTCAATCAAAAATGCCCCAATGCCCAAGGTGTTAAAAAACTCGCCTGAAACGCTTTTTGACATTTTTTATAATGCAGGTGAGTTTTTGGTGTTCGACTGGGAGACCACCTAATTGGAAAGAATTAATCCGTTGTTTTTGAGAAGAAACGTGATTGTTGATTGAACTGTATGTCTGAATGAGGAATGGTATGCATGTCAAACATTTTGGAATTACATACATTGGCGTTTGCTATGCAAGTGTGAAATAACCGTCTTTGTAATAAACATAATGTGATTTGATATGATGTTAACAAGAAAAAAGCAGAATAACTAAATTTGTAAACAAACACAATGCACCTATAAGAGATTCAAACATGTGATATATTAACACTTGTAGCCTAACTATTCCAACACGTCAACACGTACACAATTTTATAGTGACTTGTTTTATCGAATTGTATTATTTAAAAACTTATATGAAACCCAGTTTAATGAGAACAAAGATGAAGAGAAAGATATCGAATATAGACTTTAAATTTTGCATGAAACATAATTTCTACAAGAATTATGAGTCATTTTCGTGATAACTTATTTTTGCTTGATTCTCTCGCTCTGTCTATTTATCCATCAGCGTTAGCGAAGCCTGTAACTCGAGGGGCTGAATATGTTTTTTCTGTCTGCCTGACTCTCCACACGATATCTCGAAAGCGAACAGTCCTATAGTGTTGATTGTACATGAAAGCATCATTGCGTTCGATGATGCTACATTTCACTCCACGGGATTTGACTGGGTGTTAGAAAATATTTTTACATTGTTTTTGTGGGTAGGTAACCAAAATGGCAACGAGAACATTTTAATTTGTGACATATTAAAAAATGTAGCCTAACTACCGCAACACATATAACATCGTCTTTATTGGTGACTGTGTGTAGACCTTTATGGCTGGGCGTTAGCGAAACATATCACTCGTGGGGTTGGAAAAATGTTATTTGTGTCTGTTTGTCTGTCTGTCCGCACGGCAGTTCGAAAACGAACTGACCTATATAGATTTGAACATTTGTTTGAAATAAAGTTTTATCTGTATATTAGCAACATTGACTGCGATTTTGGTGCTATGGGATTTGGTTGAGCGTCATCAAATAGTTTTACATTGGACTTATGGGTAAACATGATGGTAACGAGAAAATAGCAGAATAAATAAAGTTGTAAGCAAACTAAATACAAGCATATGAGATTTAAACATTTTACATTTTTATGAATAGATTAACGAGAAAAAAATATAATAGAGTGAAAAGTATTCAAAGCTAGTGGGAAGATTTCAAAGCACTCTTGCGTCGTGCTTTCCCTAGCTCATCTGAAACTTAATTTCTACATAGGAAAGAATGAGAGCATGAATTTGCCTGAGCGTCATTGAAGGCTGACACAATTTATCTGCCGGGATGTACAAAATTCTTTTCAGTATGACTCTTTGGCCATCTCTCTGTCCGCAGGGCATCTCGAGAATTAAATAAGCTATAGACTTGATGTTTCGTTTTCAAGGGATTTTTTCTTCTCAATAAATCTCAGTTAGCAAGGACAATGTAAATAGGAAATCAATTGCATAGTTAGTGATTACATTTTAATATTACACTCACGCCATGTATCTTAAAAGCCAGTACACAGCCCTAGTTATTACTTAGTCCGTTGGATGGCGCAGGCTTACACATCTGTACAACTGCAACTTTTCTAAATCTTTTTAACTGAACATGTTTGGTTCGACTTCAGTCCCCATGCTTACAACAGGGCCTTGCTATCTGTGACCACCGCTACCACCTTGCTCATAACCGTTGCTCAGATCAGTGAATTTTATGCCCCTAACATTATTGAAGCAATCTGTTAACCTCCACAAATAATGCAGATCGACGATTCTAGCTTAGGCTTGTTTAGGACTCGATTGACTCCATCAACGCTACAAGGTCGTTCAACGGTAAAGAAGGTCAGTGATACAGAACATTACTGTCCAGATTGCTTTATAATCATAATATAAAAATTATTTTTATAATCAAATTTTTCAGCGTTTTTTTTTTTTTTTGTACAGTAAAAGTTGTCCTTTAAACCGGATAACTATAGTAGTGTGGTGGAAATCTAACTAGTTACTAAAATTGTAAATAAAATACTTTTTCAAAATATTTATAATCTTTATGAACTTTTATATTAACGATCTGAGCAACAAAAGTGTTATATCCAATGATGATAAATAATTTAACTTGCCAATACATACATTCAATTACTTGCTTGTTTGTTAAATCATCTACCATAGTTAGAATTACAATGTTAATGCCAGCCGGCCACGTTCAGGGCCAACCCAATTTACAGCTAAAAAGTGACGACGATAATCAAGTCTGTCGTCGTCTGCTACTGCTACTGCTAGTCAGCTGTTGACTGGTTACATTTTCTTCTTGGGATAACATCACTTACTTTAACAAGTCCTTAAACAGTCTTGTTATATTTTCCATTCAGTCTAATTATGGTATTCCTTAAATTAAAAGTAGACATTACAATTTGTTTATTTCTACTGAAATACGTAAGTTGATTGAACGACGAGATTTTACTTTTAATATAAATAACAGTGAAGTATTACGCGATCTAGTGTTTATAAATGCAGTGGACTTTTTAATTTTGTAGTTTATACTTTAAGATTATAAAACTTCAACATGAAGTTTACGTATTTCATAAAGCAAGCTGAACTCATTGAAGCACGACTAAAACAATAAAGTCTCGTGTTATCTCTGCCTCTGAACTCTTATCAGGGCAACAAAAGAATAATCTTACGTTGTTTTTTACTACAGCTTCTCAAACGTCCAATGACTTGAAAAAAATACTAATAAGCTGTTTTCTACGACTCTCTAACAAGTTTACTATGTCATCGCAAAACAGTATTAATTCGGATTTGTATATTTCTATTCTTGTTTCTGTTACTTCCGGCAAGTAAACCGGAACAAGATTTAAATACAACTCTTTCGAATAGCACAGGCCTTCTGTTAACTTGTCACGCATAACTCTGCTAACGTGTACAGGTCAAATTAAAAACTGGACCTATCTTTACAATTTAATTTTAATACTATTCATCAGAATGAAACAATTTAAAATGTTGAAAAATTTTAGTATCTGCTATATTCCCTTTCTCAGAATCCATTGAATCTATTAAAGCTTTTTCGCTGAATCAACATAATTATCTTATCGCTTGGCTAGACGGCTTATCGCCTTGCGAGTTAACAACCTACAGGATACTCCAGCTATCGCCAGTTTATCAGTTGAACAACTGAGGACCGTTTTGTCGTTACAATAAAAACGTTCAGTCTCTTCACACTTTGGGGCATGACTTGTGAAATGAAAATATGATTTTGACTTCTCATATTTCAATAAAATTTTTTCTGATGTTCGATATACATTCTAGACATAGCTCTGAAGACATCCCCCCAGGTTGGATGAAATTATTACTTATCTCAAATGCGAATGTTCTCAAATGGAAGGAACTAATTTTGAAAAGTTTGACTTTCAATGGAATCCGTCAAGACATGAGCGAGCACCACCGAACTATTACCGTTGGAATTTCATTAAAATTCTTCAAATAGTTTGTTTCTAGTATATTTTTTATAACTATACTGGTTTTTTGTTACTTGACTTTAAACATTTTCAACAGACTCCATTTTGTTAATATCACATAAAATAACACATATATTGTTTTATGTACCTCTTGCATATACAGACATATGCGCCAAATTTGGTTTCTTTAGCTGTACTAGTTTTAGAGATAATAATTTGTTAATCAAAAATACAAAATGGCGGCCAGAGGCTAAACGCAGTGGAAATTGGAAAAAGTTATTCTTTATATTTAGCTTAGAATCACACTTAAAATCTGAAAATGCATAGCCAGCCTAACCTTTTGTTATACCCTGTATGTATATAAATAAATAAATATATATATATATATATATATATATATATATATATATATATATATATATATATATATATATAAACACAACAAAACTGTTTTAACTATGTTTACATCAAGCCAAACGGTTATGTGTTCTTTTGTTGATCTTCAAAACACGTTATGTATAAGTGTGATAGTATTAAATCTTTGTCCGTTTAAGCTAGACAAGCCTATATTTGGCGTACATAAACTAAATAACTATCATTCAAAACGCAACCGTAGTGTGTGTGTGTGTGTGTGTGTGTGTGTGTGTGTGTGTGTGTGTGTGTGTGTGTGTGTGTGTGTGTGTGTGTGTGTGTGTGTGTGTGTGGGCAGGCGGCACCACACTATGATACATTTTAATACAAATACGCACGCAACTCAGGTTATACCCACCTCACCTCCTCCAAGGTCAAAAGGGACTAATGGAGGTTAGTCAAATGCCTCCACCGCTACAACACAAGATTTTGTTGGAATTTCATGCAACCAAAGTACAACAGTTCTTCTCTCTACGCGATTAAGAAGATTACGCCGGAGGATGGTTACTACACGGTTGTAAGAGCTATCTTAGATTGTTATCTCAGAATAGATTTATTATTGAGGAAGTTGCAAACACCAATGTTTGGTTCAATAACCTTAGTCGTGCTCACAATAATATGACTTTCCTTATTCACGAAATCTCTTCCTCTTTGGTAAAACCAAAGGGAGTTTCACATGTAACACTGTCATCTCTTAATGGCAAAAATCTAGATTTCTCTTACACTGTAACGATTTTAGACAAAATTACAAGTAACACCAGAAGTTTAATTTCAACGAAATTAAAACAAAAACAAAGGTTGCAGGCTTACCGTCGCTAAACCAACCTTTGGTCATACACCATTCTATAATCTGCAGCTCTTGATATTTCATTAATTTTGCTTACTATTAATAGCTCTAATGTTCGCAACGCCATCCAATGATTTTGGACACGAGAGGAACCTCCTTATACCTCTATACTGTTACTTTGAAGATCAGTGTGAGGATCACTTCTTGTCTACATATTAAAGAACTGGAATCGGAAGATATGTTTGTTCATTACTTTAATGCGAAAGTTCAAGTATACGTCGAGATTTATCGAAATCAGCATTGAAAATGCTATTTGCTGTTAAAACGAGTTTAAAAGCCAACCTGAGTTAAGATCTGATTATGAAGACTTTTAAAATAAGTACTTAAAGACGGGCACATGCAAATGTGTGGAACCGCAAAATGATCATGACGAACAAATGAGAATTAGGGTTGTGCTCAATGCCTCTGCCACAACATCAAACAACATCTCCTTGAATTCTATTCTTCACCCGGTTCCAAAATTGCACAACAAATTATTGTTAAGACTTAGCAGACATCATTTTTAATTTTGGTTTTGATTGTTGCGTATTTCTTGAGGTGTAAAGAAACAAATTTTTAATGATAAATACTGTTTAGCTTGACCAGAAATTTCAATCAGTATTTTGGAGGGACGATCTCTCAAAACCCATCAAAACCTAGAAGCTTAGAACAGTTACCTTCGGAGTTATTATTCAGCGGGTGTCATCACCCATTTGCAGCCGAATCTGTTGGACATCCGGTCTACGTCGGCGACATCCTATTGGGATCTTAGCCAAGCAACATGTTACAGCAAGCTACAGCGTCAGCAAGACGTCATCCAGTTTCTACACAAAGGCGGATTCGAGCTCCGCAAATGGACATCTAATAGTCAGCTCCTTCTAGACTCCGTTCCCTTGGATCACCATGAGAAATGGTGCAACGTTTAACACTTTAGGTCTTATGTGGTTACCTAGAAGCGATGATCCCTTTTATGAAGTTGAAGCTCTTAATCAGTTACCTACTACTAAACGAGCGACAGCTTACCTACTTTGCTCTATGTCATAGCAAAGTTTTGTGATATCTGTGGATGGCTAACCCCTGTTGTCCTCTGGTTTAAACCCCTAATGCAACATCTCTGAACTCTCTAAGCTTATTGTGAATTGATATTTTATCTGCTCTTTAACAAATGGAGACAGTTTCTTAAAGACCTTCAAACTAAATAACTTGAAAATAGCTCGGTTTTTAGGATTTTAAATACTGAGATTAAAATGCAACTCTATGGTTTCTTAGATGCCAGCGAAATAGCTTATGCGGCTTTTGCTTATTCTATACTGGAACATACTGACAACAGTGTTACTATGCGCTTAATTCTAAGAAAGTCTCATGAAGCTCCACTTGAGGCTACCACACCTAGAGCTAGAGTGGCGCGCACACGTTAGCGGCCATTAGATTATTGTGCAATCCAACTAACTTCTATTTCATTTCGACCCATGCATGGTGTGACTCTAGAGATCAACTCTCTCATGGTCAAAACGTTTGCCGCCAACAGAGTGGATGAAATTCAGAGATAGCTTCACCTCCAATTCGAAAGCATGCTAGTACAAGGCACAATCTCTCTGATTGTGCTTTAAGAAAGAATATTCTCCCGCCTTTTTATCTCACTCTCTAAGGTGGAATCCACCTACCTGGTTAAAATCTACATAAGATCAATGGCCTAACTCCATATTTACCCCCAGAGGGAAGAAATCTTACCTAAGTTACGCCCATTCAGTGGAGAAAATGTAGCAGCAATTCATTTTCTGCTGATAAATTTGATCTTCTGTAAAGTACAGATTTACAGATGTCTGCATTACAGCTAATGTTCTACGTTTTACACAGCACCTTCAAACAAAAATAGGCTTGTAATTCTGCATACGCCTTTTAAGATTCGAGCTGCTTCAAATCGTTTCTGTTTGCTCATTCAAGAATAATTCTCAGAGGAAATAACTCCTTTAAAAGGAGAAGTTATTCTATTTTTATATAGGCACTTTCCGAATCCGGAGGCCTACTTCCTTCCTAAGTGATAAAAATATAATACGTGCACTGTTGTCATAACCTTAATTCGAGCATGAAGAAGATTTCGACAAGCTCTATTAGATGCTCTAGCTAAGCACTCATTTCTTCTGCCGAAGACAATTTGTGCTGTCAATCTGCTAATAGATTATTCTCATGTTCTCGATCTCCATGCTGCTCCTGTGCTTCTAAAAGCAACAGTTGCTCAATACTTTTGGATGTTCCCGCCATAATAATAATTTGTTCCAGTAATTGTAAATGTATCCGCTATTTTAAGACCAGGCCAAAGATGTTTTCACCGTTTATGGGAGATCTTCTTATCACGCGTGTGTCTCCGACGAAACCTTTTCAAACTCTACGCTGTGAGAATATTTTTAACCTATAAAAGTCTACCTATGTTTGTTCATGGACTTAACTACAGATGCATTTCTTGCTGCCTTAACCCGCATCATCTAGAGAAGAGGATTAGTCGCAAATATGTACTCAGACACATGATCTTCATCACTACGGCCTTGAGAATAAGATTATTTTTCACTACCTTCCGCCTCATTCTTTGCATCATCTCTGGAAACGCGCAGTTAAAAGAGTCGTACCACCTACATCGAGTCGTCGGTAATCATATCCTGACTCATGAAGAGTTTTCAAAGTTAACTGTACGTACATAGGCTATGTTAAACTCCAGGCCGTACACACCATTGTCAGCAGATCCCAACGATCTGAACTCGCTCAATCGAGGACACTTCTGAACATGAGGACCTCTGGACAGCTCCCATGGAACAGGAACAGGACTTATTAGATATTGCAAGCAATAGGATGAACCAGTGGCAGCTAGTCCAAGCTTTACTCAACACTTTTACCGAATATTGCTCAAAGAATATCTTCACACGCTGTAGAAGAGGTCTAAGTAGGGTAAAATTTTATACAACAGCGAGGTGAATTATTTAGTCACCGGAATACTCCTACTCTTCAATGGAAGCTCACTAGTATAACATGCGTGGCTCCAGGCATATCTGCAGTCTTTAGGGACCACTACAGAGAACTTCAGCTGTCCAGCAGTTAAAGTTTCCTTTCTTACCAATTTACTCAAAGTACTCTGTTTTTAACTCCCCTTTATGATTTCATTTTGGTCAATTATTCAATTATTAATAGACCATATTTGAATTTCATTTTTCTTGAACTAGAAGGTTCATTTGGGGGGGGGGAGGAGGAGAGTATGTTCCGTTTACAAGGCCTTTTTTATTAAATTAATTTAAATGAATGTCAGCAAGGACAGTTTAATAATTAATTATGAAGTTTCTGATTTTATTTTAACATTACACTTACGCCATATACCATAAAAGCCGGTAAACAGTCTTAGTTATTTCTTGGTCCGTTAGGTGGTGTAGGCTTACATACCTGCAAACCTTTCTAAATCTTGTAACTGACTTCCGTACTCATGCTAACAAATACTACATCTGTCCGCCGCTACCACTCCTCACATTAACGTTGCTCAGATCGGTAAATTGTATGCGCCCTACATTAGTTGTGTAAATTGTATTTCGTGAAACAATCTGTTAACCTCCACAACCAGTGCTTATCAACGGTTCAAACCCAGAGTGCACCCGAAAAAACTCCGTCAACGTTACAAGGTTGTTCTACTGAAGAAGAAGATCAATAAATTCCAAATTGCTCTATAATCATAGTATAAAAAACTATTTTCATTTATGAATCAAACCACAGAATCTGCAGTGTTTTTTGTACAGTAACTACCATGTACTTCAAATGTAACGGGCAACCTCAACGAAGTCTGTTACGCGACTTGTGGCGTGTTATACTCCTACCTTGTTAATAAACAAACTTAAAAGTATATAATAAACTATAAATGACTAAATATCCGAATACCCCGTCGTTCTTAGTTTAAACACGTACATGTTCTCTTAAATTGCAAAGACTAGGGAATAATTTCAATATCCAGCAACAAAGTTGAAAAGACCCTACAGATAGAAGATTCTAACAATGTAGAAATGGGTGAATAAAGAACTGTAGTGAAGAGATGTTATACTATGGAAGAATAGTTGTATTGGCAAGTTACAAGAGAGAGAACTGACATACACACTGAGCTGGAAAGTCTAGCGTAGAGGAAGATCAGATAAGGGGGAACTGAAGCCTGCTCACCTGAGGGCGCAGGGAGGTGAAGTTGGCATTGTCCGACACACTGAACCTCACATCGACGTAGCTGGAGGTGACGTCCACTGCCGATCCAAATATGCCGACCTGCTGGGGCACTGGCACCTCGTACATGTGTGTCGGTCTGTTACAATACAGATTACTTTAGTAGTGGCAATATATTAATAAATCTACAGGTAATCGATGTAGCTGGAGGTGACGTCCACTGCCGATCCAAATATGCCGACCTGCTGAGGCACTGGCACCTCGTACATGTGTGTCGGTCTGTTACAATACAGATTACTTTAGTAGTGGCAATATATTAATAAATCTACAGGTAATCGATGTAGCTGGAGGTGACGTCCACTGCCGATCCAAATATGCCGACCTGCTGAGGCACTGGCACCTCGTACATGTGTGTCGGTCTGTTACAATACAGATTACTTTAGTAGTGGCAATATATTAATAAATCTACAGGTAATCGATGTAGCTGGAGGTGACGTCCACTGCCGATCCAAATATGCCGACCTGCTGAGGCACTGGTACCTCGTACATGTGTGTCGGTCTGTTACAATACAGATTACTTTAGTAGTGGCAATATATTAATAAATCTACAGGTAATCGATGTAGCTGGAGGTGACGTCCACTGCCGATCCAAATATGCCGACCTGCTGGGGCACCGGCACCTCGTACATGTGTGTCGGTCTGTTACAATACAGATTACTTTAGTAGTGGCAATATATTAATAAATCTACAGGTAATCGATGTAGCTGGAGGTGACGTACACTGCCGATCCAAATATGCCGACCTGCTGAGGCACTGGCACCTCGTACATGTGTGTCGGTCTGTTACAATACAGCTTACTTTAGTAGTGGCAATATATTAATAAATCTACAGGTAATCGATGTAGCTGGAGGTGACGTCCACTGCCGATCCAAATATGCCGACCTGCTGAGGCACTGGCACCTCGTACATGTGTGTCGGTCTGTTACAATACAAAATGTGTATCAAAATGAATGACCTGATTTTAAAACTCAATATCGATTGCTAAAAATGTACTACAAAAATCCAATATATTTATTTCAAAATACTCACAAAATCTTAAAGTTTTAGGTTCATTTTCCAACAGGATGGAGCTCCGCCTCACTGGCACAACATATGTTCGGCAGCTTTCAACAACACTCTGCCCCACTGCTGGATAGGGCGCACGGGACCTCGAGACAATGCCCTTAATTTCTTGGCCTCCAAAATCACCAGACTTGACCCAATGCGACTTTTTCTTGTGGGGATATGTGAAGGAAAAAGTGTTTGTTCCCCCTCTAACTCATGACATCGAAGAACTAAAGAACAGAATAACTGTCGCAATAAGGTCTGTGAACGAAGATACGTTGTGTAAGGTTTATGAGGAATTTAGCTATCGTCTAGATGTTGTTCGTGCTGCTGCTGGTGGACATATAGAACATTTGTAATAATATACCTAAAACTTTAAGATTTTTTGAGTATTTTGCAATAAATATTATTTTTGTAGTACATTTTTAGCAATAGATGTTGAGTTTTAAAATCAGGTCATTCATTTTGTTACACACTGTACAGCTTACTTTAGTAGTGGCAATATATTAATAAATCTACAAGTAATCGATGTAGCTGGAGGTGACGTCCACCGCCGATCCAAATATGCCGACCTGCTGGGGCACTGGCACCTCGTACATGTGTGTCGGTCTGTTACAATACAGATTACTTTAGTAGTGGCAATATATTAATAAATCTACAGGTAATCGATGTAGCTGGAGGTGACGTCCACTGCCGATCCAAATATGCCGACCTGCTGGGGCACTGGCACCTCGTACATGTGTGTCGGTCTGTTACAATACAGCTTACTTTAGTAGTGGCAATATATTAATAAATCTACAAGTAATCGATGTAGCTGGAGGTGACGTCCACCGCCGATCCAAATATGCCGACCTGCTGGGGCACTGGCACCTCGTACATGTGTGTCGGTCTGTTACAATACAGCTTACTTTAGTAGTGGCAATATATTAATAAATCTACAGGTAATCGATGTAGCTGGAGGTGACGTCCACTGCCGATCCAAATATGCCGACCTGCTGGGGCACTGGCACCTCGTACATGTGTGTCGGTCTGTTACAATACAGCTTACTTTAGTAGTGGCAATATATTAAATGATCTACAAGTAATCGATGTAGCTGGAGGTGACGTCCACTGCCGATCCAAATATGCCGACCTGCTGGGGCACCGGCACCTTGTACATGTATATCGGTCTGTTACAATACAGCTTACTTTAGTAGTGGCAATATATTAATAAATCTACAAGTAATCGATGTAGCTGGAGGTGACGTCCACTGCCGATCCAAATATGCCGACCTGCTGTGGCACTGGCACCTCGTACATGTGTGTCGGTCTGTTACAATACAGCTTACTTTTATAGTGGCAATATATTAAATGATCTACAAGTTATTGTAAGTTGTAGCTGGAGGTATTGCTTGAGTAGTTGCACTATAGAGTGTCCGGATATGAAGACCCCCATTGGTTTACAAGGCGACCCTTGCACCCATGCGCAGCCCGGCCTACACGCCGTCACTTTTGTTTCGATGACGCACATACTAGGTATACTCGTAGTCTGAGAACTGCTAATTTTAATATTTTTTATGACAGGTTAATATTTTTGTAATTTTTAAGTCTGCATTTTATTTCATGAAATTAACGACTCCAAATATGACATGCTTACAGCATTCTTGACGTATCTTACAAATATTTATATCTAAGATACTTCGGGAATGCCGTAGTTATTTTGTGTTCGGACTCTATTTTCATGAAATAAAATGTGTATTTTTAAAATTCAAAAATATTAACCTGAAATAAATTAGATAAAAACCCTACTATATAAACCTTAGTCTGCACAGGGACGGCAGATAGGCCACGCTGCACGTGTGACAGTGTATGCGTGTTCGGGTGCCAGGATCGCGTTGTAATCCTCTGGGGCTCTAGACGCAGCAGACAACTATATATTAAATATTTTACAGACGTCGGTATAGCCGGAGGTGACTACACCGACGATCCAAAACTGCCGACCTGCTAGGGCACAAAAACATTGTAAATGTATCGAATTTGATGAGTTGGCACTATCAGACTAAATAACCTTAACGTCAGTTTAGTGGGAATCGCATTATCTGATAAAATGAGCTTGGGACGTCATTGTAGCTGGAGTGGCACTATCTATCAGAATGAGCTTGAGACGTCATTGTAGCTGGAGTGGCACTACGATATCAAAATGAGCTTGAGACGTCATTGTAGCTGGAGTGGCGCTATCTATCAGAATGAGCTTGAGACGTCATTGTAGCTGGAGTGGCGCTATCTATCAGAATGAGCTTGAGACGTCATTGTAGCTGGAGTGGCACTATCTATCAGAATGAGCTTGAGACGTCATTGTAGCTGGAGTGGCACTATCTATCAGAATGAGCTTGAGACGTCATTGTAGCTGGAGTGGCACTATCTATCAGAATGAGCTTGAGACGTCATTGTAGCTGGAGTGGCACTATCTATCAGAATGAGCTTGAGAAGTAATTGTAACTGGAGTGACACTATCTGACAGACTGGGCGTGACATCAACGCAGCTGTTAGTGACGACTGCCACCAATTTGAATTCACTAACCTTCAGGAACATCAGCACAACATACACTTATTATAGTATTAAACTCTAAGGCATCTTCTTATTCATTTAAATAACTATACTACTCAATAGACCAACCCCTTGGTTATACCAAGGTTATAAACGATTGAAAAGCTTTGATTTGTTCTGCTGGAAAAGTAATCTTGGGTAATAAAAACAGTCCTGTAAGTTTTCAAGCAAATTCCAGGCAGTTATAGTTTATAAATCAACACAATGATCTGGTGTTATTAGTTTGAATGACAAAATATAAAGTTAAAGTTTACTATCTATATATACCAAATAAATGTAATGCGCTTTTAAGGAAATAATAATCATATTATGTTGATATAAATTTCATAAAAACAGTTTAAACCCTAGGATCTGTGGCATAGTCAACAATTATTACCTAGTAGAACTACTCTATTTTTATTAAAATTAAAAATTATTTGATTTACACAAAAAAATGTCCATGACATTAGCAACTGACTGCTCTCTAAAGGTTTTTACTTTTCTATAGTACAATTGTAAACTATAGTATAGTAGGGTTTATTAATAAAGTATAGATTATGATGTCACCCCTACCCCCCTCCGCCAATTGCCCCCAACCACCAATTGCTTTTAAGGAATAAACAAGTCAGACCAAAGATCGTTCACAGTTACAATATATTTGTGGTTGGTGTTAAATTAGTATGTCATTCCATGTAGAAAAATATCATAAATATATTTACAAAATATTAGTATGAAAATATAAAAGCAGTTAAATTTGAAACAAACGTGTACTACAAAGGATGAGATTTGTCTTAAAGTGTATTCTCATTAACGAACCTAAATATGACTAAATAGGATGGATGATATAAAATTTACCTCTTAGATCCTTCATCTAATTTGTCCGTCTCCATAGCGTCTCTGGCTCAAGGTCTCAATCTGTAAAACGTGCTCAACTTAGAACAGATGGCGAGGTAATGACAATAACACAGCACTGATACTGAGATACGGTATATAAAACGTGACAGATAAGGCCAAAATGTCACATTTCCATAATTCATTCTTTCTGGAACAATCCTGCTTTTCATATTATATAATTCATTGGATTACAATTAAATAAAGTTGTTCGGTAAATAATAATTGTACAGATATAATCAATGACATTACCCTAACATATATTTTATAAATATTAATTGTGATATGCATTTTCTGATTTCGAGACCTACACATTTTAAAAATACATTTATTACAGAAGGATAAGATTAATTGTTAATTAAAACTTATAGTCTAGGCGGGAATAAATTTTTAATTAAAAGAAAATATGTATTATTTTCTCATACAGATTTTAATTTTCTACATTTCTATGTAAAATATGTCAGGACCCTTCAAAAACTCACAACTCAAGAGGCATTAAGAAGTAACTCCTTCCCCATTTCTCATGCCCCGGTCCCCGCACTGTGAGAAAGGAGGGGTTAGTGAAGGGCATACAGTCTTCCTCAGCAAATATCTCGGTTACTATTTACTCAATACTAGCTGTTACCCGCGGCTTCGCAGGCAATTTCGCAGGTTTGCATCTGTAGTAGCACATCTAGTTCGAGTGAATTTTATTTCCGACACCAATTTTGAGTTTGCTTTTTTCCCACGAACAAAAGAAAATATGTTAAGAAGTGTATATTCATGGTGATTGTAATTTACTCCGATCTTAGTATTTTTGTTCCATAGCTGATTTTGCTTTAATCGCAATGAAGGAAATTACATATATACACAGCTCTGAGAAGTCTACTTTTGTCAAAACATAACTAATTTAGGGTTCATAACAGTCTAAATGTAAACTAAAAGTTAGATTTCAGTGTCTCTTAAATCTGTACTGCTGGTAGTTACCCACTGCTTTCCACGCAATTTAGTAGGGGTTGCACGTGTGCGACCACTGCTGGTTCTAGTGAATTATAGATCCGACGCCACGATCAAGAAAATACGTCAAAAAATATATAGTTATGGCCATTGTAATTTGCTTGTTCTTAGTATAATTTTGCTCCATACCTGATTTTGGCTGATTTCCCGATCAAGAAAAATATATATCGCAGATCAGAGAAGCCTACTTCTGTCAAAAGTGAACTAACATAGGTTTTATATCAGTATGTAAATTTATTGTAAAAGTTAGATAATAACATTGTCTTTTACATCTAATACTTAGTACTTTATAAAAATGTACAGTTAAAACTACATTAAAAATTACACTACTCGTTTGTTTCTTTAACACTGAAAAATAATTGTAATATTTGAGTACAATTAGAGCTGGAATTGATACAAAAGTTGAAAAGCACAATCCAGTGAAATTTCTAGCATAGTTCTTGCCGACTGCTTTTATAGGGAGTCTTCGGAGTAAAATTCTGACTATCTTATACGTTTTAGGATATGTTATAAGGAAGATGAGTACTCACCTAACCGCTGAAATCGAAAACAGCTTTAAAAATAATGGTTATTCCTACTATTATTAGAAATTACTGATATTAAAATGTACTCACTATAAAATATAAACAAATATAAAATAATAAATAATGTTTACAAAGAACAGTTGATTACATTATACATGCTCTTTTGATTAATATTTCACAACTTTAGAGACCAAGATGGGATTTTTATCTACTTTAAAGACCCCTGGGTGTAGCCCAGAGGGATGTTCGGAATAAGAATAGGCCTATATTCATCCCAGGAACTATAAGAATGTCCATGTAAAATTTCAGTACAATCGGTTGAATATTTTACGCTTGAAAGCAAAACAAACAAACAAAGGCACTTACGCATTTATAATATTACTAGCAGCTGCCCGCGGCTTCGCACGCAATTTCCTGTTGAAAAAGAGTACACTATATTCACGTATTCTTTTTCTATCACATTCTAAAAATTCCTGAGATTGATAGTCGTTCCTCCGTGAGCCTCTTTGGGTGCATTATGAAGGTATGTAACATATTTCCTGCCTCTTTCGTGGGTTTTTGCTAGATGTTGATAGGTTATTCAAAACAATTAATTTATATGGATGAATCTCGATAAACTAATTAGGTTATAAAGAATCAAATTCGGTCTGTTAAAATTAATTTCTGTCTAAGATATTTCCAGTATTATTGTGGAGTGTGCCTTCAAGAAAATGTATCAACGAAAACCAATTTCGATCATAAAGCGTCTTCTTTCGGCTCTTTTCATTTACCTTCGATCTAACCAAATTCGATTACCTTATGTGCAAACATTCACGGATTTGTACAATGAGGTTGTTTTCATAATAGCGTTTAATAGTATTTATTGATCATTGGTGCAATCTAAATTTGAAATTAGGCAATGACGTCTTCTATGCAACCTGCATTACACCTATGATCAAGCACTTTACAATAACAGTTTTCTAAATTTTAAATGTAAAAAATGTTTCTGCCTCTTTGATGAACTTCAGCTGAAAGTATTAACAGCTGTTAAGTATCAGAGTTCGCTTTGTATTACGTGTCGTAGCGCAGTCTGTCGGATTTAATATAAAACACTCCAACATCAACAACAATATTTATAATTAATTAAAAAATTAATTAAATAAACTATTTAAATTGGACCAAATTGTGAATCTAAACCATTCTCGAATTCCATTGAAAACACACACAAAGTTTCATCCAAATCGGTCCAGTCGTTTAGGAGGAGTTCAGTCACATACACACGAACACAAGAAATATATATATATATATATATATATATATATATATATATATATATATATATATATACTAGCTGTTACCCACGGCTTTGCACGCAAATCTTTAGAACCGAAGTACTTATATTACTTAGTAAAAGCAATTATGATGTAATATGATGGGAGTCCTATAAACATTTTAAAACGTAAGTAGGCATACATCAGGTAAATATTATTTAAGTTCATGGTAAATAGTATCAAAGTTTAACTTAATTATTATATCATGTTTGGCACGTGTATGAGTATTTCTGGTTCTAATTAATTATATACATAACGTCACAGCTGAATCTGCCTTGTCATCCCAATCAAGAAAACACAAATCTCGGATCACACAGGTCTCGGAAACTTACTTCGGTCAAAAAGTGTATATTTCCAGTACCATAGTAGAGTTTGCCTTGTTGTTCTGATGAAAAAAATATATATATAGTTTCCAGTAACATAGTAGAGTTTGCCTTCTCCTGATGAAGAAAAAATAGATATAGTTACGTAGGACCGAGATGCCTACTTCGGTTAAAAAGTGCCTACTTAAGACCGTTTAAATTCACTTACCTACTATGTCACAGTTTAGCTTGCCATATTGCCTCGATCAAAATACTATATATGTTCGATTATCTAGTTCTTGGAAATCTATTTTGGTCAAAACCGTGTTGACATGGTTGAGTTTGCCTTGTCCTGATGAAGAAAATACACACATAAGTAGGACCGAAAAGTCTATTATGCCTAGGGGGAAGTCCTACCTACTTTCTTATGTACTTTCGGTATAAGGGATAAATCCTTATTAAGTTTAAGCAACATTCCAAATTAACGTTTGGACTGTAGCCAGGGAAAGAATGAATTGCTGAGGCATTTTAGTGTTCATTTCTCTGTTTTCCATAAGCCACTGTTAAAATGTAATATCACAATGTCAAGGAAGTCCACCAGTTTAAAGTAACTTATGTGAAAACATTCATAACTTTGTTCATTAAGGTTGGTTACATAACAGTGTTTAAATAATATTTAAAATGCATTAAATTATTAAATCCATCACTGGCGCAATCTGGATTAAAACTTATATATTAACTTCATATTTACTATCTGCATTACACTACTGATCAATCACTGTTTACTTAATATTTCATCAAATTTAAATGTAAACAGATGTGTCAGCCAATTTGTCTACATAAAACTGCAGGTTTGAACAGCTGTTTAGTGCCAGTTTAATTTGGAGTATGAACCGTAAAAAACTAAATTTTTTCTGAATTTCAAAATATTCAAGGTAACTTTTCTTTTCTTTTTCTTCATAAAAACCTTCCTCGGATTTCAATGAACGTTTTACAAAAATAACCATTCGAATTGGTCCAGCCATTATCGAGGTTAGCGCTTACTTACCAACACATTTCGCCATTCATTTTTTATTTATAAGATATATAGATTAGGATAGGCGTTCATTCAACAAAAGAAAAAAGTTAACACTGTATAGAAAATTTCTGATGTTTGAAAACTCATTATTTAAGTTATAAATGAATAATGAAAAGATTCTCAAGCTCTAAAACCTGGAATGCCATAAAACCCTAAAAGATAATCAAATTTTAAAGTTATGTTTAGGATCCTTATCTTTTTCTATCTCTTGCCTCTGGGATTATTAATTTAGAACTTATGACTTGATTTGAAATATTGCACACAGTCAATTAAGTGGCTATAACGGATTAGTGAGTGGTTTTAATATTTACGAAAAGAATTCCTGTCCCCTAAGCGAGATAGCCCAAGATCTTCTTCAAAAACAAAACTTTAAAGTCGGTAAATATATAAAAGCTGTTAATTTTAGGCGTATAGTTATAAACATGCGTGGAAAAGGTGATGCAAGGTCAGTTCATTAACTTAACCTAGATGTACAACTTAACCACAACAGCGAAAATTTGCCCGGTGACAATTCTTTAAATAATTACCAACCTAACATCTAAATATTTAACATCTTCACTGTGGCTCCATATTAAATAGTCTCACTAACGATCAAGCACAAAGGCGTATGCCACACTCAATCTGTTAAACTCATTCATGACTGCCTATCTGTAAAACATTTAGTAAAATAATAAATGACAGGCGTAAACATAATAATAAGTGATTTTTGGCCCATCTCAGGTTTTGGGTGTTATCTGTTACAAACTGCTTCGCGGATTTCCTTACTAGATTATGTGCGGAGTTCATTAAATACATTGTGCTTTTATTGCATTAGTTATTTTTCCCTCTATATAAAACTAAATATAATTCATTCGTATATATCATGGAATTTCCATAAGTAACGAACGGATAGGCTTAGATGAAACTGGGTACACAGGTTTTCCTCGTGTCAAGTTTTTACAATCTAACCCCAGAATTTCACGAAACCCTTGAATATTTCCATCAGTTCGAAATCCTCCCCTATTAGGACCTGGGGATTGGGGTTTTGAACATAAATAACCTTTGGATTAAGAGTTTAAAGTCACAATATGTTCCTAACGAATGCAACGTAAGTTCGAAACATTCAAATTCAGCATTACGTTATAGTACTTTATTAGAAACGATTAAAAAAATTACATTCAAGCCAAGGAAAGCTATGAACACGTGGTCAAATATTTTTAAGTACTGAACTGAAGGCTACCATATTTTGAGTATATATTCATTTAACGTATAATGTTCATTAAATATCAGGTTTTCTCTAAAAATTCTCAGGGGCCCAACCAACTTGTCTTTATATTTTCAATTACATTCTTGTACCAACGCCAATAGGCGTTTTACAACGCTCAGCACCTGTGTTCATCTAGTGAGTTGTTGTTCACGAGAATTCTTGATTGCTTTTCTTCTGGATTTGATATAGTAGGGTACCTTACACAACGATCATTAATAACCCATAGTAAGAATGCCCAACAACACCTCTTAAAGTACATGTAGGAGCAGGACGTGAGGCGCTGTAAATAACTAAGCCAGTGTGATCTTTGATACATATTCTCAAGGGCACTTTAAGTAATTGTATGCTAAGAGATTCCTTATGTTAACAAACAATTCAAATGCTATTCCAAAATGAAGCGAACCATACCGGTGTACACCATAAGTTCATACTGAGGAATGTGGCGAGCCGGCTTGTACATGCAAATGTGATCCTGATATTGGATTCGATCCAAAAATCAAGGCGACATTCTTCCTAAGGTTGGCGTCTGGCTGAGGAATCCTGCATGAGTTGATTTGTTATACGCAAAGACGTTCTGAGCACAAGGCACAAGCCCATGTTTGCCAAGGCCGCTCACCTTCAGTTTTGGGTTTTCGATCTAAAGGACATTTTGAAATTAAACATCAACGATTTAGAAGGATACGAAAATGAGAATATCTTCAAATAAAAATGCCTTAATCCAGAAACATTAGGAAGAAATGTCTTTCTTCAGGGTTGGCTATGGAATACCTGATAAATACAGGAAACGCATTAAAATCTGTATAATAACAATCAGTTTTATGTGCTGATTGGTAGTTATAACGTAAACAATTGTTCAAACGTTGTTTATTTTTTTCAATTTAAGATTACTGAAATTTTCAATAGAAATACAAATTTGAGAGGTAAGCTGGATTTTGTTGTAATGTAAATGATAATATATATGTTACACCGATGGAACTGTCATTTAAACGTTGATTTAAAGCAAACTCCCTGTCTTCAAAACTTTCCACTATTATTTGAAAAGGAACATAACTTAAATGACCGTAATATATCGTTATGTAGTGTGATGCGTTTGATTCGAGGTTTGTAATTTAATCGAGATTATAAAAAAGATACGTTCTACTGTCCAAGCAAAGCTACAAAGTTTTAAATGTTTATTTTAGGTAATTGATCCAGAAACCCCAACTGTAAGACATCCATGTAAAATAAAACTAGTTGGATCACATAATCGATAACATGAATAAATTAATCTAACCTCACTAACTCCTGAAACTAAAATTTTACATAAAAAAGCTTCAAGATTAGATCTTTACGTGAACAATTGTGGCATTTGTTATTGAAATGCCGGCACGATCTGGGGAGCTACCAGTCAACCGAGGAGTGCCTTATCTTAATATTAAGAAATATCACACGGAACGTGCAGATAGCATTGTGCAGACTCACTGTGCACAGTTCTAATTGGACTTTCTCTCTCTTAAAGAATTGAGAGTGTATAACCAGATAAAAAATGGTGATATTGCGAAGTAGTACTTTAAATAACCCATGAACCCTTTTATTCTGAAATGTATGACGATTTACTTGATTTTATCCTGTTCTAGAATTATTTAATTAAGAAGCATTAATATTTATGCAATATTTAAACGTGCTTTGTGACTACAATGATCTAGGATTTGATGACTTCATCAAAAACTTCGGTACTTTGATTATCAATTTATAATTTATACGGATATAATTTTGCAATTTAGTCAAACCGGTACCTATCTAGTTTCATTGTATGTCTGTCCACTTTTATCTTTATTCCAAAAGTTCTGAACTCACAAATGCTTTAACATATATTGGGTTTTCACTCATTTAAATATCGATTTAGAGGATTTAGAGTAAACTTCCTGTCCTCAAACCTTTCTTTTATTTTAGGAATAGGGACATAAACTAAATAGCCGTAAAAATGTCGTTATTTAGATAATGCATTTGATCCAAGGTTTGTGATTTAATCTAGATTATAAAAGAAGATACGTTCTACTGTCCAAAGAAAGCTACAAAGTTTTAAATGTTTATTTTAGGTAATTGATCCAGGAACCCCAACTGTAAGACATCCATGTAAAATAAAACTATTTGGATAACATAATCGATAACATGAAAAAATTAATCTAACCTCACAAACTCCTGAAACTAAAATTTTACAGAAAAGACAACTTCAAGGTTAGATCTTTACGTGAATAATTGTGGCATTTGTTATTGAAATGCCGGCACGATCTGGGGAGCTACCAGTCAACCGAGGAGTGCCTTATCTTTATATTAAGAAATATCACACGGAACGTGCAGATAGCATTGTGCAGACTCACTGTGCACAGTTCTAATTGGATCTTTCTCTCTCTCTCTTAAAGAATTGAGAATGTATAACGAGATAGAAAATGGTTGTATTGTGAAGTACTTTAAAGAACCTATGGACCCTTTTATTCAGAAATGTATGACAATTTACTTCATTTTATCCTGTTCTCGAATTATTTAAGAAGCATTAATGTTTATACAATATTTTAAACGTGCTTTGTGACAACAATGATCTAGGATGGCACTTCATAAAAAACTTCGGTACTTTGTTTATCAATTTATAATTTATAAGAATATAATTTTGCAATTTAGTCAAACCGGTACCTATCTAGTTTCGTTCTACGTCTGTCCACTTTTATCTTTATTCCAAAAATTCTGAACTCACAAATGCTTTAACATATATCGGGTTTTCATAGACGTAGGAACTTATTAATAAGTAAACGTGAATATTCTGGTTTACAAAATAGTAAAATCGTTACAAATATAAACATTGGATTCCACAAAACTTAGAAATTAGAACATGTTCCAAAGATTTATTTTATACACAGAAGGGTTTATAAAAGAAATGGTTGGGCATTGACACAATGGATGTGCGAAAATCGTATCGTAGAGTAATTCTGTACAGGATCCGAGCTTATTTCTACGTGTAAAGCGCAAAGTAAAGATATAATTACTTCGCGTTGACTTTCACAGTCAGTGTCGTGATCATGATCAGAGTCTAATTTGGGTTCGACATGGCGTCGAAAGATAAAAAATAAAATATTTAAGATGTTTGGGCCTCACTGTAGATCACTTCAGTCGATAGAGTCAGTCAGTTTCGAGTTAACATCTGCTGACTGAACACGGCTCTTCACAGTGAAGCCGAAATATCTCACGAAGATAATTGTGTAAGCAATGTTTCGACGCGGTGTAAACCGGAACACTTTATTGTTAGTTAAGACAACGGCCGAGCAAGCTTAGAAGTAATATCAGCGGAAATGATTAAAAATAGTACCGGCTCAGTCAGAATTTGAACCTGTGCTATCTGTAACTCAGATCCAAAATCTGACGCTTTAGAAATAGCGGTCACAGGCTCCCCTTAAAAAGAAGGGAATCTTGAGAATTTTAATATAATGCAAAATGTGTGATCAATTATTAATTATAATTTGATCGAAACTTATTTAGAAAATGTGTTTTAATAATAATGAATAAAAAAAATTAAATATACATTTGTGACATTTCAAGAGTGAAGTGTCTTATTTTTTTTTAAATTATTTTGATAAATAACGTAGGTTGAATTATTTAAGGGATTTCCTTACGTTAACGTGTTTTATCGCACAATTTGTAGTAAGCTGTGATTCCAAAGTCTAATCTATTGTAATTTTCAAAATAGGAGACATATATGAATAAGCATCATAATTTTAATGCAAAAAAGATAGAGTCAAAATCACAATTTATATACGCGCTGGGTCATTAAGGCATTCCTGACACAGATAATGAAATAGGCGGAAGCTCTGGTTAATAACATCTCTAAAAGCAATTTGGTAGGGCCAGAATCGGGTTGTGGGGTTCACTTATTGAACATTAGAGCGTCCGGCATATGACGAAAAAAGAAGTCATCTCTGAAACTCCAAGTTTCGGCTTATCTCGGAGAGTCATCTTCATTCAACATATGTTAAACTGAAACTGACTGAGTCTGTCGACTGAAGTGGCTCTCTTTTGGTTTGACTTATGTTTTTGTTTCAATGTAATTCGAAAACTTAGGTCATGGACATGACAAAGGCTGCGAAATCGTAAGAATGTTATAATATTTTCTTGACGATTCGACATGAAAGAATATATTCAAAAGCACGCAAAGGAACCATGCATGGTAAAACAACAGTTAATAGCAACTGTTGAAAGAGGCAAATAATTGAAAACTTTATAATGACATGGTGGAGACAGCATTATAAAAATACAAGTATAGTGTGAGAAACGTACGGTGTCACTATCACCATCTGCTGGGTGTTCTTTAAGGTTTATTTGATGTGTAAGATTGCAACTTCACCATTAAAGTATTATCTTGACAATAAATAGGAGTGTTATTTTTTTAAATACTCCGGGTAAGGTTTCTAACGTATTTTTTTAACTATATAATTCATTGTATGGTTTTCTTTCAATATTCATTTTAAATATTTTTCGATACTACCGTATTACTTCGCCCTTTGGAGTGTATTTATCATATTTATAGTTTTGAAGAAGGTAAAAATTTCAATTTAATTATTTTGCAATTATTTCAAATTCAATCAAAATGGAATGATCTATGAAGTTAATACCGTGTTTTTGTTTTGAAATGCTTGGTACCAATTTCAATTTTCTACTACTGGTTTAAAATTAAAAAGACTTACCATATGGCAAATGTATAGGTTACCAATACCATAAATTGAATCAATACTGCATTTTAGTACATAATCAGGTCAACTACTATTAATCGGGATTATCTAAATCTTAATTTAGGCCACTGTGAGGAGTGGCCACTGTGTTATTTAGAACGCTATGGGGAAATGTTTTTATAAACTCATAAAACAGTACTAAAACACAACCGAAGCTAATTATATTGGGTATTAAATGAAAAGGAATGAGTACGTCACACCACTCGTAACAGGTTTCGCTGAGGTGTCATGCAACATTTTATTTTTGTAGCCCATTTTATTCTGACAGTTCGACCACGTGTGGTACAAGTCCACGTGTTAAAACTTCATATGATTGTACTCAGATTGCTAACCAATTTATAACTAACTCTGCAAACCGATATTATTCCAATCATGATAGGTCAAATAAGTCAACATAACCAGACCTGAAGCTAAGAGAATAATAAAAAAACGAACTCTGCGATTTTCTCGTGTCATGATAGATAGCCATATATCCAGTGTAAAAATGTTGTCTGGCGCTCAGCCAAATCCGACGGAGTGACTTGTACAATAATCGAACTGGGTGCCTCTCTAGATAATAAAGTTCACGCAAAATTTCAAGGTCATAGATTACTTCGTTCTTGAGATATCAAGTGGACAGACAGACAGAAAAAATTGTTTCAGTCACTCGAAAGATGGGATTCGCTGATGCTCAGCCAATAACACTAAAAAGGGTACAAGGGTACCTTGATTGTAGTTTCGTCGGTTTTAGTGTGTTTTCGTATTATTTTGTAATTATTTCAAATGCAATCAAAATGGAATGGAGTAATCGATGAAGTTAGTATCGTGTTCAAATTGGTATAAAATTAGGAATTTATTATTACTTTGTCGACATTAGAATAAAGACAGAGTGTATACAATGAGTAATAAAACTTGTTTGTCGGCTTGGTGATCATTATAATCTTAGTATTCCATCATTATTGAATTTTGTATTATTATCTCTCTGTCACAAATTCTAAGATGAAACATCGAGTTTTACCCCACAAACAACTTCTTAATTTTCAAAAAGTTTTATATATAGTTTATATATAGTTTACAGTAAATATACTGTCGTTAGCTGTGGGAAGTACGCATATTTACCATCTTTTCGGGAAATACAATATATTTTGAATCGAACCCATAAGTTAGAATGATAGCCCGTTGGAATATGACGAAAATCTCTGAATATAACGAACTTGCATTTTTATCTACATGTAATTGTTTTAAAAGTTTTGGCAATGCCGAAAATTTTAAATAAAATTCAGTGTTATGGGGTTTAATAAAGAGTTCTTAATAATCCGATTGTTTATTGTTGTTCGTACATTCTTCTTTATTCGCAGTTGTACGTATTGGAGTATTATGGAATAAAATTGGTATTGAAAATTCCCTTTTTAATTCTTATCTCAGTAATCGTTTTCAAACGGTATTCAGCAATAATACCTATTCTATTTATGCTGAGGTTTGTCATGGGGTACCACGGGGGTCCGTTCTGGGCCCACTTCTGTTTTTGGTCTTAGTTAACAATTTAGATGCCAATGAAAATTTCAGTTCACGTTCAAATGTTTGCTGGCGACGTTACTTTTTTTTACAACTCAGCCTTCGTTAGATTTAGTTATTTAATTAATAACTCGATAATTATTATAAATCGAGCCGATAATGCAGAAGACCCAACACTTGGTATTTACTCTGAATAGAGCAATTTTGAAAGAAACAACAATTGAGAGTGTAACATTTTTAAGGAATTGTTCTGTCTTGGCATATACATGTTGATTATGTTCATAAAAAGTGAACAGAGTGGTATATTTATTGCGAGAACTAAACCGTTATGTTTCCAAAGATACGCTAAGAATGGCTTACTTTGCACTCTTTCAGAGCATCGTTATAGTTATGGTCTGCTCTTGAGGGGCAATGCATCTGGTATTGATAAAATTTTAATGTATTAGAAAAAAGCCATGGGAATTATAGCGGATGCTAATTTCAAGCTCATTTGTAAGCCGATTTAAAAAAGCCATTTTAATGGCTATCAATCTTTACATTTTTTACTGCTTGATGCATGTCAAAAATAATTTTGAAAACCTGACACTAAATAAGCACATTCATATTAACACATTCATACTCGGGGTGCTAACCTGATCAGCAAACCTTTCACAAGACTTTCTAAAATTCAAACTTCATATGTGGCCGTTGGAATAAATCTATTCAATAAACTACCTTTGATTGCTTAGAGTGTTACATTAAGTAAATTTAAAACGGCCATTTATAAGTGGCTGGTAGAAAGGCCATTTTATGACTTAATCAGAGTTTTATTATCTGACATCAGTGGGATAGTTTTTTAGCGTATTATTCTGTTAACATAGTTCACTTTTGACTCACTAACGTATTATATTATTATAATATACTTTTGCATGTAGACTATTGCGTCTTCTATCGATGACTGTATATTATTTTGAAGTATTCTAACGCGATCTATTGCATTTAATGTGTAATGATCAATACAAATCTCATCTTATCTTATAATTATTGAGCTAAATATATTACTTATTAGGCGTTATTTATTCATTTATTGTTGCTTAAACACGTAGTATAATTATTGTTTAAAATATCTGTCAAAAATATTACCCTGTTTGGCATATTCTGTGTCACTCATATGAGTAGCAGTTATGTGAAGCACGACTGTTTAAAGTTATGTTTGCACGTGCATTTCTCGTACGATAATGTTTTGCACATAAAGATTAGTTGGATTTTCATTTGGATATGTCGGACCTGTAAAATATCCTTTGTGTAGTTATGTATTAAAATGCAATTTGTGTATAGATTGGTGAATTTTTGGTACACAATATTCATATTCCACGCATGAAAAGCCTGCAGTAATAATTTATTTTCTGTAAAATTCTTAATAAAATACAGATACTGCACGAATGTGGATATACCTAAATGGACTGGCTAATATAGAACACGTTTAGCTCAGATTATTGTAAATCTTTAAATCCTGTGCAATGGATTATTGTGAACGTGTATGTTGTAGCCTACATATACAGTATATTGATACATACGTATATGTTGTATACTTGTCTAACTCTGAATAAAACATTTTTGAACTTGAACTCGAATATTTAAACAATTTTTATCTAAATAACAATAAAAATTCTTAAAATTACTGTTTGTCGTAAAAGTGCTTTAAGTTGAATATCATTCTTATGGGTTCTAAAAACGAAATGATTGTCAATAGATTTGGCTTCAAGATACAGGCGAGCATAGAATATTGTCCATAACCTGTTGAAATTGAATAGCAACCCTGTAAACTACTGAATTTGAAAGAATCTGGTGTCTATGCCAAGAGAAGAATATTTTCGTTCCCACGCCAAATAGTGATTCATTTTCCGACGAAATTGTTACAGAAGACCAGATCTGGATTTACTAGCCTATCACCAATCAGAAAAATAGCAAAGAATGACGTCATAGCTCATCGCAGGAACCAAAATACACGCATTCAACAATTAGCGGAAGTTAAGCCCACTCTTTTCTGGGAACCAAACTGACCGATTTTGGAACAATTCATGGAAAGAGGAGTAGCGCAATCCACTACTATACTCCATGAAATCTACTTGTAAACAAACCTTGGATTGTATTTAGTACATGACGTGACGAGGTCTTCTAACTTCTGGAGTGTTTACTGCATAATACTCGGGCCGTATGCAGCATTTCTCTGGATTCACATATATAATATATATATATATATATATATATATATACATTATATATTCAGGATATCATATTTAAATATCTCACACGCCCATCTTATTCTACAGACTCGCTCCTAGTGTCATGAGTGGTCATGAGTTTGGATCGCTTGAAGAATTGAACGGAATAATACTTTTCACAACCGATGAGGAAAGTAAAACTGCAGTGATCGAGTCTCTAAATTCGCAACAAAATAATTTGACACGAAGTTTTTGTACACTTCCAAATCGATTGAACATTTGCATAGACGTCATGGAGAATATACAGAAAAATAATCAATATAATTCTGTTATTCGTTCAAATAAATCATTAATATCGCATTTAAGATTTTCATTTTATACACCCTCGATTTACTTCTTTATTTAGATATGTACTAATTTTAAGACATGTATTTATTTAATAAATCAATTCATTAAATCGCGCGGCTTTGTGTGTGGATGGATAAGTGTGCGCGCGTGTGTGTGTGTACGCGTGCGTGAGTGTGTAAAATACACGTGTAAATTAATGAATTTTACTTTTTTAATCATATAATGAAAAATTATTTATATTTCTAATGAGAAATAAACAACCAGAACATTTAATTATCTATTTAAAAACATGTGTACAAAATACTTCATATTATTGATGACATGTTTATAAGGATTTTTTAGAAGTGGACAGGAGTATTTAACTTTAGCTTTTTATAATGATTTCTAATCAACTACGAAAAACTTTGTGTCACCAAATATATTTTAAACCTGATTACGTTTCTGTTAGATCAAACTTTATCTGCACATTGGGTTTCGACAAGTTTTTTTTCAAATTGTTAAAAATGTCTGTGAGAATAAAAACTTAAAAACTATTATAAGACTTACTAAATTTTCTTTGTTTGCGTTAGCATCTGACTCACAAACGTTTCTGTTAAACCTTGGTCTTATCATAGTAACTGCCTACGCCTTCTCAAAACTCACTTTTTTCCTGACAGTGATATATTACTAATTTACCTACAATTAGAAAGAGAATAATGGTACACAACCAGTATTGTGTAACTTACTTTTACAAACGTGTCTTTAGAACCATTATAAGTTAGTTATTAATTTAAGTTTACTCATGTACTGATCACAATATTAAAATTTCACAAATTTGTATACGAGTTACAGATAACTATCGTTGAGTTGTATGCACTTGTAGATTCAAAATTTAGGTCTATTATCAAACTTATTTTCAGCGTTATCTCAGATATAGACTACAATAGCCAATGTAAAACAACGTAACCTTGACCTTAATGATGGAAATGACGCAAATCCAATTTCACTAGTTTTAGTGTTCTTTGTTTCGTCACTAATCATACATACTGAGCAACCTTGAAATTTGAAAATTTACTCTAAAGAAGAGTTAGTGACATGAATTCACTTGACCAAATAATCACATAAAAAAAAACATAGCGACTTTCAACGAATGTTGCAACATTTTAAACTGTTTTAAGAAGTAAAAGTTTAGTGTTTTAAAAAGGACGTTGCAAAATGTAGTGTGAAATACTAGATGAAAGAAACACAAAACGCGATGGACGTTCAACTGTGCAAAAATGAGAAGGAAAATTAAAACCTTTGATTATAATGAAGGATATCTTATAATAGAGAACTTTTCATATTCTTAAGAATGCCCTGTATCTCTAAGCTTAAATGGTTCATCGAGTTACTTAAGGATAAGCTCAGATCATTATTATACGAGAGTACGAAAGTGCCTTACCCAAACTAGGAATCGAACTTAGGTAGGTCTGTGGTGATAAGTAAAAACTACTCAGCTTCCTGTGACGGTGACGCGACATGTAGTAGAGTAGAATCATATGAGTTGTGAGATAACTTTTTTATCTGCAGCTTATCTGTTGAAGGAAACTTGTTATTATAATTAAGTAAAATAGAGCTTCCGAACCAAGATTACCATGTACATGAGTACTGGTTACGCGTAACTGTAAATGTCATACTAACTAGACTATCTGGTGTTTTATAGCTCAGGCTTGCTTTAAACGACACAAAAATGATGCTTTAATTATGCATTTTACGTTCCATTGTTAATTACCAGTTATGCTAAATAACAAGTTTAACTAAATAGCAGCAAATTGGGATTTCAGTATTTGGCCTTTAAGAACTTAATTTGTAACAAACTAGCAGTTACTCACGGTTTTACATTCAATTAAGAAATTGAATGTAGCCCTATGATAATTTTTAAACGGAAGAAGACATCGTATATTAGGTACTTATCATTTCCGTGGCAATGGGTAAGAGGATGAGAGGTGCCAAATTACAAATGACTCTTACATCAGGTGATGCGCATATAATGAACAACTCTGGTGCGAACGAATTCTCTTTCAGGTGTCACAGTTGAGTTTGCCTTGTTGTCTCGTTGAAGAAAATCTATACATGTGTTGGTCTTGGAAAAAACTACTTCAGCCAAAACTTCCAGCACTAGTAATCTATTTCCGGTCTAAGACATTTCCACAGCCATAGTTGAGTCGTCTATATATTCTAATTTAAGTAGTATTATTGTTTTTGTCTCGGAAGAATGGCTCATTGAGGAATGTAACTGATACGTGATACGTATACATCACGTGACGTATAATATCAATATATAAAATACGTGACGTCATTTTATCCAGACTTGTGGCAATTTTTTTTAAGGAGAGGCCGATCTCCTTTTAAGCCTTATTCTGTCCGTCCTCATGAGCCACTGGCCTGTGCGAGGATCTTATCAAACAGAATAAGGGGAGAGTCGCTACAGTACGAGGTCGATGGTACTGATAAAAAGTGCAACGGTCACAGACAGGATTTGAACCTGCGCTATCTCTAACTCAGACTCAAAGTTCAACGACTTAGACAATGTTGAGCTCCATTTCATCTTTCACTTAATGCAGCGTCTGGAATATGACGCTGTCACAGTCTTGACTCCTGGAATGTGGAGTCCACGTCTATCTTCGATGACGAAGAAGCTCCAAACCAACTCTGCATACTTCCGTCGTCAAAGCCACGACTACAAAATCAAGTGTGATCTAGTGAACTGTGGCGTTTTAGATCGAACCCAAAACAAAGCACGTTGGAATAACCTATTTTCTACATATAACGTAGCTATGGTAGGAATGGTCGGTTTCATGGGAATATGAATGTTGAGATTAGCTTCAACTCATCTTCCTCTTAATGTAGCGTCTGGAATACGATACTGTTACAGGCTTGACTCCTGAACTCTGGAGCCTTGTTCGTCTGAAGAGATCGAAAAAAGCCGACCACGAAGAAGCTCAAAACGAACAATTTACATCGTTTCGATATGAGAGGCACCTAGATAAAATATAGTGTAATCCAGGTGAATTTGCGTTATCACTGACTCATCAGTGCACAATTGAGTCAGCTACGATGTTACTGATACGATCTCTAACCACGGTAGTGCAACCGTGTTTTCTACACATAACGTAGCCATATGGAAAGGGTTGATTTAGTATAAGTGTTAAAGTTAGCTACAATTCACTTATACTAACTTTAAAAAACCTCTGAAAAAATTGCTCCAGATATCAGGGGTCAAGTTTGTAACAGTATCAGATTCCTGACACTGCATTAAGACTTTAAAAAAATATTGATAAATAATACAGCCACAGATCCAGCCTTGCGATTGTATGACTATTGGTGTAGTGTGATTTTTGTGTTTTCTCCCAAGCTACTATAATAATGGCACATTAAAATGTCAAGGAAGCCAACCACTTTTCAGTAACTTATGTGCAAACATTACTAGCCGTGTTCGTGAAGATGGATTTTATGACAGTGTTCAACTAATATTTAAAATCTACTAATAGGCATTCATTGTTGGCAAAAGTAGTAAAAGTTAAATAGTACATTTTTCTTTGCTATCTGCATTAGACTACGTATCAAACAGTGTCGTCTAACCTATTAATTATATAAATGCAATAGTTTGTGAAGAATGATTATATATGTTTGTATATTTATATGTGTGGGTGTTTGCATGTTTGATACTCAATCACACAGTGTATTTTATTTTTGGTACTTTTATTTCTAAAATAAAAATGTACACACAACCTTCAGCCTCTTTCGCGAACTTCAGCTGAAAGTGTCAACAGCTGTTCAGTGTCAGTTAAATTTGGATTATGGTTTATAAATAACTAGTCCCGGCTTAGCATGCAATCTTTTACTGAACGACAGGTAAGTCATAGGCATATATTTTTTATGGGGTAGTAAATAATAATGAGATGAATGATTGTCACTGGAATGTATTCCAATCATTTAATCCTTTTCAGAATACTGCAATTGGTTTAACTAGCAATGTTTAAGCGGTCTTAAGTGGATAGTAAAACAGTTTTTATGAGTAAAAACGAAACACTCTAAGTTTCGTAATTTGTATCCAATATTTTCAACAATTTCAGTACCACTTGAACCGTATTAGGCCAGTGTGGAGGAATACTAATCTTAGTGTCCGTAGTAATCTTAAAGAAAGCACTTATGATGTAATGTGATGGAGCCCTTAGACAATTTTTAATCGGAAGTAGACGTATTTAAGGTACATATTATCTCCAATGTTCATGGATAAGAGATCCAAAAATGTAAAAAATTGCTTCTGGCTCTTACTTCGTTTTAGCGCTTGAAGAAGCAGTTCAGGAAAATCAATTTATTATATTTCACACGCCATAATAGAGATGGTCTCGGTCTGAGATGCCTACTTTAGTCAAAAGTCTACTTTCGGCCCTTGTAATCAGTTTCGGTTTATGATATTCCTGGTGTAGTTATTAGCCTTTGCCTTGTTACGCCGATAAAAAAATACATACGTGCATTAGTCAGAAATATCTCGATCTGAAAGTGATTACTTCCGTTTTGTCATTGTCATCTACTTCCGGTTTAAGGTATTTCTGGTCCCAATAGTCTCTTCAGAGCAAAAAGAATCTTCTAGGCGTTACACCCCATTTCAACCCCGACGGTAGTTGATCTTCGTGAATAATCTTTGATTAATCTTTTGAGAGAATAAAAAACAAAAGATTTAAAAAAGATTAGATCAAAAGATTGTTTTTTAGCTGTACAGTATGCTAAATTTAACATTTGTACAAAATCCAGAGGGTGAAAAACAATATATACTTCTTCTAGATGATTGATCTTAATCGAAATCCTTTACTTTCTCTATTTAAGTAATGAGGCATACGTATGCCATATTTCAACTTTCAAAGATATCGGGAAGTTGGATAATTCTTGATGAGTGTGTGATTAAGTGAGGGCTTTACCTTTTATTCTCGTACGAAGAGATTAGAACAATTATCTTCCTGGATTAAAAAATATTCAAGGATACTTATCTAACTTTTCTCTTTATAGAAAACTTCAACGGACTCAAACGAACAAAAATAAATCATCCAAACTGATCCGGCCGGTCTAGAGAAGAGAGTTTAGCAAGTCATTTAGCGATTGTTTTTTAATAGAATATTAAAATGTGTCAGCATTATAAATGGACTGTCGTAGCAACAATTTGCATTTACACATTATTAACACTATTCAGACTAGGGAAAGTCTATTTTTTTAAATGTTGTAAGATGCTACTACATTCATAATGTAACATACAGAATACTAATCGTAGTATTAGTTATTCGTAACTAAAGTATTACACAATATTTTTATCCATGAAACTAAATAAGCAAGAATAGGTTCAGTTTTAACTGTAAAATACGAATTAGTAAAACCTAAGTGGTTACGAAAGATTTTTTTGATAATTTTCTACATCAACACTGTTTTATTATGATATGTAATTTTTCAGTGGCCGCAATAGGGTTGTTTAGTACAATATAGATAACGTATTTTTGAATTCCTAAGGAATGATAAAAACCAAATTGTTGGGAACAAGGAAAACATACCTGAGATTATAAGTAAAGGTAGAGATGCCCGAATATCAATATTAAAATAACATACACCACAGAATAACATGAACAGTGAATGATTGTAAAGTTCTCGTTCGCTACACAAGTCACACGCGTGTTTATGTCAGACCGACTGGCGGATATCGTTATCTCTCTCTTGACCAACTCTCTTGACTGACTGGCGAAGGCTGACTCGTTATCACCTCAACTGTGCAGAGTCAATGTCTCTGCCCTCCAACTGTAACTGCGACGCCCATTATTGTCTGTTGTGATGACTAAAACAAACGTTACCAAGAATATTGTCAACAGTTTGTTGCTTCCGCAGTACAAGGAGCATGGTTGTAAGACTACTCGCGCAAGAATGGCTGAGTACGTACCTTCCTGTGAATGGAAAGTGAAAGTGATTAATGGATCGGATGAATGAGGCGAAGTGTCTATTCTTCTCATGTGTTCAAAAACTGTGTCATGTAGTATTCGCATTAATATATGATGATATTTTAATAATCAATGAAGAATTCGTGAATGAAAACGACGTCCTGTTTTAAAATGACGGTATGGCAGTTTGTTTATTTTACCTGTGAATCAATTCGTTACTCATTCACGACCGAACATGTTCCTCGATTATTTATATAAATTTGGCACAGTTATTCTAGTATTATAAAATATTAATTTTATAAATACATAAAATAAAATTTTTGGTTCCATCGCGTATTGTAGACATTTTAAAATGCTTCATTCACTGTTAGAATTTGTCAATGGTCAACTCATTCCTTTTTAGTCCTAAAGTCAGACGTAGGATACCTTAAAAACGGTTCCTTGGGTTACGGCACTAAAATGTTGTTTGGTTAAGCCTGTAAGACAAAACAATATACACAATTTTCACTATTCCTTTGCATGTTCCAATCACTCTTACACATATGAAAGCAAGTTTGTAATAGCCAGGGAACTGTAATTATAGACCAATATCTATGGTACTTTACCTTGTTAATGGTTCAAAAATCCTTTTTTGTAGAGTTATTTCAAAGATTGTTTCGGGAAGAAAGTCCAATCATCAGGTGCATAAAGACACGAAAGTCAATGGAAGTTAAAAACACGTAAAAATAACACATTATAAAACACACAGATTCAGTAAATAAAACATATACAGGATAGCTGTACCTGGAGATCTGTACACGATCAATAATGTGCGGTACACATTAGATGGCAGGCCTACCGCACACGCACAACCACGGATCCGAACCGCCGCGCCGAGTCGGCAGAGCAGTCACTGAACGCAGATGACTGAAGGTTGTTACTCCTCTTCCCCTACTTCCTGCTCCGTTCATATCTACAGGAGTCTTATCAGTAGTGTTCTTGCGACCGACTATCATATTAAATTATAACGGAAACTGAATTAGAACTTTTCGTTTGGAATCGTAAATTTGCTTCTTCGTTTCAAAAATGTTTGTTCTTCCAGGACGTCAAGTTTCTGACCCTTATTGGCTACTTTAAATAACTTCAACACTTGTATTCTTTATCTTGAAGACTTGCAACGTATAATTTAAACTATTACATTTCATTACTCAAGTAGACAACCATAACTTAAAGTAGATAAGGTTATTTAAAACCAATCGACTAGTACGTAAGTCTACATGTCTGTAAATGACTATGTAATGACAGTCCCTGTGATAGGTAAGGGAAGAATTATTCTGGAAAGGCGGTTCTTATTTTATTTTTCACTCATTTTTATTTTACTAATTTTTATATGTTCTACATATCCAGGTTATTCCTCAACATTTTTTATCTAATTTTAATGATTGCTGGAAATCTAATAGCGAAGTTAAAATGGTATAATTATTGAAGTATCAGAAGAGAGAGGGGGGAGAGGGGAGAGGGGAGATGAGGATATCCTTCTAGAGTGTCAACACCACCTTGAACTATTCGCAGAATGGATTGTTTAAATTTCTACTCTAGAAAAGCTGAGAGAATATTTAAATTCTGTTTAGTATACAAAAGGCAATCTTTCCCAAACCTATTGTTAGCGTCAGCATATTTAGAGCAAATCAGCAGTTTAACCTTTCCTGGAAGATGATGAATGACCAAGAGCTTGTACGTGGGTGAAGTAGTGCAGGTAGAGCGAAGAAAAAACGCAGCCTAACCAGAACAATTTTTAAATTTATGGAATGTTCGGATCTTTCACATACACATGAAAGAGGAAAATTTCACATAATAAATTAATTGTTATGTTAAAATAATTAGTAGTAGTTATATCAAAATGTATCACAATGTACAATAATGGGAAATGTTTCACAGAAGGAGATTCAAATGTATTAAGTAAAAATTACTTTTTTGAAAAACTAACTATTTTTCTTTTAGGGATTTTAAGATGAGTTTATACTTCGTTTAGCCATGCATGGGATTCATTATCAACAATAGTTACAAAAAATATAAATATATTTTCAATTATGCATGGAAATAGTTATAAATGTTTTTAAAAAGTAGACCTACGCTCAGTTTTAGAAATAAATATACTATTTTGGAAAAAATATTATTATTAAGCATATATTCTTAAAATAGATATAACTAGTGCAGTTTTATGAAGATGAATGTAATGATCTTTTGCAGTAAAGTTGTCTTCATCAATAATGGAATTACAGTATTGCCTTGAACAGTGATTTATGTGAATAGGAATGCAACAGTGTAAACTATTGTTATGTTTGCAGTAAGGAGAAATGGAAGCAAGATATGTTAAAACTGATAACGGAAATGTCGAACCGAGTTCTGTAATCGCAAGTAGTCACTGAAAACAAACAAGCAGCAAAACTGCAACTACTGTTGTCAGCAAAACTGCCACGCACAACACAACCGCGCCTGAATTCTGGGCGGCCAAAGATAAACAAGTTCTTAATTGGCTGGTTACGATAAGAATGAGTCAGCTTGCAGCTGTGAGGTTAAGGACAAGGGGGGAGGGGTATATTACAGACATCGTCTTCCAGAGGCTCTGACCAATTGCAGAACAAAAAAATAAACTAAAATAGTTTTTACCAAATTATGTACCGACTTTTTGGCGTTATTTGGATAAAAAAAGCAAAGTGATTGGTTTTATAAAACGATAACAAGGAGTATAATGATCCGAAAGAACATAGCAAAGCTTTCAACGAGTAAACTTTCCCCCCCCGGATTAGTACCATTTACCATTTAACTTTGCTGCCTTTCGATCTTTTGATCCCAAAAATCAATATAATTCTTCCTTAGATTAAGAGGAACCTATTTACTTAGTTTCAAGTCTGTAGGGAGTTATCACACAGACGAACAGACGAGGATACTTTTTTAAGAAGGATCTGTTCGGGTACTGTTGACACGTTGTATATAAAAGTAGAACATAGCAAAGCTTTCAACGAGTAAACTTCCCCCCCCCCCCCCCGGATTAGTACCATTTACCATTTAACTTTGCTGCCTTTCGATATTTTTGACCCCAAAATCAATATAATTCTTCCTTAGATTAAGAGGAACCTATGTACTTAGTTTCAAGTCTGTAGGTAGTTATCACACAGACGAACAGACGAGGATACTTTTTAAGAAGGATCTGTTCGGGTACTGTTGACACGTTGTATATAAAAGTAGAACATAGCAAAGCTTTCAACGAGTAAACTTCCCCCTCCCCCCCCGGATTAGTACCATTTACCATTTAACTTTGCTGCCTTTCGATATTTTGACCCCAAAATCAATATAATTCTTCCTTAGATTAAGAGGAACCTATGTACTTAGTTTCAAATCTGTAGGTAGTTATCACACAGACGAACAGACGAGGATACTTTTTTAAGAAGGATCTGTTCGGGTACTGTTGACACGTTGTATATAAAAGTAGAACATAGCAAAGCTTTCAACGAGTAAACTTCCCCCTCCCCCCCCCGGATTAGTACCATTTACCATTTAACTTTGCTGCCTTTCGATATTTTGACCCCAAAATCAATATAATTCTTCCTTAGATTAAGAGGAACCTATGTACTTAGTTTCAAGTCTGTAGATAGTTATCACACAGACGAACAGACGAGGATACTTTTTTAAGAAGGATCTGTTCGGGTCCTGTTGTTGACACGTTGTATATAAAGGTAATGCTAAACAACCAAGCAATGTTTAAAAAATCTAAAGTACAAAATAATATTTTAGGTTTCTCGTGTTTTATCACCAACACGCTTTATTCATAATTAAAAAAACCAAATTTAACTTTGTAGACATATTTTAAAAAGTCTGCCATATCCAATTTATAGAATTACAAAGGTCATTTTGTGAGTGCGTTCTTTAGAACTCAAAGAAACATCCTTAACCCCATTGTTTAACAAATATCAATGACAAGCAAGTGTGTACATAGCTAAAATGTTCTAATCTTCTTTAAAGTAAGATAAATATTCAACCCTTTTTAAGCCAACGAATTTGGGTTACTTAAAATTTAAGAAATTAAATTTACCCTCACAATTTGTAATAATAATCACATTGAACACACATAGATAACACATTTTATTTATGAAACATGTTTAATCACTGGGCGAGATAAATTGGGCGCGGACACAGTCTAAAAACTCAGTTGTAGGTAAAAACAATAAACTATCGGCAACATAATATTCTCAATCTAAAATCTTCTTCGCATGTATCTAGATAAGAATACATATTCAACTTTACATTTTTTGTATAATCTGTTTAGCCAATTATTAGAACTTATATTTGGTTGTATAACAAAACTTACTAAATTAGTTAACCATTTAGCTACAATTAATACGTACGTACATTGATTCTCAAGTCTCATAGGCAATATGAAAAATGTACAATTTTATATAACCTATTTATGATTATGCATTTAAAAGAGCTGTTATTGGTTTACTAGACAAAATTCGTTATATCAGTTGACCATTTTCTATAAATGGGTACATTTATTGTCATATAGAGATTTATTCTCGTGACATAAAGAACAGTGAATCACTTGTATGTTGCTTTATATATCTTCTACTTTTATATCCTAGGGGTTCTCTTTAATTTGTGAACACTCCTACTAAAATTTAATGTTGTGTTTATATAAACACTGTGATGTTTAAGAACATTATATATACAGAATTAATTTATAATTTTAAAAGTAAAATGCATATAGTTAATTGTGCTTTTAAGTCCAATTTATTAATTTACACAAAACTTACAATTAGTTGTAGCTGTTAAACAAATTCCATTGTTTATTTTATTTATGAAACTTTTATAAATGGAATCTAAATGAGTTTTTTGAAAAGGAAAGTTTTTCTAAAAGATTGAATCAATATACAAATATGAAGAGATGGTCAATAAATATTGTAAAAGAGAAAAACGTAATCGATCAAATAAGTAAGCTCTAGTCAGAGTGAAAATTAACTGATATATATATATATAGTTATATATATATATAGTTATATATCGCACTCAATATATACTTTTCAACAGGACTAATATAGTTTAGTTGTTTCTGAACATATATTTTTGTTTAAATGTAATTCAAAACAATCCTGAGGTAATTGATAGTCACTAACACATTCCCATGCCTTGATTCACTTTAGATTTAAGTCTAACGATAGGGCCGTGAAGTTGGTGAGTGAGACTTTTTTTATAAGTATCTCTGGAATTTCTCGAATTTATCCCCGATATTTTGTGATATTTTATTGAATAACTTCAACGATTTCAGAAACAACTAAACTATATTAGGCCTGTGTCGAAAATTAAGGGTAAAATGAGACTAAAGTAGAAGTCCTTAGCTTTTCAGTTAACACATTTATGATGTAATAAATAATGGCATTTCACTGTAGTTTATTAAAATCCCAATAAAACAAAAATTAAGACAAAGATAAGCTTATGCACACAACTCTTATGCACTTGTAAAGTGTAACTGACTGACAGATGACTAACAACAAACATACACTATCACATGTTTAAATCTGTATACATGATTATACTTATTTTTCTTGATTTTGAAATGTGATTAGTAAACACATTTTACTATCAGCTGATTAAGCCAAAGGCAGTTTTCAAGACCAGTGGGTCACAGCCTGGAGGGACTTTTGAAATAGGAATAGTCCTGTATGTTAAGCAGGGACCCTGAGATTGTCTATGTAAATTTCAGTACTGTTGGTCCAGTAACTTTTACGTGAGTAACACACAAAATCCCGCAGAGTCACCATTAAATTTGTATATAATAATAATATATATATATATTGAGATGTTAAATTATACTAGATAATTATTGTGAATATAATGTTAATTATAATGATATATTAATCTAGAAACGTTACACAGTGATATGGTTCGCCAAAACATAATCCATTTAGTACTAATTGAAACTAAGATATTAATTAATTACGTATTATAATTACAAATAATTTAGTTAATTGGTGGCGTTTTCTCATTATCTGGCCAATTTAGACTGAAATCATTACCCTTCTCTGATTCTTTGAAAGCCTTTAATGCCCAAGATAATGTTCCATAGAGTCGTATAAAATAATTCAAATAGAAAGAAAAAATGGCAAGAACAGTTATTTTGATAAATGAGGTGTTTTGGACTGTACATGCAAGTCTTAATAGAACAAAATGTTATTCTTCTGATAAAATAATATCCTTTTTCAATGAGAACCATCCCGGCAAACTCGTACAAAAGTCAAATGAACAAAATTATACAATTTGTGTTCTTTAGAAATCCGTCAAATCTATGATGTTTTAATAACTTCAGTTTCATTTTTAAATTATTCTTCCCATTTCGAGTTATAACCCAATAAAAACCTGTAAAAGTGAATTTTTCTCACAACAATTTACTTGCAGTTGACATACTCGTGTGTTTTTAAATAAAATGCTAGGTTAATTTTGAGTGCTAACCATGATAATGTATTATGACATAAAGTTAAAATTTAGTGGTTGTCTTATTTGTTAGCTATTATCAGACTCCTAGTTACAAAATAACCAATCTATAAAAAATTACATAAATTATTAAAATTGTATACAAATTTAATTATAGAGTTTAAGCCAACTTTCATAGTACATAATTTTAGTACTAAAACAACTCCGAGTATTCAACATTTTCAATCATTCCTTTATATTGAGATTCGATTAGTAAGGATTTTGCTTTTCCTGCCATTTTTCCCTGCCAAAAAATATAAGTTCATCCCGTATGAATGTTATTTAAATAAACGTTAAACAGTTAATAAGGGAGGGAGAGACATATTGTAACATTAACTGTTATTATCGTACCAAATTTCAAAACTGAAGTAAATTCTCGTAACTGCCAATTACAATGTAACGGCTTTTCAAATATTTTTTTCAATAAATGTTTAAATTCCAAGCTAAACAAAGTTGGAACATTACCTTTACGCCACCTTCCAGTGTTTACGAGGTGTGGTAAACTGAACAATGACAGATACCGGTAGTATTCACAGCCCGGTACCCGGTGTAGCGAGAGAGTAGTTCACACAGTGGAGTATACCGGTAGACTGATGCTGGTGCCACAGCTCCCAGCTGCCACTGGGCAAGGTCAGCAGCAGCAGCCGTTCGACAACCGTCTGTCTGAACTCCAGACTACTTTCTCCCAGAGTCCCACGCCTTTAGTGCGAAAACCGAGCATTTAGCGAACTTTTGCTCAAAAAAATTTTAACTACTGACAACGTAAAAGTATCAGTAATTTTTTATAACGTACATAGCAAGAAGTCATGTCTTAAATTTACCAAACATACATTATTAGGAGATAGTTTTAACAACAATACGGATAACTATAAGGACAAAGCTTTTACATTGCACTTATATTATGTAATAGCTATGTATTAACAATTGCTTCATGTATTAACAAGTAGCTTATGTAATATTGTTTTGGTTCCTTTTAACAGTAACGGTTTCTCCTCCTTGTGTATTCACTGTAAATGGCTGCATTTGTTTCCATGAAAAATGAAACACAAATTTCAACAACAGGTTCATTTGCTTATATACTGTCTTGTTAGCGAATTCCCTGATCAAACTATAAAGGCATATCATTGGAACTCAATATCGTATTTAAGAATAAGCGGTTTTTTCAAAAGCATAGTTTGTATATTTATACAATATACAGTACAGTACTCTATACGACACACATACACACACACACACACACACACACACACACACACACATACTTTTTATTAAATTTGTATAATTATAATAGCCCAATTTTGATTTCAATAAACACTGAATCACAATAAGTACTTGCTCCGCCGCACTCGAACCCGGATCTCTCACTTGCCAAAACGAGTGCGCTACCATTTCACCACAGAGCCCTTATTTTTTACGATTCAGTTATTTAGTATTTGGCCGTTTCTTTCACATATGTAACCAAACATAAATAACCAAACTAACATATCATCGGAAGACCAAATACCAGTCAAATGACTTTGATTTACATTTTATTATATATGTGTGTTTGTGTGTACACACTGTATGTGTATTTATGCATACGATATTGCATCAAAAATACCTGAAATGTAAAATCCAGTACTTGTATATAGTTTATAATTTTTATATGAAGTATATTTATTTAGAGGAATTGTAGACGTAAATTAAGAGGTTGTATTGGGAAAATGAGTTCTCAAAAGGTGGGGGCAACAGTTAACTTTAAATTACGCCTACGAAATAATAACGGACAAAAATAGTGAAAGGTAACATACAATGGGAAAGCTACTGTAAAAATAATGTGTTAAGCAACAATGGTACAAATAATGTGTTAAGTGATACTGAGTTAATTTCCTTTGATCTAAATGTAACAGGACAGTAAGATCACTTATCGAAATATAATAAATTGAAGGCTTATTAAAAATACAGCTTAGAGGTTACTGCTTAGTCAGTAGTCAATGTACATATTTCACTACAACACCCAACAGAATTCTAACACAAAAAACTACAAATTGTGGCTTTTTAATAATGAATCTAAACTATATATAAATAGTATATACGTCATAATGGGAAGGTTTTATTTACAGTTATTTTTATGAAACCAAAACGGTCGAGAGATATTTTATACACTTGGTGTGGTTTGTGCGATTTTCAACGAAACGTTAAATGGTTAAGGAATCAGTTTCAGTTGTATTTAGATTAAACAGATTTAAACCTACATTTATAATTAAGAATAATGATTTAACTAGATAAAAAAAATTAAAAATTTCAAACAAATGTATTGTATTTCTGAAGATATTTGTGAATAAAATCAGCATGCCGAATTTTCATAAAAAATAGATAGTCTCTATGTCAAAATCTCGTTTTCAATTGTAACTCTTTAAAAATAAATATTCAACATATTATAGCTTTTGAACAGGAATGTTAAGAGATGTGTGTTTTGTGCAATTTTGTAAAGCATATCCATAAATAATACTAAAATCTTTCGAAGTCATGAAAACAGTTATTTTAGAAAAATTAAGTTCAAAACACGTGGTAAAGTGTATTGTACTACTGAGAACAAATTAAAAACATATATTACCCAGTAGTTTGAACGTTGGTACTCTTCACTCTACATCTCTCTTGACTACATTACTTACTTCTTAACATGTAACAGGTTTTTGCTCGAATTTGGGAAACGAGATCCTCTGCTAAGTAGCCTATATTATAAACGGCTAGTCTACATAAGATTTTCGAATTATTGATCCTGAGGAATAATTATTGTTGCTGTTTATTACGGATAAATTTTAGTGGAGTTGGTAATACAGTAAGTTTCATTTACGAGTGGGTATAAAAACACCCAAAATGGTATATCGGATCTTCTTTTTTCTAATTTAGAACAATAGTCGATGAAACTGCATTTAATCTTATAGGTCTTCTTCGCAGCTCGCAGAGTGACAGGATTTTGAAAATAGAATAGGGTGGGAGATTGGGGTAGCCTACTTCCGTAGTAAAACCATGACGAGGAGTCCTTGGCCTTATCTCGACATACCATCTTGGAAGAATAGAGGCTTTCTCTGTTTCAGTGTCCACGTCAAAGCGTGTAGAGGACGGTTCTCCCTGACGCTTAAGCTTGCACAAAAACTTGTACACAAGTGAGTCCCATCTGCTCCATCTATCACCCACCACAGTAACCTAGACACATCAATTTGATTTAGGGACGGAACAGGTTCAAATCCTTCTGTGACCGAAACACTTTTTGTCAGTACCGACCAACTATTTTTTTCCTTTCTCGCTTCCTTATTATGTTTAATAAAAATATTAGTACAGGCCTGAAGCCCGTGAGGACGGGCAATACAACACTAAAAGGGGTAAGACTTTCTCTTCTTTTTTTAAGAAAAAATGCTATTTGTAAAATATTAAAAATTCTACAGAAAAATTATTGTTTAGTTGATAAAACATAAATTTGGTATAAAATCATCTGTTTGTATGCAGATCATTGAAAATAGTTAGTCATAATTTAAAATATACAAACGTAATATATGGAGAACTCGCAATGAAGTTTCTTCAGTCATTGAAGATAGATTGTCACAATACATTAAATGATTGTCAATTGGTTGTTGACATTCTCCAAGAATTGACCTTCTAATGCCAAATATCAGCTACCAAGAGTAAATAGCACACTACAATCGCGTGACTCAATATTTACAGACTTCTTCAGCATCCAATCTGTAGCACTTAGACACATTTGAAGACAGTTATAATTACTGTTAAATGTTTAAAACACAATATCCCTAAAAATCGTTCGGTGAATAAAATTCAGAAGGTAGTATTGTAAAAACTTATCTTATTTCTTAGGCTGACATGTAATAACCAACGAATTCTCCCCACTTCCAAATATTGTTAAAACAATTAAAATATTTGTTTGAAGTTTGTTTTTTTGACGATGGAAGGATTGTGAAGGAAACATGTTTTTTTCTGGACATTTACAATCGTTCAGTGGTACAAAAATATCAGTATTTATGTTACGAGATGTGTAATCTAATCTCTCACTCAGTGATTAACTAACAAAGCACATAAATACAAATCTAGGGTAAAATAAATAAATCATACCGGAGCGTTGTGACACGCATAAGTCAGGAATCACAACAACCAAGTTGTGTGTCACTAATTTCAAGACATGCACTTAATAAAAACAAAACATTAATTATTAAAACTTAAATACAGAATACAGGTCACAATAGGTCTGCACTTACCGACCAATCACACAAAACTGACCAGGGGTCAATAGTAAATGGCGATCATCACGGCAGAAACAAAATATCAGCAAAAATGAGAAATGGAAATGGGTATTTTTTTATTATTGGATAATACTAGATTAACCATAATGTGACTCCACAGTGGTTCATTACAATACTCTAATTGTTTGATAATTTGGGTTTCCTTGTTAGTTATTTTTTCAGAATTGGGAATCATCAGAATTCCGACTGATAGTTGTCTGATCGGTTGGTCTGTCCGAGTTACTGATTTTTTGTATCACTGAACGATGGCAAATGTCCGGAAATCCTATTTCCCTCGCAATTAAGCTCTTGCAGTATTTCGGCTTTGCTGGGAAAGAGCCCTCTTAGATCACAGATGTAGACAGGAACTGCCAATAATATGAGTTCGCCTGTACAGTAGTAGCTGTGTTGTGATTGGCTGAAATGTAACCAATATGATAAACAATAAGCATTATGGCTTCTTTATCAACGGCTGCCAAAAGTTTCTGTGAAATTTATGTTCTCTTTTGTTTATTTCTGGGAGTACCCGTAATCATTCTTGGAATTTGAATTCTCCAATTGAAACTGAGCCGCAACTAAACAGAACTCCATAGACTCCAGGCATACACATTGGAATCGTGTTGTCCTTATTGGTCTCAAGCGTATTAAATGTATCAGGTTGAACGCGTTTTTATGTCTTTTTTTATACCTTATCAATTTTGTCAATGTTGCCTTACAAAGGAAGAAATACCAGTTTTAACCCTTGCAATTTTCATTTGGATATCATTTTGGCATGTCCTGACACCTAATCTGAGTTAGAATGTCTAATATAAATCTGATATACCTTCTCCAGTTAGGTACTGATGGTGAAGTCTAGATTGAGTGGATATGTGTTACTGGCATTGTCGGTTTAACATCTTCTGGCTGAAGATGTCTATCCATAGCAAGTTTGACATATTTATAAACTAATTTTGAGGTATAACCTTTTTACTAGCACAATAATTGTTCAATGACAACCAGGGCATTTCTACGGTTTTATATAATTAGAACCATCGGAATTACAATTTTCCCTATACTAGTCATGAGCTGGAATCAAATTTCCATTCCATCACTATGGTAGGTGTTTTTGGCTCCAAGAGGTACAATGTCTTTATGGAGACTATTTATACTACGAAAATAACTTCAATCATTTATTAGACAGTTTAGGATGAAGAAATGCGTTTTATATATATATATGATAAAGTCGTATTAAATGACATGTGTACTACGCAGAACCCTTCGTATTTACAATTTAGTAAAATAGTTGCTGTGTCAAGTCAGATTAAAATAAACTAAACGAAACGAACTTAATTATTGTGACTCATTCACACGTGACCAATTCCGCCATTTCCCGTGTTAAGGGTGCTGACATTTTGCATGCAGAGAACTCATATACCTTAAAATAACTTTGTTCCTAAAAGATGTATTTTTGTTCCGATTTTTTATTTATTTTTTAACATGCTAAATGTATCGCTTGTATCTGTTTTATTATAATTGATAGTTTTTAAAATAAAGAAATTTAAACTATGTGTTATAATTTAGCGTTAATATTATTTAATACACTGTATACATATTTAACTTAAGAAGGTTTCGGAGAATTTTGAAATAATGTAATTAATTAGGATTTTTATCTTATTTATATGCAAGGTTTGGTATCTGTAGCTTTACTAGTTCAATATATAATACTTCTTTTATGCAATATACAAAACGGCGGCTAGTTAGATAAATGAAACATTTCTATTTCTATATTAATAGGACGTTTTTTCCAAATTATGAATACTATCAGCTACCGAAGTTTGTTATACACTTTTCTGAACACCCTATACGCATATAATAGTAACATAACTTTACGTTATTTTACATGATTAAATCTAAAATACTAAGATCTTCTATAAATGTATAATTACAAACACTAACTTAATACCACAGATGATATAGAATTGTCACAGTGATATCGAGTCTTCATTCCATCAAACCTGAGTCTTTAAGAGACTGTAATAAATTCAGTAACTGTGATAGAAATGTTTGGTTGTTACACTAGCAAACGTACATGTAGCTACTAAATAATCGGTTACTAAAAGCTGTATATCTAACACAAATAACCATGGTGTAATACCATTAGTACAAATTAAACATTTACATACGTTGTGATAAAGGAACAGCCAATTTAAAATGTTATATGTAAATATTTAAGGAAAGTTTGGTAAAGAAATTACACATTTTGAGCAAAGCTGCAAAAAGTTAACAATTACTAGACTGATTAAATAATAGTGAAAATACTAAAAAAAATTATTTCAGAAATTCCTCTAATATAACAACATTTTAGTTTCAATTCTTTTTTTTAATTTCGAGACTATTAATTTATGAAAATGTATATTTTTTGAGGTTTAAAAAGTAACAAATAAAATGCCATTATGTTACAAAAAGCGTAAAATGAAAATGAAATAGGTATAAGAGTTTTGTGAAAAATTATCAACACAAAAAAATCTATAAAGAAACAAAGTTTTTTTTATCGGCTGAATAAAAAAATGTTATTTTATCGGTATTAATAAAAACCTATATATTGTTGATACGTTTATAAATACGAGTATCATGTAAAAGTGCGAGAAATCTAGGGATAATTTTCGTTAATTACGAAGACGAAATAAAACAATTACAGTGTATTAAAATAGACAGTAGGATTTCCGGATTTAACGATATACTTTATTTGATTATATCTACAGCTGGCCTAAACGAAATGCAACTATGGCGACGTCATATCGTAGTGTTGCAGTTTGCATAAAGCACTGTCAGATCGTCTATGCACATATGCAGTATCTATGCAGTTTCCAAGAATATTTCTAAGTTTTCTATAAAAGAATGTGTGAAAGGCAGAGAAGCCATTTTTCCAGCAAACGTACTATAACATAATAATCATTTAATTTTTTGAAAAGTATCAAATAAATTTTTTAAGTGTAAATTAAACATATTTTGACCATTGTATGACGTCACGATCCTCTTGCATATAGCGGAGTTTTATAGTGTTTGAAGTGACAGGCAATGGGTTACGGGTTTTATCCATTAGGCTAAGCCATAAAACATTAATTGTCGATTCTTTGCCGTAATCGTGAATGTGAGTTTGGGAGCCGTAACTCAAGATGTTGGAATTAAGATGAAGACAATCGGGTTGAATCTTTTCGTTTTGCTAACAATCTTCTTTGCTGAATCGAGGGGGTTTGCAGACAACTTTGGATCTAATGGAGCGAGCTGTGGTGGTTAGATTACAGCTCCTATTACTACATTCACCTCAGACAGGTAGTCTGCGACTGGGGCATTACCTCGGCGTGGGCTTCAAGGTCAGGTGGAGTCGAAATGGTGTGTGGGATATTCATTTCTTCTTGGCCGGATAATGATGGTTATTTGCAACCTGGCAACGTTTGACAATTTAACGCTAATTCTCCTTTCTCGCCTTTATCTTAGTTTTGTGCTTGGAGTAGTTACTGACAACTGAAGAAATATGAGAACTGAGTTCGTTGATTAATCCATTCATGCTTTTGGTTGGAAATGGTTGTGTCTGCTCAGAAATATTACTATTGACATCTCCTTGCTACTGTGGTTGACGATGATGGAATATGCTCCTCTCTCTGGCTCTCTTTATTTAAAAGAAATATAAAGCTATTCTAAAACTACCATAACCTAAATGGTTGTGTGGGATATTCATTTCTGTCTTGACCTCAGATGATGGTCAAATGATGGTTTTTTTCTTGATAAATAATGGTTTTTTTCTTGATAAATGATGGTTATTTGAAACCTCGCAACGCTTGACAATTGAGCGCTAATTCTCCTTTTCTGCCATTATCTTAGTTTTGTGCTAGGAGTAGTTACTGACAACTAAAAAAATATGAGTTCGTTGATTAATGCATTCATGCTTCTGGTTTGAGATGATTGTCTTCTCAAAAATATTATTATTAACATGTCCTTGCTACAGTGGTTGGAATATGCTCCACTCTCTAGCTCTATTTCTTTACAAAATACGAAGCTATCCAATAACTATTATAACCGAAATAGTTGTGTGGGATATTCATATCCGTCTTGATCCCAATGATGGTTTTCTTTCTTGTAAAATGATGGTTATTTGAAACCTCGCAACGCTTGACAATTCAGCGCTAATTCTCCTTTTCTGCCATTATCTTAGTTTTGTGCTTGGAGTAGTTACTGACAACTAAAAAAAATATGAGTTCGTTGATTAATGCATTCATGCTTCTGGTTTGAGATGATTGTCTTCTCAAAAATATTATTATTAACATGTCCTTGCTACAGTGGTTGGAATATGCTCCACTCTCTAGCTCTATTTCTTTACAAAATACGAAGCTATCCAATAACTATTATAACCGAAATAGTTGTGTGGGATATTCATATCCGTCTTGATCCCAATGATGGTTTTCTTTCTTGTAAAATGATGGTTATTTGAAACCTCGCAACGCTTGACAATTCAGCGCTAATTCTCCTTTTCTGCCATTATCTTAGTTTTGTGCTTGGAGTAGTTACTGACAACTAAAAAAATATGAGTTCGTTGATTAATGCATTCATGCTTCTGGTTGGAGATGGTTGTCTTCTCAAAAATATTATTATTAACATATCCTTGCCACAGTGGTTGGAATATGCTCCACTCTCTTTCTTTACAAAATATGGAGCTATTCAATAACTATTATTAGTACCGAAATGGTTGTGTGAAATATTCATATCTGTCTTGATCCCAATGATGGTTTTCTTTCTTGTAAAATTATGGTTATTTGAAGCCTCTGCAACGCTTGACAATTTTGCAGCAATATTCCCTCTTCACCTATATCCCAGTGTTTGGAAGTGTTTGGAGTACTTATATTATGAGAACTGGGTTCGTTTATTATTCTGCTCATGATTTTGGTAGGAGATGGCTGCGTCTTAAATAAATGCCTATGGCATTTCCTTACTACAGTGCTTGAAGGTGGACTTTGTTTTTCTCTCTGGCTCTCTTTATTTTAATAATTATAAAATGAATCGGAATCTACTATAACCGAAATGGTTGTGTAGGATATTAATTTCTGTCTTGACAAAATAATGAAGGTTGTTTTAAGCATCTGCAACGGTTGACAATTTTGCGCTGTTTTCCCCTCCTCGCCTATACCTTAGTATTGAGCTTGGAGTAGTTATGTTATGAGATCTGAGTTCGTTGATTATTCTGTTCATGCTTCTGGCCGGGACGGCTGCGTCTCGTATGCTCATAAATTTGGCTATTGGCATTTCCTCAGAATATTAAGCTAAAGACAATATAGCAAATAGTGAGTGAGTTGTGAAACAACCGCAAAGTGAGTTATCCTTGCTGGATCATTCAGAACAAAGGTTCCGCCAATACTCTTTCATCAAGTGCATTTGCTTGAGATAATTAAACGTTGCTAAAAAGAATACTGACCATTATAGGTCAGGATCAACAAACTCACTTTTGAGTAATATAAAAAAAAAATGCCTTAAACAATTCAAAATATTATTTAAATTTAAATGATATATTCAGTTTAGAGCCATTTCTAAAAGACAATATTTAAACAGGATCCTTCGAATGAGTTCTCTGATGATGTACTGAATGCCTTAAATGGTACATGATCGATCGTACCATGGAAAATGATATCCCTATTATCCTTCCTACGCTGTAGACGGATATATCAGAATGGCAGTTTTTTTGACCAAAACGCCAAATACAGTTATATGCGATATTATAGATTATGTCTATAAGTGCTCTCCGTACTTATAGCGGTTGCGAAAGAAGTATTTATAAACGATCTTCATTTCAGCGGCAAGGGACGGGAGCGCTGTTTTCACTTATTTGTCTAAAGGCCGGTCCACACGCTCCGTTTTGCACAACGTTTTGTCTGCGCAGTCTTAAGACGGAATGAAAAACGTTGCAATTTGCAGAGCGTCCACACGGCACAGGACATATCCGTATATTTTGCTCAGTTTTGTGTGAGATCGCCATGGAGGAGGTACTACTCTGGTCGATTTTCGCGATGTGTATTTGTTCAAAAAAAAAAAATTGGAACATCTCAGAAGTACCCGGCGTTCAAAGTGGTCGCGAATGTGGCTTCTAAAAAGGCAGCACTTTCCCATATCAAATTATTGCGGTGAATTACGTTGATGAACCTAATGATTGGCGGAACTACTTGCGAATGGAACATTGACACATATACTTATTTATTGGAATTGGTGGACACCGCATATCAACAAAGAAAATACTTGTATGAGAACAGCAATATCAGCACATGAAAGGCTAACAGCAACTTTAAGATTTTTTTGGCAACTGGTAGACAGTTACAAAGACCTGGAATTCACAGCAATTATATCGAAACAAGCGTTAAGTGAAATCACTCACTCCGAAACATGTGAAGCTATCTACAAGGTGCTGAAGAATGAAATACTTGAAGGTAAGTAAAAATTTATTTAATTATTTATTTAATTTTTTATTTTATTATTAAGGCATTGCTAATTACAATCATAACAATATTGATAATATCATAATGCTATTGTCTACAAAAGATTTATATGAAACCTTAAAAGTAACATTAGTGTTTTCACAAAAGTTAGGCTAAGCTGAACGAAAATGCACGCTAGTACTTCAGTTTTTTGTTGAAATGTTGACATGTAGTTTGCAGCGGAAGAGTGGGCAAGGCCTTGACTGGCGAGTGTGTCTGTTGATCTTGTTCACCTTCCTGTGGGATGATGCGTGAAAACTGTCGGAGTTTTGCCCAATTGTTTCATACTCCTGAGGGTGTGTAAGTTGTTCTGGGACGTAGTTACGTGGCATAGGCTGCGAGAAGGAGTGGTATTGGTCCAACATGTGAGAAGAATGAGTATTTGGCATTCTCAAATGTTGGGGCATATTCTGTTGATGCCAATTCGTTAAATTCGTTAAATTAAAATCATCTTGACGCTGGCTAGCCATATTAACAATTTGAAAATTTCTCGTAAGCGTACCCAACTCCGCTTCGAATAAAAAACGTCGGAAAATTAGTTTCTGAGTCGATATTGTTTTATGAAGTAGAGACGTCTCTGAGTTTATTAGCCACATGTTTTCCAAATACCTGAAAAGCATCCTCTGCCTGTAGCGACTCGAGTTTCTTTCCTACCAACTTCATAACATCAGTTGTGTCATCATCATTTGTAGCTGCCTTTCTCTTACGAGTTGAAGAGTGCGAATCTTGAAGTAGTTGAAGTTGATGCTCCGGAAAGAGGAGTAGCAACCGCTTCACTGCGTCCACCGTCAGCAGCAGTTTCATACCCATCTTCTTCTACCTGGAAATAATAAACAATTATCGATCTCAGTAATTTTAATTATTATTATTTTTTTAAGTTACAATAAATTTTAATTATTTTTATTTGCTTTCAAGATTACTTTATTCCTTTTTTCAGTTTCCCAAGACTGAAGAGGAGTGGCTGGAAGTTGCAGCTGAGTTCGAAAAAATGTGGCAGTTCCCTCATTGTTTGGGGTCAATTGACGGAAAACATATTAGGATTGTGCCACCTAAAGGAAGTGGGTCCTATTATTTCAATTTATAACAAAACCCACAGTGTTGTTCTTATGGCAATAGCCAATGCCAATTGCGAATTTTTGTATTGTGATGTAGGCACAAACGGTAGGATCTCCGATGGAGGAGTATTGAATAACACTAAATTCTATGAAAAGCTCGTTAACAACGATTTGAGAATTCCAAAAACCCTGGTGCATTGGAAATTCAGACAGAGTGTTAGGATATGTTTTTGTTGGTGATGAAGCATTTTGCTATGCGTCCAGAACTTATTAAACCATATCGACGAGAAACATTGACAAGGGAGCGAAGAATTTTTCAATTACCGCCTATCTAGGGCGAGGCGTGTTGTTGAAAAAAACACGTTTGGAATTTTGGCTTCAAGATTTCGAATTTTTCCACAGAAATATTAAATATTGCAACGTTGATATTGCGTGCTGCGTTTTACACAACTTTTTGCGCAGAAGGTCCCCCCAAAACTATACCCCTCCTGAAAGTATGGATCGGGAAAATATTTCTGAATGTACTCTTGAATTAGGTGAAAGATGTGACCCAGAATTATTACACGACCTGCAGCGTGGAACAAGAGGCCAGTTTTTGAACAATGCTATCGTGGTCAGAGATCAATTTAAAGAGTTATTTTAACAATGAGGGGTCTGTCCTTTGGCAAGATAAATTTATAACTTCAAATAATTAATGGTTTATTTAAGTAAATTTAAAAAGTGTTCATAGAGGAATTTTTTTTTAACTTTAAACAATTAATGGTGTATTTAAATAAATTAATAAAGTGATTATATAAAGGACTTTTTTTCTTACCTGTTCTGGTGGATCGTCAATTTGCGAGTCTTCATTTTTCCTCCATGGTATTCCCAGACTGCCTTGGTGTCTCCTGATCATTGAGGGAAATGTAACAAATCAAAATACCAGAGAGATGGCTTGTATATTTCGTCTTCTCCAGCCCCAGATCGAATCGATTTATTTATTTTAGCCAATTCTTTTCGGTACTCGCTTCTCAATGAATTTATTTTTTTCACAACTGTCTCCCGGTTTGCCGTTACATCAATTTCTCTAAATTTATTAGCTAAAATTTCATATGCCTCCGCCTTTCTTATCCCTGTCCACTGTATTCTTTTTGATTTTACACGCCAAACGCACGGGGAAACTTTCATACAGAGCAATAAAATCAGTTAAAAACTCCCTATAAACATTGCCGAAGGTCAGCCATTGTCGCCCAACGAATTGAAACTGAGTAGCAAATAACGGATCGGAAAAAACGGTGCTACCGTCCACATGCGCCGACTTGCCTGCGCAGTTCAAGGGAAATCTTAGCTCTCTGGCTCAGTTTTACTAAGACTGTACCGTCTTCCAAATGGATTCAAAACTGCACGGTTTTCCAGTCCACACGCAAAACGTTTTATCTGCCAACGTTTTGAACTGCGCAGAGACAAAACGTTGGGCAAAAACGGAGCGTGTGGAACGGCCCCGACCGCTTGCTCGTCAGTTTTTGCGTCTCGTCAGAGCCATAACCAAAGATATCCATGGCGTGTATTACCGCTTCCTCGGCTGTCACGGGCGCGTGCTTGCGCGTGCGTCTACTACGTATCTCTTTATAATTCTTCATAGTGTGGAAGTGTTGTGATTAGTTTAAAATATTTATCTCGTTTTATAGTAAAATAAATTACATTTTCACTTTAATACAATGATATTTAAATTTATTTGAAATTAACAGTTTTGTGAATAGTTATTTTTTATTTTTATCAATAAATACGCTAATTTTAAGTAAAATGCCCCGTTTTATACTTTATTGCTTTTACATTTTATAATTTAGTTGTAATAAAAATTAGCTTTGAAATTAAAGAAAGAAAGTTTTTACTTGTCTTGGCGCTATAGGAAAGGTAATGGATTTACTAATGTCGTGCGAAGGGTTAAAAAACTGTAACATTATATAATGTGATGGGGTGACCTTGGAATGCTTCGTGAGCTACGGGCAAATAGTTAACCTACGGGGAATCGGTGAATCGAGCTGGAAAAAGGTGTTGGCCGTAGTGCCGCAGGGCTCTAATTTGGGTCCATTACTGTTTTAATACTCGTATAATTATGCCAATGACCTCACGCCAACCGCTGGCACGACGGGGCAGTACGCGGGTAACCAACCTCATCATGCAGGGAAATTTGCATAAAGTTTTATTGGTAAACGAAATTAAAAGTTTTCGGTCTAATGAAATGGCTGAAAAAAATAATTAACAATTTTATCAATAGATTACTTTTATGACGATCAGAAAAAAGATGGAGATATTATCCTTTCATTTTACAGCCTAGTGCAAGTTAAGCTTGTGAAGTAGACAATGGAGCTCTTTTTGGGATATTAATAAATCACAAATTAAGCTGGCTTACATGAGTGCTCAGGTAACCTAGCTCAAAATTCTTCTCCTGCTCATTTTTAACGCCGTCACAATAATCGAGCCTTGCTTTCAAATAATTGAAAACAATTTAGTTGAATGTTTTAACTGTGGTAACTTATCTGTAGAAGTACTAGTAAGTTGCAAAAAATATTAAAAGTACGAAAGTTTGTTCTTATTTTCCAAAATAGAGTGTTCCATTAATAACGAGTGTTGAATTTTGTTATTAAAACGAATATTTGGGTGTTTCCAGACAATTGGCACACCCTGTGTATGTTATGTTCAACACTCAGTGTTAATACTTTTACCAAATTCAGTACTTTCAATAATGAAAGTGCTCTATTGAAGTGACTACTTCTTTTGGCGGACTATGGATGTATGTTTTGCACGGGGAAAATGTTCACTTTGCGTCACAGAACATCACGCATGTTTATGTTTTGAAAGTAGAATGACGCTTTACCGAAACGTAAACATACCGTTTATATAAACATCTGATCTGAACTAACAAAAGTTGACGTCAATAAAACATCTGTTAGGAGAGATTAAAAGGGAAATGTAAACCACAATAACATACAACATTGTATAAGATAAGGAAAATAACGAAACGCTTCTCAAATCTAGTAGTGTTTTATAATGATTTGTTTTCAATGAACTGTTCTTATTATACGTAAATGTTGTTCGAAATAATGTCGTATCATCTGGACGTATCTCTGCTTCTGCAGACTTTCCTTAGTTATGGCATTTTTCATATTAGGTTATTTAAGATCCAATTTTAAATCTGTCAAACTTATAACATTAATTCATACTCTGCTATTAATACCTATATAGTCTTTAACTCACTAAAAAACTTCTAACGCCAAACGATCGTTGCAAAAAGGCTAAAATACATTCTTAAATACTGGTTTGAATAAATCTACGTACTAATTTATTTATTAATAAATCCAACTTAAAATTAAACAGTACTTATTGATTAACTGCATCATTGAATAGCAGTATTTAAACTTACTGGATTCTAAATCAAATTTCAGTACGGTTAATATTAATTACTATTCCAGTTCACTACTAGTTTCGTCCTGACTGGATTTAAAAAAGGATTAAAAATAAATTGATTAGATCTTTTTTTAGCTAACAGTGCCGTAGTGTAATTTAATCCTGGAAGAAAATTAGTCTCTCTTTCGAATATAATTATAACCTTTACTCAATTACATTGGGCGTTACCCCACATTCACTTAAAACATAAATGACCTAGAAACATATTTGAATACAAATTTTGTACGTATGTAAAAAACGTCAAAACCATTAATTTACTTTTTAAAAGATAAATTAAATTTAACGATGTCAAACGATAAAAACATAAGTACAAGATATTTATGGAACAACAAAAGATGCTGTGTTAACAATATATTTAGCAAGATTTTATTCAAGAACTATTATTTCTTATTTCAATAATTACAAACCCATAATTTTATTTTTAGAATTTAATGACAATGAAAATGAAGTAATTATTTCGGAAATACAAGATTTTAGTGAAAACGATACTGACCATATTATAGAAAGTAATATAAACGATAATAATCAAAATGTGTACACATTTATTACTTTTATATTTAGAAGGCAGTTATCATTGTACATATGAAATATATGTAATATATGAAATGTATAGATATTACAAAATTCGTATAAAGTTAATAGAAAATAGAAAATGTTTTTGATGTTAAAGAATTTAGTGTCTCATATTATTTTAAAATAAAAAAAATAAACATTTAATGATTAGGAAACGTACTTTTTAAGATATATATATATATATATATATATATATATATATATATATATATATATTAATATATGCCTATAAGCATATCATTTTAAAGGTCTTTACTATTAGAACAAATGCTGCAAACCGCACTTCATAAACATTATTCATTACAAAATGGCTGATCTCTTAATTCAGCCACCATTTTGTTTGTAATGGATAATGTTTATGAAGTACGGTTTGCGGCATTACTTTCTAACAGTAAAGACCTTTAAAATGACATGCTTATAGACATACCTTGCATTTACGATTTCCATTACATTTTCCACGAGTATAAACACTAGATAAGGACCGTATAACATGTGTGTAAAGTTGGCAGATTTTATCTGCTCTGGTGCAAAATGTATGAAGGTGTGTCCATACATGTTACACTACCTGTATACATTTGATGTCATGTAATATGTTACAAATGTATTGAAATCTGAAATTGAAATATAATAATAACAAGAAATATATAACAGCTGATAAATTATTTAAATATAATGAAGGGATGGCCAACAATTATTAATTAAAATTACTTCCTAATGAATGTATTGATATGTAATGTTAGACAGTTCCTCGGCTTCATTCAGTAACGCAAAGCAAGACAATAATATATTCTCCGTGGTACTTAATAATAAATAATGAAAATAAACCTTAAAGTCATTAAAATTAGCATTAAAAAGGCGAAAGTGTATAAAGATCTAAATGTAGTGAAATTCTGGGGTTTTCCTCATAAGAACAATGTTAAACCTCATGCACTTTAAAATGCTTGTTTTGGATTGTAGTACTGTACCGTTGTGTAAGATGTCTGGTTTTAAAGATCTTGCTGACTCGTATCCAATCGCTTTTTAGATTTTCTCTGTAAAGTTTATACTTTTTTAATGAAGTACAAAAAAGTTTGAGATTTTTTCTGGATAACCAGTAAAAATGTGTAAAAAACTAAAAAAAGCCTATGGATGTGTATTAATTATAATTATCTTTAAGACATTCCCCATAATGCGACGACTAAAAATAAATCGTAAACGTGCATTAAGACATTGTTCTTAAGGAACTAAAATACAGATGGCCGCCATTGTACACGTCTCTTGATTTAGAATTGTATAGCATTTATTACATTCAAAATTTAATATAATGCATAAGTAATTTTCAGGTTATACTACTGAATAAAGATAACTGATAAATTATTTAACATCATAATATGAAAATTACTTGGATGATTAATAAATCGAAAATTACATGACTGACATGATTGGATAGCGTGAAGATTCAATTAAATTTACTAGCCCAAATGATCGACTAATGAGGAAAAGAAGATAAGTATTGTTTTGCTATCTAAATTATGTTTGCGATACGGAAGGGTCAAAGTTTTTTTATTTCAAACATGGCTGCGATCAGTATAAATGAAATTAAATTTTGTTGGGGTTAATAAATGTCTATAAATTAATGTAGTTTAAATATCCGAACACTGATAAAAGAATTCAAGTGTTAAAGGTCCGTTAAAGTTTATCAGCACGTACATAAATTTGATTGGATAAAGTCTAGGATTTCCAAAACGGAGGTAAATAGAAATGAATAACATTACCTGACCATTGAAAAGTTTCTTAGTTCATATAATTAAGTTGAATTTATTGCTGTAATCAGGATTAAGTAATAAGATTAAGTTTTTAATGTATAAAATATTTAAAATATGATATTTAAATTTAAGATAATACCCAAGAGAAAATTGTGACATAATCGATGTTCCTCCTAGGCCATCGATGACTGCTGATTGTTGTTAGTGCTACCAGACGTGCAGCCGAAAGGATGTTGTTGATGTTGCTGAAGTCATTATTTACTTCGAAGATTTTATCATTTTAAGTCAAATTGAGAACTTAAGGAAACGTGAAAATAATGACATAATTAGTAATCCTTCCATCTCTATAACACTTTTTGCTGTGCATAAAAATGCATTGGACTTTTTCCCCAAACTTAATTGTAAATTAATCTTGTATCCCACAAAGTTTGCTCTAAACCTCATTATCCTCGAGAAACGCACAATCTGTCCCCCCCCCCCCCCCCCATCTTTACCCGTTTGCTAAACAATCCCGACACAATAGATCATGGGAAATTAAACCACATGTTACTAGGAGGGTATAGAAGAAATTGTCTGAAGGTTAGGTTTAGACTCTAATTTTACTAAACTATAATTTTAAGCTATTACAACTCACTATAAAGAAATATAAAAGCACAAACGAACAATGTTGTTTTACTCATTAACATTATCAATAATGTTTCTTATAACTTATTTTAAAATTCTGATGTTTTCTAGAAAAAAATCAATACACAATCAAAAATATGAAAGAGGTGTATTTATTTTTAATAATTTTACTGTTTTGCAAGCTTTTGGTCTGAATCCTGTCCTTAGTATAGAAACATTATAAGATAAAGTAAGGACGCTTGGCACTAGTGTTATTTAGTGAATAACAAAAAAATCAGAATAATCTTGAAAACTGGTATTATTAGTTAAAAGCTGGTATTTGGAACATTATGAGTACTAAAGACGTAGATAAAGTAATGTGCTGTGCTTGAAGTAGTGAAATAATGGTTTCAACACGATAGTGGTTCGTGGCAGTTGAACAGTAGTCCAGCTGAAGGTTGCTCAGCTGTTAGTTTAAACCCTAACAAATGGTTTGTTAATTAGTACAAATATCTGTACAAGCGAACTGACCTCGCATCCATAAATTAATTATTTCCTAAAGTAATGCAAACAGCTGAGCGAGTAACTTACTTACTGCGTGGTTAGTTACTGTTAGATCTTCAGCTAAATACAAAAATAATTAATTGTGTATTTAACCACAACGATCATTTCCATACACCTTCAGTGTAGTAAAATATGTTTTCAATTACTGGGTAAATCTTAAGATCAGCGACTACCGCTCAAATCGCCGTAATTTTTCGCATACTAACACAGGTTAACGTAATTTCACCGAAAAAAAATAGTCCCGATTATCGCCGTAGCCGTTTACTCCCCCCCCCAAAAAAAAAATTTGAAAAAATTAAAAAAAAACCTGACTGGCAGTGCATTTATTCGTTTTTTTTTTGGTCTTATTAGTTCGTAGGGCAGTAGTCCAGGTACTACTTCTAGTTTAAACTCGTCTTATCTTATCAGTGATAAACGCGCGTCGCTTATCTTAAGATTGGAGCGGTAGTCGCTGATCTTAAGATTTACCAATTACGGTAATCTGATCTCTAATAAATTTTATGCTCTTTGGTACGCAAAACACGTGCTAGTGTGAAAAATTTCCAATTTGGTCACGTATACCGAAACTTGGGTTTGTGAAAAGGACCAAACTTAAACTGGAAAGTTTATGAAGCTGTTTATTTCATCTTTAATGGCGAAATGTGAAGGGGTGTAAAGTCTAGCAGGCAAAGAAATTAAAAACAAAACGTTCAAAAAGAGACAACAGTAAACGGCCTTGGAAAACAGGATTCTTAAACATGAATACGAAGATCTTATGGCGCTAGAATACTGATGTTGTGTAGGCTTTATTTAATACTTACAGATAAGTTTTCCGAAAATTCCCGTTTACAAACACATTTGTCTAGGAACTCTCAAAGACATCAAACTATAAAAAAACGTTTTTATTGTGTCTATAAATCTCATTTTACACTCAGAGGAGTTTCTAAAGAATAAACACAACTTGTTTATAACATGAAAATTAAATAATAAGACTGCTTAGAATACAAGGACAAAATAATATTCCTTTAGTTTTTACTAAAACCTTGTGTTAAAATATAAACATCTATAATACAAAAATATCAATTGTTGTTCCACCTTATTACTTTTTTTAAGAAAAAGTGGTTTACTATAAGTTTACGTATTTAAAGTTACAAAGATATTGTATCTTATTGTATTGTATCTTACGACTCCCCTTAAATATACAGGGTATCCCAGAACTACTTACCAAACTTTGTAAGTATTATTTCTGGACCAAATGTAACCCAAAATATTATGTCAAAACTTTCTAAAACTCAATATTACTCGAACAACCACCATTTTGTTTGTTTTTTACTTAACTATTTTTAATTTAAGAATGGTTTGTTGTAATAGGGTGAAATTTGGTATACACTTAACTTAATGGCCTAGTTACATACATAACAATAATTTTTTACAAGCATTATTTTCAAAATGGCGGCTTCTTAAAATCTTTAAGAGTAGATGTCTTAAAAATTACAAATTATAAAAATGTCATGGTTGTTGCATTTTAGTTTCAAAATGTAATTAAATATCCAAAGATACCAAGATTAAGAAAATCGGTTGATAAATAAGAGAAATAATGAGCCTTCAAAAAGTCGAATACTAAACAATATCAGCTGTCGTTATGCGTTAGCACAGTTTGTGAGCCACAACAATCAGCTGTTTTAATTTTAGCTGCTCTATACGCTGAAATACGCTTATCAGCTGAAACTTAAATGGGCGACTGTTCGGGTAATTATTGAGTTTTCGAAAGTTTGAATATTACATTTTGGTTTGTCTTTGGTCCAGAATAATACCTGAGAAGGTTGGCAGAGGGTTCTGGGACACACTGTATAATAGTGTTTTCATTGTTACCAGAGTTTACACAATAAAAATGTTTATTAACATGTGTAATGTTTTCATAATCACTGTTTCCGTTATGAGTTATTATGCCGTATCGTAGCCAGGTAGTTCATTTCAGAGCGGGGGTAGGGTCCAATAAGCGGACCCGGTTTTTTATATCAAAATTGGCAAACGATATTACTTAATCATAACCATTGATATAGTCAATCGATACTGATTAATTATGTTTAACAATAACTTAAATAATCTATATGAACAGCTGTAAAACTTTCAAATAATACAATTAAGGTAATATTTTAAATTTCACATAAGTAACATTGTGTATTAAAAATGGCTGTCAATCTTAGGAAGCTTCACGAAATTGCTTTAAAAGACGATAAAACATGTTTTTAATGGCTTCAGAATGTTGGGTTAGTACCTAAGAATCCATTATGTGATATTTGTGGAAAGGTAACAAATGTAACTGTCAGAGGAGATAACATGGTCGTCTTCAGATGCAAAAAAGAAGGTAATGGTAAAGGTTATTTGTTACATCATTAAATTCACATTTGAATTTAAAACATATGATTGTTATTACTTTTATATCGATTGATAGTCTATGATTCGATATGCGAATATTAGGTATCGATGATTATATTCTTCGATATAAAAAACCGGGTCCGCTTATTGGACCCTACCCCAGAGCGGTAATTTTTAATCGAATATTACATGATAAATGGGTAAGTTAACCTATACTTAACGAACCTATTGTGATGAGGTTACAGGAAAACAGTTGTATGTAAATAACTATTAAAGTTCACAGCTTATTAAGGGGGTGTAATCAACTAACAGTTGGAATATCTTTTGTAGGAAAATTTTGCTTAGGAGCCCGGACACAATTTCTGAAGACAGGAAAATAGGCTACATTTTTATTTCCCACGTAAAATTGTAATAATTTAACACAGAATTTTTGAAACTTGTATAGTTTACTAACTGTTACCCGCATCTTCGCACACAAAATCGAAGTCGTTAAAATACGCAGTAAAAAGACTTATAATGAATATGAAGGAGTCTCATGAAATTTTTCAAACGTAAGTAGGCATAATTCAAATGTTCAAATTTATTTATTTATTTTATCTCCATTACATAACAGGTTCATTCAAATGAATGGAACAAATGAACATTCAATGAATGGAACAAGGACGGTACAACTTTAGTGTTAGAGAAAGCATTGGTACGTATACAAACCAAATAATGACAACAAGCCAATAAGATAGTAACAACAATATTAATAATATTTTTGAATAACAGCAGTAGATAATATAATAAATAAAAAACAAATACAGTTAAAAGTATCGTAGCTTAACCTGAATCTAACATCATGTTTTGCGTGTTTATGAGCATTACTGCTTCAAATTAATTATATTTCCAACGTCACAGCTGAGTCTGCCTATTTGCCCCGATCAAGAAAATCCAAATAGACAAGTTTCGGAAACCTACTTTGATCAAAAAGCGTTTCCATCTAGCCCTTATATGCTTCTGGTCTAAGATATTTCCAGTACCATAGTAGAGTTTGCCTTGTTGTCCCTACGAAGAAAAATGTGTACAACTAGAAGAATAATATGCTTCCGACTGAGAAGCCTATTACGGCCTAGGAGGAATACCTACCTATCTACTTCCGTTATAAAGGGAAAATCCGTATAGAGTACATGCAAAATTCCAAAATAATCGTTTATAAGGTCTTGCGTTATATAAGTCTTGTTGTTTTTAGGACTGTACTCTGGGAAAGAGTAGATCGTTGAGGCATGTTAGTTTTCATTTCTCTGTTTTTTCATAAACCATTTTTAAAATGCCATATCATATCGTCAAGGAAGCTCACCAATTCAGTGTACCTTGTGTAAAAACACTCACAGCTTTGTTCATTACAATTCGTTTTATAACAGTGTTTTAAATAGTATTTACAATGCATTACATGTTTTCAATTCGTCACTGGCGTCAAAGTTTAGATACTAACTTTTAATTTGCTATATAAGATTAAGCTGTGAAAGCAACCGTTTAAGTTTGGGATATGACATTTTTACAATTTATACATCAAAGATAACTGAAAAGAGTGAAACGTGTTTTATTTATAAAAAATACGTAATTTTCTTGAATTGCATTTAATTAAAAATGAAACGAATAATAAATGAACATATTATTGGTTAAAGCTATATCTTATGTGCATAATGTAAAAATTACAAACTTTTCTCTTTAACCTTTTTCATATGGATCTAAGTACAAAATTGCTTGAATTCCCTATTTTAATTGCTTGTACCTCTTCACGGAGTGATAAGTTTTTTTCTATACGTACATTTTCTCTCTACAGGAAAGTTATCTATTACGATAACACTATATTGTGATAATGAATTTAAGATAACAAAATATGTTCTACACCAAACATTTATTCCACTACCATTAACAGAGTAAAATTATTATGCATAACTTTATTAAATAAGCTATTTTATTTCATAAATAATTTTTATAAATTTGAAAAAATTACTTTTTAAAAGATCAAATTGTTATTGTTTATGTATTTTAACCTACGTGGTCGATCACACACGGAGTCTCTGTGAACAATATTACAAATGTTTAGTAGGCTACATTTCCGTTGTGTTAAAATTTTGCGTTTAATAAAGGTCATTTCTTAAAGGTCATGTGCTTTTCTTAAATTATTCGAATATATTTAGTACAATTTAAATACAAATCTTTAATTCTGACCATACAGTATTGGTTTCAAAATATTTCCAAATAACATTTGAAACTCTACAAAATACTTAGAAAAAATGATATTTTCTAAACCATTTAGATATAAATAGTGTTAACACTATGGGCTTTTAGCGAACGCCATGATTTTAACGGCTAATACATAGCTATTGTGAGACAACATTATGTAAGTGTAAACGGTCTGCAGGCTGTGAGTGTAAGCTAGTTTTGTATACTCGTACTTAGTTTTAAAAATAGGTAAACATTTCAAAAATACTACGAAATTGTAATATTTTGACAGATTTAAATAAAAACATGTGCTTTTATAAAGTGTAGGTAAGTTTTTGTTCACGGTCAAGAGTAGAATTAACTTTAAAATCGGTTGATGAGAATAACTGCTTGAGCAAGCAACGTGTTTGTTTAAAAAGCAAAACACTCTTATATCTTATAGCCTCGCGCGCACTACGACGGAACGGACGGAAACAACAGAACGGACGACGGAAAATTTTAAGATGGGGTGCGCGCATTGAACCGCCGCGCCACGCCAGACTCGTCTTGGGTGTTTTAATCAAGTTCTCAGTCTGTGTTAAAACATGTCAAAGATGCTTCAGTGCTTAGATGAAGAATTAATTAGTGTCTGCATTCGTAATAGAAGAAGAAGAGGCAGAGAGAAGACGAAGAAAAGCCAGGTTTTTGGGTACATAACATAAACACTAAAAGGTTAGCTTTGGGGGAGTTTCATACGTTATTCCCAGATTTGATAGAAGACGATGAAAAGTTTTTTCATCGTCACCGATTTCTTCCCAACAATTCTCTCTTCTATTGACGTTAAAATATTCAGGATGACGCATGTTGTAAAGCTCGGTGTAGTTTTGAACAAGAGAAATTAACTTGGAGACATCCATTTTGGCTCAGAAGATATAGCTGGAATAGAGAAAAATTTCCTTCCGTTCCGTCTGAGGAATGTGCGCTTACAACACCGGACGGGACGGACCCGACGTCGCCGACGGAGCCGACGCGCAAAATTTGTTCAAAAGTTCTTTTCCTCAGATAATCTGACTGACGTCCGACGCGTCTGACGCGTCTCTTCCGTCCCGTCCGTCCAAGTGCGCGCATCTCCATAACAATCAATACTATTCATATTTAAAAAATTCTGTCGTGTCCTTCCGTTCCGTCGTAGTGCGCGCGAGGCTTATATTGGAACTTCGGAAGCTCGTGAGGCAGAGCCCTATTATAGTCGAATGTATTTCTTCTAGAATGAATATTTCTTATAAAATGCTCTTCTAGAGTGTAGAAACTTGAATGGTTTAAGGACAGGTCTAAAACTAAAATTGGCACAGGCCTTAGAATTGTTTGAATGAGACAAGATGCAGGGATCTGGGGATTCCTATGGGTCCTTATCCCACTGTCTTTCAGGCAGAAGTCACAACCATTATGGAATGTGCTTGTGAGAACTTAGTCTGCGGTATAGAGGTAAGACGATTAGCATTTCCACAGATAGCCAGGCAGCATTGAGGACGTTGGACTCTTCTGTGTTCAGCTCCAAACATGTCTGGAATTGTTATCAAGTTGTTTCTTCCCTTACCAGAATCAACAATGTGACTGTTTGTAGGGTTCTTGGTCATGAGGGGATCTCTGGGAACGAAAGAGCTGATGTTCTGGCTAACTTGGGCCGTGACCAACATAACGGGGCCTCAACAGTTCTTCAGCATTCTAAGAGTGAATCTTTGAGTATGTCTCGAAGTATGTTCACGCTGAACGTGAGAGAAGGTGGAGACTACATCCGGGTTTGAGGATGAGCAGAATGGTCCTGCAGTCGTCTTCCCCCAGTGTGGCGTCTGACCTTCTCTCCTTAAGTAGATCGGTGTCTTCTCAAGTTGTGGATCTAATTACGGGACATGGTCACCTGAGGAACCATCTCCACAGAGTTGGCATTTTCCGGGAGGATAGCTCTGTAGAAAGTGTGACGGACAGGAGGAAATTGCTGAACATCTGCTCTTTGACTGTCCTGCAATAGCAAGGAAGCATTACTCCATCTCTGGTAGGCGTAAGCTCTTGAGCTTTAAGTGCATGGCGATACGCCACTCCTTAGAAGAAGAAGAAGAAGAAGAAATATTTAAATAGAATAATAGTTTCAGATACTCAAAACACTGTAAAAATCAAGAAATTATTTTAGAATCAAAATAGCTCGACGATATTTGAGGTGGTGTTGTCATGTTGTCGCTGCTGAAGAACTGTTTCCGCTATGACTTAGCTATGGCCACATACTGTGATTTATATGCAGTCTGAAAAAACAGATGAAAGAAATCAACCGTACGTATATTTGTTTATGGTAACATCCAATGTTGTTTGTTTTTTGCAAAAGATTTTAAGATGGATCAAAAATACATGTAAAACTGGCAACAATGTTAGGCGCAGGGAGTAGAGGAAGGATTGAAATACAACAGCCATCATCGGATTACGTATTTTAGTGCGGGATGCTTTAGTAATATAGACATGATCAGAAGCATGATTGCAGGCACACCAAAATTAAAACAGTCGACAGTAGGAATGAAAATGTACTATTTCCAATGAAACAATCAACTGTGTGGATGAGTGACAACTGTTGAGTTGTAATCAGCTGTCTTCCTCGTAAATATCATCACTAGGCTAAGCAGCGTCTAATGAGGATATTGGCAAGGTAGCCTAATGATTCAACTTCTGTTCCGAGGAAACCTAGCATTTTCCTCAATTGACAATTTATTTAATGATGATTTCATTCTTGTAGACATTGTGCATAGAATCTCATTGTCAAATAGCCACCCACTAGCCAAGTTGTGTAAAGCTACGTTTTCCTAGCTCCGCGACTGGGCTTGCTGCGTGCTACGTAATTATAGCCAAGTGCGCAGCGTGTTTAGTTCAAGCGCACTTAAATACTGCGCAGCGCAAAAGTGTTTTCCTAGGATTTGTCATTTTACGCAGCGTAACGCGCCACTTAAACTCTCTCCTCGTCCAGTTTCATCTTTTGAAGAAATGTACAGTTTTCATTGATATGGACCGGAAAAGGAATGTTTTGGCAAATTTATTGCTCTTCGCAGACGAGGAAATGGACGAGGATGTCGACATTGCTGTTACTCTTCTTTCTACTCACGGTTCCTGTGGTGAATTGTTTAAACGGCGGAAAAGTGAAGGTGCTTATAATGTTTTGATAACGAAACACCTAATAGACAATGAGGTAAAATTTAAGGAGTATTTTAGACTCACACGGGACCAGGTCTTCACTCTTCTGGGATTGGTGAGAGAGGAAATAACTGTGAAGCCGTATAATACGGTAATTGAACCCATAACAGCAGAAATGAAACTTGCCGTCATCCTAAGGTAAGTTGAAATTTTACAAATAATGCCGCTGTACATAATTAGGTATCTATTACAGTATTCAGGAGTAGGAAAAAGAAAAGGTTAATAATCATAATTACAAATGCTTATAGAACAGCCTATATTTGAAAACATGTAAACGAATACATTTAGGCCCCTACAAATATTGATGATAAAGGAAAAAAATGTTTATCACTCAGAACGGCCTCTACTCAAAAAATTTGAACAATAAATGAATTTAGGCCCAAAAGACTTTTAATTGTGAAAGAAACATATATTTGTATAATTCAAAATATATTTAATAATATGATATATTTAGTGTAATTCAAAACGGCCTGTACTTAAAAAAATATCAGCAATTAATACCTTTTAAACCCACACAACTTTTTCTCATTTCCCCCCTCATTTTAACTGGATAAATTTGTCCATCCACACATACTGCTGTGATGTACTGTCACGAGATTGATCATATTCAAAGGAGGCCGGTGCTGGTGTCCAAGAGGCTAAGGTGTCCAAAGAGGACCCGGATGGTGTGGTAGATACGGAGGAAGGAGCTGTATATTGGGCCAGTTCCAAATCACTGACAACTCGGAAAACCTGGCTCCTTGCAATAGCTTGGCTTTTCTTGTCTAGTTTGTTCACAATGGCGGCCATACTTTAAAAAAACAAGTCATTTTCATTTTCTTTTGAGTACTTTTCTTCCATATCAATAATTTTTTCCACACACTTCACTAATTTGTTTTTTCCTTCCTTCCTATGCTGCAATAGATCAACTATCAGTTCATGTTTTTTCTGTCTTTCTTCCTCAAGTTACGGCCGGATTTCCTTTCAAATTGGGCGGGGGAAGTGAGTATCCGAGTTCCACCTAATTCATCTTCTTCACCTTGGCCGTGTTCTTCATAATTTCCACAGTCGCTTATATTTTCCACTGTTTCGGTGGCATCAGCTGGATCACTGGTCACTAAATCTTCATTTTCCATGGCGACCTCTGTATTTTCAGTTTTACCACCGTTCGTAAACCCCCTCAAAATAAATAAATTCTTAGGTGTATAAATTTCAACCCCAAAATAGTTTCCAATTTTTTGTGATTTTTTAAGCAAAACATTTCCCTGAAATGAGGTTTAAAAATCTTATTTATTTGGCACCTCATACAATTTGGCACCAGGTTATTATTATAATAATAACTTATTTGGCATCAGTGGTAAATAGTTTTTTACAGTAAAAGTTTCTCGTCTACGCATGCTGATTTAATTTATTTCTCTTTATAATGCTAATTATAAAATGTATGTAAAAATTTTTGTGAGTATTTTAAATATTGTAAGTGTTAACAAAGTATTTACTGTCTCTCACAATTTTTACGGCTCCGATGTTTTTCTTATGGGAACAATTCTTTTCTTTTAAATCTTTTAAATTTGAATGGCGTTCAAATTTGAACGATGTTAAAACTTACTTTCTTTCGTCTTTCACGTTGTTTAAGAAGCTAAAACTTTCCCAATACGACGCTTTTTTCTTCCTTTCAGCTGCTTTCCCTGTTCCAATTGTCCTCTTTTTTTCGCGCATGAAGTGTTCCCTTATACTTCTCCATTTCTTCTTGCAACTATCACCTGTATGAAAATCAACTACAATTAGACATTTCAACAAATTTTATACGGTATACTTCTATTTTTTCAGGTTTCTGGCTACGGGTTGAATCATACCGATCATTGGCTTTCCAATACAGAATTTCTGCGTCTGCAATATCAAATTTTGTCCCTGACGTTTTGAGAGTTGTCAAGGACAAAATAGAACATGTGCATTTGCCACCACCATCGGAGATTGATTGGAAACAGAAAGCCGAAGAATTCTGGGACATCTGGGATTTCCCAAATTGTATATTATCTCAATAGACGGAAAACACGTGAGGATAGTTGCACCAGCTCATTCAGGATCCCTTTTTCACAATTTTAAGAATGTTTTCTCCATTGCATTGTTTGCTATGGCTGACGCAAACTGCAAATTTGTACTGATCGATGTCGGAGCATACGGCAAAGAAGGAGATGCTGGAATCTTTAAAAAGTCTAAAATGGGGAAATTGATTCAAGAAGGAACTATTTTCCCACCTCCTGAAAGCCTACCTTCTTCTGAAATTAAGCTACCATTTGTTGTAGTAGGAGATGAAGCATTTAAACTACTGGGTAATCATGTCATGAAACCCTAAACGAACAAACAAGCAATCGCAGATGTTCATAAACGACACTTTACTCGTAACTACGCCACTTGTCGTGCTAGAAGAGTAACTGAAAATGTATTTGGTGTTTTGTGTCACATTTTCAGAATTGTTTCACACCAATAAACTTGAAACCAGAAACAGTCGACTTAGTCATATTTATTTGTAAGTTGCTGTCTTCATAACTGGATCAGGGATGACTTTATTGCACGCAACCCCAAAGGACCAGTGACTCATCCGCAGCACGAACTTCCTACACAAAACATGATCCCTTTGGCTTATGTCGGAGGCTATGCTAAAGCAGAAGGGTTTAAAGTAAGAAGCAGTTTTACTGATTACTTTAATGAAGCTTTGCTTACTACTCAAATAAAATGAAAGCTCTGTATCAGAAAAAAACTTTGTAATGTGAGTAAACTTTGTAGCTTAGTAATTAAGGGGAAGAGAGTTTATTTATTTTAATGTTCACTACCTCAGGTTTGCCAACGCCAAATTTAAAGATTTGTATTACCATCAGTAGAACTTGTACATTATCTCATCTTTTCACTATAAGTATTAATTTGATTCATCTAATTATCATCTAGTATAAGGCTTAAAACATCAGAAAATGTTAAACATCGAACAATAAACAAACACTATAAAAAAAGGATCCTTTAATTGGTTTGAGGTATTTATATTTTAGATCTGTTATAGAGTTGGGCACAGTAAGACAATCACCTATGGAAAATTACAAAGTTATACTTTTACCTGTTTTTAAAGTTATCCTGTTTTAAATAAAAAATATGAACAGTCATACTGAACAACGCTAGATGGGCTTGTTCATTGTAATGACTTCAACTCATTTCTAACACATTGTAGGAGAATTGTAAGTCTTTGTGTGGGGTATTATGTGTCTAAATAATAAACATAAGCACAAAAGTGTTCATTCAGCTTGTTTTGCAGTGTGAGGTTGCCTTAGCATCCAATAGTTTTTGATTATACTGCAATAACATGAATGGATTATATGGAAAACACATAATGATAGAAAAGGAATGATATAAAAGGTAGTGACCAAAGTACCATATTTTTAATCCTGGTGTAGCCAATACTGAGTTAATAGTTTTTAGCTCTACTGCTGTTAGCTGTGCTAGCTTGCTACTTGACATAAATTGTAACTTTAGGCCTGGTGATATTAGATACATATTTTTAAAATTTGAAAATACATTCATTTTTATATTGATAATCTCCTTAACTTGTTACAATATAAATACATAAAAATGTTCTTCTTACAAAATAATTAACTTATTTTGAGACTTTGGACATATGGTTCAAGATTGTTAAAGAAAATATTGGAACAATCGTTGACTAAGATCAAAAAGTGCTAAGCGCCCTTATGCGACAAAGACAATTTTTAGATATAGACGCAAATTGTTTCGGAGGCTAAATATAAGGATTTTGCAATCTATGTATGCACCCTGTTGTAGTAGTACAGTTTAAATTTGAATTTGATTTATTACTCATTGATAAATATGTTTAAAAAACCATCTATTATTTTATTAAATTCAAAAACATGTTTATAATGCATGCTTCCATACTCTGTCCGTTGGAATAAAATACACACTAGAAAAACAGTACCTAACTTAAAAACAGTGAAACATTAATAATCTTGGGGTTATAATCTTTTAGATTATTTAACAGGATGTTGTTATATTCTGGCTGATAATGAGAAAACCTTTAGTGATATGATACATGTACAAGCTTCAAATCAATATAATAGATTTAAAATTCACAACATCCATACTTATGTGCTTTTTATTTTGTTACAAGATAAGTAACCGAAATAAGCTCCACCTTCAATATTAATAATACAACATATTAATACTTAAACTGAGTATTTACGTTTACGTATATATTTAAGTTTACTTAAACAATGGAACGTTAAGGTTTGGATTGTAAAAATAAAATGGTTGTGTTAGTTTAAAAATGCTTTTTTCCCAATGATTATGTTGTATTCAAAGTATTATTGGAGAAACAATAATCAATCAGAATATTTAATTTTGTAATTAATCAATTATACCAGTTTGATTTGTACAAAGAAATGGTTCTCCAATAATTTGAATTAACTCATACCAATAAACAAAGGTACATAATTTATTATAATAAAATTATAAGTTTATAATTATAAAAACTTTGTGACTTACCAGAATAATCTAAATAATCAAGTGTATTCTGCAGTGGAATACAAAACTGGATTAAGATTATTGTGAAATTACAAGATCCAAATTTGTCAGTGGCTCTTCATAATCTCCCAGTTAATGAGGTCAAGTCCTAGTTATCTGCCTCTCATATTCCCTTTATATTTATTACAATTATAACTTCTTCCAACATCATCACAATTAGTTCAACATCAGGTCAACCTCAATTTGTTTCCAACCACACTTACATGGCTAATTACATAACTTAATTAGTAATGTCAGTCACCATTATCCAAATAAGATAATTTTAAGGCTAATCTTACAAGATTTAGTAATTATTCACATCTGAAATGAATAAGGCTTCAAAAATTTTGAAGATCATTTGTTGGATTTTGAAAAAAAGTGTATGTATACACAGATAAGTCTTGTCATAAGTCTCCTAAACAGGAATTTGGAGAGAATTGTTTGAACATCAATATTATGGATTAACATCAAAGACGAAAGTTTCAAGTCCCATCAACAATCAACTCGGTATGGTTCCAAAAATGTCTGATGATATAACTAAGTAACTATATTACCTACATTCATCATATACTGTGATAATATTGTCTCTCAGTATACATAAACTGCAACGATTACCCAATATTTCACAGCCCTTTTAACTAATTATTTCTTGTCAAAATGACACTAACGTATGGTAGGAATGTTTCCTTGCCAAAGAAAAACTGGAGAAAAGTCTTCCTGCCAATAGAATTTCTTAAAATAAAGATTATAACAATATTTCTTTCCTATAAAATTTAAGATTGAATTTGAACTTGAAATTTATTATTAAATCTTCATTTGAAAGTTCCAACATCTCAGTTCCAGAAGTCATATAAAATTGGTTCATCACATAATACAACTAATGTGGTGTTAATTTGCTCAACCTCCAACAAAAAAATACCATCCAAAATGCAGCCAAAACATAAATTACTGTTTACAAAAAATGAGAATATCTTTAGGAGAATATCTCAGAAGTTTTTTTACTTTTAAAGGTTTCAAGATTATAGGAATCAAAATTATTGCAAATAATATTGTAGTGTGATGTACTTGACTATTGAAAACTAATAATTCGTCTTCAATCTGATATTTTACGATGACAGCAGAACATAAAATCTACCTTTTTCTGACTGTGCGCCGGGTCCTTCCATATTTACTTATTTGGGGCAATCATTAACACTGCTTTTATTTGTGTTCTTCAATATAGCTTTCCATACCCTCATAATTTTATCCCAGCTGATTTGACATTAAATTTGTTGCATTTTAAAACTGGACCTTGACACTACAGGAAGATAATGCCCTAATGAAGGGTGTAGTGAATTCAAACCGAACTAAAAAGTGTTGTTATTTTATTTATTGTTTGATTTAAACCCATTACACCTTGACCTCCAGAGAATGACGAGCTGTGAATCTACAGACGAGCTGTGAATCTACAGACTGATATTACAGATTACACAACTGTAATATTTCTGCAACATCATCACCTGTAATCCTGGGGATGAATATACAGGGTGATTCCGATAAAAGTGCACATTTTTTCAGTTTATAGAGGATGTGAATGCAAACATTTTTTGTCCAATACACATGGGGTTGAAAATGTTTTGTTTCAGAGAAAATTGAGAATTTGTAAAACGCCTCCTTGTAGGCGACATGTTGTATTCTCTTTGAGATTCAGCAAAAAATACATAAAGCTGCTGAAAAAAATTTTTATTTCTTTTGTAATAATACATAAAAGAACCACATAATGTGAACAAGGATGTATAAAAAATTTATTACACAAAATTTTCAAAATTTCTCCTGTTTGTGTTAATGCAAAGATAGGCTAGCTCTTCATAACATCGACTGTATTACATTTCGAAAGAGTCAGGGTTTTCTCCCACTTCTGCTGCTTAGTATCTTTTTAAATTTAAAAATATGTTTTCACATTCTTGTTTACATAAAGTGGTTCTTTTATTTGTAATTAAAAAGAAAACACATTTAGTTTCTGTAGTTTTGCCTTTTTTAGCTGAATTTCAAAGGAAACAGTACCTGTTGCCTACAAGGAGGTATTCTCAATTTGTTTGGAAACAAAGCATTTGCAACCCCATGTGTTCTGGACAAAACTTTTTGTATTCACATCCTCTATCAAACCTGAAAAAGTGCGCAGTTTTATTGGAATTACCCTGTATGTAATAGTCGAATTGGTAGAAGACAATTCTATCTGCTGCACATTGTGAAATAAGATTTTTTAGTTCAATAGTCAGTTTGATCCCTTTGACACTGTCTAAATCTCTCCTCGGAAACTTACCCTTAAAACTGTTGCTCCTAGGCCTTGTAATGTTTTGAGATTCTGTATCACCATAACTACTTTTATTGATCCTGTTATTATTGGTGTAGACTCTTGCTTATACCATAGAGATGGTGAAGACTTATTTGAAAAATAATCTGATGATAAGAATACAACTGAAGTAAACCTTGGGCAGACCAACTAAGTAACAGCAGACAGGTATGAATTGGGAAGGCAAAGTTAACTTATAGAGAAGGCGAATAAAATAAGTGAGATAGAAAAGAAATTTTCAGTTTTAATCTGAGTAGGTTGTCTGGGAAAAAGAAATTACTGATACTGTAAGTACGTCCTTTAACTAGTTAGCCTTAATTTGTTTTTTTTTTTGCAGTCCTGGGTTTTAAAAGTCTACATGTTGATTTTTTTTTGTTACATATATATCTCAGAGTGAGACATGCTCAACCTCATTGTGCTTCAGGTTGTAAAATGACCATGATTTTATTTTCCTCATGTGTAGCTAATTTCTGCCACCGTAATTGAATATTAAGGTCATATCTCAATACTTAGCATATCTAAAAGGCAATACTTTCACTTACCTCCAGCTAAAGGTGAATTTCTTGAATCAGTTATTGTTGTCATTCACTTCTTTTATTTTAATAACAATGTCAACTCAGCAGTTCCTCTGTTTGTTCTAAAAGGCAATACTTTCACTTATCTCCAGCTAAAGGTGAATTTCTTGAATCAGTTATTGTTGGCATTCACTTCTTTTATTTTAATAACAATATCAACTCAGCAGTTCTTCTGTTTGTTCTCATGTATCTAAATTTTCTTTGTTGTTCTTATTTTTTTTTACCGTGGCACCTTTAGCCAAGCCCATCATTCGCCTCAAATGCCTATGATTTATATGCTACAGACAAATGTTTAAAAGCAAAGTGTTTTGAGTATCGATAACCTAAGAACAATGAGAGACTAGTTTGAAATATGAAATCAGTTTTATCAATAAAGACTAGTTTGTGTAGCTTTGGCAAATTTGTCAAAGTGTCTGAACATCTTTTGGTGTACAGGAATTATTTATGAATGAAAGAAAGAACTAGTAAGACCCCAGAATCCTTTGATAAATATGTAAAAGAAAATTCACTTATTTAGTGTAAGAAAAAATGGTTTACGAGCTGAAGTACTTTGTCATATTCCATAGCAATTCATGTTGGTTCATCATTGCCTATTCAGAGGAGATTAGTAGCTTCTTCAGGGGTAATTCAAAGTGCCAATAATTTTGGGCTCTTGACTTATTAATTGACCGTATAACATTTATTTTAAATGTTTCAGTTTCATGCTAGTATCAAATTTTGCCTATTTGTTTTAGATTTCTTTAGATTATTTAACCTTGGATCTGGCTGTTGAAATTCCTGTAATGTCAGACTAGTTTGCTACTTGTGCAAACCATAATTTAAACTTATTTTGAATATTTATTATTTCAGTATTTTGATTTAGGGGTTTTATGGCATTACAAATGGAAAAAAGAAAATTAAACAATCAAATTCCAAAGTAAAGCCTTAAAAACATTGAAAAACACTTTTTATTTATTTTTTAAAATATACAAAATGCCTTCATGAAAACTTTTTTATGCAAAACATAAACAATTCTACTTTTCTTACACTTTTCTTACTTTAAAATAGTAATATTTTATGTTCCTACAAAAAACTATGTATGTTGCATTCAAAGTTTGTTTTATACTTTCAATACGGTTATTATAATTATATCAAAGCTTTCAGCATTATATATTCACTTGATGGCATATTTCACAATGAAAAGTTTAATGTTACTTGATACAATCACAACTCTATAATAAAATAAAAATAACAAATAGTCATTTGAAATTGTAGAAATGCTGCTAACCATATTTCAATGGATGTCTTTCTTCACATCAGGGTTGTAGAAAATGTGTGAGCAGATTCTCTTGTTGAGAAAGACATTTTAAAAGCATTATATAGTCAACCCTTTTTCTGAACAATATTTCCTGCACCAAAAGTAACAAACAAAATCCCATAATTTTGCAGTCTGCAAAGTGGCCGAGCAGAAACGTCAAACCAGGTTTTATATTTAACTTTATAATTTCGGTGCGTACTTACTATGTATTATTATTTTTAAGAAATACATCAAATTAAATTGTGAAACATCACAATTAATCTGATGTACAATTTGTCCTTATTAAAATCTGATTTTCGATAGCAAAAGTTTGTTAAAAAGATGCCTGCAAAAGGACTAGTGACTAGTCGTTTGACATTGGAGAAACATTTTTAAGCAACTAGTCACTAGTCGTACTCTGCAATTAGCCATTGATTCTACTATATCATGGACTGAAATCAACCATGTGATCCTGAAGCTCGGTATAGTAACATTCACTCATAAAAGTAATTCCTTGTGTTTACAGAATTGCCGGCATTAGGGCTAATAGAATTGTACAGGAGCTCTGGTGTTTCGATTGATTTCCTCCTATTCTTATTTGATGTTTTACAAAAGCATGGTATGATGTTACTGCAGTACGCAAATGTTCTCTGAAACAAGGAGTCAGAGGTATATAGATGGATCAATCCATCAGTTGAAATCATCAACTAAGTGCTAAGCAGTGTGAGTTGAAATCAATTGAAATCTGTCATGGATGGTTTGGAAATTATCAGAGCTGGTTGAAGTTACAAGATAAGATAGGACAAAAGTTGTATACAGGGAAGGAGCTCAGTCTTTCTTTTCTTACAAATTGTTGTACTGAGATCTTTTTTCTAAGAGTTCTGGATGGTTTATGAGTGAGTGAGACGATGATCATGATTTATCACCCATAGATATATAAAAATTTCATAACTGAACAATGGTTTGGACTTCACATGCCTACTTCAATGACTACATTACTCAGAATAATAGACTATTTGGCAACAGCCAATGCAGAATGGAAAAGGTAAGTGACAACTTATTACCTTAACAATAACTTCTGTCTTTATTTAAACACACATTCATAAAAAATAAGTTTAGCACCGGTTATACTGAAAAAGTTGTTCAAAAAAAAGAGAACTAATCTCTCTTTAATGCCTACTTATCAAATATAATTCAGTACTTGGTAAATTTTGTACTTTAGTACTTAAGTAGTTACATGGACATTGCTGGGAATAATATAAAAAAATATTATTTACAATATTATAAAATTAAAATATTAATTATAAAAATATATGGATGATAATGGTTAAGTCATCATTGTATAAGTTACCTGAGGCCATTTTAAGAATGATTTATAAAAAGAGCAAGACAGCTAAGCCACTTCATAAATACTGCCAACATAAGCAATATATGTATTACAGTTAAAGGAATATATTTTTAATCACATATAATCTTTACAAATGAACAAAACGCAGTGTGCTATTTACAAATGGTAATAGTAATAAAGTATGTACATATAAAAGAAAATCTTAAAAAACTAAATATCTTCAAAGGAAACAAATGTTATAAATTACATTATTTGAGAGACATACAATGATTGAAACGATCATAAAGTAAATAAAAGTTCTTGTTTAAGTAGTCCTTGTACTTAAAAAATTAATTCATTACTCCTGTCCATGTTTCATCTAAATTCTCACGTAAAGGTCACATGTTTGATTAACATTAGAATATCATTTTCAAAGGCAGATCATAAAAGGCACCTTCAAACCATTTCCTTCTCGTTGATTTTCTTCAACTCGGTTCCAGTTTCTGGTTCCGTCTTCACCTCCCGTGGCTTATCCTTGCTCAGGATGTAGATGGTGTTGCGCAAGAAGTAGTCCTGGATGTCTGTGAGCAGTTTCTTGTGCGTCTCAGGCAGGAAGATGAAGATGAAGATGACGGAGCCGAGGGAGGCGGACGCAAAGAGCCAGTGCACCGCGTACACACCGCCCAACATCTGCTCCAGGAACGGGTAGATCTTGAGAGCGGAGAACATGATGACATGAGCCAGTGAGATGGTGAGTCCCTGTGCCATTCCGCGTATCTCCAGAGGGTACAGCTCGGCGGTCATGGTCCAGGGTATGCTCATCAGCCCCGTGACACCCAGAGTCATGTAGATCAGCACACAGATAACCGGCACATAGCTTTTCTCCATGTTACCTGAACATATTTTTGTTTTATTTTGTATTATAGATACAACAGAATATAATATCAAATTAATAATACAATTTTATAAAGAGACAATACTAGCAGTTATCCGCAGCTTCACATGCAATTTGTTTCTAATGATATTTGGTTGAATTGCTCCAACGATTTACGTAACAACTGAACTATTTTAAGTCGGTTTGGAGGAATCCTTTACCTTGGAGAAGTCCTAGTCCTTACCTTTTCAGTTAACGTACTTATGCTGTAATAAATGTTGAGGCTCTAGGTACGTTTGCAAGGAAGAAGGCATATTTTAGGTACATTTTTTGATAGTGTTTATTTAGTGTTAAGAGCTTTAGATTTTAAGCGAAATTGTCAATTGGTATTATATTAGGCATTGCACGTATATTTTTAGCACTTCTGGTTCGAATGAATTACATATCTGATGCCTTGGTTGAGTTTGCCTTGTTAGCTTGACCAAGAAAATATATACATATGTGTCTTTAAATCTATAGCAAAAGCTATTATAGCTTTTGTGTAATATAATATAATATTACACTACTAATCAACCATTGCATAATTATTTGCCAAAATGTACAGTTAAAAGTATATTTTTACAGTGATTACAGAGGTTTGATATAAGAAGCATTGTTACTTTAAGTTTACTCTATAATTTCAAGATTATAAATGTAAAGACACAATGGTACTTAAATTAACTAAACATATTATTGTGTTGTCATATAATGTTCATAAAGAACAGTTGATTAAACTCTAATAGGCTCTTTCAATTATTAATAGTGTGTGTTTGCTGCTGCAATTAATTTCTATGTAGAATTTTCACAATTCCGGGGCAAGTAGAACGTAGCTCGGAGGGATTTTTGAAATAGGAATAGACCTATATGTTAAACAGGGATCCTAAGAATGTCCATGACAAATTTCAGTACAGTGCCCGATAGGGTAGACGTTGCTATGCATTTCCTTATTGTCTTTTTATTGTTTGCCTGTCTTGGTGGTTTGTTGAATTTGATCCTGCGTTTAAATAAATATTTCAGACTATCATGTACCCCAACAGACACAACATTGCTTAATTTTTAAGGTAGATTAATTTTTTAGGTACCCCTTGGAGTACACGAGAGAAAAATTAAAAAAACATATTTAAATACATTTTTCTACAAAAAATTGCAAAGTCTACATACTTTTCTCCTTATACTTAGGACATTCATGGTAAATAAAACGATTACGATATTTTGCCATTAATATTGAAAAATTTGACAGCATATAACAAAAGCGGAAATTAGTCATCATCGTGAATGTGTTAATAGTTATTTATTTAAGCTTTTTAATTATTCAAGCTTTCATTTCTCTGTGAAGTCAAAATTTATCATCTGTTTTTCTCTGCACATTACATACCTCTGCTGTAGTGTGGTTTGTTTGACAGGTAAATCACGTGATTTTATAAGGCATCCCACTTTTGCCATCATCAGTCCTTCTACAACAATCCTCGAAACAACATTGCCGTCCTTCCTCTTCTCTTCACTGTGCACTCCTTGTCCTCTCATCTTAACAACTCTATCTACCCTCAGTGTACTGTTACTAATTAGGACCAGGAACTGTGATCAAGCGGACTTGCATATCTACTATGTTGGTGCATGTTTCCTTCACGAATCTCATGGACTTTCACAGCTCCTACCTCACAGACAATATACTCTATCTGATGTATCTTGCATTCACTGGGTGAACTACACGAAACTGTATAATATACAATACTCCGATAATTTAATCCAATCCATCTTACTCTACAGTTCTCCGTCCCTCTTATTGGTTTTTATTAACTACCACCCCAATCATTCTAAATTCAAATCATTCATCATTAAAAAAGTGAGCTAATTATTCATTAAAGAGCTTTAAACAAACACAAAATGATGCAGTGAAGTATTGGCAAGCTCTTCAAAACGTTGCACAACTTTGAAATATAAATAAATAAGCTTATAATACAGAGTGAGTTTTATGTCCTGGCACACCTGGATATAATTTAAACGGCTCGAGATATATATGTGAAACCTTGACCCTACCTATTATAACATATTTTTTTTTAATTTTTCAAGTTGTTGAAAATTTTGCCCCCCTTTTCTAAAGGGGGTAAAGGGGGGCAACTAAAAATTTTTAAATACAAACCCCTATCATGTGACCCCTCATTTTAAAGGGAATAAAAAAAGAAATCCAATAATGCAAACTAGAGGTCTCTACGTTTATTTTAACAGATTTTATGACAAATTTACAATTGTGTAAAGGGGGGCAACTAAACATTTTCAAATACAAACCCCTATCATGTCTCAAGTTTTTACACACGTCTAGCACACTGTCAAACAGCCGAAGGTGAACAGTTTGAACACCTGCTACATTAAAACAGGTAACTGTTTTTAGAATTTGCGTTAGTGTTGACTCATGTTACGATAAACAAAACAAGATAGTTACTGATTTTATTATTGTAAATTTGTCATAAAATCTGTTCAAATAAACGTAGAGACCTCTAGTTTGGATTATTGGATTTATTTTTTTTATTCCCTTTAAAATGAGGGGTCACATGATAGGGGTTTGTATTTGAAAATTTTTAGTTGCCCCCCTTTACCCCCCTTTAGAAAAGGGGGGCAAAATTTTCTGTATAACATACAATACTCCTACCCTGATAATTTAATCCAATCCATCTTACTCTACAGTCCTCCGTCCCTCTTATTGGTTTTTATTAACACCCCAATCATTCCAAATTCAAATCATTCATCATTAATAAAGTGAGCTAATGATTCAATAAAGACCTTTAAACAAAGACAAATAATGCAGTAAAGTATTGGTAAGCTCTTCAAAACGTTGCAGAACTTTAAAATATAAATAAAGAAGCTTATAATATAATGATCACATACTGTTACCATTTCATTAATTGTAACATATTAGTGACATCAATGATAGCAATTGCCCCTTTTTGCCATTTTATTCGCATAAAACATTTGTGATTAGTATTAATTACAGTTGCACTTACAAGTTTTATTTCTTGCACAAACCTGAGGGATGAATTCATCAGCTAATATTGTATTAATTTATAAAAGTGCACCTCAATTTTGAAACAAATTTACTGTCTCTTTCTTAAGGTTATGAATTATCAGTACCAGTTTTGTTTTATCTCCTTGGTTACTGACCTGCTGCCACTTCTCTGGTGATGTAACCGCAAATAAACATGGATGCTGCCATCCCGGCACCGCTCACCATGTAGAGTGGACGACGGCCGAAACTGCGCAGCAGGAATGATGTCAGCAGTCCAATCACCATCCGCACCACTCCGATGGCAACTGTGCTCACGTATGGATCTATAGCTGCTCCCACATCCTGGACAGAACATACACATCCATCAGGATTTCAATATTCTGTAGTGGGAAAAATAAGAATATAATGTATGAGCCTGCAGCTGATTTAATGTTCTAGGAGCAAATTTCTATCAGTATTTGCAGCATTTGCAGTGGAAAGGTAGTGACATACCCGACCATCAACGGCACCATTACAATAGCTACAGTACTTACATTAAGGTTTAAAGTTGCTCCCAAATTCTGATACATTTACATCAATATTCCAAACTCCATAACAGAAAGAATGTATGATAACGACCACAACAAAAGGAAACTCTAATTAAAACTGTATTTATGGGTCTATCTACAACGGTTTCCATAACCTAATACATATCTATTGAAGTCACAATTAAAGTAATCCACATCAATAATGGGATAGTACAAATTAAGGTATTAATTCACAAAATTTAGTTTCAGCTTTTGATTCTTGCCTAAAAATAGACATTCCAAATAAAATTGCATTAACAAATCGTTCTTTTACAACAAAGATCAAATAGTTGGATATACAATACGAGTATATATTATTATAGAACGGTTACCCAACATGCAATTTCAATCCATAATGCAAAACTTAATATTGTTATGCAACATTGGGTCTGTCCTGTTGTAATATGTAAGTATAGTTCTATCATAGCCATATTCTTAACATGTGCTGTACTTATGTTATATAGTAATAATGTTGACGACGTTCTAGAAAACTCAAGAAACATTATTATTTGTATAAATTAATGTAAAAAATGCATTGCAGCATTACAAGTTTTAAGACAAATAAAATAATGTTGACACATGTTTTACTATTACTTATTTTATTAGTTTTCTATAAACACGTATCAAAAGTTATTAAATATAAATTGGAACTTTAATATTTAGGATCTTCTGTAGTAACAATGTATTTCAATATTCATGGATTTCCCATGACATTTAATGTAAAAAATGCCTCTGTATCATAATGTATTGAAACTAAAGCTGCAAGATACAACATGTTTACTTACCTTAAAGATAGATAATGAAATGTTTAATATAAAATTCTATTAGTAGAGACATTTTTTGTCTTGAACTTAACCTTAATAATATTTTATAAACCACCAAAAAATGTAAATTCATGAATGAAACAATGAATCAAATACAGGTTTAGACGTGTCTACATGTCATGATACATAAACACTTTTGGTTATCACTAACTAGTTGCACGGACAACCATAGCAATAGCAACCCATGATCATTAATTCCATTCTAGGAAGATTGGTAGTACCGGTACTTAAATTGAGTTATACTAAAATAGGCTTAAGTTTTGAAACTGAACAGATTTACTTTTGTGAAGTATCTGATGAAGGCAGCAATGCTGTCATAAGGCCTCAAATATTGAAAGTATAAATTATTGATTTGTTTATGATTTTAAATAAAGTGATATTTACAAATTATATTGGTTTATATGATAATTAGGGGTATATAGGATATCACCATATTTTTTTTTATGCACACAACAGGTCAATTTTCTACCTGAGATGTAAAACTATATCAATTATGTACTCTTAACAGATTTTCACTAACAGTGTATAGGGTGAAAATAAATTTGTTACGTACGCTTATAGGCAAATGGCTTGGTGAAGTTTTCCTATGGCAGGCAGTGACAATTAACAACAACTGATTGGCAGGCTGAGGCCAGCTGATCAAGCGACCAACTATTTAGAGAGTGAACGGTGGAACAGGAGTGTCAAAGAAGTAGAGAAGGGGAGTCGTGTTGGAAAATTGTTGAGTTGAGTTGAGCTGTATGAGTGAATTGTTGTGGCGACGTTGAAGATTATTGAAATCGTGTTGGAAGATATTATCCGTAGTTGTTATTTCTTCGGCTGGGTCCAATAATAGGAAGTAATGCCAATGTTGATATTAGCCATTTCATCTTCTGTTTAGTGCAGCACCTGAAATCTGACACTGTCACTGACAACTCCTGAGATAAAAGGCCCCTTTTTGGTCTGGGTGTCTAGGATATCAAAACAATGCTAAGAGTTTATCAATTACTCCTGATTCCAGGAGTCAAGTATGTGACAGCGTCAGATCTCAAATGCTGCACTAAATGGAAGGTGAAATGGAGCTAAATTCAACATTCAAAATTGATTTAGCCCCTCCCACCATTACAATAAGAAATAAGATCTGCAAAAATACAGATGCCAAGTGGATTAAGCTGAAAGAAGTTGGTTGGAGTTGTATACCAAAAGTTTGAAAGATACGATATATCACGAGAAGTTGTGTCAGCCAAATAAATAATCTATTGGGAGAGAGTTTTTCAGACCCACTCGTAAGTGGAGTAGAGATATTTCTGCCAGTTAATCTAGCCCACAATAATGGAATAGTTACTGCATTTTGCATTTTGCATTTATAGCCTGTTGTATGCGGCTGTGCAATTCTTTGTATGTTAACTTAAAAGTCATAAGACAATAACAGTAATTTCTACCTTCTCTTGGTTAGTTAATTTTATTATTTTAGTGCTACTAAGAAATTAATAACTTTCATAGAAGTCATAAGAATAAATATATAATATTGATTACAGTAAAATTCCATTAACCCCACATCCTATAGTTCGGTATGCTTGGTAATCCGGCTTGTCTTTTGGAAAAAGTAACATTTTCCTGAACAACAAAAAACATAAATTATTTAATATGCAACAATGTTTTTTCCCTTTGTGGTGGACACAGTGTTTAGACGGGCATGGAGAAGAGGCTAGGCATCATATTCGGCTGACTTTGGGTGATTCTTGTGACTAACCATGGGTTTCGGCTGTCAGCCTATGTAACCAGGTGTACTTTCGTGTTTCCGTATCAATTCAACTGAGTCTAGTAATGTCACAGTTAATATGCTCAGTACAGGTTTGTGATGGAAGGACAACTCTAAAAAACTGTTGTTTTGCCATTGCCTTCTGATATAGGCAAGCAGTGTCTAGAGAGGCTGGCAGTGGCAGTATGGTACAGAGCTCTGATGAACCAGGATGAATGCGCCCTCGACATTGACTGTGTTCCACCCAATTGTTATGAAGTGTAGACTAAGCGCTATAAATAGACCGTTAAAAAATAGTTCTCTTAAATCCAAATATAACAAGGACTACCTGAAAGTTAAATTTAAGTAATAAAATATGTTTTACTATGATTGTTTGTTTATTTATTATGTCTACATTATTTTTCTAATATATCCAATAATCAGGCATATTTGATAACTCGTCATGCCTCAAGTCCTGACTGTGCCAGATTAACGAACGTTTGCTATGTTATCCTGTGGAGTACTATAGTTCGAGACATATCATTGCAATTCAGACCGTTTGGCTCTATTATTTATTAATAATGTTAATGATAGTGCTATTAAAAAAACCAATCTATACTCATGTGAAGTTTAACAGTATATCTCAGGCCTAAGTGCATTAAACAACAGTTTATTTGCCACAGCCCAGGCTTACAATGATGTGACTTGTTCTATAATAATTAATTATTCAAGTTTTTCCAGTAGCATTTTATGAAATGTTATAGGTAGGTACTGTAAAATGTTAATGAAAATTGCAACTGGAAATAAGATCCAGCACGTGGGCTTGAGAAAATAGTTATGAGATAGGCCAGTCTTGTGATAGTAAACCCTACCACTGTATTGGTGTATATTAATCTATGGTGATACAGTCTAGGGTTATATATATTTTACCTACTGACAGACTTATTAGGCTTATCATCAGTATTCTGGAAAGTAGTGTAGGCTGAAGTATTTACCACGTTCTAATGAGTTGTTCACCACTCTGTTATAAATTGTGAGGCTGGATACCCTCATTATTACTTAGTGAGATTTACAGTAGGCTTATAGATTACTGATTTACAACACCATATTAAATTGTATGTTTAATGTTTGTCTAGGTGTACCACCACCTGTAAGGTTATACCTGTATGCTGGTTGTGAATGTAAAAGTAGACCAACAATATTGCCCATCCCACTGCTACGTGTATAGAAATATAGTTAAGACCTATGAAGAACCAGTTGGTGCTGTGGGCAGAGGCTTCTGGTTGCTGGATCACCTGGGCTGTGAGGTTCGGACTACAGAGGTAGAAAATTAGTCATAAGTCCTGCATACTTAAATCTGGACTGTTCATCTAGAAGCCCTAGCATTTTTCTATAGAGTAGAGAACCTGACAAGACTGTTGTGTGTCTGGAGGATCCCTTAGGCAGTGAATATAATTCCATGTGGTAGTGAACTCGGTTTATGATGCATCTGTCTGAGCCACAACCGAAAAACCAAAATTTCATATTCTGGCCTATCCATTGCTCCTGTTTTTTTATTCCTATGTTTTAATCTGTGACCTCTTGAATCCTGGAATGACACAGTCCATTGTTGGCTGAACCATCTGCATTATTGTGAGGATTTTCCTTTACAGGTGGAAAATGCCTCGTCAATTAGGTAGAAAATGAATTTGATCTGTTCCTCTAACACGAATAAAGAAAACCTGACTATATCTTTCAAATTGTCCTGACTTAAACTCACCTTAAAGAACGAGACGGCATAGAAGATGGTGATGTAGATTCCAGAGAACTGCTGGAAGAAGTAAATGAAGATGAGGAGCAGGAAGGGCTTATATCCATTGGGTCTGATGAGAGCTTTGAGCAGCCTGGTGATGGAGGAACCCTGCTGAATGGTCTGACCCTTCTTTGCATTGTGTTCCTTCAGCAGCTCAGCAAGTTGCTGCTCTGCTACCCCTGCCTGCCACAGAGAATAGTCCAGTCAGATGAGATGGATATCAGCAAAGCATTACAAATTACTGCTTGGGAGGTTGTTTGAAAAAAGTTCTTAGCACATTTTTTCCAAAATATAAATATTTCCAATGGAAGAAAGAAATTTCTACAGGATCAAACAAATTGTAGGTAACCTGATGAAGATATGATTATCCTAAACCAATTAATATGCATACTATAAAACATTTATACTCATAAATACTACTAAATGTAAAAAATACAACACTTTTCCACTTTATTTATTTTTTGGACGAGGCCTTTCGAAACCAAAGGTTTCATCATCAGGCGACTCCACAAATTTATACTCATGTTGATATATTTATTTCATGTCATAAGATAATGAGATCATATAAATAAGTTTACACTAGTTTTAATTTTACAGATATGTCTGCTGAGTGTAATTTGAGTAACAAGTGAAATACACTATTATTAGTCAACGTCATCTACAGCGGTAGTGTGATTATGGGGGAGGGGATGAGGGGTATAAAGTACTAAAATAACAATTTTAACAGCAATCCACCTGTTTTTAAAGAAAACGGTTAAGTGTTTTACTTTGGTTATGCCTATCTAATTTATTAAAATTTATATTTATTAGATACCCCACCCCTTCCGATATGACTCTTCAATCAGATTCATCCCCTCCTCTAAGAGCAAAGTCCTAGGTTTGCCACTGATCTATAAACTTAGCTTCTATTATGTCTTAAGCATACTATTAAATCGGATTATTCCTCCAAAAAGGACTATTCTTGGCAATGGACAAAGCAAAAAAAAAATCGTACACTACTAATGTATATGAAACCTTTAATCTTATCACTTGTGAACTGTTTTAAATTATTAATGAACGCAGATAAATTAACAATATATAGACGAAAACTTAGTTTGTTTATAACAATGTTGTGCACATTTAGAAGCATATAAACATTTCAAAATAAAAAAATAAAAACTGGTAAAGCAGGTTAGATTTCGATGAAAGAGCATACTATGCCTAACACAATAATAAAATAATAGAACATCTATTTTCTTTGACTAATATGCTTATCTATGAAAACCATAAAATAACACTGTTAAGAAATATTTAGCCATTTCAAGTGCTGTAAATTATTAATATTAATAAAAAGAGTAAACACACAGAAATTGAGCATTCTTTACTACTAGATTAAAACACTAATCTCTATTTTTATCTTTTGCTTATCACATACTGTTTCAGGGCAGGAAAATAGGGCTTTGGTCCACTCAAGTTTACTATGTTGCATTGTAACACAGGGGTGCTGTCTATGTTAGAGTAAAAATACTAAAAGCTTTTGCTACAAACAAAATACATTGTCACTTACTCGTACCGAGTAATTAACTTAAAATGGACCCACTTGATTCTGAAAATGTAACAAAATTAATACATGATTCCACAAATAATGTAAGGTATTACATTCTTAACCATTAGTTATTTCTATTAACATGTTAACAAGTGCACATGTTATATACCGTGTATTAACACGGCCACGCTCAGCTAGCTGTTTGGCTAATCAAAGACCACTGGGAAGTAAAAGCGGACCAAACTTTACATGTAAAATAGATTTGCACATTGCCACTACATACCACCAATCTTCCTAATTTCAAATAGTACTTGTTTTGTTAAAACGTTCGCTGTCAAAGAAATGTTTTTTCTAAACTTCATATATATTACATATATTTTGGTAACATATATCCAAGACTTCAAACAAAGCTACATGTGACTGGCAACTGCCATTCTGTTGAAATAATGAGTTATTGTCTAAAGAACTATTTCCATATCAAGCTTTCAATTCATAAATTAAACATATACGCAATAAATATTTTACGGTAAACATAGATGGTAGGCCTATCGCACACACACAAAACCATGACCAGAATTGGCCGGGGGTTCCATTTTACACTGCCTGCAGTTCGCTGCATTTGGCAGGAAAGGTTTGGTGGTAGAACAGACAGTCTAATGCTTGATAGGTGAAATGGTTGAATGGCACGAAAGAGGGTAAATTAAGTGATTGCCAGATCAGGTCGGCAGTTGTGTTTTTCAAAACAAAATTACGAAAAATGTTGCTAGTAAAATCTTATCTACACTCTTAATAGATTTATATTTTTAAAATCTAATGTATAGAATAAAACGGCTTTTATTTCACATACAGTAAACAGTAGGGAACAGATTATTTTCCTAAAAAAAGTAATTACTTTGGTGCTGAGATAGATTTAGTTTTCTGTTGATCAGATAATTTTAGCATTCTAGTAACATTCATATGTGTACATTTTAGTTCATAGTAATTTTCTCTGAACAATTTTTTTTTAACTGAATATATATTTAAAACTTATTGTAATGGATATTGTTTTATAAAAAACAAATTGTCTTGAATACATATAGATTGTGAATCATTTAAAACATATAACTGAAGATGGTTCTGAATTATCTAGAACATGAATGGAAAATGAGAAATTAAAATAGGAAACTGGAGGTTGAATGACAATTACCTTTTTGTCTCTGCGAGAGAGGTAGGTGAGGGACTTAAGGGCATCCTTGGTCCTGCCCTTGGAGATGAGCCAGACCGGGCTCTCTGGCGACCAGAGGGTCATGAACAGCAAGGGACATATACAGAATGCTATGGACAACCACGCCACCGTGCGCCAGTGTAAGAACGCTCCCATCGTGTAGATGATCACCATACCTGTTACACTGTGTTTATTAGTAAAAAAAAAAAACACTAAAAAGTCAAGTGGTCTAGTCCAAAATTAGTCTCATTTGACTGATTGTTCACAGTTTGTAGATATGAAATTGTTGCATTCCATGAAGGTTTAGAGGACACATTTATAGGACCAAAAGCATTTAAAATTGTAACAAGTTCATTGTAAAAACTTAATACTATATTAACGTGTACAATTTCTTTGTGTCATAATGACTTTAATTTTAATTTTAAACTGAAAAACATGACCTCTAGTATAAAAACACTGCACTATGTCACATTAGATGCTCTCTTACACTTTCTTAGCATTTAGGTTTATTTTTATTATTTTATATAATGTCCTATTTTATATATTGGCTATAGCCTAAATAATAATGTTTTTTTATAGTCAAGAATGGGAAGTCGAGTTCAAGTAGATCATAATGTGTGTTTTTTTTTTAGAGGTATAGAACTTTAAGTTGGCAACACTTTTTTAACTGGTGGCCATTTTGTCAGCTATCAAGTGATTTCTGTTTAGTTTGGTTTGGCATTTCAACATGAATAGACTGACGCCTGAACAAAGCTTCCAAATTGTGCAAATTTATTTTGAAAATTAGGGTTCTGTTCGAAATACATATTGTGCACTACGTCCATTTTATGATCAACATAACTGTCCAGAGCCATTAATTCAATTAACCTTGGAACGTTTTCGTTGAAGTCTTTGCTGCTGTAGAGCATAGCGTAGAGGAAGACCCGAATCAGTCTATCCGCCATCGTGCACAGGAATTGGATGTGTGTCCATCCATTCTATAGAAGATTTGATTTTGCGGAAAGATCTTGATTTGTGTGCTTACAAAATTCAACTCATGCAAGAATTCAAGCCATATGATCACCTAGCAAGATGTAGATTAGGTGAATGGGTCCCAAAAGAAGTTTGCCGTTTGATCCCAATTTTCATAAGCGAATATTGTTTAGTTTTTGGTTGAATGGATATATCAATAAACAAAAGCTAAGATTTCGTGGTCAACATCTCTTCAGGGAGCCAACATTTCAAGTCACATAGGTTGCCCAGTGATCTATATAGGAAGGAAGGTAACTTTCCAGTTAATTTAGAAGTATTTTTATTTGGAAAATTATTGGAGAAATTTCCTATATCAGAGAAGAAGTAAGTGTTCTGGTTAGAACTATGTTAATCTATATGATGCTATGTGAGACAGTCAGCTATTCCTCCCAGGCAAAGAGTCAGTAACAGGTATTAAAGTGTTGTAATACATTATTATTATAAGGCCTGAGAGTCAAATATTTCTTTATTAGTGTACGCGTTATTGTAGTTTGGTATACAATGATTAGACAAGTAGATGAATGGGTCAATTCTAACTTACCAAAAGAGGTCAGGGTAGGTCCCATGCAGATGAGTGCTCCTCGGAGATCAGCTCTGGCCACTTCTGTGACGTAGACAACGGCAGGACTCGGACCCATGGCTACAACAGGTTACTTATATTGAAAACAATTCCTTGCTTAGCTACAATGAAAATGATAAAAATATCTCATTTGTTTTATTTTGACAATAGACAATTATAGACTGTTCACAAATCAAAAGCTCTTAATCGATAAAAAAGTTTCTCTGATTAGCAGGAATGAAAATCAAATATCTTATTTGTATTTGTATAACAGTTGCAAATAGTTAAATATTGTTTTTGATGTTACAATACAATACTATTATTATTATGACTGGATAAGATGATGAATAGTATTAACTCAAAAATGAAGACCATAGTATTATATTATGAACTTTGTTTAAAAAACTACTAATTATATAATTAATTACTTGTAAATATGAAAATTGTTTAGATTTCAATGTTAGTATAGTTTGTAACTTTGTTTGAAAGATATTTAAGGTTATAAAGTATAGAATATCATCATTGGTGTATACAAAAGGGTTCAAGCCCTCCCCCCCCCCAAATTTGAAAGACATACATAAATTCGCACATAGTAGTTTGTTTTAAGCAAGAACAAATTTATGAGGTCTTAAAACTCAACAATTCCTCAGGGTAAGATCCACGTGTCCCCATTTTTTTTGAGTATTTTATACCTCCTAAATCACCCAGTGCGTCAGCCCCCTTTGAAATAATTTTCTATGTCCGCCACTGTATGTCATGGATATGAAATATTTAAAAATTCTCTCTACGAGTACATTAATATAAAAAACCTGAAAAAATGCTGTTTTATGCCAATAACTCTTTACAAAATTTGGAAGATGGGATATTATAGGATCATAGGGAAAGATCAACTATTAACAGAGGTATTGCATGAATGTTGTTGCAGAGGTATACATAAGTTTTTAAATATAAGACAAGAACAGTGATAAAAGAAGTTTTAAATCTGAAAATCATGATAAAATTGCAGCTTTTTTTGAGTTTGCTATGGGCACAATCGCCACAACTTTTGTATTGGAAAACATACACAACATCACAGAAAAGGTGAAACACAGAAGTCTAACTTTACAATGTGATCCGATAGCCAGAACTAATACCTTCATTGACAGGATTTAGTGCGACTCTAGTGAATTCTATTACTTAGTTCTAGTTACCAACTTCAGCGGGACATTGTCTTTGCTCAACATTACTTTGTGGTTCATGATAAGATTAGTCATCTCAGGAACAAATGTTGTAATCTGGTCTTATTAAAGGAGTCAAATAATAATCCATTATATTACATTTAGAGATATTCAATAACATAAACAAAACTTGGATACAATAGAATTGCACTAGTCAAGGCACTCTTTAAGATTTTGAGATAAAAGTGACGCTTTTAAAACTGTGAGACTTCAAAATGTTTCTTCACTACACATGAAATGTTGATTTAGCATTATTATTGATCCAAGACATCTCTTACCACATGGCCAGCCTTCAACTCTTCTTAGCCAAAACCTGTATGAATCCCCCATGGACACTTGAGTGTTTAATGTTTAATGAAATTGCTTATTAATTTTCTCCTAGACTTAGATCTTTTAGAAGGGACTCTGTAGAATGGCTGTCAGATCAAACTGCAGCACAATGCAAATGGAACATTTTGTTAACTGAGGAGTACAAAGGATCCAAGTTTATATTAATGTTTCGATGAAATGTGTCTTCCAAATGTAAGTCAACTGAACCATCGTTATAGGTTTCAAGAATTTAGACACAGTCCATTATGAAATCCACATATAACACAATAATAATAACATTATTCCTTCTTCCTACCCCTGTCACATATTTTATTGGTATTTGGAGGTATCAGTGACACTGGCATTATTAATCATACGCTGGTAATCAGTACGTCTGTCTAAGTGAACGTGACTGGTGCGTACCGAGAGCTGATCCTGTGAGACATCTGCCGACCAACAGCATCGTGAGATTCTGCGAGGTGGCTATCAAGACCCAGCCGATGACGAATGGTATCGCTCCCACCTTGATGGTGTTCAGCCGCCCAATCCTGTCCACCAAGTAACCCGTTATGAGGGCCCCCACTGGTACCACCAACACCACCAAACTTGCTGCAACACGAACAATGGTATCATGAATATGTTTATGCCAGAAGCTGGAAATTTTAGGTCTGAAATCTTAGCAATGACAATCAAAGGTAATAATGTAAGGTAAGAAACTCAAACCACAGGATAGGTCACAAACAGGGGAACAAAACAAATTAAACTTTTTTTTAAAGTTTGTTATTGACGATGGAAGGTTTGAAAGGATAATAGGATTTTGAACATTTGCCATTGTTTTAGTATACCTTTTATTACCTATATATGACCATTGTTATACCTTTTATAACCTATAACAATGGCAAATGCCCAAAATCTTGTTATCCTTCAATGTGAAACTTATTGAAGAATCCAGTTACTGAATTTTAGTTATGATATACCATCAATTTTTATTCCTCCTCCTTTCTTTGTCTGTAGCTTTTCTTTATTTAAGCATGAACTTATCAAGCACATGTAATCATAGTATTAACCTATAACATTGACTTAGTTTAGATATAATTTATAATTTTATATGTCGTCATTGTTCTATTATATTAAATATAACTGTTATTTCTGTATAAATTACATGAAAAACATAAAACCAATATTTAAAACTTTTATTGTTTTAAATATTGGTTTTATGTTTTTCATGTAATTTAACAGTGACCAATATAAGCTCCATCTACAGCACCGTTATTTCTGTATGTTTGTTAGTATATTATTGTTGTTACATTTGTTGTGAATTATTGTTGTTGCTGTTATTATTTGTTATTGCCCTTATCATTCTTCATTACAACTATTGTTGTTATATTGATATTATTGCTGCCACTATATTGTAATGCTTGTTATCTATGTACACTTGATGATACACTTTATTATAAAATAGCTTTACTGTTAGGGAAATAAATAAGTTTTACAAACCATACAAAAAGTAAACATAACAAAATATGTTACTTCTTCCAGCACTGTGGAAGGAAATTCTCAATTATACAGAACATGAAGCAACACTATTTATATATTAAAACAAAATATTAAAGAGGTATTTAAAATAATTTGAACAGTGTCATAAATTTTCAGTGGTTTGAATTATGACAACAAAGCTTGGTACATGAAATAAAAAATTAAAGAACTGTTTAGCCTACACAACTGAAAATGTTCTTTTCAGAGTTATACCCCATAACGAGTCTAAGGAGAAGTTGCAAGTATAGATCAAATTACATATTTATTTAAAATCCTTGAACTAGTTACACTAATGATATAAAATAAAAATAATAACATTTTGATTAAAGTTTAAAACATAGGAGTAAAGTGAAATTGTTATGATAAGATACTCATACTGTGTAAAAAGATATAGATGAAGTTTCTTCATGTGATGTGTTTTTAAAATGATTACTTTGCTTTTAAAACTTCTCAGTAAAGTGTGTTAATATAAATTGAAAGGTTCCAAAAATATCTTTTTCTCTTTGTCCTTCATTTATTTTTGGAACTTGTTTGTCAACCCAATAAGAAGTTCAAACATTATATATTTAGCCATTTTTATTGTTACAGCTTAATGGTGATAATATACTGACCATAAAATAGAATCTAGATGAAGTTTTGTGTACTCGTTTTCCCTACATGGTTTAGTATTAAATTCAAATATAAAACCCAATAGATATGCAACCTGTATATTCTTAACGAATTAAACTTACAAAACCAGATTCTTATAGTTACATTACTGGTGATTTTAATAAAGCATAAAAGAAAATGTGTAGTTGACGTAATAATAAATATTTCAACTTTCATAGAAATGTAGTCTACAGTAACTAATAACTGAATTGCCAAGTTTTATTCAACCAAGCAATCACAAGTTACCTATCCAAGACGTATCCGTCTTAGTTACTTTGAAATCCGAGTCGGCCGCTTCAAGTTGAGGAATCAGGATTGCAGAGAAAGCTACAACGGCGCCGACTGGGAAGTGGTATGAGATGGCAGAGAGGCACGCAAGCATCTGGAACATATATTCTTTTATTAAAAAAAAAAAAAAAAAACTGTACTGAATGGCTGCTGCAAGTTGGGGCATCAGGATAGCGGGAAAATCCAGAACAGTGCCGACATTGGAAAATAGTATGTTATGTGGGAAATGGTATGATATCGCAGAAAGGCAGGAAGTGCTATGTGATTGCAGAGGGCTACGCAAACATGCAATCATCTGGAACACACATCAGTATATGTGGGCAAAACATAACGTAATTGCTTAAAATATTGTCCAATTTAACATTCTATTTTGTGGTGATATAAATTTTCAGACAAATATTACTAACTCCTACTACCAAGTGTACTTCTCAATTTGTATTGTAAACTCTACATGTAAAATATATTTTATGATAGGGAATGGTGTAGCCGTAAGGGCCTGACGCCCTCCACAACAACAATAGGCAGTGACATTTTAGAACAAAGAGGAACATTTATTTCAGGTGTAATGTGACGACACTCAACGTATAGTTGTAAGGCCAGACCGGTAACGTCTAAATAAACCAATTTTAGAACATTAAATTATCAATAATATATTTTATTTTCATTCAATGACACATTTATTTAATCACTTAATTGTATTTATTGCCCTATTAACATAAAGTAATGCAGGAGGAAAGGATATTTAACATAGTATAGCATATGAACTGTGAGTTCAGTTGTGTGCTACCAGTGAGCCTGACAATTTTCCATGTGCAGAATAGTTGCATATTTAAGTTGTAGAAGCAGGCAGGAATTAGCTGAAATCATCTTTGCTAGTGTCTGGAACGATACCACTTTGAGGGGAGTCCACTTGTATTCTGAGGGGCGTAAATGTTGTAGAGAGGGTTAACGGCCATTATTTAATATTTGGCGCAGGCTTGTCGGGATTTTGAACGACGAGTTAAGTTTGCGTGTAGCACTCTCTCTCTAAATCTCTCCCGTTATTAATCTCTAAATTTCTAATTGCAAAGAAGTTTTAAATTATTATCTGTTTTAAAATATAATATTCTGTTTTGATCAACCAAAGAACATTTTTTTATTACAATTTCTTAAACAAACCTAGGCTAGTATCCGTCATCGTGTCGAACCAACCTATGAAACTCTAAAATAAATAAATCTGTACATCAGGTCAGGTGCCACAATAAAACAATTTTGCTGGTTTTAGTGTAATCTCTTTAAATATCATCACGTTGATCCTGAAAACTTGACTATTCATAATTTCCTACGACCGATGATTTATGTATTCATATTAAATATTAACAAATATATGTTATGTATAATACAGAAATCAATATTTTTATAGAAATTATATTTTCTGTTCAATTTTTCGATTGCATACAGATTGTAAAGATAAAACGGGCGTCATTACTGTTTTGAAATATATCATTGCTAAACCGAAATAACTACTTTATTGTAATCTACACATCAAAACGAAAACCTAATTTACTTAATAGAAACTACTAAGCATACCAACACTCCTCCACCACCGAATACCTTTTATATCGAATCGGCTGCAAGAACGTAGCCAGGAAAAAATGTTGGGGGGAGTCCAGGCAACTGGTATTTCCCAGAAATGGACAGAGAGTAAGGCCCCATTTTGTTCCTTAACAATTTCTTGACCAGTTTCTTTGTTCAAAACCATCTCTCAGCGGTACATGTCAGTAATACTGAATGATTTAAATAATAATAATCTTTTACTAAAAAGTAATTAACATTTTTTGGGGGGGGGGAAGGTCCTGACTCCTTGGACCTCCTCGTTGGATACGTCCTTGATCGGCTGGCGTTATAAGACGCAAAAGTAATGGCAAGTGTGAGGTAACACCAGCCTACATTATGGTAACACTACTTTCCAGCAGAAATCTCATGCCTCGGAGATCATTGAGAAACTTTAGGTCCACTTTAACACCACGAATCACCAATAAACTATGTATTACACTCGATTTTAATTGATGAGATTAACCTCGTGGACTATAAAACATAGCTTCATAAATACACCCGCACACAAGTACAATTAATTATTGACTTAATTGTAAGCACCGAGGTGAACAGCTTCATTAGACAGTTCTTAATTGTAAAACAAATTAGAAAGTAACGAGTTGAATTAAATAATCACTTGAGATTAACACGAGAACAGAACATACTGAACGAGTACATATGTTAGTTGCACTTAAGCTTAACAGAACCAGGCTATTTCAAAATACGGGCTGAAATGCGTTTTAGTTAACTTTTGATTTTCGGTCTTTTGACTAAGGTCAAAGCGATCCTTACTTTATTCACTTCAGCGTTTGCGCCGCTTCTTATCCGGCACCAATCCTTTTCACAACCATATAATCTTCACTTCTTTACAAACCTCCTGGTTTCTACCAGCGTTTGGTTCCAGCCTCTGACCGTAAACAGCGAAGACTAATCATCAAAAGGGAATTAGTAAATCCGAGTGGAGCCTGCACATTAAATGCCTAAGCTTAAGCTACACAGCTTTGGAAATCGGTGTGTTGACTACATAGTTCTCGAATACGCTTCTAAGCATTTCGGTAATTCCACCCCATAGAGGGGCAGCCGTGGCTGTAAAGAAGCCATCACTCCCCTATCGACCTTGAACGAATCGCACTCCGCCCGCAAGACCTGACCTACAGGAGACGTCATGGCATGCGACTCCACTGTCCTCAAGCCGAACCAATCCTGATTGACATCCAATCCTCCCTGCCCCTTCCACGAACACTGCCCTGCCGAAATCAGAGTATGCTGAGACCGGCAGGGTACATGCGTATAAGGAGAAGTAACGCATAACCCGTCCAGGAGGAGAACGGGAACGAGCAAGAATAGGACTGGTTTGCTGCGGGCCTCAAGGATAACGAGAGTCTTCGAGGGCTTTAAGAGTTGGCCTAGCACATTGGACGTCAACCTTCAGTAGGAGATCATAAATAAGTCTATAATTTCATGAACGACCTGAAGAGACGGGAGCGGCGCCGGGAGAATAAGAAAAATCGAAATAGAATGCAGCAGCAGGTATTGACCACCTTTGTTTTTGTTTTGTTTCCTAACTCGTATTGTTGTAGCTTTTGAAAAGGTCCTTTGAAATTAGCCTACTTCATAAACCAACTTTTTGTAACCAAAAACATTTTAAAAGCGAAGTCCAACCTGAGGCCAGACGGTGTAGTGGGTGACTTCCTCTGTGGGCTTGAAGCTGATGTCGAAGTAACTGGTGCCCATGTCGATGGCCGAACCGAAACTACCGATGCCCTCAGGCACGGCTCGGGGCGCCACCTGCCCCTGGAGCCTCGCCGAGTGCTGGGCGATGATGACGGCCCCATCCCGAGGATCTCGCAACCACTTCTCGTTCTCTTCATTCTTCGTCTGCGGCCTGCACAAACACACACGATGGCCTTAGTATCTAAAAGCATCACACTAAAATATTCATATCATTTAACTAATGTCAATATGTAGATTTGTTTTTTTACGAAGAGGAAAGACATGAAACTACCACAGGTATGAAATATTTATTAGACCTAGGAGAATTTGGCCATAAAATGGGATGTACGAATTCTGGGGCATTGAAAATGAATCTTAAATGATTTAAAGGAAATAGGATTTTTCGGAACATTTGCCATCGTCCAGTGAAACAAAAATCAGTAACACTACGTTTCGAGATCTGCAATCTGATCTCTTCTTCAGGTAAATAACTAACGTAACAACTAACGTAATACAAATATTTATTATAAATCATATTTAATGTTTTAAGTTCTCAGACGATCACAATATAGACTGTCACTTTCAAATCACCATTACTTAACAAGAACTACTGTAATACAACATGTAAAAGAGTCGACCACATTGAAAAACAAATAAATCCTTGAAAATATAACGAGCACAAGATAACTTTATAGACCAAATAAACATATTCTGGATTCTCAAAATAACCATCTTTTACATGCCTAAGTGAGTTGGGTAAACCACAAACGAGTAATGAGGAAGCGCGTTGCGTGGGAGAAAGTCGACAACGACAACAAACGATAAACATCCGGTAAGCCACGCCCCGCAGTTACACTTACTGCATTCAATTAAAGGCGGAAACACGGGAACGTGAACACCATCGTGTTCCACTGTCGTGGATTCCAATGCACCACACACGTCTAGTGTAATCGTGACAACTATTTCTTGGGATCCGCAAATAAGAAAAGTAACGACAACGTGACGGAAGGGACAACCACCTCCCGAGTATCGTACTGCCTAAGGTGCTGAAGTTGGTACAAAACCAACGATTCTCTTCAGCCTATTAATGGCGACTGTCAATAAGTTTTTAAAAAAGTAATAAAAATTTACATTTTCAAAGAGCAAATATCATTGTAGAAATATCATTATTAAGGACTCGATATGGCATTGAAATCGTGCCGTTGTTCGTTTGTCTGTGCGATAACTCTCGTTAGAAAGGTCCTAGAGTCTTGCAACTTTCTACATGGGTTTCTCTTGGTCTAAGGAAGAAGAATACCTCTGTTGATTTAAAGACCAAAGGATACAGTTAGTCTGTCTTAATTTTTACCTTAATTTTTAACACCGGTTTAACTGATGAAGAGTAGGCTAGTATTAAGAATGACACATTTTTCTCAGCTGCTGCAACATTTTTTACCTGACTAGTAGGCACACAAATTTTAGTAGAACATGAACAGTTGTCAGGTACAAATATTATAGTACAATATGTGGAGGGAGCCCTGTAAATAGGTTCCTCTCAGTACAATAAAGAGTCCTATTGATTTTAGGGTCAAAAAGCAAAAGGGCAGTCCACCGTCTGTCTGTCCGCCTGTGTAACACCTCTTTTGTTACGTGATATCTTGTCCTTCGATAATCCGTTGTGTCGATGTATTTATTTCTACAAAAACGTTATTTTGTAGAAAATCGGTTCTTCTTACTTATGAGTTGATGATCATTATTATAAGCCATAATATACCTAGTAAATTGCCACAAAACTCTTAACCAGGAAAATTGAAGTTCAAATTTTACAAAAGGTTAGAATTTTTGGATTTTAGACGAGAAAGCGATCAACAATAGTAGTAGTTTACAACGCTCAACATTATAAGTGGTAGGAATGCTAAACTTTGAAGTTTGCATAAAGGTTAAAAAATCAATTGAATATATTGTTAGATAAAAATTGAAAACTATCAATGACATAAAATAATGATATGAGTAGCGCAACAAAATTAGTTAACCAGTTTTCTTGTATATGTCATATTTAAAGTTTTTCTAAATTTAATTTTTTACTTTCTTACCAACGCATAAAGATAATAACTGAGTTACAAACTGATTTATTGCATATATAATATGTTACTTTATAGTATGACTCAAAACCACACATTAGTTCTGCAATCTCTCAGCTCGTACAACGCCATATGTACGAGTACGTCAGTGAAACAACTACTGTACGTGCAGCAGCGTCGCGACTGCATAAGTCATTCAAGATTTCAGCGGAGATAAACCATGCATTTAGATAAATTTCTAAATTATTACTGGTAATTGTATCATAAGTTATTATTTATTTATTGCATTTAAACAATAATTTACTTTCTCTATTGCATTTAAAAAAAAGGAAATAAATTAATCATTTCTACTTGAAATCAAAGCTGATGGGGTACCACAGATAGTTTCAACACCACTAATATGTCTGTCTGGAAGCAGGCTTAAAATATAAAAATACTCCATAATCCTATTTATTTTACATATTTCCGTTATCATTCCTTTTTATAACTAAAATATGGACGAAGAACCCTCGACCCCATGGCGAGGTGGCGTGCTGACTCTCATGTCCCCTAAGACTGCTCACTGTCAGCCCAGGGAGCCGTGTGTTCGACAGTCACGCCACGTCTTGGTGCTTGTGTAGCCCACACGAAGGTGAAGAGCCATTCAAGTGTCATTGCACTGTAATATACTCTTCCAGCATGTCTTATCAGATCACTTCACCTGCAGGACGGCATGAAGGTTGCACACTTCAACGCTCAGTGCTGGCTACACTTTCTGAAGGAAAGGTTAATGACGTGATTAGCATTTTGAGAAACCTACATTATATTTTGTGGCTTTACATTTTCTGACAAATATGACAAACTACTGTCAAATGTGTTGTGTCAGGCCACTTTTTGTGCTTGTGTAGCCCACACGGAGGTGAAGAGCCATTTAAGTGTCATTCCACTGTAATATACTCTTCCAGCATGTCTTATCAGATAACATCACCTACAGGGCGGCTTGAAGGTTGCACACTTCAATGCCCAGTGCTGGCTACACTTTCTGAAGGAAAGGTTAATGACGTGATTAGCATTTTGAGAAACCTAGATTATATTTTGTGGCTTTACATTTTCTGACAAATATGACAAACTACTGTCAAATGTGTTGTGTCAGGCCACTTTTTGTGTTTGTGTAGCCCACACGGAGGTGAAGAGCCATTTAAGTGTCATTCCACTGTAATTTACTCTTCCAGCATGTCTTATCAGATCACATTACCTACAGGACGGCTTGAAGGTTACACAATTTAGTTCTCAGCACTGTCTGAAGGAAAGGTTAATGGCGTGATTAGAATTTTGAGTAATCTACATTCTACTTTGTCGCTTTATATTTTCTGACAAATATGACAAACTAAATCTCTTGGTGCTTGTGTAGCCCACACGAAGGTGAAGATCCATTCAAGTGTCATTCCACTGTAATATACTCTTCCAGCATGTCTTATCAGATTACTTCACCTGCAGGACGGCTTGAAGGTTGCACACTTCAATGCTCAGTGCTGGCTACACTTTCTGAAGGAAAGGTTAATGGCGCGATTAGCATTTTGAGAATCCTACATAAATTAATGTAGCCACTAGTGCACCAGCACAAGCTGTCTACGATAACTGAGTGGTTAGCGATTCAGCTTATCACCCCAGGGACACTGGTTCGAATTTTCGTTCTGGCATGGCACTTTTTCACGGTAAAAGTCATACGAGTCTAGCCTGATGTAAGGCGATTAAAGGTTCCAGAGTGGACGTTCATACAATCAAAAAATAATAAAGCAATAGTTTGATATAGCCTAGTACACAAGTAGAGAACAGAATTCAAACTATCCGAAATACTCAGCATTCAAAACGTTACTACATATTTGGGGATATTTGATATGTTTAACAAAGCAATTATTAAAAAAGCGATACATTTATATAACTTAAACGCAAGCATTTCATTGTTTTAAGCGTAAACGGAGTTCATATTGAATTATTCAATACAAAATGAGTTAGAACCAGAATAGTACAATAACTTTACAAAACTGAGGGAGTTGTAGAAAAGTATTTCTTCAAGAAAGTGAGGTATACCAGCTACCAGCTTAAAGTTTTAATTATTCTTGGATGTGAAATTTAGCTTAGATAAAAACAAATCCTGTCTTCAACTACAGAGCATTTCAGTTGGCGGCCTAATTCATGTTAAGAGAGAGACGGATGGAACCAATAATTTGTTATCAGGTGGCTTGACAGACTGTTTGGCAACTAGCGCAGGGCCAATCCTGAAAGAAAGCAGCTGTGAATTCTTTCCGAGAACACCACAACAGCTGATTATACCAAACATCTGTTCTACTGATCTCATCGTGGCCTCTGGAAAGGAAAAATAGTTCTGGAGACGCTAATGAATACATGGAAATATTTGGCAACCCTCACGGCAACCTTCTTAGGCACATTCTGAAGGTCAAAATAAGACTTGTTTGTAATGAAAAAAACTTACAAACACATTCCTTCGGAAGTAGCACTATCCGGTGTGATATGAATATATAATATTGATTCAATGCTATTCGTATAAACGATATAAAAATGCTGTTTTAATAGGTTTTAGAAGTGCGGAATTCATTTTTAACTTTAGCAATTGATACTTTTAAAGGATGTTTGAAGAAAATTATCTCTTAAATTTGTTTATATTTTGTGTATCCAACTTAAATATTTGCAACAAATCATAAAAATTGGCTGTAATATTAGACTGTGCACATGAATAAATGTAATATTTCAATTTTTGGCTACGATGGACTATTTTTGAGAACATGGAGTTTGTAGGTACGTGTTTTAGTTTACTTACACGATCGGGAACTGTCGAAATAACTGGAAAAAATAAGGATTCAGTTATGAAGGGTTTCATCCTTCTGCGGCATTTCAGATAAAATGAGGAGGTAACAACCAGAACACAACAACGAAGATACAACCTTTAAGTGATACCAACTAGGATATAAGACGAGAAGATAAACAACCAAAAAGTACCAACTATGAGATAACAACGAGGACGTAACAACTATGATATTAAAACGAGGGGATGAATCCTATTTTATGATTATATGATTGCTTTTACTAGATTCCTTTTGATAAAAACGTAGCTGATAAGAAAAACAATTAAATTTTGAATGGTTCTAACACTATTTATAATAATAAAATAACAAATATTACCTATAACAAATTCTCTCATTTTCAAGTATAGAATACATAACAGAAATTTGTGCACTTTGGAATTATCCGGAGGCTACTATTTTTGGAAGTCTTTTTTACTGGAGATTAAAAAACTACATTATCCGAAAAAATGCTTCATTTAAATTACTGTGAAAATTATATGTCATTATGACGATCGTTCTTATTTTCTGCCTCCCAAACGGAAGCGATGTCTGCGAGAAGTAGGCCACTATGTCTATCTACTGCTTGTTATTATGCGTTATAAGTAGGTTTAGATTAGGATAAATATGACACTGGTAGTGCGAAAGTTAAAGATAACCTTTGAAAGCGTTCACGTGATCTAAGCTTGAACTTCGGTGCTATCTCCGTAGGATGTTTTTCTTTTTTTCGCCAAAAGTGTGGGGAGGACGATCTGACATGTGATCTGATGTGGGGAAAGTACCGATCGGAGAAGATCCCTCGAAATAGTACCCAAAGGCAAGCATAAATCACATGAGCGCTCGTAAATGTCGACTTGAACTTTTTATATTTATAATAAGTACGTATGTATAGCCTACTAACAAATAGTATACAGGGACATAGTGGCCTCCTTTTCGCTGACATCGCTTCCTTTCGTGAGGCGGAAAACAAGAACCTATCGTCATAATGACATGTAATTTTCATAGTAAGTCAAATAAAGTCTGTTATTTCGAGAAGTGTGTTTTTTTATGTGCTCTGTAGGAAAACTGTAAAAGAGATAGTGGCCCTCGATAATACAAAAGTACCACAATTTGATCTACTATAAATTTAATAAACCCATCATACTAAATTCTATTGCTGTTAAATTCAACTAGTAACTAATAGTAATCGACTATAACCAAACTCGTATTCCCGCATTTATGAACCGAGGAATTTTAACCATTAATTACCCTGAATTAAAATATTCAATAACTAGAACACGTATCAATATAACTTAGACTTTAAAGTAAAAATGTATTTTCGAAATGCCATATTTTGATATTTTGCTTTAAGGAAAACAACTTGTTTATATTTCTACGTTAATTTGTCGGGTGATATTTAGGAATTTCCGTTCCCAACCGTGTGTATCGTTTTAACCGTTTTCTGTACTTTTAGTATTGTCTAACCAGATATTGACTATGTAACAGGTGCAAGAAAAATTAACATTTATAATAGTCTCTTAACTAAGCCAGATACTATACGACAATCAGTAAATAACTTTAAAAAGTCTTTATAATAGAAGGACTAAGAAACAAAAATAAACAATACTGTTTACTTTGCAAACAAGGGGAACTACTTGGCTTAAAATACCGCAAGGGCATCAGCAAGTAGTAAAGCCAGCACATAAAGATGTCAATGAAGAACATGTGCTCGTAAATACGAGCTTGTATCTCACACTGTTAGGATGATTTACAATTAATTATCATCTGTTGGATCTTTCAAGGTCAAAACGCCAACAGCTGCAAATTGGTGCTAAACGTTTCCTCTCTCATCTTCATGTTTAACTGACTTCCTGATGGCGATCGTAAATATAGCTCTAATAAACTTTCTCGTCACTTTCTACTGTGGTATATGTGTTGTTTAGTCATGAATAATTAGACAACCGGTTACTGAGGCAGGCTCTGTCTCCGCAGTACAATGTTAAAAACCGATAACACTTTTGTCGTGCAAGATTGTTTTTGTCACGAGGTTTTCTTCTAAGGAATAGCTTGTTGCCTCAAGGACCTACTGCTCACCCACGAAATATATAACCAAGTCCTAGCAGTAACAGCAGCCCTACATACCGCTAAAAAGTCTGACCCGGTGAAGACAGTCCAGAAGCTGATGAGGCACGAGGAAGTAAAAGTGCAAAATATGACAAAACAGTCTCTTAGCTAGCATATTACATTTGTAAAGCAAGAGATCCATAGTTTTTTATTGCTAATTACATGGACGATAAGATGGAGATATCCATTATGTGCAACTGTTTCCTCAGATATCAATATCATGTGATTAAGTTCATTACCCAAGAACAAAAACATTTGCTCATGGATACAAGATAAAATTTAACATTGTAAGAAGGTGAGTGGAGAACACGCTTACTCATCGGTAAGCCTGGTAACACTTCTCATCTTCTAGTGTCTATGAATCCTGTTCGAGTTATGTTTAAAGACTGCACACCCCAAAAATCCACAGAGTGGGAATGAGGCACTGCAGTGTTTGATGCAGACCTCTCACTTCCAAGCCTCGTAGCCTCATCACAACAAACACTAACATTGGTTATGCTACCTAGAAAGGAAACGACTTGATAAAAATGTTAGGCAAGTTATGTGTCCAATACATGCGAATCTTATACAAAGACAATATAAATAGTCAAAGAGTAAGCTAGCAGACAGACGGTTCACCGACCATTAAAAAGAATTACCACTTTTGCGGTATATCCTGTAGATGTTAATATCTACGTCTGGCCGTAGGATTGCTTTGCAAAGTGAGTACCCCAATGAGGTATCTATGTTTTATACTTTGTGGTCCGTCGCCTTGAAAGCTGCCGATCTGAATTAAGCGAGATCTGATTATTTCACACGTGAGGTTGTTAGTGATTTTGAACCTTATTTCTTAACTGCTTAGGAATATCGCGACTATTGAGTTCAAAAAGGTAGTTAGACTATTTGCAGCAGATGGAATGGTATGATCACCAGAACTGCGGAATAAAGATGTCCATCCTATTATTCCAAGTTTGCTATGAGTGACATTGATTCCTTTCCTCATAGAATTTTAAACTATCAGCAAAATTGTCCCTTTCTTGTAGCTGACAATTGGAAAAAAACTTTGACTCACGTAATATGGAGTTCCACAAGATCCACACTTCTGACACATTTTTTAGTAATCGTGTGAATTTTGGATTTACTTCCAAATCTTAAACTCACATATTGTTGATAAGTCTACTGCTTTATTTTTTTGATCAAAGAATTAGTTGTGTTATAATGAACACTAGCTTGAAGTACCTGAAACCACAGTGGTGGGCTCAATGATTCAATAACGGGAAACAATGTTCCCAGATCACGCAACCAAACGCTCCGGGGCCCCAACCCGTTAGTACCACACTTACGTACATTAACATTAAATCATCGTCCCTATGAGATTGCACTTAAAGAACTAACTGTTAAATGAATTTCTTAACATTTTAAATGAAGTTATTGTAATTGGAGTGGAGAGTTAACATTATGATTAACTGACACAACATTTTATTTTGTCAACATTCTATATTTTGAATAATTACAAAATAATGAACCTGATTTGAATTAAATAAAAGTCTACAATATACATACAAACCTACATACAAACGTAGTCTAAAAGAGATCATACGTTATCTTATTCTCATACATCTGGTAAATTATAACAAAATAATCTAAGCCATTGGTGCAATCAGATTATCTCAGGTTGACTGAAATTAGTGGTCAACTTGTGCTCTAAATTGAACGATGAGTACACATAATTTATGAGGTATATCTACGATGTAATTCTGTTTAGGTAGAAGGGTTATGTAAGAGTTACGGCGAGTAACTGAAAGGAAATGAATTATTTTTAAAACTAACCATTTTGGATCCAAGACTCACAAAATTAATATTGAATTTCACAAATTTGTATGAAAAGGAACTACTTGATCTGCCTCTCCTCTTGCTTTATTTTTGCATATATAAACTCTCAATGCCGATTAAGAAAACAAACTAAAATGTCGCAAAAGTGGACAGAGAATACGAAGAATACGAACTGCAGCAAATAGCTGTGTCGCAAGTGACGAAGGCCACGCGACCAGAAGTAGGTGCAGCACAGTCACTGTCAGCTCTAATTGCTCAAATTGTCTCCTGTACGCCACCTGTTGCCCATTCTAGAGATTCTGACTATGGATGAAATAGGTGCAGCACAGTCACTGTCAGCTCTAATTGTTCAAATTGCCTCCTGTACGTCACCTGTTACTAAATCCAAACATTCTGACTATGGATGAAATAGGTGCAGCACAGTCACTGTCAGCTCTAATTGCTCAAATTGCCTCCTGTACGTCACCTGTTACTAAATCCAAACATTCTGACTATGGATGAAGTAGGTGCAGCACAGTCACTGTCAGCTCTAATTGTTCAAATTGCCTCCTGTACGTCACCTGTTACTAAATCCAAACATTCTGACTATGGATGAAATAGGTGCAGCACAGTCACTGTCAGCTCTAATTGCTCAAATTGCCTCCTGTACATCACCTGTTACTAAATCCAAACATTCTGACTATGGATGAATTAGGTGCAGCACAGTCACTGTCAGCTCTAATTGTTCAAATTGCCTCCTTTACGTCACCTGTTACTAAATCCAAACATTCTGACTATGGATGAAATAGGTGCAGCACAGTCACTGTCAGCTCTAATTGCTCAAATTGCCTCCTTTACGCCACCTGTTACTAAATCCAAACATTCTGACTATGGATGAAATAGGTGCAGCACAGTCACTGTCAGCTCAAATTGCTCAAATTGCCTCCTTTACGCCACCTGTTACTAAATCCAAACATTCTGACTATGGATGAAATAGGTGCAGCACAGTCACTGTCAGCTCTAATTGCTCAAATTGCCTCCTTTACGCCACCTGTTACTAAATCCAAACATTCTGACTATGGATGAAATAGGTGCAGCACAGTCACTGTCAGCTCTAATTACCTCCTGTACGCCACCTGTTTCTCATTCTAGAGATTGCGACTGTGGATGAAGTAGTTGTAGCACAGTCACTGTCAGCTCTAATTGCTCAACTTGGTTCCTGCACGGCACCTATTGTTAGATTTAGACATTTTTACAGCTACCCTAAAACAATACCGTAGATCATTCTCATTCTGTTATAATGAAAATGTAGCAGACGTGATCAAATAGTATTATGTTGAAAGTGAGAGTCAGCCTACTTAGCTACATAAGGTGAGGGCGAACAAAGTCAGACCTAATTGAGTTAAGCAATTACGTGGAGAAAAACTAATCCGTTTCCTTGTCAATTACAGTAGAACAGCGCTGATGTTGGCCATGTGTGGGGGAGGGCTGTTAGTAGTAGGCGAGCTGTTGTTGCTGAACCTCTCAGATATTCCTTTATACGATCCAATCCAAATATTGTTTGTTGGTAATAATGGAAACGTATATTTTGACGTGTAACTTAAAAATTAAACATATGAGTATAAAAAAGTGTTGTACAAAGTTGTTTGGAACCAAACAAAAAGCGTTATGGCTCTAAAACCAATGTTTATAGTTATTTAATATCATCAGATATGATTTTAATAAAACTGCTAAGATTACTTACCCCTTACCCCTTAGATGTTATCCAACCATTAGATTACTCTCTCTATTCAATTGTACTTCATAATAAACTATTCTCAAGCTTAACGACAAGGAAGTAAGTCTATACAATGAGTATAGTACACAAACATTTATATAATTGAACGATCTAAATACGTACAAAGGATTTTAATAGACTAGACAACGATATATATATATTAACTATCTATAATGAAACAATCACCTCCAATTATGAAAAGTAGCACCATTTGTTTTCTTTAATAAACTTCACAAGTTTTCTATTAACGTATATTGTACTATGTAACTTATAAACCATTGGAAAACTATTTTTGGACTCGGATAATACAGTTTTTAACAAAGTTGTCCGTATATTATCACCTTAAATTAAAAACACCCCACTTAAAAAAACCCATGATTTGAGGTAAATAGTTAATGTGAAGTTCCAGAAGGTTCATAATTTCAATTATTGTACTCTAAAATCACGTTACATGTAAAGACGGACAACTACGACCGGCAAGTTCGAATGAAGTGAGGCCGCTAAGTTTAGTTGACTTATTATTCATTACGTGCCATCTATGTTTGTGCTTGGTCGATATATTACTTCAACACTTTCCTGGTATTCGAACTTCGTGACACAACCATTACAAACATTGAATGACAATGATGATGCAAAAACCTGATTCTTATCAGATTAAATCAGGAATTACAATGTGTCGTCACCCGCCAGCAATAGTCTACTAAAGTGAGTGACTACTATTGTGCAGCATTAGTAAACAGTGGGTGTCGAGGATGCGAGTGAAATGGACCTTGTGGAAGCGATCACGATGCACATCCTTCGGTTATCTTGCGTGCTTAAGACCCGCCAGCATTAGTCTACTAAAGTGAGTGACTACTGATTGTGCAGCATTAGTAAACAGTGGGTGTCGAGGATGCGAGTGAAGTGGACCTTGTGGAAGCGATCACGATGCACATCCTTCGGTTATCTTGCGTGCTTAAGACCCGCCAGCATTAGTCTACTAAACTGAGTGACTACTGATAGTGCAGCATTAGTAAGCAGAGGGTGTGGAGGATGCGAGTGAAGTAGACCTTGTGCAAGCGATCGCGATGCACATATTCTGTTATATTGCGTGTCTGAAGATCAGCCAGCATTAGTGTACTAAACTGAGTGACTACTGATAGTGCAGCATTAGTAAGCAGAAGGTGTGGAGGATGCGAGTGAAGTGGACCTTGTGGAAGCGATCGCGATGCAATATTCGGTTATATTGCGTGTCTGAGACCAGCCAGCATTAGTCTACTAAACTGAGTGACTACTGATAGTGCAGCATTAGTAAGCAGAAGGTGTGGAGGATGCGAGTGAAGTGGACCTTGTGGAAGCGATCACGATGCAATATTCGGTTATATTGCGTGTCTGAGACCAGCCAGTATTAGTCTACTAAACTGAGTGACTACTGATAGTGCAGCATTAGTAAGCAGAAGGTGTGGAGGATGCGAGTGAAGTGGACCTTGTGGAAGCGATCACGATGCAATAGACCTCCGGTTGCGCCAATGCCACATACATATATAACTGCTGTTTGTGATATATGGAGTGTGAATAACACTCTTGACCCTTTCGCTATCGAACATTTAATCGGTGCCGAATTCCTAAACAACAGAATGCTATTCTGCAATGTTAATTTAGTGTATACAATTTTGAAAGGAAATACGGCGACGATGGAAAGTTGCCATGTGAAATATAATTTTATAATGGTACAATAGCGCACTAGTAATACAAATACCTTTAAATATTTTATGGGCAAAGGAACATGCAATTTAAATGAAAGCATGATAACTAGAACTAACTGAAAGTTCTGTATGGCCTTCTTGCTTTTTAATGAGACTGATTCTGATAAACATAATCTTTTAAGGCGAAGCAATTTAAACAATGTCAAGAACAAAAAACGTAGTGTATTTATATTCTTAAATTTAGTAAAACAGATGTTGCATTTATTAAAGCAATAATAAACTAACACTTACTTACTTACTTACTTTTGGGCACTAGTGGGAATGTAACAACTAATATCCCGGCAGTATCATGAACAATATATTTTTATAGGCTAGGCAATCAAAATAGTTGTTCCGTTTAGTAAATAACTAATCAATTTCTTCACGATAGCAAAATACCAACTATTTCAATATGGTTAAACAACCGAATGTGTGTTCAAGTTCAAGTTCAAACTAATTTATTCAGAAAAAAGACATGTTACATTTATGTACTACCCCAAGGCACCTTGCAAGGCGCGTGCGGGAGTGCAGTTTACAAGTCAAAAATGTTTAGTCTTTATGTTGGCAGACCAATAACTGTATTTATGTGTGTCGGGGTACCCAAAGACCTGTATAGCACACATATTATGATTCTAATACTTCCATTGCAAATAGCCGTCAGATAAATAATTAAAAAATAACAAAATAGGCTAATAAAAGCGAAAATAGGAAAAAAATATTTAAGTGTCTGTCAAAATTTCAATATTGTGAGACGGACATTATGACAAAAAATCAAAACCAGATACAAATTTTGCATCATGCAGACCAGGTCAGCACGTTCGGGCTTGCAGGTTCTTGGATGGTAATTACTAGCAAAATGGCACTACTGAAAACGTCATCATATAACTAGACAGATTTCGGTGTCTTCTTAGGAAGTTGAAGCAGATTTTTTTATTCCACACTTTGTAAAATTATTATACCTCCGTTGTTTAAGATTACAAAATTTAAAAAAAAATGAAATGTTTAACATACTGGATGTATATAATAATAAAATATGTATGTTGCAAATTTGTCGTTGGGAGTTTTGGGAGTTACCTGGTCTTAGTTCTTGAGATTAATCTGTGGTTAATATTATATTTTTCGGTTCCAACCGCGCCAAAAATACGATTATTAACGCTGTGAAGAACTATCATTGTTTTGGTTTGACATATTTTGAACGAAGCTGGCTTTCCACGAAGAGGTAAAAACTCAAAATAATAATTGAGTTGGCAATGTTTTAATGCGGTGCAAACCGAAAAAAAATAGAAAAACCCATCAGTTCAGTACCTAACGCTTGGAAACAACGACATGAAGTACTTCAGAGCAGCCTGAATTGCCACAACAATAGACCGTTTCTAATGTGGCAAGTGACGTGATACCTTATCTACCAGTACAATGTCGGTAAATGTGACACAGCTGCGCCTGTGCGTGGGCGGGAGTGCCGTCTGTTATATATACACGCGACCTAGCTCCTCAGTCAACGCCCAGCCGCATCAATTGAGATAGGACAATCACCGTGTCGTGACACTTCAAACTGCGATTGTGCACTTTTGCGCCAAAACGTCGATTAATATTGCAACGTTTCTGATATCAACTGCAATAATAAAAAATAACATTATATCGGTCTGCAAGTTCATTTAAACATATTTTGTTGGAGTATTATATTTCGCACCTAATACTTAATGTAGGAGTGAAATGAATTCAAGCACCATTTCCATCTCCAAATAATCCTCTATCCTTTGTCTATTCCTTTCTCCCCAATTTACGACTATATTATTTGATATTAATAGCTGAGAGTTAGCGAAATATATCACTCAGGGGCTGGTAACCCAATATATCACTTCTGTTTGCAAGAAGGTAGCCAAGAAAGAATTTGGGGGTGGGGCTCAACACAACAGATATTTTCCCGTAGGGGACTGAGAGTAAGGCATCATTTTGTTCCTTTAAAAGTTCTTGAACATTTTATTTGTTGAGAACGATCTTTCAGCATCGTTGTACTTGTCAGTAATACTGAATAATTTAACTAATAATAATCGTTTACTAAAAATTTAATTGATACAATTCAGAAATTAAGGGGGCCCAAACCGCTTGAACCTCCTCTGGCACTCCTCGTTGGCTACGTCCTTGTCCGTTTGTCTGTCTGTATGTCAGGCTATTTCATGAATAAATAATAGAGCTAAAAGTTTGTATAAGCTTGATTTCTTTATAGGAAACACCGAATACAATAAATTACGGCCCATGCCTCTCCGTAAGATTTGGTTGGGCTGAACTATTTCGGGAAAGAATGGGGTTATATTATTGACGTTTTCCACATTGTGCTATCCATAAGTAGGCTTACAAAATTATATGGAGTGGTCATTCGTGGGATATCTTGAGACCCAATTGAGCTGTAGTCTTTAAAGTTTGCAAGAAACTTCATACTGGTGCATGCCTTATCAACTATTTCTAGAATGAATTGAGTTATAGAAATTTTACATACTATGCCAATACTTATTAGGCTTTCAAAATTATGTATATTGGTGTATATTGCTGTTGACATTAATGGCTTATCACTTCTGTCTGTTTGTCAGTAAGATATCTCGAGAGCAAATTGAGCTAAAACTTTGCCCTAACTTGATTTTTTGATAGCCAACATCAAGTCCGATCATGGTTCATGTCCTCAATGACATATGGTTGTGATTAACTATTTTGAGAACGGATTGAATTATATAGACTTGAAAATTTCCCACAATGCAATACCTAAGTAGACTTGCAAAATTATACGGGTGGGTTTTCCGTGGGATATTTCAAGACCCAATTGAGCTGAAGTCTTAAAATTCTGCATGAAACATCATAGAGGAGCATGTCCGAATGACCGATCGTGGGATTTAGCTAACCAGGATATTTCGGAAACATATTGAGCTATAGGTTTGGGATTTAGCATGAAATCTCACTTCTACAAAGGCAAAATGGGATTTGGCTGAGCCTCATTGAAGCTTATCAATCAAAGGGTTGGCAAAATTTCTCTCTGTTCGTCCGCATTGACTCAGATAGCGTTCTACACTATTTCCAAAATGCGATTTTGTCATTAAGATGAAAAAATCCAGTAACAATAAGGTGTACTTTGGTGTGGATATTTTTCAATAGATTCATTGTTCAAAGAAAAGGGTTATTCAGTGTTATTACGATAATGGCTTGAAAAAGAAACAATGTCTACCGAACTTTGACTGGGCTAAAACCTAATCCATTTAGAGATAATCAAAGAGGACAGTGGCAGGGCTGAAGTAGCTGTACCAGCATCAATAACACTAAGTCGATGGCACCAATTGTCACAGATGAAGACTAACCGCCGTAAATACTGTAGGGGAGGAAGTACGAAGCGGATCAACAAGCTGTGACAAGTCTGCCTTCAGTTGTGATGCATTTAATGTTGACCGTAATACCTACTCGACAGTTTTAACACGTTCATGTAAAAACCTTCATACATGTGTGTAAATTACCGCCATATAGTAATCATACAGTAAGTAATACTAAAGGTATGTAAGACAAAGTACCACATATAAAAACGTTATTCTACAGTGCCACGCTAGGAAAATAGAATTTGATTTAATAAAGAACGAGCAAGTTTTAATATTGTAGCCTAGCAGTAGTTTTGAATGTGTTTAAAAATAGTTTCTTGTGCTAGAAACACGTGTGAAGTAGGAATATACGTTTTCAGGAATCCATACGAGGAACTCATAATTAAAACTATTCCAACTATTATACCAAGAAAAAAAGGTTTGGAATCACGTTTAACAAAAAAAATTTTGTAACAAAATTTACCTGTGCAAAGATCCCACAATTAAAAATCTTACAAACAGTATAGTATTATGTGACCTACTAAAACAAGTAAGCACATAAATTAATTAATTACTTGTTGTAACAATGTAATAAACCGATTAAGGCCGAAGAGCAGAGATTAATTAGTATCAACCCGATTGTTGAAAGGCCAAGGACCGCCTGGCGAGATAAGTTTTTTGAGAGAGCTGGTTTTATTCAAACATAATTAAAATTACTTAAGTGCTGAACGATGCTAAGTTTGTATGGTTTGATAATTATTGGGCAGTGAACAGTAATAAAATAGTAATAAACATAATATTATTATAATTAAATAAACTAATACAGCGAAGTATTGAAGGATTAGGCAGATCGTACCTTCAAACTTCTTTATTTACACAGTACAATTTTACAGTGTTGTGCAAGTCGTTACATAAAAAATATACATCGATAATAAAATAATACAATTTAAGCATTTATACAATATGCATTTATATTAATTTTAATGGTAATACAAACGAAATCACAGTCTATAAAATGAATTACAAAGACTCAAGTGCCTGCTGACTTCAGGTCGTTTGTACCTCAAGTTTCCCCTCAAGGTCCTACCAATGTGTTACTTGCCACATGATAAAATGTCATATGATTGTACTCGGTTTTTTACAAATTTGTATATTCTGAAGGTTTCTCGTTGACTTCCTGTTGCCCATTAGACCAATTTAAAATGTTTTAATTATAATTCAGACTTAACTTTGACCTTTTGATCCCAAAATCGATAAACTCCTGCCTTGGACCAATAGGAACCTACGTACCAAGTTTCAAATCGTGTTAGGACCGGTTACACAATTTTAAGACCCTGTCGGGTTCTTGCTAAACTATGCATTACTTATAAACTTTGTTTGTCTGAATGATTAGAGTGATAGGAACAAGAAAACACTGGGCATATTTCAATCTTACCCATACATTTTGAAATTCGTTAAAAATTTAAATGGAATATAATACCGTATATACCTAAAGATGCTATTTGTGTAATATTGACATAAGTAGCGTTTATTGAATCTTATATAAATAAATCACTTTAACTCAAAATGTATATTAAGACTAACCATAAACTAAGTATCTCAAATGAGAAGGCTTCTTGCAAAACTACTTTTACACATTTTACGGCGACGGAGTGATTTAAAGAGAGTAAAAATGTCTCTAGAAAATCCCACTCGTGTCTTGTTAAATTCCAGCTCATAGCATTTCTAGCTCTGTCTTACTGTGATTGTTTTGTAGAACATTGTCGAACTTTCTCAGAAACCATATGCCTCTGTTCATTTACACAACTTGATAACACTAAATTTCGGCTACTAGTATACGAATTATCTAAATTTCAATTACCGCTTACTCTAGATCTTCGTGCCATAAAAATCTTCAAAACCATACACAGCCTGGCCTGTCCCTGGATATAACATAACTTCTGTACCGAAAAGATGAAAAGAACTACCTGTTGCGTCAAAAAACAATTTTAGGTTCTTGGGTGGATTTACTTTTGTAAATTGAACCCTGGTTGAAATATTTTGTACACTTATGAGTTTGTTTATTTAACACCAGTGGCATTACAACACATGTATATATGTACAAACATTTCCCCTTGTACTTGAAGTACCAACATTAAGGAATTATTTATGGCTTGGGATAATCACGTGTCTCGGAACATTTGCAATAAATCATACTATTCAAAGAAAACCAATCTTACAACATTTAACTGTAGTTTTTATAACTTTAACACGTTTAGTACAATGTAATTGTACGTATAAACTTAACATACTGGTAATTTATTTCTTACAAAATAAAAGAAGGCCGGCAGTTTATGTGATCTGGGTGTTCAAAGCATTTTCGGCCTCAGAGTTAAGTGCCTAATTTAACGCTATACAAGAGAGGTACTCTAAAATTACAAACCAAAGATGAAAACCATTCACATTTATTAATAGGAAGCAGTTATAATGCAGACTGGTTTGAACAAGCTAACATCGCAAAGAGTGTACATCGATGTAGCAATTAAGCTTTGTATAAACTAGTTGTTATATAGTTTTGGTAAACACACACTACACTATACGGTAAATAATTGAAAGATAAACTCGATCTAAAAAAAAATATTCTGAGCGGAGATAAGAAATTTAATTTTTATTTCATTCCATTATCTGTTCCTAAAACATAAACATTTTCTACTCTATTTTAAATGCTGAGATATAAATGAAAACAAAGAAAAACAGTCTTTAAGATTGTTCCCATAAGATTAGAAAGTATTTCTACCTTCCGAACCGTTATCTTACCGAACTGTTCATATAGGGCAGTGCAACTAATTAACTCTTAACAATTTTAAAGGTAATCCTACTAGGCCAAGGTTTCCGCAATGACGACAAGTGTTGCCGACAAACAGGTTCTATTACGATCTACAGTCACAATAAACATTGTTCTCGACTAAACCGTACAACAGTAAGCGAGCGGATTGCCTGTAGAAGTGTACAATCACAGGTCTCGGGACGATGCAGTGTTGACACGGTTGTCCTATCTCAACAGCCGTGGCTGGGCGTTGTCTGAGGGGCAAGGCCGCGTATTGATATCAGAGACGGCACACCCGCCCGCGCGCACAGACACGCCTGTTAAGTGCCTACTGGCATCTTACGTTTATACCACGGTGTTTCTTCACTTTCGCTATTTTAGTTCAAGTACAAGGTATTTGAGTTTAATTACTTAAAAAACGTCCAACATAATAATTTAGGGTCAACGATATCAATATTAATTATTGCTAAATATAAAACTATCAACACTGAGGAGCTTCGGAGTTTTCGTGAACCTGTAACTCTTCAGTTTTTAGTTTGAAACATCAGTGTGAAATAGTGGATTGGAATTTGAAAATGTTGTCATGGGGAATTTACGACAACACCGCTACTATATTAGAGACGACAAACCTCCAAATACGCTCCCTCAAGGTAATAAGAAACCCCGTCTTAGACTAGAGCAGTAAAACACGAAAAAGTGTTGAGATTGGGATTTGATTTCCCTAAATGACCTATGGTCATGTCTCCGGGTTTCAAATGATGGTCCACTAGAAACGTTTCAAAAATAATCTTAGAAAACATATGGAATACGCGGGGATGGAGTTTACTAGTAACGACTATGACTTACTACTGGGTTTCTAAGGAATTCATTGTCAGGGTTCCAAGAAACATCATTTTGGAGGCGATGCAGAAATCTATCCTGGAGAAAATATACAATAGAGTGCAGAGTTTGAGACTTGGCATTAAAATGACAGCCTTTAATGATTACAGAGGATAACTTATTCATAAATAAGCAAGATCATGATCCATTTTGGAAGGCCCATTTAATTAATTTTGAAGAACCCAAACTACTAATCAGTATGATAAGAAGAAACCGTTTCTATTGACTACGACAATACTTATGTATAACAATTATTTTAGAGTATTTCTTTATGTATGAACGACTTCCCACTGTCATGCAACGGGAAATTTGACTTATTTTGTAAGAATAATAGTACGATTAAATTACAATACAACTGTTAATTTGCTTTTATCACAAAATTAGATTACTTTTAAAAATAAATAATATTTAATGAATTTTAAAATTACAGTTCGTTCTCACTCTTTTCACTGTTATGAAATTATGAAATGAGTGAGTTTTATTATTGGAGAATATAAAACTGATTAAATATACAGATTACAAATTCGTATTGAAATTATACCTTGTAAATGTAACACTACTTTTGTAATTTCAAGAAAAGGCAAGGTTGTAGTTAGATTATATAGCAGCCTACATAGTCTAGAAGTATAAAACTAATTAACACTGAGACATCAGAAGATTGACAGAAGACATAAATATTAATCAGAACATGTCGATGTCAAGAACAGAATTAAGATCATGGAGAAAACAAATACAGTTCAAGTAAACATCTAAAGAGTAAATAGATTTAACTGGAGCAATGTGACAAAGCTATAACATAAATCATCTAAGGTCCGACAATTGTAATAACCCGATTAAAGTTGAAGGCCAGAGATAATTATCAAACCAATTGTTGAAAGGGCAAAGGGCGTCTGGCAAGATACTTGTTTTTGAGTACGCTATTTTTAATCAGATACAAGCAACATCACTTTGGCTTTGATCTACCCACTAAAAACTGTTATTGTGAAAAACTAATTATAGCAACTTCCTAAATTTTCTGTTACATTTACAGTTTACTTTAAACCTAAACCATTTTGTAACGGATAGAACTTTTGATGTGCGGTTAGCAGCATACCTTTTTGATTGACTAGCCCTTTTAAATGATGGGCATGTCATCCTATGCTTACATTAAAAATGTTCTACTGACTCCTCGTGGACCGTTCCCATAGAAGAATAGCAGGATACTGAATACATCTTGAAGTAGGTGTTTGTGTACAAGAGACACCATGCGTGAGGTTTTGTAGCTACTAGTTAAGATCTTTATAATAGTATGCAATAAACTTATGATTTTCTTTTCACTTTAGATTTTCCACCGTCTCATTAAGGGCCATCCCCCTGAGGTGGTGAAGAGCTACTAATAGCATCAAAAAGTTTAATTTCAAGCCATATGTCACTGTACAAAATTTTATGTGTGTACGTTCACGAATACAGAAGATAATAATATATTTTATTGCTGCCAGACAATCACAATGAATTGTATACAAAAGGTCAATTATTAATTGAAAATAAGCTAAAATTTATCACTCACTCTTCCAATCAAACATACAAAAGCGCATTCATTCAGCTTCCATCTGCTCGTCAATTATTTCCCTCTTCGTCGCCAGGTTATTACGTTACTTCGAAATCATTGTATGCCAAATGACCAGGTCTTCCAATGTATGCTTGGAACTTGCCCACGCTATAAAAAGCCTTTGAGGCCAGAATTCGTTTGAGGCGAGTCTTGCATGCCTTGGACATTTCTTGAATTTGAGTGAGTTTGGCAGATTATTGAATAGTACACCTGCTTGCGAGGGCAAGTGCTCGAAGGCTACCGTCCTGTGTCGGCCAGTATGAAGATTATTATTCCTGCCTCTGGTGCTGTGACTCTGTATGTAGGTATTAGACCGTTTCAAGACTTTTGAGCACCCCCGTATAAACGTTAAACTAAACTTCACACATAATCGAACAGCCTGCAGGACTGCTATCAGATCAGTCTTTACTCCTGCTGAAGGAATGATCGGCAAAAATCTCGAAAACAACGAAAGGAACGAAATGTTAAGAATAATTTTAACCAAAACTAAAAAACGACTGGATAGTAAGATTTCGGACATTTGACACCATTAGAATTGAAATATTTCCTCTTCTTCGGGTAGAAGAGGAAAGATTTCAATTCCTTTTGCCTTAAGGTACAAGGTTAGCAAAACGAACACATTCAAAAAATAAAAAAATATAGCAATGGACACGCCCAAGTGAAATTAAAAAAACAGAACAAGTTGTACCCAGTCTTTCTATAATTTTATTAATTTTTTGTACGTGTTTAACTGCCATAAGGTTTTATCACCTGATAATAAACAGTGAATTTTTACATAAAACTATTTTTACATAGTTTAGCTGCACGAGAGAGGTAGAATATGACTTCTACCTAATCACGCATAATTGACGAAACCTCATTTCCACGTTATCAATTTTAGTTACAACAGGCATACATTTGTCTAATTATTGTAGGTAAATTGCAGATACCTTATGTAGGCATTGTATTCCAAAATCCATAAGCATATGCTCGCCGATAAATTTGGCAAAATCGTCCTAATTTTAATTGGCGCCGTTATCTATATTAGTTGGCATTCACTGTTTCGTTTAAACATATCGACATTTTTTATCGCGAGAAATTTTGACCTCAATAATTTGAAAATGCCACATATTGTGTATGTTTAAAAAATTAATAAACAAATACAAAATACACATCTTCATAAATATAACATAATTTTTATTCATTGAGAACTATTAAACAGGCAAGCAACTCGGTATTTATGTACTTATTTATGTCGTAAAAGTATTATTAAAATATAATTTGAGAGCTAAATTAAAATTTAAAATCATACCCTTTCAAAAAATTTAGTAACATTTCGTAAAATAAAAAGTATGCTAAAATGGTCTTTAAGGAACACATTAAATAAATAAAAACTATAAAAACAAAAACTATTAAATAAGTAATAGTAAATAAGTTATTGGTTTTAACATTTTGTAATATTCATAAGACATTGAAATAAGTGTCAAAATCATATATAATTTTTGACATAAAGAACTGCTCTACGAAATCAAACATAGTGTATACAACTAATTGAATAAATCTGCAAAAAGTATAAATCCTTATATAACACCATAAATCAATGTAAAAATAAAATATAAAAGTATATTATTGTCAGAAAATTATAAAAAGCGCCTTAAGTTTTGGAAGTAATATATTCAAATTTATATCAAACCTTGAAAATCGCATACTATATAAAAACAGGACCTTCAATATAAATTTTTCAAAACTTTAAACCAGCATAATTCTTTTAAGAGTCTTTTGAAGCCGGATTTGTGGCATTGTGCTCTACTACTAATAGAGACCTTTAATTTGATATACTACTCGATCTATGCTGTCATTTAAGATTTCCTTCTGACTCCTTGCTGGCCACCTCCCTGACGTGACAAAAAATGGTAGTTACTTCAAAAAGTACATTTATTGGTGCAGTAAGGCCAAGTTTTATTGCTTTACATGTCATCATTCGGGAATTATAAAGCCCGTGCAACACTTTCTACACCCAGTATATAATTAAATATCTCCTGACTGCAGCACCGTAGATGACGTGTATGTTAGGCCTGCGCACTCCAAGGTCCTCCTGACTGTCGGCTTGGCAGGCGAGCGGTGTGCAGTTGCCAAAATCTCGCTATATCTGTGCGGGCCAACAAGGAGAACATTGCGTGCAGTGAGAGTTTTGTGATTGTCTTCGTCTAAACGTTATGGAGTAAAAAATATACTGTATGTGACACAGCACTGTGCACGCAATGTTAAGGAGTCCGTTGGGAGAAAAAAATGCAAATGTTACTTTTTTAGATATGGTATTTATTTATAGCACTGATTAAGGTTGTATTAAATCACCTGCAATATTACAAAACATATAAAACTGTTTAATTACGACCGTACGTGGCTTGATGATAATTATTTTCTTAGTATTAAATCTTATACTCGTGTTGGCAATTTATCAATTACACTAAAGTTTTATTACTGAACCTGAACACAACACCAATGGTCCACTTAAAAATAACATTATTTTGTTATTTATACACTTTAAATTACTCACATAACGGTTTTTAACCATGTCAAATTGCATTACGAGTATTTTTTGAACACTTTAGTAGGCTTAGCTCTAAACAAGTTCAGTTACAATGAAAACTTCGATTGATAAAATTGTTTTTAAATTTTATTTTGCATTGAAAACTGCAAGAAAAAATAAGGTTTACAATAAAAAAATCTAAATGGCGGCCAAACTGTGAAAGCTCTAAATTCATATTTTAGATTGTCACTAAAAATGAGATGATGCATTCCCCTTTTCAAACTGTCCTGTAAATTTAGTACTTTTGTAGTACCATTGGTGGCACAGGTAAAGGAACATTCCACATAATAGTCTTTCTAAGTATATAATACATAAAATTCCTGATGAAGATATCCTAAATGTGTTTTAACACTCCATAAGAAAGTTACAATATTTATAAAACCACATTTTACAGCATTATATTAAATACACAATATGTGAATTATTTTCGTTCCATTTTCAGTTAATTGAAGTGCACTGTTAAGAAGGTCAGAAAACCTCTTTGTAGACCAAACGTTATTTAAAGTACACTATTTGACAAGATATCATGTTGGCCTATAACATTGTGATATTCAAAAATTAGCAATTATCTAATCATATCTGTTAAAAATATGTGTAGAAAATGTGTGTAAAAGGTAATGAGGGTTTGCTGTAAATAACATCAAGTTAAAACTTCAGATTTAAATATTCCTCTTAATAATGTTAATAAAATAATACACCTTTTTTATTGCTGTAGTTTCTAATTTTATTTGTTACGAGACTTGATTAAACCAAAGAACAGCAGCGTTTTTTACACGTTTTATTGATATCCTTTTGATAAAATTTACTATCAATAACAGTAGAACAGTGTGTATCAATAATTAACAAGACGTAATTAATAATTTAACTATTTACACAATAAAATAATTTTGACTAGTCTATAAACGTATAGTTTGCAAACAGCATATCTTGGGAGATCATACACCGTAAAACATATTTTATGTATTTAGTAAACAATGATATTTAGAATTCCTGCGTAAAAAGGATTTAAAAAGAGCATTACGCTTTTGATTTAATTATACTCGTATATGCAATAATTTGTTTTAGTTATGTAAACTATCAAAATAAATCAGACAATGAAAAGCTAGTATTTTACATAATCAATTTTACATCGCAATTAAAACATTGTATTTAACTTCTTCTTTACGACTTGAAAGGGAAACAAAACATCACTTTAATTTAGAGCCAATTTGTATTTTATTTATATGTTACAGTACTAGAACACTAGGTTCGTTTCAAGGATTGAAATCTAACATCTTCCTTAGGGGTAAAAAAGCTCACAAACAGAAATTTAAAACTTAGAAGTACGGCAAACTTCTCACACACAACATTTTAGTTAATTTTGTTGTTTGTTTTGTGCGTGTTTAACACTATATATTAGGGTTTCTTGACCCCAGGGGAAGGGGGTTTCAATCCTCTGACTAATATCCGAAATCCCGTTATTCTATCAAATCATCTCTCTTCAATAACAAAATTTAAACAAAGAATTTAATTTTCGGTTGGAGAACGTTGTGCAATTATGTGCAGTGCGTCGACGTTCTGGCGTTATCGCGTGGAACAGGAAATGAGGCGGGAGACGATGTTGTGGCGTTATCAAATCTGACAGCTGAGTGAGCCTGTTCTCCTTTCTGGTTGACTTGCACATTTTGTCGTGCAAAAATTAGCCAGTTTACATTCACTTAGTTTTTGTTTTGAGTTTCAATAACAATGATGATAATTGTAATAACGTTTTATTTCACCGAACTGCCATTAATTTCTAAAACGAGGTGTTGTTTGTCTACACAAACAGAATTTCAACAATTAATCCATATCTTTGGAATCAGATTGGTGACGAGTCAATATAACTTTGCGCAGAGGATTGACAAAAAGTAATGATGCCATTTAGACATATAAGAAAACATTGTGTATGTAGTTATTTAATTTTTCCATGAAGTTTAATTTCTTAGTTTTTAGATTAAGTGAAAGTAAACAATAAATAATACAAAAATATGAGGAGTAAAAAATAGTTTTCTTTTTACAAAATTTAAATTCTTATACATTTTTATTGCTTAGTTAAAAATATTGTAAATATCGTTTGAACTTTTCAAAACCTAAATGAGGTTATATTTGATACAAATGAACGATTCATATTTATATCAATTAATTTTATAATCGCTAACAGACGCTTGTCAATCGTACCATGGGTTTTGAATTTTTTTTTTAAATAGCCTGTACAATATTCTTGAATTTACATTCAGACGTGATAATGGCTATAAAATACCTTTAAAGCGAGAAGAAAAGGCTATGAATGGAAAAGAGACTGATAGCGTGTATAGTGAAGTAAACGTGTGTATACGTAAAATTAATCTGTCGTACAGTTATTACTTTTCAAAGTAAACATCATAATTAATTATTTTACGAGGCCTTACGTATAATAATTATATCAAACTGGTTTTACTATCCTATAATATATCGACAGAAATTAATTTACGAGACAGGATTAGCTACCTAGAATTCGTGGTAATTTAAACTATGTAAACTCTGATTAATATTATATAAGTGTGTAAATTATTGGTTTGAACACATTTTTATCTCTCGTAACAACGTTGGTTTTTATGAACTCGATTCAAAATGTTGGGTATTTTTATCATAGTCGCAGTTTACTGTAAACTGCGACTATGATAAAATATACCCAAACTTTCAATATATATATAAAACACATCGAGTGACTGATTCTTTCGTTTCCTGCTATATACCATGTAACCACGTTTTTAATATGTGGCATTTAATACCATAAACTGTTGTTCAACTTAATTAAGTTGATATTTATTTAAACCCAATATATACAATTAATACAAAGTAAAAATTTCATTTCGTATTACATTATTATATAAATATATTTAGAGTATATCTGAATATTAAAAGATTTACTTTTCCAAAACCCATGGGCGTATTACGTAAACTTTTGCAAAGCGCCGAGTATAATCCAGTGTTAATTAATAACCAGAGAAGTAACCATAGTTTGGTGGTACCACGACCATGTATGAATTGGATAGGGTGTTTGTCTATTAGCGAAACGTAACCTCTATGTTCGTCCTTGACATGTGCCCGATCACTGGAGAACTAAAGTGGCTCAGCTGGACGTCTGCACTACACAGTCGCAGCGTGAAGTCGCTACTGTAGACAACTGCGTGACAATACACACTCAGTCCGTCCTTGACATGTGCCCGATCACTGGAGAACTAAAGTGGCTCAGCTGGACGTCTACACTACACAATCCCAGCGTGAAGTCGCTACTGTAGACTACTGCGTGACAATACACACACCCAGTCCGTCCTTGACATGTGCCCGATCACTGGAGAACTAAAGTGGCTCAGCTGGACGTCTACACTACACAATCCCAGCGTGAAGTCGCTACTGTAGACTACTGCGTGACAATACACACTCAGTCCGTCCTTGACATGTGCCCGATCACTGGAGAACTAAAGTGGCTCAGCTGGACGTCTACACTACACAATCCCAGCGTGAAGTCGCTACTGTAGGTAGACTACTGCGTGACAATACACACTCAGTCCGTCCTTGACATGTGCCCGATCACTGGAGAACTAAAGTGGCTCAGCTGGACGTCTACACTACACAATCCCAGCGTGAAGTCGCTACTGTAGACTACTGCGTGACAATACACACTCAGTCCGTCCTTGACATGTGCCCGATCACTGGAGAACTAAAGTGGCTCAGCTGGACGTCTACACTACACAATCCCAGCGTGAAGTCGCTACTGTAGACTACTGCGTGACAATACCGGCGACCACAGAATAATATAGACAAGGCAAGTGCGTTAGTGAGTGAAGCTGGTCGTAGACGGCAGACCGAACAAAGATGGCGCGGCAAAGCATGAGCTATGCCAGTCCCTCGCGCCGCGCCCAAACGCAGTATTGCGGGGTAATTACCCCAGTAAAATCAGGCAGAATGAAATAAATATAAGATATGAACTCTTCTACATCTGGATGTAGAACATTAAACCAGGAAGAGCTAGCAATTTTGGTAGCTAATGAGGATGACGGAAGAAGTAGATTTCTTTTACTTTTTAGGGTCAACATCTTAAAATTACCTGTGATTTAATCGAGTACTTAGCAGGTTACGTAGTTAGATCACTTACGTCTAAAATAATCTGTGAGTGATGTGTCAATCTTATGAAAAGTAGACATCTCAGAAACATCGTTTGATTAATTGTAAAAACAGAGGTGGACTGATCCAACCATCTCACGGTGTAACTAAACTCTGCTTGCTTTTTGAATCTGCTGTCAGTAATTCGTTGCAACTGGTTCCATATCTTCAAAAACATATTTGACAAACTAATGCTAAGTGTGCTCAGAAAATGTGTTGGCGTCAATTTGTTCTATGATGAGCACTGTTTCGATCAGGAACCGGAAAAAAAATCATTTCATGCTCATTTCACAAAGGCTAAACATTTTACCATAAAGTGGACAACACAAAATGTGTTAACGAAGGTTAGTACAATAAAGAATGGAAGACATCACTTAACAAAAGTGGTCACATTTTTAGGATAGCAGGGTCAAATTTTGTAACCTATTGTAATTTTTTTCACTGAACTATTTTTTATCAAACTATGTATTACAAAAAATCTTATTTTATTATTGTAAAGTAGTAATCGTTGTATGGAGATTACAAATAGTTCTGTGTGCTATATCTGTATTGTTTGGTGCCAGATTTAGTTTCAAAAAAATACTTATCGTTGACTGTACAATTCGTATTATTTTACCTTGCTGATGATATTCATTTCTCATGGAAATCAAATTCTTTTTTGTAGTTTAAAATATTACGAAATCATACTAAAAAAAACTTAGGAATTAATCTTTTCAGAACTACCAACTAGCAACCCGGCAGGCAACAAGGATTGAAGCAGCGGGATTTACAAAACCGAGACTTCAACCTACTGTAAAATTAAAAGTAGTTAAAAGCATACAAAAATAAAACATGTTCTGTAAACTCATTACTTTAAACTCTCTCGCTTAAACTTCGTTTCTATCCTAAAAACGAAAAGAAACCTCAAAGAACAACTTTTCATGTCTCAATCGTAAATTTAATTGAAAACACAAACTTTTTTAATTTTTTTAACTTTAAAATTATTTATAATTAACACGTGTTACACCACCGTCATTATCCTAATGTAATCCTCTTTCACTGAGTAAAAAATCAAAGCAATCGATGAATGTTAAGTATTTGAAACAACAGTGTAATTGAAATACGCGCACTGAGATTTAAATTCTTCAGCTGTGCGGGCCTCTTATACCGATCCAAGATGGCGGACCCGGCTTCAAGTCTCATATTATATGGGTGCGTACAATGCCCTGTCTATGTTATTCTGTGGTCGCTGGATAAAATACACACACACACACACACACACACACACACACACACACACTCCGCTCTTGACCACGTCCGTTATTGTCAACTCAGACATCACGAAGTAAATCAGGAATTGAGGTCAATGTGTAATTGTGTTGATTAATTATGTACAAACAATGTACGGTCATATGTTAGAAATAAAAAAGTAATATTTTTTTGGAAACATTTTACCTATATGTCTTTAATTGAAATCATTAAATTCAAAATAAATTGGTTATTTTTAAAGCAATATGTAGTAGAAACCATTTGGAGACGCGTTACGTTAGTTTTACTAGAACTAATATATCAAAACAGCTTTCGTAATTATTTAATATTCTCTAATTTTATATAGGCAAATAAATAAATCTAAACTATTGTTAATTTAAATTTATAACTTAATTGCTGGGTATTATGAATAAAACGATTCTACTAAGGTAAAGCGAGGAGAGATTGCGCGGTAGGAGAGATTGCGCCCTCTTTGTTCCAGCTGGTTGGAGTTGGGTGCGCGCGCAGCGTCCCTCAGTGCCTCGATTCCGCTTCATTAGTTGAGTGTTCTGTCAAAAAGTTCAAGACGCTAAGTCTGTTTATTAGTGATATATATTAAACCTACAACTTTCATTTCAAAGGTAAGTGGCTGAATTTTGTCTGCAGGATGCATGAAATTTAATCAGTACGATGCTACGATACATTATTCGGTATTTACCATTTTTTCTAGAGAGGTAATGACATAGGCAAACTGTACAGATAGTGGTTGGTCAAATCTCGCTTCGGCCATCTTAGTTTAAGCCTGCGCAATCTCTCCTACCGATTTAGGACAGTACGCGCATTTCATGTTGAGGAGAGATTGCGCATTTATTCCATTTAATGTAATGGTAGGAGACATTGCGCATGGATTTCATAATTAATATTAACTATTTGTGAATCTACATATTCGTTAGAAATTCATTTAAATGTATATTATGAATCTTTATTTATTTATTTTATTAATATGAATTGCATATTACCATTAATAAAACAACTTAAAAAAAAATTAAAACATATTATTTACCAAGATGACTATTATTTATTTATTTTTTACAGGCTAACATGCCTAACGTGTACAAGAGGAAAACAAACAAAGGATCCTGGACAGAAGATGATCTATCATCAGCTGTATCAGCAATAAAGAATGGATCATTATCAATAAGAGCAGCAAGCAAGAGGTTTTAAAATACCAGAGTCTTACATTAAGACATCGAATGAAGAAGAATGATTTTGCAAAACGGAATTTGGGTCCAGATGGCCAACTAGGATTGGAAGCCGAGAAAAAATTGGCTTTGCACATAATAAAACTTCAATCTGTAGGGTTTGCACCTACACAAAAGAATGTTAGAATGTTAGCTTACCAATTTAGCAGAAACATTGGGTATTAAACACACCTTCAACAAAGACCATAAAACCGCTGGAAAAGTTTGGTTTTCGTCATTCATTGCGGCGACATCCTAATTTAAGTGTGAGAAAAGCTCAAGGCATTAGTAGAGCAAGAACAGAAGGAATGAATAGGGAAGAAGTAAAAAGTTAATTTCAATCTTCTCACTTCCACCTTAAAAGAAAAACAACCTTTTAGATAAGCCCAACTGTATTTGGAACTGCGACGAAAATAGGAGTGCAGCTTAATAATGAGCCTGGAAAAGTTATTGCCCAAAAAGGAAGCAAAGACGTTCACGTCGTTACAAGTGCTGAAAAGGGAGAAACTGTAACTATTATGGCCTGCTGCAATGCAGAGGGACAGTTCCTACCACCTTTTTGTATTTTTAAGGGAAGTTTACGCTAAACCACAATATATCAAAGATGCTCCCCCTGGAACTGTTTTAAAAATGAGAAGAGAAAGTGCGTACATAAATAGTGAACTGTTCATGGAATGGATTTCTGAACACTTCATCCCAAGAAAAGTCTCCTGGAAAGCATTTGCTAATTTTAGATGGCCATTGCCTCACACATGAACTGTCCCAATATGTTGCAAAAGGCTTATGATAATGACATCATTATCTTATGTCTGCCTAGTCATACTACACACTACCTACAAACCCCTAGATCGTGTAGTATTCAAGCCTTTGAAAACTTATTTTAAAGATGCTTGTAACAAATTAGTCACATCTCGTTGTGGTACTGGCAAAATTTCAAGGGACGATTTTGGCCATCTATTGAATTTATCTTGGCCTCGTGCTGCCACTGTTCAACTTGGAGTTGCTGCGTTTCGTGCCACAGGAATCCATCCTCTAAATATTGATGTGATACCAGACTATGCATATCTTTTACATTGTGACCAAGATGTAAACCAGATTGTTCCTGATCACAACACTCCAACCAACCTTGACATCAGTTAATAATCCAGTATCTGAAAACACTGAACCACCTATTTCAATCCAATCATCTCAATCAAATCATTTAATCCCTCCAATCTGTCAACCATCAACCTCAAGACAATGTTCAGGCCGCATCTGTAGAAACTCCAACAAAAGTTTTACAAAAACTTTTCACCGATTCCTAAAAGTTTGGAGCCTTCAAAATCAAAAAGGAAGCAAAGTGCCATGAATGTTACAGATCCAAATAACATAACCAAAATCAAGATAAAAAAAAGAGTTAGCATCAAACAAGAAAAAGCGACCAGATGAAAATAAGAAACCTGCATGGAAAGAACAACCAAAATCTTGCAAGATACAAAAAAAAGGACTTAAAACAAAGAAACGGTTGATGTTTGGAGCAATCTTCTACATCTGAGGGAAGATGACGCAGACATTGAACTTCTTTCCGATCATGTCAGCGATAATGAAGATGATGAGTGTACAGAGTGTCTTGAACTATATCAGGAGACTACTTCGACATCTGACTGGATCAAGTGCATGGTCTGTGGAAGATGGATGCACGAGAGCTGTACAATTTATGAAGGAAAGTGCATTGACTGTGGACGCCGTGAAAAACGTCAAAAAAAATGATTTTTAATGCTCTATTATGTAATAATGTTTTTAAAATGTGCCCAAGTTAAAATGTTTAATTTTTCAATTTCTTACATCAAGTTTGAAGGTTTTCATTAGTTTACATTAATTAAATATGTTTAAAGTGTGAATTGCAGTAGTTATTCCCATAAACAATCTCTCCTACCCATGTGCGCAAACTCACCTACCCTACGAGGAGAGATTGCGCAAAAAACACATTTTACGATTTTTTTTTATTATTTCGTTATTAACATAATATAAAATTCTGGAAAAATTACAGAGAATAGACAACCATACAATGTAAATATAACACTAAAAAAATTGTATATTCAACTAAAAATTTTCGTTTTATTTAGATATTTTGAATTGTGCGCAATCTCTCCTCGCTTTACCTTATATAGCATTGTAATGTTGCAACCTTAACATATACATTGAAAATAAAATTATACAACTACTAAAATCTATAACTTCCGTAAGTACATTTCTAGACTAATCTTGCTTTATAAGAATTAATCTCGGCAACCACATACTACGTAAAATTTACTAATTTTTTAAAGCCATGCTTGAGCCATTCATGAGTAAAAACAAAGCACGTATTGTAGTGTAAGAGGTAGTACAATTAAGCTGTGAGGCATAAAGGATCCTAAGTTGGCCTAACAACTCCAGGGGCCGCTCTAAACCATCAACTGACCTGAGTTACTCCAACTCCACATTATCTTGACACGAACCACTAAAGGTTATCGATACTCAAAGCTCGGATTAATCTTAACTAAACTTGTGACAGTCTCCCCCTCCGACAAGTGGACGCCTTGGGGACAGGACTGATAATTGCATCGACTGTCTAAAATCGTACATACGCTAAAATGAGTGTAATTATTTACTATAATGATAAATATTGCATATAACATAAATACTCACCTTTGTATGCCAAGATACAAAGGTATAGTACTTAAAATATTTATTAATGATGTTAAATACTATTAAAAAATGTCTTTATTTCATTCACATTTTAAAAATTCAATAAATGTAGAGTTATAGAATAACATTCCTGCTCTCATTTACTACAGGTGAGAATAGAAAAGATTTATGCTCCAAATGATCTCCCAGTTGATTTAGTGATCAGAATTGATTAGAGCAAATTGGGTATACGAAAAAGGGCAACAGACAGCCAACGATGCATCTCACCGTCCACGACGACGACGACGGAGAGTGAAAGGGTTCGTCCTTTCAGCCCATTGTGTTTCCAGACAATATACACTGTCTGTGCATCAGTTTGCGAATTTGCTTGTTGGCCGCCGACCAGGTGGTCGGCAGCAATGACGAGTCTAGTTTTATTTTTTTCTAGGTTTAAAAGTCCTTGTTGCTGCAGTCAGTAACCCAGGTCGTGATATTCTTTAGTAGTCAGAAGTTACTACGTGACAAGTTACTACAAGTTACTACGAACTACAGGGCACTTGAGGAACTCCACTGACTGCCTGAGTGTCAATTAGGTCTTCACCTCCTTCACAGATTGCAAAAGGCTTGTTCAACGTCGTGCCACAATATGCACACCATCTGACGAATACGTAGCCAATGGCGCAGTGTAGTGGGTACGATCTTGGGGGCTCTATCTTTGCCTGGTGAAATATGCCTTTCTTTACCTTTACATCCAACATATCGCTTACATCATCTAACAAATCCGTAGCCAAGATATCGCTTACATCATCTGACAAACCCGTAGCTAACATATCGCTTACATCATCTGACAAACCCGTAGCTAACATATCGCTTACATTATCTGACAAACTCGTAGCCAATATATCGCTTACAGCATCTAACAAATCCGCAACCAAGACATCGCTTACATCGTCTGACAAACCTTAGCTAACATAATCTGACAAACCCGTAGCTAACACATCGCATACATCGTCCAAAAAATCCGTACCTAACATATCGCTTACATTATCTGACAAACCCATAGCCAAGATTTCGCTTATATTATCTGATAAACCCTTCGCTAACATAATATGACAAACCCGTAGATAACACATCGCTTACATTATCTGAGAAACCCGTTGCTCACATATCGCTTACTATATCTGAGAAACCCGTAGCCAACATACCGCTTACATTATCTGACAAATCAGTGACTACTATATCGCTTACATCATTCTGACAAACATTTTTAAAGCAAACAAACTCGATTACCTTTCGAATCACACTGTTTGGACCTCTGGCTACTCAACATACCAACCGACAACGATAAACATGCGAGGTAATGTGTTTGTTGTGCGAGGGCTGAGAGAGAGTCAGCGGCCAGGTGACACAGTGATGGTCACGTTGCCAATGTCTCTTAGTGTAAGCCGCGAATCGGACTGCACACAGCACAGCCTCCTGTTGCGCTCGTGTGGACATGATACGTAGTAACATACCGGGCTGTTTATGTTGAAAACGGTTTGTTATAAGTTAGAAACAACTAATTGAACTTGAAGACAATCTTATTAGACAGGCGGAATAATACACATCATGGATAAATGGGTCGTTTGAATGTGTGAATTCTCTCCTTTCCAAAAAAACCTCACGAATATTACAAAGTAACCTTTGAAATGTGTAGATAACAGAATTGTAAATTGCACCACTAAAATTTAAGGAAAAGTCCACAGCAAAATATAAAGTTTCTTCTTAATCATTCAAATAATTAAAGTATTAGAAATTTCTCAAATTAAAATATACTAGGTATTCTGATCTCTATGAATTACGTAACTGACTGAATGAAGCATTACATCCAAGCCACACTAAGAACAAATGAAATCACTGTGTCAGTTTTTACAGAATCCTTGAGTAAGAAAGCATCCCGGCTATCGTTAACTAAATCTGTTACTACTAATACCCTGCGTCCTTGGCGCCAGGCCTATGAGGTATCGTTAATAAGTGAGCCATATAATTTACCCACCAAATTTGTGTTAGATCCATCCTATAACAAGAGACCACCCCCTCAAATCACTGCTTTTCACCATCCAAGGATATTGCATTCCAATATCGTATTTGAATGAAACCAGATTTTGATCTTGGGATAAACGTGTAAAATTTCTACGTCAAGCTTCGTTAAAGTCCATTAAAAAAAAATCAAAGTTCTGATTTTTGTGTGAAAAAGTGAGTTTTTGCCGTGGAGTTCGATTGGACTTCATTGCTGAAATAAAGTAAGCATTAAATTAGGATTTACAATTACATCTAATTTGGATACGTTATAAATAATATTGTTGCAAAAACACGATAGTAAATTATTTACTACACAAATTTATATTTAGCTATAACATAATAAAATTATTATAATTGCATAATTGCTTGTTATGAAATTGCTTCTAAATCCTTAACTCCCAGCGACCAGTTAGCATGCGGCTAATGGAGTGTCAAAGCTATATCATCAGTTGACACGTTTCGCTTTTGCCCAACAAACACGAATAACGTCCATACAAAATCCAATTATCACCAAATACAAGGTAGGAGCACGCTACACCACGAGTCTCACTGACTTTTCATGTCGATTTTCACTGGATTAGTATTTCATTTCACTGTATGAATAATCTACAATATTGTTTATATGTCACATGTTAAAACCTCGTATATTTACTCTACTTGCTTACAAATTTATTTATCCTAAAATTATGTCGTTGCCATCATAGTTATCCATATAAGACCAATGTCAAAATTCCATGGAGTAACATGGACCAATCATTGAACTCGGTGTTCCTAATATATAAGTGAAGCTTCAAGCGAAATTTCAAGCCTATAGGCCACTTCGTTTTCGAGATACCATGCGGAGAGATAGATAGACAGAACATTTTCCAGCCCCACGAGTAATAGGCTTCGCTGACGCTCAGCCAATAAGGTTTATAAAACACATCAGTCAGTACAAAAACACTATGACGAAAGTTTAAAAAGGGGGAAAGCAAACTTATTTGAACTTCTACACGAACAATTAATTTACAAAAGCATATTAAACAATGCCTTCAAGCCGAGAGCTCATTGTGATGTTTGAGACGACAAAAGCAGACGTGGTCAAGGACGGACTGGGTGTGTGTATTGTCACGCAGTAGTCTACAGTAGCGACTGCACGCTGCGACTGTGTAGTGCAGACGTCCAGCTGAGCCACTTAAGTTCTCCAGTGATCGGGCACATGTCAAGGACGAACATAGGGGTTACGTTTCTCCAATTGACAATACGTAGAGAGAGTACATTGCACGATTAATTATCTAATTATCAATTAATTATTTCATTAAGACGTAATAGAGTCTTTTCATGGCGCCCTTTTGGTTTTGCAAATGCGTGATTGATGGTGTTTTTGAATTTTGAATTTGAAGTCCTTAAGAATAACCTAACGCAAACTAATGATTTTTAGTTTGTATTGATATTTTTTCTCGGGTAATCAGGGTAAAAACTAAATCTGTTTAGTAATCTATCGTTTAAATATTCGATTTAAGGCATAAACTACACAGGAACATTTGAAAGACGCTTGGATAAGTTTTTATTATATATTTAAAATGAGACGACAACTCCACAGCGAAAAATAGGAGTATAAAAATGTTTGAGGTTTAATAATGTTCTTATGAGGTAAAATGAAAGCATTCATTGTCATAGGCTAGTTATTTCCTTAATAATCACACGTTTTTAATTGTTATACATTTTAAGTTAAACGTGAACTAAAATCACTAAAGTTTTAGTAGATCAACGATGTTTTGCTATTCATTTTCTAAAAGTAAAATAAGACTTTGTCTAGTTTGTAGAGAATAAATAGGTTCTTTCATAAGCAGATAATGAAAACATAAAATATATAAATTCAGTATTAATGAAAATCCATAATTAGAAAATATACTAAAATTAAGGTATTTACCAATCTGTTGTTTTACATTATTTTGGAGACAAAGCTTAGATAATATATAACTTATTATTAAACAACAATGGAGCAATGTAACTTATCCTCTCCCCATTATATTTGGGATAGTAGGTTTCGGTTATCCAAACATAAAACTTGGGATATACTAACAGTGGGTGTGTTTTATGACACAACTCTTGTTAATCTATCAAGTTCTTCAAACATCTCAAAAAGTCTATCTAATTTCTGTGGCAACTCTGGGTTTAATACTCCAGCTGACAATATTCAATTAATAAACTCACTAGCCATTTTATTTTATTTACAAACTCAGCTATTCAGCATAGCTGGTGTAGTTAAACTGTGTAAACTGGAACTAAAGAGAATGTAGTTTTACTACGATTTACCATTAGAGTATAATAACTAGAAATATGATTCTTTGTCGAGTTCTGTTAACTGTGCTAATTATCAATTGTGCACCTGATGAGACATTGTGACCCCATCTGCACCTAGATTACATACGAGTTTGTAGTCTAGGTATCTCTAATATCGCAACGATACAAAGAGTTTGAGCTCTGTCGTCACCGATTATTTGTTGCAACTCTTCAGACGGGTACGATTCCAGATTCCAAGACCAGTTTGCGACGTCAGACTCCAGATGCTGCACTACGCGAAAGGTGAACTTGAGCTAAACATTCACTCTGAATGAAACCCCTTCCCTCCATAGCTACGTTATGTGTGCTAGCAAGTTCCAGTCTTTACTTAACAGTAAATATTTCACACATTCGATTCTAGACACAGTTAGGGCGATGTATCTAATGGATATATGCTGCGTAAAGGGTTGTTTCAAGAAGAAATTATTATTTATTAATGTTTTATTATTTTTCTTTTTATTCCTTTCTGCAATATCTATTATTTTTTCATAATTCTCTATTAATTCTAAAATTATTTTATCTTTATTAAAAAATAACAATTTCAAAAGGCAAAAATTAATCACAAGATTTAACAATTTATCTCAAGATTAAATATAAATAACTAATTGTAGGCTAGTGGTATATATTTTGAACTAAAATTTTGTAAATTATGATGAGCATAAAGCCAATTCGATTACATTCCATACCAGTAGTTTATACCATACTTATACTATTTGGATTGGGGAGGACTTCGATTTTCATACGGTTCTACAAAAACCTACGACTATGCTCGATAAGACTAAATTCATTGAGAAAAGGGTTTTTGAAAACTAATCGTGAAGAAACTCTCGAGTTGTACGAGTGAAAGGTAAATTTTCTTATCACTACAACGGAGAACAATAATAATTACTCATCTACCATGACAAATATGGGAACAATAAACAAAGAAGAATGAACGAAGACACATAACTATAAAAACCAGATAATAGAGAAAGATGTTGATTTTCCACAAAAGTACGTTAATAATAACACTGTGATTCTATTGTAGTTAATGTACCATTAATATTTCTTTAGAAAGTATAAACCCTTTTAGTTGCAAAATCTAATCCTATTAGTTGTTTCATTAATCTAATTTCACCGTGAAATACATGGGCTTTCAAAATGGTCTTAACGATATTTTGAATAGAAGTAATTTAAAATACCAGAAGAACATGTAATGATTCAGTAATGTCTTACACGAATATCTCTTACAGTACAATAACGTCTTACATTAATAAAAGATCACAATTTATTTATTATTATATTACTAACACAATTCAATATAAATTTCGCGAAATATCTGAAATCACAATATTTATCAGTTAGTATAACTAATACTTTGTTCGTGTTCATTAATTTGCAAAGCAATTTTAATAATAATACAGCATGTGTTTAAAGCAAACCGGATATGTAACTACAATATAATATAATTAAACCAAGAGAATGTCCTAAGGAAAGAAATCGATCAGTGCTATAATCAATATCGATTGGTACGTTGGAACGGTGTTATAACATCAAAACGATTAATCGTAAGTGATAAAACGTATTGTGTGTGTCAGCGGAGAGAAATTGATTTAATTTGTTTTCACATTGACATGTTATTTTTTTATTGTAAATCCGCGGAAACCGTAACTTTCAAGCCTAAAATAAGTAACTAATATCTGTCGTTGTGTTAAAAAAATAGTAATCTACATTGAATAGTAAGTATATAAACAGTAAAAAGCCTGGTTTCTTGACAAAATAGTTATATGAATTATAGAAGCTGTGAAATATTATACTGTGACCTATCGCCGAAAAGAATCCTCCCCTGTTAAAAATAATCCTCGAATGAAGTATGCAGAGAATTACTACTATGCAAAGCAATTCCAAGAACTGCTTTATTAACATTTCGGCATGTATTAATGTTAGATTCAAGACACGTTTAATCCATCCAGCTTAATAATACACAGAGTTTGCAGGCCTATAAATCAGGGGAGGGTGAGCACATAAATAAACAGTTTTTAGATTATACCAACTGATTGAGATTTAGCAATGTTCATACACTGTATTGTTGGTTTGAAACCAATTTACTGTAAAAGTTACTTTAAAAAATATAAACTGTTGTAGAAAAAGATCCGAAATTCACTTAAACAAGGGGTGGGGGGGGGGGGGGGAGGGGGAACTTCCTGGGGTTAAATGAGGGGTGGGGGGGGGGGGGGGTGGGGGGGTTAGTAAACATGGAGGGGGAGGGGGGAGGGGGGGGTGGGGGGGGGGGGGGGGGTTTTATTATTATGATTACAAATATACGAAGCCTAGTGGAAAATTTTAATAATTTTTTAAATTCTTTAAGTAGACTTTTTGTTTTGATACTCTTGACTGAAATGTGGATCGATGAATCAGAATTAAAAAGTTACAAAATAAAGGGGTTCCACCAATTTGCCAAGTGTAACGAAAACTATAGAGCGGCGAAGTAATCTTTTGTATTGCGAGTCGGTAGATGTATTATCCGTAGATAATGCAATGGCACATCATTATGAACATGTGCGACACCATCAAGGCCACAGTGAGGATATTTCGCTTACTGTTATCGCTGCTTATAGATTACGAGATTTTCCTGTTTCAGAGTTTCTAAATGAATTGAATAATATACTTGCTTCGGTGAAGCATGATAGTTTAGGTTTTATTGGTATAAATTTATGTACCCTTAAATACTCTTCAAGTACTTTTGAATATCGATCCCTTTTGACTAGTTATAGTTTTTACGAATTAATTAATTCACCAACAAGAATAGATGGTGATAGTGTTAGCTGTATCGACCATAATATTTAATAGAGATAAAGCCAATTTATGCACTTTTAATTCAACTGTTACCTATTCAGGTCGCAATGATAATGATATAAGTATTCATTCGGCCCTGTGTGTTTAAATCTACCTGATATTCATTTAAAAAGATTAATTATGATTTATTAAACAGTAATCTAGAATTAGTTGATTGTTCGAGATGAATGATGTAAATATTGCGTTTAATAGTTTTTTTTTACAAATTAAAAGATAATATTAATGACGTTTAATATTGGATTTTAAGATTAGTAACAGTCATAATTTTTTAAACCATGGATGACGCACAATACATGCAAAAGACAGATGTATAGAATAGAGAAGTTAAAAAAAGCGATAAAATGATGTGAAATTCGTGTTAGAATTTATTGAGAGCGTTTAAAAATATAACATGCAGGTTCAACAAGAAAATTGATACTCACATTTATTTGAGAGAAATAAATGTAACGTAAAAATGCAATGGCAAATAATGGCAGTAAATAACATTTCAGGTAATAGCACCAAGAAAACTAATATTAAGAAAATAAATTAGATTGATGACCCTGATAATGTTTTAAATTATGCTAAATGTATAAGTGATGTGTTGAAAGCTAACTTGCTATATTAAGGTTGCTTAATTGTACCTAGTCTAGGTATTTGTGTTTATAATGTTCTTACTATAATTATAAATTGGTTTTATTTTACCTTTTTCAATATATTGTGGTACTATAGTTCCAGTAGATGTCATAATTATTATTGTTGTTTGTTATATTGTGGATTTGCGGAATAATGAATCATAATCTTACTTATAATTTAAGTTTCATTTTGATACTTGGATACTACTTCTTTTTTCAAATTCTGCCTAATCGTTTATTTCTGCTTTATTGCTTCATGATTTCGTTGGTTTATTAATTGACTTAGCGTTGGCATCATTCGAAGAGATGCACAATTTTTATTTCCTTCTGTCCTGTCTATCCACAAGATATCTCCAGGACGAACTGACCTTTTGCATTTTTCATGAAGCTACATTTTTATATAGGCAAGATCGAGTTCGCTGATGCTACATGTTACTCCATGGGATTTGGTTGACGTTGAACATCTTTACGTCTGTCTTATAGGTAACCACGATCGCAGCAAGAAATTTGCAAAATTATATTTTAAAATGAGACATAGTAACACATTTAGCAAGCATAACAAGCGAGCTATAAGCTTGAACTTTACATGCAACGTATCCTTGTTCCATCAAGAGAGGCTGAAATCACCTCATTCACCTTCGCGTAATCATCCATTATTGTCTAAAATCGATATGATATTATAGTGCAGTATTTAATTCAACAGTTTTGTTCAGAGATAACGTAATATTTACGATGCAAGGAGTTAACTCCTAGGAGTCAGGAAAGGAAATGAGGAGGGCAATGTGTTGTTCTGTATTAACAGCTGATCGTGCAAGTCCAGTAACCCTGAACACTCGCTGAGGCCAAACCGCGATTAAGGCTGTTGAGTGTGAAGTTGACCTTATTTTGCCGCACAACCTCCGTCATTAATTGCGATCTCTCAATTAATTGTACTCCTGATCCCCAAGCTTGTATAACTTCGTGAATGGTCTCACACTGTACTATCATAAGGAGGCGTCAGGTCATTCTTAAAATCTTCTCATTGTCTGTCCGTTATAATTCTTGATAGAAATCGCCTCAGGACTTCACTCTTTGATAAAATATTTTCTTTAGGGCAATGGAAGAAATTTATTGATTTTGTTGGGTCCAAATATCAATTATTATAGTGTAAGCTAATGAAACTCGTAAAATTTTTAAAATTTGTTCTGATGGGTATCCAATGATGGCTAAGGAGAAAAGTTTAGTAAATCAATCAAATGTGATCAGTTTAAACCTTTCGTTACCCTAACTTATTTGGGTCCTTGGGATACTCTTTTGCCAGTACACTTAATTGAATTGTAGTTTTACTTTATTTTAACTTGATTAGTGGGTGACAGTGTCAGATTTCAGTCGATGCACCAAGTAGAAGATGAAATGGAGCTTGTATTTCAACCAACATACACAAATAATTAAGCCTGATGATCTTATCAGATCTGCAAAATTACTTCTTAACTGTTCATATAAAAAAATTGTTACTTGCACACTACTTCAAGTAACATATTGCAAATTCAGTATTTAATAGGGTTTTTTTTTTTTTTAATTTTTTTTTTTATATGAATTTGCACAATGAAACAATCTTGTGTTTTATCATAGTAAAAACACTGTCATATCTCAGTACTTGACTGACTCAACCTTGTGTTGTTTCGTCTAATTTGTCAGATAAGATAATTGATCCTGAAAACTATTTGTAAACAGAGATAAGTAATTATAGAAAGTTTACTCTCTCGTAAATTTTGATCCACTTAATTAATTGCAACATTCCTTTGGTTACTAATTTACATTTTAGATTTTACATAATATTAAGATTGATGAATAAATCGCGATTTCTGTTATAAAGACATACTTATTGTTATATTTATGCTTTATGAGGACAGTAAAATTCACCGGTGTGGGTTTCCAGTGAAAACCTGACTGATTCTGTAACACTGTGGGTGTGCGCTATAACTGAATCTAGTAGAAACTTATTAAACATTTCTTGCACTTGTATTTTCATTGGTTTACAGCTCTCAATAACACTCAGTTGTCCAATTTATAGAATAAATCGTGGATTGTGCTGAAATATAAGATTTGGGAGGTGGATATGCTGGGGATTTGGCATTTTTATGCCAAATACGAGACAAACAGAGTCCGATGTGTTCTAGCGAGGAAATCTGGCATAGTTATTGAAGGTGATATTTGCCCTTAATGAATCCTCACCAGAGGTAGCACAAAACCGGAAGGAGGACCAGGCCCATACCAGAAGGATCAAACCCAAATCAGAAGGTAGACCAAACCCAAACGGAAAGGAGGACCAGGACCATACCGGATGGTAGACCAGGCTCATACTGGAACTAACGTAACGCGTCTCCAAATGGTTTCTACTACATGTTGCTTTAAAAATAACCAATTTATTTTGAATTTAATGATTTCAATTAAAGACATATATAAAATGTTTCCAAAAAAATATTACTTTTTTATTTCTAACATATGACCGTACCGGTACATTGTTCGTACATAATTAATCAACACAATTACACATTGACCTCAATTCCTGATTTAAGCATGGCGCACACTGTAGACGCGCCCGCGCCGCGCCGAACCGCGCCGCCTTTTGGAAATAATTCCGGCTTAATAGTTTGCATGTGTTCAAATGGGAGTGCGCACACTAGAGCGCGCCGCGCCGCGCAGCCGCGTCCGCCGCGGAATAATTCCGCTGCCAGAACTCTTGGGAGAAGTCGAGCGGAATTTGTTCCGCTGGGGCGGCGCGGCGCGGCGTGTGTAATGAAAACATTCACACTCTTAATTCCTGTCTCTAGCATGAAAGTTGGGTGGATGTCATTGAAGCTCCTGATTGTAATACGGCATTTAAGTAATTTTTAAATACCTTCCTTCGTTTGTTTAACCATGCTTGTCCTGAAACGCTCAAAAAAACTTAAAGGTCCTGGGAAAAAGCCTTGGATAACGTCAGGAATAAGAACCTCTTGTGCGCGAAAACGGGAGCTTTATGTTGTAAGTAAGAGCAATTTTTCCACAGATTTCATGTCTTATTTTAGAAGGTATAAATCTATTCTTCGTAGGGTAATACTTCAGGCGAAAAAGAATTTCAACATTGATTACATTAAAAAAAGCAGTAATCTGAGTAGGGCAACTTGGAAAGTTGTGAATGATGAGCTTGGTAATTCAAAATCTTCAAACAACCCTATTATCCTCACCGATGGTGATGTAGCTATCAGAACCCAAGCTGATGTAGAAAGAAAGTTTAACGAATATTTTGTTTCAGTTGGTAATCAACTATCACAGCTGGCTTCTTTTGATTCGGCTCTCGAGTATGTTGCAAATGTCCCAGCTCTTCAACAATTAGATAAACCTTCTCTTTTTTTGTTTGAACCAACCACTATGGCTGAGGTTCTAAGCTCGATTTCAAAGCTGGGAAACTCGAAGTCGAGTGGGTGGGATGGGGTTACATCTGAAGTTCTTAAGAAGTGCGCATATCTTATAGCTTTTCCTCTGGTACACATAATTAATCGATCTTTTTCTGAGGGAATTTTTCCAGAAAATCTAAAGCTGTCTGTCATACGTCCAATCCATAAAAAAGGCCAAAAAACTGAGATTTCTAATTACAGGCCAATCAGTCTGCTCTCTTCTTTTGCTAAGGTGTTTGAGATGATCATTCTGGCAAGACTTCAATGTTACTTTGACTCTAATACTCTCTTGACTGCATCTCAGTTTGGTTTCAGAAAAGGGTTTTCAACTTCTAGCGCTGTCAATGATGTCATTGGTGCCGTGTTGGGAGCCTTGGATGGGTCGCAGTGTGTCGGTGCGATATACTGTGATCTGTCCAAGGCTTTCGACTGTGTCAACCATTCTGTTCTTTTGGGTAAACTTGAAAGATATGGCTTGAACGGTGCAGCTCTCTCACTCCTTTCCTCATATCTCTCTGAGAGAAAGCAGACAGTTTCTGTAACAAATAAAGGACAACTTCAAAGAGGTTGGTTGAGGACCAGCTCAGGAGTGCCTCAAGGCTCCGTACTTGGTCCTTTTTTATTTTCTATATATATAAACGACCTTCCTTCCAATATGAAATCAGACATTGTTTGCTATGCGGATGACACAACTGCTCTATCTTCTTGTCGTGATATTCACAGCCTCGAAATTATTATGAATCAGTCGTATGTCAGCTTGAATAAGTGGTTTGAGTCTAATGGTCTCCTATTGAATGAAGAAAAAAACTAAAATCATGGTTTTTCTCACCAACTTCTCGTGATATAGCGGGTTTCAGCGTAAATGGTATCAACCCATCAGAGTCTGCCTCTCTTCTTGGTGTTGTCATTGATTACAAGCTCAACTGGTCTAAACATATAGATACGCTATGCTCAAAGCTGTCTTCAATTACCTTTGCTTTTCGAGTTTTAATGCCTGCAGTTGGTAAAGAAACTATCGTTCAAATTTACTATGCTTATGTATACAGTAGACTGAAATATGCTATTGGATTCTGGGGATCTTCTAGTGAAATTTTAAGGGTATTTAGATTCCAAAAAAGAATTGTTCGCATTATGTCTGCAGCAGGTAATCGTGCTCACTGTAAGCCTTTTTTTCAGCAACTGAATCTCCTCACTCTTCCAAGCATCTATATACTTGAAGTTTTGACTTTCTTCAAAAATAACCCACATCTTTTTGCAGAGAACACTTTTAATCATCAGTACGATACCCGCCACAGGGGTAATATGGTCTACCCGATCCATAGATTGACAATTTTCGAAAGGGGCATGCACTATTCAGCTCTACGGCTCTATAACGCGCTGCCTCGGCACCTGAAAAACATAACCAGCTCACAAATTTTTCTAAAAAACATTAAAACTATTTTGCTTGAAAAATGCCCATATTCTGTTCAAGAATTCCTGTCATATTGCACAAACATGTGAAATAACCTATGTTGACTATTTGATTGTTGATTTTATTTAATGGTTATTGTTATATTTATATACGTACTATTTTATCTATGACTTATTTCATGTAACTTTATGTTATTAACGAAATAAATTATTTCTGATTCTGATTCTGATTCTGATACAGTGTGCGTAGGCAGCGGAACCGTTTCTTAGCCGCGGTTACCTTCGGGTGTCTTCGTACTACCTCGGCCATCGTCGGTGAGGTATAGCAGTCGACGTAAAAATGTAACATTTCCAGAATAATTCATGTTGCAGAGCTAGAGGCCATTTCTGGGTCATATAACACCGCTCATTCATTTCTACGCGCAGATCCTACACCCACAGCAGTTCCTTTTCAGACAACCCAATATATGCCGCAACTACCATCTCCTATTGGTCAGATGGCACAAGAGGGACGGTTTGCTGTTTCACCTGATGGATCCAGTAACTATTCATACACCTCAAACTCAGCAGGGTCAAGTGATACAACGGCACATGATAAAACTTATTGTAATATGTAGGAAGTACTGTATGCATAATTTGTGTGTTATTTTTAAAACTTTGCTTTCTTACAGATAAAATACATTACATTTTTGAAACAAATAGCCTATTGCTTATTAAAAAAGCCCTGAACAGGGATACATTGTTAAATAATAATTTATTGCTGAAAACACATTTGATGTTATGTTTTCTAACCGAAGAAGAAACAAAATTTAATGAGTAAATTGTGGTTTCTGAAGATATTAAAATTTACAAAACATTATTTGCATACATTTAATAAAAACTACTTTATTGTAAGTTTATCCATATTTTGGTATTTAGTAAAGACTTAGTTAATAACTTACCTTAAACAAACCGCAAGCCTTTCTTGAGGTGAAACTGGTCTTCTAAAATATGTGTCTTGTTTTTCAATTAAAGGCCTAAGCATGTTCAATAGTTCATAAAAACTTTTCGGGGGACATTGTGAAATATTGGAAACATTTCCGTTTGTCCTTTAATAAATCGGGGAAAAGGTGGTGAAATTCCCCGTATTTTTTCCTTTTCTGATTTATAGGATGAACCCACATTGTTTTTTGTCTCTTCTCCTCTTCTGATTGAAGAAGACAAAATAAAAACAGATCTTCATTTTCAGAGCTGCTCATCGTGTAAATTATTAAACAAAACGACACAACATAACCATACGACTGCACATAGCACTGCAGCTGTGGTGAGGGAAGGAGTTCGGCGCGCCCAGCGCGCCCAGTAAGTGCGACGGTCAGTGGAACTTTCCAAAAGGCGGCGCGGTTCGGCGCGGCGCGGCGCGTCTGCAGTGTGCGCCATGCTTTACTTCGTGATGTCTGAGTTGACAGTAACGGACGTGGTCAAGAGCGGAGTGTGTGTGTGTGTGTTTTATCCAGCGACCACAGAATAACATAGACAGGACATTGTACGCACCCATATAATATGAGACATGAAGTCGGGTCCGCCATCTTGGATCAGTATAAGAGGCCCGCACAGCTGAAGAATTTAAATTTCAGTGCGCGTATTTCAATTACACTGTTGTTTCAAATACTTAACATTCATCGATTGCTTTGATTTTTTACTCAGTGAAAGAGGATTACATTAGGATAATGACGGTGGTGTAACATGTGTTAATTATAAATAATTTTAAAGTTAAAAAAATTAAACAAAGTTTGTGTTTTCAATTAAATTTACGATTGAGACATGAAAAGTTGTTCTTTGAGGTTTCTTTTCGGTTTTAGGATAGAAACGAAGTGTAAGCGAGAGAGTTTAAAGTAATGAGTTGAAGTTTACAGAACATGTTTTATTTTTGTATGCTTTTAACTACTTTTAATTTTACAGTAGGTTGAAGTCTCGGTTTTGTAAATCCCGCTGCTTCAATCGTTGTTGCCTGCCGGGTTGCTAGTTGGTAGTTCTGAAAAGATTAATTCCTAAGTTTTTTTTAGTATGATTTCGTAATATTTAAAACTACAATAAAGAATTTGATTTACATGAGAAATGAATATCATCAGCAAGGTAAAATATTACGAATTGTACAGTCAACGATAAGTATTTTTTTGAAACTAAATCTGGCACCAAACAATACAGATATAGCACACAGAACTATTTGTAATCTCCATACAACGATTACTACTTTACAATAATAAAATAAGATTTTTTGTAATACATAGTTTGATAAAAAATATTTCAGTGAAAAAAATTACAATAGGTTACAAAATTTGACCCTGCTATCCTAAAAATGTGACCACTTTTGTTAAGCGATGTCTTCCATTCTTTATTGTACTAACCTTCGTTAACACATTTTGTGTTGTCCACTTTATGGTAAAATGTTTAGCCTTTATGAAATGAGCATGAAATGATTTTTTCCGGTTCCTGATCGAAACAGTGCTTATCATAGAACAAATTGACGCCAACACATTTTCTGAGCACACTTAGCATTAGTTTGTCAAATATATTTTTGAAGATATGGAACCAGTTGCAACGAATTACTGACAGCAGATTCAAAAAGCAAGCAGAGTTTAGTTACACCGTGAGATGGTTGGATCAGTCCACTCCTGTTTTTACAATTAATCAAACGATGTTTCTGAGATGTCTACTTTTCATAAGATTGACACATCACTCACAGATTATTTTAGACGTAAGTGATCTAACTACGTAACCTGCTAAGTACTCGATTAAATCACAGGTAATTTTAAGATGTTGAGCCTAAAAAGTAAAAGAAATCTACTTCTTCCGTCATCCTCATTAGCTACCAAAATTGCTAGCTCTTACTGGTTTAATGTTCTACATCCAGGTGTAGAAGAGTTCATAACTTATATTTATTTCATTCTGCCTGATTTTACTGGGGTAATTACCCCGCAATACTGCGTTTGAGCGCGGCGCGAGGGACTGGCATAGCTCATGCATTGCCGCGCCATCTTTGTTCGGTCTGCTGTCTACGACCAGCTTCACTCACTGACGCACTTGCCTTGTCTATATTATTCTGTGGTCGCCGGTATTGTCACGCAGTAGTCTACAGTAGCGACTTCACGCTGGGATTGTGTAGTGTAGACGTCCAGCTGAGCCACTTTAGTTCTCCAGTGATCGGGCACATGTCAAGGACGGACTGAGTGTGTATTGTCACGCAGTAGTCTACAGTAGCGACTTCACGCTGGGATTGTGTAGTGTAGACGTCCAGCTGAGCCACTTTAGTTCTCCAGTGATCGGGCACATGTCAAGGACGGACTGAGTGTGTATTGTCACGCAGTAGTCTACAGTAGCGACTTCACGCTGGGATTGTGTAGTGTAGACGTCCAGCTGAGCCACTTTAGTTCTCCAGTGATCGGGCACATGTCAAGGGACGGACTGAGTGTGTATTGTCACGCAGTAGTCTACAGTAGCGACTTCACGCTGCGACTGTGTAGTGTAGACGTCCAGCTGAGCCACTTTAGTTCTCCAGTGATCGGGCACATGTCAAGGACGGACTGAGTGTGTATTGTCACGCAGTTGTCTACAGTAGCGACTTCACGCTGCGACTGTGTAGTGTAGACGTCCAGCTGAGCCACTTTAGTTCTCCAGTGATCGGGCACATGTCAAGGACGGACTGGGTGTGTGTATTGTCATGCAGTAGTCTACAGTAGCGACTTCACGCTGGGATTGTGTAGTGTAGACGTCCAGCTGAGCCACTGTAGTTCTCCAGTGATCGGGCACATGTCAAGGACGGACTGAGTGTGTGTATTGTCACTCAGTAGTCTACAGTAGCGACTTCACGCTGCGACTGTGTAGTGCAGATGTCCAGCTGAGCCACTTTAGTTCTCCAGTGATCGGGCACATGTCAAGGACGTACTGGGTGTGTGTATTGTCACGCAGTAGTCTACAGTAGCGACTTCACGCTGCGACTGTGTAGTGCAGATGTCCAGCTGAGCCACTTTAGTTCTCCAGTGATCGGGCACATGTCAAGGACGTACTGGGTGTGTGTATTGTCACGCAGTAGTCTACAGTAGCGAATTCACGCTGCGACTGTGTAGTGCAGACGTCCAGCTGAGCCACTTTAGTTCTCCAGTGATCGGGCACATGTCAAGGACGGACTGAGTGTGTATTGTCACGCAGTAGTCTACAGTAGCGACTTCACGCTGGGATTGTGTAGTGTAGACGTCCAGCTGAGCCACTTTAGTTCTCCAGTGATCGGGCACATGTCAAGGACAAACATAGAGGTTATGTTTCGCTAATAGACAAACACCCTATCCAATTCGTACTTGGTCTTGGTACCATCAATACTATGGTTACTCCTCTGGTTATTAATTAACACTGGATTATACTCGGCGCCTTGCAAAAGTTAACGTAATACGCCGCGCCGATAGGTTTTGGAAAATGAAATCTTTTAATTTTCAGATATAGGTACTCTAAATATATTTATATAATAATGTAATACGAAATGAAATTTTTAATTCGTATTAAATTGTATATATTGGGTTTAAATAAATATCAACTAAATTAAGTTGAACAACAGTTTATGGTATTAAATGCCACATATTAAAAATGTGGTTACATGCTACCTAGCAGGAAACGAAAGAAACAGTCACTCGATGTGTTATATATATTGAAAGTTTTGGTATATTTTATCATAGTCGCAGTTTACTCAAGTAAACTACGACTATGATAAAAATACCCAACATTTTGAATCGAGTTCATAAAAACCAACGTTGTTACAAGAGAAAAAATGTATTCAAACCAATAATTTGCACAGTTATTATAATACTAATCAGAGTTTACATAGTTTAAATTACAACGAATTCTAGATAGCTAATCTTGTTTCGTAAATTAATTTCTGATTACAGTATAGTAAACCAGTTTGGTATAATTATGGTTCGTAAAGCCTCGTAAAATAATTATTATGTTTACTTTGCAAGGTAATAACTGTACGATAATTTATGTATACACACGTTAACTTCACTATACACGCTATGAGTCTCTTTTCCATTCAGAGCCTTTTCTTCTCGCCTTAAATGTATTTTATAGGCATTATCACGTCTGAATGTAAATACAATAATATTGTACAGGCTATTTAAAAAAATTCAAAACCCATGGTACGATTGACAAGCGTCTGTTAGCGCTAAGAAAATTAATTGATATAAATATGAATCGTTCATTTGTATCAAATATAACCTCATTTAAGTTGAAAAGTCAAACGATATTTACAATATTTTAACCAAGCAATAAAAATGTATAAGAATTTAAATTTTGTAAAAAGAAAACCATTTTTTACTCCTCATATTTTTTATTGTTTATTGTGTATTTTCACTTAATCTAAAAACTAAGAAATTAAACTTCATGGAAAAATTAAATAACCACATACACAATGTTTTCTTATATGTCTAAATGGCTTCATTACTTTTTGTCAATTATATTGACTCGTCACCAATCTGATTCCAAAAGATGTGGATGATTGTTGAAATTCTGTTTGTGTAGACAAACACCTAGTTTTAGAAAATAATGGCAGTTCGGTGAAATAAAATGTTATTATAATTATCATCATTGTTATTAAAACAAAAACTAAGTGAATGTAAACTGGCTAATTTTTTGCACGACAAAATGTGCAAGTCAGCCAGAAAGGAGAACAGGCTCACTCAGCTGTCAGATTTGATAACGCCACAACATCGTCTCCCGCCTCATTTCCTGTTCCACGCGATAACGCCAGAACGTCGACGCACTGCACATAATTGCACAACGTTCTCCAACCGAAAATTAAATTCTTTGTTTAAATTTTGTTATTGAAGAGAGATGATTTGATAGAATAATGGGATTTCGAATATTAGTTAGAGGATTGAAACCCCCTTCCTCTGGTGTCAAGAAACCCTAAAGCCCCATTTACACTGCCCAAACATCCCCGAGCATCGTGCATTCGTGATCGTAGCTCGCCGGTTTTCAACGAGCACGAACGCAAACGAGCCCTCTGTTTACACTGCTCGAGCATTTGTGTCGATCAGTTTCTCGTGAGCGTTTGCAGTGAATATTGATGATGGCACCCGGACTGTCAAAACTTGCGGTTTCCGCTGCGGGCCGTCCTCATCCTGTTACAGGAGGAAACGCGAGGAAGGAAAAGGCGACGCGTGTGGGAGTCTTCATTTTTGAAAAAGAGGAACCCCACTATTTTGCTGAGAGATTTGAAAGAAGACCACGGAGGGCTCTTCAAAAACTTCAGCCGAATGTCGTTAGACGATTTCGCCATCATATTGGGAAGGATAGAAGGGAAAATTGCCAAAACCGACACCAACTTCCGAGAGTGCGTTCCTGCATCAGTCCGGTTGGCGATAACTCTTCGATTTTTAGCAAGTGGTGACTCGTACGGTAGCCTCATGTATCTCTTCAGGGTTTCAAAGCCTACAATTTCTTTACTTGTTCCTGAAGTCTGTCGGGCCATCGTAGAAGCACTACAGGAGTATGTCAAGGTAAGAACAAAAATGTATAATATAATTTTATTTTTGGAAATATGTATATTTGGAATAAGTACATGAAAAACGTTGAACGGAACTATTGAATAAAGTGCAAACGTGTGAATATTTTAACAGAACGAGGAAAAGAATGTTCCTGCTTCTGAGGGTACCCCAGTTCCAGGATCCGAGGCAAATACGGAGGCGAGCGGATATGCATCATCACTGCTTGATTGATGTGAATGGTCTGTGGTGGGGGGTTGAGGTTCTAGATGGTGGTATGTAGGAAGAGAGGACAGAGGTGAAGTAGAGTCCCCACTATACTCTGGTGTATTCTGTTGTGGATGTAGTAAAATAGCCGGAGAAGGTGGGCCAGAATTCGCTGACGAAAACGTAGTAGCAGGGGACGGAGAGGCTGAATAATTCGGCGAAACTGATGAGATAAAACCGGCGATTTTGATGAGGAAGTTCGTCATAGCGGCCCATGTCGGCTTCGAAAAGAATGTTGTTGACGTGGTGCTGGACAAACGCTTGTGTCCTCTTGGAGTAAGATTTTAATTTCATCGCAACATGCTCACCATACACATCACAAGCATCACGCCTCACAGCATTATGCAGTATGCCGACCACCTCGTCAACTTGAGACCGTGGAGAGGCTGGCGTTCTTTTGCGCTTCATTGGAGTAGGCTTTGCAAAACCCAGTGCCGTTTGACTGGAAGCCGATCGTAGGCTATCTCTTGAGATTGCTGATGAGGGAGGGTTTGAGTAATTTGGGAAGCAGATTTACTTGTATTGTCGTCCTCTTCCTGAATGAGCTCAACCTTAAAAATGAAGAAATGAATTAGCAAATTAACTAAAATACTTGAGGGTTTTATTACAAACTATTGGTTCCGCTATAAAAATTTAATTGTAGTTATTTAATAGTGTGTAGGTATATAATTTAATTTTGACGCTATGGGTGTACGTAATAAGAAATATTGTTCATTTCAGATGCCCGAAAATGAAGAACAGTGGCTATGCGAATCCAAGAAATTTGAAGAGAAGTGGGACTTCCCCCATGCTGTTGGAGCCATCGACGGAAAGCATGTAGCAATACAATGTCCGCCCAAAAGCGGGAGCGAATACTTGAACTACAAGTCCTTTTTCAGTTTTGTATTATTTGCGCTTGTCGACGCTGATTATAACTTCATGTTTGTGGACGTTGGATGTCAAGGCAGGATTTCAGATGGTGGAGTTTTCAAAAATTCTCAGTTGTACGACAATATTGAAAAGGGCAACTTGAAACTTCCCCGACCATCTCCACTGCCGAATTCGAGTATCCCCAGCCCGTACGTCATTTTGGGGGGACGATGCTTTTGCATTGAGTGACAGTTTGATGAAACCGTACTCTGGTTATCATCCACAAGGGTCCCCAGAAAGAATTTACAATTACCGATTGAGCCGGGCCAGAAGGGTGGTAGAGAATGCTTTTGGCATTTTAGCTTCTGTGTTTCGTGTGATAAGGAAACCTTTGCTTTTGGAAACTGAGAACGCCAAGTGGGTTGTAATGGCCTGCGTTTACCTCCACAATTTTCTACGTAGAAGTGCAAGTTCGTCACGTCTATATTGCCCAGTGGGTGCTTTGGATACCGAGGAAAATGGAGAGGTTACACCTGGTACCTGGAGAAATGAGGTGGCTCCGGCATCCCTTCTTGGTTTGAAAAAAGTACCCAGGAGATCAAATTCTACTGCTAAAGATATCCGCGAGGCCTTTGCAACATACTTCATGACAAATGGAGCCGTATCATGGCAAAACGATTACGCTTGATAGCATTCTGATTGCGTCTAAACCTCAAGTTATCAACACTGAAGATAGCCCTAAGGATAGTTATAGTAAAGTCTTGAAGTCAAGTACAAGAAATAGGGTTATTTATGGATCTTTGGAATCAAAGGGCAGCGTTCCTTTGAAGACTGTTAAGAGAATGTTCTGGTTATTTCTATCTGGCTTGGTGTGCAGCAAATTCTTTATGTTTGAACCAGAGTAAAACCCAAAATCTTATGTTTAGTTTAAGAAATGATGTTGACATATATAATATTAAATTTCTTGGTGTTTATGTACAGTCTAATATTAAATGGAATGTTCATATTGAAATGTTATGTAAAAAGATGGCAAGAGGAATTTTTATGTTGTGTAGGTTAAGATCAATTGTTAATAGAGAAGTGTTAATAGCTATTTATTATGCCCACATACATAGCCATTTAACCTATGGAATTTTAGTATGGGGTAATGATGGGAATGTAAAAAGGGTACTTGTATTACAAAAAAGGGCTGTGAGAGTTATATGTCAGGTGGGGAATAGAACTCACTGTAAACCATATTTTAGACAGCTTAAGATTTTAACTGTTTATTCTATTTTTATATTGGAATGTTTGTTGTATGTAAAAACTCATTTAAATTCTGTGCCAACTAATAGTTCTGTACATGGTTATTTCACAAGAAACTGTAATATGCTTAGATTAGATAAGTACAACTATCATTCCACTAAATCAAACTTTTTAGAAATAGGCAAAAAACCGTATAATTTGTTACCAAACCATATCCAACAACTTAGCTTAAGACCTTTTAAATTGAAAATTAAATGTTTGTTGTTGGATTTCTGCTGTTACAATATTGAAGAGTTTGTTAGTTTGATAAGTCAGGTAGATAGACTTAGTAATTAGTCAAATAATCATTAAGCCTAAGCATGACGTTGTGTCGCATTTGTGAAAATGTTTACCACAATAAATTTTCTGATTCTGATTCATTACCTATTTATTGTACTACCTAGGAGGCATATTATACCTGAATCTATTAGGAGGCATTTCAAGCTTAAGTACATAAAAATGAATCTCTAATAAGCCATGCAGGTAAAAAAGTGTAATTCGTGAGCTTACCTGTGAATCATTCTCCTTTGAAGCGTTTTGTGAAGTACATGAGTTGATGGTTTCCTTGCACTTGTTCTTATCCTTCAAAAACCCAAAAGCTTCGTAAGCAAACCATTTGCTCCTGTAGATCTCGTCTGCACCTGATAAAAAATAGGTACATTTAATTATCAATTCGTTGAACCGAAAACATAGGTGTACTATTCAGAGAACAATGCACCGTCTGGCTGCAAATCACAACATCTTATTTCCATTCCACCTTTTATTTTCTATATTACAATAACGATAATAAAGATACTTAACTTTTTATATATTAAGAGATGATCACCTTCTATTTTTATTATTATTTATGATTTCTTGAAAATAATATTGTCAATTGGTGTATTCAAAGTGTATGAAATTGGTTGAAAGATTTATGAATTTGGTTGAAAAAATTATGAATTTCACCGGAAAAAGCTATAAATTTGCTAGAAGAAGGCTGACTTACCTTTTCCAGTCCCTTTTGAAGTTTCTTCCTTGTTCTTCTCCCTCCTGAAGGAAGCCAACAAGGAGGTTATTTTGCTTTTGACGGTGTCGTATGTCGTCTCCAACTGCGTCGCTATAGCGTCATTTTTTTTTAATTTTGTTGAAGTACAGCTTGTGGTTCGGCTGCCACAGCTCTGGGTGCCCCTCATAAAGAGAAACTAAAAGGAGGCACTTTTCATTCTCCCACTCCATGCTGCTTTCACGAAAAATTACTACACAGAATAAACTAAAGAAGGAATTCCACACTCGAAATGGGAGACGTGTGAACTCGACAGCCAGTAGGCAAGAACAGAATTCGGTGAACGCTGTTCGAAGAAACCCGAGGTGTTTACACTGAGCGAGCGGCGAACGAGCATCCCTTTGATGATTCGCCGGAAAAACCGACATCGGGCGGATCAGGCTCGAGCACGAACGAGCATTCGATTCGACCTTGCTCGGCTCGCCGAAACTGTTTACATTGCCTGAGCCTCGAACGAATGATCGTTCGTCACTCCTGTTTGCGACGAATGCTCGGGCAGTGTAAACGGGGCTTAATATATAGTGTTAAACACGCACAAAACAATCAACAAAATTGCGTCAATTAACCAAAGTGTTGTGTGTGAAAAGTTTGCCGTACTTCTAAGTTTTAAGTTTTTGTTTGTGAGCTTTTCCCTAAGGAAGATGTTAGATTTCAATCCTTCAAACGAACCTAGTGTTATAGTACTGTAACATATAAATAAAATACCTATTATCTCTAAATTAAAGTGATGTTTTGTTTCCCTTTCAAGTCGTAAAGAAGAAGTTAAATACAATCTTTTAATTGCGATGTAAAATTGATGATGTAAAATACTAGCTTTTCATTGTCTGATTTATTTTGATAGTTTACATAACTAAAACAAATTATTGCATAGACAAGTATAATAAAATCAAAAGCGTACTGCTCTTTTAAAATCCTTTTTACGCAGGAATTCTAAATACTGTATCATTGTTTACTAAATACATTAAATATGTTTTACGATGTATGATCTCCCAAGATATGCTGTTTGCAAACTATACGTTTATAGACTAGACAAAATTATGTTATTGTGTAAATAGTTAAATTATTAATTACGTCTTGTTAATTATTGATACACACTGTTCTAATGTTTTTGATAGTAAATTTTATCAAAAGGATATTAATAAAACGTGCTAAAAACGCTGTTATTTGGTTTAATCAAGTCTCGTAACAAATAAAATTAGAAACTACAACAATAAAAAGTGTATTATTTTATTAACATTATTAAGAAGAATATTTAAATCTGAAGTTTTAACTTGATGTTATTAAGAACAAACCCTCATTACCTTTCACATACATTTTCTACACATATTTTAACAGATATCATAAGATAATTGCAAATTTTTGAATATCACAATGTTATAGGCCAACATGATATCTTGTCCAATAGTGTACTTTAAATAACGTTAGGTCTACGAAGAGGTTTTCTGACCTTCTTAACAGTGCACTTCAATTAACTGAAAATGGAACGAAAATAATTCACATATTGTGTATTTAATATAATGCTGTAAATATGGTTTATAAATATTGTAACTTTCTTATAGAGTGTTAAAAAACATTTAGGATATCTTCATCAGGAATTTTATGTATTATATACTTAGAAAGACTATTATGTGGAATGTTCCTTTACCTGTGCCACCAATGGTACTACAAAAGTACTAAATTTACGGGACAGTTTGAAAAGGAATGCATCATCTCATTTTTAGTGACAATCTAAACTATGAATTTAGAGCTTTCACAGTTTGGCCGCCATTTAGATTTTTTTATTGTAAACCTTATTTTTTCTTGCAGTTTTCAATGCAAAATAAAATTTAAAAACAATTTTATCAATCGAAGTTTTCATTGTTTGTTTAGAGCTAAGTGTTTAAAAAATACTCGCAATGCAATTTGACATGGTTAAAAACCGTTATGTGAGTAATTTAAAGTGTATAAATAACAAAATAATGTTATTTTGAAGTGGACCATTGGTGTTGTGTTCAGGTTCAGTAATAAAACTTTAGTGTAATTGATAAATTGCCAACACGAGTATAAAATTTAATACTGAGAAATTAATTATCATCAAGCCACATACGGTCGTAATTAAACAGTTTTATATGTTTTGTAATATTGCAGGTGATTTAATACAACCTTAATCAGTGCTATAAATAAATACCTATCTAAAAAAGTAACATTTGCATTTTTTTCCCAACGGACTCTTTAACATTGCGTGTACAGTACTGTATCACATACAGTATATTTTTACTCCATAACGTTTAGACGGAGACAATCACAAAACTCTCACTGCACGCAATGTTCTCCTTGTTGGCCCGCACAGATATAGCGAGATTTTGGCAACTGTGCACCGCTCGCCTGCCAAGCCGACAGTCAGGAGGACCTTGGAGTGCGCAGGCCTAACATACACGTCATCTACGGTGCTGCAGTCAGGAGATATTTAATTATATACTGGGTGTAGAAAGTGTTGCACGGGCTTTATAATTCCCGAATGATGACATGTAAAGCAATAAAACTTGGCCTTACTGCACCAATAAATGTACTTTTTGAAGTAACTACCATTTGTTGTCACGTCAGGGAGGTGGCCAGCAAGGAGTCAGAAGGAAATCTTAAATGGGAGCATAGGTCGAGTAGTACATCAAATTAAAGGTCTCATTAGTAGAGCACAATGCGGCAAATCCGGATTGAAAAGGTTCACTCTTAAGAAAATTATGCTGGTTTAAAGTTTTGAAAAATTTATATTGAAGGTCCTGTTTTTATATAGTATGCGATTTTCAAGGTTTGATATAAATTTGAATACATTACTTCCAAAACTTAAGGCGCTTTTTATAATTTTCTGACAACAATATACTTTTATATTTTATTTTTACATTGATTTATGGTGTTATATAAGGATTTATACTTTTTGCAGATTTATTCAATTAGTTGTATACACTATGTTTGATTGCGTAGAGCAGTTCTTTATGTCAAAAATTATATATGATTTTGACACAAATTTCAATGTCTTATGAATATTACAAAATGTTAAAACCAATAACTTATTTACTATTACTTATTTAATAGTTTTTGTTTTTATAGTTTTTATTTATTTAATGTGTTCCTTAAAGACCATTTTAGCATACTTTTTATGTTACGAAATGTTACTAAATTTTCTGAAAGGGTATGATTTTAAATTTTAATTTAGCTCTCAAATTGTATTTTAATAATACTTTTACGACATAAATAAGTACATAAATACCGAGTTGCTTGCATGTTTAATAGTTCTCAATGAATAAAAATTATGTTATATTTATGAAGATGTGTATTTTGTATTTGTTTTTAATTTTTTAAACATACAAAATATGTGGCATTTTCAAATTATTGAGGTCAAAATTTCTCGCGATAAAAAATGTCGATATGTTTAAACGAAACAGTGAATGCCAACTAATATAGATAACGGCGCCAATTAAAATTAGGACGATTTTGCCAAATTTATCGGCGAGCATATGCTTATGGAATACAGTGCCCACATAAGGTATCTGCAATTTACCTACAATAATTAGACAAATGTATGCCTGTTGTAACTAAAATTGATAACGTGGAAATGTGGTTTCGTCAATTATGCGTGATTAGGTAGAAGTCATATTCTGCCTCTCTCGTGCAGCTAAACTATGTGAAAATAGTTTTATGTAAAAATGCACTGTTTATTATCAGGTGAACCTTATGGCAGTTAAACACGTACAAAAAATTAATAAAATTATAGAAAGACTGCGTACAACTTGTTCTGTTTTTTAATTTCACTTGGGCGTGTCCATTGCTATATTTTTTATTTTTTGAATGTGTTCGTTTTGCTAACCTTGTACCTTAAGACAAAAGGAATTGAAATCTTTTCTCTTCTACCCGAAGAAGAGGAAATATTTCAATTCTAATGGTGTCAAATGTCCGAAATCTTACTATCCAGTCGTTTTTTAGTTTTGGTTAAAATTATTCTTAACATTTCGTTTCCTTTCGTTGTTTTCGAGATTTTCGCCGATCATTCCTTCAGCAGGAGTAAAGACTGATCTGATGGCAGTCCTGCAGGCTGTTCGATTATGTGTGAAGTTTAGTTTAACGTTTATACGGGGGTGCTCAAAAGTCTTGAAACGGTCTAATACCTACATACAGAGTCACAGCACCAGAGGCAGGAATAATAATCTTCATACTGGCCGACACAGGACGGTAGCCTTCGAGCACTTGCCCTCGCAAGCAGGTGTACTATTCAATAATCTGCCAAACTCACTCAAATTCAAGAAATGTCCAAGACATGCAAGACTCGCCTCAAACGAATTCTGGCCTCAAAGGCTTTTTATAGCGTGGGCAAGTTCCAAGCATACATTGGAAGACCTGGTCATTTGGCATACAATGATTTCGAAGTAACGTAATAACCTGGCGACGAAGAGGGAAATAATTGACGAGCGGATGGAAGCTGAATGAATGCGCTTTTGTATGTTTGATTGGAAGAGTGAGTGATAAATTTTAGCTTATTTTCAATTAATAATTGACCTTACAATAATTCATTGTGATTGTCTGGCAGCAATAAAATATATTATTATTATTATCTTCTGTATTCGTGAACGTACACACATAAAACTTTGTACAGTGACATATGGCTTGAAATTAAACTTTTTGATGCTATTAGTAGCTCTTCACCACCTCAGGGGGATGGCCCTTAATGAGACGGTGGAAAATCTAAAGTGAAAAGAAAATCATAAGTTTACTTCATACTATTATAAGATCTTAACTAGTAGCTACAAAACCTCACGCATGGTGTTTCTTGTACACAAACACCTACTTTAAGTTGTATTCAGTATCCTGCTATTCTTCTATGGGAACGGTCCACGAGGAGTCAGTAGAACATTTTTAATGTAAGCATAGGATGACATGCCCATCATTTAAAAGGGCTAGTCAATCAAAAAGGTATGCTGCTAACCGCACATCAAAAGTTCTATCCGTTACAAAATGGTTGAGGTTTAAAGTAAACTGTAAATGTAACAGGAAATTCAGAAAGTTGCTATAATTAGTTTTTCATAATAACAGTTTTTAGTGGGTAGATCAAAGCCAAAGTGATGTTGGTTGTATCTGATTAAAAATAGCGTACTCAAAAACAAGTATCTTGCCAGACGCCCTTTGCCCTTTCAACAATTGGGTTGATAATTATCTCTGGCCTTCAACTTTAATCGGGTTATTACAATTGTCAGGCTTAGATGATTTATGTTACAGCTTTGTCACATTGCTCCAGTTAAATCTATTTACTCTTTAGATGTTTACTTGAACTGTATTTGTTTTCTCCATGATCTTAACTCTGTTCTTGACATCGACATGTTCTGATTAATATTTATGTCTTCTGTCAATCTTCTGATGTCTCAGTGTTAATTAGTTTTATACTTCTAGACTATGTAGGCTGCTATATAATTTAACTACAACCTTGCCTTTTCTTGAAATTACAAAAGTAGTGTTACATTTAAGGTATAATTTCAATACGAATTTGTAATCTGTATATTTAATCAGTTTTATATTCTCCAATATAGGCACTCATTTCATAATTTCATAACAGTGAAAAGAGTGAGAACGAACTGTAATTTTAAAATTCATAAAATATTATTTATTTTTAAGAGTAATCTAATTTTGTGGTAAAAGCAAATTAACAGTTGTATTGTAATTTAGTCGTACTATTATTCTTACAAAATAAGTCAAATTTCCCGTTGCATGACAATGGGAAGTCGTTCATACATAAAGAAATACTCTAAAAGAAGTTTTATCGTTATGTATTATCGTAGTGAATCGAAAAGTTTTCTTCTTATCATACTGATTAGTAGTTTGGGTTCTTCAAAATTAATTAAATGGGCCTTCCAAAATGGATAATGATCTTACTTATTTATGAGCAAGTTATCCCTGTAATCATTAAAGGCTGTCATTTTAACTCTGCACCGTATTGTATATCTTCTCCAGGATAGATTTCAACATCGCCTCCAACAGGATGTTTCTTTGAACTCTGACAAACAATGAATAATTCCTTAGAAAACCAGTAGTAAGTCATAATCGTTACTAGTAAACTCCATCCCCGCGTATTCCATATGTTTTCTAAGATTATTTTTGAAACGTTTCTAGTGGACCATCATTTGAAACCCGGGGACATGACCATAGGTCATTTAGGGAAATCCAATCCCAATCTCAGCACTTTTTCGTGTTTTACTGCTCTAGTCTAAGACGGGGTTTCTTATTACCTTGAGGGAGCGTATTTGGAGGTTTGTCGTCTAATATAGTAGCAGTGTTGTCGTAAATTCCTCATGAAAACATTTTCAAATTCCAATCCACTAGTCCAAACTAAAAACTAAAGAGTTACAGGTTTACGAAAACTCCGAAGCTCCTGTGTTGATAGTTTTATATTTAGCAATAATTAATATTGATATTGTTGACCCTAAATTATTATGTTGGACGTTTTTTAAGTAATTAAACTCAAATGCCTTGTACTTGAACTAAAATGGCGAAAGTGACGAAACACCGTGGTATAAACGTAAGATGCCAGTAGGCACTTAACAGGCGTGTCTGTGCGCGCGGGCGGGTGTGCCGTCTCTGATATCAATACGCGGCCTTGCCCCTCAGACAACGCCCAGTCACGGCTGTTGAGATAGGACAACCGTGTCAACACTGCATCGTCCCGAGACCTGTGATTGTACACTTCTACAGGCAGTCCGCTCGCTTACTGTTGTACGTTTTAGTCGTGAACAATGTTTATTGTGACTGTAGATCGTAATAGAACCTGTTTGTCGGCAACACTCGTCGTCATTGCGGACACCTTGGCCTAGTAGGATTACCTTTAAAACTGTTAAGAGTTAATTAGTTGCACTGCCCCATATGAACATTTCGATAAGATAACAGTTCGGAAGGTAGAAATACTTTCTAATCTTGTGGAAACAATCTTAAAGACTGCGTTTCTTTGTTTTCATTTCTATCTCAGTATTTAAAATAGAGTAGGAAATGGTTATGTTTTAGGAACAGATAATGGAATGAAATTAAAATTAAATTTTTTATCTCCGCTCAGAATATTTTTTTTTCAGATCGAGTTTATCTTTCAATTATTTACCGTATAGTGTAGTGTGTTGTTACCAAAACTATATAACAACTAGTTTATACAAAGCTTAATTGCTACATCGATGTACACTCTTTGCGATGTTAGCTTGTTCAAACCAGTCTGCATTATAACTGCTTCCTATTAATAAATGTGAATGGTTTTCATATTTGGTTTGTAATTTTAGAGTACCTCTCTTGTATAGCGTTAAATTAGGCAACTCTGAGGCCGAAAATGCTTTGAACACCCAGATCACATAAACTGCCAGCCTTCTTTTATTTTGTAACAGATAAATTACCAGTATGTTAAGTTTATACGTACAATTACATTGTACTAAACGTGTTAAAGTTATAAAAACTACAGTTAAATGTTGTAAGATTGGTTTTCTTTGAATAGTATGATTTATTGCAAATGTTCCGAGACACGTGATTATCCCAAGCCATAAATAATTCCTTAATGTTGGTACTTCAAGTACAAGGGGAAATGTTTGTACATATACATGTGTTGTAATGCCACTGGTGTGAAATAAACAAACTCATAAGTGTACAAAACATTTCAACCATGGTTCAATTTACAAAAGTAAATCCACCAAAGAACCTAAAATTATTTTTTGACGCAACAAGCTGTTCTTTTCATCTTTTCGGTACAGAAGTGATCTTATATCCAGGCACAGGCCAGGCTGTGTATGGTTTTGAAGATTTTTATGGCACGAAGATCTAGAGTAAGCGGTAATTAAAATTTTGATAATTCGCATACTAGTGGCCGCAATTTAGTGTTATCAAGTTGTGTAAATGAACAGAGGCATATGGTTTCTGAGAAAGTTCGACAATGTTCTACAAAACAATCACAGTAAGACAGAGCTAGAAATGCTATGAGCTGGAATTTAACAAGACACGAGTGGGATTTTCTAGAGACATTTTTACTCTCTTTAAATCACTCCGTCGCCGTAAAATGTGTAAAAGTAGTTTTGCAAGAAGCCTTCTCATTTGAGATTCTTAGTTTATGGTTAGTCTTAATATACATTTTGAGTTAAAGTGATTTATTTATATAAGATTCAATAAACGCTACTTATGTCAATATTACACAAATAGCATCTTTAGGTATATACGGTATTATATTCCATTTAAATTTTTAACGAATTTCAAAATGTATGGGTAAGATTGAAATATGCCCAGTGTTTTCTTGTTCCTATCACTCTAATCATTCAGACAAACAAAGTTTATAAGTAATGCATAGTTTAGCAAGAACCCGACAGGGTCTTAAAATTGTGTAACCGGTCCTAACACGATTTTAAACTTGGTACGTAGGTTCCTATTGGTCCAAGGCAGGAGTTTATCGATTTTGGAATCAAAAGGTCAAAGTTAAGTCTGAATTATAATTAAAACATTTTAAATTGGTCTAATGGGCAACAGAAAGTCAACGAGAAACCTTCAGAATATACAAATGTGTAAAAAACCGAGTACAATCATATGACATTTTATCATGTGGCAAGTAACACATTGGTAGGACCTTGAGGGGAAACTTGAGGTACAAACGACCTGAAGTCAGCAGGCACTTGTCTTTGTAATTCATTTTATAGACTGTGATTTCGTTTGTATTACCATTAAAATTAATATAAATGCATATTGTATAAATGCTTAAATTGTATTATTTTATTATCGATGTATATTTTTTATGTAACGACTTGCACAACACTGTAAAGTTGTACTGTGTAAATAAAGAAGTTTGAAGGTACGATCTGCCTAATCCTTCAATACTTCGCTGTATTAGTTTATTTAATTATAATAATATTATGTTTATTACTACGCACAAATGTTCACTGCCCAATAATTATCAAACCATACAAACTTAGTATCGTTCAGCACTTAAGTAATTTTAATTATGTTTGAATAAAACCAGCTCTCTCAAAAAACTTATCTCGCCAGGCGGTCCTTGGCCTTTCAACAATCGGGTTGATACTAATTAATCTCTGCTCTTCGGCCTTAATCGGTTTATTACATTGTTACAACAAGTAATTAATTAATTTATGTGCTTATTTGTTTTAGTAGGTCACATAATACTATACTGTTTGTAAGATTTTTAATTGTGGGATCTTTGCACAGGTAAATTTTGTTACAAAATATTTTTTTTTAAACGTGATTCCATTCCTTTTTTTCTTGGTATAATAGTAGGAATAGTTTTAATTATGAGTTCCTCGTATGGATTCCTGAAAACGTATATTCCTACTTCACACGTGTTTCTAGCACAAGAAACTATTTTTAAACACATTCAAAACTACTGCTAGGCTACAATATTAAAACTTGTTCGTTCTTTATTAAATCAAATTCTATTTTCGTAGCGTGGCACTGTAGAATAACGTTTTTATATGAGGTACTTTGTCTTACATACCTTTAGTATTATTTACTGTATGATTACTATATGGCGGTAATTTACACACATGTATGAAGGTTTTTACATGAACGTGTTAAAACTGTCGAGTAGGTATTACGGTCAACATTAAATGCATCACAACTGAAGGCAGACTTGTCACAGCTTGTTGATCCGCTTCGTACTTCCTCCCCTACAGTATTTACGGCGGTTAGTCTTCATCTGTGACAATTGGTGCCATCGACTTAGTGTTATTGATGCTGGTACAGCTACTTCAGCCCTGCCACTGCCCTCTTTGATTATCTCTAAATGGATTAGGTTTTAGCCCAGTCTAAGGTCGGTAGACATTGTTTCTTTTTCAAGCCATTATCGTAATAACACTGAATAACCCTTTTCTTTGAACAATCTATTGAAAAATATCCACACCAAAGTACACCTTATTGTTACTGGATTTTTTCATCTTAATGACACAATCGCATTTTGGAAATAGTGTAGAACGCTATCTGAGTCAATGCGGACGAACTGAGAGAAATTTTGCCAACCCTTTGATTGATAAGCTTCAATAAATCCCATTTTGCCTTTGTAGAAGTGAAATTTCATGCTAAATCCCAAACCTATAGCTCAATGTTTCCGAAATATCCTGGTTAGCTAAATCCCACGATCGGTCATTCGGACATGCTCCTCTATGATGTTTCATGCAGAATTTTAAGACCAGCTCCATTGGGTCTTGAAATATCCCACGGAAAACCCACCCGTATAATTTTGTAAGTCTACTTAGGCATTGCACTGTATGGGAATGTTCAAGTCTATAATTCAATCCGTTCTCAAAATAGTTAATCACAACCACATGTCATTGAGGACATGAACCATGATCGGACTTGATGTTGGCTATCAAAAAATCAAGTTAGGGCAAAGTTTTAGCTCAATTTTCTCTCGAGATATCTTACTGACAAACAGACAGAAGTGATAAGCCATTAATGTCAACAGCAATATACACCAATATACATAATTTTGAAAGCCTAATAAGTATTGGCATAGTATGTAAAATTTCTATAACTCAATTCATTCTAGAAATAGTAGATAAGGCATGCACCAGTATGAAGTTTCTTGCAAACTTTAAAGACTACAGCTCAATTGGGTCTCAAGATATCCCACGAATGACTTACCGTTATAATTTTGTAAGCCTACTTATGGATAGCACAATGTGGAAAACGTCAATAATATAACCCCATTCTTTCCCGAAATAGTTCAGCCCAACCAAATCTTATGGAGAGGCATGGACCGTAATTTATTGTATTCGGTGTTTCCTATAAAGAAATCAAGCTTATAAACTTTGAGCTCAATTTATTCATGAAATAGCCTGACATACAGGTAGGCAAACGGACAAGGACGTAGCCTGCGAGAGGAGTGCCAGAGGAGGTTCAAGCGGTTTGGGCCCCCTTAATAAATAAACCCCCCCACCCCCCAATTTTATCAATTAAATTTTTAGTAAACCATTATTATTATTTAAATTAATCAGTATTACTGACAAGTACTGCTGAAAGATCGTTCTCAACAAAGAAAATGTTCAAGATATTTTTAAGGAACAAAATGATGCCTTACTCTCAGTCCCCTACGGGAAAATATCTGTTGTGTTGAGCCCCACCCCTAAATTCTTTCTTGGCTACCTTTTTGCAAACAGAAGTGATCTCGTATTGGGTTACCAGCCCCTGAGTGATATATTTCGCTAACTCTCAGCTATTAATATCAAATAATATAGTCGTAAATTGGGGAGAAAGGAATAGACAAAGGATAGAGGATTATTTGGAGATGGAAATGGTGCTTGAATTCATTTCACTCCTACATTAAGTATTAGGTGCGAAATATAATACTCCAACAAAATATGTTTAAATGAACTTGCCGACCGATATAATGTTATTTTTTATTATTGCAGTTGATATCAGAAACGTTGCAATATTAATCGACGTTTTGGCGCAAAAGTGCACAATCGCAGTTTGAAGTGTCACGACACGGTGATTGTCCTATCTCAATTGATGCGTCTGGGCGTTGACTGAGGAGCTAGGTCGCGTGTAGATATAACAGACGGCACTCCCGCCCACGCACAGGCGCAGCTGTGTCACATTAACCGACATTGTACTGGTAGATAAGGTATCACGTCACTTGCCACATTAGTAACGGTCTATTGTTGTGGCAATTCAGGCTGCTCTGAAGTACTTCATGTCGTTCTTTCCAAGCGTTAGGTACTGAACTGATGGTTTTTCTATTTTTTTCGGTTTGCACCGCATTAAAACATTGCCAACTCAATTATTATTTTGAGTTTTTTTACCTCTCCGTGGAAAGCCAGCTTCGTTCAAAATATGTAAAACCAAAAAAATGATAGTTCTTCACAGCGTTAATAATCGTGTTTTGGCGCGGTTAGTAACGTAAAATATTAGATTAACCACAGGTCGCGTAATCTTAAGAACTAAGACCAAGTAATGCAAATTTGCAACACGTATATATTCTATTCTGTTAAATATCCAGTATTTTAAAAATTTTTATTTATTTTTTTTTTTTTATCGTAAACAACGAAGATATAGTAATTTTACAAAAGGTAGAGTAAAAAAAATCTGTTTCAACTTCCTAAGAAGACACCGAAATCTGTATAGTTATATGACGACGTCCCAGTAGTGGCATTTTGCTAGTAATTACCATCCAAGAACCCGCAAGCCCGATTTGCTAAATTGTACCTGGTTTTGACGTTTTGTCACAATGTCCGTCTCACAATATTGACATTTTAACAGGCATTTAGAGATTTTTTTCCTATTTTCGGTTTTATTAGCCCCTTTGGTTATTTTTTAATTATTTATCTGACGGCTATTTGCAATGGAAGTATTAGAATCATATGTGTGCTATACAGGTCTTTGGGTACCCCGTCACACACATTCGGTTGTTCAACCATATTGAAATAGTTGGTATTTTGCTATCGTGAAGAAATTGATTAGTTATTTACTATACAGAACAACTATTTTGATTGCCTAGCCTATAAAAATATATTGTTCATGATACTGCCGGGATATTAGTTGTTATATCCCCACTAGTGCCCAAAAGTAAGATGTTAGTTCATTATTGCTTTAATAAATGCAACATCTGTTTTACTAAATTTAAGAATGTAAATACACTACGTTTTTTGTTCTTGACATTGTTTAGATTGCTTCGCCTTAAAAGATTATGTTTATCAGAATCAGTCTCATTAAAAAGCAAGAAGGCCATACAGAACTGTCAGTTAGTTCTAGTCATCATGCTTTCATTTAAATTGCATGTTCCTTTGCCCATAAAATATTTAAAGGATATTTGTATTACTAGTGCGCTATTGTACCATTATAAAATTATATTTCACATGGCAACATTTCATCGTCGCCGTATTTCCTTTCAAAATTGTATACACTAAATTAACATTGCAGAATAGCATTCTGTTGTTTAGGAATTCGGCACCGATTAAATGTTCGATAGCGAAAGGGTCAAGAGTGTTATTCACACTCCATATATCACAAACAGCAGTTATATATGTATGTGGCATTGGCGCAACCGGAGGTCTATTGCATCGTGATCGCTTCCACAAGGTCCACTTCACTCTCGCATCCTCCACACCTTCTGCTTACTAATGCTGCACTATCAGTAGTCACTCAGTTTAGTAGACTAATGCTGGCGGGTCTTAAGCACGCAAGATAACCGAAGGATGTGCATCGTGATCGCTTCCACAAGGTCCACTTCACTCGCATCCTCCACACCTTCTGCTTACTAATGCTGCACTATCAGTAGTCACTCAGTTTAGTAGACTAATGCTGGCTGGTCTCAGACACGCAATATAACCGAATATTGCATCGCGATCGCTTCCACAAGGTCCACTTCAATCGCATCCTCCACACCTTCTGCTTACTAATACTGGACAGTAGTAGTCACTCAGTTTAGTACACTGATGCTAGCTGGTTTCAGACACGCAATATAATCGAATATTGCATCGCGATCGCTTGCACAAGGTCTACTTCACTCGCATCCTCCACACCCTCTGCTTACTAATGCTGCACTAAAGTAGTCACTCAGTTTAGTAGACTAATACTGGCTGGTCTCAGACACGCAATATAACCGAATATTGCATCGCAATCGCTTCCACAAGGTCCACTTCACTCGCATCCTCCACACCTTCCGCTTACTAATGCTGCACTATCAGTAGTCACTCAGTTTAGTAGACTAATGCTGGCGGGTCTGAAGCACGCAAGATAACCGAAGGATGTGCATCGTGATCGCTTCCACAAGGCCCATTTCACTCGCATCCTCGACTCCCACTATTTACTAATGCTGCACAATAGTAGTCACTCACTTTAGTAGACTATTGCTGGCGGGTGACGACACATTGTAATTCCTGATTTAATCTAATAAGAATCAGGTTTTTGCATCATTGTCATTCAATGTTTGTAATGGTTGTGTCACAAAGTTCGAATACCAGGAAAGTGTTGAAGTAATATATCGACCAAGCACAAACATAGGTGGCACGTAATGAATAATAAGTCAACTAAACTTAGCGGCCTCACTTCATTCGAACGTGCCGGTCGTAGTTGTCCGTCTTTACATGTAACGTGATTTTAGAGTACAATAAGTGAAATTATGAACCTTCTGGAACTTCACATTAACTATTTACCTCAAATCATGGTTTTTTTTAAGTGGGGTGTTTTTAATTTAAGGTGATAATATACGGACAACTTTGTTAAAAATTGTATTATCCGAGTCCAAAAATAGTTTTCCAATGGTTTATAAGTTACATAGTACAATATACGTTAATAGAAAACTTGTGAAGTTTATTAAAGAATACAAATGGTGCTACTTTTCATAATTGGAGGTGATTGTTTCATTATAGATGGTTAATATATATCGTTGTCTAGTCTATTAAAATCCTTTGTACGTATTTAGATCGTTCAATTATATAAATGTGTGTGTACTATACTCATTGTATAGACTTACTTCCTTGTCGTTAAGCTTGAGAATAGTTTATTATGAAGTACAATTGAATAGAGAGAGTAATCTAATGGTTGGATAACATCTAAGGGGTAAGTAAGTAATCTTAGCAGTTTTATTAAAATCATATCTGATGTTATTAAATAACTATAAACATTGGTTTTAGAGCCATAACGCTTTTTGTTTGGTTCCAAACAACTTTGTACAACACTTTTTTATACTCATACGTTTAATTTTTAAGTTACACGTCAAAATATCCGTTTTCATTATTACCAACAAACAATATTTGGATTGGATCGTATAAAGGAATATCTGAGAGGTTCAGCAACAACAGCTCGCCTACTACTAACAGCCCTCCCCCACACATGGCCAACATCAGCGCTGTTCTACTGTAATTGACAAGGAAACGGATTAGTTTTTCTCCACGCAATTGCTTAACTCAATTAGTCTGACTTTGTTCGCCCTCACCTTATGTAGCTAAGTAGGCTGACTCTCACTTTCAACATAATACTATTTGATCACGTCTGCTACATTTTCATTATAACAGAATAAGAATGATCTACGGTATTGTTTTAGGGTAGCTGTAAAAATGTCTAAATCTAACAATAGGTGCCGTGCAGGAACCAAGTTGAGCAATTAGAGCTGACAGTGACTGTGCTACAACTACTTCATCCACAGTCGCAATCTCTAGAATGAGAAACAGGTAGCGTACAGGAGGTAATTAGAGCTGACAGTGACTGTGCTGCAACTACTTCATCCACAGTCGCAATCTCTAGAATGAGAAACAGGTAGCGTAGAGGAGGTAATTAGAGCTGACAGTGACTGTGCTGCAACTACTTCATCCACAGTCACAATCTCTAGAATGAGAAACAGGTGGCGTACAGGAGGTAATTAGAGCTGACAGTGACTGTGCTGCACCTACTTCACCCACAGTCAGAATGTTTGGATTTAGTAACAGGTGACGTACAGGAGGCAATTTGAACAATTAGAGCTGACAGTGACTGTGCTGCACCTACTTCATCCACAGACAGAATCTCTAGAATGGGCAACAGGTGGCGTAAAGGAGGCAATTTGAACAATTAGAGCTGACAGTGACTGTGCTGCACCTATTTCATCCATAGTCAGAATGTTTGGATTTAGTAACAGGTGGCGTAAAGGAGGCAATTTGAACAATTAGAGCTGACAGTGACTGTGCTGCACCTATTTCATCCATAGTCAGAATGTTTGGATTTAGTAACAGGTGGCGTAAAGGAGGCAATTTGAGCAATTGGAGCTGACAGTGACTGTGCTGCACCTATTTCATCCATAGTTAGAATGTTTGGATTTAGTAACAGGTGACGTACAGGAGGCAATTTGAACAATTAGAGCTGACAGTGACTGTGCTGCACCTACTTCATCCACAGTCAGAATCTCTAGAATGGGCAACAGGTGGCGTAAAGGAGGCAATTTGAGCAATTAAAGCTGACAGTGACTGTGCTGCACCTATTTCATCCATAGTCAGAATGTTTGGATTTAGTAACAGGTGGCGTAAAGGAGGCAATTTGAGCAATTGGAGCTGACAGTGACTGTGCTGCACCTATTTCATCCATAGTTAGAATGTTTGGATTTAGTAACAGGTGACGTACAGGAGGCAATTTGAACAATTAGAGCTGACAGTGACTGTGCTGCACCTACTTCATCCACAGTCAGAATCTCTAGAATGGGCAACAGGTGGCGTAAAGGAGGCAATTTGAGCAATTAAAGCTGACAGTGACTGTGCTGCACCTATTTCATCCATAGTCAGAATGTTTGGATTTAGTAACAGGTGGCGTAAAGGAGGCAATTTGAGCAATTAGAGCTGACAGTGACTGTGCTGCACCTACTTCATCCATAGTCAGAATGTTTGGATTTAGTAACAGGTGACGTACAGGAGGTAATTTGAACAATTAGAGCTGACAGTGACTGTGCTGCACCTACTTCATCCACAGTCAGAATCTCTAGAATGGGCAACAGGTGGCGTAAAGGAGGCAATTTGAGCAATTAGAGCTGACAGTGACTGTGCTGCACCTACTTCACCCACAGTCAGAATCTTTGTATTTAGCGTCAGGTGGCGTACAGAATGCCATTTGAACAATTAGATCTGACAGTGACTGTGCTGCACCTACTTCACCCACAGTCAGAATCTTTGTATTTAGCGTCAGGTGGCGTACAGAATGCCATTTGAACAATTAGAGCTGACAGTGACTGTGCTGCACCTACTTCATCCACAGTCAGAATCTCTAGAATGGGCAACAGGTGGCGTAAAGGAGGCAATTTGAGCAATTAGAGCTGACAGTGACTGTGCTGCACCTACTTCACCCACAGTCAGAATCTTTGTATTTAGCGTCAGGTGGCGTACAGGAGGCAATTTGAGCAATTAGAGCTGACAGTGACTGTGCTGCACCTATTTCATCCTTACTCTGAATGTTTGGATTTAGTAACAGGTGACGTACAGGAGGCAATTTGAACAATTAGAGCTGACAGTGACTGTGCTGCACCTACTTCATGCATAGTCAGAATGTTTGGATTTAGTAACAGGTGACGTACAGGAGGCAATTTGAGCAATTAGAGCTGACAGTGACTGTGCTGCACCTATTTCATCCATAGTCAGAATGTTTGGATTTAGTAACAGGTGACGTACAGGAGGCAATTTGAGCAATTAGAGCTGACAGTGACTGTGCTGCACCTATTTCATCCATAGTCAGAATGTTTGGATTTAGTAACAGGTGACGTACAGGAGGCAATTTGAACAATTAGAGCTGACAGTGACTGTGCTGCACCTATTTCATCCATAGTCAGAATGTTTGGATTTAGTAACAGGTGACGTACAGGAGGCAATTTGAGCAATTAGAGCTGACAGTGACTGTGCTGCACCTATTTCATCCATAGTCAGAATGTTTGGATTTAGTAACAGGTGACGTACAGGAGGCAATTTGAGCAATTAGAGCTGACAGTGACTGTGCTGCACCTATTTCATCCATAGTCAGAATGTTTGGATTTAGTAACAGGTGACGTACAGGAGGCAATTTGAACAATTAGAGCTGACAGTGACTGTGCTGCACCTATTTCATCCATAGTCCGAATCTCTAGAATGGGCAACAGGTGGCGTACAGGAGACAATTTGAGCAATTAGAGCTGACAGTGACTGTGCTGCACCTACTTCTGGTCGCGTGGCCTTCGTCACTTGCGACACAGCTATTTGCTGCAGTTCGTATTCTTCGTATTCTCTGTCCACTTTTGCGACATTTTAGTTTGTTTTCTTAATCGGCATTGAGAGTTTATATATGCAAAAATAAAGCAGGAGGAGAGGCAGATCAAGTAGTTCCTTTTCATACAAATTTGTGAAATTCAATATTAATTTTGTGAGTCTTGGATCCAAAATGGTTAGTTTTAAAAATAATTCATTTCCTTTCAGTTACTCGCCGTAACTCTTACATAACCCTTCTACCTAAACAGAATTACATCGTAGATATACCTCATAAATTATGTGTACTCATCGTTCAATTTAGGGCACAAGTTGACCACTAATTTCAGTCAACCTGAGATAATCTGATTGCACCAATGGCTTAGATTATTTTGTTATAATTTACCAGATGTATGAGAATAAGATAACGTATGATGTCTTGTAGACTACGTTTGTATGTAGGTTTGTATGTATATTGTAGACTTTTATTTAATTCAAATCAGGTTCATTATTTTGTAATTATTCAAAATATAGAATGTTGACAAAATAAAATGTTGTGTCAGTTAATCATAATGTTAACTCTCCACTCCAATTACAATAACTTTCAAGAAATTCATTTAACAGTTAGTTCTTTAAGTGCAATCTCATAGGGACGATGATTTAATGTTAATGTACGTAAGTGTGGTACTAACGGGTTGGGGCCCCGGAGCGTTTGGTTGCGTGATCTGGGAACATTGTTTCCCGTTATTGGATCATTGAGCCCACCAATTGTGGTTTCAGGTACTTCAAGCTAGTGTTCATTATAACACAACTAATTCTTTGATAAAAAAGTAGAGCAGTAGACTTATCAATAATATGTGAGTTTAAGATTTGGAAGTAAATCCAAAATTCACACGATTACTAAAAAATGTGTCAGAGTGTGGATCTTGTGGAACTCCATATTACGTGAGTCAAAGTTTTTTTCCAATTATCAGCTACAAGAAGGGGATAATTTTGCGGATGGTGTAAAATTCTATGTTACTCATAGCAAACTTGGGATAATAGGATGGACATCTTTATTCCGCAGTTCTGGTGATCATACCATTCCATCTGCTGCAAATAATCTAACTACCTTTTTGAACTCAATAGTCGCGATATCCCTAAGCAGTTAAGAAATAAGGTTCAAAATCACTAACAACCTCGCGTGTGAAATAATCAGATCTCGCTTAATTCAGATCGGCAGCTTTCAAGGCGACGGACCACAAAGTATAAAACATAGATACCTCACTGGGGTACTCACTTTGCAAAGCAATCCTACGGCCAGACGTAGATATTAACATCTACAGGATATACCGAAAAAGTGGTAATTCTTTTTAATGGTCGGTGAACCGTCTGTCTGCTGGCTTACTCTTTGACTATTTATATTGTCTTTGCATAAGATTCGCACGTATTGGACACATAACTTGCCTAACATTTTTATCAAGTCGTTTCCTTTCTAGTAGGATAACCAATGTTAGTGTTTGTTGTGATGAGGCTACGAGGCTTGGAAGTGAGAGGTCTGCATCAAACACTGCAGTGCCTCATTCCCACTCTGTGGATTTTTGGGGTGTGCAGTCTTTAACCCATTAATTACCAACTTTTTAGTTTTTTTTTACAAAATCGATAAAACTAAGGATTTTGGGTCCAAATAACATTTCATTTATAGTTATAAACCGTTTTTTTAATAAAAAAATGAATTTTTAACACAAAAAAATGGTGTCCTATAAATATGACAGTGGTAGTCCATAGTGTCTTTGTATAATAACCTGGTGTCCTAAAATTATGACAGTGGTATTGTAAAGTGTCATTATGTCAAGCTAAATTTTTTAACAAAATATAATGTTAATGTCAGTAACTCTTAAGATATGAAAATAATATTACTTTAAAATTACATAAATGATTGTAAAAAAGATAAAAAAGACCTAAAATCTAAAAAACTTATGGCTTATATACGCTCACTTAGAGTGGTAAAGGGCCAAAACATTCTTACAAAGGGTCACATTGCACTTTTTGCAAAAACGTAAGAGGCTTTGAAGTACACAGTCGCATTTGGCATCTTCTTTGCTTGTCTCTAACGTGTAAAAGATGATCTCTTCCGTCAAATCTTGCGTCATCAAAAGGCACTGCTTGGTTGACTACGGGGGTATTACTGAAGGTCTTCCAATGGGCAGACGTTTATTACTTGCCTTCAAATAAGGAACAGCTATAGCACGCCTGAAGTCTAAGAGAGGAACAGGATTGTCTGATGTAAGCTTGTGGATAATCCAGGCATTTACTAATGTCATGTCAATAATTCTGGTAAATAATGGCCAATACCACTTTTTCCCTTTTATTTTGATACAATATTTAGATGCCAACCAGTCATGAAGATCCACTCCCCCCATAAAGCTACTATAATTTTTAATACTTTTGGGGACTGGGAAAGGGACTTTTTTTCTTTTCTTCCTTACTGTACCTAGTAACATTGGCCAGGGGTTCAACACTGTCGAAGTTGGTTTGCAACTGTTACTATATTATTGTCATTCCACCCTTGTCAACATAATTCCACTATCCAGATCACTAGTGTAATCATAGCCTCCTCTACCTAGTTTATTCATTTCCTTTTTGTCCGGTAGGGGACATTTTTGTGTTCGATTTTCTCTTATAGTCCCACTAGCCCTGAAATCCTAAGTCAAAGAGTTCTTCAAGCAATTCTATACTCGTAAAGAAGTTGTCAAAATATAGAATTCGTAGCTCAAAGGATCATCAACAACAAACAAAAGAGATTGAACAACTCTCCTGCCTAATCCAATATTTTTCTTCACATCCTTCATCTTTACCACAGTACAGATCAAAATGTAACAATAACCACTTGTACCACATAATGCCCAAAACTTATATCCAAAGCGTACTGGTTTTTCCTCTGATGAACTGCTTTAAATTATTTCGCGACCAAAATACTTTATTATCATCTCATCAACAGCAAGTTTATCTTCAAAAACACCAAACTTTGCAAATGACCTTGAGGTAAACAATTGTACCCGGATAACAGAAGAATGCCAATAAACAACTTCAATTCATCAACTGAAAAGGCAAACAACTGGTTATTTTTTATTTCTAAAGCGTATTTCATAGTTTGAGTAACAATGTCTTGCATTATGTCTGTTGTTAGTAAGCTTTCAAATATTTCAACTGGTGATTTGCTATGAAACCTTTCTTTCAAATCATTGAGACACTGTAAAGAACCATCTCCTTTAGCTGGAAAACCATACTCAGGTAGACACTTTTTCCAAGTCCGAGGGGTAGTTCTACTGACTTTCTTTTTCTTACTATCAGTGGATTTATGTGGTTTGTTAAACTTTCTTTTCAATACTTTTCTAGAGTTAGTGTTCTCGGGTTTTCCTTTAGTAGGTTTGCTTTCATTTGACGTTTTACAGTCTAGATCATTATTTTGCTTCAACTCTAATTCTAAAGTACCACATACCTCAGAAATATCCACATCCTCAGTATTATCATCATTAAACTGTTCTTCATCAGTAAGACAATCGACATTTTGTAGCGGTAAAACAACAACATTAGCACTAGCTACATTAGCTTCACTTTCTTCTAAATCTAATAAAAGAAGTATTTCTTCAATCGTCATGTGTGATGTACTTGCCATTATTTATAAGTAAAAATACACATTTATCAATAAAAAAAACACAGAACTAAAATGATTCATCACAGTAAAGACAACGTTCAGCAAAAGTAAACTGCAGGCACTCCATTGAGACTCTGGTGGGGAGAGATCAGGTTGTAACTAGTCTCTGGAGCAGATACTGCGTAAGCCACTGCTATTTTACCACTGGTCATATTTATAGGACAGCTTACAAAAAACATGACTGAGAGCTAAGTTTAAGCTTTTTTTCATGAAAAGTTGTACTTTTATTGAAATATGACTATATAAATAAGAGATTTGTGTTGTTTAGCTCAAATAAAAATAAGTAACATTTATTGTACATATAAAATGTATCATGAAAGGTTCGCAAGTAGTTTTTTTTTACTTATTTAAAGGCAGTAAATATAGGGCTTAAACCTAAAAATTTGACAATAAAAGTGTTAAAAATATTAATTCAGTATATAATTATTAACACAAGAGGGTTTTTATCTATTATCCTAGTTTTATATATTAAAAAATAAAATATTTTAAATATGTCCTAAAAATATGACAGTGGTAGGCAATGGGTTAAACATAACTCGAACAGGATTCATAGACACTAGAAGATGAGAAGTGTTACCAGGTTTACCGATGAGTAAGCGTGTTCTCCATTCACCTTCTTACAATGTTAAATTTGATCTTGTATCCATGAGCAAATGTTTTTGTTCTTGGGTAATGAACTTAATCACATGATATTGATATCTGAGGAAACAGTTGCACATAATGGATATCTCCATCTTATCGTCCATGTAATTAGCAATAAAAAACTATGGATCTCTTGCTTTACAAATGTAATATGCTAGCTAAGAGACTGTTTTGTCATATTTTGCACTTTTACTTCCTCGTGCCTCATCAGCTTCTGGACTGTCTTCACCGGGTCAGACTTTTTAGCGGTATGTAGGGCTGCTGTTACTGCTAGGACTTGGTTATATATTTCGTGGGTGAGCAGTAGGTCCTTGAGGCAATAAGCTATTCCTTAGAAGAAAACCTCGTGACAAAAACAATCTTGCACGACAAAAGTGTTATCGGTTTTTAACATTGTACTGCGGAGACAGAGCCTGCCTCAGTAACCGGCTGTCTAATTATTCATGACTAAACAACACATGTACCACAGTAGAAAGTGACGAGAAAGTTTATTAGAGCTATATTTACGATCGCCATCAGGAAGTCAGTTAAACATGAAGATGAGAGAGGAAACGTTTAGCACCAATTTGCAGCTGTTGGCGTTTTGACCTTGAAAGATCCAACAGATGATAATTAATTGTAAATCATCCTAACAGTGTGAGATACAAGCTCGTATTTACGAGCACATGTTCTTCATTGACATGTTTATGTGCTGGCTTTACTACTTGCTGATGCCCTTGCGGTATTTTAAGCCAAGTAGTTCCCCTTGTTTGCAAAGTAAACACTATTGTTTATTTTTGTTTCTTAGTCCTTCTGTTATAAAGACTCTTTAAAGTTATTTACTAATTGTCGTACAGTATCTGGCTTAGTTAAGAGACTATTATAAATGTTAATTTTTCTTGCACCTGTTACATAGTCAATATCTGGTTAGTCAATAATAAAAGTACAGAAAACGGTCAAACCGACACACACGGTTGGGAACGGAAATTCCTAAATATCACCTGACAAATTAACGTAGAAATATAAACAAGTTGTTTTCCTTAAAGCAAAATATCAAAATATGGCATATCGAAAATACATTTTTACTTTAAAGTCTAAGTTATATTGATACGTTTTCTAGTTATTGAATATTTTAATTTAGGGTAATTAATTGTTACCATTCCTCGGTTCACTAATGCGGGAATACGAGTTTGGTTATAGTCGATTACTATTAGTTACTAGTTCAATTTAACAGCAATAGAATTTAGTAGGATGGGTTTATTAAATTTATAGTAGATCAAATTGTGGTACTTTTGTATTATCGAGGGCCACTATCTCTTTACAGTTTTCCTACAGAGCACATAAAAAAACACACTTCTCGAAATAACAGACTTAATTGGACTTACTATGAAAATTACATGTCATTATGACGATAGGTTCTTGTTTTTTTGCCGCAAGAAAGGAAGCGATGTCAGCGAAAAGGAGGCCACTATGTCCTTATCTACTATTTGTTATTAGGCTATACATACGTACTTATTATAAATATAAAAAGTTCAAGTCGACATTTACGAGCGCTCATGTGATTTATGCTTGCCTTTGGGTACTATTTCGAGGGATCTTCTCCGATCGGTACTTTCCCCACATCAGATCACATGTCAGATCGTCCTCCCCACACTTTTGGCGAAAAAAAGAAAAACATCCTACGGAGATAGCACCGAAGTTCAAGCTTAGATCACGTGAACACTTTCAAAGGTTATCTTTAACTTTCGCACTACCAGTGTCATATTTATCCTAATCTAAACCTACTTATAACGCATAATAACAAGCAGTAGATAGACATAGTGGCCCACTTCTCGCAGACATCGCTTCCGTTTGGGAGGCAGAAAATAAGAACGATCGTCATAATGACATATAATTTTCACAGTAATTTAAATGAAGCATTTTTTCGGATAATGTAGTTTTTTAATCTCCAGTAAAAAAGACTTCCAAAAATAGTAGCCTCCGGATAATTCCAGAGTGCACAAATTTCTGTTATGTATTCTATACTTGAAAATGAGAGAATTTGTTATAGGTTATAATTTTATTATTATAAATAGTGTTAGAACCATTCAAAATTTAATTGTTTTTCTTATCAGCTACGTTTTTATCAAAGGGAATCTAGTAAAAGCAATCATATAATCATAAAATAGGATTCATCCCCTCGTTTTAATATCATAGTTGTTACGTCCTCGTTATTATCTCATATTTGGTACTTTTTGGTTATTTATCTTCTCGTCTTATATCCTAGTTGGTATCACTTAAAGGTTGTATCTTCGTTGTTGTGTTCTGGTTGTTACCTCCTCATTTTATCTGAAATGCCGCAGAAGGATGAAACCCTTCATAACTGAGTCCTTATTTTTCCAGTTATTTCGACAGTCCCGATCGTGTAAGTAAACTAAAACACGTACCTACAAACTGTATGTTCTCAAAAATAGTTCATCGTAGCCAAAAATTGAAATATTACGTTTATTCATGTGCACAGTCTAATATTACAGCCAATTTTTATGATTTGTTGCAAATATTTAAGTTAGATACACAAAATATAAACAAATTTAAGAGATAATTTTCTTCGAACATCCTTAAAGTATTAATTGCTAAAGTTAAAAATGAATTCCGCACTTCTAAAACCTATTAAAACAGCATTTTTATATCGTTTATACATCGTTAGCATTGAATCAATATTATATATTCATATCACACCGGATAGTGCTACTTCCGAAGGAATGTGTTTGTAAGTTTTTTTCATTACAAACAAGTCTTATTTTGACCTTCAGAATGTGCCTAAGAAAGTTGCCAAATATTTCCATTAGCGTCTCCAGAACTAATTTTCCTTTCCAGAGGCCACGATGAGATCAGTAGAACAGATGTTTGGTATAATCAGTTGTTGTGGTGTTCTCGGAAAGAATTCACAGCTGCTTTCTTTCAGGATTGGCCCTGCGCTAGTTGCCAAACGGTCTGTCAAGCCACCTGATAACAAATTATTAGTTCCATCCGTCTCTCTCTTAACACGAATTAGGCCGCCAACTGAAATGCTCTGTAGTTCAAGACAGGATTTGTTTTTATCTAAGCTAAATTTCACATCCAAGAATAATTAAAACTTTAAGCTGGTAACTGTTATACCTCACTTTCTTGAAGAAATACTTTCGTACAACTCCCTCAGTTTTGTAAAGTTATTGTACTATTCTGGTTCTAACTCATTTTGTATTGAATAATTCAATATGAATTCCGTTTACGCTTAAAACAATGAAATGGTTGCGTTGAAGTTATATAACTATATCGCTTTCTTAATAATTGCTTTGTTAAACATATCAAATATCCCCAAATATGTTGTATTTCGGATAGTTGGAATTCTGTTCTCTACTTGTGTACTATATCAAACTATTGCTTTATTATTTTTTTATGATATGAACGTCCACTCTGGAACCTTTAATCGCCTTACATCAGGCTAGACTCGTATGACTTTTACCGTGAAAAAATGCCATGCCAGAACGAAAATTCGAATCAGTGTCCCTGGGGTGATAAGCTGAATCGCTAACCACTCAGCTATCGTAGACAGCTTGTGCTGGTGCACTAGTGGCTACATTAATTTATGTAGGATTCTCAAAATGCTAATCGCGCCATTAACCTTTCCTTCAGAAAGTGTAGCCAGCACTGAGCATTGAAGTGTGCAACCTTCAAGCCGTCCTGCAGGTGAAGTAATCTGATAAGACATGCTGGAAGAGTATATTACAGTGGAATGACACTTGAATGGATCTTCACCTTCGTGTGGGCTACACAAGCACCAAGAGATTTAGTTTTTCATATTTGTCAGAAAATATAAAGCGACAAAGTAGAATGTAGATTACTCAAAATTCTAATCACGCCATTAACCTTTCCTTCAGACAGTGCTGAGAACTAAATTGTGTAACCTTCAAGCCGTCCTGTAGGTAATGTGATCTGATAAGACATGCTGGAAGAGTAAATTACAGTGGAATGACACTTAAATGGCTCTTCACCTCCGTGTGGGCTACACAAGAAAAAAAAATGTGGCCTGACACAACACATTTGACAGTAGTTTGTCATATTTGTCAGAAAATGTAAAGCCTCAAAATATAATGTAGGTTTCTCAAAATGCTAATCACGTCATTAACCTTTCCTTCAGAAAGTGTAGCCAGCACTGAGCGTTGAAGTGTGCAACCTTCATGCCGTCCTGTAGGTGATGTGATCTGATAAGACATGCTGGAAGAGTATATTACAGTGGAATGACACTTGAATGGCTCTTCACCTTCGTGTGGGCTACACAAGCACCAAGACGTGGCGTGACTGTCGAACACACGGCTCCCTGGGCTGACAGTGAGCAGTCTTAGGGGACATGAGAGTCAGCACGCCACCTCGCCATGGGGTCGAGGGTTCTTCGTCCATATTTTAGTTATAAAAAGGAATGATAACGGAAATATGTAAAATAAATAGGATTATGGAGTATTTTTATATTTTAAGCCTGCTTCCAGACAGACATATAGTGGTGTTGAAACTATCTGTGGTACCCATCAGCTTTGATTTCAAGTAGAAATGATTAATTTATTTCCTTTTTAATGCAATAGAGAAAGTAAATTATTGTTTAAATGCAATAAATAAATAATAACTTATGATACAATTACCAGTAATAATTTAGAAATTTATCTAAATGCATGGTTTATCTCCGCTGAAATCTTGAATGACTTATGCAGTCGCGACGCTGCTGCACGTACAGTAGTTGTTTCACTGACGTACTCGTACATATGGCGTTGTACGAGCTGAGAGATTGCAGAACTAATGTGTGGTTTTCAGTCATACTATAAAGTAACATATTATATATGCAATAAATCAGTTTGTAACTCAGTTATTATCTTTATGCGTTGGTAAGAAAGTAAAAAATTAAATTTAGAAAAACTTTAAATATGACATATACAAGAAAACTGGTTAACTAATTTTGTTGCGCTACTCATATCATTATTTTATGTCATTGATAGTTTTCAATTTTTATCTAACAATATATTCAATTGATTTTTTAACCTTTATGCAAACTTTTAGTATTCCTACCACTTATAATGTTGAGCGTTGTAAACTACTACTATTGTTGATCGCTTTCTCGTCTAAAATCCTCAATTCTAACCTTTTGTAAAATGTTAACTTCAATTTTCCTGGTAATGAGTTTTGTGGCAATTTACTAGGCATATAATGGCTTATAATAATGATCATCAACTCATAAGTAAGAAGAACCGATTTTCTACAAAATAACGTTTTTGTAGAAATAAATACGTCGACACAACGGATTATCGAAGGACAAGATATCACGTAACAAAAGAGGCGTTACACAGGCGGACAGACAGACGGTGGACTGCCCTTTTGCTTTTTGACCCTAAAATCAATAGGACTCTTTATTGTACTGAGAGGAACCTATTTACAGGGCTCCCTCCACATATTGTACTATAATATTTGTACCTGACAACTGTTCATGTTCTACTAAAATTTGTGTGCCTACTAGTCAGGTAAAAAATGTTGCAGCAGCTGAGAAAAATGTGTCATTCTTAATACTAGCCTACTCTTCATCAGTTAAACCGGTGTTAAAAATTAAGGTAAAAATTAAGACAGACTAACTGTATCCTTTGGTCTTTAAATCAACAGAGGTATTCTTCTTCCTTAGACGAAGAGAACCCATGTAGAAAGTTGCAAGACTCTAGGACCTTTCTAACGAGAGTTATCGCACAAACAAACGAACAACGGCACGATTTCAATGCCATATCGAGTCCTTAATAATGATATTTCTACAATGATATTTGCTCTTTGAAAATGTAAATTTTTATTACTTTTTTAAAAACTTATTGACAGTCGCCATTAATAGGCTGAAGAGAATCGTTGGTTTTGTGCCAACTTCAGCAACTTAGGCAGTACGATACTCGGGAGGTGGTTGTCCCTTCCGTCACGTTGTCGTTACTTTTCTTATTTGCGGATCCCAAGAAATAGTTGTCACGATTACACTAGACGTGTGTGGTGCATTGGAATCCACGACAGTGGAACACGATGGTGTTCACGTTCCCGTGTTTCCGCCTTAATTTAATGCAGTAAGTGTAACTGCGGGGCGTGGCTTACCGGATGTTTATCGTTTGTTATCGTTGTCGACTTTCTCCCACGCAACGCGCTTCCTCATTACTCGTTTGTGGTTTACCCAACTCACTTAGGCATGTAAAAGATGGTTATTTTGAGAATCCAGAATATGTTTATTTGGTCTATAAAGTTATCTTGTGCTCGTTATATTTTCAAGGATTTATTTGTTTTTCAATGTGGTCGACTCTTTTACATGTTGTATTACAGTAGTTCTTGTTAAGTAATGGTGATTTGAAAGTGACAGTCTATATTGTGATCGTCTGAGAACTTAAAACATTAAATATGATTTATAATAAATATTTGTATTACGTTAGTTGTTACGTTAGTTATTTACCTGAAGAAGAGATCAGATTGCAGATCTCGAAACGTAGTGTTACTGATTTTTGTTTCAATGGACGGTGGCAAATGTTCCGAAAAATCCTATTTCCTTTAAATCATTTAAGATTCATTTCCAATGCCCCAGAATTCGTACATCCCATTTTATAGCCAAATTCTCCTAGGTCTAATAAATATTTCATACCTGTGGTAGTTTCATGTCTTTCCTCTTCGTAAAAAAACAAATCTACATATTGACATTAGTTAAATGATATGAATATTTTAGTGTGATGCTTTTAGATACTAAGGCCATCGTGTGTGTTTGTGCAGGCCGCAGACGAAGAATGAAGAGAACGAGAAGTGGTTGCGAGATCCTCGGGATGGGGCCGTCATCATCGCCCAGCACTCGGCGAGGCTCCAGGGGCAGGTGGCGCCCCGAGCCGTGCCTGAGGGCATCGGTAGTTTCGGTTCGGCCATCGACATGGGTACCAGTTACTTCGACATCAGCTTCAAGCCCACAGAGGAAGTCACCCACTACACCGTCTGGCCTCAGGTTGGACTTCGCTTTTAAAATGTTTTTGGTTACAAAAAGTTGGTTTATGAAGTAGGCTAATTTCAAAGGACCTTTTCAAAAGCTACAACAATACGAGTTAGGAACCAAAACAAAAACAAAGGTGGTCAATACCTGCTGCTGCATTCTATTTCGATTTTTCTTATTCTCCCGGCGCCGCTCCCGTCTCTTCAGGTCGTTCATGAAACTATAGACTTATTTATGATCTCCTACGGAAGGTTGACGTCCAAAGTGCCAGGCCAACTCTTAAAGCCCTCGAAGACTCTCGTTATCCTTGAGGCCCGCAGCAAACCAGTCCTATTCTTGCTCGTTCCCGTTCTCCTACTGGACGGGTTATGCGTTACTTCTCCTTATACGCATGTACCCTGCCGGTCTCAGCATACTCTGATTTCGGCAGGGCAGTGTTCGTGGAAGGGGCAGGGAGGATTGGATGTCAATCAGGATTGGTTCGGCTTGAGGACAGTGGAGTCGCATGCCATGACGTCTCCTGTAGGTCAGGTCTTGCGGGCGGAGTGCGATTCGTTCAAGGTCGATAGGGGGAGTGATGGCTTCTTTACAGCCACGGGTGCCTTCGGTAACCTATGGAATTGCCGAAATGCTTATAAGCGTGTTCGAGAACTATGTAGTCAACACACCGATTTCCAAAGCTGTGCAGCTTAAGCTTAGGCATTTAATGTGCAGGCTCCACTCGGATTTACTAATTCCCTTTTGATGATTAGTCTTCGCTGTTTACGGTCAGAGGCTGGAACCCAACGCTGGTAGAAACCAGGACGTTTGTAAAGAAGCCAAGGATATATGGTTGTGAAAAGGATTGGTGCCGGATAAGGAGCGGCGCAAACGCTTGTGAATAAAATAAGGATCGCTTTGACCTTAGTCAAAAGACCGAAAATCAAAAGTTAACTAAAATGCATTTCAGCCAGTATTTTGAAATAGCCTGGTTCTGTTAAGCTTAAGTGCAACTAACATACTCGTTCAGTATGTTCTGTTCTCGTGTTAATCTCAAGTGATTATTTAATTCAACTCGTTACTTTCTAATTTGTTTTACAATTAAGAACTGTCTAATGAAGCTGTTCACCTCGGTGCTTACAATTAAGTCAATAATTAATTGTACTTGTGTGCGGGTGTATTTATGAAGCTATGTTTTATAGTCCACGAGGTTAATCTCATCAATTAAAATCGAGTGTAATACATAGTTTATTGGTGATTCGTGGTGTTAAAGTGGACCTAGTTTCTCAATCATCTCCGAGGCATGAGATTTCTGCTGGAAAGTAGTATTACCATGATGTAGGCTGGTGTTACCTCACACTTGCCATTACTTTTGCGTCTTATAACGCCAGCCGATCAAGGACGTATCCAACAAGGAGGTCCAAGGAGTCAGGACCTCCTCCCCCCCCCCCAAAAAAAATGTTAATTACTTTTTAGTAAAAGATTATTATGATTTAAATCATTCAGTATTACTGACACGTATCGCTAAGAGATGGTTTTGAACAAAGAAACTAGTCAAGAAATTGTTAAGGAACAAAATGGGGCATTACTCTCTGTCCATTTCTGGGAAATACCAGTTGCCTGGACTCCCCCCAACATTTTTTCCTGGCTACGTTCTTGCAGCCGATTCTATATAAAAGGTATTTGGTGGTGTACTGCCTATTGTTGTTGTGGAGGGCGTCAGGCCCTTACGGCTACACCATTCCCTATCATAAAATATGTTACATGTAGAGTTTACAATACAAATTGAGAAGTACACTTGGTAGGAGTTAGTAATATTTGTCTGAAAATTTATATCACCACAAATTGGACAATATTTTAAGCAATTACGTTATGTTTTGTCCACATATACTGATGTGTGTTCCAGATGATTGCATGTTTGCGTAGCCCTCTGCAATCACATAGCACTTCCTGCCTTTCTGCGATATCATACCATTTCCCACATAACATACTATTTTCCAATGTCGGCACTGTTCTGGATTTTCCCGCAATCCTGATGCCCCAACTTGCAGCAGCCATTCAGTACAGTTTTTTTTTTAATAAAAGAATATATGTTCCAGATGCTTGCGTGCCTCTCTGCCATCTCATACCACTTCCCAGTCGGCGCCGTTGTAGCTTTCTCTGCAATCCTGATCCCTCAACTTGAAGCGGCCGACTCGGATTTCAAAGTAACTAAGACGGATACGTCTTGGATAGGTAACTTGTGATTGCTTGGTTGAATAAAACTTGGCAATTCAGTTATTAGTTAGTGTAGACTACATTACTATGAAAATTGAAATATTTATTATTCCGTCAACTACACATTATCTTTTATGCTTTTATGCAGTATATTATCACCATTAAGCTGTAACAATAAAAATGGCTAAATATATAGTGTTATAACTTATTGGGTTGACAAACAAGTTCCAAAAATAAATGAAGGACAAAGAGAAAAAGATATTTTTGGAACCTTTCAGTTTATATTAACACACTTTACTGAGAAGTTTTAAAAGCAAAGTAATCATTTTAAAAACACATCACATGAAGAAACTTGATCTATATCTTTTTACACAGTATGAGTATCTTATCATAACAATTTCACTTTACTCCTATGTTTTAAACTTTAATCAAAATGTTATTATTTTTTATTTTATATCATTAGTGTAACTAGTTCAAGGATTTTAAATAAATATGTAATTTGATCTATACTTGCAACTTCTCCTTAGACTTGTTATGGGATATAACTCTGAAAAGAACATTTTTCAGTTGTGTAGGCTAAACAGTTCTTTAATTTTTGATTTCATGTACCAAGCTTTGTTGTCATATTTCAAACCACTGAAGATTTATGACACTGTTCAAATTATTTTAAATACCTCTTTAATATTTTGTTTTAATATATAAATAGTGTTGCTTCATGTTCTGTATAATTGAGAATTTCCTTCCACAGTGCTGGAAGAAGTAACATATTTTGTTATGTTTACTTTTTGTATGGTTTGTAAAACTTATTTATTTTCCTAACAGTAAAGCTATTTTATAATAAAGTGTATCATCAAGTGTACATAGATAACAAGCATTACAGTTTATAGTGGCAGCAATAATATCAATATAACAACAATAGTTATAATAAAGAATGATAAGGGCAATAACAAATAATAACAGCAACAACAATAATTCACAACAAATGTAACAACAATAATATACTAACAAACATACAGAAATAACAGTTATATTTAATATAATAGAACAATGACGATATATAAAATTATAAATTATATCTAAACTAAGTCCATGTTGTAGGTTAATACTATGATTACATGTGCTTGATAAGTTTCATGCTTAAATAAAGAAAAGCTACAGACAAATAAAGGAGGGGGGAGGGGGAGTAAAAATTGATGGTATATCATAACTAAAATTCAGTAACTGGATTCTTCAATAAGTTTCACTTTGAAGGATAACAAGATTTTGAGCATTTGCCATTGTTATAGGTTATAAAAGATATAACAATGGTCATATATAGGTAATAAAAGGTATACTAAAACAATGGCAAGTGTTCAAAATCCTATTATCCTTTCAAACCTTCCATCGTCAATAACAAACTTTAAAAAATAGTTTAATTTGTTTTGTTCCCCTGTTTGTGACCTATCCTGTGGTTTGAGTTTCTTACCTTACATTATTACCTTTGATTGTCATTGCTAAGATTTCAGACCTAAAATTTCCAGCTTCTGGCATAAACATATTCATGATACCATTGTTTGTGTTGCAGCAAGTTTGGTGGTGTTGGTGGTACCAGTGGGGGCCCTCATAACAGGTTACTTGGTGGACAGGATTGGGCGGCTGAACACCATCAAGGTGGGAGCGATACCATTTGTCATCGGCTGGGTCTTGATAGCCACCTCGCAGAATCTCACGATGCTGTTGGTCGGCAGATGTCTCACAGGATCAGCTCTCGGTACGCACCAATCACGTTCACTTAGACAGACGTACTGATTACTGGGAAAGAGTTTCAGCGTATGATTAATAATGCCAGTGTCACTGATACCTCCAAATACCAATAAAATGTGTGACAGGGGTAGGAAGAAGGAATAATGTTATTATTATTGTGTTATATGTGGATTTCATAATGGACTGTGTCTAAATTCTTGAAACCTGTAACGAAGGTTCAGTTGACTTTACATTTGGAAGACACATTTCATCGAAACATTAATATAAACTTGGATCCTTTGTACTCCTCAGTTAATAAAATGTTCCATTTGCATTGTGCTGCAGTTGGATCTGACAGCCATTCTACAGAGTCCCTTCTAAAAGATCTAAGTCTAGGAGAAAATTAATAATCAAATCATAAATAAAAAACAATGCTAAATCAACATTTCATGTGTAGTGAAGAAACATTTTGATATCTCACAGTTTTAAAAGCGTCACTTTTATCTCAAAATCTTAAAGAGTGCCTTGACTAGTGCAATTCTATTGTATCCAAGTTTTTGTTTATGTTATTGAATATCTCTAAAATGTAATATAATGGATTATTATTTGACTCCTTTTATAAGACCAGATTACAACATGTGTTTCTGAGATGACTAATCTTATGCATGAACAACAAAGTAATGTTGGGCAAAGAAAATCGAAAACTAAATGTCCCGCTGAAGTTGGTAACTAGAACTAAGTAATAGAATTCACTAGATTTGCACTAAATCCTGTCAATGAAAGTATTAGTTCTGGCTGTCGGATCACATTGTAAACAGCTGTTACAGTTAGACTTCTGTGTTTCATCTTTTCTGTGATGTTGTGTATGTCAATACAAAAGTTGTGGTGATTGTGCCCATAGCAAACTCAAAAAAAGCTGCAATTTTATCACGATTTTCAGATATCAGACTTCTTTTATCACTGTTCTTGTCTTATTTAAAAAACTTATGCATACCTCTGCAACAACAATCATGCAATACCTTTGTTAATAGTTGATCTTTTCCCCATGATCCTATAATATGCCATCTTCCAAATGTTGTAAAGAGTTATTGGCATAAAAGAGCATTTTTTCAGATTTTTTTATATTAATGTACTTGTAGAAAGATTTTTTTAAATATTTCATGACCATGATATAAAAAAATATTTCAAAAGGGTCTGACGCTCTGGGTGATTTAGGATGTATAAAATATCATCAAAAATGGAGACATGTGGACCCCTGAGGAATTCTTGAGTTTTAAGACCTCATACATTTGTTATAGCTTAAAACAAACTACTATGCACGAATTTATGTTTGTCTTTCAAATTTAGAGGGGAAACATTTTATATATACCAATGATGATATTCTATACTTTTGTAACCTTAAATATCTTCCAAACAAAGTTACAGATTATTCTAACATTGAAATCTTAAAAAATGTTATATTTTCTCATATTTTAAAGTAGTTAGTAATAAATAGTTGTTTTTTTTTTCTTTTAACAAAGTCCTTAATATAATACTATGATCTTCAATTTTGCGTTTAATTCTAGTCATCATCATATCCATTCATAATAATAATAGTATAGTATTGTAAGATTAAAAAAACTTAACTATTAGTAACTGTCATACAGATACAAATACAAATAAGATATTTGATTTTCATTCCTGCTAATCAGAGAAACTTTTTTTATCGATTAAGAGCTTTTGATTTGTGAACAGTCTATTGTCTATTGTCTACCTTAAAAAAAATGATATATTTTTATTATTTTCATTGCAGCTTAGCAAAGAATTGTTTTTAAAAAATAAGTAACCTGTTGTAGCCATGGGTCCAAGTCCTGCTGTTGTCTACGTCACAGAAGTGGCCAGAGCTGATCTCCGAGGAGCTCTCATCTGCATGGGACCTACCCTGACCTCTTTTGGTGAGTTAGAATAGACCCATTCATCTACTTGTCTAATCAATGTATACCGAACTACAAGGAGGTGTGCACTAATAAATAAATCTTTGACTTTTAGGGCTAATAATAATAATGTATTACAACATTTTGGTACCTGTTACTGACTCTTTGCCTGGAAGGAATAGCTGACTGACTTACATAGCCTCATATAGATTAACATAGTTCTAACCAGAACACTTACTTCCTCTCTGGTATCGGAAACTTCTCCAATAATTTTATGAATAAAGATACTTCTAAGTTAACTGGAAAGTTACCTTCCTTCCTATATAGATCACTGGGCAAGCTATGTGGCTTGGAATGTTGGCTCCCTGAAAAGATGTTGACCACAAAATCTTGGCTTTTGTTTATTGACATAATATACATTCAACCAAAAGCTAAACAAAATTCGCTTATGAAAATTGGGATCAACAGTAATCTTGTTTTGGGCCCATTCACCTAATCTACGATCCTTGCTAAGTAATTGAATTCTTGCATGAGTTGAATTTTGTAAGCACGAAAATCAAGATCTTTCCGCAAATCAAATCTTCTATAGAGTGGATAGAGACATCCAATTCCTGTGCACTATGGCAGATAGACTGATTTGGGTCTTCCTCTACACTATGCTCTACAGCAGCAATGACTTCTTCTTTACGTCTCTGTGGATGCGTATTATCATTTGGAGTAAACGTGGTTCGAAAAAATTCCAAGGTTAATTGAATTAATTTCTCTGGTCAATTATGTTGATCATAAGATGGACGTAATGCGCAATATGTATTTCGAACAGAAACGTGATTTTCAAAATAAATTTGCGCAATTTGGAAGCTTTGTTCAGGCGTCAATCTATTCATGTTAAAATGCCAAACCAAACTAAACATAAATCACTTGTCAGCTGACAAAATGGCCACCAGTTAAAAAAGTGTTTCCAACTTAAAGTTCTATACCTCTAAAAAAAACACACGTTATGATCTACTTGAACTCGACTTCCCATTCTTGACTATAAAAATACATTATTATTTATGCTGTAGCCAATATATAAAATAGGGACATTATATAAAATAATAACAATAAACCTAAATGCTAAGAAAGTGTAAGAGAGCATCCAATGTGACACAGTGCAATGTTTTTTATAATACAGGTTCATGTTTTTCAGTTTAAAATTAAAATTAAAGTCATTATGACACACAGAAATTGTACACGTTAATATAGTATTAAGTTTTTACAATGAACTTGTTACAATTTTAAATGCTTTTGGTCCTATAAATGTGTCCTCTAAACCTTCATGGAATGCAACAATTTCATATCTAAAAACTGTGAACAATCAGTCAAATGAGACCAATTTTGGACTAGACCACTTGACTTTTTAGAGTGTTTCTCTTTTTTTACTAATAAACACAGTGTAACAGGTATGGTGATCATCTACACGATGGGAGCGTTCTTACACTGGCGCACGGTGGCGTGGTTGTCCATAGCATTCTGTATATGTCCCTTGCTGTTCATGACTCTCTGGTCGCCAGAGAGCCCGGTCTGGCTCATCTCCAAGGGCAGGACCAAGGATGCCCTTAAGTCCCTCACCTACCTCTCTCGCAGAGACAAAAAGGTAATTGTCATTCAACCTCCAGTTTCCTTTTTTTAATTTCTCATTTTCCATTCATGTTCTAGATAATTCAGAACCATCTTCAGTTATATGTTTTAAATGATTCACGATCTATATGTATTCAAGACAATTTGTTTTTTTATAAAACAATATCCATTACAATAAGTTTTAAATATATATTCAGTTAAAAAAGAATTGTTCAGAGAAAATTACTATGAACTAAAATGTACACATATGAATGTTACTAGAATGTTAAAATTATCTGATCAACAGAAAACTAAATCTATCTCAGCACCAAAGTAATTACTTTTTTTAGGAAAATAATCTGTTCCCTACTGTTTACTGTATGTGAAATAGAAGCCGTTTTATTCTATACATTAGATTTTAAAAATATAAATCTATTAAGAGTGTAGATAAGATTTTACTAGCAACATTTTTTTGTAATTTTGTTTTGAAAACACAACTGCCGACCTGATCTGGCAATCACTTAATTTACCCTCTTTCGTGCCATTCAACCATTTCACCTATCAAGCATTAGACTGTCTGTTCTACCACCAAACCTTTCCTGCCAAATGCAGCGAACTGCAGGCAGTGTAAAATGGAACCCCCCCCCAATTCTGGTCATGGTTTTGTGTGTGTGCGATAGGCCTACCATCTATGTTTACCGTAAAATATTTACTGCGTATATGTTTAATTTATCAATTGAAAGCTTGATATGGAAATAGTTCTTTAGACAATAACTCATTATTTCAACAGAACGGCAGTTGCCAGTCACATGTAGCTTTGTTTGAAGTCTTGGATATATGTTACCAAAATATATGTAATATATATGAAGTTTAGAAAAACATTTTTTTGAAAGCGAACGTTTTAACAAAACAAGTACTATTTGAAATTAGGAAGATTGGTGGTATGTAGTGGCAATGTGCAAATCTATTTTACATGTAAAGTTTTGGGTCCGCTTTTACTTCCCAGTGGTCTTTGATTAGCCAAACAGCTAGCTGAGCGTGGCCGTGTTAATACACGGTATATAACATGTGCACTTGTTAACATGTTAATAGAAATAACTAATGGTTAAGAATGTAATACCTTACATTATTTGTGGAATCATGTATTAATTTTGTTACATTTTCAGAATCAAGTGGGTCCATTTTAAGTTAATTACTCGGTACGAGTAAGTGACAATGTATTTTGTTTGTAGCAAAAGCTTTTTAGTAATTTTCTCTAACATAGACAGCACCCCTGTGTTACATTGCAACATAGTAATCTTGAGTGGACCAAAGCCCTATTTTCCTACCCTGAAACAGTATGTGATAAGCAAAAGATAAAAATAGAGATTAGTGTTTTAATCTAGTAGTAAAGAATGCTCAATTTCTGTGTGTTTACTCTTTTTCTTAATAATTTACAGCACTTGAGATGGCTAAATATTTCTTAACAGTGTTATTTTATGGTTTTCATAGATAAGCATATTAGTCAAAGAAAATAGATGTTCTATTATTTTATTATTGTGTTAGGCATAGTATGCTCTTTCATAGAAATCTTTACCAGTTTTTATTTTTAAATGTTTATATGCTTCTAAATGTGCACAACATTGTTATAAACAAACTAAGTTTTCGTCTATATATTGTTAATTTATCTGCGTTCATTACCAATTTAAAACAGTTCACAAGTGATAAGATTAAAGGTTTCATATACATTAGTAGTGTACGATTTTTTTTTGCTTTGTCCATTGCCAAGAATAGTCCTTTTTGGAGGAATAATCCGATTTAATAGTATGCGACATAATAGAAGCTAAGTTTATAGATCAGTGGCAAACCTAGGACTTTGCTCTTAGAGGAGGGGATGAATCTGATTGAAGAGTCATATCGGAAGGGGTGGGGCATCTAATAAATATAAATTTTAATAAATTAGATAGGTATAACCAAAGTAAAACACTTAACCGTTTTCTTTAAAAACAGGTGGATTGCTGTTAAAATTGTGGGGGGGGGGGGGTGGGGGGGGGGGGGGGTGGGGGGGGGGGGGGGTGGGGGGGGGGGGGGGTGGGGGGGGGGGGGGGTGGGGGGGGGGGGGGGTGGGGGAACTAAGATTATTATCTATTAGTAATCCAAGAAAATTTTTGCTATTCACTTGAAGCAGTTCTTCATTATAAACAGTGATATGAGGGTTTAACTTTGATCTCGCCTGTTTTGTGGAAAACGAAATAAAATTAGACTTTCCTGAATTTAAAAGTAAATTTTTACTTGCTAAAAATTGTTGTATCCTTGAAAGACCAACGAATGAGGATATTTCAATACTTTCCTTTGATTTGCCTGAGACAGTGATGCTGACGTCGTCAGCATACATACAGACAGAGCCACCCCCAGGCACCAATCCAGGCAACCCCCTGACATAACAAAGAAAGAGGAGAGGACCCAGAATCGATCCCTGGGGTACTCCATATTGCATTGTTTGCAATTTTGAGCGATATGTTTTAATATATTTGTATTTGCATAAAGGATCATCAGCTACATGTTGTATTTCAACACATTGTTGCCTGTTTTTAAGATACGAATCAAACCAATTAAATTCTTTATTTTTTATTTTTTATTTGCTAAGACATTTTAATAGTGTGTCATGTGAAACGCTATCGAAAGCTCTTGTTAGATCTAAAAATATGCCAATTACTTTATCATGCTTATCCACTGACTCAATTATATTTTCAATAAAATTTATACTTGCTGTTATTGTTGATCTACCAACCCTAAAACCATATTGTTGTTCATCCAATAATTGATTCCTTTCTAAATAATTTAACAGCTGAATAAAAACTACTTTTTCGTAAATTTTTGAAAATACAGGGAGCAATGATACCGGCCTATATGATGCAGGATCACATAGATTTCCTTTTTTAAAAATTGGAATTACCTTAGCGATTTTTTTTTAGCTTTTGAGGAAATATACCAGAAATCAATTAGGAGTTAATAAGGTGAGTGAGTGGTTTTGAGATTAAATAAAAGGCCTTTTTTATTATTGTTATTGGGACCTCGTCAATTCCTGCAGATGACTTGTTTTCAACGGCCATTACAATTTTTTCCAATTTAAGCTCATCAATTGGTTCAAATCTAAAAGTTAAACCATTAGGAATATTAGGAATGGTTTCACTGTTTACCCTATTTGTGTGATTAAAATGTATGTTTGGTACTATAAGCCTGTCTACTGCATTGACGAAAAAATCATTTAAGCAGTTGCTTACTGCAATAGGGTTGGTTATTTTTTTACCACTGTCTTCAATGTTTATATTCTTAACAGACTTATTTTGGTTATTTATTTCAGATCTAACAATATTCCAAATTGCTTTCGATTTATTTCCCGAACTTGTTATTTTTTCTTGAAAGTAGTTTTTTTTAACATTATTTATTTCAACTCTAAGACTTTTTTTTAAACTTCTAATTGTTACGTTCAACTCTTTATCTTTAAACATTCTAAAAATCTTTTTCTAATTCTAATATTTTTTGTTTTTTTATTTTAATGTCATCTGAAATCCACTGATTAAAATCAAACATTCTATCGGTTACCATAATTTTAGGAAAGCAAATTTCAAAAATGTGTGAAAAAATATTACAAAACATGTCATATTTTCTTTCCACAGTAGCTTGGTACACTTGAGACCAACTTTCACTACCTAAATATCTCAAAAAACAATTCTATATTTTTTTGTGTATATTTTCTAGAGAACTTTCTGTATACATTTTTTTGTAACTTATTTAATCCCAAAACTTCCAACATTTGAGCATCATGATCGGAGATCTGGGTTATAATTCCACATATTTTCAAGGGTTTACTATTTATATTAGTAACAAAGTTATCTATTGCAGTTTCTGATTCTGTAGTGATTCTAGTCGGGAAGTTTACTTTGTAATCCAAATTATAAGATTTTAAAATATTTACAAATGTAAAATATGTTTTGTCATGGTTTAAAACGTTAATATTAAAGTCACCAGTTATAATAATATTTTTGAATTTGTCATGTAATATTGTACATAAGATGTCAAATTTTTTCTAAAAAAGATTCTACAAAACATTGTTTAGGAGACCTGTACACACATACCAGAATAAAGGAAAACTTGTCAACAGTTTATTTCTGACAGGCAACATTCAAATTCTTTTTCATTTAGTAAAATTCTGAACCGCAGGAATTAAGATTGTTTTACTTTTAATATCCTTTCTCACCATGATGACAACCCCTCCACCAATTGAATTAGATCTTGAAAAGAAGGAGCATTTTTTATGATTTGGAATGTTTAATACCATGATTTCTTCCTCAGACATTTTGTGTTCTGACAATGCTAGTATATCCGGATGTACTTCCTCCAGATTTATTTTCAAGATATCCAAACGTGATGGCAGATGCTGTACATTCTGGTGCAAAATAGAGAATCTATCTGATTTATTTTGAATGTTACCTGTTTTACGTTCATATAACATTTCTTTTAAATGCTTATCCTCATGTATACCCTTACAATTATTTAAACTATCATCATTTACTAGAATATCTTCAGCATAAAGAAAAGTATTGTTTAAAGTCAACGAACTATTTACTTCTACATTTTTTTTACTTAACATTTTCGTGACTTTAGAAGTACTGTTTAAAGTATGGATTTTATAATCACTATCAGCTAGGTTACACTCCTGGACACAGGAGGATGGCAGTTTTTTTCAGCTGTTACAACCAAGGAGCCACCCACTATTGAGGCAGGTACTGCCTGACTATGACTAATTAATAATTCACCAAAACCACTATTACTCTGCTTTAGAGCCTCAGAAAATGTGAGGTCTCCCGGAACCACAAACACATCACCAGTCCGATTTTTGCGGTCTCAGCTGCTCCCCGTACAGTGGTCACGAAGCTTGCTGGGGCCCTCTCCACTGCCGATTGTTCTGTATCTAGATTGATGTTAGACCTTTTATCTCTCATTGCTTCTTGGCTGGACATCACCTCTGGACCAGTTGTGTAGTGAAGTCCAGGCTGCATAGTCTGGTGGTTGAATTGAGGCGATTTAGGTTGCTCACAGAGTTGAGTTTGGGCCGGATTAGGAGATCTGTCCTCGTTCACTGATGGCAAGTTGTTTGAGCAATTTTGTTTGTGTTGTCCAATTAATGTTATTCTGTCATTTGTTATTGGTGTTTTGGGGGATTTAGATGTTTGCATAGTTTCCTTGTTTATCATTAGGCGCATTTTGTGTATAAATTCTTCAAAATTTAGTCCATTTCTTAGGGTTCTTGAAGACTCTTCTTTATATGTTACTATTTGAACTAGTGCCCCCGTTGCCTTACAGAAATCCTTTACATTTGAGATGAAGTGATACAGTGAGATATTATCCCGTACACAGCCAAGAGGAGAACAAATTAATCGTTTTAGTTTCTTGTTTTGAAAATTTAATTTTAGTTGTTTAAAGGCCAAGTCATAGTCATCTTTTGATGGTTTCCAATTATATTTCTGTTTGGTTATTAAACTATATATGGTAGCTCCATCTTCAATTGTCTGACATGCCAAATGTGTACTGGGACACTGAGATGGTAAAGGTTTCCCAAAGCGATTTCTAAAAGCCACAGCAACACCAGCACTCATTTGTCTAGGCTCCCCAAAATCAGAGGATATGCAGTGGGCAAAGGCTGTCGATTTGTCATTTTCGAATTTCTTAATGACGGTTGCCATGTTCTCAACAATCACCTGAATACAGGAGCCCGAACACACTTTCTCCCCTTCCGAAACAGGAAATGAAAGCTCCTCCTCAGGCTTAAGAGATGTTTCAATGTTGTTCTGACTAATTCCATAAGTTCTGGTCCAGGAGTGCCACCAAGAAATGCTTTTTATAATTTTGTGAGCCAATTTTGTCTTGCCTTTATTGTTCAGGTGTAAACCATGTCTGGTGTAATCAGATCTTCTAAAACCGTTGAGATTAAGGAGATGAACATTACCATTTCGAGCTGTTATCTCACTGATATAATTGTTAGCTAGCTGTATATCCTGGTTAGTAGGGTGATTAAAAGGCTTGTCATGTCTGATTGGAATTGTAGTAATAAATACTGGTCTGTTTTGACTTATTGTAATTAATTTATTTTCTACTGACTCATATATTTCTTGCATGTTATCACTTAGACTGTCATTTGTACCACCCAACAGAATAACAGGGTTTCTCATTGTCCAAGGATGCCGACTCTATCACCTGCATCAGAGTTGTGTTAGCTCTACTATATCCGAAAGCATTGATTTTCCCATGGCTGAGTACCTCTACTTTATTAGCAATGTTGCTACCTTGACTGTCAGAACAAATAATCATCCTAGTTTCAGGCAACTCAAGAAGTTTAGTCCCTACTGACCCAAGTTTTTCATTTTTATGTTTGATTCTAGCAGTTTTCATAGCTCTGTTATTGTTACTTTGTGTTGGTGTCGAGGCCAGTGTAGTCCCTGAAGATTGTTCTGTCTCTTGTACATCAGCTAAAACTTTATATTTGTTATTTGTGTCCAACCCAGTCATAGATATAAGCCTATTGTTCTCTTTTTTTTATTATGACTTGTATTTTTTCCATTTTTATTGCATGATTTGACAGTGAGCCAAGCACTACTTTTTTTCATTTTTATTTCATCAGTCTCAAATAACCAGTCCAAATTTCACACCACGTTCCTTGCAACTCGCTAATGATTAATTCAAATTGACTCAAATCGAACATACTATCACCCCGGGATTCCAAGAGCTTATTTTGCAGCAGTTAAAATTTCTACTCTCGTTAAGTAAAAAGCCATCTGTCAAACTATTAAATGGTTTATGAATAACTGTTCTCTTATCTCATGATTAATAGTGTTCCATCCATGAATAATTAATTTTTTAGCTACAGTATTTGAAGTGAGACAATGCTATAATGGCTAGATTTTATGGATTATAAAAAATGTTCAGCCCACCATGTTCCAATCCAAGAATGATAAAATCCAGAGAAAAGATGTGTAGTCTATTGTTGTATAAAGTTGTAACGTGTTAAAAGCCTATAATCACAGCTTTGAGCCACACACCAGTTAAAGCCATCACCAACTAAAGCATACAAGAAAGTTTAAAAGATTATAATATTCCTAAGGTTGCTTTATGAAACACAAGTCCATGTTATGATGAACAGTTAAGTAACGAGATATTTTAAATTACTTATTAGGTTTCAATATAACATTTGTTGTCTGTTCAGGTGAAGTGAATTTTTCAGTTTTGACTCCATCTTAATAACACTCACACAGAAGTCACAATAATTTCCCAAAAGAGGTTTCCCCAGAAAGCAAAGAAATAAACGCCTGGAGAATAAACACAAACCAACTCTCAAGGTGGATGTGAAAGCTAAACGATATAATATACTATCTTAATCTCCTTAGTTTTGTTGTCCCACATAGAACGAAAAATGGTGTGCTTGGCTGGATTAAAATCACAAACCTAGTGCAAGTGTACTAGTATTGTTGTTTTGTATCCAACAGATTGTTGTCTGAAAATTGTACTTCAACATTCAAACTCAAGAGGTCATTATCAACGTCTAAAGAATTTATTTGTTGGTTCCCAATATAAAACTAAAGTCTCAGAGCCCTGAAAACAAAATCCACAAGGAAAAACAGAATTTACAATGAATCACCCTTCCTTACACTAACCATATACTAGTATTTCACAGCGTATAAATGTATGGATAAGAACTTCATACTACATTGACCAGCATGATAACACTTAGAACATGATATCAAAAAAGACGAAGTTATGGACAAGCTATGGATGGTAGAAACAAGTCACAGCAATTAGGAAGAGAAGAAAGAATTACATATGCAAACGAATAAGATTTGAATTTTATGTAATTAATAGTTTCCTGTACTCTTATCACATTCACATACTTGGCATACAATAATAAACATTATCACAATTATTGTGTTTGTTCCAGCAAGTGTCATAGCTCTAGCAGTTCCATTAGGAGCAGTGTTCACAGGATTTATAATAGACAGGATTGGCAGAACCAACACTATCAGGCTAGCTGCCCTTCCCTACATCTCAGGATGGATCTGCATTGCTACTGCTCATAACTTCACCTTCCTCATCATCGGCCGATTTCTAACTGGCATCGCCTCCGGTAGTATTGAAACATTAGTTTATTATTGACATTAAGTTACATGATTAGCAGGAAACACTGTTGCCTTTTTTTAGATAAAACAATTTCTAATGAAAGCTGGGTCAAATGATTCTTCAAAAGGGCATTTAACAAGAGACCAACAATTCTTCAGGACCTAACTTGGAACTTGTTCAGCACTTATTATATTTACTTGGCCAAATTTAATTTTGAACAATAAATAAGAGCTAAAGATTTGTTTCTTAACCAATTGTATTCCTCTATATAAAGATTGGTATTCCATTATCAAACTTGTTTTGCTTGTGAAATGTTTTTTACATAAAGAAATATGGTATAACTAGTAGTTATACGCTGCTTTGCAAACAATTTAGTAGGCGTTGCACGGTATGACCCTGTTGTTCAAGTGAATTATATTTTTGTTCCATAGTTGATTTTGACCTGTTTCCGATAAAGAAAATATTTGTCACAGTTTAGAGAAACCTACTTTTGTAAAAAGACAACTAAGATAGGTTTTATAACAGTTTTTAAATTTATAGTAAAAGTTAGATAGTAACTTTGTTTTTTTACATCTAATACTTAATATTTGCTAAAATTTTACAGTTAAAAGTACACTAACAATTTACATGTTTCTTTCTTTATAAACTGAAAAATATGTTTAATATTTTTGAACGTTAAGAGTAGGAATTAGTATATTAGATCAAAAGTACACTGCAACAAAATTTTATCCAGTGTAGTACTTGGCAACTGCTTCAAAGGGAGTCTTCGGAACCGAATTCTGACCATCTTATGTTTTAGGACATTTTATAGGGTAGATGAGTACTTACTTGATCACTGAAATGTAAAAACTAATGTAAAAATTGACACACTATAAATGTATACAAATTAAAAATAGTGGTTAAATTAATTAAACATATGGTTGTGGTGTCAAAAAACAATGTTTAAACAGAACAGTTGTTTACATTTGACAGATTCTTCAACTGATATTTACAACTTTAGAGACCAAAATGGGATTTGACGCCTATTTAAACACCAGTGGGGCATAGCACAGAGAGATTTTTGAAATAAGATTAAGCCTGTATTCATACCAGAGAGTAAGAATCTCGATGTAAAATTTCAGTGCAATCAGTTGAATAATTTACGCATGAAAGTAAACAAATAAACAAAGGCACTTTTACATTTATAATATTATTAGGATATTAAGAGCCAGTTGCAGTAAAACAACCTCAACTTTTATTCCATATAAGAACAATTTTGACCTCCAAATACTTTATACCTTATATTTGTTCATAGAATTATAAGAGGTGTCTCATTTTTTAAATACGTAACTAATATGCATCCAAAAACTGTTTAATATTTCTTGTAAGTTTATACTTATTGAATATTTGAACATAATTGAAAAATACAAAAACTTTAGTTTTTCTCTCTCTGAATAACGATAAAAAGATTAAAAACCATAAGGCATTGTGATATGTATTAATGATGTTTTAAAATTATGCATCTTCCATGATTCTAGTACAAAAAGTAAGGGTTTTAAAACTATTTAACAGTGTTCTTATTAGGTTGAAATCAAGCACAGCTTTGCTCTTAAAACTGTTACAAATAGAACAGACATATGACAAAATGATGTTAAGATAATCATATAATAAGTTATAGTATCATGTCATGAAATAACATATAACAGTATAAAGAAACAGTTTAGTAAATAAAATTGTATATAGGAAGAATGTATTTCATTCACACTAGAATTGGTTCCTCTATTCCAAAATGTAGTCTGGGTCCATCACGTAGGCCTGAGCCTATGTTACTAGCAATAGGCTGGCCTCAAATTTGGAAGTTTCACCTAGAATAAATGAAGCTTTTCTATTTCGTCAGTGAGTAAACACTAGTTTGCTATTGTTGAAACACATTATGGTTTGATGTTTATTAACGATTTATCATAAAGGGTGATCATCATCTTAAAATATTGAGTTTGGGGCACCTCCTTTTGAGGGAGTATCTCTTGAAAATATTAAAAAATATAGCTTTGATTTATGAAGTAATAGTATTCAAACTCTCTTGTTTGTTAGAGATTGTTCGAATTGTAGGTGGTGATGCAGTTTTTTTCTTTTCTCACCTTAGTAATAGTATTTGTTTACGGAAGATGAAGTCTGTGACATCTATAACTCAAAACTTCCACAATAACAATAAATCTTATAACTGTAACAATTATGTGTAATATATCACACTAAAATACTGTATTGTATTTATTATGTGTTTTGAATGTTATAGCGATGGGGACCAGTCCAGCCATTGTCTACACCACAGAAGTGGCCAGAGCAGACCTACGTGGAACCCTCCTCTGCTTGGGTCCCGCCTTAGCGTCCTTGGGTATATAGTTGTTGTTAGTCAACAGTATCCCTCTAACTTTTTGTTTTTGTTACAAGCAAGTCTTATACATACTCGTACATACTCTGTTAACCTTGTGTAAATCAACACTGTGCCATAATATTTTTGTCAAGTTAATGCTCTACAGGCTGTATTGCTGAAAATGAGCAAATGAATGCAGAAAAGTGAGAGACACATAGTAAAAGATGAACTATTAAAATAATGATACCAATTTTTTACCAATGCATCAAAACAATATCATTCACTGATTCTTTTTTTATTTGAGAAAATATGTTTGCAGTTAAACTTTTTTTGTAAATTTAAAATTTCCTTTTTTTAATCCCGTTTTTAACACTTTTTACATCTTTAGTTTTCCATAGCATTCAACTCGTTTTTACTCTCAACGCAAACGCTCTAAATGCCTTTATATTACAACAATGCTTTCGAGCTTTCACATTTGTTCCAAACCTAATCATAAAGTATTGTACTTGTCTTTATTTATTTGATTTGCTTTCTCATTTTCTACTCTATAGTATAACAATGAAGTCATTGTCATATAAATGTCATGTACCGAAATTAATTGACTACATTTATTGTGTGTTTGGACAAATATTAAATTTGTTCTTTTATATTACAATTTATCTCACATAACAAATTCAACACATATGTTTACAATTACTTAAATATAGCTGTAAAATTGTATTTTCTTTATAAAAACAATTGAAAGTAAATTTAGTAGTTACAGTAATTACGTATATTTTCTAGTTGATAACTGTTATTGATTTATTCCATATAAGTTATATGGATCAGGATGTCTTAATTTGTTACCAAACAAAACTCTTCACTTGTTTGATATACTGTAAATCTTTGTCATTTTAACTGTAAAATACAGTTATATTATTTTTTCTTTGTAAAAGTATTTGAAAATTATTCTGAGTAATGGAAAGGAAACATTTTCTTAATTTCAAGATATTTAAGACACTCAAGTATACAAAGCTTTAAACTTCTTTTTTAATGTTTAGATCATACTGAAGTGCACCAGGACTAACCAATATACATTAAACATTATTGTTAAGTTGCTCATTATTCTGCTAAGACTAGTAGTAAACTACCATAAACAAGATTATATTTTACAGGATTGGTTGTCGTTTATACAATGGGAGCTTTTCTTCCTTGGAGGACCATTTCCTGGATATCCATAATGTACTGTATCCTTCCTCTCCTGATGATGTCAATGTGGTCTCCAGAGAGTCCTGTATGGCTAGTATCCAAGGGAAAAACTGATATGGCACTCAAGTCGCTCACGTACCTGCACAATAAAGATGAAAAGGTAACATATGTTAACAATCTTTTTAGCTTGTTTTCGTGATTCTGCCATAGTGTGTTGAAATCATATTTCAACAGTACTTCCAATATTGTCATTGCAGGAAGGAATGGCAGAGCTAGAGTTGGCAGAGATGGTGAAGGAACATAACTACAGGCTAGATCAGCCTGGACAGCAAGGGTCTGCCTTGGGTAAACTGCTGCGAGGAATGTCTCGCCCAACTGGCTATAAACCTTTTGTGATATTGACTTCAATCTTCGCCTTTCAACAATTTGCTGGCATTTACATCACCATCTTTTATGCTGTTACTTTCTTTGAGGTAATTCCAATTGTGTAATCCTTTATGACCATATTCTTAGAATTTTTTTTCCAAAAATTGCCACTACGTAAGTTTTAATTCTGAAAAGAGTTAGTGTTTTTAATGTTCCCATCTATCCAAAGTGCGTTTTTATATTTTAAGTTATTGAAAATCATAACAATACATTATACTCAAACAATTTTAATTATTACTATACTTATTTCACTACACTATAAATTATTTAATTTTCAAATCTTGTATTTCCCAAAAATGTTATCTATTATGCTGCAAAGTTCTTATTAATTAATTATGTGTTCATGTAAGGAAATTAGTTTAAACAAGAGGACATCTTTAGTATAGTTCAAGTTTCTTTAAAACATTCTAAATATTAGCCCTGAAATGTTCTCCGTGACAAATAGAGACACTTTAAAATATATATACAACTGCATTAGTCTACTTATCTACTTATGTATTCTATTCAATAACATTAAACAAAGTGAAAATTACAACTTATTTTACATGATACTTGTTTGAAGAACAAAATCAGAATAATGAATGATTTATAAAAATTTACATAGTATTAAATTTTATTACAACAAAAATTATATAAAATGTATTAAAATCCGATTAGATTTTCTAGAATTATCACAGTTTCACTTAATCAGTTCAATACAGTCTTGGCCCTAATATGTAAACAATTCAGTCATATGATACATCTAAACTTGTAAATATAAATAAGTGTTTGGCAGTAGTACCTTTATAAGAAAATTTCAAAATTAGGAAATTAATCCAAATATAGTTCAAATGCAATAAATCTGCCACTATGGTCATTTTGGTCATTATTTTCTATAAATTAACTTATACATTACAACCATACATACATTTTGATTGAAATACAATTTTATTCCAGCAACTCTACATGTATTGTGTTTTCTCAGGACATGGGTGCCACTATTAACCCCTACATCTGCTCAATTGGTATAGGTGTAGTGAGACTTGTGTTTGGACTGATTACTTCCCTTCTGCTTGGGAGATTTGGCCGAAGGCCACTCTACATGCTGAGTGGAGCAGGAATGGCTGTCTCCATGTTTATCGCAGGGTACATCACCAAGGAAGTGGAAGAAGGTATGTACATTTGGTATACAAATAGTAAGGCTAGTGTTTGGACTGATTACTTCCCTTCTGCTTGGGAGATTTGGCCGAAGGCTACTCTACATGCTGAGTGGAGCAGGGATGGCTGTCAAAAGATATTTAACAAATATCTTTATTTTACCATTTACATAGTACTGTATTTAACAATATAACTCCATTCCTCAGATATTTTATTCTGGTTTTCTTGATTACGTTTATTTACTCTAAATGCCTCTTAATACATCTAGGTGCTTTAAAAAATTAAAGAAAGCATAAACATTTAAATTTTTTTTAATTATAACGTTTAAGTTTTGTATTATTGTGATAACCTTTGCCAAACTTGTGACAACGAGATCAAATCAAGAGCAGTCTTTTAAACCAAAGTGCTTGGATCTGGTAGCCAATTTACTTTCATCTGAATAGTTAGTTAGTACCATATTATGTTTATGACACTATAAATTTCATTGCAGGAAATGCGGAGCCCAGTGTAATCCCTGTGATGTGTGTCTTGGTATACATGGTATTGGGAGTCATCGGTCTACTGAGCATCCCGTGGACCATGACGGCAGAACTATTTGCCATTGACATCCGAGGATTAGCCCAAGGTCTCATCCTCTCATTGGCCAACCTAATTATGTTTTTCTCCCTGAAGATATTCCCGTTCCTCACTGATTTCGTAGGCGGTGTGTACGCAGTCCAGTGGCTGTTTGCTGGGTTTTCCTTGGGTTCTGTGGTCTTCATATTCTTGTTCCTCCCTGAGACCCACAGAAAGGAGCTGGCTGAAATCCAAGACTATTTCATTCACAATACAGTATACGTGTTGAGTAAAAAGAAAGAAAAGGTTGCAAAAGTTACAGAAGAACTGGGGGAAGAAATGGTTAAACTGAATGACAAGGTTTGATGACAACTAGATAATAGCTTTAGTCTATTTTGTTTAAATCATATTTTAGCTGTGATCTTGCATTATAAACTGAGAACGTGTTAAAGATATTAATTTTAGTCAATGAAGAACTATTTTTAGATTCTTTATCTCTATTTCTGTTTTAGGAAGTGTTATTGATTGCCTTACGAATAATCTCTTAAAGGTGCTATGTACCAGAACAAAATACACATATATTTTAAGATATATCTGTATAAATTCTAAGGTAATACATGTGACTTGTGATTTATTTTTTGTAGACTACTTTAAGAAAATGAATTGCACCTCCTTTGTGTTTATGTGTTTCCTTTAATAAGTTAAAGGTGTTTTTGTCAGCAATTTTAATTATTTATTCTTAAGGTTAGATTTTCTTACAAATAAAATTAAGATTTGTGTATACTTGTATGGTGAATTTCTGTTTTCCTGTTAAAAGTTCTTAGTACCTAACATTTGTATTCTTGTATTTTAGTGTTGAAACAATTAAGGAAAGATACAGTAAGTCTTTCTTAGTAATCGATTTTGTAAAATCATTAGATTATATAAATGTTACGAAATGAAAAATGCCTTTATTAAAGAGGCGGAGTTAGGGCTGTAAAGCCTTCTCTATCACTCAACCTCGTAGTATATACAGTAAATTTATATTAACTGAATACACGAGTTAACACACTTTATAATAAAATATAAACAATATTGCTTAATTCACATAAAATAACTTGTGAACTTAACAATATAATTCTTAATGAAAGATAAAAAAAGAAGCTAACAATGTATCGGGGAAATAAAAAAAAAAAAAAAACACACACACATTCAATCGCCCCAAACGTACTATCTGACCTCACACACACACAGAGTTGTACAGGAAATACGAGAAAGAAAATAACCAAATTAACCGTACTCAATGTTTCTTTATTATAATTTGTATTTTTGTTTTTTTTTTGTTATTTCTTCATATATGTTATTTATTTATCTTATTACACAATTTCAGTTCTAGAGGTTAAATGGGTGAGTGGGCTATAAGACCAAACTTTGCTCTAAGTCAGATAAATTATTATTATTAAATGGATTTAAAAAACATTCTTTGAGCAATTTCCTTCTTTGAGGGAAATCTCCCTCAGCAGCTCCCTCAGCTATTAAAATTATTTTTATATTTTTCTCCCTTGCTTCAAAACCCAAAATTATAGGTTAAACTGAACCTTCAAGTAGAATGTTTATACATGTGGTGCTATTTATTGTACATCCTTATTCATTTGGCTCATTAACTCCCAGAGTTTACATCAACTATTTGCTCAGCCCAAACCTACACATGGTGGCAGTAGGCATTATGCCCCTTGAGAACAAAAGTGTTAAACTATGCTAAATTCAGGTACAGCAAAGTTATATTAAGTTAAAGTTTTGTGATATACAGATAGGTCATGTGCAAAAGACAAAACATCCTTATAAACACATTTATTGTCAAGTTTTATTGGTAATAATTCTCATTTATATTATTATGAGAAATACTATGTATTTAAGCATATTTTACATTTTTTTTCAAAATTGCATTCTTATTTAGAATATGATGATGATGTCAAGTGTCTCTTAACAAAATTACTTTTTTGTATCAGCAACCTTTGACTCCTGACACTTACTATATTGTATAAAATTTGTATTTAGTAAACATGTCTTTTGTTCAGTACAATATTATTATTGTTAATATATTAATTTAACATTTTAAAACAGTTTATTTTCCACTGTTATACGAGATTGTATATAAAGATGTGCCATCAAATAATAAATCATGATAGTATTATTACAAAAAATTATTTTTCAATGTTATTTTCAACTGTAATAAAATAAAATATTTTTGTGCCTATGTTTATTGTTGTGTTTTATTTCAAAAATGCATATTTTATAGTTAAATAGTGACTTTATTTGTACGTAATAATGTTTTTTTATTGGTCTACCTGTTCCAACTCTCCAACATCAGCTGGTAAAATTCGAAAGGGTTAAGTATGTTTGTCCGGTTCTCACTCTATTAAACTTTATAATACTACCATAGTCATTCAATTCTGAGATTTTAGGTATCATATATATTTACTCAGACATGTGGCAACATAATGATTACTTTCACAAAAACTATATGAAAATTATGCTACCAGATGACCCCAGACTAGAGGTACTATTTATATCCCATATAGCTTATTGTACCAGGCCAACTGTTTCTTAGCTACTAAACTATGTCCTAGTTATTGGTTATTGGTTAAAGGTCCTGGAGAATCCTGAAGCATTGTAGAGCTGTATGGCCAGTGGTCCTACCTACAAACCAGGATACCATGCTAAAGCTAGTCAACATTGACAGTGAAGTTCGAGATTTTCATAAATGATAACTTATGTTGACTAAAAGTTAGATTATACTTTAGGCTATTGATGTTTCAATCAGTTTATGACTTAAGCACAGTTTATTTTTATCAACTTAGATTTATAAAAAATTGAATTTGATAAGTATATGTTTTAAAAGTCCCACTCCCTCCTAACTTTTTATAAATAGAGATGGAGTGATTTACTTTGGAGGATGTTTACATGACCAACTGAGCAGTTTTTTATGTATGAAAATGTTTGACTCCCCCCCCCTCCAAATATGGTATTTTGGGGGTCAGTCAACATTTTAAATAGAAATCCCTAGCAAGTCACACCTCATTTTAAAGGTATTATAAAATGGAGAAGAATGGCACAAACTAATGTCACTTTATCAAATTTGGTGCCCAATTAAAGTTTGAATTTTAATAAACCCCCACAGTTTAAGTTAAATTTAAAGTTATTGTAAGGCAGATAAAACATTCACTCACTATTTATTTTGAGAACGTAGGACACAAAACCATAAAATATGTTATTGCAAGAATCAACAAACATCAACAACCATGATTAACATAGCATTTATTACGTTTTGTTTTTTCTGGCCGAATCCCAATAGGAAATCCTGGGAATTCCAATAGCTGGTTTTGCCATGTCATCTCTTATTATTTACCAGTTAGCACAGTGGACTTGAAAGACACCTGGTATAGGTTCAGTCAATATAGTTTGTTCATGAAAGTGTTGATTTTTTGTTTTTGCAGTCTTCTTTGACTCAAATTTAGATAATCTTCACATTATACTCCCTGTGTATGTACTTCACTTTCAATATTTATGATTTAATTAGGCACGGGTAGATTTTTGGGGATGCATGTATGTGTGCTACATTTCCAGTTTCTGGTATAAAATTTTGTTATAACACATGGGAGTGAGACACACATGTAAATCAACTTGTACTACGGTAAAGTATATCCTGCTTTGACTGGAGAGGCTGGTTCAAAGCTGACCTCCCCTTCTCCCGGGGGGCATGACTTTGCGATTAGTGCCCTAATTCTTCCTCATGGATCTCGATAGGAGGCGGTCCCTACCCCCTAACCTTACCCATCCTGAATATCCTGTCACTCCGGAAGCAGTGCAAAGGTTCTTACAGGACTAAGTGCAATTTATAAGCTTCTTGTCCTAAGAGAACAAAAAAAAAAGGTAAAGTACCTATATGATTATACTAATACTGCATATGCATGCGGCATAATTCAAATGTATAGAATTAATGCTGAACAAAATAAATAAAAAGTGGTTGGTCTGAAATTAACATGTTTTTTTATGTTTGCATTCAAAACTGAAACATCTATGACCCTCCATTATGATAACATATCCATAGATCATGAGCTAAATCTACCCATGCAATCAACATAATTTATATTATTTGCTGAAGAACCAAGTCGTCACCTCTCATGCACAAACCCCCCACACTCATGAGTGCAGAGTACTGAGACCAGTCCCCTACAGTACCTGCCAGTTTTATGATAAAATTAAAAATACAAAGATGTGGGTTTGATTGGGGAAGTGTACTAGATGACTAACAGGGTAGAAATACCAGCGAGCAAAGACATAATAGGTTATTTCTTTGATCATTATGAAATACAGCCAATCCTAATCCCCTGCACTTTTGTGTGTGATGTCGGCAAGTATGTGAAATCACCTGCCCAACCACTCTCCTTAATAAATGATAATGGTATAATGCCAAAAGATTATATAATTCACTCCACCATGAAATTTTATATATAGCTTATTAAATATTTTACTTGAGAAGAACAAATAAAACGGAAATTTCACATTAATACTTTGTTAAAATAAAGTTGTTCTCCTACAAGTTTTCAATCATTGTTATGTTTCTCACTGGCTATCACAATTTTTTTTATAATTCAACTTTCCTGCAGAATCTTTGTTGCTTTTTTTTATTTAACTATTCAAATTTATGACTCTAAATCTATTTTGATTTCTTAAATTACTTTTAAGGAAATAATACTGTCATGGAAGTCCAGGTTCTCACTCTTTAATACGTATGGCATCATAATTTTGAATATTAATATAATTCTGAATGAAAATAAAAATCAAAAGAGCAATCAAGTAATATTTGTTGTAAAATTTAAGAGAATTTTTATGTTAAAACTATTGTATCACATGTTTTTAGTTAAGTACATATTGGGTAAACATGTGGGGTTTTGTGGTACATTTTGTTTACTTGATTTACTATTTATTTATGTTTTGTTTGCACCTAACCTAAGACTGTTGGATCATGTAATTAAATAGTGGTTTTATTGTGTTACAAGCAAAACGTGTGAGAAAATCACAGTTCAGTGATCATTAAATAATAGGGTAAAAATATTTATAATTATATAAATCTATTTGGCAAGTTTAAAAGGAACAATTTCTTGTTTTTATAATTCCACCATACAGATCCTTCCAAATTCTGGTTATTTACAAACTAACCATAAATATTACATTTCAAAGGTATTTTGGCAAATTTCGTTTTCAAAATGTCTAACATAATGGGTAGTGGAGTCAGTGTAAAGTGTTGACAAAAGGTAATTCTAAGCAGAAAATCAGTGTACCAGATCTATTCAAAAATTATAAGGATCTTTTTTTAAGAAGAAGCCCTCTTAAGCCTTATTCTGCCGTCCTCAGGGGCCATTGACCAATAGGGTAAACGTATTACAAACAATCCTTTCAAAATTAATTGAAAATCTACAGCCCTGTAAAACATTTATTATAAGTCAAATAGTAAACCAATTAAGCTACTAACAATTTTCATTTATTCATTTAAAATGATTTATTTTTCTTTCACAATATTTATAACAAACTACTGTCTCTCATGTGTGGATGTGTTCCATTGCCAGACATAATGCAATTTGTCAGGAATGAGACATTTGTCAAGTCATCCTCTAACTTTACCTATTATCTTTCTATGTAAATTCTATATTTTTGAGTATTTTTTTTTAAATGTTCATTTAGTTAAAAAATATTTAGTTTATTGAATACTTGTGTAGACATACCCAGATCAGGGACAGAGTGAATGCAATATTGAAGCTGAGATCTGAAATCAGGGACAGAGAGTGAATGCAACATTGAGACTGAAGATACCAAATCAGGGACAGAGAGTGAATGCTACATTGAGACACAAGATCCTAAATCAGGAACAGAGAGTAAATGCAATATTGAGACTGAAGATACCAAATCAGGTACAGAGAGTACTTATTGCAATATTGAGTCAAAGAAGATTATCATTTTTCAGTTCTATCTGATTCAAGACATTTGCGTGATCTGAGCTAAAAGTTTATTATCTTATATATTATTCAGATATATCTAGTAAATTAAACTTAGTTGCATTGAAAATCGTTAACGCCACATTCTCAAGAAAAATCCATAAAGGCATATAACATTAAAGATACCAATTCTGTCATTAGTTGACGTCTTTTGTGGGTTAATGTCTCAAAAGCATGTTTTATCAATATTTCCACAAATTTATTTGTACAGTACATGAAGTAACTAATGCATACTTTTAAAGTATTACAGTAAAGTATTAGTTAAATATGTATTATGAAGAATGGCTTTATGATTGGGCCAGTACAGTAAATGCATGTCTGCGTGTTTTAAATTTAAACAAGTTACACAAATTTAAGCTGTATTATTTTACATACTACTCACATCTCTTATGCAAATTACAATGGAAGGAATACTGATATTCGATATCTTAATATCGAGTTAATGAAAAAATTACTCATATATAACAAAACTGCTTTCTTCCTTGCTATGTAAACAATATGTACGGTACATTTAGTTTTCTTGAACAAAATACAGTAAGGTTTATTCTCAAAACATTTGCAGGAAAATCAAGACTTAGTATTAAATTAAATAATGATAAAATTTACAATCTCCAAATCATACCAAACTAATAATTTAAGATCTCTGAAACTAATTATTTACTTTTATTCAAACAATAAATACTTTAAACATTGTCTTCAGTGATAGCCTTAAACATAGGAAGATAACGTTGATTTTAATTTTAGGTTAACTATGGAAGAAGTAAGTCCAAGTAAAGTTTCGCTGCGAGTGTAAGTATATTAACATACACCATATTTTTTACATTTTAACATTTTATCTTGATAAAAAACCACCGCCCTACTGGTGGAACATTTAGTTTCCTCCTAAAGTATTCAATAGTCAGCTAGCTGGAAAGCCATAGATCGATTTTTACTAATCTTTGGTTGAGACATGGCGGCCGCATTTACAAATTCGGCGCCCCTAGGCCTACAGACCAAAGAGCGCCCCCCCCGCCCCCCCAGAGGACTCTGATTACACTGACATAGAAATCCAGTAAATTTCTTAATTCCGTAATTTTGATAAAAGATAATTACAATAGTATATATATATATATAGGAGTGTTTTGAATAAATAAAAGCAATGAACCAATGAATGAGTCAACGTCGCACCCCGGACCTAGTTGACCTTGGCCACCCGCCCCGCCGAGCGCCAACACCACCCGCCGCCGCAACTTTTTTTTTTGTGTACTTTAAAATTTATGCGCCCCCTAAAATTTTGCGCCCTAGGCCTGGGCCTAGTGGGCCTATAGGGAAATGCGGTACTGGTTGCAGGACTATATATTGTATCTATATGGAATCCTGTGCTTTTGTCTTGCCTTTATTATCAGTCTGCCATCTGTTGTACTGCTGTATAGTGTTTTTGTTCACTCAAACATGTTAACTAGGCTTTCATGTATCTGCTTTACAACTACGAGTTGACCATGTGTCAGAGATAATATTATTTAGCATGTACTTGGATATTTGAAGTGGATTCTATTTCGTTGAAAGTGAGATTTTTGTATTGCATGTTTAAAAAAAAATTAAAAATAACAAAATCATGTTAGTTTGCCGAAAACAGTGTCCTTTACCATTTTATATATTCATAATCAGCATTTGGATATGACTGATTTGTCCACAAAAATGTTAGATTTTTTAATCACCTTTAAACTTGTGGGCAATAAAATTAGCTTTTATATAAAAAAAATACTGGAATTCATATTTGTAAACTTCAGTTTATTGTACTACACTATAATTTAAGCCAGTAAATATTATTTTCATTTAAATTTTATAAAGAGCCATACACAGGATATACAGGGTGTTTGAAAAGTATGGGTACGGCTTAATATTTTAAAAACCATAGGAGATAACATCTATAAACTTTGCACAGTGTTATATGGCTATGTAAACTATTTTTCCTTGCTATTACCATGACATGCCAACCATGGGGGGACGGCCCACAGAGGAAAACATGGAAATCTTAAATTGAAGCATGGGTCGAGTGATACCTCATTTGAAAGAGCTCACTTAGTAGAGTTGAATTCCGCAAACCGCATCTCAAAAGGTTTATCCAATCAGAAATGGCGGGTTTGTTTTTAGGTACACATTGTGAAGTACATTATGCGCTGCCATTTCTGACTGGATCGTCGTATTCTGATGCGGTTGGCGGCGTTTCACTCTACTAACCAATGTGTTTTCACTGACTTTTTTTAATTAGCAAATTATGTCATAAATTTATAACACATTAAATAAAATTAAAAAACATCGGTATTTATTGTGTTTTATTTATTGTGTTATAAATTTACGACATAATTTGCTAATTAAAAACATTCGGTGCAAACACATTGGTTAGTAGAGTGAAACGCCGCCAACCGCATCAGAATACGACGATCCAGTCAGAAATGGCAGCTCATAATGTACTTCACAATGTGTACCTAAAACAACCCGCCATTTCTGATTGGATAAACCTTGTGAGATGCGGTTTGCGGAATTCAACTCTACTAAGTGAGCTCTTTCAAATGAGGTATCACTCGACCCATGCTTCAATTTAAGATTTCCATGTTTTTCCTCTGTGGGCCGTCCCCCCATGGTTGGCATGTCATGGTAATAGCAAGGAAAAATAGTTTACATAGCCATATAACACTGTGCAAAGTTTATAGATGTTATCTCCTATGGTTTTTAAAATATTAAGCCGTACCCATACTTTTCAAACACCCTAGCAATCTCTCTCTCTCTCTCTATATATATCCTTTATGGAATCGTAAACTATTTGACCGATCATTACGAAAATTTGTATGTATATGTATTTTTTCCACGAAGAAGGTTTCTATGCTATGTCTATTGATGTAACTTGCCTCCAGGTGGCGTTGCCAAAGATAATAGTTTTCAAAGCGCCTGCACATTATAAACTGCAATTACGAGACAGTTACGAATATTTAATAGCCAAGCACTATTTGAAGGCACTAAGTTATGATGTATATTTGTCTTGAAGATAAATTTCTGGTTGAACTTAAAGCTTGAGTGTTAGACCACTTTATAATAAAACACATGTACGTGTACAATGGCTATAAACATATACATAATTTCTTGATCGTGGCAACAAAGCAAACTCTACATCGGCGTTGGAAATATAATTTACTTGAGCCAGAAGTGCACATACACAGGTAACGCTTACGAAAAGCATGCGAAGCCACGGGAAACAGCTAGTTGTATTATATTTATTACATTATTATAAATGGGCAATAAATATTTTTATATTTCATAGTTACAATTACAATGACACAATGTTGAAAATGCCTTTTATAAGTTATCATGTTCTTATTGTTTATTAAATGTATGTCCTGTTTTAGATAATACAAAGTCATATTTATAAAATATTAATAACATAAAAGTAGTATAATGTTGTAATTTTTGATCGGTCTATTATTTATTACAATTTCTTAAGGGATAAACTGATTAAACCTAGTACAACTTTGAATCAAACGCATGAATCACTGGTCATTTTTGAAAATGATAAATCATAATAAAACTATTTAAGATGCCCTTTATCAATTCATAAAATTAATAAGTTAATATAATTAGAAGCAGTGCTGGGAGGCCGAGCAGAATGTCTTCTGTCGTCAGCCTGTACACATATCCTCAAGGTGTGAGCAAGTTCAGTATGGCACCTGATCTTCCCTCAGTTTTTGAAGAAATCAGATTCACTCTTGAGGAAGAAGATACATTTGCTTCTGTATGGCCTCAGGTAACACGTTCTTCATCACATAACTGTATCAGCGATTATCGAAAGCTTGTCTACGTCCTGTATGTATTACTGTGGAAAGAACGTATATGTTAACTTTATTTTTATACAAATAATATCTAGAAGAGACAATTATAATTATTGCTGTATAATTGCATTTCTTCTTGCATAAAATAGGTCAGAGTATGATATGAAATGTATGATAGTTTTTTCAGAAAAATTTGATTGACTAAGTGCTGCATTGCTTTTTGCTAATAAATAGACTTGAAATTATAGATTTTTATGTGATTTATTGATATGCCTTGTTTGTTTGAAATATAAATTCAACCAAATATATTTATATTTAAATTTTTTGTTCCATAGATACTTGCTTGTTTATGTGCTGCATCATACCACATTGCAAATGGTTTTATACTAGGGTTCTCTGCCATTTTGATTCCTCAAATTGAGGCTGTTGGTTCAGAAATACATTTCAACAAACATGAAATTTCATGGATAAGTAAGTATGGTTCAGCAATTTAATATTTTTGAATCGTAATATATCAGAATTATTAATGGTTTTAGATATTTTCGTTACTTTATTTGCACTTTTGACGTTTTTGCTAGTCACACACAATAAACTGGAACCCATGTCTGTGTCTATCTTGGAGGTAAAGTCAGTTAATCTTGCTATATAACTTATAAATTCATCTGTATGACTGAGCTGAGTTTGAGTAAACTGAAATACAGGTCAGTCTTTTTGAGGGAGTTTTTTTAGCCAATATTGTCTATTTCACTATAGCAACTCGATGGAAGTACACAACGAAATGCTCTATCAGCAGGATTCTGAAAATATGATTTCCTTTGTTTGAACAATTATTGACTACATATATTTTGAGCTGATAAGGAGTAGTTTGGAGCTATGTCATGTCAATAGTTAAATCACACTGCAAATGGTGAGAAGTAAATTTATACTTTTTAGGAAATACTGATAGGCAATGTTATATCACTTGAGCTGATAGAAAGGCTACACATATCTTGAATCAAAACCGTGTACTCTTGACTAACTATGATCATAATATGATATAATAACTATAATTGGAAATCTTGTTTCTGTGCTTTTGATACTTGATAGTTGTATTCCACAAAGTTGCATGCACGTAAAACTGATAGTTATAAATAAATAAAGAATATAGTTATAAAAACAACACATTTCCAATATTCTTTATTTTGAAACCAAAGGTTTCATCTTCTAGGATAATTCTTTTGCGACCACAAATAATTTATAAAACAAGTAGTTTTTATAAAACTTTAGCATTTTCTCTGAAACTTTACCATCATATAGATATGGCCTGTTTCTCATAGGTTGAGAATGATAATTTGTTTTAGCTAGTGTGGTACCTCTGGTGATCCCTGTGGCATCTCTGATAACCGGATTCATGGTGGACAGGATTGGGCGTCTTCATACTATCAGGTTCGCCACCATACCCAATACTGTGGGCTGGCTTTTCTTAGCCACCGCCAACAACTTTCCATTACTCATGGTTGGCCGAGTGCTGACAGGATTTTCTGTAGGTATGCTTAAAGAATGTCTTGTGAACTGTTATCTTAAATGAAGCAAACTTTTTATAAATGTATTAAGAAAATAAAAATTTAAACGTTTGTTAAATGTAAACAACAAAAGTAAAAAGGTGGATTAATTTATAATTTTCATTGTTTATTACAGAGAGGAGATAAAATTGTATTCTAAAGTAAGATAAATGCTGTTAAATCAAAGTAAACATAAAACAATCCAGTAATTCTGGCTGTTTGGTTCTAAACTAAATCTGGGTGAAAAATTCTGGGTAGAATAGCAATTGCTTCATACATTTGTTAGGAGGAACAATAGTGGTTTTCACTGTATTCTGCTCTCTTAACTGCCATTGTAACTACTGGGGAAGGTAATATTTTTTATCGTACTCAGCCATCATTTTCCTAACAGCCCAATAAATTTTATACTTCCTTCCTTCCAAAATGAATCGTTTTTACATTGTCTTGGTCTGTGAAGTCTTGGGTATGGAAATCATGTAAAATTCTCAAATACCCTATTTTTCTCTCAGTTACATATTAATCTTTTGCAGTACGTATTCAATTAAGAATAGGTGCCTTTACATGCAAAAATTGAACTACAGATATGTATAAATCTAAAGAGGTGGAGAGTTTCAAGGAATTGGCATTCCATCCTAGCATAGAAGGTCAGAGATCCTTCTGTTCTCAGGAAATGAACTGTCTGGCAACTCCTAGTGATCCAAAAGGAAAAGCCAAACCAAGAAGAGGACATGGCCGGAAAATCTCAAAAAAGTTCCGCTCGTTCAAACAAACAACTTGCGGTTTATTGAGTACCTAACATAGGTTCTGAAAACATAAGAGTCAGAAGCTGGAGCACTGGTTTTCAGAAGTACCGTAGCACAATAAAAAATAATGTTACGTTTTCACTCAAGTGAATCTCCTTGGGAATATTCTATTCCTACAGAGATTAAATAACAGTATCTTCATAACGTCACGCAAGATCCCAAATTACGCACAGTACTTAAAAAAATAAATCAAATTAATCATATCTTTGTTCAATTTATACATTGAATAGTGTTACACTGTAATAAAGATTCTTAAAACTAATATAACCTAAGTGACCTAATGTTACATTAATGTTGGTCAGGTCATAAAATTCTTTAAATGTGGTCAAGATGAATGTGGCCTTTAAATTCTTAAAAAGGCCAAGCTCTGTTAGAAAGTCTTTTAACATGCATCTAAACTTCTTGTTGCAATTTATATATTTAATAAAATTTTGAACTTGATCATTAAACTTTTCATGCATAAGAAGTTTTCTTTTGAAAAAATTATAGGTTTTGAAAAATCTTAATTATTTTTGTTCCTAGTATCATATAAATTATTGTTACTATTGTTTCTATGACATAGATATAAAATAGATTCCAAAATATAAAGACCGTACATACACTGTTAATATTTGTAAATAAACGAATAATGTTTTTACAGTATCATCATAGTTTAAATTAAGCATTGCTCTAATGGCTTTTTTGTAAAAATTAAAATGTTTTCCATATTTTTTATAGTAGTTTCTCCATACACACAAATTCCATACGTAATATGATCCCAGAATTTATTTTATTTATCATATGCTCTATGTGATCATTGCATCTGAGTTTGCTATCTGTATAGAGTCCTAAAACTTTTGTATTTTCAACTTCAGATCATTTATATACCAAGACTTGAAGATAATGGACACGGTTTTGAATTAAAAGTCATGAAATTAGTTTTTTCTTTATTTACTATTATACTAATTATTGTTTCTAAAACCTCCTAAACCTTAAAAAGTTCTGTATTTTAAATCAGTTCTAATTATATGTGTGATGGTACAGAGATAACAAGGCTTGAGTCATCTGTATACAAGTATAGTTTATTTTTACATGATTTGTTTGGTTGAGTATCATAGGCAATACCAAATTTGATTGATGATGAGTAGAGAATTTCAAACTAGAAAAAAGAGATGTAGACATTAGTGTGTAGATGAGATCTTGCAACCTAAGATTAACTATTAACAACCAAATAATAATGTGAACTAGGGAATCCTGAAGTTTTGAATGAAGACCCTAAAAAAACACAAAGGAAGAGGTTGCATGGAATCCCTGATCTGAAATCAGGGATTCCAATCAATTCCTCACAACCTATAAGTTTGATTACCTCATTTTCTTTCGTAATATTCAAAGGGTGACTGCAGTCTTTGTGGCACAAAAAAGGTTGGTTCAAATACATCTTAACCTCAAAATCTTACCTACCTCTAAATAACAAGATTTCAAAGTCACACCCATCACAGTCTACTAGAAAATATGTATGGTTGTGGTTATTATAAACAAAATAACCACAATAAAAAAAATTGATGACCAAAGTCATTTTATTTATATGCTCAGTACAGTATTTGAATACAGCATTCTAATTGTAAATTTGAAGGTTCTTTGACGACCCTTCTGTCTACCTGGACAGTGCACTTAGAGCAGCTCATTCTCTCTTCTCACAGTTACGATCTTGTTATAGATTTCCAATTATTCATACACATGAGAATTAATTAGAATTCACAAATGATTAAAATATTTAAATTAATGTACATCTCATTGAATGTTGCAGCAATGGGAAGCAATCCTGCGTTTATATACATTACAGAAGTGGCCAGATCAGACCTAAGAGGAGCTCTTCTGAGTATGATTATTTTTTATGCTGGTCTCGGTAAGTATATGAGTTACAAGAAAAGTAGGGGTTTCCAGGGGAAACATATTGATGTCTAAATTAGAATTACTGTGTCATAAAATTGATCAAAGTACTGTTACCTGTGAGTTTGTTATGTATTTAAAAGGGAGAGGGGATACATTAGTGTAGTCCTAATACACTACTTTGAGTGAGAATTTTATCTGGATGGGCAGGTTGCAGATTTGAGGATCGAATTTGTATTATGATTGTACTAATGGCAATTGCAACTAAAATATTGTCCCGATCCTGAATTGGGTGAAAATAAGCAGTGCTAATCTGTTTACATTATATATTAATTGTTTTTGTCTGTTTTTAAAACTAAATATAAATTAAAATTGGACAATTAGATTAAATGTTAGTTAGATCCATTCTTGTTGGGGAAGTTGGTTATTAAATCAAATCAAATCAGCTTTATTGCAGCGACAATATTACAATGTATAGCAAACGTCACAAATTTTAATCTAAAATTTCTTACATTCATGCCACAAAATTCTCATTTACACATACAAATTTACACTTATGCACCTTTCATCCTTCGCCAATATATCCCACTTTAAACAGCAGAATCAGTCGTGTAATTGGGCGGTCTCCCAGTTAAATGCTAAAAACTCCCCTGCATTATAAAATGCTTGTGACACCAAGAGGTGTTTAAGGCGACTTTTGAACGCCTTGGGCGTTAGGGAATTTTTTGATTGAATTTGGCAGTCTGTTAATAAAATTAACACCTGCCTGTGAGGGCAGGTGTTCAAAAACCACTGTTCTGTGGCTAGCAGTTCGTAGTAATTCTCTACCTCGTGTCTCATGCGTATGTATGTCCCGGCCTCTGGTTAAGGCACACTTATACATACAAAACAAAGTGGTTTCTAAAATGTACAGACACGGGAGAGTTAACAGCTGTAATTCCTTAAAAGCTTGCCTGCACGACTCTCTGAATTTTATTTTTGCAATTATTTGAATAGCTTTTTTTTGGAGTTTGAATGCTCTCTGAAACTGAGAGCTTGCGCACGCTCCCCACAGGACCACTCCGTAAGACAAATGGGGGTAAATTAAGCCATAATACCCCGTTATCAGTACCTGACTTGGGCGGTATTTTGCTAAGGGATCTCAAGACATAAATGCCTGAGGACATTTTTTGCGCAAACATGATTGATGTGTATTATTTTTCTCCAACGGCTTGGGGAGGCGTCCTTAACCATGTACATCTCAATTTATGTTTAATTTATGTTAATAGTATTTAAGATTAAATAATTGATGAAACTACAGAATGTGACAGGGTTGTTACTCATGTACATAATGGGTGCGTTGCTACACTGGCGTACTGTGGCCTGGGTATCCTTATCCTATTGTGTGGTACCCAATTTACTTATGTGGCGATGGGCTGTGGAGAGCCCCATCTGGCTCTTGTCCAAGAACAGACTGGGGGATGCTGAGAAGGCTGTATCTTATTTGCAGAGAAATAACAAAGAGGTAATAGTTTTATCAATTTGCTCAATCATCAATTTTGTACGTTTCATTTTCAATGGAAGTAAAAAGTAAGTATTATTTTATTTTCTATGATTTCAGCCAGACTTTGTGGAGCAATACATATATGAGATGACCCAAGAACTTGATTTCAGACTGGATCAATCAGAGCAGCAATCTTCAGCAATCTGCAAGTTGTTTCAAGGCTTAGCAAAACCTACTGGTTATAAACCTTTGATCATTTTGACCACAGTCTTTGCTTTACAACAGTATTGTGGCACGTACATAACTCTCTTCTATGCTGTCTCATTCGTTTCGGTAAGTTTTCCTAAGGAAAAAAAAGAAGTCTTCCATTTCTTAGCAGTCTATTAATAAACATATTACACTTCAGTAAGTTCTAACTTGCACACACACACACACACACACACACACACACACACACACATATATTATATATATATATATATATATATATATACATAAAAATTGTATAAATGGCAATAGCCTTATTTAATGTCAATAAACATTGAATCACAAAAAGTACTTGCTCCGCCGGGAGTCGAACCCGGATCTCTCACTTGCCGGGTGAATGTGCTACCATTACACCACAGAGCGCTTACTTTTTCCGATTCAATTATTTTGTATTTGGCCGTATCTGTCACATATGTGTTTAAATAAGCAAACTAACATATGATCGGAAGACCAAATACCTGTCAAATGACTTTTATTTACGTTAAATTGTATAAATGGCAATAGCCTTATTTAATGTCAATAAACATTGAATCACAAAAAGTACTTGCTCCGCCGGGAGTCGAACCCGGATCTCTCACTTGCCGGGTGAATGTGCTACCATTACACCACAGAGCGCTTACTTTTTCCGATTCAATTATTTTGTATTTGGCCGTATCTGTCACATATGTGTTTAAATAAGCAAACTAACATATGATCGGAAGACCAAATACCTGTCAAATGACTTTTATTTACGTTAAATTGTATAATGTTATTCAATTATACCTTGTGATTCAATGTTTATTGACATTAAATAAGGCTATTGCCATTTATGCCGGCGGAGCAAGTACTTTTTGTGATTCAATGTTTATTGACATTATATATATATATATATATATATATATATATATATATATATATATATATATATATAAAAGACAATACAGAAAAATAAAATATTTTTCAGGAAATGGGAAGCAATGTTGATCCGTTTATCGGTACCATCGGATTAGGAGTTGTGAGACTGGTGTTCTCACTAATTACCGCTCTTTTGATGGGTAAGTTTGGCCGAAGACCACTTTGTATGGTGAGTGGCATGGGAATGGCTGTCTCCATGTTTGCTTCAGGATACTTCGCTAAGGAGGTGGCTGCAGGTTAGAAACGATTTACGTACTATTTTGTTATATTGAAAATGTCCAAGTAAACTAGTGGTAAAAGTAAGTGGACAAAAATCTGCTTTTGGAAGTAGTTCATTGATTATTTCCACAATTATTGAGAACTTATTGAACAAAAATAATACCTATAGTTTTTAACAATACCTAATTAAATTAGCTTTGAATAAATGCTGGTTAATACAACTGGCACCACTAAACTTTTCATTTGTCAATATAATATCCAAATACCTCAATTTAAAAACCCGCTCATGTAGCATTAAAATTAAAACAGTCCTTTGGTTCATTTGGAAGAAGCAGATAGATTTTGTGCCACCTGAAATATTATTTATTTTCATTGAACTCAATGTACTCAGTATCTTGAAAACCATTCAAGATACAAAAAAATGTTTATAACAAAAAGTGTATGAAATGCTCTAAGCATTCCAGAACAATTTTAGTTTTTTCTCTAGGTTCATAAATAACTTTTTATGAGTTTACGAGTTGTGAACTTTTTAAAATTTTAAATGCCCATCATAATGGAAAGAAATGACATCTCAAGCTGGCCAATGAACTTGGTCTAGGTATTTAAAATTCAATTTTTGCACCAAGTTTATTCTTGCTTTGGCATTTTTATAGATCATTCTCGGCGATAGAAAAGTTCTTATGAGATTGACAAATAATCAATATTTTTAAAACCGTACAAGATATTTAGTAATTCTCATATACATTCAAGAACGGTTTTTTGTCTTTTGTCTAGATTCATAAATAACGGAGTTGTGCATTTTAAAAAGTTATACACCACATCATTTGAAACAAAATTGCGTACCATGCTCCAACAGCTTAACTGAGACATTTATAAGATTTTTTGTAAAAATATTGAACTTGTTTGGGTTTTTTTGGACAGTTATCATTTCCACAAGCCACGTTATATAGCATGAGAATGATAATGAGAATATCTTTATTTACAATCTTTGAGATTATAAATAGTGTCATAAATATATTAACATTAGGGGAAGGATTTTTGCAGAAACTCTTCTAGCATGTAGAATGGGCGTTCTGTTAGCCATTCATGTAGAGCAGTCTTCAATTCCTTTCCTCTTTTGGACAACAGGTGAGGTGGTAGTCAGTTGTAGAGCTTCACACCCATGTATGAAGGTTTCCGCTCGTAAAGCCTCAGACAATGTGTTGGAAGGCTGTAGAGTTTAGCATTTCTGGTATTGTAGTGGTGTACAACATTGTTTCTTGGAAGATTTTCCCCATCAGAATACATTATTACATCTTGAATGTAAAGTGAAATGACAGTGAGAATCTTCAGAGACTTGAATGCCTCTCTACAGCTTCAAGAGGTTGGAGACTAGCCAGTGTCCTAATACATTTATTTTGTATGATTAGTATTCGTTGAAGATTTGAAGCAGTAGTTCCGCCCCAAGCAGCTAGACTCTAACGGAGGTGGAATTCAAACAGAGAAAAGTAGGTTATTTTTGCAGTTTCTGGGCTACTGAGAGAAAGAATTTGTCTAACCACAAAGTGCCCGGTGTTGAGCTTTTTGCTAAGGTTTTCTACATGTTTGATCTAATTTAGGTCGGTATCTACTGTTATGCCAAGAAATTTCAGCTGCCCTTCAATACTGACATCAGGAATGTCTAGGACTTCTAGTGCTTTTCTTCCAAAAGCAATCTAATTAACTTTGATGGGTTTACTACAAGATCATTTCCATAGCAATACTGGATGGCCATGTTGAGTGCTATGTAAGATGCGATGGCAAGACTATCTGCAGGTAGTTGGTTCAGGAGTAGGGTGGTGTCGTCGACATACATAAGAGGTGTGCAATGATTTCCTAAGTGTTGGGGAAGGTCATTAGTGAAAAGTATGAAAATGACTGGTCCTAATACGGAGCCTTGTGGCACACCTCTCAGCACTGGAAGAGCTTTTGACCTGATTGCCTTTGTAATGCCGTTTAACGAGTGGTTGAGTTCCACTAGTTGTGTACGGTCCTTGAAGTAGCTACAAAACCAATCATTTGCTATTCCTTTTATCCCAAGCAGTTCTAGTTTCTTCAGAATGATGTTGTGGCTGAGGCAGTCGAATGCTTTGCTTAAGTCAAGAAACAAGGCTGTGGTCAATTCTCCCTCTTCAATGCTACCTGTGACGGAATCAATTAGTCTGATCAATGCCGTGGTAGTTGATTTCACTTTTGTAAATCCGTGTTGGTTTTTATTTAGCAGGTTGTGCTGCGTGCAATGATCAAGGAGTCTTTGGAGTACAATTCTTTCACATAGTTTTGAGAATGTTGGAATTAGTGAAATTTGTCTATAATTGTTCGCATCATGTTTGCAACCAGTTTTAAATTTAGGGATAACTTTTTTTAGTAAAATTTTTAGTTTTGAGGGAAACTTTCCTTCTTTAAAGTATTTGTTGAATATGGTAACCAATGGTAGAGCCAGTTCATCAGCACAGAATTTTATTACTTCGAAAGAGATTTAATCAATACCTTCTGAGTGTTTTTATTTAAGTTTCCTGGTTATGTCTTTAACCTCTTTGATGCTTGTTTCGGTTATTGTTTCCATTAATGCTGTTTCATGTGGTTCAACTGGTTCCAATGGTTTCCTCTCATCTGCTAGGATTTTTTAGTGTTGTTTCTGCCACACTGACAAAAAATAAATTCAGATAGTTGATTTCTTGAGGGTTGTGTGAAAGTTGTCCATTTATGTTTAGAATTATGTCGTCTGCAGAGTTCTTATTTTTGTCACAGGCATTGTTAATTATTTTCCACATGGCTTTGGGTTTTAGTCTCTTTTTAGGTTTCTTTAATCTTCTGAGGCAGGATGTGTACAAAGCCATTGTCACTGTCCTTATAAAAATATCGTAGGGTTCTTCAGCAGTGTCAACTTGTTCCATGTCGTGCCAGTTTTCCTGTTGAAGTAGAAATTTTAGATCATAGAAGTTTTCTGGCTTAAAACTGGGATATGAGCTACTGAAATTCTCTGTTGTGTGTTTTATGTTGATTGTACAAACTTGAGCTGTGTGATCCGATAGACCAGAATGAAGCACCGTTGGAGTTAGTTGTTCTCTATGTAAGTTAGTGCAGATCCAATCAATTGATGAGATGGTGTTGGAGGTCCATGTAGTGGGCGGTAGCTCCAGCCCATGGATATTGTGAGAAGCCAAGGTCTCGTTTAATTTACCTGCTCTTCTGTTGGGTTTTAAAATGTCCACATTAATATGTCCCACGATTAGAAGCTCTGAGTTTTCCAGTTTAATGTTATAATTTGTTTTTTTAAGAATATCAAGTGTTTCATCTAAGTTGGATGACTGTGATTTGTATGTACCCATAATGTAAATGCAGGTTACCACAGCCATTTCACATATGAGTTCTTTACAATACTGGGTAACATTAATATTAAAGGGATTTTTTTTAGCTCTTCCTCTACATATATTGCAACTCCTCCCATTTTTGTTTATCTCTACAGAAATGTGCCTCAAGAGTATATCCAGGTATTAGTGTACTATTTTCAATTTCACATGATTTAAGGTTATGTTCACTTGTATTTATATATTATATAAAACATGTACAGGAATTAATTTTGGGCTCTAGGGGTTGTGCTATCTTTGATCATGATAAAATAGTTATAATCTTTCAATCATAAGAGATACACTGTGAAGAAAGGAAACCCTATTACCGATTGGTGGCCTACTTCAAAAATTTAATGAATAAATAGCCAAACAAAATTAATAACTTGAGGACACTGTTTTAGCTAGTCACTCTTCTTTTTAAAATACCACAATAGAGTGGACATGATATAATGCATTGTTGAAAAATAACTAGTTTTATCTTTCTGGATGGGATGTAATGTGCAGTAAGTGTGCTTAGTGCTAACATGAGAGAAAACCCATTTGAAATTATTTATTACTACATACTGAGCTCAGTGGTATATTCAACACACGGTTAATTGGTCAGTGGTCGATTTAAGAAGTTAAAAGCAAAATAGACTTTAAAACTGTTATGGAAAATGTGACATTGTATTATCACACAATTGATAAAGTGTGGTATATAAAGGTTTTATCCATATATCAACCATTATGAAGCTACTAAATCTATATAAGCATAAATCTATATTAGACGTGAAAGTATTTTGTTATATCACATACAAATTGAAGAGAATATTTTTTTTAGTGTGGTGTATCTTTGAAATAAAGGAAATCAAAAGACTTTCCAAAACTTAAACATGCAGAAATTGATAATCATGTTCAACTTTAATGTAGCGTACTAATTTTAAAATTATGTCTTAACTGATTTTAAAATTATTTTCAGGAAATTTGGAGCCCTCTATATTACCTATGGTGACGCTGTTGATTTATATGACTCTAGGAGTCGTCGGTCTGCTAACCATCCCTTGGACGATGACAGCTGAGCTGTTCAGCCTTGACATCCGTGGAATGGCACAAGGCCTGTGCATCTCCATGGCCAACATCCTCATGTTCTCTGCCCTTAAGATTTACCCATTCCTCACAGACTTTTTGGGTGGGATGTATGCAGTGCACTGGTTCTTCGCAGTGTTCTCCTTAGTTACAGTTGTGTTTGTCTTCTTATTCCTTCCTGAAACCCATAAGAAGACACTGTCTGAAATCCAAGAGTACTTTAGGTACAATACTATTTATGTTTTGAGAAGAAAAGACGATGATTAAGAATAGAGATGGGAGTATGGATAATGATCTAAAATAATAAATAACACATAATTGGTTGGAAATATTGAATCGGTTAGTTTATTACAGTGTAAGAGACGATTTTTATTATTGTTTTCAGAGCTAAGAATAGATTTCCTATTATAAAATAAGTAAATTGTATGCTACAAACAATCTAATTAGTTTTATATAATTTCATATTATATAGAATGGACAGAGTTTCTTAACTTATGAGAACAAAAGTTAAAGCAGAGTAAAAGAACTTTCTATCAAAACTGCAGACATTTGTTTGCTACAAACTAATTACAGTGGTGTCTTTTATAATGATTAATCATTAATCTGTGTATATTTTTATTGACTGATGTGTATTTTCATTTAGTTATTATCAGACAAAGAAAAAATATTATCAGTAATTAAAATGTGCTATAAAGTGTTCTTTCTTTATTTTAACAGTGATTATTGTATTATTAACAATAACTTTAAACTTAAATTTTTTAAACTTCTTTCCTAGACTTCTGGTTTGTTGATAATCAAGTGTCAATTCTGAATATTAGTCGCACACTGGATGCCATCTGCTGATAATGGGACTGTCAGGTGTTAGTATAGTGAAGAATGTGAATGTTAAGTTTAGCTCCAATTCACTTTCCCTTACTGCATCATTTAGAATTAGACTTGACTCCTGGATCAGAAGTCATGTTTGTCTGAAGAGATCCAAAAGAAGTTGATGACGAAAATCTCAAAATAAAGTCTTTACATTGTTTTGACGTCAGATACACCTAGACTACAAAATATAGTGTAATGTAGGTGGAGAGATATTCTCATTGTCTCATCTGTTGTACAATTGAGTGCACTACGATGTTTTAGACACAATCTCTAAGAATGGTAGAGCAACCAAAACGATTTAAATAGTTCATTTTGAGCTTCTTCATTGCTGACTTCTTTTAGATCTCTTCAGATGAACATAATTCCAGATTCCAGGAGTCAAGTCTGTGCCAGCATCAGATTCCAGAAGCTGCAATAAGAGGAAGGTAAACTGGAGCTAAACTCAACATTCATATTGAATCAGCCCCTCCCGCCTTTTATTTAGCTATGTTATGTACAGTTATATTTAATGATATTATCATGTTACATTTTTATCTCCAAGCACTATGTTAATTTCTGCCCTTAGAGTCAGCAAACAAAAATGTTCAAAATAATGATGTTTTTTATTTCCATTTCCCAAAGTTATCATTACCTTGTGTAAAAATGTGGCATCGTCAAAATTATTTTTAAACATCTGACCAAATGGACTTTACTAAATAACTTAAATATTTTTGTACTCAATAATTATTTATTTATTTTATTGCAAGCTATTTATTTTATTCATTCATTTTTGTATTTATAAAGTCACTTTTAAAGAATAATAGTATTTTGGACATTTGCCATTACATATGATACAAAAAGTATACCACTACATTTTGAGGATAGAAAAATTTCAATAAGAATGTAAATACATTCTTATTCAGGTGTCAAATAATACTAATGCACAAAATACTTAAATACTGAAAATGCAACACTGAACTCCTACTAAGAAGTGATCTGTCTAGTACACCAATAGTATGAAGTTCAGGTTAATGAGAAAGAACACAAGCAATGACTCTACGCACAAGTGAGGGTGGAAAACTGAGGAAAAAATTGTGTAAAAAAATGGTATACACATATATTTTGGTCGAATTCAAAAGTCAGGGCAATCTTTGTAATCCAATTGCATTAGAAATGAAGTACTGAAAATCTGTACTAAAGACAAATTGACTTTCTACACCTATCGCAGATATCGTGGGAAGAATTGATTTAATGTGAATGTTGAGTTCAGCTCCTTTTCATCTTCCCCTTAGTACAGAGTCTGAAATTATACACTCATCTATAATCCCTAAATTTTTTTGCACTTTGAAGAGTGACTAATGTCCTAATATTTATCTCACGAATTAAACTTTTTCTCTCATCTACACATTTTTAGTTCTGTTTATTAAAATGTTAAATTAAAGGACAAATCAAATAAAATGACTATAAATACTTAATATATTTTACAAGTGTCTCAGACAACTTCTGGTATCTGAAAGTTTTTACATTGTTTCGATGGAAGAGACATCTAGACTAAAAAATTAAGTTTAATCAAGATGACTGTTCTCATTGTCACACTATCTTTTCTAGAATGTTCAGTATTGACAGTGTGGACATCGCATCTGTGGAAATGATGACAGTATTGCCATGATTATATGTTACAACAACACTACATTTAATAATTAATTATTATTCTGCTATCTCTTCTCTTATAAGCCTCCACTTTTATAGGCTATGCTGGCTTGTTTTAAATCACTGTGGCTATTAATCCTGTCATGATTGGACCTCCCTCAGATTTGAACCCGTGATCTCTTAATTAGAGATCTGTGACTGTATCCACTAGTCTACGGAGGAGGACTTCTCCTACCTTTGTCACGTGTCAAATTTTACAGCACATGTGATGAACACAACAAAGTCAAAGTTCTACATCAAAACAATAAACCCTAGATATGAAATCCAGCGTCATCAAGACAAAAAGAATGAAAAAGACCAGCACAACACAGATGCGCCACAAAAACACATCATGCATTCACCACAACAGACATGTTTTAAAATTAGATGTTTGTATTGACAGAAAGCTTATACTAAGCAATGGGTGCTTGTCTATCACAATGTATAAGGTACTAAAGCTATTGGCTGTTGCCAATATTTACTATCAATATTTCTCAAGCTAACAACTAGAATCTTAATATAGTTAGTTAATAATATTAATTTAATATTAAATTTTTGCATTCCAAACAAATAATATTGAGAGCTCTTAGATCTGAGCTTTGATCTGCATTTCAATTTAAACTAAGCAACACAAGATCAAAATTACCTTTTAAGAGTAACAATACGATCAGTTTTCGAAAACATCAAATATTTTTTTATACATTTGACATATTCTGTCAGTTTACTGACTCACCCCTGCATCTTCAATGTCATTAGTACTAAAGAAAAAACATACCCTTCTTAGTAATATTGTTTTATAATAATAAGGTTTTATGATACTACTAATACAAATACTGTAATAGCCTAATAATGTAGTAATCCGAGTATGTTTATTATCTATGGTAATACTGGTGAAGCCTAAAGAAAACATACATCTAGGAGCTAAATTACATTATTTGTCTATGATATTGGGTAAAGTGAATAAAACCTAAACTCTACTCGTTAGCATCTACCCGCTAGACAGGGCCGGATTTAAGCATAGGTGACACAGGAGTGCGCCTATAGGCCTGCACCATGATTACAATTACAAAATTATGTCACTGGTCATGTTTTATTATTGTATATAGTACGTTATACGTACATGCTTCTACGTACAGGGCTAGTGTGGCATTGGGAGGAGAGCAGCGGGTGGCGTGCGTTTTAAGTACTTTTTACCAGTGCGAGGAGCGGGCAGCGGGTGCAGCACTTGCGTGATTGCGAGCACGGGTTCATGTTGGTAGTTGCAGGTGCAGCATACGAACTTATAGATACGAGGTTTAAGTTATTTAACAAATTTGGCATGCTCCGCAATGATGAGGTGTTGGCAGCAAGCAAAACGTTAGTAGACAGCTACAACGAAGATCTATACAAAAAATTGTGCAACAAAGTTTTACAATTCAAGAATATTTCCAAACAGTTTCAAAATGGATTTGAGATAAGTGAAAAGCACGTTAGTAAACAAAGGTAGATGTATTAAATTATGTTAGAAAACCACGTAAAAGATTGTTTACCTAATGTATAAGTGGCTTTAAGAATGTATCTTTCCTTGATGGTGACTATTGGTCTACAGAAAGATCATTCTCTAAGCTAAAGCTGATCAAGAACAGACTCCGGACCTCTATGTGAGAAGACAGGCTATACGTTTTGGCCTTGCTTAGTATAGAACACGACATTCTGAGACAGGTCAACCATGAGAACATCATAAACGGCTTTATTGCAGAGAAGCTTAGACGGAAACCAATCAACAAGAGTGACTGAAGTGCAGGTGATTTGTAATACGTTTAATTTATGCCTTAAGATTTATTCATAAGTACTTAATATTGACTTGTACCTTTCTTGTTGACTTACCAATGTACATTTAGGTGGTAAAGTTGTGTTTACTTTAGTGGCTATTTTTATCTAAACTTACCTCAATTATAAATTAACGATCAAAGTTGTCTATAAAGTCCTAAATTTTCTCATCCATATGGTTACGAACATTTTGTTTTAACTGACGAAGCATTAATATTTTCAGACACCAGGTATTACAGAATATTTAGCGCAAATTCCATAATTGTCACCAGTAGGCTTCTCAATCTGTACGTTCGTGCAGTCTAGTTCACCAATGTCAGTAAGTAAACGAGTGATTCTCTGCCACGGAACTTTTGCTTCGTTTACATTTATTGGTGTTGTTGGTAATTAGATTCAGAAGTTAGCTCTATCAATAAAATTGTATCATAGATTATCACGGCTTTCAATTTTGCATGCTGCAGATCTATGAACACCTACATCTTCGGAATGCCTATCTGAAAACCAGGATTGGCCACAAAACGTAATAATATCTCCATTTGTTTCCTAGGAGAAAGTCCATCCCCGCGATTATCACTTGAATTTAAACACGTTCTGGCTAAAAAAATCGACGATTTCCATCTAAAACCATAACTGTTCTTTACACTCGTTTATTTCTCTACGAGTACTACACTGTAGTATAGTACTCGCAATTTTGGTTAACGCCCGTGCATCAATTCCACCATATCTGAGGTAAAACTATCCACTAACGAAAAGCTAACATGTCCTGAGTGTGAATTAATAAAATCCTAACAATTGCTAACTTTAAGACCTAGACAATTTCTCTTTATTCATTTGAATTCGTAAGCAAGTGCTAGTTTTCCGGAAAAGTCCTAGCAGTTGCTAGCCCTTTGCAAGTGCTAGCTTTTTATCCACTTGAAACCAAACAGTTGCTTGAAAATTTCTTAGACGTAACAAGTGCTAGCTAGGTTTTACTCACTTATCCCAATGTATTTGATTTATTTACTATTCTACCGATACAGCTTTTTGTCAGCTGTGTGTGTGTGTGTGTGTGTGTGTGTGTGTGTGTGTGTGTGTGTGCGCGCGCGCGCGCGCGCGCGCGTGTGTCGTAAAAAAACACTTTTATTGTTTCCTTGAGTTTAGTTAAAATATCATAATTTATATAAACACAGATTTATGAATCAAATACAAAAATTAGTTATCTTAATCATATGTATACATTAAATTATGTCTTATGTGTATTCTTCTTTGGATGAGCTTTAAGCTTAGCACAAGTATATTTTAACAATTAATACTAATAAAATAAATAAATAACTAATATTAATATATTAATATATTATTTTTGAATATTAATAAATGTTTAAAATGAACTTTAATTCAATTGAACATTAAAACAGTGATAGTAAAAAACAACAATAAAATTCAAATTATGACAAAATAGTAATAATCAGTAGGCGTAACACTATTTGTAATTAATTTTAAATAAAACCAGATTTATCCAAAATTATTCATCATTTCACAGTTTAATTAAATATAAGGGAATGTTTGGTAATTTGTAATCACAATATATACGCGTATTGCAACACAAAATATAATTGTAAAGATGAGAAGCTACATCGTTCGGAGGATGCAGACTGGAACAAAGCTCTGCAGCTGGATACTTAGACTAATTTGATTAAACCTATTAGTAAGTAAAGCATAGACGTCATCATAGACAACTAATATTATCTTACAAAATCCGCTTGAAGTGGCAAGTGAGTTTAACAACTTTTTCTCCACGGTTGCTGAGCCGGACCCATGTTTTAATGGGAACAGCACCCGAGAGGACTCGTTGACGGGATCGGTCTCGTCCATGGTCCTGTCTCCTGTGAGCGAAGCGGGGTTGGTCCGTATACTGCGGGAGCTGAAGCCGAAAAAGTCTGGTGACATCAACGGGATGTCTGTGTGGTTACTTAAGCGCTGCTTTAAGCACATTTCAGTACCACTCACAAAATTGATTAACCTGTCGTTCGCCCAAGGCGTCTTCCCGTCCACTTTGAAGACAGCAAAAGTCATTCTAATTTTTAAAAAGGACGATCCTTATGTCGCAAGTAACTATCGTCCTATTTCCATTCTTCCGGTCCTCAGTAAAATTTTCGAAAAAGCCTTCCTTCGACGATTAGAAGATTTCTTCAATCGTTTTTAAGTTATTTGTCATGAACAATTTGGATTTAGAAAAAAACAAATCGACTATTGATGCTGTCACGAGTCTCATTGATTCTGTTGTCGATGGTTTGGAGAGGCGAGAACATGTGCTTAGCACATTTCTCGACCTATCAAAGGCCTTTGACTGTGTGCATCATGAAATACTGTTGCACCAGTTATGGTCAAGCGGTGTTCGTGGTTTGCCTCACAAATGGCTCTCGTCATACCTAAATGATATAGAGCAGTGTGTGAAGATCGCGAATACTCTCTCAGGCAAAGTTAAAATGCCCTATGGAGTCCCTCAGGGATCGATTCGATTCTAGGGCCTGTCCTATTTCTCGTCTACATCAACAGATTGAGTTCATCAATCCATAACGGAAAGATGATTCAGTATGCTGACGATACGACTCTCTGCATTAGATAAAAAAACCAAACCAGATCTTGAAATCAAAGCCTTTGAAGAACTCAACTCATGCATTGACCATTTCCAATATCAATTTGAAAACAAATTGTTCAAAAACAAGCGTGATCAGTTTATGTTTTCGGCAACATGAAAACGAAATCCGACCAATTTATGGTGGATGAAACCATAATAGAAGAAGAAGAATCCACCAAGTTTCTTGGGATGCACCTTGATCGAGGGCTGACATGGAACGATTACATTAAGATTGTCTGTTCAAAGGTTGCTTCTGGCATTTATGTCTTACGCAATTAGGCAAAATTCTGTTCATTGGATATTCTGAAGACAGCGTACTTTGGCCTAATAAATCCACATTTAGCTTATTGTCTAAGATTGTGGGGTAGCTGTTCTAGATACAAATTTAATAGAGTGTTTAGAATGTAAAAGAAAGCTGTCAGAATCATTTACAAATTAAATCAAAGAGAGTCGTGTAAAGTGGCCTTCGGGGAACAACTTTCGTATGGTACAGCACAGAACTACTATTTTTGAATGCTTGCCATCTCAGGTTGGTGTAAGGCTAATCAATAGACTCCCTGAAGAGATCAAAGGCGTCAATAACCACAACAAATTTAAATCTCGATTAAAACACTTCTTCGTGTCTAAGGCATTTTACTCAGTTGACGAGTTTGCGATGGGTCGCTGGGATAGTCTTCACTAACATTAAAAAAATGTCCAACTCTTCTTCTGATATAAAGAATGATTAACGGCGACAGGTGTCACATACCCAAAAAGTAATTTTTATTTTATATTTACTTATCTATTATTTTTATTTATAATCAAAATTGTTTTAGTTATTAGATTAGGACTTTTAGTTCTATATGACGCTTGTAATACAATTATTGTTAATTGTTTCCTGCAATAAAGAATATTATTATTACACCTTTGGGTTGCTCCTAAAATGTCTCCCGTGCGTTCCACACCTCATGGCTGGTAGTTAATACTAATAAGATTAACACATTATAAAAATAAAAAATATCAGTGCCAGACGCCAGTCAGCCTCCGCCAGTGCCAAAACAAACACACTAAACTGTCACTGTCCTCTGTCCAGTCTACACTTTCACATTCCTCTATCAGTTGGTGTGATGGTAAGAAGTAGTTTGTTTATTTCAATTTGTGAGGTTATGTTTTACGCTTGCTCATAAGGTTTTGTAATCAAGGGTCATAAGGAGACCGCACTATCTGTAAAGTAAATGGTTTACTAAATAAAACTAATCTGGATAATATTAATAAGGTGACACCATTATTGAAATTAGGTTTACTAATAATACTTTTGATTAACCCTTTTAATGTCAAAGAAATTTTCAAGTTGTGCTCTAACAGTACCAAGCATTTATTAGAAGTGTGTACCTGCCAATGCCAGCAGGTTTCTAACCCTTTTTGCGATGTGTTGGTAAATAATTTGTATCTGCCATTTGTTACACAAATTTAATATTTTTTTATCTAGTATAACTATCGATTAAAAAATCAATCTATTGGAATAAAATACTAAACATAACTTGGCTCAAATTAAAATATTTTTTATTACAACAAATTTAAATGAAAAAGTTGTCAGTTTTTGTTTCATGGTGATGTAAAAAAAAATAGTTGGGCCCTATCAATAAATTCGCTGTTATTATGAACACATTAATTGAAATTTAATTGTAAAGTGTTCACAAATAAAAAAAAATTAGTCTATGTAATTTTTTTTTAAATCTAACGACATCATTTTTGAAGTCTTACGAACAGTTTATTATTTCACACAAAACATAAATTTAAGGAAAAATACAGATAAAATTATCAAACAGAAGTAAAACTAAATTATCAATTTATGTATAGTAAAAGTTATCTAGTTTTTTCTTAAATGGGATAACATTTACAAAAAAATAAAAAACCCAAAAACAGCAGTGATGAAAAGGAAAACACATGGGATGTAAATCCTTTTTATGTTTTCTGCACATAAATGTTGATTTTCTTCTCTTCCTACCAGCCTTTGTGCTGGCTGCAGTACAAATACAGTAGTTCTCCCTATCATTGGGATTTTTTCAAAAGTACATGTCAGTATTTGTATCTTCTTCGGAACCTCTGGCAGGACATCTTGGTATAATATTTATTAGGTCATCCACATTTGGCCTAGACTCTTGTTCTAAAACCTACTGTCTTACACATAATGTAATAAGATCTTATACATATTTACTAAATTATGTTTTTTTTATTAATGTAAAATCTTTTTTTTACATAAAAGTCTTTAATAAGCGACCTACACTCGTTATTCGATTGCTATTATCGAACAATTCGATATACTATCCAACTTCGATGTATGTATAAATTGTACACAATAGGAATTATAATAAATTACTGTAACAAGAAGAATCTTGTTATGTAATGTTAAATATGTAAATAACATTACAATTTTAAATACACAAATTTTACAATTACATTACAAAAGCAACTATGGTCTAGACTTATATATCAAAGAAACTGTACAATATTTATAACTTGCCCAGCTTGATATCAATAAGTAACCCCTTTGGTGAAATGGAGAAAAGAATTCTCCCCATGTGTTACCAGGAGCCAAACCCACATGTTGAAGCTACTTAAACAAATCTCTTCACTTGTGAGAAATATCTTGCATATTCTCCTCATATTCATCGCTATTTTCAAAGTCTCAAGGTATTAGTTACTTCTTGTTATTTATTGTTTATGTTAAAATGACTAATAAGATGAAATCATATGATAATTTAAATAAATTGTAACATCGAATTATCCTTAGGATATAAACAATCGAACCATTCGATAATAGCAATCGAATAAGGCCGCTTATTAAAGTCTACTCGTTTTTAAATAAATGAAATGTTTAATCTTTAATGATTTTTTTTCATGTTGTTGGTTGTTGGCATTTTAGGCGTGGCATGTAGGATGTCCGGTAAACAGGATGTTGGCACTATGCATAGCTTTTTTAGATGTACGGATAACAGGACGTTGGCACTAAAAGGGTTATACATTTAAAGGTAATTTTTACAGAAATAATTAAGTAAGATTATCTACTGTAATATAGATTTTAACATAGTAAATATGTATTACATTTTTGTTACACACAGCTAGGCTATAAGTTCATGTGACCTCAAGTTTTGTTATAATCTAATACCTAGCCTAACATTATTGTTTGTCCCTGTATTAGCCTGAGGCTATTAAGATGTTTATTTTTACAGTTTACCGACACAAATTCTTTCCAACTGAATTTATCACTTGATTTTCTGAGCTGAGTACGATAAGTGGAGCCAGGTTTTATATAACTCATTATAATAGTCACACTTCAAAACTCTTTTTGGGTGATGAACATTATTGTAAATTTTCTTGGTACATACTTTTGAAGTGACTACTTTTTTCTGATGGGTGTACTAGAAAGACAAAGTTGAAATAGGAAAATTTCAAACGTATTATAAGTATAATATTAAAAAGATTTTCATATGCATTTGTGTATAATATAACACAATTTAATAATAATATCATTAGATACAAAATCTTACAAAAAGATTTGACTGTGTTTTGGTTTTAATTTTTTTTTTAAAGTTACTTTACCGTATGAACAAAAAATAATTTTACTGTCGGAAACAACACTTTCCAGTTTATTACTCTATTTTTCATAAGAGTACAGAATTTGATGTTTTGTTGGAAAATAAGGATTAAAACACAATACACAACAGTATCGCTTGTCTAACAACACAGCTACAGTGATGTTGGGACAGCCATGACGCGATAAACAAAATGTAGATGACTTATATTACCAATATGACATCATAAAATATTTGTAGAAAGGTCATAGAACATAGTGTAGAGAATCTTAATTTTACAATGTTTCTGACTCATAAACATTCAAACAAAGACAGGCTTTAGACAGCCCGCTTGTCCTTAAAGTGGTTAAATATACATTGAATAACACCAACAATAGAACAATAACGATGCTGTTTCGTTGATCTATGAATCAATATCAACTTATCTAAAATACTACATATAAATTATTATGTTAGAATCACTTTGAATGATATTATTAAAATAATACATTTAGTATGAAAATCGTGTAATCAAGAAACAATACACCTTATATCCTTTATTTATAACATTTTGGGAGAGGTCTCAAAAATATATTTGGAAAAACATAAGCTATGACTGATTATTTGTAAGCCTTGTAATGATTTATAATACAAAAATACAGGAAAAAACATTTATTAACCAATTTTCTAACAAAGAAAACAAAATGAGGTTTACTTCCTCTCTTAGGGGTGACGGACCCGAATTTAATTAATTAATTTGGAATGTTGAAGTTTAACGTCTAAAAAACAAATAAAACCCCTTGATTGATACCAAAATTCTTATGGTTTATTTTTCTCAAGTGATATCTAGGTCTTTCATAAAGTGGACGCTGTTTGTCGAGTTGTAAGGTACCTATCTCTGCCTGTCTCTTAACTCTTTGAGTGCCAAGTGCTTATTGAACGGGTGGTGCAGTTATTTCAAAGAATATATGACAGGTGGTATCCCTCAGTACCAAGCACTCTTTTGGCATTTATGTAGTATTCCACTAAATAAGTCATAACCTTGTTTTGAAATATAAATATTGTAATTTTATAATCTTAATTTATTTGTATGTACACCTTTTTTATTGTTTCCTTTGTAAATAGGAACAAATATACCAAGTTTAAAAAAGCCTTCAAACATCTGTTGGTAATATCTGTTATAACTGAGTTATAATTATTTATATATTAGTGCACAGTGTTGAAAATTTACACTTGTATATAAGACGATTCTTTTACTTGGCAAATCACTTTTATCAGCTGTAACAAATCAAATCAAGATAGATAATCTATTTTTATTTGCTTAATTATCTGTAAAATTAGACGTTATAATGCCATATTTAACATTTACTTAACCCAGAATAAGAAATATTAAAAAAGTAAATCTAGTTGGTCCTTTCCACTTTTTTTAAATACCGGCAGGCTGACCTCTTTGTCCCGTGGAACTTCTTGGAATTACTTGTGATCCAACTAAATTGGCTCTTGTCACTCAGAGTTAAATAACAAAAAAATTAATAAAATCTCAAACTATTGTCAAGATTTATTTCAATTATATTTGTTTGAAATCTTAAATAGGTGCTTAGGAGTAGGAACAGCTGACAATCAAGATGCATGCTGAATTGGAGGAAACAGTTGAGATGTCAGCAGTTGGAGGCAAGTCAGCTGTGTATGAAGTCAACTCACAATTGCGGGAGTCTTCTTTCTGGCCTCAGGTTAGAAAAGGGAATAAATGAGGAAATGTTTATATATTAATTAAAATATACCTAACTGTAAATTCTACAAGCTATCTCATATTTCTTTACTTATTTCTGTGTTGTTTTGTTATGATTATATTACATTCTGAGATGACTGATGTATTGTGCAAAACAATTATATAATTTTAGTTGTAATTGTTATTCTGGTGCTGAAACTAATAACATTTTTCAATGATGGACTGTCTATATAAGCTTTGTCTTAGAGGTCCTATTTATTTTCTTAAAGCATGTTCTTACATTTTCCTGGTTATTACAACATTATTATTGTAGTTAGACACAAGAAGTATACTGTACTTACGTTATCAAATTCAAATGTGAGGAAATAAAGGTGATTATGGTCATGATTAATTAATGTGTATTGCATTTAGGGGTTTGGATTGCAGTTGTAACTCTACTCTAAGGTATTCATAGAGAGGGTTGTGTAATATAAGATTAAGAGAAATTAAATTTGCTAGTTAGTCTCTGCAACACAGAGATTTGAGTTCTTGTGTGTTGATCAACATTTTCCAAAAACACTATCTTCAATACATAGTCTTAAATTTAAAAACTGAGATCAATCTAATCCCCTCTCATGAGTGTATATAAGAGGGAAGGGGTTCCAGTCTCCATGAAATTTTGAAAGTCAAACATTAAAATTGCCCAGTATTTTGTTTTAAGCTAGAACAAATGTATGAGGTCTTAAAGTTCAACAATTTCACGTGCCCCTATTTTTAGGAGGTATTTTATAGTTCCTAAACCACCCAGAGTGTCAGCCCCCTCCTCCCCCCTGAAACAATTTTCTATATACGCCACTGCCCCTCTTCTCCGTGAAGTATGAGATGGTGGATGTGGGCACCTCAAACACTGGATATATCACTGATTGATTGTTGGTACAGTCAACTTTATGTTAATAATGTGATTCAATAAGCAACAGTTATTAAAGTTGAGATTGTCACCAATAAGTAGAATGCAATATAAGTATGATACCTAAGGGTATTTTTCATACTACCAATGACAGTTTTTTTTTTTTTTTTTTTTTTTTTTAATTGAACAGTGGTTTTTGATATTATAAACTCAAGGGTTCTGAAAATTAGGCACATTTATTTTCCTTCCTGACCTCCAGTCTAAGACCCCAAATTACACCCATGGCTGTGGGACTGCCAAAATTACCACAAATCAACATTCAGTTATAAGTTTACATTAATTTAGTACACTGAATGGTTTGATTAATGTAGTTGAAATTTACAGCTCTAAAATGATAGGAGGAAGTAAATATTTTTATAGTTAATATTTTATGAAATTGGCAGGGCTGGAATCGTACCTACTGCAAAGACCGGGAGGGAATGGTTTTTCAGCTAAAACCCTTCACTAGTCTTATCAGTAAAAAACGCATTGAAATTAATTATTAATAGAATATTGAACTAACATAATTGCTATTCTGTTAGAGGAATCCAAATTTAAATCCACTTCATATATCACTATTTTATAGTGTCATGTTTGCAAGTGGGAACAAAGGACAGTATAATCAATTACAAAACAAAAAGTAATAAAATTGTGCCTTATTCTGTAATTGTTTAACAAAAACTATCACCAAGTGATTAAAAATGTTGCTTTTTTGATTGATATATAGTTGTAATATTTAATCATTTATTTAAAATTCACAATATTCAATGTAGAATATCTGAAATTAAAAATGTCATGTAAACCTTGATCATTCAAAATGAACATTTATTAATGACAATCTAAAGCTGCGTAATCTTAATTAAATACAAGTTAGTTTTGAATTGTAAACAGTAACAAAGATCTGTAACATCTGTTGTAGCAGATAATTCTTTGTTATTGTCATGTATCTTTTTAATTGGCCTTTAGATGTACAACTGTGAAAGGATAACTACATGTAGTAATTTGTTTCCAGATACTTGCTTGTTTATCAGCAGCATCTCTACATTTTGCAGTAGGGGCAGTTGTAGGATTCTCCTACATAGTGATTCCATATCTTGAATCTCCAAAATCAGATATAAGAGTGACTGAAGAAGACATGTCTTGGCTAGGTGAGATATGTTATTCACAGTTATAACGTAGATTTTGCATAAATTGCCTGATACAATAAAATTGTCCTCATGGCAGCACTTAGGAAACTTTCTACATAACTTTACCAACATCATTCCCAGAGCCCAAAATCATCCCCCATTTCAAAGTGTATATGTATAAATAAATAAATATATATATATATATATATATATATATATATATATATATATATTGAGTATATAAATATACTGAATATTTTTTATTTAGAGGTTAATGTACACTGATGATGGTTAACCCATTGGCTTATACATATTTTTACTATCAGCTCAACTGGAGTTATCGTATTAAAAATGCTAAAAACATAAGAGTTTTGTTATATGTTTATAAAAAATTTATTTTTCAAGTCATTTGGTTATATTTTATATCTTTTTTGGATTAACATGAAATGGGCTTTAATAATAAATAAATAGTGATATATTTGGTCATAATTTAAAAATAATAATGCTGTACAAACTAAAAAAGTTTTAGAATTTTTAAAATTTTAAATTATATTATATTATAATATAAAATAAAATACCCCATTGTTGCTTTTATTTTATTTGAAATGTATTTCTCTACCTAGCAATACTAGAATATGTGTATATATATAATATGTGTATGCATAATTTATCAGAATAAATGTTTTTCTAAATACTGAAAATTTCAAGAATATTGATTTTTTTCTCTTGTAGTACACTAATATTCTTATAGTAACTTATTATTCATTTAAATTTCAATTAACTGTAGTATTGCAGTTTTTCTTATGTGTTACAACAATATTAGTCTAATTTATACTAACATTTAGTTGAAAAAGGAGTTTAAAAAAAATTATTTTGATGGCGCTGTACTTGTCACAGAACGGTTCCGTGATATAAATTTTGAGCCCAGACTAGCTGTCACGGAACCGTTCCGTGATACATGGCCAATGGGTTAAAAACCAAAACACGTGTATCAATAAAAAGATTTTTAAAAGGGTTTTTGTTACTTTTCATTACATTAATATATATATATATATATATATATATATATATATATATATATATATATATATATATATATACATAATATATATATATATATATATATATACAATACAAATTCGCTTTATTCATAATTTGTACATAACATGTAACAAACATAAAATGGCGTCAGTTTACAATATACCATACATTACAATAACTATGGTATCATAAGATAATACAAGGTGCATAATGCCTACTCAATCTACAAAATTTATATTCTAGGCCCATGACAAATCGGTCATTATAACGGTTATCATTATGTACAAGATTATCTTGTGTATTTTACATTTTAGTCCTTAAGGCTACTAACTAAAGACAAAAAACTCATCAAATGAATAAAGTGGTCGACTGATCAAATACTGCTTTAGCTTATTTTTAAAGTTTTGAAAATTGTCAATTGCTAAAATATCTTTAGGTAAATTATTGTAAAATCTAATGCCTGCAACTATTGGTTTTTTCCTTGTGAACTGCAAATTAATCTGTGGAGCTGCCAATTGATTACGGTGTCTAGTTGAATAGTTATGGAAGGTGCCTAATCTAGATAAGCTGTTATATATATGTTATGTAACATGGCTTGTGGAAACAATAACTGTCTAAAAAGCTTAAACGTAGTCTACAAATTTACACTTTAAAATTTCTTGGCTAAGTTTGTTGGCCATTTTGATAAGCCATTTCTCTCTAATATGGCGCCCATTTAAACTTTTTTACTTCTTAGCTCCGTTATGTGTAGACCTAGAGAAAGAAAAAGCGTTCTAGAATACTTGTATTTCCAAAACATTGTATAATAAACAAATTTTTGCATTTCAAACCTTTTTTCGAGACATTAGTTACATGTAACTAACTCTCATAAGAAATTTATTATTAATACTTTAGTTGTTACAAAATCTACCTATTTCTTTCCATTGAGCTGAAAGGGCTATTTTTTAGTTTGCTCTGTCAACTTGCAGTCATTAATTTCCAATTAGTTCTAAGTCCATTTCTAACTTGGAAAACAATACCTCATTTGGACTGTCTGATGTCTTCACAATATATGTGGTAGTATGAATGTGTTTTGCAAAGAAAATATTCCTCTAATTCGTTTAAGACCAACATTATTTTTCGGTATCCAAAACATTTATGTCCCACAAAAAAGGATGTTTGACCAAAATCACAAATAAAATAACTGTTCTGTTGGCATTGGGAAATATTCGAAAGCTTAACAATATTTATCATACCTTGTTTATTTAAATAATTATAATATTTATTCGGCTTAAAATTGAAATTTTATATATTTATTTCAGAAAGTAATTAAAAATGTACCTACATTTTTTAAATAAAAAAAATTAACCCATGCAAAACAATAATTTGAGTTAAAATATAATATTGCATAAAATAAAAAGTTTACAAAACCACTTTTGGTTTGAAAATAAAAGTATATGATGATATTAATATTTTGAAGTACACACTGTGTGGTACTATTAAAAAATTGGGTATATAAATGATAGTAGTTAAATTGTAACGTATGATAATTATATTTATTACAGAGATCTTGGAAAGCAAGGACTCACCCATGCACAATAATAAATGTTATAATACTGACTCAATAATTTCTCTGCCGTCAGTTGTCAACAAAGAGTTAAGTCTTTGTAATGTAGAATAAAAAAAAACCAATGTTTTTGTCAAATTTCAAGACATAATAAATTATAATTTATTACAAAGATGTGTAAATAGTATTTGCTATACTTTAAGTTACATTAATTCGGATTATTTATATAAATTATAGTTCTTGGATAACTTTTTATTTAGTTTTGTTTAGATTTTATAATGTAATAAGACCATTTTATTAGCCTACTAAATTATATTATCTATTGTCATTAAAGTATTTCTGATGCTCTATCACACATTGGTTTTGTTCAGGTAGTGTGGTAGCACTGATGTTGCCAGCGGGGTCCATGGTAGCGGGGTGTATCATAGACAAGATCGGACGTCTCAACACCATCAGGGTTGCCATCTTGCCCTATGTAACAGGCTGGTTTTGTATAGCAGTGGCGACTGGTGTTCCCTTTCTCGTGGTTGGCAGGATCCTCACTGTCTTCTCTATGGGTACAAAGACACTTGTTATAACATTAACTATATCCATAACTATATAACTAACATAACTATATCCATCCTTGCAGGATAAGGATATAGTTTTTAGAACAACACATGACTTTCATCTTGGTAATTGAACACATGTTGATTGAGAGTGCATGTACTATGAGAGTATTCGTGGACACTCAACACACTTGAATGGCTGACATTTTGTTAAAATTCACTGTCCACAATTGAGTGTTTTAAAGCTATAAATTTTTGTTAGATTTGCAAAGGATGTTTGTTTACCATTGAACTGTCTCTTAATTTTATTAAGATAGTTAGATTCAGTTTGGAAAAATATTAAACATTTATTAATTTACCTCTCACTTAAGTAAAATTGTTTCAAAACGTAAATGAGAACTATAAAATGTGTAACGTAAATCATTTAAACTGCCTTTTAGTTTGATTAATGTAATGTATTTAAAAGTCAACTTATCTAATACTCATTTATTCCTGTCAAAGAACTCTATTTGTATGTTAAGATTCTCAAAAAATGTATTTTATATAAATATTAAATTAATTAATTATCTTTGTCATACATTCAAAATTTGTTAGCATGGCTATACGTTTTTTCGATATTAGAATGTCGTCCTCAGGCTTCCATCAAAGCCAAATGGGGATGATGTTCTAAAATCAAAACACAAATCATGTTAACACACTAAAAATTAGGAATGATAGAGGTAATTAATGAAATAAATATTTATATGTCAGTAATCATTTCCAGGGCTAAAAGTATGTTTAGTAAAATTTTTTTATACGAAAAAAAGGGTGTTAAGTGCCACACCCTTTCCCACCAGGTCTGGTACAGGCTATGGAATTATGCCACCATGTCGCTCAACACAAATGACTTCAGTGCGAGCTTAGCTTGCAGTGTAGAAGGTTGAATGTATGTGCTCTGTTCTAATATTGAGCATAACCTTACAATTGTGTTGGTTTCTCCCTGGTTACGTGGCACGGTTTCAGCGAGCACCTCCTTTGTTTGTATGTCGGCGTGTCACGTGTATGACTGTACGGTTTGCTTTTAGTTTATACCTAAAATTACTTGTGCGAATGAGAATGACTTCAATTGTGACGATCCACTGAGTGATTCAGACGATAATTCAACCGACAATACATTGACTCTCCTGACAGTGGTGATGATTTGGCCTTCGATGTAGCGCTGAAACATGGCATGGGGCCATGTTTCAGCACCTGGAATGAGGGATATTCCTTTTACTGGAGACAACAAACTACTGATATCTATTCCAGAAACAATTGAATGGTTCAATAATTTTGAAGATATTGTTTTTTTGGAAGAAATCTACTGATACACCAATGTTATCAAACTTTTTTGTGACCTAAAAACCATGCCAAGCTTTCTTATACACATGTAGAACTGAAGGTTCCTAAATTAATAATTTGTATTGGTGTACTGATACACATTAGAACAATTAGAATAAACTGCATTCAATATTACTGGAAGACTGACATGAAATAAGATCTGCAGTTTTTTTGAGAACAAATAAGCCATGAAAAATTTCAATTAATTTTGAGTTTGTTTTTGCCCCCCAGACAGTATGTGGAAGGAACGCGCCATAACTATGGGATAAAATTTTACACCCTCTGTAGTACTCTGAAAGTCTGTATGATTTAGGGAGGGGAGGAAGGACACTCAGGAAATTTTGAAATGCACCTCATGCAAGACTTTTTGAACAAAGGTCATGCTCTCTACATGGACAATTTTCACAACAGCGTGACACTTGCAAGTAAACTCATTGCCCACAAAATTTATTCTATGGGCACCTTACGGGTTGACCGAAAGTTCAACCTATGACCCGTTGCTACAGCCAAATTGAATGAGGGTGAAACTACCTGCCAGTATGGAAATGGGGTTTTAGTGGGAAAATGGAGAGATTAGCAGAATGTTCTATACATCTGTACTCAGTTTGAAAATACTATGGAAAGAGAGAAACAAAAAGAAAAACCTAAACCTATAGTACATTATAATGCCCATATGAAAGAAGTGGACAGAGCAGACCAACTGATAGAAAGAAACTACCCTATTACTACCCTAAACGTCTTACTACCCTATAGAAAGAAAAAACTTATCAGGTGGTACAAAAGATATTTGTACATTTTATTCAAATGTATTTGGTGAATTGTGTGTTCTTTCTGAACATGAATGCAGGCAGGAAAAAATTACATTTTTAGATTTTAGAGACAAATTGGTAGATGCTCTTTTTCCCCAAATCCAGTATAGCCTGTCAGAACTCTTCCAAGGGAACTCTCATCACCACCTAGTCCAAAATGAAGAACGATACCAGAAGGATTATCGGAAAAGAAAAAAGTGCATGGTTTATGCAGAAAATGAATTGAAAAAAAAGCTCACATCGTATTTGTGCAGTGATTGTCCAGGACAACTTACATTTTTGTCTATAATTTGTAGTTTTGACAAATTTAATAAAAACTAGTTTTTGGAGGTTTGAGGACTGTAAATAAATAATTATCTCTGTTATGGCATTATAAACAGTATTTAGAGGTTATAAACTGTATACCTAACAGTGGAACGATTGGGGGAATAAGTCCTGTGACAGTGTTGTGTGCTAGAGTGTTGTGCTGTAGGCACGCGGCACATAACCGTGCCATCAAAGAGACGTCATAATAAAAACACTACTTTTGACTTCATTGATCATTTAAAGGAGTTGTTTGGGTGATGTTTTTGTTTCACTATTCGAAAGTGTAAAAGCACTTTACTCCTTTGTGTCAGGCAACAGTAGAAGTGTCAGCACGCCCGCACTCTTCAACAGGTACTTTTAAGTGTACGTAGTGTGCTATAGTTTAAGTGCATACAGTAACAGTTTAAAATACACAATATATTAGCAAAGTGCAATAAAATACATAACAAATATCATATATTATGTTTGTAAGCGTAGATGAATTATTGTGCATTTTATTTGCCTTAGTATTTTAAATAGTACTATATGATAAGTCTAAGTTGTATAATTTCTTATTATATTTCACATGAATACAGTAAATATTACACCTGGTGTACTACAGTATAAAATATCCAGTGTTATAAAAATTACAATTTTCTGTAATATTAGTCACTGCAACCAACTGCAGGAAGTAAAAACTGTCATGATAGTATGTGGTTTTATTATCATTTGCAAAATTGAATCTTTGTGGTAAGCAAACACTAGTTGAATATGCCATGTACCACAATTGTGTGCTGTGTTGTAAAAATACATTTTTACTATAAACCTATATGTGTAATACATTGGTTTTGCATAATAATATAGATAAATATATATGACTACCCAAAATAAGTGTTTTCTCTTTTTTTTAAGTAGTGGGACTGCACCTGGTAAAATGTTTTAATATAATAAATATCATAATCTGAGATGGCCAATTTATTCTTCATTTTATATAGTTTTAGAAAATATATAATGGTATCCAGGTTCTCTTTAAGACAAATTGAATATATTTTAAAACCCTCAAATGGTACACGAAAGGTTAAATTTGTTACTATGCATACGATTATTTTTAAAAAAAATTAAAAAACAAATCTTACACTAAATTTTCTCAAAACATACAAGAATTTAGAGAATTATATTAACTCCAAAACAATAAAAAAAATTAATAACAAATTTTCAAATATAATTAACCAATTTCCAAATATATTATTTTTTAATATTTATATTTGAAAATTGATAGGATGTACCTAAATTTGTTACTATAGACACAATCGTTTTCAAAAATGAAGATTAACCCTGGATCTGGCAGTTTTCAAATTCCTATAATGGCAGGCACTATTTTGCTAGTTGTGCACACCTTCATTCAAACCTATGTAGAATGTTTATTTTTGAAGTAAAGTATACACTATTATATATTTTCTTTTTCAGTATGAAACCAGAAACATGTATATGCAGTTGGAGTAATTTTTTAATTTCTATTTAGTACTTTTTTTTCATTATAAGTAAAAAAAAAAAAAAAAAAAAAAAAAAAAAAAAAATCCAAAAGTAAAGCCTCATAAAAAATATTAATAATTTTTTTATCACTTTTCAAGATATACAAAATCTTCTAAGAAAGGTTCTTTATGCAAAACACATTAAAAAAATTACACTTTCCCAAAAGTGTTTACATTATTTTTGGTAAATTGTGAATCGATGTATTTTTACAAAAAATTACATAATCACATTCCAACATTTTTAGATATTTTCTGTATGCTTATTATATTTTTAGACATTCTCTATGTTGTAGAGCATAAAATTTTAGAACAGAAAAATATATTATTTAGCTTATTTTCTATGTTTATATGTAAAAAATTTTGTTGTAAATTCTGAGAATTGTTTTTTTTCCAGGAAATAAAAGTTGATAAAAACACACAATATACTGACAGAAAAATGCTTCAAATGAAGTAAAATTTATTGTAATAATAAAAAATATGTACATACATAAATCCATGGCATTTTTTTAATCCAAAAAATTAGTCGGACTCGCTGGAAGACGACGAGTTGACCACTCGACGTCTTCTCTGTTCAGGACGAAGGAGGTAAGTGTTCAAACTTGGGTTGGCACTTGTAGTGGATTCCAATTTTACAATCGGCACACCAGATTGTAGTTTTTTTATTACACACTGTACACTTTCTATTGTTTTTTCCCCGGCAAGGATTGCAAGGTATGATTGGTGGGGGGGAGGGGGCGCTGATGTAGAGGTGCATCACCCTGAGGAAACTGGAGCAGCAACTAAAAGAAGACTGTCTACAATGTTGTTCATAAACTCCCATTCTGCTCATAGGCTTTTCAGAGTGGTATCTGTACAAGATATAAGCATTTAGGAGCGCCATATCAACAAAATTGTATACAATTTTCTTCCAGTATCGCTTGGTTGTGCGGCTGCAGGTCAAGTGAAAAAATACTTTTATCTTTGCAATCAACACCCCCCATGTGTTGATTGTATCCTGCTATTACCACCGGTTTGATACTGTGCTTACCACTACGACTTACCACCTCCTGATCCTCTGCATGGTAGGCCGTAGTGATTAAGCATGACAGGTTTTCTAGTTTTGCGTTCCCTATATTTCACGATAAGCACCTTGTTTTTTCCTGAAATATAGGGATTCGCCAACTGATATGTTAGATTCTTTTACAAGATTTGAAATAAATCTGCTTCCTTTACTGATAGTGCCTGTAAGAAAGGTCTTCCTTGTGAATAAAAATTTTGCAAGAGGACTTTTGTGTAAAAAATTGTCGGTAAACAGGTGGTAATATTTACGGTATAGGCCAGCATTCGTCATCAAGTCATCCACAACTTTTTGGTTAAATGGATCAGATCCACCTTCCAAAAAGTCCTTGCCTGAATATAATGCCGATTGCATGACATATCCCGTCGCAGAATCACAAAGTTCGAATTTCTTTATGCCAAACCTTGCGTGCCGTTTATTAGCCATGTATTGAATAAAAGTACAACGGTTTCTTCATGCCAATCATACTTTCATCAATACAGATTTCCTGGCTTGGCACAAAGTGAGACCTGAAGGCATCGTTCATGTGATCGATAAAATCACGCACCTTCACCCAAGGGTCATACCCAGGGTGGCCCTTGTTTGGAGATTCACGATTCGATACATGAAACATGCCTAGGATCTGTTGAAACCTACGTAATGTCATGGTCCTTAGAAAAGAAAGGTATGAACAGACTAGGTGGGTCGACCAGTATGATTCAACAGTCTTTCTTTTCGTAAGCCCCATGCTGATTAGTAGAGCCCAAAACTTCTTTATCTCTTCAACAGTCACATTGACCCAAGGAGAGCAAGCCGTGAACTGGGACGAAGCCTCCCTCTAGCTCGTAGTGAATCAATGTGTCTTTGAGCAAAATTGTTTGTTTCCCGAACCATCAGGTTCCAAACAAAATTGTTCATGAACAGATAAAAAAAGTCTATTGGCTTCGAACACCTTTCGGTGTGTCGAGGTCCAGGGCCTCTAACCTTAAATTTAGATTCACCTGTCTTGGCCTCTCAGGAGGATACGCCCTCAACCACAATGGCTGGACAGGAGGAAGTTGGGGCTCCGCAGCTGATGGTGGGGGTTGTACAGCCGGTGGATCCGCAGCTGGTGATGGGGGGTTGTACAGCCGGTGGCTCCGCAGCTGGTGATGGGAGTTGTACTGCCTGTTGATCCGCAGCTGGTGGTGAGGGTTGTACAGCCGGTGGCTCAGCAAGCTAAATATGGTAATTCCGCAGTAGGTGGCGGGGATGCCAAAGGCTGTCGCCGTCTTCTTTTTCTGGGGCGTTTCTGGGCATCATCGCTTGAACTTTCTTCCTCCCCTTCTAGTGGTTCGTAATCGTCCCCACTACCACTCGAAAAGTCTGTGAGCGACACATCCAAATCATTTTCAGACAGGGCAAAGATGTCATCGACCATCAAAGAATCCATTTTCACTCTCCGATTCATTTGCCACCTCTATATCGGAGGAATTCACCTCCCTTAGGCCTAGAGAGGACGAGAGTCTTGAAATCCCTGCAGATGTGCTGGGGCCCAGGGTGAATTGGTGTTGATGTTACGGGGGGCGTTTCAATCAATTTCACTGTCGGTTAGAAACTCATCATCTAAGAGTAATTGTCTGAGTTCACCTGACTTATTTACTAGGTCACTCATATTGTTCGATAAATAAAAATAAATAAATAAAAATAAATAAAATAAACACTATTTGTAAACTAGGCCTATTCCTGTGTATAAAAGTTTTATAATTAAAAATTTAGCCTACAGGCTCACCTGTGTATGTCAATAAATTATTATGCAATATATGAAACAAAAACAAAAACCATTCTTCACCTTACTGTGTATAAATAAAATCCTAGAACTTACAACACAAGTTCAAATGCACAGTCAGTGATGCCGGTGAATCAATATGGCGGTCACAGTCCCCTCGAAATTTATAAAGTTTGTTCATCAAATACACGCACACACTTGATTAATTCCATGAAGATGTTCATATCACTAGGTGGCAAATTTCACAACGAAAAAATTTTGATGTACTTTGATATAAACACATCACTAATAATAGTATTATATACACCAAAATACTAGCGACTAGTCAAACTAGTCGTCTAACATTACAGAAATGTCGCAAACAATGGTCGCTTCGAAGGTCTTTCTTCACAATGTGGAGCTAAAAATAGATGTTTGAAGCAGATGTTCTTGTAAAGAAAGGAATTCCGAACGCAGTGATGTAGCCAAGCTCATTCCCACACAACATTTCCCTCGTCAAGAGTATAGGGAAAAATCCCGTTTTTTTCCGTTCTCTCGATGGGCGCGAGCAGACACGGCAAACGAACATTTGTATTGCAACTTTATAATTTCAGTGCACACTTATTAGGCATTATTATTCAATAAACTATACATCAAATTATTCTGTGAAACCTCCAAATTAATGTGATATAATATTTGTCTTACTAAAATCTTATTTTCGAAAGGAAAAGTTTGATTAAAAAGATGACTGCATGAACGACTAAGTGACTAGTCGTTCAACATTGGAGAAACATTTTTTGGCGACTAGTGACTAGTCGTCTAACAGATGGAGGGTTAAAAAAGTAAATTTTGATTTGTAAATATTTCATTAATTATTTTTACAATAAATAAATACTAATTTTTAACTTTTACTGAAATATTGGCTTAGTTTGGGGTTCCAGAAAGCATGAAGTGAAACCTAGGTGTCACTGTCAAGATATATAATATTGTGGCTCCCAAACACTTTCACTGCACTGCACAATAGCCTAGATTGACCTTAGGTTACTAAATACAACCTATCACATATAAAACCATGAAATTACTAACAAAAACACTATGTATTGATTAAAAAACCTCAATAAACTCATTTATAAGTAATTAATAAATCCTTTTGTGACTATGTCTAAAGAGCAAAACAGACTGATACATGCAGGGCCGTGCGCAGAATTTTATTTAGGGGGGGGGTTCTATACTTATTTTATGAAATAAAAAAGAAGAAACTTAAATAAGTAATAGATTAAAAATTAATACGTATGGAAAATGAGTTTATTATAAAATTGTAAAACTACATACTTTTAATACATTTGTAACTCATTCTAAAAGTAAAAACTTTTTCAAATAAAAACATATGTGATCTACTCTTTCAATAAGTTGATGTGTCGAGGTACAGAAAAAAAATTCATCTAATACTGAGTTCACATCTATTTCAATGTCTCGATGAATGTTCAGTGATGCCAATCCGTTCAATCGATTTTCACTCATGGTAGAACGCTCCGTCGCTCTATCGCTCTGGTCCGCGCATGCGCGCTCCGTTTTTGGTCCCGCGCAACCAATTGTGTAGCGCGTCGGAGCTCCAATTTTTAAACAGTATATAACACAAATCAGGCGGAAAGCGCGCGCATTCAAACGATTGGAAATATTTGCGCGCGCATGCGCGTAAACTGACGGCGCAATAGAGCACAATTAAACTGATATATGGAAACAATATGATATATCCCAATCTTCAAGGGGGGAGGGGTTGAACCCCAAAAAACCCCCCCCCATGCACACGGGCCTGGATACATGCTTCAAAAAAGTTTATGTTACTGTGACATCACTGTTACTAAAACAGCAAAAAACATTTCACAATTGAAATCAGCAATTATCTTTGTTTGAAATGGTATATAAAAATTAATGTTGGTAGTGTAGACTTATGTACTGTATGAACTATCAAAATGGGTGCTTGTCAAATCGGCTTTATGTGGATTGCCACATCAGAATCAATTCAGGTCAACATTATAATATCGATTGCCAGTTCCAGGGTTAATGAAGGTTCAAAATATTGTTGCAGGTTTAGCTTGTATCCCAGCTGTGGTATATATCACAGAAGTTGCCAAACCAGACCACAGAGGAGCCCTCATTTGTACATCACCTTTTCTGGCATCTTTGGGTAATTCGTTGACCTCATATGAGGGTTTATACTTTCACAATAGTCTCAATTTAATATTGTGTGCTTTTAGAATTTAATAGTATTGATTAAGAATGTTGACAGAAGATTTTGATTATAAATCAATTTGCAAAGGGAACTAATTGTGTAACTGAATGATGGTTGCTAATTTTGGTATATAAAGTTGGTTACAAATGAAGCTGACAGAGTTTTACAGGTATTCTTGTGATGTATGCTAAAGCAGCTTTCATTTACTGGAGAACCATCTGCTGGATATCCATCTCCTACTGTGTCCTGCCTCTCCTGCTGATGTACTGGTGGTCTCCAGAGAGTCCTGTCTGGCTGGTGTCTCAGGGCAAGACTGAACTAGCACTCACATCTCTGAAATTCCTCCAGAGGAGTGATAGCAAGGTATTTGTTTAGAACTCAGTTGTAGTGGAGAGTTTTGCATATATTAATCCTGAATTTGGCAGTTGGAATTCCTATAATGTCAGGCACCATTCTATCAGATGTGCATATCATCATTCAAACATATGAAGAATGTTTATTATTGAAGTAAAGTACTAGTACATATTTTCCTTTTCAGTACATTACAAGGAACATTTATATGCAGTTGGGTGTATTTTTGTATTTTAATTTAGGATTAGTTTGGCTTTAAAAGATTAACAAATCAAATTCCAAAGTAGAGACATAAAAAAGAAAAAATGTTTTTTGTTTATTTGTTCAAAATATACAAAGAGTCTACAAAATGTTTTTACGCAAAACATTGAAAAAATTCCACTTTCCACAAACTGTCTGAAATTTTATAAAAATAGTCAAATATTGTGTTTGTAAAAATACTTCATATTCACATTCAAACACTCTTAACAATTTCAATATAGTTATTATATTTTAAAACTGGGACCATTATGTACAACTTGATGGGAAACTTCACGATAAAACATTTGATGTCACTTGATACAATCACAACTCTATAATACAATAAAAAATAACAAAATACTAGTGACTAATCAAAACTATTCATTTGACATTATAGAAATGCTGCTAACCATGTTTGAAAAGGACAAGAGAGTTATGAACAGATGTTTGATGCTCTTGTTCTGAATACAGTGATGTAGCCTGCGACCTCGTGGCGTCGCGACCGGAAGGTGGGACCTTATAGAGGAATAATCCGTGGATCCGCCACTAGATTCCGTCTATTCCAAAACCTAACCAGCTTTGATGATTAAATAAATACTAATAATTTGGGTATAGTTCCGAAAGGTTCCCTAACAAAATACTACTATAATCTAGACCACCCACGCTAACTTCTCCCGGTCCACCCTGCTCGAAAGCTGCACAACGACTCTCTGTGTGCACAACCTCCGGTCACAGCCTGAAAACCTAGCAGGAACCATCCTACCAGAACCTGTCCGGAAGAATTCCGGATGGTAGGAGGCTCCTATTGTTTGAGCTAAAGGCTAGAGGTCGGCGCAGCTGGCTAAAGCGTTCGCGGCAACAGACGGATAACGCGCGCCAAATTCAAAACTGTAGCGGCACTCGCCGCATCCTCCCCTCCTTCTCCGAGGAGTTCGAAGGCTTAGCCATTAAGAGTGGTAGAAAGGGTGAGAGGAAAGTTATTTGGAAGTGAACCAGTTAAAGTTAAATTGAGCCAAAAATCTTAAACTAGAACGCAGAGTTTACTAAAATATTCAAATAACACTACCATGCAGAAAGGCGGTGCAGAAACCGCGCCCATTCTCGCTGAACAGCTCCAGTCCTCAACCACAGACAACTTCAACCCATAAGTGGAAAGCAACTAAGATCTATCTATCACCAATATGTCACATACCTGCTAAATACTTCTAACTCTTCCAAGGTTAAGGTTGGGCTTCTTTAAAAAGTTTAATTAAATTATAGAAGATAGTCTAGGTAAAAGGAATCAGTATTCTGGAAACCGTGTTTGACTGAGAATCACGACCTTCATTCAGCCCCATCATCAGACTCAGATTTCCCTCCAAGAATAGGCCAAGTAGGAAAGGAGAAGTTAAGGAAATTTTATTCTTGTGTAACTCATAGAATATTTCTTCCATCGTAGCTGGCCATAATCCTAGTCCTGTTCCCCTTACTTCCCTCCCCCCTCCCGCAGCGGGAGACAAGCCTGCTGCCAACAAGCCAATCTACCGGACGCAGAATGAGAGGGAGTGAAAGGTCCCCATGACCTCTCTGGAAGAACATATACAATTAATAGTTTGTTCATATTCTTTCAATATTTGAAATATAGGAAAGGTGGTGAAAAGATGAAATGGCCATTGGAGAAATAAATCCAAATCTAAATGATGAGGTCTCCTAGTGACTACAGTCATAAGAGGCAAGGAAAGAGGAGAATTGGTCTGCTAACAAGTTCTTTAAACTTATCTACCCTATTAGTTTTTCAAGATAGTTTGGTGACATATGGCGAGTAGTTTTCCCTAAATGGAGTGTTCAGATCGAGAAGGATGGGCCAACAAACAATAACTCAAGAGAAAAAAAAAAACTCCTGTTGGCTCAGAGTTAGTAGGCCAGGAAATGATTGGTAATAACCATTAATATGTGGATAGGATAACCACTCTATATAACTAACACATACAAATAAATATACATATAACTGACCATTATAAGGTCGTAACACGCATGCTCGAAAATACAAAGTAATATCTATCACGAAAAACCATACACAAACACTAAATTACACAGAGATAAACATTTATAGCAATAAATAAGGTTTGACTAACTGGCGTGAGTGCTTCGCTAAAGCTTTAGCCTAGTTGTATATAGGAGAAAACTTTGTTGAACAGTCGACTATAAGGGAAATGCTAAATAATGTCGGTTCTAAAGCATTTATCGATACAAATTATTCTCTATCCCTAAATGCCTTAAGTTATAACTTAACAACAACAAAAATAATTAATTAATAGGATAGAGATAGTTAAAGATGTGTTAATGAAGTGTGTTTGGGGTTGCGCATAGGAGGCAATGAGACTGTCGCTGCTCCCATTAATGATTACAGAAAAAAATATATAAATAAATACTAAATCAAGGAAGCTGTAAATACTTCAAACAAAAAAAATTTTAATGGCAGATCTCATAACCACCCATCCCCGTGTAAGTGTATAGTAGACAGTTTGGACCAAACATCAGAATTGCCAAACCCAACACCAGGTAACAAGAGGAGAGCACGCGCAGGTGAACTCCTTAGCCAAATCCACCTCAGTGTCAGGCACAGCCACCAATGCAGGGTCCCAAAGAAGAGTAGAAAAAGAAAAGGAAATGTTATTTGTAAGGTGTAATAAGAAAGAAGAATGAAAATAAACTCAAATTAAACCTAATATCACAATGGCTTTTTCGGAATAGAGGAAAAATCCAGTGGCAGATCATTGTCGTGGAGTTGGGAGAATGCACTTTTTAATATGGGATACATGTGCTGACCTAACAAATTTCTTGGTTTTTGGGTCACGCAAGGCAACTGTTACAGGGGAGGTAAAGGTCTCAATTTCCAAAGGTTTAGACCACATAGGCTGCAACTTGGCTGAGATGTGTTTGGGTGCATTACTCAGGTTAAATAGTCGATACATAACTGTATCACCCACTCTAAAGGGAACCTGTGCTCGACCTTTATTATACTGTTTGGATACTTTATCCTTAGCACGGATCAGATTGTCTAGAGCTTTACTCCATCTCTGTTCCATGTTTCTTGGTTCAGAATTAGGTTCTAGAAGTTGGTCAAGATTCCATTTATTTTCCAAAGGAGTGCGGATAGTGTATCCCAAAAATATTTCAGAGGGTGAAGTGCCAGTGCTCTCGTGCTTAGAAGAATTAAAGGCGGTTTGAAAATAATGTAGGTTTTCATCCCACTGAGTATTGTCTTTGTGGTGGAAAATTCGCAAGGCAACTCCGATATTTTTGTTCACACGTTCAGCGTGCGAACTTTTCGGGTAATAAGGAGAAGTCCTAATGTGTTTAATCCCAAGCTCATCGCACATGTTTTTGAACTGATGAGATTTGAAACAACTGCCAGAATCGGAGACAATAGACTGGGGAAACCCAAAGTAGGAAAATAGGCCTCGTTTAAGGGCATTTACTGTAGTTAAAGCTGTTGAATTCTTAGTTGGGATCATGACAGAAAATTTGCTAAACGCGTCTACAATGGTTAGTAGCCACTGGTGACCACGTTTTGTTCTAGGGAGAGGACCAACATAGTCAATCATGATCTTTTCAAAAGGTCTTTGAGCTAGATCAGACGATAGATAACCATATTTTGTGTTTGGGGCTTGCTTACAGCGCTGGCACTGCAAGCATGATTTAACCATGTTAGTTATTGTTGTACTAAGATCAGAACTGTAAAATGTTCTTTTTAACCGATTTAGTGTTTTGGAGATTCCCAAATGTGCTCCAACTGGGGACGTGTGATACATGGCAAATAGCATGTGGTGTAGTTTTTTGGGAACAACAACACGCGGTCTGCTCTGGGAAGGGGTTTTATAGACTAAGACATTATCAATTATTTCATAGTTTGGAGGGTGTTGTCCAGACTTAATTGACTTAATTATATTTTTTAATTCTGGGTCTAGGGCTTGATGTTCTCTTATGTCTTGGAAGGCTTCTGGTAGAGAGAAAAGAACTAAACATTTTGAGGTAGGATTTTTGGGTTTGTTTGTTGAAAGTGTTGAACTTGTGTCATGTTGTTGGGGAGTTGTGGGGTCTTCCTCGTACAAACGAGAGAGGCAGTCTGCAACAACGTTCTCTTTGCCCTTAATGTGACTGACTTGAAATTTAAATGTGTTTATTAAGGCAATCCATCGTGCTATTTTTCCAATTTGCCTGGGGTGGTTCAGCAACCAGGAAAGAGCACTATTATCCACAAAAAGAGAAAATTCTCTATGCTCTAAGTAAGTTCTGAACTTTTCCAAGGCAAACACAACAGCGAGAGCCTCCAGTTCAAAGGTTGAGTAGTTCTTTTCATGGAGGTTCAGGGCACGACTGGCGTAAGCAACAGGTGCTAGGCTGCCATCCAAAGTTTCCTGGGACAAGACCGCACCCACAGCCGTGCCAGAGGCATCGGTCTGCAACGTGAAGGGTTTTTCAAAGTCGGGTAGCCTCAAAACAGGTGAAGATACTAAAATTGCTTTAAGTGTTTTGAATGCCTCCTCCTGAGAAGGTCCCCATAAGTATGGAACGCCCTTCCTTTTTAAAGAATTTAAAGGTTCCGAAATCTGAGAAAAGCCTTTAATGAATCTCGAGTAATATGAGCACATACCCAGAAACCTAGAAAGTTGTTTTAAATTCTTAGGTGTTGGGTAGGAGTCGATAGGTTTACTTCTGTCAGGATTTAGACTGATTTTACCATTATGAAATATATGACCCAGGAATTCTATTCTAGGAGAAGCCACAACCATTTTTTCAGGACTAACAGTCAGACCAGCATCTCTAAGCCTGTCTAAAACTATTTTAAGATGCTGTACATGCTCGTTGAAACTGTTACTGAAGACAACTAGGTCATCAAAATAAACAAAAAGGATTTGAATTTTATATCTCCAAAGACTTTGTCAAGTAGATTTGCCAAAACCATGCCACCGGATGCTAAGCCGAAGGGCAGATAGTTGTACTCGTAACAACCTGTGCTTGTGACAAAAGCCGTGTATTTTTTGGAATTCTCATCAAGAGGTATTTGATTATAAGCGCTTACAAGGTCCAGGTGGGAAAAATGAGAAGCCTTCCCTAAATACTGGAATGCTGACTCCACCGTTGGCATGGGAGTGTTCTCCAGCTCAACCATCTTATTTATGAGACGGTAGTCTACCACCATGCGACTCTTACCATTCTTTTTCGGGACTAAAAACGCCGGACTTGAATATGGAGAGTCACTAGGACGAATAATACCCTTACTCAACAGGTCTTTAATATGGCTGTTTAGCTCTTTCAGTTTGGGAGGAGCATAATGAAAAGGTTTTGAGCGGACGATCTTATTAGTTGTTATACGGATGGTATAAGATATTAAGTTGGTTTTGCCAAGGCATGGTGTTATGGTATCCGGGTACTGCTGCAATAGGTTTTTTAAAATGTGTTTTTGTTTTGTGTTCAAGTTTTCTCCTAATGTTGGTGCTGTATGAGTTGATTCTATGTTAGGTTGAGTTGACTGATCCTGGAATTGATTAATAATTAAGGTTGTGTCAAAGGAAAAAGTTATTCTACGCTGAGCCGCATTGATCACCATTTTACTGTGATCTACAAAGTCCAAACCCAAAACAACTGCCACCGGTAGGCTATCTGATACAAAGAAAGGAAAAGTCCAGGAAAGGTGTAAAATTTTAAAATGCAATTTAATCTGTTTTTGGAAATTCATGTAAGTACCATTCGGTCATGGCTTGAGTTCTGGTGTTAAGTGAGTTGACGTAAAACCCTTTACCTTTCTGTAGGTCCTTAAAGACTGACCCAGATATTATTGAGTATATGGAGCCTGTATCAATTAGTGCTTCAAGTTTGATTTCCTTTATGGATAGCCAGATAGTAAGGGGATCTACTTTGGGTAAAGAAGGTGCCAAAGAGCGGACAGGGCGATTCACCTTCGGTTTAGGGGAGACAATTTCCCTGTCTAAAAATGCCTCCCTGGGAAGTTTAAATGTTTCGGCCTGGAATTGGACTGACCAGAATAATTAGCTTGCCTATTCTGCTGACCGTTTTGGTAGTTACGTTGACTTGTGTTGTTTTTTGGTGTACTATATTGGCCTGAATGGTTATTCCCTGATTCCAAGTGTGAATGACCGCCATTACGACTATTTTGAGGTTTATATTGATTAAAGTTACGTGACCGGTGATTTTGGTAGTGGTGTTGACCGTTAGTATGGTTGGAGTGGCCAATACTTCGGTTGTAAAACAATCTGTTGTTCTGTTGAAAACTTTGATTATATGGTACGGAACTATGAAGGGATGTAGGTGGGGGTATGTTGGTTTCTGGAGTGTCATAATATGTAAGACGTAAGTCATCTCCTGTGGGGGCCAATTTTAAAAGATCATTAATGCAGTGTGGTGTTATAAGTCCTGATAAGCAGGCTCTAGTGGAGGGATTGAGACCTGCCATAATAGTAGTAAAGACAACTGCATTATCAACTGTAGGGTTTAAAAATGTAAACATGGCACTAATGCTGTGTACATAGTCAGCTAAGGACTCTGAGTTAGTTTGCTGGCGGTACAAGAACTGATTCTGAGCTTCCCTCAGTGTTCTATCAGTTAAGAGTGAAGTACGTATAGTCTGGACCAGTGAGAGCCAACTAAGATTAGACGTGATAGCATTTAACCATATGCCATGAAGTCTACCCTCAGTCCGCGGAATAGTATTTGTAATAAATAGTTTGTCACTTACAAGGTTCAAGTTGAATATTTCTGTAGCTTTAATTACAAATTGTACGAGGTCTGGGAGGGACGAACCTGAAGTCATAGGCAGGGCTCTAATCATTTCGCGAACAACAGAAGGAAATGTCGCATCACTATCTCTATTATGGCTTGAGAATAACTCGGCAATCTGTGAAGACACTACTTCTGTAGTGCGTTCAACTGTCGTTTGTGTAAGTTGTTGCATAGCCACTATCAAATTTTGTATATTCGGATCTATTATTGTTTGTGAAGGTGTGTATGTTATGTTGGACTGTACCTCAGATTGTTGTGTGACTGTTGGTGTAACATCAGTCGAGGCTGCTGTAGTTTCTAATTTGGATTCATTAATATTTTCGTCTGAGTCGATTTCACCTAATTTATATTTTTCTTTAATATAAGCACGAAGCTGAACTCTCATTCCCTCAAGTGTACCTGCTGGTGTGATGCCCAATAGAGAGCATTGATCCCGGGCCTGAGTTGCTTTTAACTCTTTAATCCACGCTACAGTTTTGGGGATGGTGTCTGGTTTATTCATATTTAAAGAGAGCGAAAATAAGAACACAATAAGCTAAACAAGGGAAACTGGTACCAATAAGTTTACTTTTGTAATTATTAGACTAGAGGAGTCTGAAAACAATAACAGTAAAAAACAATTATTTCAAACAACTTGGGCTGACCTAGCTTTGAGAAAAATACAGCAAACCAACACCTACTGGGAGGGAAAAAATCAGGTAGTTACTTTAATAAATTATAAATTAGTTTTATATTGAAGTTAAAAAAGTTTAAGTAGTTTAATTTTTATAATAATTACTCTGTAAATTAGCTTGTATATCTCTTTTGAATAAATAAAAAGTTATTATATTCAAATTGCATTGTTATACTTATAATTATTGTAACAACAGTTTAAGTACCTGAAACAAATGCTCGAATCCAACATTAAACATATTTCCAAGCGAAGTGATATTTAGAACACAAAGGTTAAGATTCTACCGAAAGTAAAATATTGGCTATAACAAAAATAACAAAGTCACCAACTACCTTACCTGTATTCGTAACTCAAGGTTAGTTACAAATGATCGTCGCAAGCTGTAATTTACACAAAACAAAAGCACCAGTTATTATTATGTGTTTAACACTAACTAATATAACCAACATCTAAACGTATATAAGGCTAAGTCGTAAAATAATTTAAAGAAATCATTCGGTTTACAAATTATTTAAGTGAAAACGAAAACAAATTACCGTTTACTTACAAAGATAACTTACGTAGTACCTTAAAACATTGACCGGAAATTATAAGATATTCGTACTTAACTGTAGTAGTAAAATCTATAAAGTAGATTAAAATAATTAGACTTCGTTATCTACGGAGTGATACAAAAACCGGATCTGAGGAACTCTGCTTACGCAATTACGTGCTTGCACGGCAAACTGACTAAACTTGTGTCGAAAAATATTACTGCAGTTCCAAAAATAAGAAGATCTAATTCGGATAAAAATATGAAGTAAAATAATTATAACAATTGCGAGCTTAGAACTATAAGTATAATTACAAGGAAAAATGACAAATTTAAATTTTAAAACTGTCTTAAAACGAAACGAGAAATTCTTGTTTGAAACAGACAGACAGACGGAAATTACGAACTCCGTGATAATAAATTTTAAAAGACTTAATCCTTATGAAAAACTTGAAAAAGGAATTGTGGCTGTAATAAATAAATGGACAGTTATGTCAATAAACGTTAACAAAGAAAAATACTGCATAACACCTATAATTAGTGAAAAAAATGGTGTTACAGTCTAATACAAAGTGTACTTCAGGTTACTAGTATAAAAGAAAACTATAGAACTTGGTTAAACAAGTCGTAACTCTGCTTAGTTAAAGCTTCAATGAGACTTTACTGTTATTAGTTATTAAAAAAATACTATTTAAGAAATATTTAAGAATTTATTTATATTTAAGAAATACTTTATAAAAAGGGCAAAAAAGTACGGTATAAATTATTAAGGTTGAACTATGAAATTCTATTAAAGTTAAACTGAGAACAATAAAATAAATGTTTAAATTAATTCAAGTAATAACGGTTTACACTTTAAGCTTATTTTAAATGACTAGAACTAATTTAGTTATCTGATTCTGTTGGTGAAGGTCGCTGCTTCCCTCGTGGCGTCGGTCGCTGCCCTGGGGTGTTTTACGCCATTGTTTGAGAAATTACCACTGCTATTCGAAAAACTCAAAAAAATGGACGGAAAGCGTGAAATTAAAATTAATGCTGGTTAGGAATGGTGTTGGGAATCCGAGGCGGACGGCTCGCGCTACCAATATCTGCGACCTCGTGGCGTCGCGACCGGAAGGTGGGACCTTATAGAGGAATAATCCGTGGATCCGCCACTAGATTCCGTCTATTCCAAAACCTAACCAGCTTTGATGATTAAATAAATACTAATAATTTGGGTATAGTTCCGAAAGGTTCCCTAACAAAATACTACTATAATCTAGACCACCCACGCTAACTTCTCCCGGTCCACCCTGCTCGAAAGCTGCACAACGACTCTCTGTGTGCACAACCTCCGGTCACAGCCTGAAAACCTAGCAGGAACCATCCTACCAGAACCTGTCCGGAAGAATTCCGGATGGTAGGAGGCTCCTATTGTTTGAGCTAAAGGCTAGAGGTCGGCGCAGCTGGCTAAAGCGTTCGCGGCAACAGACGGATAACGCGCGCCAAATTCAAAACTGTAGCGGCACTCGCCGCAAGCCAACCTTTTTCCTGAACGAAATTTCCCGTGTAAAAGTAGAAGACGAAATCCCATTATTTTGCGTTCTATTAAAGTGGGCGAGCAGAAATGGCAAACCAACATTTTGTATTGCAACTTTATAATTTCGGTGCATACTTATTACATGTTTTTGTTCTATAAACAATGCATCAAATTATACTGTGAAACATCATAATTAATTTGATGTACAATTAGGCCTAGTTAAATCTGACTTTTGATAGCAAAAGTTTGATTAAAGAGATGACTGCAAAAACGACATGTGACTAGTTGTTTGATATTGGAGAAGCAACTAGTCACTAGTTGTTTGACAGATCCGGGTTAAACTTACTCAAACACTGAGGAGATTGTAGATTGGGTGGCTCACTTTTACTTGATTTTTTCATCTAGACAAGTTATTATTTTGGAATTTTTTTGGTTGTGCCAGTTCTAGATGGTGGTGTAAAACAGACCCAAGCAAACCAGTCTAGTCCATTACAAAACTGAGAGGCATTCGTACTTATGTTTATTTTATTAACCAATTTTAGGAACGAACCTATGTACCAGGATTTGTCTTTACGACCACTCTGTTATGAGTTTCACACAAAATTATATTTAAAGTATATAATTTGATTAGTTCTTGAGGTATCCCTCTAAGTTGCAGGCTTTGTTAATGCCCACCTAAATCATATGGATGGACATGCATCATCATCTAACTCAATTTTCATTACGTAGTAATGAAATTACATAAAAAAATTCAAGTCCAATGCTCAGTTAATTATGTAGATATTATATGGAAACCAGACAGACAGATATAAGAGGAATGGCATCAGTTCTCTTATTGATCAAAATAGACATAATTTCAAATCCTTAGCTTGATTTGTTCTGAAGATATTTTGCAGACAGACAGACAGAAGTGAAATTTTTCCAGCCCCTTTATGTGATATGCTAGTACTAACACTCAGCCAATAAAAATTCAAATATGGTAATGCTAATAGTTTGGTAAAATATACAAGTTTTTGAAATTAAGGACAGTTTTTAGTGAAATAGATGTTTCTTTAATAGGTACTGCTAGGGAAGCGAATTTTCCTGTAAAGACAGATGTGAAGCTCTGCTTAGACAGGTGAAAAAGGAAACTAACAACACATTTGCTGTGATAGGGGGTCTGCACTTGGGGTAGTGCGTAAATGTTCCATACTTTCCACCTTGTGGCAGAGCCACGGTAAGTCCAAAAAGGACAAGGTACAAATGACGTCACGAGTAGGAATGGCGGGGGGTTATAGCGATAAAGTCGGGAGTCGGGGACAATCTCTGGAGGTGTGCAGATCGCGGACGGATGAGTACCTTAGTTTAAGATTGTAGTAACTTATTAATACCATGTTCTTATTCACTTTAATTAGGGGTAGAGTCCCGGGGGTGAGGTGTTGTGTAGTTGACAATTATTCAGTTCAAAATTAGCAGGCCATGTGGAATCGGCAGGAATCAGCCAGCACTAAATTAGTTACACGATGATTATTATTCTCAATTATTTGTAGGTCCTCATTAAAGCTGGGTGTGATTTTAATTAGTAATTTAGTTTAGGGAAACAGCTCTGGAGTAGAATTAACTATTTTTCGAACTAATAAATAAGTATTTGGCCAGCAATAAGTCTTCCAGTCCTGAAGGGACACGATGTCGAGGCGAATTGTTGTATAAAATTACATATCAGCATTACTATTTGTAACCGCAGGTTACAACCTAACACCATTAATAGTAAATTTAATACAAATATGTTGAACAAACAGTTTCAGGGAGGTGTAGCCGAGCAGAGACTGTCAACTTTACTTGAGGAACATAACAAAGCAACTCAGTCTGATATCAGGAGGTCAACCTTTGGCCATCTTCTGTCCCATTTCACTAAACCAACTGGATACAAACCAGTCCTACTTCTTACTGTGATCTTCACTCTCCAGGGACTTTCTGGGATTTACATCGTACTGTATTGTACTGCAACTTTCTTTAAGGTTTGTTCGGAGTTTGTAAATTTCGTCTTAAGATAATTTATACAATAATAACTGGATATATAGAAGAGATGTTTATTTTTGTGAATGACAAAATTTAGTCTTTGGAAAATAATTTTAAATCTCAATGATTTTGATGTAGTTATTATTAATGAACTTTGGTTAGAAGAAGATTTGTCTATACATACTGTTAGGGTACATTGTAGCATCTTGCTTTAGTAGGAAAACTCCCCTTGTTCATGAAGACTCATCTATACTAATAAAAATATTCCTAAAATATGAGCTTATGGATGTATCAAAACATTGCCTTGATTATTTTTGTGAAGCCTCAGCTTCACAAAAATAATTTTACTTTTAGATTATAATTTAGTTGTTTTAAATGAATATATAAATCCTAGCTCTAATTATAATATTTTTATAAAGAATCTAGAAAATTTAATATAGATTTGACGTATTGAAACATAAAATGCCTGAGGTGCTATGTATCTTTAATATCCTTAAATCAGTACGTTTATTTTGGGTAAATCATCAGCCTCCCTTGATGATGTGTCTATAAACATTAATATGGAATCATTTACATTAATTGATTAGGATATAATGTCAGACCATGCCGGTGTTTTGGTTATATTTATATTTGGAAAAGAAATATTAGCAACCATTAGCAACACATTAAGTAAAAGGTTATTGTCTAATGAAAGATTATATCAATGCTTAAAGAAAATATTTTAAACAATGTTGACTGGACTAAATTTTATGTATATTCCTGAATTTGTTGGGGTTGTTTATATATAATTATTGTACACAAAAAGGTTATAATTACTATGATGGTTTAATATTTAAACCTAGTTATTTTAGTGCAAACTGGAAAAAAATACTTTTAATCTTAAATCATGATTTCATAATAAAATATATGTTTCTTTAATTACAGAAAAGGTGTAGTAATTTCTTACAGCAAAATATAAGTTATAAGGAAACAGCAAGACCAACTTTATAAATTTATGATGGAAAATAATGAATCTATTATTTTAGTAGAAATCATTACATTTTAGTCAGTATTGGCCCGTTGTTTGTTGCAAGTCAATAAAAACGTCTACTAGTAAAAGAGTTAATAGCGATGAGTCATTTAAATTGTAAAATAAAAATAATCCAACTCTCTCGATGATAGTGTAAAATAATTCAGTGTGAACTAACATATTTAGTGGACAATAATGTGTATGCTTCTCCACATGTGAAATTATATTAACCACCTTGTTTCCTTCAGCACATTCCAGCTGTTAAAAGTAAACACTGTGATACGTGCAAAACTATTAACTCTACGAATGTTACATTTGACTTGAATGTTTGAAACATTAGTATAAAACATCAAACTCATAGGAACATAGGTTTTAATTTGAAAACTGTGCATTTTTTAATTAATTTTGTTGATATTTTTCACACAGAATATAGGTACCCCTATAAACCCCTACATCTGTACAGTTGGTGTAGGAGTGGTGAAAGTGGTGCTGGGAATAGTCACCATAATTCTGCTGAGGAAGTTTGGTCGCCGACCACTATTCATGCTGAGCTGTGCCACGATGGCCTTATCCATCTTCACTTGTGGATACTACACCAAGCAGATAGCTGAAGGTTGGTGCAACTTGTGGCTAATGTGTATTCTTGAGTGTTAACTGTACCAATATGTACAGTTATAATAGATTTATAATAGATTGCATAAATTTCTGGACATATGAGACTTTGAGGTTGCAGGAAAGCAAATTGCCCATGCTTAAGTTCAAGTTCAAAAAAATCTGTATTTATTTAAGAATTTACATAATATATTATTACATTTCATATGCCAACATGGCACATGCGAAATGAAAAAAAATTACACACCTATTTTTATATCAGAGTCCTTCAGCTGGCTGCAGTTTTACTTTGTCTTTAATATATATGACTTATGTACAAGACAAACACACACTTTCACCTATACATTCATATGACTACAGGACAGTAATATATCCGTACCTCTATAAAGTACAGTAACAAACAGAATAACATAGAAATAAATTACTAACAATAAATAAATAACTAAGTGATGTATATAATCCAACATGACAATAAATAACTATAATGACATTTATGTGACAATAAATAAATACATTTATGATATAAATTTTGTAATAGTCAATCAAATAAATAATTAAATAAATATCCAAGAAACATAAATATCCAACAAAATAAATGCCAACAAAATCCAAAAATTCAATAAATAAGTGTTACAAATATCATATCCACTATCATCTATCAATGTATCAACAGCAATTCAAGCAATAAATATATGTTTGAAACATATACTAGTACTATACTTATACTAGTACTGTACTTATTCTAGTACTATACACTAGTACTATACTTATACTAGTACTGTACTTATTCTAGTACTATACACTAGTACTATACTTATTACTAGTTCTATACTTATTACTAGTACTATACTTATACTAGTACTTTACTTACTATTTCATACTTAGTGGTTTTGTATCAATGAAAAAATAAAAGGCTGTGCGTAATAAAGGAATAAATTTTCATATTACATTTCTTGAACCATATTGCACTAGGCTAGATTTATTAGCTTTCGAATGATAAAACAAACTAAATGTTGTTTATTATTGTTTCAGGACATGTGGAAAAATATTGGAATCCAATGATGTGTATTTTGGTTTTCACAAGTGCTGGTGTTGTCGGGTTCATGAGTATTCCATACTCTATGTCAGCTGAACTGTTCCCTGTAGAACTGCGAGGATTGGCCCAAAGCCTCCTTGCTATTATTGCAAACTTGGTCTTATTTGTTGCCCTTAAGATTTATCCTTTCCTCAGTGAATTTCTTGGAGAATATGGAGTTCAGTGGTTCTTTGCTGCAGTTTCCTTTGGTTCTATAATTTTCATCTACATTTTCCTCCCAGAAACTCATAGAAAAGAGCTGCCAGAAATGCAAGAATATTTTACAAACAATACGGCTTTCCCAATGGAGTATGATACACTGAGAAAATTTTATGGGATAGAAGAAGCTGTGACAGCTTTGTGATAGAGAATGGCATACTGGAAGGATTTCTTCATAGTATTACAAAAGGCTGCTATCAGATTGCACTATCACTAAGTGATTCAGTATTACAGTGGTAATTTTTACAGTCTACGAGTACCAAGGTATGTTGTTTATTTGATATAAACATTTAAAACTCTAATTTAATTTATAATGCACAAAAAGTGTGGTGCTATGTATTTCACCATTATTTTAGTTTATGAATGAATTTTAAATCATTTCTTGGTATTGTAGACATTAAGTAAAGGAGTAAAATAGTGATACGCAATTGTCGTACACTCCTATTAATTGTCTTGATTGTTGGAAACTCTCGAGACTTCAGTGGAATATTTCACAACTTAAATGTCTTGTTTCTATTCAGATTGGAGTAGGGCTTCTTTATGTTTAACTTGTTAAGAACTTTTTTTTACACATTGAGTGCGGCGAGCAGGAAATCCTGTGCTCAGAACAGTCATATCGGTGTGGTATGCAGGATTTCTCGCACTTTAACCCACCTACCACTATTGTATCAGTTGCCAGCTAGCATTGCTTGGCAAAAATTGTGCGGTTTGTAGGATTGAAAGCCATCCAACAGAAAATTCCTGGCAAGATGTGACAGTTCCAGGACTTAAAGTGTTCATAGGTATTGTGCTTCATAAGGGAACAATTAGAATCTGTCAGAACCAGAACTACTGGAAAAGATCACGAATATTTGATCTCAAATGCTTCAAAGAACAATGTGGAATGTGATGGTGATAAAGCAGAGGGTAGGCTAAACAAAGTGGAAATGCCAGTTGAGTATTTCAACCAGAAAATTGATGATGTTTATTACCCATGTAAGGAACTTTTTCTTGACAAGGGATTGATGCTGTGAATACTATATTTTGGTGTTTCGGCAGTACATAAAGGGAAAACGCCATAAACATGGAATTAAATTGTACTCTCTCAATGTGAGTCTCAGGGACTAGTTTCTTGATTTGTTGTATACTCTGACAGTCAAGAGGATTTAGGGGGCAAATATCACACTACCAATGTAGTAATATATCTGATGAGAGGAGGACTGAAGACACCTTATACATGGACAACTTATTCTCTTGCTTCTAAACTGCTGTTCAACAAAACCTACCAAACTGGCACCTCAGACTGAATAGGAGACATTCCAGATGTAAAACTGGCAAAACTGAAAAAAATGGAAACAATTGCACGATATGCTGAAGGTGTCATGGTGGCCAAATGGAGGGCTAAAACATTGTGTCATACATCTTTACGAAACTTGACGACAACATGGTCTTCACAACGAATTGTGTGTAGAGAAAAACCCTTGGCTATTGCGCAAATTAGCATGAAAGGGGTTGCTGTCCTACCACCCTAGTGATCACAAATCAATATTTTGGTCTAAGAAGATTTTTATTCATCTTCTTCAGATGGTCAAGGTAAGTTCTCTTAAGCTACATAATGTTGTAATTGATGCCAACACCATGCAACTGTTTGACTTTCACCTACAGATCATCGAAGCACTGTCACCCCCCAAACAGGGACCTCCTCTAATGCGGCCTTAATGTAACACTGCATGTGCTTTCAAAGTTATTCAGAAGTCAATGTGTTAACTTAAACACATCTCACTAAGCAATATTTAAGAGGCTTTCAGTGTTGTATATTGTATTCACAATGTAGGAACCTCTCTAACCATTTAGTTTTAGTCTGTGTTTACCAATGTTCTTAATAATATGTGCAATCTTCCGGTTTGAATTTGGTCCTTTATGGTCATTTCGCTAACAGCATTTTGTTATTTAAATCCTTTACTAACAAGGGATTCATGTAAACAGTGCAGAATCAAACCCATTGTATCCACATTCAAACTTGCTGTTTTTATAGGAAAACAGTTTAATTACACTGGCACTAAGCTGGATTATGCCATGCAACAATTAAAGTACAGTTGACACTAATTTATTTGAAATTATAGTCAAATTTAATTCAAGAACTGGCAACTTAATTACCTCTATTGGAAGACCAGTTTTCCTGGGTTTTCAAGGATATTTGATAAAAATATAATAAATAAATACTCAAAATTATTTGATTATGTATTGTCAGGTATTTTTTCATAAAAAGTCTATATTTTTACTATGCATATTTTTATAAGTAAGCATTTTTTAATATTTGAATATTTAAAATATTTTTTTTTTTTCAAGGAGAGACCGTACCTACAGAAGTGGTATATATTTGCTAAATAAAAATGTCAAAATATACAAATTATTTGCAGATTTCACTAGTTTCCAAAAATATGTCGTTGGATGGACTTATTTCATAAATTGTTGCGTATATTTTGGAAAAACTTACAACAGAGCATTTTTATCAAATTTATTTTACATTACCCTGGTAAAATTTTATATTACAACAATCATATTCTTTTCTATGCAATAAACAGTATTATTTCACATTAAGAGAAGCATTGACATATAATTTATCAATAACAAGTACAAGAACAAAATTATGTAGCAAAACACCATATTTATAGACCTGAAAATCTTCAATTTTCTTACACACCAAACTTTATATCTCCAAAAGTTAAAATTTTCTTCTCATGTTGTAAAAATAAAAATGTATTTATCTACATGTATTATCGGACAACACACTCAGTATTGTCAACACCTATTCCTAATCGTTATAAAAATCTATTTACAAAAATGTACAATGATAAACCTGAGTTTCGGCAGTTAAGGTAGGGACACTGAGATCTTACACTAGGTCTAATCAGATTCATTATTGCTGGAAGGTTTACTCTTTCTTCCTTAATGAGTTGGTCTCCATCTGTGTTCTAGCTTACTAAAACATTCCATGTGTACGCCAACAGTACATCGTGGATATTGTTAGGCAGTTCTTTGCCTATGTAGATCCAGAAGCTCCAGCAGTCACTACAGCGATGGTCACCAGTATCTGGGTTAAAGAAAAGGTTATAATAAAACAACACAACTTGGCTCTTTAATTGATTAAACATCATACTTTAGTTAAATGTGAAAGTATATAAATATTTAACTTTGTAATGACATAAAACAATGTATTTTAGTAAATAATTAAACAAATCCAAAAGAAATTATTCCAGAACAATTATTTAATTGAGAAATCATTATAACACTATTGAAACAAGCTTTTTATTAGTCCTAATAAGACACACCAAATTTTAAACATGAGAGAGCACTCTACGTTTTTAAATAACAATTATTTACATTTTTTCAATCATTTTCAATGTACTAATTATACATTTAAATATAAAGAGGTGTTTAAAAAATCCTACAAGTAAAATATGTACATGCGCAAGGGTTTATTTGTTACTAGAATGAATCAAATTAAATTTGGTCATAATAAAGCAAAATTAGTCATTTTGAGTAATGTACAATTAGTAATACTACTGAAAAATAACTAGGCATCAAATAACTTTCACCTTTTGTCTTAGTCATTGCCAGCGTCTTTATATTTTATATATTCAATAGTACATCCATTTTCTAAATAAAAAAGAATACTAACAATCACAAATTTTATATATGTACAGTATTAACTCATATGCATATAAAGACTTTTTCAATAAAATGATGCGTGAAAAATTATGTTGCACACGGAAGTTATTCAATGCCTAGGACTACGGAAGGGCACAAACAGAGGCTACTTCCAGCTCACAACATTATCTTGACTCAGACTAATGTAAAGGTACAGTTGGCAGTGGGGGTGACTGATTCTAGTTCTTAGAAAGAGGCTCACAGAATATGCCAGGCTGCCAACACACAGAAAGTAACTTTTTTAAAGAAAAACAAAACAACCTGGAGGTAACCTCTGTGATGGGCCCTCTCTAGATTTAAGGTAGGAGTTAATTTTTTGTTTTAAGCTGCATACACAGTAGAGTAGAGTGAATAGACAAATATTACTATTCACTTCACTATATTTTAATCAATTCTTTTGTGAAAATGACAATCTGATTGGTTTTTCAGTATCAAACTTTTTAGCTTTTAACTTGTTTTTATACAAAAAGGTGCTTCTTTGTTTAGTTTAAATATGACACGAGAATGTTATGGAAATAATAAAGTACTAATACTGAATTTGATAGATGGATTAGATAGGACTGATAATAATACTGATGATTTATGGAATATATAATGTGATTTCCTAATAATTGCCATTCTCATCCGACTTATGTACTGATAGTGTATACTCCGGGTAAAGGATGATTACTTAACAGCCCTATGACAAGGGGAGACTGAGGGACAAACAGTTTAATGTGGGTCCTGAACAAACTACTTATAAGTCTGATATTATTATAAATATGAACACATAACTTAATTAATGTTCTGTATTCAACCAGAACATACTCAATTCTCAAAAAGTGCCTGTTCATCTAAAACAGGATAACATGATAGTATTGTAGTGAAGCATGGAACAAATTATTACAACTTTATGTTAAATAGAAATCTACTTTGTTTAATCACCTTGTTCAGTTAATTTTTGTTTTTTATAGTTTTCCTTAAGTTTGTTGTAACTCCTAACATTGTTTATAAAATAAGATACATGCAGTTGCAACACTCATTATTGTTCTTACAATCAACTGTCAGTAACTAATAGTTTTTAAACATTTTGTAAAAATAATATTTTTATTCCAGCCTGAAAGGATAAAGCAAAATATTTCAAATTTATTGTATTATTAACCAAGGATCTGGCACACCTTATATTGGTTTTTTGTTGTGTTATAAATAGCTGTGCTCAGTATCGTGTCTAACATAGTTTTTTCATGTGTAGTTTATATATTTAAAATATAATAAAATAGCATCGCTACTAGCGAATAGAGGAATGTTTAGTTTACAATTATTTGTTTTACGTTTATACTCAGCAGAATATTTGTTTATTGAGTTTTAAAATACCTTGTGAAGTTACTAAAATATAAATTAGTATTCAATTCAATTTAGAAATAGGAAAGGTCATGATGATTGGTATTAATATAAATTGGTATAAGTATAGTAAAAATGTAAAAATATATTTTCAAATTAATGAATTTTTTTAAACTAATATGTCAGGTTCATTTAGAATTTATTATGGACCAATTGTGTGATATGATAATCTTATGGGGGGTGAAGATTTACATTTATGACAAGCTGTGATTTTGTAAATCTGTGCATGTTCTCTTCATTTTCCACAGCAGTAGGCCTACATATGTAAAAACCTTCATTTTTTAGTTCTTAATGAGAGTGAAATAATCTAGGTGTGGATATTAGTGGGATTATAATGGGTGACATAAATGGGCATTAAAATTCTCAAGTTCCTTAATTACTTCTCTATCTCATGGTCTTAATCCAGCTACAACTAGCACTGTTCTCTTTTGTGTTATTAATACTCTTTGTGGACGTTTACTCTCCAAATAGTTGATCCATTTCTAAAATAGGACTCGTGTAGAGTGATAGGCTACATACTAAACAAATTAGTAATACATATATTTCTAAAACAGCTTATCACTCTGTAACTTCCATTTATGGATTAGTTATTTGGAGTGGAACATGTCCACAGAGAGCATTAATGCTGGTTAAGTCCACTAGGCAGAAAAGTCTTCAGGGAACTGAAAATTCTAGCAGTAATAAATTTCCTTAGAACAATTGTGCATTCTGTAACAACTGAACTAACTAAGGAGACTATCACTACTGCAACACAAAAAATACTCATCTTCACTCTTGAAACACATTATTTCAGTTTAGTTGAAAAGAAATCCTCTGTACAAAGTAGCAGTCTATTTTAACGCCCTTCAAAATTATATGAAGAAAACTTCTACAGCAAACTTCAAGAATTATATAAAATATTGCCTTCTCCAACACTAGATCTATAGTATTCAGGAGTTCATGGAATGGAGACCACACGCACAACAAATTAATAAGACTTCCATGTGTTTTGTACAATCACTATTTATTATTCATTATAGACTTGTTGCTTATGAATAAAGTATATTGTCTAAATTTCTCGTTATCATATCATATAAAAAGTGTTCTGAAACCTTTCTGAATACAATTATATATAATATATATGTGAATACAAAGAAAATTAAGATCTACAATGTTTCCAAAACATACTTCAACTAATAGACCTGTCCAGTTTCAGGATTAAATTAAAGACCAGTAGTGGTACAAAATTGTTTTGTTATTACTTCCATTAGGCCTCGGTGCTCCAAAAAAACTGTTGGAATAAAGAATTACATAGCAACTGTCTGTGCTCGTCTTAGTGACATTTTATCTCATTAAAGAAATTTTACGCTAACTAATTATACAGAAGACAAATTATATGTCACCAATAAACTGTGGTGTTATCTTAAGAATTGATTTATTGAGAGTGTACTATGTAATAATATGTCTACATTGTTCACCTTACTTAATTTATACCTCAATGTATTATACTTAATATTGTAACTACTTGATTATTTATCAACTACTTAATTAATTATTCTTACTTAGGTTATTTCCTTTATATTATTGTTTAGGTTTTGGTTAAAGATTTCCTAGTTTATTTTAATTTAAATGTTATGTTTTTGAGTGTTTTTACAAGATTGTTATCTTTTTAATTTTATGAATTCAGTATTACTTTAACGGGCTTACAAGTCTTGACTGCAACTAAACTAAAGATTTTATTATTATTACACTTCACATGTTCATATACGCACACTCATGAAAAACTTATTTATCTCATGCTACAATTGTTATGTATATATTTATATACAATAGAGTAATTGTTATCTGTTTCTATTATTATTTTTATATGTATATACCGGCATTGCTGTTGAAATAAAAATGACGCTTTTAAATTAATCATGACTTTTTTTAAATATCCGGCATCTTCTAACCTTTTGCATTCAGAAATTAAGTTCATTAAACTGCTTTAACTCTTACAAAAAAAAAAAATATCTCCTCCCAGGACCTAGGATGCTCTGATCGAGGATTCCCCTGTGTTCAACAAATTTGACTAATCAGGTCAAGTCCTGGCAATCATAGTTAGTGTAAACACTTTCTAAGTGCTGAGTCACTGACATCAAATGTAACAGCATTGTGTTGTGAAAGAAAATAATTTGGAAGAAATCATTTTATTCCTAAATTTTATAACTTAGTGTAAATACTCTAGATCATACTACCCAAAATGAAATTTACATTCATAGTAACTAGTATTGTATGGATCAAAACACTAGTGGAAAATGATAATACAAGGATTTAAGCATATCCTTCTACAAATAACATATGTGGTATATGACCTCATTAAATGAGTTAAGGTTGATATCATCAGAATTGAATATGTGTCCTGTGACACCTCCTAGCACTTAAAGCCCTCATTTACTTTCAACCCCAAAGCAATAAATTTCCTCTTAACACATTAACTGCTGACTAATTTTACCTATGAGTTGGGCTGTGCTGAAAAGAAAAATTTTACTTTTCGATGTGTAGACACTCAAAAATATTTGTCTTGGGTACAAAAATAAACTTTATTACGAATTTTACCTTATTAGAAAAAAATTAATAATGGACTCGTAAACGCGTCGGCAGCATATATAGCATCACATATTGACGCTATGTGATGAAGACGCGTTAACGAGTCCAGGAGCTTTAAGTGACAAATAGCACTTGATTTAATAATAATAATAGAATGGAATTTCTTTTACTTACATCTCTGGATCGAAACACAATAATAAATTCATCACTACAAATATTTACACTATATACAGAACGTTTCTTCTAGGCGTGATAACTAGCAAAACAGTCTTGAAGACACAAAGCTGGTGTTTCTGGACAAGCTTTGCACTGGTATGTTGTATCCTTTCTTCGTCCGTTACGAGTACACACTTTACACTTTTTTCTTGCTCTGATTCCTTTGTCATTCAAAGGCAGCTTTGTAGGTAGGTGCTTCACTTCCCCCTCGTTGTCTTCCTCTTCTTCATGTTGATGTTCCCTGTCAGGCCCTAGAAGGTTTTTCACGATATCCAATCTTGTCCAGCACTGTCATTTTCTTGCCAATAACAAACTTGTTATACAAAATAAAAGCATTGAGGATACCCATTTGTAAAAATGTGGATCAGCAGCTTTTTGTGCCATCGCATGGTCTTCCGCTCACATGGATAGTAGCTCATGAGCTGATCCTTCCTATCCACTCCACTCATATAATTATTATATTCTATTATAGGTAAGGGCTTAATTTTTTCCTTACCCCATCGGTTCACGGACAGATTCATGTCATTTTCATACTGGTTACTAATATAAACCACCTCTCTTACATCCTTCCACTTCCCTACCATTATACCATCATGGTATTTTGCCACCGTTTCGCCTTTCTTAAGTTTTTTAGTTATCACATCTTTTGATACACCTACTCTGTCTGATCGTAGGGTTCCTGTAATGTAGGTTCTTTTCTCTATAAGAGATTTTGTCAGAGAAATACTGTTGTAGAAGTTGTCAGCAAAAATTGAATACCCTTTTCCAAGCCATGGTTCCATCAAGTGTAACACTACTTTCTCGGCATGTCCTTCTCCAGACAAAATGTCCATAGCACCTGAGTACACGGCAAACTTCATTACTAGTCCATTTGGTTCAGCAAGAATGTATAGCTTTGCTCCATATTTATGTCTTTTATTCTTAATGTATTGTTTAAACTTAAGTCTGCCTCTAAATAGAACCATAGACTCATCTAACGACAACTCTTTACTGGGTGAGTATATATACAACATTTTGTTGTTGAAATAGTCAACAGCAGGTTTTATTTTATGTAATCGATCATTATTTTCATCACAGTAAACATCTTAAAATTAACAAAAATCGGTCTCGTGACATGTACTCACCAAAAAATGTTTTGAATAACTTGTCTGTACTCCAATAATGTTGTAGTTGTGGCAAACGGACAATTCCAGTATGAAACAAAAGACCAAGGAATATGTTAAATTCCTGCAAAGTCAGATCTTTCCATTGACATATTCGTGACTTTTCTTTAGTTTGTTCAGATAAGAACACCTTTTCTGCGTAACTATTGGTTTCTTTGACAATACTTTGAAGAAACACATCATCAATAATAAGTCTAAACCAATCTATTGGTTTATTACCTGGTGGAGGAATTCTTAAACCCGTTGGTTCATTAAATAAAAATGTTTTTAATTGGGGCAATTCACTCCATTGCAAAACAGGACGAGAAGCTTTTTTCCCTCGACGAGAAGTTGGTTTAGCTGAGGGTAGACTGTTTATATGGCTAGGACCAGGTATAGCAAGATCGTTATCACTGGCAGCAGGTGATGCATTATTGGGCTCGGCTGAAGTAATGTCAAGGACAGAACTGTTCTCGAGCGTGGTGTTATCAAACTCATCTTCATCACTTGATTCATTTCCACTCGGCCTAAAACTATCGCCACTACTATACTCATCAGATTGAGAGTCGTAAAGAGCATATCTGTCGATTTCACTGATAGTTAAATTATCAGGATTACGAAAATATGTTGGATCTTTGTCACTCATGTTAAAACACTTCAGGGATGCTACAGGTCAGGGAAGTCAGGGAAAAGTCAGGGGAAAAAAAACAGGACTGGAAATCAGGGAAAAGTCAGGGAATCCGGTCTCAAGTCAGGGAATTTCGACGTTGGTCAGGGAAAAATATAAAATCCCTTTACACAAATAAACTTACTGCCGCCGCCGCGCCGAGTCCAAGCCTGCAGACGACGCGGCGCATATTTTACTTCTGTGTTGTAAAAGATCATTTAAGTCAATCTTTTTGTATGTATTAAACTGTGTTCACTTTATTTTTTGCTTTTTTATATTTGCCACCCTGTTAGCCTCAACACTGCTTTTTTCCACCCGTTTAATTGCCAAAAACCCTGGGGATTGCGTCGAAAAAAGTCAGGGAAAAATGAAAAATTTGGTCTGGAAATCAGGGGAAAAGTCAGGGAATTTCATTATTGGACTCCTGTAGCAACCCTGCACTTCAAAATCACATAAATCAAAAACGAAACTAACTTTCGAGTAAGGTAACCTATAATCTTCACTGTCGTAACGTCTGATTTACAATAAACCAATCAGCTAAGCTACCAATTAGGAGGAAGCAGGTGCGCGCGCAAGAACACGTTTACGCGTCTCCCGCACATGACTCGGTTACCTGCAGAGTTTACGCGTCGTCAGCACTGAATGTGTTAAAATATGTTTTCTTTAATTCCTTTAATTTTTTAATTACATGATAAAACTGTAAAATAATGGGTGACGAGGAAATGCCAAAATATTACCACTTAGAACTAGAATTTAAACTGAGGACATCCTTTTAGGCTCGGAGGCTGAAGGAATGTAATGAATCTGAAGATGAAATATGTGTCGCTAGAGAGGATCGAGAACTATAAGTACAAGGTATTGAGTTAGCTGAGTAAAATACAGATAGTTTTGGAAGATGGTATCCCTATTTTGAATTTGAAAATTAGTTTACCTTTCTATTAGATAATGAAATCCTGAAGCAAAATAATGAAGTCACTATACAATATGATGAAAACAAGAATAAAATAATAAACCATTGGTCAGTAATGAACAACAATTCCGGAGAACATCAGTGCTGTATTCAAATCCGCAAAACAAGAGGACCAATCTGGGAATGGGGGCACAATTTTGTAGTAAAAGCAGTCTCCATGTTTGTCTAGACTGCCTGGAGGTGTTCTATACCAAATGATTAAGTGAGAGATATACTGCATAACAGTATTATGAAATTTGAACTTTACAAGTGTTTTTATTTTATTTATTTTTTTTTTTTTTTTGTAAAATTGTAATTTATAACACTGTTCCATATCTTTACTTTGTTCATCATTATGTCATGATAAAAATATAAAAACACATTTTTAATTATTTTTAAATAACAACATTTTTGTAATGCTGGCTTAAAAAGGTTTAGCTACTACCTGGAATGATAAGGCTATTTATCACCATCATGTCACCACTTCAGTTCTTATCAATTTTTTTCATGGTTCAAGATGACAGGAAATTTGTTTTACAATTTAAAATAAATGACCTATTTTTATAAAATGATGAAGTCACTAGAGATAACTGATTGCAATCATCTTGTAAACTGGGATGTTATCTAAGTCTGGTGGGTAATCTTGTAAAGGGCTTGTGTGATTAGATTGTGAAATATAAAGTTGGAGGGAGGGGAAGAAATCAAACTGTTCACTTATCAGAGACACATTTAAGGTTTTGTTGTGAATACACCAGACTGTACTTTGTGATAAACTACATTCAGCACAAACACAATGGATTACCATGCTTTAATAGAGGTAATATAAATCTTGTTATTGTTTGATTCAGTTTATTGTTCTAATATTTCTTTCTGTAGTATGTAGCTTTGGATTGTATAAATGCAAAAATGCAATCCATACAGCTCGAAATCACCTTTTACAATGAAGTAATCATGTAAACTAATGTCAAGTGTATATGGTACATTTTTTAGAGATTGTGAAAGCTATATTTGTGTTATTTCTTGTAAATAATTAATAGATGCTGTGTTATATTATTTACTGTTATTTCATTTCATAAAATATGTCAATTTTATAAAGAGTGGTTTAAACTTTATTTCTATCGTTTTACTGAGACTTCTATCTTCAATAAAAAAGACCTTTATTGAGAAATCAGGGTTAAATTAGCTGTAAATAGATGGACTCAGCAAAATTCCAACAAAAATACAATAGAAAATACAAGATAATCATTCATTTCTCTCTTATATCTGTTGTATTTCACCATGTCCACATTCCAGAGATGGTTGTAAGAGAAGTCTTCTTATTTACTCTGAGCTGCAAAATGGATATTTCCTCTTACAACCAATATTTGGTCACAATTCTTTATACCCTAGGTATACACATAAATAATACAAACTTGTACTTGATAAATTCAGATGATTACATATTGTGAAATGATTATTTTAACATTATTATTATCGCCAGGAGTGGTTATGATGTACAAATTAAGGTTTAAAAATAATTGTTTGTCACACTTCTTCAGCTATCCAGTTTAGATATTCGAATTTCAGACCTCTACATCTTATCATAAAATCCATATCAAGTTACAGAAACTCAATTTTAATTTAAGGAAAATGATTATTTTAATTTGTTTTAAACTGTGATGAAATATTTGGAAAAAATACATTTTGATACCATTTAAATGTATTTTTTGTAACAACATGGATCTTGTGATGAGATAGATGTAGAGCTATGAAATTCGACTATTCAAACTGGATAGCTGTAGAAGTCTGATAAACAAGTATTTTACTCCTTTGTGTATGTAAAATTATTATATAGAACTAAAGAAAACAGAAATATTTATTAACAATTATCAAGAACAAAATAATTACCAAAATATAAATTATTTAATGCTAACAAATGAGCTGTGCATTTCCAAAACATCTTATTTTTGCAGGAGAATGTTTTCTTAGACAATTGACAAATTCTTTATTCATATACATAACAGAATTGATGTTAGGGAAGAAATGTTATTAAACCACAATATACTTTAATCAACAGAGAAGAAACACAACGAAGAAACCATTAGTTATTCTAAGATTCATGATTTCTCCAGTTTGTAAATTCTTCAAGTGAATAAAATGTCTTTTGTAGAAGCCATTATTGGAGTTTCTGCTTGAAATATTTTTGTCCACTGGTTTCTTTCAGGTGGTCTGGAAAAATATTGAAGAGTTTGAGTCCAGCATAGCTTGGCTTTTTCTCATACAATGGCAAGGGATATGTTGGTAGAGAATAATTCATTGGCAGTGGCAAGGGTGTTGCAGGAGTGTATGTCTCCCAATCTTGCAGTGTTCTGAGAGGTAACATAACAGATCACCACAGGCACAAACAAGGATACCACAGTCAATATTTGTAGATCTTGAAAAGCTATATGGCAAGTAGCCATTGGATCCAAACCTGCCAATTTTCTCACCTCTTTTTTTGAAGTACTAGCACACGTTGGAGGTTTTCAGTGGAAGAGTTTCCCCAAAACACTAGTCTATACCTTAGTTGTGTTTCAAGAGTGAAAGATAAGTAGTTTTTTCTGTGTGCCAATTTTGTTACTCTCTTTAGAACATGTATATACTACTGCTGAGTTTTTTACAGAGGTCGTCAATTTGTGGAGTTCAAGTAAGTTTTTGGTTAATTATAATTCCCAAATTAACCACATTTAACTTAGTTTTTCAATACTTTGTCTGGCAAGCCCTGGATTTTGCTCTTCCTAAATACAGTTGTGGGGTTTTATGTTAATTTATCACAATATTCTTTTGAAACAGTATTGTTTAGTCATGTTTAGAGCAATAATTGAGGATATTCAAGCTCTGGCATTTGTTTTTTCGGCCACCAACAGAGCTGTGTCTTCAGCATTTTTCATAAACTGGCTATATTCTTGTAGGTATTTCGGGAGGCCATTTGTTGACATAATAAAGAGTTCCAGTGTAAGAATTGCGACTTGGGGGACACCTCTGAATATTGGAAGTGGGACTAATCTGGTTTCCTCCAACAAAATTTTACAGGGGGTATATGTGGTGCAGTGGTAGCGCACTCATTTGCTAAGTGATAGATTTAAAGTCCCGGTGCAGCAGAACTTTTTGTGATTCAATATTTATTGAAATCATATAAATAAATATTTATTGAAATAATATAAATAAAATATATATCTACAAATCTGTATTTTTGGGCTAAAGCTCCTCTTGGGTAACCTGAATAATTGAGATTCAGGTTACAGTGTGTTATTAGGTTATAATTCAGTAGCTGTGTATAAAAAAATACATTGTTTTTTCAAACACTTTGACTTAACTCAGCTGGTTGATTTAAAAGGATTTGTCAGTTAAAATAAACGTACTCGATTAAATGGTTATCAGGAGCCTTGTCAATTAGAAAAGGCTAATGTTACTGCCTACAGATGGAAGTATCTGATAAAGCAGAATGTTGACTGATTGGGAAATCAATTTCCGTGCCAACTGTATATGGAGCACAGGAGTAACTGACCATATTGCTGATAATACTGACTAGTGGTGATTCAGTGTGTCAGTTACCCAGTCACAGTTGCCAAGCAGCTGTGTGACGACACGTTGTAGTCTTCTGATAATTGTGAGTGGGCAGTAACATCAATGGCACTCGACGTCACAAAAGTTAATCTATAATTCAAAGTTTTGTACTATTGTGTAACTTCTTAATATTGTATTGAAGGAACTATGCGTTCTTAAGAGTACATTCAAATTCTTAATTAATTGTCACAGTTTACAAAACATACTTTCTTTTAAGCTAGCACAGCTGGAAGAACAAGTGACATTGTCAAGATATAAAATAGAACTTAATATTACTATCAGTTATGAAACATCGTCAAAGTCAAAAGTTTAATTAATTAAGTATAATGTTATACAATTAAATATCTACAATGTTATTACAATTATAAAAGTAAAATAAAATGTTTAAATTTATGTATTTATATTTCATAATGCTATTAAATAATTATTGTATCACATAGATACTCTTCAATAGAGTAATATTTTGTTTCTTTAACATATCTTAAACAATTATTTTAAATTCATTTCTTTTTGTATTGATTTAAATCTAGTAGGCAACTTATTGTATAATTTTCTTCCAAAATATCATGGTGAACGGTCAAACAAACAAAGTCTATGAATTGGAAAGTGCAACAGATCTCTATTTCTTGTATTGTAATTATGGTTATTGTGATTTGTAAAAAAGAGCTCAAAATTCTGCCTTAAAAACAATAAGTATCTCAGCACATAACCGTTAACATTTATTAACTATACTGCATTTTAGCAAGTTTTAGTATGATACGATTTTAAAGATATCTTGATAGCTGCTACTTGACAGTTAGGAACAAGACAATAATATACATATATGTAATATGTGTAATAATAAAAACTGACTAGCAAAGTAGTTAATTACATGCAGGGTTGTAATGAAGTTACGTTTCAACATGAATGAGTTTTTATCTAAAATTTTAAATATAATTTTTCCTATGCAAATTAGAAAATTTTAAATCTACATGAACAACCTTTGCTCACATTATATCCTAGGCTTGTGTTTGTTTTTTATTAAAAAGAACCCAACTTTATCCTACCCCTGAAACTGTGCAGTTCCAGAGTTTTTACATGCTACGAATGATGGAATATGGAAAATACACTAAATTAATTAATCATTTAAATAGCTTGTAAACGCAACAAACATTTTGCCTGGTACTAAAACACTAATTTATCACAGATTCTTGCCTGCTTATCTTCAGCATCCCTCCACTTTGGCTCTGGAATTGTGGTCGGATTTGGTGCCATTCTGGTTCCTCAGCTGGAACATTCCGAATCCGAAATCAAAGTCTCTACAGAAGATATCTCATGGATAGGTATTAGTATATACCACACAGAAAATATGTTTATTAGTATTTATATTTATAGCATAAATAGCCACAATGATTCAAATCAGAAATAAAATACTTTTTTTCATAAATGAACTCATTAGCCTAGACTTCCAGAACCAATTTTTACACGCTGTATGGCCTACTTATAGCCTTACAGATCTATACTGATTATACGTAAAACAAACTTACAGTAACTAACGTTCTGCACAATTAGTTCGAAGTTTATCCACAAGATCTCAGGGACATTTACTTTTGAATATTTATAACATTTCAGTTTGGAATTTTTTTTTAATAGCAAAATATTAAACTAGCTGTTTAGGTGATATTTGATTGATTTTTATTTGTTAATTTTTACTATTTTTTTATATAATAAAAGGTTTTATACTCTGAAAAACATTGCTTGAGTAGTTTGTGTAAACTGATTTACATTGTTTATATAAATCATACACACACACATATACATATATCAAACCACGGTTTTGAAGTAGATGTTTTATCAGCCTATTTAGCAGTCAGATAATAACCTTAGGGACAAAACTTATCCAATCCAATGTAATCTCAATAAATTAAGAATAGATATGAGTCAATAACTGAATTTGTGAAGTGAAAGTGATGGTGTCAATAGAAAGTAATTAGGCAGTACTTGTTACGTTTTAAATTTAAGACATTGTATTAAATTCTACTTTTGTCATTTAGGCTGTATAAACTTTGTTTTAAACAAAATTTTAATGTAAAACTTTATTATTAGAAGTGTCTGGTGACTGGCGATTATTGGACAAACATGTATTTTGAAATTTCATCAAGCAACCGTCTTATCAGCCCTCAATATGAACATGAACATAATATTAAGAGCCAAATTATTATAAAACTTAAAACTTTTTAATTAAGTTATAACTCCAACAATGTATAATTTAGAGTCATTTTTACTGTTAGCCATCTTGATTTTAGCCCCAAAAGACACTATAAAACTTTTTTATAACGTTATTTTTAATTGTATGATTAGGGAAGATTTCACATTTTAAAGATATAATTACGACAATTATCCAAACATTTAAGATAAAATCTCAAACTTTTTGGATTATTGTCGTATTATTTGGAGATTTATCGTATAAATACCAAAAAAGTATACGCTTTAAAAGACAAAATAAATAGAGTTTGATGCGTATTCATTATACCTTTAAAATAGGACAGTCCCATAATTCCTCAACCAAAAAAAGGACTAAAAGCATTTGAAGTTTAGCATTGTTCTTATGAGATTAATCTTAAGGTTGTTTCTTTACAGCTAATTGCTCTTAATCATTGTTTTCTTACACAATTACTTACTTTATATTTAAATTATGATGACACATTAATAAACTGTTTTAAAAGTATAAAGATGTTTTAACAGTGTATGGACTACTGTAGGCAAGCCACGAGACGACCCCTGGTTTAGCACACGGTGCAGCTGTATATTGTAGTGGTATCATCTTATTTTGCAGACACTTAAGCCAGTTATTACGTCTGCAACATTAACCCACAAGATTATATAGTCAGTCTTTAGAGAGATGATTAGCACCTTGAATTTGCCTGTGTACAAAGAGACCAGCAGTTTTCTTGTGACTCGCCTATAATGTATATTTTTTTTCAATTTTCATATAAAAAATAATGTTTCATTAAACATTATTCATTTATTTAAACAACAGATTCACCCAACACAACGCCAGCTGTTTAATAATAGAAAAAGCAGAACATATACTTATTATTTGCAAATAAAACTACTCATGCTGGTAACAAATCCTGAAAAATATCTGAACTCATTAGTAAAGAAAATAATTACGATTTATTTACATAATCTTACCATTTAATATGAAGTATTTAATAGCTATTTTTATTTATCCGTTGGATGAATGTTTAAGTAGGTGGGCCACATAAATATTATCTAGTAATAATAGTTAGTAATTGAAATATGTGTTTGATTGTATATATAAATATTTGTATTGTATTGTAAATATTTATTGACTGATTGGTAGTGTGTTAATAAACTTTAATGTAATTAGTTAAATTTCATAATCTGACTTCTCAAATTCAAACAACTTAATATTCACCCAATAATCTTCCAAGTTTTCAATTAGTACTTTTAAGACATCAGTCAAATTGTATTTCAAGACTCAAAACGAATTATTAACTAACATTTGGAAACTAGGCTACCACCAAACTGTATTTTCCCAATTCTTCACAAAGGCATGCTTGGAGTCAGTGTGTTTGCGTGTTTTTATGTTTATGTATCATTTGATTAGTTTTGCACTTTACTACCTAAATAAATAAGTCTCACAGAGTGCTATAATTTTGGCCATTTTAATTGTGTAAGAACCCTTCCAACCCAGGCCACAAGTCAGTAAGGCCAATGGATTAAACTCATTTTCCAATAAAAAATTTACTTTAACCCGAAACACCTTAGTGTACCCTTATGGACACTACTAGTATTCACAGTATTGTACCATTATTTGGTGCTCTTGCTCTAAAATCTAGGCTGTGAAAGGTTAACATATTTGCTTTGAGAACATACGTTAAAGAGAACCCAAAAAACAGAAATATCAAAATTCATAAAAACTTACTACATGTGTTCTAAAGATCACAATATGGTCCCATTTTGAAGTTGAAGTGGTCTTTATGTTGATACCAGATGTTTTTTTACCACCGGCGTGTAACCTGCATAGTATGACGTTTCCAGTCATGCTCCACTGCCGTGTTCGCAGTCACAGTTTTGTTGTTTCTTATTAAAAACCGCCTTTTTCAATGTTTATTTTACACATTTATTACAAATACCCTATTACATATGTTTCCAAAACCCTTAAAAAACCGTGTTTACATTTTACAAGTTACCTGTCAACCCAAAAATTCCCAAAAACTGAAACCTATGTAACCCTATATGAGTACAGAGACTTGAACAACTATGCAGGAACGGTCCCAATTGACTTCAACCAATAGCTAAGCAACAACAAGGCTTGTAGCTTGTAATTGCATTGTTAACTGACGGTGTGTAAATCACAGCAAATGTGTTAAGAGAATGATAATCGTAACGTCTGATGAACTTTACTTTATTTAAGTATGTTAAAAAATTAAGTATCTGCTTTCAATTTACTCTTATAAACATAATTATAAATCCAATAGTTTTAATCAAGTATTTCAATGTTGTCTTTAAGCAACTTCTTACATTAGTATATTAAACCAATCTATATTATTTACATAGTCTTGCAACATTTTCAAGTGGCTAAATATCAGTTGTTATGCAATTTTGCTATTGATGCTAACACAAATTACTGTAAGTTTACCGCCTGTGTTGATGCAGTAAGTATTGTGCCTCTGATGGTGCCATTGGGTTCTATACTTACGGGATACCTGGTGGACAAGATTGGTCGTCTCAACACACTCAGGGCTTCCACCATACCGTACGTGACAGGCTGGATCTGCATAGCATTGGCTCATAACTTCACCGTGCTCTTAGTAGGACGAATGCTCACTGGCTTCTCTTTAGGTAATTATACTATCTATCCTCTTGAGTTCTTAGGTATTAGCTTAAATATTTAAAAACAATCTTGTGCTATTGATAAGGTAATTGAGGTTCTGGATAGGTTGAATAGTAGATGGTTGGAAAGTGGATAGTAAATTCTGCACAGTAGATGGGGATGTGACCTTCGGTAAAGGGTGTAAAATACTCGTCTTCCAATTGGTAGGGAAGCTTTGAGTGACGAAACTCAAATTTACTTTTATCATTTTGATTGATATTTGGTACCAGCCTACAGCATCTGATTTGATGATATTCATAGCAAGCATAACCTCGTCTTTGGACACCCTACTAATCCCTAAATTTGTCATCATTTTCTTTCAAAGAGTTTGATTTGTAAAACCTCAACAGTTCATCATCAACCATTCCATTGTTCTCCATATTAGCAAAATATTTATCACGGTCTTCGATTTCAATGTTAGATGAAATGTTTGATGATTTTGCTTTCTTAATAACATTGCCTCTTTTAAGGCAATTACAAAACTCTTTGGTAGAGGTATTTTCAGAAATATTCTGTGCAAAGAATTTTATTTCCGCCTTCCTTTCCAAACCGTTTAGTCTGTTTCTTATATGTGAATGGTTTTTCCAGTCTGTACGGTCACCACTTGCACTGTAAATCTTCTTTAACTTGTTTTTTTTTATTGGTTAGTTGCTTTATTTGGTCAGCTCTCCACGGAGCTCTTTGCTTTGTCACTCATTTACATACCACTGGGGCCAGTTCATCATATACAGACTTGATATGGCTTGTGATGAATTTCTCCCCCTCATCCACATTGTTAATTGAATAAGCTTAATCCCAGTTAATTTCTGACATACGAGTAATAATAAGGATAGAAGTGATTTATTTAAATTTTACTCCAGGTTGTGCCAGTTATGAATCAAAAATATCTAATGTATTGTAAATACTATTTGAACACTGTAATAAAACCAACCTTAATAAACAAAGCTATGAATGTTTTCCCATAAGGTACTCCAAATTTGTGGTCTTCCTTGTCATTGTTATTTGGAAATTTAACAGTGGTTTATAGAAAAACTAATATGCCATAATAACCCATTATTTCCCAGATTACAGTCTGATAAACAACAAGACTTTTAAAACGCAAATCCTTACAAACAATCCTTATCCTTCTTATTTTGGAATTTTGCATAAACTTAATAAGGATTTTGCCCTTATAACAGAAGTAGGTAGGATAAGATCTCACTTTAGGCTTTAGTAGGCTTTTCAGGCCTACACACACACACAAGCACGCGCACGTGCGCGCGCAAATACAACACTATATATATATATATATATACACTATATTTTATATATATTTTCTTCATCTGAACAAGGCAAATTGTATTAGACCTGAAATGTCTTAGACCAGAAGTATATGACAAGGGCTAGAAGTAAATATATTTTGACCGAAGTAGGTTTCCAAGACTTGTTTATTAGTTTCTTGATTGAGGTATCAAGGCAGACTCAGTTGTGATATGGGAATATAATTAAGTCAAATCAGAAATTCTCTGACATTTGCAAAACATGATATAAGAGCCAGCTTAAATTCTTATACTCTTGGCCATGAACACTTTAAATAATATCTACCTGATGTATGCCTGCTTACGTTTGATAAATTTTATGACTCCACCATATTACATCATAAGTGTTTTCTAAGTATCATCATAAGTGTGTGTGTACTAAGTAGTATAAGGACTTTGATTTTGAAAATTATATGCGAAGCCGTGGATGATAGGCAATTTTGAATAGATTTAATATTTTAGGTTCTATTTCTTATTAAACTGTGATTAATTGAAATGCATTGCTCACAGGTCTGGCGTGTAACCCGTCTGTGGTGTATATATCTGAGGTAGCTCGACCTCAGTACAGAAGCACTCTCATTTGTATGGCAGTTTCATTGGCATCCCTGGGTAAGTCTAATTCTTATCACCACAAATAGCTTTACAATTTAAAAAATTTTTATTTCTTCTGGTGAAGATAACACTATAATTAGGTAGTTGGGTACAATTTACAAAGACTTGTAGTTGGTTTTTTCACTTTGAATAAGGAGCTATAAAACCTGTCATTGCACTTAGTCCTAAAAGGACCTTTGCACTTACTTCCAGTAGGGTAAGTTATTCAGGATGGGTTAGGTTGAGGGGAGGGGCCCCACAGGAATATTCCTGTCCTGTGTAGGATCTCAAGAGGAGGGAATGTGTATCTCATCCATGTCACCTTGGAAGAAGAGGGCCTCTGTTCCAGCCTCTCCAGTCAAATGGCTAGGGGACAACACCAATCCAACAGTCATCCTCCACAGTTGTCCATCAGTAGACTATTGATCCACCCTTCCATCCTAATATCTCAACATTTTCGGTCAGTTATGCGTGGCATCTGGATATCCAAAGGAGTGCCCAGAAATAGTGACACCAGTTTTTACTGTACCCAGTGTAAGTTCAACTGAAAGGTATAGACAAGCCAGAAATGGTGCTTAACCTTTACAAAATCAGTGGTATTGTATGTTATGTTACTCACAAGCAATGAACAAAATTGCCCTTGAAAATGACACTGGTCTCTGCAGGGTTGTGGTGCTTTCATTCCTTTCTGAAAACTTTTCTTTTATGGCTGTAGATTATTTTTCTCCTTTAAAATGATTTTTTAAGTATATTCCAAATATTTTAATCAATTTCTGTTTTGTACAAATGCCATAAAATTTGGCAATTATATGTATAGTTTAGATTTTTATTTCCCAAAAATTATAAATTGTTAAAACTTCCAATTTTATAATTATCTTTCATTAGTTTATTGTTCCTGTTTTATTCTGTTGTCTGCCATAATATTACACAAGGATCATTTCTATGATAACCGTGTGGTGTGGAAGAAGTTCTGGCGTTTTCTACTAGATGTCAGCACTTCCTTGATTCTCTGTTACAAGTGTTAGTATCTTGGTGAGTTCACTATAGTGACACAGTGCAGACAGCTTCCTTGTGCTGTTGCATGTCACCCATATAGGAGTATTTTATGATATTATTTCTAGTTTTTATTGTACCATTGAAATATACTATGCACAAATAAACAATTGGCTTTGTTTTGCCTGATGATGACATGAACACAGATAGTGAAAAAGACTTTGTAGACAATATATAAAAAATAACAAAAATTTGAAAAAGAACGGCAAAGAAAAATCAGCAAAACAACATAGTTCAAGATGCAAAAAGAGAAATACTGTTAAAAGGTTAAAAATAGTTTCCTTAGGGGTCAGTACACTACTGCCAACATGAGTTTCCTAGCAGCAAAGGTTTCCTGAAAGTCAGTGGCCATAACATCTTTCAGGGACTCTGACTTTAGATGGTGGAACATCATTGAAACTTTTAGGCTTCTCCTAAGTTTTGGCGGTAGAAAAAAGTCTGACAGGCTTACGTGAGTACTGTGGTTACAGCAAGGCTGCAAACTCTATCAGGGTAAGGTAGTCCACCAGTCAGTGTATTTTTTAGCTCAGAAGCAAGGCAACTCCCCTTGCCAGGGAGCTCCCCGCTGGTGACTGAAGTGATACTTACCAGTCAGTCTCATTATTCTATGTATTAACCCTAAATAGTTAAATTAAACTGTTTGCTTTATCTCAGTAAATAATGATAAATGGCATAATGTACATACATTTATATTTTTACTATACTTATTTTAATAATTCTCTTACAAAATACTTATACATAGCCAATACTAATAAGAAATAAATTGACTGCCAGAAAATATTGTAACAAAATCCAAATCTGTTACAATATTGTTTCTCTCTAAAACTGTTCTCACTTTTTTCTCTTTTATAAGGTATAAAACAGTGAAATTTAATAGCATAGGCGTAACATTGTAAACATAAATTGGTTAGTGTTGTTTTGCTCCACTTAAGAATAATCTCATTGGAAAGTATTAATAATTTGCTATAAAATAATTATTGGTATAATACTACGAGTACCCGTATTTACCAGTATTTAATTATGAACATTTGACAGTGGATAATTTGAAAGGATAGTAAGATTTCGAACATTTTCCATTGTTATATGTTATAAAAAAAATACAACACTACGTTTCGAGAATTGAAATTTACTCTCTTTTTCAGGTATTCAAGACACCCTAAGATATTAAAAAAGTCAAAATTGCAGTAAACTAACATTGCTTCACTTTTGTTAGTTAGCTCAAGTGTGACGTGCTTCTGTGCAGTGACATTGCTTGTGTTTATTCTGTCCAGTCTGGACTTCATACCGTTTGTCAGGTACCATTTAATAATTATTTTAACTTTGAGTGGCAATCCATTTTTAGTTTTTTAATGTCTTACCGTCTTTTGTATACATAAAGAAGAAAGTAGATTTCAATCCTCGAAATCTACTTTCGTGGATTACTTACTTTTACTTAAGTTATCGTGGTGTTACTTTTTTGTAACATATAACGATGGCAAATGTTCAAAATCCTACAATCCTTATACCAGTACTTATTGTACAACAAATATGTCAACACCTCTACTACAACAGCACAAGACATGTACTGATTTGAGGAAATCCGGAGTTATATCATCTAGTTACATCTACCACAGTCAATGTGTTCAATTACGATTCCCTCTAGATATAATATAATGTTATTAACACTTTCACTGCGGACAAGACATGTACAGACTTGATGACAGCCAGAGTTATAGCAAGTTACACCCGGCAATGTCGATGTGTTGAAGATAAAAGTACCTAGCTAGAAATTAAGAACTGTTTAATGAATTGTGACATACATTTTTAATTGTTTTGTACTTGTATTTTCACATCAATACAATAGTTTTAGTATTATAAAAATTTGTGTACTAGACGGCATATTTTTACCAGTGATCAAATTGGTTTGGCAATTTTTCAGTCCTTAAATTTAAAAATTAAAGTGTTACCTTACCCAAAACCATTGGTTAAATAAAACAAAATATTGTATTTAATTTAATGCAGTTTTACGATATTCACTTTAACTATTCTGCTATTATTCAGTAAGGAAAATAAAATCTGATTTCTGAATCATTGTATATTAATATTTTACAGGTATTATTGTGGTATATACAAAGGGGGCTTATTTAGATTGGAGATTCATCTCCTGGACGTCCATAAGCTACTGTATCCTTCCTCTCCTGTTTATGTTCTTATTATGTCCGGAGAGCCCTGCCTGGCTAATCTCCAAGGGTAGGACTGAGAAAGCACTTAAATCTCTCACATATCTCCACCAAAGAGCTAGAAAGGTAAATATTAACTAGTATTATGTACACACTTCATTAACAAATCCTGTAAAATTTATGATATAAATTTATAACTTACAGTACAAGGAATAAGCTTTATAATTTGACTACCTTAAACAGAGTAAAATAAATTTTAACACACACACTGTAGGTACACCACTATTAACATCACTCCAGCTCTATTCCGAGTGAGACCAAGCAGTATACAATGCCACTGTGCCGTAAGGCGTCTGCCGCAGTAAATATTTTAAAAATAATAGAAAAATTCATTAAACTCATAAAATAGATGATCTACGAGAAAGCAGCATAGTAAGTCTTTAAATTTGATATAATTTTCTACGCTGCCTAAGTTAAAGTAAGTATGATTTATCTTGTTTTGACCTAGATATTTCGCTACGTTAACAATGAACAAACTGAAAAAACAAATTGGTAATGAACAAAAATGAGCAACAATTTATTTGCAATATTGTTGCTGACACCTGCTGTTCCCGCTATGACATTGATATGGTACTACTATAGACAATAGCCAGTGTTTATAGACAGAATGGCGTCAAAATGTTATGGAATTGAGTCAAGAAAAGTACAGGTCAAATTCAGCAAGATGTTCAAGCCTCCAAATCCCAATGAGTTCTCCAGTTTGTGAATTCATCAATGGTGTAAAATGGGTGCTTCATCAACCACTTCTTCAGCTCCCTCTTTAAAGCGATGCTCTCTTTCTATAGTTTGATTTGTTCAGGCAGGATGTGGAATAGCTTAGCTTTAATGTAAGTTGGCTTTTTCGAGTACATTGCCATTTTATGTGCTGGTAAATTATTGAAGTCTGCAGCCCGGTGTGTGTTATATGTATGCATGTCTCTACCCCTTGTCAAGTTGTTGCAATATACATACATTATCACTTGCAGTATATAGAGAGACACTACAGTGATAGTATTGAGCTCAAAGACAAGTATCTCTGGGCTGTAAGCCTGCTAGAACTCGGATACGCTTTTTCTGAAGAACAGGTGGTTTCTATATATTTCCCATGTTTGAACTGCCCCATACTGAAAGGCAACAGCTAAGTTTAGAGTAAAAAAACAGCTTAGTATGCAGTTGTTGCTGTATATTATCACTTATCGCCTTAATTCTTTTGACAACATATAGTCCTGTGGCAAGCTTCTTACAGAGGTTGTCAACAATCTCACGCTAGTTGACAAATTGGGGTCCCACGGCATCCGAGATGTGCCTCTCTTGTGGCTTAGTTCATTTTAAAGTTGTCCAAATTTCAAACCATGTTTCTAATTCAATAAAAATTATTTATGGAGTCCCTCATGGACCCATTCTAAGTCCCATTCTCTTCCTGCTCTATGTCAATGACATAGAATCATCACTACCACAAGGAAGAATCGTGCAGTATGCTGATAATACGATTCTTTGTTTTAATGAAACTACAAACTCAGTTTTAGAACAAAAAATCTTTGTTGCAGTAACCAGTTGTGTCCAGCCTTTTTACAGTCAATCTAAAAACAAATTCTTAAAAATCAAATGCTCTACATTTTTGTTTGTGCTTAACAGACTGTGAATATGGCCCGGTAAGGCTATACTAGAAAAAGTCTATTCCTCGAAATTCCTTGGAATTTACCTTGATCAATGTTGACATGGAATGTTCATATCGATTACGTTTGCTCCAAATTAGCCTCAGGCATTTATGTTTTGAGGTCTCTAGCTAAATACTGCCGTATTCAGGTTATGATGATGGTTTATTATTGCTTGATCTATCCACATCTCACCACAGACTAGTGTTGTGGGGCTCATGTGCAAGTAACCAATTTTTGAGAGTGCTCAAACTTCAAAAATGAGCGATACGCATCATTGCAGAATTAAAATGAGCTCGTGAACGAGTTTATAGCGCATAACTGGGAAACCACACAATTAGAAGACTTACTCCCGAATTGAGTTAGGAAAAAATTGGTGATAAATGGAGCAGAGTGAGTGTGAAAATGCACTTATAAATAAGAGTTCAATGTGGCATGTGGGTCAAAATTAGATACTTTACATTTTCTATACAAATGTACTTTTTATCCCCGCAATAAATATTTGACTGTTGTCTATTGACAGATGCAGTGCAGGGTAGTAAGCATATATAAAGCCCTAAGAGAAACCTAAAAACAAACAGTTTTATAATATTTTTTAAATTTATGCTTCCCTCAATATTCCATACAATATTGAGTACAAATAAAAATATATGTTTTATAAAACCATACCCAAAAATATTGATAAAATATTTTTTTTATTTCAAATATTCCTAATAGACAGGACTTGCAGAGCAGCGATTAGAAGAATTGGTTCAAGAGCACAGAAGAAAACAGAGGCAAGCAAACCAGACTGGTTCAGGATTTGGAGTGTTTCGAGGTTTCATCAAACCGACTGGTTACAAACCAGCTCTTCTTCTGTCAGCAGTATTCACCTTCCAACAGTTTACAGGGATTTATATCACAATATACTACTCAGTTTCTTTCTTAAAGGTGAGCATAAAGAGTATGTTTGAACAGTTCCAGTTCTTTAGAAAATGTATTAGCATGTAGTGTTCTCAACAACAGATAATTTAAATGTCGTCTAAAAATCTATTACAGCCAGAATATTTGTAAACTGAAAGATGATAAGCACAAGGTAACTTAAAGTTAATTAGGGTCAGGTGTAAGGTATGTAACTCAGACAAAAGAGGGTTACTCCTTAGGAAATATTCATAAAACTACGACTGTGGGCATTGTGTTTGATTGAGCATAAAATTAATTGTGATCCTTGCATCTGTTTGGAGACAAAGGAGCCTTAATCATGTAGACAAAATGAATATGAGTATGAATTCTCGTGCTAGTTATTCAGTTGACTTGTAAATTAGTACATGTTTTGCCTCCTGGATTGATACTTGACTAGGAATAAATAAGGTTACATATCTCCCCGTTGTCAATCCAACTTTTTATTTTAATGATAACTAGTTTCAGGAGTGCTGTCCTATTGTCAAATCATTGAAAACTAAACATGTAATCAAAATAAATAACATAACACAAATAAATAAAGAAACACACACTCACACGCATGTGCACAAAAACACTAAACACAAAGAAGAAATATAAAGTATAATTTAATGTTTTCTTTAACTCTCAGTCAAGTCCTGTCCTTTTCTGATCATACACGAAAATTAAATTATACTTATGTTTATTCATTGTGTTGGGTGTTTTTGTTTATTTATTTGTGTTATGCATAGTATTATTTATTTTGGCTAAATGTGCAGTTTTTCGATTTTATAATGTAATTTTAAAATGGAGCAGCACTCCAAAAACTAGTAATCATTGAAATAAAAAGTTGGAATGATGGTCAAAAGGAGTGTCACCATGTATATTCATTGTTAATTAGTTTCTCATTATACTAAAATTAACTTAAAAAGATTTTCATATGTTTAAATTTTCAATATTTGTTCAACTTAAGTTAGTCATATTTTAAACTAGTTACAAACACATGGTATCCAATTTTCATTGCTTATAAATACAATAAAGTGTTCTCATATAGGGAACGATCTGTGAGATTGTAATATAGCATCCATTTTCAGACTGTTGGAACCTCCGTAGATCCTTACATCAGCACAGTTGCTGTGGGACTCGTGCGTCTCGTGATGGGTATCCTAACATCAGTGTTGTTGAATAAATTTGGCAGACGCACTCTCTTCATGGTTAGTGGAGTTGGAATGAGCATCTTCATCTTCATATCAGGCTACTATACAAAAGAAATAACACAAGGTCAGTTTATTTAGTTAGTCATAAACGTACTCTTTTGTAGTCTTTCTGTTACTAAAGTACGACACAATTCTTCATGGTCAGTAGAGTTGGAATGAGCATCTTCATCTTCATATCAGGCTACTACACAAAAGAAATAACACAAGGTCAGTTTATTTAGTTCCATCCACTATTGTTGAATAGGAACATAGGCTTATCCAGGGGGTGTTTTGGGGGTTGTAACCCACACATTGGTACAAATATTCCAGGTATATTTTAACTTGCATTAAACTTAAAGTATACTCTAGTCAAACAATGTATCTTAGTTCAGTTTTGTTTTAATTTGTATTGATATTAAAATTATAACAGCTGAAATGTAGTGTTTACAAGACTCATGCTACATAATGAGTCTCTCTGCGATCCGGGGGGGTTGAAAAATATAATACAGACCTCACTTCCTCACTTGCTTTTTCTGGCAAGAGAGACAGCAAGCAGTGGCCATGATGTATAATAGAACTGGATCCCTGACTGAATGTGTGGAAATGACACAAAACTGTCCGCCAGCTACTGCCTCCATCACCCACCATAAGTAGGCAAGAAGGCGCCAACCGTCTGTTTACACATTTGCTGCCCATCTTCCGTGGGGTTATTAAATTAATGACACACTTGAGCTACTTCATATGGCAACCAACCGTAGGGTTATTAAATGAATGACACATTTGTGCTACTTCATACGGCGACCAACCGTAGGGTTATTAAATGAATAACACACTTGAGCTACTTCATATGGCGACCAACCGTGGGGTTATTAAATGAATAACACACTTGAGCTACTTCATACGGTGACCAACCTTGGGGTTATTAAATTAACGACACACTTGAGCTACTTCTATTGTGTGAACAATGTTAGACGTGGTGTACACCGGGAAACAGGTATTAATAAATCGTGTAGTCATGGTTTTGAGGTAATGTATTTCCTGCTATTTCTTTTAATTTTCCTTTACAAACCTCACTACTAAACTGCCTCTGAAAAATACTTTGATGTTTTGGTATAAGATACATTACAAATAAAATTACACTGTTTAAATGTTTGACAACAGTTTCAGATGATCCCAGTTTTGCTGATGATTAAACTTTACAGGTTGTATATCTTTCCAGAAATTCTAATGCGTTATGATTGATGCTATGATTGATGCTATGATTGATGCTATTCATTATATGTTTTATAGTTAATTGACAATAATCTCGAAAAACAAACATTTTTGTGAATTCTTGTATACAGTGGTTAATGGGCCTCAAAAAGCTCCTGCTGGGCTGGAGTAAATATAACTATTGGCACAAGGGAAACACAAATTAAGATTCAGTGAGTAAACATATTCTGTGCTAACTGCCCAGAAAAAGCTCAATTTTCCTTAGAATTCTCCATCAAAAGATACTAGAAAACATGTTGTAATTTTTTCTTAAATTTTGGGTTAAGTATTTTATTTTATCATTGTACTAAAAATAGCTTTTTTTGTGGTTGTATGAAATTGATAGACATCGTTTGATTCAGAATCATGTTCTAATTTTATTAGTTATTGAAATTTTTTACTTTAGAGATAATCCAGATGGCTATATATATTTACAATGTTTATTGAACAGCTACTATGGCTACCAACATCTAAAACAAATGAAATTAAATATGGGCCTCTAACGCTCACATAGGCTGATGATTTGAAGTTAAGATGAAATACACATACTATAAAAACAAAGTTAATCCATAGTTATTTTTAAAAAAATTTTCTCAATTCAGATAACTGTTGACAGGAATTATACACTTTTCACGATAATCCATATGTCTGAAACAGTCAATGTACAGTGCTGCAATAGATGTCACTAAACTAAATAAATACTAGGTAACTTAACACTGGCCCTCCTCCAGATATAATATCTAGCAGCGCTCCATAAAACCCAATCCTCTCAAGTCCAGTAAAAGAAGAAGAAACAAAATTTTAGCTCCAAACTTGTTCAAGATGAATTGAAGCACAGACAGTCCAGTTGGAGGACGGTACAGTAGCGCTGGCAGGGCGCTATATATAAAGATATATATAAAGATACTATCTAGTATAAAGGCTGACAGTAATGTACTGTAAATCTAACAGAATATCAAAATTAGCCTATTTTACTTTTGTTTTAGGTCACATGGAGAAAAACGTTGTCCCTGTCATCTGTATCATGATTTATATCAGTGTCGGAGTCATTGGATTCATGAGCATCCCGTGGACCATGACTGCTGAACTGTTCCCTATAGAGATCCGAGGGGTGGCTCAGAGTCTGATGATGAGTTACGTCAATCTGGTAACCTTCGGGGTCCTCAAGGTTTATCCATTCATGGACAAGATGGTGGGATCTTATGGCGTGCAGTGGTTGTTTTCTGGCTGTACGTTGGTTGCAACGATGTTTATCTTTGTTTTCCTACCAGAAACTCGAAACAAGACTCTGAGTGAAATACAGGATTATTTTGAGAACAACACAATATATCTTCTACATAAACAAAATCCAACCAACAGAACTGATGTAATGGAGACCGGAGGTGAATCGGTTAAACTTAGGGAACCAGTTTGATAAAAATAATAGACTGGAAAGTTAAATAGAATAATGGTAAACAAAGTATCGAAAATAATTATATGTGAAAACAAAGTGTTGAATCACTCAATGTGAACCCTTTAAAAAGATGTAGTCACCGTTGTGTGTCTGTTTTACACTTGAATATGATTCTGTACCACCAACCAGGGTATTACAATTAATTCTACAATTAACGTGTTATAATCAAAATTACTGTAGTATAATTCTTAGATAAGTATTATAGAAAAAATTATATGTTATAGATGTTTATCTCCAGTGTTTATTGAAATATTTTGTACTTTTTATATAAAAAGTTATTACAATTTTCTGAATGTTAAATATTTTTTTATGTTCCACTTGATACAATATGTTATAACATATTCATCTAGTGTATTTGGTATTAATTTAATACACAAATACTATTTTAATGATGTGTTTTGTAAATATCGTTCAAGTTTTTGCAAGGAAGTGATTTGTATCTTAATAAACGTCTTTAAATTATGTGTAATGTTTTTTTTTTTTAATTCTGCCATTGTATTGTTGTATTTTATCTTTTGTAAGTTTGCTTTAAGTTTTAATTTATTTTGTATTTCTTTACTTATAGTTTAAGATTTGTTAGTGTGACTAGTGCAGACTGATAAACTTTATTTCCCATGCACAGGCTAATGCTCATGTGGGAATAAATTCCTAGTAAAAAATTGTTCATTAATTTTTATCATTCTGTGCGTATCATATCTATATCATTTTAGATATCTTATATCATATCTATTGATCAATCCATCATACTATATACATAACATTGGGACATCTAGTCGATTAAATATTATTTAGGTTTAGAATTAATTCATCAAACTTAAAAAAGATTCAAGAAGTTTGTTGCAACAGAATATTTACAATTACACAACTACAGATAATTTTGTGTGAACAGGTTGCTTGTCAATGTATGCAAGAACTGGATCTTGTTGTACCAGACCTGTGTAAGTCTGATACCTAAAACTTTTTTATTATTTTCGGTTTTAATGAAAGTTTTGTTATCAAATATTAAAATTTTAGTCTAAAATAGTTTCAAGCAGTAGCTACTGGAAGCTTATGGCAGTTTTCTTAAAATGTACAGTTTGGGGTCCTTTTGCTCTTATCTTAAAAAAGCGTTCTTTATTGCTCTCTGGGGTCTTTTTGCTCCTGTTGACTTAGACAAATATAGAACAAAATAATTGTTTAAAAACATAAAAAAGTAAGTTTTAAATTTATTGATGTTTAGAATAGTATAGAATGTTTTTGTATTTTATAAAGAACATTTGTTGCAATTTCTCAACATATTACTTATGTAAATATTCTAGTTGTCTATATGCTACATAAGAAAGTAACAAGAAAAAAGTATTCTTTAATGCTCTCCGGAGTCTTCATGTTCTGAAACATCATGTTGTAGACTGACTATTTTTTTTTTTAGAAAGGAGTTCACTATGGGCTTACAAAAAAAATCAGTGGGAAGAGAACAACCTATGACAGTAATGTAAAAGTGCTGAGCAATTTATTGTTTGGAAAAACTGAAAGTTAGGCTTAAAGAAAGACAACACTATACATGCAACCATACAAAAAATACATGTAGATGCCTGGAAGGATTAAAAGATAATACTGTTTGAAAAGAGACCCACAAAGATCACTATATGGTCCTTGTTATAGAATAAATACAATTTGATTTGCATTTAAAAAACTTTTCAGGGTTCTGAGAATGACCTCCAAAATTGAATATTATTCTCTAATTAATACTTAAGCATAGTAAAAATAAGTAATGACTGTTTCAGCTCATTTGACTAAGTTCCTTAAATCCTTAATTCGTTAATCTTTTTTCACAAAGTGTGAAGCAAAATTTGCACATCATTTTCTCTTCCCTAAAATCAAATAATATAACTAATACAAATCTGTTCAGCTAAATACTTAGTTACCAATTTCTAGCGACTAATGTCCTCATGCACATTCACATGTCTACAGTCTCCTCCGAACTGCTTGTTGGTCAATTTGCTCTCAGATCACCTTCAAGGAACTCACAACAGCTACACATTCATCACCAAATCCTGTCTAAATCATCATATATGTTCTAATGCAGCATATTCTGGTTTAAAACCAAACTAAACCACAGTTTTTGTTCCATCTTAGTTCTTCATCAAGCAAACTGTGAATGGCTATTTGTCCAGATAAGAATAATGACAAAAATGGTGAGTGTAGCTAAAACTTGAAGGTAAATAGTTCTGCAACTTTCCAAGAAATGACATTACTTGTAAGTCTATAAAAACCCCTTTTATAATCATTAGACTTTTTCTTTTTTCTGTCAGTTAGAGATAAAATTTATCAACACCACGTTGGATGAATGATGGTCAGGCACTATTTTTACTTGTTTGCTTTTCAGCATTGTTAAACATTCCTAACTACTACTCCAAGATGTACAACAATATGTACACAACACATAATGTGAGTAAGATTAAAATTAGACATAAGTAAAAGAAAAGTATGGACAGATTTCGTATGCTTCTCTCAAATTGTCAATCCATTCATATTTAACAGTAAACAAGTGAATCTATAACTCTGAATAATAAAACGAACTTGCGTTCATTAAGAAGAAGCACATATCATCACTATACTGCTTGTGATAAGGACGGGAGGTAGTAAAATTGGTGAAGTAAAATAATTGTCTGTTCATTTTTCATTATCAGTGTTTCAGTTGTATTTCTCTCAATAAGTAACTAGCTTTTCAAATATTCGCAGTTTATGTTTAATACATTTTATACTTTTCATATTTTTAATCTTTTTGCAATGTTATAATGTTAATTATGAAAGATATATTTGGTATTAAATCATAATACTGTATCTTAAGATTAAAGGAATCATTTTTTCATCTAAATGTTAATTACTCGTTAGGGGGCCGTTCAAGTATTACGTAAGCACTATGGGGGGGCGGGGGGGGTCCTTTGCTTTGCTTATTTTGGATGACATGGGGGGTAGGGGAGTCTAGATGATGATTACGTCATCGGTAGTTATTTTCTTTTTTACACGAATGGCAACCTACACATTGTTCTTTGCTTGAAAACGAAACCGCATTTTCGGGGATTCCCGCAAGTAATACATACGTTTTAGTGAACAGTGCGCGGTAATTCCCCTACTCGCGTTAGAACCGAGTAAGGGAGTTACCGCGCGCTGTTCACTTGTCTAAATTTCCTCTATCAGTGTATTGTTTTCGTTTGGATGCTATAGCGAGTAGACGTATTGCAAGCATAGTAAAGCAAGTTAACATTTGTGTTACCATTCATTCCATTAGCCAAAGTTTAATGTTTAAATAAGATGTTCGTTTTAAATAGACAAATCCAAGTTATACCAAAAATTGTTTGAAAGTTTTAAAAAAAATCTCATACAAGTACGAAAGTACAAAATGTACAAAAGTTAGTTAACGAAGTGTGGCGAAATTACAAATTACAAGCAAAATCCGACAAGGAACTTGAAATTATTATTGTATCTAAGAGAACCGAAGAAGAATTGCAAGCGGCGACTAAGAATAAATCCAATCTACTACATTTTTTTTGTAAGGTGAGTCACGAAATCATTTTTAGGTACCTATGAATACCTTTCTAGAAATATTAGAAATCGCCAAAAGTTTCTCTTTGCTAATTAGAAAATATTATGGTCTATCTTAAAGTAAAGAGGTAATATTCATTATATAGATTTTATTTCTTATAATTGATTCCGTCAATTGGTCACAAAATACAGGATGTTAGTTTTATACACACATATATATATATATATATATATATAATATATATATATATATATATATATATATATATATATATATATACCTACAGAAAACTATACTCTATTCAAATAGGTATTTAACAGAATGTAAACAATCTTTATATGTCTTTTTATTGAAATATGTGGTTTAAAATTGTAAACTGTGTAAAAATCTGTTGTAATTCATTTAAAAAACTCAACAAATATTAAAATTGCTTTTCTGTAAGTACATAAAGGTGCGTACAGACATCGCGAGGCGTGCGCCGCTAATGGTTCGCACGTATACATGTGCCGTAGCATGCCTCAGGTTGATGTATGCGAGACGAACCATTCGCGGCGCAAGCCTCGCGATTTCTGTACGCACCTTTACAAATATCTGATTTTATAATTGCATATTTCAATAAAAAGACATATCAAGATTGTTTACATTCTTTTTAAATACCTACTTGAATAGAGTATAACACCCTGTATTTTGTGACCGGAACGAATTGCTCGTTTTAAAGATATTAGATTTTAAAGCCATAGGGTTTTGTATTTACCATATATATTGCCATAACGTTGAATTTATGTAGCTTAATAAGAGAATCTTTAGCAGAACCCATAGAAAGTTTTTATTTTTTAGGCAACCTGTAAACCTGCAGAAAAAACACAAATTACACAGCCAGCTTCAAATATTAAAAAACAGGAAGAAGATAAAATAAAAACCGGTAATGAATCACAACAGCAATGCGAAATTAATAAAAATACAGATAAACAGAGACCAAAACTTTCTCAGGAAGCTATGAAAAAATAAGATTGCTCTACTCGAAAAAAATCTGAATGCTTTGTATTCTGCCAGAGATACTATGCCAAGCCGTGCTGAAGTTGATAAACAGATCATTAAGTTGCGCGAGGAAATAAAAACAGCAAAACAGTCTTTAAACAGGAAGGTTCAAAACGTAGTTGCCCAGAAGAAACACAGGGATGGTATGAACAGAAAGTTAGAAGATATTTGTCATGAAAATCCAGAAATGAAAAAAAGACTATCTCTGAGGGATTCAGTGGGACGTCCTAATCTTGAAAGCAATCAACCTTTACTATTGAAAACAATCGCGGATATAGCTTTATTTGGGAGTGCAGCAGATGATAGAAAGACGAACGGAATCAATTCGCAGCGTAAAAACTCTTGATGAACTCACACAAGAATTACGTAAAATAAAATGGGATTTGACATTAGTCGCAGTGGGACATATCTTCGTTTGATTCCCAGAAAATCTAATTCTGCAGAGGGACGAAGACATGTATCGACAGTCCCTGTTAAGCTCATTCGGGCTCAAAGTGATCACCACAAGAGCTACTTAGATAGCAAGTTCGCTGAAACATCAATCCATTATTTAGATGAACATAGCATCCCATACTAGGACCAGATCAAGTATTTTTCATATCTCAAGATGATAAAGCTCGAGTCCCTATTGGCGTAACTGCGGCAAATAAGCAAGCACCTCTTCTAAATGCACATGGAATATAGAATCAAATTGCCTGATCACGATTGGATAATCGCTGAGCGTCATAAATTAATACCATCTGTTTATGCTGGTATCAAAATCACTTCCAATATGCTAGGACAACCGCAAGCCAAGCCGTTGGATATTCTGGACCAACATACATCACTATTCGAAGTGGAAAGCATAGTTCATCTACTGCTAATACTCATGCTCAGGATTTCGAGACGCTTCTCGAACTTCAAGAGATTTCGACCATTAGCTAAAACTGACCATGGACTAGTAAAACCAGTGGTAATCATGACGGTTGATGGAGGGCCAGATGAAAATCCGCGTTATCAAAAAGTCATAGGGTTTGCTATACAACACTTTAAGCGACATGATCTCGATGCATTGTTTTTAGCTACCAATGCTCCCGGAAGAAGTGCGTATAACAGAGTAGAGCGCAGAATGGCTCCTCTTAGTCGGGAACTGGCTGGTTTAATATTGCCTCATGACCATTTTTGGGTCTCATTTGGATGAACGTGGCGTTACAATTGATGAACATTTAGAACGATCTAATTTCGAATTGCAGGAAATGTATTAGCTGAAGTATGGAGTTCAATGGAAATTGGTGGCTATAATGTTAATGCAAAATATGTTGGGGCAGGTGAACAAGATCTTCCTGAATTTCTAGACATTAAATGGTATTCAGAACATGTGCGTGAAAGCCAATACTTGCTCCAAATTGTAAAATGTAGAAATACAGAATGCTGTTGTCCAAGAAGTGGCCTATTTAGATTACTAGACAAGTTTTCTTCCATCACCTGTAAAAGTAAAACACAAACAGTTGATGACTTGGTTTTAGATGAAGGAGGGCAATTTCTTAATCTTCCAGTCAATTTAGCTCTACGCTTAAGTGCTTCACTCAAAGAATTTCCTGCAAATGCCATACGATTATTTTTGTCCGACGGTACAATTGAGGCTATCAAGTCGAACATGCAAAACGTGTGGTCTTTATCATGCTTCCGTCAAGTCACTAAATCGTCACATCGAAAAAGATCCATAAGAAAGTAAAACACGCACACTGATAGGAAAGTTAGACCTGTAAGAGTCGCTGCTCGTCGTGCTAATGAACTGATGTGCATTATTCAAAACTTTAGAGCACCATGATGTTGAATGGCTCGATGAGAATGACGTAGACATTCCAAAATCGGATGAAAGCGAGCAGACTCACAACACTGAGCAGCAATCGAAGCAATCCAATGTCATCGAAAACTTAGAATCATGGATTCGGGTTTCATGGACTGAAGACTGTTAATTTGAATTTAATATATGTACCAAAAATTTAAAATAATGTTTGTTATGTTAGTAAGAATATAATATTTTTGTCCTTTACTCTATGTTGAATACCGTTTCAGTAAAATATCCTAAATCTATTTTTCTTATTTTTCAAATTATAATTATAACGTTATAAAATTAAAAAAACAATACATTAATTTACAAATGTTTTACGTAAGCATGGGGGGAGGGGTAAGAGCTTTGCTTACTTTTGCTGACAAGGGGGATGGGGGGGTAAATAATTGCAATAAATCTGCTTACATAATACTTTGAACGGCCCCTTATAGTTTTTAATAATTATTATTTTTTAAAGTAATTTTAAAATATGTTAATAAATTGATCAGATTAAAAACGAATCTTCAAATTTATGTAGTTAAAGAATGTCATGTAAGTAACAATCATTTTATCCAGAAATATTATAAAAATAGATTATTGTTTATCAATTACATGTTTAAAAATATTGAAATTTTTAATGACATTAGAAACATTTAGTGATTAATTAGTATTTCATGTACATGTTTCAATTCAACATTGGTCCAAATATACATTTGTTGAATGTTTCATATAAATTTGATACTGTATCCTTGTTTAAAATTTATTGTTAAGAATGGTTGATTTAAAAAAAAATAGGATTGTGAATATATACCGCTGTCAAATTTTCTATCCTTGTAAATTTTCTATCCATAACAATAGCAAATGTCCAAAATCCGGTTATTCTTTCAAAACTATATTACTTCACAGTTAATAATATAGGTTTTGACAACTTATAAACAATTATACTTATAGCGAAAGCCTCTGGATAGTTTTATAAATATATAAATGATTATTTGCCTTAACAAATCTTATTTTTTAGTATTGTGAGCCAATTTTCATTTAAATTACACCATCTTCGGTCATGGGAGCATACAGGAAGACTTGTGTTACTTTTCTGTCACTTTATGTCCAAACTCTGACAATCTGTTTCATTCAAGGTTAGGGTGACCAACCACCATAAAACAGCAAATAGGTTTTATTTTATTTATTTCGTATAGGTTTTAGATGTTATATATGTATTTTGTAAGTATGTAACCAGTCTTGTACATTTAAACCAAACAACAATTCTATAACAGGTGATATAAAAGTAACATAAACCTTCCTATTATGCTCCTTTGACTGATGATTATTTAATTAAACCAAAACCGGTTCCACAACACTAAAAATAAGGATTGTTAAAGTGTAATCATTTATCTATAAAAGTAAAGTTGCCATAAATTTTCTAGAGACCCAGATTTTTATAAAATTTTAAAAGTCAGGATGCATACAAGATTGGTATTAAACTCACAACATCTTAAATTATATAAAATATAACACTAAGTTTTTTGGGATTTTATTGTCATGTATTAGTATAGTAAGTTATTGATAACAATCCTTCTACTGCACGGCTTTATTTAACAAATCAAAACACCCTTGGAACTGTTATAAGTGTGTCAAAAAAGTTGGTATCTTATAAATTTGGTATAATCTATGTCAAACAGCTGATACCTATCAAAGGGCAAAATGTTTGCTGATATCAACTTGTGCAAGCATCCCTTTAAAGTGGTCCTGCTCGCTTATGCATTGACAAATTTCATGGAAACAATTATTGTTGGAATTTTAATTAAATTTTTCAAATAGTTATTGTTTGATAAATTTGTTATAACTATACTGGGTTTTTGGCATCTGACGTTTAACGTTTTTAACAGACACCATTTTGTTAATATTAAAGAACATAAGACAATGTTTTATTTATTTCCTCTTACCTATACAAACCTATATGCTAATTTGATTTCTTTAGCTTAACTAGTTTTAGAGATAATAATTATTTTTAGAAAAAATACAAAGTGGTGGCTAGCAGCTAAACAAAACATTTCTCAACCTATGTTTATATGAGATTATTTTGCTTGAAATTATGTGTTATATCAGCTACAGAAGTTTGTGACATTATTTTTTGACCACTCTGTATATATGTATACTCACTCCTTAATGAGAAACAAACATAATATTTATCTATTTACTGCACACAAAGTCTAACGGAATTCAGTTATTCACCTTGATCTCAGAGCCACAAGAAAAATTTAATACCCTTATTTTTGGTTGTAGAATTATGGTAGATGTCCCATTATAAGGATCTTAACACATGTCCAAGCACTTTTCAGTTTTCAAAATCATTTAAAAGTGTAATAATAATAAAAATAATGTAAAATTCTACAACCATGAATCTTGAATATTTGTCAAAAAAAAAGTAAGAGCATAATATTTTACAAACTTTTACAAAATAATGCAGGTACTTTTATTAGATAATTTTTAAAACAATTACTGGTATTGAAAGAGTTGGTAAGTTACTTTCTTTCCTATTGTGACTAAAAATTTCTAGAATATTTTTCAATCATTCTATGGTTTTTCTTTAAAGATTCTTAATTTGGTAGTTTAATGCATTCATATATGATTAGATAAATGCTTAAACAATAATGCATTTGGAAGTCCACTGTCATTGCATACAAAATATATTACACATGTCATAATTGTTTAAAAATGGTTTGCTCTATTTTGATTCATATAAATATCAAGATTAAAATTTGAATACAAAATTTTGAAGTACAGTATTTCATTTTCTCTCCACAAATAAAAATGCATTTATGTATTTATTTTTGCATTTTACATCAGGTGGCATAAATTGCTTGTATTTTTAGTTAATCATAATTTAATTTCTTATATATTTATCCTGATATAACCAGGGTATTGGAAGTATGCTTTAATATTTATTTTAAGAAACTATTTTATTCGACACACACATAATGTTACATGATAAAATTTTGCATCAAATACTAGTTTAAACACAGAATTAAGGAATGTGCTGACTGATTCAGTCTCAACAATAATTGAACTGTGTGTGTGTGCGTGTGCGTGTGTGTGTGTGTGTGTGTGTGTGTGTGTGTGTGTGTGTGTGTGTACGTGTGTGTACTCTTTCTCACAAATGCAAATAAGTTTGAAGTGTCATTGTATTAATGACCTTGATATATATTTGGCCACCATGTTATCCAAATCATTCAGCCCAGTATGTATTTAGCTTGATGTATCTATTACAATTTATATTTTGTGATCATAGTTTTGAGTGCTGCTTTACTTCTTTTTGGCATTTTTATAGATGTGAAATTTATGGTAAATGCAAATTCTGACTATAACAATTTACATTTTAAGTTTCTAAAATGTCCTGAGGCTTGCAAAATATTTTATGAATGTTGATAAACCACAGCTACATAAATAAATTCTAATTGGCTAAGCTTGAATTATTTCAAAGGTGTACTTAGTATTCTAAGTTTCTGGAATCTTAATTTTATCAATTTTTCTCACAGAATCATTCAATTTACTTATTTAAAAAAAAAAAACCTGTCAACAAAAACACTTGTTTAAATCCATACTTTATTGTTATCTAGTTTTATTTAATCAGAGGATTAAATAATCAAGCCTCTGCTTGTAATTTGATATTTTCTAAATAAATTAAATATTTATTATTTAGGAGTCTTGGAAACATTGAATACACTAGACCACTAGACTAGGCGATTAATAAATCTTTGAGTTTGGATTTTCTTGGTAAACACCAGTTTTTGTTTATTTCACATGACAAACCATGGAAATAAATATTAATTGAATACTTAAGGAGAGAAATGTATTATATATTTTTTCTTCTTATAGCTGTACCTCTTGTTATATAAAATTAGGGTTAACATCCTCTCTCCCATTAATTATTCATATCTGCCACTCTAGTTATAATTTTAAATGACATCAGCAATGATAACCTGTCCTGATAGAATAATTGGCATTGATATAAGTTCAATTATCACATATTAAACCTACTGTCCAACTAGCTGATTATCATTTTAATTTAAAAACAGCAAATTCCAATATTAAATTTAGGTTTCCTAAACTCATTTGAGCAGTTTCCAAAAGTAAAAAGGTTTTATCTATGAACTCATTAAAACATTTAACAAAATTTCCAGTGACACCATAATAGTTTCATTTTAAGATTAATTCTTGATGATCAACACAATCAAAAGCCTTGATCCGGTTACAGAGAGAGAGGCCTGAGAAAAGGCATTACTCTCTAAAGCCTTTAGGATCTCTTTAATTGGTGCATCAACTGCATCAATGGTACATTTACCTTTCCTGAATCAAACTGTTGTAAGTTTAGAGTATTGTTGTTTTCCAGATAGGCAGCAAGTTGGTCATGTATTATCATTTATATTATTTTTGACATTACAGGTATGTATAATAGATATCGGGTGATAACTTTCAGAGAGATCCCTAGATCTATTCTTAAAAACTGGAAAAAATTCATGACAACTTCATCAGGAAGAAACCTTGTCTCATTTATTTATTAATATACTGTAGTGTCCCAGAACTCACCACCAATATCTTCAAGTATTATTCCTGGACCAAAAACATACTAAAATATCATATTAAATCTTTCGAAAACCTAATAATTATCCAAATAGCTGCCACTTTGTTTTTTTTTTCACTTAACAATTTTGAATTTGAAAACTGTTTGTTGAAATAAATTTAATGAACAAAGTTATGAATGTTTTCACATAAGTTACTTTAAACTGGTGGGCTTCCTTGACATTGTGATATTGCATTTTAACAGTGGCTTATAGAAAACAGAGAAATGAACACTAACATGCCTCAACGATTCATTGTTTCCCTGGCTACAGTCCAAAAAGCAAGACTGGTATAACGCGAAACTTTAATAACGATTATTTTGGAATGTTGCATAACCTTAATAAGGATTTCCCCCTTTTACTGAAAGTACATAAGAAATAGGTAGGACTTCCCCCTAGGTCGTAATAGGTTTTTCAGTCCTACTTATGTGTGTATTTTCTTCATCAGGACAAGACAAACTCAACTATGTCAACACGATTTTAACCAAAATAGATTTACGAGAATTAGATAATCGAATGTCTATATTATTTTGATCAAGGCAATATGGCAAGCTAAATTGTGATATAGTAGGTAAGTGAAATTAAACGGTCTTAAGTAGGCACTTTTTAACTGAAGTAGGTATCTCGGTCCTACGTAAGTATATATATTTTTTCTTCGTCAGAACAACAAGGCAAACTCTACTATGGTACTGGAAATATCTTAGACCTGAAATATATGACAATGACTGGAAATATACGCTTTTTGACCGAAGTAAGTTTCCGAGACCTGTGTGATCCGAGATTTGTGTTTTCTTGATCAGGATGGCAAGGAGATTCAGCTGTGACATTATGTATATTTAATTAGAACCAGAAATGCTCCTACACGTGCTAAACATGATATAATAATTAAGTTAAACTCTAATACTATTTACCATGAACTTAAATAATATCTACCTGATGTATGCCTAATTACATTTTACAATTTTTATAGGACTCCCATCATATTACATCATAATTGCTTTTACTAAGTAATATAAGGACTTTGGTTCTAAATATTGCGTGCAAAGCCACGGGTAACAGCTAGTGAAAGATATTATCAAGACAATGGTTACACCAGATTGGTTTACAATTAATGCAAGAATAGTCTTTTTTAGTAAAGTTAATATCAAAGCTAGCAGTCATACCCTGCTAATTACCTCATAATAATCACAGTACATGAAAGATAAAAACTCTAGAGTTTCTAAGAAGATATTTGGGTCACCTGCAGGAGAATGCCAGATTATTCATGCTTTCATTGGGCCAATGTTCAGGTATACAAATAATTGAAATTTTATAATTATTTTACTGCCGTTAATAGTATTATGCAATACTTTAATGTTACTTTTTGATCCCTATATATTCACATTCAGCATTTATTTGGGAACTTTATTGTTTTAGGATTGATAAGGATTCCTAACTTTTAAACTTTTTTGTAGATAATCTATGAAAAAAACTGTTTATTACAATTTGGCATATTATTTGGAATGTTATTAATACTATTAATTTATATTTATGTAGACTTGTTTATTTGAGTAATGATCAAACCTATTTCTACCAAAAAAACCAATAGGTTATTGTTACAAGTTGACTACAGTCTCCAATGAGCTGAACATAATCTTCATTCTTCAACACAAGACATAGGTGAACAGATCAGCCGTTGCATTTAAGTTTTTTTCTGAAATTCGTAATCAAATGTTCAAAGGCAGAATCATACTCCAATTTATCAGGTTTCTGAAAATATCAAGGTTTAATATTAAGCTGTATACAGTAGAATCTTTAGAATGTTTCTGATTAGACAAATAGGAAATACGAGGCTTTAGGCTTTCCAAAGCCTGCTGATATACAGTAAGCAAAAGCAACACTTTCATTTTTACTATGATTTTGTACCAATTCATTCATTTTTGCTTCAACACTGTTCACTGCATGATTTGAAATAATTTCTTGTGTGTGGTTTAATGCTACAGCTGTATATAAGGCAAGTGCTGATCATAGTTCCTCACAAGTGAAAGCCGTTTCTTTTATAAAGGAAATTAAATAATGTGAGTTGTGTTTTATATGTAGTTTAACAAAATTTTGTAATTAAACACTAGTTGCCTAATTTACATTGCTCAAGATTGCTAATTTACATGAGTAGTGAAGACAGTAGTTGTTGGAAACAAATTACTCCTCTATCATCTTAATCATTATTATCATGAGTGTTGTAATATATTGTTAAAATATTGTTTCAGTTGGGAGTAGTGGATGATCCATGTAAATCAATTGCAGATTAGTGGCATCCTTATGGAAACTGACGTGAGTGTTTCATTGGGTCTGAAGTTAAAGCTAGGTCTTTCTACAGTTTTTAAACTTATTTTATTCTTATATTGAAATCTGAGCTGTTACACTTGCTACATGATTCTAAGTTTATTAAGTAGTAAAATCATAATAAAGTCTAAACTAGAATAGTGTGGAAATAATATTTTTATTATTGTATAACTCATCTCCAACAAACCCACACACGCACGCACACATACACACACATATATAATTCAAGTCCTAGTGAAGCAAGTACTTTGAGAATGTGTGTGTGTGCGCGCGCGCATGGGTAGGTGTGTACATTATATCGTAATTATATTCATACTATTTTAAATACACCTCTGTTGCACATATGATTGTTTGAACAAAATTTACAACAATGTCGGCATCTTAGATTTTTGTGAAGGTTGGTTTTGAAGGTTTTTTGTGAAGGTATGCTATTTAAATACTTTTGATGTAGATAGTTTTTGCACCATATTTTGTCTCTTTTTTAATTGGTAACAATTTCTAAGGCTGTAGAAAAACATTTTCCCAGATTTTACTTATGGTAGTATCCAGAATCGTTCTTTTTTAAACGTCTGACTACAACAAGAAATGTATGTAGGCTTCGCAATTTCGCACAAAAATGTATTTGAATATGATTGTATTTTCAATGTTTTTCCCTGTATCTTAAATGTTACCTAAAGTATTAATTTATCTCAAAAATTAATATAAATTAAAAAATTAAAATAATATAAAATAATGAATAAAAATCTTCATGGCAAATCTTTTACTTGTTTGTTGAGAACATAAATCAAATACCTATCAAATTTCAACATTATAGGACATTGGGGAGCTGAGAACAAAATATAGGTCTTCTAACGGTTGCAACTCCATTTCAACCGCTATAGATAGATGTTTGAATTTTATGAAATTTCAGTAGATTTTTTATGTAAATAACAAGGCACATGTTTGTCAAATTCCATCTCTATAGGACATTGGGAAGTAGGAAAAACAAATATATCTTTCATTTGCAACCACTCCTATGGGTGGTTAATCTTCGTAAAAAAAAATATTTTATTTGTCTGTTAAGAGCAGAAGATAAGTGTGTGTCAATCTTTGTAGGACTTGTAGAAGTTTAAAATTAAGTATAATTGTTTTAGGGATTGCAACCCCATTTTAACCCCTAAGAATGTTCGGTATTTATGAAAGTGTTTTAGTTTTTTATGAGGCATACATGAGCCAATTTCCACTTTCTGGAATTTCTGAAAGTTGGAGCATTACTGATGAATTAGTGGAGGGTTTTTTCTTATATATTTAGAGATTATAACGAAAACATTTCACATTTGGCACATGAGACGTGGGACACTGCTAGCTGTCGATTACTTCATTTCACAAAATATCACAGCTGGTTTGCTACATTCAATGAAAGTGTACTACTGGAGAATTTAAATCACACATAATAAATTTGGGTATTGTGTATTTTTACAGGAATGAATTATTTTAGAGATTAATGCTGTATTTAGCATCTGCAACTAAGCTAAAGTGGGACAGTGTTTCATATAGTCATAGAGCAATCTTATTGTTCCTATCTAAAACAGTATGTAATTAATAACTGTGAAATGATCTATGGAGAGAAAGAGAAAAAGTCATTCTAATTAGTGCAATAAGTCTAATAGACTGTTGGTTGCGTATTTTGTTTGTGTTATTTATCGAAATAATGGAAACTTTCCATTTTCTGCATTCAGTGTGATTCACTATTTTGTCTAGTGGATGCATCCCTATTACTAAGCAGAGATTAGGTCTGTACTCTAATTTAGTAGTGCATTAATAATATTAATAGTATTTTCAACACAACAGCTTTTAATCTTAAATTTCCGAACAAGATCACTTACTAATGTTTGCTGTATAGAAATATTTAATACATTTTACATAATAAAATATTTTATAGGGTTATTAAAAATAAATTTGCCCCTAGACAAATTATTTTATACAACAATTTTAAAATTGTAATATTAAAAACCCTGTACAATAAACAATTTATAAACAGTTTGAATGTAAAAAATTTATTGTTGTACTTCTATATTATTTTTTAACTTTTTAAATTTTTATGTCCTAAAATGTGTACTCTTCATGTTTATTTCAATGATTTTGTTCCCAGTATTATACAATAATTCCCTTTAAGAATATTTTTAGACATTTTGTGTTATATAATCTTTGAGAGATATTCATGTACTTTTGTTTTAAGCTGTAACTTTTTTAACCAAACTTTCTCACTTTCATGTTCATAAGTTTTAGTACCATCATAGCATACGATCTATTGATTTACTATAATTTAAATACATTAAATTTTATACTACAAATTTCCCAGGGACAGATCTCTGAGTTCCTGTTTTCGGGGTTATTTTATACCCCCTAAAACTCCCAATGTGTCAGCCCCTCTGTAATAATTTTCTATATACTCCACTGATTTCATTACAATTTTAATGTTCCATTGAACATATATTGTGAAATTACCAGATTTACAGTGTTCGCTCAATATAATCAATAGTACAGACATACAAGATAAAATACAACTGACTTTTACAAAGTTAATTATCAACCATCTGGTCCACATCAGCTGACAGCATGACAAGTGCCAAGATAGTTTAACCTAGCATATTTTAAAAGTGCGATCAATTTATCCGATATAATCAATATTACAGACACATAAGATAACAACCAAACGACTTTTACAATGTTAATTAGCAGCCATCTGTTCCACAACTCAGCTGACAGCATGACAAGTGCCAAGGCTATAGAGTGGAGACCAAGTTATTTCAATTGCAAATCAGTCCCTTCTCAGTTCCTTTCTGTTTTTGGTAGGTCGGTCGGTCTGAGTGAGTAACCTTCTACACTTAGTCAGTCATCTGTAACTTGAGGAGTTGATTTATTTTGATTAATTTAAAGTAGTATTTACTCTAAGATACTGCATTGTTGTACAAGTATAAGTGTATTGATAAAAAATACAACTATAGCATTAAATTTTCTAAGCGTTAAATACAAACTTAATTAAAATTAAAATGAGGATGAGACTACTTTAAAAATATTACTATTTTGAGAGAGAATAATAATAATAGACTATTTATTATTTAGATTTTATTAGCATGTCAAGTTATCTTGGTTGGAAATTGAGTGATTAGATTGTGCAAAGAAAAGTGTTCCAATGATTCAGCTCACAATCAATCAACAACCTGTCCTCAGCTGTGCAAGTAATTCAGGCACAAAATAGTTATATACAATAAACAATGGACTACAACACCTTTATTGAGGTAGGAAAAAATGTTTTAACTCTATCAATGAACCAACAAAAGATCTTTATTCAAGAATGTACAATATGTATAGAGTATTGTAAAATATAAATAAATATTATGTTTTTATATATTAAAAATACAGTAATATTTACGGAGTATGTTGTATTTATTAAAATTCAAATATGAGATCGATAATCTAGGTTAAACTTACCTACTAATTAGTCGTTATTGGGGAAAAAGCTCGTCTAGAGAGTATACAGCATTATTTATCATCTCAATGTTTAATTTACTTTAAAATGTGATAAAACATTCTTTGTTATAACTTGTGGTAAATGATTAAAACACCTAATACAAGTATAGCTAAACTTTTTCTCATACAGTCTTAATACATGTAAACCAAAATAAATACGAGACTTGTTCCTAGTAACTATTGCTAGGACAAAGAACGTAGCCAGGAAAAAGTTTTGGGGGTGTCCAGACAACTGGTATTTTCCCGTAGTGGACAGAGAGTAAGGCCCCATTTTGTTCCTTAAAAAGTTCTTGACCCGTATCTTTGTCGATAATGATCTTTCAGCAGTACAAGTCAGTAATACTAAATTATGTAAATAATAATAATCGTTTACTAAAAAAGTAATTGAAAAAATTGAAAATTTGGGGGTCCAGACCCCTTGGACCCTCTTGCTGGCTACATCCTTGGCTAGGACCAAATACGTTTAAATTGTTAATGTTTCTTTTAATCGTTAGTATCAGTTTGAATAAATACAAACTAGAGACTATCATTACACCTAATTTTGAAAAGTCTTGTTTTGCATATTTAAGTGTTAGTATGTAGACTAATGTAAAATACTGGGAAAAGAACAATTAACAGTTAAATCATAATTTTATTAATGGTTTATAATATACATGTATTCTCTCACAACTATATTTAAAATTTTTCATTTCAATATTTCTAATTTATGGCATATACATTATAGAAAACATTTTGGCAGTAAGGAAACCAATGATAGATTACCAATGCTTGGCTCCAATCATAATTCCTTAATGAGAAAACAACCAATTGGCATCTGCAAATAATATCAATTTACAATTTACAAGAAAAACCACTGGTTGCAGGTATACAGTTTTAAAACAAATTACCACAACATTTTGTAGGTATAAATAATGATTATACGTTTAAGAAAGAATTTAAACGATACCTTATTGAAAAAGTTTTGTATTCTTTTGAAGATATTTTATAGAACAATTAAGTCATTGTTAATATAGTTTATTGTAAATAATTTTAAGTAAAACTGTGATGAGACCATTCAATGTTTGTATGTTTATGTAATTGTGAATAAAGTATGATTTCATTTTATTTCAGTAAAATATTGACTAACAACTAACAATCGCAGGTTTCCCAATAGAACTATAAAACACTTTCTGTTGTATGTATCTTACCATCAAAGTCAATCCAACTGCCACAAACATCTCATGGTATTTAGCAACAACTCATCCTATGGTTAAAATATGTGGTTATTTTTTGAAATAGTTTCCTAAATTCAAAAAGTTTTTTGAATTTGCTTATAAATTTTGTAACTGATCAATACTGGTTAAATTAAAATTCAAACGGTTTGTGTCAAGAACGGTAAGAGAAAATTGAAGTATAACATGTGAGTAGTAATTGACGTATAACCATTAAATGAAAACAAGGATGTTTGTCATTCAAATTGAACATACTGGTTTGGGTTGGAGGCTGAGGAGCTGCCGGTTTCCTTTAATTTCCGGTTTTAACCTCCGTTTTGTTAGTGACCATATTGTTCTAAAGATCTCTGCCTGATTTTTTTTTCTTCTGAAAGCGGAACAGTAAGAGAAGGACGTATTTAAGTTCTCTCACTTCTTTTGAATGTGATTCTCAAAATTAACTTATGAAATCTTAAACAATGATAATTAATTTTATTTGTTTACATCTAACGTGATGAAGTAATAAGTGAATATAAAATTTTCTCATTTAATTTGAAAATATAATGAATCTAAGTTTGGTAAACACATGCTAAGTGTGTGTCTGCAAATTGACATAAGATGTTTGAAGAGGTGTTTTAAAACAATAAATCAGTGATTTAAATGCTTATAAAAGAAGAAAGTGAGTGATTTATTTTCCTAGCTAGTAAAATCAGTTATTGGAAATTTAACTGGGTATAACAAAATCAATCTACTTTATAAAAAAAGTAATATTGCAACAGTTGGAGAGAAACAGGTGAGTCATAAATACAAAAGTGTATCACACTACATAAACATTGAACATCATCATATGTCTCAAACTAAGTGGAGATAAATATTGTTCAAATTTGACCAACACACACCTAATCTTCATTAATATGAAATTCAACTTCTGAACATCATCATTATGACAAACAAAGTGGGCTATAACAATTTACACAAATTGAGCATCATATGATTCAACAAGTGGGACATCAATAATTGACTACAATTTATCTACTTCATATGGTGACCAACAAGTGGGGCTAATAAAATTAACACAGAATCTATATATGATCAACTTCAATTTCTTTGCTGGTCAACATTTTAAGAACATTCAGGGCAAGATTGGGTGGAGGATATTCTGAGAATTTTGCCACTAATCCAGGAGTGTCTCAAGACTCCAATTTGGTGTCCCTTTATTTCCTCCTTTATTTTTCTTGTTATTTATCAATTACATTGCATTTAATCTGAACTGTGATGTCCATCTTAATGTTTTTATTAAGATATCTCTTTTAATCACAGTTAATTCACCTCTGCAATTAGCAATATTGGTTCTGATTAGATGGGTTACAATTAATCATAGCATGACTGTAAAAGTTATTGTACTTTTACTCATAAAACTTACTCTGTTCTTTTTCATAAGATTTATGACAAGAGAAATTTCACTGTGCAGGATACTATTCTCATGGATAAAATTATATACTTTTAAACACATAATCAGTTTTTTTTTTTAACTAGTAGGAATTATGATTTTGTAATTTGAATTACCGTAACTTTCAATGACAAAGATAACTTTCTTTGTGATTTCTGAATAACCAATGAGTATATAGAAAAAACTAAAAAAAGATCATTTGGATACGTACTATAGCTATATCTTTAAATCTTGGTCTGAAACTCCATTCAGTATGCTATCATGATCTGGATTAGTAATCGGTTAAACTGTATAGAAATAATTCCTTTAGTGGATGTTGTGGAACTTTCAGAGCTGGTTGAAGTAGATGTGTTTTAGCTTTGTTTCTTTACTCTCTTAGATAACTTTACTGTAAAAGACAATCTGCATGGTCATATTGTATCAGTAGAAAATGTAGGTCTCAGTTCCAAAGTTTACTCTCCGAATAAGAAAAATCAGTAAACAAGTTTTTATGAAACATGAAAATGGTGTTTGAGCTGTGAATGAGTAAATAAATCTAACACTTACCTTGTGAGCTGTTTAGACATATTTTTTAAATGTAGCATTCTTAGGCTTAAGTAGGGCTGTTTTGGACATTTGATTCTTCAAGAATTCTACTGGTCAGACGTTGTTATCCAGAGAGAGGGTGAAGATCCTTAAACGTGTTAGACCAATATAATAAAAACTATTTTCACAACTTGCTATTTTATGAAATGGGTAAATAGGACTGTTTTGTGTATGGTATTAAAATAATACTCTGTACAATACCATCATAATTTAAAATATTTTAATATTAGTAACTGCCTAAATTGTCAAAGTTCAAAGTATATTTTATTCAATATAAACATTCTTGTTAAACTTGTCTTCAAATGGTTATTGTGTATATTTAATGTTTACTTTTTATTTAGATAATTATTAATTCTGTAACACGGGATGTGTAATATGTGTAAAACATATAGTTAAACATAGTAATTTATACAAAATATGGTGTTTTTACAACTATAAATTTTCTCTTTGCTAATATATAGAGTCCTCAACTTCATTAAATTTGAAACTGTTAAATGCCACTAGAAGAGTGTTTTGTTAATAGGTTCTTACAAAAAAAATGTCTAGTCATCTGGATAACATGTTTTATGCTAGTCTTTTTAATATTAAAATAGTTATACAGTAATTTATCATAACCACCTTTACTGATTATTGGAAAATTACATGTAAATATTTTATCTCAGGAAACATTTAAAAGACAACTAATTTATTTCAATGATATCATCATATTTACTTTATAGTGAGTGCTATTTCATAATATTTTAAACTTTAGAGTAAATTAGCATTATTTATTTCAGGTTCTTGCATGTATATCAGCAGCATCTTTTCATTTTGCTTTCGGTGTCGTAATAGGATTTTCTGCAATCCTGATCCCTCAACTAGAATCACCTGACTCTGACATTCCAGTCACCAAAGAAGACATATCATGGATTGGTAATATGACAAAGATAATAATAAGTAATATAATTAGTATAAGAGTAGTATTATTAGCATGTTTACTTGACTTTGGGGAACAGTTGCTTGGTGTGCCAACCCTGGAGCACAGTTCCTAATCACCCACTCTAATACAAGTATATTAGTGTAGATCACATTAACCACCAGTATTCTTTTTCCTAGATTTTAGTCAAAACCATACATTAAATTAAACATTTTGTTTGTTTGTTTGTTTTAATTTATGAGAATAAATTGTAATGATAATTTTAAGTTTCTGCCCTTTTTTCTAAAAAATGTTGTAAATCATTTTTTGGAATATATTGTTTAAAGAAGTGTAATCTTACCAGACAACAACAAGGTACCGAGGATCACAAACTAGCCTTATGGACAGCAAAAAAGCAAGTTTCCAACTGCCCACCAATATAGCCAAGACACGAATCACAGTGTTTGACTCCATATAAAACTGAAATACTTGTTTGGAAAACATAAATGGTAAATTATTATAATCCACAGCATATATAAATAAGATTTATCTTTCAGCAAGTGTACAACCACTGGTATCGCCCATAAGCTCACTGCTGACAGGATACCTGGTGGACAAGCTAGGCCGACTCAACACTATCAAGGTGGCTGTGGCACCTTATCTGATTGGATGGTTCTGTATAGCATTGGCTCACGACTTTAACCTCTTGATGATTGGGCGAGTGCTCACTGGCATTTCTTCAGGTAAGTATGTACTCTTAAAACAGGAGGGAGGAAGAGCAAATAAGGTCCCATTTTAGTGGATAAAGTAAGACTAAAGTCCTCTCAAACACTTAATTTGGAAACCAACTCCTTAAGGTTGACTTCTGTACCAAACTGGTTAATGATCAGACGTGAGATGCTTAACAGGATGTAGTTAAGTAATCAGATTTAAACTGTGGTGCACTTTAGTTATCACATGTTCAGTTTTCCAGCTGTAAGAAGATTGAATGTGTCATTTTGAGTCAATTAGTAGTCAAATGTCTGTGTCACCATTTGATACAGTTCTAAATAATAATATGAAATTATAGCTCAGTAGTTTAATCTTATTTGATATAATTTAACCCTCCATCGGGCGCTTAAAATTAGAAACACCATCAGGCGCTCACGGAGGTTTCCTCCAGGTTGGCGAATAATGGATATCATAGTCGTTTAAACTGTTTTTATTTGTTTAAATATTCATACTGATTTAATTACAATGTAATATATTCATTTTTAGAAATGTAATAAAAATTACACTCTTATGTAATGAATTTTCGAAATAAGAAATTCAAAATCTTAAAAAAATGTTATTGTATAATAACAACATGATTAATTTTAAGGAATAATGCAATTAATTGTAAAAATGTTTAACCTACTTTAAATATGTATGGAAATTAACTTAGTTTTTAACTTCTTACAAAACAACTTACTTCAATTCTTGAGATATTATACAATTGTAATGTCAATTATTGCTCTGAAATAAAAATTTATTCTTTACTAAAAATTTTTTTACACACTGCACAAAATTTCAAAAAATTTTCCTTCTGGTTCTTATAACGGCAGTGTTCACTCCATAATCATTACTGAAATGTTCCCTAGCATACTGGTACTGTACTGACAAGTCTCTCGTCTTCATTCTCCATTTCAAAAAATTCAAATAAAATATATAGTATAATTTAAAAAGAAACCATCACAGGTCACACATTTAGGCGCACACGGATTATTACAACATAAAAACTAAACACAATAAGGCGCTCACGGAGATTTCGTCCAAGCACTACAAACACCATCGGGCGCTCACGAAGGAATCGTCCAGTCACGCACGGAAGTAGACCTCATACTGACACATTTTGATAAATAAAAGCGGGAGGGTATTGTTTCGTTTCCCCGAAAGATGCTCGTGAAGTACACTGCGGGAAACGACTGCCGACATCAGAAAAGTAGTACTATTTTTAATAATAAAACATACACGGAGGAAAACTCCGTTTAGCGCCCGATGGAGGGTTAATACCGGTAGTTCAAGTTTTGATGATCTTAAATATTAATTTAAGTCCCAAGCCATATATTTAAATTTAAAAAATACTGTATTTTAATATATTGTTTATTTTATGCATACACAATTAGTGCCTCTTTATATTTAAATGCTGCTGTTAAATTTTAAATTTTGGTCCTAATAATGAGCTCACACTGATAAATTAAAAATGTACATTTATTGTTCACAGTTTGTTTTAGTAGTTTAGTTAGTTCTCTTGTATTTGATGTTGATGCAAGCATTTTTTCACACATTAGTATATTTAACTTCATTTTCTATTATAAATTCTATATATAATTATTATTAAATACAAGTTAGAAGTACACCAAATCACCGTAATAACAGACTTCATTGAGGCTGCATACCAAATTTCAAATCTAAAGCACACTTCATTCTCGTGATGTCTTGTGGACATATAGACAGACGATCATGCAAAAAAGAAGCTGAAACGAAAATAATGCATCATGTAACTCATTCTTCTAGTAATTAAGTTTTCTGCCAAATTGTATAAAGTCTATGTATAAAATCTTTCTTGACATATCTTGCCACATGATAGATTTAGATTTTTGTTTATTCAATTGGGCTTCATATCAATGTATAAATAATGAAAGTCTACACACCAAGTCACTATAAAAAGAACTTCTTTGTGTTGGGATGGTTAGAATATATATTTTAATATGTCACGTTTGAATCTCTTATGGGTGTACTGAGTTTGTTTACAAATTTGTTTATTCAGCTATTTTTCATAGAGTGACATGCAACATCAACTGGGTTTCTCATATTTAAATTGATCTTCATGAAAAACTTCAAGTCTATAGGTCATTTCATTTTCAAGATGTCATATGGACAAGCAGACAGAAATGAAATATTACAAGTCTTTTAAGTGATAGGCTTCGCTAAAGCTCAGCCAATTATTTAGTATTATTTCATATTATTTACTATTATAAATTTTATTTCCTTTGGTAAGTAGTTAAAAGACTTTACTGGAGCTTCATTACTATATTATTGGCCATATTTACTAAAATTTGGAATGGTTTATTGATGTTAAAAAAACCCCTAACTGAATTGATTTTCAATAAGAATTTAAGACTGCCACTTAAATTCTTACAATTTAAAAATTACAATAATTTTTTTACTACAAAAAAGATGTGACATAAAAAACATTTACACATTGATGTTGTTAAGGACTGTGCTGCTTTCATATTTCAAAATTAGTGACTTTAAATTCAAGTTTTTTTATAGATTTGTATTATAAATTTAAGAGTTTTTGCCTATAAACACATATTTATATTGTTTCATGTAGTAAATAATTAGCAACTTTAACCACTTATTAACAAATCTACTCATATTCTAGTTTTCAAAGTATTTTATTCACACGAAGAGGCAACCACCACAAAAGCAGATTTGAAGTTTAAATCTGACTCAACTACTTCTTACAATAACATGTTAGGGTACTTAAGAGAAACATTGCCATTAAATGTCCAGTGCTGTCTCATACAAGACAGCTACAAAACACATTTTGATGTATTAATCATCACAATTTGCTACATCATTGCAACACATTGATAGCAGCTTCATCCATGATGTCTTCACTGTAGCTGACCCAAGAGCAGTAGTTTATAAGTATTGGGATACTGTCTTTGTGATTATCTGTATTGTTACAGATGCTACAAATATTTTATTTTTTTGTTATACAAAACCACTTGGTCCCAGAATGGAATGCTTCTCAGAACTAAAGAGTTCTTAATCTGTCTGCGTCTCATGTCGTATTTCAAGTACTTAGGATATTACCAATATGATTCCCTAAAGAAAATGAACTTCACTAGATGAAACATGATTAGCACCAGAGCTACAGGGGCTGCAAGGGTCAAGAGTCAATCCGTGTGGTATTTGGGTGTATTAAAAACAACTATAACCTTTGAGTAATTCCTTTCCTCTTCTGGTGTAATTATCACTCCTTTCCTTACCTACTTTTTTTCTGCTTATGTTTTGGAGCAAAAAAATATTTTTCATAATTAGAAGAAGAATTAATTTTCATAATAATATTACTGTGTTTAAGGTCTGGCCTGCAATCCAGCAGTGGTTTATATCACAGAAGTAGCAAGACCTGTATACAGAGGGGCTTTAATATCTCTGGCCATTTCATTGGCATCAACTGGTGAGCATGTTACATTTATTGGTAAACATGTTAATTCAAGTAGGTAATTCTATATGTCTAGCAAGTAAATTACCGGTCAAAACTAGCACAGTCAGCTCGGTCTTTAGAAGAGAAACTTCAAAGAATTACAATAATGTGAACTCTCCGTCATCCTTAGATTTTTAGTAGGAATTACATACATGATTGTACTTTAGTAATTGGTAAGTTTATATTGTTGAAGCTTGAGTCATTGTTTGTTAAGAGATAATACATCTGTTCATAAATATGTATTTCTTATGAATATCATATTTGTAAGGATAATAGAAATAGTTTACTATATAGTTCTAATGATATATCGAAAGATATGGCTGCTGTTACATTTTAAACTGACAAAACTGTGTCTGGTGGGGAGTACGGCAACACGCATGTACAACACGGCAGCACTACTACCTAGACCATGAATAAACAGGCTACTGTCATTTTCTTATACAAAAACATAATGCAGTGCTATGTAGACACTGGTTACAGTAACTGGGACTGTAACAAATGTGAATGTTGAGTTTAGCTCCAGTTCACCTTCCTCTTAATACAGCATCTGGAATCTTGAGTCAAGTCTGTGACAGCGTCAGATTCCATACACTGCAGTAAGATGAAGGTGAACTGGAGCTAAACTCAACATTCACATTGAATCAATCCTTCCCACCATAGCTATATTATGTGTACTGTAGTCAAATTGAAATTGTTACAGACACAAGTAATGGACATAACAAATGTAATAAATAATGTTAATAATTGTTACAAATGTTTTCAAAAGTTGATCTGCTATAAACAGTGATTGATTATTCATTATCTTAATTTTCATCATTACTATTTTCTGCTGTTTATTATATTACACCAATTAATTATTAAATTTTCTCGTGTCCTATCAAGTAAAAAAAAAAAAACATTGTCATACTAAGGAGGTGATCTCAAATGTTTTGAACTTTACAACCGACGAGGCTGCTCAAATTTCATTTATTGTACACATTGAAAAAAGTGCAACTAAGAACTTAAGAAGTATCAGTCAGTGCTGTTAAAAGGGTTAAAACAACAAGGAATGAATGTGGATGAAGGAGAAGGAACATTTTACGTTACTCCATACAGGAAACTAAATTAAAATAAATAACAATAGTGAATTTGATAAGTTAATTGAACAAAAACACAACTTGTATGGCTAGAAAATAACTGGACTGTGGATGAAAACAAATTTTACTTACAGACATTTACAATTTGGTGCTATCCTCTTTAATGCACTCCCATCCTTGATCTCTACATGTGAATTTTTCACAGTGCATAGAAATGCTGCAGATCATTTTCTGTAATTCTATTCATGACTTCAGTTGCTTTTTCTTTTACTGCTTCAACAGTCTCAATTTCATTCCTTTCAAAACTAACAACTTTACGGAACAAACAAGTCACAGGGAGCCAAATCAGGTGAGTAAGGAGGATGATCTAAAACGGGGATGATATTGTGTTTGGCTAGAAACGACTTCACTGACAAAGCTTTGTGAGCTGGAACATTGTCCTGGTGGAGGAGGATCCATGACTTGTTTTTCCACAAATTATTCCGTTCCACATAAGCTCGTGTAGATTATTCAGGATGCTAATGTAGTAATTATAATTCACTGTCTATCCCTCCAGTACTCAATCAATGTGCATGATCCTCTTGATATACACAATCTTCATGGCTTTGAATTTTGATTTAATCATTTGTGCTTTTTGTAGTGTAAACTAATTGTTTTGTAAACTATTAACAAATCTGTCCATGATAACATTTATGAGAAACATAATACAATAATACCTATTGAATTTCATATCTCAACATAACTGAGTGATCTTGATATCAGGGTAGCAAGTCAAATTTTTCCTCTTTAGTGATTAAAAATTAGCAGAATACTATAAAAACTGTTTCTTTATGTATTTCTCCTGTTTGGTCTTCTAATTTAACAAAATCAATTATGATACAGGAGTGATTGTGGTGTATGCCAAAGGAGCTGTCCTCCACTGGCGAACCATATCCTGGATATCTATGTCCTACTGTATACTACCTCTTTTACTGATGTCCTTGCTAGCCCCAGAGAGTCCTGTCTGGTTGATATCAAGAGGCAGGACTGAGCAAGCTTCCATGTCACTCACTTACTTTCACAAGAAGGACAAAAAGGTATTCAAATTCTTTAAATTTATCAAACTTAAAGTCCATTAGTATTAAAACAACACTATACATTACTATATAAACCAACTTCTGCGTTTAGTATTATTGAATAATAATAGTTATTAAAGAAGGATTACTTGAAAGAATTTTAGAATTTCAGACAATTACCTTAATTGTACCTATATTACAGTATTAGAACACTATGTTTCAAGGACTCCTATCATAATTTCAGGTTATGTCTAATTTATGTAATAGTAGCTTATGAGAACTCAAATCTAGAATGTGCTATTGGCCTTTTTAAATATATTATAAAAAAACAGTTACATGAATTTAATGATCACAGATCCTTTACTTGTTTGACAGAAGCAAATATTTATAGTCTTAATACTTAATTACTCATGAACAGAAAATTTAAAAAAACACGTCTTAAATGTATATTTTAAGAATTGAGAATTTGTTTGTGAATAAGTGTTGCAAGAGATTTAAAGTAAAATGATGACGAAATTGTAAAATTACTAGCGATGATGAAAATCATCATTACTAATAATTGGACTCAATTTACTCTGTATTTTCTTGATGGAATGTATTCATGTGAATTATGTGTACAATCAGTCATTCATTTTACATTCCTGAAACATTAATTTTTTGGACAATGATGATTGTTTTGTAGAGAACATGTTATATGGTTTAATAGCAAAAAAACATCACAATGAAGCAGGTGTAAAATATGTCGTATCTTAAATATTCTTGTTGAAGGCAGGCTCAGCAGAACAAAAGCTAGAGGAGCTGCTGAAAGAACACAACAGGAAACTCAGCCAAGGAAACCAGAATAGACCGTCTTTTTTAAGACAGTTAAGAGCATTCTTACGGCCAACAGGGTACAAACCAAGCCTTCTTCTAACTTTGATCTTCATTTTCCAACAGTTTTCTGGAATTTATATTACAATCTTCTATGCAGTAACACTGTTGAAGGTTAGTGAATTATTATTTAAAATATTATGTTTTGAAGTATGGGACATAACAAATATGTACCCCTTTATGCTAATAAGCAGACCTACATTGAGTCAAACCAGACATTCTTGATTTTTAAACATTTGATATGTTTTACAATTTTTTAATGACAGGACTAAAAGATATTCATTACTCATCCTATCCATAATAATATTGTTATAATTCAAAATTACAAAAAAATTTCAAATAATATGATTTCACTTAAAAAAATCAAAATTATTTCATAGTATATTTTTATGATTAAATTGCAACTTATTGCTTAAATTAATTTGCCTTCGGCTGTCTAATTTAAAACGAGACCAAAAAGTCAAAGTCAAATTGAAAATCTCTTTATTTACAATTTCATAGAGAAATTTATCAGCGTCAAAATGCTACAATGGAAACATAGGTACAATGAACAGAGTGTAATGTTTATGTGTCATTATTCATTCCAGTGTAAAAAAGTTATTCTCGTAGTGTGTAGAATGGCCTGGTAGCCATGTTGCATCTTAACTGTGGCCAAGCTCTGTTCAACATATTTTGTCAGCTTAGTTTGTTCATGCTGTTAAAGTTGGTCTTGTAGTGCTCTAATAGAGTCCTTCACTTGGTCCTGACATGTCTTCAACTGTGCCAGTTCTAGTAGGAGGGGTAGTTTATGACTTTAAACTGGTAATTCATCAGGTCTATGATAAATTTGTACATCTTTAGCTATTTAGAGTCATTTATTTCGCCAAATCTTGTACTGTTTTTGCTTAAGCTTACTCATTGCACTCTTTACCTGCTTAATTACCTTTTCCATGGCACATATTATTCTTTCTTTTCCCCTGCCTTGATCTTCAAAACTTTGCATGAGCTCTGACTGGAGCTATCTCTCCTTGTTAATATTTAAGTTAAAGCAACATTCTGAATTTGTAGTGACTCTTTTTCTGTTTTAAGTTCTTAAATTTGTGCTTAGTATTTTATTTCTGGTAAGTTATTTTTATCACTAATCTCCTGTGCCAATTGAGAGTTCTTCATTGTTACTACAAAAAGCTCTTCTTTCAGTTTATTGTCCTCGGCTAATAGTGCATTTCTAACTTCAGCAGATAAAGTAAGGATGTTTCTAAGTCATCAGGATCTTGAATATTCTATACTTTTAAGTGAATGTCTTCAATTTCATTTTGTATCAGGTAAAGGGTAGTTAGTTTGGTCTTGTGTAGGTTCTAATATATTTTTATTGGATACATACATAATTTGAATGCCTATTCAAGAGTGTGTCACTCATAGTTTTTATAAATGCTACCTCAGCTTCTGTTAAGGTAGTATTCAATTTTTTATTTGTTGGTATCCCATATATAATGATACCTTTTTTTATAAGGGTGTCATTTCAGCTGTTGTTTTATCCCAAAAAAACTTAACTTTATACTTTAAAACTGGTTTTGTTTCATTAGGAATTGTTTCCTTGGCCAATGTGGGTAACTTTGCAAAGACTAGATCTCCTTGTGAGAATTTTTCTCTGAAGCCATTTTGAGTTAACCTAGTTTTACAGAAGTGGTGAACAGCCTTGAGTAATTCCAAAGATTAAATGGACAGTTTTTATTGAGTGTTTTTAAAATGTATTAAAATAAATAATTTAGAATTGAATCAATAAATAATTTAAAATTAAATGAATAAATAATTTAAAATTGAATAAATAAATAATTTAAAATTGGATAAATATATTAAAACATGTGTTTTCACCTATAACTTTGGAAAAGAATTATATCAAAGACTAGATTTCAACCAGTTTTCTTCAGTCTAGGTCCAGCACTCTGTCTCTGAGATATCCTGTTGTATAGATAAGAAGTGCTGAATGTCATACGACTATGTCATATGACTATGACTATGACTATGACATATATGTACATTTGTCATGAACACTGTCTTTATCTTGCAAGACTTGTTATCACTGGAAATTCCTAGTCCTAACTTAAGAAATACTACTGTCATAATCAACTGTTAATATTAGTATATAAAATCATTCTTAGCAATATTACTGTAAAATTCAAAATAGATGTAAAAACCTTTGATGTTTATAACTAACTTCATACAAAAATATTTTAAATTAGGAAAATGTCATTGTGAATTAGTTCTTGAAGTTCTAGACCAAGAAACTTGTAAATATTCAATCCAGACTAATAAGTCTAGATTGAATATTTACAAATAAAACAACACTAGTTCACTTGGCCCCCTGAGGTTCCAGATTAACATGCTAAGGATTGTAAGTATGATAGTATACATATATGATTTTTTTCAGCAGTTTTTTTATTCTAATGCATTAATGGGTTTTTTTTAATACAAATCAACAGTTTTATTATTATGAGAAAATTTTCAGAATAAATGTGCAACATTTTCAGATATGATCAAAATTTTGTTAACAATGGCTAATAATAATTTTAATTTAATTCTACTAAACATCTTAATTTGTTTTATTTCGGTTGTATGACATAGATTTTATTATTTATTAATATTTAAACTGCTATTCCAGAGTCTTGGAACCTCTATGGATCCTAATGTTGGTTCAATCATTCTTGGAGTTGTGCGGCTGATTACGGGTCTTCTCACTTTGATCTTGTTGAAGAAGTACGGCCGCCGACCGCTCTTCATAGTGAGTTGTATCGGAATGGCTATTTTCATCTTTATATCTGGCTACTACACAAAAGAAATTACAGGAGGTCTGTTTTGCAGTTTATACTTCTTGAATGTGATATCCTAGTTAGTATTACTGATAAACTACTCTCTTGGTTGGTTAACGTTATTTGATAAGTTTAATGCAATTAGAGCAGGAGATGTACGTACGGTCTGGATGACCGAGCAATAGAGTTGCACAATTTGAAATTTGAGGCACATATAAATATCATGTCAATTTAACACAGAGGACAAGCCAGGATCCTTGATTTCCCAATGAGTTAACTAGAAAAATCTGAATACAAAGGATGTAAAAGGTGTGCAAGCTGAAAATACAAAAGTGTACAGTAAAATGGTTGTAACAAATAAGTTAAGGCATAAACTCTTTGCTGTCTTCCCAAGCAAGCGTCTAAGGGTAGGATTGCTAGATGAGGAAGAGTGCGAGATAGGAACGTTCAGAGCTCTTAGCACACTATTCTTACAGAATGTCAAACCACTTGTTCAAAAAGGTAGAGAGGATGTGTAAACAGTAAGGGAAGTTCAAACGTGTTGATTTGAGTTACATAGACAAATAAAAAGAAATTTTAATGGAAAAGACATTTTTCATACTTCCACAATGGAAAAATGTCTTTTCCATTAAAACCTACTCACTTCCACCAAGAATACAAAGCAGGAAATAAAAAGAAACACTAAGTAAGAGTATGCTGTGTAAGAGTGCAATTTGTAAATTATTAAAATTACACTTTTAAAATTGTTTCTACAGAGTTACAAGAATAAGTGTTAGAGGGTTGCGTGAGCTCAAGCAGACGGGATACTTCCATATAAATGTTAAATTAGTGTCGTATACAGACTCTTACAAAAAGTTACTTTCAGTCTCTTTATGTTGTCTGATGGTCATATAACTATTATTTACAGTTGAAGGTAACTTATAAACTGTTTGTGTGTCAAGCTGAAAAAAATATGACCCGAAAAAAATTATCCTTTTATATAACATATTTTTAACCTTTCTGATACCCTCCCATTTTGACCTTTACCAATGCATATAGTTTTTTTTTCAGTGTGGCTGACGATCGATTTATTCTTAGGAAAAAAATTGATTACAAGAAAAACCAGATTGTGGGCTTATACAATGCAAATTGTTTTTTCGGCTACCAGACTAATAGAAATTCATTTTATAATAAATTTATTATAAATACACATAATATTCTTTCTGATAATAATTTTACCAAAATTACATAAAAATATACCTGAATAATATTTTATGCCACCATATAAGATTATTTTTTTCTCATTATTCCAACTTAATTTTTTTATTTACAATACAACTATATTTTATTTTATTTTCTTAAACTTGAAAAATATTTGTCTGATAAAAATATATTTAAATCTGTCAATATTTCTTTTAAATTAAATTACAACATTTTAAAAAACTGTTTATTTTTAGGGCGCATGGAGAAGAGCATTATTCCTGTATTCTGTATTCTGATGTACGTCAGTGTGGCTTCCTTTGGATTCATGAGTATTCCATGGACAATGACTGCTGAACTATTCCCCATCGAGATCCGAGGCATTGCCCAGAGCTTGATGATGGCAGTAGCCAACATAATCTTGTTCATAGTGCTCAAAATCTATCCGTTCTTGGACGAAATGTTCGGAGGTGCCTACGCTGTTCAGTGGATGTTTGCAACTGTCTCAGCTGCTTCTTCTGTGATAATCTTCGTGTTCATGCCAGAAACCCATAACAAAGAACTTTCAGAGATCCAAGAGTATTTCACAAACAATACCATTTATATTTTTAGGAGAAAGAAAAAAGAATCTGAAGAATTTGGAGAGGAAATGATTCATCTTAAGGACACAGTACAGCAATTAGCACAAGATCGATAAGGCAAGATCTTAGACCTTTCAGGTTAAATTTGTAATTATTGAAGATTAGGTGACTATCCAAACTTGATTCAATCAAGACGCTTTTGGATAAAAAAGCAATATGATGGATAGCTGTAAACCTTCAGTTCAGGAAAGATATGAGATCCCATGAAAGCTATTGAGGCTAGACTGTGTATCAAACAACAATGTTTATGGCCAGTAAGCATTAAGGCCAGTAGATATTTACACATCTACTCCTAGAAATTCGTTACAGTAATATTCTCTCAATATATTCGGATATTATATTCGGGTTGAGCAAAATTGTTCATAGCTATTTCATCTGTAGGCAATCTAAAATAACCAGACTGAAAATGGAAATTAGGTTGATGTTATGATGTATGGAAAATCTTCATAACTCCACTAGTTTTAATGAGAAATTAATAAAAGTTTTACTAAATTGAAGGATAGTAAGTCTATTTTTGTTAACCCTATGATCAATGTAGTAAAAAAAAAATTATATGCATATTATTATTGAAAATTCATACAATTTTTGTTTTTTGCAATTTTAAAATAAAATGTATTACATTATTTGCTGGTCTTTATTAAAATGATGTCACCACAATAAACACATTTTACATGAAAACATATTCTGCTTAGTTACTCCAAATTTGGAAAAAACATTGCAATGATAAATGGTTGTTTTATACTGAGCCTTTCTAAATATGTGACAGCTCATGGAATAAGTTTGTAGTAACTATTTTAAACTATATTTACAAAGTTGTTATGGTTAAAATCTTAAAAATAGTATATTTTGCAAACATGCTTTGCCATGCATGCTCCACCTTCAGTGCACCTTTTGCAGGCTGTTGCACACAACGCACTTAACGAAAGCCCGGTGTGTACCCGGTTGAGTACACAACAGCAGTTGTGAAAGATTGTGTGTACCCGATGGGGTATACGTTGTCATGAACGTGTTAAATACTTTTTATATTTATAGGCATAGTAAAGAAGAAAGAGATCAGAACTTATACTCAATTTACACAACTGCTTTTCCTTTCACTTGAAATTTTTAGACCATTAGTGAACCAGGGATTCTTGTTTTGAATTGTTTTTCTTGTATAACACACTTTTGGGAATTCTTTTTCATAATTAATTTTTATTATGTCTACAAATTTTTTGAACATTCTATTTCTATAACTGTTTTGTTCATTTGAGAAACTGAGATCCGAATTTAAAGACATTAATGGATATTCAAAGTAATCAATATTTTCGGACACAACAGTTAGTGGATTTTAACAATTTTGCTTTAGAGCTGGTTTTAACTGTGCCATCTGTGCGGTGTGATCAGAAAGTCGAGTCTCAATCACCATAATATTACACAGATTAGGATCATAGTTCACTAATATGTTACTATGCAAGTAGCTGACTGAGGCTGAATTGGTTGGTTTATGTATTAAAATTGCTATATTATGTGAGTTAGACTTGTTAACGAATTCAAATTGTAATAAGCTTGGTTTCAACTTATCTATGTTAAAGGCACCATAAGCTTAGAACAAGGATTTTTTAGTTATAGATAATTCTATAACTATAATAATCTTCCAGATAATTTAACTAGATAATTCAATAATCTTCTTATAATAATAAGACTATTCAAAGAGTGCCTGAAACGATTCATAAACACACCTATAGCAGAACTTGTATTACAAGTTCTGTAAACACATATTATGACAGTAGTAGGCCAAGTGCCTGTGGTCCACAGCTCTCAAAAAAGGGAGATTTACAAAACTTTTTAACATCAAGTTTATCAGCTACAACATAACAACTATCAGCTAATATGCACACTCCTCTACCTAGGTTTGTTGGAACATAACTTGAAATGTAACTGTAACCCAGACGTGTTTCCATCAAAAATGTGTTATTTAGATTCAGCCACTGTTCTGAAAAACATAATATCTTGAGTTTGGTATTCATAAACTCTAAGCAAATATTAAGTTTGCCTCTTTCCAGTTTTTTACAGATACTTTGTATATTACAGTGCATAATAGTTAAACAGTCAAGATTTATAAAAGTAATCTGCATTTAACCACTGTTTGTTCTATGTTACTTTTTTTTAAGTAGTGTTTGGTCTATAAAGATGGTTTTTTGTGACTTTTCAGAAATAGTATTCTGGTCATTAATTGGATAAAAATTGAATAAGTTTTTTACATATACGGTACTTGCTTTGTATGATTTCACTGCCAGTGCCATGATTATGACTATGTACAACTAATTTGATAGTCACTGTGGATGTAAGTGGAGTGGAAACTCTTCCATTTATGTGGGTGATGGAGTTTGGAACATCACTTTTTTACTCCTGCAGATGTTGATAATAGAATTGCAGAAAGCAACTTCATACTGGCTGTTGATGAACTCAAATTAGAGGCTCCACCACTCCCTCTTACAGTCTTCTCGGCACTCGTTACAGTTTTAGGTGTGAGCACAGGAAATCCTTCCATGGAGGTTGATGTCTGATGGCATGTTGCTGGGGATGTTGAAAAGAGAAGAGTTGTTGATTGCTTGTAGAGGAGACCAATCTTTGATTATTTATCAGTATTTTTGTTTTTGAATAGAGAATACACAGTAGTCATGACCTTATCTAGAAATGTTGTTCCTTCTCAATTTGGGTGTATTCCATCCCTGGCCAAGCATGACATCAAAGTATTTACTTGTCTATGAAAATAGCCTGCTGTTGACAACACAGCCTTCTGACATTAGAATTGGTTTTATTGATTAGGATGTGTTCGATGTCATGTCTCTCCCCTATACTATTTATAATAATAAACTATTTTAATTTGGTACGATGGTTTATTACTCACATATTCACTCGCATATTTCTTTTGGTGTTGCTTTGTACGGAGCAACCAGTAATGCTAATTTGCAAGTATTTTGCTGTTACAAAAGAAGGCTATGAGGGTTATGTTAAATTTACAGAGACAGGAGTCAGTGAAACAAATATTTTCGGATTTAGGTATTTTAACTATTTATGGGCTTTACATTATGGACACGATATTAGAAGTAAGGAAAGCTAATTACAGCTTACCTAGATTAGGCACCTTCCATAACTATTCAACTAGACACCGTAATCAATTGGCAGCTCCACAGATTAATTTGCAGTTCACAAGGAAAAAACTAATAGTTGCAGGCATTAGATTTTACAATAATTTACCTAAAGATATTTTAGCAATTGACAATTTTCAAAACTTTAAAAATAAGCTAAAGCAGTATTTGATCAGTCGACCACTTTATTCATTTGATGAGTTTTTTGTCTTTAGTTAGTAGCCTTAAGGACTAAAATGTAAAATACACAAGATAATCTTGTACATAATGATAACCGTTATAATGACCGATTTGTCATGGGCCTAGAATATAAATTTTTAGATTGAGTAGGCATTATGCACCTTGTATTATCTTATGATACCATAGTTATTGTAATGTATGGTATATTGTAAACTGACGCCATTTTATGTTTGTTACATGTTATGTACAAATTATGAATAAAGCGAATTTGTATTGTATTGTAAGCTGCGCTATTTGTTTGATACTGTCATCACATTTTTGAACAAAAAATTCAAATTCTTACCATTTGTTTCATTTAGTTGGCATTGAATATTTTATTTTGGGCACTCCAGTTTGAGCTGTTCAATCTTTAAATTCTTTAATCTATTTTTTTCTTCCATATTAACATTTTTTCACTTAATCTATTTTGTTTTTCAGTTTTGAAAATGTTTGCTCCACTTCCTCGACTATTATTTAGATACATTCATCTGTCAAAACACTTATAACGTTCTAAGTTTGGTATATTAATTTTTATTTATTTATATACTTTTTGGAATTTTTTTAATATATACTGGCACAGTTTAAGTATATGAATCAGAATCACCTTCACTCTGTTTTACACATGGTGTCATAATTGTATATGCAATATTTAATACTATTCCTAACCACATAATTATGCATACAGACTTATATTACAAATAGATACACATAAAAACTAACATAAACACAAGTAATGGTACAATTAAACTTAACAAATTTTAAAATAGTGACTATAGTTAATTGATTAATTATTATTATTATTATTATATATATATATATATATATATATATATATATATATATATATATATATATATATATTTGCTTTTTGGGATAATTTGTTTTTATATTGACTGAGATAGGTTAACTATGCAAAAATTATCTAATGGTCCTAAGTTCACATAATACATTTTTTTTTAATAAACAGATTTACCGTTTAAAAATTTATTATACCTGACCCTCTGAAATTTCTGCCCCATTAGAAAAATTCTTTTCACAAAACACAACAATTTTTTCTAAACAACTATTAAATGATTTGTTGCAATTTAAACTCATAAAGGTTTGTTACTTCACTATAATTTCAGTTAATTGCATATTTTATGATTTGTTATCCAACATATGTGACCTTTGATAGTAACTATCACAAGACAAATTATTTACTCAATTGGTTTGTGAACGTTTCATGTTATACATTATATTGTTATAATAGTTTAGTTTAGAAGTATATTTTACATTAAATATAATGTGTAATCAAGATTGGCAAGTGAAAGAGACAGATAAAGAAAGAGGGAGAGTAAGAAGTGGAGGGAAAGAAGTGAGGTGGGACAGAATGGGGGAAGGTGTAGTAGGGGAAATATAGAAATGGAACTCTACCTTACGTTTTAGTTTGTGTTCAACCAATCAGTTCAGATAAGAACAACAATAAGAAAAGAATTTTGAGGCAAGTATTGGTTATTCTTAATAATTTATCATAATAATTCTCATCGATAAATTCTATGCTATGTAACATTTTATATTTTAAAACGTTTTGAATGTTTTCTTTGTAATAGAATTTTAATTTGAAAAAAAACCTCTACGGTTAAAAATTATTTATATCTTTAAAGTATTTTTTGTTTCCATCAAAATTGTGGAAAAATATTTCTTTGCTATAGCAATTCATTAATTTTGTGCCTTGAATTTTGGATTTCCAGATATTTTTTAGCCACATTTTATACAACTTTAATAATATTTTGATATCGAGATTTAGTACCATATAAATAGAATATAAATAAACATTGACATGGTTTTTAGAAAGTTTTTACTACAACATTCAATTAAACAAAATACAATTTATCCTAATTCTTGTACTTTTTTATATCAAAGCATTTTAAGCAAAATATAGTACTCTAATCATAATGATTGTAAACTCCTATTTCCAAGGTGTAAATGATCTATTTAATCATTGATAGTAGGACAAAAGTTTAACAAAAATAAACATGCTTTGACATTTTTATTTGACATGGGCAAGAATTTAAACGTTATTCTGTCTTGAAATTAATGCTATTGTTTATTACCACAGTGGTTTAAATAGCAAAGTTTCTGTAATTTCATCTAATTTAACAACATTCTATTTATAATCCCTTTATAATTTAAAATACAAAAATGTTGTTTTTAAGTAGTCTTTATTTAATTTGTTTTTTCACGTTACATTGGCTCACTACTACTCATTTTGTTACATTGGTGAAATTCATATTAAACCTATCACACTATCATGGAATCAGTCAAAACACTAACACTAGGTACTGGTTTCAGTATTGAGAGCAGGGTACTTGACCTGCAGATTGATAAAATTACACCAACCACTGTCTACAAAAACAAAGTAAGGTCACGTCCGCAAATTTTGGGGCTAGAGGTGGTTGTGAACATACAGTTTTATGCAATCAGTTTCAACATTGTGCAATTTTACACAATGTTAACGAAAACAACAATAAAGTTCATTTTTTCATCAGCAAAATGTGATGGAAACTGTATCAACCCAGTTTGTAGCCATAAAATTGTCTTGTAATTATTTATTTCAATGTAATGGGTCTTATGAATCAATACAGTGAAAAACAACACAATATTTAATCAAATTTATAAGCTTATACTTGTAATTACGCAGATTTACTGTGTTTTGATTGTGAATATACTACTATTCACGCCAGTTTATAAATATTTGTTGTTTTCAGCAATACACGGTTTATGGCAACCATCCAAATTGTTCACTTGGTATGAAGAGACAACAAATTCAGACCATGTTGTAAATGTTTCAAATAAAGTTTGTACAACCAAACAAAACATGGTTTTCAAAGCATCGGCAGAGGTATTTAGTTTGAATATTTGTTATCTTAATCTAAAAAATGCTAGATAACATGATACACCAGTAACTTTCTAGATGATATTGGTGGTTCATAAATGGACAACTGAAGAAGAGAATAGATATCAGTCTTCAAAATATTGAGTGTTTTATTGTAATACTGTAAAAGACTATATGGTGAGATAAATTTTATTCATCGATCCCTACCTCTGTTTTGGATATCTAGACCCTACTAGCTCTTTGTGGGACCTTCTTAATATTAATACGCTTATCAACTACTTTGTCAAAACCTTAATTTTGAAACACCCATTGTTTTTGTTATTATTTGCAGACCCACCAGTTTTAACAAACAGAGAATTCTATAAATTGATTTGATCACTTAAATACATTTTTCTTGAAATAAAACAACACTGTGCCTGTTTTATTCTTTTTTTAGGGTGAATCAATTAGCTATCTATTCTAAAAATTAAGTTTTTAGTCTTCCAGTATGAGGTAGCATTTCTACAGCCTTGTTACAATCCTTAGTTTAAAGTTCATTATTTAGCAATGGATGATTTGAAAGGATAATTGATTATGGATATTTGCCATTGTTATATGTTACAAAACTGAATAAAACAAAATATTTTGAACAATTTTCTGGAACAGTAATATTTTCTGAGATACAAAATACTTTTATTAAATGGTAAATAAATAGTCTTGTCTATTCTTATTAGTAATGAGAGCCACACTGCCAGCTTTATCTAAAGAGTATAGTGACAATTAGTATGTAATACGAGGCATTAACTCAAACGACTAGTATTAATGCAATAGACAATGCCAAGCAAATAATATTGGATGGGTACCACTGAGTGATTTTGACCAACAAGTAGCCATCCTATCCAACCATTGGTGGTAGTTTTTAAACAATCGATTGATTACTAAGCAGCTCCGTGGGTTGAATATTGTTACTTACCTTCTAGACAGTTTTATCTAGAAATTTATACAAATTAAGAACCACCTGTATCAGTGGCCATCTTAATAAGAACAATGATATACTTGAAATACTTTTATACTTTATTCTCAATCCTTACTTTTAGTGATGGAATCAAAGTGAAGTCTCATTTTTAAGATATGATTAAATTGCATCCAAACTATTTTATTTGTTATTCAGAAAGCATTTTCACTTTTATATAGGTACTTTATATTTTACATATTAAAAAGTATTAACTTTAAAATTAAAACTAAATCACATTAGAATTGTATTAAACCTATCTTTAAAATGAGACATCTCTCATGATGCTATGGTCAAAAAATAAGATGTAAAAGTGTTTGACATTAATCCTATAGGGGGCTCAAGGTCACTTCACTACAATTGGCTCTTAAGTTAATAGTTAAATAAACTATTACTTTTACAACAATTTATCAGACAAGTACATTAATAGGTTTTATTAATAAATTACTCAAGGGAGATTTTGAATATATCCCATAACTAAGTGTATTTTTTTCATTCAGCCCAATTTTACTCTTAATTCAGTGTCTTTATTACTTTCGATTTTAGGTACTAGCCTGTGTATCAGCATCAATATTCCACTTTGCAGTGGGAGGTATCATTGGATTTTCAGCAATTTTGATTCCCCAACTTGAACGATCGGATTCTAGCATAAATGTTACCAAAGAAGATGTCTCATGGATAGGTAATTTACCAACAGATATTAGTTTGCAATAGCATTTATTAATTTAGGTGAAAAAGCAATATTACATGAAAGTTAATATAAAAGCAACCCATAAAATTATGAACTTTTGGATACAAGACAATGGAGTTAATTTTGCTTAAAGGGAATTTAGAATGATCCAGAATAAGGAAACATTTATATAATACCTTAATTTATTTACAGTATATATTTTTATTTTCAAATTGTATCCATTAAGAGAGCTGGCAATCCAAAAGCTGTCTATATTGAATCCACATTTGTATTTGTAATAGTTCATTATATATATATAAAAATTTCAATAAAAATTGAATTACAAAAAGTACTGGCTCCGCCGGGACTCAAGTCCGAATCTCTCACTTGCCAGGTGAATATGCTACCATTACACAACAGAGCCCTTACTTTTTACAATTCAATTATTTTGTATTTGGCCGTATCTGTCACATATGCGTTTAAATAACCAAACAACATATGATCAAAAGACCAAATACCTGTCAAATGACTTTTATTTATATTAATTAAATTTATATTAATGGCAATAACTGAATATGTATACAGGCTGTAATTAATATAAGGGATGATTTTTATAGGATTTTTTGGTTTTTACACTAATGGCAATTTAATTGGTTGTACTGCTCAATTTCATAATCTCTCGCATTGAGAGCCGCATCCTTACATCTACGCTATAGTAAAGGTCAAACATTTTCAAGTTATATTTGACTTAAAATCATAGAGTTAATCTACATATCATCGTTTCCATAATCTCAACACACTGAATCTATGTTACAGCAAGCATTGTGCCCCTGGTAGCACTAGTTGGTTCTATTCTGGGAGGATGCCTTGTGGATAGGATAGGTCGTGTCAAGACTATCAAGGTAGCAGCGGTACCTTTCATAATCGGCTGGCTATGTATTGCTACAGCCAACAACCTGGTCCTATTACTGCTTGGACGACTACTCACTGGTGCATCAATGGGTACCTATTTGCCTTAAGTAACGATTAAACTGTTGTAAAATTTTATTGTTATAGTTTATGTTATCTCTTAATGATGCCATTTTGTTATTTAATTTCGTTAACTCAAAAATTAATAATTAAATCTGATGTATATATAGATGTATGAATATAGAATTGATTCTAAAGCCTTCCTTCTTTTATCCATAAGCATCATTAATGATAAAGTAAATTTGTTAGGACAAATTGACAATAATGAATTGTTAAAACAAAGAGAGAAGAAAGAATTTATTTTCTCACTCCAACACAATACAAAGATAAGAGTAATATATATAACACATAGAGTATTCTACATTTCTATAAAATTGAAGAATACAACATTATATATTATCACTATATTTCACATATTTTTACAGTTAGATGAGAAAATTTAGGGCCTCAAAGGCTAAGCCTGATTTGAGGTTCCAGTATCGAATGGTTCACCGTATCAAATGCTTATCGTATATCGAGAAAAAGGCCAGTAACATATTTATTTTCATTAAGACCATCATAGACATTCAGCATGAAGTACTGCAAGGCATGTTCTGTACTTGTAGCATCTCTATAGCCAAATTGATTTTCACTGAAAAGAGTGATTTAATCAAAAAAGGACATTAATATACTCTTCATTATTTTTTCATAAAGTTTTGAAAAAGTAGAGAGCAACAAAAAAAGGACGAAAATTATTACATAAAGTTTTTAAAGAGCATTTATGAATTGTTATGACTACAGCCTTCTTCAGAGTAGATAGAAAAATACCAGATTCAAAACTGAAATCCAGCAAAAAAAGCAATACAGTTATTTTCATATAAAATAGGTAATAAACTACAATGAAAGCAAAGGCAGATAGCCAAGATAATAAATCCTGGAAAAAAGCAGAATATAATCAAAATTAAATTGTTCTTAAAATGAACATTTCTAATAATTAATGGATTGCTGTAATATACAATAATATTATAGAATGCCTGTGACTATTACACAACCAAATGAATGGAAACAATTCACATCACCACATGTAAATATGTGAATGACGTGATGATGTTTATTTCAAGATATGAAGTTCTGATGCAAGAAAAAGTTGTTTATAAAAATTGCAGTAGACTATGTCAAACTAAGTTATACGAGAATGTATAAATTATAAACATTAAAAATTAATTTAATTTACATATATGAAGAACCAATGGATTGAATTTAAAAAAAGATTGAATGCAGAAGTACTTAGATGAAACTTTTAGTTTATAATCTCGCTTTGCGTGGACTGAACAAGTGAATTGTCCCTAAAAATTAAGTTTATTGAACATAAAACAAAACTGATACAGCAATTTAATTTAAAGTTAAAAAAAAAGAAAAAAGTGTTATGCAAAACTAATTAATAAAATAATGTAAAATTCCATGTTCTAAGATTAATACCTAAGATGGCAAGTTCACTACATGGTTGATTAATATTATAAGCAAGAGGTTGGAAATATAATTACTACTAGCCTTTGATTTTATGTAAATTCAGTATATTGATTCACTACAATTTGGACTTTTTTTAGAACCTTGAAGAACCATTTGCATATCACAACTATAATTTTGGACGGTAATGACAAGCCAATTTGATAAAATTTAATTGACATTCAAATCAATAATCTACAATAAGATAAGGGTAACCTCAATAATTGCAAAGTCAACTACCCAAATTTGAACCAAAAGAAGAGGTTTCATTTGAGTTAATTGAATTTGAGAAACATATAAAATAATCAATAAATTTGAAGCATTTCAAGTGTATTTGTGTTTGCCAAACCCATTTCTCATTGCTGACTGAAACATTTTGATTTTTAATTAATTATAAATTTATCTTATTATGTTTCACAATATTATGATGTTACGAAAGATTTCGTCAACACCTTGACATCATCAGGTATCCACGTGTTAGCGTTCCGTTGTAGGTTAAAATCAAAATCACACTGACATTACACAACACAACACTTAAATAATACATATATATCTACAAAACACAAATCACTGCAACACAGTGGCCACATGTTCGCACGTGCTGGAAGAATAGTTTGCAACTACTGGAGGAAGGGACTTGTCAAGATAGACTGTTCATTGATTCATCATTTCCAGGTGCATTGCCATATCAAACAATGAATTGGCTGGAGTGTTTAACTTATCATTTAGTACATTGACAGGGGCACTTTTTAATGCTTTGTATATATCTCAGAATCTTCAAATGTGAACATTGAAGTATTTTCCTTGCATTTGTGAATATTTTTAGGTTTTTATTTACATTGCAGTAGTTGTGTCCTCATTGTATGAGATGTTCAGTGTAATTTTACTGTTGTGTAACAGTATTCTTTGGGAAATATTCCTTAAAAGATAACACATTCACTGCTAGTGTCTCTGATTTGACTTATATCCAAATTATGCAAGTGTGCAGTTGCCTGCTTTGAGTGGCATACCCACGGAAAAAATTCAGAGGGTGGTGGGAGTAATGTTGTAAATAGTGTACATGAAAATTATATGAGGATTTAATCTAGTAAAATGGGACATTTAGCATAGTAAAAACTATTTGTGACTGTTTCCAATAAATATCTACTACCAAGTGCTGCCATCTCAGATCGGAGACACAAATTAATGTTATATTTCCGAGGAATTTGGTATTTTAAATTTTTGATGTTGCTGGAATTACCTCATGACATTGTATATTAATAAGTAAAAACATATATTAGCATGCCTAATGAGTTTTGATTTTTTTGTAGCAATGCATGTATTAACTTGTTAGTATTTAGTAAACCACTATTTCTTCTTTTGCAAGATGTTTATATATATAATCTTAAAAAGCCTCAAAATTTGAAAAATGTATTAGTAAGACCTAGACTACCCTCTGATGAACTAATCCAACACTTAAACAAACCTTTCGGCTGTAAACCTTGTTATAAGCCTCACTGCAAAATTTGCAATTTATTAATAAATTAAAACAATTTCTGTAGCAGCACAACAAAAAGAAATGATCCAATAATTGATAAAGTGACTTGTGAACCCAACAATGGCATTTACCATTTGTTGTATAAAAACTGTCCAAAAGACTACATTGGTCAGACATTAACTCCATTGCACATTACAATGAAAAGTATCACAGCGATACAAGTATTAAAATTTAATTAAATCCTTATTTTTGGCCCATTGCATGAATGCTTTTCTTTAAAAGTTTAAAATTCAAAATCTACAAAAACTTAAAATGAATCCTTTGAAAATATCTGATCACAGGGTTCTACAAACTAAACATCCTAGTAGACTAAATTTAAGATATAGATAGTTATGGAGATAAAATTATCTATTAACATTTTAAATTTTATTAAATCACACAATTAACTACAAATTTATTTTATAAATTATTAATATTCCTTGTATAATGCAAATTATTTACTCTTTTTTATTCAAAATTTGTTTTATTAACATATGTTTATTTTTATTTTTTATATAATTTTTTAGTAGGTTATTATGTATAAACTTTTACATCTCTTGAAAATGTATTGTAATTCAGACAAAATATAGAGATTTTTATGTTTTACTTCTTCTGTTTTCCTTTTAAAAAAATATATTTTTTAAACAAAAAATTATATTAATGGAATTCACATTTAGTATCAAAACATTGCAGAAGTAAACTGTTGCAGCACTTTCTTTCAACACTGCAACTGTATATGTGACAGAGGTGGCTAAGCCTAAGAATAGAGGGGTCCTCACCTGCACTCAAACTTCACTAGTGTCCTTAGGTATGTATGTAAAAATAGCACATTCTTAATGTAACTGCTAAAACAGAAAACTAATCCTATACCTATCAAGTCTCATTCATGACATTATAATATTTCATTCTTAAAAATCAATTGTTAAACTTTGCCTATGGCTAATCATGGCTAGAATTTCATACTTCACTAAATTACGCTGAAAACAATATGGTAATTTATTCATATAAATATATTAATGGAACTTTGTGGAAATGCAGAAAAAATTTCAACCAAAAGTGGTGTAACTAGGACTTGTCTTTGGGGGATGAATGTGATAGAAGAGCACACTACACTCGGGGTATGAAATAATATGAGTAAATCTAAATTTAAATCAATTACATAGGTTTAACTCAAGGTAAAACATTTAACTGCTGTACTTCAAACAAGTTGGCTTGCTGTTGTACATTTTTTACTCTTTAGAGCTTATGGGGATGAGGGGCTCTATCCCCCTCATCCTCACCCTTAGTTACATGTTGTGGATGTTTTTATGGAGTGATATAAATCCTTCAATTCATACTTACAAATAGTCTGTGCCTTTTAAATTAACAATATAACTGTCAAACATACAGTAAATTTTTAAAACGTCTTAATCAGGGTACAAAGAGTGCATGTGCAATGACTCAAAGAGTGAATTGAGACAGAAGGGCGGCACTTTAACATTTGATTTGAACTTGTAAAGTTACTAAGCTATTAGAACTGGTCCTTTGTTTTGGTATTGCTATTACAATAATAATTTTTTATATAATTTTTAAATGTGTTCAATAAAATATGTATTTTTTAAATGTGTTTGTTTAACTGCAATCTATCTAAGTCGCTGCTTCTGAAAACTTTTTTTATCTCAAATCTTTTTTACTAAACATTTAGTCGAAAAGTTAAATGAATATCAAAGCAAAATGTTAATGCTCAGCGTAAAATATGTCTAATATCAAAGCACATACAAACTACACACATACCAAAACACTAACAACACATAAAACTAACATTGATTAAACGTGCTTTAAGAGTTCATGCCTCTGATGATGAAAATTTCCAGTCCACGTAGCTCCTGAACCATTAGAGATATTGAAAAACTCTCAATAGCAAAAATGTCTTATTTTTTAGATTAGAATCTAAAAACAACATAAAATATAGGGTGTTCTATAAAAGATTTTAAAGTTGGCCACCATATTAGAAAATGGCAGCCATCTTCAAAAAATTTGAAAGTGTATTCCTAAATGAAACTTAAAATTAAGCAAGTTCCAAATTTAAAGTGTGGTGCTAAGTCATGTAATTAAAAAGTTAGCTATTGGATCACTTTAAAAAACTCACCCGGTATAAAGTGTTTTATTCAAGTGAATTTTTCAACACACACAGACTAATTACATTATTTCCAGCCCCTCCCTGTAACTTTTAAACCTTACAATCATTTGTGGTAGATGTCAATGCACAGGCCTGCCACTCTATCACATGCCATATACACTAATCTTGGTTGTGACATTATAACCGTCATTGAACGTAATGTCCAAGTCAACAAAGGAATAACAAAAGGGGATAAAGTAGGAACATATGTTAAACTGTTCTCCACTATATTGCAGCAATGAACATAAAAAATTCATCTATTTCTCTAAAACCCTTTAAACAGTCGGCCCTCATTTCTGGGCAAAAATTTGTGTCAGAAAGTAAGTAAAATTTGTTTAGAACAAGCTTGAACAGTTTCGGGATTCTACTGGAAGAATGAAGCACATAACAGATGAAACAAGAGCGCTGCAACTTTGGTAAAGCAAATATTCGGATAATGTCAAACAGTTTTCGCAGGAGCCATTCCACTGTCCGGACACTGACCCACAGTAAAAGTGTTAACTCAAATTTGTGACCCATTTGTTCCAGGAATGATATGCATGTCTGCAAAAGGAGCCTTTTTTCATTGGAGGACCATTTCCTGGATATCTATATCCTTCTGCATCCTGCCTCTCCTGCTGATATCTTTATGGTCTCCAGAAAGTCCTGCCTGGCTAGTATCCAGGGGAAAATCTGAGCAGGCACTTAAGTCTCTCTTAATACTATACCAGAAGGTATTCAAATATTGGAAATTCTGTGAACTACACAAATTTGGTTTCATACTCAAAACTCACATTTTAAATTAGTTTTTAATCCAAGATAATCCTACTTTGGAATATTCCATCTAAACCTTTGTTATGGTATTCGTTTATGGGGCAACTCGAGTGCCAACAAAAAGGATCTTGTGTGGCAAAAAAGGCAATCAAGTTAATGGCAGATCTTTCTAATCAAGAGTCCTGCAGACAGACTTTTTGTTATTTTAAAATAATGACTCTTGCTTGTATTTACATATATCAGAATTTAATGTATGTTAGAGAAAATATCAACACCTTTATCTCTCATGAATTAGTACACGATTACGACACGAGGTTTCAATATAATCTTGTAGCACCTCAAGTAAGACTAACTTGTACCTATAATAGTTATAATTCCTAACAAACTACAATTAGCTATAAGAGAACTACCAATTAATAAGTTGAAACTAAGAATTTCAGCTTGGATTTAAGACAAAAGTTTTTTACTCTGTTGACGAGTACATGAAAAACAACATGTTTGATCTGTTATAAAATACATCTGGTTAATGTACAACTGTTATATAAACATATAACTAATTAGGCATATAAATGAGTTTTCATGTTAAATGTTTTTTCATGACAAAGCCTATTGTAACTGAAAATGTTATTTAATGGGCAATAAAGATCTTGAATCTTGAAAGATATATTCAAAAAATCATTTTTTTTTTAGCATGTGTAAAAAGCAATTTATTTCTTTGATTTACATTTATATAATTATATAACAGCATCCACAGTATTATTTGGATGCCTCAGTTTATTTAAGTTATACTATAGTCTATATTTTTATTTAAATTTCAGGAAAACATAGCAGAGCAGCAACTAGAAAAACTGATCAAAGAACTAAACAAAAAGCAAAGACAAGAATATCAAAGTAGTTCTGCTTTTTGGACACTTATACAAGGCCTGACTAAACCAACTGGCTACAAACCTGCACTTCTTCTCATTGTTATTTTTATCCTCCAACAGTTTTCAGGAATTACAGTCACAATTTACTACAGTGTCTCTTTCTTCCAGGTATTAAGATAATGAAATAATTTTCTTCTATTAGAACTACCAGATAATACCAAGGTAATATTTTTCTCATCCTACAAGTGTTTATTCCTCTGTGTTGTTTCATTATGTCTTGTCTCTTTCATGAATACTTTTTTTTTAGAACTGACAATCACAAGAGCCCTTTCAGGTTTTACAATAACAGCATTACTCGCACATAAACATAAATAGTAGTGTTCCTGTGTAACTGAAATTGGGAAACTCAAGATGTCAAGCTTTTTTGAATCATTGGTCACCTAGATTTTTCCACATACACTAAGAATGACTAGTACGGACCATATAAACGCAAAATAAAACATTATTAACTGTTACAATTTCATAATACTTGTATGTTGATAGTTCTTATGGGTTTATGGGTAATTCTCCATCAAACGCAACATTTTATTAAAGTAAAGTTGACAGTTTTCAATTACACTTATCATCTAAATTTCAACCATACCATCTCGCTAAACACCACTTTTTAAAACATTCATTTATTAAGTTTTAAATCCACGGACATGAGGTTTGCATCACAGACATAACACATCACACTTTGTGAGGAGTAATTGGTCTAAAAATATATGTTATTAAAAAATTATTTTAATAATAAACATAGTTAATACGACGTTTAAATTATTGTGCCACCATTTTGATTGTTATAATGCATTTATTTAATTTTTTTTATTGTCTCATACCAACCATCATGTCTGTAGGCACAGTTATTAAAGTTCTAAAAGAACTCAGAAGGTGGTCTTGGATAATATGTGAAAAGGTTGTAGATTTTTATAGTGAAGTTATTTCAAATTAAAAGTGTTGTTGAGAATTTGTAAAGGTCATACAATCATATCAGTTGCCAGCCAGTTGTACAGGTAAAATATTTTCATAATATTTCCTTCAAATTTCCTTCAACATTTAAATTCAGCAGCCCAAAATTTCACTGTGGTAAATGATGGTGTAGAGTCCCCTTACACAGAATCCAACTCATCTTTGATCAACAAGTATTTAATGACAGCTTGATATTCGATTTTGTCTATTTTCATAAAAATCTCACTCAAACGACTGTTACATAAAAACTGGGCATCCAAAATGGCTGAAACTTTGTTAAGTGACTGGAAACAGATGAAGAACAAAATTCAGTAGGTTTGTTTACGAGTGCTGCTATCTTCGTTGAGGTCGGAAACTTTTCATACCACCCTTGTAGACATATTATTAAAAGACCACCCTTAATATTACTGAAGTAAATAATATACATTTTATGAATATATTCAGATACTATGCATATTTCAAACAAAAATACAGATGAAAATGTATCTTGAGACTGTCCATGGACATGATTAGTCATATTCTGTGGACGTATTTTTATTAAATGAATCTTTTTATTTTTACTTCAAACTATATAGTGTCTTAAGATAATGTGTTACTGTTACTATTTAATATAAAATCATTATGCATTTTATATTAAATAAATTATATTCACAAGTTATTAAACAGTTTATGGAGAATAACCCTTATCCATACTTTTGCCAAAACTGGATACAGAGAGGATGATTGACTTTTTCACATCAAAATGTGACGAATTGATACTGTTGAAGCAAGTGGAAAGAAATCAATGTTCAAAGTTCACCCAACTTTGTAAGCTAGTTGAATATAAAGTTTTATTTTATTGTAATGATTATCAAAAGATACACTAGTTCCAAATTATTTTATAACTTCATGATTCCATCCCTGGAAAGAAATGCACTTCTAGATAATGAAATAAATAGAAAAATAGGGGTAGTGAAAACATGAATGGTCTAGTACTTATATACCCACCTCACCTACTTGTTTATAAATGAGATAAGATTTAAATTTCTAATTACCATGTTTAATTGTAGAGTGTAGGTACATCAGTTGACCCTTTCCTGAGCTCTGTTGGGGTTGGAGTTGTGAGACTAATCACGACTGTCGTTACTTCTGTCCTGTTGAGACATTTTGGCCGTCGACCTCTGTTCATATACAGCAGTATTGGTATGGCCATTTCAATATTCATAGCTGGATATCTTACCAAGGAAATACAAAATGGTAATAAAATAATTAATATACTTTATTTGTGTTATAAACATAATAATCTACAGGTATAATTTGTTGGTCCTTTGTGTTCTTCCCGCTACAACATTTGTCACAGCCGAGTTCAAGTAGCTAGTTTGCGCTGAGCTGCAGTTGCATACACATGACCGCCTCTATTGATTTTTCCTCCGAATGTGAATTGAGAAGTGTTATTCGTTTTCTGCAAGCAGAAGAGAATAATGCAGCAATAATCCCTTGAATAATATGCTGTGTTATGGAGAACATTATGAGTGATGATGTTCTATTCATAAATAGGTAGAAATTTTAGGTTACAAAAAGATTCGTGCTCTCTGGGTGCTACAGATATTGACTGATAACCACAAAACTTGCGGATGGTTTCAGCTTTGATATTCCTTGAATTTAACCTTCGGACATCTTTAAACTTTTGACGTGATTCACGCACAACACCTTCTCTCATGATGTTTTCTTCTTAAACATGGCATATTCCCAATGGATTTCTGCTGCACTATTCTCTTATGCTTACAGGAAACAAATAACACTTCTTAATTTACATTTGGCGGAGGAATAAATAGAGGTGGCCATGTTTTTTGTGACTGCAGATAAGCGTAAACTAGCTACTTGAGATGTTGAAGAAGGAGGTTGTATGGGTTATACTTACTTTCAGTCACTGTATTAAAAAACACAAGAACCAATATTTATAACTTTTTATTTTGTGAATAAAAATGTAATAAATATGATTCTTGTGTTTTTCAATGTAGTGATTGAACAAAAATAAAACTGCCTGAGCTCGGCAGTGACAAATGTCGTAGCGGGAAAGGTGCACTAACGAATACTATGCACACCGCACACTTGCCACGTGTCTGGCTGTCATGGCGTCAGATCAGAGGTTGAAAAAAAGTAGCCCTCGTACTATTTTCAGCTTTGGTTATCTGTATATGAAATAGGGCTATCTCATCCTCATGGTTATCACTGTCCAAGTTTGTACTGTAGGGAAAATTAAACTAGAGGAGGTTCATTAATATTTTTTAATGATTTTCTCTAGTCTAGCGCTTTTGAAGCACCTGTCCAATTTGAAGTTTCTGCTGTTATTAATGATAAATTAACAATAATATTGGTCTCACTGTATCAGTCAACAGCGGGTAACACAAAGATTTCTGACAATTTTGGTTAGCTTTTCAGATTATATATGTAACAAAAACAAATTTCAACATAACAACAATAAAAAACACACACAGTTTTAAATTTTTCGAATATCGTACATTGATAAAATTTTAATTGTCTGAATCAGGAACTAACCAGAGGAAGTAGATCTTTGGATAATGTGTTTGTTAATAATCAGAACCAAATTAATTCATGTAAACGTTTGTTGAATCAGAATCAGATTTCCATCATCAAGTTCTAGAGAGTTTAAATGCATATTCAGGTTCAATATTTAAGTTAGATGCCAGCTTTGTTGAGAGGTATACAATTACTGATAAAGACTTTGAAGGTATTGTGGGTGTTACAGACTGGGAGAATAAGTCTCCCTATGATATAGTTGTTAGTTTCATATCACTTGCTGTGTATTCTTCCTCAAAATTGAAAAGTCTCTGTTGATGATGAAAGATTTGATAAATTAGTGACTGCATTTGTTAAAAAATGTTCTACGTTTACAGAAGATAAACTAAGATAGCCTAGTTGCAGTTCAGTTTTTGCCTCTGTCAGACCATGTAAAAACACATAATTATCTCCAAATTTGGAAAGCCCATGGTCAACCATGTGTGCCATAATAAATATTTGGATTGGACTGTTGACAAAATGCTATTCATGATGGATTTATGGTATAAACTAATAAAATTTCCATATTCTAATCATCATGGACCTATAACAAATGTAAATATTTCTCTAGAACCATCCTTGGATGATCAGAATGGTGCTAAGAGAATAATTGATTCATTATGTACCATTAGTACCAATAGTAACCATTGTGACACAAGTCAGGAATCACAACAACCATGTTGTGTGTCAATCCCAGACTTCAGTTTGTGACCACATCTCATTAACACACACTTTTTGTGTTTGGTTATTCAAAAATGAAAGGGGAACACATTACACATCGTAGTAATTTAACTTCATTTTAAGATTACATATTATGACTTACACAGCCCTCGTTTATAAGTTGAAAAAATCTGATGAATGAAAAACTAAAGGAAAACTCTCTTCGTTCTCCTAAACATTGCTCAAATGTTATTTTTATCTTTCTAGACACAGACACATGTACTGTCATTATGATGCTACTCTATGATCTCTTATGGCATACAATTATGATCTCTATGAGTACTTAAATAGAGAAATTGTCTAAGGTCTAATACAATGACTGCTAAGTTTACATAACAACTTGTGAGTCATTCAGACAAATTCTTTTGTCAGATCAATAATTAATGTTGTACAGGATACAATTAATGTTGTAATGTTGTACTTCTTTCAAAATTTTTTATGAATATTTCATATTATTTCAAAACACAAAGGTACAAAATAACCAAATTAGGTATTTATTATTATTGTTATTACAAAATTTTGTATCAAATAAATTGGTTTATAGTTGAATACACTAAATTGTTAATTTTTCCACGGGTGTTACTCATATAACTGTATGCACATCAAGAAATCTAAAAAATGTCATAAAAAACGCTTGTTCACATTGAGAGACTTGACAGTAAATCAGAATTGACAGGTGAATGTTGAGTTTATCTCCAGTTCACCTTCCTCTTAGTGCAGCGCCTGGAATCTGATGCTGTCACAGATTTGTTTGGAATCCAGTTATGTTTGTCTGAAGAGATCCAAAAAAAGCCAACAAAAAACAAGCTCAAAATGAGCTTATTATATAATTTTGACAACAGAGACACCTAGACTACAAAATATAGTGTAATCTAGGTGAAGAGGTATTTTCATTTACTCATCAAGTGCACTATGATGTTTTAAACACGATCTCTAAGCACAGTGGAGCAACCTAGTTTTTTTACACGTATTCCAAACGCTACACTAAGAGGAAGGAGCTACACCCAACATTCACATTGAATCAATTCTTCCTACCACAGCTACGTTACTTGTAGAATTGACATGTTTAAAAAAATTGAAATTCACGTTAAGGCAAGCACAAAACTACTGGTTTTGTGAATGCTACTCTGGCATGGCTCTCTGTACACTACATAAGTGTGTTTATCATTTTCTATACTGCATTTAAAAAATTGTTAATGAGTTATAACATCATTATTAACAATACTACTTTTCCAATACTAACTCCAATATCATGTTCTTCTACAACCCAGTATGTTGTTTAGTGATAGATAATTAATAAAAGTGATCAAATGGATACAAAATATAAAAATAGAACATTTTTGTCTGTTGCAGAAAATGTAGAGAAGAACTCCTTACCAATACTGTTCATTTTAATGTACGTGAGTCTTGGCAGTATTGGGTTCAACACCATTCCCTGGATAATAAGTGCTGAATTGTTTCCAATAGAGATCCGAGGTATGGCCCAAAGCCTTATAATGGGAATTGCCTTCTTTAATGTATTCTCTATTGTCAAGATATACCCCTTTATGGACGAAGCACTTGGTGGATCCTTTCGAGTCCAATGGATGTTTTCTATTGTCTCTCTAATTGGTGCACTCTTTGTATTCGTATTCCTACCAGAGACTCACAAAAAGGAACTTATTGAAATTGAAGAATATTTTAAGAATAACTCAGTTTATCCATTGAGACATAAAAGGCAAACAAGAGAACTGGCCGAAGAAGCTGCGCTTGAAATGATTAAACAATAATGCAGCAGAATTTGATAAAATTTAAGAGATAACATTAACTAAATATGCTGATTGCTTACAAATACAAGAGAGTTTATTTGTAGATTTCATGACATGTACAGGATATTTTAGAATTCTTGCCAGGTGATGATGTGAACATTAAATACTAGTCCTCAAGATCTACAGGATCGTCATCTGATTCTCAAAGGATTGGCCAACCCTAAATGGCTCTTGACAAACCTACAAATGTTGAAGCTGTGATGCCTCTTCAAGACCATACTGCATGTGTGTCCATGTGTACTTAATGATTTATGGAATTGTGGAGTTTTTGTATTTAACGTTAGTTGTAATTGTGTTAACTTTAAAACCACCGCAGAAATTGAATGCTAGAGCCAACTTATTGTAAAGTGCAAACTTTCGGTTTCCTGTAATTGGGAAAAAATTATAAACATTGTCTTTTATTATTAAATATTGTAGGTTTAATAGTGAATACAACAATTTTAAAAAGGTTTATCAAAGTTTTATTTTCAACACCTCATGACTGCATTGTGCAAGACTTGCAGATCATAACAAATTACAAGTGGTAGATGTATTTTAATTGATAAGAATGCTCAATGATCTCAACGGTTTAAATTCATGGAAGAGCTTCATTATGAGATTTCCAGCTCATTTTCTGACTATGGATATAGTGTTACAATTTTACTTTAGGATATGAGTAACATTTTTTAAATAAGTTCGATGAATTCTTAATTTTTATAATGTAATTATTAATGAATGTAATTGTAGAAGATTGTAAATTAATAGATATATTAATTTTTTTTTACAGCAAATAAAAATAATGATCAATCTTAAAAATAGAATACCTTAAATAGACACAATGTTTTGAAATTCACAAAACGTATGGAAATGAAGTGTATCTATTTTAAACTGTGTTGTTAAGCGAGTTGGTGTCAAACAGACGGGCTACCATACAAGGTGAAGGTAATCTAGCATCTGATTAGTTTATGAAGTTGTGAGCAGGTGGGGAAGGCAAACACATTGGGAAAAAATACTTTCAGTTCACTCTGAGATGGGAGCGCATTCAGTTTGTTCTCGACCACAACCCAAGCTGGGTGTTCATCTAATGCTGGTGAAGTGCAGCTTTGGATCATTTCACAATGCTGTAAAAAGATAATACATTTTCAAATTAATTGTAGAAGATTTTTTAATATTTTGAAATATTTCATTTATACAAATATGATATTTAAATTACATTTTTGAGTGAGCAAACAATAGTGAATTTGTTTCTCCTGAGTAACTCAAGTGACAAAATTAAGAAACTGAACCTGTTTTAAATTAAATTCCACCTTTAAAATTTTATATTTCATACATAAATTACTTTATATATTCAATTGATATACTTAGTGAAAGTGAATCTTTAAGAGAAAATAATTTTTTGAGCTGGGATGGATTTGAAATATAAAAACATAATTTATGAACTAATTTTGAACAAATTCAAATTTGATACCATATTTTAAATAATCACAGATCAACATCACACATTATAATTTTCTTTATTATCACAGTTCCGAGGCTATTGCAAACATAAATTTATACATTTAAACAAATTTTTCAAAACCATGTTTCCATGTTTTTTTGTTTGTTTGTTATGTTTCCTTTCAATAGCTTTGAAAGACTTAATTATTTTAATTTGTATAAACAATAATTTGCATAGTTATACTGTCTACTTTTAATTAATTACAAGTTATTTTATACTTATTTTCTTAACTTCGCTAAGCTAATGCCATTTATACGACAATGTTAATTGCTATGGAATTTCGTCGAAAATAAAAAATTCTTAACATTCTCATTTTAATAACACTTAAGTTTACAATCTTATAGGTGTGTTTATTTATACTTTAATGAATCAATAATTAAAATTTTGTATTGATAAACACTTTAATTTATAGCATTGTAATTTAAATAACCTTACTCAATGTCATAAATATTAAAAAAACAACATTGTAAATATGGAGAGCACTAAAAGATGTTCATGTAGAATTTTACAACAAACAAAACAATTTTTAATTACATAGTATTCAAAAATTGTAAATTACAAGATCACATGAATCTTTATGTTCATATTTCCCTTAACATATTATTATAATTTGCATGATTACTTTTCTGTAAATAAAGAGAATTCAATAATAAAATAGAGTTTTAGGTTTCTTCATTGTTAAATGTAATGTATACAACTAGACCACTCAGCATACAACCTATATATATATATATATATATATATAAATGAATGTTTGTGTGTTTGTCCTTTATGGAATCGTAAAATATTTGACTGATCATTATGAAAATTTGTATGTATATGTATTTTTCCACGGAGAAGGTTTATATGCCATGCCTATTGACGGAATTCGCCACCAGGCAGAGCTGCAAAAGATAAAAGTTTTCAAAGCGTCTGCACACTATAAACTGCAATTTACGACAGTTACGTATATTAAATAGTCAAACAGTGTTTGAAGGTGCTAAGTTGTAATGTATATTTGTATTTTAAAATAAATTTTTCGTTGAACATAAAGCTTGAGTGTTAGACCACTTTAGAATAAAGTACATGTAATTGTATAATGGCTATAAACGTACACTTTTTACATATTTTCTTGATCGTGGCATCAAGACAAACTCTACATCGGCGTTGGAAATATAATTTACTGAACCAGAAGTTCTCATGCACGGGCAAAGCTTATGAAAAGCGTGTGAAACCGCTGGAAACAGCTAGTAAGAAATAAAAAAATTACTTTTACTCCACACTGTAAGCTTACTCTTGTGAGTAAGCATCCTGAGGTTCTCTACAAGTAAATCTGTATAACTGTCTTAACAGCAACTGTTGATAAAGGACAGAGAAATAAATAACATAGTATGAAGTACGTAACAAAATGAGTACTTTATTTACAAATAGTTACACTTAGATGACAAAATTACATCAATAGTACAATATTGAAAAATATGACTCTACAACCAGATAATGAGCAATTATTGATATTAGAAAACAATTTGTATTCAAAGAATAATACAGAAGAAGAAATCGCATATTAAATTACTCCTCTTTTGTATCAAATATAAGAGCAAAAAGGATTTTAAAAGTTATGATATTGTGTGGTGTGTGAAGGATATTGATTTCTGTGTAACTGGTCACCTCACTCAGTATGAATCTGACAGTGGCGTAGGAAAGCTACTAAACTATTTTTTGCGCTGTATCTATAAATAAAACATCTACATTTATAAAAAATCCTGTTATGAATTACAAGTTTTAATCAGTTTGAATGCGAAAATACACAGTCTTTTCTACTTTCTACAATATATGGAAAAAATATTATGAACAATAGTGTTGTATGAAAATTGTATTCTTTGTTACCAAATGTTACTCTGTATGTTGCCACACGTAAACAAGGGTTGTTTAATTCAGACAAATTATTAAGATTAAAAATGGGTGCAGTATGCCCTACAACTCACATCATACAATAACAAAAGATGAAACGTGTGGAAACACGACCACAATTTAGTTCAATTCTTTTCACTAGATCCAACTCACTATGCCTGTACATTTTGTTGTTTTTTATGTCTATTCAATGTTTTAATTTCTATTTATTGCTGCATAACCTCTGCTATTGCTTCTAAAAAGATGTCATCTGTAGGTTTGTACACAAAATAGTCAAAATAACTTCTTGGAACCATAACAATGCCTTTGTAAATTCAAATGACTTTAAGGTGTTTATTGAAAATTTCTTTCAGAAAATGGTAGTAACAAAGTGAAAGTAAATTAGAAGACACAAAAATTGGAAATGTCTCATAGTAGCAGTTATACAAAAAGTGATAATATCTCAAACAAACTACTGAAATAAAAGGCTATGAAAGAGTAAATAAATAAATATATGTGTGTTTAAAAGAAAACTCTAATAACACCTCTTCAGATAACACTTATTCTTTTATGTGTTCTATGTACTAGATAGATTACACTGGATGAATGCTGGCTAAACCAGACAGATCTCTTTAGTCTAGGTGTCTCTGATATTAAAACAATGCAAAAAGTTTGTTTTGAATGTTTTCATCTCCAACTTCTTTTGGATCTCTTCAAATAGACTTGAACTCAAGATTCCAGGAGTAAAGTCTGTTACAACATCAGATTTAGACGTTGCACTAAGCAGATGGTAAAAAGGAGCTAAACTCAACATTTCCATCCACGGAATTATACACTAAGTTCTCATGATTTTTACTTGAAACCATCGAATAAATTCTGTCCAGAATGGGGTGAATTCCAAATAAGACCTTTCTTTGGACATGCCTAATGTGGCACTGAGTGATTTTTACCAGTTCTTTGGATACAAAATTAATAGGTCACTAATCTCAAAGATGGTGACAAGGTAAGGGACACTTTATAAAGTATAGCTTGTACCAATTTAGAGAATGGAAAACTCATTCCTTCCTCCACAAAACTAAGTAGAATAGTAATTGGCTGTTGCAACTTTAAGTTTTCCATAACTGAAAACATCTTTATGTATTGAGAGTATTTATAGTGAAATAGACCATATTTTCTAAAAAGCTTTTATATTTTTCAAAATGTATTGTAAAAGGATCATCCAGAGTATTGTTGGTTCTGTTAAAATCATTAACTTCTGGGAATAATATTGTGTTCTCCCTGTATACAATCAATCGATGCAGATTTCAGAGTTCTTAAAAAGTTATAACTGCATCATTTATCAATACTCTACGATAAGCATTAGTTTTTTCTAGGATGTATAACAACATGACCTCCACAGCACAGAGTTAGGGTGTTCATACACCAGAACCACATGTGGAATTGCCAGCAATATAAAAATGTTTAGCAATTGAAATAAAATTGTTATAGGTAAAACTTTAATAACTGGATATTTATTGATAATGTATATTTTTCTCAATACTCATGGACTTCTCGTAACCGTTAATGTTAACAAATCTGAACATAAATTCATGTATTGTGATTTAAAATTTAGTATAGATCTACCTTCAATAAATAAGAACACTAGAACAAGGTCAGACTGGAAATAAAAGACAACCTGACTATGACTCTATAAGATCAAACTGTCTATCGTACTCATCTGAGACCAGACCAACACTTATAGGGCTATATCAGACACAAGACCTAGAGAAGTTAAGCAAGCCAGAAAGCTCTTTGAAGATTTCGAACGTCCACGAGGAGACCCTACACTTAAGTAGAACAAGCAGTTGATGATCGTGGTTTTGTTTACATTTAATACATATAAACAATTTGAGCAAGTGGGGACAAACAAGTGGCAGGAGATCGTGAATGGAAGATCAAGATTAAGTAATTGTATTACAACATTTTATAGCAATTTTTCTGTACCTCTTTTTAAAAATTGTGGAAAAGTACATTCACTACAAAGTGGATTTCAAACCAAACAACTAATTGTAAATGTTTTTACAAGTTACTTTGTAAAACTAAAATGTTTAAATGTTTCACTGAAAGGGCTTTGTTATTAAAAATTTACCTATTTCATGTGCTGTTGATATCTTTATTATTCAATTATTCAATATTGATACTGAATTTAGATTACTAGGGAAAAAGGTTATTTGGACCTCTTTTTAATCTATTTTAATTTATAAATTTAATAAAATCCTAGATTTACTGTGTTTGGTCCTGTTTTTTCTATTAATAAAACTGATAACATTAAAATAATTTAAAATTAGACTAAAAATTTCATAACATTTTAATTATATCTGACCAAAATAAAATTGTGATTCCTTTTTTTATAATTAATACAATTCAGGCATATAGTTATAAAGTCCATATACAAATTAGTTTTAATAACTCTAGGTAAACATGTACTTTAAAGACAGGATTGCCAAAAAAACTTTAAACAAATATTAAAATAGTCATATAAATGAACTATTACATTCAAAACATAAATTTGTTTTCATTCCAAGTATGTTTTTATCTAATTTTATATGAATTCACAAACTTTTATTTGGTATAAATCCAAATTACTAAAAAAAATTTGGATTACTGTAGCATATAGGCTTCTGGCATAAGTCAAATAAAGTCAACAACACTGTACATTAAAATTACAGAAATATATAATTTAAGAGGGGGAGGGCGGTATCAGAGGTCTACTTTTTCAACACAAAAAGTAAGAGTGTGGAAATTTATTGGAATAAGAATTCCTAATTCAAACTGCCTGAATAGGATATGTTTTTTTTTCACAACTCAGATTAAAAATAAGTTGAGGTACTAATATTGACATGCATTTACTTATAAAGACTTTATAAAGTATTACAAAATATGTACAGTATTTATTTCTTACATTTTTGTGACTACTGCAGTTTAGAAGATGTGTATTTTACTAGGATTCATTATTTAAAAAAAACATTTTATACTGACTAGTAGAATTTCTGGTTCTATTTTCACCAAGAGCTTTGGAATTTCCTTTTACGGTGAATTTATTATAAATACACATAATATTCCCTCTGATAATAGATTTACCAAAATTACATAAAACTTTACCAGACTGAGTAATATTTTACGCCACCATGTAAGATACGTTTTAATCATTTTTCCAATTTTTTAAATTTACAATACAACTATATATCATTACACTTCCTTAAACTACTGCATGAAAAAAGATTTGTCTGATAAAAATATATTTAAATCTGTCAATATTTTTAAAATTAATTTACAACATTTTAAAAACTGTATATTTTTAGGACACATGGAGAAGAGCACTATTCTTGTATTCTGTAGTACGTCAGTGTGGCTTCCTTTGGATTCATGAGTATTCCATGGACAATGACTGCTGAAATATTCCCCATCAAGATCCGAGGCATGGCCCAGAGCTTGATGATAGCAGTAGCCAACATAATCTTGTTCGTAGTACTCAAAATCTATCCATTCTTGGACGAAATGTTTGGAGGTGCCTACGCTGTTCAGTGGATGTTTGCAACTGTCTCAGCTGCTTCTTCTGTGATAATCTTCGTGTTCATGCCAGAAACCCATAACAAAGAACTTTCAGAGATCCAAGAGTATTTTACAAACAATACCATTTATATTTTTAGGAGAAAGAGAAAAGAATGTGAAGAATTTGGAGAAGAAATGATTCATCTTAAGGACACAGTACAGCAATTAGCACAAGATCGATAGGGCAAGATCTTAGACCTTTCAGGTTAATTTTGTAATTATTGAACATTAGGTGACTATCCAAACTTGATTCAATCAAGACGCTTTTGGATAAAAAAGCAATATGATGGATAGCTGTAAACCTTCAGTTCAGGAAAGATATGAGATCCTATGAAAGCTATTGAGGCTAGACTGTGTATCAAGTAACAATTTTTATAGCCAGTAAGCATAAGGCCAGAAGATATTTACACATCTACTGCCAAAAATTTGTTACAGTAATATTCCCTCAATTCTTTGAGGACCGGATATTATATTCGGGTTGAGCAAAATTGTTCACAGCTATTTCATTTGTAGGCAATCTAAAATAACCAGACTGAAAATGGAAATTAGGTTGATGTTTATGAAAATATTCATAACTCCACTAGTTTTCATGAGAAATGAGTAAAAGTTTTACTATATTGAAGGATAGTTAGTCTATTTTTGTTAACCCTATAATCATTGTAGTAACAAAATTATATGTATGTTGTTATAGAAAATTTATACAATTTTTATTTTCTGCAATTTTTAAATAAAATGGTATATTACATTATTTGTTGGCCTTTATCAAACTAATGTTACCACAATAAACATATTTTACATGAAAACATATTCTGCTTAGTTACACCAAATTTGAAAAAACATTGCAATGATAAATAGTTGTTTTATACTGAGCCTTTCTAAACATTGGACAGCTTTTGTAAGAAGTTTGTAGAAACTATCTTAAACTATATTTACAAAATTGCTATGTTTATGTTTTTAAAAACAGTATATTTTGCAAACATGCTTTGCCATGCATACTCCACAGCAACCTTCAGTGTATCTTGTGCAGGCTGTTGTTCACAAAGCACTTAACGAGAGCCAGGTGTGTACACGATTGAGTACACGATGGCAGTTGTGAAAGATCGTGTGTACCTGATGGGGTACAGGTTGTCATGAATGTGTTAATAAAATACTTTTTATTTAATACTAAATACTTTTTTATTTTTATAGTAAAGAAGAAAGAGATCGGAATAACTTTTACTCAATTTACACAACTGCTTTTCCTTTCACTTGACATTTTTAGACCATTAGTGAACCAGGGTTTCTTGTTTTGAATTGTTTTTCTTGTATAACACACTTTTGGGAAAGCTTTTTCAAAATTAATTTTGATTATGTCTACAAATTTTTTTAACATTCTATTTATATAATTGTTTTGTTCATTCGAGAAACATAGATCCGAATTTACATTAATAGAAATACAAAGTAATCAATATTATGAAGAGTAATTTTGAACACAACAGTTAGTGGATTTTTAAAATTTTGCTTTAGAGCTGGTTTTAACTGTAATATCTGTGTGGTGTGATCAGAAAGTCGAGTCTCAATAACCATAATATTACACAGATTAGAATCATAGTTCACTAATATGTTACTATGCAAGTAGCTGACTGAGGCTGAATTGGTTGGTTTACGTATTAAAATTGCCAAATTATGTGAGTTAGACTTGTTAACGAATTCAAATTGTAGTAAGTTTGGTTTCAACACATCTATGTTAAAGGCATCAACAGCAATAAGTTTAGAACAAAGATTTTTGAGTTGTAGATTATTCAAACAGTGCCTGAAACCATTAAAAAATACACCTATAGCAGAACTTGTATTATAAGTTCTGTAAACACATATTATGAAAGTAGTAGACATTCCAGGTATACTAACCTGTGGTCCACAGTTCTCAAAAAAGGGAGATTTACAAAACTTGTTAACACCTGGTTTATCAGCTACAACATAACAACTATCAGCTAATACGCACACTCCTCTACCTAGGTTTGTTTGAACATAACTTGATATGTAACTGTAACCCAGACGTGTTTCCATCAAAAATGTGTTATTTAGATTCAGCCACTGTTCTGAAAAACATAATATACTGAGTTTGGTATTCATAAACTCTAAGAAAATATTAAGTTCGTCTCTTTTCACTTTTCTAAAGATACTTTGTATATTACAGTGCGTAGTTAATAGTTAAACAGTTAAGATTTATAAGATTAGTCTGCATTTAACTTCTATTAACAGGTTCTAGATTACTTTTTTTAAAGTATTAAGTATTATTATTAGATATATTAAGATGGTTTTTGTGACTTTCCAGAAATAGTATTCTGGTAATTAATTGGATAAAAATTGAATGAGTTGTTTACATGACGTACTTGGCTTTCTATGATTTGACTGTCATTTTCAGTTCTTTTCTTCTATATTAAAATTTTTTTCAGTTTACGAGTATCTATTTTATTTTTTAGTTTTGAAAATGTTTGCTCCGCTTCCTCGACTATTAATTAGATACATTCATCTATCAAAACACTTATAACGTTTTAAGTTTGGTATATTAATTTTTATATTTATTTATATACTTTTTGGAGTTTTTAACATATACTGGCACAGGTTAAGTATATGAATCAGAATCACCTTCACTCTGTTTTACACATGGTGTCATAATTGCATATGCAATATTTAATACTATTCCTAACAACATAATTACGAATACAGACTTATATACAAATATATACACATAAGTACTAACATAAACAAACGTAATGATACAATTAAACTAAACAAATCTTAAAATAGTGACCATAGTTAATTGATTAATTATAATTATATATATAGTACTTATCAACCATGTATTTATTATTTCTATACATCCATGTACCACAACAGTTATAACGTTTTAAGCTATGGTATGTTACTTTTTATTTGTTTATTTGCTTTTTGGGATAATTTGTTTTTATATTGACTGAAATAGGTTAACTATACAAAAATTATCTAATTGTCCTAACTTCACATAATAAATATTAAAAAAAAAAAAAAAAACGGATTTACTCATGAAAATTATTACACCTGACCCTCTAAAATTTCTGCCTCATTAGAAAAATTCTTTTCTCAAAACACAACAATTTTTTCAAAATGACTATTTTGATTTGTTGCAATTTAAACTCATAAAGAACTACTGCACCATGGTTTGTTACTTCTTATAACTTGAGTTAATTGCATATTTTATGATTTGTTATCCAACATATGTGACCTTTGATAATTAATTATCACAAGACACATTATTCACTCAAATATCAGGTTTGTGAACGTTTCACACTATGGTGTAAATTATATTGTTATAATAGTTTAGTTTAGAAGTGTACTTTACAATAAATATAATAAGTGATCAAGATTGGCAAGTGAAAGAGATAGATAAAGAAAGAGGGAGAGTAAGAAGTATAGGGAAAGAAGTAAGGTGGGGCATAAGGTGGGAAGGTGTAGTAGGAGAAAGAGAGGAATGGAACTCTACCTTACGTTTTAGTTTGGTTTCAAGCAATCAGTTCAGATCAACAACAAAAAGAAAAGAATTTTGAGGCAAGTATTGGTTATTCTTAATAATTTATCACAATAATTCTCATCAATAAATTGTATGCTATGTAACATTTGATATTTTAAAACTGTTTGAATGTTTTATTTATAATAGAATTTTAATTTGAAAAAACCTGTATGGTTAAAAATTATTTATATAATTAAAGTATTTTGTGTTGCTTTCAAAATTATGGATAAATATCCCTTTGATATAGCAATACATTAATTTTGTGACTTGAGTTTTAGATTTCCAGATAATTTTTAGCCACATTTTATACAACTTTAATAATATTTTAATATTGATTTAGTTCCATATAAATAGAATATAAATAAACATTGCCATGTTATTTCTAAAGGTTTTACTATAAAAATTCAATTAAACATAATAAAATGTATCCAAATTCTTGTACTTTTGACGTGACAACGTCTTAAATTAGGTTGCGGCTCGGAGTCACTCATGAAAAAGTGTAACGCCCGGTAACGTTACGATGCCCGTCCAGTGGGTCCGCCGCACGGGATCCGCACGGGATAAAGCAGATAACTGTGGGTCCGCCGCACGGGATAAAGCAGATAACTATGTTTATTCGTGAAAATGTGGAGTGCTTAGATTCGTCATTTACAACAACTACAACAATAAAGGTAAATAATTGTACACTGATATTTCATTATCGTAAACTATGATTGATTGATTAATTGTTAGATTGACACAAAAGTTGAGAAACTGAGTTTATAGGTTATGTCATACTATTGACAAATGTTGATAGTGTTAAGTAAATTATTAGTTTAAATCACTCTGCAATCAATCGTAATTCAGTCGATTGAGAAGAAACAGCGCGTATTTGCTAGTCAAACATTTAAAATAACAAATTATAACCTCTAACCTGTCATAACAGTGCGACCAAACAAACGAACTAAACCAACCAATCACCACGCGCGAAGTTAGAATTTAACTGTGTTTAGCAAGAATTTCAAATTCCAATTTTAGTAAATGTTTTATTCAACTTTACCATTTACAATAACAAATTTTTATTAATTTCAAATTATGTACAATGTTTTAGTAAACAAAATATATTTCTATAGTTAAAATTTGTGCAATTCTTATTTTCATTCAATTCCTTGTTCCTATTGTGCAATTTAATAATATTCATATCAATAAATATTCTACCGAGAAAAAGAGACGTTGTCACGTAAAATCTTCGCCCGTAAAACCGACTTTACAGGCAACCATAATTTTTTTATATCAAAGTCTTCTAAGCAAAAACTATTACTCTAATCTGAATGATTGAAAACCCCTATTTCTATGGTGTAAATAATCTATTTAATCATTGATAGTAGGACAAAAGTTTAACAAAAATAAACATGCTTTGACATTTTTATCTACATAGGCAAGGATTTCAACGTTATTCTGGCTTGAAATTAATACTGTTGTTTATTGCCACAGTGATTTTAAATAGCAACCTTCCTGTAATGTCAACTAATTTAACAACATTCTATTTATAATTGTTTCATAATCTGGAATACAAAAATGTTGTTTTTCAGTAGTCTTTATTAATTTGTTTGTGCACATTACATTGGCTGACTCATTCTGATTTTGGTATATTGATGAAATTCGTATTCAACTGATCATTCTATCATAACATCAATCAAAACTCTAAAACTAGGTACTGGTTTCAGTGTCGAGAGCGGGGCACTTGACCTACAGATTAATAAAATTACACCAACCAATTTCTACCAAACAAAGAAGTAAGGTCATGTTCACAAACTGTGGGACAAGAGGTGGCTGTGAACATGCAGTTTTGTGCAATCAGTTTCAACAAATGTAACATGCTAAATTTTACACAATGTTAATGAAATCAACAATAAAGTTCATTTTTTCATCAGCAAAATGTGATGGAAACTGTATCAACCCAGTTTGAAGCCATGAAATTGTCTTGTAATTATTTCTTTCAATGTAATGGGTCTCATGAATCATTACAGTGAAAAACAACACAATATTTAATCAAATTTATAAGCTGATACTTGTAATAATGCAGATTTACTGTGTTTCGATTGTGAATATACTACTATTCATTCCAGTGTATGAATATTTGTTGTTTTCAGCAACACACGGTTTATGGCAGCCACCCAAATTCACTTGGTATGAAGAGACAACAAATTCAGACCATGTTGTAAATGTTTCAAATAAAGTTTGTACAACCAAACAAAACATGGTTTTCAAAGCATCGGCAGAGGTATTTAGTTTGAATATTTGTTATCTTAATCTAAAAAATGCTAGATAACATGATACACCAGTAACTTTCTAGATGATATTGGTGGCTCATAAATGGACAACTGAAGAAGATAATAGATATCAGTCTTCAAAATATTGAGTGTTTTATTGTAATACTGTAAAAGACTATATGGTGAGATAAATTTTATTCATTGATCCCTACTTCTGTTTTGGATATCTGGACCCCACTAGCTCTTTGTGGGGCCTTCTTAGTTTTAATATGCTTATCTACTACTTTGGCAAAACCTTGATTTTGACCCACCCATTGTTTTTATTATTATTTGCAGACCCACCAGTTTTAACAAACAGAGAATTCTACAAATTTATTTTGAACACTTACATAAATTTCTTGAAACAAAACAACAATGTGTCTTTATTATTCTTGTTTAGGGTGAATTAATTTGCTAACTATCCTCGAAATTTATGTTTTTATTCTTCAATAATGAGCTAGCATTTTTACAACCTTGTTACAATCCTTAGTTTAAAATTCATTATTTAGCAATGGATGATTTGAAAGGACAATTGATTATGGATATTTGCCATTGCTATAAATTACAAAAACTGAATAAAACAAACCATGTTTAAAACTTTTCTGGAACAGTAATATTTTCTGAGATACCAAATACTTATAATACTCTAATACTCTGAGGTACTAAATGATAAATAAACAGTCTTGTATATTCTTATTATTAATGAGAGCCACACTACCAGCTTTATCTAAAGAGTATAGTGACAATCAATAGGTAATATTAATGCAATATACAATAATGAACGAGTAATATTATAATGACCTTTATTAACCTCCGAGCTATAGGTGGTGATTTTGACCAACAAGTAGCCATCCTATCCACCCATTGGTGGTAGTTTGTAAATAACCTATTAATTACTAAGCAGCTCCATGGCTTGAATATTGTTATTTATCTTCTAGACAGTTTTTTTACCAAGGGAAGATTTATATGAATTAAGAATCGACTGTATTGGTGGCTATCTTAATTTTAGTCCTATAAGAACAATGGTATACTTCAAACACTTTCATTCCTTACTTTTAGTGATAGATCATAGTGAAGTCTCATTTTTAAGATATGGTTAAATTGCATCAAAACTATTTTTATTTGTTATTCAGAAAAAAGTTAACTTTTATATAGGTACTTTATATTTTACATATTAAGAAAGTATACACTTTACAATTAAAACTAAATCACGTTAGGATTGTATTAAACCTATTTTTAAAATGAGATATGTCTCATGATTCTATGGCAAAAACATAAGATGTAAAACTGTTTGACATTATTCTTATAGGTCATTGCTCAAGGTCATTTCACTACAACTGGCTCTTAAGTTAACAGTCAAATAAACTATTACTTTTACAACAATTTATCAGACAAGTACATTAATAGATTTTACTAATAAATTACTCAAGGGAGATTTTGAATATATTCCATAACTAAGTGTCTTTTTCATTGAGCCCAATAATTTAACTCTTAATTCAGTGTCTTTATTACTTTCAATTTTAGGTACTAGCTTGTGTATCAGCATCAACATTCCACTTTACGGTGGGAGGTATCGTTGGATTTTCAGCAATTTTGATTCCCCAACTTGAACGATCGGATTCTAGCATAAATGTTACCAAAGAAGATGTCTCATGGATAGGTAATTTACCAACAGATATTTTTTTTTTGTTCTCTTAGGACAAGAAGCTTATAAATTGCACTTAGTCCTGTAAGAACCTTTGCGCTGCTTCCGGAGTGATTGGATATTCAGGATGGGTAAGGTTAAAGAGTAGGGGCCGCCTCCTATCGAGATCCATGAGGAAGAATTAGGGCACTACATCTCAAAGTCATCCCGGAAGAAGGGGAGGCCAGCTCTGAACCAGCCTCTCCAGTCAAAGTAGGCAAGGGGTGGCACAACCTTGTTGAGGTTAACAAGAACCTCTGAGGTAAGGGAACAAACCCCACCAACTCCAACAGTCATCTTCCACAGTAGACTAAACCTATCAAATTGCCCATGAACCCCAGAATCTCAACATTTGCAGTTAGTGATGTGCCGCTACTGGACATCCATAAGGTTGCCCAGATTGAAGTGGCACATCGGTTTTTGCTGTGCCCAGTGGTGGGTTCAACTGGTAGGTATAAACCAGCCAGAAGTGATCCCTGCTGGGTTACCAACAGATATTAGTTTGCAGTAGCATTTATTAATTTAGGTGAAAAAGCAATATTACACAAAAGTAATATTGAAAAGCAACCCATATAATTATTGTCAACAGTTGGATATAAGCTGATTGAGTTAATTTTGTTCAAAGGGAATTTTGAATGATCCAGAATAAGGAAACATGTATATAATGCCTTCATTTATTTACAGTACATATTTTAATTTTTAAATTTTATCCATTAAGAGAGCTGGCAACCCAAAAGCGGTCTGTATTGAATAATTTTTGAATTTAATAAGTTCTTTCATGTCACCCCACATTTGCATTTTTAATAAGTCACTATATATATATATATATATATATATATATATATATATATATATATATATATATATATAGAGAGAGAGAGAGAGAGAGAGAGAGAGAGAGAGAGAGAGGTATAAAGGAAAACAAAACATGTTTCTTAACTTCGAAAGCTTAATATTTAGTCACTTTTCAGTGACATTATCAAAAGCTTGTATAAATAAAATATAAACAAATGTAAGAGTGAAGGTTATAACATATAACAACAAAAATATATGGTATCGAAACAAGTACAATAAAACATGTAACTTTTCCTAAATACAGAGATAGATCAAAATGTTTGAATAATTAATTTAAATTAACTGTGTCTCAGATTTAATCCAACTGGTGATTTTGATTGAAGAGCCATTATGTTTGCTTGTTCATAAATATCTTCTTAGCAATAATTTTTTGTATTCTTTATTTTCATAATTTTGAAACTACTTGATGCCAATTAGAGAGAAACGATTTTCAAGGTTATGATTGTGTTGCATAGCATGTGCAGACACGAGTCTAAGTAAATTTTGATGTCGAACATTGTCGATGATTGTTCATCCTCAGCCTAAGTGATGAAGATGTTTCTCCAAAAAAAAAAAAAATATGTGTGTGTGTGTGTGTGTGTGTGTGTGTGTGTGTGTGTGTGTGTGTAAAAGAAAACAAAGCATGTTTATTAACTTTGACTGCTCAATATTACGTCACTTTTCAGTGACATTATCATAATCATAGAGTTAATCTACATATCATCATTTCCATAAGATAAACACATTGAAACTATGTTACAGCAAGTATTGTCCCCCTGGTAGCACTACTTGGTTCTATTCTGGGAGGATGCCTTGTGGATAGGATAGGTCGTGTCAAGACAATCAAGGCAGCAGCGGTACCTTTCATAATCGGTTGGCTATGTATTGCTACAGCCAACAACCTGGTCCTACTACTGCTTGGACGACTACTCACTGGTGCATCAATGGGTACCTATTTGCCTTAAGTAATGATTAAATTGTTGTAATATTTTATTGTTGTAGTTTATGTTATCTCTTAATGATGCTATTTTGTTATTTAATTTCGTTTACCTCAAAAATTAATAATTAAATCTGAGGCACATAGATATGAATATAGAACTGATTCTAAAGCTTTCCTTCTTTTATCCATAAGCATCATTAATAATAAACTAAATTTGTTAGGACACATTGACAATAATGAATTGTTAAAACAAAGAGAGAAGAAAGAATTTATTTTCTCACTACAACACAATACAAAGATAAGAGTAATATATATATATATATATATATTATATATATATATATATATATATATATATATCACACATAGGATATTCTACATTTCTATAAAATTGAAGAATACAACATAAAATATTATCACTATATTTCACATATTTTTACAGTTAGATGAGAAAATTTAGGGCCTCAAAGGCTAAGCCTGATTTGAGGTTCCAGTATCGAATGGTTCACCGTATCAAATGCTTATCGTATATCGAGAAAGAGGCCGCTAACATATTTATTTTCATTAAGACCATCATAGACATTCAGCATGAAGTACTGCAAGGCATGTTCTGTACTTGTAGCATCTCTATAGCCAAATTGATTTTCACTGAAAAGAGTGATTTAATCAAAAAAGGACATTAATATACTCTTCATTATTTTTTCATTATTATTTCGGCAACAAAAAAGGACGAAAATTATTACATAAAGTTTTTAAAGAGCATTTATGAATTGTTATGACTACAGCCTTCTTCAGAGTAAATAGAAAAATACCAGATTCAAAACTGAAATCCAGCAAAAAAAGCAATACAATTATTTTCATATAAAATAGGTAATAAATTACAGTGAAAGCAATGGCCGATAGCCAAGATAATAAATCCTGGAAAAAAGCAGAACATGATTAAAATTAAATTGTTCTTAAAATGAACATTTCTAATAATTAATGGATTGCAGTAATATGCAATAATATTATAGAATGCCTGTGAGTATTAGACAACCAAATGAATGGAAACAATTCACATTACCACATGTAAATATGTGAATGACGTGATGCTGTTTATTTCAAGATATGAAGTTCTGATGCAAGAAAAATTTGTTTATAAAAATGGCAGTAGACTATGTCAAACTAAGTTATACGAAAATGTATACATTATAAACATTAAAAATTAATTTATTTTGCATATATATGAAGAACCAATGGCTTGAATTAAAAAAAAGATTGAATGCAGAAGTACTTAGAAATTAAGTTTACTGAACATAAAACAAAATTGATACAGCAATGTAATTTAAAGCTTAAAAAATAGAAAAAAGTGTTATGTAAAACTACTTAATAAATTAAATAATTGAAAATTTCATGTTCTAAGATTAATACCTAAGATGACAAGTTCACTACATGGCTGATTAATACAGTGTCATCAAAAAATAATGCCTAGATTTTAAATAACTGTCATAAAAAAACTATTAAAGGTAATTTAAAAGTAATTTAAAGGTTGTAGTCTTAAAATGTGCGGAAAGAAATAAATTTTTTTTTCATACCTTAGTATGTTTCAATGTGTATTATAATCAAGAAGTTGGAAATATGATTTAACTACAAGCCTTTGATTTTATGTAAATTTAATATTCATTGTTAATATTCATCATTATTAATTCATTGTAATTTAGACTTTTTTTAGAACCTTGAAGAACCATTTGCATATAATAGCTATCATTTTGGATGGTAATGATACGAGCCAATTTGATAAAATTTAATTGACATTCAAATCAATAACCTACAATAAGAGAGGGGTAACCTCAACAATTGCAAAGGCAACTACCCAAATTTTAATTAAAGCACAAATTATAGAGGTTTCACTTGAGTTAATTGAATTTGAGAAACATATAACATAATCCATAAATTTGAAGCATTTAAATTATATTTGTGTACACCAAAACCATTTCTCATTGCTGAATGAAACATTTTGATTTTTAATTAATTATAAATTTACCTTATTATGTTTCACAATATTGTGATGTTATGACAGGTTTCATCAACACCCTGACATCATAAGGTACCTACGCGTTAGCGTTTTTGTTGCAGGTTAAAATAAAAAAATATATAGTACACAACACAACACTTAAATAAATAATACATATATCTTCAAAACACAAATCATAGCGACACGAAGGCCACATGATTATGCGTGCTGGAAGAATAAATTGCAACACATCACCAGATGGACAATTTCCAGGTGCATTGCCATATCAAACAATGAATTGGCTGGAGTGTTTAACTTATCATTCAGTACATTGTCAGGGGCACATTTTAATGCTTTGTATATCTCAGGATCTTCAAGCGTGGACATTAAACTACTTTTCTTACATTTATGAATTATTTGTAGGTTTTTATTTATATTGCAGTAGTTTTGTCCATATTGTACTCTGTTCAGCGTAGTTTTACTGTTGTGTAACAATATTCTTTGGAAGGTATTCCGTAACAGATAACACATTCACTGCTAACGTCTCTGATTTGACTTATAACCAAATTATGCAAGTGTACAGTTGCCTGCTTTGACAAGTGGCATACCCCCTGAAAAAATTCAGAGGGTGGTAGGAGTAATGTCATAAATAGTGTACATGAAAATTATATGAGGCTATGTGCTGCCATCTCAGATTGGAGACACAAACGTTATATTTCCAAGGAATTTGGTGTCTTAAATTTTTTATGTTGCTGGAATTACCTCATGACATTGTATATTAATAAGTAAAAACATATATTAGCATGCCTAATGAGTTTTGATTTATTTTTAGCAATGCATGTATTAACATGCTAGTATTTAGTAAACCACTATTCCTTCTTTTGCAAGATGTGTATATATAATCTTAAAAAGCCTAAAAATTTGAAAAAGTTTATTAAGACCTAAACTACCCTCTGATGAACTAATCCAACATTTAAACAAACTTTTTGGCTGTAAACCTTGTTATAAGCCTCACTGCAAAATTTGCAATTTAATAACAAATTAAAACAATTTCTGTAGCAGCACAACAAAAAGAAATGATCCAATAATATTGATAAAGTGACTTGTGAACCCAACAATGGCATTTACCATTTGTTGCATAAATACTGTCCAAAAGACTGCAATGGAGCATAAAAAATCCAATGAATGCTTTTTTTCTTTAAAAGGTCATCAAATTCAAAAACCAAAAATTAATCATTTGGAAATAGCTTATCACAGGGTTCTACAAACTAAACATCCTAATAGTCTAAATGTAAGATATGGGTAGTTGTAGAGATAAAATGAACTATTTAAATTTTATTAAATTACACCATTAACTACAAATTTATTTTATAAATTAATATTCCGTGTATAATGGAAATAATTTTCTCTTTATAATTCAAATTTTTTTTATTAATATATGTTTATTTTGTTTTGTTAAAACACTTTAGTAGATTAGTATGTATAAACTTTTACATCTCTTGAAAATATCTTGTAATTTAGACAAAATATAGATTTTTCTGTTTCATTTCTTGTTTTCCTTTTTTTTTAAAAAAAATATATATATATTTTTTTTGTTACGAAAATATTATATTTATGGAATTAATATTTAATATCAAAACATTGCAGAAGTAAACTGTTTCAGCACTTTCTTTCAACACTGCAATTGTATATGTGACAGAAGTGGCTAAGCCTAAGAATAGAGGGGCCCTTGCCTGCACTCAAACTTCACTACTGTCTTTAGGTATGTATGTAAAAATAGCATATTCTAAATGTAACTGCTAGAACAGAAAACTAATCCTGTACTGTTCAGCTCTCATTCATGACATTACAATATTTCATTCTTAAAAATCAATGATCAAACTTTGCCTATGGCTAATCATGGCTAGAATTTCATTCATACTTCTCTAAATTACGCTGAAAACTGTATGATAATTTTTTTTAAATATATATATATATATATATATATAAATAGATCTTTGTATAAATTTCAACAAATAGTGGTGTAACTAGGACTTGGCTTTGGGGAGGATGAATGTGATAGAAGATCTCACTACACTAGGGGTATAAAATAATATGAATAAATCTAAATTTAAATCAATGACTTAGGTTTAACTCAAGGTAAAACATTTAACTGCTGTGCTTCAAGCAAGTTGGCTTGCTGTTATACCTTTTTTTACTCTGTACACCTTATGGGGATGAGGGCTTCTATCCCCCTCATCCTCACCCTTAGTTACATATTATGGATGTTTTTTTGGAGTAGTATAAATCCTTCAATTTGTATGTACAAATAGTCTTGTGCCTGTTAATCTAACAATACAACTACCAAACATACAGCAAACTAAAAAGAGTAGTTTAAAAATTATTACAAGTCTGATTTTCAAACATTTAGCAGCAGTAAAGAGGGTACCACATATTGTGCATCCTCTTTTTGTATTTTGCAAAATCAAAATTCTTTTTTTCTGGATTTTTCTGCAAAACGATTTATATACATTTAAAGTGTTTGATTGAAGTGAATGATTCAACACACACAGACTAATTACTCTTATTTCCAGTCCCTCCCTTCTCCCTGTAATCTTTAAAATACAATCGTTTGTGGTAGATGTCAGAGCATCGTTCACTGCGCAGGCCTGCCACTCTATCACATGCCATATACACTAATCTTGGTTGTGACATTATAACAGTCATAGAACGTAATACGCCTATTCAACAAAAGAATAATGAAAGGGGGAAAAGTAGAAACATATTATGTTAAACTTTTCTCCACTAGATTGCAGCAAAGAACGTAAAAAATTCATCTAAAACTGTTTAAACAGTCGGCTCGCATTTCCGGGCAAAAATGAGTGTCAGAAAGTAAGTAACATTTGTTCAGAACAAGCTTGAACAGTTTCAGGATTCTACTGGAAGAATGAAGCACATAACAAATGAAACAAGAGCGCTGTAACTTAGTAACGCAAATGTTTGGACAATGCCAAACAGTTTTTGCAGAAGACGTTCCACTGTCCAAACACTGACCCACAGTGAGAGTGTTAATTTAAATTTGTGACCCATTTGTTCCAGGAATGATATGCATGTATGCAAAAGGAGCCTTTTTTCATTGGAGGACCATTTCCTGGATATCTATTTCTTACTGCATCCTGCCTCTCCTGCTGATATCTTTATGGTCTCCAGAAAGTCCTGCCTGGCTAGTATCCAGGGGCAAATCTGAGCAGGCACTTAAGTCTCTCTTATTACTATACCAGAAGGTATTTAAATATTGAAAATTCTGTGAACTACACAAATTTGGTTTCATACTCAAAACTCACATTTTAAATTAGTTTTTAATCCAAGATAATCCTACTTTGGACTGTTCCATCTAAACCATTGTTATGGTATTTGTCTATGGGGCAACTCCGTTGCCTCCAAAAACGTTTTTGTGTGGCGAAAAAAGGCAATCAGGTTAATGGCAGATCTTTCTAATCAAAAGTCCTCCAGACAGACTTTTTGTAATTTTAAAATAATGACTCTTGCTTGTATTTACATATATCAGAATTTAATGTATGTTAGAGAAAATATCAACACCTCTATCTCTCATGAGTTAGTACATGATTACAACACTAGGTTTTGATATAATCTTGTAGGACCTCTAATAAAACTAACTTGGATCTATAATAATTACAATTCCCAACAAACTACTACTAGCTATAAGAGAACTGCTAATTAATTAATTTAAACTAAAGATTTGTGCTGGGCTTTTTTTCTTTGTTGACGAGTACATGAAGTGCAACATGTTTGATCTGTTACAAAATACATCTGGTTAATGTACAACTGTTATATAAACATATAACTAATTAGGTGTATAAATTAGTTTTTATGTCAAATGTTTTTTCATGACGAAGCCTACTGTAACTGAAAATGTTATTTAATGGCCAATAAAGATCTTGAATCTTGAAAGATACATTCATAAACCATATTTTTTGGCAGCATGTGCAAAAATGCTATTAATTACTTTGTAAATCGTTTATATAATTATATAACAGAATTTAATGACACTGTTTATAATCTCAAAGATTGTAAATAAAGATATTCTCATTCTCATTCTCATTCTCAACAACATCCACAGTATTATTTGGATGCCTCAGTTTAAGTTATACTACAGTCTATATTTTTATTTAAATTTCAGGAAAACATAGCTGAGGAGCAACTAGCAAAAATGATCAAAGAACTAAACAAAAAGCAAAGACAAGAATCTCAAAGTAGTTCTGCTTTTGGGACACTTATACAAGGCCTGACCAAACCAACTGGCTACAAACCTGCACTTCTTCTCATTGTTATTTTTATCCTCCAACAGTTTTCAGGAATTTTAATCACAATTTACTACACCGTCTCTTTCTTCCAGGTATTAAAATAATCAACCAAGGTAATATCTTTCTCTTCCTACAAGTGCTTGTTCCTCTGTATTATTTTATTATTTCTGATCTCTTTCATGAATATTTTTTTGGTTAGAACTGACAATCACAAGAGCCCTTTTAGGTTTTACAATACAGCATTATTCACACACATCTTAAATAGTAGTGTTCTTGTATAACTGAACTCATGATTAGATGAACAATTCCTTTACAGTAACAAAACAGTAATAAGCATTCTCTTCATCATGCTGCACCTATGTCAAGCATTTTTGAATCATTGGTCACCTAGATTTTTCCACATACACTAAGGATGACCAGTACGGACCATATAAACGCAAAATAAAACATTAATAACTGTTAACATTTCATAATACTTGTATGTTAATAGTTCTTATAGGTTTATGGGTCATCCTCCATCAAACGCAAAATTTTATTAAAGTAAAGTTGACAGTTTTCAATTACACTTAACATCTAAATTTCAACCATACCATCTTGCTAAACACCACTTTTAAAACATACATTTATTAAGTTTTATATCCACGGACATGAGGCTTGCGTCACAGACAACAGATCACAATATTGTGAGAAGTAATTGGTCTAAAAATATATGTTATTAAAAATTTATTTTAATGATAAACATAGTTAAGACCATGTTTAAACTATTGTGCCACCATTTTTATTATTATAATGCATTTATTTAATTTTTTATTGTCTCATACCAACCATCATGTCTGTGGACACAGTTATTAAAGTTCTAAAAAAACTCAGAAGGTGACAGCAGTAGTCTGGTAAAGAGAAAATTCTTGGTGACCTTGGATAATATGTGAAAGGTTGTAGATTTTTATAGTGAAGAGTTGTTTCAAATTAGAAGTGAAGTTGAGACGTTGTAAAGGTCATACAATCATATCAGTTGCCAGCCAATTGCACAGGTAAGATAGTTTTATAATATTTCCTTCATTTCACATAAAAACTGGATTGTTACTATGACAAAAAATTGCAATTTTAAGGTTGTCATCTAAAAATTACTTGACCAAATAACAGGATTTTTTAATTATCATCAAGTCTATGGACTTGTTTTATCCACGGACAAGATATGTGGGCAATAGACATTAAGTTTTAAATCAAATAATTCTTTAGCAGTATAGTAAAAAAGGTTGCTTGGGGCTAGATCTGGTCAGTAAGGCGGATGGTTATGTAGTTCAAACCGTAATTTGTGGATTTTTGCCATGACAACTGCTAAGGTGTGAGACGATGCGTTGTCTTGATGAAACAGGATTTTCTTTTTCTCCAAATGTGACCGTTTTTCCAAAAGTTCTGCCTTCAGCTTGTCAAGTAATGATGCATAGTAAGCTTCTGTAATGGTTTTCCTTTTTGAAGATAATTTATTAAAATAACTCCATGACTATCATAGTTTTTGCATTCTTTGGAGCTGGTTGCTCTTTAGCATTCAACTGTTTGGACTGTATTTTTGTTTCGGGCGTATAATGGTGTATCCAAGTTTCATCTACAGTAATTAATTGGTGTCAAAACTCGGATTTATTTTGCCTAAACTGCGCAAAAAGAGTATTGGAAATGTTCATTCAAACACGGTTTTGGTCTAACGTGAGTAAACGTGACAACCAACATGTGGAGTGTTTAAATGTTGATTTAATATGTAACGAACATGTTCTTTTAATACGTTAATAACCTCTTCTATCTCTTTGACTTTAATATGTCGATCGTCTAGCACTATTTGGTGTACTTTGCCAATGTTTTCATCGATAGTTATAGTTTTTGGATGTGCCAAACTTTCGTCATCTCCCAAGCTCTTACGGCTATGTTTCATTCGGCAGCCCAAAATTTCACTATGGTAAATGATAGTGCAGAGTCCCCATACACAGAATCCAACTCATCCAAGGTATAGATGAAAACGTACCTTGAGAATGCCCATGGACATGATTAGTCATATTCTGTGGACTTATTTTTATTAAATGAATCTTTTTATTTTTACTTGAAACTTGATAGTGTCTTAAGATAATATGTTACAGTTTCCAATTAATATAAAAAAATATGAATTTTATATTAAATAAATGATATTCATAAGGACAAGTTATTGGACAGTTTATGGAGAATGACCCTTATCCATACTTTTGCCAAAACTGGATTCAGAGAGGATGATTGACTTTTTCATATCAAAATGTGATGAATACTTACTGTTGAAGCATGTGGAAAATCATTTCTGTCCAGGAACTAATCAATATTCAAAGTTCACCCAAATTTATTAGCTAGTTGAATAGAAAGTTTTATTTTATTGTAATGATTATCAAAAGATACACTAGTTCCAAATTATTTTATAACTTCATGATTCCATCTCTGAAAAGAAATGCACTTCTAGATAATGAAATAAATAGAAAAATAGGGGTAGTGAAAACATGAACGGTCTAGTACTTATATACCCACCTCACCTACTTGTTTATAAATAAGATAAGATTTAAATTTCTAATTACCACGCTTAATTGTAGAGTGTAGGTACATCAATTGACCCTTTCCTGAGCTCTGTTGGGGTTGGAGTTGTGAGACTAATCACGACTGTCGTTACTTCTATCCTGTTGAGACATTTTGGCCGTCGACCTCTGTTCATATACAGCAGTATTGGTATGGCCATTTCAATATTCATAGCTGGATATCTTACCAAGGAAATACAACAAGGTAAGAAAACAAATAAATCACAGCTGTATAAGAAATAAAATAATTAATATACTTTATTTGTGTTATAAACATAATAATCTACAGGTATACAGAATACAGAAATCTTTATTCGTATACATGGAGTACAGAATTGTGTCAATATAATTTAGTTGTACAATCAGGTATTTAAAAATTCTTCTAGGGTGTAATATGGTTTCTGCAGCAGCCAGGCCTTAAGTGCTGTCTTGAAGTACTTCTCATCTCTGCGTCTCTTGAGGTCCTCTGGAAGCTGATTGAAAAGTTTTCTCCCCATGTATGTAGGTTTCTTTTCAAATAGGGTCAGGTGGTGTGTGGGGAAGGCATAGTCATAGGCGTTTCTGGTGTCATAGCTGTGTGTGTCACCTAGCTGGTCAGGTTTCTGAGCTATTGTGAAGCAGATGGTCTCGCAGATGTAGAGTGAGACAGCTGTCAAGATCACTAGTTCTCCAAATGCCTGACGGCATGAGTCTTGAGGAGTCAGTCCCGCAAGAATTGGAATTGCTTTCTTTTGTAGAACCAGAACCCGCTCCCTGTTTCTTACTGAGGAGTTGCCCCACACGAGTAGTCCGTACCTCAGATGAGATTCAAAAAGAGAGAAGTATGCTGTCCTGGTAGTATCATTGTTACAAGTACTTTTTATTCTTTTAAGGGCATAGATACTAGAGTTGAGCTTGCTGCAAAGACAATCAATGTGTGAGTTCCAAAAGAGATTGTCATCTATTGTTATGCCGAGATATTTGGCTTCATTATCTTGGATTATTTCAGGTAAGCCATAGTAGTTATTGGTTCTCCGGCCTTTCCATATTAATTGTTGTGTTTTGCTCTCATTAAGAACTAGGTCATTATGTTGGCAGTATTGCTTTGTCATATTCAGGGCTATAAATGAATTTATTTCAAGAGATTCTGTGTCTTTTTTTGCAATAAGAAGAGCGGTGTCATCTGCATATAGCATAGCTTGGGCCCAGTCAAGAAGATAGCTTGGTAGGTCATTTGTCAGCAATATGAAGAGCACTGGTCCAAGTATAGATCCCTGAGGTACACCTCTAGTGATTGGGAGTAAGGTTGATCTTGCTTTATGGGATGTGTTGTTTCTGGTATAGTTTACTTCCACTAGTTGCTGTCGATCTTTCAGGTAGCTAGCAAGCCAGTCATGTGATGCTCCCCTGATGCCCATATTCCCTACTTTTTGGAGCATGCTTCCCTTGCTGAAGTCTAGTAGCATGGCGGTTACTATTGTACCTTCTTCAAGTTTGTCGATAATAAACTCTGTCAGTTGAACTATAGCCGTGGTGGTGGATCTTCCTCGTAAGAAGCCATGCTGTTGAGGCGTCAAGATGTTTTGAGTAGTCAGATGTGCTGTCAATTGATTCAGAAAGATTTTTTCAATTACTTTTGATATCATTGGAAGAATCGATATAGTCTATAGTTTTCCACTGATGTTGTATTGCCTTTCTTGTGTTTAGGAAATACTTTTGCAAGTTTCAGTTTCATAGGAAAGACACCTTGTGAAAACGACAGGTTAATAATTATGTGACATAAGGGATTTGCTATTTCATCTTTACAGTGTTTTAGGAGTGTGGAAGAGACTTCATCGACACCTGCGGCTGGTTTTGATTTAAGGGATGTGAGTATATGAAGGACTTCTTCCGGTGTGGTTGAGTGTGGGATGAAGTCAGGTACATCGCCATAGTCTTTCCATGTTGTTAGCTGATTATTTATGGCCTGGTTAGCGTTACAGAGAGTGATGTCAGCTATTTTTGTAAAGTAATGGTTGAAGTGTTCAGTTATTTCCAAAGGGTCCTGGATCAGTTTTTCATTGATTATAAGTTTAAGTGGTTCGTCCTTTTTACTGTTATTGCATTTTTCGTAGTTAATAACCTCCCAAACAGCCCTTTGTTTGTTATGTGAGTTATTAATGAAGTCTGAGGTTGACTGTTTCCTCAGTTTTTTCAAGTAGAGGTCATAGTTCTTTTTTCTGATAGCTGTTTCTATTTTATCACCCTCACTGCCAGTTGTTAATTCCATTTCCAGGGATCTTAGAAAATGTTTTCTCAACCTTTCAGATTCTTCATTGGTTGCTTTGAATTTTTATTTTATTTTCGGGCGGGATTTTTTGTGTGGACATGTTGCATTAAGAGTTTGAATGAGTATTTCATGAAAATATTCATAGGATTCTTCCACAGAAGGGGAGTTATATACATTTTGCCATGTCTCTAAATGAAGCAGGTTTTTGAAGTAATCTAGGTTTTTCTGTGAGAAATGTCTATTGGTTAAAATGGGCAAAGGTAATGTTTTGTTCGGAATACTAGCTGAGCAGAGCTGAGCTTTGTGGTCTGATAGGCCAGTGATAATTAAATCAGCGTCAATTTTACCTATGTCAAGGTTAGAGCAGACAAAGTCAATTGATGATTTAGAGTTCAGAGTTACTCTAGTGGGTGGGAGATCTATCCTGGTGATGTTATGACTGGCCAACATGTCTTTAAGTTATGTGTATAATTTGTTGGTCCTTTGTGTTCTTCCCGCTACAACATTTGTCACAGCCGATTTCAAGTAGCTAGTTTGCGCTGAGCTGCAGTTGCATAAACATGGCCTCCTCTATTAATTCTCCTTCCAAATGTGAATTGAGGAATGTTATTTGTTTTCTGCAAGCAGAAAAGAATAATGTAGCAGATATCCCTTGGATAATGTGCCGTGTCTACGGAGAAAACATTATGAGTGGTGGTGTTGTATGTGAATTGTGTAGAAAGTTTAGGTTACAAAAAGATTTGTGCTCGCTGGGTGCTAAAGATGTTGACTGATAACCACAAAACTTACGTATGGCTTCAGGTTTTATATTTCTTGAATTTGACATTCGGCCATCTTTAAACTTTTGACGTGATTCACACACAACACCTTCTCTCATGATGTTTTCTCCGTAGACATGGCATATTCCCCGATGCATTTCTGCTGCACTATTCTCTTCTGCTTACAGAAAAAAAATAACACTCCTTAATTTAAATCTGGCGGGGGAGCAAATAGAGGTGGCCATGTTTATGTGACTGCAGCTCAACGCAAACTAGCTAATTGAGATGTTGTAGATGGAGCTTGTATTGGTTATTCTTACTTTCAATCACTGTGAAAAACACAAGAACCAATATTTATAACTTTTTATTTTGTGTTTACCAAAAAAATATGGTTTGTGTGTATTTTAATGTAGTGATTAAATAAAAAGAAAATCTACTTGAGCTTGGCAGTGACAAATGTCATAGCTGGAAAGATACGCAAACGAATACTATGCACACCGCGTACTTGCCACGTGTCTGGCCGTCATGGCGTCAGATCAGGGGTTGAAAAAAAAGTGGCCCTTGTTCTATGATTATCTCAGCTTTGGTTATCTGTAAATGAAATAGGGGTATCTCATCCTCATGGTTATTACTGTCCAAGTTTATACTGTAGGGAGAATTGCTTTTGAAGCACCTGCTGTTACTATTGATAAATTAACAATAATAGTTGTCTCACTGTGTTACTCAGCAGCGGGTAACCCAGAGATTTCTGACAATCTTTGATAGCTTTTTGGATTATAAATGTAACTGTTCAAGCTATACTATTGCAGTAGGAGAAGACTTAAATACAAATTTCGACATAACAAAAAAACACACAGTTTTCTAATATCCTACATCAATAAAATTTTAATTGTCTGAATCAGGAACTAACCAGAAGAAGTAATTATTTAGATAATGTGTTTGTTAGTAATTAGAACAAAATTAATTCATGTGAATTAAGAAAACGTCCATATTCTGACCATGATGGACTTATAACAGATGTAAATATTTCTCTAAAATCATCCTTGGATGTTTTTTCCAGTTTTTGTGTACAAGCTTATGAAAGTTATACTGCCTATGTTTGCTATTTAGAACTTGTTTGAAACTTTAGCATCCTGTGACTAGGAAAGGTTGTTTTCCTTACAAGTTCAGAATGGTGCTAAAAGAATGTTTGATTCATTATGAACAGTAAGCAATGTGACACGCACAAGTCAGGAATCACAACACCCATGTTGTGTGTCAACTCCAGACACACTTTAAAACATGCACTTAATAAAAACAACACTAATTATTAAAACTGAACTAAAGAATACATATTATAATAAGCCTACATACTAACCAACCACAGAGATCAGATGCCAATATTGAGTGAATTAGGCAAGTAGTTAAATTATATGAAAAACAACAAAGGGCCCAAGACAGCCCTGCGGGACACCCCACTTAGCCTGAGTTTCTTATGACCACATCTCATTAACAAACATTTTTTTGTGTTCGGTTACTAAGATATATTAATTCAAAAATGAAAGAGGAACACCTTACATAATGTAATAATTTAACTTCTTTGTAAGATCATTATGACTTACACAACCCTTGTTTATTAGTTGGAAAAATCTGATGAATGAAAAACTAAAGGAAAACTCTCCTTGTTCTCCTAAATATTCCTCAAAATGTTTTTTTTTTTTTTCTACACACTATTGCATGTACTGTAGTTATGATGCTACTGTATCATCTCTTATGGCAAACAATTATTACCTCTATGAGTATTTAAATAGAGAAATTGTCTAATGTCTAATACAATGACTGCTAAGTTTACATAACAACTTGTAAATCATTCAGACAAATTCTTTTGTCAGATCAATGAATGTTGTATATGGTAACTTCTTTCAAAATGTTGTATGAATATTTAATATTATTTCAAAACACAAAGGTACAAGATAACTAAATTAGTTATTTATTATTATTGTTATTACAAAATAGTGTATGAAAGGAATTGGTTTATAGTTCAATACAATAAATTGTTCACTTTTTCCACTGATGTTACTCATATAACTGTATGTACATCAGGAAATCTAACAAATGTAAGCCACAAGAAAACTCTTGTTCACACTGAGAGATTTGACAGTGAATCAGAATTGGCAAGTGAATGTTGAGTTTCGCTCTAATTCACCTTCCTCTCAGTGCAGCACCTGGAATCTAATGCTGTTATAGACTCGACTCTTGGAATCCAGTCGTGTTTGTCGGAAGAGATCCAAAAAAGTCGGTGATAAAGAAGCTCAAAATGAACTTATTACGTTGTTTTGATAACAGAGAAATCTAGACTACAAAATATAGTGAAATCTAGGTGGAGGTATTTTCTTTGTCTCATCAAATGCGTTACGATAGACACAATCTCTAAGCACGGTGAAGCAACCGAGTTTTTTTATACATAATTTATACGTATTCCAAACGCTGCACAAGGCGGAAGGTGAACTGGAGCTAACCTCGACATTCAATTGAGTCAAATTCAATTCTTCCCACCATAGCTACGTTATGTGTAGAATTGACATAAAAAAAATTGAAATTCAAGTTTAGACAGGCACAACACTATTGGTTTTGTAAATGCTACTCTGGCATGGCTATATTTACACTACATACAGTGTGTAATGGCCATTAGCACGGTTGTAAACGCTTAATGGCTTTCGATTGACTCATCACAAATTTTGTACTTTTATAGTAATTAAAGTTTTCAATAAAAATAGCACTGTTTATCATTTTCTGTACTATATTTAAAACATTGTTAATGAGTTATCAAAAAATTAATAACTTCATACAAACAAAAATAACAAAAAATAATAAGTTAGTAAAAACAACATTATTAACAATACTACTTTTCGGCTCCAATATTATGTTCTTCTACAACACAGTATGTTGTTTAGTGATAGATAAATAATAAAACTGATCAAATGGATATAAAATATAAAACATTTTTGCCTGTTACAGAAAATATAGAGAAGAATTCCTTGCCAATACTGTTCATTTTAATGTACGTGAGTCTTGGCAGTATTGGGTTCAACACCATCCCCTGGATAATAAGTGCTGAATTGTTTCCAATAGAGATCCGAGGTATGGCCCAAAGCCTTATAATGGGAATCACCAACTTTAGTATATTCTCGGTTCTCAAGATATACCCCTTCATGGACGAAGCACTTGGTGGATCCTTTGGAGTCCAATGGATGTTTTCTATTGTCTCTCTAATTGGTGCACTCTTTATATTCGTATTCCTACCAGAGACTCACAAAAAGGAACTTATTGAAATTGAAGAATATTTTAAGAATAACTCAGTTTATCCATTGAGACATAAAAGACAAACAAGAGAACTGGCCGAAGAAGCTGCGCTTGAAATGATTAAACAATAATGCAGCGCAGCAGACTTTGATAAAATTTAAGAAATAATGTTAAGTAAATATGCTGATTGTTTAAAAATACAAGAGAGTTTATTTGTAGATTTCATGACATGTACAGGATATGTTACAATTTTTGCCAGGTATTAACACTTTTGAGTGCCAGATGACGATGTGAACATTAAATAATAGTCCTCAAGATCTACAGGATCGCCATCTGATTCTCAGAGGATTGGCCAACCCTAAATGTCTCTTGACAAACCTGCAGATGTTGAAGCTGTAATGCCTCTTCATCACCATACTGCAAGTGTGACCATGTGTACTTCATGATTTATGGAATTACGGAGTTTTTGAATGATAACGTTAATTGTAATTGTGTTATTTTCAAAACCACCGCAGAAATGGATGGGAAGCTAGATTGTAAAGTGCATAGTCTCTTTTCCTGTAATTGGGAAAAAAATATAAACATTTTCTTTTATTTTTAAATACTAAAGGTTTAATAGACATAACAACATTTTTAAAAAGGTTTATGAAAGTTTTATTTTCAACACAATTTCAAATTAATTGTAGAAGATTTTTTTATATTTCATTTATACAAATGATATTTAAATTAAATTTTTGAGTGAGCAAACAATAGTGAATTTATTTCTCCTGAGTAACTCAAGTGACAAAATTAAAAAATTGAATCTGTTTTAAAATTATATTCCATCATACAAATTTTATATTTCATACATAAAATACTATATATTCAATTGATATACTTAGTAAAAGTGAATCTATAAGAAAAACATATTTTTTGAGCTGGGACGAATTTGAAATATAAAAACCTAATTTAGGAACTGACTTTGAACAAATTCAAATTTAATACAACATTTTAAATAATCACCGATCAACGTCACATATTACAATTTTCTTTACTATCACAGTTCCACGGCTATTGCAAACATAAATTTATACGTTTAAATACCTTTTTCAAAACTATTGTTTTCTTTCAATAGCTTAGAAAGGCTTAATTATTTTAATTTGTATAAACAATAATTCGCATACTGTCTATTTTTAATTAATTACAAATTATTTTATATTTATTTTCTTGATTTCACTAAGCTAATGTAATACGTTTAAATACCTTTTTCAAAACTATTGTTTTCTTTCAATAGCTTAGAAAGGCTTAATTATTTTAATTTGTATAAACAATAATTCGCATACTGTCTATTTTTAATTAATTACAAATTATTTTATATTTATTTTCTTGATTTCACTAAGCTAATGTAATTTATATAGCAAAATTAATTGCTATTGTATTTCATGGTAAATAAAAATTCTTAACATTCTTATTTTGAAAACACTTAAGTTTTTAATATTATGGATCTGTTTATTTTTACTTTAATGAATCAAGAATTAAAACTTTTTATTGATAAATAATTTACAGCACTTAATATTTTACATAACTTTACTAAATGTCATAAATAAAAAAACTTACAACATTGTAAATATGGAGAGCACTTAAAGATGTTCATGTAGAATTGAAAAAAAAAACAAAAGCAATTTTTAATAATTTAGTATTAACAAAAATGTAAATGACAAGATCACAGGAACCTTTATATTCATATTTCCCTCAACATATTATTATAATTTTCATGATTACTTATCTGTAAATAAAGAGAATTCAATAATAAAATATATTTTAGTTTATTGTTAAATAACCTAAAAATACAACTAGACCACTCATCATACAATAAGAAATAAAAGTTACTTTTACTCCACACTGTAAGCTTACTCTTGTGAGTAAGCTTCCTGAGGTTCTCTACAAGTAAATCTGTATAACTGTCTTAGCAGCAACTGTTGATAAAGGATAGAGAAATAAATAACATAATATGAAGTATGTAACAAAATGAGTATTTTATTTACAAATAGTTACACTTAGATGACAAAATTACATCAATAGTACAATATTGAAAAATATGACTCTACAACCAGATAATGAGCAATTATTGATATTGGAAAACAATTTGTATTCAAAGAATAATACAGAAGAAGAAATCACATATTAAATTACTCCTCTTTTCTATCAAATATAAGAGCAAAAAGGATTTTAAAAGTTATGATATTGTGTGGTGTGTGAAGGATTGTGATTTCTGTGTAACAGGTCACCTCGCTCAGTATGAATCTGACAGTGCCGTAGGAAGGCTACTAAACTAATTTTTTTGCTCTGCATTTATAAATAAAACATCTACATTCATAAAAACTCCCATTATGAGTTACAAGTTTTAATCAGTTTTAATGTGAAAATACACAGTCTTTTCTACTTCCTACAATATATGGAAAAAATATTATGAACAATAGTGTTGTATGAAAATTGTATTCTTTGTTACCAAGTGTTACCCTATATTAGTATGTTGCCACACGTAAACAAGGGTTTTTTTTAATTCAGACAAATTAATAAGATTAAAAACGGGTGCAGTATGCTCTACAACTCACATATACAACTCACAATAACTAAAGATGAAACGTGTGGAAACACAACCACAATGTAGTTAAATGTTTTTCACTAGATTGTACTCACTATGCCTGTATATTTTGTTGTTTTTATGTCTATTCAACGTTTTTATTTCTATTTGTTGCTGCAGAACCTCTGCTATTGCTTCTAAAACACCTTAACAAAACAGATATCATCTGTCGGTTTGTAAACAATAGTCAAAATTACTTCTTGAAACCATAAAAATGCCTTTGAAAATTCAAATGACTTTAAGGTGTTTATTGAAAATTTATGCCAGAAAATGGTAGTGAACAAAGTTAAATCAAATAAAAAGCACAATAATTTAAAATCTTGAAATGTCTAATAGTACTAATGACAATAGCAGTGATACCAAAAGTGATAATAGCACAAAAAAACTACTGAATTGAAAGGCTATGAAAAGTGTAAATAAATAAACATACATGTGTTTAAAAGATGCAATTGTGCACATGATGAGGCAAGAATAACAGCTCTTCATATAGATTACACTGGATGACTGTTAGCTAAACCAGACAGATCTCTTTTATAGTCTAGATGTCTCTGATGTTGAAACAATGCAAAGAGTTCATTTTGAGTATCTTTGTCTCCAACTTCTTTTAGATCTCTTTAAATGGACATAACTCAAGATTCCAGGAGTAAAGTCTGTGACAACACCAGATTTCAGACGCTGCACTAAGCGGAAGGTGAAAAGGAGCTAAACTCAACATTCCAATCCATGGAATTATACACTGATTTGGCAAAGTTCACCTGTTTTTTTTTACTTGAAACCATTGAATATATTCAGTCTAGAATGTAGTGAGTTCCAAATAAGACCTTTCTTTGGACACGCCTAACGTAGCACTGAGTGATTTTCACCAGTTTTTTTGGATTAAAATTTAATAGTTACTAAATCTCAAAGATGGTGACAAGCTAAGGGACACTTTATAAAGTATAGCTAGTACCAATTTGGAGAATGGAAAACTCATTCCTTCCTTCAAAAAACTAAGTAGAATAGTAATTGGCTGTTGCAACTTTAAGTTTTCCATGACTGAAAACATCTTTATGTATTGAGAGTATTTATAGTGAAATAGACCATATTTTCTAAAAAGCTTTTATATTTTTCAAAATGTATTGTGAAAGGATCATCCAGAGTATTGTTGGTTCTGTTAAAATTATTAACTGCTGAGAATAATATTGTATTCTCTCTGTACACAATCAAGGGATGCAGATTACTGAGTTCTTAAGAAGTTATAACTGCATCATTCATCAATAATCTAGGATAATCATTAGTTTTTTTTCTAGGATGTGTAACAACATGACCTCCACAGCACAGAGTTAGGGTGTTCATACACCAGAACCACACTTGGAATTGCCAGCAATATACAAATTTTTAGCAATTTTAATAAAATTGATATAGGTCAAACTTTAATAACTGGATATTTATTGATAATGTATATTTTTCTCAATACTCATGGACTTCTCGTAACCGTTAATGTTAACAAATATGTACATAAAACCATGTATTGTGATTTAAAATTTAGTACAGATCTACCTTCAATAAATAAGAACACTAGAACAAGGTCAGACGACCAAACTGTCTTATAGCACTCATCTGAGACCAGACACAAGGAGACTCTTCACTAATAGAATAAGCAGTTGATGATCGTGGTCTTGTTTACATTTAATACATATAAACAATTTGAGCAAGTGGGGACAAACAAGTGGCAGGAGATCGTGAATGGAAGATCAAGATTAAGTAATTATATTACAACATTTTATAACAATTTTTCTGTACCTCTTTTTAAACTAAAATGTTTAAATGTTTCACTGAAAGGGCTTTGTTGTTAAAAATTTACCTATTTCATGTGTTGTTGATATCTTTATTATTCACTATTGATACTGAATTTAGATTGCTAGGGAAAAAGATTATTTGGACCTCTTTTTAACCTATTTTAATTTATAAATTTAATAAAATCCAAGATTTATTGTGTTTGGTCCTGTTTTTTTTTTCTATTAAGAAAACTGATTACATTAAAATAATTTAAAATTAAACTAAACATTTCATAACATTTTAATTATATCTGACCAAAATAAAATTGTGATTCCTTTTTTAAAAATTAATACAATTCAGGTATATAGTGATAAAGTCCATATACAAATTAGTTTTAATAACTCTAGGTAAACATGTACTTTAAAGACAGGAATTACCAAAAAAACTTTAAACAAATATTAAAATAGTCATATAAATGAATTATTACATTCAAAACATAAATTTGTTTTCATTCCAAGTATGTTTTTATCTAATTTTATATGAATTCACAAACTTTTATTTTATATAAACCCAAATTACTAAAAACCATTTAGACATATGGTTCAGATTATAAATTTAATATAATTAATTGTATTAAAACGGGAGGGAATACTGAAAAGATTAATAAAAGTATAACATTAAAAACTGTATAAAATCTGACAACACCAACACTTCAAACAGAGAACCATTAATTAACATTCCAAGATATTCAAAGTTATACACTTACAACATTTTTTATAAGACTAGCATTAGCATAGAGGTACACGTGTTCTATGCTCAGGAGCATACAGTCAGTTTCACTTTACATGAAGAGTAATGCAATTCTTAACTAGTTAAGATGAAGGCAAAAATAGTGTTGATATATCACTCTAAAACGTTTTTAAGGTGGTGTTTCAATAGGCTGTCAAAATGTGGTTTTGTTATAACCTCAATCAATCAAAAATAGTGTTCTACACTAGAAAAACTTTTGAAAAGAATATTTCTATTAATTAAGGACACAATCAAGAATTTTAATTGAAGATAAGTAAAAACCCCAAAATAAAATAACACAAATACCAAACATTAATAATATTACGAATTAATATAATTAATTTATTTGTGATTATTTCCTACAAATTGATCTTAAACTCTTACGTATCTGAAACTATGCAACTATCTACCTATAATGATTTAAACTACAAAAGTCTTCAGGTATTTCTTTATATCTAATTTTAAGTTTAACTATATGTCTTCATTAAAAAAAAAAAAAATAATAAATTGTGTACTGTTCACATAAAAACTAATAGTAAATTTGTAAATCAATGATAGTCATTGAGAAACCCATAATATAATTAATTCTATAACACAGTAACATCACAATTTATTTATATCAATAAATAAGCATTTGAAGATTTAGTATTTACTGTTGATGTCTAAATTTGGTGTCTTGCAAAGACACAAAGATATGTGTACAATAATACATGTTGATTATTTACTATATCATTACTGGTTTGGCTAAGGCAGAGGAACTATAGAAGGAGCAAATATGGTGAGTCTTGCACCAATGAACATAGAATTGTAAGTAAACGACAGTTGACACTGCATATATAGCAAGATTCATTTAGAATTTCGTCATTTAACCTGTAATATGACTTTGATGAAGTTACAGATAGAGATTTTCTTGGTGTCATTTAGAAGGGTGCAATGAAAATGTTGGCATCCAACCTGTCCAAGTACCTGAAAAAATCAAATACCGACATTATCAAAGTTCATAGTCAGTTCTTAAGTCTAGGGATAAAATTGCATTATGATAAAGACTCACATTCAAGACATTTTGGATGAAGACTACACCTGTTGTGCAATTTTGAATTATTCAAATAGGATTATGGATATTTGTTATCAATATGTGTTATACTATGTTAATGTTTTAACACATTACTATCACAAATATCCATTATTCTGTTATCCTTTCTGTTCATCCATTGTCAATAATGGATTTTAACTCTAGAACTGCCAAAGTGATAATTTGTGATGCACTTTACTCCATTGTGAAATTCACAGCTTATTAAACATAATTTCCAGATTACATCACAATTCAAATAGTCTGTGTATAAATCAGATGAGAAGTTATACAATTTTAATTGGCAAATTCCATGTTCTCATTTTTTATGTTCACTTCTATTTGTATGTAATTGTTTGTTCTGTCATTGACTGCTAAAACCAAAGACTATAGGTATGTGACATCAGCTCTACAGTACAGTTGTTACTCTGTTTTGAGTTAGACTAGCTGTTGCATCGTTTTGTTTATTTTATATTTGTTGTTATGCTGTAATACGCAATGGATTGATTTTCCAGGTAATCTTTAGGTAGTAGACATGGCTCAGATTTAAAATGTCTCCTGTTACCCTTCTAGTATATAATTTGTTTAATTTCTTGTTTTAAGGGTACATAATGTCAAAAAGTAAAACTTTATTTCCTTATCAAAAAATATAAAAGTTTTCTGCATATACTAGAACATAAATCATTTACTGAAAAAAGGTTTTACCTCTGTGCATTAAAAATCCACAAGTAAAGCAAACAAATTACTTTTATCTTATGCAGTTTTTCAGTGAAAATGGTGAATAACACAATTTTGCTTAGTTTTTTGTTTGTAGTGTCTACAGTAACAAATTAAATCAAAATAGTAATTAAAGTAGTAAGTTTACTTGTTATATAACAAAACATAGGCTTAGCACTAACACATGTCCTCCAGAACAGGAAGTAGCTCTATACAGATGATTCAAATTTAAAAATATCAGGAAAAGGTGTACACCATGTGGAGTTTTTATCAAAAATAGAACTAACAACCATATTACATTACTTAACTGAACAAAACTTCACATTAACCATTGAGAAAACTTATTTTATTTCATTTAGAACAATACGAAACAATATATCAGATACTACAAACATAACACTTGATAGTAAACATATTGAAATTCAAAGTAATAGACACTTTCTTGGTTTATACATAAATCTACATTTAACTTGGAATGATCAAGTTTGCAAGATATTATCTCAAATTTATTCAGGGATCTACGCTCTATATAGAATGTAATTTTTCTGCAATGTTCAAACATTGAAAACAATGTATTAACCAAATGCAACAAACATACATAAAAACTACTATCATATTTTACTAGTTTTGTACAGCAGAATATGGTATTCCGTTGTTATGACAATCAGTTTCAGATTGATAAACATGAAGCCAAGAATTTACGAAAAGAGCGGATCTGTTGTTTGTCTTATTCACTCACATTCTTTTGTCTGTATGATTCGAGTAGTAAACAAGATAAGAATACTTAAACAACAAAACAAAGCTATAAGAATTATAAACTGATCAATCAGGTATGAAAGATTTAAAGAATATGGAAATTCTGACAGTTTATGGACAATATATCTATGATACAGTTTTATATGTAAAGAAAAATTAAGTAGAAGCTTTAATAAGAAATAAAAAGAATAAATAAAAAATAAGTCACATTATACCAACACACCATAATCTAGAGTTCTACACAATGTTGGCTACATATAAAGAAGCAAAATATAGAGGAAACAACATCAACAAATTTAAGAATAGATTAAGTTTAAGATTTAGCAAAGTATTATATTCAATTCACAAGTTTTAAAACAAGTATCTACCTAGTTTTAAGAACACATCGTAATTAGAAATTAAAAATAAAACTATTCATTGTACACTGGTGTGCATTTTGTTTGAATAAAGCTATCTGAAATTGAAATATATAGTTAAACTTCAAATTAATGATGCTTGTAGGATAAATTATAATTATTATAATAATTCATTTTTTATCATTCAATTTTTAATTTATTACTATAAGTTTACTAAATTTATAATGTTTACCTGGGATTATAGCTGTTGACTCGAGCCCGCAATATATTTGGACCAATCAGACTGCTCAGCTGATTGAGACACTGACTAGCTGCACTAGACGTCAGAGCATTCTCACTCTCCTGCAAAAACATGCTACTTCTGTTAGCAGTATTTCAAAATACTTTAGAGAATTATTACTCTGTGTGTTAATACCATCTGAAAAGGCAAAATCTTTGCACAGAATTTAACAAAGAGTCTGATGGCTCTGACTAGGTCTGGTTTCTATGTATTTTTTTTTTTAATATTTAGAATCTTATTAGTAATATAACGTCATTCAAATACTATTTACAGTCTTAACACTGAACACAAAAAATGTAAATGATAAGAATGTTTTTGCTTAAAATTATGACCTTACTATGTATGTATATTATAACTGTGTACTGAATGTTACAAAATATTTAGGTGATTATCAAACTGTCAAGATGTACATAGATATAATATAAGGCAGAGATATTACATAAATAATTCTCTATAAGAATAAAGAAAACCAAAATGAGCACACCTACATGAAAATTAAACTATTCAATGAGTTGTCTAAAAGTGCATGGGAAGTTAATACTAATAGGTTTAAAATTATTCTAAGCAAATGGCTGAAAGGTAAGTGTTTTTACAGCATTGATGAGTATCTGGTCTGTGATATTAGGAACTCAAGATTTTAATTAGTATTTATTATTTTGTTATTTGTGTATTTGTTGATTTTTTGTTTTAATCTTGTTATGATGTTGTTGTTGGTTGTTTTGGTTAGATAATTGTTGTTGTACTGTACTGAATCAATGATATTAGATGTATCAGTATGAATAGTTTTTAATATACAATAATTGATTGTAAGAATTTGACCATGTCTATTGCACCATTGTTGCCTAATGACAATTAAGATCTGAATCTGAATCACTCGTTGATAGTTTACATAACCTCACAAATGTGACAATCGTGTGACCAACGTTACACTCAATCTGTTATGTATTATCTGTATGTTTTCCGGCAAACTTACAATACTCCTAAAGACAGGGTCGAGGAAGAGATCCAGGTACGCCTTGAACGCACGAACACCGAGATGTTTGGCGAGCGACGGCAGCTGTTTGCAGACGGTCTCTAGCAATACAACATGCTGCGGGTAGTGTTGATACTGGCAGGCATTGGCGAGCAGCGGCAGTAGCTTTAATACCTCCTTGCTGGCCTCAGGGATAGAGCTCAGCTCTCCAAGCAGGTACACACAACTATACACATTAAACACATGAGACTAGAATAACTGATTGGCACTCTCATAATTATTTGTACAATGCCTTGTTTGTGCAATCAACAACGCATTATTTTATGTCTATTCAATTACAGTAGAGTCCCGTTAATCCGACCTAATTGGGACCCGAGCCCTATTCGGATTATGTGATTGTTCGGATTAGCCAGAATTACAGAAAAATACGGTTTTAAAACTTGAGATGGGTCTATTTTGTTATAGAATTATCAACATTGTTTATTAAAACATGTTTTCTGACTGTTGCATTGTATTTCTTGACAAATAAACGTGTTTGCGAATACTAAGCACATTTACCGTTTTTAGTGTGAGAGTTCTATTGTTAAGCAATGTGAGCGTACTGGATATTGTACGGGTCCACGCGTTCAATAGTTGTACGAAACTACGCGTCATCCAATAGACTCTTCAATGCGACAGAAGACAATAACTGAATTTAAGTCTTTTAACAATTAATATTGTACTCAATAATAATATCAGTACTGTACGTCCAATTTTTGTTTGATTTCACTTCTTAATAAAGTAATTTAACTCATACTTAACCTATAAGTTTTCAATTTGGTACTGTATTTAACTTCATTATTTATGTACTGTACCGTACACAATTTGTCTTAATAAAATATTGTATGTCTATTTAATTAAAGTTTTCTTTGTTTATGTACGAAATGATGCACCCATTTTCATTTTTTATGTAATTAGTTCCTATAACTGTTCATTATCGTTATAAATAATTCCTCCTGGACCTGTTCGGATTAACCGACGTTCGGATTACACGTGTTCGGATTAGCGGGACACTGTACATGATTGGATTCAAGTCTAATACTTCTGGCATCAAGCTTAGCTAACTGCACTGTCAGACAAATCATGGTCCAGAGCATATGGAAATTCGGTGGCCAAATTGATTTTTGTAAAAATCTTTTTTCTCCTGATACTGAAAATCAAATTTTAAATATTCAATATGATTTGTGTGAGTTATGAACACGTTTAAGTATTAATTTTATGCACACTTTTAGATGGCTGGTTTTGAATTTTTAAGTAACATTTTAAGATCATGTTAATGGAGTAGTGTTTTAAAATGTAACAACTATAAAAATACTTTCTACGTCACATTAACGGTACAAACAAACAATCATCTTATTAAAATACAAACCAAGTCATTCACTTGGAGTATCTAAATATATGTAGTAATTTTGTTATGATTTGTTTGTTTGCAGTTCTGTGTACAGGCTACTTTTATTCTACTTTGCCATAGCAAAAGTGGCAATGGTTTTTTTTTGTGCTACTGAATGTAATTTTAAATAATGGTGTCACTTGATGTGGTCATGCAGAATCCATAAAACAGGCCACTTTTAGGTAAACATATTCCATTTCTGGAAAAAAGGATGTTGCTACTAAAAGTTTAGCTAATAAAGTGTTCATACCCATCAGCTTTCTCCCAAGGCTGGGACGGCCTGTTGAACTTGTGGTTAGAACAACCTCCACCTCTCCCCATTTTCGGAGCTAGAGAGCCACAGGAATACATCTGGAAACCGTCAATAGATGTTACACATGTTCGTTATAAGACAAACCGTCAATAGATGTTACACATGTTTGTTATAAAACAAACCGTCAATAGATGTTATACATGTTTGTTAGAAGACAAACCGTCAATAGATGTTACACATGTTCGTTATAAGACAAACCGTCAATAGATGTTACACATGTTCGTTATAAGACAAACCGTCAATAGATGTTATACATGTTTGTTAGAAGACCAACAGTTAATATATATTATACATGTTCTTTTAAGACAAACCGTCAATAGATGTTACACATGTTTGTTATAAAACAAACCATCAATAGATGTTATACATGTTTGTTAGAAGACAAACAGTCAATAGATGTTACACATGTTCGTTATAAGACAAACCGTCAATAGATGTTACACATGTTCGTTATAAGACAAACCGTCAATAGATGTTACACATGTTTGTTAGAAGACCAACAGTTAATAGATATTACACATGTTCGTTATAAGACAAACATTCAATAGATGTTATACATGTTCGTTATAAGACAATATACATGCCCCAGAGTCATCTGATAGTAACCTGCTGGTCAGTGTGAAGCTCCATGTCATTGTCACGTTGTCGCTTGATGACACCAAATCTGGCTTGGCCCTCACAACTGTCCTGAGTGTACTTGTCCGTCTCAGCCAGTTGGTCTTTTACAGCTCCCAGGTATGTTTTTGCCTGCTCAAGGACAATCTGTGGACACAAATCACATTATCAATCAATCATGCTTTATTCACAATGGTACAGTTCATATGTTGAATAATGTATACAACAATCCTTGTCAGAAATATTTAAACCATTACAAATATGTATATTTTTAAATATATTCTAAAATATTATTACTAAAATTAAATTATTTTTAAACTAAGCATAACTTATATGAGTTTGTTCTAGACTTCTAAAAATCTGTTTAATTTTAGCTCAGTAAAATTAAATGTCATATGTTATATATAAATCAATATACATAAAATAAATTTGTTTCAAAACTTGTATTACACAGGAGAGCCATTTTTCTAATAGCATGTAATTTTGAATTTATTTTACTCAGAACAAACTTCCGTTGTTTCCATCTATGTTCTTATCAATTTTCAGTCCTAAAATTCAAATTTGTTTTCCTATAATTAAATCTAAAAATTTTTTTTAAGTTGTTGCAAGCTGGTCAACTTAGTTGAAGATATGATTTCTACTTCTTCCTGAAATCTCCAAATACTTTTAAGTTGGAGTTGTCTGCATACAAACATGACTTGCTGTTTAAACTATATATTAGTTTATTTATATTTTTCAAATATAATAATAATAATATAAGAGGTCTAAGATTAAAGCATTGCAGTGCCTCTCATATGCTTTGTTTTAAGTCAGACTTATATTTTACTACTGATTTATTAAACTGCAGTTTACCCTTGAGGTATGATTTAGCCTTTAGAAAGTCATTGACGTGAGGTAAAAATAATGGAGTGGTTGACTAGCGATCTCCTCTATTGTTCTGTGAAGGTTACACAACACGTTTTACAATTTGAAATAACAATTAGTTCTACTTTTTCAATCTCTTCCAATCTCTACTTTTTTAAATTTATTCCAATTCAAAACTATTTTATATTGCACTTCAATTAATTTAAATCACAGCACCACTGAATTTGATTACGCATTAGGAATTGTATGATTTCAATCGGCCTATTATCTCTTCAAATATTAAATCACAATTAATAAATTCAGTTTAATTTACTAACTTGAGTGATAAATTCAATCACACTTTATTATCACATCAAACAGAGCTCTTGTAAAGTGTTGTAAGATTGTGCAATCAAGGACCAGATTTTCTATTGCATAGCTATTTCTCTACTGACTCATAATATTCCTCTTCTCTCTCTACAGCACTTTTTGCCTCTTTTGACCAATCAGAGTTGATATTAATTCATATGGAGATGTTTTTCACTTCAGAGAAGACGTGAAATCCTCCAGTACGGTATGAAAAAAATATGTTGTGGATAACATTTTCCGAAATATTTCATTTTTATCTAATTCATGTGCTTTTAAACATTCAATTAATTTAAATGGTTTGAGTTTAAATTATTGTTACTCTGTTTTACTAAAATATGTCTTTATATTCTAATTTATTATAACACAAACTGTTACAATGGAATGGTTGTGCCATAGGCCAGCCGTGAAATCTTGTAATCAGCTTGCTTCCTCTGCTTGTTCTTAAATCCCTTGATAGATGATTAAAGAATTTAACACCCTTGTATGCTGGTTTTTTCTCATACTGAGCAATTAAAATAAGCATATTTCATTAGAAACAAAATAACTTGAGAGGTTAAAAATACAATTTTAGTAAATAAACACAAGTATTTTTAGCAATTACAATTAAATTTGTCCATCAAGGTCATTTTCAGGAATATTGAGGCACCAATGGGTTAATAAAAACTTACGCTGTATTTCAGAGATTTATTTATTGTATCTTTGTTAAAAAGGTGATGACTATGATAGTTATTAGTATAAATGGAACAATGAACCATTCTTCACGTTACCAGCTGAAGTATTTAATCTTCTAAAACTCCTGATAACAATGTAATGATTTAGTAATGTAAAACTCATAAATTTTACACAATCTATTGCATAGCAGATATGGTTTCATCATGAATCAACTGACAGTCTATTACACTTTACAGTAATTGAAGACATGCAATTTTAAATTATTTGGGTTATGATTTCATGCATACATGTTTTACTAAACCGGAGTCCAAAAGTAAATATTTATATCCAAAGATTTTAGTTCTGACCTGTAGAGCAGGATGGCCATAAGCTCGCACAACATTGCCAAGGGATGCCGCAGCCCCTTGCCTCACAGAAGAGATGGGATCTCCTAAGTTGGCGAAGAACAGAGGGTACAGAGCCTCCATGGAGTGAGTAGACTCCTCACTGAAGCACAGGATAAAGTGACCACAGGCCAAGCACGCGGCTATAACAATCCAAATTCAAAATATAATCCTGGAGGCAAGATATGAGATTTAACTACTTTGTGATTTGTATATGTTTGATCGAATCACAGTTAAAAACACTGGCTCTTTCAACATCATAAAAACAGGAATTTTATTCAAATGATTTACTTATAATCAGCGTGCTGAGAAACTAAGCCAACAAAATTACTTGAAGCATTTAACAATCCTTACCATCACGCACAGGCCAGCTATCATCTTGGAAGCAAGTAAGCAATGTATCCAATAGTACTTGAACGAAGGGCCTGACTGCAGATTGGTCTATCTTAGATGCGAGCTCCGCTATACATGCACACGCTGCTTCACGCACAGCGTGGTTATCCGACTGCGTAGCTGTAGTATAGTACGTGACCGTGGGAGCAATATAACGCTGCACCATGCTACGTCCGTGGCTGCCCATCACCTGTCGCCAAGTTTCCTGTGAGTAAATTCGCACCCCCTCTGCAATATAATACCTGCCAAACATACACAGAATAAGATGGAAAGCTATGAAATAGTTGCATGTACTCAACAACAATTCAGCTTCAGTACAAGTGTTGTAGCTTTAATGTATACTTTTTAATATTAGAACCTTACCTGTTTAGACACATTTGTGGTAACAGTTGTGGATAAAACGTTTCTCTGGCTTGCGAGGAGGGGAGAGCCAACAGGAAATGACGTGTTGCATCTGACGCAGCAAGCCGAACCTACCAATTAACAAGTTAATGATGATTTAAATGTAATAATCTTTTTTAATGTGGACTATATTTCAATTTATGGGATGTGACTCAAATTGTCATATTTATAATAGGCTGCTTTAAAAGACATGTTCAACCATTGGCACAGACTAATGTCCTTATTTCGTTATGACATTTATAGGGTGAAAATACTTTGTTTAAAAACCAATAATAGTATTTTTAAAACGATACTGACCTGACTCCAATTATCAGCCAGACCCAGAGCTAAGTGTTGGCTGAACTCATGTCCAAACACGAAAATTGGGTTTGTATCACACATTGTGTCAAGTTCTTTACCTGCAAATGGTTCAAAAATAATTAATAGAAAATTGTTATTTCTGGCACAAAAATAAGTCTTTGTCAGTATCACAGCAATCATAGTCACTAGTTGTTAAACCCTCTTGATGACTGACAGCATAGACATTCATTCATTACTCCAGGAATTCAATTAATTTTAATAATAATTATTTTTTTTATTATTAATTTTCTCTATGTCCTCTTGTGAACTGATAAAGACGGCATCAGTAAACTTTCCCCTATTATTACGCGAAAACCGTTTAAGTTATAAACACATAACTTGCCAGTTGAACCCTCTACTGTTGCTTGGTTATTATGCAGGCTAGTTATTTATGATTGATTGTTATGTTTTGAATGTGCAATCCTCATTCAAGTGATATGCATGAATTATTGGATGATGACAATATTAGTTCTGATGATGAAAGTGACAAATCAGCAAATGACGATATTTCTTTTGTCAGATTTGTTGTCGGGTAGTCTAGATGACTATGAATCGGTGGAATGCGAGTTGGGTTGTAAACAAATTGTGACAATGACAACAAAAACATCATTATCTGATATTCTTCGTGTCCCAAAAATTCATCAAACACCAATATGGATAAGCATAGTCATGCGAAAACTACAAGGAGTAAAACTTAGAAAAAAAGAATTATTAATACACATTTTTCTATCTATGCACAAATAAAATAAAAAACAAAACTCTGGTAAGTGCATAATATTATTATCTGAAATTTTCCTCTGGTTTCTAACAACAAAAAACGATACATAACACTTAATATATATTAAGTATGCTGCACAAAGACTATAACCAGTGTATTATTCTGGGAGTTTCTTATTATTAGTCGGAGGGTTAAAATACTTTATTAGCTTATAAAGAATAGTTAATACATTTCAAAATAATAAACATAACGATAGTTTATTAAGGGTCCTGTTGTTAAGTCATTTGAAAATAACAGAGCTAGAATGTGTGAAATATTATAAATACAAGTAGTTAAAAGTTCAATTGATTAACACAATACCATTTAAAGTCATAATATTGTATTTAGTGTTAAACAAATACTATTTGTGATATCTGACTATATAATATTTGCAATGTAGGCCTACAGTTAGAGTAGGTTTTAGTTTATTATTTAGAATACTCTTTGAATATCAGTTGAAATAGTTCAGGGCATTCCTATACCAAATCAATAAACTGGTGAACTGATCCAGTGACCTTTGGACCTATTGTCCGATATAACGGCCGTCTCTCATTGGTGAACTCATCACATGGTCTCTGTCTTAATCCATCCAGGAGCTTCCTTTGGACGCCTGAGCAGTTAGTTGTACCATTGGAGTCGATCTGAGCATCACATGCTCCGGTCACGTTCGCTCACAAAGGCCTAACCCTTTGTTCTCTTTTGTAGTAGGAGTCTTGATCTCATCTTGGGTCTTGATACCCCTTTTCTAAAGTAGTGTCGTCTTGAATCTCGTCTCATGAAGATTTTTATTGCAATTGCGCTCCCAATACAATACATTTTGGTCCTCTGAATCAGGATCTCTTCGTTTTAATCTTTATTGCAATCTCTCAAACTAAACACTAACCTTTTTCTGTGTTTCCACACTTGACTAATGCAGAAAACACGTAGAAGCCTGTCTCCCGCACAAAACGGTTGGTGTGCATAGTTGTGCGGAACAACAAGTTGAGGAGTTCCTGATTCACATAGGGCTGAAAACTTGTGCCACAACCCAACACCATGGCTTGCAGACATTTCAAGCTTGTTTCTAGATTCTTCCATCCCGCTGTGTCATGGAATATCTGAGCTGCATCTGCACTGTTTCTCTAAAACCAAACCATAAAAAATAAGCATTCAAATTAGTTGTGTACAAGATGTCATATTGCCTATAGTGAAAGCCAAAAATTGCATCGGAAGTTTGTTTTAAATATTGTTTAAGCAAATCAATCCTGAAGAATTAAAAAAATATTTGTTGAGGTTTACGTGTATGATGATCTGAAAAATGTTGAAAAAAACCTACCAGTCCCATTTATCGAGTGTTGAGAGTACTGTAGTAGTGATTAATCAGAGAGAGAGATATCCAGGAAAATCCGGCTTCAAGTTAAAGCTCATATTTCTTTATTCAATACTGACTATATGACATGAATATTTATATTGTCCAAGTATCAAAATAAGTGTTGAAACAGATTATTATTGATTCTGTATTCAATTTTTTATTCTTCATGGGGTTGAGCAAGAACCTCAAACTAGTAATATAATAAATCATTTTAATCTTCAGCAACTTAGTGACAGTACACAATCACACAAATATAACAAAAAAATAATCATAACCGATGCCCAAGTACATTAACTCCAAATTAATTAAATTTAATATGCCAATAAGACAACCCCTTAAAACAGACAAACCTAACCAACCACCATAATATTTATTTCCTTATTAACTTGCAAAACATAAAGATCATTAAAAATACTCAACTGACTCAGCGAATAGCTGAACATGAAAGACATTAAGGAAATTGTAGTATGAAGCAAAAATTCAGGAACTGGAACTCAGACACATGAATAGCTTTAATTCAAAGAAACTCCACTCTAATCGATACTCTAAATGAAAGTTGAGCAGCAACTGGCTAACGATCTAGATAGGCCTCCAGAATGATAAATTTATGCAACTGTTTTGTGGAACTTGATCAAGAAATAAATTTTGAAAACAATTATTTCAAAACTTATGAAAAAGAAATTAAGCAGCTACGAGGAATAATAAGCAAATTAAAAAAAACTGAATTGACCAATGGAATCCCCAAGACATATACAGAGTCAACAACACAAAATAAACAACTCACATGTGACACGTCGGAATAACCATTACAGCTCAGAGTCCCTCTCCGTACTCATCCTACTAGGATTAGCTGAGCTGAGGAGGTTTTATTCGTGGTCAAAGACTCCTTATCGAGCAGTCTATGAAAGCATTGCACGATAAATTCAATTTAGGAAACCGAAAAACACAGCCAGAAAGTAAACCACCATCACCAACTGTGAAACGGTTAACCTCACCCTTTCTCACACCACAACTCTCGCAAAAATAAATCATTCACTAGGAGGAACTATTTTAGTGTTTCAATTCAAATGGCCAAGAGCAAGTCTCAGCATGATGACATGAAAAATATAAATTACCCTGAAGCTCATAATTGACTCCAGTCATCACTTCGATCTCGATAAAATAAAATCACCAATGATTAACTCCGGAGCAGACACCATTTGTCCGACAGGCTCCGTCGAGCTTTCCAGCATCTGACAGCGTCCCCAAAGAAAGGATGCCGACTTCCAACCACCGATAACAGCAAAGGCTCCTTCAACCCCAGGAAGAATCTTGAGGATTTCTTAAAATGCCTACATACATTCGAATAAGGTCGGAAATTCTGTGGAACAAGAGAAGAAAGAATCTCAAATAAGGAAGTATACTTCCCCCAATGGAAATGAAACATACCAGACTCCCGGTAGAAACTCAATCAACCTGCAGGCTCACTCTCATGCAACAAGGAAAAACTCTTTTTTAGGAATGATTCAGAGGAAGAAGGTCAAAAGAGAGGCCAGCACAAGGAAGCAGAATCTTCATAAAACTCAGCTCTGAAAAAATTTTATAATTTTCCACCAAAATGTCGGACCGCACTCGGAAATAAGATCGATCGGCTTAGTCACTGTCTGAATCAGGTTACTTCTAACATAGTAATCATAACCGAGCATGGCCTTCGATCAGTCTAAGATTATCACCACACATCTGGTAAACTACAAACCTCGTCGCATTCTACTGTAGGGAACATCACTTTAAAAAGGAGGGGTGGGGTCGCTATTTACATACACAAAATCCTTTGGCACATATAAAGTTGAGGAGCGGGGATTGAAATGAAGAGAGGCATTGCTTGGAACTCGTTGTGAGATGGCCAGTATTTAAAAATAGCTCTTAATGGAGGGAAACATCTTTACCTGCTTGGCATCTTATAGGACCTCCTGGAAGTGTTCTGGAAGAAGCCTTGACTCGAATCTCAACTGCCTTGGAAATGTTCTCCGAGCAACAACACCCCTATATGCATGGTTGGCGATCTGAATGTTGACAGTCTCAACACAGTCTAAAGAAAAGGAAAATTCGAGCCCTTAATAATATTCTTGCCTCCTTCGACATGCATAGAGCCAACCTGCCACACACAAGAGTCACCAGTACCTCTGAATCAATCCATTGATGTCGTCCTGCAGCAATTTAAATCCAAGAAACTTCAGTATCAAGGTTATTTCATGAGCACATATCCGACCACAGTGGCCAGCTATGCAAACTCTCGACATACCTGCTAAACACTAAAACTGAACCAATTCCTCACTCGCAGACAAGTATGTGACCAAAACCTGTCACAATTAAAGGCACTTCTTGCTGAGGAATCCTGGGGTTAATGTCTACCAGACAGCTGATGTCCAGTGAATCTCTTTCAAACCTTGTCTCGAACTCTCAAACATTGGCACTAGAACGCATCCATAATCCTCTACAAAAAAATCACGATCTCCAAACGCCCAAGGACTAAGGTCATTTCTCAGTATGTATCCAGATGTGGATGTACTAAAGGCCAGTTTCCTCCAAGCCCAGAAACAGATTTCTGCTTACTGGAAAGAGAGTGCTGGGCCAGGAACCTACGATTTCTGCTAATTACTGGAAGAGGCAAGTGAAGGTGATCCTACGAATCTTCCAAAACTTAAATCCTCAAGGCTAATCGGAGAAGAAATCCTGGAAAAGGTTGATCTGCTGAATCTTCCAAATTAATCACCTGGAAGGCTATCTGGAGAGCATTGGTTAAAGTCGTGAAAGAATGGTGCATGTCTCACTGAATATCTCCAAGCTGGAGACCAAATCCATACTTCTGGAGAAGCTGATTGTCAAATTCTCGAAAGCTAAAGGTAGTTGCATTGTGCTGAACCCCAAAATCACCTGTTGAAGGTCTGAATGCATTTCGAATAAGTCGTTGAGGACCCCAAAAATGCGTTGCGGACCTGTTTGTCAATGTAGTATTTCAGTCTGTGAAGCTGGAAAAGAAAGATTAAAGCCAACACTTTCACAGAGAACCAATACCCCTTCACAGAGAAATCTAACCTACCTACAGCTCCTCCAACAGCTCCTAACTACGGGATTCGGAATTAGGGATTGGTCTCGTTTGGATTGGTCTGGTTTCCATCCAGCAACCTACTGATGAGGTTCGAGGTTCGTATGCATTAAGAAGTTTAGTTTAAAACCAACTCCATCAACCTGGACCGGCGTGGATGACATATCCTCCAGGCTCCTGAAGTTTTGTGAAGGGGAAACTCTGTCCTCATAGCTGATATTATTAACAAATCCTTGGCTTCAGGCAATCTTCTCCATGGCAGCCATGAAGATCGCTAAGGTTTATCCTCTTCATAAAAAAGGAAAAACTGATAGGATGGGGAATTACAGGACCAATATCATTGGTCCCCACTTTTTCCAAGGTACTAGAAAAGTGATTTTTGGCTCGCCTCCTAAAAGTTATATCTACACCAGAACAACCTTCTGCCCAAACCCCCCCCCCCCCCCAACGGGAGCCCTAAAACAAAAAAAAAACGAAACACCAACACGGCTTTATTACCTGGTAGATCCACCATCACCGCAGTTGAAGATATACGTAGAGCACATCCTTGACAGTTCTTAGAAGCGGGGGAATCCCGGTCTGGGGCGCGCAGCCTTCCTGGATCTCAGCCAAGGCATTTGATTGCCTTCTTGACCATCAGCTTATCTTAGAAAAACTTCGAACTTTTGGTATAGTTGGATCAGCACTCGCCTGGTTTGGATCCTACCTCTATGACAGGCAAGCAGCTAGTTGAGATCAAAACATAACTGTTATGGGAACCACTAGTGTTAGTGAGATCGGGAGTTGTTGGGTGTTTCTAGAGGACAAGGTCGGGCGGTTCTAGTGCCCAGGGGTCTGTGTTGGCGCCTGGTCCCTATTTTTTTGCACCCACCCAACTTTTTTTCAGCAGACCTCCACCAAATACATGGACACCTACAGCCACACTGTCATGTTTGCAGATGACTCGGTGCTCTTGACCAGCAACAGAGAGAACTGGAGCCTCTGGAGATCAGCAACTTTTATCTCTGTCAGTAAAGCCATGGAATACTGCGCCAAGAATGAACCTGGTTTTCAATGAAAACAATACTCAAACAGGTATTATTTTGGCAAATTTAAAAATGACATCACCTGTACCTCCAGGGCTCATTTCAGGTTACTGAGTCGAACCAAACACCTCGGAATTAAATCCTGGATCAAGAACTATGTTGGGGGCGCCCACATCGGACTACCTCTGCCAAAGGCTCAGCTCTTCCATCTTGCCCTGAGAAGATTCAACAGTGTTGGAACAGTTGATGCAACGACGGGCAGCATATCATGCACTTGTTGAGTCCCAACTGAGGTACGGGGGATAATTTTTGGGGAAATTGGTTCAAAGGAAAACACCCAGCGAGTTTTTGTTCTTCAAAAGCGTGCTGTTAGAGTTCTTGGGGGCCTTCAGAGGGAAGATTAGTTGCGAGGAGATGTCTTCAGAAACTCTCCCAAATCCTTCCATTAGCTGCCATTTACCATCTGCGAGGTTGTTGCCTTTTTGACTACCCTCAACTTACCAAGAAATTCAAATGTGGCATCAACACAACACCCGAAAAAACCGTGATAATTTCAATCTCCCTGTACACCGAAACCTCCAGATTTTCTAAGAAGCCGTCATATGCTGGATCCAGAACTTTTTAACCTCCTTCCAGTGGACTTAAAATGCAGGAACCCGAAGTAGAGACATCAAAGAGAAGACTTCAGAAGTGGATGCTTGTGGACCGCTGTGTATAGCATTGAGGAGTTTGTAGGCCCGCTGTGATAGAAGGCCAACAAGCTGAAGACATCAAACTCAAAAACTGTTTTAAAGATGTGACTTGAGAATTTTAAAATAATGTATCTTGTGACACCATTTCTAAGCTCAAGCTTAATGTAATAAAGTTTTCTCTCTCTCTCTCTCTCTCTCTCTCTCTCTCTCTCTTCTCTCTCTCTCTCTCTCTCTCTCTCTCTCTCTCTCTCTCTCTCTCTCTCTCTTACAAGAATGTAAACTTAAAACATCATTCCAGATTTCATATGACGAAATCCTCCAATGCATTTTTACCAAGGACATACACTAATGGCCATAAGTTTTTTTTCATGTCTCGTTACCTGCCCTCGCATATACATAACGGTCAAGCACTGTACTCTATAGGATCTTTAAAAAAAATTTTGCTTACCTATTACAACTCAATGTGACACTGAAATGATTGTGTGTGGGCAACAATAACATTCCTTCTTGTGTGTTCATGTACAATTGCCAACAATATATCCACATCTACTATAACTGACAGAATCGTAACTCTGACTATCATGTAAGCACTACAATACTATTTTTAACAATGGCCTTATCGGTAAGGAAAAGAGATTAAAGCTATGGTAACAAATGTTAAGCACAAGTGTGGCTGTTCTTTGATGGTGACTGTGAAGTGGTTCTGTCCCTGAAAAAATTTTCGGTCATTCGGTGGCTGGGAAGTAACTCTTAAATATCATTTACCTACAAATATAACGTTGGTGTGGGAAGAACTTCTGAGCTCTCTCTTCATCTAATTAAGTATTGCAAATGTTTACATACTTTAACAGGGTTTCCAAAATCTAAGGTTGTGAAAATTCCAAATACTGGCTCATTGATTAAGTTTTCAATAATTAATCATAAGCTATTAATGTTTGGTTCTATGATTCATTTATAAAAAAAATATTTTTTTAAAGATTCTTCAGAATTTATTTATGGAAAAATAAAAATGACCAATCAATCTGTGCTATATTAGCCTATTTGAAACAAGTGTCAAATACATATTTCATTCAAATAAATATTCCCAAATAATACATAATCTATTATTTCAATTTAGTTAATAACAAAATTATAAAGCAGCATAAAAGACTTGTTGACTAGATAGGCTTGCCATAATTTTTCACTGGCCAACCGGGACGCCTCTGTTCGAAATGCGTGGGGGGGGGATAAATATGAAGTCAAATTAACAATAAAAACCAAAAAACTTTGTGTATAATTGTATGAATTTAATTTAATTTCTAAATAGTATAAAAGTGATTATATCTTATAACAATAAAAATACAGTTTGGGTTATATTTTTACACGGCTTTCATTAAATAAATGTAAACCATTAAACAATACAAGCTTACTTCAGGCTATACCTTAAAAACATTGACAGCTATAAAATGTAAAAGCAAGGCTTATTTTTTATACCATTCGTATTTTTCACTAGAGCAAATCTTTCTAAATAAGTCTTTTTTGCTTTTTATTTTTTCATAAAATTTAGTGCAGCTAACTGCAAAGTTAACTTTGCATAACATTAAATTTCGAACTGTGGATTCGTGCATTAATCCTCGATCATCACTCCAGGCAATGTTCATCATAGAGAAAACTCTCTCAACTGAACTGAAAACTCTCTTATTTCGGGACCACGCTGAACCGATAGAGTGTTGTGTAGTTGTGAACCTCTAGACTAAACTACAACTAGGCCTAGCTCAATTGTTTTAAACATTCGGCTCCTCTGACGTGACCGGGACAAGCAGGCAACCGGGCGGGACACCGGGACAAGCTTGTAAAACCGGGACTGTCCCGGCCAAACCGGGACGTATGGCAAGTCTATGACTAGACTAATTGGTTGAGAAGGAATCCAATAAGCTATTACTGACAATGTCTACATTAAAAACTTAAATTATCAAATTTAGTGTGTTTAATTTTGTTTATGATTAACAACTGAACTCAGTCAACATTTCATTTAAAGTTTAAGGTGTAATTTATGAGACTTATAACAATATCATTCATTGCACTTACTCTTTGCCCGTTTCCTACTAGTTTTTCAAACAGCTTTTCTGATTCAATTTGTTCAATTCGTGATGAATCATCAACACAAACTTGCCTTTCCAAGTTGACGAGGATTAAATTTAAAACAAAATCTTTTTCTTCTTCGTACACAGTCGGTCCTATCTTCTGGCATAGAGCGCCAAACACTTCACCTGAAATATGAATTTCTAGTTATAATAGTGTATTTAAATTATAAAACCAACAACAATACAAATAATATTATTGTATTGAAAAGTATTGTGACAATTTACAATATGACTGATAACAATTAAACTTCTCTGAAATTTGATACAAAATCAGAATACGTTTACTTTTGATTTGACTATTAACCCTTTGAGTGCCAAGTATTTATTGAGAGGATGTACTGAAAAGTGCCAGGTATTTTTCTAGTGGGTGCACCTAAAAATGCCAGCCCTTTTGAAGTTAAGGTTTCAGTAAAGATTCACAGTTTGATTATTTAATAAGTTATCAACATGATTTTTTATTTTTCTCTGATAACTCTGCTTAATTAACATAAAGTTACCATTAAATTAAATTTAGGAATACCAAAAATGGACTTACCTAAACAATTCCAGAATTTATTTTAATTTAATTTTTCAACCAAATTATCATTATAAAAAAATTGATATCCTTTTCTTTGTACAAATCACTGTAAAAGGTATTTAATTGTCTATAAATCTTGAAAAATGTGTATCATTATCTTCAATAATGAGTGAGTTACACAACTTTTAAGAAACTAATGTCACATTGTTCCCGGCAGCCATGTCAACCAAATATGTTTATATGTGAGTTCTAGATTCATTTTCGTTAAAGTCAATTGATTGGAAGTCTACTACAACAATTTATTAAAAAACAAACAGTTCTTCACGAACATTTTAATATGATGTTAGTTTAAAAATATAAAGTTTTTTATTTTTAGTGATTTTTTTTCCCAAACGTCCAGTAAAATCAGACGTTGGCACTTTTCGGCCAACTTTTGATGTCCGGTAGAATCGGACTTTGGCACTCAAAGGGTTAGTGTAGGAATCATAGAGCATCCGATTTCTGGCAAGTTATATATCAAATTAACAACTCTTTTACAATTTGTTTGATTTTTACCAAACAAAATAAAACATTTGTTGGTATGATTACAAAATTACATAACATGCTGTAATAAAAATGTAAGATTATGTTATTTCTGATTACAGATCACCATAAATCACAATTTTAATAACAAATCAAAAACATACATACTTCCAATTCCAAGGGATAATTAAGCTTTTGATGTGTTACAATGTAAGACAGAATTGTTTGATTCTAAAACAAATAATTTTATTTTAAAGCTTAAAATTTGCACTACTTATCTAGATTATTATTATTATTTTTTTTTAATTTACAAAATATACTCCAACCTTTATAGCCCAATGTCATAAAATTATGTTGCCAATCCTTTCAGGAATCAAATAATCTGTTCATATATTTTATCCTCAGTCTTAAAGCATAGACAATAGACGTCTCACTTCAATTTTGGGAACAAGTTAGTTAGTTAGGAACTTGGGGCTACGTTCAGACAGTACAGAGATGGGCCATGACAGCACAATGTGAATGAGTTTAACTCCAGTTTAGCTTTCTCTTAGTACAGTGTCTGAAATCTAATGCCGTCACAGACTTGACGCCTGAAATCATGATAGACTGAAGGGGGGTGAAGTTGTTCGCGTCCGTAGCTTGCTACACGTGCTCCCTGGGTAACGCTAAACGAACAGCAATTTTTGGTAGCTGGACCGTCACTCTTGTGATCTCCCAGTTATGGCAGCTATCGAAGACCAAACAAACGGTCCTTCTCAGGGCCAAACAAATACTGATTTTTTTAAATATTGGCTCTCTTTTAAATATATGTTATTTTAACGCCGAGGGTCTGAGCAGATCTAAATGTGAGTGCCCTAAGCAAAATTATGATAAAGAACAACGTCGATGTCCTAGCACTCCAGGAGACTCACATTGAGAATTCTAACACCTGTGCAAGAGGCAATATCCCTGGATATACACTTGTAGAAGCCATGCATTGGCCACAGAAAATACGGAGTGGGCGACTTATGTTAGGCAGGGCATCGATGATGTGTCCCCCCGATTTACAAGAGCTGTGATGACGAAATTTTTGTACTGGTGGTGAAAGTGTCAGAAACAACTATAGTAAATGTCTACAAACCACCTAATAGACAATGGTCTGACACAGTACTTCCCATATTTGGACACCCCGTCCTTTACATTGGGGACTTTAACAGTCATCACAGCTCGTGGGGATACTCATCGGATGACGACAATGGTACGAGTTTAACTAGTTGGGCTGAAAATAACAACTTAATATTAATACATGATGCCAAAGACGCCCACACTTTTTATTCAGCCCGCTGGCGTCGTGGTTATACTCCAGACCTATGTTTTTGCTCTTGTGCCCGCTCTCTTAAGCCTTTAGCAGTTGGGAGGAAAGTTCTTGGTGCCTTTCCTCATTCTCAGCATAGGCCTGTGCTTATTTCAGTCGGAATCAAGATTCCTCTTGTAAGATCCTTCCCTCGGCCTCGCTGGAATTTTAACAAAGCAGATTGGAAAGCCTTTACATCTAGACTTGATGATGGCATCAGTTCATCCCTCCCACGATAAGAAACTATGACCGGTTTCACAAAGCTAGTCCTGGCTACTGCTAAACTGTGCATTCCACGAGGATTTCGAAAGAGCTATGTGCCAGGTTGGAGTCAAGAGTGTGAGGACCTTTACAGTGAGTTCAATGACACCGGGAACACAGAAACAGCTGATCGGCTGCTACAATCTCTTGACAAAGCAAGAAGAGAAAAGTGGGTACACACAATGGAAAATCTTAACTTCACCCATAGTAGCCGTAAAGCTTGGTCCCTCTTGAGAAAGCTCTCCACCGGCAAGCCTTCGACGAACAGTTCTTTGTCACATCCGAAACCCTGTGCAATAGCAAAGCGTATTGTTGCTTTGTCCAAGTCAGTTCGCCACCCATCTGACAAGCTGGTTAACTACAAGTTAAACGAATTTAAAAGCAGTCGGGCAAGCTCCGTTGGAAATATCGAGAGCATTTGAGAACTTGATGAAATTGAAGTGGCCATCTCCGCTCTGTCAGTTGGGAAGGCAGCCGGTATCGATAAATGTCTTCCCAGAATTCCTAAAGTACTCAGGAATCCAAAGTTAAATACTGGCTTCTTACAGTGTTCAACGAAATACTGGCTACAGGTAAACCTGCCTGCAGCATTTAAAAGATCTAAAATAATCGCAGTTTTGAAGCCCAACAAAGACCCAGAGCGTATTGAGAGCTATAGGCCCATAGCCCTGTTGAGTTGTGTGTTATAAGCTGCTGGAGAGGTTGATCTATAATAGAATATTTCCCATTCTCAATGCCAGCATTCCTATAGATCAAGCTGGCTTTAGACCTGGTCGTAACTGCTGTGACCAGGTGCTTGCGCTAACAACTTTTTATTGAGAATGGTTTTGAAAGGAGAGCAAAAACCTCTACAGCCTTTTATAGACCTTACTGCAGCTTACGACACTGTCTGGAGAAAAGGCCTTTTAGTAAAGCTCTATAATCTAATTCCTTGCCCTTTCCTTCTGCGGCTTCTTAATTCAATGATTAGCGACAGGCTTATAAAAGTATGCCTTGGCCGTGAGGAAAGTTCTTTCAGGCAACTTAAAAACGGCCTTCCACAGGCTCTGTACTTGCTCCTTTGTTGTTCAACGTGTACTCTGCCGACATCCCAACAACGTTTATCCAGAAAGTTTATTTATGCGGATGATATTGCCTTAGCCTACCAACATAATGACATAAAGAAAAACAGAACAGGCACTCACTGATGATCTTTCAGTCCTCGCAGATTATTTTAGAGCCTGGAAGCTAAATCCAAATCCTAATAAAACTGAAGTATCATGTTTCCACCTAAATAACAGACTGGCGAACTACAAGTTAAATATAACTCTTGATGGTGTCAAATTGAAACATAATGAACATCCGCAGTATCTGGGAGTTACCTAGACCGATCTCTCACTTTTAAAAGTCACCTTCAAAAGACAGCAGCAAAGCTGAAAACAAGGGCTAATATAGTACAGCATCTTGCTGGATCAACTTGGGGAGCCAACGCTAAAGTACTGCGTACCACTTCTTTGTCCCTTGTGTACTCCGCTGCTGAATATTGTGCTCCTGTGTGGCTTAATAGTGCACATGTGCGAGAGGTCGATGTCGTTCTTAATAGGGCCATGAGGACAATTACTGGAACTCTCATGGCAACACCAACACCTTGGCTCCCAGTGCTGAGCAATATAGCACCACCTGAGATTAGACGCAAAGAGGCTCTTCTGAGAGAGTTCAATAAGATCGTGTCCAATCCCGAATTGCCCGTTACGCGCGACATTCCTCAGCAAGATAGCCGGCTCAAATCACGCAAGCCATCACTACGAACAGCATCCCAGTTGATAGAGGAGAACTTTACGCCTAATGCTAACTGGGCGTCATCCTGGGAATCATTCGATGGACGAGGAACAAGTTCTTGATATCCGATCCTACGAAAGCAGTGGGTGGCTTGGAAATTCCTCGAAAGGAATGGGTTTTATTGAATCGTTTTCGAACTGGGGTGGGAGAAGGGAGAAGCAATCACTGGAAATTCAAGTGGGGTATTACTGACGACCAGACGTGTGATTGTGGCGCAAACTCTCAGACAATTGAGCACATTGTAAACGACTTGCCCTTTGTGATTGTTTTCTGATGGTCTGGCTGGTCTGAGTGGTTTAGAGGATGGGTCTCTAAAACTGGCTCAGTAATTTGGATTTAGCTTTGTGACGGGAGATTTTAATATTATTTTTTAATTTATGACTCAAGAACTTTGTTCTTACGTACTTTTTAATAATTGTAATTTTTAATTTATTTATTTATGGATAGCTCTGCCTTTGTCCCCCATACGATATATATGATAGACTGAAGAGATAAAAAAAGTATAAAGTGCAGTTCCTTACTGAGACATTCATCAGCCAATGTTTCTTTCATGCAATGTGTCCAAATTACACTGGTCCTATTAACTGAACAAGAGCTTGAAACCACTTTTTTTTATCAACCATTCAACTGCCACCATCAGTACATATTCCAATACGTTACTGCCAATCAATGCTAAGCAGACTCATTAAGTTATCTTGAATATTTTAAAACAGATTTTGACCTGTAGTAAATCCCTTGATTTGTTTACAGAATAAAATATCTTCAACACAGGTGTTGTAGTTAATAGATCTGACATAGCATATCAAATGGGTGTCTTTGTTAGCTTGTCGCAACTGCAGTGCAACTCCTTACCTTTAAGGATAGAAGAAAAAGCAATTGATCGCTATTGTTCTCTGCCATGCCGTCTATCTTAGACTGATTGTACTGTTTGACAAGGATACACTGTCTATTAACGACACCGGCCTTGCCAGGATTTCCCAACGCCCTAGGGTGCTGTACACACACTTTGAGAAGCACTGCTTTAGTTCAATGGACTAATTGAGATATAAGCTTAAGTTAAAACACTGTACGGTAATAATTTTGTTAAATATATTGTTTGCGACTACCTAAAAATTCTGACTTGAAATTAAAGTGTACATAACTCAAGTAAAAATTATCCAAATCTTCTCAATTTTTATGATGATGAGAGTGGTCTACTTATCGACATCGCTTCCTTTTGGGAAGTAGAGAACAAGAACCGAACATCATAATGATATGTAATTTTCACAGTTAGTCAAATAAAGTCTGTTCTTTCAAATAATGTAGTATTTAGGTTCCCGGTAAGAAAACTTTTTCCGAATAAAGAAGCCTCCAGATAATACTATAGTGCTACTTTGACTACCACACCGTCCCATTCGAGCCGCTTTTACCCATATTAGCCTATGACAATGTTGATGTATTTACCTAGCATTGCCAGAGCGCATTTTAATGGCATTAAGCTGTACTATTTTGGACATTCTACATCAAAGATTATACTTAAATAATACTTAGTTTACATTTATTTCTTGGCTTACACTTTGCTGCCGCTTATTATACTGCAGCCAAGAAAAAATATATGTACCACTGTGTACATGCAATACACACAAGATTCTTTATGAAATTTACAAAGGAACCTTGTAAACCTACGAAAATAAGCGCAATTTAGAATTTTTACAGACTCTTCCAGTAGGATAAGCGGACTCGGTTTTTTATATCGATCTTCACAAATGATATTACTCAATTATAACTTTTGATATAACTAACCGATACTGATTTTGAACAATAACTAACTTGTATCAACTATAAACCTTTTTTTCATATAATAAACATATTTTCTTTTATAGATAATAACAGACAGTTAAAAGCACGTGGAGGACCGTGAAACGAAGATTAAAAAGTGGCATATTAGCCGACCTGCTAGCACATCTCTGTGAGTATTTGTACAGAAGAGAAGTACGGTTCTCTAGAGAAGATGCTTCTAACTACTTCTCGAAAATGGTCAATCATTGCTAAACAGGAGAAAATATATAAATAATTAAGCTTATTCCATATTTCCTGTTATAAATGTTTGTTATATTGTTATCATTTCATTATTATTTATGAGTTTGGTAATAGTCACATTAATGGCCGGAGCGGCAAAATACGAGTTTCACGTTATTAACTTATTGAAATCGTCCTACAGAACAAAACAATATGAGGTTTGACGGGGTGAAAATGAGAAATAACGAAGTTCTAGAACATCAAAAATGGAACAACTGTTCAAGCGCGGAGCAATATTCCCATGTTCTACATCCACATCGGGCATCACATGACCTTTTTTGACGTGATTCAACCTCGTGATGACGTCATCGGATGCGTCGCCATCTTTGCAAACGTAAATGAAAGTAATACTGAAATGAGCAGAATTTTGATCCAAATGAACAATGTTTTTCTTAATTTCGAGCTACAAATTAATGACTTGTTATCGAAATGAAACAAGTGCCTTCGGGCCATCAGCGCGGGCTTCCTGCCCCGCACTGATGTCAATGAAGGAAAAACATCCCTCGAGATAGTACCTAGGCCTATCAGTAAAATATCAAATTCTAGAGGGGATGATCAGAAATATAAATTGAAATGTAATGCAAAGAGGCAATTATGTAAAGTGAAAAAAACTTAATAAATCATGAAAAACTCTAATATAAATATATAGATGGATATTAACAGAGAACACTTACCATTAGTGTGTTGGCGGATATAGCTAAGCAGCAGCAACAAAAAAGTGGATTTTTTAAAATTGCAAAATTTAAAACTTTGTTTACTACTTTTTATAATTTTCCTATCGCAACGAAACAACAACAGTCTCCCGGTTTAAAAACAACACGCGACCGCACGACGAACAAATACACTCATTATTAAATTTTCCCTGTTCAATTAAAAAGTAAATAATTTCGTTTCGGTTAAAACGTAAACTCTTTACGTGCCCTACTAAACACTCCGACACACACAATTCACTCGGGTTGGTCGAACTAGTGGATGGTTGATTCATAATTGTAACACACTCACTCAATCCAACCTACTGAACACGCTATCTTGTAAAGCACTGACTCATGCTCTGGAGAACTGAGATAACAGATAAGCTATCAGTCCCGGCTGTAGATAATATTCAAGTAAACAGATTATCCAGACACAGCACACAAACTGAATATTAAAACATTAGAAACTTAACTACTTATGAGAATACCCCCTAAAATCATGTTATTTGTCATTTGCACCCCCTAATACTAGGCCTATATATATTTTTTGTTCAGGAGGGTGAGCAGAATACGTTGATAACGTCAAATTCATGATTTGCTGCCTCGGCCTTTAATTAATCTTATATTATCCATGAGTTTTTCCTATTTCCAGTTCTAATATTTTGTTTGATCATTGGAGATCATTTATTATTTATAAGATTATCAATATCTGCGTTGTATTAGTTATTTCAAGTTAAAATATGATTGTGATTATGGCTATAGATGTGTTGATATGATTTATAAATGAATATTAACTATCAATGATTGTACTAATCTATGTAAAAACCCGGGTCTGCTTATCTTACTCTACCCTTAAATCTATGTACAGTTCCATGTTAAGTACTTTTCCTAAGAAAAGTCAACACTAATCCTAGTCTACTTTTTATGAGACTTACCAGATTCCAATCTCACTCTAACTTCAATATCAGTCAAAAGTTTCCTTGATATATCTGTTATCTTGCTGATAAATTCTGATTCCCTCTCATTATTCAAGTCAACTCTTTGAATTATTTCTTTAGATCCCAACAGACAACCTTGTTTAGTTTCCCAAGGCGTATCATCTGAATCTGTCAGCATTTGAATAATTCTTGTTTCCAAACAAATTCTTTCTTCTGGATCATTAGATGATAACATTTTATGTAAGTGAACAACACCTCCATCTCTTTCAATCTTCTTAGAGCTACAGAGTATATTCAATATCTGTTCAGACATATTGAATACAAATTTTAGTTTAAAATAAATTCTACTGTAATAATTTGACGATTATTTTTGTTTTACATACACTCATTACAACAGTTCGAATACATAACCTAACACTTGCGCAATATAAAGGCCTAGGTAACATATCTCAGACTGAAAATACACTCGCAGACAGTTTGTTTTGTTTCAATTTGTTTGTTTGGTAGCAGTGTTGCCAGTGTAGAATGTAAAATGTACCCACAACTACTCTGAAACTCTCGAAAGTATTTAATAATTTCACAAAATTAGGCAACCACCTATATTTTTTACAATAGTTTTGCTTTGGTTTCTAATGAAATGCGACATGCTAAAGTAGTTTTTGGCTGATGCTGAAATTACATCATTGAAATTGGCAGAAGTGGGCCAGAATCACATAAAACCCAAAATGGTTAAAGTTGATTAGCACAGTAAGGCCTTAAATGTATATAGGGTGAAAGGGAAACATATATACAATTCTGAGATAACAACCATTAATATGATAAAATACTATTTATATACATAATTTATACACAAAGAAAGTTGTTCATTCTAGTCCGTCAGTGGTAGAGGTTGTCTGTGATCATTTTACATGCTTTTTCATTGCATTGTATTGGGGCTTTGTATGTTTTTAACTTATGACATAATAGATCCTATAATTAAAGGTAAGGACTACTACATGCTTGTGTTTGTTTGAAAATTGCTTGCATGTATAGTTTCAAAAACAAGTTATTGCATGTCATCAAATATTAAAAATATCCGTGAGCCAAAGTAAAATTCAAAGTCGTTTCAAAGTTAAAGTCTTTATTGCAACAAAAACGCATACAGTTAAAGTCAAATTTCAACTAGGCATTACAAAACAAAGAATAGTAAATACTAGTTACGTCTTTACTGGTACATCTGTACTTAAAGTTAAAATAGAATTTAAGTAATAAAATCCATTCTCTACAGAAAATTAAAACTAACAACTAACAAATGGTAACACAGATAAAGCCAAGTACAACAATTAAAGTTAGCCAATATTTGAAAGACAAAACTAATTACCACTTAAAGCCCTACTATTAAGAAATGCATAATGATGATAAAAAGTAAAACTTTAAATTATTATATACGTAGAAAATGCAAAAAAGTTAGATATTAATATCACGGATAAGGCAAGGTCACCAATTGAAGCTAATTTCAATATTTGAAAGTTTCGAAACCTTATTTACACTGTAAAAGGGATTCCTCAGTAGCCAACTGTACAATTTTGTTTTAAAACATTTAAAATCAATATCACGAGCATTTCTATGAAGTCTGTTAAACATAGTTAAGCCTACATAATAACAAGAGTTTTGTGTATTGGTAAGCGTAACAAGAGGTAAATCAAGTAAATATATGTATCTGGTGCTGTAGTTGTTATCGTCTTTCATAAACAAGGAAGAATCAATCCTCAGCTTAACTCTAACTGAACAATAAAATATGTACAAATTAAAAATTTGTTCACTTTTAAACAATGGTATGCAGTGAGCTCAATTAGAGTAAGTAATTATCCTAATTGCTTTATTCTGGAGTAATAGAATGTTTTTGTACTGGTACTATAAGCCCAGAGCAGTATACCATAAGAGATTAAAAACATAAAAAAGGGGAAATAGGCCATCCTCGAATACATTTTTGGGATACCTTTTTTCAAATTGCGCAAAAAGTATATTAATCTATAAAGCACACCCTGAATGTGAGGACCTCATGAGAATATGAGTCCCAGTTACAATCTGAATATGGCTACATTCTTTCTCTATTTAGGTTTAAGGTGCAGTTAAATTTAGCTACCCCTTTCTCAAAACTTTTCACCATTTTTGGTGACTAATTCATTTTACGGTCTATGGATTTGAGTTTTGCACGGGTGGAAAACTTTCGTTTCGCATCACGGAACGAAGCATTACGCTTGTTCTCACTGTAGCCGCTAGGGGCGGGACTATCGCGGCCATTTTTTATATCAGGGCCGGACGTTTCTCAAATTTCAATGCAGTGACTATCCAGGCGTCCTCATTAAAGTGACTACTTTTTATGGCAGGCTACGGATTGGTTTGAATAAATCTACGTACTACTTATTTATTTATAATTAATCCAACGTAACATTGATTGACTTACTGTGTCATTTAATAGCAGTTTCTGAAGCTCGTCGGATTCTAAATTGAATTTCAACACGGTTAATATGAATTTCTACTCCGTTTCACTACCTACCAGTTTCGTTCTGATTTAAAAACAGGATTAAAAATGAATTGATTAGATCTTTTCTAGCTAAACAAAACCATAGTGTAATTTAATTTTGGAATAAAACAAGTCTCTGTTGATTACAATTATAACCTTTACTCTATTGAATTGGGCCTTACCTTACATTTACTTAAAAAACAATTTACGTAAAGAGATATTTTAATAGAAATGTTTCTGAAGAAACGTCAAACCATTAATTGACCGTTAAAAGATGAGTTAAATTTAACATTGTCTTATATTATTTTAAAATTAAAAAATAGCCATTTAACAATTAGCAAACACACTTTTCAAGATATATAACCACGTTATAAGATTTAAGTCACTTCTGTCGGTCAATCCCACATTTACCTTTCCATTAAAAAAAAATAATATAGCACTGTGCAAAAACTAGTTCTGGTAACGTCAGGTAGTTAATGACATTGTAACAAATAAAGAAATGACATATTATTTGTCTAGAAATCGACATATTATAATCTTACGATGATAAATTATTACTAAAATACCGTCAAATTGTTATAAAGAATATATGAGGATTTTGTGACTCTTTCTTGATATGCTCACAAAATATCCTTGACACTATTAATATGCCTGTGACCGTAAACAAGATACTTATCCACAGGGCAGATATAATTAACCGTGTTATTTTACATTTGGCCTTCTGTCTGAAGAAGTTAAGGAATGCCGCAGTAAAGACTTGAAAATGCACAGGAGATCCCACAAATGGAATATGTCAAGACTTAAAACTAATGAAGGCTTCCTTCATGTTCTTCTACCCTTAGATCCTCTAATCAGTGGACTGGAGAATTAATTATCAAAAAACGTAGTAAACCACCTGCCAAATAAAGTACCTAATTGACCTACTTAAAGAACCTGAGGAAGTTAAAGCCGTGGGATTTAAAAATTAACACTTCTCAGTGACGAGTCACATCTAATTCTGAATGATTCGAAATAGATTTAAATTTGAAAATGTGCATGTATAAATTATGTAATTTTGAACATATTATGTCAAACTATTGTTTTTGGCTTATTACATATATAATTTTATTGAATACTTATATTGAGCAAATTGTTTTTGTAATAGCAAAAACAGCATTGGAACTGGACTTCATTAAAACAAATTAATTTATATCACTTTAAAATACGTAAGTTATTAAAACTACGTGTAAATCGATTAGGTCTTTAAAATATTTATTACTTTTATACTTATTTACATATTATGGTATTATTTTTGTAGCTATATCTTAGTTATACAAGGCAGAAGTACGTTACATCCGATATCGCGTAACAGGCTTCGCAGACGTTTTAAGCAAACTGCACAGTCTCGAGATGCTCTGCGAAGACAGACAGACAAAACGAGAATTTTGCCAGTATCCTTACTGACAGCAATCCAACTTTTATAATTTATAGCTAAATTTGTCCTCAAAATATCCTACAGATATCTAGGATTCGCTGGCGTCTAGGCAAATTCCTTTGGTATGAAATCACCATAATCAAATTCAGTTGTTGCCTATACGCAAAATGTATATCAGTATAGACTTTCTCATTAGAACCTCTGTTTTGAATATGAATTGTAACAGATTTGTACGAGTAGTAACATATAATCGTACTCTTTTAAACAATTATTTAGCATTGAAATATTTAAATATTTATTCCAAGTGAAAGATTTATGGTTTTGAGACTATTTCAAATGTATAACACAGGTTAGAACTTTATCTCCATTTTGAAAACGAAGTCTTGATTTTTATTAGGTGATAGTGTTTCACTCTTGTGACAAAGTATCACTTGTATGTCTCCATCGTTATTTACCGTTTTTAATAATTTTTAACGTTATTTTTAGTTACATTGTCGTAATCATTTATATTTTATTTTATGTGCGCAAAACTCTTATTTTATGTTATATAAATTATTAGCCTCATTACACTTATCTTACTAGAAATACTGTTTGCATAGTTTATGGAAACAATTAACAATTTTGAGAAAAATGTCTAAAAATCAAAGACAGCAACATTTATTTTTCTGTTATGACAAAAATATTGATACATTTTAATTTGAAGGGTACAACAACACAAGAGTGCGTTGTAAGAGCAATTGGAAACAATTAACAATTTTGAGAAAAATGTCTAAAAATCAAAGACAGCAACATTTATTTTTCTGTTATGACAAAAATATTGATACATTTTAATTTGAAGGGTACAACAACACAAGAGTGCGTTGTACCCTTGGCAAATCTTGGTAGAGAATTTCAACGTAGATTTTTCACACAATATTTTTAATTCTTTACTCTATGGTTAACGTACTTAATTTATGCACTAGGGCAAGATTATATGCATCAGCTGACACATATCAGCTTTGTACATCAACATTGTCTGATTCATGATTGTCAACAAAGAAGAAAGAAGTGAGTGCTGTCAACAAAGAAGAAAGAAGTGAAGTGAGCAGAATAAAGAAAGAATTGGGTCAGTTTAGTTATTACAGAAGGAAGCAAAATGTAAGTTTTTCTTAAGTCACTTCCATAATGATGATGGTTGTACATTACCAATTTTTTTTTTTTACCCTAAATACTCACTTATCCAAAATAGAAATTTTGTACGCAATTCAATGTACTTTTAGAGAATATATACACTTGTTCAGTACTTACAACCTCAAAACCAAATATTGACTTAGTAAAACATACCACTTCTGGTTTGTGGGAATTTGGAAGGTTTTAGTTTTAACCCTTTTAGTGCCAGGGATAAAATCAAACCCATGTTGAAAAGTGCTGAGTTATATTTTGTGTGATTATGCGAAAAGTGCCAGAGGATTTTGGCCAAAAACGCAAGGTTTTAGAAAAAATGTACATAAAATTTATTTTTGATCATAAAACTCTCCTCTTTACCTTTTTTTAAAGGTAAATGAACTACGTATAAAAAGCTATTTAACATTCTAATTTTTAAATTAAAAAATCACTTTTTAGAAACAACAACATTTCCACGGGAATACATAAAAATCAAGTTTGAAGTGAAATAACTACTATAGAAAAATTTTATTTTGAAATTTCAATACATTCATAATAAATAAAATTTAAAAACAACCCAAAATCATATGTAATAACCTAATATTGACCATGAACAAAATTTTAAAAATAGGTTATTGCTATAGATTAACTTAACTAAAACGCAAGGTTTCAGAAAAATATTCACCTAACATGTATTTTTGGTCATTGAAAGCTCTTTTTTTTAATTCGTTTGAAAGGCAAATGAATTGTTCATCAGAAAATATATAACAATATGATGTTTATACAATTTAAACAAATTAGAAATCGCTGTAGTAAGTGACTTTTCTACGGAAACAAAATATAAATCCAGTTTAAGGTAAAATAACTGATATAAGAAAAAGTTATTAGTAAACTTTAATAATTTTATCATAAAGAGCATTTATAATCATGTGTAATAAACCTTATTTAAAAAAATTAAACATAATTAAACATATTTATAAAAATTATTCAAGGGTAGAGGTTTATTTTGCTACAAATCACAGGGTTTTGGAAAATATAAAGTTAAAGTTAATTTTTACCATAAAAGCTCTTTTTCAATTCTTTTGAAATTTCAATACTTTAATAATAAAACCGTTTAAAAAATGCATAATCATATGTAATATAACTTTAATTACTAAAACGAAACTCAAAACATAAACATAACCTTATTCAGACAATTTTAAAACAAACTACAACACTGTCTTCATGGACACTTGGTTATATAACTGGCACAAACATCTTCTAAAGGTTTTCTTTAGTGACTCATTACTGTTTAAAATTAATTTTGACACCTAATATAACGTAGGAACATTTATTTTAGTTAGTTGTTTACGTCATATAACAGCATTAAAAAGTAGAAATAATAGTTGAAAAGGTTAGTTTAATTCATGTATTGGCCTTTGGTATGATATCAGGCAGTATGGGATAACTTATAGAGGTACTACAAATGAAATAGAAATCGTCTTGTTCCGAGACTCCGGAACTCTTCGCGTAGGAACGTCTCATCTCGGAGCGAGACCCACTGCACTCAAAGGGTTAATTTTGTAACTAACATGTTTACTAATAAAACCATCTATAAACATATCCACAAATAAGGGATTACAATACAAATATTATTAAATATAACCCTTAAACCAAAAATGTTGCTACACATTGTGAACTTGATCAATAAACAGCAGTCACCAACAGGTTACTGATTTTCTTCAAGTCACATAATCCGTAACAACAATAGAAGCATCTTGAAACAAGTAAAACACTGCTAATCATATTAAAATGCTATTTTGTTTAGTTTTCTGAAGTAAAATGTTTTTTTTAAGTGATGAAGTCGCTTATAAATCAAATATGTTTATAGCCTGAAGTGTTAACTACAGATAATTAAATTAATTGTTTAAGTTTATGGATCGGTATCAGTTGATTTTATTAATAGGTTTAATTGTTAAGCAATCTCGTTTGTTAATATCAGTATAAAAAACCGGATCGCTTAACTTTACCATAATATAGAGATTTATTAAATAAAACACATTTTTAAATAATAAACAGCCATTATTTTTATTTGTAATTATTGATTGTAAAATTATTAATTCAGTTACTATACAAAGGAACAACAGCAGAACTTAAGGCCAACATTTTTAATTAACTGTATTTTTTTTAGTTTATTTTTTTATTGTATTATTAAATGGTAGAATAAAAGCATCTGAATATAAATGATCAATTAATTAAAATTGGCTAATATATAGCTATTGATTAAATCAATTATTTAGGGGCGCCCAGTATCAAAGTCTGCTCCACAGAAGGATAATTTTAGGATATTCAAGACAAATTATTATTCCAAATCTATTCTTTACACTTTTATTTAACATAAATACAAATTTAAGTATTCTCACAGGAAATGGTGTGAGTTCTATTTTCATAAGAGTTTGAGACACAAAGTATCAGATTTGATAGAAATGGTAACTTTGCAGCACTATTTACAAAGAAATGACAATCTTTGTGGTAATATCTACTGTACCAGTAAAAAAATCTAAGTTCTAGAGTGTCTGATTACAAATGCCTGAGAGTACAAAAAATATTATAAACTCATCTAAACATAATTTTCTAATAAATGATCCAAAATTTCAGATTTTAATTCTTAGTACAGATAACCATTTCTTAGTACATTTGCAAACATTTTTGTAATATTGTGGCTTCAAATCTTTTCAATTTGACAAGAGTTTAAAAAGTTTTTCTGGCTGCAATTCAGTAATATTTTGGTGACAACTACCACAAAAGCGTTACTAAACTCGGTAGGGAAATTTCTAAGACTCAAGAGTGTAATTTAATAGTAATAACATACATTTAATAATAACAAATAAGGGTTTTTATCCGGAGGCCACTGGAAGAGTTTTTCTTACTGGGGACCTAAAGAACAATATTATTAGAAATAACAGACATTTTTTTACTAAATATTAGATGTCATTATGACGACCGGTTCTTGTTTTCTGTGTCCCAAAAGTAAGCAATGATGGTGATAACAAGGCCACTATGTCCCTATCTACTATTTGTTATTAGGCTGTACGTATTATAAGGTAATGTATAGGCTGTGATACATACGTGTTATGGATATAAAAAGCTAACAAGTACTCACATTAACTAAAGTGATCTGAATTCGGGAAAGTTGATCTGGGACTTGATTTGAAGTCGGGAAAGTACTAATGGAAATGTCCCTGGTCATCAGTGCAGGCTTTGGTGGCACCTACTACCCCACATTTCTGGCAAAAAAAAAGAAAAAGATTCCTTGAGGTAGTACCCAAATTAAGCTTTTTTGGTTTTTAATTGTCATACCTAATCCAATTTTTGTGTGTTTTCTTTTAATTTGCATTATAATATGCCAAATACTAATTTAATTTATGTTTTTTTTTTAAATAATGTATAGAAAATGTTATCCACAGTATTTATAAGAATGTGTAATGCTGTCCTCCTTATTTGACGCCAAAGTTCTCCTTTTAAAAGTTTACATCTTGTTAGCTGTCCCTAGCTAATGAAAACTAATCAGTAGAATTCTCAAAAGTCAAATATCTAAAACCACTCTTAGAATAAGTGAAAATAAGTTATACACGTATTTCACATGTAACCTCATATGTATTTTGCCATAATGATAATACAAGTAACCATATTTATTTCATCGTATTAAAACATAGTGATGCATTACAATCTTAAAAAAACAAACAGATCTATTTAAAACTTAAAATAGTTTCATATGAATTTTTTAAAGAGTTCACAGTATCACTTTGTGCTCTTCTATTGACATTAATTTATTTACATTCCCTTAAATTGTTTTTAAGTAAATTTGTAATTTGTTAACCAAATTAAATAAGAATTAATAAAACTGGTCAATGGAAATTGGAAACAGTCAATGACTCAGAGAGGAGCCAAGGCCTGTAAGTGTGTGTGCAGTGTATAACACAATTAAGTTCAGTGAGGTCCTGTTGATGAGAATACTGGAATTTGCTTTAATAGTACATGACCAATGTATATGAGCAGAGTTTTGTACTGTTTGATGTAGTAGATGAAAAAAGATGCATTTTATATTTTTAACCATGATGAAAAACAGAGTGAGATGTTGCAATTTCTTTTACTTTTTAATTTCTTTGTAATGCTTTTGTTTTTCTGCATTGCAGCTTTTGTGTTCCTAAGACTTTATTACATTTTTGTGTGAATGTTGAGTTTAGCTCAGTTCACCTGCCTCTTAGTGCAGCGTTTGGAATTTGATGCTGTTTCAAACTTGACTCCTGGAATCTGAAGTCATGTTCGTCTGAAGAGATAAAAAAAGTCAGCAATGAATTAGCTCAAAATAAACTCTTTAATTTGTTTCAACATCTGAGTCACCTAGACCGCTAAATATAATGTGATCTAGGTGAAAAGTTATTCTCGTAGTACGATGTTTTAGATATGATCTCTAAGCATGGAGGGGCGTGCTTCCAGACGCTGCACTAAAAGGAAGGTGAACTGGATCTGAACTCAACATTCACATTGAATCAACCCTCCCCACCATAGCTACGTTATGTGTAGGTTACTTTTGTGTTTGGCAATCACTATTCGATATTTTAGAAGAGTTCAAATGATGTTTGTTACAGATCTCTAAGATGGGAAGAATCTTTCTGGACCATATTGGAGGTATGCGTTTATTTTCCTGCGCCTCTTGTGGCACGATATTGACAAACCGAAGTGAGTTGATTAGCACAAGATTCACTGGAGCAACTGGCAGGGCTTTCCTTTTCAACAAGGTGGTCAATCTTAATTACAGGTAAGTCTACTGTGCGTTTTTACTGTAAATGCTAAACAGATCAGTAGATGTTTTAAAATTTGGATTGTGTCACGAACGCCTGATGTGTATGTTTTATTGATACTATAGTAACATATTTAGGCCTTTCACTATTAATATTTCAATTTGCATCATTTAGAAATATCTTTTATATTTCCACACATTACAAGCATATATTAGAGCATCTTGTTTACTCTTATTTTTACATTCCGATTTTGTTGTGGAAACTCTGAAGATTGTATTCTTCTCAACAGAATGACTGCAACAAGAACCGATGTAACTAATATAACAGGTATGATTCATATTTTTCTCACGTAATATATAATTTTCTGAGACTTATACCCTCTGTGTTGCTGGTTATTCTGAGCGCTCAAAATAGTACTCTGACTGAGATTCAGAACTTTCTGATCAGTTAAAATTATCTCTGCCAGTCAGGTATTTATCTAACATACATAATATGTTTGTCTGAAAAGTGTACCTTGGTAAGAAAAGCAACTACTTCCAGTCATTGTAATTTACTTCCGGTCTAATGTAGTTTTGACATATAGAAGCATTTGTGTTGTGGTTCAGATGAAGAAAATATATACATACATAGATCTTAAAGGTCCTCTTTGATCTAGAAACGTATACTGACATTTGAAATAATCATCTGTTCTGTTATTTTACCGGTCAAGAAAGTTGGGCTTAAAACCCTACTCAGGTCAAAAAGTGACTACTTCTAACAGTATTATAATCTACTTCCGATTTAAGGTATTTCAGGTACTGGTAGCCTTCAAAGAGCATATTACACATTTGTGTCAAATGTCACCTTTCTAGTAAAGCTGGATGTTGAAAACAAAAATATAGAATTTTTGGGCTTCAATCTCATCTAATAAACCACTATAAATGATTGATTTTCATTAAAATTATTTTGTTTTATTGTTTAGATAATGAGACACGTGTATGTCAAATTTCATCTTTCTAGGACATTGGAAAGTTGGAAAAACAAAAATAATAATGAATAACATTTATTAAAACAATTTATATATATATATATATATATATATATATATATATATATATATATCCTTAGATGAAATTGCTATAATTATGTATACAGCAGCTTATATTTGGAAGAAAATGTAAGAGAAATGTAATGAGTAGCACAATAAAATACAACAATACTAGAAAGCCTACATGGGCGGCAATCTGCATGTAGTGCTGCAACCCCATTAAAACCACGTGATCTTCATGAAAAATTAATGTTTGATCTTTGAAATTTCTTGTGATTTTGAATATGTCATGAGGCAAGTGTGCGTCAAATTTTATCTCTCTGGACGTGGAAGAAACAAAAATATAGTTCTTGTAAGGATTGCAACAAGGTTCAAGCCCTATAGTGGTTTCATCTACATAAAAAATCTTTTATTTGTCTCTTGTGAGCATAAGATGCGTGTATGTACAATTTCATCTTTCTAGGACATCAAGAAGTGGAGAAACTAAATATAGTTGTTCTGGGGGTTGCAACCCCAATTCAACTCCTATGTATGTTTGATCTTTATGAAAATGTTTTAGTTTTTCCATGTAAGTCATGAGGCATACAGTGCCTAATTTAAATTTTCTGGGATTTTGAGAAGTTGGACAGTTAGTGATGAGTGAGTGATGGCTTTACTATTTATATATATAGAGATTTAACTGATACAAAACAATCTCTTAGTTTAAGCACAGCTGGCGAGTATGTAACCAAATAGTAGAGGTATGAGAATAATAAATTGTCCGCATATATTCCATTGGTTTTTTTATTAAGACTCGAGAGTATAACATGGACAGACCTTATGTTTGTGTTTGGATACTTGTAACATTGACCCTCCAGCTATTCTCTGTTTTAGATGCATAAAGAAACATGACTTTAGTGGACATAGTATTCTACTTGTTGCTCAGGTCTTCAAAAATCAGATCCTTCGTGATCAGAAGCCCAAAGATTAAACTCTTTGAGATTAGCATTAAATTCATATGATTGCCCTTTCAGATCACCTGGCTACAATGGTGGCCATGGCTGTTCTGTCTCAAGTCAGTCAAGTCGTTGATTTATGACCATGTTGTTCTCTCAGCTCTGCGGGCCACACCTAGTGGCCCTTACTGCTTTGCAGTTCAATTCGTCAAGCCATTATGTGTGGTCACTATATTGCGTAATTATAAAATTCAATCCTTATCCGATAGTGGCTGAGAAGTGCTCCAATCTCTCGGCCAAATAAGCAACTAAATTAATATTTCTATATTTGCAGCACATATCAAGTTTGAATAGTAAACATTGTTCAGAATTATTTTTTATCCAAGTGTCAGTGTCACTGTAGCTGCTATAGTGTATCCTATCAATGTATTAAAATATTAGTTCATTTGGTGGAGATGAAGCTCAAAATATTGAAATGAGTTTATATTCTGTTGATACCTGATACCTACCCGAAACTGATTGTATGTTTATCTTACAATTAAAAATACTTTAAAACAGTTCAACCTATAACTTAAATTACATATTACTTGGTTTGTTTAAAAGCAAATAATAAATAACCAATCAATAAGGTATCAATCTTAAAGCTAATAAACTTTATAAATTATTTGAGAATTTCATTTTAATCTACCATTTAAATCCAAATAAAAGTTATGTACATAATTACGCAACCACCGAATGGTGCTGAGCAGATAACACCTGAGACTCCATCCGAACTGAGTAAGAAATAAGTTTTGGCCACATCAGGGGCCTCCCGACCACAAAGGGGTATAATGTGTTCAGACTTTGTATAAAACTATTTTAGGATAGATTGATATCACCAATAAAATTATATATGTGGATTTTACGTATTGTAAACTACTTGTCTTGAAATCGGATGATTGTGTCACAGTGAGGTACAAGATAGAGTGATGCTGACGGGACGTCACATGGTGCGGGATGTCTCCTGTAAGAACTGTGATGCCAAGCTCGGCTGGATCTATGAGTTCGCCACAGAAGAGAACCAACGCTACAAGGAAGGCCGAGTGATCCTTGAACGAGCTCTTGTTATGGAGAGCGATGGCATCGATGAACATATGGGCGACGACTAAACTCTCACCTTTAACGTGCTGAAGTGAATAACTGTACAAATTGTTACTTGATATAAAAGTCTAGTGATTTTTTACAAGACTGTTTATTGATGTTATATACTAGTCTATTAAGCGATTTTATATGAAGCTAGTGATAAATGTCTTCTCTGAGGAATGTGATTGCTCCATCCATATTTAATCAAATTTAGTATTTATTTCAATAGTTCAGAATTTAAGTTTGTTCGTTGCCATTATTATAGCTTACTGTAGACTGAATTCAAAGCAATGTTTAAATATGTTTTTGTAAGTTGTTGCAGTTTAAGTAATGTGTTCAGTAATAAAAATATTTTTATAAGTGTGTGTTAAATTATAAACATATTATATAAAACCTTTATGGTTATCTTACAAGGCATCATTCAAATAGTTTGAATGAAGTCAAATTTCCTGCTAAGCCCCTACACTCAACCATATGTTACATCAGATTTCATGTTAAGCCTCGAACTGACGGTGTCTGCTCCTGAACTGGCACCCTATTTTTAGTCTTTTGTAAGAAGTAGTACAAGAACTACAAACTACAAGAATGTTATATACCTCTCAAAATTCTTTAGACATACAACTTATTATATATCATTATTTTCAGAATATTCCAAATAATAATAATAATAAATTATACTCATTAATATTTTCTTATTGCCAAAAACGATTTCTGTGTTTGAATGCACTAGATATGAATTTTTTAATACTTTATAACTTTGCACTATCTTATCATATATGTATGAAAAATTTACAAAAAATCCAAAATGTACAAAAGAAGCACGATTTTATCCTTACCCAAAATATATATAGTTTTAGTGGCTTTATTTTAAAATATGTTTACTTTTTTAGCAATTTTTGAACATCCACTAAGAATGTATTTTCACCCATTTGTTCATTGGATTTACAACACTGGAAATTCAACCTATATATGGCTTATTATATATCATTATTTGCAGAATATTCCAAATAATAAATTATCTTCATTAACATATTTTTACTTTAACAAAAATTTTGTTGTTTCAATATTCTTGATAAGAATTTTTTTAAATTTGTTATAACTTTGCACTATCTCATCATTTCTATGTGAAAGGTTTATATAAATTCCAAATGATACAAAAGGAACATAATTTTATACTTTAAAAAAATTATATATAGTTTTGGCTCTTTTATTTAAAAACCATTGTATTCTCAGCATTTTGTTACAATTACAGTTGCTTTACAACACTGAAATTTAACTTAAATGTGACTTATTATATATCATTGTTTTCAGGAAAACTAAAGGAATAATGCCTGCAATTATTGTTGTTATAGTTCTTTTATTCACAAAAAATTTAACCTTGATAAGGATGATGTTCCAATTCAGCTAATAGTTCTCTCAAATCACTAGATTTGTTCCTAAAATTAAGTGTGACTTCATCAGCCATATTACTAATAACCAAAACAAAATATAAGCTATAAATAAATCAATTAGCCAGACACCAAAACACAACAATTAATTGTAGACATAACTAATAAGACAGTCAGTTCGGTCAGCAGGTCACAGTCAAAACAGTTGCTTGCACAAGACGTTTCTTCTAACCATACAATGAGGAATAAAATTTGATTTATTGAGTAATGATATGCCTGAATCGATAGCTTGATTATTCTGCCATGGATTGATGTTCGGTTTTAAACCGAAACATCGAAAATACACAAATAATAACCAATTTCCGGAATGTCTGCTTACTGCCGGCAGTGCCAGTATGCGAGTGGTCTAACTGCCGTATATACAGCAGTTGCCATTTAGAGGGTTAATATGAATAGCTCAGAAGATGCTTTAAAAAGTATTTTATTTAAAATCTTTTTTAGTTTTAATCATATGAAAAATTCCATCACTTAGGTCTGGTTTTAATGAATTCTTAAGCAAGAATGTATTTGTATTAAATTTGATACCTTACTCATAATTTTGTTGCAATTTAATAATGAGTTCCGTTGTGTCGGTTCTTTGTTATTGATGTTTTTATTGCCTGTTCTGTCTAACTTATGTGCCAACGTTTTGACTATTATTTATCTACCAGGACAACACAAAGTAAACAAATATACCCTATAATACAACAAGAATAATTGATAAATAAGAGAGAACTCCTTCCGAAGCTCATTTATTTAATCAAATAAACAACCACTACCTTAGGTTATCTTTGGTAACCAAATCTATCATGTCCTCTACTGGTAAACATCAACTATTAACCTCCACAAAATCATACTATAACTCAAGTCAATAGTGGCATTAATCAAATTGACTTATCCCTAATTAATTACAATATTATTAGTGTAGTCTTATGAAGAAATAGACAATTAAGGTCCTATTTGTGTGAAACCCAAAGGGGAAAGTTGTATTGACCCTAGACTCATGAACTACTTTTAGCTTCGTTAACTCGTGAGAAATTATCAGGTCACATTTTTCTTATATGGTTTTGTCATTCAATAAAACATGGAAAATATACATAAACATACAAAATATGAAAATATTTACAAAAGTTGTAAACTTCTTGTTTGCACGTGCTTGTTCAAGCTGCAAACTTTGAATCATTAGGTGAAGACAATCCATTGAAATGCTCATCTTGACCAATATAGAAATATCAATATTAAAAAGAAAAAAAAAAACCAGAAATTAATAGTCTTTTGTTAAATTCTTCTCAAATTTTTGAGATTACTGTGGGTGTGTAAACCAAATGAAAAGGATTGGAAATTCTCCTGAGGAATGTGGTAATATTTCATCAAGTAAATGCTGTAGTTAACATTGGAACAAAATTCACGCAAACAAACATTAGAACGTCAATTAAATTAAATTAAAGTGTGTCACTTGGTTGGTGCGATCTTCACCACCAACTTTGGTAAAGTTGGTTTCATAGTGTTAAGTTATGTCATCACATTAGTATTATGATTCTAGTTGGACCTGTCTTGGTTCGGATAAATTAATAGATTTAATTTTTAATTGATTTAATTATATATATTATTAATAATTTTTATACATAACATTTTAACCTACATTATAATTATGCGTGTAAATTAAAATGGTTTATGGAAATTATGCTATTGTTCTAAGTTAACTTTAAGAACAACTGCACAGAACTGCATACGAAGCAAGGAAATTGAACAGTTGATTTCTGTTAGATTTTAATGATAATGAGTAACTATTATATGTTTTCACCAACATATACTGTCTTATTTTTGAGAATTCCTTTCTAACTGCAACAAATAATTGTCTCTTATGAACTGCTGCATCAAAGTAATGATTTGAAAATGTATTGATGAAAAAATATCTACTTTAGTTAGTAAGTATGCTATTTTTAAAATTATTTGGTACAGTTTTATTGGTTAATATTGTTGCTTATGTCCTCATTATAACTTTGAAGTCAGGGTAATGTGTAAGAGATATCACAAAATTTGTCAGATCTTTGTATGGAGAAAATAATTGTGTCTTTGACACTGATATAATGTTCATGTAGACTGTTTAAATATTGAGATAAATTAATTATTGTTATGTAATTTTATTCATTATTCAACCTAATAGATGAAAATAAAAAACAAAACTAATTAACAGCTCCAAGGAATTTTTATCCCTTTTTTGCAAAATTTACGTAATCTAATAAAACTTAAATTTAAATAAATAATAAAATCAATGTTAATGTTAAAACTCCAAAAATAAAATAATAAGCTCATGATCATATACAACTACTATGGAACACAAAAGCATTAGTTGCATGGAGCTAAAAACCACATAACCATTTGATAAATGTATGTTTCCTCGTAACTATTTCTGTTATGTATTGATATAATACTGACGATTGCAATTATTTGCTTCTCAGTCATTTTGCATTCATATCAATCTCTTAAAAACGGTTGCACATAGTAGTGCAACCAAAAAATTACTTGCCAAGAAAAGGTTCTTTCAATACGACTGCGGTGAACACACATTACTACTACTCCAGCTTTTCCTAAAGTTGGTACAGAGCAGTGTCGCAGTGAAGGGGTTTAATATTTTACCGAAATAAATCTGACATATTTATCTGTTTCTTTATCACTGTTTTGTTAGTTAAAATTACTTGGCAGAGAATATCACTAGAGTTTTATGTCTGGTAGTTCTTGCTAAATTGTGTCACAGTAGAAAAATGCCATGCACACTTCAAAAATGAGATAAATTCATATAAAATATTAATGACTATCGTGTCATGTAGAAGCAGAGCTGAAGCACATTGAAAAGCTACTAACTTCAGTTTTAGAGGCTCTCGATTACTCTTAACCGACATGCTTCTCCAGGTTACACCATTATTCTTAAACTTCATGGTAAATGGAGGCACAAAGTAGGTTTGGTAAATGTTGCCATTGGTTAAATTTTTGCAGAGTTAGGGAATGTCAAATGGGTTTTGATAATACAAGTCTTTATTAGCAAAGTCCACAATGTTAAAAGTGGCCGATGAAGGTTGTAGTTTTATTGTGTATGTGATTGTATTAGACTGAGAGATCTATCTGTTGCCATCAATTTTGTTTAGGCAGTCTATTGTAATTTTGCCCGAGAAGTGGGATTTGAGATTACTAACCAACCAGTCAGATTTTTAGCATTTGCTGAGGATTTCTCGTGTTTGTAGAATCAACACAGGACCTTTGACGATCAAGATAAATCCTGCATTTATATTAGAATGAGATGCTTTTATTCCTTAGATTTATGCTTCTTGGGAAACAAAGAAAGTGGGTATGGATAAGATAACAGAGGTTCTTTGAAATCCCTGTTTCAGTTGGAAAGTTTTCACTAATTTTTCCAGGAGATCCTGTCTTTATCACAGTTTTGTAATTATTAAAATAATTTTTGGAAATTTGCAATCATTTACCTTTTATTTTTTCTCTAGCTACCAAGGGACTATCTAGACATATCCCTATGCTTTTTTCACATTGTGATGGATGAATTTGGACAGTGTATCTCCTCCCTGGCTTAGTATTTAAAATGCTGTAAAGCTTTTAAAGCTTTAGGTGTTAGTAGTATAGATCATCATCCTCCCCAGTAATTTTAGTAGTTCCATAAAGAGCGATAAGTGAATTTATTTAGGCTTTCAAAGTCTTTACTCTTAATGATGTGGAACAACTATTTTCTAAGTACCTGCACAAGAAAAGATGTGGATAGAACACTTCACAGTTTTAACACCTTTACTGCTGGTCTATATACTGAGTGAGACTGAATATATGTTTCAGCAGCTGTGCTGTTGGGCGTCTGCCGCGGTTAATGTGTTTAAGACGATTTTGAACTCACCAAAATCATATACAACCTACACCCAATACCCAATTTGGGTATACAATCATATACCCAATATCGTTGCTATTACCTTGAGTTTGCTCCCATTGAAATTCTTGGATGGTATTATGTTCAATTCATTCATTTTCCAACTACTGCAGCTTTAAAGTGATGATTCTAACTACTATAAGGGAATGACATCAGTCATTCCCTTATAGTAGTTAGCCATAACTATTGCTATGCATCAGAGAATACTGCTTAAGAAAATGTGAGTTGTCATAGAGAGTACACATTAACATCCTAATGATGTAAGGCTTTTTAAAACATTGACTGTGACAGATACCTTACGCTCCGTGTAGGAGTGAGGGTTCTTATTCAATACTACCTAGACAAGGTTATAATAGCAGTTCTTTGTCAATGATAAGATATGCAGTAATCCAATTATGGTCTTAAAAATGACATCTTCTGTTTTATTAAGACAAACATAAAAAATGTATAAGCTATTATAAATATTGCTGTTGTAACTCAATAAAATTGTTTTAATAAAAATTTACTCAAGTGTATTTTTATGAAGGAAACAGGATTTTTATGTATATTGCTATTACCTGTGAGAAGTCCTGGTAGTGGCGTATTGGTACGTCATTACTCCCGAAAAGGTTAACATCCAGAATTTTCCATTATGAAAATGGCCATGTATCGAAATAACACAATTTAGGCTGGCAATTCTGTATTAACGGTCGTAATATCCTTCGTTGTATAACCTTTTGTTCCCTCAAAAGGGTACAGTTTTAGCTAGTTTATAGCCTACCTCCCTGTTGAACCTGCAATAAGAACATCTAGGCAACACTATGGATGTCCAGGGTGACACATCACTAACCAGAAATGTTGAGACACCAATGGAGAGTCACAATGTTTTGTTAATGATCAAATGCACTTTTGCCGGTCAGGACATCATGTAAGCAGAAAACTTGTATAAAATAGAAAAAAAAACATGATAAAGCAGTTAAAATAACATTTTTAACCAATTTTAAAGACCAAAAACTAATGAATTATAAAAATATTATGTGGAAAAATATGGTTTACAATTTATAATTTTTGAACGGATTTCTCCTTTTACCAAAGATAAGGAAAAAGTCACTGAAATTCACAGAAAGCCGGAAAAAATATTCATCTTTCAAAACTGTCTCATGCAGTTTCTTTTAGTCCTGGGAGAGTTTTTTAAAAGACTTCACTTGATTTAAAATTTATATGGTGATGATACTCTTATAGCATGTTCCATAAAGTTAGATAAGATATTTAAATGTTATTTATAGGATACATGTGTTTTATTGTGGTATAGCTTATTAATTATAGCTCACTTATGGAAAATGAAGATTTTTTAAGCTTTACAGAATCTAAAAACTTCAGATTTATAAAAAAGGTAAGATTAATAAGTAAAGATTTCATTGTTTTCTGATGTTGCTTTATATTGCTATGTATAAAATCACTCAGATGGTCTTTGCTTTGTTGTTTGTATAAATTTTTATGCCCTAATATTATTTAAAATCCACATCATGTATTCAGACACTTTTGTGTAAACTCCAGGTGTATTTGTGCTGGCACAAATCTGTGGGCCATAAGAGACAACTCCAATGATGAAGTATCTGGGTGGTGCATTGAAGGAGAAGGGTGCCATTAGGGGACCACCCGAATCCCCTCCACAGGAGTCTTTGCCGATGACCCCTCCTGCACACATCTGCTGGGGGATGATAACGTTTTCCGGAAAATTCTCCTTATATGTGACAACACATTTGTTGTGTGTAAATACTGGAACTCTCAAAGTTTGTAAAATGTCACTTGCCTTCTGTAAAACTGCAACATATAATACACTTCACTGTGGTTATACAACTTACATTGTCAACTGACAAATACACAGGAGTATAAAATTGGTACACTTAGATTATTTTCTGAAATAAAACTGTAAATTATAAATTACAGCCAATTATGGCAAAAATGGTTTCTCATTTTATTTATTAGAGATTTATTTCATCATTTCTACACTTTCATAGACTTCCAAAATTCTAAGATTGCTGGGGCCATTGATTCGGCTCTAATTATTTCAAATAAATTGATATTCAAAATTGTATCTTTTTGTAAGGAAAATTTTGTAGACAGTGCTTTTATTCTTCACTTTCTTAATAAATAATCTTTACACAATATTATTTTTAGTACTCATAGAAAACTTTTTTTGAAGTCCACAATTATGCTAGTAATGAAACCAACAAATCAATGTGGTTAAACCAACTGAGGAGGTTTTCAACGTAAGAAACCACTTTGACACAGTAACTGGACTGAATGTGTCTCACATACTAACTGGTAAACAATAAGAGAAGACATGGCAATACCAGCTATAGGTATTCCTAAGACTTCTTGATGGGCTTCAGTCAGACAAAACATAACCTAATAAATGTTATGTTATTCATGGTTGTTAATGTTTGTTCATTCTTGTAATGACTTGTTTTATGATTCTGTGTCCTAAGTTCTGAAAATAACTAGTGAGTGAATTCTGCCTTAAAATAACTTTAAATGTAAATTAAACTGTGGGGTTTTATAAAAAATTCAAACTTTAATTGGCCACCAAATATCATCAAGTAACATTAGAGACCTCTAGTTTGTGGCATTCTTCTTCATTTTATAATACAGTTAATGATGTGTCTCTTGCTTGGGGTTCCTATTTAAAAATATTTGGGGGGCTAAACTTTTTTAATGTTTAAAACCGCCTTAGTCATATAAACATCCCCCAAAGTAAATCACTCCATCTCTATTCATAAGAAAGTTAATAGGGGAGGGCGACTTTTGACAACATATTTTCTTGATTGAAAAACAAGGCAAAATCAACCATGGAAAAAAGTATTAAGACCGGTGTAAATTAAAATGGCCATAAATTTACACTTTTTGACATATTATCTTGATTGTGTTAATAAGGCAAACTCAACACGGGCATGGGAAATATAATTCACTCAAACCAGAAGTGCTCATACATGTGCGAAGCCACAGGTAACTGCTAATAATATATAATAATAAAAATGTCCCCAAAGAATGTTGAATATATCTTAACAGTGGTCAATTTTTAGAAAATGAAATGTCAGAACTGTAACCTACCGGGGGAAGTGGGGTGAATGAGGAATATGGTAACCCCCTGCTCCCCCCCCCCACAATAGTGGGGTGCCCAGGGCAATGTGGTGTTCCGAAATGCCATTTCCGGAATCAAACTCTGTTTCTTAATAACTAAATATATTGAAGGGTAGTATTGATTTAGAAATTATATAATTACATATGTCAGAAACTCCCCATCCAGCTACCTCCATAGTACTATCTTTATAGTTGGCTTTCCTGAAGTAGTTGTAAACTGGAAGACAGATGGGTGACACAAACTCTGGAAAATAGCAGACACAATCATATTAACGTTTATTCAATGTAATAATATAGAACTACAGTATCTAACTAAAATATTCCAAAAACACACAAAGCTGTCTAAAGATGTCTATAGAGAGAAATGTGATGTTTATCTGATTGAGTCAATTACATTATAAACGTTCTCTTGTAATCCTGGCAATTCCTTTGTGAACGTTATGGCAATTTTTGGACAGTAAAAATAAAACTTTCCAGTCAAAAGTTAGCAACAAAAAATGGTCCGTAAGTAAGCTGCCATGTCAGTACATGCGTTTATTACATCTTTTGAGAAAGTACCTCCAATTTTCTTCCATATAATATGTAAGCCGAAACTTACTCTCTCTTAGATAACACTTATATTAAGACCCCACCTTGATAATCATCGGAATATCTGTATACACTGTAGGTACAGTAGATGCTCTCTATGGGACCAAAGCTGGTCGGATAACCAGAGAGTCATTAAAACCAAGATCATAAATATCCAATTCCTATGTTTAAAATATCACAATGAGCCATGGGAAGGATTTGGAGAAAGTTTTTGGGGAGGAGGAGACAAACCTACCGAGGGGGGGGGGGTGAAATGCCACTCAGATTGTCTGGGGGCCCACTCTGGGAAATCTTTTATAATAAAAAAATGCTCTAATATTGTATTTGAAGCCTGTTTTTAGACCCAATAATTTTTGCTATATTATGTTAAGAGCTAAACCTTATTTGAACTACCAATGGTTTCTTAAAAAGGCCGTGCTGTATGATAGTAGAATAATGTAAAGTTTATTTTGTTTGATCTAGTATGATTAATTTAGAGTAAATAATAACTATAAATTTTAGCTTTAAACATATTTAATATTTTACTAAACAAACATTACACAATCTTCTTATAAATAAAAATGAATCGCCAAATGTGTTGGTAAGCGCTAATCTCGAGAACGGCTGGACCAATTCGGTTAATTCTATTTGTAAAATGTCAATTGAAATCCGCGGAAGGTTTTTATGAAAAAAAAATTAAGAAAAGTTACCTGGAATATTTTGGAATTCAGAAAAAATGGTCGTTTTTACGTTTCATAATTCAAATTAAACTGGCACTAAACAGCTGTTGACAGCTATAGTTTGACAAACTTTCTGAGACATCTGTTTACATTTAAATTTTATCAATAATAAGTAAACAGTGCTTCATCAGTAGTGTAATGCAGATAGTAAATAAAACATTAATATATAGGTCGTAATAGGCTTTTCAGTCCTACTTATGTGCGTATTTTCTTCATCAGGACAAGTCAAACTCAACATTATGTCAACACGATTTTGACCAAAATAGATTTCTGAGAACTAGATAATCGAACGTATGTAGTATTTTGATCGAGGCAATATGGCAAGCTAAACTGTGACAGTAGGTAAGTGAATTAAACGGTCTTAAGTAGGTACTTTTTAACCGAAGTAGGCATCTCGGTCCTACGTAAGTATATAAATAAATAAATAATAATATATTTATATAAATAAATATATATATTTTTTTTTCTTCGTCAGAACAACAAGGCAAACTCTACTATGTTACTGGAGATATCTTAGACCTGAAATATATGACAAGGACTAGAAATGTACGCTTTTTGACCGAAGTAAGTTTCCGAGTACTGTGTGATCCGAGATTTGCGTTTTCTTGATCGGGATGACAAGGCAGATTCAGCTGTGACGTTATGTATATAATTAATTAGAACCATAAATGCTCATACACGTGCCAAACATCATATAACAATTAAGTTAAACTCCGATACTATTTACCATGAACTTAAATAATATCTACCTGGTGTATGCCTACTTACGTTTTAAAATTTGTATAGGACTACCATCATATTACATCATAACTGCTTTTACTAAGTAATATAAGGACTTACGTTCTAAAGATTGCGTGTGAAGCCGCGGGTAACAGCTAGTATTGAATAAAAATTACATATTACTACATTACATTACATGTCACTGAACAATATTTTACAAAAAATTAGGTACAGCCTACATTGATTTTAAACGAAGTTCAATTTTCTTTATGACTCTGTGAATTTGTTGATCACTTTGTGTCTACAAACTCGTACTTTTCGATACCCATCAGGCAAGTGATGATAGTGTTTCTTGGCCTGTCATAATACTTAAATATGTCTTTCCCTTCTCAAACAAGAGAATAGACGTTCACACGAAACTGAACTCATTGGTATTGTCAGGTTTCAAATGTTTTGGGAAAAATATCTTTTAGAGTTTTTCGTTGATACCTCACATTTTGTTTCTAAGTCTTTGTCAATAACCATTGAATAAAAGCACTTTAGTTCAGCTAAAAAAAGTCTCCTCATCTATTGAGTAGTGCTGGCACAGGTCTTGTACGTCGTTGGTGACAGTGGTGATTATGTTACAAAGTGTATCAATATGGCAATGTTGTTTTCTTCCAGCTTTCCTTTGGCTTTTACTGTAAGAATGTCGAGAACTGGATTGAGCATTGTCACCTAGTAGTATGCTTCCACAGTTTGCTTATTTCAAGTTCGATATTTTGTTTCTCCTCCTAATTTATTAGGTATTTTCTTCTTCCTCGGCATTTCCGCTGACTTATATAAGTTACAGCTGTCCGCAACTTCACTGAAATTTGACCAAAATTGATAGCTACTTCTGAATGACTGAGGTGTAGTGGATTCAACCGAGCCTTTGACTACTGAATAGTTGATTTTGGTTGCCTGAAGTGCTTTTGATAAGATGTCTCACTGTGTTACTACTCTAATCAAACAGAACATGAAATTAAAGTCTTCCACGGATTTGATCAAAGAGTTGGCTTTACCCCCGTGAGAGTTTCCTTTTCGGCTCTTAGTGTTTCAACAGTCACCTCACTTCATAGTTGTCTAGGATTGCGTTTACGCTTTTCAATGTGAAATTCCATTTTGTTTCACCAAGATTTCAACTTGGTTTGACGTCCATGAAAAGTACTAGAATTCTTCCTGATACGTTCAAATACTGCGTGTTTTTTTGCAGTGATTTATATGTTTGTGCGATGTCTGGCTATGTCTTGCGTCTCATCCACAATAAGGGAATAGATTTGGCAGTTTTTAATTGTTTCGGTTCTGGCTCTTTATTTCTTCTCTTACTATACACAACCGTTCATTCTGAAATTCTCCTGTGGTGTGTTGGAATATCTCATCTTTTTTTGGTTTGTGAGGGGACTATCCTTTGGTCGTAATGTCATCAAATCTAAAAAGTTGTTCTTATTAGTAGAATCTTCAGTTTCATCATGACCTCATAGAGCGATGTTTTGTCTTCCACAAAAAATCTGGGATTGATAAATTTGTTGTAAAATAATCTCGGTATCCCTAATCTTATTTAGAATATTGTTTGTCTAGTTCAAGAACGCTACCGCTCAATTCTGATTGCTTAAAAGAATTAAGTTTGTCAGTATTTGTTAAGTGAACTTGGCTGTTTTTGTGGCTTTCAAATTTATCTGAATCCTTTTTCCAAATTTAATAACAATGACTGGTGAATTTTCTGATTTGCATAGTTTAATGTCACGTTTACTCTGCTAACAAAACAAAAAGCCTCATTTTTTGGGGGGGGGGGGGGTGGACTGTATTCAAGCCACGAATACACATGATACCATTCTGAACGAAATTTCTCCCTTAAGTTACAGGGTACTCATATTTAGGCTGATATGGGCCCAAATGTATGAATTTCTTAACAACTGTTGGATAGTGAAAATGGTGTCGCTAATTTATTAGGTGTTCATTGACTGATGACTGTCGAGGATCGACGTCAGTAAAAGGTGATTCTTCAACAGCGACAGCAGCCTCGATAGAAAAATCATTGGTTGAAGTTTTTGGCTGAACTGTTGGTGATGAATAGTATATTGTTGGAGGGCAAGATGAAGTGTTGTTAATGTCTAGCCGCATCCTCTTGCTTGAGGTACTACCAAAGAATGACAATAGTGACGCATATTTTTCTGTTATCCTAAAAAAAGAGTTTATAATAAATACATATGTAGTATCCTAGTAAAAAATATTGACAAAGATTGTCAATATTGGGAACTAAATTTGAATTTATTTTCCATTGTTAATGCAATGTAAGCAAAAAATAGTTAGACGTTAATGTTATTACTAGCTAAAGAAAATAAAAAATAAAAAAAATAGCAACACTTTATTTTTAGGAGATATTGTTTGTTAAAACCTTGCAGGATTTAAATAAAGAGGCATATTTAAAACTTTGTTTAAAGAGGCATTAATACATGTATTTGTTGTTTCAGACCACTAAATCATATTAATTCTAAATTTTTCTACAAATACGGCAATACAACGGAAAGCCTTTATTTTTCCCTTTTGTTTTGTCAAAACTTTTAGGACTTAAAAGCATAATCCAATTTTTAATTTAAGATCGCTTTTATTGTTTTTTTCTCCATAATTTATAATGTTTAGTTCTAAGCAAAAACCTTTAAATTAGAGTCATGACCTTCTAATATGAGAGTAGTCTCGTTGTCGGCGAATTTTAATAATACACTTTCAGTGATCTTTGGCGAAAGGATTAATGTTTTTCGGAAAAAATCCCCTCTCCCCCGACCGACCGCCTATTTAACCATATTTTGAGTCACGCACACTAACTAAACGGCCTTACTGTACTGTACTTTACCATCGAAAATGCATTAAAGTAAATGGCTACCAAAATACCTAACCTTATGTTGCAACATTAAAATTAAAAACAAATTTACCCTCATTAAAAAACACCGTTAATTTGTTAATGATAATAATAATGTTTCATCTGGTAATATTAACCCTTTGAGTGTCGAAATAAAAAAATATCTTGTAAAAATGCCGGAATTTTTGTGTGTGCCTATATGCGAGAAATGCTGCATAAATGTAAGGTTTCGGGAGAAAAAACTTGCTATCACATATATTTTAACTCTGTTTTTTTTATTTGTTGTTGTATATAAAATTATCTAGAAAGATAAGTAAAAAAATTTTAGTATAAATATGTTGGGGGTGCTTACATGTAAGCATACCATCCATGGAATCATGTAGAAATCCTGCCTTTATTTTACAGGTTGAAATCCTCGGACAATGTTCTGGTTATACGATGAAATTTTAAAAATCCACTACCACTGTTTTAATTTTACAAACACAATTAGTTTTTCACATTTACACTGTTTACATATACACAACTGATTGTTATTTCTTATTTGCATTTATGGCCATGAACACAAGCTGGATGCAATCCCTTATGACAGCGAGAACAAACAAAATGCGACCGAGTTTTCCTTTCTTTGGTTGTACAAACAATGCAGATTCTCTTGTTGCCACCAGGCAATCTCACTACTCCAATTTGCTATGGGATGATTTCTAGTGGTAGATTTACCTGGGTTTTCACTTATAGTCATTCTCTTCCAATCTCGTCTACAATAATTAGTTCTGTAAAACGAAATCTATTAAATCGTTTTTGAGGTGGGCGGATTTGAGGTAAAACATTTTCATGGTAGACGATGTTGCAGTTCACTACCATCCTTGAAACAATATGGAATGCTACTTTTTCCAATATTTGACTTATCTTCTTCCATCTAAGTATGCGTAAAGCATCATGTCAGCAACATTGATACCACCCATATATTTATTATAGTTAAGAATAACATCTGGTTTCATGACCATTTCTTCTAATCCTCTTCTTCTCACTTCTGAGGTTGTGTTGGCTTTGCATCAGTGGACAATAGAAGCACCTGTTTTTTATGAGACTTCTTTTCCCTAAAGCCACAAAGCATCATAAAACTATTTTTTTAAATCTTAGTTTCCCAAAAGGAAATCTTTATTTCACTGCCAGAGGGAGATACTTGCGGTTCATCCTTATTGCTCCAGTAATGTATGTTCCTAATGTATACAAATGCTTAGCCAGTGGAACAGATGACAGAAATTATCAACAAACAAGTGATACCCTTTGGTCAGGTAATTTCCCATCGTCAAAAGTTTTGTAACTACTACAAAGGCCAACCCAGATTCCTTGATGACTTGTCGATCAGCATCACTTTGTTTTGCTCCCTTGTATACGAAAAATCCCAAACAATAATTCTTCACAGGGTCACATAAAACACACAGTTTGATGCCCCAGCGATGGTGTTGCTTTTTTGGGAGATACTGCATCAGACAGGTATGGCTTTTAGTTCCAACCAGCGATTCATCAATTGAAATTTGTCTATTCGGAATATAATAATGCCTAAATAGTCTATTTGCTCGGTCAACAAGGGTTTGGAATTTAGCGTAAGGATCAAAAGGCTGTTGGATAAGTCTAGCATTATCAACAAGATGAAAACATTTGAGTATAGTTTGAAATCTATATCTCGACAGCATCTGAGAAAACCAGAGTGTCAAATTTGAGGAAGTGGTAGACCAGTACGAATATAAAGTTGGCTTCCTAATTAGGCCCATATTTATGATAATGGCGATAAACACTTTCATTTCTGCCTCAGATACTGGCAGCCATTCAGTTATCCGTGAATTTTCACTCATTTCATGCTGGGATAAATATTGTTCTGCATAACGATTGGTTTCAGTGGCCAGAAGATTTAAAAAGCTTGCAGTGAAAAATAGTGAAAAGTAAGCTAGTGGGGAGGAATTTGGGGGTGCCATATGGGTACTTTGGGATTATACCGACCACACCAGTATGAAGAACACAAAAATATAAATTTATAGAAACAAACATGATAGAACGAAAAAACAACTGTTTAATTACAAAATTACAAGCATTTCCAGGTATTGTGATCGGTATTGTTGTCGCTGTTATCTTATCTTTCTCGATAATCCCGATTAGGGCAGGGCGCGGCATCACATGATTTGCACAGTACATAATTGCCTTTCCATTACAATTTATATTTCTGATCAGCCCCTCTAGAATTTGATATTTTACTGACAGGTACTATCTCGAGGGATGTTTTTCTTTAGTCGACATCAGCGCGGGCTTCGGCAGCACCTTCGGCCGGACGCACTCGCATTTTGGGTGGCGGAGTGTGATCAAGAATAAAAACAAGTTTTGAGTGTTTTTTTCAATAAAGAGTTTAGTTTTAGTTTGGTAATGTTTGTTTTTGTTGAATTTTTGTGTTTGGAGAAATGTAGAAGTAAAACACGGAAGTACAACAAAGCGACGTACCAGCTGAACGGGCTGCGAGACTCTGCAATCACGTTATCTACTAGACCGCTCGACTTTGACCTCTGTCTGAGGGTGGGGAGGGGTTTGCGATAAGACAATTCCTGTTTTATATTGACGAAATATTGTTCTACGCTAATCTAGTAATCAGTAGAAGCAAAATTTCAAATAACGATTCATGTCTGGGTGTGGTCGGTATAATCCCAAAGTACCGGCATATGTTTCGGTCCTACCTGTTCCATAAATTGTATTTATGGAACAGGTGCACTGGTTGTGGTGGTGGGAAAAATATCGCCGCCTCTTACTTCAAACCACGGCTCCTCATTGGCATACATTGGACGATGACGAACATTCTTCCTCAGAAGACAAATTTGGATCAGGTTCCGATTCACTATCTAACATCGGTCCAAGTGTTTCAATAAGTTCTACCTCAAGTGATGACGTAGGTTTATTTATCGTTTTCATTTGAGTAGAGGAAACTGGTTCCTTTTTACCTCGCCTTCGCTCCTTTCCTCTCACTTTACCTTTAATTCGTCTTCGTTTCGATTTATCGGGGACGTCAGTTGTCGCCTCAATATCTGAAGAGGGTAAACAATCCTTATCTGCATCCGAATCATCCTCTGGCTCGCTATCAGAGGACTCACTGTCGGTATTATGCCGAGGTCTTTGGAGAAGTCTCTTACCATAGGGTACAAATGTTTTTCTAGCAGACCTAACCTCTGAAACATGATTAGCAGGACTAGACCTATGAATAATACCACTGCTTGAAGTCCCAGGTCAAAAATTTTCATGATAAACAATACCTTGTGGTTGATCACTTGTCTGTTCACTTTGAACAAAACTGGGAGGCACAGTACATTCTTCTACGTCACAATCCTGTTCTAACATAGATTCAATTTGTGAATTTTCAATTGAAGTAATACTGTCTTCTTGTAATAGTTGTATAATTTTATTTTCATCCATTTCAACTTTTAAAACAACCTAAGACGCAAAAAGGTCAGCATAATCGAATTCACTCACAATGGACGTAAACAAACTGGCCACCATCTGCATAGTTGCAACTCAGCTGGAAACAGCTCTTGTTTAGCAGTTGTCATTGGTTATGTCTGAAGACAGTGCATAGAGAAAATGTCAAACAGAAATGCCACTCTGGTAATTCTTGCGTATTACCACGAAGCCCGCTCCCGACTCCCCGGCACTCAAAGGGTTCATTTTACACAGAAGTGATCACTTTTGAGTTACGGTTAATTGCTATAAGCCCAGGTACTTACAGTACAATTTAAATTAACACTATATGTATTCAACTACACAAATATTTAAATCCTATAGTAACAAAATGATGTTATATTAATCGACTACTAGTAATAAATGACAACTTAAATACTATGTAAACTATGTAGATTGGATCCGTTTATAATAATATAATGTGCGTACTACCTATTATTCATTGTTGTGATGTGTGGTTTCTAACCCCAAAACCTCAAAACTAGTCGCAACTTGCGAGTGATTGGTCAAACACTTCGCCGCGAAAGTGCTTCGTTCTTTCTACTCGTATCTAATCTGTGAATCGGACATCTACTTACACGGTTTGGCCACCAAGAGTTTTTTCTCTCACGCCCTTGCATCTTTTTCACCTTGAACTTCCAAGAAACGATTTTGTGCACATATTTTCAAGGCTGAATGTTTATAATTTCGCGTATGTAATAGGGTTTGAATTCGCTGAGTCAGGTAAAACAAAAGAGGTTCAACCAAAAGGCGCACAAATAGAGAAAGAGGTTATGTAGTCAGACTATACCGATATTTCTGCTAGGTGGCTGAACCGTAGTTTAGCATCATTCTTCATGACCACTATCATCAGTACTCAGCAGCAAACAAAGGGTGTTTTGACTTATTTGTTTACTTCGAATTTCACATTCTTATTCTTTCAGACTGTATATTTCTTATTAATAGGTTATTAATAAAATAATTTAAAAGAACCAACAGTAGTTTCTAGTATTAAATTATTAATGTATGAAAATATTGGAGGAGGGGGGGAGCTACTGCCTCCCTAGCTCCTACCCCTCCTAGATCTCGGCACTGCAATGAGCCTACTTGTTTATTATAGCTATTAATGTTTATTTCATAGTCACTACAAGTCCACTGTGTGATTTAATTGTGTTAAATACAATACACTCTCAAAAATTGCCGTGTCCTAATTGTGGGAAAAATAAACGTCTCACTTCCTAGAACGTTGACAGATAATCCGATTGCTGTTTTAGATTTTGTAATAACGAATTATTTATTCGATAGGAATGCTGGATGTATAGTACAACTTAAATTTCTTTTGTAACACAGTATAGCTGAAACTGCTATATCGTAGCACACAAAAATAAGTAACCTGTTTAAACAGTGAATCCTCTTACCGTTGAATTGAATTGGTTCAGCCAGTCGAATTAGGCATATGTCATTGTGGTAGGTATTGTTAAGGTAATTTTCATGGCATTTGTAATTTTCTACTCGAATATTTATAGCGGGCGGAGCGCAGACGCCGTCCACACAGTCGGGGTCTGTTCTCACATTGTGCTCTCCCAGGCGAACTTCTGTTCTACACAAATCAAATAGCATTCGATGGCCTCAGATTAATTAAGTAGCTAATTTTATAATATTAACAATAAACTACAGTTGATCTTACCAACATCATTTTCTATAAGCAAATAGCTCTAAAACAGTTATGAATGTTCTAGCCTACATCACTTGAAACCTTCTTCAGGTACCGCTAATAACGTAATAATATTTTCTGTCTTTTTTAATATTTTAATGTTGTGTAAGTTTTCGTTACAATCTAACATTAATATGTGTCGGATAAATAATGATTTGAACAAAAAAAAAACGAGGTGTATGAAACAGAATAATATTATTTAGTGATGATGTATTAGCGTCTAGAGTAATACAGAAAGCCAGTCAATTAGGAACTATGCACGGGACGTGACCTACTTTCGTCCAGCTGCTGTAGAAGAAAGCTCAAGTTCTTTTTTTTAGCGAGATGAAATTTTACTTTTTAATGGTTTATAATCAAGTATTTAATTAAAGTTACTAAAGTTTGATATAAAACGCGCAGAGTACATTGATACAATGATTACATACATGATTGATACGGTACATTGATTGATTTACAATGTAACTTCCAACTAATTACCTTTTTTAAGTGGAGGGCTCACGATTGGGCCCATCTTATGGCCGAGTTGTCCATTGTTAGTAAATTTGTAAATGTTCTTTACTAACAAGAAGTCCTATAGGATGGGAATTTTAGTAAACCGGGGAATATTCACAAAGAGGAAAGGGAACCTATAGCTTAACATTATGAAGTTTAAGATGGGCTGACTTGCTCTTAAAAAAAGTGTTTTGTTTCGAACATTTTTATTATTGACAAATTAATCTCGGCGTCACTGAAATACCCGCGTAATTTATAAACACTGTATTAAATAATATACTCAAACTTGTAACTAAAAGTTATTAATTATTTTAATATGAGTGAACTGTTGAGTTCAAAATACCTACTAGCCTTCCTACGAGAGGCTATATCACGGCGATATATTTGTGAAAGGCAGTTGTTAACAACACTTATTTTAACTTTTCCTATACACGTATCTAATTCATACCTAATTTACCAAAGTCTGTTTTACATATTCCTCATCAACCGTGACGCTTATCTGTGACATCAGTTGTTGCATCTTTACTAATACTTCAATTTTCTTTTTTCTTGTCTTGGGTTGAGCTGTGTGCCAAACAATAATCACGTAAATTAATACTTTCAGGTTACAATATGAAAACATGTTTCAGTCGTTATTCGTTTGTATTGGATAATAAAATACCACTTAGGGTCCTATAGTAATTTGTAACCGTAAAAACCCTGTATGTTATGTAGGCTAAGTATTCAAACTATAGGTTCATTCAAAATTTCGTCATTCGGTTCTTTAGTTTTTGCATAATGGAATAAAAAAACAATGTATATCAAAATTTAGACTTTAAAGCTTATTAGAGTGACAATAGTTAATGTTTTAAGAAAAAAAATGCAATTCGTTTGTATTAGCCAACGTTTTTATCACAATCTATATTTATCTAGTATATATCCCTTCACTGCATGATTTTTTTATTTAAGGTGAAAAAAATATATTACCTTCTAAATGCATAATATATACTAGGAAAAATAATTTAAAAAAAAATCTAACTTACCCTAATTGTCCTAATTAGGCAATAATTTGGTATGGGTCTCAAAAGGGACACTGTGCGCATCCGTCAAATATATCCAATGTACTTTTGTTGTTGTTATCTAGTAACTTTTTTGTTAAAAACATAAAATTTCATTATCTATAGTCATTAAAATGTTTAAAAAAGGATATTTTATGATATGATGCTATTCTACTAATTTCATTAAATAAAAATTATATTTACACTACTAGCAAAATCACACAAATAAATACAAATTACATTGTACTTGTTCTTGAACACAGTGGCCTACTGATAATTATTCATTGTGATACAAATAAAAAGCAGTTCTTCTTATTGTGCAAACACAAATGAAACGTTGCATTTAGTACATTTAGAAGAAGTTTTTTGATGAACAATTAGGAAACTTGCATCTTTGGCGACTTTCTGTAAATTGCGGCCAGTGAGCAACCTGGTCAAGCCGAATGTCCTTTGGTGGAGCTGGAGGTCCTTTCTTTTTCTTTTCTTGGATCAGCTCTTCTACTTCATTGCGTGGCCGACCTCTTCCTGGCGTAACAGGTTTTCCCTGTTTACAGAGACTTACGCTCAATTCCATGCGAAAGTTACTCAGTTTCATGGTTGAAAGATTCCCTCTTTGCTTATTGCTTCTTCTGTACAACAACCAGGGGCGTTTACAATCATTAGGTCAAGAAGATGGTGAAATAATCTAAAGTACCATTTTTTGCTTCTGGAGGGCATTTTTGTATCTACCAATCAAACTATCCAGTAGGTCAACCCCTCCCATATGTTTGTTGTATATCGTAACAATCTTTGGACAATCAATTTTGAACATTTTTTCTTTTGTTGTCTGTCAAACCGCTTGACAGAGGTTTTTGGCTTCTCTCCCACAAAGGTCGATGACAAAATTCACAGTTTTATTGTCTCTCCAGGCAATAGCGGATATTTCAACTCCCTCTACAGTACAACAACATTCCTCAGAGGATCCACGGGGCATCTTGTTGAAGGTCTTCTCATCCGTCAACTTTACATTTGAGAATCTGTTACGGCGAAATGTACCTAAACAGTGTACGTTTTTCTTCTCCATCTCTTCAAGAAGTGGTAATGTCGTATAGTAATTATCAAAGTAAAGTTTATGATGACATGGAGGTATGTTTTCATGCTAGTCTCACAACTACATTGGCACTTGGGCCTAGATCTGGTTCTCCCAAGTCATTTCTTAGAAGAGGGTCATTTTTCAAGGCCCAGAATATATCTCTGCTTTATAACAAAATCCGGTGACTCCAGCTAAAACAAATTAATTTATAACCCCACTTATGAGGTTTCATTGGTAAGTACTGTTTCAGGAAGTGGCGGGCTTTAGTTGCGCATATCTGTTCATCGACAGATAACGACTCTTCCATCGGTATGAGTGCACATCGGTCATTAAAAAATGTTAATAATGGTCTTATTTTGTGTAATCGGTCATGACCTACCTGTCCAGGAGGTATCATAATATTATTATCGTTTAAAATGCAGATATCTTTTTATTGTTCAAACTGACCAACAGATATTGTCTCGGTTATCAGCCTATTTACCGAGAAGTTCATCATTCCAATACTTTCTTGAATTGGTAATGTGTACAAGGGACATCAATCGTACAAATACCAATAAACTTCCTAAGGTTTGTTGGCGTAAGGTTGTATGGTTTGTTGGGATCTGTTTGTATACTAAATTGTGTGATTCTCTACATATTAGATCTACTAAGCCATCAGTAAAAAAGAAGTTAAAAAAACTGTAGAGGTGTCTCTAATTCAAGTATATCTTGCGGTAGTTCAGTTTGCCCTGAAAATTGGTATTGTTCTGAAAGGATGTAACATATTTTTATCGGCCCATTTTATTGCCGGCTTCTTAGCCATAGGCCTACTAGACTGGCTAACTTTATTTTTCTTTGAAGAGCGGTGGTGTATTTCTGAGATGGTGTATGATTGTCAATAAAAACGCCTACCTCTTTTTCTGGTAACCTGTTGCTGCTGTGGAGTGGATGGTGTAGGTTCAATTCTCAGATGTCAGATTATTTGTGGAAGTTGTGGAAGAGGTCGGTAGGTCTACATCTATGTCTTTACAAATAGGGGGTTCAGGACGTTGCAATACAATAAAGTAAATCATCACTTGGTTCTTCTGGCACATAACCTAGGTCTACATGTTCATTATTCAAAGTACACGTTTGGGTTACACTCATCGTCACTGTCGTCACTTTTTGTCTAAATCGTCCTCACTGTCCACTGGTATAGCAATGCTTTATCTAATTCGTAGTATAATTGTTCATCAGTTAAAAATTCAGACATAATGAACACAAACAGAAGCACAATATAAGATTAGGTTGCTGCCAACTCTAGGAACAGACTGAAAAAGTACAGTAAACAAACAACAGGTGTTTACTACTGCAGGTGGATTCACATTGCACAGTGGGTCTCAGGAGGAACATACCGTTTTTACATGATAAATATATTATGTCAGTATTCAAGTGAAATAAATCATTAGTACTAACATTTTTTAAGTATATTTGAGACGGTAAAACATTTTTATTATTAGACTTTTAACAAAATTATTTAGACGAAAATAAATAAACAAATACCATATTCTACGTAACAGCTGAAAACCATAGCAACAAAGACAAAATTAATTCTGTTGTCCCGTCACGTAGCGGTTCCTAGCGGAGAAGAAGCTTGGAACTACGTGCTCGCCATGCTTTGGGCTTCTCAAGGAACACTATGCGTTCAGTCCATTAATAGTTTTACATTAAATAAAGGGGCAAAATCGGTTTGGGTCTCATGAGACCCATGATGCGGTGAAGGGATATGGTAAATAAAGTAACTGAAACCATCGTTACATGCAATGAAATATAAAGCAATTATTGCACTTAATTTATCTCAAATATGCAACATTACTCTTATAAATAAAATAACATACAGCATAAGAAGGACTTAATTAAATAACTAATTACTTACAGAGGCAAATCCATTTGGCGTGGACTACAATGGGCAGCGGTGAGAATGTATCTAGCGTTGATTATTGTTCCTCCGCACTCATAAAATATGTAATAGTTGTGTTCATTAAGTTCATCTGTAACAAAACGGGGGGTAAACAAAAGTTGGATTTGATTGGTTTATCGACTATTGTGTAATAGTGAACATTATAAAGAAGATCAGATGGGGTGTGAAATGTAATCAACCCCCACGTTACAGCATCATCAGAAGAAGTAAACATTTGAAGGCATTGCGGGGTACACTTAAACTCGGTACCGCCGCCCCATCTGACATAGATGGAATAACAAAATATATCGGAGAACGCCAAAATAACCCCAATAAAGTTGGTGTGATAACATTTGTCACTAAATAGCACTAACAATAAAATGCTTTGAAAGAATAAAATAAAAATCTAAAACTGTAATAATTTTCTAAGGGATTTACTGATCATCCCATGGGCATACTATAAAGGGAGAGCTCAGGGGGCCCAAGTTTTCCACGAAATTTTGAAAGACATACATTATAATTGGAATTAGTAGTTTTGAGCTGGAACACATTGATGTTGTCTTAATGCTAAAAAAACTTCCCATAGGAATATTCCCGAGTCCCTATTTTTGGAGGGTATATTTATAAACTGTATGTCAGTCCCCCTACCCCCCCCCCCCCGAAATAATTTTCTGTGTACGTCAATGGTTCAATTATATTGGATTATTTCACTAAGAAAATTTTAATATTACATTTAATAATGTAATTATAATTGAATTGCCTTTTGTGATAAATAAACTTGTTAAAAGTTATTTTTATGTTTGCTGTCCAATCTTAGTCATTAAAAGTTTTAAACTAGAACTTAATTAGTGGAAATACTACAATAAGACTTTAAGTTTTAGAATAAAAGAAACTTTATTAAATTAACACATTAAATATACTGTTTCATCACCTTTTTAAAATAGGATTTACTCGCATAGATCCTACCCTACCTTTCTTAGACATAAATATAACTTACTTTTTAACCACAATAATTCATTTTAATTAGTTATAAACTGAATATTAAGTCAGATGTTACTGCCTCAAAATAAACTCCACCTGACGCACGTGCATCTGCTGGTTAAAACTCATTGCGGTTCTCCTTCTAGACTAATGGATATAGTCAAGGCTCTAACTGAGAGATTACGGGTTCAGATCCCGGGAAGGTCCCTTCAGACAGGAATAACAGCCAAAGTGACCCAGACAAGCCAGCATAGCCAGAGATAAATGATTAAAGGTCAATGCGTCGCATCGCGTAACTATTGCATTAATAGTTCTCAATGTTGCTTATATAGACATGAAAGTTGATACAGAATTTCAAGTTTATAAGTAAGTTTGTTTTCGAGATATCGTTCGGCTGACAAAAAAATGAAAGTTTAAAGGGTCGGGTCATCACTACGGTGAGGTTAAAACAGATTTATTTTAGATTAACTAAAGACCTCAAATCAACAAATCGTCTTAAATACGCAATTTCAAAAAACACATTTCTATATAACAAATATAGCAATATTTCAATTGCCATATTTAATATTATGTGTTTTAAATAAAGCTATCGTTAAATACCAACGTTAAATTATTCAAAATAAATTATCTGGCCTTATTGGCTTGCGTCTGACACAAAATTTAAATATGTGCATCCAAATATCGTTAGCATTAACCACCAAAGTAAAATTCAAGGTCATGTTGTCTCATCCAAACATTATTAGCATTAACCATAAAAGTAATATATAAGCCCATTCTGCTCTATCCAGATATATGTAGCATTAACCATACAAGTAAAACATAAGGCCATGTTACTTTAATCCGATAATTATTGATATTACCACCTAGTAGTTGGTGTTAAATATAATGTTTTGAAAATACTTTAATTTTATTCAAGCAAAACCACCCACAATATCACATAAAAATCCAAGATTCGACATTAAAGTACTCTCTATCCCTTCACAGTTTCCAACCTTTAAAATCTTTATCGGCTCTGGCATCAAATAACTAATCAATGAAGATTACAGTATCCGTTACAACATTGCAAAATAAACCCTACATGTCATGATTCTGATATTCAATATCTGAATATATTCTTGATATTGTGTCCACTAATTTATAATGTCATTGTCGTTAATAACGGTTTTTAACACCCAAACCTCTTTTGTTTAAATCACAGTTTATGGAATACAGTAGTTATATTTAATACCATTTTCTTGAAAGAGAAAATGCAATTTTGCTATTAGCCTTCTATTCACTTAGTTTACAATATATTGATTTTACATAATTACATTTGTATCCCAGACGAGCTATCCATGGATATTGTCCTAACGTGGCGTCGTCACCTCCAATAATCCGATCTGCAACACTGAATCCACAATCGTTTTGTGTGTCCAGCAACTTCCAGTTCGGGTGAGATATTATGTCTGTAGATCATACACATGTAAATCAATAATTTAAAGTAGCATTTATAAATATTTATGTTCACTTAATACTATTTCATCTTTTGCATGGGGTACTGTTGAAACGATATTTGGGGGGTTGTTTTGTAAAGAGATCTATAAAAGCTAACTGAATTCAAATTGTTATTAAAATTACATTTTCGGTTTTTCAACTGAGTCATGTATAAGGTGAACAAACACATATATACATGATTCAAAATGCGCACACTTAAATCAAAAAAAATCCTAAAGCTGTCAAGAAAATGTCTTTTTAAACATAGTAGTTACATATTCTGCAGCATGGCCTTCACAGGCACTTGACACTTTTACTGTAGCATAGAAATAATATACGTTTTAGACAAAATTAGGTTCATTGGCAGCTTACATTCAGTGAACTATCCAACTTGGATTGGTATGAGTGAGTCATAGCTTACCCCCTAGCCCTCCTGATCCAATCGATTTTTTGGAGTTTCATGGAAAGTAAAGGGTTTGCAACTAGTAGATCAAATCATGGAAGCTGTGGTTGCTTTGTGAGATATATTATCTCATCACGATACAGTGAAATCCATGAGAGTTTGACAAAAATGGTGGACATTATCAAACACACGTTAGACTGTTATCGGGTGATCTTAAAAATATATTCAAAGATCTGACTGTATTTTTCGTGGTGTTAGTAAATTAAATATGTGTGTTACAGGAAAACAGTTTTTGTTGTCTAATTCAGATCTATTTCCAGCGTTCTATGACAGTTTTCACACGAAGATTCTTATAGTTACACTAATTAATTATGCAAGAGATATTTACGTTGAAAGTTGTTATTATTATTAAATTCTATGTGAACTTTTAATTTAATAATCATTTTTAATATTTAGTATGAAATAAAACTAAAGAAAGCTAAGGAATTGTATTTAATTTTGACAAATTTAAAAATGTTATCGAAAGTACGTGTGATAGGACATTTTAATTTGCACAATTTTATTTCAAATAGGATTTAATGTCACTAAACTCTTGAATTGATATTAACTACCAAATACCGTATTACATATCAATAACAGTTGCCGCTCTGATTTAAATGGTTTTGAGGGGAGCGTCCCTCAATATATATTTTATATATACTATCGTTCAAAAACTAAAAGGATGAACACCCTGTATACCATAAAATCAATGTAAAAGATCTATCATATCTAAATTTTCAGAATAAAAAAAGAATATATAAGACACCGAATAAAATCTATTACAATGTTATTATTAACCAAAGAAAAGTATATCTCATTTAAAAACAGTTTGAAAATACATTTTCAATACACGTTCGCAACTATTTCAATTGTAACAGCAATTATTGTATTTTTTTAGCAAATACAGTTTTGATATTAGTAAAACTTACCTTCACGTATCGCATACTTGTTGTACAATGCACTCGTAAGTAGCACCGACGTAGACAAGAAAACGCAAAAATATTGGAAGTTGGCGAGAGACATTAAGGCTGAAGAGTCCGTAATGCAGGTAACGCGCTATCTCTGCTTGTAGTGAGCTGTTTTACGACTGGAAACCTAAGTGCCGCGAATGATGGAAGATCAGATAAATTAAACGCAATAGGAGAATTATCGAGGCGTGACTCGTTTGATTTACTAGCTCTACTGATGCATTGTTAATGGATAAATTATACTTGTGTGTGGAACAAATTATAAAATGGTGATAACAATTTAAAAATAAATACGCGGTATTGAAGAACTCGACATGACGTAAACTGTCTGTAACCTTTCCTCGGATTATTGTAACTTTGCTGACCGTTGACCCTTTGTCCCCAAAATAAATAGGGTTCTTCCTTGGACAAACAGGGTCTCATGTACTAAGTTCCAAGTCTTTAGGTCCGTTCTACCAAGAGTTAACGCATAGTCGACAGGCAACCACTCCATTTTAAGAAAGACCTGTAGGGTCCTTAATATACATCTCGAGACCACATATTATAACTCAGAACCACACTTGTGATTAAAATGAAGCAGCTGTTCGAACAATTATTTTGTCCTCTTAAACATTGTTTGTTTTCGAAAACGACATCTAGTCAAAAGACATAAAGCATGAAAAATTCCAAGTATATTTTCTCTAGGACTGTTTGACATCTAAGGACCAACCAAGTAGGGTGTAAAAGTTAGTATTTTTATTCTCAAAAGTCAAAGAGTCAAAGCCAAAGAGTCAAAGTCAAAGAGTCAAAGTCAAAGAGTCAAAGTCAAAGAATTACTTATTTTACAAAGTGAAGTTAGGACTAATATGCCCTCTCTAACATTTAACCTTAAAGGGGGAGGGCAACGGCTTATTAAATGTGACCTCCGAACCACCACCAAAGACCGGGCTACTTGCAAGGATAGGATCATCCAAGCAGTAGCCACGCTCGACGTTGTTTGATTCGATTATCTTGCAATAATCGTCGTACCCACTACACTGCGCCATTGGCCATACTTTAAGGGAATCACTAACAAATTAAATTTGTTCAAAAAACGAAAAAATTCCTAAATTGTAAAGTTGTAAAGTATCCGAAAATCTCTTTCACTTGTGGGGTTTCGCCATTTCGATGACCCATCTAATATTATTTAAAAACAATGGTTTGAGCCAATTTTTAAGATTGTTCAAAAGAACGGTAAGCTTATGTGGTCTTAAAGAAAAAAACACAGATTATATATAAAGTCTTGAAGCCACGTTGAAAACGTAATCTATAACAAGCATCGGTCCAAATTTGACGCTCGGGGGTTGGGACGGTAATAATCGTGTGAAGCTACCGCAACAGCTTTTGCCACAATATTCTCACAGACTCACAGACATCATAGGTAGGGTAAATTGTACTTAAACAGTGCCATTAAGCTTCTTGGTAAACGGAATCCAACAAACACAGAAGAGCATCTTTTAAACAGTGAAAATATCTAAAATCTAAATCCTTAGAGTTGATATAAACGCTGTCTTGTTTTGTATTACCCTCTCTAGCACATCAGAACCTTAATTATTTAAAAAATATGTTATGAGACATAATTGAAAAGTGTGAATTTTTCATGTGGCAAGAAATTTCGAGAAATATTTCATTTGAAAACATTACATTTTGCATAAATGCGCATAGACAAGAATGGGTTTTATGATAGCGCATGTTCAACCAAAAGAGTTGGCTGAGCGTCATTGAAGTCTATCGCTCAGTAGGCTGACACAATTTCTGTTTCATCTGTCTGGGAGTGTAAACATTTTTCTATGTCTGTCTATTAGTCCGCAAGACATCTCGAGAATAAAATGTCTATAGATTTGAAATTGTGCTTACAATCTCAGCAAAGCCTGTCACGTGACACGTGGTGTGGCATACTCCTACCTTGTTTATTGTGCTTTATTATTTATTATTGTATGTATTTCTGTTAACATTGTGTTGTTCAGATGTCAGGACATATTTACAACGGTGTAATTGTATTAATTCATCTAGGTTTTTTTGTCCACTCCAAAACATTGCTTAAATAATTACGTTCTTAAATATTTCTGCCTAGTTGTGGAGAGCCATTTTCTTCTTCTTTAATCTCATTTAAGCCTCAGCGTCTTAGCTATGCCGGCTTCGATGTGCACTGGTTTTTTGTTATTGTCAAAGTACATGATTGGACCTCCCCGGTATTTGAACCCGTGATCTCCCGGTTAGAGAGCCGAGACTATAACCATTAGTCTACGGAGGAGGACTAGCCATCTTCTTATTAACAGTTTCGGTTTAACATCTGTTGACTGAATAAATAAGTCAAGGATGTAATTGTGTAAGCAATTTTTTACCATGTATTAAGGCCACGACAGCCTGAAAATGAAGATATATATAATTTTAAGATAACCTTTCGATATTTTGTGCAATTTTTACGGTTATATTTCTTACATTTAAACTAATTTCACCTATATTATTAGTGCTTGTATTATAAATTAGTTACCTCGTATGTGCATGGTTTTTTCGAACACCAAACGTAGACAACGAAATTGTAAGTACAACGTGCAAATAAATTTTTATCACTATAATATTTTTTTTAATTTTCAACATAACATCTATAGTTTTATATTGTATATTGGTGACTATACACCTCTCAATATGTTTAAAACTAAATTTGAACACTGGTGTAAAAATAAAATTTAATAAAATATATAATACTACACAAATGAGTTTAAAGAATTGTCCTAGATTAATAATGAAAATTATGAAAGGAAAAAGCCCAAAAATATTTTTGTCAAAGAGCTTTTCCAGCACCGTGCTTATGTCAAGGGACGATTGTGTACCCTAAAACAGAAACTAGTTCATATCGACCGTTTAAGCCAAATAACTTTTAAACCATGTCTTAGAATTCCATTCTGTTCTTGTAAAGTGAAATTGTGATTTTGAAAGATACTAAAATTAAAAGGATATCTTGTAGAGTAGTGACACATTTTTAAAAAAAAACTAGCTTGAGCGGAGTGCTGGTATGTTTAAACAATAAAAATGGCTTTTAAACCCTGAAATACTAATTTGATCCTTGACCAAAAGACAAACTAGCAAGAGTATTGATAGAATTTTTTAAAGAAGTAGAACGAACATTCTTTGAAGAAGATTCTATGAAGAAATATGATAACTAATGTTGATGATTTTCAATTTGCAGCGTTCATTGGAAAGTGAATTATATCCAAACAATAAAACATAGTTAGTTAGCATGTTATAAAAGCTATTTATAATTGTAAAATAAGCGAAACTTGATACTGTTAATGTAATATTTAGCTAAACGGAAGAATAACTTCGTTATCATTCGGTCAGTATACCACTGTATAATATAATTTTCTTTTCTTTATTACATATAATTGTAGGAGATAAGTTCATTCAAGTCCTTTATTTAAGACTATATCCTAATCCTAATATAGTTATAAATGCGAATGTGCCTTTTTTTGTTTGTTTAGTTTTCACACGTAAACTAATCAAACATTGTACTGAAATTTTTACATGAACATTCTTATGGTTCCTGAGATAAATATAGGCCTATTTCTATTGCGTACATCCCTCCGCACTAACCCCACGGGTCTTTAAAGGAGCGAAAAATCCCACCTTGGTCTCTAAAGTTGTGAAATTAATTAAAAGAGTATGTCTATGTAATGTAGATGAAAGCTTCCTGAACTGTGCTTTTGAACTAATGTACCAATTCCAGCTCTTAATGTTCAAAAATATGAATAATATTTTTCAGTTTATACAGATACAAACGTCTGTCATTGTTAATGTACTTTTAACTGTACATTTTTATCAACTATTAAGTATTATATATAACAGACAATGTTATTATTTAACTTTTACAATAAATTTTAATTTTGTAAACATTAAAAAAAATATAAAACCCATCTTAGTTCACTTTTGACAGGAGTAGGCTTCTTGATCGTGGCAATTCGGTGAACTTAAAATTAGTGTCGGCAATATAATTCACTCGAACCACAGCAATGGTAATAAAAGTGCAAAGGAGTGGGTAACTGTTAGCAGTGCAGATATAACTAAACAACGTAGTATAACTTTTACTTTATTTTTAAAGGTAGTCATAAAAACCTAAATTAGTTATATTAGTAAACGTAATACTGATAACACTTCTTATCTCAACATCGTGGCACAAGGAAAAACCAGATAAATTATTCTAAATTTATTTTGAAGTGAATGAACAAAATTGTGCATGTGTACATATAAGATATTGAATTAGGTTTCCTTAGACATTGTGGGACGGCATATTTACAGTAGCTGAAGGGACAAAACGGACTGAGGCATTAGGATTTTTCAGTAAATTATTCGTTCCGTAATTACAATTTGAGGAAGCGACGAGTGAGCGCAGTGAGTCCGAATCAATACTTCAGACACTAAATGCAATTTTTATGACTGAAAATCATCGAGGGGACATCATATCCATTTCTACTCACTAATGAAGTATACGCACTGATTAAATACGTATATACTGATATAATTTCTAGAATGGACCAAGGAGATAGTATGATATAGCAAACATGAATTACGAAGAAAGAACATTACTTTACTGTATCGTGTATCATCTTTACATATGGGTGAGACCGGTCAGAATATAAGTATTCACAAATGTGTTTATGTTATTGACGTTGTTGTTAGTTTTTAATTTTCAAAATAATATCTATGTACATACAATTTAAGAAACTTTACTATTTTGAATCCAAGCTCATTACAAAATTATATATATATATATATATATTTATATATATTATATATATATATATATATTTATATATTGTTTCTCGGAGCAAAATATAAAATTCCAATTTGGCGTTGTAAATATAATTAATTTAAAGTAGAACCTCAAAACCTGCAATTACATTTACTTGTATTTTTCCTTAAACTCTGGTCCTCTTAATTAATTATGAACGCTGAAAATGGGTACCTGTTGCATGATATATGATAATTACAATTTTTAAGTATCATAGGACCCTATTGTATTACATTACAACTGCTTCCACTAAGAAAGCAATGAACTTCGACGTTGGACTTACACACCTACATTGATCTAAAATAGTTCAAGTATTACTGAAATCGTGTGAGCTATTCATACAAATACACGGAATATCCCATACAAATTGTGGGTGCAGCTGCGGATATGTGCTAGTTTTCAGATAATTATTCCTTTTGTTATCACATTTTTCGATAATTAAAAAAAAAGTAAAGAATGTCTTATTTTACCAGGCGAAGTTAGGGCTAAGAAGCCCTCTCTAACACTTAACCTGGGGACCAACGGCTTAACGGCTTATAATTTTCTGGTTATTGTAAGTATTTGATAGTTTTATAATAAAAAAATGTATTATTAACATGCAGATTATTTAAATAAACATTATATTACATGTGAATTTGTACATAAACTATATATATATATATATATTATTTAATTTCATATTTATTAAAATATTCTAGATATGCTGGAAAATTAAAAATTATATATATATATATATATATATATATATATATATATATATATAAGTTCAAGCTTGTCAGTATTACAAGTTAAAGTTATTTTGTTCCTGTTGAGTTATTTTTAGCTTTTGTTAAGAGTGAATAAACTTTTATAATTTATATATTAGAACTTACATGTATTTATTTTTAATAATACATACTATATTTCTATTAATTTTTAACATGTTTCTTTTTATAACATGAAATTGGTCGTTTCATGTACATATAAAGTGGTCTTTGGATTCACTGTGTTCTTACTTTCCAATTCTCAAGTCGTATGACCAATTTACCTCAAGAGTTTTCTGGAGATTTGTCTCCTTGAACTAGAGTTATCAATCTCTTTAATACCACCATTCACAACAAAAATCCGTTTTCAGGCGTCATTTGGTTTCAATATATTCTTTTGACATCCCTAGACAAAATAACTATTGTCTTTAATTCGAAGCCTTATTATTATTACGTCAGATAATGAATTACGCAAATGCATAAAATTTGATACGTTAGCGTTACCACGACAACCGTCGCCTACAAAAATTACGTCAGTAAATTGCTCAACTTACCTGAAATAAATGTTTGCACATTCCAGGTGTACACTTATTTCGTTAATTTTCAGCGAAAACACATACGTTTTAAATACAGTTGATTTTGAAATTGTGTCTGCAGTAATAATTATGCAAGATTGATGCATATTTACGAAGAAAACTATTGACGCATTTCATACAGCATTCTCGACCCTTAAAATAAATTAGAAGCAATATAGAATTTTCTCAATTCATCACTTCTACTTTGTGTAATTGTCCCAATATATTAGGTCGATTGGAATAAAAACTTCACACTCTCAATAACAGTTAGGAATTCGAAACAAAATTCCTTAGTATAAAAATGTTAATCTAAAACTATACTTAAGTTAGGCTCTTAAAATACAGTCTTATCATCAGGGAAGTTTTTTCGTACTCTTCTGCACGAAATCAGACATCTCACAAAGTACACTCATGTTTAGTTTTCAAATCCATGACGAAGAATGGTCTCAGCTCTTGAAAGATGTCATCAATGTGTGTCGCTGAGGCGCACAAGGTGTCCGGAGATGCAGATCGATGTCTAGTTGAAAAATAGCCGTATGTCCAAATTAGTCCTTAACAATAAACCTAAGGAGCTAAATGCCGTGTTTTGATTGAGTGTGCTGCAAATTGATTGGCTCTAATTTTTCCATATTGGGAGTGCCGATGGCCAAGCGCAGGTTCAAATCCTACCTGTGAGCGTAGCACATTATTGTTAGTACCATCGATGTCTTACGCATCGACTCTCCCTCTTATTATGTTTGATAAGATATTTGCAAAGGTCATTGCCCATGAGGACGGTCAGAATAAGGCTTAAAAGCGGATCAGCCTCCGCTATTAAGAAATAGTGTATACATTAATTATTTTCCGACAAACTAACCTAAAAATATGAATAATTGGTGCGACTTAATTGTAACTTTAATGTCGTCACACCTCCATACAGATTAAACAATTATATTCCTAATCGTTTGTCACAAATCCTAGAATTGGTGTCTAGTGATTCGTGGACATATATATTTCGTCTGGAAATAATCCTGCACATTGTGTATAAAAAGATTGCTTTTGTTACATTTAACAATGAAATTCTTTAGGGAATGGCTCTTCTGAACTTTCATTTTCGTCATGCATACATCTACAATAATACATTTTAAATTTATTCAGTTCATTGAAAATGTTCACCATAAATTTAAAATGAAGAATGGTTGTTTTTGACGAATTTTTTCTTGAATTACTTGAACTGGCACAGTGGCATATGTGTTACGTTTCATTTGTAATTTTCGTAAACTACATTATCGATGTGGATATTTAAATTAAGTGTTAACTGAATCTCTGATCATCATTCATATTTACTTTACTACAAACAATGAAGTTTACCTACAAATTAGCGTTAATATCTCAACACTAGAATATACCAAATGCTTTGACCGTTTAAATCTTTGTTCATTTGAATGTACGAGTTTTTCGTATTTCGTCTTGGCGACACTTGATTGAGTCGCGAGTTATTATAAAAAAAACAAATTAACTTATGTGTACTATATATGATAACCCTACATACTTATTTATGAAAATAATACCCACGCTCAGAAAAGACAAACAATACGGAATAGAGAAAAGTTCGAAAATTTAAGAATCAACAGGAATTACTAAACATGATTAATAAGGTTTTTCTTCATTTGCTTTCTATTGAGATAAGCTAACATGCATTAGTGACGCAATTGGTAGCCTTTTATAGTTGTATTTATAAATACCGATGACTCTGCAACAGCTATTTTTTTATTTAGTAGAAGAAATGAATTTTACAATAAAAACAAATTAGGTAGGTATTACATTACCCAAGTTTGGCCTGGTGCTTTGGATTATGCTGTCTAGGAAGTATTTGAAAACATTTATTAGTAATATAGCTGAGTGTGAACTTGCATGTATATGTTTTGCGTATGTAGCTCTAGCATGTATGTAATATATTTGAAACCCAGTCAGTACTTTAAAGTACAAAGGTAAGATGTGTAATGTACTCTTGGGCGAAAGCACACAAGGGGCAGGCTGCTTGTTTAACACAGTTTGTGTATGCTGTACTGTGTACTTTGCGAGCTAGGGCCAGAGGAAACATCAGTACTTTTCACGCCCCTGTTGTACTATTTCTTAATTGTTCATAAATGCAAAGTGCGCAGCTTTGCTTCCTGTTATTAATATTCTTCTAAAATATCACACACTTATATTTAATTACAAAGTGGCGTTGATATAAACATCCTTCTTTGTGAAAGGTTTTTAAAATACAACGTTCTGGAAGTTCGATACTGTATAATAAACAATGCGAGTTCTCTTGAATGGGGTAAGAAACTTTGTTGGGTAACCATAATGTTTAATCCAAGTATTAAATAAGTTGTCCAATTAATTCTTGAGGGAGGATATTCTTATGTACTATTATGTCTTTGTGTCTTATCATGCATGTTTGTAGAACCTCCTTATGAGATATTTGTAAATTATTAATTTAAAACTTGTGTGGATTTTGAATTTGGTTTATGCCTTTAAAAAGAGCATTCATCGAATTTTTGGTTATGCTCCATTGCATAGGCCGGGATAGGATTTGATTTAATTTGTAGGTTTGCATCGCTGCGGTTTTTGTTCATTCTAATACACAATTGAGTTACTGTCTGACCAATGTAGTCTTTTGGACAGTTTTTACACGACAATTGGTAAACTACAACTACATTGGTAAACAATTCACAAGTAATTGTACCAATTAATTATCGGATCATTTCTTTTTGTTGTGCTGCTACAGAAACCTTTTGAATGTATTATTAAATTGCACGTTTGCAGCGTGACTTAGCCTACAATAAGGTTCACAGGCAAAAGGTTTGTTGCAATTTTGGGTTAGTTCATCAGAGGGTAATTTAGGTTTTATAATAAATAACTAGAGCTGTTTACTACATTTTACAAATTTTGAGGCTTTAAAAAAATTACTTTAGGTGGATTACACAAATGGGTGAATAACACAGCAATGTTCAGATGTAAAGTATAATTTATTGTGAACCTTTATAGAATACTTCCAGTTTATTATAAAAATTAATATTAACTCCAGAATTTATCCTGAAAATAAGTTTTCCCAACAAATAGTTTTTATAGTTGACATTCAACAGATTCCATACTCTTTAATGGGAGCATTAACAATTAAGCTAATGGCTAAAAATCATTAAAATAGCTGAAAATTGCATTATTATTCTCTAATGTTGTTTAAGATCCACAGCACGTAATCAGAGACCATCGTGTAGACGCCGGGCATGTCGGTGTCGGCACAGTACGTCGGACCGAAAGAGACGACTCCAATGATGAAGTACTTCGGTGGAGACTCCACGGAGATGGGTGCCATGAGGGGACCTCCCGAGTCCCCATTGCAGGAATCTTTCCCGATGATACCTCCTGCACATATCTGGTTGCTACTTATCATCATCCCTTTGTTCTTGTACATCTCGACACACTGGCGATGATTACTGATCTTAACCATTATCGTTTGTAAAATGGAACTGCCTCGCTTCAAAACTGCCAACAATAATACTGGTCATGTTAACATGTTGCTCTATTTAAGTCTAATACACACATTAACATACGTTCTAATTAACAGTTAGCCATTTTATAAAGATTTGTGTTGAATTTGTGTCTGTTTAAGAACATGTTAGAATAATATTGTACAGAATTATTTAATTCTGGGCGTAACTTTTGGTACATATTCGTAAAAAATGTTTTAGTTAGTTGATATCAGCATTTTTTTATTTATAATTTTCGTGATAAACACATGATAGTGTAGGTGTAGTAGGCTCTGACATGATGTAAAGAGACGAGGGTGTGCTCGTATACTAGACGAAAACAGGTAAGCCGCGCGTTACTCAGCAACGACAAGCTTACTCTCTCTTCAGTACAACTCCCTTGTCTTTTCTCGCAGTATTGTAATAGTATTATGATCTTTTAATCTATTTTTGTTACATTGCATTCTGTTTTTAATATTACAATTTTTCTACAATCACTCTTATATGATGAAATTTTAAGTGAATTAGACACCTTACCTTTATTAAAGTACGTTTTATATTGTACTGAATCATATTGTGCTGAACAGTTTTACAATAAGTTTCTAAAATAAATAAATCATTATTGTTTAAATCTGCATTTGTATTGATTACTTACATAATTATGTAATATTTAATTATTAAAATACGGTTTAGTATCACTTATTACTAAAACTGTTTACTAGGGAAGTAAATGAAACGTTGAAACTTTTGGGCAAAACTGTTCGTAATGAATTGATTCATTAAATAATCCAACAGGAATTTAAACTTAATTTGAATTATTCCTAATAAAACTTGTTTAAACAGCCAATATGTGTTTTCTAAACAGAAAATAAAGGCTGCTTTGTATGCATTTAGTTTTTTAATATTAATGTTTTAAATTAATACGAATTGTTAACGTCATTCATATAACTAATACGTCCTTTAATTAATACTCACACGTAAACATCTATCATTGTTAAATTTTTATATACTACTAGTTGTTATCCGCGACTTCGAACTCAATTTTGTAGGCTTTGCACGTATATGTTCACTTCTGGTTCGAGTAAATTATTGTATTCCGACGCTATGTTTGAGTTTGCCTTGTTAATATGATCGAGAAATTACGATAAAGAGTTTATATTTATGGCCATTGTAGTTTATTCCGGTCTTAGTATTTCTTTTGCTAACGCATAGTTTATTTATCCATGTTTGTCACCTCGCCTACGTGCGCTAAGGACCTTAACACTTGTCCCCTTATATCGTGCACTGATTATATGGATGACATTTAGAAATTTACCAACAAAATGTTTATTCTGTTAACTTTAAAATCCGCAGAAAGAATTTTAATATTTTAACGTATATAAAAGTACCTCATTATGCGGATAAAGTTAATATTTTAATAAAGTTTAGTCATCATAACACAATCATATCTTTTTCTTTAGAAAGTTGTAAATAAATATATATATATATTGTAAATAATAAATTTTGTACTTTTCCTGAAAACCTTTAACAAAAAACCAGTTCGTCACTCAATGTTTTATTGGCACACGCTAAAGATAATGGTAATGAAAATTTGTATTGCAATAATATACGCATAAAACGTTCTGTGTAGTACCAGAGGGACCATGAGGAAAGTACAGTATTGTATATAAATAATCTCTTAGTAAACAGATCTAAGTATGTATTAGTTTGATGCGTTTTTGCCAACTAAACGATTGCTAAGTCTATATGTTTTGTTAAGGATTAATAAAATTAGTGATTAAAAAGTTGTGAAGCGTTGAATATCCAGTGTAGCTCAAACGCTGTGTATTTATGAATTATGTACTTTCAAATGGTCTATTAATGTATTAAGAGTATAAATATTATATTCCGTGACCAAATACACATGCATAATTTCAATATAAAACAGTTTTAAAATTAAATTAAATAAAAAATACCTTTATTAAAGAGGTGAGGTTAGGACTATTATACCCTCTCTACCACTCAACCGAATATCGCATACAGTCAATTTCCAATATTCTGATACAATTTCGGTAAATTAGTAACTTATACTTTAAATAGAAAATAACAAAGTTGCTTAACATAAAACAATTAAATGAACTTTAAGTAAACATCTATATACAGAAATTAATTTTAAATAAAATACTTAAGAAAAACAATATATATATATATACATCTAGTAATAAATGTAAGAAAAATAAAAAAGAAGAACAAGAAGCAAATACACATTCAATCACTGCAACACACCGATTGACGACATGTCCACAAGCGGCGCCACCCGTCACCCTCGTTTAATCTCGAGAAAGTTCAGATTGATGCATCTACCAGTGTAGCTATGGTGGGAAGGGTTGATTCAATACGAATGTTGGTCCACCTCCAGTTCACCTTCCGCTGAGTGGGGCGTCTGAAATGTGACGCAGTCACAGACTTCACTCTGGAATCAACGTGCGTCTGGAGAGAAAAAAGTCGGCGACGAAGAAGCTCAAAACGAACTCTGCAATCTTGTTGACATCAGAGACACCTAGGCACGTAGAACTACGGTATGTGCAGAAAACTCACTTGTTTCACCATGATTTTGTGATCATGTCTGAAACATCGTAGTGCACTCGATTGTGCACCTGATGAGACAATGAGAATACCTCTTCACATATATTAAATTTTGTGTAGTTTCGGTGTCGCTGATGTCGAAATAACCTAAGTCAGATTTCAGCCTAATAAGCGGAAGGTGAAATATTCAAGTAACCTGCCCAGAACTAGCTTATATTTTAATTTAATTTTTATGGGAACCCAAATTGGAGCTGAACTCAGCACTCGTATCTACCACCCGTATGTCTTCCCAACACCATATTTAACAATATACTGTATGGATTAAAAACATAACTGTCGGCACTATGCCTTATGTTTATTTATTTGGAAATTGCAGTGCACGATATTTAAGACTAATTCAAATTATGATTTCCATATGTTACTTACATATGTCACGAATTCCCCATCCGGCTACTTCCAAAGTCTTCCCTTCGTAGGCAATTCGTTGAAATATTTCATAAACCGGAAGGCAAATGGGTGAAACAAAATCTGGAATATAAAACGTATTTTATAACAGGCTATCTTTTAAAAACTAAATAATATTAAAATAAAAAAATTAGTCGACTGTTTTTTTACTGAAATTTACGAAATTTGTAAGTTCTCTTTACAAAGTCATAGTTTTATGTAAGTATTTATGGCATGTGTCAAGTGCAAGGTGTGTCAAATGAAAGTTTGGAAATGGTTAATAAGTTAAATAAGCCTGAAGATAAACATTGGATCCCATAGTTTTTTTGTTTTGTTTTTTATAGAGCGTGCAGGAGTTTACACTTTCTAACGGAGTTTAATATGAAGGTCTTTATAGATCAGCTTATTTAAACGAACTAGAACCACGAATACTGAATATGAGCCGAGAAAGATATCAATTCATCCAAAATCTTCTTTTGACAAGAAATTCTTAAAACATAAGAACAAATATTATTTTGAATAGCCTCTTGATAAAACTGAATCATTTTCCAATTAGTTCACTCTCAAATTAGTTCAAACTATCCAAATTTAAGTGCTTGAACATCATGAAAACTTCGAGTACCTCAGTTTTCCATGAAATAATATACCGGTAATTAATACTATGACAGTTTTTGGATAACTTTTTTGAAATCATCCAAAGTCTGTGTCTTTCTCATTCCCGCGCAAGGAATTAAAAAAACGAATAAATACGAAAAAAGACCAGCTTGCAGTTTATTATATTGTTCTGTTGTCGTTCTACAATTCAAGTCATACAAATTATAAATTTGACATAAAATGAGTTTGTGAAAAGTAATACATTTTATTTTGTAGAAACATTGATCATATACATTTACCAAGGAAGTGTTTTAGTAGAAATTCTTGTTACCGTTGAATCGTATTGGACTGGCCATTCTCAGAAGACAAATATCATTTTGGCGAACAAATCTGTCATAATTTTCATGACATTTGTGTTCTTCAACTTGAATATCCTGCACGGGAGGAGCGCAGACGCGACGATCACAGTCAGGATTTGTGTATATTCTGTGTTCACCTAGGCGGACTGATATCCTGCACAAACATACAATAGTCTGATACAAAACAGCATAAGTGATACTTTGTGTTCACCTAGGCGGACTGATATCCTGCACAAATATACAATAGCCTTATACAAAACAGCTTAAGTGATACTTTGTGTTCACCTAGGCGGACTGATATCCTGCACAAACATACAATAGTCTGATACAAAGCAGCATAAGTGATGCATTGTGTTCATCTAGGCGGCCTGATATCCTGCACAAATATACAATAGTCTGATACAAAACAGCTTAAGTGATACTTTGTGTTCACCTAGGCGGACTGATATCCTGCACAAACATACAATAATCTGATACAAAACAGCATAAGTGATAACACAAATTTTCACATTAAACATATGATATTTTAAACAATCGTACTTTATTTAGAGACAATTTTATCATATTGGATCTATAGACGATATAGCCTGAACGATATACATTAAATCTAAATCTAAAGTCAATCAAGCTACTGCAAAAGCTAGGAGAGGGAGAGATTTTGGGAAGTTAACGTCAAAATACGGATGTCATAAACAAGTTCAAACACGTTTTTCATCCCCATTCCCAAGAGGGATTAGTAAAAGGTTGTAGAAGTTTAGGGAATTATTATTAATCACCTTGAACGGTATTGTCAGTATCGGTTCCCTTCTTATCATTCGTTTCTTTCGTTTCATATACCTACGTGATTCTTTGAACAAAGAAAACAAAGTCACTTTAGTAGTTCCAGTGATTGAAAATGATTTACATCTCCTATTGTTAAGTTTTATTACAACTGATACGCTTGTGAACTCTAACAATACACATATAATGATTTACTGTTCTTATTATAAAGAGTTTTATCTATTCGTTCTAATTAATGTTCTAGTTGTAATGCTACCGCGTCGAGCTTCGCTTGCTTTCTGATATTGTTTTCGATAAATAATCAAATAAAATGTCACTGTTAGGGATACAGAAATAATATACTAATTTAATATTAATTCTATTAGGAACAGTTTTATTCTCCCCTCTGCAACAAATATAAATTACATTTTACATGCAATATGTTTTAATTTCATACTTTTTTTCAATATATTTTCTGGGGTGCTGTTTTTTTTTCTTTTTTTTTACTTTTTTTAGCGTTTCTAATGATCTGAAACTAACAAATTTAACTGAAACCAATATTTTAGTGTTTTGGTAATTCGAGATTTTCGCTACATGACTTACAAAATAACTTACTATTATGAAAGAACTAAATTTAAATACAAATTAGACGACTTTTAAAACTTTAATTGAGTTTGAAAATGCGTGTGCAGAAAAATATAGAATCCTAATTTAAACGTGTATGTGAAAAATTGTATATAAATATTGGAAACTGAAATAGTTGACTGAAATTCCAAAATCGTTTTCAGGTACGAAGTAAAAATTTGTAAAATTACAAATAACAGTTAGTAGACGCCATAATTAATCAAAATGAACAACCTTTGTGACAAAATTGGCAATGACCGTAAACGGAGATTTTTTTACAAAACCACAAAGGCTACAATAAAATGAACATTTCCCCAAAAAACAGAAAGTCAATGTTCTGGGCCAAATTAATACTTTATATTATTGACTATAAAACAATTCACAAGTGAAAAAAATAAAAACAGCGCAATAGAACTTGTGAAACTCCAATTATAAATATAAACTTAATTAAAACAAGACCTATGTTAATACGACTAGAGTTAATACCAAATACACTTCTAGTTAAAAATATCAAATACATCTATATAGTACTTCATTATTTGTATTTCTAGTACAATACACAATACTTATAATACAAAACTTGTTAGCAGTACATACAATGGTATCCCCATCCTCCTCGGTCCACAGTGGGCGGCTGTGAGGATGTATTTTTCGCTGATAATGGTTCCACCGCACTCAGAAACATTTCGCATCTTGTTATCGATTTTTCCTGCAATTTTTCATTATAATAGTTATAGTTTTAATACTATACTAATTAACTAGATGTAACAAAACCTAAGGGTGATTTTATGCAATCATGTTTGTTCGAATGTGCATTTGGAATTATATAAGAAATAATCGCATATTATAAATGATTGAATTTGATTGAAATATTTAATATAAAAATAAAATTTAATATTGATATGAAATTCTGCACATTATTACAGGACATGTAGCAAATATTTATTCTGTTAATAGTGATAAGCGTCTCTTAGAAATCTAGTATATTTAACACCTAAACTTTCCGCGTTTTTTTTTTTTTTTGTTTTGTTTTTTACTTTTCCTTGTAATTTGCGGTGCAAGAACACATTTTGGCGATCGTAACAAAATAAATTTTAAAGTCTTTATATCTTAAGTAATTGGTTCGATGTCGAGTTTTCATACTTTGCAAAAATCTAGTTTAGCAAAAGATATGAATGCATAAATTTGTTTTATATATCCATGGCTCTTCCAACGTAAACCGTAGAACAAACTACACGCGTTGAAATGGAGAGACAAAATTTGATCAACCTGATTTATACTAAAAGATGTATGGTGAAGTTTTTGTTATTATACAGGTAAAGATTTAAGTAAATTCAAAATACCTTTAGTGATTATACCCAAACCTATTCAGAATCTCTTACTGGATTTCAGATCAATTTTCCTCTAAATGTCTTAATATTAGGATATTTTATACTTTACTATATACAGGGTGTTTAAAAAAGAATATACGTATTTCCAATAAACATACTCGTATTTATTAAACTTCAAGACTTTAGACGAATATTAAACTTTACACTTATATTCATGAACCTCTCAAGTTCAGGTTACAGATGTTCAAAATGTCTTTTATCAGCGACTATAGTTTAAACACACAAGTTACGCTATTTTAAATTACTGGCTTTTTATCAATCTAAAGTTACGAAATTCTACTTTGTCATTGGGCTACACCACATGTTGTGCTGATTAAAACAATAGTAACAGCGTCAAATTGATTTTTCAAATATTGTAAATGTTAATTAAATACCATAACATGTGTGGCGTTAATTGATTATTCGTCGATTTTTGCTATTGACATTTTTCTATTTAGAATGTCATCTTAACTAGGTACAAGAATTAACAAAAATAATTAAGTAAAAGGTTGGTCACTAAATACATGTAAAATCCAAGATTTCGCTAATTTAACTAATAATTAAATTACACTATTGAAACTTCAATATAATCTAAAATATTACGTTGCACAATTTGTTCACGTAGAAAAATATTGGCATTTCCAATATGAATTGTGGGATATTAATGAGTATTGAAGTTTTTTTTTTTCATTTGAATAACATGGATCGAAAGTACAAACAAACTGGTAAGTTTTCTTGATACATACGAGTATGACCGTTATGAAGTTTGTTAGCTTTCTAAACAGTAGTTTCTTACGTTTATATATGAGGCGAATTATCCAAGGGTTATATGTCCTATCCTGTCATTGTCTCCCACTAGCATTTATAATTTCTCAGTTTGTACTATGAAAATGACAAGTATTACTTACGTTTATATATGAGGCGAACTATCCAAGGGTTATATGTCCTATCCTGTCATTGTCTCCCACTTGCATTTATAATTTATCAGTTTGTGCTATGAAAATGACAAGTATTACTTTACGTTTATATATGAGGCGAATTATCCAAGGTTATATGTCCTATCCTGTCATTGTCTCCCACTTGCATTTATAATTTATCAGTTTGTGCTATGAAAATGACAAGTATTACTTACGTTTTATATATGAGGCGAACTATCCAAGGGTTATATGTCCTATCCTGTCATTGTCTCCCACTTGCATTTATAATTTATCAGTTTGTGATATGAAAATGACAAGTATTACTTACGTTTATATATGAGGCGAACTATCCAAGGGTTATATGTCCTATCCTGTCATTGTCTCCCACTTGCATTTATAATTTATCAGTTTGTGCTATGAAAATGACAAGTATTACTTACGTTTATATATGAGGTGAATTATCCAAGGGTTATATGTCCTATCCTGTCATTGTCTCCCACTTGCATTTATAATTTATCAGTTTGTGCTATGAAAATGACAAGTATTACTTACGTTTATATATGAGGCGAACTATCCAAGGGTTATATGTCCTATCCTGTCATTGTCTCCCACTTGCATTTATAATTTATCACTTTATGCTATGAAAATGACAAGTATTACTTACGTTTATATATGAGGCGAACTATCCAAGGGTTTATATGTCCTAATATCCTGTCATTGTCTCCCACTTGCATTTATAATTTATCAGTTTGTGCTATGAAAATGACAAGTATTACTTACGTTTTATATATGAGGCGAACTATCCAAGGGTTATATGTCCTATCCTGTCATTGTCTCCCACTTGCATTTATAATTTATCAGTTTGTGCTATGAAAATGACAAGTATTACTTACGTTTATATATGAGGCGAACTATCCAAGGGTTATATGTCCTATCCTGTCATTGTCTCCCACTTGCATTTATAATTTATCAGTTTGTGCTATGAAAATGACAAGTATTACTTACGTTTATATATGAGGCGAATTATCCAAGGGTTTATATGTCCTATCCTGTCATTGTCTCCCACTTGCATTTATAATTTATCAGTTTGTGCTATGAAAATGACAAGTATTACTTACGTTTATATATGAGGCGAATTATCCAAGGGTTATATATGTCCTATCCTGTCCATTGTCTCCCACTTGCATTTATAATTTATCAGTTTGTGCTATGAAAATGACAAGTATTACTTACGTTTATATATGAGGCGAACTATCCAAGGGTTATATGTTCCTATCCTGTCATTGTCTCCCCTTGCATTTATAATTTATCAGTTTGTGCTATGAAAATGACAAGTATTACTTACGTTTATGTATGAGGCGAACTATCCAAGGGTTATATGTCCTATCCTGTCATTGTCTCCCACTTGCATTTATAATTTATCAGTTTGTGCTATGAAAATGACAAGTATTACTTACGTTTATATATGAGGCGAACTATCCAAGGGTTATATGTCCTATCCTGTCATTGTCTCCCACTTGCATTTATAATTTATCAGTTTGTGCTATGAAAATGACAAGTATTATTTACGTTTATATAAATGAGCTAATTATCCAAGGGTTATATGTCCTATCCTGTCATTGTCTCCCACTTGCATTTATAATTTATCAGTTTGTGCTATGAAAATGACAAGTATTACTTACGTTTATATATGAGGCGAACTATCCAAGGGTTATATGTCCTATCCTGTCATTGTCTCCCACTTGCATTTATAATTTATCAGTTTGTGCTCTGAAAATGACAAGTATTACTTACGTTTTATATATGAGGCGAAATATCCAAGGGTTATATGTCCTATCCTGTCATTGTCTCCCCCTTGCATTTATAATTTATCAGTTTGTGCTATGAAAATGACAAGTATTACTTACGTTTATATATGAGGCGAACTATCCAAGGGTTATATGTCCTAATCCTGTCATTGTCTCCCACTTGCATTTATAATTTATCAGTTTGTGCTATGAAAATGACAAGTATTACTTACGTTTATATATGAGGCGAACTATCCAAGGGTTATATGTTCCTATCCTGTCATTGTCTCCCACTTGCATTTATAATTTATCAGTTTGTGCTATGAAAATGACAAGTATTACTTACGTTTATATATGAGGCGAACTATCCAAGGGTTATATGTCCTATCCTGTCATTGTCTCCCACTTGCATTTATAATTTATCAGTTTGTGCTATGAAAATGACAAGTATTACTTACGTTTATATATGAGGCGAACTATCCAAGGGTTATATGTCCTATCCTGTCATTGCCTCCCACTTGCATTTATAATTTATCAGTTTGTGCTATGAAAATGACAAGTTATTACTTACGTTTATATATGAGGCGAACTATCCAAGGGTTATATGTCCTATCCTGTCATTGTCTCCCACTTGCATTTATAATTTATCAGTTTGTGCTATGAAAATGACAAGTATTACTTACGTTTTATATATGAGGCGAACTATCCAAGGGTTATATGTCCTATCCTGTCATTGTCTCCCACTTGCATTTATAATTTATCAGTTTGTGCTATGAAAATGACAAGTATTACTTACGTTTATATATGAGGCGAATTATCCAAGGGTTATATGTCCCTATCCTGTCATTGTCTCCCACTTGCATTTATAATTTTATCAGTTTGTGCTATGAAAATGACAAGTATTACTTACGTTTAATATATGAGGCGAACTATCCAAGGGTTATATGTCCTATCCTGTCATTGTTCTCCCACTTGCATTTATAATTTATCAGTTTGTGCTATGAAAATGACAAGTATTACTTACGTTTATATATGAGGCGAATTAATCCTAGGGTTATATGTCCTATCCTGTCATTGTCTCCCACTTGCATTTATAATTTATCAGTTTGTGCTATGAAAATGACAAGTATTACTTACGTTTATATATGAGGCGAATTATCCAAGGGTTATATGTCCTATCCTGTCATTGTCTCCCACTTGCATTTATAATTTATCAGTTTGTGCTATGAAAATGACAAGTATTACTTACGTTTATATATGAGCGAATTATCCAAGGGTTATATGTCCTATCCTTCATTGTTCTCCCACTTGCATTTATAATTTATCATTTGTGCTATGAAAATGACAAGTATTACTTACGTTATATATGAGGCGAACTATCCAAGGGTTATATGTCCTATCCTGTCATTGTCTCCCACTTGCATTTATAATTTATCAGTTTGTGCTATGAAAATGACAAGTATTACTTACGTTTTATATATGAGGCGAACTATCCAAGGGTTATATGTCCTATCCTGTCATTGTCTCCCACTTGCATTTATAATTTATCAGTTTGTGCTATGAAAATGACAAGTATTACTTACGTTTATATATGAGGCGAATTATCCAAGGGTTATATGTCCTATCCTGTCATTGTCTCCCACTTGCATTTATAATTTATCAGTTTTGTGCTATGAAAATGACAAGTATTACTTACGTTTATATATGAGGCGAATTATCCAAGGGTTATATTTCCTATCCTGTCATTGTCTCTCCACTAGCATTTATAATTTCTCAGTTTGTAGTATGAAAATGACAAGTATTACTTACGTTTATATATGAGGCGAACTATCCAAGGATACTTTCCTAACCCTGGCATTGTCTCTCCCTAGCATTTATAATTTCTCAGTTTGCACTATGAAATTACAAGTATTACTTACGTTTATATATGAGGCGAACTATCCAAGGATACTGTCCTAACCTGGCATTGTCTCTCCCCTAGCATTTATAATTTCTCAGTTTGTAGTATGAAAATGACAAGTATTACTTACGTTTATATATGAGGCGAGCTATCCAAGGATACTGTCCTAACCCTGGCATTGTCTCTCCCTAGCATTTATAATTTCTCAGTTTGTAGTATGAAAATGACAAGTATTACTTACGTTTATATATGAGGCGAACTATCCAAGGATACTGTCCTTACCCTGGCATTGTCTCTCCCTAGCATTTATAATTTCTCAGTTTGTAGTATGAAAATGACAAGTATTACTTACGTTTATATATGAGGCGAGCTATCCAAGGATACTGTCCTAACCTGGCATTGTCTCTCCCTAGCATTTATAATTTCTCAGTTTGTAGTATGAAAATGACAAGTATTACTTACGTTTATATATGAGGCGAGCTATCCAAGGATACTGTCCTAACCCTGGCATTGTATCTCCCTAGCATTTATAATTTCTCAGTTTGTAGTATGAAAATGACAAGTATTACTTACGTTTATATATGAGGCGAGCTATCCAAGGATACTGTCCTAACCCTGACATTGTATCTCCCTAGCATTTATAATTTCTCAGTTTGTAGTATGAAAATGACAAGTATTACTTACGTTTATATATGAGGCGAGCTATCCAAGGATACTGTCCTAACCTGGCATTGTCTCTCCCTAGCATTTATAATTTCTCAGTTTGTAGTATGAAAATGACAAGTATTACTTACGTTTATATATGAGGCGAGCTATCCAAGGATACTGTCCTAACCCTGACATTGTATCTCCCTAGCATTTATAATTTCTCAGTTTGTAGTATGAAAATGACAAGTATTACTTACGTTTATATATGAGGCGAGCTATCCAAGGATACTGTCCTAACCCTGGCATTGTCTCTCCCTAGCATTTATAATTTCTCAGTTTGTAGTATGAAAATGACAAGTATTACTTACGTTTATATATGAGGCGAACTATCCAAGGATACTGTCCTAACCCTGGCATTGTCTCTCCCTAGCATTTATCATTTCTCAGTTTGTAGTATGAAAATGACAAGTATTACTTACGTTTATATATGAGGCGAGCTATCCAAGGATACTGTCCTAACCCTGACATTGTATCTCCCTAGCATTTATCATTTCTCAGTTTGTAGTATGAAAATGACAAGTATTACTTACGTTTATATATGAGGCGAGCTATCCAAGGATACTGTCCTAACCCTGGCATTGTATCTCCCTAGCATTTATAATTTCTCAGTTTGTACTATGAAAATGACAAGTATTACTTACGTTTATATATGAGGCGAGCTATCCAAGGATACTGTCCTAACCTGGCATTGTCTCTCCCTAGCATTTATAATTTCTCAGTTTGTAGTATGAAAATGACAAGTATTACTTACGTTTATATATGAGGCGAGCTATCCAAGGATACTGTCCTAACCTGGCATTGTCTCTCCCTAGCATTTATAATTTCTCAGTTTGCACTATGAAAATTACAAGTATTACTTACGTTTATATATGAGGCGAACTATCCAAGGATACTGTCCTAACCTGTCATTGTCTCCCCCCTAGCATTTATAATTTCTCAGTTTGCACTATGAAATTACAAGTATTACTTACGTTTATATATGAGGCGAACTATCCAAGGATACTGTCCTAACCTGTCATTGTCTCCCACTTGCATTTATAATTTCTCAGTTTGCACTATGAAATTACAAGTATTACTTACGTTTATATATGAGGCGAACTATCCAAGGATACTGTCCTAACCTGGCATTGTCTCCCCCTAGCATTTATAATTTCTCAGTTTGCACTATGAAATTACAAGTATTACTTACGTTTATATATGAGGCGAACTATCCAAGGATACTGTCCTAACCTGGCATTGTCTCCCCCCTAGCATTTATAATTTCTCAGTTTGCACTATGAAATTACAAGTATTACTTACGTTTATATATGAGGCGAACTATCCAAGGATACTGTCCTAACCTGGCATTGTCTCTCCCTAGCATTTATAATTTCTCAGTTTGCACTATGAAAATGACAAGTATTACTTACGTTTATATATGAGGCGAGCTATCCAAGGATACTGTCCTAACCTGGCATTGTCTCCCCCTACTATTCTGTAATTGTCGGTCTTTCCACAATCAACGTTTCGTTCCAGAAGTTTCCAGTTAGGGTGGGATATTACGTCTGTAAACAATACAATTAGTTCAGTACATGCAAAACTTGACCAACTGTATTTTCTATGGAATTCTTGATAAATATCGTAAATACTAAATCTTATATGACACAGCAATTGTTGGAATACGTAGCAATCCATATTGATATTACAAATTAATGCGAATGTATGTTTGTTACGCTTTTACGTGAAAACTACTTAACCGATCCCCATGAAACTGTATACACATATTCTTGGATGTATTAGAATTAACATAGAATACTTTTTATTAATAAACTAAATTTAATATGTACGAAAAACAAACAAGATTTTGTCAAAAAATCTCAAAATTTAGGTACGGTACTTTAACGCCTAGACGGATTCCAGTAATGAAACCCCGAGTACTGCAATACCGTCACACTGTATTATCGATGGTCACGCTAACATCTAATCCAATCCAATCAATCCATCCAATTGATTATAATTTCAGCTGTTTGGAATTCTTCTATATTTAATGGTATTTTCTTCTGTCATTATTACATGCAGTGCAAAACTATTTGAATATTTGAGGTTAAGTGTCATTTTTGTGGTTGGATGCCATTTCATTATTTTTATATCTTACTCATTGATTCCAATTCTTACTCCGTTCTTTTTTAAAAATGCCTCGGAAGCGGAAATTTGGTCTATCCAAAAATTTGTCGCTGGCCCGTGCAGCAAAAGTTGCACTGAATCAAGAATCTGTGGTTCATGCAGAGCTGAGAAGATAACAGGAAGCACAGCGACAGTGTTATGGGAGCAGCCGAAACGCTCTGCAAGCACAAGTTCGTTTAGAAAGACAAGCTGCGCTGCACGCAGCTAGATAGCTTAAATGCGAGCGAAGCCGCGGGTAAAAGCTATAGTATGATATATTTTTTGGGCTGTGGAAACAGGAGTGCCATTAAACCATGCATTCATAGATTCGGCTAAGCGTTAGCAATGCCTTCCAAGCCTGAAAAAAATAATCTCTACATAAAAATATAAAATAATGATTTTTCTTGTTCGTTTATTATTATCTCGTAAAGTGTTTTGAGGTTTTGAGTTGTATACAACAGCATTACGAAAATAATTGGCGTAAATTCTGATGAATTCTTAGTTTGACTAAATTTGGCACTAATACAGTAACTAAGACATAGCTGAAATACTTCGTACACTAGTTTCTACCAATTTAGGGTTTCAAGATGGCAACTTTCAAAGTTTATCTCGAGTATTTCACAACACGAATTAAAATTGACACTTTTATACAATTTTAAAGCATTTTCAAGCAACTTTAATCTTTACCTATTTTTGATCTTAAAACCAAGATGATGGTGACTTTTCAAATGTTTTACAAGTACAGTATTCAATAGCCTTAGATCATCATTATAGAATTGTATATTTACAAAATTTAATAATTTAAGATTGTAGCCTAAGTGAAACAAGCACAAAATATTAAAAACAAATTTTAGTTTTATAAACAAAATTTTATCTTGCAAGGTTTTAAAATAATGGAGTTTCCAAATGTCTGAAAGTGATGCGATTATATTAACATGCTGACACCTTATAAAGATGTTGCAATGTTAAAAACTTTAATTATAGAACATTGGATCTTGTATTCAGTAATATTATTTGTCTCAGTGTTGTTCGAGAATCTGATGTTCTAGTTCCTGTAGATTACCACCTTCCAGTCTTGTTCGCCTGTCTGTGTGTTAAATGATGGGACAGGAAGCGTGAGGTTCCTTTTAACGAAGTTAAACATTATTTTTAAGTTCTGGTATCAATGACAGGTACGCACTGCGATAGTGTACTCCTTAGTAATGATGTTAATCATTCCGTAACAACTGTTTATTCGCTTTTTTATTCGTGTTTCAATGTACATGCAACGAGAAGTAGATCCTCTAAATATACCTATTGGTATGATGTTCAAATGATTAATCAAATTAAAGAAAAGGCCATATTTAGGACATTATACCTTAGGTCACGGAATCACTACACTTACAAAAATATCGGTGAATTCGAGAAACTATTAAAACCAAAATCTGGGAAGCGTAAATTAATTATTTGTCGAAAACTGAAGAATATTTAAAATGTGATTCATGAAAATTCTGGCAGTATGTAAGGTTAAGGAAAACAAGCAAATTGAACTCAAAAAATGAATTTGCTTGGGGGGGGGGCTGAAAAAGTTTTCTGACGGCATGGGTGTAATGTCGGCGTTTGCGCAAAATTTTGGTTAGAGGGATGGTGAAAATATAACGCCATATTTTTGGTATGGCTAGTTTGATAAATTCGCTAGAATCTACTCCGCTCCCTCTGACCCCTCGATACACCACACGTGAGCTCTCTACAGTACACTAAGGAAGGCAAGGTTACAGTTACGACTGTACTTGGCTATCCTGATGAGACTGTACGGAGATAAGGTGATTGTTTATCTTCTCAACGATGAAGCAAGAATCCTGTTGACTGTTACTCTAGTCAAGGGCGGATCCAGGATTTTTGTGAGGGGGGGGCGGTCTGAGATTTTGGGAGATTTTTTACACATATGATTCATGTTGGTAGTCAAAGCTCTGTAATTTGACATATAATGTTATTATTGTATACTAATGAAAAAAAGGGCTAAAGTGATAAATGAAAACAATGTAATATTTCCAATAAACTGTATATAATCTGACAAAAGTTGTAAAAATACAAAATTTTATCTTTAAAGTACAAAATCGAGTCTTCTGTTTTTTTGGCTTGCAAATCTGTTAATGACTTTTTCGGGGCATACTTCGATGTCCCTGTGCACGTTTAGCAGAGCGAGTCCAGTCAACCTATCCTCTGCCATCCTTGTTCTGATCCATGACTTCAATTTTCTCAGAGTTGAAAAAGATCGTTCTGCCGTTGCTGTTGGAAAAAACAATAAGTTCTAACAGATTGGCAAAAAAGGTCAAATGTTTCATACCAATGAAAAAAATACTTTTTACTAACAACCACACGATTTAAGAAAATACTATTAGTTTTACTGGTTTTAGAAATTATCTGCTAATAAATAATTTTGAAAAAATAGTATAAACAAAAATTACTTACCTATTGAAATTGGAAGAGTAAGCAGAATTTGTACCAAAGCCCTTAGAAGAGGGTAGCTGTTTTCATTTAATGCTTCAAAACATTTCATTGCTTTAGTTATAGTCTTAAATTCATTATAATTAGGAATGTTCTTGAGGGAGCATACTTCGTTCATAAGTTTCAGTAGCATTGTGTTTTTGTTCAATGACACTAAACTGCAATACTTCATACATATGGGCTCAAAACTAGATTTCATATCCACTATTTTGTCCAAGTTTGTCGGAACGGTTAGGTTCAGCATATAACACTCCAGTGAATCGCTTGAAAATCTATCTGTCATATCTGCAATAATGTTATCCAGGATTGTTATGTATGCGGATTTTTTCCAATGTTGTATTGTACATTCCCGACTGTCACTGGACGTTGAGGGGTAGTTTGGTCTATTTACTTGCTGTCCCACAATTCTTGGAATACGAACTTCTATGCCCATAGACTCCATAGTCTTTTCAGCAGTATTGAAAATCAGAGAAAAGAATTGATCAGGATTTTGCCTTTTATTCTGAAGTACTTTTATTGTGTGCATTACTTTGTCTCTTGCTGAACACCAGTCTATGGTTTCTGACTGAAGATATTTACTAAGAACACAGGTTGCATCCGTTATATCACTAAGACAATGCATAGTTATTATAAACTCGCAAGTGGAGATAGAGCACAATAAGCAATTTGCTTTGCTTGCTGTTGAGCTATCATTCCACTTTGAGACAATTTTAAGTGCCTCGGCTATTTTTGTTAGGTCTTCTGTAAACTCAAAAATTGATTCATGCCGTTCTACCCAACGGGTCTCACAATATCCTCTCATTTGATGTCCCAGTACTTTTTTCAAAATAGAGTTCCGTTTGGCCGAGGAGGTGAAAAATCTAGAAATCTCTTTTACAGTGCCTACTGCATTTCTCACGCTTTGGACTTTATTGCACTTTGAAATAGCCAAATTCAATGCATGATTACTGCAGCCACATAAGGTGCTGTTTATGGCAATTTTTTTAATTTCTGTCACTGCTCCTCGCATGTCAGACATATTGACAGAGCATCCATCACAACCGATCCCTACACAGTTATTCATGTTCAAACCAAGCTGTTGCATGAATTTCAGCACAGACTGTCCTAAAACCTCCCCCGTGATAACAGGTTCAACTTCTTGATCAGAATAGTTCGTACCCGTACCGTGGAGATCAACAAAACCTACAAAGTCTTCTCTTATAGCATTGTTATACAGGTAACGTAAACTAAGGCTTAGCTGAGAAGTATGAGACGCATCTGTTGATTCGTCAAATATTATGCTATAATATTTAGCTTCTGATACTCGTTGAGTTATCACTTCCAAAATTTCATCAGAACAACATTTTATAAGGCAGTTAGCTGTTGTCTTGCTGATGTAAGTGGCGTTTGCTCCTGCAGACTTCAAATGATCTTCAAGCTGAACATCCCCGCTATCTATTCTAAATCGCAAAAGTGCCCTGAAATTGCCGTCATTTTGTACTGGATCATCTCCAACTTCAATCAAACTGCCATCATCCCTATGACCTCTAAGGGGTATGTTCTGCCTACCATGCAACAAAATAGTTTTAATTATTGGCACAAGCCTTGCACGATTCTGCATGGTTTGGGCCTTCCTATTTTCGTTTAACAAATTAAGAATTTCTCCCTCAGGGTTTTCAAAAACAGATATAAAATGTTTGGCGTCAATTTCAGCATCTTTGTGATATTGTGTCGCTGCGTGACTTTCTAAATCTCCGTCCTTGCCTGAGAGTTTAGCATATTTCTGTAGAGGTTCAGTAACTAATTTCTTTAAAGAAACTGTATGCTGTCCTCCAACTAACTTTTGATGGCATAGTACTGCACAAAATTTACAAAATAGCCCTTGCTTAGCTTCTGAAAAAACTAACCATGGATACTTTTCAAAATGGCCAATATTAGCTTTTCTTTGTTCTTCCCGTCCTCGTTTTACATGAGAGGATGTAGGAAACTTAAAGTCCTTTTTAGGCTTCCAATGATTAGTAAAAATACTATACTTAGTATGGTCACTCATCTTAGAGATGTTGTTAATGTGAGACCCGATGTCGAAAGAGCACATGTTTTCGGAGATACTAACTTGTGAATTGGAGGATGATGGCGCCGATTGTGGTGGCAGCGGCACGTCTGTAACCTCATGCTGGGTGGAAACCTCAACATTTGAAGAAGGAACTTCACTGTCTAACTTTGGTCTTTTAACAAGATAACGATCCATATTGCACAAAAATCTGTTAACACTCAAAAAGCTATTAAACACAAGCGAACGGGTACTTCACGATATTCACGAACGTACGCACTGAATCAACTGAGTGGCCGTAGTAGGCGGTGTGGTGTAGGCCTATCGTTGGGGCGGGCGGACTAGGACGACTCATGCGCACGCACCGCTCCCCCACCCCTTCCGGTGATCATACGCACTGTTACCACCTCCCCTCTACTCATACACGAATTAAATCTACAATCTTAAGTACAAAATGTATGTTTGAAACACCGACAGTACCAATTACGAATAGTGTGGCCGATGAAAGCACCCTTTACTAACGAACAATATAGTATTACTTTAAGCTTAAATCTTTTATAAACAAACAAAAATTTGAATTTGTGACTACCGAGGGGGGGGGCGCGCGCCCCTCGCGCCCCCCCTCTGGATCCGCCCTTGACTCTAGTTCAGTCACACAATTATATTCTGTGAATGTGTTTGTCTGAAGCATTTACCTGTCAATTACTGATTATTCCCCCTTGACTGTGACACACTATCTTAAAATTTAATAATCATTTAGAATGATAACTTTTTAAAACCATTTTACTTTTAAACCATTATTAAATATAATTCAATTAAACATTATTATAGTTAGTAAGATATTTATTCTTAATTATTTTACTAGGCTAGTGTATCATAACGTCTTGGTTTCTTCATTTTTTATTGTTTTTCGCCAATTTAAAACACAAAGGGTTATTCGTGAAATCAATGTTCTGGCTTTAATAAATTTAGCTCCGTTTTATCAGAGGCTTTCATAATGTACCTATGGCCTTTTTATGCATGCTTGAAACTTGGTTTATATGTAGTTAGGAATACAAGGTTGAGAAGTTAGGTCAAAAATAAAACTTAAATTTGTCTAAGAAGATCAGAAAAGCCAAATTTGTTTTAATTTGTAACGGAAGTTTCAACATGTAACAATATCACATTAAAAACGTAACTGAAACTCACCTCTGCGTATCGCATTGTGGTTGGCAGTAGTAACATATGGCACCACTGACGTAAATATAACAATATAAACATGTACATTTGTGATAACCATGAATATTGAGCTAATAAGTAACCGCACTAGGAGACAAAAAGTTATGTTACTTTAGTTGTAGTGATGTTGAAGACTTTGAGTCGACAGACGATGGCCATAAACCGAACACAAAGGTTGGTAATGTCATTTGTTAGACTTTATCGTCTTATAGAACTCGATTAAACTATGTAACAGATTCTAGGAGAAGCAAATCCTACCAGTTTGGATCACTTGGCATAAAACTAACAACTACAGATTAACATCATTTAACAGGGTATAGGAAGTGACTCATCGCTCCACGAGCACATCTGGGAATTAAAAAAACAATTACTAATTACATTTGTTGCCAATCTTAAGTGTAATAGTATAATTCTTGACAAATTGTATCTTTTTCTATGTATTGGCAGTTTTACATCAAATCGAGGTATGTTCAAACTGTATAACTGCGTGTATTAATTTATCGTTATTGTTGTGTTATTAATTTATTTATTGGACTGGTTTCATTCATTTTGTGAAAGGGGTACGTAAATACATATGCATACACTTAAAAGTAGTATTTTATATAACGGTAAATTATATTTCTCTTATTTATACAGGATAGATTAGGTAGGTCCACGGCGACTTCAATATTAACAGTGGTTGCATGTACGGGATTGAAGGCGCTCGTACTAGAATCACAGCCAGTTCAGTAGACTTGTCAGGTGGAGTTGCAGGTACTGGATAGAAGGCGCTCGTACTAGAATCACAGCCAGTTCAGTAGACTTGTCAGGTGAGGTTGCAGGTACTGGATAGAAAGCGCTTGTACTAGAATCACAGCCAGTTCAGTAGACTTCTCCACGTTCCGTCGGTGGTGGCTCATAGTGCCTAATCTCACAGCGCCACAACGTTAATTTGCTCATAGCGCCACAGCTCATAGCGCCACAGATTTGGTCGCACAAGGACCGAATAAATAATCGCATCAACGCTCACAGCGCCACAAATGTGTTGTGGCGCTATGAGCTGTGGCGCTATGAGGCCGCACCCGTTCCGTCGGTTCAATTTGTGTTAGTTTTATTTGTTTTTATAATAGATATACTTATTTTTACCGTATTTGGATTACGGAAGATATAAAGAAATATATTAACTGTAACATTTTCTTTATTGGAAAACGATATAACATAACTGGCTGTAAGTACTTAAGTTTTACTGCGGGATTTTTTGAAGCTATAATTGTGTCAGACATTTTAAATTTTAACTAAAACATAGTGTATTTTTTATTTCTTTTGAAATAAATGTAGCTGTTAAAATTTAAACTACAGCTATCAATTAAAACAACGTGCATCATATTTCGCTGCACAACAAAAAGTGGCTATCCAGTCTCGCCATGGGGAGCCGGCAAATTGTGAGACAATATACGAGTCTACAAGAAATAAGTAAAGTAGAATACAATTGTTTAACTAAATGATTTTTCTATGTGCCCTTCTTGGACACTACACATACTGCAAGCGTTATTGGAGTATTTCTGTGTAAACAATATTGGGAGTTTGGGACTCCGATAGCTACATATATACAGACTCTGGAGTAGGCATTGAGGCAAGAATTAACCATGGGAGAAAGAATCTTTCTACAAATCAATTCCTTCTACCTTTAGAATTTTTCCCTGAGATTTTTTTATAGTAATGGCGAAGCATAATAAACTGGAAACTGAAGACATTCTCCTTCGCCCATTCCTATGGAGATGAACTTAACCTAAAGCATGGTACCATTGTATATCTTAAGATGTTTGATGTTTCGGAGCAGTAGCATGATGGTGCTCCCACCCTGAGATGGAGGCTGTGAAGTTTGATCCCTGGAGCATTCAGAGTGTGGAAGAACTCTGCAGGGTAGTGCACTGCATCCTTCGATTTCTCAACACAATCAGCTGACTCATACTTATCGCTTGTGCAGATACGTAATCTAATAGGATGTTACTAGCACACTTATTTGAGGTGTAAATATAGCTTTTTCTATTAACCAAGAAGCATTGATGATACTAATACCTCTCAAATTAGGATAAATGCGCTCCGTAAATTCTAGCATTTGACTGACAACAATACAAAGGCTATCTGTAATATATATTTTGTCATTATATCCCGCTATCTAACCACTGCTGGTTTGTAATAGAAGGTTAAGAAAGTACTCATCTTTTACTGTACATCTGTGCTCTCAGTGTCAGAATATGTTACATACTATCATGTATGCTATCTTGAATGTCAGAATGTGAACAGAAGGCCATAAATAAGTATATGACCTCATGGGCGTAATAATACATTGCCTCTATTTTACTATTATATTTGTAATAAATTAATTCTATATTGTGCTTGATTTTATCCTCGATTTATTCAGATTTGTTTATCCAGATATCACTTCCAAATAAGCGAGGTACTACTGTATGCACTAGGAAATGTTCTTTTTAGATTAGAAAACTGGTATGGTATATTATACCATTTATCAAATCTTTGTCCCTTCGGTGTTACGAAACGTAGCGTTTCCTACCACGACTTTTGAAAAACTATCTAAATGTGTGGTAGAAAGATACATTTTTCTACTAAGGATTATTAGTTTTGCTATGTTTACCATTTATTAAATAGATTAAGTTCATTTAATGTAAAAATAGTAATGGAACAACCTCTTCGATCTAACTTAGTACCTGGAGACTGCATAGATTAACAGTTTTAGAGGATTCGGTAACTGATAGGGATATTTTAAAGTATATTTGTCCAAATACTGGATTTATGGAATATAAATAGATATATGCAACCAAACTAGTTATATTATAAAAAGGGTAATAGTACTGTATACCACGTGTCACGTAACAAACGGTTCTGTTACGCGACACATGTTCTGAGGCTACGTGAAAATTTCAAGTGTAGAATAGGCTACACGTGTTACTATGTCACATGGTTGTACTGTGAGATTATCCCGCTGCCATCATGGTTACCCATAAAATCAGGGTAAAAAGGTTCGCTTACGCAGCTTCCAATAGCTTCATCTCACCCATAGGGGTTTGCGTAAAAATTACCTGCTGAGCATTTGGTCTCTATGACTCTTCTTAAATCTTCGTAGACAAAACTATTTTGAGATTTGTGTCTAAATATTGTTATAGTTCAAGCCTCTGATAATAACACAAATATATTCCACATACAGGGTTTTCCCAAAAGTGTGTCACAAACTTCTGTGGGTATTGGTATTCATCATTTCAAGCAAAAATAACCTGTAAATATGTGTCAAGAAATTTGTCGTTTGGCCGCTAGCCACCATTTTGTATGAAAACATATCTCTAGAACTCTTTAAACTAAGGAAACCAAATTTGACAAATATGTTTGAATAGATGAGAGGAAAATAAAAAATACTCGTGTTATTTATTTTTAAATATTAACAAAAAAGCGTTGAAAATATTTAAAGTCAAATAACAAATAATACTCGTAAAGTTATAAAAATATTTACTAGACGCCAACTATTTGAGCAATTTTATTAGTCTCTTTGTACATTTTTTAAATCTATGTCAAACAGCTGATACCTATGAAAATACAAAATGTTTGCCGGCTTGTCCAAGCGTACCTTTAGAGTGATCGTGTTTGCTTATGCACTGACGGACTTCGTTGAAACTGTCATAAAATTGCTCAAATAGGCGGTGACTAGTAAATGTTTTATAACAATACGATTTTTTTATTTAACTTTAAATATTTTGAACGGACGCCATTTTGTTAATATTAAAGAAAACAACACGATTATTTTGTTTTAATTTTCTTTTATCTATTCAAACATACTTGCCAAATTTGGTTTCTTTAGCTTAGTTCTAGAGATATTATTTTTTTATAAAAATACAAAATGGCGGCTAGTAGCTAAAAGACACATTTCTTGACCTATATTTACAGTAACGACACCTTTTTTTAAACACCCCGTATGCAGTAATGAGTAGTTTCTTATAGAGACGTCAAAGCAACTATTACTGTATTGATATAAATAATAGAACTCACACACTGTTGGGAGTCTCAAGTATTGGGTGGTGTTTTGAATGTTCATTGTGATACAACAAAAAGAAAATTTCCTCTTACTTTGAATACACTCAGACAGTTGGTTCACTACCTACTTTTGAGTATAATACTCGTACGAATAATGTAGGTTTAGACTATATATTTTTCAAATCTGAAGAGCTGGGCATGTATGGAAAATTGTTCGTACTATGGCGTTAATTGCCCTATAGCAGTTTCAAGGGACACTTACCTTCGCACCTTCTCAGGTATCTAAACAATGATTTTCAAAGATATTCCTTCAGGAGACAATTTTATGAACATAATAAACTTGTACGTACGAGTATTTAAACATAACGCTAAGTGTGGATTTTGACTGTTGACTGTTGTAGGAACTAGTAAAACAGTTTTAGAAGGACATGGTGCTTACCAATGTTTAAAGACTTGATCACGACATTTATGTCGTTATTTCATCACTGCTGTCCTTTGAGACGGATGGGAAAGTGAGATGGGAATAATAGCAAGTGTTGGTACAATGATCATTTATGTGGTTTACAAATTTTCTGTAATTTCCCATTAAGGTAGATATATCGTACACTTGAGTCAGCAAAGAGTTATAATTTAGGCATCTAGTATAAAAAAATCTGTGAGAAAAAAAAATAAATGCTAGTCTTACTGAGCAGTCCATTACTAAATGTAGATTAGCCTGGACAACTAAAGAAGATAGATCCTGAAAACATCGAGATTCTTTCTTTTCTTACATTAGTCACAAATTAAGGAGAATAGCAACCCACTTATCAGGTTATTCTAAATAGTATTTGGGCATTTTCATTTTCAAATGTAACATAAATGATAAGTAACGTTTCTAAAGCATACGTTTATTCTCATCTTCAGGTGCCAAGTAACAGCACAAAGTTAAACATGCATAAATGTTAACAGGTTAGGACATGTTGTGCTGAATGTCACGAAACTCCATATTAAATTATTTTTACAATTACGATACAATGAACGGCATTTGCCAAAATTAACTTTAGTGTAAATAACTAAAATACTATTTTATTTTTAGACTAAAAGGTGTAAAAAGGGTTAAACTAACACACAAGAACATTCGGGGAAAATGGAGCTTTCATTTATTACATTTCTAGAAATGATGGCTTTATATAAAAGTGATGTAACGGTTCTCTTCTTCACAGTATAAAACTTAAGATTCAAGCAACAGGAAGCTTAACTAACCTTTTCCAAAATTTTGTATTTAAGAAATGCGTGCTAAACGTTACGTAGTTTTAGTTTCCAAAATACAACTACTTTTGAGTTATTTTTGTTTCGCTTAAACATTGCTAAAAACGTTTGCCATATCTCTGATATCCTGACAAATACACAAAATAATGAACCTTTGTAAGGTATATAGGCATCCTCTGAATCTTATGTGAGTACTATAACGCGATGATATTTTAGAAAATGAAAATTTTTCGACCGTACCAAATGTTTTGTGTACTACGGTATCTGACACTATAATAGACTTGACTACTGGAACCTTGAGTCTACCAATACGATTTAAACAGTGGAGCACTGCTACCCTTAAACGCATTACCATCACTTTGGTGGGGGAGGGGTTCTGAGATTAAGGACCTATATTGTTGGTTGATCAACTCAGGAAGTCGGCAACGAAGATGATCTAAACGGTCCGCCAAGGCCGAAAATTACACGTTCCTATAGCTCCGAATGAATCGAGGTTCACGGACAGGAGTGAAAATGATTCGGTGTTATCGGACTAAGGCATTAAACATTAAACATTCGAGGCTCCCGGACGATTCTACCTTTCGGCACTCATCTGTTCTAAATGCACTCCCGCAACACAACGGGCACTACATCGGTAACTGTCTATGACGTCAGATTACAGACGCTGAAAAGACAGTGAGTGAACTAATTAGTACACACTACACTGTGGTAACCTTTCCCGCCAAATCTTGTGCTAAGTACCATTGGTAGCTTACCACATGACCAGCTTAATTTTTAATACTACAGTAACAATTTTAATATTGTTAATCTTCCATATGAAAGTAAATAAAGAGATCATAATTCGTTTTTAATTGATAACATTTCAATAAGACATTGTTATATTAAATGAAATAACAAGTAATATCCAAAATCTAAATCTATTTTATGACAGCTTAATCTAACTGTATGTCTAAATTTAATTTTGTTGGGGCATTTATATCATCAATGTAATGTTTGATTTTACATTATTTGACAGTTTTTAAGTTTGTTTTTGGTGATGGAATGATTGTGAAGGAACAGGACTTTTCCGGACGTTTGCCATCGTTCAGTGATACAAAACAATCAGTAACACTACGTTTCGAGATCTGCAATCGTATCTCTCCTTCAGGTAAATAACTCTAACCTAACTCATAATTACAAAACTGGGTTAAAATAAACTAATCATACCAGAGCGTTGTGACACGCTTAAGTGAGGAATCACAACCACAATGTTGTGTGTCAACTTCACTAACTCTAAAACTTGCTCTTAATAAAAAAACTAAGTACAACACTTAAACTGAACTACAGAATACAGGTCACAATGGGTCTGCATTCGCGACTAACCGACTACGACTGTAGTTCAGTTTTAATAATAAGTGTTGTGTGTTTTTATTTTATTTTTTATTTTTTTTTTTACTGCATGTTTTAGAGTTTGTGAAGTTAACACACAACATGGTGGTTGTGATTCCTGACTTACGCGTGTCACAACGCTCTGATAAGATTTGTTTATTTTAATTATGGAATGGATAATGGAATGCTAATTTGTAATTATTTTTTAGGTTACTTATTTACCTGAAGAAGTGATCAGATTGCAGATCCCGAAACGTAGTGTTACTGATTGTTAGTATCACTGAACGATGGCAAATACTCGGAAAACTCCTGTTTCCTTCATTTAACAGCGATTTGATTTGTCAGTAAGGAAATGTTTCTCAAACTATAATACTATATAACTCACCCTTCGTAATTCATAAGTACTGAATGTATTAAGCTATAACAACGCTAATAATTTAGCTGGTACCTTAGCTGGATTACTGATACCTAGTACAAACCCACTGTAGAAGAATCGCAATATAAAAGACACAATTTCGGTAACAAATCTTGTTTTATGTACTTTTGTGGGACGCGCAATAAAAGTGTTTATGATTGTTTCATGAAGCTTTTCCAATTACTGAAGCCACTCACAATTTTGAACGATTTATGCTTTTATGATTTAACTTAATTAGCTTCCCCTAAGAAGGCCGGTTATCTCAAGGTATAGCTTTAAAACAATTATGTTTGAAATACATTTTTTTTAAACACATTTAACAGAATCAAGTACTGTTTATTCTTATTAACTGTAACTAGTATACAAGTTTTAATAGTTCCGTTTCCTTTGAACTTATTTCTAAATACAAAGTTTTTACATTTTTATTTCGTGTATATAGTATGAGTGACTGCCTCTTTATTAATCTGTTTAAGTAAAATGCATTTTTTCTATTACCGTTTACAATGTAATGGAAAGTGTTGTAAAACGCAACTTTTTAAACGGCATCTTTTTTATATAAATATAAATTTATGGCTGCTAACAAATCTTTTGAAATCCCTATCAATTGAAATTCACAATACTTTACGCAATGATTTACACTGTGATACATGTTACAATTAAAATACAATGCAACAGTGCAGTGTATATCTTCCATTCCTGTTATTTTACACCCATAACATTTTTATTATTTACCATTCTTATCATTGATGTTGTTCCCTAGTAAGTAGGGTTTTGATTTAGTGTTAATGCCTTTTTAACTGATGGGTCAAAACACAATATGCGGCTGTTATTTAAAAATCATGAATTACCTCTCTTTCGCCTTAAATAATAATTTGGAAAAGAAACAAAATAGATACAATTCTACAAAAGAACTTCAAGTTGTAAAAAATTATAAATAGGTTATTTTAAGATACTTTAATTGTATGTTTAATTACTCAATATGATAAATAGAACAAAATGTACAAAACTTCTGTTTTATATATAGGTTATAAAAATATTTGACAATTTTGTTAACTTTGTACACAGTTAGTTGCATATTGTATGAACTTTCTTCCGTATCAGGGTTAGGAATCTGGAACAGTCAAAGCGATAATTCCATACGTAATCAATTTTAAAACTTACTGTAGTCGGTTCATCGAGTGTTGATAGTTAAGGTCCACCTAGCACTGGCGTGACGTGTTACAGGCCAAGACCAGACTGTAATACAGGCCGGAGTCCTGGTACTATGACGTCACAAGACCCAACCGACCGTCATTCTTTTTAGTTTAAGGTACCTCTAAACCTGGAAAACTTGCCAACAAACAAATTAGTTTTAAATCCAATATCCTCTTCTCCTCCATCCCTTTGAAATTCTTAAATGTCAGCAAGAGGCTTCAAGACACACCTCGTACTTTAATCACTCATGACCTAAGGTCCTGAATTGAGTTCTTCTACCAACGTTCTTCTACTCTGAAATCGAACTTTAAATCGGTTTAGACGTGCATCACACATTTAGGAATTTAATTTATTGGCTGTAATACAACATATGACGTGCCTCTGCTGTTGTTGTAAATATTAAAACTATTATTTAACTGTTGCTTGTATGTTTTACACTCACCAGGTTTATAATTAAGAATGGATGGAAAGGTTTATTAGTATTGTAACTGCACGCCTTTAATAGACTAAAAGTGTTTTGTAACTAGTCTTTATTCTCTGATATTGTCCAAGATCCACTTCATATAATCGGAGACTACCGTGTAAACTCCGGGGACCTTCGAGTCAGCGCAGAATACGGGGCCGAAGGAGACAATGCCGATGAGATGGTATCTTGGCCAGGCATTCACGGAGAAGGGGGCCATTAGGGGACCGCCTGAGTCCCCTGCGCACGAGTCTTTGCCGATGACCCCTCCCAAACACATCTGCTTGGGGATAATCTGCTTCTTTCTGTTCTTGTACGTCTGGACGCACTGGCTGTGGTTCAGTACCTCCAGCCTCAGTGTTTGTAAAATGTCACTTCCAGTTTCCACAACTACAAACATACAACTGTACCTTAAATTTACGCAATAAACATAAATAGTAACAAAATTATTATAGTATTGCACATTTCGTAACCATTCATAGGCAACTGGACATGATGAATGATGTGGTGTATAAAGTTGTAACTTTTGTTTTCCTGCAAATTGAATGCTTAATTATATTTCTTTGGTTTTAGACCTTCATCTGGCTAAAATATGGGATATAGCTAAAATTAGAAAGAGAGGACGAAAATATGAAATGCGAGGTAACGCTGTATATTATCTCGGTATAAAATTGTCACGCCGGGTGACATTTTGGGAAAGTAATCAGATTTTTCTTTGCTGCCTTTTAAATACCTCGTATATCTGAGGTATATTGTGGCATACTTACTGAACGAATAGTCTATAAAAACAAATGTATTGTTCTGTAATGGGAATTTCAGCAGATAATGGAACTAACAGATTTCATCTTAAAAAGAAAAGCAATTCAACCGACTCACTTAACATTAACTGTTCTTGTTTTAAATGAATTTTAAATATAATCAAATACTACTACACGTCAATCATTTTAGAAAACGAGAACTAAAGCAAATAAATCAATCATTAAAAAAACAAGAACAAAAAGCCAAAAACATATCAATTACCTGTCTACATTTTAACAAACAATTCAGAACATTTGAACATGTATTTCTTTCTTTAACCATTGGTTTGCAAATATTTAGAGCGGTCCACTGCCAATATGAATAAATAAAGTAAAACATTCAGAATGTATTATTTAAAACATGTACCATTTTTCTTCTAAGTAATATAAGATTTGAAACAAACCAAATAGGCATATTAGTTTGTTTTAACTTTAAAAGATCATAATGTCGATTAGATATCATTAATGACTATTTTGTTCTTAAATTTGGATCACTTCCAGTAACTATTAAATATATTATGTGTAAATTATAATTAACATTAACAATATAAATAAAATAAATGTAGTAAATTAACTACTCAAGAAAACCTTGTAATATTACTATATTTCCTTTGAAATATCATGGGCTAGCTATATGGGTAACCAACATGTGTATGTATAGAATATGAAGAAAGTAAAATTAAGAAATTGTATACTACAGTTGTAATTTAGGTCAAATACGTTATGTTCCCGCAACTATTAGACTATTCCTTTACACTCTACACACTATAAAACGACTTTTTTTGTAGGAATTGGTGATCGAACCTCTAGAAATGTATTCTGTTATTTTGTACTATCGCGATGTTTTTCGTTCGTCGCCCAGTGTAGGACAGCACTAAAGATATTACCGTCTACACCGATGGTGTTACTGTAGGAAACTAAAATTACTTTCTAATGTTGATTAAACAATTATGAACTCTGTTTCCTTGACTTTCGTTATTATTTATTAGCTTTAAATCTCACAATAATGCTTACGGTCATCGGTGCACGCTGCGGAAACACCATATGTGATGCTTCGCGATAGTGTATACCAAGTAACAGAATACAATTCTAGAGGGTTTAATCAGAATTAAAAAAAAATCTATTAAATGTTATAATTTCATAAGATGTATTCTATAGATAGAAGTTGGAGTTCGAAGCTCTGCTGCATAGTTCCAAGTTTGTTTATAGTGATAAGATATTTGATAGTTTCACTGATAACGCCGTAAAACTTATTTTCAGTAGTCATTATTAATGTAAATACAGCTCGAATAATATATCAATTTGTTTCAGCGTTAAATAGCTGTATTACAAAATGTAAGAGTTACGAGCACATAACAGATTTTGACCGCAATTCCATACATTTATGTCATAATACATGAATTAATCGAAAAAATATTTACATATATCAGAAACTCCCCATCCGGCTACTTCCAAGGACTTCCCTTCATAATTAATTTGTTGGAAAAAATCATAAATAGGAAGGCAGATTGGAGATACAAAATCTGAAACACGTAAGTAATTTTATAAGTTAAATTTGTGCCATTTAACTAATTATGCATACGGAGGTGTGGACATATAAGTAAGCTCTAATACTGTTTTAACCAACATCCATGAACTCTCTGTTAAATTATATTTTTATCTCGTTGCTGATAAACAACATTTCAATCTATGTATTAAAAAGCTAACTGTGGAATACATGTACTTCAATGCGAACTCTGTCAAAACAATAAATGATATACAGTACATAAACTCAACATAAATAAAAAAATACAATTAATTTCTTGTTATTACGCCCATATTGTTTTATCGTGTAAGGATCTTATGACATGTATTTTTATCATTGCGCAGACTCCATACATAATGAAAGAATGCTATTTAATAAAAGGATGCTATTTATATATACATATTTCTTCTCCTCTAAACGCATTTTGAATTTGTATTGTAAATTATCCAAACACTAATATTTTATAATCTGTAAGCATTGTGTAGTTAGGAAAATGGAACAAAAAGCGACTTTTAGTATAATAATATACAGTATTTACCATTAAATTGTATTGGATTTGTTAATCGAAGAATGCAAATGTCTTCGTGAAGCAAGTCTTCTGTGTAGTTTTCATGACACGTATTCTCTTCAATTATAATGTCTTGTACAGGAGGAGCACAAACTCCATCTTCACAATCAGGATTTGTTCGTACATTGTGTTCACCTAGACGTACTGAGATCCTGCAAAAACATTCAACGCTTTGATGTGTCAGGTGTTGGCAATGATGGCAAAACACTTATAATAACTGATAATAATATTTTATTGTTAATTCATATTGCTGGAACGTTCATAATATTAATTAATTATAAATATCTTTCTGATTATCCTTATTATCCTTAATATTGTGACGTTACGATGATTCAAGTGATTTATTCAGTCGATCTACAAATTGTAATAGGCTACGTCTAGGGGAAACAAAGAAACTGCATGCAATAATTTGAGTCCATGTACCCATAAATGTCCATCAGGTCATACACTAAAAATATAAATAAAACTAAGCATTCATGCAGGTATTAAAACTAAACACTATCCAACATTTTGAAAAATGATTACCTACATCTAAGAAAATAAATATTTGACTAATAATTACAAACCGTGTGCATTAGTTCAGGTCCCTGCAATAATTAATTAATATATAACTTACCTTGCATTAATACAAATATAAATATAACTAGGCATACATTTCAAGATTAAAATTAAAACTAGGATACATTTTGTGAAAGACTACATCTAAGAATACAAAACAGTCCTGATAATGATTAAAATCTACTATTTTAATCAGGGCGCATTAAAAGCGTTTCATAAACACACTGACATCATCAGGTATTCACGCATCAGTGATTCGTTGTAGGTTAAAATATAAAAAAAGCATACAGTAAACGACACAATAACACTTAAATAATTAATAACATTTACAAAGCACGAATTGCTACGACACGGTGACCACATGTTCGCGCGTGATGGACGGACGGTGTTCGACTACTGGAGGAAGGGACTTGTCAAGATGGACTTTATTCACCGACCTATCATTTCCAGGTAAATTGCCTTGTCAAGCAATTAATTGGCTTAAGTGTTATCACATTAATCTTATCATTCAGTAAGTTGTCGGGGTCACTTTTTACTACTTTGGATTAGTTCACAAAAGTGGATATTAACTACTTTTCTTTCATTTGGGGATTATTAGAAAGATTTTATATTTATATCATAATGTCAGAATGTGACATAACGTTGCAATATTAAGGAACGTCAAAAGGCAAATTCATAATTCCTTAATAATATTTTAATTAGTTTCACTCATTAGTACAACATTAATCCTATCCTCTTCATACAAAATATAGCAACTGTTGTAAAGTTCTTCTGAACTAGTGACAGTGGACTAACTCGAATTCACAACATGCCCATAGTCATAACATATACTGCTGGTTTCTTTGTGATATTTGATAAGTGCCAATTCCTTCTTGTAAACCTAAACATTTGCTCAGAGTAGGTACTACTAGTTAATCAGTACTGTAAGAGAATATAAACTATAAAAAATTATGGTTGCCTGTAAAGTCGGTTTTACGGGCGAAGATTTTACGTGACAACGTCTTTTTCTCGGTAGAATATTTATTGATATGAATATTATTAAATTGCACAATAGGAACAAGGAATTGAATGAAAATAAGAATTGCACAAATTTTAACTATAGAAATATATTTTGTTTACTAAAACATTGTACATAATTTGAAATTAATTAAAATTTTTTATTGTAAATGGTAAAGTTGAATAAAACATTTACTAAAATTGGAATTTGAAATTCTTGCTAAACACAGTTAAATTCTAACTCCGCGCGTGGTGATTGGTCGGTTTAGTTCGTTTGTTTGGTCGCACTGTTATGACAGGTTAGAGGTTATAATTTGTTATTTTAAATGTTTGACTAGCAATACGCGCTGTTTCTTCTCAATCGACTGAATTACGATTGATTGCAGAGTGATTTAAACTAATAATTTACTTAACACTATCAACATTTGTCAATAGTATGACATAACCTATAAACTTTTGTGTCAATCTAACAATTAATCAATCAATCATAGTTTACGATAATGAAATATCAGTGTACAATTATTTACCTTTATTGTTGTAGTTGTTGTAAATGACGAATCTAAGCACTCCATATTTTCACGAATAAACATAGTTATCTGCTTTATCCCGTGCGGCGGACCCACAGTTATCTGCTTTATCCCGTGCGGCGGACCCACTGGACGGGCATCGTAACGTTACCGGGCGTTACACTTTTTCATGAGTGACTCCGAGCCGCAACCTAATTTAAGACGTTGTCACGTCAAAAGTCGCAAAACGTTATAAACACATACTAACGTCCTCAGTATTGGCAAATAAATACTTGCGCATAGTTCTTCCAATATGTTATTGCATTTGGTGCACCATAACATTAATAATTTTCTAGAAAGTAGTAATTAATATCAGCACTTTCTGATGGTACTGCAAAAAATAGATCTTGTACAGTAACCGTCCTCAAATTAATCGCTCGTAGGATTAACCGACTATTTCCTAGTAGGGTGCGACCTACCTAATATTTGACTTACCCCACGAAAATGACGAAAAAACGAAAAAAAAAAAACAGAGAATGACGCCTAATGTGGGTGAGTAAATTATTATTGTTATATTGTGTTAAAATATATTAAAAGTGTTTATAAAAATAACTGATGTTGTACTTTGATATAATAAGTTAAATTACTGCATTAGTTTTTACCTTTCTGAGGTTCTTGTCCACGATTTTCGGTTGAACCGACTTTTAGGTCAACCGACTTATGCTTAGTCTCGTCATAGTCGCCGTATATCGCGTTGTCAGCCATAGCTCCTTAAAATCAAAGTGGAAGGAAACTGGCTTATTAATAACTCGAGTTTAAAATATAACAAGGCCATCGAATCAACTGTAATATAGACGTAGAAATATCGTCTGAACACAGAAACTAGGCGAGATTTAGGGTCCTTTTGACAGCAGTTAGAGACAATCAATAACAGAGGAATGTGAGTGTTAAAAAAGTAACAGTGGTTATATTTTCGGTCATTTGGATTGTTATCATCGAGACAAGAGTAATATTCAGTACTTACAATGGAATTTTCATATACTGTGGGCTGCAATGGGCAGCTGTAAGTATATATCTCTCGCTGATAATTGTTCCACTACACTCGTAAATGAAATTAGTTTCGTTATTTTCATTTATATCTGTAACAGTTTCGCATACTAACATTACCATGTATAAAGTAAACATTTCTTGTATATACATGTATATAATTATTTCAAACCAACAGCTGGGTTCCTTCTCATATACTGTATTACACAGAGTGATCAACTCAAGATTACCATTATTGGAATCTCAGAAAATATTTACTTTACAGCAAACTTTTATTTGGGAACTTTACTTTATTTCTTATAATTATTAAAATTATGTAGTTAACATTTGGCCGCTATTTTCCAATATAGCGGTAAACTTTGGAATTACTTATGGAAACCCTATTTTCTCACTTTTATGGAAGTCATTGTGTTCACCTAACATGATAACCTGGTGGCTATTATACAGATTTCATACTCTGATAATCATATTTCTAAATCACTTAGTTTATCAATTATAGTACCCTGGTAATCTTATTATGTAGATTGCAAACTCTGAGAATCATACTCCTAAATCACTTAGTTTATCTATTATAGTACCCTGGTAATCAGGCCCGTACTCAGACCAGTGTTTCGGTCAATTTTACCGGGGCCTCGCCACACGTCTATGTGAAGGGACCGTTACGGATGAGGTTTTTTAATAATCTAGGTCAATTTAATAATTCTAACAGTATTATAGGATACATTTTGTAATATATTTCATTAAAATGTCGAAGAAATTATGACTATAAATTTAAAAATAATAATCTTACTTTCCATTTAACAATTTCGGTCGTGTTTATTCACATCGTGCATTCAAGTGGAAAAGGCAATAAAATAGTTCCTGCTATCAAACACAGAATATCTCAACACTTGCGTTCGGCTGACCATATGAATCATAGGTAATATCGTGCTCAATACGATAATTATATATATATATATATATATATATATATATATATATATATATATATATATATAAATGAATGTTTGTCTGTATGTCATTTATAGACTCAGAAACTATTTGACCGATCATTATGAAAATTTGTGTGTATATATATTTTTCCATATAGAAGGTTTATATGCTATGCCCATTGATGTAACGCAGCAAAATATCACAGTTATCAAAGTGCCTGCACATTATAAACTGCAATTACGAGACAGTTACGTATATTAAATAGCCAAACACTATCTGAAGGCCCTAAGCTTTGATGTATATTGGCCTTTCAAATAAATTTCTGGCTGAACTTAAAGCTTGATTATTATACCACTTTATAATAAAGTACATGTACGTGTACAATGGCTATAAACATACACTTTTGACAGATTTTTGACCGTGGCATAAAGGAAAAATCTAATCGGCGTTATAAAAATTATTCACATGAACCAAAAGTGGTCATACACGGGCAAAGCTTACGAAAAGCGTGCGAAGTAGCAGGAAACAGCCAGTTGAGAATTTAAATAAATTATTAAGCACGTACTGTAAAGATTTGTCTCCCAATAATTAATATCTAAATATAATTTCAGTCGGACAACTAATAGACTAACTATCATTCATGTTTAGAATTCACTAAATTAATTAAAACATTGCTTCAAATAGTCCGATTGATAAGATGTTTTTTTTTACTGTTTTTAGTAACATATGTTGAATCTTTCAAGCATAATAATTAGATGTTGTAAATGGAATATTCGTGTGGGGGAGGGGGAGGTGCGACAGGGGCGCGGTGGCGGGACATGACGGGGTCCTTAAATCACTGTGTTCATGTACCATACATAGTACTCTAGTAATATGTGAAAACATCATCACACACAAAAATGGTTATATTTACCTTCATACAAGAGACGAGCGATCCACGGATACTGCCCTAACCTGGCGTTCTTCCCTCCTAAGATCCTATTAGCTACATTTCTCCCACAATCACCCCCTCGATCCAGCAGATTCCAGTTCGGGTGTGAAATAATGTCTGAAAACCAACATTTTCTTGATCATTAGACACATCGAAAATATTGAGTTAGGAATAAGTATCAAATACACAATAAATATAAAGTGAGTGACTTATATTGTGTATTTAATATAGAATAGAATAGAATATTATTTACTTTTGAAAATATTACAATAACACATTATATACAATGGTATATACAATGTAATAAATCAATAATGTAACCTAAACAACCAAATGTATACACAATGTACAAACCTAATGAGCAAACTTAAATACAAATTTAACATTCATGTAAATAAAATTAAAACAAACACACTCGTAAATTAAAAGAAATATTTTCAAAAATAACTAGGGCCTCTAGAGGCACGTGCCTGTGGAGAGGTTCCTTTTATAACAAAAATCTTTTTCAGCTCAAAGAAAATTTCAAAAAAACTTTGATTTTTTTATAAGCTCCTAAAAAAATTGATTAAAAGTGTGCTGCTGCAGTTACAAAGCAAATGAAAATCCACTTAAATAAATTCAAACTAAAATTTACTGTTACCTTCTTTAATTAATTAGGAATCTATGTAGAGAACAAAATCTAATTTATCAAAACCCAATAACCACTTCTTTAATGTTTTTGAAAATAACTTTATATTCTCACAACTAATAATTGAAGAAATTATACAACACATTTTAGGTCCCAAAAAACAATAACTATTTGAAAAAAATGCTAAGTTAGACTTTGGAACTGGTATTGGTTTTTGCTTTCTTAATTTGTTTTTGTAACTATTTTTTAATTCTGGTAAATTGCCACTTATGACATAAAATATTTTTAAAACTTTATAAACAAACATATATTTAAGGGGAAGAATATTTAAATCAACAAAAAGAGGAAAAGATTTCTCCATTCTTCGTTTTCGTTAAATCAACCTTATGAATTTCTTTTGTTGAGATAGAAGTATATTCTCTTATACCATTTAATTTGATTAAATTATATTGATTAGATACTACGTTGAATATTTTTTATATTTTAGTCTATAGTTTAAATATTTATTCCCATTATTTGATCAGCCTATCTATATTGTAAAATGTATGTTTGACATGAACTTCAAACTTTACATTTAAATTGAACCTACAAACTAAAATTTAATATTTTTCGATTGCTTTTTTAAATTATTTTTAAACCCATTAAAAAATCAACAATTTTTTAAACCAAAATAGAATATATAGATAAATTATATGCCTTTCACGTCGTTATATGTAAGATTCAAAATTGTCGTATTTTCAGCTTTACCTATATAAAATTTATTTATGAGTGATTTGTTCGAATAGTTATTCTGCATGGTTTTAAGCTTTGTTCCAGGATCTAAATTTTGACAACACGAATTATAGATCAAATTAAAATATCATTGTTATCAAAATGAAACTCATGAGCATATTTGCCTTTTGGCATGCCTTTGTAAGATATTAGTGGTGAATTACCAGTAAATGTGGGTATTCAAGTCTTCCCAACGAACTAAAGGAATTCTTCTAGATGAAATTGACGCTAAAAATTAAAACACTAACAATAATGTGTAAATACTGGTTAGATGATTTATTATAACCAACTCATTAAAAGACATTGCAGTGAATTATCATCGTTTTCCGGTGAAAGATTTAGAGTGTACTTATATAGAAGTTCAAATGTTTGCTGTCAAACAATATAAAATCTTTTTATTAACTTCACGTCAATTTAATTAGTTCCATCCTAAACATATTTTATTAACATGTACACCAATGCTAATAATTAATTCGTAATAATATTAAAATATTTTACAAACATTTTCTTTACTTTCACTTTAATGAACAATGTTACCATACTGTCAGTTTCTTTTTACTTTTAGTCATGATCATAAAATGATCTTTCTATACAGAGATGTTTCTTCAACTTGTATCATTTTAGGTTATTGAGTATTTTAGTCTTTATACAAGCAAACCTCACCTTTCCGTATGGTATGGTACGTGGCACACGATAGAACAACAGATGTAAATAAGACACAAACATGGGTGACGTTACAGATAACCATGGAGACTGAGATAATTGTCAAAGCAGCTAATAAGAAATATTACGCCTTGTTTTCGAACTGTATACGGTAATAAAGTTTCCTTCGTGTCTTCGAACGACAAACTTACATAAAACTGCTCACAATGGTTCATGGTTTGACTTTTACTCTTTCCTCAGTAATTGCTCCACAACTTGTGGTTACATGTTACATCATGATTTATTCTCAATTGAACACGTACTAAGAACTAACTGTGTAAAAACGCACATCCACATCAAGAATGTACGATTAACAAATTCAATAGATCGATAGAGCGGAGTATCAATCACGACGGAACACAACTAGAGTTATTGCACATATGTACAGACGGACGGACAGGTTTTCGTGTTTTTGTTTTTTTTTTTTTTTTTTTTTTTTTTTTTTTTTTATTTTGACCCAAAGGTCAAGGAGTGCTTCCTTGCACCAAGAGGAACCTATACACAAAATTTCATTCTCTGGGGCCTTTCAATAATACATTAACGCATAGACAGACAAAAGGACTGTACTTTTACTCGCTTGAATCCAAAATCAATAGAGTACTTCTTTGAACTAAGCCGAACAAGATTCTTTGCACATTAATTTGTTCAGCTCGATACGTTAAACATTCAGGCATCGATATAAAAACATTCATCATATTGCTGCAAAAGGTGACCGCGTTGGTGTGTCACCATGTTGTTCCATACTACTGAGCTAGCGGAGTGAAGTTGGTCGTTGGTCAATGTCGGTGGAGTGTTGATTATGTTCTCCTCGTTACGGTGGTGACCATCATAGCATTTTATCATCAGTGAGGACTCCTAAAAATTGATTGACTGCTTGAGGTCACTACCGACACCTTCACGGGTAAATTCTCAGGCTCTTCTTCTGGCTCAGTAGTTGTAATTTCTCCTCACAATCATAAGATTTGGAATTTCAAATACACCGTCATCTTCACCCTTCCGCTCTTCTTTCGTTTAGAACGATCCTAGGGAAATGTGTCACGCTCTTGGGTACTCTCTACTTAATCTTGGTAAGGGACAGCACTGAATTGGCTAAGGTCAACAGAATTTGGTAGTCATGGTCAGGGAAGGAACCGGAATATTACGGCTTTTGAAAACCGAACTAACGTACTCATTGTTTTAGCAATCAGAAATTCTTGTAAATAAGGTCGTGAACAGAAAGTAACCAATCCGGAGAATGTTGTGGATTTAAATTTATCTTACAGTGGTATTGATAAAGGAATTGGTATTTTATTTCTGGTTACACATTGGACTGTTAGTTACCGATCTAATGCATTTTTCTCTATACCTGTAGAAAGGTAGTGCCTTTGTAATGCTTGATCCTGAAAAGATTTATGTAGAGGAGTTGTTACGTTACCATCATACTGGCTGATCTTTCTTAATTAAACTAACGCTGACTTCCGCTTATGGTCTATTCCGTTATAGGACAAGAATATAGTCTTCAATCTCATAGAAGTGCACCTGGGCGCACCTTGGACATTTCGTACGAGAACACATTAAAAAAATGTTATAAGTTAATATTACATTCTGACATGTATTGGTGTCATTTAGGAATATTACTTTTCTTCATTTCTGAGTTTATTACCTGTTTCCTTTTTTAAGTTTTTTGTTCGGTTTCAATCCGTAAAATGCCTTTTAACTGAATTCTTTGTCTTCTTTAATGTGGTGCCAAATATCTAAATCACTAAACAAACAGCACATATTACTTTTAATAAGTTTAATGTTTCATACTTTTTCCAACAGTAAATACAAATTCTTGACTCAGCTATGTACAGATTTTGAACAAATACCCATATTATAATAATATTTGTATAACTGTAATTAATTTCAAATCACTAACAATGAACTAAAATAACAAAGCAGGATATTTGCTTTAGCAGAATGTATTTGTTAAAGAGGATGACAGTCTGAAATGCAATTATAACACTAGTTTATCAGTTTCTAATGTAATTAAATGTAAGTTTTGAAGGTGTTAACATTTAATAACTAGCCGTACAGACGGCTACCTTAATTTAGGCTGTTTAAAAGCTTAAATCTTATACACAAGAGCGCACGTATTGTTGTCGTAGGACTATGAATAGCAAGTGTAGTGTTCTTCACGAGAAATTTCCTTAACTCTACAAATAACATAGATCGATTAAAAGTGTTACATATTTTAAACTGTTTTTTTTTTTTTTGGGAGGGGCGGGAGGAGGAGGTGAAACAGGGTCGTTTCACTATAGCCAGCTCCTAAACTAATTGTGTGCTAGTTTCCTCCATCACTTTTAACTATAGTTAGGTAAAATTAAAAAACTTCACCTATTTGAAAAGCATAAACCGGAGTGTTAATAACTTTGTATTTTAACAAACATATTGGCTTTTCGGCAGTAATTTCATTCCTTAATGTTGTCCAAGATCCACGTCATGTATTCAGAAACCTTGGTGTAAACGCCGGGAGTGTTGGTGTTTGCACATTTCATCGGACCGAAAGAGACGATACCGATGATAAAGTATCTCGGGGGAGCGTCCATGGAGAAGGGAGCCATGAGGGGGCCTCCTGAGTCTCCCGAGCACGAATCCTGGCCGACGACCCCTCCAGCACACATCTGCCTGTCGATGATCTCGGACCTGCCACTGTACGCTAACTCGCAAATGAACTGTGTCTTGATGGGCACATTGAGTGTCAGCAGGACAGTGCTGGCCTTTCCAGTCGCTGGAACCAAAAGTACAGGCTTTTATTTTTTATTATAAAAATTGATAATATAATATTATTATTATATTTAATTAAATAATAATATAATTAATATTAATAATAATATTAATTCAATGATAAATCATTAATATTAATAATTAATAAAATATAATAATTAAATAATAAATACTCTAATAAACAACTTAAAAACCTAATTTAATATTTTCCATGGTATTAAAATACTAGTTACACAGTTAGGAGCTATAAAATGTAGGCCGATCAGTATAAATTACATACAGTTTTATTTTTCATTCGTCTAAAAATTACCAAATGTCGTGGACAAAGATAAAATAATATATTTAGAAAAGGATTTTTCACTTAACTAATCTATGATTTGCAGACTAAAGTTGCTAGCAGGCCAATTGTTGTAAATTTTCCCTTGGTTCATACTATTTCGTAAACAAAAACATTAATCCCTACTCATTCTAGAAATTGAAGTGGTTACAAATAAAAACTAAAGCAAATAACACTTAACTCACAATATGAACTTTTTCATGAAGTAACAATGTCCAAAGCATGTCTACCTGATACAGAACAGACTTTATGCAGTTAATGGCAGCTAAATATTTCGACCAATTTATGACATTGTTTGTTTATGTTCGTGTTTTCCTCTAATACTACCGTGCTTAGTTTTAGAACCATAAATAATGTTCTGAACACACGCTATGTAAAAAAACAACATGGTCCAATCCCATTTGCAATTTCTGTTGTGATGATCGCAAGTTAATATTGGCCTCTTTTCGCTGGTCAGTTTTTACTGGTCGGTCTATCAGTGCAGACCTATTATAAATAGTGTTATTTCAATAATTAAGGTTTTTTTATTAAGTGTGTGTTTGAGATATAGTGTTTAAGAGTTAACATACAGCTTGTTTGTTATAATTCCTAAGTTTTTTTTTATTCGAAAACAACGGTTTGGTGTGATTTGTTTATTTTTACCTAGAGTGCAGTAAAGTTTTAGGTTAGTTATCCATCTGAGCGAGAATTAAATTCTTTGTTTGAAGTTTGTTTTTGACGATTGAAGGATTTGTGAAGGAAAGAGGATTTTTCCGGACATTTACCATCGTTCAGTGATACAACAAGTTCATGAAAACCAAGTTTCGAGATCTGCAATCTGATCTCTTCTTCACGTAAATAACTAACCTAATACATAGGCTAATTACAAACTAGGTTAAAATAAACAAATCATTCCAGAGCGCTGTGACACGCGTACGTCAAGAATCACAACCACCATTTGTGTGTCAACTTCACAACTCTAAAATATGCACTTAATAAAAAACTGAACTATAAATAAAAAAACTAAGAGATCATAATATTGCAGATCTCGAAACGTAGCTTTACTGACTTTTTATATCACTGAACGATTCTAAATGGCCAGAAAACACTATATTTTTCACAATAATTCCATCGTTATAAACAAAGAATTTTAATGGATACGAGTCTTAAGTGATAAGATTTACACAATTGTGAAGGCTGTATAACATGTTTTGAGACGAATGTAGGTTTATCGAAAATATTATACCATTTGTGTCCAATATATCATTTTCCGACTATATAGGAAACAAACATTCCATAACTTTATATTATTAAGAAGCAGGAATGGGGGTATGTAATGTAGTTAGATTGGTGTTATCATGAAGTTTTATTGATGTTATCATCACAGATGTTAGAAATCATATTAATATTTCATCGTCAATAATGAATTTAACCAAAGAGTAGGCCTAATGTCATCAATGTGGATATTTCCAAGACTAATCCCAGCAATTCTCATAAAATATTCTCCTACCAACTAAAGTATTTGGATGAAATAACAGTTAAAGATTAAGAACTACCGGTTCTGGTACATCCAAGCAGGACATTCTGCGGATATTTTCATTATTTCCAATGGTAAAGTTCAATAGAATACTTCATGTATAATTAGATACTGAGATTCTCGTTAATCTTTAATAATGATTATTGGAATAATTCCCATCTATAGATTCTAGTTGCTTCTTAGGGCGTTTCCATGATCATATACAAAACTTCTTGGAGCCTTTAACAGAAAGATCTATTATATTTGCGCATATATTTGATTATTAGATTGGCATCCTCAACTTCCACTGCGTATCCGGGGATCCTTAAGAACGAAGCGGACCCATAATATTCATTTCAAAAAGTTCTCCTTTCAATGTGTTTTACACATTATAAACATATAAATCTATCCAGTAATTAAAAACATTTTAATTAGAAGAGTTTTTTTTCAACCGGAGATCTTCTCCTTTATTTTATTGTTAAACATTAAGTAAATATTAATTTTTTCCTATTTTGGTTTCCCAAAATGCATGGATAGTTTTTGTTACGGATAAGGAAAAAGCTGGGAAAATCGAGGTTGGTGAGCTAAGCTAATGCTGCTTGCTCCATATAAATCTATAAAATATTTTTATAGACGCATGGCAGTTTGCGTATTTTTCATACTAGTAGGACTATGCTATTCCTATTATAAAATACAGTACCTATATCTGTGATGCCCCAACCCGCAACTTCCATAACACTTGATTCAAAAGACTGCTTTAGAAAAGTGTCATACACTGGTAGGCAGATGGGTGATACGTAATCTGAAATAAACATTACAAACCTCGTTATGTTTAGCAGTATCTATATCACTAGAGAAAAAATAATGAAAAATACCTTTATTAAAGAGGCGGAGTTAGGGCAGTCTTTAGTCCTCTCTACCGCTCAACCTCATATCATATACAGTAAATTAACAATAAATGAATACAGACACATGTACAAACTTTTAACATATTACTACGGAAGCAGGACAAAGGCCCTTATAAGACTAGTTGCAATTTATAAGCTTCTTGTCCTAAGAAAACGAAAGAAAAGGTGAACATCTTGTTCTAAATATAAAACATAGGCCATACACCAAGCAGTACCTCGAAAGAGTTAATTTTTATCACAATTTTCAAACATTAACAAACCACAAAACCAAATATAATAACACAAATGCTAGTAAATAAAGTTCTAGCAGGTACTTGAAAGTTGGCCCTATACCGTCTACTTCATAGTATCATACAAAATTACCATACTATATTAAAAGAACGTATGGTTACGATATAATCTAAACGTACAATGTTTATCCTAGTAAGAAGAAGTATTGGTGGAAATCTTAAAATTATTGAATCATAAAAACTAATAATTACTATGTAGAATCATGTTTACGGTTAAACTCGATCGGTTTGGCCAGCCGTAGAAGGCATATGTCGTTATGGTAGGTCTTCGAGTCGAAGTCCTCATGGCATATGTACTCGTCCACAACAATGTCTTGTACAGGCGGAGCACAAACTCCGTCAACACAATCAGGATCAGTGGTAGTGATGTATTCTCCCAGTCGAACTTCTGCCCTACACAAAATTCCTGATCACAGTTTTCTGGTATTCGTTTTTTAACGACTGCAAGACGAAATGAATTGATCACTTCCCTTGTGGGCTAATCAACAGTGTGGTTCACACACATAACTCCATCATCATTTAAATGTGAATTACACTCAAATAAAATGTACAAATCCAATTTGATAGCCGATTGTTTGTCTCCCTACGAGACTACTAAAACCCCATATTACTTCAAAAAACTATTGATTGTATACTATTCCAATAGATAAGAAATAAAGTCAAAGATGTAGCCAAAGATAAGTATAAGAAAACACCTTAATTATGTTGGTCTTGAAATTGTTTTTCTATAGCTTTTCCGTCATTTTTCCCAGCTACTAAAACAATTTTTTTATCAGAGTGGTCGTTTTAAGATCAAAGACTATACCGGACGTCTAAGTCCTACCCCCCCCCCCCCCCCCCCTATTAACTTTCTAATGAATAGTTATAGAGTGATTTACTTTTGGGGATGTTTATATGACCAACGGAGAAGCTCTTTGACTAAGAAAATCTTTGACTCTCCCCCCTCCCCGAGAATGGGGTATTTTGAGGGTAAGTCAAAATTTTTAAATAGGAACTCCTAACAATTGTGGTACCTCATTTTAAAGGTATAAAAAAGAAGAAGATTGGCGCGAACTAGAGGTCTCTAATATTACTCCACTAAATTTGGTGGTCAACTAAACTTTGAGTTTCTTATAAAACCTCAAATTTGTTACATTTAAAGTTATTGTAAGGCAGGTAACACATTCAGACCACTTTGACACAGTAGCTAGACTTCATGTGTCTCACATACTAACTGGTAAAAAATAAGAGATGAAATGGCAAAACCAGCTATTGGTATTCCCAGGCCCTAACGGGCTTCGATCCGACAAAACAAAACCTATTAAATGCTATGTTAATCATAGTTGCTGATGTAGGCTCAACGACCTACTTCACAAAGATATGGAGGTTCGGTTACTCGACCGGCTCGTTGGTGTAACGACCCTATTTTTTTTATTTCTGTAAATTGTACAAAATAGGGTCGTTGCGTCAACGATCGGTGGAGTAATCGAACCTGACCCTTTTGTAATGGCTGGTTCAAGGAATTGCTCTTGCTTACCCCGCTCCTCCACACCCCACGCTACCTCAAACTTGAACTCCCTACAATACAGATGGCAGTCCCAGCGCACTTTTGCCGTACCTAGACTCGCATTGGATGCGTTATCTCTTGTATAACTAAAACATACAAGCTACAGTGGTATACGTACAGTTGGAGCAGAACGATGTCCGGACTACAGTGGGCTGCGGTTAGAATGTACATAGAATTAATTATGGTTCCACCACACTCGTATGTGTCGACCGTATTGTTCTCATCCAGTTCATCTGGAAATGTCATTCAACAATGTTAGTGCAGTAAGGGTTTTTAACTTAAAGGGATAAGAGAATTTATATTTGCCATCGTTGTTTCAAAACCAATAGCTGGTATTTCTGGGACTTGTCAAGAATAAAAACTGAAAAGTAAGGTTAGCAAGAAAATATAATAAATTTAAACAGTATTGAACTTAACAGATTCAAGCGTTTATAGAAGAAAAATTAATTTAATATCCTAATTACTGATCTCATAGATCGAGAGTTCTATTGGATGATCCACAGTGTTGCCAAGATTTGAAAGGTTTTTAAAACCTATTAGTATTTCAGCTACATATCACATTCCAGGTAATGCAGCGTCTGAAACCTAGTCCACTAGTGTTCCAATAGAATCATATTATTTAGAATAAGGTCAACTCAGACAGAATTTGACATGTTTTGACAAACTACGTAAAGCCCAAGCTAGCATTATAGTATAAATTCCAAAACCTAACAGTTTACAAAGTCATTAAACAATTTGTAGATAATTATGGAGATTTTCAGGCCTCAACATAATCGTATATCGCGTTGTCAGCCATAGCTGCTTAAATCAAAGTGGAAGGAAACTGGCTTATTAATAACTCGAGTTTAAAATATAACAAGGCCATCGAAGCAACTGTAATATAGACGTAGAAATATCGTCTGAACACAGAAACTAGGCGAGATTTAGGGTCCTTTTGACAGCAGTTAGAGACAATCAATAACAGAGGAATGTGAGTGTTAAAAAAGTAACAGTGGTTATATTTTCGGTCATTATATTGTTATCATCGAGACAAGAGTAATATTCAGTACTTACAATGGAATTTTCATATACTCTGGGCTGCAATGGGCAGCTGTAAGTATATATCTCTCGCTGATAATTGTTCCACTACACTCGTAAATGAAATTAGTTTCGTTATTTACATTTATATCTGTAACAGTTTCGAATACTAACATTACCATGTATAAAGTACACATTTCTTGTATATATATATATATATATATATATATATATATTAAATTGTATAAATGGCAATAGCCTTATTTAATTTCAATAAACATTGAATCACAAAAAGCACTTGCTCCGCCGGGAGTCGAACCCGGATCAATTATATATATAATATCAATTATTATATATATATTATATATATATATATATATATATATATATATATATATATAATTATTTCAAACACAGAATGATCAACTCCAGATTCCCATTATTGAAATCTAGAAAATATTTATTTTTCAGCAAACTTTTATTTGGAACTTTATCTTATTTCTTATAATTATTAAAATTGTGTAGTTAACATTTGTCCGCTATTTTCCAACATAGCGGTTAACTTTGGAATTACTTATGGAAACCCTTTTTCTCACTTTTATGGAAGTCATTGTGTTCATCTAACATGATAACCTGGTGGCTATTATACAGATTTCATACTCTGATAATCATATTTCTAAATCACTTAGTTTATCTATTATAGTACCCTGGTAATCTTATTATGTAGATTGTATACTCTGACAATCATATCCCTAAACACTTAGTTTATCTATTATTATAGTACCCTGGTATCTTATTATGTAGATTGCATACTCTGACAATCATATCCCTAAACACTTAGTTTATCTATTATAGTACCCGGGTAATCTTATTATATAGATTGCATACTCTGAGAATCATATTCCTAAATCACTTAGTTTATCTATTATAGTACCCGGGTAATCTTATTATGTAGATTGCATACTCTGAGAATCATATTCCTAAACACTTAGTTTATCTATTATAGTACCCTGGTAATCAGGCCCGTACTGAGACCAGTGTTTCAGTCAATTTTACCGAGGCCCCGCCACACGTCTAAGGATGAGGTAGCTCAATTTAATAATTGTAACAATATTATAGGATAAATGTTGTAATATAGTTCATTACAATTTCGAAGAAATTGTGACTATTAATTAGAAAATTTTAATTCTACTTTCAATTTAACAATCTCGATCGTGTTTATTCACATATGATATACCATATGAATCATAGGTAATATCGTGCTCAAGATGAATTATCTTCAATATATATATATATATATATATATATATATATATATATATATATATATATATATATATATATGAATGTTTGTCTGTATGTCATTTATAGACTCAGAAACTATTTGACCGATCATTATGAAAATTTGCGTGTATATATATTTTTCCATATAGAAGGTTTATATGCTATGTCCATTGATGTAACTCACCACAAGGCGGCGCTGCAAAAAATAAAAGTTATAAAAGTGCCTGCACAATATAAACTGCAATTACGAGACAGTTACGTATATTAAATAGCCAAACACTATTTGAAGGTGCTAAGTTTTTGTGTATATTTGCCTTTTAAATACATTTCTGGCTGAACTTAAAGCTCGATTATTATACCACTTTATAATAAAGTATATGTACGTGTACAATGGTTATAAACATACACTTTTGACAGATATTTTTACCGTGGCAATAAGAAAAAATCTAATCGGCGTTAGAAAAACGTATTCAAAAGAACAAAAAGCGGTCATACACGGGCAAAGCTTACGAAAAGCGAGGCAGCAGGAAACAGCCAGTTAAGAATTTAAATTAAATTAAATAAGCACGTACTGTAAAGATTTTTCTTCCAATAATTAATATCTAAATATAATTTCAGTCGGACAACCAATAGACTAAATATGATTTATGTTTCGAATTCACTAAATTAATTAAAACATTGCTTCACATTGATAAGATTCTTTTCTGTACTGTTTTTTTAGCAACAACATATGTTGAATCTTTCAAGCAAAATAATTAGATGTTGTATATGGAATATTCGTGTGGTGGTGGGGGAGGTGCGACGAGGGCGCGGTGGCGGGACATAACGGGGTCCGGCCGATATCTTTTCCCGGGCCCGCCAAAGCTGACTATTACTCGGCTTCTAATCCTATTGAATGAATCGCATACTCTGAGAAACATATTCTTAAATCACTGTGTTCATGTACCATACATAGTACTCTAGTAATATGTGAAAACATCATCACACACAACACAAAAATATCAAAATTTGTTTAATTTACCTTCATACAAGAGACGAGCGATCCACGGATACTGCCCTAACCTGGCATTCTTCCCTCCTATGATCCTATAAGCTACATTTCTCCCACAATCACCCCCTCGATCTAGCAGATTCCAGTTCGGGTGTGAAATAATGTCTGAAAACCAACATTTTCTTTATCATTAGACACATCGAATATATTGAGTTAGGAATAAGTATCAAATACACAATAAAAATAAAGTGAGTGACTTATATTATGTATTTAATATAGAATAGAATAGAATATGATTTACTTTTGAAAATATTACAATAACACATTATATACAATGGTATATACAATGTAATAAATCAATAAAGTAACCTAAACAACCAAATGTATACACAATGTACAAACCTAATGAGCAAACTTAAATACAAATTTAACATTCTTGTAAATAAAATTAAAACAAACACACTCGTAAATTAAAAGAAATATTTTCAAAAATAACTAAGGCCTCTAGAGGCACGTGCCTGTGGAGAGGTTCCTTTTATAACAAAAATCTTTTTTTAGCTGAAAGAAAATTAAAACAAAACTTTGATTTTTTTATAAGCTCCTAAAAAAATTGATTAAAAGTGTGCTGCTGCAGTTACAAAGCAAATGAAAATCCACTTAAATAAATTCAAACTAAAATTTACTGTTACCTTCTTTAATTAATTTGGAATCTATGCAGAGAAGAAAATCTAATTTATCAAAACCCAATAACCACTTCTTTAATGTTTTTGAAAATAACTTTATATTCTCACAACTAATAATTGCAGAAATTATACAAAACATTTTAGGTCCCAAAAAACAATAACTATTTGAAAAAAATGCTAAGTTAGACTTTGGAACTGGTATTGGTTTTTGCTTTCTTAATTTGTTTTTGTAACTATTTTTTAATTCTGGTAAATTGCCACTTATGACATAAAATATTTTTAAAACTTTATAAACAAACATATATTTAAGGGGAAGAATATTTAAATCAACAAAAAGAGGAAAAGATTTCTCCATTCTTCGTTTTCGTTAAATCAACCTTATGAATTTCTTTTGTTGAGATAGAAGTATATTCTCTTATACCATTTAATTTGATTAAATTATATTAATTAGATACTACGTTGAATATTTTTTATATTTTAGTCTATAGTTTAAATAATTATTCCCATTTTTTGATCAGCATATCTATATTGTAAAATGTATGTTTGACATGAACTTCAAACTTTACATTTAAATTGAACCTACAAACTAAAATTTAATATTTTTCGAATGTTTTTTTTAATTATTTTTAAACCCATTAAAAATTCAACAATTTTTCCAACCAAAACAGAATATATAGATAAATTATATGCCTTTCACGTCGTTATATTTAAGATACAAAATTGTCGTATTTTCAGCTTTACCTATATAAAATTTATTTATGAGTGATTTGTTCGAATAGTTATTCTGCATGGTTTTAAGCTTTGTTCCAGGATCTAAATTTTGACAACACGAATTATAGATCAAATTAAAATATCATTGTTATCAAAATGAAACTCATGAGCATATTTGCCTTTTGGAATGCCTTTGTAAGATATTAGTGGTGAATTACCAGTAAATGTGGGTATTCAAGTCTTCCCAACGAACTAAAGGAATTCTTCTAGATGAAATTGACACTAAAAATTAAAACACTAACAATAATGTGTAAATACTGGTTAGATGATTTACTATAACCAACTCATCTAATGAAATTGCAGTGAATTATCATCATTTTCCGGTGAAAGATTAGAGTGTACTTATACAAAAGTTCAAAATTTTTGCTGTCAAACAATATATAATCCATTTATTAACATCACGTAAGTCTCATTAGTAACACATAAAGCATATTTTATTACCATGTACACCAATACTAATAATTTACTAATATTACAATTTTCATAAACATACTTTCACACTACTTTAATGAATAATTTTATTATATTGTAGGTATTTTTTTTTTTTTTTTTACTTTCAGTCATAATCTTAAAATGATCTTTCTATACAGAGATGTTTCTTCAACTTGGATTATTATTTGAGGTTATTGAGTATTTCCGTCTTATACAAGCAAATCTCACCTTTCCGTATGGCATGGTACGTGGCACACGATAAAACAACTGATGTAAATAATACACAAACATGTTTGACGTTACAGATAACCATGGAGACTGAGATAATTGCCAAAGCAGCTAATAAGAAATATTATGCCTTGTTTTTGGAACTGTATTTGACAATAAAGTTTCCTTCGTGTCTTCGACCGACAAACGTACATAAAACTGCTCACAATGGTTCATGGTTTGACTTTTACTCTCTCAGTAATTGCTCCACAACTTGTAGTTACATCATGATTTATTCTCAATTGAACACGTACTAAGAACTAACTGTGTAAAAACGCACATCCACATCAAGAATGTACGATTAACAAATTCAATAGATCGATAGAGCGGAGTATCAATCACGACGGAACACAACTAGAGTTATTGCACATATGTACAGATGGACGGACAGATTTTCGTGTTTTTTTTTTATTTTGACCCAAAAGTCAAGGAGTTCTTCCTTGCACCAAGAGGAACCTATACACAAAATTTCATTCTCTGGGGCCTTTCAATAATACATTAACGCATAGACAGACAAAAGGACTTTACTTTGACACGCTTGAATCCAAAATCAATAGAGTACTTCTTTGAACTAAGCCGAACAAGATTCTTTGCACATTAATTTGTTCAGCTCGATACGTTAAACATTCAGGCATCGATATAAAAACATTCATCGTATGGCTGCAAAAGGTGACCGCGTTGGTGTGTCAGCATGTTGTTCCATACTACTGAGCTAGCGGAGTGAAGTTGGTCGTTGGTCAATGTCGGTGGAGTGTTGATTATGTTCTCCTCGTTACGGTGGTGACCTTCATAATATTTTATTATCAGTGAGAACTAAAAATTGATTTAGTGCTTGAGGTCACTACCGTCACCTTCACGGGTAAACTCTCAGGCTCTTCTTCTGGCTCAGTAGTTGTAATTTCTCCTCACAATCATAAGATTTGGAATTTCAAATACACCGTCACCTTCACCCTTCCGCTCTTCTTTCGTTTAGAACGATCCTAGGGAAATGTGTCACGCTCTTGGGTACTCTCTACTTAATCTTGGTAAGGGACAGCACTGAATTGGCTAAGGTCAACAGAATTTGGTAGTCATGGTCAGGGAAGGAACCGGAATATTACGGCTTTTGAAAACCGAACTAACGTACTCATTGTTTTAGCAATCAGAAATTCTTGTAAATAAGGTCGTGAACAGAAAGTAACCAATCCGGAGAATGTTGTGGATTTAAATTTATCTTACAGTGGTATTGATAAAGGAATTGATATTTTATTTCTGGTTACACATTGGACTGTTAGTTACCGATCTAATGCATTTTTCTCTATACCTGTAGAAAGGTAGTGCCTTTGTAATGCTTGATCCTGAAAAGATTTATGTAGAGGAGTTGTTATGTTACCATCATACTGGCTGACCTTTCTTAATGAAACTAACGCTGACTTCCGTTTATGGTCGATTCCGTTATAGGACAAGAATATAGTCTTCAATCTCATAGAAGTGCACCTGGGCGCACCTTGGAAATTTCGTACGAGAACACTTAAAAAAATGTTATAAGTTAATATTACATTCTGACATGTATTGGTGTCATTTAGGAATATTACTTTTCTTTATTTCTAAATTTATTACCGGTACCTGTTTCTTTTTTTAAGTTTTTTGTTCGGTTTCAATTTTAACTTGGTTTCAATCCGTAAAATGCCTTTTAACTGAATTCTTTGTCTTCTTTAATGTTGTGCAAAATATCTAAATCACTAAAAAAACAGCACATATTACTTTTAATAAGTTTAATGTTTCATACTTTTTCCAACAGTAAATACAAATTCTGGACTCAGCTATGTACAGATTTTGAACAAATACCCATATAATAATAATATTTGTATAACTGTAATTAATTTCAAATCACTAACAATGAACTAAAATAACAAAGCAGGATATTTGCTTTAGCAGAATGTATTTGTTAAAGAGGATGACAGTCTGAAATGCAATTATAACACTAGTTTATCAGTTTCTAATGTAATTAAATGTAAGTTTTGAAGGTGTTAACACTTAAGAACTAGCCGTACAGACGGCCACCTTAATTTAGGCTGTTTAAAAGCTTATATCTCATACACAAGTGCGCACGTATTGTTGTCGTAGGACTATGAATAGCAAGTGTAGTGTTCTTCACGAGAAATTTTCTTAACTCTACAAATAACATAGATCGATTAAAAGTGTAACATATTTTAAACTGTTTTTTTTTTTGGGAGGGGCGGGAGGAGGAGGTGAAACAGGGTCGTTTCACTATAGCCAGCTCCTAAACTAATTGTGTGCTAGTTTCCTCCATCACTTTTAACTATAGTTAGGTAAAATTAAAAAACTTCACCTATTTGAAAAGCATAAACCGGAGTGTTAATAACTTTGTATTTTAACAAACATATTGGCTTTTCGGCAGTAATTTCATTCCTTAATGTTGTCCAAGATCCACGTCATGTATTCAGAAACCTTGGTGTAAACGCCGGGAGTGTTGGTGTTTGCACATTTCTTCGGACCGAAAGAGACGATACCGATGATAAAGTATCTCGGGGGAGCGTCCATGGAGAAGGGAGCCATGAGGGGGCCTCCTGAGTCTCCCGAGCACGAATCCTGGCCGACGACCCCTCCAGCACACATCTGCCTGTCGATGATCTCGGACCTGCCACTGTACGCTAACTCGCAAATGAACTGTGTCTTGATGGGCACATTGAGTGTCAGCAGGACAGTGCTGGCCTTTCCAGTCGCTGGAACCAAAAGTACAGGCTTTTATTTTTTATTATAAAAATTGATAATATAATATTATTATTATATTTAATTAAATAATAATATAATTAATATTAATAATAATATTAATTCAATAATAAATCATTAATATTAATAATTAATAAAATATAATAATTAAGTAATAAATACTCTAATAAACAACTTAAAAACCTAATTTAATTTTTTCCATGGTATTAAAGTACTAGTTACACAGTTAGGGACTATAAAATGTAGGCCGATCAGTATAAATTACATACAGTTTTATTTTCCATTCGTCTACAAATTACCAAATGTCGTGGACAAAGATAAAATAATATATTTAGAAAAGGATTTTTCACTTAACTAATCTATGATTTGCAGACTAAAGTTGCTAGCAGGCCAATTGTTGTAAATTTCCCCTTGGTTCATACTATTTCGTAAACAAAAACATTAATCCCTACTCATTCTAGAAATTGAAGTGGTTACAAATAAAAACTAAAGCAAATAACACTTAACTCACAATATGAACTTTTTCATGAAGTAGCAATGTCCAAAGCATGTCTACCTGATACAGAACAGACTTTATGCAGTTAATGGCAGCTAAATATTTCGACCAATTTATGACATTGTTTGTTTATGTTCGTGTTTTCCTATAATACTACCGTGCTTAGTTTTAGAACCATAAATAATGTTCTGAACACACGCTATGTAAAAAAAACAACATGGTCCAATCCCATTTGCAATTTCTGTTGTGATGATCGCAAGTTAATATTGGCCTCTTTTCGCTGGTCAGTTTTTACTGGTCGGTCTATCAGTGCAGACCTATTATAAATAGTGTTATTTCAATAATTAAGGTTTTTTTATTAAGTGTGTGTTTGAGATATAGTGTTTAAGAGTTAACATACAGCTTGTTTGTTATAATTCCTAAGTTTTTTTTTATTCGAAAACAACGGTTTGGTGTCATTTGTTTATTTTTACCTAGATTGCAGTAAAGTTTTAGGTTAGTTATCCATCTGAGCGAGAATTAAATTCTTTGTTTGAAGTTTGTTTTTTACGATTGAAGGATTGTAAAGGAAACGTGATTTTTCCGGACATTTATGTTCCATCGTTCAGTGATACAACAAGTTCATGAAAACCAAGTTTCGAGATCTGCAATCTGATCTCTTCTTTGCGTAAATAACTAACCTCACACATAGGCTAATTACAAACTAGGTTAAAATAAACAAATCATTCCAGAGCGCTCTGACACGCGTACGTCAAGAATCACAACCACCATTTGTGTGTCAACTTCACAACTCTAAAATATGCACTTAATAAAAAACTGAACTATAAATAAAAAAACTAAGAGATCATAATATTGCAGATCTCGAAACGTAGCTTTACTGACTTTTTATATCACTGAACGATTCTAAATGGCCAGAAAACACTATATTTTTCACAATAATTCCATCGTTATAAACAAAGAATTTTAATGGATACGAGTCTTAAGTGATAAGATTTACACAATTGTGAAGGCTGTATAACATGTTTTGAGACGAATGTAGGTTTATCGAAAATATTATACCATTTGTGTCCAATATATCATTTTCCGACTATATAGGAAACAAACATTCCATTCGTAGAATGCCATAACTTTATATTATTAAGAAGCAGAAATAGGAGTATGTAACATAGTTATATTGGTCTCATCATGATATTGTACTGATGTTATCACCATACATGTCAGATATATTGGTCTCATCATGATATTGTACTGATGTTATCACCATACATGTCAGAAATCCTATTAATATTTCAAACCTTTCACCGTCAGTAACAAATTCAACCAAATAATAGGCTTAATGTCATCAATGTAAATATTTACAAGACTAATCCTAGCAATTCTCATAAAATATTCTCCTACCCAGGTATTTGAATGAAATGACAGATAGAGATTAAGAACTATCGGTTCTGGTACATCCAAGCAGGACATGCAGTGGATATTTTAATTATTTCCAATGATAAAGTTCAATATAATACTTCATGATTCAGATTCTGAGATTCTCGTTAACCTTCAATAATGATTATTATAATAATTCCCATCTATAGAGATGGGGCTTCTTAGGGTGTTTCCATGATCATGTACAAAACTTCTTGGAGCCTTCAACAGAAACATCTATTATATTTGCGCATAGATTTGATTATTAGATTAGCGTCCTCAGCTTCCATTGCGTATCCGGGGATCCTTAAGAACGAAGCGGACCCATAATATTCATTTCAAAAGTTCGCCTTTCAATGTGTTTTACACATTATACACATATAAATATATCCAGTAATTAAAAGAATTTAAATTAGAATTGGAGTTTTTTCAACCGGAGATCTCCTTTATTTTATTGTTAAACTTGAATAACTATTAATTTTTTCCTATTTTGGTTTCCCAAAATGCATGGATAGTTTTTGGTACGAAGAAGGAAAAAGCTGGGAAAGTCGGGGTTGGTGAGCTAAGCTAATGCTGCTTGCTCCATATAAATCTATAAAATATTTTTATAGACGCATGGCAGTTTGCGTATTTTTCATTTTAATAGGACTATGCTATTCCTATTATAAAATACAGTACCTATATCGGTGATGCCCCAACCCGCAACTTCCATAACACTTGATTCAAAAGACTGCTTTAGAAAAGTGTCATACACTGGTAGGCAGATGGGTGATACGTAATCTGAAATAAACATTACAAACCTCGTTATGTTTAGCAGTATCTATATCACTAGAGAAAAAATTAATGAAAACATGCCTTTATTAAAGAGTCAGTCTTTAGCCCTCTCTACCACTCAGCCTCATATCATATACAGTAAATTAACAATAAATGAATACAGACACATGTATAAACTTTTAACATATTACTCCGAAAGCAACAGAAAAGGCCCTTATAAAGACTAGTTGCAATTTATAAGCTTCTTGTCCAAACAGAACGAAGTAAAAGGTGAACATCTTGTTCTAAATATAAAACATAGGCCATACACCAAGCAGTACCTCGAAAGAGTTAATTTTTTATCACAATTTTCAAACATTAACAAACCACAAAACCAAATATAATAACACAAACGATAGTAAATAAAGTTTTCTAGCATGTACTTGAAAATGATCCTACTCTCTTGGTTTTCATAAAACAATCTGCGGAATTAAAGATCTTTGAGAAATAGTAAAAAATCCATCCAAGAAGCCATATTACGTTATTTAGATCTGTACGATTTTGGTAACAAGTCAGATAAGTAAAATAGAACAATTTTGTTGAATATATGAAGAATTTAATTGTGTAAAGAACAAATACCATATTTAATTTGGATTTGCGTACAATAAACTAATCAAGTTTATTTGTGGCATTCTATAACTGTAACTTAAACAATGACAATTTCTCGTCCTTTTATAAATATTTAGAGAATAATAATTTTAAATTTTTGAACATTTTGGTAAATTTATTCGACCAGTAAAATCATCAAAATTAATAATTTAAGTTCAATAATTTTGTAAAGCTCTAGCATGCACCGCTTCAGGTCCTTGAATCTTCAAAGAACATTGGATTGATCAGTTGGTCCTATACCGCCTACTTCATAGTATCATACAAAATTACCCTACTATATTAAAAGAACGTATGGTTACGATATAATCCAAACGTACAATGTTTACCCCAGTAAAAAGAAGAATTGGTGGAAATCTTAAAATTATTGAATCATAAAAACTAATAATTACTATGTAAAATCATGTTTACGGTTGAACTCGATCGGTTTGGCCAGCCGTAGAAGGCATATGTCGTTCTGGTAGGACTTCGAGTCGTAGTCCTCGTGGCATATGTACTCGTCCACAACAATGTCTTGTACAGGCGGAGCACAAACTCCGTCAACACAATCAGGATCAGCGGTAGTGATGTGTTCCCCCAGTCGAACTTCTGCCCTACACAAAATTCCTGATCACAGTTTTCTGGCATTCGTCTTTTAACTACCGCTAGACGAAATGAGTTGATGGTTTCCCGTGTGGGTTTAACGGTGTGGTTCACACACATAACTCAGTCATCATTTAAATGTGAATTACACTCAAATACAATTTACAAATCCAATTTGATAGCCGATTGTTTGTCTCCCTACAAGACTACTAAAACCCCATATTAATTGAAAAATGAAATGGAATGAAAAATGTCGTTATTTACAGAGGCGAGTCCTCTCTACCACTTAACCTCAAAACAAAACAAACAAAGTCAAATATAATCATACTTATTACAACATTGTAACTGACACGTAAACTAAATCACTTTAATAATTAATTACAGTCATATTGGATGTAACATAATAATGTATATATTATTATGTATACATTATGCATTGGGGAGAATTTATCAATTATAATTCAAATTAACCATTTCGATTAAACTCTAACATAAACCTCTTTAATACAACAGGCAACTAATAAAACTATCCTATCCTAATCAGCTTTCATTCCCTATCCACGCAACTTACATACAGTTACCCCAAGTGTGACCACAAGAACCGCGAACCGTCACTCCCGCCGAGTCCGCAGCAGAGAGGCCCTAACCTCCGCCCCAAAGCGATCGCGCTTGTCAATACTTCTGATGTTGTCTGGGAGAGCGTTCCACAATCGACATGCGGAAACAGTGAAAGATTTATTATATAAGGCTGTCCTATGAATTGGAATTGATAATAAAGATGCACCCCTACGAGTTCTACGTGCACTGATATCAGACATAAAAACGAAACTTTGGGCCAAATAACTTGGACAACCATTGCGGATTAGTGCGTGCAACAGACTAAGTACATGAAGATCTCTAAGTTCTTTGGATTTTAATAGGGATAATTGCTCAAAATAAGGAGATACGTGATCATCACGTCGTAAGTTGAAAATGAACCGAATGCAATAATTATGTTCAACTATTTATTGCATACTATGCCAATAGATAAGAAATAAAGTCAAAGATGTAGCCAAAGATACGTATAAGAAAACACCTTAATTATGATGTTGGTCTTTAAATCTATCTTAAAAAACCATTTGGTTTTTCTATAGCTTTTCCGTCGTTTTTTTCCCAGCTACTAAAACAATCTTTTTATCAGAGTGGTCGTTTTAGGATCAAAGACTATACCGGATGTCTTAAAAGTCCTACCCCCCTATTAACTTTCTAACGAATAGTTATATAGAGTGATTTACTATGGGGGATGTTTATATGACCAACGGAGAAGCTCTTTGACTATGAAAATCTTTGACTCTCCCCCCTCCACGCAAATGGGGTATTTTGGGGGTAAGTCAAAATGTTTAAATAGGAACCCCTAACAATTGTGGTACCTCATTTTAAAGGTATTATAAAAAGAAGAAGAATGGCGCGAACTAGAGGTCTCTAATACATCTATATCAAATTTGGTGGTCAACTAAGGTTTGAATTTCTTATAAAACCCCAAATTTAAGTTACATTTAAAGTTATTTGGCGGGTAACACATTCAGACCACTTTGACACAGTAACGAGACTTAATGTGTCTCACATACTAACTGGTAAAAAATAAGAGATGAAATGGCAAAACCAGCTATTGGTATTCCCAGGCCCTAACGGGCTTCGGTCTGACAAAACAAAACCTATTAAATGCTATGTTAATCATAGTTGCTTATGTGGGCTCAACGACCTACTTGACAAAGATATGGAGGTTACACCAACGAGCCGGTTGAGTACCGACTCTATTTTTTTATTTCTGTAAATTGTACAAAATAGGGTCGTTGCGTCAACGATCGGTGGAGTAATCGAACTTGACCCTTTTGTAATGGCTGGTTCAAGGAATTGCTCTTGCCTACCCCGCTCCTCCGCACCCCTCGCTACCTCAAACTTGAACTCCCTACAATACAGATGGCAGTTCCAGCGCACTTTTGCCGTAATTAGACTCGCATTGGATGCGTTATCTCTTGTATAACTAAAACATACAAGCTACAGTGGTATACGTACAGTTGGAGCAGAACGATGTCCGGACTACAGTGGGCTGCGGTTAGAATGTACATAGAATTAATTATGGTTCCACCACACTCGTATGTGTCGACCGTATTGTTCTCATCCAGTTCATCTGGAAATGTCATTCAACAATGTTAGTGCAGTAAGGGTTTTTAACTTAAAGGGATAAGAGAATTTATATTTGCCATCGTTGTTTCAAAACCAATAGATGGTATTTCTGGGACTTGTCAAGAATAAAAACTGAAAAGTAAGGTTATCAAGAAAATATAATAAATTTAAACAGTATTGAACTTAACAGATTCAAGCGTTTATAGAAGAAAAATTAATTTAATATCCTAATTACTGATCTCGTAGATCGAGAGTTCTATTGGATGATCCACAGTGTTGCCAATATTTGAAAGGTTTTTAAACCTATTGGTATTGCGAGTGTTCATTTCAGCTAATATCACATTCCAGACAATGCAGCGTCTGAAATCTGGTCCACTAGTGTTCCAATAGAATCATATTATTTAGAATAAGGTCAACTCAGACAGAATTTGACATGTTTTGACAAACTACGTAAAGCCCAAGCTAGCATTCTAGCATAAATTCCACAACCTAACAGTTTACAAAGTCATTAAACAATTTGTAGATAATTATGGAGATTTTCAGGCCTCAACATAATCGTAGGAGGCAATGTGTGTTCACAGAGGAGGTAGGTCAAGTTGGAGCTTGTGCTATAAAACATACACTATATAATAATAATGCCATCAAAACAAACTCTTGATTTCCTCTTGGACTCTTAAACACTCTGAAGACAAATAGTCAGAAAACCTGAACAGCCATTGCTTCTTCAGCTTCAAAATCAGCTGTCTGCTTCTAAAGATTTTGATAATACAGGTCCATAGTTACATTAGCTTTGTTAGCTATTGTAGCCAAGTAATCAAAAGTAATAAAATTGTGAGTTATTTGTCTGTAATGTACACTCGGTTAATGAAAAGCTGGCAATGTGTAAATGCTGGTAAAATTAGAAAGATCAGTTTAATTATGCGTTACGATTGGAACTCTAATAGCGATATTAGAGCAATCAACAGTTATCAGCTGTTGATGTTTTACAATGATCAGACCTGAAAAAAGTAAAAACTAAGTAAAAATGCACTTATGATGTATTACTACAAAGGCATTAAAATTCGTTATGCTCTTGAATGAGAATAAAACTCGACCTATTTCTACTTACCAGCTGCGAAGCAAAATATATAAGCTCAAGTCAATAAAATGTTTTGTTCGAAATATTATGAAATATTGAAATTTAATAATCAGCAAAGATACAATTTATAATGAAATACCGCTGCACGAGTTATTGAGGTTTGATAACGTTTTGAATAAAGTTGTGCATTACCTCAGAATCGCCTATTTATATTTTCTTACATTATTAACCCTTTATAATTACTCAACAAACTACTTTAATACTTTTACTAACTTTAACAGTGGGTCCACGATACTCCAAGATCAGACATACGTAACCGACCTGATGCTTTGCTGAATGTAAGCCCTATGGCGTAAACTAAATTTAGCCCTAGCCTGAAATAATGTGAAAAACAATCTCAGGTTGCAACAATCCTTCTAGAGTAGAAAAGGTATTTTAGTGGGTATCCCGCGGGTTCCATCCCACTGCTTAGAGGAGCCCCACACTAAAGGCTGGCCACCTGTGTGCATAAAGCATTTTCCGCCTCTCCCTCCAAAAAATACTATGAAATTTATTATTGCTTGATGATTTTGAGATCGATATACTAAGTGCTGAAGAAAATTTTAAGGTATTGTACAAGGATATTATTAGATGTATTTACATGTGTATCCAAGACGAGCTATCCATGGATATTGTCCCAGACTTGCTTCATCCCCTCCAATGATCCTATCTGCTACGTTGTATCCGCAATCGTCACCTCTATCCAACAGTTTCCAGTTAGGGTGAGACGTCAAATCTGTGAACCAATAATAAAAAAACAATAATCTGCCTCATTAAAAAAATACGAAATTACAAAAATAATAACTGAATGCTCTACGTGTGGAATAAGGTTTAACAAAATAATTTATTTATTTTTTATGTTAAATATTGAAGATGAATTATTTGAAAGGATATAGTATAACAGGACATTTTCCGAAGTAGCATATATATATATATATATATATATATATATATATATATATATATATATATATATATATATATACATTAAATTGTATAAATGGCAATAGCCTTATTTAATTTCAATAAACATTGAATCACAAAAAGTACTTGCTCCGCCGGAAGTCGAACCCGGATCTCTCACTTGCCGGGTGAATGTGCTACCATTACACCACAGAGCGCTTACTTTTTCCGATTCAATTATTGTATTTGGCCGTATCTGTCACATATGCGTTTAAATAAGCAAACTAACATATGATCGAAAGACCAAATACCTGTCAAACGACTTTTATTTACATTAAATTGTATAAATGGCTATAGCCTTATTTAATTTCAATAAACATTGAATCACACACACACCCACACACAAACACACACACACACACACACACACACACACACACACACACACACACACACACACACACACACACACACACACACACACACACACACACACACACACACACACACATATATATATATATATCTTGTGTGCGTGTGTTTGTCACTGAACTCCTAATAAACTACTGGACCGATGTTGGCGAAATGTTTTGTGTGTGTTGAAGGGGATTTGAGAATGGTTTAGATTTACAACTCTGTCTAATTTAAATTGTTTATTTAAATAATGTTTTATTTTTAAACATTTGTTGATTTTGGAATGTTTTTACCTTTGATCCAGCAAACTGCGCTACAACACGTAATAAAAAGTGAACTGATACTTAACAGCTGTTAATACTTTCAGCTGAAGTTCATCAAAGAGGCAGAAACATTAATTTGTTTACATTTAAAATTTAGAAAATTATTATTGTAAAGTGCTAGATCAGTAGAGTAATGCAGATTGCATAGACGAAGAGGCTCATGAAGGAACGACTGTCAATTATCTCAGGAGTGTTTAGAATGTGATAGAAAAAGAATACGTGAATATAGTGTGTATGTGTGTGTGTGTGTGTGTGTGTGTGTGTGTGTGTGTGTGTGTGTGTGTGTGTGTGTGTGTGTGTGTGTGTGTGTGTGTGTGTGTGTGTGTGTGTGTGTGTGTGTGTGTTTCAACAGGAAATTGCGTGCGAGGCCGCGGGCAACTGCTAGTATACATAGATATTTCTCAAATGAGTGGATTCTTACGAATCATACATACATTTAATCTTCATTAACCAACACCTCATATAGATAGGCATTTTTCAAATGAGTGGAGTCTTACGAAACCATACATTCATTAAACTTGATTATAAATGTCTCATTTATACAGATATTCCCCAAATGAATGGAATCGTACGCAATTGCAACCGAAAGCAATTTTTATTTTTAACTATTTATTAATAAGGATTTACTGTATGTGCTCTTACAATAGTTTTGTTTTAATTACCCGTTAATTATTATATTTTGCTTCAATGTACTCAACCTGTCAAAAACTCTAATGCTCAGACTTACCCTTTCGTAACTCTGCCGCCATAGACGACTCGAGTAACGATGACCACACCAACAATATATTAGTAATCCAGTGAGCGTGTTCATTTCGTAAACTGACCGCGCAGGACATTAATGTAATCAACGGACTTCAATGAGTACAAAGTAATTTGGAAAAGAACAACACTGAAGGCTTAAGAGAAACCATTCTATAAAATTCGGTTTATGGACGTTTGTGCAATAAAAGTGTTTATGGTGGATTGTCGTACAGATACTCTAAAATCACTTACATTTTAACGATTAGTGTTTTACTCCTTCTATTTGCTAATTGGTTTTAAGTCGATGGGAAGTCTTGCAAAATATTCGGTTTCTTGAGGAACTTCAAAGTAAGGCTTGGAAAACAATCTAGACTTCAGTACCAGTTTTTCAATTTACCGTATGTAACAAAACAAGTGTTTATCTACACTTTTGGATAGTGGGTTTATTATATAAATAGCACGGAATATAAAGGGGGAGAGGAGGTGAACGTGCAAAATGCTTAACGCGGTTTGACCTTTAATTACTGTTGTGGTGGAAGAGCGTCGTCTACATTTGTGAAAGGTTTTTTTTACAGTAACGTATATAATTTTTACTGGTTATTACTCTGAACTGCACTAGTCTGATTTACACTAAGTAAGAACAGTGACAGACCATTGATGGCCTTTCTAAGGAACCGCACTCCTGACGCTAATCACTAGAGCCAAAGTGAGTGACTAGATAAGATAAGCATAGCAAAAATGGGCAATTTTTATTATATTATGATTTGTTGTTGTTGTGAGTTTTTTGACTGTTTCTTTTCTTTTTTTTTAATGTTATTGGTGCAATTCATTATTGTTAATATTAATTGCATGTAATTCTTACTGTTATTATTCTTGTTAATCGTTCCATGCTTTTTGTATTAATTTAGTGTAATGGCACATGTTTGCAGTGTACAGTTAAAACAATTTATTATAAGATAGACTAATGTAGTTTATGAGTTAAGTATTGCTTAGCCATCGATACCGGAAAACGATGGCTAGTAATATTTTATGTATTTGATACATAATACTATGGTAATCAAGTATAGAATATATCATTGTTTCATATCGCATTAACCGAATGAGATAGAGCCACTAAATGAGATAGAGCCACCGAATGAGTTAGAGCCACAAAATGAAACAGAGCCATCAAATAAGATAAATCCTTGATTCAAATGTAATTTTACTATGGAAATTCCAGGCTACAAATGGTGTTCAGTAAAATTTACCGTGTTCCAAACATAAATCTAGTTTATGAGTATTATTTTATAAAAAACAATGCTTGTTTTTAGTTATTTTTGTATTGCCTATCCATCGGTACCGGAAGATGATGGATAGTGATATTCCATGTATTTGATCTATAATACTTTTGTAATCAAGTATGGAATAAATCATTGTTTCATAATCTCATGAACCAAATGAGATAGAGCCACCAAAGGAAATAGATCCACCAAATGTGGCTCTTTTCTGTTGTGTTACCTGTACTAGAAGATGACCTTGTACCACACTGCCTACATCTCTATGCATTTCTTCTTTTGGCACCCATTCGATTCCATATTGCCTCAGCAATTTCGACACAGTCAAAATGAATCTTGCATTGATTAAAACAACATACGGCGTAATCAGAATCCTGTGGCAAAAGATCTTTACGTACAACAAAATCGCTCATAATTTTGAGGTTAAGTTCAGATGACAAGAGAGGCAAGTGAACTCCGCCACAGTGTGTGTGTATGTGTTTTACTCGATCACTTAAACATAACAGACCGATTTTATATGGGCATCCTTATGGTTCCTGGTTGATATAAATGCCTATTTGAATATCCTTATAGGCTACACTCCACTGGCCTCTAAAGTTGAAATACAGCAAACAAATATTATTTAATGGAAGAGCCTGCTAAATGTTACCAACCATAATGATTATTATATGTATGTATATATATATATATATATATATATATATATACAGTATATATATATATATATATATATATATATATATATATATATATATAACAATTATTATACTTCTCGGTTTAGAACAAAATTTAAAAAAATCATACATAATAAACAAATTTATCAGTTCATCTTTTATTCAGACCAAAGGGTACTTTTGATTTTAATATTAACTGATATGCCTGTTCTAGGTTTTCTAAGTAAATTTTGTTTCCATCTTCGCGTACTTTGCAAATGCCTTTCAGTGATTAACACTGTTCAAAATTTTGTTGGTGGCCTAATGCGTGTTGTGAAAGCAATTTTCCATCCTGTTTTTTTAGACGAACAACGATGATTATTCATTCTTATGTGCAATGGATTTGTTGTCAATCCAACATAATCCGTTGCACAATTTTTACAAGTTAACTAATAAATTACATTTTTACTTTTGCAATTAATTTTTTCTCTAATAGGGTTTTTATTGTTTTTACTACTAGTAAAAAATTAGACGATTTTATCATTTTGCAAGTATTACATCGTTTGTCTTTACAGGGTTGACACTTATAACTTTTCTTCTTTTCTAAATCAATATATAAAATCAATTTAATTACTATTTTAAATTTGTTTAGATTTATAGTCTTGAAAACATAGAGTAAGCTTGATAGTAATAACACTTCTTATTTTAACCTTTTCTGTAACCGCTATTGAGCACAGACTAGGATAATGTCCTGATAAGAAAATTATAAGTTTTAGTACATTTTAGAAAATATTAAGTATGCAGTGGCTGGTCAATACTGTAATACAGTATCAAGGACAAAAGTTACTACCTAATTTGACTTTAAATTTAAAGAATATTATAAAACCTATCTTTTGACAAAAGTAGATTTCTGAGACCTGTATATTTTCTTTATCGGAGAAGCAAGGAAAAATCAACTATAGTAAAAGAAAATACTTCAGACCAGACTAAATTACAATGGCTTTAAATATATACATTTTTGACATATTTTCTTGATCGTAGCAACAAGGCAAACTCAACATTTGCGACAGAAATATAATTCACTCAAACCTGAAGTGATCTTAGACGTGCATAACCTACAAAATTGCGTGGTAAGCCGAGGTTAATGGCTAGTCCTGTATACACATTTTATGTTAAGCACTATTACGAGCCATTGGTGTTTAAAACATATTATTTAGATAGGTTAAGATATATAAAATGCCCTATGCTATGTAGTGTATAAATATGAGAGTTGACCGGTTAATGATACGAGAATAGCTAAACATTCGTCGTTTGTGCTTTCAAACTATAGTTAAAATAAAGAGATTGAGCTTGCCATGGCAATTAACCTTCAACGATTACTCCTTCAGATAATCGTTTCTTAATTTCAATTTGGTTGAATGTCAATGAGACAGTAAACAAACGCTCGTAAATCTTCAGTCAGGCTACTGAATAAAAAGGAGGAGAGCACGAACTAGAGAACAGGGTATAGATTGAGATTTTTATCTCTGAATTTCCACCATATTCAGGATTATTTCAAAAACATATACTGCACGATATTCCTAAAAAATCTTTTGAACAATTGCATCTTTTTTATTTGATATCACCAATAACAGTAATATTTATTGCGTAAACTATTACAAAATTGCATCAATTCGTCACATACGTCCGTTATTAGATACGTTCTACATTAATATAATATAATAACTGTACAATTGTATACAGAACTGGGCTTTTTTATTTTTCAATAATTATCATCCCAACGACCCAAAATGAATTATTCAACGGAGTAAAACGCCTTTAACGACAGAAGGTTTTTGTAATCAACATTTGAATTGTTTATGATCATTGAGATGTTTAATTCCTTCAGGTAGCTTGTTTATCTATCAGTTTTACTCCAACTTGGGACGGCAATTGTTCAAGTGCCTTCATTCTATGTTGTAAAATCCGAAAGTTTTGCCTGTCTCTAGTCTCGTATTGGTGGACGTCACTGCCTTGGACCAAGTCACATTTTAGTCGACAGTATAGGACTACGTCGAGAATATAGAGACAGGGTAAAGTTAAAAATCCAAGCTCCATGATGGCATTTTTGTACGACTCTCTAAAAGTCATTTTGTAAAGAATTCTTTCACCTTTCTTTTGAGCTATAAATACTCTTTCGAATTTGTATTTATAACAGCTTTCCCACAGTCTCATGCCGTAGGACAAATGGGCCAAATGGGACAAATGGGCCAAATGGGGATGTATCAAACCAAAGTAGGTCATTTTTAATACATCATTAGAACACAAATATTTGCAAGGTTGCGCAAAACATAAGTGCCAGAAACAGCTTTTGAGCAGACGCTGTCAATGTGGACGTCCTATGTCAACCTTCGAACTAGGTACATCCCAAGGAACTTAACGGATTCGGCTTTTTCCAAGAGAACATCGTCCACTATTACTGCGGGAAGATACTTTCGATCTTGTTGATGCCGAAGGGAAAATGTATTGATTTTGAGCGGTTTGTTTTCAAATTGAGTCGTGGAATATATTCGATGCATGAATTTAAACTCAAATATTAATTGAAAGATCAGGGGAAAACGTGATTTAAAACAAAACTTGCATTCACCCTATTCTTCCTTAGTGATGAGATTTACTTCATCTCTAAGAAGTTTTAAGCATTTGTTTTAATTATTTAAAATGAGTGGGCAAACCTGGGTGATTTCAATGTATCGGGATCTATAACTTTTCTGTGCAATTTAAATTTATAAAGTAACAAAACTATATTAAATAAATTGAAAGGGTTACATTTTAACAAAGTGTTGAGCTAGGAGCAGAATATGGGGTTTTTACTATCTCGAAGTTATACGTATAATACCATTGCAAATAAGAATAAAGTTATTTGAAATAAGGTGTGATTGTCAAAGGATAGACATGATACGATAAAAGAATCATTTAGTCATGTAGTAATTTGTGCTTGAATAATTACACATACTAAATTGGATAACTCAAATCCATGTATTTGTAAGACAGCTTCTAAAAGGTACGAAAAACGTTCCACGGTTACATTCATTCCATAAAGTATCAAATGCCAATGTTGAGTATTACAAATCATCCATTTTATTATGCCAATTTCGGAAAACATTTGTGACTTGAATCAAAAATCTGTTGATCACTGTGCTGAAACATCCAAGAGTTTCTTGAGTTTTCATCTGTAACAATAGTGTTAAACTTCAAGCAGTTATATTTTGCTGTATGTTAAAAACAATGTCTCGTTTCAAAGTTTTCATAGAAAGTCTATTGTGTTTTTAATCACAAAGTAATAAAATTATGTAATTTTCTTGAGTAATCCTATCTAAAAAAAAACAGCTTTTTGATTTATATTATTCGGGCCCTTAAATGATCTTCCGTAATACTAAGACGAAAGGGCGTATAGGTGGGCTGGTAAACATTTTTATTCCTAATAGGGTTAAAAGTAAATTAGGGCCGGGGTATAGCCGGGTTTAAATTTAAATTATGTTCTCTGTTCATACAATGCTTAAACCAACTTTTGGGGAAATCATTGGATTCACATGGTAGTTACATAGGCTTTGCCGTCAGTTGGCTGCATAAGCACTGTAAAAGTATTTGGTTTTAAATTACCATCCCATGTTTAAAATTCATTCATTTATAAACCGTGCAGGGCATGGGTACATGCTATTTTCTGTACATTTTGTAGATATTTTTGATTTTTCTTATTAATTAATTTACAGTTATCGTACACTATTTTACCAAAGTACATTGCACACTACTTAGGAGCCTATATCCAAACGTCTGTATGTGTGAATGAGAGGAATATTCTGCGTTTAACCAAATCCGTTGTTCCTTAACGTTTCGACACAAAGATAGAACTAAGGAATCGAAATTTTCGCCCAATCTGGGGAATAGGATAATTAAACAGAATTGATTATTTCCCTAGATAATTACAATACACTGTCATATGACATTTACTAATCCAGCTCTGACATTCTCGTTCAATTACTGTTTTATGTACGAGGTACAAATTACATTCGTTTCTACGTCGTTCTATTTTAGAACTCATTAAACTCTTAAGGTTCTATTGTCTGACTTTAATGTGTCAGTCAAAAGAAACGTACCACCTAATTGACCCGATGCGACCAAAGTAACACCTGTGGAAAACACATTACACTACCCTATTAAAAACTGATAAACCATGTACCAATCAGACATGTAAGTAAACTGTAAATTTCACCCCTAACACAAGTAATGTTGTCAGTGTTATTGTGCTTACTTCTCTATGCCGACACGTTTGGTCAAGATATCTCAGAGGGTAATTTGTTACGTTGTATTTTTATAATATTATATTTGTTATAATATTTGTTATATATTTGTTATACACTAATCTATGCCTCTTGAGTGTACTTATATGACTCAGTTGAACATTATTTAACCTTTGCTCGGTATTATTTGTTATAAAAGTCCAATCGCTAACATAATGAATCAATCAAAATTCATTCCATAGAACATTTAGCCGATATTGATCAATGTATTGCTTGATTTTCAATCAAATCACTTTTTTAGAACATATTGTAATTTGTTGTATATTCTACTCGGCCAGATGTGACTCCTGAAGGATTATAATCCTTTATTACTACAAACTCACTTGCCGCAACTCTTACTACACGCCTGTTGGAAATCATGAACTAGTTCCACTGCGTATAGAAACTAGTTTTAAACTTTGTCTTATTGCAATAAATTTATAAAATATTTGCTGTGCAAAATTCAAAATAGTCTAAGCACGGCATAATTTTTTTACGTTAAAGTAATATAGTAGTTATAATGCATCCTTATACTTTTAAATTACAGCTTCACTTTACTATAAATTCTCGTACATTGTATTTAAAACAATTTCCTTTATTTAAGTATAAGTATGCAATGTAATTAAATGAATTCAATGACGCTCAATGCAACTATTAGTACCTCAATCAGGAATTGAAAGGGCAGTTCTACAATTGCGTGGGTCCGCATGGGTATGTATAATCTATCCGCAAAGGTATATAATCCATCCACAAGGGTATATAATCCATCCGCAAGGGTATATAATCCATCCGCAAGGGTATATATATAATCCATCCACAAGGGTATATAATCCATCCGCAAGGGTATATAATCTATCCGCAAAGGTATATAATCCATCCACAAGGGTATATAATCCATCCGCAAGGGTATATAATCCATCCGCAAGGGTATATAATCCATCCGCAAGGGTATATAATCCATCAGGGTCTCGGTTGCCCGAAATAATTATAGAAATATAATAAACTTGCATTATTATTGTTTGAAATATTATAATTGCGTTTATGATTTTGTAACATAGAATGTACTCGTATGTCTTTACGATTTGTAAGTTGTATATTACAAAATATACATACGTAGTATATGGATTTTGTTTAGGTTTGATAAATATTTCTGACCATTCAGAGGGAATGGTTTACGTTCTGTATACGATTCTTATTTAAACTGGTAACCTCCACTAGGTCAATAATGGCAATTACCCTACTTTAACACAGGTGGATGTAAAATATAGTTGCCATGTTCTATTCTTTTGATAATTAATTGTATTTTTACTTTTCATTGTTATTGTGGGTACTCAATATTTCATGTTTCTTTATAAAAGAATATTTGCAATAAGGATTCCAACGTATAATAATCAAGAATATTAATCATATTAATTAGTTGGGTTTCCTATTCTTCTTTACACTATTGAACTACAGACGGACTGATCAGTTCTGACAGCACTTTACTTAAATTCTTATACTCAGATTAAGATTAAGAATCTCAATGTACTATAGTGAACAAATGGCCTAGGCTAAATGAGCCATACACACGTACTATCTAAATAAAACCCTTATAAATCATATTTATTAATCACGAACCGTTTTATAACATTTATTTTGTATGAAACACTCTAATTATAATGCAATAATACATAGAAGTATTCAAAATTTGGTATAAAAAGATAATAGGTTTTCGGAAATTTGCCATCGTTATATGTAACAAAATGTATAACTCCACGTTTCGATTATTGAAATCTCTATCCTCTGTGTCAGGTGAGGGGACTAATTATTCAATAAATGTTGGAAATTAAACTCCATGTATTAATATCAAACCTTCTATCGTCAATAACAAATTTAAACAAAGAATTTAGCATAAGATAACAGTGTGAGTGATATATAAAATAATGTATTCTTTTTGTCCAAGAGTTTCGATCACATTCCCATTGGAAAGTGATAGACCAAGGAGGGAAATGCGGGCACAGAGTCTCGGATAGAATCATCGGGGGGAAGGAAGCTGCGTTGGGACAATACCCCTGGATGGCGCGTCTTGGATACGCAAGTATAAACCTGATCATAGTAACTAGATATATCGTTAATTAGGTCTTCATAAACCATCTGAATAACAAAATCTAATGTACACTCAGGTGCACAACTGAGTGTACTATTATGTGTTAGACACGATTCTGGTGTTAAAACGGTGCATAGTGTTCGCTTTGAGTTTTCAAAATTGTTTTTTTACTTTTTTGTAATGTAATTTTAAACTATATTTGTTTTACAAATTTATTTACTTCCTGTTTGTGTAAATAGCACACGAAGAAGGTGACGTAGTGAGCATATACGAATGTGGAGGAGCAATAATAAGTCCACGATACGTCCTCACTGCTGCTCACTGTACCACGGACCACATGAGAAAATACTTGTAAGTAAAGTGATCTTAACCTGTTATATTACAGTCAAAAATAATTTTGGAACACCAGAAGTCTTATTTTTCTTTAAAAAAAGAGAAGTTCATAATAATACATTATTATAATTCGTCTATAATGTCTAATTTTATAACGAAGTACATTTTGTAATACGGTGTTGGTTTTGCATAAAGGTTATTTACGGATTACCATTTTTTGTGTCGCTTGAGGTATTACTATATTATGTCATTTCTCGGTTTTTATTATTAATTTTGCATGTTTCAGACCCATTCTACCGATCTTTATCATTTAGGTCAACGCACTATGTTAGCAGTTCTTCCTTTTTGATTCCATGTATGGTTTGAAAAATTAAACTACGGTAATAATTCTTAAGTGATATCAACTAACTATTTAATTCTTTGCGTTTCTATAATATCCGCTACTGTGTAGCCTTTAGTTTTCCAATATTAAAAAACTATTAAGAGATTAAATTTTCAATTCACAATTCATAACACCTGCTTCATAAAGTTTAGGACTATTGTCTGTTAATATTTCACAGCACGTATTATAGGAGAGTCAACTTAGATTGTGAAGCTGGAGGACTTGCGTCTAATAAGCACGTCTCCATTATAATATTTTGTTCCAACCACAGGATATGGAATTCAATCCACAACTTGTAACCAATAGATGTTTTTGCTAACTGTATTTGATAGGAAATAGAACGATATGGAAAATAGCATTGATGAAGTCAGAGAGCCAACTATCGATGGAAGATACCCGTATTACCAGTCGTGCTTTCTCCACTGGAAATTCAGGAGGCCTTTTTTAATTGCTTTCCACCTCTAGCCCCGCCAAACTAAAAACTTTGCTTTGCCAGTTAAAGGGTTCTCAATTGCATGATGCCTTCCAAATTTAAACTGTCAGAAGCTACAAGTTGTGGCGACCCATCCTCCCCAGGCTAAAGTCCCAAATCTACGGAATATTCCAAACCATCCATAAAGAATTAGAGAAGCTCATTTAACCACGTCCTGCACTGGGAGTGTGGTACCATGATAATCCATCTCAGCGATACTTCTGATGCCATATGCACATTAAATCTTTCAACTTTCCAAAGTGAAATGTAACTGCCATAAACTAGCAGTTTAAGTGTTGTATTCTGAGGATTCGAAACCTAGAAACGAACTATAAAACGACACTGAAGGACCTGTAGACATTTTGTCAAGGTATGATTGCACACGTCAGAATCAGAACTTGTGGTTTCTCAGTGTATTATAGTGGATTAAATACATACAAATGTATACATTTGAGGATTTCATGAAATGCAGGCCTATAGAGCTACTTCAAAGATTACAACTCTAATATTAAAAAACTCATATTTTCAAAGCTATAGCTGTAAGTATGTCTATTGCATTTGTTGACTGAAATTTATCAACTCTAATTTGAGGTGAATGTGAGTTGGGTCCAGTTTTCCTTCATCTTAGTGCAGCGTCTTAAATCTGACTCTGTTACATACTTGATTCCTGGAATCCAGAGTCATGTTCTTCTGAAGAGATCCAATAAATTCGGTGACGAAGAAGCTCAGAATGAACTCTTTGCATCGTTTCAACATAGAGACACCTAGACTGAAAATCTTGGTGAATATGTATTCTCATCGGTCTCAGGTGCACTACGACGATTTTAGACATGATCACATAAAATATACGGTGGAGCGGAAGGTGTATTAAGAAGATGATGATGAACTGGAGGAAACTTAACAATCACATTGAATCTAATCAAAGGATTCCCATTTCCTTATAATAACACAACATGTCACATTGCCACGTCACTTGCATTTTAATGTTATAAATAAGTTTGAAGGCATATTATTAGCTTCATAATAATGACAATACTGTAGGTTTATCTATGGTTTGTCACAGCAGACCTATCGTGGTGGAAATCTCAATATTATTTATCTTTCATTTCTTTAATAATTGTTGCCATTATTATTATTTGTTTACTTGGTTTCAATATTTTGTTCTGTATTTTACTTGTTTATTGTTACGTATATTTATTACTCTCAAATGTAGTGATAAAAACTATAAATATTCATTGTATTAATGTATTTATGATGATGTTATTTTTATCACAACAAATACTTTTTATTCTCTAATGCTTGAATTCTCTGTTTCAAAGCCACCTTATATATATATAAAATCGTTCTCTCGAACAGAGAGTTGTGATACTCGGAGTACAAAAATCAGTGGAGCGACTTAATCTATTTCAAATCGTCATATATTTTGTTATACGTGTAATTCATTTTTAGTAAAAGCAAGAAAAAAAGGAAAGTAAAGAAGTCTTACCATGCGAAGTTAGGGCTAAGAAGCCCTCTCTAACACTTAACCTGGTGACCAACGGCTTAAATGTGACTTTCGAACCACCACCAACGGACTTGCAGGATAGCTGCTTGCAAGGATAGGATCGCTCAGTGGTCACCCATCCAAGCAGCAGCCACGATCGACGTTGCTTGATCTGCTATTGTGTTGGTTTGTCCCCAGATTAGAAGTTCGTGTAGGAGAGCACAATACCGAGACTGACCCGGATTGTGTAGGAAAGACGTGCGCCCCCCCAGTACAGGATATCGGCATAGAGGAAGAAAGCTGCCATCTGGACTACCTGGGGCACGAGGAGTTTTCTGACGACATATGCCTCCTCCGACTAAAAGAATCAATTGTTTTTAATGGTAAGAACGTATTTATTAATTTTGTAACTCAAGCTGAGTCAGCTTGTTCGTATTGATTTGAATCTCCTAACTTCGCCTAAGGAGTTAAAAAATTGTTTAATTAGTATTGTAAACATGAGTATAATTTCAAACATCTGGAATCCATTACGATTTTATTTTTTTCTACATATTTTATACAGTATAAGATAAAATACGCAATACAATGAACAAACAATTTTCAGATTTATGTGGACATGTATATTTTGGGATAAAAAGTGTGTGTATTTACTATGTGTGTATTTGCGTAACACACACAGAATGAGAGGTCCACTTTTATGAAGTTTGGCATATAATTCTAACTTGTGATTACCTCCATACCATTTTATCCTTTCTTTGCTTACTCAAACGATATATACCAAATTGTATACAAATTTTTATTTAGTTTTTAGTGTTTCTTTTCAGATTTTGTGCAACCAATTTGCCTTCCGGTCTTTGACAATATAATAAAGCACAATTTTGAAGGAGAACATATGGAAGTGGCAGGGTGGGGACACTTCAGCATGGGAACTGGTAATTTTCCTTTTTACCAACTAGAATTATTATACAATCAAATATAAACCTCTTTAGTATTTTAATATTGATAACTATAATAACGCATTAACAAACAGACATCAAAATATTTTAAGAACATTTTAATTGGAAATTGAATTTATTTCTTTTAATTATTAGTACTTTTTAGTTTATAACCATGCCTGGTCCTAATGTTTTACAAACTATTTTAAAACTAATTAAAATGTACAGTGACACACTATTTGCTGTCTTAAATATAGAAAAATGTTTCTATTGAGTTAGAAGAAGTTGGAACACCCTAAAACTTAAGTGTAGTAAACTATTGTATAAAATACTCGTACATTGTGTAGTAAGCTTTGATAGCACTCGAATGATAGGCACAATTCAGCTTTACCTGATTGCTCACATTTTCCCTTGTGCTGTAAAGTGGTAATTACGTCACTTGTTATAAGGATGTAAAATAAAGTCCCGCACGGGCTTGATAATTACCGAAAAATTACAGATAAAGTAATATAACTTGGTACCTAATCACTGTACATATAAATCTGCTTTTTGAAGTAACTACCATTTTTTGTCATGTCAGGGGGATGGCCCGTAAGGAGTCAGAAGAAAAAATTAAATTAGAGCTTATGTCGAGTAGTACATCAAATTAAAGGTCTCTATTAGTATAGTATAATGCCACAAAGCCGACCTAAAAAGGGTCACTCTTTAAAAAATTACCCTTATCTAAAGTTTGAAATATTTACAATGTAGGTTCTATTGTAGGTGGTTTACTATTCTTGTCGTGACTCAAGTTATGATCGTTTAACTTAGTAAATGAATACTAGACTTAAGAAATAGATTTTAAGCTAGTTATTGACTCTTCACATCCAGTGGAGGATGGTCTGCAAAGAGTTCGGCAAAACATTTTAACGTAAGCATAGCCCAAAAAGTACATTATTAAACGAACAATATTTGATGTGAAGAGTATAATGTTCTTAAGGAAATAGATGATTATTATAACAAACAAATAGGGTCAAATACATAATTTTATATAATCTACGTGTGGAATTCATTACTCTTTTTTAATCAAGAGAATGGTATTCCAGAGAGTATCTTCGGCAGTAATAAACTACTCGCGGTGTCAGTACCTGTCCAGTCTAACGTGTTTTGTCGCGAGAAACACAGAGGACAGACAGAGATCTTCTCCACGCAGATGTGTGCAGGAGGTGAGCCGGGGAAGGACTCTTGCAGCGGGGACTCTGGGGGTCCACTCATGAAGCCCTTCTCCATCAACAACTCCACGAGGTATTTCCTCATCGGCATCGTCTCCGTTGGGCCCAAGAAATGTGGTATGGACCCGACGCCTGGCATTTATACATCAGTCGCCAAATACATCACATGGATCCTTGATAATGTATACGAATAATGTTTTAAATCCATTTATTAATACAAAATCCATTATTAAATCCTTTTTCAAAAACGTAATCTTTCGACTTGGATTTTTCATCCACACTGGAACATACTGTATATGTTTTTATGTTAACTAATAAATATTAATAGAAATGCAGTGTAGTAGAACCCAGGGTACAAGGTATTTGAATGAAGTTTCAAGAGAAACTCGTCTTTGGAAATACTCGTACTGAAATGAAAATAAAGCCAATGAATCAAAGTTACACAGCAGTGTACAAGATTAATTATCTTTTATCATGTAACACATGACTTTCTCTTTGTGTACTGCATTATAAAGTCAAACCTTGTTACAGCAATGTTTTGTTTTATTATACTTATTTTCTGCAGTTCCCTTTCCTACTTCAATCAGTCTCTTAGCGACCAATAACAATAATACATCACCATAGCAGTTTTTCTGTTATAGATTACACATTTGAAAATAAAAATGTTGACAAATCTATTTTGTCAAAGCAGAGTTTCTGTAATGTAAAAGAAACTATGGTTTAATATTACTAATTTGCAAAACTGAAATTAATAATAATGAATAGCTATTCGTTCTTTAATTCCTTTATATTCCTGTGTCTGTTATTATACCTAACATACGGGGTTTATTGACATAACAATCTTTCCACCTGGAAACTGCAGTATATTCAAATAAATTTAAAAAGGGTTACTTGAACTCTTTCTAACTTAAGACAAATTCGTGTAGGCCATGTATTACTAATATTGGTAAAGGCTGTATGCATTTTCTTCATACGTAATTTATTTGTTGTCTTATCTCTCCTCACAGGCAAATCTTCATGAGAAGTAATTTTACAGCAACAAAACTACCTTTGTTTCTACAATGGTTGATCCTTTACTTGAGTAACGAAGGTAGTTTTTTCGTATCTACATTGACCTACAAATTGCATTTATCAAGCTTTCCAATACCTCCTTAGGGGTTTTGAATTTTCCAAGAGTCTTTTTGCCGGATTAAATTATGACTTACAAAAACGATTTTTTTTGTAGGATTTGATATAATTAGAGGTTGGTTATCAGTCCTGGAGTGTTTCAAGGTTCCAGTTTATGACCTTTATTTTTCTTGTTTCTCCATAACATACATCTATCGTGAAGTGTGAAGTCAATCTTTTATGTTAGTGATTCGAGCATTAAGATCTTCCTACCAAGAACTGGAGCTGTGAAATTATATACGAATTCTGCAACAGGGTGGACTGACATAACCTAGCCTCGAAAAAAACTGTGGTAGTAACTTTGCTCGTAACAATATTTTTTTCTTTTTCTTTTTTAGATTGGGGATGGCAGGATTAATATAAAGTGGGCAATATTTTACAGATCTTGATGATCCATGTTGAGCTCAGTACACGTAAGCAAAGATCAGTAATCCGAAGGTTCAACATAATAACTCGTGGGTAAAATTTTAAATATTTATGGAACCAGTATTCCCTATTCAACAGTATATTTAACTACTAAGAATCCTGAAAATGAAGAGTTCACTACTCTTTGGAGTGTTGTTTAAATAGGTCCAAACTTCTGAATAGAAAATTAATTTTAACAAATAACTTTAAATTGCAATGTTGGCTTTGAATATTACAAAAAGATTAAGTTTAAAAGAAATAATTTTTGTACTATATGTACTTCTTACGATGATGCAATATATAAGTGTTGTCATTTAAAAATCAAAAATTGTAAGAGATCTTAAATTGTAAATAATCTGAAAAGTGAATTTCATTGATATATACATTATATTTCATTTCCTGTGTGCTGTTGTTCAAGGACTAGCCGAGAGAAAATCTTTGGACATTATCAATTACGTCAGAACCTATCAGTTTCTTAAAACGTTGTTATTTGTTATTTTTTTAACTATTGCTGTTTTATCAAACAGATCCTTGAATTTTAATATAATTTTCTTTTCTTTACGCTGTTACTTCTGCAATAATTTAAGAATAAAATAAAGCAATAAACACTAATTAACAGCATAATAGTTAGTTGTTATCCATCTAACCATCGATTACCGACATTCAGAAGATTGTCTTTGTTTATTTATTTAATTCTAACTATTCTCTACTATCTTTTTGAACCAAGCCATGTCACATTATTATACAATCCCGATATTAAATATTAATGAGGTCTAGTCTTTTTATAATTTTTGTACGCCTTGATATTATAATGCCGCCGATCATTGGGAGGGGAGGGATCATTGCTTTAACTTGTTTAAACTATTTACTTCACTTAATTTCATTGCAACTGGATAGTTTGCAATAAAATACCGAATGAGAAAATTGTATTTGAAATCGTTGTTGATTCGAACTGTTGGTATAGAGAGGAAGGCATGAAGTAGGTTACTGATATTCCTTGTATTATCAGTTCATGGAAGAAAGGTTCAATTTAAAATCTGAATGAATTCATAAAAGGCGAATTAAACTCTCATACCCATAGCATCATTGTGGATTAACCATCAAGCGAGATACAGAGCCAAACGAACCGTTACATTTACTGTATAATGGATTAGTGGTTAATCGGCTATTAGATACTAGATAGGAAAATTGTTAGTGTAAGGAATACAACCTCGTGCTAGTGATTGGGGCTAGAGGTAAGTTTTAGAACCCATTAAGCTCTAACGTCTCCATTGTCTATGAGTTTTATACTTCTCTGAAGGAAAGGAACAATTAGTGTATAAAGTAACACCTAAGGAGAAAGCAGTAACGTTGTATTACCTTGTTAAAACACAATAAAATCTTTATGCTTCAAGGTTCATTAACCAATAAAACGTAAATGCCATTCTTTGGTCCAATTATGTTCGTATTGTTGATGTTCTTTCTTCTCAACGCGGGTTCATACGCTCAAAAAGTATTAGAAGGTAATTTTTGTCTTATATCATTAATAGTGTATGTAACAAACGGTTTTTCTTTTTTTACAAATGCTCAATAAGCGCACTAATATCAATGAAACCATTCACTTGGAAAGCACGTAATTATGTTACAATAATTGAAACTAACACTAATAATATCAATCTTTACTGCTGACTATATCTTTTAGTATATCTTAGAAACAAATAAATAAAACGAGTTTATTTGTTCAATGTGAGAAATAATTAAATTTCAGCCATAATAAAAATAAATATTTTTAATTAGGCTAACACATATTACAATACTCTTCAAAAAGCATCTCACAATCATAGCTTTCAAATGCTGTTATTGTCATGCGTGCGGTGTGTTACTTCATTAGTGTAATTAAAGTAGGTGTACACAAACAAGCAAAGTTTGTTAAACAAAGTCATAGTATTCTATATTGGAGGAACTTATAAACAGACTTAGAAATATGTGTAGCTATATCAGCGGTTTACGTTCGAAACATAAAAAAGATCTTTGGCTCACAGGCTATAAGTTAAGTTAAATGTTCATTCTAACTCCTAGAAACATCTGCCGTCTATGGCAAATACGCAAAGAAGCCTCTGGAAGCTTTTTATGGATATGTTAACCAATGGAAATGTCTGACAACAACCAGTTTCTCCGGGTCTTTTGAAAACTTCTAAAAAGTTTCAGTTATGACAGGGATAATTGCGTACTTTCCACCGCCAGCTAGCTCTAAACCTATGGTTCTTTCTACCGTCAACAAGCTGTAAACCTCTATTACTTCCCACCATTAGCAAGCTCTAAACATTTGTTACTTCCCACCGCTAACAAGTTATAAACCTTTGGTACTATCCACCGTCATAAAGCTCTAAACCTTTGGTACTTCCCACTACTAGCAAGCTCTAAAATTCTGTTACTTCCCATCGTCAGGAAGCTCTAAAAATCTGTCACTCCCGATCGATAGCAAGCTCTATACCTCTAATACTTTTAACCGTCAACAAGCTCGAAATATCTGTTACTTCCCACCGCTAGCAATTTATAAACCTTTGGTACTTTCCACCATTAACAAGCTCTAAAAATTTGTTACTTCCCATTGTCAGGAAGCTCTAAAAATCTGTCACCCCCCACAAGCTTTAAACCTATGGTTCTTTTCACTATCAGCAAGCTGTAAACCTATGGTTCTTTCCACTGCCAACAAGCTCTAAACCTTTGGTACTTTCCACCTCAGCAAGCTCTAAACCTTTAGGTTTTCCATTGTTAGCAATCTCTAAACATCTGTTACTTCACACCATCAGCAAGCTCTAAACATCTGTTACTCCTCACCGACAGCATGCTCAAACCTCTGACGCTTTCCACTATATCAGGAAGGTCTAAAAATCTGTTACTTCCTAGTCAGCAAGCTCTAAACATTTGGTACTTTCCATCGTCAGCAAGCTCTTAACCTCTTATTCTTTCTGCTATCAGCACGCTCTAAACATCTTGTATTTCTCACTGTTAGCATGCTCTAAACATCTTGTATTTCTCACTGTTAGCACGCTCTAAACCTCGGGATTCTACAAACTCTCGTCTTTTGGATGCATCATGCATTATTTAGTAAAAATATGGCTGTTAATAAGACATCAAATTTCACAACCATCCTATAGCTTGTGAAGCAACCACCAATTTTCAGTAACTATTTACTAATGGGTAACCCCCGTTTATAGGGTATATTTTTGTTTAGTTGCTATATTTTACACATCCCAGCCTCTGGCACCTACATCCTCTAAAAGCTTCCAGCCTCTATAGCTTCAGTTCTTTTAGCCAATGGGTTTTACTGGTTTACATTAGATATTGACATATACGGCCTCTGGAGCTTCAAAACTATATATAGCTCAAACTCTGGAAGGTCCCGGTCTTTGTAAACCTTTGTCTTTGGAAACTCCCAGAATCCAGGACCTCCATCTGAGGGATCCCTTGTCCTCTGGGTTCCCGGACTCTGACAGTTCTCATCTTATGAAGTCTACGGCTACTTAACGATTCCAATCTCTATAATCTGTCGCTGTTTAAAGGCTTTAGGCCTATGTATAAATCCTCCCTCGGAGAGCCCGTAGTCTTCGATAAAATCATTTAGCCCTTGGAAACTTCCAAAGTACGAACGTGTGAGCTCCCTGTCTCTAGAACTTCCTCAGACAGAAAGATTTCATACCTAGACTTTATATTTTGCTTACTTCATATCTACATAAACAAGAACGAGTTCTATGATGGTGGATGTCGATCCATGCGATTTAGATGAGCATTATTAAAGCTTATCGCTCAGTAGGGTGGCATAATGTTTATTTCATCTGCGACTATAAATACATATTTATTTTCTGTATGATTGTATGTCTGCCCGCAGGACATTTCAAGAATGAAATGAGCTATGGACTTGAAATTTTGATTGGAAATTCAGCTAAGTCTGTAATGCAAGCATGTGGTGTGGCATACTCCTACCTTGTCATAACACTCATAATGATATATAGGTAGAGACTATTTTACACGAACACATCACCTTTGGTAAATTAAACATTAATATAGTTCGTTGTTTCACTAGAGTTTCGATCACATCCCAAGTGGAAACTGATAGACCTTGGAGAGGAATGCGGTTTCAGTTTCTCCGACAGAATCATAGGAGGAAAACAGGCTGCGTTGGGGCAATACCCCTGGATAGTTCGTCTTGGATACGCAAGTAAATATCATTAATATTATGTTGTCTGTATGAATATTTAGCTATTTCTGACACAAAAGTGTCAGATTGCTTTTGGATAAGTTAATAGCACTTGTTTAGTAAACAAATAAACAGTGTGAGTGAAAAGTTTGGATACACTCTGTTTAGTTTTTTAAATGTAAAAACACAAAGATACCTCATTTGAAAGGTCTTAATAAAAGAAGAAGAACAGTGGAAACCTTTCTATCTCGACCCAGCACAAAATGGCAGCTCATTGAAATTTGTCGAGTTAAAAGCATGGATGAATGGGTCCTGCTAAACCTTTAACAAAGATGGAAAAATGAATTTCAGGACTCCCCTCTAGGAAACAAAAGCAAACCATTTTTCCAAAATGGGCTTTTTGGAGCACGGTTTAAAATTGTTTAACGTAAAATTCAGAAGCACTAGTAACTACATCAGATAATTGCATTAAGCAATAGAACGGCTAAAACTTACTAACCTGTGTTTTTATATAAGAAAAATACTTGTGTTGTATAAACTTGAAAATGTATACTATATAGGTTTAATGTAGAATTTTTGTTTAATTTCTGTTACTGTTTTGTTCCTAACGTCCATTAATGCACTGGGGTCTCGTTTTATAGACTTTGATTTTAATGTGATCCCACACAAATTAGTCAAGAGGGGATGATCTGGTGATCATGGTGGCCACTCGATACGTCCTCTTCTGTCTACCCAGCGATTTGGAAAAATATTGTTTAAATACTCGCGGACACGCAGGCCATAGTGTGTAGGTGCTCTCCATGCTGCTGGAACCAAACTTCATTACAGAAATATAACTTATTCATCGAAATATGAAATAATAACAGATAAATGAATTTCATGTGTAATCTGAATCATTTTATTAAACTATATAAAAAAAAAAACTAAATTATCTGCAAAGGAAATAAATGCGAATAATCCTCTTTGAGTTGGATTGATGCCTGAAATCGCTTTAAATACTACATTATAAGCATATAATTTATGAACATGTCCATGTGAAAATTTCTAAACGTCTGATTAAAATCTTGAACATCCAGATCCGAATCACTCAATGCTTTCACCGTAGACAGGTCCCGTTATGTTCGACCCTACAAGTTTTCAACATAATTGCAAAAAATTCCAAACAGATCAGAATACGGGTGTTTGATTTCATGACTGCTACGATGAGGTCCCAACCAATCAAAGCGCTGCTCTCTTCAGTTTGATCCAGCTGAAAGTACGGACAAATCTATGTATTTAGAGTTTCATAAATTCATACAGTTTCTAGAGGTATGTTTGCCTGCGAGAATGTCAACACTAAATGCTTGACATTTTTATTGGTCGAATAAAATTCTGCTTGGGAGCAGAGCTGCAAACTTTGTACCTTCTGACTTGTACAATTTCGCAAACCGACTACATAGTTTAAAGAGCTGATTGTTTTCTACTTCTGAATCTGAAATGGTTTAACGCTCTTAGTTTGGTTCAAGTCAATCTGAAATTTTTCATGAAATTCTAAGATGGATATCCAGTCTTCTGTTTCCTTCTACCATTATATCAATCAGGTTATTGTTATATATTAGCAGCATAGCTATTCAACACGTGTTTTAAGTAATGAAGAATAGTTAATTTAAAAGTAAATAAAACACAATATCGTTTCATTTTTAATTTACAAATTTTCTCTCGAAACACTGAACTTATACTGTGGTAATAGGAGCAATATGTTGTGGATTGCGCTATCATACCAAAGCGCTGTGGCACGCCTAAGTCAGGAAGTCTATCTCAGTCGCCTAAGTCATATGATTTGTTTATTTTAACCTAGTTTGTAATTATGTATTAGGTTAGTTATTTACCTGAAGAAGAGATCAGATTGCAGATCTCGAAACGTATTGTTACTGACTTCTTGTTTCACTGAACAATGGCAAATGTCCGGAAATCCTGTTTCCTTCACAACCCTTCCATCGTCAAAAATATACTTCAAACAAAGTATATTATTGTAATTAATATGTCTTATTTTTTTAATTTTCATTTTACGTTATTGTTCATATTGAGTAAATATGTTAGTTTCTTGTATTAAACCCTCCACTAATGTTGTTATATCCATTTATTGTAATAAATCACTTATTCACTGTTTATGTCGCAGCCAATGACGAAGGCAACGTAGTGGGTATATACGAATGTGGAGGAGCCATCATAAGTCCAAGATATGTTCTCACTGCTGCCCACTGCAGTACAGATCATATGAGGAAAAATCTGTAAGCAGAGATAGCTATGATGTTGTATAGTGATAATTTATATATTTTACAAGTTACCTCTAGATTTGAAAAATTTGGATCCACGAAAAAATTAAACTATCTGTGCACGTTTGTATTTTATAACAATTTCAAAATTGTAATAATAACTCTATTGCCATTATTAGTGTAACTAGAACTGTCCTCGCTTCCTATTGTGACTAAGAACTGGTTTGATAAGGTCATATATTTATCATGTGGTTTCCAATTTTCTTATTAAGATAGCCTGATCCCTTTTTAAGCCTTATTTTGACCGTCTTCGGGTCTTCTGATTATACAGCTATTGATTTTTCATCCATTTCTGATTAGGTTTAAAGGTAATATTTTATATTCAGAAAGTTGAATTGTATTACAATATTTAACTACATTGATTACAGGCACAACTACTGGCTACTGTTTCAATTCCTGTGTACATAGAGATGTCTGTCTTCCTCTTAATTTTCATGAATTACACATTTTTTTGGGTATACACCTCAGGTCTAAAGACTGCATGAAGAATATACGCCATACCAATAGTTTTAATTTTCTTTCGCCATATTTAATGCTCCAGGCTAGACTACCGTCAGTGGCACTGGAGCTTTCGTGTGCAAAGCATGGTGTATCATTACATTGATCCTTCCGTCCATCCAAATCTTGGTATAGTGTTTAATGTTTTTCAAAGCTACAGCTTTCAAAGCATGGTATATCAACGTATTGTTACTTCTCTTCATCCAAGTATTTTTATAGTTTTGATTTTCATTCACTTTATTTAATGATGCAGGCCAAACTACCAACAGTGGCACTACAGCTTTCGTGTGCAAATCACGTTATATCATTACATTGATCCTTCTGTTCATTCAAGTATTGATGAACACAGTAGTAAACGCCCTGAAATATACATAGTATACAAAATACGGAGTTGCATTTTGTTTTATTTGGAGAATCTGTTAAATGTCGTCAGGCTATCCTTGCTAAGCAGGACGTAAGTCGAGATTTTTTAATTTTAAATTATTGAGCGTGTAGTGCGCAAACATAACTCTTTGCTGCATCATTCCGAATGATGAAAGAAATATATGATGAAGCTAACGAACAAAGAATAACCCACAAGACCCTATTAATATCATCATAATCTTTAAGCCTACTTATTCTTGAGGTTGCTGGTTCATATTCATAATGCTCCTGCACCAAATGATGTTGCAATTGTAATGTTTAATTTTGTAAAACCTGTTCGTAAACAACTACTTTATGTTGATGTTTAACATGAGTTCGTTAGCTGGCCCGTTTGTATATCCATAAGTTTATTCCAAAGGTACTTTTGATTACCTGGCTATTCAAATTAAGATCTTATATATTTAAACTATGACCAATCATACATAGTGTGTGTATATTCACATGGTCACCTAGATATATTATTTAACAAATGAAAGAGGAACACCTTATACACCATACAAATTTAACTTCATGATAATATCATTATAACTTACACAGTCCTTGTTTATTAATTGGCAAATCTGATGAATGAAAACTGAAAGGAAAACTCTCCTCGTTCTCCTCAATACTTGCTCTAAATATGATTTTTTGTTTCTAGTACAACACGTATATGTGCTGTAATTATGATGCTACTCTATGATCTATTATGACATATAATTATGATCTCTATGAGTATGTAAATATAGACACCCAGACTACAAAATATAGTGTAACGTAGGTGAAGAGGTATTCTAATTGCCTCATTAGCTACACAACTGAGTGCACTACGATGTTTTTAGACATCACCCCAAAGCATGATGAAGCAACCAAATTTTCTACACATAATGTAGCTATGGTGAGAAGGGTCGATTCAATGTGAGTATTGAGTAATAAGTATTGAATATTAATACCTAATACTTTTGATGATTTGGAGAAGCTGAGAAAACATGAAATGATCTTTGACCAGATTGTCCATGTAATTCGCTATTGTTATCCTACATTTTAACTTGTGTTTCGTGTTTATTTGTTCTCAGATTAGAAGTCCGTATAGGAGAGCACTACACAGAATCTGACCCAGACTGTGTAGATGGGGAATGCGCCCCTAGAGTACAGGATATCGGTGTGGAGGAAGAAAGCTGTCATCTCAATTATTTAGGGCATGAGGAATTTTCTAACGACATATGTCTCCTGCGCCTACAAGAGCCAATTGTTTTCAGTGGTAAAAAGTGTAGTAACTTCTTTTAAATCATATTTTAGCATTTTTACAATTATGCTGCAGGTATGCAGTACTAAACGTCATTTGGTTTATGGTTTAATTAATAATTTTTATTTTCGGTAGTTAATTTACTCAATATGTCAATGTACACTCTGGCATACTGTGATCGATTTACTAAGAAGTTGCTTTATCACAGTTATCTATGCAAGTCGTATTGTTGAAAGAATACTTTAAAGCTAAGATATAGTTCGCTAAATGTCATAATAGTGTTTTAGAGCACGGTAGTCAACATAGATACAAAATTATACTTCCAATACTTTTACATTGGACTGAACTTTGCTCTCTGAACAGGTTGGACAACCAATGAAAATAAAATCACGTTGGCCGGCGTTATTCAACAATATTTGGATATTCATAGAAACCTATCAGCTCTGGTTCACGTCAGTAGTATTAAAAAATAAATAAAATAAAAAGAAAACACTACAATTGGAGGCTTGATTTTAAATAACTACTTAAGTTGCTGGACTCTAGATTAAGTGTATTAATATTATTATTAAATTATATCACTGGCCACACTACTGGTAATAGTGGTCAGTAAATTCCGAAAAAGTTATTGTGAATTATACTTTGTAAATTATTGATAGAATAAATTATTATTATTATATTATATTATTATTATTACATAATTAGGTAAATAGCATTTTCGACAATTCAGAAAATTTTAATTAAAGAAAGTCTTTCCACGTCTAAAGCAAAATTGAAAGCACACTACAAATTTGTAGGTTTAAAATAGGTTTGAAGTCTAAATTTATGTTGAAAACTGCTACTTTAAATAGCCAATTCATAAAAAAATACGTCATTCTATGGGGAACGTACAACATTTTTAGCAGGTCAAAGAATACTTAGAACTGATGTTATTATTGTACTGACCAGTAATTGAGTATTTAAAAACTTATTAATACTAATATATGTATATAAAAAATGTCAATTAAATGCCGAAAAGTTAATTTACAGAACTATTAACGTTATTGACTTAAGGTACATTTTACAATAATTATCAGCAATGTCAAACCCTTGCGTAATCTGGCCAACCGGTCTGAATTCAGTCAGTAGGTGCTGTCGCAGTTCTGATAGGTACTATCTCGGGAATATTTTTCGTTCTCATGTAATAAGTGAATATTCCTATAGGGTTTATTAGAAATAGGGTTTACTTGCAAAGAACGAAAACATCCTTCGAGATAAAGACTGATCAAGTAATGGACACAAATTCGTGAATGCACTTATTCACGTTTTATTTAACCCCATTGGTCATATCTATAATGGAGAAAATTCCCAATTAGTTGACATCACTTAAAAAAAAAACAAGTCGCAGTTGCATTTCTTAAAATGACTTGCGAGGTAAAATATTTTTAGCAATTAAAATATACTTATTTAAAATTGAAATATACTATCATTTACAATGAAGTCAACATAGTTATTTTAATGTGTAAAAGATTAAAGGAGACAACATCACTATATATGAAAGACAAAATCCTCGCTTTTCACTAATTCTCTATATCCCTGAAAGTTTAAATTTGGCTCATATATGAATTGAATAGAAAAAAAAATAAAGAATTTTCATTAAGATCAAATATCTAAAGTGATTTAAATGGGATTGCAACCTCTAGATTAACAATATTTAGATTCTCGACTTCTCGACGTCGTCAAAAGATGGAATTTGGCACGCGTTTTTCGTCACCTTAACAGAAAAACACATAATTTTCAAAAATAAGAAATGGGGCTAAAATGAGGTTCCAACCCAAAGAAGAACTATAGTTATCTTTTTGCAAGTTCCCAATATCCTACAGAGATGATATTTGGTACACACGTGACTCATGACTTACACAGAAAATAAAAGAATCAAACATCCATGTGGGTAGAAATAGGGTTGTAACTCCTTGAAGAACTGTATTTTTTGTTTTTACAACTTCCCAGTGTCCTAGAAACATTTAATCTAACACACGTTTCTCATCACCTACAAAGAAACAAAAAATGATTTTCATGAAGATTAATCGCCCATACGGAAATGGGTTTGAAACTCCTGGTAAAAACGTATTCATGTTTTTAAAAATACAGCTGTCATAAAAAGGTAAAATTTTACGTGTATTATGCGCTTGAAAGAGCACCTGAAATACATTATTAAATCGAAAGATTATAATATCCAGTATTAGTCGCTTTATGACTAAAATATAATTTTTAAACCAACTTAATAAGTATTTCTTAAACAACGAGTCCGCTCACTCAAAGAGCCAACCCAGTGGATAAAGTATTAAAAGGGGTGCAGCCACCAAAGCTACTGGTGGTTTTACCATTTCACACTTTTGTTTCACTGAGTTGTAACCTTATAATGGTCACATTAATTTTATCGACTTGTGAAATATACAGTAATTCATCTCCAAGTTCAGTTTCATTGAGTTGGATTTTACAAGTAATCCTTAACATTACTCTCAGTTGTTTAGTTTTGTTTATAGTCTTACTCTACCTGACATATAAAGAAACTAAATACAAAACAAATTATATAAATTTGAGTTAGGTATTTTACTGATGTGAATGAAATTGTTCATTTCTTATGGATTGTATTTCTAGATTTTGTCCAGCCAATTTGCCTTCCGGTCTTCAACAATATAATAGAGCACAATTTCGAAGGAGAGTACTTGGAAGTTGCTGGATGGGGACACTTCAGCATGGGAACAGGTAATTTACAAAATCTAGTTCCTGTTTTCGTTCGGCAATGAACTAATATTATATAGTTACATTATCGTTATACTTAATTCACAGTTTTGTTATCTAGTGATTCTCATTGACGTAATGACGATTCAGTTTTGACTTTCTAATACGGGTATATTTATCTCATAACAATGTTATGATAAGTATAATTTTGTTTCATTAGCCAATAAAACATTGGATTCAAAAAATATAAAAGCTCACAAATACACATGAACGTTTTTTAGCCTATTATATTGTAGAATTAATTTATTATAGCAAAGTGGTAACACTGTTAGGAAGGCATTTCCGTGGTTTTCCCGTTTTTATTTTCTGCTCATTTCCGTCTACATACTACATAAAAATAATTGGTTAACATTCGATAAATTATGTAATCAAAACTTTCAGATTGTTATCATTCCACAGTCCAATGGGTTTTGGGCCTGATGGATTCTAGCTTAGTGGCGTTTAGTATGTTCTGATCATAATACCATCTTCTATTGGTTACGACAGAAGACATGATCGCGACTGACAGTCTGGATTCCACTTTTACAATTGTCAACATATTAAATGTGGCATCTAAATATTGAAAAAAAAAAACACTACGAGAACTTATGGCAGATGAAAATTTGCTGATGAAAATATCTGAAAGTGCCTCACGAGGACTTTTGGATGTCAATGTTAATGTTTCAATAGCTTTAACCATTGGCATTACTGTATCTGTAAATCAACTGTTACATATACAGAGTCCAACAAAATTATCTGTTTTCCATGCCGTATCGTTGAGAGAGTGGGTGATGGTGGTGGTAAAGATGCGTTCCAGGGCCAACACGTGGACATTTTTAGTAGCCATGAAGCAGTAGTCGGCTGAGCACCTTACGTATGAATGGAAGGCGTTTTTTTAATATGGTGATTCTACCCAGCAGGGATCACTTCTGGCTGGTTTATACCTACCAGTTGAACCCACCACTGGGCACAGCAAAAACCGATGTGCCACTTCAATCTGGGCAACCTTATGGATGTCCAGTAGCAGCACATCACTAACCGCAAATGTTGAGATTCTGGGGTTCATGGGCAATTCGATAGGTCTAGTCTACTGTGGGAGATGACTGTTGGAGTTGGTGGGGTTTGTTCCCTAACCTCAGAGGTTCCTGTTAACCTCAACCCCTGCCTACTTTGACTGGAGGCTGGTTCAGAGCTGGCTTCCCCTTCTTCCGGGGAGACATGACTTTGAGATGTAGTGCCCTAATTCTTCCTCATGGATCTCAACAGGAAGCGGCCCCTACTCCCTAACCTTGCCTATCCTGAATATCCTGTCACTCCGGAAGCAGCGCAAAGGTTCTTACAGGACTAAGTGCAATTTATAAGCTTCTTGTCCTAAGAGAACAAAAAAAAAAAAAAAAAAAAAAAAAAATATGGTGATTCCTACGTTGTTCAGCGGCAGTTCTGTTGTCGTTTAAATGTGGGTCCAAGAAAAGTTAAAAAGCTGTGAGAGTAGTCCTCGGCGGTTAGAGCGTAAACAAGTTGTCACGTTTCATATGTCTCATCGTGCATGGTAAGACGATATTGCGTTTCGAACTTTATTCCCACCCATACAAAATTGCTATTGTCCAGCATTCAAAGCCTAATAACTATGCAAAACAGAAAACATTTGCCAGCAGATTGATTTCATAACTGATGAAAAAGTGTTCATGATTAACTACAAAGCACATTTTTATCTTGACGGTAATGTAAACAAAACGTTAAGAAATGTTGTTATTGGTGGGCTACAAATCCTGAAGAACTGCATGAAAGTCTTCTGCATAGTCCTACTAAAGTTACTGTATGGTGTGGTGTAACGAAAATTTGCGTCATTGGGTCATACTTATGTGAGGATGGTCAAAACGTTTATGTCAATTTGCAGCAATATCTGTTGATATTGATCAAAAATTCCTTATCCATGAATCTTAGAGGTTTAGCGCACAGGAGGATATGGTTTCAGCAGGACGCGGCAACTGCCCATACAGCCAATATGGGCCGTGATGGACGTTTTGAGAAGTTTTTTATGACTGAGTCATCTCACGTTTGGGGGCACTGCATGACCAGTTCTTGAGACTTTGGTAGCAATTCTGATTTTTTTGTGGGGATTCTTTTAGCAAGAGTTAACAAATCCTAAGCACTAGACGAACTAAAAGAATTCACCAGTCAAGAAATCGACAACATGTCTAATGGAGTGTTAGAGACGGTGTTTGACAGCTTCAGTAGAGGACTTGAATCATTACATGGTTTAAGAACATCATTTAAAGGAAATTTATCTTCAGTTCTTAAACAGATTAAATCAGTCATTCTGATATTTTCATTAATCTACATGAACGCACTGTTATAATAAGCAATAAAATATTTTTGCCGTTTTAATTATGGGTTGTTTTTACTTTAAAACCGTTAAATTATTTAAAGAATGCCATAACCTCTACAAAAAAGCTTGAGGAAATTTTGTAATGGCTAATAAAAATAAAAGTATAGTGACCATTTAAAAAAATAACTTACAGTTTGTCAAATACTAAATAAGTTAATTTCCTTTAAATTAAAGACTAAATCCTCATCACAATGCACAAATTAACATACTTTGGTGAAGTTACTGAAGACAAGCGGATTTTGTTTATCAAGATCAATATTTGTCATAGTACTATGAAGCCTCAGTATCTTCTACCAGTTAACAAATCAAAAACAAAGTGAAGTCAGAGAATGTCAACAAGAGATGCTCATTCCGATGCTGATATGTACCATGATTATGTCATAAGAAATCAGTATGAAAGTCCAAAAGTGCGGGCAAGATTTGCTGCTACTCATACTATTGGGGTGTTCCAACCAACAAGAGGCCTAACTGTAAAAAGACAAACACAAGAATGTTTATTTTATTAGCCATAAACATAGACCAGTGACCAGTGGGGGTTCAGATACCAGTGATCATGGAAAAACATTTTATCATGATCCTCACCCAACTCTCATAGTCTGATTGGATCAATCTTACATGGTGAGAGAGAAGGCTTGATCAGTCAATGCAGTAGTCAAATTTCCATCATCAACCACTAAGCTAAACTTGGAAGTAAATGAATGTAATAAAACAGAATTACCTGAATAAACAAACACTTTTCACATAACCTTTATTTTAATAATAATAAGATACTTTATTGGAAAAGGGCAAAGTCCATATTGTATCACGATCGTCTTATGGATGTAACCTAACCACTCACCCCAACACACACTCAGACATACATAGCTCCATTTACCTATATCTCAGATACAACTCTGAATTTTAATTTTTTGTGGTCCAATGAGATTTTCTAGTTTTTTAAATAATTTCAGTTCTTTATCATAAACTAGTCAACTGATTGAAATGTTTTTGAGACCAGTAGAGTTTACAACTGACCTTTGATTTTTTGACATTTAGTTGTTTGACACTTTCGGGGAGACTTTTGATTAATCTGGCATCAACTTTAGAAGGAAAATTTCTTAACATTCACGTGTTATATAAACATAAAAAATAATCTTTTACAAACATTACATCATCAGAATACTTGTGTTTGCTGTATTTGCCGAAAATAAATGGCTGTTAAGTTTACACAAACACTATCAGTAACCCAAAACTTTTAATCACTAACAAGAAATGTTCACTCAGAGGCACAATGTGAAGGAAGATAAGACAACCTGTGTGCTAGTTCCTTATGTATTGTCTTTTATGAAAAAAATGTATAGTAGCAACTGGTAGCTAATGGTAAAATACACTTTTGTAAACAGAATAAAACATTTTTTTAAAGCACCGTAGGTAAATCACATTTAAGATTTTTTGAAATGTTTACTTCCTTTGACTGCTAAACATTGATTAAGCAAATTCTGATTGAACTAGCGAATTCTTTGGTAAAGTAGTAACGACAACAAGTTAGTGACAAACTAACTTCCACAAGTACTTTAAATACTATTCGGATTTAAGCTGTTATTACACTATTTGAAACTGAACGTATCATCAAATAATTACGTAGTTTGCTCAATATCCAAAAGTTTTTAACAGTAACCACACAATTATATCTCAAAAAATACTTTTTAAAATTATTTATATTTTTACAATATTTATGGAAATGTGCTTCACTTTTGTACAGTACAGTATAATAATTTCAGTGTAAGTTAACACCTTCAGGGCAGCTCTATACTGAGTGATCTTGACTGGTGTCACTAGGCTATTCGCATTAGGCATCTGCCGCAGTCAATGTGTTAAAAATGTTGTAATGTTAATATTTCAAGTTACCTTTCAAGTTTAAGAGACAAATCTTTTTTCTAGAGAGTATATTCGGCAGCCATACACTGCTAACGGTGTCAGTTCCTGTCCAATCCAACGTGTTTTGTACCGAGAAGTACAGAGGTCATACAGAGATCTTCTCCACGCAGATGTGTGCAGGGGGTGAGCCGGGAAAGGATTCTTGCAGCGGGGACTCTGGGGGTCCACTCATGAAGCCCTTCTCCATCAACACCTCCACGAGGTATTTCCTCATCGGCATCGTCTCCGTTGGGCCCAAGAAATGTGGTGTAGACCCAATACCTGGCATTTATACATCAGTCGCCAAATACATCACATGGATCCTTGATAATGTATACGAATAGTAGAAAATCTCTTCAGTTGAATGTAGCTCTACAGTTTTTGATTTTTATTATTGTATTTGCTTCCTGGATTCAACCCTTGTAATTTGGACTGTAAGACATGCCTTCATTCTGCAGCGTGTTTCAAGAGAATGTGTACAAAATCAGTACAAGGATAATTATGATTTTTAGAAACTAAATATTGTTGATCAATAAGTAAATTATCTCTGTGAATTTTTAAAGAATATATTAAAGTTCTATATTAATTCTGACCAAGAGTATGCATAAAGGATTGAAATAAAGTAATAATATCCCTGTTTGATTTATGGGCGTTAGAATATTTTAAGACACAAAGTTAATCAGATAAACTGGATTTTTCTTTTCAAGACTCCATAGGTAAAGTGAGTTGGCAGCATTAAAAATCTTATTCGGTAAGGAAAATGTGTCAAAAAAGGGGTGATTATGAAGAAAATTAAGATGTTTTAACAGAAAAGTCAGGTTAATATTTAATTCTCTCTCATAACATAATTTTAATTAGTAATAACACAATTTAACATTTTTTAGGTTCAAATTTAACAGAATTTCACATTATTTTGTTAGTTTCAAAATTATTAACAGTTTTAAATTTATTTTACTTTAATACGTTCATTGCTAATAAAATGTTTAAATGTGCCCTAGGTGCTAATACGTATAACACTAATATGACAAGTCATACATATATGTACATGAAACGAAAATTGCAGTCTATCTGTAACAGGCTGACAAGTCATTCACAACACACTACAATGCAGCAAAGCAATCAACCTCACAGCTGTACTGCCGATCTCAGTCTTGTTTTATATTGTAAGATAAATTCAGCTCTCTTTGTACTTACTCACTATCCACACTAAACAATAAGGAGGTAATAAAGGTTACAGAGTGTAGAGAGATCCACAAATCCCTTTACATAATTTTTAATCAACTGCACTTATTTTTCTAGTTTCAATACCATTTCATTATATATATATACAGGTCTTTTTCATTATATATATACAAGTCTTTTTCTTTTATTGTTTAAAGAATCCTCTTCGCATTTATTTTCTGCATATAGTATATATAAACTTCTAAGTTAAAATCGGTTTTCAAAACTTGCTGAAAAATTCCTCGTTCCACGTGTGTCAGAGATGCGCGTCTGAGGTTTTTAAACTGACCCCTTCCCTAAACAACTAACTCATTACCGATGCCTTCAATTGGCCTCCAACTATCCAATCATAAGGCAAGAGAAATTAATTGTCAACTGATTAACCCATATTGTAATCCCGTTATCAAAGTAGACTTCCAGAAAAACTGCTGTCTTGCTGTACCATATTTACACTCGTTGAACCTTTCTTGAGAAATTACATTATTTATTTTAGCTATATTTTGAGAAAACTACTTAAATTCTAAGTTATTTTTGTTTATATTTTCTTCTATAAATTTTTAGTAATTAAATTTTAATTTACCTATGTATCAAACAAATGTTACACCAAGATTATAGAGAAATGTTTAAGATAAGACTAAAAGGATGTCATCTTACATATAAAATGGATGTGATTAATGGAAACTTAAAACACAATATTTGTATGGCACCAACCTTTATGGTGGTACAATCGGTTTTCGATAAAATATATTTTTATATAAAATTCTGATTACAACTTATAAAACATATTTTTGGAAGATAGTATAAATATAAATACTTTTTCATCATTCTATAAGAAGTGGTAAATATTTGACAAATAAATTAGATTTATCTAAGAATCAGGTCCAAAGAAAAACTGTTGAAGATAAGGTTCACATCCTTAGTTTACAAGTATGTAGGCCAATATACAAAATTATGACTGGAGGAAATGGCACTTCTGATATTTGTAAAAAAATTACTTACCTAATTTAAATGTTTTATTAAAACACAAGTAATTATCTAGTTATCTGTTATTAAGATCATTTTGAGAACCCTCTCATGGGTCCCTATTCAGCTTTATTCAACTCACCCACAGTCTGATAACATGGATTTCGCCAACATGATGAGAACATCTTTTATTATACTAACGGATATTTTTTGTTCTCCATCGATTCAAAGTGTACCAGTTTGTGTTCCACCATTTTTTGAATTTACAAAATAAACTCAATTTAGTCAAAATGGATGACTTCAAAGTTCGTTTGTACCCAATCCAGATAGTGTTGTGTTTGACGGTGTGGTGCGGAAGGGGCCAGTCAGCTGGGGCTCAGGGCTAAGTACTCAAAATACTTAACCTTTACGCTTGAAAGAAATGTTATAGTTGTCTTAAATTAATTAACTACGCATTAAAAAATAGAATTTTACAGTTTTTTTTAAGAGCATCTAGCATATTTACATGTTGAGATAAATGGGTTAAAAGGAATTATTGCAATATATTAGCCTTTTACGAAGAACATGAATTAAAACCATTTGTACTAATTTAGACATAGTATAACATTTTTTATCCAATAAATAATACATAAATATTAGTTTTTTGTATTTAATATTAGAAAATACAAGTATCTTTGATATAATAGTAATATCTTCATTACTTTTTACATAGTACAATCATGTTATGTTCAATAAACATTCAAGTTTTTAACAACATTATCAAATACATCTGAGAACTACGTTCCTTTTTGAAGTTATACTTCAGTACATAACAGCAGGAATTTGTTGTTACCATAACGGTTTTATTACCATTACCATAACGGTTTTATTACGTACTTTGATTGTCATAGATTTATAAACATTGGCTAGAGACAAATATTTTAATATTACCTTTCGTCTCTGGATATGTTTGACGTAAAACTATTTTCACATCTCAGTGATTTAATTACTAAATCTAACAACAGTGGAAAAAATCAGCAGCAGTATAATGTAATGTGTGGCAACGTTGCATGGACCTGTCTATTCTATTGGTCATCACCAACTGCACTTTTTCATGGACCGTACTCTAATAAATGTATATCCTCTTACAGAAAAAAACAAAAACTAACATAAGTATCAAGTGCAATATTCTATACAATTATTATTAACCTATATTTAATTTGTTTAACCCTCTCCTAGTTGAATTACCACTGTGTACATCTGGTCCTCCCAGACTGAATTGATTGGATTACTCTGCCACAGGAGAAATTTTTGTATTTTTATTATTTTAACAACTTTATTCGAAAACTGTTAAATGTTGCAAATTTTTTTTAATATTATTAAATTTGGTAAAATATGGTGGTATTTAAAAAATTATTAAGTCTATGCTATTAACCCTAGAATGGTAACGCCTATTTGCCACACATAAATGGTAACGCATAGTCTCTCAGACTACTTTAGGGAAAAATGAATAAAAATTTATAAAAATATAATTTAAATTAAATTTATTTACAAATGACGTTATTTACATCTTAGAGGTCATGTTTCCTGATTTTTGTTGATTTCAGTCTTTATTGGAACACTTTACACACAGCATTCCTCGGTGCTCCAAGCAAATATGCTTATAACATTTTGTGCACTGGAATCGAGTCATTCTCCTTTTTATCGCTGGGCAAACTGCACAAATCTTCCTTGTTCCTGCTTCTTCAATAACATTTTGAGCCTCAGATGTTGATGGGCCAACGACATCTTCAATGTTTCGTTTGAGATTCCTTAATAAATTTGGCAGTTTTTGTCTTCCCTGAATGTGCGGAGTTGTTAGTTCAACACATATTTCTTTAGCAAATGCCCTTCTTATCATAGGTTTAATTTTTGTTGACAATGCCTGATGGACATAAATAACAAATGAGTTGATCAAAAACCCGTTTCATCATGATCACTTTCTTGTTCATCACAATCACTTCGTTCAAGTTCAGATAGTATTTCTCTTATTTCAAAACTAGTGTTCAGTGGATCAGCCATGGTTACTTGACCATCCACAGTAAAAATTATCAGAAAAACTAACACTACATTCGCACAAAACAACTTTTCATATATTTACTCAGGAACAAAAAAGTAACATAAATGGTAATGCGTAGTCTACCAGACGACTATGGGCTCACTGAAATGAACTGAGTGAATGAAACAAAATGGAACCCTTTCCAGCATTAACCTTGGCTGGCAGGGGGAAAGTATTGGTGATGGGGTGTCGGTCACGTCATGCACATGCCACCTGGACCGGTTTTTGTAGCTTGCGTCGTCTGAGAGACTACGCGTTACCATTCTAGGGTTAAGCCTATGATGGAGTAAACTAAATAAACAAAAACTCGTTTGTACAAGAAATGTTTGAATGTATTGTTATATTAAAATAACAGTACAGTCTTGTACAAAGAACAACTACAAAACAACATAATATGTCAGTATATCAGTAGTTACAGAAAGTTATAAATAGTTCCAATAATTATATAAGATAGCAATAGAAGTTAGCAGGAATTGTGATGAAAAGCGGCTAAATCAATATCAATGAAGAGATTGATAAATCTTTTTATAGATCACTAAATACATTAAATAAAAGAGGATTACAGTGCTGCAAAAAAAATTCCAGTATTAGGTTTAGAGCTACCTGTATGATTACATCACAAAGCAGAGAGCAATGATAAAGCAGTTGGAGGTTTATGAACTTTAGCACTCTCTGTTAACGCGATTGAAGGCAAATGCCTGGGAGAGATTTAATACTAACCTTACCTCTTCCAGATTGTAATGAGGATAGATTATTTTACCATCATTGTGATACCTATTTTCCGATAGTGGTGAAACACCATGTGGTGATCCCGACACAAATCCTTATTATATTACTCCAAAGGCCTGGATCAGTGATTATTTTGGGACACTCCTCTAGCCAGCTTTGATTAATAATCCTTAACTAATATTTGCCCATTATTAGAACCCTTCCCCCATTAATTAAAACATAACATTTAATCTCAATACCCGGCACATGCTGCCCGTATTCCCCATTCCCCATTCCCCACAACTCCGTAATCCCCCGTCTAACCTGCTTAATCCGCCATAATTTATTGGGACCAAAAGTAGAACAAAATTATATACCTGGATATCAAATAAAAATTATATCTAAACTAACAGATACTACGAGGATCGTCCATAAAGTAACCGCCGTTTGGGCGTAGCGCGATAAGTAGTGGGGGTAGCGCCGCCATTCTCACATCGGCGTGCGCAGCCGTTCAGTACGCTTCTAGCTGTGCAATGGAGAGTATTGTGCGATCGCGCGTTCTTTTGTTACAACGTAAAAACATGAGCGTCGTGATAGAAAATCCCGCCAAGTGTGAAGTGAAGTGCGTGGTGTAATAAGATTTCTGTGGTCGAAAAGTTACACAGCAGCTGAAATTCATCGTGAATTGAGTGCGGTGTATGGCCGAAACATTATGAGCGAAGGTGTAGTACGTCAATGGGTTCGTTTTTTTTAAAAGTGGAAGAACGAACGTTCACGATGAACACCGGAGTGGTAGGCCATCTCTCGTCAGTGATGACTTGGTAAACAAAGTGGATGAGAAAATTCGCGAGAACCGTCGCTTCACAATCTCGGAACTTTCAGATCATTTTACTGAAATTTCTCGTAGTCTTGTGCATGAGATAGTGACAGAAAAACTAGGCTATCACAAGTTTTGTGCTCGTTGGATTCCAAAAGTGCTCACCGATGATCACAAAATGTAAAGAATGAGTTCTGCCATAGACTTTCTTACTCGGTATGACGTTGAAGGAGAAACATTTTTTAACAGGGTCGTTACAGGAGATGAGACTTGGGTAGCCTATGTGAATGCCGAAACAAAACAACAGTCAATGCAATGGGGTCATACCGCTTCGCCAAGCAAGCCAAAGAAAGCTCGCCAACTTTTTCAGCGAGAAAATTGATGGCTACAGTTTTTTGGGATGCTAAGGGCATCTTGCTCTTTGAATTTATAGAACGTGGTACGACCATTACAGCTGTAGCTTACTGTGAAACCTTAAAACGGCTACGACGAGCGATTCAAAACAAGCGTCGTGGTCTTCTGACAACTGGTGTTGTGTTTGTCCCGCCCTCATACAGCTCAAAGAACAACAGAACTTTTGGAAAAGTTCAAATGGGACGTTTTTGACCACCCCCCCTATAGCCCGGACTTGGCTCCCAGTGATTTCCATCTTTTCCCGTACATGAAGCGGTGGCTTGCATCTCAGAGGTTTGCGAGTGATGATGAAGAGCTTAAAAACGCTGTGACAGGTTGGCTACGTTCTCAGGCGGCAGATTTTTTTAAAGACGGAATTTCAAAAACTGTTAAAAGATATGATAAGTGCTTGAATTTGTATGGCGAATATGTAGAAAAATAGAGAAAAGCTGTAGTTTTAACATTTATATAATAAACTTTTTGTATCTCAACTGGTTTATTTTTTTATTCCAAAACGGAGGTTACTTTGTGGACGACCCTCGTAGTACAGTCACAGGCATCGGTCAGAGTGCATTCTGGCCCAAACTCGTTCACTGACCAAACGGCATGATTGAGCCCCGTCTCGATCCACGGTCAAAGGTCAGGCCGACTACATCCTACCCACTGACCGACCCGATCACAGTGGCGGTCACATGCCACAAGATCATATCACAACCACCGTAACAAACTGTATTGAATGAGTAAAGAACGCCACAAGTACATTATTATGTGCAAAAATCTTTATTTTGTGAAGGAAGTACAAGAAATTAATAAAATTGTGCAATTAGAACTTGTGTGAACTAAAATAGCTTGTACACTGAAATGAAAACAAGATTCTTTAAAATATGAAAACCAAGCATAAAAATATAACAATTTTATTACAAAGGATACAGTTAATTTTTAACAAAATAGACATTTTGTAAATTTTCGAAATAATTTTTCAACAAGGCTTCGTTATATAAAATATATTAGATACACATACAAAGTGACACTGCCTTCTTAAATAAATTACAAAAATGTAGAAAACATTTGAAAAAACTAACTGATTGACATTAACATTAACATTGGCAATATCGTATAAAATTTATTCACATTTCTTGTTGATAAAAATAAAGTTTAATATATCTTAATCACTAAAATGTTTTATGATAAACACACCTAGTTTCCATGTCAAAATAAAAATATGTACAGTTTGTCCAGCATAATGTAATTAAAATTCAACCATCACCCATGTGTTCATCTATGCCGTCACTCTCCGTGACCAGGGCTCTCTCAAGGATCACTCGGCCCTCCTTGTAGCGTTGGTTCTCTTCTGTGGCGAACTCATAGATCCAGCCAAGCTTGGCATCACAGTTCTTACAGGAGACATCCCGCACCATGTGACGTCCCGTCAGCATCACTCTATCTTGTACCTCACTGTGACACAAGGGGAGGTATCAGTTCCAAGCAATAAAAAATAAGCTCTGGAAAGTGGTTTATACTTAGACGCTGTAAAGTATACTCCCTTGGAGGGTTCACTCAGGGTTTATGTGTCAGTAGAACTGACAATAAGATCAAAAACTGATACTATTGAGTACATTTGGGCAAACACATGCTACGCCTATCTGTTTGATCTGTTACACTTGATGGATGCGTAAAGGTAATTGCTCATCACATACAAAGGTGGAACATTTCCTGCCTGTCTGATTTTGATTTAAGATTTATTTTTTCTTAAAGTTGGTTGCTACAAAACAAAACCAAATTTTAGTTTGTTTATTAAACAGTGAAAATAAAATGATAATGACAAAAAGTATTTCCAATCTGTATTGCACATTAGAAACCTTGCATCAGCAGTATAACTATTAAAAAGGGAAGTATTTCTAATGAAGTAGTTACTATAATTAATTACATAGCAATAAGAATTTGTGAAATTGCTACCTCATAAATAAATTCTAACATTGAATAAATATTTTAAAAAATATACATTTAAAGAATATCCACTGTCAATCCTTGGACTGCCACAAAGCATTGTCTGCATCCCACCCAATCAGTGAGTCACAACACTCTGTTTCGTATGTTATTACATGTGTATGTATTACATTTCACTATGACTACAGTCTTGAGCTAAGAGTTTGCAGAAACTTAGCCAATCTCTCCAGAGAATATCACACAAAGTTTTTGATGTTGAACCTACGAGTAATACTGAGATAAAATACTGGTTTAAGCAATTCAGGATTGTCACACTGGAGACTGACCCATGATCTGGCTGGCCTGCAACAGCCAGAAATCTAAAAACGGTGGTCAAAACTTTATGTATAATTTCACAAACTGCAGATTTTGGGAAGTCAAGCTCTTCTTCCAACTCCTGTGCTATCAATCAACATTCATTTAAACCTTTAAGCTCTTTGCTCAAGACGTTCAGTCATAGTGAAACATGACCCAAGCACATGAAATAACATACAAAGCAGATAATTGACTCACTGACTGAGCAGAGCTTTGAAAATTCCTGGTAGCAGACTTGAAACAGTCTCCTCAACCCCATAACTAATCTGAAACTGTCAGTCGTGTAATAATCGGGCCAGCATTTAGGAGGTCATATACTACTCTTACTGGCAACATAAAATAACTAATACTACTTGTCTTTCATGTTTTACTGGCCAAAAAGACTGTTCATTTATAAGAGATTTTTAGAATACCTACCAAAACCTTTACATAAACAAAATTAACTTTTGTACAGAATTTTTGATAAAGATCACAATCCTAGTAGTATTAAAGAAAACATTGACACTCTTCATTTGTACAGGAAAAGTAGAATATTATTACACTTGAGGAATTTTAAAAGATCTAATCTCAAAAACTGAGGATGAATATACATTAAATAAGAAGTTGAATTGCAGTAACACGATTTTCAACACCTTGATAAAAGCATGATCAGGGCAGTGGTTCAAAGACAGTGTGACAACACAGCAGAGGTCAAAGTTCAAAAATAATAGGAATGAGTACCAAGACTTTGACAGCCAGTAAGTACAGGTTGCACCTCGTAATGTGCTTGTGATCACTTTTAAAAATCCTACTAGTTTTGTTGTCCATCATTGTATCGATTAAGTATTGTATTTTGCTTAGTTTTAATCATGTTTAACAACACCATGAGGAGTACTAATCTTGTACATCATCTTATGATTGTCACACTGAAATCGAAACCGGTCATGCTCATTGTCATTGACAGTGGTGACTTACTTACTTCACTATGTATAAATATATGTAATTAGACAAAAATACATTATATAAATACTAGCTCGTAAAGCCATGCGATTAAATACAGTCCAATTTTTCAGTCCAGCCATTAACACATAATAAATTATAAATTAAGGTGTTACAATGGTCATTGTTTAGTTAACCCAGTAATAGTTGATGATTTCTTTCCGCATTCTCTTCATACTGTTGAGTTTTTATTTCTTCAGGTAATTGTTAAGAAATTTGGCACCAGTGTAAGAAGGCTGTTCTTCAAAAAGAATAGGTAGTATAAAATGTTTTTTTCTGTTGTAGTGATGGACCTTAGGTTTCTATCTTAGGCTGTATTCTAAGTGCCTGGCTTGAATAAGTGCCCAACCAAGGTGAGTGACAGGAGTCTCTAGGGGCATGGCTGCAAATATAAGTATGGCTTTTGCAGTAAAGAACACTGTGTACCGTATTTGTTTTGGGAAAGTTTCTCCATACAGATATCCCATTCATCAATTGTGATTTGAAAAGTGTGAAGTATCCTGTTCTTGCTACATCATATTAGCTAGAGATATGTCTAAAGCATATACAGAACTGAATTTTATTTGATTTTGTCACAAATATTGTCTATATGGTTTGTCCAAATTAGTTTTGTGTGTCTTGTTAACTCTATGTATTTAGCTTGCGTAACTTATAACTTCAAGAAGTTTAGATACTTCATCACTTTTCTGCCAAATGCAAGCTGTTCACTCTAGTTCTCATTTGATACAAGGTAGTTTTTGTTACAGTATTTTTACGTCATAGTAAAGGCAATGAAATATTGTATTTCTAGCTCAGTTGGCTGTTAGTGTTTTAGTAGTAGGACAGTACCATTACCATACAGCAGTGTTTTACCATAGCCAATTAGGAAGTTTGTAAGATCACTAGTAAAGATGTATAAAATGGATCCCAATACTGACCCTTCCAGGATATCTAATTTTATTGGTAATGGTTTTGATGTTGTAGACTGTGTTACCAAACAATGGTTGTTGTAATTTTAACTGCTTGTGTTTTACATGTTATTTAGCTTTAAACTAACTTCTTATAGTACCTCTTACTGCAATTGATACCAGTTTATTTAGCAACATCTTGTAGTTGATAAAATCAAAAGCCTTAATGAAATCTAAAATGAGTACAATGGTTGTGACTACATTTTTTATGACTTGTATGAGGTAGTCAATGCCAATATACAGTACTGATTGATTTACAACCAGGGATCCATGTTGTTCTTTTGATAATATATGATCTCTTGAGATATACTCTAAAAGTATTTAAAGGGCAACTTTTTCAATAACTCCTGAGAAAGTGAAGAGCAATGAAATCGGCCTAAAATCCTTAGTTTATGTTGGATGCCTTTGAATTTAGGATAAACTTTGTCTATTTTGAAGTGGGATGTAAATAATACTTGTGAGAGAGATTTGTTTATTATATTCATTAGTGGTCTTATTAGTCCACTTTCACATGGTTTCAATACTCTTCATAAGACTTCATCATAAAGGATTACGTTTTTTTGACGATTTGGTTGACTTAAAGACATGTTGATGATAATATTCTCTTAACATTACCTACATCAAAAGGCTTCCTTTAATATTTGGATCAGGTAGTATTCTAAGGGCTGGTTTAACAAACAAAAATTTTCCGCTACATGAGCGAAATAGTCATTTAACGCCTCTACTACCTCCATAGGGATATATTATATGGGTTAACACTAGTGACTGAAAAGACTGAGTTGGTTCTGCTCACGTGGAAAAGAATTCCTACAGCCATTCAATTCCAAGTAGGAAGAGTTGAAATACATACAAAGCCTGTTGTGAAGTACCTCGGTATGTACCTGAATAACAAGCTCTCATTTTGAAAATATATCTGGTACTTATAAGAAAAAGCTACCAAGGTAACAGCAGTATTGAGCAGACTTATGGTAAATATTGGGGGGCTGACCGAAGGGCAAAGCCGACTCTTGATGTTGATTACCAATTCCAACCTACTCTATGGATGTGATGTTCGGGCCGACACTATAGAGAAAGGAGAGTATCGAAAGAGAATGGTTTTCTATTGTATTAAATCATAGCAACAATATGTTTATACAAAACTGTTGTGTGCCAATTTTCAAAAAAATACATTAAATAAGTTATTTTTTGACAAAGTATAATAAAATTTTGTCAGTTTGTAGATAATTGTATGGGCTTCAAGAGAATGTAGTCATAATTAGCCCAAAGTTGTTGATCATTCTGGGGCTCGAGAGTATGTCTCCGAGCTTGAAGGTGACTTTTGATAAACTTGAGTTTCAGTTCTCTTTCACTCCAGTGACAGAGACAGATGTGTTAAACGCTATTATAAGGATGTCCAGCAATGCAGATGGGGCCGATGGCATTCCTATAAGATTAACAAAAGATACTCTTCCAGTCACTCTTCTAACTATCACCGCTATTTTCAATAAATCTCTGGCTACTTCAATGTTCCCATTGACATGGAAGTCTACTTTAGTTTGCCCACTTCAGAGGTGTTCCTCTCCACAATATCCTTCACAATTCAGACCATAAGTATACTCCCTGCTTTATCAAAGTATTTGAAGCGGATTTTTCATCAGCAATTTTCACTATATCTTGAAAGTAATAACATTTTATCAAATTTTCAATCTGGTTTTTGCTCCAACCACAGCACTACTACTGCACTTCTAAAAATAGTTATGATATAGCTTTTGACTGTGTTTATTATACCCTTCTCCTCATCAAACTTAGGAAGGATGGTTTCTCTGATGGTAGTGTCAAGTGGGTTGAGTCTTATCTTTCAGGATGGTGCCAGTGTATCAGGTTGGGTGAGAAGCAGTCGAGATGGAGACCAGTCAATCGTTGAGTTCCACAGAATTCAGTCCTTGGGTCACTTCTATTTTCATTGTACATCGGTGACATTACTACTCAAATTACTCATTCCAATTTTCACTAATATGGAGATGACTTACAAATATATCACCACTTTTCTATAAGAGAACTGCAAACTTGTGTGACTCATGAATTCCAATATTGATGCTGTTACTCACTGGAGTTGGAAACATGGGCTCAAATTAAACGTAGACAAAACTCAGTGTATTATGATAGGTCATTCAAAGCTTGTTCGTAAAATTGACTTTACTACAGCTCCCAAGTTAACACTAAATGATCAGGAGCTAGAATACTCTGAGAAAGTAAAAAATCTAGGACTTATTATTGACAAACACTTAAGATGGACTGAACAAGCTTCCTTGATATATAATAGGGTCTTTGCCGGTGTTCACAGCCTCAAGCGGCTGGTTTCATATATACCACAGCAAGTTAAAATAATGCTGAAAAAGACTCTTGTACTGCCTCACTTCTACTACTGTGACATAGTCATTAATGACACGACTGTGGAGCTTTCAAATAAACTCCAGCGTGCTCAGTACTTTTGCATTAGGCTCATTTTCAATATCAGACGTGATAATCACGTAACACCCTACTTCAAACAATTATCTATCTTAAAATTACAAGATCTTCAAGACTATCACTCAGTCATTCTGTTGAACGCTCTTTTAAATACAAATTGTCCCAGTTATCTATCAAACAACTTTCAATTTATGTCTGAAATAAGTGAACGAAGTACAAGGGGGGATACATCCTTACTAACTATCCCAATTCATCGGACAACTACCTTTAGTAAGTCGTTTCTGCCTGTCGATTGTGGAATGCTTTACCTGTAAACATCAGAGCCATCGATAAGTGCGCTCGCTTTGGGGCGGAGGTCAGGGCCTATGTGCTCAGGGCTCAGGGGGTATAGCGGTTGGCGGATTTAGAGTGTGGTACTTAGGGTAATGGAATGCAAGTTGAATGAATGCGAGTGTGTCTTGCAATAGTAGTGTAAATATATATATATATATATATATATACACAGGATCTGTATAATAAGTAACCGGACTGAGCCTGTCCCGCTCCGTCAAAGCGTCTGCTAACCGGTATCTGGTGCTGTAGTGGTGGTGGGGGGTCTAGTGAAAGGGAACCGGGCTGCAGCAGTTGCCTCCAAGCGCTTGGAGAGTTAGTATCGAGCGAGAGCGGAGTGCATGTTCAGTTACCCCGTCGGAGTGAAAATGGAGAGTACGATCGAGCAACGTTTTAGCATTAACCCTAGATTACAAATCATTCGTAAAATTTATGACACGGCCTATCGAAAACAATAGAATTTGGGTAGTGTGGCTTCGGAGCGCCACCCCCCTCCCCCTACCTTCCTAAAGATGCCAGTCAAGGTCAGTGTCTGTCTGTCAGTCGCCTGCGGCACGTTGTTCTATGCGTTTCTAGCATTGCGTCGTCATTTTTACGAAGGTTTTGTGAATGCGTGACTTTTTTTTGCTGAGGCAACTTTTAGTTTTTATGTGAATATTTTACTATAGGAGCTCATATACCAGTGATTTATTACCGGAAGTGTATATAATAGTTATATCTGATACTTAGTGTGTGTGTGTGAAAGTGTAAATTTTAGCAATTATTATTTTGTGAGAATGAATGACGACGAGGGAGCCAGGATTAGACAATTACTGGACGAGACTTTGTCAGAGGATGATATAGTTCACGAAAATAGTGAGGATGAAGAGGACCATTTAGAAATAGATGTATTTGAGGATACAGACGTTACAGATGCTGACCCAAATTTTGAAGTAAACAAGCAGAGTGATGTTTCGGATGATGATGAAGATGATGACTTTTCTCATAGGAGGCAACGAAAAAGGCAACGACTTGACTACAATATACTACCATGTACATCAACACCACGAACTGTCACACAACTAGCCTCCACACCACGACCTGCCTCAGCACCAGCCGCCACACCACAAGCTGTCACGCCACCAGCCGCCACACCACGAGCTGTTACACCACAAGGCACCACACCACGAGCTGTTACACCACAGGACACTACATCACAAGCTGTCACGCCACCAGCAGCCACACCACCGGCTAGAGGTACAGATGAACCTGACACTTACCTTTACAAACTTAGAACTAATGTAGTTCGAGCAAAAAATGGCCATGTTTGGAGTACTAAACCAAGACAGGGGAGTATTCGAAATCCAGCAAGAAATATTGTTCTTTCCAGGAGAGGAGTAGTTGGTACAGCACGGGATGCTATCACTGCTCGTGAATGTTTCGAACTTATTATAAATGAAGCTATTCTAAATAAGATTATTCTTCACACAAATAACCAAATAACTCGTGTAAGAGTAAATTATGCAAATCTGACCGCTACACATTCTCTCTTGACAATTGATGAACTGTGGGCGTTTATAGGAATTTTAGTAAACTCTGCAGCATGCAAAGATAACCACTTAACAACAAGAGAACTCTTTGATAATGAATGGAGTGGTTGTCGATACAAGTGTGTGATGAACAGTGAACGTTTTGAGTTCATTTTGAACTGCCTTCGTTTCGACGATAGAGAAACGCGTTTGGAGCGTCAACGAGGTGATCCGTTTGCGCCCATACGAGAGTTATGGGATGATTTTGTTCTAAACTGTAAGACGAAATATAGACCAGGCTCGTACGTAACTGTTGACGAACAGTTATTGGGATTCAGGGGAAAATGTCCCTTTAGAATGTACATCCAAACAAACCTTCCAAGTATGGAATAAAAATAGTTATGGCATGTGATACAACCACTAAATACATGATCAATGGAATTCCCTATGTTGATAAAAAAACTCAAACCGGAGGGCAACCACTTGCAGAATTCTTTGTAAAAGAAATTACGAGACCAATTCATGGTACAAACAGAAGTGTCACTATGAACAATTGGTTCACTAGTGTCAACCTGGCCGAAGATTTGCTAAGAGAACCATACAACTTGACCTTAGTCGGTACCATACGTGCAAACAGAAAAGGTGTCCCTTCCGAACTGATGAACAAAAAGGAAAGACCTGTGAACACTTCGCTATTTTTGTTTGATAGGGAAAAAACACTTGTGTCGTACAAACCAAAAAAGAACAAAGTCGTTCTCCTCCTCTCAACCATGCATGAAGGTAACCATATCAACGACGAAACACATAAGCCAGATATAATTCATACTTACAATGAAACGAAAGGAGGAGTCGATGCCATGGACCAATTGTGTAACAACATGTCATGCAGTAGGAAGACCCAACGCTGGCCATTAGCTGTGTTCTTTGGCATATTGAACATTAGCTTTGTAAATTCATATGTGATATATTGCACAAACAATCTTGAAAAAGGAAATCAACCTGCCAATAGAAGAACCTTCATGAAAGAACTATTTATGGACCTTAGTAGACCTCACATGCAGAACCGCCTCCAGATACCGAGCCTTAGACGAGGACTGCGCACGATGATTTGTCGCGTTCTAGGAATCCCTGACAATCCCGGCGCTGCCCCACCTCCAGGTAAGAGGAAAGTGTGTTTCTATTGTCCCTCTAACCTAAGGCGAATGACAACAACGTATTGTAAGCATTGCCGCCACCCTATCTGTGCCCAACACAAAACTACAACTTGTATTTCATGTGATGAAGGACAATGAACAATTGTACGGCCTCGTAAAGTACAGTAACTTTGTGGTTCTACCTAATGATGATTTTTTTACCCAATACTGATTGTATTATCTTTTTTTATAAGTATTTATAGTAAACTTTTGTATTTACATAATTTTTTGAACAAATAAAATAATTATCTCACATTTTTATTCTTTTTTCAAAACCCTCATTTTTCTTGTTCAAATTTAACACATATTCAAAATATGTGTATAGGAATACTATATAAGATTTATTAAGCACAAGTATTAATCAATTCGTCTCATATAATACAGAGAATGTAATACGTACCTTTAAAACTACTTAATTAGTGTAACAGTATGAGAAAAATAATAACAAAGCTAGTCGTAAATTTTACGAAGGTTTTGTGAACATGTGACTCCAAAACAGGTTATGTAATCTAGGGTTAAATTTTGTGTCAAACTCAAGAAAACGGCCACGGAAACTCTTCAAATGATTCAAGAGGCTTACGGTGAGGATGCTCTGTCCAGAACTCAGGTGTTTCAGTGGCACAAAAATTTCCAGGAGGGCCGCGATGACGTCCATGACAAACAGTGCGTCGGTCCTCCATCGACGAGTCACACGGACACAATTGTGCAAAAAGTGCGTGTTGTGTTGAACAGTGATCGTCGTCTGAGCATTCGGGCTATCGCAGATGAGGTCGGAATTGATAAGATGACCGTTCAAAACATTATTAAGAACAATCTGGGCATGAGGAAGATCTGCGCGAAGCTGGTACCCAAACACCTGACTGATGAGCAAAAGAAGTGTGTTGCTGTCGCTTCGGAAATCCTTGATCGACTGCAAACCGAACCAGAGTTTTTCAACCACGTTATTACAGGAGACGAGACGTGGGTTTTTGAATACGATCCTGAGATGAAGCGGCAGAGTTCGGAGTGGCACACACCACGACCAAAAAAAAGCGCATGAGCAAATCGAAGGTGAAGTCGATGCTCATTGCTTTCTTTGACGTGAAAGGCATTGTTCACAAAGAGTTTGTGCCACCCGGTCAAACTGTAAACGGCCAGTACTACAGAGAAGTGCTCCGTCGACTAACCGCCCGGGTTCACCGAGTCCATCCGGAGATTGCCGATTCGTGGATTCTCCATCACGACAATGCACCATCGCACACCTGCCTGCTCGTCACCGAACAGTTGGCAAAACAGTCGAGGGCAACGTTGCCACAGCCTCCTTACAGCCCGAATATGGCACCATCGGACTTCTTTCTGTTCCCCAAGATCAAGAGACACCTTAAGGGGACGCGGTTCGGGGCTCTGGAAAACGTTCAACCTCGTGCTACGACGAGGGCTCTACACAACATCGAGGTTGCCGACTTCCAGGGAGCGTTTAGGGATTGGAAAATACGGTATCAGCGTGTTATCGACTCCAATGGGGACTACTTTGAAGATTTCTAAAGAAAAATTGTACATATTTTGCCAATAAAAAATTTCCTGAAGTCAGTCCGGTTACTTATTATACAGACCCTATATATATATATATATATATATATATATATATATATATATATATATATATATATATAACTATATATATAACTGTATATATATATATATATATATAATTAATGTAAGTATATATATATAAAGTTACATTAATTATTGATTCTTGTTTTGTAAACTAAGGTTCATGTAATATATATAATTTAAATAAATGAATTTATTTTTAGTTATAAATTTATACATGTTAGTTTAATTTTTAATGAGGTTAAGTGGTAGAGAGGACTTTATAGTCCTAACTTCATCTCTAATAAAGACATTTTTCAATTCATTTCATTTCATTTTCTATAACACTTGTATGGAAAGAGTAAAAATCACCCAATAATAGTCTGCCACAACTGCCAGTTTACGTTAGAATGGTATTAGTTATGAAATGGTGTGACTGATACTTCTGTCAGTAGACGCTGAACTGTCAGAGGGACAATTCTGTCCAAAGATTTTATATACTTAACCAGTAATACGATCTCTCATCCAGCAGGGTTCACTTCTGGCTGGTTTATACCTTCCAATTAAACCCACCACTGGGCACAACAAAAACGGATGTGTCACTTAAATCTGGACAACCTTATGGATGTCCAGGAGCGGCACATCACTAACCGCAAATGTCGATATTCTGGGGTTCATGGGCAATTCGATAAGTCTAGTCTACTGTGGGAGATGACTGTTGTACTTGGTGGGGTTTGTTCCCTACCTCAGAGGATCTTGTTAGCCTAATATGAAATCTGTTTAGTAGGTAAATAAAAAAGACAAATAAAAATAAAGCTTATGAAAGGAGCAAACCATGATGTCTAGATCAATAATGTCTTCAGTATTACCTCCTGAGGATAGTTTATCAATTAAGAAGTCCGTGTAAGCATGAGCACTAAAAATGTGTTTAACAATTTACCTAATGAGTTTGCACTAACCTGTAGTTAAGATTGACCACCTTATTGAAGAGAAAAGCTCTCCCAGTAGCACCAGTGAACCTTGTGCTTATCAATTCACTTCTGTTTGTTAGAACAATGTCACATGACGCGCAGTGAAACAAACGGGACCCTCCAATGTGCTCCAAAAAAATTCGCCCCATTTCTGGAATACCCTAAATAACAAAACATATATATATTTTAAATGTTAGTGAATCAATCGTGTCCAAAATTTCTGCTCAAAACAACTTATTTTGAATCTCTTCAGTTAGTCCTGCCTAATCTGCAAACATACTAGGTACCCTATGTAGAAACTGTATTTATCCATGTTTTGAAAAGAAGTAAAATTATCTGCAAATTATAATGCATGTCAAGTTACTAAATAGCACAAAAAGTGTTAAAAACAGGGTAGTACAATATGCTAAAGATTTAGCAGAATACATTATTGTATATGAACTCTGCTCAAACATATATAAAGTGTCAAAAATATCCCCAGACAGTAAAATATTTTTGAAATGTTTAAGATAGAGCTACAAAACTTGGTACAGACTTACTGCAATTGAGATTTCAAAATAGTTTTAATTTTTTCACCCTCCAAGCGTCCAACATCAATACTTTTGATAGTGAAGGAAACAGGATTTTTCCAGACATTTGCCATCGTTCAGTGAAACAAGAAATCAGTAACACTACGTTTCGAGATCTGCAATCTGATCTCTTCTTCAGGTAAAGAACTAACCTAATACATAATTACAAACTAGGTTAAAATAAACAAATCTTTATTTCTAAATTAAGACATTTATTTTCTTAACTCCACTGTCAAGATTTATTATTAATTTTACAAGGAGAGTCTCAAGGGTTAAATGTGATGATCTAATCACTTTTAATTCATAACCATTAACTTTGGCCTGTTTTATTGATTTGCCATAACCCTAAAAAATTTAATAGTTGTGCTCTAAAACATAATTACTGTTCCCGTGAAAGGTTTCATATTTAACTTATGTAACTAAATATTTATAAGACATAGGCCTAGTAAAAAATATAGATTAATCTGTTGGCATATAACTAAAGAACTAACCTAAACAAATTCTAAATCTTATTTTTTTCTTATTTCACGTTTACAGTACTCTTAGCAAGTGTCACAACTTTATCTTAAATCAACGTGATGAATATTATATCCACTAAAATAATTTATTCTCTCTTCAAATAATTCTATTCAACAGTGCAAGTCTATTCTGACATGTCAAGAAATTTAACTATACCTATCAATCTCGAAAAAATCAGTCTGTCTAAGCAAAGCAAATGCCACGACAATCAAGTTCACAGATCACTCAAAGTATAGACTTTTACTAACTGTACAGAGTAAAGTAAAGATAGATATTATTTCATAACCAAGGGTAAAGATCATACAGAGCTTATACGTAACGTAATATGATCGGGTGAATTGAAACTTAATTTAACTATTTTTCTTCATACTCAACAATAATGATGACTTTCATGTTTTCCGAAAGGAACTATTCTATCTTGTTCACTTTTCTTTATCTTTATCCTTTCAATAACCTCTTTGGAAGTTATTGATGTTCAACATCTGTTACTTGCTGCAGACGCAAAGATGTACACTGATCTGCAAAATCATCAAAACTGTAAAATTCTTAAACTATGCCTTTATCACATTGAGCAATAGTGTAAAAATAATTTAAAGACAATTAACTCAACAAAATTTTGTGTAATTAATTTTTAGCAAGGAATAAACCCAATCATTTGGAATTACGGACTAGACAAGATTGAGAGGATAACTGCAATCAAGAGTATTGGAGTAATCTTGTCATCTAACTTTGGATTTCATATGCACATTGATTACGTTTGTAAGAAGCCTTATCAATTGCTGAGTCTTATTACCAGGGCACCTATAAATGGATTTGGTTTAGAAGCATTAAAATGTTAAATACACTTCCTCAGTCAGACCCTTTATGTAGTATTGCAGTGTTGTAGCTACAATCTCTACATCAAACTGGCCTCATTGACCGCTTAGAGACGGCTCAAAGGTAATTCATTCGTATTGTTGGAGCTAAAATAGGTCATAACTCGTATTTTAATTTACCTGTTGAAGATGTAGCAGTTTGTCCAAGATCACCATACTTTATGAGGAGTATGGCTGACGGTCTTTTCCCGGAAAAGCTTCTTGCAAGCGAGATTGGCTGCCCTATCTACTCCGCCTAAAAATTTTTCGGATACAGGCAGTAACCCGCGCTCAGGATCTATTCCACTGACAACAATATACTTGTAAAGCGGTGTGGTATATGATTTTTGTTTCAGCATGTGCTGTGGTAAGTGTGAGAATTTACTTCAGCAGAGAGCAAAATCTGGTATTCTCCCCTCCCTTTTCCTTTTCCTCCACACTGTCCACTAGACAGTAAACATAAAAATCCGAGCTTTTAGAAATGTTTCCCTTTATTTAACTTCTTCAGTACAATATGCACTACCGACCATAAGTTGTTACATGTTGACCTTCTTATTGATAATTATTATTATATTTCCCTGTTGTGTTTTGTTCTTGTTCAACCTTACTAGACCTTACGTATTGTCAATTTGGGAATGCCTTAGTATTAGTTAAAACATTTTCTTATCATATTCAGCATGGGATATAGTAGCATGTTAATTATCTAAATTTTTATGCATGTTAATTTCTTTTTAGTAAATTATGAGGTATTATCTACAATGTAAACCCTAAAAAGTAGTATAATGCTGTTGCATGTTCTGTTGTTAGTTACTGTTACGCTCGCCTACTACATTTAATTTGTTAATTCTTGTTATTACTTTATATATTATTGATCCGTCACACGTGTAAATCTTAGATAACAATAAATTGTCCAAACTTAATTAATGGCTTACTATAGCATGCTGAATAACGGATTTTTATTTGTTATGTTTATTTTATAATTGCTCAAATTAATGCTCTAAAATAATGTTAATATTTCACTTATACCATTTATATACGCAGCCAATGTCACTAAATATTAATATTGATAACAATGAAAATAAATTGCATAAACTTGTATTCTCTTAGCTAAACCTTCAACAATAAAAGTACCGGTAGCATACAAGGTTTGTCACAGTTGATCCTTCCGCAAGAATGGTATATTGTGGGACTGATAACAGATCCCAGAAAGTAGCACAGCTATAATCTCTGATAACATTAGATTTTCAAAAATTTGATCCATAAATGTTTTAAAGAAAAAAAGGTCAATTATTGCTCATCCTTTGATAGTTAAAAAAAAACTTCAGGATACACACCTTTATTACGTAGAGGTTGCAGAGGGGTTGCAGTGTAGAAGCAAAGACGTAATTACTTTTGGTAAAGTCAACACAAAAAATATTTAATGAATTTTAAGGAAGTAATTGGGATTCAGATGATAGTCTATGAGGTAAATTCAAGAGAGGAAGCTAAGAAGCCTTCTGGTGATATAGACATTTCATTTTTTACCGTGCAATGTAGACCAAATTTCTTGGGAATTTGTCATAATCATAAATAAATCCCATAATTGTATAACAATATGCAGTGAACACCTGGAAATCCTTAATGCTGTTGATAAATATAATGCCTTCGTACTTCACAGTGATATATTTTAGAACATTTTAGAAACTAGAAATTAAGGTCTATAACAGTATTGAGTAATTTGGATGTGTATGTACTCTGCTGAAGATATCAACAGCTCTTTGTTCTATTATTTGCAATCTGATGTACTATTAAAAAGATGATTATCTTAGATCTGAAATGTTACTTTATTTATGATAATGTTAATATAGAGGCTTTAGATGTCAATGAGAGTGTCTAAAACGTTAAAACCTGAAATTTTTCTGACAGTACAGAATACAGATTATTTTCATGAACAACCATTGTCACATTTAATGATACAAATTCGATCTATCGAACTTTTTTCATCCATGTAATAGAGTTTACCAAAATATAAGCTTCAAAATTTGTCGTATATCTTGTAATTAATTGTTAAAAAGCTTGGCTGAAATCTAAGTATACTCAATAATTGTGATTCAGTGCAATATTTAGTTTATTGGCTGAAATTACGTTCCATGGCCAACAGCGAAGACAACTAGAACGCCGTCGATTCCTTTGTGTAAACCCCTTTCCTTCAAATGGTGTTAGGAAACCAAAATGGCTGATATTTTTATCGAGTAGTCAGTTGTTGATAGTTTCCTTCAAATATCGCGAGTGTGTTTATTATTGTGAATATCAGGGATTTGAAATGTTACTGACATCAATAGCCAAGTGTGATCAATGGCAGAATGAGCTTGAATGCATGTGAAATCCAGTGTGAAGTGTTCAATATTGTGTCTAAACCTTCAGCGTTTTAGCCTATTTAGTATACATTTGATCTAGAATACACGGTAAATTGTTTGGTCGTTTTTGAACAGAATTGGTCGTAAGGACACATTTTAACTTTTGAAAGAGAATTTTTATTTTTCACGTCTTTATTTTAAGTTATGGATCAAGCCATCTTACCATGGTGAATTAAGGAATTTGCATTTATTTTTCAGGTAAATGAAACATTAGCTATGTTGAATGACCAATCAGTATAGTCTAAATAGAACTGGTTATACTATAACAGTTGTTAAAAATAAGTTTCGTAGGGTAAACAAATAGTCCATGATAATAAAATACAATAATATCATTTTAACACAGTTATTTATCTTTACCTACAATTGGCAGGGTATTTGAAATTAATTTTCTTTAATGTTTATTTGTTAACCATAGTAATAGTTGTTAGTAAATTGACAGTCTAAATCTGAAAAAAATCAAATATATATATATATATATATATATATATATATATATAGTTTAATTTTTTATTGTATTTAGTTAGCCTATTTGTATTCACCACTATAGACCTATGAATAAGCCATCACTGATAAAGCTTAGGCTTACTTTTGATAATAGGCTACTTTTAGCTAGGTCATATTAGCAGCCTGGTCTTAATAAATTTATCATATTTATTTATTTATTTCAACGGGAGAAACTATGATGTTAGTTTCTAAATAGACTATGATGTTAGGAAAACCTACAAGTCAAATTGTGTTTTTTTTATCATGTAGGCTACATTAAAAGTTGGAAACTTTTAAAAGCATTTTAGACTAGTGTCAGGATATTAAGCCTATTGTAAATAGCTAAAAAGGTTTTATGTCTAAAAGTGAAGTGTCTTTCACAAATTTGTGTAGGATTTTCAGAAGTCATAACTAGGTAGTTCAAATTCGAGACCTAGTTTAGAAATTCACATATTATTTATTGTGAATAGATTTAGTACGAATTAGACAGGATTGGATTGTTATGATTTTTTGTTTGATTTAGAAACATCTCAATAGATTGTGCTTATTTTATGATCCCAATGACATTTCATGATGAAACTCGTAAGTGTTTAAATTTGGTATTGATTGATTAATAACAATTGGTTATTTTATATTATTAATAAAGTTACCTGAAAAAGATTTGGGTAGAGTATGATAAGCAGACTGGGTTTTAATATTGATTAGTGTAATCATCGATACTTAATATTCATATAGCCTAGGGTAGGGTATGATAAGCGGACCCGGTTTTTTATATCAATGAATATAATCATCGATACCTAATATTCGCATCTCAAATCCTAGACTATCAATCGATATAAAAGTATCTGTAGTCCGCAACAACAAACATATGTTTTAAATTAAAATTTGAATTTAATATTAACAGTGATCAAACAAATTATTATAACGAAAATTAGGAAAACAGAAGACGACCATATTTGCTCCTCTTACAGTTATATTTGTTTTCTTCCCCGCAAATTTCACATAATGGGTTTTTCGGTACGAGTCCTACATGTTGAAGCCACAAAAAACATGCCTTATCATTTTTCAAAGCAATGTTTAGTTTTCTAAAATTGACTGCCATTCTTAATAATCAAATGTTACTTTTGTAAAACTGAAATATTACCTTACGTGTATTAAGTATTTGAATGTGTTTACAGCTGTTGATACAGATTATTTAGCCCTCTCCCACTCGCATTCTTTCCAGGCGCTCACGGTGCTTCTAACCTCAATTAATTCGCTCTGCTGGTCGCACTCGGTCAAAATACATCGCGCCTCAACTTAACACACGTTCTGTCATTGTAATTAACTATAATTATATATATTAATTATTTTACTATATATTAGTTCAATGAAGTTGATTGTACGAGACCAGGGAGGGGGCACACGGACAGCTGGGAGCCGGTGGCGCGGGGTTGTTGCGCAGTTACTTGGTGAAGGTCATTGTCTGGCTCGCCGTCACTGCCACTGCCACTGTGATCACTCCGAACTACATCCTCAATGCAACTAGGCTATTTCACAAGGCTCTGGTACATCACTACACTCACTTGAATCGTCGCAATCACTACTAATAACGAGATCGATTTTACTGCCACGAAGTGTACGACTACAACCCGCCATTGTTTCCGCACAACTAATATAAATAGCAAAATAATGGAATAAATCTACTGTAAAAGTAAAGTAAATGGTCTCCTGATAGCAAACAACCCGTAGTAGTACAAAATATTGCTACTCGAGAGCAGCACTTATCGGCTCTAGAGGGTAAAGCATTGCGTGCCGATCTGTGCTGTTTAAGCTGCAGTGGCTATGTGGTGGCCGTGCCGATTCATGCCTTGGGAGCGGGAGAGGGTTAAGTTAATTGTTAAAAATAATTAATGGTAAATCTTAAGATCAGCGACTACCCCTCCGATTGCCGTAATTCTTTGCATACTAACACAGGTTAACGTAATTTCACCGAATAAAAAAAATAGTCCCGATTGTCGCCGGGGCCGTTTACCCCCACCCCCCAAAAAAATTAAAAAAAATTTAACTAAGCAAAATTTAAATAAAAACAATTAAAACTTTAAAAATTGTTTATTTACCTAAATGGTATTTTTTATATTTCTGATCAGTCCCTCTAGAATTTTATATTTTACTGATAGGTACTATCTCGAGGGATGTTTTTCTTTCCTTGACATCAGCGCGGGGCAGCGTGCTGCCAAAGTCCGCGCTGATGGCCGGAGGCACTAGTTTCAACTCGATAACAACTAATTAATTTTTAGCTTGAAATTTAAGGAAAACATTATTCAATTGGATCAAAATTCTGCTCATTTCAGTATTATTTTTCATTTACGTTTGCAAAGAATGCGTCGCATCCGATGACATCATCATGAGGTTGAATCATGCTCACAAAAGGTCACGTGATGCCCGATCATCAAACAAACACGCTTTGAAGAATAGCGTGTGACAAGAACCATCGCATGCCATGTCAACAACTTCACTAATTACTCCTTGCTCATGTGGGTTTGTTAGTTGACGTCTGGCAGTCAATCGAAGCCGTCCTATAGGTCACGTGATCCGCCCGGCCAATCGGAAACTTTCCTGTTTGTCACGTGACTACTGTCAACTCATCAAAACTACCATGGTCAGCCATTGTTTTTAGTTTGATAGTCATAAATCTTGTTATTTATGTGTTTTGTATTGCCTACATTGTACTGCCGAAAAACTGGTTTTTATATGTTAGCGACAATTGGGACTATTTTTTTTTTTTTTTTTTTTCAGTGAAATTACGTTAACCTGTGTTAGTATGCAAAAAATTACGGCGATCGGAGCGGTAGTCGCTGATCTTAATATTTACCTAATTAATTAGTATCGATTGATTATATCGATGGTTATGACTGAGTAATATCGTTTGCCAATTTCGATATAAAAAAATCAGGTCCGCTTATTGTACCCTACTCTTCATATATCGAATACGCATCTATATATCATATCAAAATATCATTAGTCATAATAACAATCATGTTTGAAATTAAAATAACTTATATAATACACAGAGTGACAATATAAATAATAAAGAAGCTATTATTATTAAACAAACAATTAGAAATGGAAAAAGGAAAAACTCGTAAATTATAATGAAATATTGGTAAAGTACAATATGCGAACCCGGCTTTTATATCAATATATGCAAACGATATTACTTTCGATATAATCAATCGATATCAATTTTTTAACAATAACCAGCTTTTGTCAACTCTAAATACTTTCATATAATAAACACTTTTTCGTACCGTTTAGGAGAAAATTAACCTAAAGAATTATGCATACTTCGTATTTTCTGTCATATGTTATGGTTTTATCATTTCATTATTATTTATTAGCTTTCCTGTTTTCAGTTCTAGGTTTTTATATGGTATTCTGTTTGTTTGATTGTTTCATCTAATTTATCGTTTATGAGATTCGTCACTATATGTATTATATTAGTTATTTTAATTTCAAACATGATCGTTATTATGACTTAAGAATTTTGATATGATTTATAGACGCGTATTCGATATACGAATATTAAGTATCGATAATTATACTAATTAATATTAAAACCGGGTCCGCTTATTGTACTCTACCCCAAAATAATAACGGATAGACTTAAATAAGCGACTTTCACTTGATATTCGATTGCTATTATCGAATGGTTTGAGTGTTTTTATCCGAAGGAACAAGAAGTAACTAATATTTTGAGACTTTGAAAATGCTGATGAATATGAGGAAAATATGTAAGATATTTCCCACAGTTGATGAGATTTGTTTAAGTAGCTTCAACATGTGGGTTTGGCTCCTGGTAACACATGGGGAAAATTCTTTCCTCCATTTCACAATAGCGGTTACTTATTGATATCAAGCGGGGAAAGTTATAAATATTTTAAAGTTCCTTTGATATCTAAATCTAGGCTGTAGTTGATTTTGTTGTTTGGAATGTTATTGTAAAATTTATTTATTTAAAATTGTAATGTACGATATTTTTCTTGTTACGGTAATGTATTATAGCTCTTGTTGTGTACGATTTTTACATACATCGAAGTTGGATAATATATATATCGAATTGTTTTATAATAACAATCAAATAACTAGTGTAGGCCGCTTATGAAAGTCTCCCTATAATAACTGTGACTTAACAAATATTTATAGCACAAAATACGAAATATGCGTAATTATTTGTTTTTTCATGGGTAGCAATGATTAAAACAAGAAGTTGTTGAAAGCATCCTATCTAGAAAACCGTACTTCACTTTTGCACAAATGCACTTCCTTTCACAGTTTTCCACAAGCTCAACTGCATTATTATTTATAAAAGGCAATGTTTTTAAAGAAAAAGTTGATACAAATTTTTTAGTTATTGTTAAAAAATCAGTTTTGGTTCATTATATCGAGGGTAATATCGTTTGTCAATATTGATATAAAAAACCGGGTCCACTTATCGTACTCTACCCAAAGATTTTAAAATTGAATAACTTAAATTTGAAGTTTTCTGGTAAAAATAAAAGTTCAACATAAATTTAGAAACTTGTTATCATTAGTTGGGGGTAAAGTAGACTATGATATGCAGACCTAGGTGTTTTCTTGGTGTAGCTTAATCATCGATAATTTATCAAATAACAAAACTATTGTGTTTTATCATTTGCCTGCAAAATAAATTAATTATAGCCAACAATAACAAACTCATAAAAATATCGTAACGCATAACAACTAAACAGAAAATGGGACATGCTGATAAGGCCTTTTAGAAGCTCTCAGATATGGGGTAGCAATGCCCAACTGATTTTAGAAAGTGAATAAAAGGGTTCTTATTCCAATTTAAGTATCAAAATACTTGATTTTTTTTGTTAAAACAACAAAGAAGTTTTGTCCCATTGACCAATTCCTTCTCCATCTCTCAGGCAATTAATTATATCAAAGGAGGGCTGAGATATTTTTTTTAAATCAAAACAAAATGTAAATGATGTGATTTTAAAATCCCCTAGTAACATTTAGAGTTTACTTTCAACAAAGATTTAATTATACGGAGTAAATAAAATTTTTTCACCTAACATTGGTAAAATGTATAGGCTACAGTTTCTTTTTTTTTTCCCCTTGGGGCGGCCTACTGCCATGCACTTAAGCCTCAAGGGCTTTTTGCGCACCCCGGAAACACCATGAGGCCCACCAGTCTACAACTTCAGCAGTTCAACAAACCGCCGAAAACAACCTATCAAGTCCTGAGGTTTGGAATACTAACAAAACTTCATGTAATGTTAAATTTTTGTATTTTTCATTGAGATCCCGTGAAGAAACTTTCAGAATCAGAAATTTATGAGAAAGGTGAATCTTCAATATAATTAAAATATTCTTATCCTTATTCGTCACCTATACTAGACAGAACTTGAGGGTAGAATTTAATAAGCGTCCTAACTCGTTATTCAGATGTTATTATTGGATGATTCAGTTCATTACCAAACTTCGATATTGTATAATAATCGTACAAGAATTATAGTTCATTAACAACAGGAGGAGACTTTAATAATCAGCCTACATTCGTTACTTGGTTGTTTTTATCGAACAATTCAATATATTATCCAACTTCGATATGTAAAAATCGTACACAGTAATAGTTATAATAAATTTCTGTAACAAGAAGAATCTCGTGTAATGTAATTTTAAAAACATAAATTTAACACTAACATTACAAAACAAAAAACCCAACTATGGCCTAGACTTAAATATCAAAGAAACCTAACAATATTTATAACTTGCCCAGCTTGATATCAATAAGTAACCACTTTTGTGAAATGGAGAAAAGATTCTCTCATGGGTTACCAGGAGCCACATCCACATTTTGAAGGCACCTAAAAAAAATACAAATTTTCTTATGTTATATTGTAAGCTTACATCTTAAAAGAAAGCACATGAGGCTTTTTTCCCAGAATAGTTATATAAAACAATCACATTTATGCCTCACCAAGAGACAAAATTTTATTCTATGTAATCAATATAAAAAAATAATGTCATAACATTATTTAAATGCTTTCCCGTTTGTTACTAATTTCCTTAATTTGTTTTTGTATTCTATTTTATTAGTATAAAAAGGTGATCATTAACTTGTCCCTCTGATGTGACACTAACAAGTGGCTTCACAGGAAAAAAATCACATGGACGTACAATGGACTATTAATTGCCCTAGACAAGTTACAATAGGATTTATTTAATCTAATTTTGGACATGGCAGAAAAAATTTCTTTTGGGGATTTGAAGATTAAAGTGTAGATTTTACATTGAAAGTAGTTGCAAAACTGAGCATTTACTACCAATGTTTTATTTTTTACAAATTGTTTATGTAGAACAAATTACTTTTCATAAATGGTTCAATTGGACTTTTACCAAAATAGAGTAAACTATAGATAAACTGCTCGTAAAGGAACCTGCGCAGAAGCAAATTTATAAGCTGTACCACGCAGGAGGGATCCCCCTTGTGGTGGGGAGTGGGACCAGCACCATAGACGTATCCAGGGAGCTTGCATTTCTTGTGAGGTTAGCAGCTTGGCAGTGGCCAAATAGAGGTGTGTCATTCGATCTTGATCCGTTCAATTCTAACGGGTCAGTCAAATGAACGAGTGATCCGGATCAGAGTGTTTCAAAAGACCCGTTCACCTCGAACATTTTGTTCACTTTTTCCTGCCAAGTGAATAAATTTGATATTTTTCAAACCAGATATATTATTTTTAATGACCGTTAAAACTTACAATATTATAATTAAGTTCATTTTAAAACCCTTATCCATGAAAAATAGCTTAACATCATATTGAACTAACTATAACTATAAAGTTTATACTTTAGGTTACATTAGATCCCCCAAAATTGTTCAGCGCCCGTTCCTTTCGTTCACTGCTAACCGATTAAGAATAAAACCATAATCGTATAACTCAATAGAGAGAGTAGGGCGTCTGGATATTATGAAAAGTGGTGGAAGTTAATCGATTGTATATAAAATATCTTGTTATTTATAAAAATAAAATGGTTTTCAAACGAGCAATGTGTCTGTTTAAATTTTAGTAATTTATTTAAAACATTAATTGTAAGGGATAACCTTACTTATGATAGATCAAAGGCATATCAATCAACCAAGTCCTTGATTATAAGTATTAACATCTAAAATATTTAGTAACGTACCTGATAACTTACAGTTGCATTTTTTATCAGTTTTAATAGATCTATTTACATTTACTAAATTCCTAAAACAATACATTTATTGTTTTATATATATCTATCCACTTACTCCACGATATACTGTTTCTTCCTCTATACAGGCGGATCCTTTCGTTCACTCGGTTATTACATTCAGTCGTTCATTTTGTTCGGTCAGCACAATGACCGGTATAACACGCTCTAGCGGGAAGGCTCAGTAACTCTGTACTGACCGGTTGAACTGAAATAATCGCAGCATTAAACGAGACCGACTGAGCCAGATCAATACGATGATCCGATAGAGCGAATGCCGAGCAATGGTGGGGATTCTAGAAGAGGCAGCATCACAGCGTCAGAGGGGTATTTACCCCCCACACTGCGTGAACTCAAATCATCCAGGTTCTTTTTGTAAACGGTCTATCTATAGGGTTATTGCAAGCTAAAAATATTAATTATAATTATGTAAATTATTAAAAACAATTATAAGTAAATTTATGCAGTTTTATAATATTGTGTACTATATTTACTGTAAATTAATATCAATCTATGTTTAAAAGAAATATATTATTTATCTGAGAACAACATTATTATTGTAGTCTTCAGGTCACCTTGTACAGGTTATACAGTAGTAAATGAGCACCTGCTCTTTGATTGCCCTGCAATAGCAAGAGAGCGGTATGCCATCTTTGGTAGCATGGACAGGGGTGGTGAATTTTCCCAGGAGGACTTGATAGGTTGTTTTCGGCGGTTTGTTGAACTGCTGAAGTTGTAGACTGGTAGGCCTCATGGTGTTTCCGGGGTGCGCAAAAAGCCCTTGAGGCTTAAGTGCATGGCAGTAGGCCGCCCCAAGAGAGAGAAAAAAAAAAGAAACTGTAGCCTATACATTTTACCAATGTTAGGTGAAAAAATTTTATTTACTCCGTATAATTAAATCTTTGTTGAAAGTAAACTCTAAATGTTACTAGGGGATTTTAAAATCACATCATTTACATTTTGTTTTGATTTAAAAAAAATATCTCAGCCCTCCTTTGATATAATTAATTGCCTGAGAGATGGAGAAGGAATTGGTCAATGGGACAAAACTTCTTTGTTGTTTTAACAAAAAAAATCAAGTATTTTGATACTTAAATTGGTAAAAATATTAATCTTAGTCAGATCTTCGCACACTTTGTGACAGTGTTACTTTGACAAAGTTGTTCTACCTCCACATACACAATATCAGTCTCGGGTTCAATTTCTGGGAGTTTTTCATGATCATTTTGACAGAAATTGGTTTTGTGGAATCTGTTTGTAATTGTCAGAAACTTGATTCCAAGCTCTGTTGCTCATATAGGCTGCATTGAATGTATATCAATCTTCAGTTTCTGGTTTTTATAAAAAAATGGAACCAAAAGTACATTTTGGACAAGTATAAATAGTAAAGCATTGCTGTCTAGCATTGCTTACAATATTTTTATTCCCTGGTGCATTGTTTGAACTTGTTGATCATGTTGGGAGAGACAAAAAAATTTTTCAGTAATCAAATAATGCTAGGTGTGCTGTACAGTTATTAATTAATAACAAAATATAATGACTTTGTTGGAACGTTTTCTTGTCTAGCTTTTCAAAGATTTCACTTATCATTCCTTTTCTTTTGTTCATTTTTATTTAACAAACATTTACTTTACATTTTTTTTAAACTGTTGACTTCCTATAATCAATAAGGAAGTTTTCCATGTTGACTATGTCAAAAGAGTAATAGGAGCCATTATATTCTTTTTTAAATTTTCCTGCACTCTGCTTGATATGAAAGTTGATGTTTGTCAGGTGTAGGCTACGTTAAAAAATGGTCTAGTTTTGTCCACATAGAATAATTTACTTCTCACTACCTGTTGTTTGATACCTTCACTTTCACCTTTAGATTATTTCAAAAGAAATGTCATTGTGTTTCTTAGACAAGTTGTCCTTTCTAGTTCTAAAATAATTTTTTCCTAAACTTGGGCATATGTATTTTTAAACTTAAGCTAAAACACTTGACTCTCACACCAAAATACAGGGTTTGTCCGGAAAGTAATAGGACTGATTTTCTTTCGCCGAGACTGTACTTCGGAGCGTGTGCGCACCGACTGGATTCGGTAGAGGGCGTTCCTACCTAACGAACAAGCGGCTGGTCAATTGTCTCCGAGCACCTGAAGAGTCAGAACAGGCATTTTCACGTGACGTGTTTCTGTGAGTGGTGCAAGCTGAAAATGCATCGTTCGTTACAGAAGAGGCACACGATTAGATTCAGTGTGAAACTCGGTAAATCTGCGACAGAGACATTTGATATAATCAAGCAGGCTTACCCAGATGTTGCTTTAGCAAGAAGTGGTGTGTTTCGGTGGCACCAGGCCTTTTTGGAGGGCCGGGAAGAGGTCGCTGATGAAGACCGTGCTGGAAGACCTTCGACTTCGACAAACACCGACAATGTGACTCGTGTGCGCAAAGTTTTGAACTCAGACCGTCGACTAAGTATTCGTTTAATTGCCCAGATGTTACATTTACCGAAATCTGTCGTTCATGAAATTGTGACGGAGCATTTGAACATGCGCAAAGTGTGTGCGAAGATGGTCGCAAAAGTGCTCACTGGTGACCAGAAATTGCGGCTCACACCGCCTTTGTTGTGAACAGCTACCTGACCAAGGCCGGCATCCCAACTCTTTCCACAGCCGCCCTACAGCCCAGATGTGGCCCCCCCAGACTTTTTTTTTCTTTTATCACCTGAAAAGGCAAGCATTTTGAGACGACAGAGGGGATCCAAGCAGCTTGTACCGCGGCTCTCAAGGCTATTCCGGAGAATGCCTTCTGTGACGCCTTCAATGCTTGGAAATCGCGCTGACAGCGCGGCATCGACTCAGAAGGAGCCTATTTTAAAAGTTTTTAAAGAATTGTAACGATTTGCTCAATACATGTTTTTTAATGGACTCAGTCCTATTACTTTCCGGACAAACCCTGTATTTCAAGAATGTAATATCACAAACACTTCTCTACTTCATCAATGTTTGTCTGTCCTTTTAATCTCTTTACCGAGTTCACTATTTTTGTTACACTATTTAGGATTTTGTTGTTATTTTTTAGTAACTACTGTGCATAATGTAACAACAACCAAGGGTTTGAATTTTTAAATTCTTTCCAATTTCAGTATTTTTATTCAAACCTTTCTTAACCTCTGTAATAGTTGCTATCGTTCAACTAAAGAAAATGTTTTATACTAACCTTTACAAGACTTAGGGCTTTGTAAAACATAAATAAATTTAGAAGGTTATCTCCAAACGTAAACCTTGTATTGGTTTTTTTGTTAAATATTATGAAACTTTTACACAAGCTACTTATTAAGATCTTTTGAATATATAAACATATCACTCAGTGCTTAAAAATCTACTTTTAAAAATAATTTATTATTATTGTCAGAAAACTAACTGTGAATAAGAAAACAAGTGCTGAGTACGTAGGCAAGTAGTAATAGATCATAGTTGAGCCTGTGTCAAATCAAGCCATAAACGCATAGACTCTTTCTTGTTCCTTTTGCCAGAAATTATGTTTGGTTGTTAAAACAAATAGATTTGAATAGCTGTCAGTGGATGCGAAAGAACTAGCAGTTCAAGTAAACAGCACGTTGTTGGTTTTTTAAAATCACTTACTGTCATTTTGGTTTTTAAAATATATTTTTGTTGATTGCTGGTAAAGCAGACATTATCTCCTCTAGCTTAGAGCATTATACTGCCGTAAAGAGAATGATAGTACTGAAATAGTTGAATCTTTAGTTTGGAAAACAATATCTTTATAGTCTAATTAACAGATTGTATTTAGTGGGTAGGAGCATATTACGTCTTGAAATCATGCAAAAAAGTATAATTTTAATTGTAAATTTAGCCTATTTTCAAATTGTTATACCAATAATTAGGTACACTAATAAGGTTTCAAACATAAGCTAAAATGTAATTAACTTTTTATTGATAGCACTTTGATGTAAAATTATTATTGTGCAGATGTGAAGTGACTGCACTCTGAGACAAGGCCATGACGGATACACGGAGGCGAGTCAAGCTGTATGCGCTCAACGCAGACCGCCAGTGGGATGACAGAGGAACGGGCCATGTCTCATCCAACTACGTTGAAAGACTTAAAGGCATTTCACTTCTTGTCCGAGCTGAAGCAGATGGTAAGATCCATGATAAATGTTTTCTAACTAAAACAACAATATTGGAAAAAATGTGTAAAAATTAGTTAAAATTTATTGGGTATAATAATTCATGATTATTTAACAGCACAAGTTTTAATTTTAGTGTAGGTTCAGTTTCCTTAATTTTTTCCAATCCTTTATGGGAAGACGTCCAACATCACAATATTTCCACTATTATCCTGTGTCACATCATTGGCCCTGAACATCTCACCGACTATACCGCTAGTAGCAAGTTTCAACATAGTGACGTTCTTGATATAAGGCATAGGCGTTTTCTTGGCTGGGACTTATACAATCACATAGTCATAGTCAAACTACTTTATTCTGTAATATGTACAATGTACAAAGAATAGTGTCACTACAATGAAACTTAAAACAAATATTAATTTTAAAATATAATTTAAAAAAGTGACATCTTAACAGTTTATCTTCAATTCTTCTTTGAATGAATTTATCAGTTTTTTATTGAAATATTCCTCAAAAGAATATAGAGACAAGGTTAAATAATCCTTGACTTCTTTTTTTAAATTTTAACAGATCTGTTTTCATTATAAATTTTGTTGGTAAATTATGTAAATATCTAACACCTCTGTAATATGTTTTCTGTTTGTAAAATTCAAGATTGTATTGATAGATATGTCTATTAAAACGAGTATTATATGCATGTTTAATGGTTTTTTAGTATGGGATCAAAAAATTGTTTTACATAAATTATTGATTCAAATATGTATAAACATATACTGTCAGAATTCCAAGTTCAGAAAAAATATGTTTTAACAGAATCTGTATATCTTAAATTTTTCATGATTCTCAAAGATTTTTTTGTAGGACCAATAGCCTATCTAAATTATATCATTATATCAGCACTATGTTTTGTTAAGTCAAAATTTATTTGTGTGATGTCTGTAATGTTTGTATTTGTAAATATTTCATCAGAATCGTGTGTGAGTGACAGCATTGATAAGTTAACCCATTAACCACTCTATTCCTGCACCTATCCTCCTTGTACAAATCCAGTTACACATTCAAAAAATGCAAGAGTCTAGCAAAGGTTTCACCAAAATTTCAATTACATTGCTATTTGGTTGACTGAGCTATTGTATTTAAGTTAATGAAACAGGCTATAACATAATGTAATTTATAAGAATGTGATGTATATAAAAAAATTTAATTTCTATAATAATTTTAAAAATTTGAATTTTGTTTGTAAATTTTGAAAGCATAGAGACTTTTACTCTAAACATAGTTATATATAATCTATGATATTTGGTGTAGTTTTATAGATAATTTAATTCTTTATGTGGAAAATGTTATTTAATTAATTTGTCTTTATTTTTTAAATTTTACGTAGATTTTTGGTAAAATACGACATTTGTGCTCTTACACAAATCCAAGCAAACACGCAAAAAGTGCAAAGATTTGGAAGAACTAAAATTCAACTTTTTTTGTGATTTTGTTGACGGAGCTATTGCTATTTAGCTAATGAACAGGCTATAATATAATGTAATAAACATGTGAAGTATATAAATTTTAGTATAAAACATAGTTATATAGTGTTCATGATATTTGGTATAGTTTTTTAAACTACATTGTTTATGTAGAAAAGTTTTTGATAAAAAAGAGTGCAAGGGTTTGGTAAAACTCAACAAAATATTAAATTTTATAGTGTTTTGGTTAACTGAACTACTATTTTTTTAGTTAATGAAGGAAACTAGAATATAATCTTGTTTGTGACCAAACACAATCTAACTCACTAGAAGGCTCTGCCGTGGACATTAACTAGTACTGTGTTTGTTTATAAACCATAGATTATGCTGCAGAAACAACATGTGTCAGAGACATCCAAATATAAAACACAAAGTTTTACAAAATAAGTTGCTGATCGATCGTTTTACTAAAATACAACATTATCTATAATTCAGTTACATAACTGGCTAGAAAAAAAATTCAAAAATACAGTATTATGCTTTGATCCACATTGTTTTTCTGGGGTTAAAAAAAAAAAAATTGTTGTTTAAATATATATTTCAGTCCAATTTACTTTCAGTCTAAGGTATTTCCAGTTCCATAGTTGAATTTGTGGTTAAGAAAGTACTATATATGTATTTATAGGTTTGAAGAGCCTATGTCAGTTAAAAACAATTAAGGTGGGTTTTATAACAGTGTTTAAATCTTTAGCAAAGGTTAGATTGTAACTTAGTCATTGATATCTGCGTTATACTACTGTTCAAGCACTGCATACCTAATATTTGATAAAATTTACAATTAAATGTATATTTTTATGAAAACTTCCAATTTTATTATCTTGATAACCTCCATGCTCAACATTGATTACAAAAAGTTGAAATTAGAAGTATTGTTACTTTTAAGCATTCTGCATGCTTTCAAGACAATAAATGTAAAGGAGTTTAAAATGGAACTTAAATTAACCAAACATATAATTGTGTTGTCATATTATAATATTTACATAGAACAGTTGATGACATTTAACAGGGTCTTTCACAATAACACGTGTTTGCTGCTATGCATACCATATGGGAGTTTTGACAACTTTAGAGACTAATGGGACGGAGTACTGAGGTCGAAGAGAAAAATTCTTCCTTACTGCTGCACCTCTAGCCCACAAGATAAACCTATATACCAAATTTCATGTCCCTATCTTTCATAGCTTTTGCTGGGCGTTCAGGAATCATTCAGTCAGTTAATCAGGACATCTATTTATTTATACACACATACAGTCATAAGCTTTAGAGCAGGAGTAGTGAGGATAATGTATGGTCAAGTTATGTAAATATTTATCATAAGTACTAACATAAAAACAATAGACTGATTTTGTATTTTTTTAAATACCTAATTCTTTATTAGCATTGGATAATTTTAAGGAATTCAACAGTTTTGTGTATGTTTGCCAAACACAATGGTCATTGTTGTTTCTTTTAATTATGCAGAAAAAAAACTTTATAGGGAAGGCTATATTTTATATAGGCATTGTTCTTACCCAGTAATTAAAGCATTGAGGGATTTGAGGTTAGGTAAGCTATCAACATGATTTATACTGGTACAGTTTACCTCAAATTTTTGATGAATTATATGTATAGTTTTCAGGTTGAGGTACTATTTTGTGTACAATGTATTTCTTCGAATAGATGTGAATTTTTTTGTTATTGGTAAAAAATGTTCATTTATGATCATTTTGTATAGTATATAAATCATTATATCCTAAATTTTATCTCTAAAATTACTGTGTATTTTAAATAATACAATTTTACATTTAGTTGTTGTTTAAGCATTGGTTTTAAATTTCAGGATCCCTTCTGTTGGAGTCCAAAATTCAGCCTGATACAGCCTATCAAAAACAACAGGTAAGTTTTATCTTTAATGTTATATATTTAGTTTTAGTTTAAAAACTAAAGTTAAACCTACTTTTTTAAGTTTAAAATGTAAATAAATAAATACAATGGAGTACTGAAGGACCCTAAAAACGTAAGGAAAGAGTTACTGTACCACACAGACGGACGGGCAACCCGTAGATCTTTTGGTTCTATACATTGGTACAGTCCTTTCTTGGACCTAAAGGAACCCATGTCAAGTTCCAGAACTATTCTATCAAGAGTTATCGCACAGATGGGCGGCCAGATTGCTCTTTTACCTCTTGATCCCAAAATTACCATACCAAGTTTCATGATTCTGGGACCTTTTCTATAAAGAATTACCGCGCAGACGGACGACTTTAAGAAGGTCCTGTTTGGTCCTAAATAACATTTATAACTTCTGTTTTAGTCAATGTATAACTCTTACTAAATTACTTTATTTGAACATGTACTGTAAAATGAATAGAATAAAATAAGACATAGCAATCAATTTCCAAATGTACTATAATATAAATAAATGCTATCGTTATCTCTAAGCTTCTTAGCTGGTACTAAGTGAGTACATAATAACCCAATTACTGTTGTTTTAAAGCTATAGCTACATTCTATCATTGAAAAAGGAGAAGGAGGTGGTAAATTTGTAAGAAGTATGAGGTTTTCCTTGTAATAGCTCTCAAATTCAAATCACTATCTCATTCAATATATTGAAATAAAAGTGTTTACTTTTCAATATCAAGAATAAAAAAGCTAAGGTCCCAGCACCACAATAATAATGACTTTTGGTGAACTATTGAAGTTCAAGAATGTCAAGTTATTTAATTTTTCCTGTCAAATAATTGCACTGAATTGTTTACATTAATTAAATATGATGTAGTTTAAGTAGTAAAATTAGTTTATTTTTACATATTTTGTAATTGAAATTAACAACTCTCAAACTAAATCCCTAGTTCTTTAATAGTCAATATTCAGTGATTTACTGTCTTGCAGAATATCCTCGACTTAACCAGACGTGTGACTCAATTGTATTTATTTTTTATTTTTTCCCTGATGCCTGGCATTAAAGTAATGGTTAAATATGCTAGGTGTATCTTTTCTATATGAATAGTGAATATTCCATCGATATTTGAACCATTGAATATCAAAAGTTAACTAAACCATAGATTTATAATTTTTAGTTTGTTACTCAAGGGATACAGGAAAAGCTTTTATCTAGTTTTATAATACTAACCTAACCTATGTAAATTATATTGGTTTAGGCTATTTCATGTAATAGGTTAGTTCAGATTGTAAAAAATGTACATTAGATGGAATTTGAAGTACAATTTTGTACAAGCTGTCATTGGTTCATTTTACTTTCCAAATTATCCGTGGTTATAATCCTATTGGTGTAGGAAATATGTAACTCTAAATTACTTACCTACCGTTGGTCAGCTCAATTAAAATGCGTTTGTTAAGTGCATGTTTCAGTAAGCTGTATCATCAGCTTGTTCATCATATGGAATTTGTTAAATAACCAGAATGCATCATCAGGTGACTTAAAATATAACACATAACAAAATATAAACATAAATAAATATAACACTGGAATAAACATAATGTAATAAAATATTGACAGGCCTGTGAAAAAAATTCATGTCGTCAATTTATATGTCATTGTAACATATCTATTGAGAGTGTCATGTGTTTTGGTTTATTTTTATGTTATGTGATGTGTTATATTTTAATTCGTCTGATGATAATGCAGTCACATAAAAACATGTCCTGGACAAACATATTTTAATTGAGCTGAAAGATGGTACATAAGTAGGCCTTGTCTAGTTTTACTATACAATTTTTTACAACTAATAAATGTCTTTTTTTGACAATCTTAATAGTTTGTGTTGAAATTAAATTACTATATGTTGTATTATATATTTCCTTTACATTAAATGTCATACTGAATTTTGGCAATGAAAAATATGTTAGAAAAGAAAAATGTTTAAATAATTTTCTGATAAAAACATAGGGTTAGAATATGTTATGCCATATAAAAACCTTTCTCTGTGATGACTTTTATTGAATTAATATTTTAAAAACTAATCAAATTTTCTCTTTTTTTAGTGATTTTAGTTGATTATGTACATATTTACTTAACCCTTTTAACCCCGGCCATTAAATCAGGTGATGTGCCAGAAATCCCTAGCCATTTTCAGACAAAATGTAAGGGTTTTGTAAAAAATTCATAACTCAGTTATTTTTTAAGATATTTAGGTAATTATTTTTTTGTTTTACTTCTTTATACATTTAGCTTACAGAAATATACAAATAAAATTATTATTTTGAAAGTATTTTTTTTACATACATATGAATATATAAAAAATAAATAAAAATGAAAAAATTTCAAGTTTGATCATAGAAACCATATAGATAAAAAAATATTTGACACAAAAATACCCATTTACTTTATGATATATTTAATCCTTAATAAAAAGAAACAAAAATTATAGGCCTACCTGATTTACAAGTGGAGTAATATAAATTTTTGTAAAGCCGTGTAAATTTTTCTTTTTGCCATTTTTGGGCAAGGCAACGTAACAAGACATTTAAAATTCACTGTACTTAAAATAAACATAAAACCAAAGTTATTTCTGACAAAATAACTAAAACTGTTCATAATATAAATTTAAAAAAAGTTTTAAAACAATATTTACATCACTATCACTACAAAATGTAAATTTTCAAGATATCCATCACTCAAATCGTCGTCACTAATCACATCCACACCATTTGCAACTAGGTTACTAATTAGTGTATTTTCACTTATGGGAGACTTTGAACGATGTCTTTTACTCATTTTGAAATCAAACAAATAATAAACTAAACTTTAACTGCCGTACTTTACACTGCTTTAACCTAAAACTGTGAAGAACAGCTGATATACGTGATATATACAGCTGTCTGCAACAAGCGTGAGCAGTCAGTCGAGACGAACTGCAATTGCTCAGTCACAGACTGACAAAATACGAAGTCAAACCATTACAAACTAATATATTTCGATGCAAAATATCTTTGTGCACAAGTCTGTGAAATTTCAAAGCATTTGGTGAAATAGGTGGCCAGTAAAGTAATAAAAAGTACACGTCCGCACTATACGGACGTCGGGAGTTGACGCCATTTTTACGACGTCCGTATAGTACGGACGTCGGGGTTAAAAGGGTTAATGTTAAGTATAAATTTAATTTGACCTATTAGAAATGTGTAGAGTTTCTGCAAAGATTATTCTCCTTTTAACTGTATTATGTAAGTTTACACATAACCTTTTCTAACCTGTTTATGCATATCTGATTGTTGTTATTGTTTTACTTTAGGATACACTCATCGTTTGGTCTGAAGGGGACAATTTTGATTTGGCTCTCAGTTTTCAAGAAAAAGTCGGCTGTGATGAAATTTGGGAGAAAATTTGTCAGGTCAGTTAATGAATCAAATATCTTTATAATGTATTAGAGATTACAACACTGGCATTTTAATGCAAGTTTTAGCATTTTTTTAAAGGTCTAGCATTATAGAACAAGTCTTTTCATGCTCTATTCTAGATTTTCAACATATGTGCAAGTCTTCTTCCTCTATGTTTCTTACCAGTGACTTTTTTTACTTTGCTAGATCTGTTATGGTAGTAATATAACTCTATCTCTTATCCAAAAGTTCACATTATCAGTGAAAATCACAATGTCTATATGAAAAAAAAATGTTGTTGAGATAAACCAAAAAGTAATCAAAACTTTGGGCAATATTTTATGTGTTTTGTGTTTATATTGGTAAAATAAACCTCTCTTGGCGGATACCTCTTGGGAGATACGGTCGCCATTTTTCGCGAGAGATGCTACTGTATCAAGAGTTTTCAACACACTAACCACGGATCGGTCTCGTTTTGAAGGGGAGGATTCAGACTACGCGGCAGTGTTGCAAACATATAGAAAAAGTATTCCCTACAGCTGTAAGAGTACCAGTACACTTACTTTCTGGACGTGCCTCGCAATTTAGGAGCCATTTTAGACCCAGGGTTAAAAATATATTTGAGTAATGAACGATTCGATTTTATTATTTTTACTGGTTTTGAATAAAAAGTTAATACAATATATTTTAAATATAGTTTTAAAATAAAAGGGTAATAAAATAATTTAGTACTTGTCAATAGGTGATTGTTGTTTAATTTTGTACATTAATCACAATTGCAATTATTGTTCTATTATCTGTTAAAATGCATACATACCTTGCTATATTTATTACAATGCTTCACTGAATGAAGAGCATTTTAAAACTGTAGTAGATGTGTTATAAATCATTCAATGAATATGTTTTTGAAGTTCTTTTTTGTATTTATATAGAAATTAATCCAATTAAGTACAAAAGCTATTATATGTGCAAATATGAGAATAAGATAAAATATTCAGTATTATCTCATGAATATACTAAGGTACAGGTTAGGTACAAGTGTAACAGTACAAGTCTCTGCAAAAATCTTTGATGGTATGAAATGCGTGAAACCAGTCAGACATAACAAAGCAGAACGTTGTAATCGCGCACATCCATGTCGTGTCCTGGTGCCACTGCTTGCCGACGCTGGTCTATCTATACACGTGGCTTGCTCTCCTCGGCTTGTCCTTCTTATCTGTAGCAGGTATGGTGGTGGGAAAATTTCTGAGCAGTATGTCTCAGGGGAGCATCTTAGCAAAAATTCATCTTTAAGTCTTTCTCGCTTAATTTTACGTAATCAGTAATCACACAAACAGCCACTTTTATTTACTCACGCAAAATACAACAAAATGTTTACAATCACAGTAACCGGTAACATAAAAGTAGGGGTACAACCTGTATTCATTACAAAAACAGAAATAGAATCAGCTCATTATTTAGAACAACTGATTGAATACCGTCACATAACTTGAGTACTGTTGATTGGGTCTGAAAGAAATAAATAAAAGCAACTGAAATCTAGTGGAAATGACGAAAACTACTTGAAAGTGTTTATTATTTATTTCGCTACATCGCATTCGTATTCAGGTGAGAGATTATTCATCACCAAACATTATTGTGAAAACTGTTTAGCACCATAGTGCTTTCCACACGGTTATCGGAATTACCATGTACTGCGCTCCCCGAATTCATTTCAGGATTACTAGTCAAAGTGTTAAAGTTATTCTGATAGAGGTCATCATCTGTCACACTAATATTGCACTAACATTTCCTGCAAACTATCTCAAGGGGAGAAGCAGCAGACCAAAGGATCAACGATCAGTTACGTCAATGCATATCCGATTTGTTTTGTACTGAATATTTCTTTGGCTACCTCCTACTTCATTTCTATATTTTGAAATGAAAAAGCATTTTTATGTATTGTGCTGTGCTTTAGTGTGGCACGCTCCTGTGCACACCAGGAAGTGGACATGGCAGTAAACAACTCAGTTCATATTGCCTCCAGTGTCTGCTGTTGACAAGTTCTGCTTTCATACGCTGTGGCGTTCTCATTGTTGTTAAACACACAAAGATGAAGGATGACACCGAGTCACGGTTAACAGCCAACTTTAAGCTGTCCTGAGTCGAGGAATATTTTTCTCTATGGAAATAAAATAATCGTGGAGAATTTGGATAGCCTGCTTAGCAAGATGGAGGGATGTGAATGACCTGAAAGAAGAGGGTGTATGGTTAAGGCGTTAGTGGAAGATCCGACTTGTGAGTGCAGTGACATCATCTCCGATGCAGCTCTTTGACAGGACTCACCATCACTCAAAAATGAACTGACCTTCAGTAACAACATTGTACTTCAGACAGCTGAATACTGTCAGTACATGTGCTGAAAGGCCCTGGCACAACGGTTAAGTAAGTAATATTCAGACCGATTGTATATGCTATCTTTCCATTTAGTCTTTCATATTTCAGTTAAATTTTTATCAACCTTTCACAATGTTTTATATGTAATTAATTAATGTAACTGCCTTATCGTCAGAGAATCTAATTTTAAATAATGAATTGAAAATTTTGCTTTTTACCGTAACAAAAAATTAAAATAATTGAAGAATCTTGTTTGAATCTTTTTCTGAATAAAATTATATAATGGTAAAATTGTTTTAAATAAGCATATAAAATATGAAAACAAAAAACTGAAATAAATGAAAAACTACAAATGGACAATACTTATTAATCACAACTCTATAATGTCTTAACTGAGTTAGTATCTCTTCTGTTGGCTGGTGACAGGTTTTCATTGTTACTGTCCATTATTCTCTTTACTTTGTAAATTTTTTCTGTACCAAAATAAATATTTTAAAAGTTTTTTGATTATTTTATATGTCCCAATATTAATCATCCACAGGTATCTGGTAGTGTTTTCAGGTGTCAAGTAGTGACAGACTTTGTTTGTTGATCGTACTAATTCAAGCAAGGTTCAGCATTTAAGTACCATTATACTGGGGGGAAATGAGGCAGAAGTACTCAATTTAAAATGTGACTTTCTCTCTGGGTATTTTATGGTTTTATCTCATAGCACTAAGACCTGAGATCTTTTGTGCTCTAATAGGTGTCCTATACTGCAGAATATTTTTAAAAATTGTGCTTTAAAAATTAAAAAAAATTATGAAATGTGGCCAGTTTAAATTTGAAATGTATTTAAATTTACTCTTTTTGTCGGAGACATGTTCTATGACATTAAATGTACCATCAAATCAAATTTGGTATATTTAATTCTATTCTTGTATTAAATTTAAGTACAATTTAAAATAGAGAATGTCTTAAATTTAATGCTTAGCCTAACTAAATAGAAACATTTACCTCTAATTTAAAAAACTTCCCCTTCTCTATGGACACTTAAAAATTTGACTTGCATCATATCAACTTTGTATAGTCTGGAAATATTATCACTCATCTATTGACTTATTATTTACTCATTGCTATGTCCTTGTTTAGGTGCAAGGTAAAGACCCGTCAGTGGAGATCACCCAGGATATTGTGGAAGAGTCGGAGGATGAGAGGTTCGATGACATGTCTGACTCTGCTCCGCCCATTGAACTGCCACCTTGTGAACTCAGCAGACTAGAGGAGATCAGTGAGCTCATAGCGAGTTGTCTGTCATCACCTCTGCGCAAGGAGAAGCTTGCCGCTGCCATTGAAAATGAAAACTACATCCGCAAACTTCTCAATCTGTTTCATATGTGCGAGGATCTTGAAAACGCTGAAGGACTTCATTACCTCTATGAAGTGTTTAAAAACATTTTTTTACTGAACAAAAATGCGTTATTTGAAGTGATGTTTGGAGGTAATGTACACAGCCCCTATTCTCTATGTGTTAATTGTGAAATTACTGCTTTTAAAATATTATGCGAACTAACTAGACATCTAACCAGTAGTATGGTAATGGCTTGTGAAAACAGTAAGCTTTATTTATTAGAATTTCTTTAATTTGAAGATTTTGTATTTGGTCTGCTTTTTAAATTGGCTTCATTATTTGATATACTGTTATGTTCAGTTTAAAGGCAATTTACATAAATTGTAATTGAAAAACTTGGAACCCTTTTTATGATAATATATTAATTTTGATATTTAAAAATTATGTGATTTAAACATTTTATTTTGAAATTTAGTTTTTTTTTAATTAACTAATTTTAAATAAATAAATATATATATATATATATATATATATATATATATATATATATATATATATATATATATACATTAACATGCTCTGCAAGGTTAATATATTCTGCAGTTATAAGAAGAATTTCTGTAGGCATTCCATATGGATTTGAAGTCATGATGGATATTTTCAAATCATAAATTATAAAAAAAGACAATTTAAGTTAGAAAATTTTAAATTTAAAGAATTGAGCCATTTCTGAACAGTTATTCTTGTTTTAGATTCCAGTATAAATTATTTTTTTATCATACATCCAAAATGCAAATAATAATCATAGATCTGTTCAAATCCCTATTCAGAAATTTTAAACAAAAAGTCAAATTTAAACTCAGCTGTAGTCTCTCACTTCATAATAATTATGGTTGGTTATTTTAACTTATGCTTAAGGATTGTTATTCCAATTAAGTAATTATTTGTCCATGTCTTCATGTAATTTCAAAATTACTTAATATTGTCTTTTTGGTTACTTAATTAATTAAGCATTGATCAGCAATGAAATAAGTAACTCTCATATAATGAGTTGTAACTCTGTATATGGTTACAGATGACACAATATTTGATGTTGTGGGTTGCCTGGAATACGACCCAAGTCTACCAGCACCAAAGCGACACCGTCAGTACCTTAAGACGTGTTCAAAGTAAGTAAAAATAGCATTCAATTTGACCCTTTGATTAGTAATCCCGCAATGCATTCGGAAGTGCCCTAAGTGCTGCCCACAGTAATTCCGATAGCTGTGTGGGAAAAACTATGATGCTAAACAGTCTTCATATTAATGTTTAGTGATAAATAATCTGAATACGAATGCGATCTAGCGGAATAAATAAAAAATAGTTTCATGTAGTTTTCGTCGTTCCCACTAGATCGCAGTTGTTTTTTTATTTATTCATTTCAGATCCAATCGACGGTATTCAGGTCATATGACGGTATTCAATCAGTTGTTCCAAGTAATCAGCTGATTCATTTTCTGTTTGTGTAGTGAATACAGATTGTAACCTCACTTTTACGTTACCGGTTGCCTTGATTGTAAACTTTTTGTTGTGTTTATTGTGAGTAAATAAACGTGGCTGTTTGTGTAATTACTGACTATGTAGAATGGTCCGAGAAAGACAAGATACTCTCCTGAGACTTACTGCTCAGCATTTTCCTGCCACCATCCCTGCTACACATAAGAAGGACAAGCCGAAGAGAGAATGCCACGTGTGCAGATAGACCATCGTCGACGAGCAGCGGCACTGTGACACGATGTGCCGGGATTGCGCCATTCTGCTTTGTGTATCCAACTGTTTTAGCAATTTTTATACCATCAAAGATTTATGAGGAGACTTGTGTACTGTTACTAACTTGTAACTAACCTGTACCTTAGTATGTTTATGAGAAAATGATGAGTATTTAATTTTATTCTCATATTTTGTAAATATAATAACTTCTATGTATAATTAGATTAATTTCTGTATAAATACAAAAAACTTCAAGAACGTTTAATTGAGTGTTTTTCATAACACATCTACTGTAGTAAACCCAAATCACTTAACTCACTTTTTAGGGCACTCTTGCTGACCAGTCAAAGGGTTAAGCATGTTATAGTTACTTTTAAAATTAATTCTGGTTATTTTTTTATATATAGATAAAAAGAAAAGTTTACACATATAGATTGTTTAGATTCTTCTGAAATGTTTAATCAAACAATATGAACTTCCAGGTTCAAAGAGGTAATACCAATGAGCAACCCCGAACTGTTGGCCAAGATACACCAAACTTACAGAGTCCAGTACATTCAAGACGTTGTTCTGCCCACCCCTTCCGTCTTTGAGGATAATATGCTATCAACACTGTCCAGTTTCATATTTTTTAAACAAAGTTGAGATTGTAAATTTAATTCAAGTAAGTATATACATATATTGTGTAACAGGTCTTATTTTGCAATATATTTGTCTGTTTGTTAATATAATTAACTAATTTAAATTATTTAGTTGTGACATTGTATTTTACAATAAATCTCTACCTACAAAGATTTGCAATGGAACCAGCAACAAACAAGCACTAAAAACAGTGGCCTCTATTGTTTTATACAATGTTATATGTGAGCAGTAACCTGTTTTGACTGATTCATTTCACTTCCAGTGTAAAATTCAATCTTTTCAATTTTTTTTGTCACAATCAATTTTTTAAAATAATTATTTACCTAGGCAATAATTTCTGTATGTATGAGTTATATACAGAAATAATGATTACCATAATGTAAATGTTACCACTTAAAAACTAAATTCTGTTATCATGGAAAGGGCTGAGCTGTGTACAAATAAATTCATCTGTTGTCATCATTTTCGAAGCGAACTAATGTGAGCTATAAAAAGGCATGTCTCAACCAAAGATAGATTGTAATTGATGCCCTCAAACGTCCTGGCAAATTGTATTGAATTTACAATGACTGAGCTAAAATGATCACAATTATTGGTGTACTGATTTCACTTCTTTGACTAACTTGTCCACAGTTTTAAAAAGCAGTTGTTTTAAAAATAAAGCTTTTGTAAAAATAATTTTTTTCTATAACGGTTTTTGGGTCATAAAGTTATATACCAAATTTCAACTTATTAAAACAACCGTTCTCAAATTAAAAATTGCCAAGTGAGGAGAAAAAAGTTAGCTGTTTGGGTAGTTCTCAAGTTTTTGAATGAAAATATAATATTTTGGTCCAGGAATAAAGAAAGGTTGGTAGAGCGTTCATTCCCATTTTGTTTGCCGCTAAATAGTGTGCAACTTGAACATTTTGCAGGTGGCAGCAAATTTCAAAGTTCTATGACATAGGTCCTCACAGACTAGAGCATTATCAAATCCACTTTGCATCAGGATACATCTTTACTTTATGATCATAAATACATAAGTTGCATTTATTCATATGATATACTGTAATTATTAGTATTACATTACAAGTGCCATTTTGTTTTTTCCCTTAGTAATGTTTTGTATTATGGCATTGTCTTTTCTTGTCATCACTTTGTTTCACTTGCTCTATAATATTTATTTAACCTGCAAAGTATCTTGTCACATGGTATCTTAGCTCCAGAATAATAATTGTGTGATAGATTTCTTACCATTTGCTCTGTTGCTTAAAGAAACTTTTCTTGCTTACAGGAAGATGAAAAGTTTTTAAGTGATTTATTCAGCCAATTAACAGACGAGTCGACGCTAGATTCTAAAAGAAGAGACCTGGTATTGTTTTTAAAAGAATACTGTAACTTCTCACAAAATCTCCAGCCACAAGGAAAAGAAACATTTTATAAGGTTTGTTTTGTTAAGTGTCTAGTAAACTGTTTCTTTAGGTAATGTGTCCTGATTAAGGAGATTGTAATTATTTTTAACAATAATTACCTAAAATTATTTCATAACTTTTTTTAATACATACTTTAAAAATTAAATTCTCGAAAATTTCTAGTGATTATTGAATTACACATTAGAGAATTTATTGACAAGATTCGACAAACACTGAAAAACGTTTTGGTCATAAGAACAATACAACTTCATATAAAAAACGGTATATATATATATATATATATATATATATATATATAACCAAAGTTAGAATTATCGTAGTTTTCAAAAATGGTTTTACTTTCATTTTTATTTTCTATATTTAAATTTGACAATTGCCCCGAGTCTGCTGAGTCTATTGGTGGACTCTTTTTTCATACTCTATGTATGTATAGAACTAAATTGTCGTACTTTTAAAACTATTTTATTTGCAGTTCATATTTTTAATGTTCAAGCATCAACTCATATCAGTTGCTCTGCGCTATTTTCATTTACCTTGTGGTGTGTGTACTTGTATAAATATATTCTTCATAGCAATACTTGTATGTTTATTTCTTAATATTTTTATCATGGCTAGGGAATCAAAATTCTTTTTTCAAATATACTAAGCCTAAAAATACTCTTCATACTTTTGTATGTATTTTTTTTTAAGTAAAAAGGAATTTATACAAGATGTGACAAAAGTTAAAGATCCCTTTAAAGTCAAGCGGTGCAGAGAATCATAATGACACCTAGTATGAAGTGTTTGTATGCGGGGTTGCAAGCTTTAGAAGTTAAAACAATGTAGGCTAGGTTAAAATACACCTTCTTGGATTTGGTTTGTAGTTTTTCAAATTGGAAGGGGGAAATGTAGCACATTGTTTTAAATTACTCCATTCTCAGGAATACAAATGTGAAATTTGTTTTACTATATCTTTATTTATTTAGAAGTTATGGCATGTTAAAATTTAGCTGGTTAACACTTTTAGCCCCAGGCATCTATGTCATTCTACAATAAGTGTAAATATGATTAATGAGAATCTTCACAAGGGACTGATAGTGCTAAACTTCTGACCAAAAAATTTACATAAAATTAAAGGTCTGTATTAAGCGAACACAATAATCCAAATCTGATCTCAAACTGTTGGATATACACAAAAGGGCAATGTAAATAATAGATAATTAATATATTTTTCAGACACTGTCTTCTTTGGGAATTTTACCTGCACTGGAAATCACCCTGTCCTCTGAGGATATTCCAACAAAGACTGCATCAATAGACATCTTGACATACATCGTAGAGTTCTCTCCATCAGTGGTGCGGGAATACACGCTACAGCAAACCTCCAGCTCTGATGAGGTAACACTGCACACATTTTTAGATGAATATCATCTTTAAAACTTTTTACTGTGGCATTTTATATTATTGAACACAAATTCTGTTACTTTCTATTTGTAGACTAATATTTTTCTGATAGATAAGTAGTGCTTTCTAAGGTTTCAAGCGAGTTTGTTGTGATTATTTTAGCAGTTTTCCATCAGTAATTCATAAATTTCTTTCATTGGAATTTGGTTCAAGGTTGTTGGGAATACTATTTTTATCGTAATAATCATATTTTACAACATTTTAGAACCTAATATGTTGCAAAGAAATACTGTTACAAAGGAGTGAGTACATGGGACTAATTATTTATTTTTACATTTCACATGTTATCAAAATAAACTGGAGAAGGAAAATGGATAATAGGAAAGTTTATAAACTGCTGACTAATTGATTTTGGCATTTAAAAATATAGTTAATTAACCTAAATCACATGGTATTCTGCCTTAATAACATTTACCTTAATATTCATGGCAGTAATGATGAAGTATTTAGTCTAGAACATTATCTCTTTTTTTTACATCTAACTTTGAAAACTCATTCTTTACCACTGTCGTTTATGCATATTGTTAGGGTCTTAAGACAGTAATTACTGTTAAAATTAAGTATTTTGACCCTTTCACAACCAATGTCCGATCCATTGGAAAGTTATAAAATTAGCATGTAAACATCTAGAAAATATTATTTTAGTTAGCTATAGTATAAGTCTGTTATTTAATAACCTTTTCATCTACATATAACATGATCTTCAATTCATTTACATCTGGTAACAAAAAGAATATTAAGGGATATATTTATATCATCACAGAATGTATCAAAAAGGTTGGGCTATCTTTGAATTTTAAAATTCTGTGTGTGATTCTAAGCTAAAAAATAAAGAATACATTTTTTTCCAATTTTAACTTCGTTTAGCTGCTAGCTGCCGTTTTGTATTTTTTTGTTAACAAATTATTATCTCTAAAACTAGTAAAGCTAAAGAAACCAAATTTGACAAATAGGTTTTAATAGGTAAGGGAAAAAATTTAAAAAATGTGTTATTTTCTGTAATATTAACAAAATGGTGTTTGTTGAAAATTTTTAAAAGTTAAATAACAAAAAAACCAGTATAGTTATAAAAAATGTACTAGACACAAACTATTTGGAGAATTTTATTGTAATTCCAACAGTACTAGTTTCCGTCAAGGCATAAGTGTGCACAACTACTTTAAAGATACACTTGCACGAGCTGTGAGCGCCAAACATTTTGTCTTTTGACATCAGCTGTTTTACATTGCTTATACAAATTTTAAAAGATACCCAATTATTTTGTAAGTTTTATAACAATTCAATTTTATAACAGTTATCATCGATCAAGGTGTGTTAGCATTCTTCAATCATTTTTGAAATGTTTGTATAAAAGTACGGATGTTGACACTAACAATATTAAGTAACAGGGTTTACTCCAAAACAATATTGTATAATCAGTGAAGACACTGCAAACAATTTTAGTATAGGATAACACGAATAAAGCTGCTGGTAACGAGTCAAAGAGTCTTTATTAACCATTGATCATACATAATGAAATAGGTTTAAATTATATTTTGTTCAAATATATCAACTTATTCCAGGGAGTATTTTCCTGAACATTCAGTTATACAAGAATTCAGTAATATTGTTTTCAAGTTTTACAATCTGATTTCTTCTTCAGGTAGATGTAACTAACCTAACACTTATCTACTATATAGATTAAGATCATACCAGAGCATTGTAACACAAGTCAGGAATTACAACAAAACATTAATTATTGAAACCGAACTAAAGAATACAGGTCATAGCAGTATATTTGTAATGAACAACCAACACTGAAAACTGACCAGAGGCCAATATTAAATGGCAATCATCATGTCAGAAGCAAAATGGTGTCAAACAATCAAGAAAAGGGTTGGGCCGTTCTTTTATTATTTGTTCATTCTAGAGGAAACTCTCTTAACCAATACTTTTGGTTTCTTTTTCAGTTCAGTTTACAGAATTGGTAAGCAAAGCAGCCTAATTTCAATTGACTGTTGACTTGTATGCTGTTGCACTCAATTATCCCGTAAGAGGGCTTTATCATTATGTGCACTGAACTCTAAGGTGGATGATTTCTGATTAAGTATTAACCCTTATAACGTCACAGACGCCGTATGGCGCATAGACAAACTATCTCCAAACAGCAAAGACGCGGTACGGCGCATCGACACAAAACTGCGTCTATAGCAAATTTAAGTTCCTTTTAAATCCGATCGATGTCACTGGGGGGGGGGTGGGGGGGGGGGGGGGTGGGGGGGGGGGGGGGTGGGGGGGGGGGGGGGTGGGGGGGGGGGGGGGTGGGGGGGGGGGGGGGTGGGGGGGGATTTATTTCTAAATTAAGACATTTATTTTCTTAACTCCACTGTCAAGATTTATTATTAATTTTACAAGGAGAGTCTCAAGGGTTAAATGTGATGATCTAATCACTTTTAATTCATAACCATTAACTTTGGCCTGTTTTATTGATTTGCCATAACCCTAAAAAAATTTAATAGTTGTGCTCTAAAACATAATTACTGTTCCCGTGAAAGGTTTCATATTTAACTTATGTAAACTAAATATTTATAAGACATAGGCCTAGTAAAAAATATAGATTAATCTGTTGGCATATAACTAAAGAACTAACCTAAACAAATTTCTAAATCTTTATTTTTTTCTTATTTCACGTTTACAGTACTCTTAGCAAGTGTCACAACTTTAATCCTTAAATCAACGTGATGGAATATTATATCCACTAAAATAATTTATTCTCTCTTCAAAATAATTCTATTCAACAGTGCAAATCTATTCTGACATGTCAAGAAATTTAACTATACCTATCAGTGTTGCCAATCCACTTTTGGAAAATTCCCACCAGTACCTGAAAAAAATACCACCTATGAGCCCAAATTACCACCTTGCTTTAAAAAGTATATTTAGGCTACTAAAGTGTGTTATCGACATCGTATGACAGTCTATATTTGTAAATGCAGGGTGTCTACCAAACTGAACATATAAAATTCCCTGACTTTTCCAGGTTTTCTAGTTAGACACTCTTAAATGGCTTAACGAAGCAGGATTTTTTATTGCATTGAATATGGTTGATTTTAGAGCATAATTATCATAACTTATATTGTAAAAAAATTAACTTTTTACTTTTTTACAGAGACAATTTGCATGAAAAAGTTAGTTTCAGAAAAACAAATTTTAACTTTCAATGAGCTTGGATCCATGCCAAAGTTTTTAAATAGAAACTTGTAAAACTGATAAAGCAGACATTAATCATGCAATCCTGCTGTGATTCAAAGAAGGAGTAAAGGAATATAATATGTAAATGACTTCTAAAATCTCACTGTCAACCAGCCTAAGCACAGGCTTTAGGTTTGAACATACTATAGGCCTACAAAGTATTATTTTAGGAAAGGCCTACCAAAACGCAAACATGCAAGGTTAAGCAAAAATACTTACAACACTCTTTCATGATATCCTACCTCCAAAATAGGTTGTTTACTGATGTACAGTTTAATAAATTTGTATGATAAATCACATGAACTGTTATGTGTTGTTCTAAAAAATCCACTTTTTTCCTTTAAACTCAACTTGTAGCTTTATGGAAAAAATTACACTAGATCACTGTTTTTAAATGTGTTAACCACAATTTTTTAATGTCAGGCAAAGTGCTAGGCACACATAGTCTTGAAATTAAAACCTTAGAAGGCTAGCATTACCATGATGTGTTTAGCCTACTCTATAACTCAGGTTCAAATATTTATTTATATATAAATATATATATATATATAATATACACACAAAATTTTATTTCACAATATATCACTTGATGACCAAAATATGAATCACAATATATTTGGCTATATTAACACAGTTTTAGTTTTTTTAAAAGCCAAAATAATAATAATAAGGCCTAATTTCTTATTGCCATAATATTTCTTGTGAGCATTTTCCTTGGTAGGTTCAAATTTAAACACATCCACCGCTATTTCGGATTCCTTCCCTTGTACCCATCAATGAAAACGACTGTTTCTGTTTTCAATTTGTTTCTTTTCTGTCATTGGTTTTGCAATGCTTCAGTTCACTGAATATTCGTTCGACAGATGAATTTGAAAATGGCAGTATAAAAAAGTAAGTTAAACACTTTTTGTATTTCTGTAAACATAGCATCTCCAGCGACTGTCTTTAGACTGAATACAGCCTTCCAATATTGCATAGCAGACTCATTTGCATCAAGTTTATGCTCTTTGAAGTCTAGCAAAGCATGACTTTTCCACTGATTGTCGAGTTTTTGGACATCAACAACTTTCTTCAGAACGGGAAATCTGTTAATGACATGAGCCAAAGACCTTACTTTGAAGGTTTGGGCACTTTTTGGCTCCAAGACACTGAGGACATCAAAAACTTCATCAGAAAAATCAAATCTAGATTTGATTTGTGTGACCAATTCCACATAGAAGCTTAAAATACTTTTTAAGAAAACTTCAATATCTTTCTTTTCTGCATTTTTCTTTAATTCATTAAATGTTTCTGTTGCCTGAATGCCTAAATATATTTGTTCTAATTGCAGGAAATGACGGGGGTTTGAATGCTCAATGGACATGATGGGTGTATTTTTAATGTAGTTTAAGTCCATGTAGTTTTGTACACAGATCTTGAAGCATCTTGTGAACCTCTGGTCGCAATCTATGGAGAAGTGGTGTTTCGGATTGGAACATTACATTAAAATCTGTTAGCATACCAAGAACATAAGACATAAACTCCAAGTATAAGTAGATAAATTGGTTGTTCATAGCAGCTAACATGCTATCCACTGTGTTTGACGGGTCTTCGACAGAAGCGGTCAGCAGGTAGGCCTTCAACGGTTTGAAATTGTTTCAATCACTCTGTCAACGCAAGATTTTAATGACAGCCATCTTGTTACTGCTGGTGATAGTATTTTGTGGATTTCCTCTTGAAAAAACTCTTGGAACTGTACAAAGGCAGACTGTCTCCCAAAACTTCTGCTGAAGTGAGCCCCAAGATTTCGGAGCAAATCCTCCACTGTCTTTTGGTAACTTCATACATGCTTTTACTTGCCGCCAGGTGGATCATGTGGCAAGAACACTTGACACATGCAATGTGAGGGATTTCTATTTTCAAAAGTGAAAAAACCGAATGATGCTGCCCCACCATCACCATTACATGTGTCAGAACTAAATCCCACTAAGTTTTCAATGGGTATATTTTTTGATTTCAGCGAGTTTCATCATACCAGTGAAATAATTCATCAGCAGTGCTAGATTTGACTTCAAACATGTCAAATAAATTAGTTTTTGGCGTTCCAGTTACATCATCAATATAGATAACTGTGAGGGCACATTGATTAACCGATGCCTGATCCGTTGTCTCATCCATGATCAAGGAGAAAAACGATCCTGGTGCCCTTAGTTTTTGGTAAATCAATTCCATGAATGCGGGACCTAAGGCTTTTTTAATCACAGTTGTTGTTTTAGTGCGTTTCATACACAGTTTAGCAGCAATTTCTGAGTCCGGAAAGACCGATTTGCACAGCGGAATCAATGTATCCATCAGCGAAAAGGGCAGGTTGTTGGTTGCAATTAGGCCGGCTAATTTTAATTCTGCTCGTTTGACACTTTTATCTGTTGTAGTTCTTTGAACAATTTTTTTTAAGTCTTTGTTAGTGGCTATCTCCTTGATTAATTTTAGGTGCTTGAGGGACTTTCCATGACGCACAATCTCTGTTTTATGCGCCCCCATGACTGCATCACAGACACTACAATATGCCATGTCTTGTCCGGTTCTTTCTTTGACTTTTTTTTGTAGCCAGTTTTTGAACTGGGGGTCATTCAACCAGTTTGAATTGAATTTTCTTTCTTTTTTACTAGGCCTAATGGTGGCAGTATGGGTAAACCTAGACACAATTTTAGGCCTAGCAGCAGTTTTTGGTTGGGTGGTATTTGAAGTTGAGTGTACGGCTAGGTCTGTATCAAGCTCAGTTTCCTTGCTACTAGCAGCAATATTAAACCTGGTCCTCCTCACTAGAGCTTTGACCTAATGGTTCTGGATCATCTGGATCTATTCCTAAGTCTTCGTACTCCATTGGGATTGCAAGAGACATTGAACTAGGCCAAATAGATTTTTTGCTCGATTCACCATGTGAGCTTTCTACAAACGACTTGCTCTGTCTACTTTCATCATCTTTGTCTTTTTTCTCATCTTCATCTTTCTTAGGCTTAGGCCTACCTTTAATAATAAACTTATCCATCTTAGTAACTTAAGTTAGTCCAATTAGAGATTCATGTCAATAAAGCTAGTTCAAAAGTTAGATGGATTGTAAATGGAAAAATGTAAATTAGTTAGGCCAACACTAACTATAGTTAGGTGATGTTTAGTTAAGCTTAGGGAAAACAATTATGAAGCAGAGCAGATAGGCTAGTAGTAGGTATTACAAAGCATAAATAGGACTAGGTCGTTACCTAGCTATAGGCCCCTAATCATATTTACAAAACAAATGATTTGTATGAACTTAAAGCAGCAAAGCTAGCTCTCAAAAGTGTCATCTACACTCTAAAAATAATAGTCCAAGAAGAAAAATAGCATTGCAAAAAAGAGATCTACGTTCTTAAGTTATATGCACTATAAAATAATGGTCCAAGGGGAAAAGATTGGCCAAGCACTACTAACAGTTATGACATGAACACAATAAAAATAATGGGCTAGTCCGAGAAGAAAAAATATTGCTACATTTTTGTAGCCTATACCTTGGCCACAGTCTACACAATTTCACTACATACTTTACTATTCTAGGTCCACGGATTAAAATGCACGATAAAGAAAACTTGAAATCTTACGTATCTTGGAAAAACGTACTTAACTAAAGCCAACTCACACGGCTATGAAATCTTATCATCCATTAAACTGATCAACTTATCTCAACTGAATAACTTCACTAGAAGAAATAAGAAAATAGAAACCAAAATTCAAGAGAAGAAGAACACTAACACTATTACTAACAGCATAGACTAAATATCCCTGGTGTTGTTGTTATCATAGACTAACTATGCCAACCGTCAATTTCTATCTTAGCATAGAGTATTAAAAACAACAACAATCTGAATACATATTGTAAATATTATATCGATTGAATGTGTTGAATGGGAAATCAATCAGGTTACCTGAAAGCGGAATTCTCAGTGTTCGTTGTTTTCCCTAATTAATTTAAAGTTACCACCAATTTACCACCGGGGCAAAATTACCACCTGAAATACCACCGAGACCTTAAATTACCACAAAATGTGGTAATTACCACCCGATTGGCAACGCTGATACCTATCAATCTCGAAAAAATCAGTCTGTCTAAGCAAAGCAAATGCCACGACAATCAAGTTCACAGATCATTCAAAGTATAGACTTTTACTAACTGTACAGAGTAAAGTAAAGATAGATATTATTTCATAACCAAGGGTAAAGATCATACAGAGCTTATACGTAACGTAATATGATCGGGTGAATTGAAACTTAATTTAACTATTTTTCTTCATACTCAACAATAATGATGACTTTCATGTTTTCCGAAAGGAACTATTCTATCTTGTTCACTTTTCTTTATCTTTATCCTTTCAATAACCTCTTTGGAAGTTATTGATGTTCAACATCTGTTACTTGCTGCAGACGCAAAGATGTACACTGATCTGCAAAATCATCAAAACTGTAAAATTCTTAAACTATGCCTTTATCACATTGAGCAATAGTGTAAAAATAATTTAAAGACAATTAACTCAACAAAATTTTGTGTAATTAATTTTTAGCAAGGAATAAACCCAATCATTTGGAATTACGGACTAGACAAGATTGAGAGGATAACTGCAATCAAGAGTATTGGAGTAATCTTGTCATCTAACTTTGGATTTCATATGCACATTGATTACGTTTGTAAGAAGCCTTATCAATTGCTGAGTCTTATTACCAGGGCACCTATAAATGGATTTGGTTTAGAAGCATTAAAATGTTAAATACACTTCCTCAGTCAGACCCTTTATGTAGTATTGCAGTGTTGTAGCTACAATCTCTACATCAAACTGGCCTCATTGACCGCTTAGAGACGGCTCAAAGGTAATTCATTCGTATTGTTGGAGCTAAAATAGGTCATAACTCGTATTTTAATTTACCTGTTGAAGATGTAGCAGTTTGTCCAAGATCACCATACTTTATGAGGAGTATGGCTGACGGTCTTTTCCCGGAAAAGCTTCTTGCAAGCGAGATTGGCTGCCCTATCTACTCCGCCTAAAAATTTTTCGGATACAGGCAGTAACCCGCGCTCAGGATCTATTCCACTGACAACAATATACTTGTAAAGCGGTGTGGTATATGATTTTTGTTTCAGCATGTGCTGTGGTAAGTGTGAGAATTTACTTCAGCAGAGAGCAAAATCTGGTATTCTCCCCTCCCTTTTCCTTTTCCTCCACACTGTCCACTAGACAGTAAACATAAAAATCCGAGCTTTTAGAAATGTTTCCCTTTATTTAACTTCTTCAGTACAATATGCACTACCGACCATAAGTTGTTACATGTTTGACCTTCTTATTGATAATTATTATTATATTTCCCTGTTGTGTTTTGTTCTTGTTCAACCTTACTAGACCTTACGTATTGTCAATTTGGGAATGCCTTAGTATTAGTTAAAACATTTTCTTATCATATTCAGCATGGGATATAGTAGCATGTTAATTATCTAAATTTTTATGCATGTTAATTTCTTTTTAGTAAATTATGAGGTATTATCTACAATGTAAACCCTAAAAAGGAGTATAATGCTGTTGCATGTTCTGTTGTTAGTTTACTGTTACGCTCGCCTACTACATTTAATTTGTTAATTCTTGTTATTATTTTATATATTATTGATCCGTCACACGTGTAAATCTTAGATAACAATAAATTGTCCAAACTTAATTAATGGCTTACTATAGCATGCTGAATAACGGATTTTTATTTGTTATGTTTATTTTATAATTGCTCAAATTAATGCTCTAAAATAATGTTAATATTTCACTTATACCATTTATATATACGCAGCCAATGTCACTAAATATTAATATTGATAACAATGAAAATAAATTGCATAAACTTGTATTCTCTTAGCTAAACCTTCAACAATAAAAGTACCGGTAGCATACAAGGTTTGTCACAGTTGATCCTTCCGCAAGAATGGTATATTGTGGGACTGATAACAGATCCCAGAAAGTAGCACAGCTATAATCTCTGATAACATTAGATTTTCAAAAATTTGATCCATAAATGTTTTAAAGAAAAAAAGGTCAATTATTGCTCATCCTTTGATAGTTAAAAAAAAACTTCAGGATACACACCTTTATTACGTAGAGGTTGCAGAGGGGTTGCAGTGTAGAAGCAAAGACGTAATTACTTTTCGTAAAGTCAACACAAAAAATATTTAATGAATTTTAAGGAAGTAATTGGGATTCAGATGATAGTCTATGAGGTAAATTCAAGAGAGGAAGCTAAGAAGCCTTCTGGTGATATAGACATTTCATTTTTTACCGTGCAATGTAGACCAAATTTCTTGGGAATTTGTCATAATCATAAATAAATCCCATAATTGTATAACAATATGCAGTGAACACCTGGAAATCCTTAATGCTGTTGATAAAATATAATGCCTTCGTACTTCACAGTGATATATTTTAGAACATTTTAGAAACTAGAAATTAAGGTCTATAACAGTATTGAGTAATTTGGATGTGTATGTACTCTGCTGAAGATATCAACAGCTCTTTGTTCTATTATTTGCAATCTGATGTACTATTAAAAAGATGATTATCTTAGATCTGAAATGTTACTTTATTTATGATAATGTTAATATAGAGGCTTTAGATGTCAATGAGAGTGTCTAAAAACGTTAAAACCTGAAATTTTTCTGACAGTACAGAATACAGATTATTTTCATGAACAACCATTGTCACATTTAATGATACAAATTCGATCTATCGAACTTTTTTCATCCATGTAATAGAGTTTACCAAAATATAAGCTTCAAAATTTGTCGTATATCTTGTAATTAATTGTTAAAAAGCTTGGCTGAAATCTAAGTATACTCAATAATTGTGATTCAGTGCAATATTTAGTTTATTGGCTGAAATTACGTTCCATGGCCAACAGCGAAGACAACTAGAACGCCGTCGATTCCTTTGTGTAAACCCCTTTCCTTCAAATGGTGTTAGGAAACCAAAATGGCTGATATTTTTATCGAGTAGTCAGTTGTTGATAGTTTCCTTCAAATATCGCGAGTGTGTTTATTATTGTGAATATCAGGGATTTGAAATGTTAACTGACATCAATAGCCAAGTGGTGATCAATGGCAGAATGAGCTTGAATGCATGTGAAATCCAGTGTGAAGTGTTCAATATTGTGTCTAAACCTTCAGCGTTTTAGCCTATTTAGTATACATTTGATCTAGAATACACGGTAAATTGTTTGGTCGTTTTTGAACAGAATTGGTCGTAAGGACACATTTTAACTTTTGAAAGAGAATTTTTATTTTTCACGTCTTTATTTTAAGTTATGGATCAAGCCATCTTACCATGGTGAATTAAGGAATTTGCATTTATTTTTCAGGTAAATGAAACATTAGCTATGTTGAATGACCAATCAGTATAGTCTAAATAGAACTGGTTATACTATAACAGTTGTTAAAAATAAGTTTCGTAGGGTAAACAAATAGTCCATGATAATAAAATACAATAATATCATTTTAACACAGTTATTTATCTTTACCTACAATTGGCAGGGTATTTGAAATTAATTTTCTTTAATGTTTATTTGTTAACCATAGTAATAGTTGTTAGTAAATTGACAGTCTAAATCTGAAAAAAATCAAATATATATATATATATATATAGTTTAATTTTTTATTGTATTTAGTTAGCCTATTTGTATTCACCACTATAGACCTATGAATAAGCCATCACTGATAAAGCTTAGGCTTACTTTTGATAATAGGCTACTTTTAGCTAGGTCATATTAGCAGCCTGGTCTTAATAAATTTATCATATTTATTTATTTCAACGGGAAGAAACTATGATGTTAGTTTTCTAAATAGACTATGATGTTAGGAAAACCTACAAGTCAAATTGTGTTTTTTTTATCATGTAGGCTACATTAAAAGTTGGAAACTTTTAAAAGCATTTTAGACTAGTGTCAGGATATTAAGCCTATTGTAAATAGCTAAAAAGGTTTTATGTCTAAAAGTGAAGTGTCTTTCACAAGCAGTGTGAAACTGGCCATAGATTCCATCCATAAAAAGAACTAATCCGCTGACTTGAATCCTAACCTGGTTCACGAACTACTCCTGACCTAGTTCCTGAACTACAACTAACCTAGTTCCTGAACCAGTTCAATCACTTCAGGATTAAATTATATTATTAAAATTAAATTTTATAATTTTAAAAAAGAACAAATACAAAAATATCTATAGATTATACTTAATACATTACTTTGAATACATGGTCTACTGTATTATATTACTACCCTCATTTTAGACCTCTTCTATTTTTGGACAAATACCAATCTATGGACGGCCATATCTCAAAAACGTACGAGCCAATTTTGATAAAACTTTCTGTACACATTCACTACATGGTCTAGTATACTAAAATATAAGCCTCATTCTTAGGCCACGCCTATTTCCGGAGCTACATCGATTTTACAGGCAAAGTGCTGACAAAAACCAATCTATGGACAGCCATATCTCAAAAACGTACGAGCCAATTTTGATAAAACTTTCTGTACACATTCACTACATGGTCTAGTATACTAAAATACAAGCCTCATTCTTAGGCCACGCCTATTTCCGGAGCCACAATAACTTTATAGGCCAAGTGCTGACAAAAACCAATCTATGGACAGCCATATCTCAAAAACGTACGAGCCAATTTTGATAAAACTTTCTGTACACATTCACTACATGGTCTAGTATACTAAAATACAAGCCTCATTCTTAGGCCACGCCTATTTCCGGAGCCACATCGATTTTACAGGCCAAGTGCTGACAAAAACCAATCTATGGACAGCCATATCTCAAAAACGTACGAGCCAATTTTGATAAAACTTTCTGTACACATTCACTACATGGTCTAGTATACTAAAATACAAGCCTCATTCTTAGGCCACGCCTATTTCCGGAGCCACAATAACTTTATAGGCCAAGTGCTGACAAAAACCAATCTATGGACAGCCATATCTCAAAAATGTACGAGCCAATTTTGATAAAACTTTCTGTACACATTCACTACATGGTCTAGTATACTAAAATACAAGCCTCATTCTTAGGCCACGCCTATTTCCGGAGCCACAATAACTTTATAGGCCAAGTGCTGACAAAAACCAATCTATGGACAGCCATATCTCAAAAATGTACGAGCCAATTTTGATAAAACTTTCTGTACACATTCACTACATGGTCTAGTATACTAAAATATAAGCCTCATTCTTAGGCCACGCCTATTTCCGGAGCCACAATAACTTTATAGGCCAAGTGCTGACAAAAACCAATATATGGACGGCCATATCTCAAAAATGTACGAGCCAATTTTGATAAAACTTTCTGTACACATTCACTACATGGTCTAGTATACTAAAATATAAGCTTCATTCTTAGGCCACGCCTATTTCCGGAGCTACATCGATTTTACGGGCCAAGTGCTGACAAAAACCAATCTATGGACGGCCATATCTCAAAAATGTACGAGCCAATTTTGATAAAACTTTCTGTACACATTCACTACATGGTCTAGTATACTAAAATATAAGCCTCATTCTTAGGCCACGCCTATTTCCGGAGCTACATCGATTTTACAGGCAAAGTGCTGACAAAAACCAATCTATGGACGGCCATATCTCAAAAACGTACGAGCCAATTTTGATAAAACTTTCTGTACACATTCACTACATGGTCTAGTATACTAAAATACAAGCCTCATTCTTAGGCCACGCCTATTTCCGGAGCCACAATAACTTTATAGGCCAAGTGCTGACAAAAACCAATCTATGGACAGCCATATCTCAAAAATGTACGAGCCAATTTTGATAAAACTTTCTGTACACATTCACTACATGGTCTAGTATACTAAAATACAAGCCTCATTCTTAGGCCACGCCTATTTCCGGAGCCACAATAACTTTATAGGCCAAGTGCTGACAAAAACCAATCTATGGACAGCCATATCTCAAAAATGTACGAGCCAATTTTGATAAAACTTTCTGTACACATTCACTACATGGTCTAGTATACTAAAATATAAGCCTCATTCTTAGGCCACGCCTATTTCCGGAGCCACAATAACTTTATAGGCCAAGTGCTGACAAAAACCAATCTATGGACGGCCATATCTCAAAAATGTACGAGCCAATTTTGATAAAACTTTCTGTACACATTCACTACATGGTCTAGTATACTAAAAATATAAGCTTCATTCTTAGGCCACGCCTATTTCCGGAGCTACATCGATTTTACGGGCCAAGTGCTGACAAAAACCAATCTATGGACGGCCATATCTCAAAAATGTACGAGCCAATTTTGATAAAACTTTCTGTACACATTCACTACATGGTCTAGTATACTAAAATACAAGCCTCATTCTTAGGCCACGCCTATTTCCGGAGCCACAATAACTTTATAGGCCAAGTGCTGACAAAAACCAATCTATGGACAGCCATATCTCAAAAATGTACGAGCCAATTTTGATAAAACTTTCTGTACACATTCACTACATAGTCTAGTATACTAAAATATAAGCCTCATTCTTAGGCCACGCCTATTTCCGGAGCTACATCGATTTTACAGGCAAAGTGCTGACAAAAACCAATCTATGGACAGCCATATCTCAAAAACGTACAAGCCAATTTTGATAAAACTTTCTGTACACATTCACTACATGGTCTAGTATACTAAAATACAAGCCTCATTCTTAGGCCACGCCTATTTCCGGAGCCACAATAACTTTATAGGCCAAGTGCTGACAAAAACCAATCTATGGACAGCCATATCTCAAAAATGTACAAGCCAATTTTGATAAAACTTTCTGTACACATTCAATACATGGTCTAGTATACTAAAATACAAGCCTCATTCTTAGGCCACGCCTATTTCCGGAGCCACAATAACTTTATAGGCCAAGTGCTGACAAAAACCAATCTATGGACGGCCATATCTCAAAAATATACGAGCCAATTTTGATAAAACTTTCTGTACACATTCACTACATGGTCTAGTATACTAAAATATAAGCCTCATTCTTAGGCCACGCCTATTTCCGGAGCCACAATAACTTTATAGGCCAAGTGCTGACAAAAACCAATCTATGGACGGCCATATCTCAAAAATGTACGAGCCAATTTTGATAAAACTTTCTGTACACATTCACTACATGGTCTAGTATACTAAAATACAAGCCTCATTCTTAGGCCACGCCTATTTCCGGAGCCACATCGATTTTTACAGGCCAAGTGCTGACAAAAACCAATCTATGGACGGCCATATCTCAAAAATGTACGAGCCAATTTTGATAAAACTTTCTGTACACATTCACTACATAGTCTAGTATACTAAAATATAAGCCTCATTCTTAGGCCACGCCTATTTCCGGAGCCACAATAACTTTACAGGCCAAGTGCTGACAAAAACCAATCTATGGACGGCCATATCTCAAAAATGTACGAGCCAATTTTGATAAAACTTTCTGTACACATTCACTACATGGTCTAGTATACTAAAATATAAGCTTCATTCTTAGGCCACGCCTATTTCCGGAGCTACATCGATTTTACAGGCCAAGTGCTGACAAAAACCAATCTATGGACGGCCATATCTCAAAAATGTACGAGCCAATTTTGATAAAACTTTCTGTACACATTCACTACATAGTCTAGTATACTAAAATATAAGCCTCATTCTTAGGCCACGCCTATTTCCGGAGCTACATCGATTTTACAGGCAAAGTGCTGACAAAAACCAATCTATGGACAGCCATATCTCAAAAACGTACGAGCCAATTTTGACAAAACTTTCTGTACACATTCACTACATGGTCTAGTATACTAAAATACAAGCCTCATTCTTAGGCCACGCCTATTTCCGGAGCCACAATAACTTTATAGGCCAAGTGCTGACAAAAACCAATCTATGGACAGCCATATCTCAAAAATGTACGAGCCAATTTTGATAAAACTTTCTGTACACATTCACTACATGGTCTAGTATACTAAAAATATAAGCTTCATTCTTAGGCCACGCCTATTTCCGGAGCTACATCGATTTTACAGGCCAAGTGCTGACAAAAACCAATCTATGGACAGCCATATCTCAAAAACGTACGAGCCAATTTTGATAAAACTTTCTGTACACATTCACTACATGGTCTACTATAATGAAATACAAGCCTCATTCTTAGGCCACGCCTATTTCCGGAGCCACACCTATTTTACAGGCCAAGTGGTGACAAAAACCAATCTATATAGGTTATGTGCTAAAAAAAATCTAATCTATTAAATCAACTCACCTGGAAAATCGTAGAGCATATTTAGGTTAATCCTCGCATACATATTGTAGCCACTTTATACATTCTTACATTCATACTTTACATGTATTTGAAGTAACTGTAAGATAAACTTACTTGTAGGTAAACACTTTTTAACACTACTTTAACACACTAACTTTTACTTTTACTTTAACACACTACTTTTACACTTTTTAAACACTACACTAAACAACTAATAACAACTATTCCATACGGTTTCTTCTCTGCCAGTTTTCATTATAATATATTGAATGTGCAGAATAAATTGCATTTAACCTACGCCAGGGACTGTTCACTGCTAAATGCCGGAGCTACCGAACCACTGTCCACTAGCGGTGAGACGGTATTTCAGTAATCAGTACTTTGTAACGGTTTCTTTTCTACAGTATCTGTAACGGTTACTGAGAACTAAAAATACAGACAACAGGTACTTTGTATCTAGTACTCTGTTACAAGGTACAAATATTTTCTCGTACGGATTACTTTACTAGTCCTGAAGTATAGAATAGAATTTATTTTTGAAAATATTACAATAACACATTATATGCATTGGTATACACAATGTACAAACCTAATGAGCAAACTTAAATAAAAATGTAACATTCTTGTAAATAAAATTAAAACAAAAACACTCGTAAATTAAAAGAAATATTTTCAAAAATAACTAGGGCCTCTAGAGGCAAGTGCCTGTGGAGAGGTTCCTTTTATTACAAAAATATTTTTTAGCTCAAAGAAAATTTCAATAAAACTTTGATTTTTTTATAAGCTCCTAAAAAATTTATTAAAAGTGTGCTGCTGCAGTTACAAAGCAAATGAAAATCCACTTAAATAAATTCAAACTAAAATTTACTGTTACTTTCTTTAATTAACTAGGAATCTATGCAGAGAAGAAAATCTAATTTATCAAAACCCAATAACCACTTCTTTAATGTTTTTGAAAATAACTTTATATTCTCACAACTAATAATTGAAGAAATTATACTAAACATTTTAGGTCCCAAAAAAACAATAACTATTTGAAAAAAATGCTAAGTTAGGCTTTGGAACTGGTATTGGTTCTTGCTTTCTTAATTTGTTTTTGTAACTATTTTTTAATTTTGGTAAATTGCCACTTATGACATAAAATATTTTTAAAACTTTATAAACAAACATATATTTAAGGGGAAGAATATTTAAATCAACAAAAAGAGGAAAAGATTTCTCCATTCTTCGTTTTCGTTTAATCAACCTTATGAATTTCTTTTGTTGAGTTAGAAGTGGCTTTAGATTTGTTTCATAGGCTCCACCCCAACAAAATATTCCATAGTCAAGCCTACTATTGACCAAAGAGAAGTACAGCATTCTTAACACTTCTTCAGTGCAAATGTATTGTAAAAAATAAAAAAAATCTTAAAATATTGTTTAGTTTGCGTTTTAAAATTTCAATATGTGTCTTCCAGTTGATTTCTCTATCTAGCATGACTCCTAAATATTTTAAATTTTCGCACTGGGATACTACAGCACAGTTCTGTTGGTACTGAATGTTACTACACAAACAATTGACACATCGATACAAAATTGAATTACTAAAAATTTGCTGATCTGTTTTTAAACTAAAATTGATGTACTTAGTTTTCTCTGGGCTTAATAACATGTTATTTTTTGAAAACCACCACTGCAGTGCTTTAAGGTCTGAATTCATCTCTTGCTCTATATCATCCCAATTATTTTTCACATACGATAAAGCTGTATCGTCTGCAAAAGATGTAATATTTCCATTTAAATTTGAATCACAAAGATCATTTATGTAGATTATAAAAAGTACTGGGCCTAAAACTGACCCTTGAGGTACGCCACATTGTATAAACCCGAAGTCACTAAAAGAATTATTAATTTTGACACATTGTTTTCTCTTTGTTAAATAGCTAACAAACCAATAATAAATATTCCCCCGAATACCACATCCGTATAACTTTTGTAAAAGAATTGTGTGATCTACAGTATCAAACGCTTTTTTAATATCTAAAAATAAACCACTAACTTTCTGCCCTGAATTTATTCCTGTATACACATTATCTATGAAGCTTCTTAATGCTGCTTCAGTATTTAAACCTTTCCTAAAACCAAATTGATTGTTGCTGAAAAAATTAGTTTTTTCTAGAAATTTAATTAGCTTTTTCTTCATTAACTTTTCAAACACTTTAGCAAAGGTAGAAAGTAAAGAGATTGGTCTGTAGTTATTACAGTCGGTAATTAGGCCACTCTTATGTAAAGGAATCACTACAGCTGTTTACAGAAGTACTCATAAACTGTGTTTAATTAAATAAACAGTGTTTATTAGGGAATATACTCAGTATTTTCAGCGTTAAAAAATACTGATTTAAAGTATTCTAGTATTTAAAACGTTACAAATATGAAATACTGATTTAGAGTTCTAGTATTTAAAACGTGAACAGTAAGGAAATAATGCTGGTTTCAAGTATCCAGTGTTTGTACTCAGTATCGCCGAGTAACTTGATTTGTTATGTAATACATTAAATGATAAATTCAAGAATATTATCATAGCCGGAGATTTTAACATCAATGTTTTGAACAAAGACAGTACATATAGGAATTGTTTTAGTATTTTAAATTCTTATAACTTAGTTTATAAAGTAAATTTTCCTACTAGAGTTACCTCCGAGTCAGAAACCCAGCATAGATAACTTCCTCACTAATATTACAACTGAGAAATTAAAAACATCTGGCCTTATAACATGTATATCAGACCATGATGGGCAATTATTTGAAATTCTTGGTGTACAAAATACTCTTTATTATGTGAATTTAAGGTATTGTAGAAAGTTTTCAAAAACTAACACAGATTTATTTTTAAGGCTATTGGCTAGTGAAAATTGGTTAGAAGTTTACCAGGCTAGCGTAGAAACCAAGTATGATTTTTTTACTCAATATTTGTTCATGTTTTTTAAATTAGCGTTCCTAAATTAATATCTGTTGAAAAAGAGAAAAACCTAAATAGTTTGATTTCAGATTATGTAAAAATTAAAAAGGAAAAAATTGCACAATTGGAGAAAACATATAGGGTTTGGAAAACTAATGATTTAAAACAATTAATTAAGCAACTGAAAATTGAAAATAAAATTCAAATAAACAACGACAAAAAAAAAGGTTTTTTGACAGTAAAATTAAGAAATCTACAAATAAGTCAAAATCAACTTGGAAAGTTATAAAATCTGAAATCAACAATGGCACCAAGATCACTCATAACATACAATTACTCCGGGATGGCACATCCATATCAGACCAAATTCTTGTTGGAAATATATTTAATGATTTTTTTATGATATTTTTTAAGTGTTGTTGATAGAGTTGTGCTTCCAAATATTCAGAAAGATTTTGTTAATCAATCGGGTCATGAAAAACCGCCTCAAGCCTCATTTTTTTTCAAATTTAAAGAGGTCGATGAAAGAATTTTAAAACGATTGTAATGGCTTTTGAAAACAAATTCTCAACAGGAATTGATGATATACCAATTACCATCATTAAACAGTCTTTTCCGCTAATCTCCAAACCATTATTACCGCTTACCAACAGCATTTTTCTAAATTAAGAATCCTTACCGTATATGGTCTATATATTTTTCAAACTATCATGCTTGTGAAATCAAATGAAGATAGTATACATCACTTAGAACTTTTTAATAAACAAACCCACAGCTATAGGATCCAAATTCTTGTTATTTCTTAATTTTCACAAATTTGCATATTTAACAAAGTTAAAATCATTTTTAATTGAAAAATCAGTATACCCATTTAAAGAATATTTTGAGGTAACTTAGCTCATCCAACAATATATTAATTAATATGACATATTATAAATAGTAGCAACATTGTAAAATCAGTGTTGTCATTTACATAACATTTTGAGGCAAACTTCTTTATTTAATTATTTATGTAGTCACTAAATGGATATTGTAATGTAATAGTTGACGCTATTCTGTATTTATACTATATATAAAATTCCTATATGTACTGTCTATGTTCAAAACATTGATGTTAAAATCTCCGGCTATGATAATATTCTTGAATTTATCATTTAATGTATTACATAACAAATCAAGTTACTCGGCGATACTGAGTAAAAACACTGGATACTTGAAACCAGCATTATTTCCTTACTGTTCACGTTTTTAAAAATACTAGAACTCTAAATCAGTATTTCATATTATTTGTAACGTTTTAAATACTAGAAGACTTTTAATCAGTATTTTTAACGCTGAAAATACTGAGTATATTCCCTAATAAACACTGTTTATTTAATTAAACACAGTTTATGAGTACTTCAGGACTAGTAAAGTAATCCGTACGAGAACATATTTGTACCTTGTAACAGAGTACTAGATACAAAGTACCTGTTGTCTGTATTTTTAGTTCTCAGTAACCGTTACAGATACTGTAGAAAAGTAACCGTTACAAAGTACTGATTACTGAAATACCGTCTCTCCGCTAGTGGACAGTGGTTCGGTAGCTCCGGCATTTAGCAGTGAAACCGTCCCTGGCGTAGGTTAAATGCAATTTATTCTGCACATTCAATATATTATAATGAAAACTGGCAGAAGAAACCGTATGGAATAGTTGTTATTAGTTGTTTAGTGTAGTGTTTAAAAAGTGTAAAAGTGGTGTGTTAAAGTAAAAGGAAAAGTTAGTGTGTTAAAATAGTGTTAAAAAGTGTTTACCTACAAGTAAGTTTATCTTACAGTTACTTCAAATGAATGTAAAGTATGAATGTAAGAATGTATAAAATGGCTACAATATGTATGCGAGGATTAACCTAAATATGCTCTACGATTTTCCAGGTGTGTTGATTTAATAGATTAGATTTTTTAGCACATAACCTAGATAGATTGGTTTATGTCAGCACTTGGCCTGTAAAATCAATGTGTCTCCGGAAATAGGCGTGGCCTAAGAATGAGGCTTGTCTTTTAGTATACTAGACCATGTAGTGAATGTGTACAGAAAGTTTTATCAAAATTGGCTCGTACGTTTTTGAGATATGGCTGTCCATAGATTGGTTTTTGTGAGCACTTGGCCTGTAAAATCGATGATGTGTCTCCGGAAATAGGCGCGGCCTAAGAATGAGGCTTGTATTTTAGTATAGTAGACCATGTAGTGAATGTGTACAGAAAGTTTTATCAAAATTGGCTCGTAAGTTTTTGAGATATGGCTGTCCATAGATTGGTTTTTGCCAGCACTAGGCTTGTAAAATCGATGTGGCTCCGGAAATAGGCGTGGCCTAAGAATGAGGCTTGTCTTTTAGTATACTAGACCATGTAGTGAATTTGTACAGAAAGTTTAATCAAAATTGGCTCGTACATTTTTGTGATATGGCTGTCCATAGATTGGTTTTTGTCAGCACTTGGCCTGTAAAATCGATGTGTCTCCGGAAATAGGCGCGGCCTAAGAATGAGGCTTGTATTTTAGTATAGTAGACCATGTAGTGAATGTGTACAGAAAGTTTTATCAAAATTGGCTCGTACGTTTTTGAGATATGGCTGTCCATAGATTGGTTTTTGTTAGCACTTGGCCTATAAAGTTATTGTGGCTCCGGAAATAGGCGTGGCCTAAGAATGAGGCTTGTATTTTAGTATACTAGACCATGTAGTGAATGTGTACAGAAAGTTTTATCAAAATTGGCTCGTACGTTTTTGAGATATGGCTGTCCATAGATTGGTTTTTGTCAGCACTAGGCTTGTAAAATCGATGTGGCTCCGGAAATAGGCGTGGCCTAAGAATGAGGCTTGTCTTTTAGTATACTAGACCATGTAGTGAATGTGTACAGAAAGTTTTATCAAAATTGGCTCGTACGTTTTTGAGATATGGCTGTCCATAGATTGGTTTTTTGTCAGCACTAGGCTTGTAAAATCGATGTGGCTCCGGAAATAGGCGTGGCCTAAGAATGAGGCTTGTATTTTAGTATACTAGACCATGTAGTGAATTTGTACAGAAAGTTTAATCAAAATTGGCTCGTACATTTTTGAGATATGGTTGTCCATAGATTGGTTTTTGTCAGCACTTGGCCTGTAAAATCGATGTGTCTCCGAAAATAGGCGCGGCCTAAGAATGAGGCTTGTATTTTAGTATAGTAGACCATGTAGTGAATGTGTACAGAAAGTTTTATCAAAATTGGCTCGTACGTTTTTGAGATATGGCTGTCCATAGATTAGTTTTTGTTAGCACTTGGCCTATAAAGTTATTGTGGCTCCGGAAATAGGCGTGGGCCTAAGAATGAGGCTTGTATTTTAGTATACTAGACCATGTAGTGAATATGTACAGAAAGTTTTATCAAAATTGGCTCGTACGTTTTTGAGATATGGCTGTCCATAGATTGGTTTTTGTTAGCACTTGGCCTATAAAGTTATTGTGGCTCCGGAAATAGGCGTGGCCTAAGAATGAGGCTTGTATTTTAGTATACTAGACCATGTAGTGAATGTGTACAGAAAGTTTTATCAAAATTGGCTCGTACGTTTTTGAGATATTGCTGTCCATAGATTGGTTTTTGTCAGCACTAGGCTGTTAAAATCGATGTGGCTCCAGAAATAGGCTTGGCCTAAGAATGAGGTTTGTATTTTAGTATACTAGACCATGTAGTGAATTTGTACAGAAAGTTTTATCAAAATTGGCTCGTACGTTTTTGAGTTATGGCTGTCCATAGATTGGTTTTTGTCAGCACTAGGCCTGTAAAATCGATGTGGCTCCGGAAATAGGCGTGGGCCTAAGAATGAGGCTTGTCGTTTAGTATACTAGACCATGTAGTGAATGTGTACAGAAAGTTTAATCAAAATTGGCTCGTACATTTTTTGAGATATGGCTGTCCATAGATTGGTTTTTTGTCAGCACTTGGCCTGTAAAATCGATGTGGCTCCGGAAATAGGCGTGGCCTAAAAATGAGGCTTGTCTTTTAGTATACTAGACCATGTAGTGAATTTGTACAGAAAAGTTTTATCAAAATTGGCTCGTACATTTTTGAGATATGGCTGTCCATAGATTGGTTTTTGTTAGCACTTGGCCTATAAAGTTATTGTGGCTCCGGAAATAGGCGTGGCCTAAGAATGAGGCTTGTATTTTAGTATACTAGACCATGTAGTGAATGTGTACAGAAAGTTTTTATCAAAATTGGCTCGTACGTTTTTGAGATATTGCTGTCCATAGATTGGTTTTTGTCAGCACTAGGCTTGTAAAATCGATGTGGCTCCGGAAATAGGCTTGGCCTAAGAATGAGGTTTGTATTTTAGTATACTAGACCATGTAGTGAATTTGTACAGAAAGTTTTATCAAAATTGGCTCGTACGTTTTTGAGATATGGCTGTCCATAGATTGGTTTTTGTTAGCACTAGGCCTGTAAAATCGATGTGGCTCCGGAAATAGGCGTGGCCTAAGAATGAGGCTTGTATTTTAGTATACTAGACCTTGTAGTGAATGTGTACAGAAAGTTTTATCAAAATTGGTTTCGTACGTTTTTAAGGTATGGACCCTTTTATAGGGTTTCTCAAAACTTGCCTTTTAATTGAGTATAGTCTTGAAAATTGCTGCTATAAAAGGGGATTATTATCATAAAAGTACTGTTTGTTCATTTAAAATCTTTATTTGTAGTATTTATCTTCACGTTATTAATTAAATATATATTTTGTATGGTTTTGAGTTGATGAACTAGGTTAGGATTCATTTAGGAACTAGTTCCCCGTACTCGTTCTTTTTATGGATGGAATCTATGGCCAGTTTCACGTCGGTCTTTCACAAATTTGTGTAGGATTTTCAGAAGTCATAACTAGGTAGTTCAAATTCGAGACCTAGTTTAGAAATTCACATATTATTTATTGTGAATAGATTTAGTACGAATTAGACAGGATTGGATTGTTATGATTTTTTGTTTGATTTAGAAACATCTCAATAGATTGTGCTTATTTTATGATCCCAATGACATTTCATGATGAAACTCGTAAGTGTTGAAATTTGGTATTGATTGATTAATAACAATTGGTTATTTTATATTATTAATAAAGTTACCTGAAAAAGATTTGGGTAGAGTATGATAAGCAGACTGGGTTTTAATATTGATTAGTGTAATCATCGATACTTAATATTCATATAGCCTAGGGTAGGGTATGATAAGCGGACCCGGTTTTTTATATCAATGAATATAATCATCGATACCTAATATTCGCATCTCAAATCCTAGACTATCAATCGATATAAAAGTATCTGTAGTCCGCAACAACAAACATATGTTTTAAATTAAAATTTGAATTTAATATTAACAGTGATCAAACAAATTATTATAACGAAAATTAGGAAAACAGAAGACGACCATATTTGCTCCTCTTACAGTTATATTTGTTTTCTTCCCCGCAAATTTCACATAATGGGTTTTTCGGTACGAGTCCTACATGTTGAAGCCACAAAAAACATGCCTTATCATTTTTCAAAGCAATGTTTAGTTTTCTAAAATTGACTGCCATTCTTAATAATCAAATGTTACTTTTGTAAAACTGAAATATTACCTTACGTGTATTAAGTATTTGAATGTGTTTACAGCTGTTGATACAGATTATTTAGCCCTCTCCCACTCGCATTCTTTCCAGGCGCTCACGGTGCTTCTAACCTCAATTAATTCGCTCTGCTGGTCGCACTCGGTCAAAATACATCGCGCCTCAACTTAACACACGTTCTGTCATTGTAATTAACTATAATTATATATATATTAATTATTTTACTATATATTAGTTCAATGAAGTTGATTGTACGAGACCAGGGAGGGGGCACACGGACAGCTGGGAGCCGGTGGCGCGGGGGTTGTTGCGCAGTTACTTGGTGAAGGTCATTGTCTGGCTCGCCGTCACTGCCACTGCCACTGTGATCACTCCGAACTACATCCTCAATGCAACTAGGCTATTTCACAAGGCTCTGGTACATCACTACACTCATTTGAATCGTCGCAATCACTACTAATAACGAGATCGATTTTACTGCCACGAAGTGTACGACTACAACCCGCCATTGTTTCCGCACAACTAATATAAATAGCAAAATAATGGAATAAATCTACTGTAAAAGTAAAGTAAATGGTCTCCTGATAGCAAACAACCCGTAGTAGTAGTACAAAATATTGCTACTCGAGAGCAGCACTTATCGGCTCTAGAGGGTAAAGCATTGCGTGCCGATCTGTGCTGTTTAAGCTGCAGTGGCTATGTGGTGGCCGTGCCGATTCATGCCTTGGGAGCGGGAGAGGGTTAAGTTAATTGTTAAAAATAATTAATGGTAAATCTTAAGATCAGCGACTACCCCTCTGATTGCCGTAATTCTTTGCATACTAACACAGGTTAACGTAATTTCACCGAATAAAAAAAATAGTCCCGATTGTCGCCGGGGCCGTTTACCCCCACCCCCCCCCAAAAAAATTAAAAAAAATTTTAACTAAGCAAAATTTAAATAAAAACAATTAAAACTTTAAAAATTGTTTATTTACCTAAATGGTATTTTTTATATTTCTGATCAGTCCCTCTAGAATTTTATATTTTACTGATAGGTACTATCTCGAGGGATGTTTTTCTTTCCTTGACATCAGCCGCGGGGCAGCGTGCTGCCAAAGTCCGCGCTGATGGCCGGAGGCACTAGTTTCAACTCGATAACAACTAATTAATTTTTAGCTTGAAATTTAAGGAAAACATTATTCAATTGGATCAAAATTCTGCTCATTTCAGTATTATTTTTCATTTACGTTTGCAAAGAATGCGTCGCATCCGATAACATCATCATGAGGTTGAATCATGCTCACAAAAGGTCACGTGATGCCCGATCATCAAACAAACTCGCTTTGAAGAATAGCGTGTGACAAGAACCATCGCATGCCATGTCAACAACTTCACTAATTACTCCTTGCTCATGTGGGTTTGTTAGTTGACGTCTGGCAGTCAATCGAAGCCGTCCTATAGGTCACGTGATCCGCCCGGCCAATCGGAAACTTTCCTGTTTGTCACGTGACTACTGTCAACTCATCATGGTCAGCCATTGTTTTTAGTTTGATAGTCATAAATCTTGTTATTTATGTGTTTTGTATTGCCTACATTGTACTGCCGAAAAACTGGTTTTTATATGTTAGCGACAATTGGGACTATTTTTTTTTTTTTTTTTTTTTTTCAGTGAAAATTACGTTAACCTGTGTTAGTATGCAAAAAATTACGGCGATCGGAGCGGTAGTCGCTGATCTTAATATTTACCTAATTAATTAGTATCGATTGATTATATCGATGGTTATGACTGAGTAATATCGTTTGCCAATTTCGATATAAAAAAATCAGGTCCGCTTATTGTACCCTACTCTTCATATATCGAATACGCATCTATATATCATATCAAAATATCATTAGTCATAATAACAATCATGTTTGAAATTAAAATAACTTATATAATACACAGAGTGACAATATAAATAATAAAGAAGCTATTATTATTAAACAAACAATTAGAAATGGAAAAAAGGAAAGACTCGTAAATTATAATGAAATATTGGTAAAGTACAATATGCGAACCCGGCTTTTATATCAATATATGCAAACGATATTACTTTCGATATAATCAATCGATATCAATTTTTTAAACAATAACCAGCTTTTGTCAACTCTAAATACTTTCATATAATAAACACTTTTTCGTACCGTTTAGGAGAAAATTAACCTAAAGAATTATGCATACTTCGTATTTTCTGTCATATGTTATGGTTTTATCATTTCATTATTATTTATTAGCTTTCCTGTTTTCAGTTCTAGGTTTTTATATGGTATTCTGTTTGTTTGATTGTTTCATCTAATTTATCGTTTATGAGATTCGTCACTATATGTATTATATTAGTTATTTTAATTTCAAACATGATCGTTATTATGACTTAAGAATTTTGATATGATTTATAGACGCGTATTCGATATACGAATATTAAGTATCGATAATTATACTAATTAATATTAAAACCGGGTCCGCTTATTGTACTCTACCCCAAAATAATAACGGATAGACTTAAATAAGCGACTTTCACTTGATATTCGATTGCTATTATCGAATGGTTTGAGTGTTTTTATCCGAAGGAACAAGAAGTAACTAATATTTTGAGACTTTGAAAATGCTGATGAATATGAGGAAAATATGTAAGATATTTCCCACAGTTGATGAGATTTGTTTAAGTAGCTTCAACATGTGGGTTTGGCTCCTGGTAACACATGGGGAAAATTCTTTCCTCCATTTCACAATAGCGGTTACTTATTGATATCAAGCGGGGAAAGTTATAAATATTTTAAAGTTCCTTTGATATCTAAATCTAGGCTGTAGTTGATTTTGTTGTTTGGAATGTTATTGTAAAATTTATTTAAAATTGTAATGTACGATATTTTTCTTGTTACGGTAATGTATTATAGCTCTTGTTGTGTACGATTTTTTACATACATCGAAGTTGGATAATATATATATCGAATTGTTTTATAATAACAATCAAATAACTAGTGTAGGCCGCTTATGAAAGTCTCCCTATAATAACTGTGACTTAACAAATATTTATAGCACAAAATACGAAATATGCGTAATTATTTGTTTTTTCATGGGTAGCAATGATTAAAACAAGAAGTTGTTGAAAGCATCCTATCTAGAAAACCGTACTTCACTTTTGCACAAATGCACTTCCTTTCACAGTTTTCCACAAGCTCAACTGCATTATTATTTATAAAAGGCAATGTTTTTAAAGAAAAAGTTGATACAAATTTTTTAGTTATTGTTAAAAAATCAGTTTTGGTTCATTATATCGAGGGTAATATCGTTTGTCAATATTGATATAAAAAACCGGGTCCACTTATCGTACTCTACCCAAAGATTTAAAAATTGAATAACTTAAATTTGAAGTTTTCTGGTAAAAATAAAAGTTCAACATAAATTTAGAAACTTGTTATCATTAGTTGGGGGTAAAGTAGACTATGATATGCAGACCTAGGTGTTTTCTTGGTGTAGCTTAATCATCGATAATTTATCAAATAACAAAACTATTGTGTTTTTATCATTTGCCTGCAAAATAAATTAATTATAGCCAAACAATAACAAAACTCATAAAAATATCGTAACGCATAACAACTAAACAGAAAATGGGACATGCTGATAAGGCCTTTTAGAAGCTCTCAGATATGGGGTAGCAATGTCCAACTGATTTTAGAAAGTGAATAAAAGGGTTCTTATTCCAATTTAAGTATCAAAATACTTGATTTTTTTGTTAAAACAACAAAGAAGTTTTGTCCCATTGACCAATTCCTTCTCCATCTCTCAGGCAATTAATTATATCAAAGGAGGGCTGAGATATTTTTTTTAAATCAAAACAAAATGTAAATGATGTGATTTTAAAATCCCCTAGTAACATTTAGAGTTTACTTTCAACAAAGATTTAATTATACGGAGTAAATAAAATTTTTTCACCTAACATTGGTAAAATGTATAGGCTACAGTTTCTTTTTTTTTTCCCCTTGGGGCGGCCTACTGCCATGCACTTAAGCCTCAAGGGCTTTTTGCGCACCCCGGAAACACCATGAGGCCCACCAGTCTACAACTTCAGCAGTTCAACAAACCGCCGAAAACAACCTATCAAGTCCTGAGGTTTGGAATACTAACAAAACTTCATGTAATGTTAAATTTTTGTATTTTTCATTGAGATCCCGTGAAGAAACTTTCAGAATCAGAAATTTATGAGAAAGGTGAATCTTCAATATAATTAAAATATTCTTATCCTTATTCGTCACCTATACTAGACAGAACTTGAGGGTAGAATTTAATAAGCGTCCTAACTCGTTATTCAGATGTTATTATTGGATGATTCAGTTCATTACCAAACTTCGATATTGTATAATAATCGTACAAGAATTATAGTTCATTAACAACAGGAGGAGACTTTAATAATCAGCCTACATTCGTTACTTGGTTGTTTTTATCGAACAATTCAATATATTATCCAACTTCGATATGTAAAAATCGTACACAGTAATAGTTATAATAAATTTCTGTAACAAGAAGAATCTCGTGTAATGTAATTTTAAAAACATAAATTTAACACTAACATTACAAAACAAAAAACCCAACTATGGCCTAGACTTAAATATCAAAGAAACCTAACAATATTTATAACTTGCCCAGCTTGATATCAATAAGTAACCACTTTTGTGAAATGGAGAAAAGATTCTCTCATGGGTTACCAGGAGCCACATCCACATTTTGAAGGCACCTAAAAAAAATACAAATTTTCTTATGTTATATTGTAAGCTTACATCTTAAAAGAAAGCACATGAGGCTTTTTTTTCCCAGAATAGTTATATAAAACAATCACATTTATGCCTCACCAAGAGACAAAATTTTATTCTATGTAATCAATATAAAAAAATAATGTCATAACATTATTTAAATGCTTTCCCGTTTGTTACTAATTTCCTTAATTTGTTTTTGTATTCTATTTTATTAGTATAAAAAGGTGATCATTAACTTGTCCCTCTGATGTGACACTAACAAGTGGCTTCACAGGAAAAAAATCACATGGACGTACAATGGACTATTAATTGCCCTAGACAAGTTACAATAGGATTTATTTAATCTAATTTTGGACATGGCAGAAAAAATTTCTTTTGGGGATTTGAAGATTAAAGTGTAGATTTTACATTGAAAGTAGTTGCAAAACTGAGCATTTACTACCAATGTTTTATTTTTTTACAAATTGTTTATGTAGAACAAATTACTTTTCATAAATGGTTCAATTGGACTTTTACCAAAATAGAGTAAACTATAGATAAACTGCTCGTAAAGGAACCTGCGCAGAAGCAAATTTATAAGCTGTACCAAGCAGGAGGGATCCCCCTTGTGGTGGGGAGTGGGACCAGCACCATAGACGTATCCAGGGAGCTTGCATTTCTTGTGAGGTTAGCAGCTTGGCAGTGGCCAAATAGAGGTGTGTCATTCGATCTTGATCCGTTCAATTCTAACGGGTCAGTCAAATGAACGAGTGATCCGGATCAGAGTGTTTCAAAAGACCCGTTCACCTCGAACATTTTGTTCACTTTTTCCTGCCAAGTGAATAAATTTTTTTTTTTAATATTATTTTTTTAATGACCGTTAAAACTTACAATATTATAATTAAGTTCATTTTAAAACCCTTATCTATGAAAAATAGCTTAACATCATATTGAACTAACTATAACTATAAAGTTTATACTTTTGGTTACATTAGATCCCCCAAAATTGCTCAGCCGTTCCTTTCGTTCACTGCTAACCGATTAAGAATAAAACCATAATCGTATAACTCAATAGAGAGAGTAGGGCGTCTGGATATTATGAAAAGTGGTGGAAGTTAATCGATTGTATATAAAATATCTTGTTATTTATAAAAATAAAATGGTTTTCAAACGAGCAATGTGTCTGTTTAAATTTTAGTAATTTATTTAAAACATTAATTGTAAGGGATAACCTTACTTATGATAGATCAAAGGCATATCAATCAACCAAGTCCTTGATTATAAGTATTAACATCTAAAATATTTAGTAACGTACCTGATAACTTACAGTTGCATTTTTTATCAGTTTTAATAGATCTATTTACATTTACTAAATTCCTAAAACAATACATTTATTGTTTTATATATATCTATCCACTTACTCCACGATATACTGTTTCTTCCTCTATACAGGCGGATCCTTTCGTTCACTCGGTTATTACATTCAGTCGTTCATTTTGTTCGGTCAGCACAATGACCGGTATAACACGCTCTAGCGGGAAGGCTCAGTAACTCTGTACTGACCGGTTGAACTGAAATAATCGCAGCATTAAACGAGACCGACTGAGCCAGATCAATACGATGATCCGATAGAGCGAATGCCGAGCAATGGTGGGGATTCTAGAAGAGGCAGCATCACAGCGTCAGAGGGGTATTTACCCCCCACACTGCGTGAACTCAAATCATCCAGGTTCTTTTTGTAAACGGTCTATCTATAGGGTTATTGCAAGCTAAAAATATTAATTATAATTATGTAAATTATTAAAAACAATTATAAGTAAATTTATGCAGTTTTATAATATTGTGTACTATATTTACTGTAAATTAATATCAATCTATGTTTAAAAGAAATATATTATTTATCTGAGAACAACATTATTATTGTAGTCTTCAGGTCACCTTGTACAGGTTATACAGTAGTAAATGAGCACCTGCTCTTTGATTGCCCTGCAATAGCAAGAGAGCGGTATGCCATCTTTGGTAGCATGGACAGGGGTGGTGAATTTTCCCAGGAGGACTTGATAGGTTGTTTTCGGCGGTTTGTTGAACTGCTGAAGTTGTAGACTGGTAGGCCTCATGGTGTTTCCGGGGTGCGCAAAAAGCCCTTGAGGCTTAAGTGCATGGCAGTAGGCCGCCCCAAGAGAGAGAAAAAAAAAGAAACTGTAGCCTATACATTTTACCAATGTTAGGTGAAAAAATTTTATTTACTCCGTATAATTAAATCTTTGTTGAAAGTAAACTCTAAATGTTACTAGGGGATTTTAAAATCACATCATTTACATTTTGTTTTGATTTAAAAAAAAATATCTCAGCCCTCCTTTGATATAATTAATTGCCTGAGAGATGGAGAAGGAATTGGTCAATGGGACAAAACTTCTTTGTTGTTTTAACAAAAAAATCAAGTATTTTGATACTTAAATTGGTAAAAATATTAATCTTAGTCAGATCTTCGCACACTTTGTGACAGTGTTACTTTGACAAAGTTGTTCTACCTCCACATACACAATATCAGTCTCGGGTTCAATTTCTGGGAGTTTTTCATGATCATTTTGACAGAAATTGGTTTTGTGGAATCTGTTTGTAATTGTCAGAAACTTGATTCCAAGCTCTGTTGCTCATATAGGCTGCATTGAATGTATATCAATCTTCAGTTTCTGGTTTTTATAAAAAAATGGAACCAAAAGTACATTTTGGACAAGTATAAATAGTAAAGCATTGCTGTCTAGCATTGCTTACAATATTTTTATTCCCTGGTGCATTGTTTGAACTTGTTGATCATGTTGGGAGAGACAAAAAAAAATTTTCAGTAATCAAATAATGCTAGGTGTGCTGTACAGTTATTAATTAATAACAAAATATAATGACTTTGTTGGAACGTTTTCTTGTCTAGCTTTTCAAAGATTTCACTTATCATTCCTTTTCTTTTGTTCATTTTTATTTAACAAACATTTACTTTACATTTTTTTTTAAACTGTTGACTTCCTATAATCAATAAGGAAGTTTTCCATGTTGACTATGTCAAAAGAGTAATAGGAGCCATTATATTCTTTTTTAAATCTTCCTGCACTCTGCTTGATATGAAAGTTGATGTTTGTCAGGTGTAGGCTACGTTAAAAAATGGTCTAGTTTTGTCCACATAGAATAATTTACTTCTCACTACCTGTTGTTTGATACCTTCACTTTCACCTTTAGATTATTTCAAAAGAAATGTCATTGTGTTTCTTAGACAAGTTGTCCTTTCTAGTTCTAAAATAATTTTTTCCTAAACTTGGGCATATGTATTTTTAAACATTAGCTAAAACACTTGACTCTCACACCAAAATATTTCAAGAATGTAATATCACAAACACTTCTCTACTTCATCAATGTTTGTCTGTCCTTTTAATCTCTTTACCGAGTTCACTATTTTTGTTACACTATTTAGGATTTTGTTGTTATTTTTTAGTAACTACTGTGCATAATGTAACAACAACCAAGGGTTTGAATTTTTAAATTCTTTCCAATTTCAGTATTTTTATTCAAACCTTTCTTAACCTCTGTAATAGTTGCTATCGTTCAACTAAAGAAAATGTTTTATACTAACCTTTACAAGACTTAGGGCTTTGTAAAACATAAATAAATTTAGAAGGTTATCTCCAAACGTAAACCTTGTATTGGTTTTTTGTTAAATATTATGAAACTTTTACACAAGCTACTTATTAAGATCTTTTGAATATATAAACATATCACTCAGTGCTTAAAAATCTACTTTTAAAAATAATTTATTATTATTGTCAGAAAACTAACTGTGAATAAGAAAACAAGTGCTGAGTACGTAGGCAAGTAGTAATAGATCATAGTTGAGCCTGTGTCAAATCAAGCCATAAACGCATAGACTCTTTCTTGTTCCTTTTGCCAGAAATTATGTTTGGTTGTTAAAACAAATAGATTTGAATAGCTGTCAGTGGATGCGAAAGAACTAGCAGTTCAAGTAAACAGCACGTTGTTGGTTTTTTAAAATCACTTACTGTCATTTTGGTTTTTAAAATATATTTTTGTTGATTGCTGGTAAAGCAGACATTATCTCCTCTAGCTTAGAGCATTATACTGCCGTAAAGAGAATGATAGTACTGAAATAGTTGAATCTTTAGTTTGGAAAACAATATCTTTATAGTCTAATTAACAGATTGTATTTAGTGGGTAGGAGCATATTACGTCTTGAAATCATGCAAAAAAGTATAATTTTAATTGTAAATTTAGCCTATTTTCAAATTGTTATACCAATAATTAGGTACACTAATAAGGTTTCAAACATAAGCTAAAATGTAATTAACTTTTTATTGATAGCACTTTGATGTAAAATTATTATTGTGCAGATGTGAAGTGACTGCACTCTGAGACAAGGCCATGACGGATACACGGAGGCGAGTCAAGCTGTATGCGCTCAACGCAGACCGCCAGTGGGATGACAGAGGAACGGGCCATGTCTCATCCAACTACGTTGAAAGACTTAAAGGCATTTCACTTCTTGTCCGAGCTGATGAAGCAGATGGTAAGATCCATGATAAATGTTTTCTAACTAAAACAACAATATTGGAAAAAATGTGTAAAAATTAGTTAAAATTTATTGGGTATAATAATTCATGATTATTTAACAGCACAAGTTTTAATTTTAGTGTAGGTTCAGTTTCCTTAATTTTTTCCAATCCTTTATGGGAAGACGTCCAACATCACAATATTTCCACTATTATCCTGTGTCACATCATTGGCCCTGAACATCTCACCGACTATACCGCTAGTAGCAAGTTTCAACATAGTGACGTTCTTGATATAAGGCATAGGCGTTTTCTTGGCTGGGACTTATACAATCACATAGTCATAGTCAAACTACTTTATTCTGTAATATGTACAATGTACAAAGAATAGTGTCACTACAATGAAACTTAAAACAAATATTAATTTTAAAATATAATTTAAAAAAGTGACATCTTAACAGTTTATCTTCAATTCTTCTTTGAATGAATTTATCAGTTTTTTATTGAAATATTCCTCAAAAGAATATAGAGACAAGGTTAAATAATCCTTGACTTCTTTTTTTAAATTTTAACAGATCTGTTTTCATTATAAATTTTGTTGGTAAATTATGTAAATATCTAACACCTCTGTAATATGTTTTCTGTTTGTAAAATTCAAGATTGTATTGATAGATATGTCTATTAAAACGAGTATTATATGCATGTTTAATGGTTTTTTAGTATGGGATCAAAAAATTGTTTTACATAAATTATTGATTCAAATATGTATAAACATATACTGTCAGAATTCCAAGTTCAGAAAAAAATATGTTTTAACAGAATCTGTATATCTTAAATTTTTCATGATTCTCAAAGATTTTTTTGTAGGACCAATAGCCTATCTAAATTATATCATTATATCAGCACTATGTTTTGTTAAGTCAAAATTTATTTGTGTGATGTCTGTAATGTTTGTATTTGTAAATATTTCATCAGAATCGTGTGTGAGTGACAGCATTGATAAGTTAACCCATTAACCACTCTATTCCTGCACCTATCCTCCTTGTACAAATCCAGTTACACATTCAAAAAATGCAAGAGTCTAGCAAAGGTTTCACCAAAATTTCAATTACATTGCTATTTGGTTGACTGAGCTATTGTATTTAAGTTAATGAAACAGGCTATAACATAATGTAATTTATAAGAATGTGATGCATATAAAAAAATTTAATTTCTATAATAATTTTAAAAATTTGAATTTTGTTTGTAAATTTTGAAAGCATAGAGACTTTTACTCTAAACATAGTTATATATAATCTATGATATTTGGTGTAGTTTTTATAGATAATTTAATTCTTTATGTGGAAAATGTTATTTAATTAATTTGTCTTTATTTTTTAAATTTTACGTAGATTTTTGGTAAAAATACGACATTTGTGCTCTTACACAAATCCAAGCAAACACGCAAAAAGTGCAAAGATTTGGAAGAACTAAAATTCAACTTTTTTTGTGATTTTGTTGACGGAGCTATTGCTATTTAGCTAATGAACAGGCTATAATATAATGTAATAAACATGTGAAGTATATAAATTTTAGTATAAAACATAGTTATATAGTGTTCATGATATTTGGTATAGTTTTTTAAACTACATTGTTTATGTAGAAAAGTTTTTGATAAAAAAGAGTGCAAGGGTTTGGTTAAAACTCAACAAAATATTAAATTTTATAGTGTTTTGGTTAACTGAACTACTATTTTTTTAGTTAATGAAGGAAACTAGAATATAATCTTGTTTGTGACCAAACACAATCTAACTCACTAGAAGGCTCTGCCGTGGACATTAACTAGTACTGTGTTTGTTTATAAACCATAGGATTATGCTGCAGAAAACAAACATGTGTCAGAGACATCCAAATATAAAACACAAAGTTTTACAAAATAAGTTGCTGATCGATCGTTTTACTAAAATACAAACATTATCTATAATTCAGTTACATAACTGGCTAGAAAAAAAATTCAAAAATACAGTATTATGCTTTGATCCACATTGTTTTTCTGGGGTTAAAAAAAAAAAATTGTTGTTTAAATATATATTTCAGTCCAATTTACTTTCAGTCTAAGGTATTTCCAGTTCCATAGTTGAATTTGTGGTTAAGAAAGTACTATATATGTATTTAAAGGTTTGAAGAGCCTATGTCAGTTAAAAACAATTAAGGTGGGTTTTTTAACAGTGTTTAAATCTTTAGCAAAGGTTAGATTGTAACTTAGTCATTGATATCTGCGTTATACTACTGTTCAAGCACTGCATACCTAATATTTGATAAAATTTACAATTAAATGTATATTTTTATGAAAACTTCCAATTTTATTATCTTGATAACCTCCATGCTCAACATTGATTACAAAAAGTTGAAATTAGAAGTATTGTTACTTTTAAGCATTCTGCATGCTTTCAAGACAATAAATGTAAAGGAGTTTAAAATGGAACTTAAATTAACCAAACATATAATTGTGTTGTCATATTTATAATATTTACATAGAAACAGTTGATGACATTTAACAGGGTCTTTCACAATAACACGTGTTTGCTGCTATGCATACCATATGGGAGTTTTGACAACTTTAGAGACTAATGGGACGGAGTACTGAGGTCGAAGAGAAAAATCTTCCTTACTGCTGCACCTCTAGCCCACAAGATAAACCTATATACCAAATTTCATGTCCCTATCTTTCATAGCTTTTGCTGGGCGTTCAGGAATCATTCAGTCAGTTAATCAGGACATCTATTTATTTATACCACACATACAGTCATAAGCTTTAGAGCAGGAGTAGTGAGGATAATGTATGGTCAAGTTATGTAAATATTTATCATAAGTACTAACATAAAAACAATAGACTGATTTTGTATTTTTTTAAATACCTAATTCTTTATTAGCATTGGATAATTTTAAGGAATTCAACAGTTTTGTGTATGTTTGCCAAACACAATGGTCATTGTTGTTTCTTTTAATTATGCAGAAAAAAAACTTTATAGGGAAGGCTATATTTTATATAGGCATTGTTCTTACCCAGTAATTAAAGCATTGAGGGATTTGAGGTTAGGTAAGCTATCAACATGATTTATACTGGTACAGTTTACCTCAAATTTTTGATGAATTATATGTATAGTTTTCAGGTTGAGGTACTATTTTGTGTACAATGTATTTCTTCGAATAGATGTGAATTTTTTTGTTATTGGTAAAAAATGTTCATTTATGATCATTTTGTATAGTATATAAATCATTATATCCTAAATTTTATCTCTAAAATTACTGTGTATTTTAAATAATACAATTTTACATTTAGTTGTTGTTTAAGGCATTGGTTTTAAATTTCAGGATCCCTTCTGTTGGAGTCCAAAATTCAGCCTGATACAGCCTATCAAAAACAACAGGTAAGTTTTATCTTTAATGTTATATATTTAGTTTTAGTTTAAAAACTAAAGTTAAACCTACTTTTTTAAGTTTAAAAATGTAAATAAATAAATACAATGGAGTACTGAAGGACCCTAAAAAACGTAAGGAAAGAGTTACTGTACCACACAGACGGACGGGCAACCCGTAGATCTTTTGGTTCTATACATTGGTACAGTCCTTTCTTGGACCTAAAGGAACCCATGTCAAGTTCCAGAACTATTCTATCAAGAGTTATCGCACAGATGGGCGGCCAGATTGCTCTTTTACCTCTTGATCTCAAAATTACCATACCAAGTTTCATGATTCTGGGACCTTTCTATAAAGAATTACCGCGCAGACGGACGACTTTAAGAAGGTCCTGTTTGGTCCTAAATAACATTTATAACTTCTGTTTTAGTCAATGTATAACTCTTACTAAATTACTTTATTTGAACATGTACTGTAAAATGAATAGAATAAAATAAGACATAGCAATCAATTTCCAAATGTACTATAATATAAATAAATGCTATCGTTATCTCTAAGCTTCTTAGCTGGTACTAAGTGAGTACATAATATAACCCAATTACTGTTGTTTTAAAGCTATAGCTACATTCTATCATTGAAAAAGGAGAAGGAGGTGGTAAATTTGTAAGAAGTATGAGGTTTTCCTTGTAATAGCTCTCAAATTCAAATCACTATCTCATTCAATATATTGAAATAAAAGTGTTTACTTTTCAATATCAAGAATAAAAAAGCTAAGGTCCCAGCACCACAATAATAATGACTTTTGGTGAACTATTGAAGTTCAAGAATGTCAAGTTATTTAATTTTTCCTGTCAAATAATTGCACTGAATTGTTTACATTAATTAAATATGATGTAGTTTAAGTAGTAAAATTAGTTTATTTTTACATATTTTGTAATTGAAATTAACAACTCTCAAACTAAATCCCTAGTTCTTTAATAGTCAATATTCAGTGATTTACTGTCTTGCAGAATATCCTCGACTTAACCAGACGTGTGACTCAATTGTATTTATTTTTTATTTTTTCCCTGATGCCTGGCATTAAAGTAATGGTTAAATATGCTAGGTGTATCTTTTCTATATGAATAGTGAATATTCCATCGATATTTGAACCATTGAATATCAAAAGTTAACTAAACCATAGATTTATAATTTTTTAGTTTGTTACTCAAGGGATACAGGAAAAGCTTTTATCTAGTTTTATAATACTAACCTAACCTATGTAAAATTATATTGGTTTAGGCTATTTCATGTAATAGGTTAGTTCAGATTGTAAAAAATGTACATTAGATGGAATTTGAAGTACAATTTTGTACAAGCTGTCATTGGTTCATTTTACTTTCCAAATTATCCGTGGTTATAATCCTATTGGTGTAGGAAATATGTAACTCTAAATTACTTACCTACCGTTGGTCAGCTCAATTAAAATGCGTTTGTTAAGTGCATGTTTCAGTAAGCTGTATCATCAGCTTGTTCATCATATGGAATTTGTTAAATAACCAGAATGCATCATCAGGTGACTTAAAATATAAACACATAACAAAATATAAACATAAATAAATATAACACTGGAATAAACATAATGTAATAAAATATTGACAGGCCTGTGAAAAAAATTCATGTCGTCAATTTATATGTCATTATAACATATCTATTGAGAGTGTCATGTGTTTTGGTTTATTTTTATGTTATGTGATGTGTTATATTTTAATTCGTCTGATGATAATGCAGTCACATAAAAACATGTCCTGGACAAACATATTTTAATTGAGCTGAAAGATGGTACATAAGTAGGCCTTGTCTAGTTTTACTATACAATTTTTTACAACTAATAAATGTCTTTTTTTGACAATCTTAATAGTTTGTGTTGAAATTAAATTACTATATGTTGTATTATATATTTCCTTTACATTAAATGTCATACTGAATTTTGGCAATGAAAAATATGTTAGAAAAAGAAAATGTTTAAATAATTTTCTGATAAAAACATAGGGTTAGAATATGTTATGCCATATAAAAAACCTTTCTCTGTGATGACTTTTATTGAATTAATATTTTAAAAACTAATCAAATTTTCTCTTTTTTTAGTGATTTTAGTTGATTATGTACATATTTACTTAATGTTAAGTATAAATTTAATTTGACCTATTAGAAATGTGTAGAGTTTCTGCAAAGATTATTCTCCTTTTAACTGTATTATGTAAGTTTACACATAACCTTTTCTAACCTGTTTATGCATATCTGATTGTTGTTATTGTTTTACTTTAGGATACACTCATCGTTTGGTCTGAAGGGGACAATTTTGATTTGGCTCTCAGTTTTCAAGAAAAAGTCGGCTGTGATGAAATTTGGGAGAAAATTTGTCAGGTCAGTTAATGAATCAAATATCTTTATAATGTATTAGAGATTACAACACTGGCATTTTAATGCAAGTTTTAGCATTTTTTTAAAGGTCTAGCATTATAGAACAAGTCTTTTCATGCTCTATTCTAGATTTTCAACATATGTGCAAGTCTTCTTCCTCTATGTTTCTTACCAGTGACTTTTTTTACTTTGCTAGATCTGTTATGGTAGTAATATAACTCTATCTCTTATCCAAAAGTTCACATTATCAGTGAAAATCACAATGTCTATATGAAAAAATAATGTTGTTGAGATAAACCAAAAAGTAATCAAAACTTTGGGCAATATTTTATGTGTTTTGTGTTTATATTGGTAAAATAAACCTCTCTTGGCGGATACCTCTTGGGAGATACGGTCGCCATTTTTCGCGAGAGATGCTATTGTATCAAGAGTTTTCAACACACTAACCACGGATCGGTCTCGTTTTGAAGGGGAGGATTCAGACTACGCGGGCAGTGTTGCAAACATATAGAAAAAGTATTCCCTTTAACAGCTGTAAGAGTACCAGTACACTTACTTTCTGGACGTGCCTCGCAATTTAGGAGCCATTTTAGACCCAGGGTTAAAAATATATTTGAGTAATGAACGATTCGATTTTATTATTTTTACTGGTTTTGAATAAAAAGGTAATACAATATATTTTAAATATAGTTTTAAAATAAAAGGGTAATAAAATAATTTAGTACTTGTCAATAGGTGATTGTTGTTTAATTTTGTACATTAATCACAATTGCAATTATTGTTCTATTATCTGTTAAAATGCATACATACCTTGCTATATTTATTACAATGCTTCACTGAATGAAGAGCATTTTAAAAACTGTAGTAGATGTGTTATAAATCATTCAATGAATATGTTTTTGAAGTTCTTTTTTGTATTTATATAGAAATTAATCCAATTAAGTACAAAAGCTATTATATGTGCAAATATGAGAATAAGATAAAATATTCAGTATTATCTCATGAATATACTAAGGTACAGGTTAGGTACAAGTGTGTAACAGTACAAGTCTCTGCAAAAATCTTTGATGGTATGAAATGCGTGAAACCAGTCAGACATAACAAAGCAGAACGTTGTAATCGCGCACATCCATGTCGTGTCCTGGTGCCACTGCTTGCCGACGCTGGTCTATCTATACACGTGGCTTGCTCTCCTCGGCTTGTCCTTCTTATCTGTAGCAGGTATGGTGGTGGGAAAAATTTCTGAGCAGTATGTCTCAGGGGAGCATCTTAGCAAAAATTCATCTTTAAGTCTTTCTCGCTTAATTTTACGTAATCAGTAATCACACAAACAGCCACTTCTATTTACTCACGCAAAATACAACAAAATGTTTACAATCACAGTAACCGGTAACATAAAAGTAGGGGTACAACCTGTATTCATTACAAAAACAGAAATAGAATCAGCTCATTATTTAGAACAACTGATTGAATACCGTCACATAACTTGAGTACTGTTGATTGGGTCTGAAAGAAATAAATAAAAGCAACTGAAATCTAGTGGAAATGACGAAAACTACTTGAAAGTGTTTATTATTTATTTCGCTACATCGCATTCGTATTCAGGTGAGAGATTATTCATCACCAAACATTATTGTGAAAACTGTTTAGCACCATAGTGCTTTCCACACGGTTATCGGAATTACCACGTACTGCGCTCCCGAATTCATTTCAGGATTACTAGTCAAAGTGTTAAAGTTATTCTGATAGAGGTCATCATCTGTCACACTAATATTGCACTAACATTTCCTGCAAACTATCTCAAGGGGAGAAGCAGCAGACCAAAGGATCAACGATCAGTTACGTCAATGCATATCCGATTTGTTTGTACTGAATATTTCTTTGGCTACCTCCTACTTCATTTCTATATTTTGAAATGAAAAAAGCATTTTTATGTATTGTGCTGTGCTTTAGTGTGGCACGCTCCTGTGCACACCAGGAAGTGGACATGGCAGTAAACAAACTCAGTTCATATTGCCTCCAGTGTCTGCTGTTGACAAGTTCTGCTTTCATACGCTGTGGCGTTCTCATTGTTGTTAAACACACAAAGATGAAGGATGACACCGAGTCACGGTTAACAGCCAACTTTAAGCTGTCCTGAGTCGAGGAATATTTTTCTCTATGGAAATAAAAATAATCGTGGAGAATTTGGATAGCCTGCTTAGCAAGATGGAGGGATGTGAATGACCTGAAAGAAGAGGGTGTATGGTTAAGGCGTTAGTGGAAGATCCGACTTGTGAGTGCAGTGACATCATCTCCGATGCAGCTCTTTGACAGGACTCACCATCACTCAAAATGAACTGACCTTCAGTAACAACATTGTACTTCAGACAGCTGAATACTGTCAGTACATGTGCTGAAAGGCCCTGGCACAACGGTTAAGTAAGTAATATTCAGACCGATTGTATATGCTATCTTTCCATTTAGTCTTTCATATTTCAGTTAAATTTTTATCAACCTTTCACAATGTTTTATATGTAATTAATTAATGTAACTGCCTTATCGTCAGAGAATCTAATTTTAAATAATGAATTGAAAATTTTGCTTTTTACCGTAACAAAAAATTAAAATAATTGAAGAATCTTGTTTGAATCTTTTTCTGAATAAAATTATATAATGGTAAAATTGTTTTAAATAAGCATATAAAATATGAAAACAAAAAACTGAAATAAATGAAAAACTACAAATGGACAATACTTATTAATCACAACTCTATAATGTCTTAACTGAGTTAGTATCTCTTCTGTTGGCTGGTGACAGGTTTTCATTGTTACTGTCCATTATTCTCTTTACTTTGTAAATTTTTTCTGTACCAAAATAAATATTTTAAAAGTTTTTTGATTATTTTATATGTCCCAATATTAATCATCCACAGGTATCTGGTAGTGTTTTCAGGTGTCAAGTAGTGACAGACTTTGTTTGTTGATCGTACTAATTCAAGCAAGGTTCAGCATTTAAGTACCATTATACTGGGGGGAAATGAGGCAGAAGTACTCAATTTAAAATGTGACTTTCTCTCTGGGTATTTTATGGTTTTATCTCATAGCACTAAGACCTGAGATCTTTTGTGCTCTAATAGGTGTCCTATACTGCAGAATATTTTTAAAAATTGTGCTTTAAAAATTAAAAAAAATTATGAAATGTGGCCAGTTTAAATTTGAAATGTATTTAAATTTACTCTTTTTGTCGGAGACATGTTCTATGACATTAAATGTACCATCAAATCAAATTTGGTATATTTAATTCTATTCTTGTATTAAATTTAAGTACAATTTAAAATAGAGAATGTCTTAAATTTAATGCTTAGCCTAACTAAATAGAAACATTTACCTCTAATTTAAAAACTTCCCCTTCTCTATGGACACTTAAAAATTTGACTTGCATCATATCAACTTTGTATAGTCTGGAAATATTATCACTCATCTATTGACTTATTATTTACTCATTGCTATGTCCTTGTTTAGGTGCAAGGTAAAGACCCGTCAGTGGAGATCACCCAGGATATTGTGGAAGAGTCGGAGGATGAGAGGTTCGATGACATGTCTGACTCTGCTCCGCCCATTGAACTGCCACCTTGTGAACTCAGCAGACTAGAGGAGATCAGTGAGCTCATAGCGAGTTGTCTGTCATCACCTCTGCGCAAGGAGAAGCTTGCCGCTGCCATTGAAAATGAAAACTACATCCGCAAACTTCTCAATCTGTTTCATATGTGCGAGGATCTTGAAAACGCTGAAGGACTTCATTACCTCTATGAAGTGTTTAAAAACATTTTTTTACTGAACAAAAATGCGTTATTTGAAGTGATGTTTGGAGGTAATGTACACAGCCCCTATTCTCTATGTGTTAATTGTGAAATTACTGCTTTTAAAATATTATGCGAACTAACTAGACATCTAACCAGTAGTATGGTAATGGCTTGTGAAAACAGTAAGCTTTATTTATTAGAATTTCTTTAATTTGAAGATTTTGTATTTGGTCTGCTTTTTAAATTGGCTTCATTATTTGATATACTGTTATGTTCAGTTTAAAGGCAATTTACATAAATTGTAATTGAAAAACTTGGAACCCTTTTTATGATAATATATTAATTTTGATATTTAAAAATTATGTGATTTAAACATTTTATTTTGAAATTTAGTTTTTTTTTAATTAACTAATTTTAAATAAATAAATATATATATATATATATATATATATATATATATATATATATATATATATATACATTAACATGCTCTGCAAGGTTAATATATTCTGCAGTTATAAGAAGAATTTCTGTAGGCATTCCATATGGATTTGAAGTCATGATGGATATTTTCAAATCATAAATTATAAAAAAAGACAATTTAAGTTAGAAAATTTTAAATTTAAAGAATTGAGCCATTTCTGAACAGTTATTCTTGTTTTAGATTCCAGTATAAATTATTTTTTTATCATACATCCAAAATGCAAATAATAATCATAGATCTGTTCAAATCCCTATTCAGAAATTTTAACAAAAAGTCAAATTTAAACTCAGCTGTAGTCTCTCACTTCATAATAATTATGGTTGGTTATTTTAACTTATGCTTAAGGATTGTTATTCCAATTAAGTAATTATTTGTCCATGTCTTCATGTAATTTCAAAATTACTTAATATTGTCTTTTTGGTTACTTAATTAAGCATTGATCAGCAATGAAATAAGTAACTCTCATATAATGAGTTGTAACTCTGTATATGGTTACAGATGACACAATATTTGATGTTGTGGGTTGCCTGGAATACGACCCAAGTCTACCAGCACCAAAGCGACACCGTCAGTACCTTAAGACGTGTTCAAAGTAAGTAAAAATAGCATTCAATTTGACCCTTTGATTAGTAATCCCGCAATGCATTCGGAAGTGCCCTAAGTGCTGCCCACAGTAATTCCGATAGCTGTGTGGGAAAAACTATGATGCTAAACAGTCTTCATATTAATGTTTAGTGATAAATAATCTGAATACGAATGCGATCTAGCGGAATAAATAAAAAATAGTTTCATGTAGTTTTCGTCGTTCCCACTAGATCGCAGTTGTTTTTTTATTTATTCATTTCAGATCCAATCGACGGTATTCAGGTCATATGACGGTATTCAATCAGTTGTTCCAAGTAATCAGCTGATTCATTTTCTGTTTGTGTAGTGAATACAGATTGTAACCTCACTTTTACGTTACCGGTTGCCTTGATTGTAAACTTTTTGTTGTGTTTATTGTGAGTAAATAAACGTGGCTGTTTTGTGTAATTACTGACTATGTAGAATGGTCCGAGAAAGACAAGATACTCTCCTGAGACTTACTGCTCAGCATTTTCCTGCCACCATCCCTGCTACACATAAGAAGGACAAGCCGAAGAGAGAATGCCACGTGTGCAGATAGACCATCGTCGACGAGCAGCGGCACTGTGACACGATGTGCCGGGATTGCGCCATTCTGCTTTGTGTATCCAACTGTTTTAGCAATTTTTATACCATCAAAGATTTATGAGGAGACTTGTGTACTGTTACTAACTTGTAACTAACCTGTACCTTAGTATGTTTATGAGAAAATGATGAGTATTTAATTTTATTCTCATATTTTGTAAATATAATAACTTCTATGTATAATTAGATTAATTTCTGTATAAATACAAAAAACTTCAAGAACGTTTAATTGAGTGTTTTTCATAACACATCTACTGTAGTAAACCCAAATCACTTAACTCACTTTTTAGGGCACTCTTGCTGACCAGTCAAAGGGTTAAGCATGTTATAGTTACTTTTAAAATTAATTCTGGTTATTTTTTTATATATAGATAAAAAGAAAAGTTTACACATATAGATTGTTTAGATTCTTCTGAAATGTTTAATCAAACAATATGAACTTCCAGGTTCAAAGAGGTAATACCAATGAGCAACCCCGAACTGTTGGCCAAGATACACCAAACTTACAGAGTCCAGTACATTCAAGACGTTGTTCTGCCCACCCCTTCCGTCTTTGAGGATAATATGCTATCAACACTGTCCAGTTTCATATTTTTTAACAAAGTTGAGATTGTAAATTTAATTCAAGTAAGTATATACATATATTGTGTAACAGGTCTTATTTTGCAATATATTTGTCTGTTTGTTAATATAATTAACTAATTTAAATTATTTAGTTGTGACATTGTATTTTACAATAAATCTCTACCTACAAAGATTTGCAATGGAACCAGCAACAAACAAGCACTAAAAACAGTGGCCTCTATTGTTTTATACAATGTTATATGTGAGCAGTAACCTGTTTTGACTGATTCATTTCACTTCCAGTGTAAAATTCAATCTTTTCAATTTTTTTTGTCACAATCAATTTTTTAAAATAATTATTTACCTAGGCAATAATTTCTGTATGTATGAGTTATATACAGAAATAATGATTACCATAATGTAAATGTTACCACTTAAAAACTAAATTCTGTTATCAATGGAAAGGCTGTGTACAAATAAATTCATCTGTTGTCATCATTTTCGAAGCGAACTAATGTGAGCTATAAAAAGGCATGTCTCAACCAAAGATAGATTGTAATTGATGCCCTCAAACGTCCTGGCAAATTGTATTGAATTTACAATGACTGAGCTAAAATGATCACAATTATTGGTGTACTGATTTCACTTCTTTGACTAACTTGTCCACAGTTTTAAAAAGCAGTTGTTTTAAAAATAAAGCTTTTGTAAAAATAATTTTTTTCTATAACGGTTTTTGGGTCATAAAGTTATATACCAAATTTCAACTTATTAAAACAACCGTTCTCAAATTAAAAATTGCCAAGTGAGGAGAAAAAAGTTAGCTGTTTGGGTAGTTCTCAAGTTTTTGAATGAAAATATAATATTTTGGTCCAGGAATAAAGAAAGGTTGGTAGAGCGTTCATTCCCATTTTGTTTGCCGCTAAATAGTGTGCAACTTGAACGTTTTGCAGGTGGCAGCAAATTTCAAAGTTCTATGACATAGGTCCTCACAGACTAGAGCATTATCAAATCCACTTTGCATCAGGATACATCTTTACTTTATGATCATAAATACATAAGTTGCATTTATTCATATGATATACTGTAATTATTAGTATTACATTACAAGTGCCATTTTGTTTTTTCCCTTAGTAATGTTTTGTATTATGGCATTGTCTTTTCTTGTCATCACTTTGTTCACTTGCTCTATAATATTTATTTAACCTGCAAAATATCTTGTCACATGGTATCTTAGCTCCAGAATAATAATTGTGTGATAGATTTCTTACCATTTGCTCTGTTGCTTAAAGAAACTTTTCTTGCTTACAGGAAGATGAAAAGTTTTTAAGTGATTTATTCAGCCAATTAACAGACGAGTCGACGCTAGATTCTAAAAGAAGAGACCTGGTATTGTTTTTAAAAGAATACTGTAACTTCTCACAAAATCTCCAGCCACAAGGAAAAGAAACATTTTATAAGGTTTGTTTTGTTAAGTGTCTAGTAAACTGTTTCTTTAGGTAATGTGTCCTGATTAAGGAGATTGTAATTATTTTTAACAATAATTACCTAAAATTATTTCATAACTTTTTTTAATACATACTTTAAAAATTAAATTCTCGAAATTTCTAGTGATTATTGAATTACACATTAGAGAATTTATTGACAAGATTCGACAAACACTGAAAAACGTTTTGGTCATAAGAACAATACAACTTCATATAAAAAACGGTATATATATATATATATATATATATATATATATATATATATAACCAAAGTTAGAATTATCGTAGTTTCAAAAATGGTTTTACTTTCATTTTTATTTTCTATATTTAAATTTGACAATTGCCCCGAGTCTGCTGAGTCTATTGGTGGACTCTTTTTTCATACTCTATGTATGTATAGAACTAAATTGTCGTACTTTTAAAACTATTTTATTTGCAGTTCATATTTTTAATGTTCAAGCATCAACTCATATCAGTTGCTCTGCGCTATTTTCATTTACCTTGTGGTGTGTGTACTTGTATAAATATATATTCTTCATAGCAATACTTGTATGTTTATTTCTTAATATTTTTATCATGGCTAGGGAATCAAAATTCTTTTTTCAAATATACTAAGCCTAAAATACTCTTCATACTTTTGTATGTATTTTTTTTTAAGTAAAAAGGAATTTATACAAGATGTGACAAAAGTTAAAGATCCCTTTAAAGTCAAGCGGTGCAGAGAATCATAATGACACCTAGTATGAAGTGTTTGTATGCGGGGTTGCAAGCTTTAGAAGTTAAAACAATGTAGGCTAGGTTAAAATACACCTTCTTGGATTTGGTTTGTAGTTTTTCAAATTGGAAGGGGGAAATGTAGCACATTGTTTTAAATTACTCCATTCTCAGGAATACAAATGTGAAATTTGTTTTACTATATCTTTATTTATTTAGAAGTTATGGCATGTTAAAATTTAGCTGGTTAACACTTTTAGCCCCAGGCATCTATGTCATTCTACAATAAGTGTAAATATGATTAATGAGAATCTTCACAAGGGACTGATAGTGCTAAACTTCTGACAAAAAAATTTACATAAAATTAAAGGTCTGTATTAAGCGAACACAATAATCCAAATCTGATCTCAAACTGTTGGATATACACAAAAGGGCAATGTAAATAATAGATAATTAATATATTTTTCAGACACTGTCTTCTTTGGGAATTTTACCTGCACTGGAAATCACCCTGTCCTCTGAGGATATTCCAACAAAGACTGCATCAATAGACATCTTGACATACATCGTAGAGTTCTCTCCATCAGTGGTGCGGGAATACACGCTACAGCAAACCTCCAGCTCTGATGAGGTAACACTGCACACATTTTTAGATGAATATCATCTTTAAAAACTTTTTACTGTGGCATTTTATATTATTGAACACAAATTCTGTTACTTTCTATTTGTAGACTAATATTTTTCTGATAGATAAGTAGTGCTTTCTAAGGTTTCAAGCGAGTTTGTTGTGATTATTTTAGCAGTTTTCCATCAGTAATTCATAAATTTCTTTCATTGGAATTTGGTTCAAGGTTGTTGGGAATACTATTTTTATCGTAATAATCATATTTTACAACATTTTAGAACCTAATATGTTGCAAAGAAATACTGTTACAAAGGAGTGAGTACATGGGACTAATTATTTATTTTTACATTTCACATGTTATCAAAATAAACTGGAGAAGGAAAATGGATAATAGGAAAGTTTATAAACTGCTGACTAATTGATTTTGGCATTTAAAAATATAGTTAATTAACCTAAATCACATGGTATTCTGCCTTAATAACATTTACCTTAATATTCATGGCAGTAATGATGAAGTATTTAGTCTAGAACATTATCTCTTTTTTTTTACATCTAACTTTGAAAACTCATTCTTTACCACTGTCGTTTATGCATATTGTTAGGGTCTTAAGACAGTAATTACTGTTAAAATTAAGTATTTTGACCCTTTCACAACCAATGTCCGATCCATTGGAAAGTTATAAAATTAGCATGTAAACATCTAGAAAATATTATTTTAGTTAGCTATAGTATAAGTCTGTTATTTAATAACCTTTTCATCTACATATAACATGATCTTCAATTCATTTACATCTGGTAACAAAAAGAATATTAAGGGATATATTTATATCATCACAGAATGTATCAAAAAGGTTGGGCTATCTTTGAATTTTAAAATTCTGTGTGTGATTCTAAGCTAAAAATAAAGAATACATTTTTTCCAATTTTAACTTCGTTTAGCTGCTAGCTGCCGTTTTGTATTTTTTGTTAACAAATTATTATCTCTAAAACTAGTAAAGCTAAAGAAACCAAATTTGACAAATAGGTTTTAATAGGTAAGGGAAAAAATTTAAAAAATGTGTTATTTTCTGTAATATTAACAAAATGGTGTTTGTTGAAAATTTTTAAAAGTTAAATAACAAAAAAACCAGTATAGTTATAAAAAATGTACTAGACACAAACTATTTGGAGAATTTTATTGTAATTCCAACAGTACTAGTTTCCGTCAAGGCATAAGTGTGCACAACTACTTTAAAGATACACTTGCACGAGCTGTGAGCGCCAAACATTTTGTCTTTTGACATCAGCTGTTTTACATTGCTTATACAAATTTTAAAAGATACCAATTATTTTGTAAGTTTTATAACAATTCAATTTTATAACAGTTATCATCGATCAAGGTGTGTTAGCATTCTTCAATCATTTTTGAAATGTTTGTATAAAAGTACGGATGTTGACACTAACAATATTAAGTAACAGGGTTTACTCCAAAACAATATTGTATAATCAGTGAAGACACTGCAAACAATTTTAGTATAGGATAACACGAATAAAGCTGCTGGTAACGAGTCAAAGAGTCTTTATTAACCATTGATCATACATAATGAAATAGGTTTAAATTATATTTTGTTCAAATATATCAACTTATTCCAGGGAGTATTTTCCTGAACATTCAGTTATACAAGAATTCAGTAATATTGTTTCAAGTTTTACAATCTGATTTCTTCTTCAGGTAGATGTAACTAACCTAACACTTATCTACTATATAGATTAAGATCATACCAGAGCATTGTAACACAAGTCAGGAATTACAACAAAACATTAATTATTGAAACCGAACTAAAGAATACAGGTCATAGCAGTATATTTGTAATGAACAACCAACACTGAAAACTGACCAGAGGCCAATATTAAATGGCAATCATCATGTCAGAAGCAAAATGGTGTCAAATCAAGAAAAGGGTTGGGCCGTTCTTTTATTATTTGTTCATTCTAGAGGAAACTCTCTTAACCAATACTTTTGGTTTCTTTTTCAGTTCAGTTTACAGAATTGGTAAGCAAAGCAGCCTAATTTCAATTGACTGTTGACTTGTATGCTGTTGCACTCAATTATCCCGTAAGAGGGCTTTATCATTATGTGCACTGAACTCTAAGGTGGATGATTTCTGATTAAGTATTAACCCTTATAACGTCACAGACGCCGTATGGCGCATAGACAAACTATCTCCAAACAGCAAAGACGCGGTACGGCGCATCGACACAAAACTGCGTCTATAGCAAATTTAAGTTCCTTTTAAATCCGATCAATGTCACTAATGGTATGCGTGAACCATGTGTGTGGGTTATTGACCTATGTCAAGCGTCAAAATATAGCTGTCGCGTTACATTGTTTGAAACAATAGACGCAGTGTCTAGACACTCTCCCCGCCACACGGCACAGACGCCGTACAGCGCGCGCGCTTTTGTTTGCAGTTTGGCTTCAGGTAGTGCGTGTCTAACCATCGCTGAGTCGGTTTCCTTCGTCGTGTTTTCTGTTTATATGGTTTTTATTTATTTTTAATTTTATTATATATAATTTATTATAAATATAATTTATTTTAATTATATTTATATAATTGTCTGGTAATGTTTATAGTTTAGCTAATAAAATGTTGTGTGCCTTTTATTTTTACTTTATTTATATCTACAATTTAATGTCCCATAAATATATGTACGTACAAGATAATTTTAAAATTTTTACTTTTTTATACTTACCATAATTATAGAAAGTAAAAATAAAAATGAACTTTACACATTAAAATTTTTTTTTTTTAATGTTGTGCCGTTTGCTGGAAGTCGTGAAAAGATATACTGACGTTATAAGGGTTAAATGAAATCATTTATAAACTGATATTGTACAGAAAAAATATTGAGTAATGGTGGATAATTTACTTAACAAAGGACCAGTATTTAGTATAACATGAATAATATTTTTTAGGAGCTAATACTACTGAATGTAATTATCGAACAAATGATCTGTGACACGGACCCAGAGTTGGGCAGGGCGGGTACAGCTGATGGGTATCCTGAGAATACTGATCGACCCAGAGAACATGCTGGCCTCCATTAATAAGACAGAGAAAACTGACTTTCTCAACTACTTCTACAAACACAGTATACACTTGCTCATAGGTAAGTTTGTTGTGCTATGATATTCTAAAACTGTTAGTTAGTAATGGAGACTTATATGTAAAGGTAGCATGATTTATATTGTGATATTGACTAAGGAAGTCTTAGGGGCAGATATAAATATCAGTGTGTAATTTTTTCAAGTGCTCCATTTGGACGATGAGTCTGCTCGTTCACTCCCAATTTTTCGTTGTACATACTGTATGATTTGTACGTTTTCCTTACGAAAGTTTTTAGACACGAGAGAGACTTTATTTTCATTTATAGGTTGAAATGCAAGATCTCAAGATATTTTAAGAAATTTTAATAAGATTGTAACTTTCAATACAATAAGAACATTAACAGGCCATATGTCATGGAAAGACTTGTTTTTTAACTTTTTATCATTGGTAGCATTACACGTTTACTCTGTACTAGCAGGTAAGAGCTAACGTTCACTCCCACAATACTCAGACAGCAACCTAACTACTTCCAGCACACCATGCCATCTGATAAAAGTAGAAAACAGTTCTATGTGAAAATCCAAATTTGCAAAAGCCTGCCACTTGATATAAAAGATCTCAGAGCTGTAGAAATGCCATCAGAACTGACTCATGGATATGTCACTCCACATTATGGAAGTGTACCTCGAACAGTTCAACATTCCTGTAATTATATAAAGCAAAAATCTTGTTGAAGATTTTTATTTAAAAATAACTCAACTCCATTATATTTATTAATGTTTTTGACAAAAATCTTAGAGACTAAAGAGGGTACAAAACCAAGTTGTAATCTGCGAATTTCTATAGGATAGAAAGAACGGGCATACTGTACCAGGTTCAAGGATAGTTTTCTTCTGAACATAGTGACACTAGGACGGTATGGTAGTCAGCTGCACATTGCTCTTACGAAGGTCCAATTTTAACATTGGGGTAAAGCTTAAACTGCGTTAAAAATATAAACTTTTCTGAAATTCTTCCATGTTTCAATACAAAAACTGACATTTTAGTATCTTAATGCGAATGAATTATTAATATTAAAAACTATTACCTGTGAATGTTAATTGTTTATAACTTATATTCTATTTAGAGTTTCTTATGGAAAAATCTAAACTGAATATGAAGTATAAACAAGTCGTATTAACAGATAACCATATTTTTAACAGTTCATTATCATGGAGGCACTTAATTTGAGACGAATTCCTATTTATAACACAGTTTTAAACTTGAGTCCCATGTTAAATAAAAATTAGAACCTATTTAGACTGTGACAGGCAGCTAAATAGCATAGCCTATAAAAAGATTTAATAAGAGCCCAGTGGGCACAACATTTTTGTGTTTTTTGTAATGTAAGTTAAGAAAAAGAGGAGTATCCTTTCGTAGGTAAGCCTGCTCTTCTTAAAATAACAAAATTCTCATGTTTTGAGACTCAACTTTTACTTCTTATTAAAAGATTTTAAGAATTACAGTTATGGATATAATCAGAAATTAATAATTCAATGATCCATCCCATATTTTTATATAGGTAATCATAAAGATACCTTCAGTTTCTGTGGTGTTTGTAAGATTGTTGTTGTTTCTTTGGTGTCCTTTTTGCTAACTCTATCAACATTACTGATGGGATTAGAGTTCTGTGATGGCTGTATCCAGCTACTATACTGGTCATCCTCAGGACAGTGCATATCTTTTGCTGTACTGATTGTGTTAAGTGAGAAAAGATTTAACTAAACCAAATTGAAGTAATTTCTAAGTTAATTAAATATATGGAAACCTATCTCGTATTTGATTTTACTGCATGAGATTTTGTATGACTGACACTGTTTACCAGAAGTAATGATGGGTTGTTTGTCTGCAGCACCACTTTTAGCAAATACGGTAGACAGCCAGCCAGCCAAGGATGACTACCAGACAGTGCAGCTGCTAGGACTTATCCTGGAGCTGTTGTCGTTTTGTGTCGAACATCACACGTACAATATCAAGAACTGCATCCTAAGTAAGGATCTGCTCAGGCGGATACTGGTGCTCATGAGGTCCTCACACACCTTCCTCGTCCTCTGTGAGTTTTATTACCATTGTTTGTATTAATGTTTTCATTCCAGCTACCCAAGTTTCGTAACCTATGACAATTCAGCTTAAAAAAAACTATCAGCTGTCAGGTATTTTCACATGTTTAGCTTCTTCAATAGTCTTGGACCCTAAAATCAAGTTACATTATGTAAGAACCTAGTATATTATGACATTGATAAAACAATTTTCCTTTAATAAAAAAATAGATAATCAGCTACTTTGGTTTTGGTGGTATGGAAATGGTTTAATAAGTCCATTTCCAATTCATCTTCAGCTTAGAACTCAACTGCATTGAAATCAACTCTTCCCACCTTAGCTACATTATGGGTTAAATGTATCAATACAAATCTTAACTTGGCATACTCATAAGTAACTGTTAGATATGTAAATAATAGTTATATCACCATTAGCCAAAACTGAAATGAATTAAAATCTCTTTATTAACATGAACATTGAGGACAGTTATGCGTCAGAATATACATATGATACATGGTAATAATACATGATTGTCATTTATTGTTGATCGAGTGAAGTTCCAATAACCACGAATCCAGTTTCCTCTTCATTGCTTTTCTAGTTTGTTGTTTGAAGGAAGCTGTCCGTAATTTTCACCTAAATAGTTGCTGATATAACTTTTAAATGTGTCAAGGTAAATATATTTCCAGCCCTTTGCAATACTCTTACACTTCAGAACCCACCAAAACTAGTGTGACTAAAAATCAATTTCTTTCATAGGGGAAAATTTCCATATCAATTTCATAAAAACTTATCAAAATTGGCCACTAGTTGAAAACTTAAACAATGAAAAAAGGACTCTTGGTTCCTTTAATGATACTAAAATTAATAATAGCATGGACTGATAAACTAACTTTCATTTGTTTGTTCATTAAGTTTTAATTGGCCACTTTCAAGGTGAATTGTTAATGTTGGCACTTTCTGACTATCACAATGCTTATCAATTTGATATTTTAATTTGAATTTAGATTTGTAGAATCAATCTAGAGCTCGATTGTCAATTGAAGAAAAGCATGATTTTGATTGTCATATTTGTTGTTCATAATGCCTTATTGTTGTGTATTTTGAAGGTTGTGTGTTTTTGCAATTTTCCATCTTTACCAAATATCAAATCTTTTAAAAATTTGAATTTTAAATTTTTTTTCTTAGAAGATTTTCAGGAGATCTTTCATGATGAACTTAAGTAACCCATTTCTTTTTGGGTTATTCGCCAGCTACTTAAAGACACGCTATTAGAATGTCATAATATCAAGCTTGTTGTTAAAGGTTCAATAAAAAGGATTTCATCACCATCTCAAGGTGGGATAATTTAAGTATCACACAAGGCGATGCCGGTCCGCTTCTGGATAAGCGGCATGAAGTAAAAATTATAAAAAACCATTTCCCCAACAAAACTATTATCAGTTATAAAAAATTCCTTTTTTATAACAACAAAATAACATATACAAGCAAAAAAATTCTTTCTTATCCTTATCCACAGTCTTAGATTTAAGGAAATATAGCTCTCAAAGATTTAAGTGAATTGTACTAGTTTGTAGAAATCGTACTCTTGGTTAACTATCATGTTCGTTACAATCTCCTGGTAGCCATATCATGCCCAAACTTGTTTGAGCAATTACATATACAATTGGTAACAGCAAATACGGTTCATAACATTGAAGATAAATTTTTTTTTGTTTCAGGGTGCGCTATGATTCATGAAGTAAAGATCATAGCTCTCAAAGATGTGTTTCTATAACAGGTACAGGGTATTTATTGTGGAAACTTGTTTTAATGTCGTCGAATGCTTTTTCTCAGGATGAGATAGGTCGTCGATACAATCTCCTGAGCTATTCTGGAAATGTTTGAGTGAGGACATCAAATTGGTAAGCCATCTTTAAAGATAATTCAACAAGAACAATGCAATGCAAGCCATATTTAAAAATTTTGTGTTTACATCAAATAGCTTGGTATGTGTTTGGTATTTCTGAGAATCCGTTTAACTCGGTCTTTTATTTAATGTCTTGTAGGTTTAGTACCACCAGCATTAAAACAAAATCACCGTATTTAAATATATTGTTATGATCATCATTCATCAAATAGCATTGGTATTCAAAGATAAACTAGGAATTTCTGAAATCAATCCGGTTAGGTGGACTTTAACTCTTTAGGGAAGTCTTGAAAGGTTTATCACTCAATATCACCTCCTGTTGATTTACTAGATTACCACTAATGAACTAACATCACAAGAAATTGTCACAATAGATGTTGCGGTAGAATTGTTTTAACACACCCACCAGATGCATTTCTCTTGTACATTCAAATTTATTTATATATCAATAACCTAAATGGTCTTTAGTACTTTTTTTTATTACTTTTTTTTAAATAACCTCTTGATTTTGTTTTTGTTTATCATCTACCACTTTAATGAGCCTAACAACAATGAAAGGTCATACAACAAAACATCTCGCTTATGTAGAACATGTTTTATAACACACCCAGAAGATGTGTGTTGATTGTGATGTTCAGGTATTTCTATATAAATACAATAACCTAAATGGTCTTTAGGGACACTACGTTTTTGAACAGTAATGTTGATTTTGTTTGTAACGCAATATTAATAGGTTTACCTTTTAAAAGTGTTAATTTATGAGAAGATTAAAATAATAAATGTTGCTTTTATTCTTAATAATAAATTGTTGATTGAATTCTTTATAAACAAGATCTTTGAGACTAATAAACTAGGTCATAGTATAGTAATTTGGTACTTAAACAGGAATATGGATTTATTTTTTACACTTTGTTTTATTTACAGGTGCGTAATGTGTGTCCAATGGGAATTGGTGTTACATTTTTGCTATGCAACCTTGTATCCCATAGGGTACATGCTTTCCGATGATTGTTGTGCTAAAACGTTAGCCGTTATTGTGTAAGGTAGGTAAAAACTTGTATTCACCTGGGCGCTTTACATGCGTTGTGTGTCTCAGTTATATGCAATAAAACTGTTGGGTCGATTAGGCCCCAATAATATTGCCTTTTTTTTTGGACTAGGTTGAAAAAAACTGGTTTGTAAATAAATGTATTGCCTGCGCTTTAAATAAATATCTCAGTCTAAAGCGGCAAACATTAGTACCTGGGTGGGTGCATTACATAATTCTTAGAGGTTTTAGGTATCCCTTGGAATACACAGAAAACATTGGCAAAAAACATATTGAAATAATTTTTTTGTACAAAAATTGCGAAGCTTATTTCTTTGGTGTTTATATTTTATGAGGTTTATTCAAGAACTGGTAACAAAATTACTAAAATGTGTTACTTGGCAGGTTTTATGGGGTTATTTTATATATACAAGGTATTTTTTTAAAAATATAAAAAGTTATTTATTAATGATTATTGTTTATATATAATGTGACCATTTCTTTACTTTTTTTCAAATTCCAAAGATAAAACTTATTTATGAAATTTGTTTTGTTTTCGTTTTGGTTGGAATTGTGTCCATACTTAAATGTAGTTTTGTACTAAATCAAAAATTCCAAAGTTTTAAACATTGTTGTATTTCAGTACAATCTAGTTTCACAATAATATATAGTTTGATGATTTCCTTTACTGAAAACAAATTTTTATATAACAATCATACGTTGATAAAACAGTGCAAAGCATGTTTTTATGAAAAAATGGACATTACCTCCTGGTAACAGTTCATTATTCTACTTGACAACGCTAATAGTCATCAATGAAACTTGTTCTTTCCCTACTTCAAAACATATAACATGTTTAAGATGTTATCTCAAGAGGTTATGCATAAAATAATTAATTTATCCAAGTACATTCTGAGTACAAACAAAATTATTTAGGAATAACTCATCATTTTATGAATCGGAGAAAATATGTTTACATAATCAAATGTTTACATTCTTGATATGGTCTTAAAAGTCAAAAGCAAAAGATGTTTTTCTTATTTGAAAAGATAAATCGTGTCATGAATTTTTGATTTATCCATTGATTAGAATAGTTTCTATTCCATTATTGTGCATTATAAAATCTCCCACAAATTGATTAAAAAAATGTATTTAGAAATAAATAAAATCTTGATAATATATAAAAACTAGTTTTGGATCTGGGGGCACCAAAATCTTGAACTAGGCCTCGCTGGCCTCGAATGGTCACTTAACAAGTCTCTTATATTACTAGATTGATTTTAAACATAGTTTCTGATCTTTTCACTACATGGACTCCTGCCATATAATGTTGGTAAAATTCAACATCTTTATAAAATAAATATACTTGTACTAATATCGGTACAAACATTCTCAACAAGAAGATAACTAGGCCTAACATGGAATACGAAACCGGGTTGTCAAGAATGAATGAAACATTAAACTAATTATTTGTTTCAACTACATGAACTCCTATGAAAGAGAAATGAATTTATATATCTTTAGGTTTATAGCAATTGTAATCCACTTGACTAAATAATAACTGCGGCGACAATTATGATCGTCTCACCAGTACGTGGGTACATACTTACAACAAGAAACAAACAATTACGGGTTCTTTTTACAATACATTAAACAGCAGCAAGAAATGACAAGAATAGAAAATAAGTCTTGAACATGTACCAGTTCTTTCTTCTCTCCGAGTTGTGTCAAAATATCGAAATGTAATTGGATTTATATTTATTTATTTCTGTCTTCACTGTTGATTGTACCATTCGTCGTCTAGAACCTCAAATAATTATAGTTACTTACAGTAATAAAATAATAAAGTTGCTTTTTTCACGGGCGAAATTTGATCGTCACGGCGGACATTTATCGGTCACCAGTTCGGGTGGGTTAATGTAAGAAGGACAATTACGGTCTTTTTACAATTATTATTGAGAATTCGACGGCAAATAAAAAAAGTATAGACAATAAGCTGTAGTCTGTGTACAATTTGTTATTAGGCAGGGTTTTCAAATTAAGATTTTTAAAAATTGCTATAAAATGAACCAATTGGTCATGAGGAACATACCTCACAGAGTAGCATTATTAGTCTAAATTTTAACGCAAATAGATCCGATGTAGTAATTAGGGTATTAAAATGAAGATGGAACTGTCACATTTTGCTCTAGACTGTCCTGCAATAGAGCATCAATAGTGTAGGGGAATTTAGGGTTCTGAGGGGATAGGCAGGGTGCGTCTGTGAAACTTTCCCTAAGTAGATCGGTTGTTTTCAGGTAGCGGGTATATTGCGGAGAAACACATGCAAACCGTAGGAAATTTATGGTATGAAAACTGGGAAGTTAGGCATTTCTCCAGAGAGATTCCCGCTCTGGTAGAATGTATGAAACTGCTCAACATCCTGCTCTGACCTGTGTACTGTTCCATGCCCCTTAGCAAGGGAGTGTTACACCATCTTTGGTCATCTAGTTGGACAATAACATAGGTGAATTTCCCTTCAAAGGAGGCTGATCGGTTGTTTTTAGTTTGTGAGAACTACTGAAAAACTAGACTATATCCTCATAACTTCTGGGGTGCACAACCCTTGAAGCTTATGAGTGAATGGGGAAAAAGTGCATAAATGTTTGCTTCAACTTAGAAGACGAAGTATTGTAGTGATATAATTAGATATTTATGTTATTTTGTGTTAAGTAGTTAACTAAAAATTGAAAGAGGATTTTACAATTTATCCAGGTTTAGGAACTCCATAGGCAAGCGACTTTTTTTTCTATGTTTTTGTGGAACTACATCTCAAAAGATAAGAAGGGTGAGGCTTATTTAGAATTGTACACATTAGTCAGTTAAAACCTAGTTTTGCGTGCTCTGCGGAGTGATAGCCATAAGGTTGGGGTAACAGTGTCGGTAGGGAGTAGGGGCGCCTCCTATCGAGATCCTTTGAGGAGGAAGAATGTAGGGCATACATCTTAAATTGCTGTAGATCATCAAAGTCATCCGGAAGAAGGGGGAGGGGAGCCAGCTCTTGAACCAGCCTCTCCAGTCAAAGTAGGCAGGGGGACACCCTTTGTTGAGGTTAACAAGTTGCCTCTGAGTGTAAGGGAATAATAACTCATACCCACCACTCCAAACAGTCATCCTTACCAAACTAGTAGACTATAACCCTTTATCGTAATTGACCCATGAACCCAGAATACGTACAACATTTGCTGGTTAGTGATGTGCTGCCTTACTGGACATCCATAAGGTTGCCCCGATTTTGAAGTGGCACACTCGGTTTTTGCTTTATGCCCAGATGGTGGGTTCCATACTGGTAGATATAAACCAGCCAGAAGTGAGATCTCTGGGTGAGGCAAGCGACGGTATAAAATTTGGTCTAGTGATAAGTGGGGGGTAATTTGATTCAAACTATAGTTTGTTAACATTAGTAAACGGGTTGGGATATAATGGATTGGATTCTAAATTAAATTGAATTAATCGCAAGCAAGGACTGGTTAGAATTACTAAAGGTATATTCATGAGATCTCTGTGGATTGGCGCACTTGGTCTTAGGAACTTTGAATCAAAGAACCTGAGCAATAATAATTGTATGAAAGTATAATTTACCCAAATCAGAATCAGAATGAGACGTTGAAGCCCGCCTTACAAAATCTTTCCTCAATGGTTTACTAAATGCCTATTACTTTCATGGATAGTCTTACATAATTTACTCTTAACCAAGGTGCAGTTTTTAACCAGACTCAAATATTGTTTATGCTTCAGATTTTAAATGTTAATATAGTGTATAGAATTTGTCCTGCAATTTGCAAATGATTCTTACATTGTTTATACTTTGAATTGCACAATAAACACATTTTGGAATAAAAAATGTGTGTGAAGGTGGTTATCAGATTGTCATAGTTTACCAGAGATGTTTTTATGTTATTGAAGTAGTAAACAACTCATTCAAACTAACAGAAATAAAAAAAGTAGGCCAAGTTGAAAATCACGGACAAATAGTATTTAGTGTCAATATGTAAGGTTATATAGTAGTTCCTTGTTTCAGGAGGAGCCTAAAAACTCTTTGTTCTCATGTCGTGGAGAGCTACGGCAAGATTCTAGAGGATGTGGAATATGTACAAAAACGTTCAAAGCTTCTGAAGCTCAGGTACCACCAAAACACCAAGACCAAGAAGGGGACAGAGAAAAAAGCTGCCCTGGACAGGTATGTATGCTGATAACACAATGTTGTGGTGGAGGCGTTAAGAAGTACATTAACAAAAGCTGGCAATAAGGTATGGCAATTAAATCAAATGTTTCAAAAGATGATTATAAATCTTTACAGTTTTTTTTCTTTTAATTTCTTATTAAACTTCAAATTCAAAACAAATTTTACTTAAACTTTCAATACAATTTTCATAATCATTTTACTTTTAACTTACAAATTTAATCCATAGGCTTAATTAGAATATAGTGGATGGTTGGAATTGTAAAGAAGTAGTATATTATCTGTAAGATTGCTAATCAGCATATCATCTGTGAAAATGATATCAGGCTACTCCAATTACAATTACTCAAACTCAATTAATACATAAATTTAAATTTGAATTGTTTATAAAATCATTATTATATTCTCTTCTGCCTTGTTATTAAAACCTGTCTAATTTCCGTTAACTACCTCACCTGTACTGGTTATATCAATATCGCTACTTTCCAGAATGGCATGGCATTATTCTCTTTACAGCAAACACAATGTCTATGTATGAGGATCTCGAATACTTGTGACAGAGGATTTACAGCAATTATTGTCTGAGATTGAGATACATGGTTTTGTTGATTAATAGAGGATAGGAAGTTAATTTTTAAAAAGAGATTTTTTAAAGAGCTGGTCATTATATTTTTAAATTGTATTTATTGCATGGCCATTTAATGTTATTCCTCTTCTTTCCCTTTAATTAATTGTAATGTCTACCTAAGAAACCTTTTTGATCTTGTAAAGGTAAGCCAGGTTTTCCTACCCCTACCAAAATTATGCATATGGTGCCTGTAGATAAATTTGATTGGTGTGACCTTTATGGGCTTTAACAGCACTTCCCACACACCTGTTCCCCATCTAGATGGCTTTTGATCATGTTTTAACCTCAAAGTGCTTACTAGTGCACTTTGCGATATGGTTCGTACCACTTCAAGTGCTTACTATCGCCCACTTGTGCGATATGTCTTTTTTTTCATATCACAGACGAACGGTTCGCCTCAAATATAACGATTGTTGTTTATAAGGCTACATGTAGGAATAAATTCCCTATCATAGTAACCGTAATTAGAACTATGTAATTCAGAAGTTTGACGAGGAAGAGTAAGAAGAATAGTCAGGCTGATGCTCATGCGTGTTTGGTGTTTGTCTGGTCCCTGTACGGTCGTCTCGCAGGCCGCACGCTCTGTGGACGTTATTGTTTCCGTTCTTTTGATTTGTAAATTGACTTATTTTATTGATTATTTGTGCATATGGTGTGTTGAGTGAACTTAGTAATTCAAGTGCCATTAGGCGCTGTTTGATGACGATTTGAGTGGAATGATAGCGATGCAAGCAGCACCCACCACAGAGAGTCTATCACAGGACTAATTTTTTTTTTTAGTCTAATGTAAAATATGTAATAAGCCAACTTTTTTTTTTTAATACTTTTTAATACTTTATCTGTCATTTTCTTACTTTTACTCATTACAATCGATAACTAAATATGTGTTTAATTTGAGGCAATAATCACTATTCAACAACTTACTGCCACTTGTTGATGTCCCCTGGTAATCATTTAAACATTTTAGTAAATTTTGCGAAGAAGAAACATTGTTTTTGTTTTTTTACCAATTAGTATTGTGATATGTTGTGCAAAAGGTTAAGAAGTGATATTTTTTCTTATTCAGCATTACATTTGGAAACATTTTACATATTTTTAGGAACTAGGGACTACTAACATAATAAACATTTATGATTTTCATGGATTTTGAAAAATAAAAAATATAAAAAACTTGTGGGGACCACAACCGGTTAGCAGCAGTAACCAGATTTTTTTATGATAAATGATAAGCATTTTTATTTTTACTTGATCTTATAGAACATATGTTTGTGAAAAAAAAAAAAAACTATATGTAATACATGCAATTTGAACATATATTTGTATAAAAAGTTGTTTAAAAAAAAGAAATGTCATATGATCGAAATTGGACTACCTAACACTTTGAAACGTGGTTTAGTCATCACTTGGAGGGTTAAAATCAAATTTATGTTAACTCTCCTGTGAGTATTGTAGCCTATTTATTGGTAATTTAATTTGTCTGAAATATTTGACTGGGGAAAATATTGGCTATAATAAAAAAAAAAAAAAAAAATAATGTTATATTGGTAATAAAAACAACATTTTACCTTCAGTATTTAATTGTAAGATAAATGAATTTAAGTAGTAAAACCTTTTTTTAACCTCATCATTACACTTTTGGCATCGAATATATGTCACAGACACATTATCTTTTTCACGTATTTATCAAACAAGTAGTACCCTTGATTTGATACACCTCATTGATTTTCAGTTTCTCAGATCATTTTCGTAAATCATTAGATCCTAACATCATGATGATTGAACCATTCTTGTGTTTTCGATTGGGGCACGGTGATTGTTGTTAAATAATTTCTTACCTCCAATAATTGCCATCGAGATTATTATTCTAGAGCTTTGATACAACTGTTATTGTTAAATAAGCAAAATGAATGAATAACAGTATGCCCTCATTGGATAGTGAGGGTGATATTTTGCTGGTCCTGATTCAGTGTGTGATATGGAAGTCATCTTTATATATTTGGGTACGTGTCCTTGCATGCATCATTAAACTAATTTTCAATCAGTTAAACATGTCTTGGGTTAATTTGAAAACCATTATTTTTGTCTTTGTGTGCCTTGTCAATACTGAGGAACAACAGGTACCCGGAGGGACCAAACATTTTGAGTTGAAGAGGAAGAGGAGATGTGGTTCAATGAGGACGATGACTTTGATGACGGAGAGGGAGGTAGCATTGGTGCCTGCCAACACCCAGCAACATCATCAACAAGAAATTGTCCTTCTGAACTGGACTCAATAGGTACAAATAAAAGTCCAACTATCTCATTCTAATGACATTACAACAAATGTTAACAAATAGACTTCTTACATTTGTTTTTTATGAGAAAAAGCAATCGATAAGAAAAGTGAAGGTGTAGTTAGTGGGAAAGCTGTTTGGAAGCGGACCAAAATCGCAATTTTAAACAACAACTTAATAACAGCATTACAGGGTCCAGTCCCTGAGCCCTTCGCAAGTGTGAGACGTTAAATGTGCGGCACTTTTTAAAAAGGTAAGTGAAATATTATTAATGGCAGGACTATTATTTAATTCATAGGTTACAATACACTCATATCTACAAGTTATAATATTATTTTAATTTTTGTAAATTACATTCCATTGGATTTGTCAGATCCACTGTTGGTTACATAATATAAATATTAATGATATCAGTTTAGTTTTTCCAACAATTACAGTTGTGGCAAACGTTTCTAATAAGCAGTTTAGTTTAAACACTTGTCTGTTTTACTTGCCTAAGGTATGTTTGGATTGAAGAGGTTAGAAAGCTGTAATTTCTGAGTGCAATAATAGTTAATTCACTGCTATTAGGTAGTTTCCGTTGGAGATATTAGCAAATTTATAGAGTCGTATAACACCTTGCAGAGTCTGGGGTATACCAGCCCTAACAATATTGACTTTGTACCAGATTTTAAATAATAGCTGTTTAGTAATTGACTCACATTTAATGATAACTGCCCAATTTCTAGCGAAAATGTAATTTATCTCTGACTTTTAACATATTGTTTAAACACAATATATCGTTGAAAGTTTTTAAAAATAATGTACTTGGGCATCAATACATGACTGCCAACACTCCCTGGAAATCGGCTGTTGTTTACCTCTTTAATTGACTCTTGAACAGACTGATCAGCTCGATTCTGTGAACTACTTCAACACCCACCACAGCACCTTTCATGTTATCTTGAGCTTTAGAAATAAAAAGAAAAGCTTTGGTGCTATCATCACGGGTTTTTACTGTGGTGTAGTAAGACTGCAACATCCAGACTATGTAAGCAGTCACTACAATGTCATATGGACTGGTTTTGTCATGTTCTTTTTCAGTAATTGGCAATCTCCGGTTGTTTCTATTTGATAGCTCTGTGTAGACACATATAACTTCCTTTTGTGTCAACAGTTGTGATAAGGGACAACTGTTTGAGTACTTTGTCCCAAAGCTACAAATTCTTTGTGTCAACAGTGGTCAAGAAAAAATAAATGAACATTGTCTTGGACTTGGACATTTTTGCTTTCTTGTGCCACTGCAAAACTTGGCCTTGGTTGCAGGGTTCTACTAGAACACCTAGGATCTAGTATTATTTTTTGTTTAGTATTAATATAGTTTCCTTACTATTATTATTTTGTATGCAAAGTGTGCTATTTACTTTCTAAAATGCTGGGGGATCCAACATCTTACAGAAAATAATTCGTTGCTGTTATTTACTTGTTCCTGTCTTCCCTACTAATTGGGATACATAAAACAAATTACCACTTTCAACCGTAAAGTCTATGAATTAAAACAGTATTTTTTTACAACATTTTTATTTTTCATGAAGCTACTTGTCTGTGCTGGCATTGTGACTGAAATCACTCAACCTGCCTTGAACTATTAAACATTTTTGACATTAACCCATTGTGGATTTCTGATGAAATATCTGTCATGCAATAAAAGCTAGCTAAGTGACCACAGCGATAGCTAAAAGGTCGCAAAAGGGGAATCTGCTTTGAATTTTACCTTCTAATAATTATAATCACGATTACTAGAAATACACAGTAAGGGGGCCACAAGGTGGATGTGCTGTAGACGTGTGGTGTTGTAGTGTGACGGCCACTGTATCAAGCCATTTTTGTCTGCCCTTGCACCAACCCACTACAAATAGTTTGAAGATTTATCACTGTTGCTTAATATCTTAAGTAAATTTTCTATAACATATAAATATGCAATACATTGGTAATTTATTATCGATTTAATAAAAGCTATACAAACACTCTTAAAAAGGCATTACCTAATATTAATAACGTAGTTGGTACCAAGGAGTACAAATGGTTGATACTCAGTTTCCTGTTTGCTAATCCAAGAGAATAAATAAGAAAGTAATTAATATAGAGTAGACATTTTTTTATGAGTTTAAGACAGCTGGCAGCTTTGCTCCAGTAACGTTCTCGCCACAATATGTGTGACCCCCTACTGTGATTCTAGTAGACTGCTTGAGCATCATTACCAGGCTACTGAATGTTTTTTAATGATCTTTCTTTAGTTTCCGTCAAACGTGTTTTGTAAATATTCTATAGATTGCAGTTGTATGTAGAAGTGAAGATTCAGCTATTTTTACAACAGAAAACTTATATTTTCATTTTTGTGTTTTTTCGCGGTATCAATTGCGGAAAATTTATGATTGTCCAGTATTTATTGAATTTGATCAGTATTTATTAAAGAGTGCTAGTGAGAGTAGTGGAGTAGACAGTGACAATCAAGATATAGTGATTTACAAGATAAGAAATGTAACAATAGTTCATGAAGAGATGCAATATATTATCTATTATCTTTAAAAGTAGATGGATTGAAAATATATCTAACTTTGTTACAAGAATCCAGTTCAATGTAGAAGTAAGTTGAGTATTAACAATGGGTGGTTTGATTGCAGCATGGTACTACTATTATGCTGATAAAATGTAAATTAATTTGCACCTGTTGAGGCATGTGCCTACAAATTGATCCGCAATGGTTTACTTAGAACCGAAATATAAAATGAAAGAAAATACATTTATTTCCAGCCATAAAAGACACATTAAACATCCATAGTATCTAAATATAGAAAAAAAAGATCCTCGCATGGGTCGTAACTGTGCACGTCGAGAATTTGAGTCAAATCAGTCCACATTTAGTTAACTAAATGAATATTTAAAATAATTAACATCAAGTTTACACATTCTTTATTTTTGAAGTGGAATTAACAGAAGCAATATATCTGGCCGTGTACGGACTGTGCCTCTAACTATATCAAGGTACAAATATACAAAAAAGGTAGTAAAATTACAGTCCATTAAGGGCATAAATAGTTTTGGACCTACTTAACTCATTTTCAAATAGCAAAACATTCCACGCACGTTGATTTCAGAAACAGACACAATCACAAGGTTTACCTAAGTACCACCTAATTTACAATACATCAATACTTCCTATCACACACACAAGCACAAACACGTGCACGCAAACAGGCACACACACAAACACAGGCTGACAAAGACAGACACCCACGCACAAAACTACCAAGTACGTAAGTTACCCTGGCATTTATGTTGGCTTGTCGTCGTGGACTTACAGGCATTATGCAATCCTTGTTTCTACCTAATTCTACTAGCCAATTATTAAACTATTTTTTATATGAATAGTAGAAAATATTCCATAAAAATTAGATATTCAGTATATTGGTATCTTATGTATATGCCACTAATTATTTTAGTATCATTTCTTTCTTGTAAATAACTTATTTGGGGCCAAACATAACCTTTCCAAATAAATCATTAATTGGGTGGTTATTTGTGTAAAGGGAGAAAAACTAAATTATATTATGAGAATTTTCATTAAAATATTTGCCTTGGCCTAACTGCTAAAAAAACCAATTTTCAGAATTTCCTGGACAAGTATTACAAAATTCTTTGTATTAAATTGCAATTTTAATCACGCGTTTACTTCATGCATTTATTTTATTCATTTAGTAAACTATCTTCCAAAATAAACTTACAGCTTTAGTTTTTAAAATAATATAGAATTGGGATATGTTTTCTTGTTATTCACAAAAAGCTATGGAGTTAATTTTCTGTACTAACTACAAAGAAAAGTAAACATTTATAAAAGGCTAATGAACAAAAGTACTGAACACACTGAATGTAACAAAAAGTTGGGCTTGACAAGTTATGATTAGTCTGTGTAGATTAATTAAAACATTTCCAACTACTCAAGGTTTCTTGTATTCAGGGTTGTAAATTATGTTATTATTGTTTTAATGTGTGACATGTTTTTGAAAATAATGTTCCTTTTGAAAAAAAAAATATTACAGTTTATAACTTTGTTGTTTTTAAACTGATCAAATGTTGATGCAGGCCCTGGTACGATTACGATGGGTGATTCGGACGAGGACGAGGAGGAAGGGGGGGGGAACTACTTCCATCGCCGAAACGAGCAAGGTTCTCCTAGAATGGATGTGTTAATTTTTACATAAACGGTTTTAAATTTTATTTTATTTATGTGGTACACAGTGATGAAATTTAAAATTATATTGTCAATAAAGTGAGCTGCTATATAGTTTTTTATAGCCTGAAAGACAATTATTTATAAATTTAATAATACTCTCATATGTGGACGTATTTGTAAATACTTAAATAGGATAACTTTTATGTATGCCAAGTCCAGTGTCTGTGTAAAGAGATCATTGGTGTGCTATATAGGATCATCTTGTTTATATCTGTGCGGAATAAAATCCTTGTGGACTGTTTTGATTTATTTTTTTGTCATGATTTACCTTTGGTCCCTTCCTATGGATTCCTAGTCCGACATTCGTTAGCTCTATTTCAATTGATTACAGACCATTACCATCCCCTAATTTATTTGTTTTGATAATATATTTTTGTCACGCAATAATATAATTCATATACTAAATAGATTTGTACTAGTCATTTAGTTTTATCGAATAAAAGTTTTATATTTGACTTTTAATTGTTTTTATTTCACCATCTGTAATGAGAATTTTATTGTTATGCATGGTGTGTTCGAAAACTAATGGGAATTTTTAAGTTTCATGGGTTTGGGGAGTCCGATTGACAAGATTTTTTAAATTATATTGGTACTCATGTTTCTGAAGCATAATAACATTTCCAGCTAGCTGTATTCATTGTTTACTTTTCCAGTGACAGCTGCTAAGTTTAGATGTGTTTAATGAACTCTGTGATTTTCTCTTGTTAATAAAAGAATGGTTCAAATCATTTGTATCAAGTATTCTGTGAAAAAATAAAGTGTAACGGGGAATCTTAACAAATGCCTATGGTGAGTCTACTATGAGCAAAACAAGGGTTTATGAGTGGTATAAATGTTTCAAAGATGACGTAAAGACAATGAAGATGACGAACAATCCAGATGCCCCAGCAGTTGTTTATCAACAATGGATAAAAAACTAAACAAGTGGAAGAAATGGTTATGAACAGATCACCATATTACAATCAGAGAAGTCTTTGATAATGTTTGCATATCAATTGGCTCATGCATGAGATCTTTTTAAATAATTTTAGTATAAAAAGTGTGGCAGCAAAATTTTTGAATTTTGAACAAAATTTGCAGCAAATGGAATTGGTTCAGGAGTCACTAAATGAAGTTAATGATGATGCAGAATTACTGAAACGTGTTATAATAGGTGACGAAACATATGTATTTTTGGGGTGGAAATCTAAATACAATATAAAATAATTAATAAAAACAACAAAATACTTGTATTCAACATATATGATTAACAAAGGTGAATGAAACGATCACAGTGCCTCGGCACCGTCTGAGCAAGTTCAGCTAAGAAAAATCAGTGCAACTGGCTAGGGTTCTTTAATGTTTGTTCTTCATTGCTTGTTCTTTAATGTTTGGCTAAAAAAGGTACTGAAACAATGCCTCGCCTCCATATTTGCCAAACATGGCTTTGTGTGACTTGTATTTTATTTTTTATGCTGTTGTTTTACAAGCATAGATAATAATATTAAATGTGCATTGCTGAAAGAACTAAAGGCTATCCCTAAGATCGAGTTTGAGAAGTGTTTCAAGGATTGGAAGAAGCGCTGGCACAATTACATAATATTTTGAAAGTGACAACATTAATGTAGATGAATAAATAAATACTTTAAAAAAATTCCCACTAATTTTTGAACAAACCTTTTATATTTTATCACCAATATATACGTGGAGGTTCACGAAGATATGCAGAAACTGTCTGAGCTAATTCTACGTGTAAAAATAATGAAAAGAGTTGATAGAAACATGGATCTGGAAATGCTGCGTTAGCGAGTTAAGGCTAGCAAAAGATTTCTCCCTGATTTCAGCTTACCATCTAAAACGAGGTCTTCCTGAAATTCTGGTAAGATAGATTAAGGGGCGAATTAAATCGTTTCTTGTGGTTTGTGTCATGATAAATTGAATAAAACAGGTTCTAGAACTATAAGTTAAGGAGTGTTTGAGAAAACCCGTGTCAAATGCAAAAATGGAGTGAAAAACACATTTTTCATGTTTGAGCAACAATAACTTTATTTCACCAAGAAACAGATCAACATTTTTAATAAATCAAATCTGTACAGCGTTTACATCTAGGAGACAATGCCCATCCCTTGGAGCACTGCATTTGGATGAACACTCATCATCGACTCAAAAGTTTATTTTATTTACCGATGAGTCACAGTTTACTCATTATGGTATCAATAATTTACGAAACCAACATTCATTGGTAGAGGTGAACCCTCATGCAACAATTGTACGTAACTTTCAACAGCGTTTTAGCATTAACGAATGATGTATTATTCATGATCACTGGACCATTTATTTTTATAGAGCGCTTAAGAGGTCGGGTATAGTTTTTTCAAGAAGAATTACCGATATTGCTTGAAGATGCTTCTGTTGCAACGCGACGCTACTTGTACTCCCAACATGATGGTGCATTGCCACATTTTTCAAAACTTTTTTCCACATACTTAAATCAACAGTTTCTAAATAAATGAATTGGTTGGAGATCCTATACACTGGAAAACCAAGTTAACTGATCATACACTGTTGGATTTTTGCATATGGGGATGGATGAAGAAGAAAGTTTACGAGGTCAAAGTTGATTCCTGCGAGGCACTATTTAGACGTATTAATGAAGCTTTCACGCAAATAAAGTAAAGCCCTGTTGAACTATGGAAAGCAACAAGAGGCACTGAGCCATTCTTAAACAAGCAGAAAAATGCATTGAAGTCGGCGGAGATACTTGAAAATGTCCTGTAATTTTTTCTTGAATCAAGGGAAAAATGTCTGTAGCCTCCGCATGTAGTCCTTAAAGGACCTTTGTGTCTCCCTTATTTATGTTTATGCCCTCAGAATCTGAGACTTACAGAAGCCAATCAAATTGGAGGACTCCTGTTCTCTGATATCCTTGGGGCTGAGCCGTTACGCTCCTAGGAATTTTTTTAGAATTCTTCTCAGATATGACAGGACAGTTTATCCATATATGTTCCGCTGATTCAAAGTAACTCGATAACGAAGCATTTCTGAATCTAAATTTATATAAACTTTTCACTTTTAGAATGTGCTCCCACAGTTTCGGCATATATTCGTGAATCACCCTGCATAACAAATTAATGAAGAATTACAAAATAGTTGCAAATAGAAGATCACGTTTGCTTATTAAAAATAACTAAACACCCATTGGTTTTCTATTATTGTTAATGGTCTAAAGTTACTAATATCAATATTTTTCTAATATCTTTACGGCAAACTATAAATAAGCTAAAACTGTAAAACTGGTATGACAAATTTGTGGTTAGCTGCCTATCCAATTTTTAATGTTAACTTTATAATTAAGACAGTATAATTATAGGCTGATTGGATGCTGACTTTCATAGTGGATAAATCTCCCCTAATGCAATGTCATCATCGCTGTCACTTTCAGTGTCTGAAGAACTGTCATTTAAATCTTTATCAAATAAGTCTATGAAGTCATTGATATTCGGTTCCAGTTGTATGTAGTGGTTATCAACTGCTTCTAGATGTTTCACTTTAGGAGTCCATTTTCTGCTTCTATTTCATTGAACTTCTGCTCACATAGATTCAACACTTAATTTAAATTAAAAGATACGTTATGCATAGCCACATCCCCCCAAATAAGTTTGATAGGATTCAAATCTGGGTAGGAAGGGGCAAGCAAAACATTGTTTCTTTTTTTTCTAGAAGTTTACTCATGACATACCTTTGTACAGTCACATATGCAAATTAGTTAATTTGTATAGTTGAGGTTTTAACATGTTAGGATTTGTTTTTGTTGAGTACTGCAAGTCATGAAGTACATACAGCACAACTCTGATCGAAACTACTTAATCCAGTTACAGATTTTCTTTTTACACGCTTTTATTTGGTGTAAAAATACGCTCATTACAGTTTTCAGTCTTATGTAACTCATTGTTTATTTTAGTAACAACAGGCTCTCACACTCCAGTCGCTACCGCTGTTCGCCTTACAGCTTTGAACAGTAGAATAGTAACTTTGTTCTCACTCTATTGTTTCATGAATTAAGAACATTGCTTCAATTTCCTTGCTTTGACTGCCTAAAACTTTCTTACCTAGTTCAATCAAACTAGCCATCATAATGAAACTAACACTAGATCAATATTACTATCACTAAAACTACAAATAAATTTAGCTTTTTATAGCACACACGTAACTCATGTAAACAGCTAAAACTAAGACTTTACTACAATATACATTATTTATGAACTGAAAAGAACAACTGTCTGCAACATTACACAGGGAGCAGTGTCATTTTAAGTAGAAGCTTGTTGCTTGACATCACTAGGATGAGTCTTGATCAGAAGGTTAAAATTCTTGTGTTCAAGACCTCAAAATTAAGTTTAACGATTGTGAGTCTACTTTTGTATTGATTGAACAACATTTGGTAATTCGCATTCAGTTGTTGATATTGTACCTCTAGTATTATTTAATAAAGATTCGTAGTAGAGTGTCCTGCAGAACTAGTAGTATAAGAACCATTTAGTTTGGTAGTTATAGGTCTGTGGGAAGTATTATTACCAAAATCACTACCAATGATTTACTCAGCCCAGTTGAGATAAGTAAGAGAACTTACTTTGTTCTGATATGTCTGAAAAATCAATGGAAATGGTGAAATCATATATGAATGCAATATTGCTATTTATTGTGAGATATCAATACCTATTGTGGTTTATTGTATTTCTATCTCCAGTGTTCTAATCTGGGAGCCTAATTGGTTTATTTTCAACATTTATTGACTTTTCTGGCCTATAATCCTGCTCAACCTGTATATGTACCTAATAAAGTGAAAGCACATATTTATTTAACTTTTTGTTGTGAAATTTAATGTTTTACTCAAATTTGTGAGAAAAGATTAAATCCAATTTTATACAAGCTGATAAAACTGATAAATTTATCACCAAGTAGCACTACTATCAACAGATAATTCTCTTATCAAACTCAGTACCATTAGAGAGTTTTGTTGTCTCTACTTTGAGATATTTCTCTACATGTTTGATATTGAGAATGGACCATCTTGTTTAACATGTGAACCTTATTTCTCGTGTGTGTGTGACAGACATGTGATGAAGGGAAACTTAGAAGTTGAATAATTTTAATATTTTCTGTTTCTCAATTCAACCATTTGCAGTGAACAATTTTCAGATTGAAGGTACATATCCTATATTAACTACGGAAGTGGACAATTATCTGCCTTCCTCTGTCAAGTATTGGTTAACGGCAACCTCAAAAAATGATTGTTTCTTTTCATTGGTGTCAAAACCATCAGGGCAAACGGAAAGGATTGGGGCAATAAAGATCTTCTTATTTCGTTACAGCGAACCACTAAGGAACATACTGGAAAACAGTCAGTTGGCGGAACAAGGAGACATAAGAATTTTAGATGTTGAACCAAGAACTTTCTGGACTTTCTTGAAATGTGTCTATGGAGGAAGTAATTTTGTGATACCGAAGCTTTCATTTCAGGAAAGTGTCAACTTGTTGCGTGTAGTGAGTAATTACTTTGTTACTGATATGACACCAAAAATCGTGTCTCACATTATAAATCTGCTAACAACTGGAAATGTCATTGACAATATATTTTGTGCCTTATCAAATCCTGCTTGTTTCTCCTATTGTAAATTACAAAAAGCTATTATGGAAACAGTATGATGTAAAATCAGTGACATATTTTCATCAATAATGTTTTTACAGCTGAGTAGCTCGGAAATGTTACGGATTGTGCGGGCCGATTGTTTGGATGCAAGTGACATAGACATCTGGGATGCTGTGTTAAAATGGGCAAAACATAAAACCGGGTCTAGCAATGGTGAGGTTTTGAGAGAGCTAATATTGAGGCATCTTAAATTTATTCGTATTTACAGCTTTAGCTGTGAAGAGTTTTGTAAAAAAGTGGTCCCAACTGGCATTCTAACTAGTGACGAAGTTAGTGAGGTTTGCAAGTATTTCGCTACTGGTGTTGTTCCACAGAAAACATACATTTGTACTAATACTCAGTCTAGAATAAAAGCTGTCACTGAGAAAACATTTTACTACATCGTAAATGACATATCAGAATTGAAATGTTGTGAGTCTCAAACATTCATATTTCTTGATCTTTGTTGGAACATTGAAGTTAAGAAGAGTAAAGGCAATTTAAGCTTGTTCTTAAACTGCCGTGATATACATCGTCGGGCCTTTGTGGAAGGTGAATTAACTCTTGTTAATCAAGAAGAAATTAAAGATGTCAATACATACTTCTCACAGTTCTTTTGTCAGAAAAACTCCTGTTGTGGATGTGAAGATTTCTTTCCTTGGGAGAAACTTACAGATGGGTTTGTAAAAAATAACACTATAACTGTTAAAGCGCACTTGAAAAAATTAAACTGAACAATGTATGAAAATACGCAAGAAACAGGCTGGTGAGGCTTCTTTGGAGTTAACCAGATGTGATAAAACATATCTAAACAATACTTTTATGTCTAAAATGTGTAAATCTTAGTATTGTACTTTCATACACTGGTTTGTTATGTTATGATGTAGTTTATTTTTAGTGCATATATAGCACTTAAGAACAATGTTTTATGGAATTATTTTCTTTGTTTTCCTTCCTTATAATTTTTGTTCAGTTTGAATCATTTTCCAACTAAAACAATTATTAAAAACAAACAGGTTTGATGAGTCAGCTGATACTAAACTGACTAGTATAATATGTAGATAGTGTACACCAGATCTAATACATGCATTTAAGACAAACTGGGGTCTTATTTGATATTTCCTGTTATAACATACACACACTATATATATATATATACACACACACAGTGTGTAAATTAAGTCCTGACTTTTTGTTCTTTCATGGTTAGCTTTAGGTGTCTTTCTAGGTGGTATTACGATGTAAGGGGTTATTTGCCCATAACTTTTGCTAGGATCGTCGTAGTGATGTTTTGTTCATGTCATTGTATTTTGATTGAATATACCTTTAAAATGGACGTCACAAGATAAGAGTTGCAATTTAAAATTCCCCCCTGTACCCCCCCATTTGAAAGGGGGGGGGGAAAGAATTTATTATTATTAAAAAAATTCCAAAAAAGTATTTTAATAAGTATAGTGAAGTTGTACATCGATATCTCAATCCGTTTAGAATATATCCAGGTGTATCAGGGACTTAATTTACGCCCTAAGATGTACGGTGTTATTTGCACATAAACTTTTGCTAGGAACGTCGTAGAGCTGTTTTATTCATGTCAGTATGTTTCTATTAAATAAAACCATTAAAATGATATGTCCAAAATGGGGTTCCAGTTTGAAAATTTAAAGTTACCTTGAAGTTACTTGAAAAAGGGGGAAAAACATTCAAAAACACAAAAAAAGTATTTTAATAAATATGGTTGAAGGTTGTACCTTAACTCCAACAGCCTTATTTCTATAATATTAAAGGTGTTCCGTAACTCTGACAAAGGGATATTTATATTATCGTTCATATCAAGAGCGACACATTGCACCATATCGACAAGGGTCTCCGGTGTTTAGTTTCCCATCAGTTTATATGTGTTTTTTTTATATAATAATTAATATCTTAAAATAGTAAGTTAAATTCTACCAAATTTAGGTAAAAACTTTTATCGTAACAAGACCAGTCACTACAAAAAACATGTAACAAAATATTACATTTTTAAAAATGGCGCCCCTTAAGTTTTTTTTTACTTGGAATATCTTTAAAACCAGCAGTTTCATAAAAGAATTGTAAGAACCACAATTTTTATTGAATTTTATTCTAAATCCAATGCAACAATGATCAAAAATGAGTAATTAAACTGAATTTTTGTCAATTTCAGCGAATATGTACAATTAAACATATTTTATGAAAAAAAACAACACCCAAAAATACCTGCAATTTCCAAGTGCAATGACAGGCCTTCTTTGAAATCAATAAAAATTTCAGATAATTTTAGGACATGTAAGATTATATTGTTCCAATATTGAAAAATATTGAAATACAAAAATTTGTTTTACATTGGCCATTAATTAGAAAATTTAAATTAAATTTGTGATTGAGTCTAATAAATTGTCATCACACTTATTTGGGTTAGCACAGAATGAGTTCTATGTTCCAATATTATCTTGACTTGTATTGATTTCAACAAGAATTAACCCTAGTAGTGGCTGTCATTACAGTTTTAAATTGCAGGGAATTTTTATGACGATTGACAAAAACCTCCAATTATGGAAAATGCCCTCGTCATCCCACAAGATATTTTCAAAACAGTTGTGGCCAATCTCTGTGTCAACCAAACATTAATTCCCAATATTCCATCCTTCGGTCCACAATCTTCAAATTTCAACTCTTGTACATAATGAGGTTTCCATGGGTGAAAATTTAGTTCCTTATGCAACACCATACGCACTGTATGCCTTGCTAGTCCACTTTCACAAGCTGCCTGATGTGTTGATTTTTTGGGGCTACGAGTATTTTCACAATTCTACCAAACCTCTGCTTTATTTGACAAAAGTTTTTGCAATAATTTAAAAATAAATAAAATAAAACTTATTACTAACATCTTTATAATTTTGCTATTAATAAACTTGATAAACTGAGCAATATGGTTTGTAAGTAGGAAAACTTTATATGTCCTGCATGTGATACACTGGACTCCTTCTTTCCTGCAAAAATAAAAACATCAGTAGGTATGCCTCTGTATAATCACAAATTTGAATCAAGTTATTTTATTAATGTTTATTGTTATAGATTGTACTAACAGCTTAAATATTTTTAGAAGTTTTTCACAAAAAATTGCATCATTGAAATTTTAAATAAATCTGTTAGCCACAAACTGCAAAATATTTAAAGCAAAATATGAATTTTTCAATACATAGATATTTACAGGTTATTGTTATATTATTTTCAAGTGTAGTTTTAGTCTAATTATAGTTATCTATTTTAGTAAATGGAATCAAAGTATTTAAGGAAAATATTTAATGCAACAGAAATAAGTTGACATTACTGCAAGTACATTTGTAAAATTTGGCAAAACAGTTTACAATTTCTTGTAATATTATATATAACTTGTATGATAAACATTGTTTTTATCATTGATTTGTTGGTTACATTTTGCAAATGACTAAACGATTTCCTGAGTAACTGGTAAGTATTTATCGCTGACAAACATATTAACAGCAGATTTCTTAAAAACAATAGTGGTAAACATTGATTTATAATCCTTCGAGCTAGCCTTTATTTTGATTGATTTATGATTATAGATATTTGTTACACTATAAACTTTTTAAAACTGTTCCTGATGTCTGAATGGAATCCTTGCAGGTCTCCTCTCCTGAGAATGCAGAATTAATCACTTAATTCACAATCTATTTGTTTACCCATGATTAAGGATGTACAATTTTTAAATTTTGATTTAAGAAAACTAATAATGGAATTATTAAGGCTAATATTATTTTGTTGGAATAGTAAATATTTCATTTTCAGGTACAAACTACTTTGTTAATACAATATATCTGTTTAAATTTAAACTACTCTCGGATCAAAAAGTAGAGTTCGGTAGTTAACCAAAAACTAATCTCTAGAGAAAGAATAAAGGGAATTACATTACAATTTAGCATTTAAAGCAAATAATTTACTAACAATAACCTCTAGATTTATGTAGATAACTATGAAAAAAGGTACAGGATTTTTAATTTTCAACCTAACTGGAACTTTTTAAAATTTATAATTCGGAACTTGTGATCCAATTAAGACAAAATATTATACAATATGTAGGGAAAAGAGAACTGTTTTTAGTATGAAACTTAGAATTATCCAAAATTAAGTTGTTATTAAATTATCATCTTTAACTTATATTTTATTCAGTTATAAATTATTGACGAGGCAGTCAAAAAAATGTTGCATTTTTGTCTCATTTCGATTATTTTGTGCATATCATTTTGGTAACCACTTCTTAAAATGTTTCATTTTAAATTGAATAGGTTTTATTAATTTATCGTGGCCAGTGCCTGCTTGTTTGAACATGCAAGTTAGCTAGACTGTCCAGTGTGTTGCCTCAGCGTCTGGTGGGTATACCAGAAGTCTTCAATTTATAGTTATAGTCTTGTTCTAAATGTTAATTTAAAAGGGATTATGATCACAACACTTATGTGAACTTTTCAATACTTAACTATATTAATTTCAAGCAGAAACTTAAAGTTAATGCATTAAAAGGGCTTTGTGAACATGTCCCTTGCAGGGCTGCCAAAAAATTGTTAACTGTTAAAAATTATAGTTAAATTTATAACACAAATTACCAGTAGAAGATTCTGTATTTGGAGTCTCTGTTGTAGATTTTTCTGTAAAAGATAAATTACATTAAATGTTAATACTAAATAAGGAATTCAGGTCACAAAGTAAAGCAATGTTCAAAATAAGTACAATGTGTGATTTAAATCGTAGTTAAGTGAATTAGCCTACCATAGAGAAAGATTACATTTTTAATCTTTTCATGACTTCCTAGATGATTTGAAGCTAAGCTGATATAAGTAAGTTTAATTCCGCTTAGGACTTAAATAGCAATGTTGCTGATAATATCTTACCTGTCAATACATAAAACTTTATTTAAGGTCATACACTAGTCCTAATAAACCTGCGTTTACTGTAAACTTAATTACAGACAAATTAGTCATACATGTAAAGTAAATGCAATATTAATATTATTTTCTCTTTCTGCCACAAAACATACATCAAATATATGAAGAACTTACATGATTAAAAATCATAAACAATATAATTATAACTTGCCAAGACTGACTATATGCACTAAATGAAAACATAAACGTAACTTAAAAAATTACTTATAAACTTTTTTTAGTCTCCTTACATATCAAAATCAATATAAAAAACTTGTAAATATACTGAATTATATAAATATCAGAAGAGAAAATTTAGGGCCTCCAAGGCACATGGCCTGTTCGGAGGTTCCAATTATTTAACATTAAACTTCTTTTACAGTGTCCAGATTGTGAAAGAATGAATATTTTATTTAATCTTTTTCGGCCAATGTTCTTCCTACTATCAGTGCTTTCTTTGCTTAGCTGCATAAGACATTATTGAAACAAAATAATATCACATTATTATCATACTATAATAGAAAATATTTTGTGTAGTAGATCACTATGCCATATGTAAAAGTAACACCTATCCTAAAAAACGGCAGGAGTACGCCATAACAGGCTTCGCTGAGATTTCAATGAAAAATTTCAAGTCTATAGGTCATTCCATTATTGACAGAACGACAGACAATCATCTGGAAAAAGAAATTTGTACGTCCACCGACAAACAAAAAAGAAATTTTGTCAGCCTACTGAGTGTGACTTCAACAACGCTCAACCAAATACTGTGGTGGGACATATACCCTTAGTTCATTCTTGTCTATGGATAAATTGAAGTTTTCCTGCAAAATTTTAAGTCTACAGATGAAATCCGTTTTGAGATAATCTTAGCACATAATACATTCACATTTTTGTTTATTAAATTGAGTTTAATTTTAGTGTTTGAATAATAAAAGATTACAAACAAAGTCACAACAAAACGATGTTGTATGCATAGTTTGATTACCTGTATTAATATGTCACATGTTTAAAATATCTTATTAGTATACTGTGTTTGTTCACAAATTTATTTATCCTATCATGGTAAAAATCCTATTTATTTTTGCTATCATGGTAAAAATATTTATCAACACTGTCACATCCCATGGAGAGACATGCACATCATCGAACTCAGGGTTACAAATAGAAAAGAAAACTTCATGCACAATTTCAAGTCTCAACGAAAAATGTCCTCATTTTCGAGATATGCGGACAGACAGACAGAAATGAAATTTTTCCAGCCCTTCAAGTGATAGGATTTGCTAACGCTCAGCTAATAAAAATATAATTTGTGATGAATAAAACGTTTATATATGGCATTAAAATTGATATTGAATCAGAATCATTTATTGGCCACATAAATATTTCATACAAAAAATACATAGGCAAATTTTATCATACTTATACTCACAGTTATATCTTAAAGTCTACGATTGTCCACTGTCCATTCATGAACTCCTGGATAGAGTAAAAAGCATTTTTTAACAAAAATTCCTCAACTCTTATCTTAAAACTAGCATTGTTAAGTAGTCTTATCTCTAGAGGAATTTTATTTAAGGCATTTTACTAGACATAATCAATGGACTCTTAGCACTCTTATGGAGTCTAGTTTGAGGCATGTCGACATAATGCTTAAATCTAGTCTCATATGCATGGATCTCACCTCTTTGTTGAACCTGTCTCTCTTTAAAATAAATTTCTACAGTGTTCAAAACCTACCAACTCCAGCAGTCTCTCAAACCAAACTTCTTTTATTAAGTAACAGTATATTCAAGATATATAATAGTGTTGTTATTAATGTTTAAAAAATTAATCAAGAAATGTCAATGTCATAAGAAAAAAAATTTCATGAAGAATTTACAAATAAATCATAGATACTAAAAGATTAAATGTAGCAATAGTTGAATTCCCAGTTAAATTTTCAAAATGAGGTATTTATAATGAAAAGGCTCCTACTACACAATGTGTAGTGTAACAAAATTTCACTAGAATACATGCAAAATTTCAAATCTATAGACTAACTCATTTTCATTTTCATGATGTCCTGTGAATAGATAGACAGACAGATAATCATACAGAAAAATAATTTTTTACACCCCTGTGTGATACAAAAGAGAAATTATATCAGTTTTCTGCAAGATAATCTCAATTACACAAAGCCAAAATTTCATGGTTGGAGATCCACCATCATAAAAATTTCAAGTCTATAAGGTCAGTTTGTTTTCAAGATATCGTTGTTGACAGAAATTAAATTTTTCCAGCACCTCTAGTGACAGGCTTCGCTAATGCTCAGCGTACTAAAAATCATATTTTTACTTGATTAATAGATTATTATAAATTCATTTCTGAAACAAGAAATGCAATAAATAAATGTAATATTTCATAACCAATATTTACTATTAATAATACTCTTTGATTTTAACAATTAATTGTAAAAAGACTTTTAACAATTATAAGACATGAGTATGTATTTTTAGGAGGATAAATTTATAAAAGGACAAATGAATTATTTAGGAACATTAGAACAACATTTTTGCTACTGATAAGTAAACTTTATAAGCTAGTTTTTTTTTTTACTATCATATTCCAGTGTCCAAACTGTAATAAATAATATTTTTTTCCATACCCCCAAAAAGAAATCCACCTCAATTTAAAAGGTGGTGAAGATATTTGTCCACAAACATAACTGTAGTGAAAGCTAATTGAGAGAGATGAATTGGCCTGAAGTCTTAAAATCATGTTTCCTATCTAAATCAGAACTTCTAAAATACCAGCAATGCAGGTCGGCTAAAAACCATATTATTGATTAATCCAAGGAGACCAAATACTTCAGTCTGATCTCTGAAGAAAATAGACCAATGTTATCCTAATAATAAATTTATTAATATTATAAATATAAAATTACCTTTGTTTGTTGTTTTGTTTTCACTTATAAACTATTAAACGGATGGTACCGACTTTTTAAAAGGGCATTCCTAGGATGAACATAGGCCTATTCTTATTTTGTAAATCCTTCCGGGCTAAGCCCCACTGGTCTTTAAAGTAACAAAAATCCCATCTTGGTCTCTAAAGTTGTGTAATGTGAAATCAAAGAGCTAGTTAGATATATTCAACTGTTATGTGTAAACAATGTATTATGGCATCACCACCATATATTTAGTTATTTTAACCATAATTTCAATTTGTTTACATTTATAGAGTAAAAGCATGACCAAAGTAACAACACTCCTTACATCAACATTGAGGCAAAAAGACAAACCATTTGATTTATTCCGGATGACAAAGCAATAAACGAGATACCAAATGCAATTTTTTATGACAGAAAATCGTCGAGGTGACTTCACATCCATTTCTCAAGGATGAGGTATATGATACTGATTAGGTATATAATGTTGATGTAATGCCTAGACTGGACCAAGGAAATAGTATGATGAAGCAAACGCGCATTGGGAAGCAAGAAACTTTTGCTATATACATATGGGATTGCAACTGTCATAATGTAAGTATTGAAATGTGTTAGTATTATTAATGTTGATTTTAGTTTTAATTTTCAATAACAATATTTTATATACATATAATTTATAAAACTATACTGTTTTGAATGCAATGTCATTAACCCGGGAGCACTCGCGCTATTAGATGAATCTAACATATTTTTTGTGTTATATAAAATTTTTCTTATTTGTTATCTTACAACACTAAACCCTTAATTTATGCTTCTATGGGTATGTTTGCTGCGTATTACATCATGTTTAGACAGTAAAAGTCGCTGGGGTGGGGCGGACGCTCCTCGCGGTTATTAGTTTCAACCTAACAGCGCGAGTGATCACGTCAGCCCAGTGTTAGGAGTGATCTAACGGCGCGAGTGATCGCGTAACTGCCAGTTTAAATCCATCAGTTTAGTGATTTTTCTTGTTTTTCACTTTGTTTTAGAGTTATATTTCGTAGATTGCTCTTTTATGACCTTACAATTATTGCAATGAATGAAGACCAAGAAAAAGCCGTTCTTAGTTGGTTGGAGGATGTTAGATTCGATCTAACGAGAGTTCTTGCGTAACTTCTTGTAGCGCGAGTTCTCGCGGGTTAAAAAAATTATATATAAGTCTATTTATATTGTAGGGCAAAACAGCAAACTCCAATTTTGCATTTGAAATATAATTAATCTGAACTTGAAGTGCAAAACATGAAATAAGAATTACTTACACTTTTCCTTAACTTCTGGTCCTATTAATCATGAACACTGTAAAATGGGTACATGCTGCATGATATATGACTAATTCCACTCCAAATGTCGAGATATTGAGGTGCAATGATAGATCAATTGGTCTAGTCTACTGTGGGAGATGACTGTTGGAGTTGGTGGGACTCCCCAAGTATTAAGGGTTGTTGCTAGCCTAGACATAAGGGTGTGCCTTTCCAGCTTTGACTGGAGAGGATAATATAGGGCTGGCTTCCCCTTCTTCCAAGAAGACATGACTGAGATTAATGCCCAAAATCCTTCCTCATGGATCTCGAGAGGAGGCAGCAGCCCGTGCGGGGGAGAGGAGAGGGAGAAATTATTAATTAATAGTTATTCTGTAATTACCACTATGGATCCACAATTTACATCACAGATAAAAACAAAGTTTTTTAATATTACCTCTACACTGTAATAAACACATGAATATTATTCATGATTATAAATTGTATAAATACAGTTAGCATATTATTTATTTTTTTATCGTGTTCCAAGTATTTAAATTCTGAGGAGTATGAAAGTAACGCACTGATATTTTTGTGTGTGAACCATTCCTCATGCCAAAAGTGTTTTTGAACTACATTTTGCTTTGTAATATAATCTGGTATATAAGTAGGTCACATTAAAAATATTGTTGGATAAATGGCATATACTGTTGCAGTTTTTAATTTTATTTAAATTTAAGATTTATTCAATAACATTTTGATAATATACAGAAAATGACAAAACCTCTAATGTTTGAGATTATTTAAAAAATTATTTCGTCATAAAATAAGTATAGGCTATTGCACTTAGTTGACTGGGAAATAAAGTTTTCTTTTTTTAATAATTATGTTTCATAAAAAAACTAACACAAATTGAAACCAATTAATAAATTATCTGAAATGTTCTACATAGTGAAAAATAAATTATCTACAAAATAACACTGTTAATATAAAAAAGTATAATTTTTTTCTAAAAAATTACTTGATTTAAAAATTTATAAAATCCTTGTTATTTCACATAAATTATATTACTTTAGATTAACATCACATTTATAGATTGTTTCACTACCTAAAAACATACTCCAATTATTAAATTGTTCAAAAATACCATGTTTATAAAAACATATATTTTCGAATTCAAACTTAAAATTGAATCCGTTAGGAAACGTCAAGATGCAGAAATATTAAGCGGTCAACAGGTTTAGATAAACGTAGGGTAAGATACTGTAGATGTCAGGAAAAGGAAGTGAAATAAGTCACAAACATAATGTAACATTATTTATAATGCATATTTATATACATACATGCAACAGGTTTATTACAGCCAGGTATGTACAGTAAAATATCGTTATTATTCAACACAACAACAGGAAACCATAAGTGGCAAAGCTTTGTAAATTGAATTCTACAATTTTACAAATGTTCGAACTGGTTTATACAATATTTAACCGTCAAGGCACCGAGGCAAGAGGGTACGTATGTACATCTACCACCTGAATAGGTCAGGTGTACTTCGCTGTTAGTGTAAACATTACTGTCTCTATTTATAATATTATTTTACACTGTACACAATAGGCACTCATACAGTTAGGAGTCTATGCTCTGTTGGAATTAATGACATAAACTGTATAATTAGTTACATAACAAAAAAATAGGATATCATTTTTTTAAAATAAGAGTTTGGCACTTCCATTAACTAATGAGAATCTGACAGTAAATTGCAGACTCTTAAAAATAGTAGTAATTCTGAAAATACAACACATACAAAAATATTAACACGCAGTAACAAAAATAATATATTTTAGTTTAAACGTATCCTAAGTTTATATTAAGTCAATAGAGGGGAAAACAGTGAGGAACAAGAAATGCATGTATAAAACTAGTTAAAATAAAAGAGTTAAAGGATGAATTTCCCTTTGGAATATGTTTAAGTAATTTTGCTTAAATACATTTTACAAACAGGAGAGAAGTTAAGAGAATACAACTATTAACCCTAATTTTTTATAATGTTTCTTTTTCAAATCATAAAGGCAATAAACTTAAGACAGAAAGTATAGAATAAGCAAACATTATCTGATAAAATCAAAAACTTAACAATATTATAGCAAAATCAAATTTATAAATAATGTGTATTGTTACTAGACAAAAAAATCTTTTACTAACAGTGTGACTTTGCGTGAAGAGCATAACATACTTTAAGAAACAAAGTAACACTTTAAAATGTTGATTATCTCAAATTCTATGCATTGAACATGAAAATTTCTTAAAATATAAAAATACTAGTACAAAACTCTGTGTTTTTATTATATGATTAATTTAGTTCTTTTTCATTAAGGGACATTTTATGCAAATTTCAGCAAATTTTAATATAATCTAATAAAGCTCATTAACATATGGCTACAGTGTAAAAGATCTCTCTTTTATTTATATCTGACTTCAATTTATTACTTAATAGGATATACTCACAATGACTTTTTAAGTGAAATACTTCAACCACTCTTGAAGTGAATATATATTTTTATAATACTGTGTAAAATCTTAAAGAAATTCAAAATTTAACAAATAAAACAAAATTATAATAACACAATCACACATCAATAAGTTTCAAAAACAAAAATATAAAAATATAAGATCAACTTATTTACAAAACAATAAAAATATGTATTGCATAAAATATAAAAATAATGAAATACATTTAAAAATTAACCTTCAATAATACCTTGTATCTTTAAAAACATTATTGACAAATAAATGTACTATAAAATGATGAATAAAATTATTAAAATTCAAATGTAAAATTGATTGTTACAAGATACTTTTTCATGTCAATTTAGCAAACAAAGCTTAATTAAACAATATATTTGTAGGAAATCTGACAAGCAAAATATATATGGAACTTAAAAAATCCACCAAATAAAACAAAAAATTTGGTACAGAAAAACAGTAAATAAAGTGTTTTATGGATAATGTATACATGATCTTGAAAGCTATATTAGCAATGTTAATTGATAAGAGCACCAACATCCAAAGAAAAATTCTACAATAACTAGGACCTGTACTGAAAAATATAAAAATGAAACAAGAGATTAAATAATGTACAAGTGGCATAAATTTAAACAGGTACTACAGTGTTATTGCTACTGAGAATGCACATTTAATTCTTATATAGTTAACACCGCATATTTCGACATCATGTTTCTTCTAAAGTTTATGAATTGTCTCACTTCATTGATATGCTCACATAAGCAAACATATCTAAAAATAACTGTTAGTTACATTGACAAATTTTCTTAAATTTCATTTATAATTTCAAAATTGTATTACATTACTGCAAAATGTACAAAAAAATTGTACAGAAGCGTGTCTTAAATATGCTAAATGAGATAAAGCTTTCACTAAATGAAGAAACTATCACGAGAAAAAGATAACTTGACTAACAAGAAAAATATTTTTCTGAGAGAATGCTAGTTTAAATTCTTTAATGGAGATACTCATGGTAATTCGGTTGACTGTGGTCTGGGCAATGAGCGAGGGGGGGTCAGTCCGCTGATACAGACGAGAGTGAGCTGCGGGTCGAACCACGGTGATGGCGGGGGACCAAATCGGTCAGGTCGGGAGGCAGTACCTGTGGTGGACCAAACAACGCCTCTTGTTCCTCCAGTTGCAACATAAACTGCTCCTCCAGCTTCTGCAACGTAATTATAGTATTAAACTTATATTTCACAAAGAACTCTCCTAGTTGAACCTGTGTATCAGCCCATGGCTAATACAAGACGTGTGTGATCATTCAACCTCAGGTCTAAGGATGCATGTGAGCTATATAGTGGAAGTAGAAATATCAGAAATCACAAGCATATTTATTTACTTTTTACACATGGTGAACATACAATATTTAATAGACATAACTAATACGGCAATCACCAATAATAAGGTCATGCTGTATGTGTAAGTCACACAGAGGTTATATATGGTGAACATACGAGTCATGTCAACGATTGAACGTACAGTAATTACGAGACTTGCGACTCGTAACTAATACAGCAACTTTATAGAATCACCAATAATAAGGTCATGCTGTATGTGTAAGTCACACAAAGGTTATATATGGTGAACACACGAGTGATGTCAACGATTGAACGTACAGTAATTACGAGACTTGCGACTCGTAACTAATACAGCAACTTTATAGAATCACCAATAATAAGGTCATGCTGTATGTGTAAGTCACACAAAGGTTATATATGGTGAACATTCGAGTGATGTCAACGATTGAACGTACAGTAATTACGAGACTTGCGACTCGTAACTAATACAGCAACTTTATAGAATCACCAATAATAAGATCATGCTGTATGTGTAAGTCACACAGAGGTTATATATGGTGAACATATGAGTGATGTCAACGATTGAACGTACAGTAATTACGAGACTTGCGACTCGTAACTAATACATCAACTTTATAGAATCACCAATAATAAGGTCATGCTGTATGTGTAAGTCACACAAAGGTTATATATGGTGAACATACGAGTGATGTCAACGATTGAACGTACAGTAATTACGAGACTTGCGACTCGTAACTAATACAGCAACTTTATAGAATCACCAATAATAAGGTCATGATGTATGTATAAGTCAAATAATGATTTTTGGAGAAATTATATCCTTGTGACCTGGACTATACAAAGGGATAAACATGTGTACGAGATTTAAATACTCAACTAACATCCTCCTACTGATTTTTCTCTATAACAAAATTATGAAGAGAGCTTAAGGAGCGGCTTGGATTCTTTCTATGATTTTGTTTCTTAATTGTTTTTAATCAGACCTAAAAAAATTTATCTGACAATTATGCATTTGCATTTCTGATATCAAATACAAAATTAAACCGAATAACCAATTTTTATTTAATAAAATACAAAGTCCTACCCGCAACATGAGTAATTTGGTGAATTAAATAAACAAGGCTGTACAGAAAAACAAATTTTAATAGAAATATTTTAAATGAATTGAAAGTATGGAATATCACGTTTGTTGTTGCTGATCCATCAACAAAATGGTATGCCTTCACTATTCACTACTGTCAGCAATTCGCAAATGCTATTAATTTTCTCCTGGTACACTCTGATGAATTATTTTGGTACAAAATGTTGCATGACACACGTCACATAGTAAAATAAAGAAAAATATAATGTATTAATTATTATAAATATGAAAATATAAACCACAATTAAACAGAAACTACCTCACAACTACTGGAAACTATTGCAATCATAAGTCATTTCAAAATAACTGTGAGTCACATCATATACATGTCCAGCTGAGGTGCCACCAGTGCTGTGACATTACCACTAGAATGAGATTCGTCTGTGCAGAATGTGATTTTTATGTAGAAACTAGGAAATTGACAGATTTCCATGGCAGCACTATTTAAAAGGCAATTCATATATTGATCTAGTTAGTGTTTAGTTTTTTCAAGTTTTTGCTGCATATGCAAAATGTGTCCACTCAGTGATAGCAATGACTTTGGTGCGCCGGACTGCTGGTGACGTAACTAGTGTGACAAGTTATGCCGCAGGAGGGTTTACTTCTGGCTATTTTATACATTCTAGTTGAACCTACACTGGGGACAGCAAAATCTGATGTGTCACTTTAATTTGGGCAACCTTGTGGATGTCCAGGAGCAGCACATCACTAGCCGCAAATGTAGAGATATTGCGGTGCAAGAGTAGATTGATGGGTCTAGTCTACTGCGGGAGACTATTGTTGAAATTAGTGGGGCTCCCACAAGTGTTAAGTGCTGTTGCTAACCTAGACATAAAGGGTGCCTTCCTGTACCCCCTTTCCAGCTTTGACTGGAGAAGCTGGTACAGAGTTGGCTTTCTCTTCTTTTAAGGAGACATGACTGAGAGTAATGCCCAAAATCTTTCTTCGTGGATCTCGACAGGAGGCGGCCCCTATGTCCAACGTTAGCCATCAGTATTATCTGTTGCTCCGGAAGCAGCGCACAGGTCCTTTTAGGACTACGTGCAATTTCTCTTTAAATATAGATTTTGTTTTCATAATCTATATTTGTACCAATTAATTCAGTAGAACTATGAAACTAACGTGTACAACAGCCGCAAATAACACAAATAATATAGTTAAACAGCCTATGATGAGAAACAGTGTACTGTTAGTGCCAGTTCCAGTTTGGAAATTACTCAAAATGATGATCATAGAAAGAAGGTTAATGTTGAGGAGCCACTGAAGAGAACAGCAGAGTTTGATGATCCCTACCATGTCTTACCAAACAGACAAGAAAGATTTGCTAAGATTTCTCGTGGAACATACCAACCACAAATTTCTACTCCACAAAAGAAGATGGCAAGGGAAAAAATTATAGAAAAAGATATTTACAACATAAATGGTTTGAAAATTACAGATGACTGGAATGCAGCTTGGAAAAGCATACTGCTAACTGTTTTTACATTTGTTGTTTTGCTCTAAATGACATTTCGCTTCCAGCATTGGTTGAAAATGTATTTACAACAGTTGGCTTTAGTATCATAAAGCTAATCTAATGTTTAGAGCCCACAATAAAAGTAAATGTATTGAGTATGATTGACTGGAAAATTTATGTCACTAGCAAGCCAGATGTTGTAATGTTGGATAATTCAAGAGAATGTGAACTAAAAAAGAAAAATGCCTACAAAATTGTGAGTACATGTCTTGGCTTGTCGATAATATTGTCAGTTTGTCAGCTAAAAGAGGGAAACCTCTTAAAGAATATGACAAATGTGAAGACAGTCTACAGAAAGGTCTTTTCCTAGAAGTTGCTGCTTTCTTGCAAAAATACATCTCTTTTTTCAAAAACTACTTGGAAAAGATTCCTAAGGACTGTATTTATCTTAGCAATTTAATTCAAAAAGACGTATCGTCATTTTGAGCAATGATACTGAAAACTATAAGTGATGAAATCAACGGACAGCTGTTTGCTGTTATACGTGATGAAATGTCTGATGGGAGCCATAACAAGTAATTAGTAGATGTGTTTCCATACTTCCAAAAAGAAAGTGCATATCCTGTTGAAAAATTGGTGTCCTTATCACGATTGAAGTCTACTGATGCTGAAAGTATATTTTAATCAATAAATTGTGTGCTGTGTGAAGTAGGTGTGCTGTAGAAAAGTGTAGTTTGTATGTGTTTTGACAGGGCTTCAGCAATGGCTGATAAATTCACCGGAGTACAGGCTAGATGTAAAGAAGTCAATCTGTCTATTTTGTATGTTCACTATTATGCGCATGGTATAAACCTTGCCTTAGTTAGTGCCTGCATAAATCACAAGGGAAATACAATTATTTTTAAATTTTGTGGAATAGTACAGTTTATTTTAAACTTTATTGAAGGTAGTCCAAAGAGGCGTGTATTCTTTGATGACATCATCAAACAAAGTGCAATTAGACTAAAGACCCTGAATTCCCTTTCAGACACTAGATGAGCCTGCTGTTCAGAAGTGGTGTCTGTAATTTATGTTCACTTACATACAACTGTAAAAGCCATTGAAGAGTATATGCATTCTGTTCCTGTTCAAAAACTAGGACTACTGGTAAAGGTATTTTTGATACAAGCGAAATAATTTAATTTAATTTCATCTTTGCAAACCATGCATCCCAAACTTCAGCTTGTTGTAAAAGTGGGTACTCTGCAAAGCCCTAAAATAGACCTTTGCCAAGCAGTTGATGCTATGTTGAAAGCCTAGCTCTTGGTAGAATAATGAGAAGTAGTGAAGACCAGTTTGAGGATATCTTTATCAAAACAAACTAAATGTGTAGTACTAGATATTGAAATTCCAAATGTTTTGGAAAGGAAAGTATTAGTCCTGTTAGAAGACACTAGTTGCTGTTCTTTCCCTTTCTACCGGGCACTCAAAAAAAGAAAAATTGAAATATTTTACTTACTACCCTGTTTTGAACTGCCGTATAGAAAATTGAATACTCGATTTGATCAAGAAACAAAAAAGTTATTTCCATTACAGGAAAACTGATGAGATTCAATCTTAATAACTGTTACAAGTGTGAAAATGAAGACTTTGAAATTTTCGTAAAACAATTCAATGTCAAATCTGTAGAACTAGCGGCTGAATTCAAGCTGTTAAAATGAAAGATGCATAGGAAAACATTTTCATCGTAAAAGTGCTCCGGAATGGGGTTGCCTAAAGTTCTGACGTTAAACCTTTCAAATTTTATTGCTATTGTTAATAAATTTTGAACAATGCCTGAAAACCAGCTGCACAATTGAAAGGTCTTCTCAAAATCCAGCATTATAAAATGCAAACTGAGATCTACGTATAATGCGTCAAGATTATTTAGAAAACTTGATGATTCCGTTGGTAGAACCAGAACTGGCTGCTAACTTAAGAATATGTGATATAATTCATATCTTCAAGAGCAGTGCTGCATTCAACCATCGAATGACTCTATATAAAGTGATGTGGAACACCAACATGTAATACCTGACGTTTAATAGACTTGTATTAATTTGGTCTCGACTTTGACTCATTCAATTACAAAACAATAAACAATTTACCTTTTTTTATCTTGATATGTTCACAATACCATATTTCATTAATACACATTGAAAAAATTACACAGTGTTTCTACTAAAACTGTTACATGTACTGTTGTATGTAAATAAACATATGCTAAATATATCACTCATTGAAAGACTTTATCCATCGGAATTGCACCACTACTACTGAAGTCCTGCACACGCCTATGAGTTACATCCTGCTAAAAATCAAAATATGTTATTTTTAGTCGTCTCTTACCTTTTTGGCTAAATCTAATAATTATCATACTTGAAGTTTGGTATTTATATCAAATCAATCCAGTTAAATTAGCCATTAATCACGTTCAATTCTATTTCTCTGATATTCACACATCCCTCACATTATATAGAGGAATACCAAACATGAATGCTGATCACAATATAGTCTTTTGCCACAACAGAAGAAATCCAAACACTATTCACAACTTGATTCTGAATTAACTGAATTGTAACAATGCTGTAGATAAAATGAATAATAATTTAAAATACATTTCTCATAACACATATAATAACCTGCAGTTAAATAATTGAGAATGATTGGGCATGCCACGATTTAGAGTGCAATCATTCAGAAATTAAGATTAAGATTGTTTCCGAGTGCAATCCACCAACCACTAAAATTAGTTTTAGCATTCAAAGACAGCACTTGATTTGGTTCCTACATGATGTGGTGAAGAGCTTCATTACAGAGAGTAGTGGTGCCCAGACATTTATTCTAATATATAGACAACATGGACAAGCAGATAATAATACAAACAATAACGTACCGATAGGTGATCCTCATGGCTTGTTGAGAGTCAAAGGTTGGGGATATAACATGCACCCATGCACTTACATACACAAGGTGTCTGACACAACATTCAACATCCACTAGAGATCATTAAGCATACTGCAACTTCATATGCCCTACTCAACTTCCATAACTTGTGATTGTGTGATACATAAAGCAAATACATTTATTGAACATCTCTTCTTCAGTTTGGTAAAATCATAAATGAAAGTTTGTTTGTGGTAAACTTTACTTTTGCAAAACAGGTTGAGGGCTGACTTATTAATAATTATGAAAACTAATTGAAAAATATATAAAACTAATCTTAAGAAACCTCTTTTACAAACTAAAAACAGATTATTTTGGTATTACATGAAAACTACTGATTCAAGTGGAAACATTTTAAGAAGCTGCTCTCTGACACATACTAAAACAAAAAAAGCGTCTAGACCACACACAATTGAAACTTTTCAACAGAAACCCACTAGTTGCCACACGGCAAACCATAAAAATAAGATTAATGGACACATTAACGCAACACGGATATTATCAACCTTTAGATACCACTGATAACTACATAAAATTCTACTAGATATTAATCATAGAACAGATTACAATTTCATACTTAATTATCTTCCTGATATATATTCAATGCAATAGTTACCAAAATCATTAATAAGTATTTATTTATTTAGAATAAAAACAAATTAAAGCTTTATTTAGTTTTAAGTTTTAAAGATAACTACAGAATATTATACTAAATCACTTAGTGAAGAGTTGAATGTGCAATGTTTAGTTCTTTATCAATACAATTACCAATACAATGGAATATCAAAGGACCCGACAAAACATATGAAAACTCTTTAATGACCTGACTCTGGACTCTTTAATGTTACTTTTTCTCCTGGATAAGTGAAAATTAGTGATTGGTAATGTTCCTTTTCATCCTTTTTAACTGTAGAAAGTTTCAGGCTGTGGCCATGAAAGGTACACAACAGTTAAGAAGCTAACTGTCAGTGGGAGTAGATGTCCTGACTAACTTTGTCGCTCTTTGTTCTTTTCAATCCGAAATCAATAAGAGTTCTTCATTAGACCAAGAAAAAACCATGTACAAAGTTTAAACTCTCTAAGCCCTTCCTTCCAAGAGTTATCACAAAGATGGACAACATGATTTTAAGAAGGACCTTTTGAGTCCTTAATAATGTATTTATTAGACAAAGAAAAATATATTGTTTTCCATCGCTTACGCCGAAAGCTGCAGTTTGTTTATGACTAAGTATTGTGTTTATATTTATCTGACTTTTAATATGTTACTTGTAGAGCAGTAAAACTCGTGTTTTTAATAAGGGTAGTAAAAAAGACACAATGTTAATCAGCTGTTACAATTTTCTTTTCTCAAAATGAATCATCCTTATCAGCATTATGATTCATGTCCCCGGATATATCCACCTTAACTTATTTTTGTGCATGAGACAAAATTATTGCAATCAGATGAAAAAATTATGTAGATTCAAGTCATCATAAAGTATGATGTGAGTATTCACATATGAAATTCCAAGTCCATAATCAATGATAAAATCATTTTATAATCATAAAATGTAAGCGATATATATTTTAAACAACCACCTGTTCTTTTAATTTGTAAAATTCCTCATTGCTTATACATTCTAAAACTAAAAACATACCTTATAAGTGTCTAATACCATACTGGGCAGCAAAGTGAGAGCTGACAGACATCAGTAAAAATTCAAAATTGCCTTCATACAAGTGGGAAAGACAGGATATTAATCCAATTCGTGTAATACAAACAAATCTTTTCTCTTAGCAGGCGTGCTTCCAACTTCCACAAAAATGTATAGTAATAAAAATATTGTTTCTAATCTTTGGCACAATAGATTTACACAGTAATAGTAATGATTACATGAAGATTAAATTTGCTTTGTAAGTTTTTGACACATTTAAATGGAATGAAAACTGCCCAATATAGAAAATCCTGCTGCATGTAACTTGTTTCTGTTGGTGTTTAATTTTACAAAGTAATCCATTAATTCTAAATTCAGTTTAAAAATATCAAAAACTACTACTCATCCATATAATAACCAATTCTATTATAAAAATAACCTAAGCTAAGTGTCTGATGACGTGAATATCAACAAATCATGTCCTACAGACGCTGCTTCGCACCAACATCCCATGTGAAAACAAACAAAAGCTATTAACAACTTCGCACCGAGACACAGAAGCTGTTAGGTGCCGGCTAACGCACTGAGTGCACCTAATAAAGCGTTAGAAAGGAGTGGAACCCTCTTGGGAGGGGAAGTTGCGGAGGGATTGTGTGTCAACCTTGGGACGAGGTATGCTGAAGCGGCGGACATCGGGGTGAGAGCGGAGACTTTGGGAGGGGTTGGGAGGAGGACGGTTACGACGGACAGTGGAGCGAGGGGTTGGGGGCAATGATATACTCTTGGATAGCGGCTTGCGCTGTCCCACCGTTGTCAGTTCATGAGCCAACTGTGCCTCCAGAAACTAAAACAGAAACCAATTGTTTCTTTATTTACCAAATCCAGCTCATCCATCATTATAGTATCTCCCACTAAGTTTTTCTATTATATTTTTGAAAATAGAGTATTTCAGATGATGAATAGATGCGATTCCACAGTAAATGAGAAGAAAACAATTGAATACTACTCAAAATATACTTAACACAACTCAATAATAAATCTAAATTACAAATTCTTGTGCTAAAAGTGAACATAATTCTTACTGACAGGGACATTGCCCATATTTAACCAATATACAGTATATTCTAAATGGACACTACGATTTACCACAGTAGACCGTTTTTCAACACCATGACTTATATATAACTAAATAGATAATATATTGTCAATCACAGAGTTAGATAGATTTAAATAGTCACAGTATTGTTTTAACATATAGTTTAAAGGTTTTAAACTCTTGGTAAAATCAGAACACTATTTATTAACTCAGTATATCAAACATCAAAGGATTACACAATAAGAGATACACACAGATACTTAATTCCTACTTCACATCATTAGACAGCTGTAAGGAGAACATCTCTGTCATGGAGAATGCTGTCGTCATTCCTTGGTTGTTTGCAGTATATTTTTCAGTTGTCAGTTATTGCGAGGAAATAAGAACTAATCATGACACAAAGTTACAGATAATTTAGTATATTTTACTCCAAAAGATATTAACATATTAATAAAGATCAATAAAAACTAATCACACATCTTAACTGTGCAAAAGACAATTAAATAAATTTGGTCTATAATTAATTCTAAAATCTATACAGTTCATGTATAATTTTAGATCCAATAAAATTGGATAATAAGTAATTATGTATGTGCTCTGTATCAGTTTTAAATAAATAACTTGTCATGTGTTTAAGCACTACTTAATTTCAAAATCTGTCTAAAATAGAAATTAAACTTTAGAACATAAATTATAATACACTGCTCAAACTTTGTAAAGAAAAATATAATTTATATTAGTATAAATAATGAGGAAAGATTAATTATGACAATTTATATCATTTTAAAAGACAAAAAAATTTAAATTTTATTGAACTAAACTGGCAGTGTACCAGGAAAAGCCGAATGAAGTGAAAAAAACTCGTGGACTCTTGCTTTATGGGTAGGACATATTCTATTTGTGTAGAATATGTCAAGAAAAAGAGGTATAAACTTCCAATTTAGCAAAGGTAAACATGATCCTCCAACCTTATGAAAACCAATTTGTTAGAACCTGGTCTTTTGTCCTCTTTGTTCAATAAAACCTGATATTACTATATACAGAGTGTCCCTTAACAAGTGACCAACATTTCAGTAATAGATTATTTAGATAAGAATAACTAATTAACCCTTAAAGCGCTAATTTAAATTACTGTCAAATGCTAAGACATAAAAAAATATTTTTTTTTAAATTTCCCAATGCTAATTTTTGTTTCATATTCCTTGGTATTACCTTTATAAAGAAAAATAATAAACATGTCATATTAAATTTTTTTGAGAATTTTATTAACGACCAACACACACGTAGTTAAACAGCTGAATGAAACGAACGCGTCTGTAGGCGTATACCGTGTCACAGGCCATACAAAAAATGGCGGCGATTGCTTTCAATCCGAGTAGATACCGTTACAACGTCCACCAACGGTGACAAAGCGTTTTGTCTAGTCCTGACTGTCGAAAGGAACATCGATCTGCTCTCTTACGATAGCTTTAACAACTAATTCTTCGCCATTTCAAAAGTAAAGCTTTTGCGTTTGTAGACGTAATCCGCGTTTAAAGCATCGGCAGTTCCGCGTCTATAGGTGTAAGCCGCGTTGGAAGGGTTAATGATTTACCGTTTGACAAATTTTGTGTCATTTGGTTTTATGATAATTACAAATGTTTTATCATGCACTAGTAAAAACCCTTAGTTTCCATGAAATTTAGTAATACAAATTAATAATCTCCGCCATCTTAAAACTGTGAATAGCTGACTTTGTTATTTACATTAAAACTTAGCATTTTACCCTTTTTAATCATAAAATGATAGCTAAGAACATACTAGACTAAATGGTTTTTTTTCTTACCACTTTCACTTTCACTGCCACCTCCTATTGTTGAGAACTTTCTTACACTACCACCCGTTTTTTTTTTTAAGAAATATAATATTTTTTAGCTATTATAAGAAAACCATGGGATTTACATTTTATTAAGGCTGAATTCTTCCTCTTTCTTCACAAATGCCTTGCATAAATATTTTCAAACAAGTCTTGTTTTAAAATTAAAAACATAAGGTTTAAAAAAAAAATTACAAGTTGACAAAAAAAAACAACACCATATACTAGTCTATAAAATAAATATATTTCTTATTATTATTTGCTGTATTCAGCATTGCCATTACTGTCACTAGCTACACATACTTACAATGAAATCCACTTATTTTAAAATATTTGTTTTGTGTGAAAAGTCTTGAAACGTGTTCCTTTGCAAATGGCAATTTTGCACTCGCTACACTGATAGGGAGTGTCTCTTCTTGCAGCCTTGCCTGATTGTGTTTTTAGTTATCATAGAGCATAATAAAAGTTGTTATTACTATTTTGCTTATATTTTTTATTTGAGTAAAAAGAGTGTCAAAAAACTTATTTGCATTTTCAAGAAGTCCATCGGTAATAAAATTAGGATCATTATCTGTGTCATCTTGGAATAAATCATCACTTTCACTGTCACTTGAAAATCTGAGTGACTCTTCTAGCACTTGATTGTATTCAATACTGTCACGATTCATTGTATTTACTCATAAAACAACCGTTGTAAACTAAAGTAATAGCAAGCAAAACAATAACAATGCACTTGACGAATTAGCAGAATGACAACAAACGGCCGCCGCGCCATGACGCAACGATGTGCTCGTAAACAAACCACTATTTTTCCGATATTCCAGATGACTGTCAACAACATTTTATAGATCGTAATCCAGAGAGTAACAAATACAAACATGAAAATAGCGAATGACTATCAATGCTGAAATCCAAATACGTTTAAATGCATTTTTATTACTGTAAAAGTCGGCCTTGTCAGGCATTTTGTATAGAAAGATTTTGTATAGAATACGTCTATAGAATTCCTTGCACAACGTCAAATGACGTTGACAGTGAAAGTGTTAAAGCAAATCTGGCCAGAAGGAGTATCCAGTAAAAAATGTCAAACCACCATTAGCCATGATAAAACATTTTAGTTATAAACGTAGATAAATTTTGTGACATACTAATACAACTACACAAATTGCAAAATTAGATTGTCTGTTCGTTTAATGCTGAGAAGAGGACTTCCGTACATAAATGTGACAGATGCACGGTGATACACGAACATGGATAAATAGAAGTTGCAAGCTAAATATTATTTGCTCAATAAGAAATTTTTAAAAAGTAAAAGTAAGACGCCGTACAGCGCGCGCACTTTTGTTTGCAGTTTAGCTTCAGGTAGTGCGTGTCTAACCATCGCTGAGTCGGTTTCCTTCGTCGTGTTTTCTGTTTATATGGTTTTTATTTATTTGTTAAAAGTATTGATATCTTAGTTTTAGTATTCATTTAGTGTTTTTAGTGTTTAGTGTCACCTATTTAGTGTTCAGGTACTTTGGGATTATACCGACCACACCAGTATGAAGAACACAAAAATATAAATTTATAGCTAAACAAACATGATAGAACGAAAAAACAACTCTTTAATTACAAAATTACAAACTTACAAGCATTTCCAGGCATTGTGATCGGTATTGTTGTCGCTGTTATCTTATCTTTCACGAGAATCCCGATTACGACAGGCCACGCGGCATCACATGATTTGCGCGGTACATAATTGCCTTTCCATTACAATTCAATTTATATTTCTGATCAGATCCTCTAGAATTTGATATTTTACTGATAGGTACTATCTCGAGGGATGTTTTTCTTTCGTTGACATCAGCGAGAAGGCATGGCACTCGCATTTTGGGTGGCGGAGTATGATCAAGAATAAAAACAAGTTTTGAGTGTTTTTTCAATAAAGAGTTTAGTTTTAGTTTGATCATGTTTGTTTTATTGAATTTTTGTGTTTGGAGAAATGTAGAGGTAAAACACGGAAGTACAACAAAGCGACGCACCAGCTGAACGGGCGGCGAGACTCTGCAATCACGTTATCTACTAGACTGCTCGACTTTGACCTCTGTCTGAGGATGGGGAGGGGTTTGCGATAAGACAATTCCTGTTTTATATTGACGAAATATTGTTCTACGCTAATCTAGTAATCAGTAGAAGCAAAATGTCAAATAACGATTCATGTCTGGGTGTGGTCGGTATAATTCCAAAGTACCGTGTTCATTATTAGTGATAAATAACATGTCTCGTAACATTGACGATCCTGAGTACAGTGACTTTATAATTTTTAAATTTTTACTTTTTTATACTTACCATAATTATAGAAAGTAAAAATAAAAATGAACTTTACACATTAAATTTTTTTTTTTTTAATATTGTGCCGTTTGCTGGAAATCGTGAAAAGATATACCGACGTTATAAGGGTTAAGCACTTCTGTTGATTTATTTTGTAATAAAATACTTACAAAATATTGGCATCAAAATCGAGAATTGGAATTGACCCTAATGTCCTTAACCAATTTATGAAATATTGATCTCCCATTATGGAACACTCTATATATTATTATTACAACCTACGTTCCATGAACACAAAACAATATACAAGGGAAGGCTGAAAAGTAGTGCACACATGCTTGTAGATCGCTAACAAAAAGAAATAGTGAGATTGGGTAAAAAGTAAAGTAAAGCTTCTTAAGCTTCACATTCATTAATTTATTTTTCAACATAGTCACCATTACGACTAACACATTTCTCCCAACGTGTAACAAGTGTTTTTTATCCCCTCACTGAAAAATTCTTCAAATTTTTCTCGAATCCAGGATGCAATAGCTGCTTTTACCGCATCATCTGAAGTGTAATGAGTATCCTTGAGATCTCTCCTGAGTAGAGGGAAAATATAAAAATAAAAATCGCAGGGGGCTAGATTGGGGGAATAGATTGTATGGAATTTGTTCAAACTTAAGCTTTCTCATTGCCTCTCCAGTTGCACGCAAAGTGTGTGGACGAGTGTTGACGTGTTGGAAGATTATTGTCTAAAGCTGCCTTTAATACGACAAACTTGACGTCGGAGTTGTTTTAGAGTCTATGTATTGAGACGAATTTACAGATAATCGCGTTTTGTTCGAGATAATTGGTCACATAAACTTGATGAGCATCCAAAAACATGGTCAAAAGGATTTTTTTGCAGATGGTTGTGTTTTGAACTTTTTCATCGCAGGAGAACCCAAATGTCAATATTCAGTGCTTTGTCTTTTCTCTTCTGGATCATAATTGTGCACCCTTGACTCGTCCCCTGTCACGATATTCAAAAGAAAGTCGTCTCCTTCGTCATGGTAGTGCTGCAAAAGTTGCTGACAGCATTCCATTCGACACTGTTTATTCTCGTCATTTAAATGGCGTGGCACTTATTGTGCAGATTTTCCGATATCCTAATTGTTGAATAATGAAACCAACAAGTTCCCTTACATATACCAACATAGTTTGCGATAAGCTGTTGGGTAATTCGCCGATTACTTTAAATCAAATCATCAACGAATTTGTGATGCTTGTCGTCTGTGACAGTGCTCGGACGTCCACTGCGTGTTTTATCAACAATTACGTATTTTCCAGGATTACAACAACAAAATTTTATCACCCATTGATTGACAGTCGATCTATCAACATCATCGTCACCGTAAACACTCTTTAAATGAAGTTGGATTTCAGTAGGGTTCACTTTTTCAGCAGTTAAAAATTCAATAATAGCATGTTGTTTACATCTAATTGATATAGCATTTGAATCTGTCTATACAGTTACGCTGCTAACAATACAATGGATTGACGCAAGGTTTTCAAACTGCACATGCGTGTAGAGGAGGCACGCTTCTGTAGCTCATTTCAATCACGTTTTACAAGCATGTGTACAGTACTTTTCAACCTACCCTCGTATAAGTATAATATAATTAGGAAAAAGCTTATATTTTGAGTAGTTTTTATTTCACATAACTTAATGAATGCTGAAAACAATAATAATTCTAGAAATATGTTCATCACACACCAATTTTTTCTTTGACAAAAAATAACATAATTTACACAGTGCTGTAAATATCAGACCCAAATACATACAAAGGAAACTTTCATATTCCACTCTCACCAAGTCCTTCAAATGCTGAAGATTTACCCTGGTAGAGATGTTGAAACAGCCTAGAAGATGGATCAACATATCCATAAACTTACTGCAAATCACTTGAAAAATTCACTTCACAACTGAAAATGCATTCATACCTGTTTGCGGGGCTTCAGCTGCCCTTTCCACTCCTTCAGTTCTCTGGAGTACATCTCCTCCTGCTCCTTCAGCTTTAGCGTTTCATGCTCCATCAGCATCTTGCCTATTAAAAACAATCAATTACTGTTAGTAAAAGTGCTACAACAATGTTAAGAAATTTCAGTGACTGTTTTAAGCTCTAAATCTTTACCACGTAAATGACAAAATTAGACCAGATGGACTTGTCCCACCTTAGTGACCAAAATTGGCTTGGGTTGCGTAGTTAGTTTAAGACCATTTCCCTACATTTTTCTGCTGTCTAAAAGATCCTCTTTTAATTATTTTGACTCTCCTTTAAATGGAGTATGATTTTTCATTATTTCTGCATGTCACTACTACTGTTTAAACAAAAAGTATTATTTTTATTTGTTTAGTTTCTATGAAAATGGTGGGTCCAAAGCCTTTGTGTGAGTGAAACATGAGATTATTTGTGCAAAGTGCAAGGAATAATTATTTATTCCTTCAATGAATAATCAACGAAATGCCAAATTGTTAAGTATATTTTTTTAATATATAAGGACAAACATAAAGCAACAAACAATATTGAACATAAAGCAAATGAAAACGAGACAATTTTATATCCTAAATAATTTTATATATGTGTGTGTTGGAATAGTTAATTAATTGGACTGAATTAATTCATGAGCAACTTAACATTTCAACAGTTTTCTTTCTCTTTGATTTGAAGTTATCCATGAAATTCAAGACAGACAGCACAGCTAGGACAAAAATGATAAAAAATGGAGGTACAGATTTTTAGATCCAGAATAAACAAAAATATTGCAGAAACTTCTCCTGAGTTATCAAGTAGAAATTTTTATAGAATATTTTGGGGTGAGAATAATACAATTTTCATAAACATAAATGAATTTTAAATATTTATTCCTAAGTTGGATCCCAATACCAATTCAGAGAATATAATATCAATAAAACTATGGATATTCTCGTTTGTATTGCAGTTCAATGTGGTAACAACTGACTGCACTGCCGTATCAAACAGATAATAAATAAAAACTCAACTCTGTCAAAAATAACTAAATAAAGTATGAATTACACAGTAAAAGAAAAAGACTACATCTCAGTGAAGAACAAACAACCAGGAAATTAAAACCTTGAAGCAATACGATCATAACAAAAGTAAATAAATAATTTTATGGTGCATACAAATACATAAATTAAATCATTGGTGCAAACAACCATGAAAGCATAAAAAAACACACTACTTGACACAACATGATGATCATGGCACATATAATACTACCAATTCTGCTTAAGAGAACTACATGTAATTATGATAAAATGACATTTTGCTGAACATCTATTAGAAACGGACCATAGTTACACTAATGTTGAAAAGAACATGGAAATTTGTTATATCGAAAGGAAAGGAGAAAAATTAAACATCAAAGAAGAATTACATATCTATCTAAATTATAATAAAGATCCTCATAATATTCTAAATAGCAATATGAAAAATAAGACAAACCCAATTTTTGAAAAAATTTAAATATAAAATACAGAATAGTAATCAAAATTACAACTGTATTATATAAATTTACCATTAGTTTAAATGGACCACATGTGTATATTTACTTGTTTATTATTTTCTTTAGAGCTTAATGTACACTGAAGATAGCGGAATGCTGTAACGCATGTGACAAATAAATGATTTTTTAAAAGGGTTTTAGTTGCTAATGTAAAGATAACCCTATAATGTGGAAATAATAACACAAAACATATCTAACATATGACTATCAATGCACAGTGCAGTGCAAATTTTGATTAAAGCAGCATTAAACTCTAATCAAATAAATAATGAATAAATACACATTTGTTCGACTATTACGTAAAAAAGTACAAGACATACTGTCATAAGTGAATTTTTCTGTAACCTAACAGTAGAACTTTGAACTATGTAGCATAAAATTTTAGGTAAAAAACCTATTGTTTTGTGACCAAGATAGTACTGTAGGTCTAGAATTATACAACATACCAAATTAACAGAATAGTTTCATAGATCTAGGCCAATGGATTTATTCTAAAAATTAATAGCTACTGTATTTTGTTTTTTAGAAAAGTTATTGGAAACTCTAAATTAAATTTTAACGCGAAATGCATTTTGTACACTTAAAATTCTTCTTCTTCATTTCAAGAACAAGAATATCCCCTCTTATTCTCCCTCTCAAAGAATAAAGAGCTTACGCTTCTCGTTCTGCAACTGTTCCAGCTCCTTGATGGTGGTATCTGCGGCAGCTCGCAACTCCTCCAGCTGATGTTGATGTTTCAGCTCAAACCTAAGTGTTTCCGCTCTGTACCGCTTTCTTCTCATTCTCTTGGAACTGCAATAAATACAAGATAATTAATCTCTGTGGTTAGAACGATTAAATAAACACTTTTTAAACTTTAAATGTATTAAGATCCAATGTCACGGTATATGGACTTGTTCATATTTTAATATTAAACAGTATTAATTAGATATCGATCCAACTGCGGTATTTGTAAGGTTCAAAATTAGCAATATACAGTGTGTTTGATTAATTTATTCCTCCACTTTGGTCTGTAAATCGCTTTGTAAATTGTGCTGATCTATTTCAGCAGTTAACATACCCCATATTACGTATTTGGTTTTTGTACATAATGCAGTGTGAGCGTGGTTTATAATGAATTTGTATCATTGTATAACTATACAAACTGATAGTTATACATTTTAATAAAAATAGAATAAAATACAAAAAAAGAATTTTATTACTATTGCTATATTATTTGAACACAGTGAAGAGTTATGTTGAAACAAAAATCCTACAAAATACAATTCAACCTTTTTATTCATGATGTAACAATAATGTTGTGTTATGAATGTTAACATTAAACAATTCAGATTGATTCACTTCCTACTATAGAATACCTAATAAAAGCTTTATTGTTACATTTATTGTAGTATATCTAAGGGGAGATGTTTAGGGGAGATGATCCAATTGTGGTTTAGAAATGTAAATTGAAAAGTAACCAATTCATGTGTCACATATTGTAACGGGTATAAATTAATAAAATAAACTAATTAATACATTTTATGTTATTTTTAGGAAAGTAAGATTATATAGTGAAATCAGAATTTCACTGCATGATAGAATGTAGTGAGGAAATGGTGTGATGTTGCTAAAATGGCTTTGATATTTTCAACAACAGATAGCGCAAACAAGTGAGTTAACTTCAGTGTCAGCTCAACACCTGCCACTGACATCATGAAAGTTTCTAGAGAAAAGGAAACAATAGCTCTATCTCTATAATGCTGTCCTGTGATTTATCCATTTTTAAGGGATCTGAAGAATCTTTCACAAAAATCTCCTAACAGCTGATGAATTTCAAGCCATATTTCACTGCTTGTGCATGCATATACAAATACTTTACAGTTATTACTTTCAGAACATACCAGAGGGGGGATTTACAAGTGGTGGCAGGCAAATGTCTGGTCAAAACTATCTCACTTATAGTGAAATCATGTGCTGTATGCTTTTTACGTACATAATGCATTGAATTTGGTTACTCTTTTGTGACCTTTCATTTCAAACCCAAATAGTCTAATATCTTAACATCATTACTATGTTATTGAAGGAACATATTTTTTTATTAACTATAGTACGATATGTGACACATTTTTCTTCATGGCAAAAAAAAAGAGAAAGAGTATCCTCCCATAGTGCTGATTCTTTCGACCTCATAAGCTAAACAACAATATTAGAATTCTAATTCTGAATAATTATAACTAATTCTGTTAAATAGTTATTATGCTATAAGATACCACACTTAGCAATTGACAAAGCCAACATTTTATGAGTATGACCTGAGAAAATGGCTACGTCACTCAGAGGGTTAAATTTGTTTGTTAATGAGCTGTTTCTATAATACTGAATGGCTAAGTCTATAATATTAATAACACATTGAATAAATGGTACTCTCATTTGTAAAAATTATACGGAAACTCTTTACCTTTTTCAGTCTATTCCGCTCTTGTTCAGGATCCGGGTTCGTTGACATACTTATCCTCATGGACTCCCTGAACATCATTTCTCTAGCCTTCATTTCCGACCTAATTCGTTTTGGTAAAGCTCTCTTTTCAAGAGTCTGACGTTTGAGCAAATCTTCTTCTTTTCGTTGATTCATCCTCTTCATTTGTTCCAGCTCCTTCTCATGCCGTATTAACATCTGTAAAAAGAGTTTAAAATCACTAAACTAGAGATTAATTATTTTTGTAACATTTTGTGTGCTGTATACAAGAGAACACAAATAAATATGAACAGATCTATTAAAATTCACATTTAGAAAAGATAATTTACAATAAACAGTGTAGAACTTTTCAGCGATTATAAAAATAGGGTGGTCTATCAGTGACAGCGGTTTCATAAACGATCTCAACAAACTGAATTTGTCAAAAACTTTACCTGTAAGATAACAGGATTGATATGTGTGTTTGCTGTTTATTAATTAGAGAAAGATACTAAAACTGGGTAAACCTACAGGTATAGGTAGTTTAACAACTTTTCATTTTAAAATTTAATTCATAAGAAAAATAGTAATAATACCTGATGCCTCTGCAGGAAGAAACCATCCTTGAGCTGTCTTTTGGCAAGTTGCTGTTTCTCGTGAATTTGTCTCTCTTCCAGCTCCCACAGCGCTGATTCTTTCGACCTCATGAGCTAAACAACAATTGTGAACTAGTCTGAGACAATCATAATGTGTGAAAAACTGGGAATGTAATTATATTTTTAAACGATTATACAATTTTAGAACACTGCAAAAAAACCAATGCAAATGCCATCATTCATTCTTGCAAAAAATGCCGAGAATTGATACGCATGACCATTTGGTTGTTTACACAGCGTTTAATTAGCAGAGGTAATTAGGTATTATTTTCTGAATAACCCTCCTACAAACCAGGCTAACTTGGTTGACTATGAGCAACAAAGTCAGATATAGCTATAGGATAGATAGGTAAAAAATTATACTCAGAACTTACTTGTTGTTTTTGTTGCAAGAATTGTCTTTCCATCAATGCAATTTTTTCTCTGTGAGAGTCACTTAGCCGCCTTAATGATGTTTCATGATTTTCATTGAGCTTTTCCAAAAACATTTTTTCCTAAAAAAATACCCATATTAAGATACTTAAATAAAAATTATTCAAAGGAAATGGCTATGCAAAAGCAAAATAGCAATCATACAAAAATTTTTAAATATACTTACAATAATTTTGAACTACTCCTGTAACAAAGTTAAGTATACTGTATTTTAAATTTATTGGTATATTTTCAGCAGTTTTACATTTATAAGAATGTAATATACAAGTAATTACCTAATATTATTGTAATAATGTTGTAGACCATAAAATTAATGGATAAATGAAATAAAAATGTATTTAGAGTTCATGGCAGTATTGATGTAAATGTAATCTGTTGTTATTACTATTTGAGGTTGGGTGGAATCCAACATCAGATATGCCTGGTTGTGTGGGGAGGAATCTTCAACCACAACCCCAAAAGAATATGTGTACTTCAGAAAAAAGCCATAAGAGCAATTACCACGCCGGTAAGGATCCTTTTTGCTTGTGCACTCGCTGGAAGATCTAATGCACTATTAGTTGGAGACAAGCAACAAATCCCATACATAAATAGGACCACTCACGATGTGACCCACTACAATATCCTTGATATGGCCAAAGTTACTCAAATCCTGAGCACATCATACCGCTGCACACTCAGTGTAGCAAACTCTTTTATCCTCATACTACGAACATTGGAATGATCACTAGCAGTGCTGTCAAAAAAGAAACAAAAATTTTAAAACTTGACTAGTCTGAATGACTTGCAAGCAAACAAAGATAAATATAAATTTCTCGTTTTCAAACAATCTGAAAAAAGGGAGCTGCATGGACTGGGTTTTAATGTGTCAACAATACATGAAATTCCAGGGAAAACAAGCACCGCACGTGGTGGTAGTTCGAACATCAAGAACATCAGAGGATATCTACGAGTCCCTACCACACTGCACTGTTGCTATTTCCAGGCATACAGAATCATTTGTATACGTTACACCAGTGAGAGATGACACGCTCGGGCAAGTGGGTGAGAATGACTGGTGAGTATACCGATGAAGTTCTCTCAAAACACTCTCTATCTACAGTTCATCCAGAAAAGCAATCTGCCTCATCAGCATTAAATGACTCAACTGTCAACCAAGTTAAACAGTTAGCCACTCCTTACGATACCCTCGACTACCAGCCACAAATAAATCAAGATGACTATAGGAACATCTCACCCAGACGGGAAACATTAGAGACCTTGACTTCCTACCCTCATAGCATCACTGTCTTCCCTGAGATTCACAAATATGATGATGGAACAGATATACCCATCCCTCACTATATTAAGAAGAAATCAGCAGTACATACATCTAACACTCAGCCCACAGAAGACCCTGACCGTATCATTACAGTATCAAGTGATGAGATCAACGATATAAAACTTTTAAGGTCACAAACACCTCAAGCAAAGGAGGAGCGACCAAAAAGAATCCATCGTCCGGACTCTATATTTTTTTTAGGGCAACCTCAAAAGCGAAAGAAACGTTACAGAGAATACCAAACCAGAGTAATCTTAAATACCTCCTTCAAAAAGACTTCTCGACAAATTTCTCAACCTGTTTTCAATCACCTAAAGCAACAAAATGGTCTAAAACCACAAACACCGGAAACAGCCTAACCATCTTCCATCAAAATATTAACTCTGTAAAGAATAAAAACACTAAGATTGGAACACACACTTGAAATTTTAAGACCCCACATACTCATCTCTATCTGAACATGGATTAAAGGATAACCAGCTAAAAAACACCAGACTAGCAGGATACAATCTAGTCGGAGACTTTTCGAGGAAAACTCTAAGAATGGAGGTGTAGCTATTTATTCAAAGGAAGACCTAAGTAATTTAAACAACATTGAAGAGCACTGCAACCTATCCAGAGAACTGGTGTGTGAACTCCACTTGGTAAAAAATTGAATTGAAGAAAAAAACCGTGTACTTACTAGGCGTCTACAGACCACCTAACAGCATCAACCTTGAAGAAGCCCTGGACATTATATCAGAAACTCTGGAGAAAATCCCTACATGGAAATGTCCCACAATTATCATGGGCGATATAAATGTGGACAAAACTGTCAGGAAAACAAGACAACATTAAACTGGAGTGTATGCTAGTAAGCCACAACATCAGGACGACTTCAGATTCCGGCGACAAGAGTTACTCTTAACACTGCAACATCCATTGATATGATATGTTCTAACTTAAATGATGAAGAAATTATGACAGATGTGATTACTACAGGACTATCGGATCATAAAGCACAGCTCTGTACAGTTTAACTTTCAGACCAATACCACCCCATCACCAATTTCAACTACTCGGAAATACACTCAAGAAAATCTAAACCATCTTAAAAAAACATATTAGCAAGAGAATCCTGTGATGATGTTTTCAAATCAAACAATGTAGATGAAGCCTATAATTTCTTAAACATCACACTAAGACTTGCCCTGAACGCTGCATGTCCCCAAAAGATGACTAGAACAAAACCAAAAAAGAAACTCACTGCAATATCAAGTGAAGAAATGTTAAACCTTAAAAAAGACTACCTCAAAGCACTACAGAATGAGATACTTCAAGGTACCGAAGAAGCTAAAGCACGAACTGCTGCCAAAAAGAAAAATTATGATCTTAAACTAAAACAGACAAAGAAAGAGGCCACAGCTGATTATATCAACAAGGCTGCCAATAAACAGAAAGCTCTCTGGAGAGTGATCGATTATGAAAGATGTAAACCCTCAAACCAAACAAATCAGATCACACTTGAAGTAAACAAGCAAGTAATACAAGATCCCTTCCTCGTAGCACAGTATATTAACGAATATTTTGTCTCAATCGCTGAAAAAACACTCAAAGAGGCAGGACAATCTACAAAACTGAATAACGCAGAACCTGTAACCCATAATGGTGTTACCTGATCTCATCCTCCTCCCAACAACAACACTGGAAGTCACAAACATCATTTCTTCCATACAATCAAAACCATCATCAGGAGTAGATGAAATCTCTTCAATTCTTCTCAAACACTGCAAGGAAGAACTAGCACCTCCCCTTGTTTCTGTTATAAATCAATCATTTCTGCAAGGCTGTTTTCCAAAAGCGCTAAAACTGGCAAAAGTTTATCCAAAACAAAAAAGAAAAAAGAACCCATCCACTTTAATAGATAACTACAGACCAATATCCCTTATCTCTACCATCTCAAAAGTAATTGAGAAAATTGTTCTTTCCCGTCTCATGAACCACCTTACAACTCATAACCTCCTTACAACCCAGCAACATGGTTTCCTAAGGGGCAAATCAACAGCCTCAGCTCTCATAAGCTTCACTGAGAATATACTGGAGCTACTGGAAGAAGGGAATTCCACCAGTGCCTTCTTCTTGGACTTCAGCAAAGCTTTTGATTGCTTGGACCACGCACTTCTTCTACAGAAAATGGAGAAAATGGGTGTGACAGGAAAACTATGAAATGGATGACCAGCTACCTGAAGGAGCGTTCACAAATAGTAGAAATCTCATACACAAGAAACAATACAATCTACAAGGTCTCATCTACTCCACTATCGATCAATAGAGGGGTCCCACAGGGCTCGGTACTTGGCCCTGTACTGTTTTATCCTCTTCACAAACGACCCTACCGAAAGAGCTTCAGGACTAACAGCCGGGTGATGATGTACGCAGTACGCAGACGATACTGCTCTAATTGTAGCGACAAACAACCTTCGGAGCTTGAGGTGTTATCTTTTATTGCCCTGAGTATGGCAAAACAATACTGCCATCAGAATGAGCTTGTGCTAAACTCAAGTAAAACACAGCAAATAAATTTTGGGCTGATAACTATAAAAACCTCCAGTCTTCCAGAAGTGGGAACTTACAAACTGAAGCAAAATGCCTTAGAATTATTATTGACAGTAAACTAACCTGGACCTCACACATACATCAACTATGTAAAAGACTTAACAGCAGTTTATATGTTATAAAAAGGCTAAAAACTACTTGCAACCTGGACACAGCCAAAACTGCATACTTCTCGCTGTTCGAGTCACATTTACGATATGGTGTGACAGTGTGGGGCAACTCCTCAATAAAAAATCGGCAAAGAGTATTAGTTTTACAGAAAAAAGCAGTGAGAACATTAGCAGACCTAAATGCTTTGGACTCCTGTCGATTAGCTTTCAAAAGATCTAAACATACTGACAGTTGTGTCCTTGTTCATTTTGGAAGTAATCTGCTATGCCTGTCTCGCAAAATCTTACAAAACTGGGAGAGACACACAACTATAACACCAGAAATGCAAATGACTTCACCCTGCCCAACCATCACCAGCCTCACCCCAAGAGAAAGCTGTAGAGAGGCTTACAAAACTCTCAAAATATTGACAGTCACAGCTCTGTATATTCATGCAATGGTTATGCATATTGATTACTTGGAATTGCCAAGAGGTAAGGACTACAACACTTGAAGAGCTGCTGACTACCAACTTCCTCCTCATCATACTACTAAATACACAAAAATCCACCTTATGCAGGACAGAAATTCTACAATTCACTACCAGAGAACCTGAAACGCCTACAAGGAAAAATGCTTCGAAGACAATTGTATAACTGGCTTGTTGAATGGCCAGTCTACAAGATTCAAGAGTTCTTCACCCTGAATAAAGGCATATTTCACTTCATATCCTGTAAAATTATGTTTATGCTCAAGCTAAGTATAACATAGTTATGAAAGACTAATCAAGTGCTAATACATTTACTTTAGGTATGGTACTGCTAACAAAGTAATGTGTATACTGTACTGTCTTAAGAAACTGTTGTAGCTATATTCTTGATCATTTTGTCTTGGTAGTTGGTTGTATAGTTTCATGGACATCACTCAAATATGCTAATTCAATGGACAGGATACTAATAAACAATTTCTTCACACATACACTATGTACTAGCACATTGATTCCACTTAGCACAATACTACCAAAATACTGTTGTTTATAAAATATAAATGAAGGTAAAATGAAGACTATTAGTATTCCACCCTTGAATATCAACAGCTCAAATCACATTTGATGGCACGGGAGATCACTTGCCATATCTTGTAGAGCTACAATTTGCTTGAACACGTGAGGTTGACATTTTCTAGTTGAGGTTTTCAGTTATAGTCACACATAACAATCTAACTTTTTTGTTTGGAAAACCCTCTTCTCATCAATTGCTTAAAACTTTATTAACTATTGTTTTTAGAAAAATGAATACATACAAATTTTTAAAGTGTTTAACTTCAGGCCAATAATGGTAAAACAGTATGGGCACTATTGTTAGTATCATTAACTGCCAGCCCTTCACATTTTTCAGAAAATTTTAGAATTGAAAACAATCAAAAACTACAAACAGCTGCTTCACTTATAAAAAAGCTTGGTGGTAAAAACATTTGGATATTTTAATCAAATCTTACACTTGATTAAGTATTATATTTTCAGATCATTTCGAAGAAAGAAAATAGAGCAATTGGATTAATAAATTATGAATCTTATTTGTTTTTGAGAACTGATTAAGTACTGTAGTGAATAATTTAATTTCTTTACAAATTCTACTTAAGAGTTTGGTTTACCAAATTAGCAAGAAGTTTATTCAATAAGTGGGAGAGCTTAAGCATATAGAACACTATTTTAGATTTCATGCCACTTGACAGAGAAGAGATGATTTAATATTAAGTACGTCTTGAGTGTTAAAAAGAACATTTTATTTTGGTTTTATTAAATAAACTGTCTTTAACCTTTTGCACTTGAAAGGCCAGTAGTATTGGCCACATAGAGGTTGCAGACAGCTCGCATTAGTTTTGCCGTAGTTTGTACTTGTAACTCGTATGGTTAATGCAGATGGCCGCGCTACTTTTATTGACAGCTCAGCAGCCATATATGTTGTTTGCCCCCCAGATTGGAATTATTTTTAATATCCTATGCGTTATTTATAAAGTAATTTATAATGTTTAAAGAAAAATTGAAAACTAATTTAAAATTTATTTTTAAGAATCTTTTTAATGCAAAGTTAACCCTTTGAACCCCAGGCGACGAAATATCGTCGCCGAGAAAATACGCGAAGATCCCTGCGGCGACGATGTATCGTCGCCAATGAAGATGCGAGAATCCCCGGGCGACGTAATATCGTCGCCATGGTATATGAGTTTAATACATATTTATTTGAAACCGTAAAATACTTATTTTACGAGTATTAATACATATTTATGAGTATTTTAGTAAAATACAAATTTTTTGTTAGTAATGTAGTGTATTTAAAATAACATCTATCTATGCTCAAAAAAATATGTTACTCTTTGTTGCTACAGCTGTATTTGTTTACAAAGCGGTCTAATGTTACGTATATTGTCTTTGTGCGTGTGAATTGAGTTAAATGTTGTAATTGAGGACTGTTTTAGTCACTTTTTCTTTAGTTTTAATCTTATAGTAGCCTAATAATCAGTTCTGTGAACAATGAGTGACAACATTGTAAATTACCCCTGTGAATTGGACAGACAACTGGATGTTGACCTATCAGATGACGATTGGTCTGACGTCTCATCACTTTTCAGTGATGACACTGATGTTGATCCTATAGGCCTACTATCTCGGACTCAGATGACGAAGAAATGCCATTTAGTCAGCTGTATACTTCTCGCGGTAACGCCGCCGGTAGGCCTACTCCGGACAATGACCTACCGGCCTCTGTGAGATCGTGGTTGCAAAATCTTTATCTTTAGAGATATCAATATAATTGTTTTTGTACATACATAAAATTAAATTTAGAAAAATAAAATGTTGGTGCCCATACTAAAAATTTTTCTTATTTTTGAATTAAAAAATCTTAAAATCTATGTTTTTTACCTAAAAATCTATAAACGTATATTTTAAAGTTATTTTAATGTTGTTAAACAATTTTTTATACTTCAGACTAAAATTTTTCTGTGTATACAATTTCATTCTGGACATTTTGGTGTGTAATACAAGACAATAGCATAAAAAATAGCAAAAATATTATTTTTTTACGAACAGTATGCAATACAGCTGTTTCTGCTCCGGGGATTCTCTGTAGTTCTTAGGTCAAATGGTTTTGGTACGTTTTTCCCACCATCAATATTTTGGTCTGGGGTTGAAAGGGTTAAACATACATTTGGTAAATTTAACTCTTATACTTATATTGTTAAAAAGACATGTAAATAACATATTATAAAGTAGGCATTTACAGTACATTTACTCAGACATGAACTATTTTACATTTTTCTCAGTCTTTACAATTTTTTATGGAATAAAACTTTTAAAAATACACACCTATGTGTAGTCAAGAATAGTTAGCACACGTCTTCTAGTAAAATTTTCTAGGTTTCTATCCCTTCTATCACTTCAGTTTATAGGCCCACTACATGTCATTTGTCTTATTTGCACAGTTTATGTATAGAAAATAACTATAGGCTAATTTAAAATTCACCGCTGTACCTAAAAATTACTTTATAAAACAGCTGCTCGATAGGTTTCAGCACTCACTAGTCATTATAAAACAAAGAGAATATTAAAAAATAACTGCTATGTTTAGTGGCAAGTGGTACTGGCTTTACGAGCTATGGACGTATTATATCTTGGCCAATACAGCTGGACATACAAGCTGGGATAACATTACAGCAAAAATTAATCCGGGCTTCCGACAAAATAGTGGCGGCCAGTAGAGCTGGCCATATGAGCTTCAAGTACAAATCGAAATACTGCCTTCAAGTGCATAGGGTTAACTTACTTACCCTACACAGTGATTTAACAGTGATGGAAACATAATTGAATTTGATTGAAGTTGAGATTAATATAGATATTAATAACAACTACTTTTTTTAATAACTATTTTTTTTGTTATTAAATTAAAACAAAAACTATTTATACTCACAAAAAACTTATGACACAAAGCACTTTTTCCAGAAAACCCATTAATGGAAATTTTGTAAACTCACCCTCTCCTCATGTTCCACCTCCAACTTCTCTTTTCTCCCACGGAAGACACTTTTTCTCTTATCCTTGGGCATGAGGTCTATCTCCTGTCGTAACAGCCTCATCTCAGTCTTGAGGCTCTCTCGGAACTCTTTGAGCTCACGTTCCTGCTCAGCTCGGATCCGCTTGCTCGCCACCCTCAGGTCTGCCTCCTGCTGGGTCTCAGCCTTCTCCACCTGTTGGCGCTGCTGACGGGACAAAAGTTCCAAGTCCGCTTCGTATGTCTTCAGCAACGTTACTTTCTCCTGGTCAAACCTCTTGTCCTGTAATCCATCCACATATTAGTTCATTATAAATTGATAATTTATATATTGTTATAAAATTACTAATTTACGCTTACAAGTATTAACCCTTTCACTGCCAACGTCCTGTTTTAAGGACGTTGTAAAACTATACCTAAACTGCCAACGACCTTAAAACCGGACGTCGGTAATCTACGCCTAAACTGCCAGAGTCCTTTTTTCCGGACGTTCGTAAAATAATTAATTAATAATATAGAAGTTCACATAATTGTCTTTTATTTGTGTTTACTGTGTTCAGAATGAAGCACAGAATACATAACACATGTTGTAAAGTAATATTCTATTAACAGATGATTTACATCAGCTGGTATAGTTGGCATTTGTGCCGCTAGTAGCGCTGAGTGCAAACATCAGCATGGTCACCGAGTGAGCTTTGGTTATCGTGTTTGTATACATTTGAATCAGAGTAATTTAATGTGGTTTATTTGTTGTTTACGAGTGTAATGTGATAATATATTGAATATGAAGAGGTCTCGATCTCCCGTAAGTGAGGGAACTATCAGAAATATTATTGAAGAAGACTATTTGAGTGACAGTTTTGTCAGTGACATTTCCAACCTCGGCCATTCCTCAGACAGCAGTTCTGATGTTGATGATACGGATGTAGACCCCGATTTCGATCCCAATGAAGCTGGAACATCATCAGGTAATCGTGGACTAGGGCTAACCCATAATTTCAGTCGGTTTATTTCTGATTCCGATTCTGATGGCAGTGACAATGACGTCCCAATTAGAAATAGGCAACATATGCAATCTAGGCCTAGGCTACCCCGCTCATCCTATTGGCCTAAATGAGTCAGAAATGCCCCCTAATGAAGAAATAAACACTTCTAGTGAATCAGAGGATGAAATGGGATGGATTGAGGTTACGGAAGCTAATGATCATTTGCATAGACCAGACCAAATTTTTAGTTTTCATGAACTTCCAGGCCCAAACATTGCCCTGAAAAAGACTCACCCCCATGCTCTCACTCCGTCAGAAATATATGCCTTTATTATCGTTTTGATAAATATGGGAATTTAAAACATGCCTAGTATTGAGTCCTATTGGTGGACCTCTCAAAGTCAAATCATTCCCTGGTTCTCCCGTATGTTCACCAGAAACCGCTTTCAGGCAATTTTGCAATTTTTCCACCTTGTTGACACAAGAAACCTGCCAAAACCAAATGAAAATGGATATGATCCCTGTACTAGGTTCAAACCTTTAGTCAATCACATGAATCGTGTTTCAAAACTTCATTTCACACCTGTCAAAATATATCAGTGGATGAGAGTATGATTGCCACAAAATCCCATTCACAACTTTTACAATACATGCCCAAGAAACAAGATTCAAGATTCAAGATTCAAGATCTTTTGTTGTTTTTATGGCAAAGAAAGGCACTAAAGAGTAGTTAAGGGTATACCAGAAAGAGAGTCTTGCTACCCAGTTTTTAAAGAATTACATATAATGACTCTGCCTTGTCTATTTATTTATGATTGTTTGTTAAGAGTTAAGGCAAACCTAAGTAAATATCAGCTAAGACAGGATGTACATAGTTACCCAACTCGATATATGGAAAGTTAGATGTTTTAAGTGTTAGATTAGAGAAAACAAAGAAAAGTCATATATTTATTGAAATAGAATTGTTTAATAAACTACCAAGAATAGCTTGGTCAGTCAGCATGGTGAAATTTAAAAATGTACTGAAGACCTGGTTTAAAGAGAAAGCTTTTTATTCTATAGAACAATATTTGGCAAGTGATACTAGTGATATGAGATTTTAAATTAGGATAATACATTCATTACTGTTTGATTTGTTGTAGTTTATTTTAAATTGTTGACTAATTTTACCAATTTTATCTCGATTATTTTAATTCACTAGTTATATAGGCTTTTTGTTATTGTTTTGTTATTCACTGTTAATCTTGTTAATATTTTCTGTTAATTCTTGTTGTTAGTTTCTTGTTACTCTATTTAAATTTGTTGATTAATTATTAAAAATTAAGAAATTGAAAGAAGTTTAAGGAAACTGAAATAAGAAGTTCTTAGTTTAAATATTTTTTTAAGCCATTCAATTTACTGACGATGTTTTATTGCATGTAAAATCATGTTTAACAACAAATAAAGATCTTGAATCTAAATGGCTTAAAGGCTTTGTCGTGTTTACTTTATACAGTAAGTATGCATTGAGCATCATTCTACCAAACAAGTTGAGGGCTACTTTCTTCCAGAACTTCATATTTTTTCGGTCATCCTGGTACTGGTACAGCATCTGGTCTGCACCATCAACTCCTCCCATAAATGAGTTATATGCTCTTATAATGGAAGGCTTTGTAGAAATAATGTACTTTGTTACCTCTTCTCTTGGATTTTGTTACGGACTCAGCTTTGCCACTGGTTGATAGTAGTTAATACCTGCTTTTTTTGATTCTTTTTTTCACGGTAACCCAGTAGAATCAGAGATTTCTCCTCATGTACTTAGTTTCACCACTGAAAATTTTGTCTTCATTTGTTCAGGAATGCCTTTTCGGTTGTGACGTAGTGTACCTGTTACATATGTACCTTTCTTGTATAAATATTTTGCCATTTTAGTAGACGAAAAAAAGTTATCTATATAAATGTGGTAACCTTTTTCATAAAGATTAGCTTTTTTCATGAGAGTGTCTACAACTGAAAACCCCTATTTAGATTTTTATAGCATCAGTTGTAGAGGAAATGGGCAAGGAGTGGATACAAGATCAGGAAAGCAGACATGGACCCAGACTCGGCCCTAATCCGAGAGGTACTCCAACCAACCGAGGTGGTGGTGATGCAGATTCAAGCAGTTTTTTTGAAAAAATTGAAGACAATAAAGAAAAAAACTGCTGTGTGTGTAGTGCTGCCAGTACAAAGGCGGGTGGTAAGAGGAAAAAGTCTACGTACCAGTGTACAAAGTGCAAGAAGGGATTGCACACTAAGTGCTTCCCATTTCACTCGTGCTAAATTTGCTAACATGGATTCTTTTGTAAATATGACAAGAATGATTGTAAATTAGCCTAAGAAAATATTCTAAGAACTATTTTTAAGTTGAAAAGAATAATAAAACAGTTTAGAATAGTTGAATAAGACAATAACTTGGTGAAGCAGTTGTTACAGTGTGATTTTTCAGATTGCCTTTAAATTTTGTGAGTTTGTAATAAGTCATAAAAACACTCATAAAAAACTATAATTTTAAAGATATTTACATAATTTCTTTTTTAATTTGCTTAAAATAGTATTGAGCTTCAAAATAAAACACTTTTAAATTTATATTGAATGAAGTTTACAAAATATAATCTCAAGTCAAACTAAAAAAAAAAATTTATATAAAAGGTAAGTACATATTGTGTTTCAAAAATATTATAAGTTCCTGAATTGTACATTTAGATATTGTATTAAATACTACATTTTTTGAGGAAAAAAAACAAAGCATTATTTAGCTTTCAATGACTATAAATAGCAAAGCTATGAATTTTTATGTGGAAACATTGCAAAATGTCCAAAATTGGCCTGGCAGTTTGGGTACATGCCCATGATGAACAGCCTGGCAGGTTGGGCGCATGTAGTAACAAAATTGTCTGGCAGTAAAAGGGTTAACAATTACTCAGTCCACATTTTACATTTTTTGCTTGTCCATAAATCTTTGCTGATATGGCAGTAACATATAAAGTTTAGGTTACACAGCTGGAAATTAGTGAGCAGAAAGTTAAATCAATAAGTGGTAAAACCAAGAAGAGTTAGTAAACCCTTCAACATAGTTTTACGAGACAGTCACGGCAGACGAACGAGGCCGACTGCATGCTAGAGGTTAGCTCTTGGAAATCCTCAAGTTATAGGGTTAAATCAATTATTCTTTTAAGATAACATGAAAAAGACTGGTGAATTTATTGAACTTATCTAATGAGATGTTAACCGGACTAATATGATCCTTACCTGTTGATCTTTGGCTAAATGTGCTTTCATAGACAGGTCTTGGAACTGCTTTTGCTCTTGCTTTTGAAGCATTTTAAATTCTCTTAGCTCTTGCTTCCTGTAAAAATTGTTTTATTAACCAATTAAATTCAATAATCTAGATTTAAGTCTAGAAATAATATCATATTTTTTCAATATTCAGCTAATTATTACAGATTATAACTATGATTTAACAACTATTGATTCAAACCAGAATTTTTACCTGAAGATTTGGTCATCGTAACCTCTCCCACTCTCCTCGTCAGCATAAATCACCTTACTCGTCGTTGTCGTGACTACTACACCGTCAATCTCAAACTTTCTTGTCCTTTTCCTGGTTTTCTTCTTTAGGTTATGTAATTCTAATTCTTCCTTGGTGCGACTGTGTCTCACACCCTCTTGCTGCTGAAAATAGGAAAATCAATATGATTCAAAATTACACTACATTAAAACCTAGTAAAATACTATTAAATTTATGTTTAGATAAATATTAACCCTTAACACACATATTACGGGAAGTTCCACATGGTAAAGATGACTCCAACTAAATACTGATTTCACAGAGTTAGATGTTGTGTGTAAATATTTGGCTATACTTTTTGCACACATGTTACCAATGAAACCAATAAATATGCTAATGAAAGTTTGTGTGTAGGTCTAGCTGCTGGTGATAACCATGATGTGACTTGGGTATCTGTCTCTGTGGATGAAATGAAAAAAGAAAGCAAAGTGCCTTTGTGCGTGGACCAATGTTTTGAATCTTATCACACAAAAAACTTCCAACTGACATATATTCATCAAGGCAATGCATATATTCACTGTTGTAAATAAATTTAAATGTGTTAGTAAACGTAAAATGAAAGATGATAAAATACAATTTTAACACGTTATGTTAGTTTAATATTTTTAATTAACTCTAAGCACCCAAACAACAGTTTCCATTTAAAAATGAATTCAGTACTGAGGGTAATAATATTTGAATTTGAATTCGTAGTCAATAGGTTAGCAGTTATTAAAATAAAAATATTTTTCTATAAATCACATAAAACCTATAGACAAACAAAAAACTGTATTTGTTTCTGTTGGTTGTTTGCTTTTTTTGATACCCTTAAACAATTTGAATATTGGAGACTCATAATGAACATGCTGTGAATATATATGTTGACATCTACAAATGTGAAGCTTTAATAAAACTGACCCTGTTGTATTCGGTGTTGCGACGGAGCACCAGATCCTGGTCAGGCCGTGTGTTCTCCTTGTTGCTGTCCTGGCTGACTGTAGTGGCTACACTCTCTGCGTCTGAGCGATCCAACGTGCGTGTGCTCGCCAATGAGGGTGGAGTGTGCAATGAGCCTGTCTCACTCGTTTCACCGCCGGGTCTCTCCATCTCTGTTTCGCCCTGGATCAAACCATATGGCAATTACAGGTACGTTATTTGGTGATTCCATAAAGACTACGTTTGCATAAACCTTTCTATTGTGTTTGAAACAAATAACACTGTGTCCAATGCTCCACATCAACTTCAGCAGATACATGGGTTAATCTGAAAAGGTAACTTGTACATTAAAGCAATTTTATGATAGAAATTGGAATGATAGTTCCTTTAGATGTTTGTGAATAAGAACACAAAGCTCCAGGGTCTGTCATACAACATCATCAGCTTTTTTGAAAACAAAAACGATATTTCAATACACATTTAAATTCTCTCACATACTGGTCTAAGCCTGACTCACAAAGTAAATTTTATTTCAATTAAACTATATTTTTTTGGCATCCTGTAAACTGTCCACGTTTGTTTTGATACCCCAATGTATTTATGTAAAATATAGTTGAACAAAAAAGAAACTGTAATTTTTTTAAATTATGATCATTACCTAAATACATAACAGAATAACACATTTTAAGCTGCCCACATTTCATTCATACTGGTCATATATTTAATACCAAAGAAGAACTTTTTGATATATTTATAAACTTTTAACAAAATAAGAAGTGAAAAAATTAAAGAATTTCAAATAAGGTAAAACTATTAAAATACAGATTAAATAAATCATTATAGTTTTATTCATAGGCAACTAAAGCATAATGCATACAAAGAAAGCAATGGCCAAACACAACAGGTCTAGACAGAAACTGTAGACTAGCAGGTATATATTTCATTATGTGACCATTACTTTCCAACTTTCCATTGCCCTTCACTTGTCCACACAAAACATATTTTGTTAAGGAATCTTTACATGTAGTACAAAGAGAATTGTACATAGAAATACATCAAATGAAAACTTATCTGAACTGAGCCTTTATTGCAGATACAACCATAAATTTAATTAAATAAAAAAAACATTACTGTACCTTTTTCTGCAAGTTGGTAGTCTTATTCACGATGATATAGACCTCATCAGAGTCAGAAGCAGGGATGGCAGGCTGACCATTGACTTTGGGCGAGTGAGGAGGGTGAGGGGAGACTCTATCCACATCAGTAATTTCTGTGGTAGTCCCTTCCACGACAATAGAGGTGCTACCTCCACTACCCACTATCATTAATGAGTCCGCCTCCATTCCTATAACATAGACAGAATAGTAGTGTAAGAACTATTGTGAAACAACTTGATATTCTCTACGTAAGTAAATAAAACAGCACAAAAAACTGTTGTATCCTTGTTGGCAAGGCTGCAGTATGATTCTATTGTGGTGGTGGCCTCTTATTATACTTATTATACAATTGGAAATGTAATGTTAACTACAATAACAACGTCATCTAACTACGTAGATATTTAAGTTTTTTGTTTTTTTTTCTAGGGCTGTGTTTATTATTGTGCAGCTATTTGAAGTAGAGCCAAAAAGTTCCCAGAATTAATTAAAATATATACCCAGCATGTTCCCGGTAGGAAATTCGTTTTGCAGCAGCTTGTACCTGGGGAGAGAATATCTCTAATATTGGCATCCCTCAGTTGCCATTGTTTGCTCGTGGAGAGTATTTTCGGGTCTGCAAGTTAACTTTCTCAATTAAAAAAAATGCCAATTATTGAACAACAATCAAATATTAAATTCTATCTTTTGCTTCAAAAGTCTCTTAAATTGTTAATTCATGTTTATGGAGGTGAGGCCATGAAGAAGAGTCAAGTTTATAAATGGCAAAAAGGTTTCGTGAAGGTTGTTTAAGCATTGAAGATGACCTTCATAGTGGCCACCAGTAATGAATTACAGTAGAACCCCTCATATCCGGCCTCGGTTTTACCGCACCTCGGTTTATCCGGCCACTTCCCGGAAGCCAATATCGAAATTTATTTACCACGGCTTGCAGACGCGCAGTTGCACGCACTAGTCTCCCACGACTCTTGCGTTATTTTTGTGTATCTATTTGTTTACATTTTCCTGTGTTGTCCTCAGTTGAGCTAATAGGTTTAACCTGTAAACAGTTCGTTGATTATTTCCAGTGCGGTTAGTACAGTACAGTACAATTGTTTTGTTTCGTCAAGTGCTGTGTACTGTAGGTTGGTTTATCCGGCCGAATCGTTATCCGGCCAGGGGCTCGGTCCCGTGGTGGCCGGATATGAGGGGTTCTACTGTACGGCAAGTTGTAAGAGCAAACAGGAAATTAACAATTGACAAAACTGCATCTAAATGCAGTTTACATCTGCATCTAAATTTATAACATGGTAGTGTCCACAGCATCCTTTATGATCATTTGAACATGCTTTGAATTTGTTAGCGAATGGTTCCAAATATGCTGACGACCACAAAGAAAATAAAATGTTAATGACTGGTGAGTTAATTGATTGAGATAGCCGATGCAGATTCAGATTTTTTGAAAATATTGTAAAAGGTAATGAAACATTGAGTTTAACAAAACATAAAAGATGCAATCAGAAGTTAACGCTCAGAAAATAGGTAAAAATATATTGGGTTTTGCTTCATGACATTGCCCCCGCACATAGTCTCTGTTAATGTGTAATTATCTAGCCAAGAACAGTATTACCACGCTAAAACTTACCAGGCCTGGCGCCAGCCGATTTCTTCCTGTTCACGTGGTTAAAAAAACATTGTTGAAGGAAAAACTATTTGCAGATGCTGAGGCTGTCAAGGAAATGGCGACAAAACAATTAAAGAACTTTCAAGTAATGATTTCCAAGTGTTGTGAACAGCTGTACGAACGTTAGGGCTAGTGCATTGTTGCAGAAGAATATTTTAAGGAAAATAGAAATGTAATTTTTTAACTTTGTTCAATAAATATATATAAACCAATTTTGTAACTTTTTGACTCATCCTCGTATGATGGTCAATGGATCAATCATAAAAAATGTAAATAATAATAGAATAATGATCATAATAAGCATGTTTATAAATACAAAAAATGTGATGCTTTTTACAAACAAATGGACAATTATTTCATCTAACAAGTAAACATTATCTGTTGTTCCTAAAAGTATTTGAAGTATTTACTCTCTTTCATAGTAAAACTAAATGGGAGATAACAGAATTTTAATATTGTTCTTATAGGAGAAAACACAAGATTTTAACTATAGGTAGCTCTTAGTGAATCAAAACAAGTTTGTAATGAACTCACCATCTAAGGAGTTCCAAAGGGAATCGTGTCCAGAGGCAGACTCATCTCCCACCTTGACAACGGATACGTGACTCATGTCTGGACCATCCTCCTCTGCACCAAAGTCCACACTGATCCCACTTGAGTTGATTACAATAACCTCCTCTTCTGGGGATGGCGACAAATCGTTTAACTGCAAGTTATAGTGGTATATCATTAGTGGCATATTATCTCAAGACAGTGTTGGGAAATAAGTGTAACAGAGGTAGAAACACAATATTTGAGAAAACAACAAAAATTTCTTGAATTCTTACAAACCTGTTTCTCAAAAAGTATAAAATGTTTTGATTTTTGTTACTGAAGTTAAAATATTAAACAATTGCTAATATGGTCATGGGATTTAACAACACAATATTTATTTATTTCGTCAGGAGTGAATCGGGAAACATTTTTATTTTAACTAAACTCAAACAACATTTGAGATTTGTAGATTGGTTTGTTAATATTCTAAAAATCTCATAAACATGTTCACTGAGTTGTTAAATTTGGTAATCTTCCTCATATTACAATGTGAGTCCTCACCGGTGACTCAGAAAGTTATATTTTTTCGGTGTGATATATGGTTCACAGGTGACTAATGAAGATGACAGACTTTGGCAACTGAGAGTTTGGTGTAGGTCTGCCTAGAACGTTCTTAGGTGAAATATGCGGAACTACCAGATTGTGTTCTGTTTGGCAGCGCCATTGTGTATGGTGTTTACTTTTCCCATGACTCATGCTGTACAATATTTATATTGAATTAGTTGTAAGGAAATAAACTTTATAAATCTTCCATAACATGACAAATGTTAAGATCTACCCTGTAGCTTGGAGGATGATGCAATATCGTAGCAGATAATGACAATGATTATGGCAAGAAAAGAAAGAAATGCTACACTTCCTTCTTCTGTGGTTGTTAAAATGTTCAGTGAACCCAAATGTTCCATCTTTATGTATTGCTTTATTGTTTTTATGTCAAGTCTCTTCTTAGAAAAGTTGAACAAGCTTCCAACTGGAAAATGGAAATCTTCCTACTCTATTGAATATCTCTTCATAAACTTAAGTCTATAAATCAAGTGGTGAATATTGTAATATGATGATATATGACTATTCACAGGACGATTATTGTTCAAAACTGGTATCACAAGCCAGGCATTTGAGAGATTGGACACAATGAATCTAACATTTGTATGATATTGGCTATAACTCCACGGATTGTTTACAGTCAATACGGATACTACTGAGAAGTCAATGAGCAGAAGACAACTGAGACTGGAGTAAATCACTCAGTGTTTGTTCAGTTTTCCATGATAAAAAAAGTCATTAATGAAATTCTCATGAAAAGTGTTGTATCAAAAACTTAAGAGTTACATCAGCAATTCATAATGCAAAAAAATGCAACAAGAATCAGAAGTGACGATTACTAATATACAAGTATTTCAACATCGATTTGTACTGTCCAAACACACTGCAAAATTCACTGTTCCACTTGTATGTCGGACAGTATCCGAGATCGCGATGACGTCAGTTTTGCGGCCGGTCTGTGATGTCCTAAACTGGTGCTGCGATCGCAAGGCAATCTTAGAAACTAATACCAAGAGCTGAACAAAAACAATCGTCATCTGCTGTTGTTTCTTTTTTAGTAGTCAATGCGTTAACCTCTCGTAAACCAAATATTTCGGTACTGAGAACTTCGTTTCTTCCTGATTTTGAGGCTATTGTCAAGTTACATATTGATTACGAATCAAGTAATGACAAAAGCGAACTTAGTAATGGTGAAATCGTTCTACCAATATTGGACAATTTGTAGGGTAGTCAAAGTGATGAAGGCCTAAGCCCAAACTCTAATAACGATGGAGGTCATGTAGGATTTGAAAACTGTTTATGATTGACCTGATTTTTTCCACATTTTTCTAATACTTTAGTAGGTGGGTATAAGGAACCTAATAAAAATAAACCTGAATTTCAGACTTTTTTCATTTGTTTTTACTGTTGAAATATTGAATGAAATTTTGCTGAAACTAATCGTTATGCATAAGAGAAAATAAACAAGCAGAGACTACTTAGGCCTATCTATCTGGTCTACTTGGAAAGATGTTTCCTTACAGGAAATAAGGCTTTCTTAGGTGTTATCCTACACATGGCACTGAATCCAAAGCCATCTATATCAGATCATTTTTTGTCTAAATGAGCACTTCACCAACAATTTTTAGTGAATTTATGTTCGAGAGGCAGATGTTTGAGAAATATCATACCATGGTAAAATACAAAACTTTTTAATGTGATTGTCTTTTTTATATCTTGGAACAATAAATAGGTATTAAGAATTTTAAATAATTTAATTTAGCGTGCGTATACATATAAGTAATAATTTGCTAGACAGCTGTTATCTAAATATACCAAAATAAATACGAGCTGAGGGAGCAGGCGGGTAAAAAAGATTCAAGTGTAAAGGGTTGAAAGATAAATCCTTCTGTGTTCAGGATTTGGTATGGAGTCAAAGGTATGAGTATCAAAGATTAAAAAATTTGTTCCCTCCTATAAAAAATAAAATCTAAAATAGTGATGAGAGTTTATATGAGGAGTACCTGGGTCTTGTTGGTTTCGTTGGCCACAATAATGACTTGGTTGGTTGCTTGAGGTTGGCTCGGTTGTGGTTGAGGCTGGTGCAGCTGCAGGACAGGAGGGTGAGTGGTGGTGACTACTGTGACATTAGAGTCCAGATCAATGGGTCGGCTCGTCGAGTCCACCCTCACTGTGGTGGGGGCAGCAGGTGCAGGGGCGGGAGACTCTTTCACTGGGGTGGCTGTGCTACTGGAGGACGTGTCTATGCTTGATGATCTCGTGCTGAATCCGTCACTTCCTGCAGATATAAACACCACATCATGTACTTCATCTGATTTATACATCTATACCTTGAAATAAAATGTTGAAGAATGTATTACGATGCCAATTTTAAACATCTTGAGATAGAAGTGATTAAAATCTCTCATTACTGAAAAATCACGGAAACTTAACAAAATTGTTGATACTAGACAAACACACGCAAAAGATTCATTATTTAAGACAAATATTCCTTAGAAGAAAATATCTTGTAGGAATTTAACTCAGTTAATAAATTTAAATTAATCAATTTTGGGGTTTTTAACAATAACAATCTAGATTTTTAAAACAATGCAAGTGATAGTACAGCACTCTTGCGCTTACCGCTGACAACAGGCGCAGTCTTGGCGGCAAGCGCATTGATGGTCTCTTCTGACAGAGGAGGTGGGGCTGGTCGTCGCCGATTTCTATTACTGGCAGAAGAACTACGCGTGCGCTGAGGTGCTGGCTGCGTCTCCTCTGCCCGCCCATTAACAACTGGCATCATAGAGACTGGCCGAGCACTACGCTCTCTGCTCTCCCTTCGTCGTACCTCTCCACCTCCCACCTTCCCTTCTTCCCGCTGAGGGCTGCTGGGTGGCAAGGGTGCCGGACCCTTGTCGTGGGACAACCTTCGTTCCAGCACCTCTTGCTTCCTTGTTACCTGGAATATTGGTTTTGCATTCCTTAGTTTTCCAATTCCTAGTAAATTTATTTAATTTGATGACATTTTTATCATCTTAACAAAGCACAGAAGTTTACATAATACCTACATTTGGTCTAAGCATACTTTTTAAACACAAGAACAATAAAACAAAAACACAGCTGTAAAACAAACAGCACAATCAAAAGTGCAAATTTGTTTATCTGAAACAAACGTTTTGGAGGTAAATTACTTGAAACATCCAGTCTATTAGTATTTCAAGTAATATTTGTGAATTTATAAACAGCCACCTAAAATCAAGTACATCCTCCTACTCGGATTTGTTTCATCATCAATGTTAGTATACAATATTTATATACAAGTGATAGTCTTAGTTTGTTCACAAGTTTTAAGAATGAAATATAAATTGAATGTACTTTATTTTAAAGAGTACTTTAAATCCATGTGTTTTTTTAATCTAAGCTACTTGCATTTAAACATTTTTTAGATCAGTAGAGGTAACCGAACTAGTGGTTGAAGTATTATTGAGGTTCTACTAACCAATATAATTATTATTAACCCATCAAAATTATTTAGTATGAATATTCTGTTTTGTAGCAACTTATAGATCTAAGAAACCCAGCGATTTCAGAGGCAACTATAAACAACATTTTATTTGATCTATTTTGAAAAAATATTCATCATTATATTTACATGTATTTTAAATCAATTTGCATTGAAAATAAAAGTTATGATAAACATGTTATAGCACACAAACACAGCTGATCAATCAGTAGCATTGACAAAAGATAATGATCAAAATAGCCGGTCATCAATGACATTAAAAATACACTAATATTTTAATTTTAAATGATAATTTGTTAGAAATTGGTGAATATATTGAGAATAAAGTGTTCTTTTAGTGTGCTTAATTTTGTTAAGTGCAATATTTTTTAGTTGAGTATTTATATGAGTGTCTTGAAAAGAAAAACAAGGTAAGATTTTATTGTAGTTATTTTGTATTTTTATTTAAGTTATTGAGTATATAAAGCGTTAATATATACATTTGGGTGCAAAAAGAAATGGACCAATAAATAAAAATGTTATGAAATATAATAACTGTACAAGAAAATTGCTAAAAATGGCACAGTATTTTTGGATAACATCTATAAAAATACACTTGGCATTTTTGACAAATACTAAAAAAAAATATCTGGCACTGAAGGAGTTAATATGTGTTTATGTTCAATTATTTGTTCATCGAATCCTAACAGACAACTTAAATCAGCTGAGCATTCCAACAATTTAGAGTATCATGTCTAGTGACCAACCAGCTTGTGTTTAGAGTTGTTTTATATTATTTAGTTACAATATCACAAAACAAAATACTAAGTATGTAAGTATCACAGTTTTAAATTACAGGTTTTAAATATAGTAAATCTAAAAACTATATTAACTTACAATACATAAGATAATATAATAGATAAGAGTATAATATAATGTAATGGTTTTTAAGGTTGAATAGTTTTAAGTAAATGAATACTGTACTTATGAAATAGTTTTTAAAGTAGTTAGTGACTCTGCACATCCAATTGTAGACCATCCTCCATTGGATGTAAAGAGTCACTAACTACTTTAACAACTATTTCACAAGTCCAGTACTCATTTACTAAGTTTAATTTTCACAACTTGAGCCAAGACAAGAATATTAAACCGCCTAGAACAGGACCTACATTGTAAATGTTTCAAACTTTAAACCAGCAAAATTTTTTAAGGAGTGAACCCTTTGAGATTGGATTTACGGCAATGTATTTTACTAATAAAGACCTTTAATTTGATGTACTAAACCTATGCTCTCATTTAAGATTTCCTTCTGAATCCTTGCGGGTCATCCCCCTGACATGACAAAAACATGGTAATTACTTAAAAAGTACATTTATAGGTACAGTAACGGTGTACCAAGTTTTATTGCTTTACCTGTAATCATTTGGGAAACTGTTTTTAAGATACTCTAAGTTTAAAAATTGTAATGGCCGTCATTTTGAAAAAAAAAAACTAAAGATAATTTCAATATACTTTTTCAGTAACTAATCCTGCTATCAAAAACATTTGAGCCAAATTTGGTATAATTTAGTTTATAATTTTTGACGATATTAATGTTTTTTATAGAAAACACATACAGACAGGCAGATGGGAAAGTAAGCATGTTCGTATGGAGAAATAGAAATATGTTTCTCTCAACCTAAGCAATAAAGTGGTATACTTTTGTCCAGAGAGTTACGTGACACCCTTTATACATACATACATACATACATACATATATACATACATACATATATATACATATATATATATATACAAACAAGAGAGTGTCATTAATTTTAACTGAATTTTGAAAACATGAAAACAAGATCCATGATTGCCCAATCATTTTATGATCCGTATAACATACATATTTTTGCCATCTAAAAACTTGTTCTATATAAGTACCATTTCCCCATAAACACCATATACAATCTGAGAGTGAAAAAAGCATAATACGTATTAATTAACATATTACTACTAACACTCAGTTTAGTTTTCTTGGTAAATAAGTATTTCTAGATAGTTTTTTTACAAAGATATTGTGTATGTACATCCCATTTGAAACTGCTGTCTAAGAATAGACTCTGCCTGAATTAATTTAGTTTACTGAAAAATGTATATTGTATTTGTATTTAAATTATTTGTTTTGAACGAACTCTCTGCAACATTTTGATCTACTTGCAATTGTCTAATCGCTTTTCCATTCAAAACTAAAATAGTATTGTCTGCAAATAATACTGATTTGCATGGCATATTAGTTGGGAAATAATTTATTGCAATTAAAAATATAAGGTCCCAAGACAGATCCTTGGGGAATACCATATTTCATTAATTGAAAATTAGATCCATCTTTATTCTAAAATACTATTTGCTTTCTGTTACACTAGTAGGATGTCATTAAGCCAAGTTCTTTACTCCCAAACCATAACATTGCAATTTTTTCAGTAATATTTCATTAGAGATACAATCAAATGCTTTGGTCAGGTCTAATCAGTGTAACACATGTCAACATTTTATCTTTAAAACGTTCAAAACATATTTAACACCACATTCAACGGCCTTAATTGTATTCAAGCCTGGTATAAAACCTAATTGTTCAACACAAAATAAATTATTATTTACAAAGAAATTATATGATTAATTTTTAATATATGCTTCACAAACTTTTCTTATTATTGGGATTAGTGATACTGGTCTGTACTTGATGGATTATACTTTTTCCTTTCTTATAGATTGGTATTACCTTTGTAAATTTTTTACATACACATCTGGGAACACACCTTCAGCTAAAGCTCTATTGAACAAGAACACCGATGGCTTAATTATAAAATCAATTATTTCTTTGATTATTCTGTTTGATAACACTGCTATAACTACTGAAAACTACTGAAAACCTTGTTTAATTGTTGTTCAGTTATTGTACATCAGAAAATTGTTTTATCAGATTATTATTATATAACTATTGATTTACAAGTAGGATTATTTCCATAACATCAATAGGTTTGTTTATGTTCATTTCTGTTGGTGCATTAATGAAATAGTCATTAAAATTGTTTGACAATAACAACAAATGTGCAATATGAGACCACGTTGGGAGTGTAAGGTCTAAATCTAATTGTTATTATTTTCTTTTGGATATTTCTGTGTGGTTTCTTTTTAACACGTTAGCTGCCATGGAGGTCAGATCTGACCGGCAGTAACTAGCCCTAAATGCCACGCTCATATTACTGCCCAACCCCGAAATTGCCAAGTTTCTAAAATTATTTTATTCATTAACTCGAATTGTTTTGTTAGTTAAAATTCATTTTCTGTCAAAACTGCATTGAAATCTCTTGAATATAATGCAATTTGAGCGTCGGCCATATCTGGCCGGCACAACATTTTTCGTTAAAAATAACACTGCCAGCCCAGATCTGGCCGGCACTATATTGCTCACTGTTGCGACTATTTTGTGCGCCGATGTTGGTATCAGTTAGGGCTGCCGTCTGCCACTGTCAGCGCTGTCAGCCACTGTCCTGCGCAGTAACCATAGCTCGTCCGTGCATTCCACTGCGTTCCCACCGCCATAGTGTATTGTATCTTCTAATAAACCTATTGTGCGTGCGTAATCTTTTCTTTTAACCTAGTTTGAACGAAACTAAACTTGTGTAAACGATTTCATTATGAGTAGTAGAGACGTAAATGAAGAACAAAATTCAAAGACTTTTGGACTGTCCAATGTCCAGTGAAACCAGACCCTCAACATGAAATTGAGGAAAACATAGGTTCAAGTGTTGACGACACGGATGAAGATCCGGACTTTTTGCAAGTGAATCGGATCATGACAGTAGTGATGATAAAGGCGAGGCTACAATGGAAATAGAGACAAATGATATGAACGGTGGCGATTCTGGTGAAAATGACGGAGAAGTGATGATGGATGAATGGGACTGAATTTTAAAGGTAGGCAACAAGAATTTCTTTTCACTTCTACTTCTGAGTACCATTTAAATATGGCCAATGATGCTAAACCTGTAGACTATTACTTAGCTTTCATTACTGACGACATTATACAAATGATGGTCGTAGAGACTAATAGAAATGCCAGTAAAGTATTGCGAGAAACGAGGTTGAACCGAAGTAGTAGACTTAATAAATAGGCTCCCACAGATGATGTAGAAATGTGGAAGTTTATTGGTATCCTCATATGGATGGGCTTGTCTAATCATCCCCGCATAACAGAGTACTGGTCTGGCAACATTTTGTATAAGAATACTGTTGCTTCTCAAGTTATGAGCCGAAACCGTTTCCAGCTAATGCTACGCTTTTGGCATTTTAACGATCATGCTGCTGAGGAACGTGATGGGCGTATCGCAAAGATTTTGCCCCTAATTTCTAAGATGAACGACATTTTTTTGAACAAGAAATCTGCTGGCCAAGATCTCGTAATAGACGAGAGCATGATTCCCTTTAGGGGCAGACTGTCATTTCGACAAGTACATACCCAACAAGGCCCACAAATATGGCCTAAAGATTTTCAAACTTTGTGACCAGCAAGGGTATACCTATTGTATAAAAGTTTACATGGGTAAAGGGACCATCCAGAATGAAAATAATGAATTAGTTTCAACCTCAGTGGTCATGGAACTCATGGAACATAACTTGGATAAGGGGACACATCTTATATGTAGATAATTACTACACATCAGTGCAACTTGCCAAAAATCTTTTAGCTAGAAGAACCCACCTTGTTGGTACTGTGAGAGCAAACAGGAAAGGTCTCCCTGCCGATGTTATGAAGGCACAAATAAAAAAAGGAGAAATGAAAGCCCTTGAAAATGAAGATGGTATTGTAGTTACCAAATGGAAGGACAAGAGAGAAGTGCGAATGTTGTCCACCAAACATGAAGTAGAGTACGTTCTCACAGGAAAAATAGACAAAAAAGGCAATGACATTTTTAAGCCATTAGTGATAGTTGAGTACAACAAGGGAAAGATGGGCATCGATGTGTCTGACCAACTCTCATCTTATAGCACTGGTGTTCGAAAGTCAAGAAGATGGTACCATAAAGCAGCAAGAAGAAATAGTTCTTGGAACCGCTGTTGTAAACTCTTGGCTGGCCTACACTAATGCTGTGAAAGCAAGACCTACAGCAGGCGGACATCAGAAAAAGCACTGCATGTCAATTACAACTTTTAAAAGAAAATCTGGCTGTTTCACTTATGGGTCTAGATAATAACACTATTACTTACCTGTAAAAGGTACAGGACACCATTATCTGACTATATCTCAAAACTTTACTGGAGAGGGAAAGGGTAGACACAGGGTCAGAAGGTACTGCAAAATGTGTTACAAAAAAGCTGTACAAGTAAGTGGACGTGATGTGGCCAAGAAACTGGGCAAAGTGAAACACATTTTGTGAGCAGTGTCCTGAGAAGCCATACTTATGTAAAGACTGTTTTCGTGAAGTTCACAAATAACATGTTTTATAACAAAGTGTCATGTAATTATTATCAATATTGCAAAATTTTTACAATTTTATTTTATTTCACAACTAAATATTTTACAAGGAAATGTACTTTATTGAAAAAAATGATAGTTAGGTTTAATATGTCTGATTTATGTAAAAATTAAACCAAACATTTGTAAATCATTGGCTGTACCTTTATTCAATCCTTGAACAATCACTCCATCACGTAAAATGTGTTTCTAACAAGAATTTAATTCATTTTGTAAGTATCAAAATGATCGATATTTACGTAATAAATACTGCCGGCCATTTCTGGCCGACACAATACCATGACAACAAGTCAATATTTTTGAGTATTAATTTTCCCGCGCTAAAGTAAGTAGACAACAACGGGAGTCGTTTTGTAGGTAAATAGCGATATTCAAGATCGCTAGAAGTTCAACAAATTGACTGTAGACCGCAGCACATAGTAAAAAAAATAACCTAACCTAACATAAACCCTGCTTTTTGATGTTGCCGGTCAGATATGGCCGACAGAAAGTCTTACCATTATATACGGTGCCGGCCAGATCTGACCTACATGGCATTTGAGAGAAGTTTTCAAAAATACCTTTGGCAGCTAACGTGTTAAAAAGAGATTAGTAAAAATGTTTAAATTATGTAACTTATTTGATTGTGACAGTTGCAACAAGCTGACTAACTCTAACAACATTAGGCAGTATTCGAAATGAGAAAATATCACCAAAAAGGATTAAATAAAGATAAAGTACAAAAATAGCCAAACACTTACAACAGCTGGAGCTTTGATCTCTGGTTTCTCTGGCTCCTGAGTGTCTGGAGTAGGCTTATGTTTGTCAGTCTCGCTTGTATCCTTTTCTGCCTCCCTCTTCACCCCCTCCACCTCATCTGCGACTGTAGAAAACATTCATCTCCATTGTCAACTGTTTTAATACAGTTTTGACAGTACTTATTGATTTGTAAGAAAAACCCTTCTGATAAAATTAAAGGGGGATTAAACATTGGGTAAAGAGATTAAACATTTTAAATTCAGAAACAACCAGTCCAAATATCAACTATCACTTCCCACTTACTAATAAAAGAAACTACTTCAGAAACTTTTAGACCTTTAGTCACTTTGATCAACTTTCAATGGTAATCAGACAATTCACAATAGTTAGCAATGTCCCTGATCAGGTGGGAAAACTTTGTATAAAAACAAGATCTAATGTTTTAATTGGCCTACTATACATATGATGCTGAAGCATCGATTTAACCAGTGCTTGTAAGCTACATTAATGCTAAGGTAGTTGTTTCCGTTTCCGTCAACACTTATTTTGTCCAAACAAAAAAATGAAAAACAGTTGTTCTGACTTGATATAACTTTATAATGTCTATTTGAGTAATTGTAATGTTCTCACCATTATAACCATGATTAATGATAAGTTCCATATTTCATACAAGTTATCCAATCTGCTCAAATATTTTGGTAACTACTGGAATTTTACATTTTGAAATCTTAAAATATACATGTCCTTTTAAGAAAGGGAGGTTATAATTATCTTTGAGATGTAATAGCATCTAAAAACCATCATTATTCATCAATTAAATGTATTTACAGTATATTTTATGAATGTGTAATAATCAATAAATAGAACTTACTTTTAACGTCCGAGTCACTCTTGAGGGATGTTGTGTCATCTTCGCCATTGTCCAGATCCAGGGGCAACTGGGAGGTGCGGTGGTCCTGTGAACAGAACACTTCATTGTTAAATACATGGTGATTGTTTAATGAGTAAACAATATAATAGGATTTCACCAGTAACCCTAACAGCTTGATATCCCTTAGTGAGTACGTAATAACATGCCTGTTTTAGGCACCAATAGTACAAGATGAAAAAAATACAAGTGACAAATTTTTAAAGGAGTATAGCACACTGGTTTCTTGTGAAACCTATGCTATGCCGTTTAAAATTTTTACCATCCAGTCGAAAATTGATTCAATGCGATTTCAATCCATGAAATTAAATGATGAGATTAGTTACCTAGTTTGAACTCAATCAAGAGACCAAATTGGAACTTATCGAGCTTTATTACACATATGAAATCTGATTACACAAAACTGGAATTTTGTCAGCAAGGACAAAATATATAAATAATTTAATTGTACTAGCAAAGTTATAATAAGGTATAAACCAGAAAGCCTAGCCGTTAAGAACTGGTATTGTATCCTGCACTAGCTGCACACCCATCTCCATGTACAGGACTGAAACTGGGTTTATTATATCTGAATGACTCACATTTCAAGTCATTCTGTAATTGGTGCAAAGATTTATTAATTAAAACACCAGTTTATTGAAATATTATTTGAATTATATTCTAAGATTTTTAATAGTGAATACAACATTTTGTAATCAATCTCCTTCAACATATAAGAAGACTAAAGTCAGATTCCAATAACATACATAGAGGAATGTGAGAGGTTACGAAAATGTATAAAATTACACAAACACTATTAATTAGCCTAAAGAGAAGAGACTCAATTTATCCTTACAAAACTTAATGTGTCAATTTGCAGTAACATTACTGATAGTTAATTATATCAAGTTAAAGTCAAATGTAGTGAGAACTATATATATATATATATATATATATATATATATATATATATATATATATATATATATATCTTCAATAAGAATAGAAAAAATAGAAGAAAAGAACATACAAATTCTCTATATTTCGCCTTAAGACATTTTCAAGAGATATAGGTAAATAAGTAAATATATCAACAAAAAATAATAAACAAAAGAAACATCATAATATGTTAATAAAACTAATTTTGAATTCCGTACAAAGAGTAAATAATTTTACTTAATACAAGGAATATAAAGTTATAAATTAAATTTATAGTTAAATGTGTAATGTTATAAATTTAAATTGTAAAGTGTAATATTTATACATACTGCTATCCATATCTTAAATTTAGACCATCCGGATGTTTAGTTTGTAGCACCCTCTGATGAGCTATTTCTAAATAATTCATTTTAAGTTTATGGTGGTTCTGAATTTTGTTAATACTTTTTAGAGAAAAGCATTCATCGAATTTTTTGTTATGCTCCATTGCATGGGCCGAAATAGGATTTGATTTAATTTTAAGGTTTGTATCGCTGCGATTTTTGTTCATTCTAATGTGCAATGGAGTTATGGTCTGACCAATGTAGTCTTTCGGACAGTCTTTACATGACAATTGGTAAATGACATTGCTGGATTCACAAGTCATTTTACCAATTATCGGATAATTTCTTTTTGTTGTGCTGCTACAGAAATGTTTTGAATTTATTATTAAATTACATGTTTTGCAGCGAGGCTTAAAACAGGGTTCACAGCCAAAAAGTTTGTTTAAATTTTGAGTTAGCTCATCAGAGGGTAGTTTTGGTCTTACTAATATGTTTTTCAACTTTTGAGGCTTTTCAAAGTTTATATATATATATATATATATATATATATATATATCTAGTTCTCACCACATTTGACTTTTTGATGATAGAGGAGTAAACTGTTGAAAATCCCTTCAAACCAGGATTATCACTTTTTATACACACCGAAAAGGTGTATATACATTTTAAATAGTTTAAACTTGACAACAAATAATCTATTATGGGCAAATTTATAGCATTAATTTAAAAAGATTGCATGCAATGTAAGGAAATTGCATTGAAAAGAAAGTTAAGAAGAATCTTTTGTTGGTAAACCTGTAAGAAAATTCCTACATGCATTAAAAACTGAAAGTCATATAGCCATGCTTATACAACACTTGAGAAAGGGTAAGTGAATGTGCTTCCTATTCTTTTTCAGGATTCTCTCTTAAAATGTACAATTTATGTAAAAAGAAGGCCAAACAAACATTCATATTTTTTAGGATAGATATTCAACTGTATGTAAAAATTAAAATTATCTATGGGTTTTGATCATAAGGATTTGTTCTAGAAAATAAGTTTCCAATATGTCAACTTATTTAACGGTGTTCTACTATTTTGTTGATTTTAAATTTATTATATTGTACTTTTGTTAAAAAGTTTTTTTACTTATAATTTCAGGTTAATTTAGATGAGATCAAGAATGTAAAATGCTGTTTCAAACCTTGATGGTACTATGTTGAGTTTCTTTTGAGTTTACTATCATATTATTAATCATCATGATAGTAATTACTAATAAATTATTAAGTATTACTTAATATAGATTACATTTAAACTTAATCTTTATTGTAATAATATAATTGAGATGGAATTGATAATTAATTTAATTATTTAAACTACAAAATTAACTAGCACAATACCAAAGCTTAGTTCCTATAATTTAAAACTGTGTTAATGCTTCTAAAATTTGACAAAACACATTGTTATTACTAACAAAGGAATTTTTTATATATTCTTTATATTTTCCGAGTGCTGTTTTACCTGACAATAAAGCACACAAACATATGATATGTGTAAATATTTAAAAAAATTTAAATGAACTAAAATTAAATCTTGAACAAAAGATCAAAGATAATATATAACAAAAGCATTTTACTTGTATTGGTGTCTGAAACTGAGCATTTGTTATTACACTGTACTTATAACATGTTCTAGAAGACAGTTACAAATGAATATGAAATTAATAAATATATGTTGATATATACTTACATAATATAATATTTAAGTATTATAATATAACCTTTTGAATGATCTCCCACAATATTGTATTGTGCTTTTATAAAAAAAGCTTTGCAATAGTGAAATATTGGCAAAAGATGTCTTGCAGCAATAAAGATGTCTGGTTGATGTTGCATAATAATTTTAGTGTGACATAATTTATTGTCACAACTTAAAATATAAAACTTTGTGCTAGATTATAAATAGATATCTTTTTAAATAAAATAAAGTTAGGTTTACCTGTCGTCATAAAAAAATACATAACTTATTTAGCAAACATGTCTTAAGATTAATTTAAAGTAAGTTCAGTTAATTTTAATTAAAGTTGTAAACAATTTTCCAAATCACTTTAATTTCTAATTTTCAGGATCAATTGAAAATAAGATTTTATTTCTGAATAAAGTTTAATCAATGCAAAATAAGTTAACGTATAAAGATTGTTAGTAAACAAAATTGTTATTTCTTTTTTTAACTGCTAAAACATACAATATAAAATGTCTGAGAGTTATGTTTGGATTTTTTTTACATATGAACTCTTGGCCTAAGAAACAAAAATAACCTGTTGGTAAACCTATTTTTTTTTTTTATTATTATTTTAGTTAAATGCTAAAAGAACTACCAATTTAAGCTAAGTATTTCTGGGATATCACATCTCAGAAAACTGAGCACTTTGGGATTTTTTGTTGATTGCCTGAAGGAAAAATAAATATTTTGTGATGAGTTTTTTTCAAACTGAAGGACAACAGTTTTAATTATTATTTCCCATACATTAGTTAAACTCACATTACACAATACTCAGGATATTATTATGCACATTGTGATTTTAAGGATTCTTATCCTTTTGATATTTCAGCAGAATTTCTAATAACAGTTTTGGGATACTTGATAAGAGCAGCTAAGTTGTGAATTTAAAATGAGTTGTTATATTTACATTTATCTCTTATCCAAAAAGAATGATTGAGTTGGTTGACTATTCAAATACTTTTAATATAAACAACTTATTAAAATAACACAATACAATACCGTACAATAAAATTAATTAACATCAAAAAACCCTTATTTGCAAACACACTTTCCTACATAAAAGTTTACATTCAGTAAAAATCAAGATACTAAAGCATCTAAAAACACTTTTACGTTTCTATAAACGATTAAAATTAGTTTTGGTGTAATAGGTTTTGCCTTACATTAAAAGATTATTTTAGAATATGGCATTATAAGCTGCCTATTTAAAAAGTTTTGGGTTATGGGATAAAGTGGACAAAAATTAATTTTATCAATTTCAGTAACAAGGTGTATTTGACAGATCCTAATTGCCGGGTAATATTTAAAAACTGCTCTACATATTTCAAATCTCTCAATAGGTCTCTTCCTATCTCTATTTTCTGGGAGGAGTAATTTTTAATATTATAAATACAACCCCAAAAATTGTTAATTAAAATTGTTAATTAAATTGTTAATTTCCAAGATTTAAGGAAAACCAAAAAATCTTATAACCATTCTGCAACAAATTTACTTTTACAATATAAAAATAATGTCTCATGGATTGGAAAAAAATTGGTGTATGCATTTTTATTATTGTAGAGTTTAAATCATTATTGTTTTATCTAAATTATTATTTATTTTGTTCCAAATATTCAATACTACATTTTCAATGTATATTTCAAAATAACTATCACATCATAGTGAATCAATAAGAAAACATTTTTAACAACCTTACCTACCATATATGGTATTCTATTGAATCTAGATAATAACAGAAGTCACAAATGAAGAAACCTGGAAAGATCCGTACCTCACAGGGCGTCATGCAGGTATTGGGTTCCGGTAAGTCGCATGCACAGTGACACACGTAACAATTAACACACGTGCACATGCCGCTCCATCGATTACACAGCTTAATATACAAACTTACAACACATTGTGGTTACATTATTTCAACACCATATTTACATATGTAAAAAAACTTTGTGAGATGTCAACATTGATGAAAATAGTGTGAGAGGTGTATATACATTTATAAAACTAAGTGAAAAACGTATTTCAAAAAAGGAAAGTAGGTGACTGGCTATGTGAATAGATCTGATCAAAGCAAAGAAGCTGAAGTATCCTTCTAATAAAGTATTTTGATTTTATGCTGTTTCAGAACAAACAAATCAAAACTGTCTTTGATTGTCTTTGTCTTGTTTGTTCTAAGCCAAAGTTGCCTGTATCAAAACCCCACATAGAAACTAGATTCAATCCTACTTGCAAGAGACTCTTAAAAAGTATTAAAATGAATGATTCAGTTTGATACGTAAATATTTGACTCAATCAAAATTTGTTATTTCCAACCAGATAATAATTTTAGTCTTCAAACTTTTTAACAAGAAAAATATTGGCTACTAAAGAAAAATTACTTATTAATTTTGCATCCAATATTTTGGAAATTATAAAGATATCAACACATGAAAAAATGTTCATGAAATTCCCTGAAGCAAACCCACAGATGAGTCCTGCAGGACACTATACATACAAACATTTACTATGGGACCTATGGAGTAATAGTCTATATAATGATTTACAATAGCCATTATCCAGAACAGAATAAATTTTATGCTAAATAATTTGCTTTTTAAATGAGTGCAAGTTTTGGGGTTTGCTTTTCTCCAGTAGCAAAAGGGTTTCTTAGTTTAACAAATATTTCTTCTTTCCCATTTTTCTTTAATGCAAATTATATAAACACAAATGTTTCTCCCATATTGAAGAAACATATAACTTTTTCATTCTAATTTTCAACATGAAATATTTATTAGATAGCATTTTCCAAATAGTGCTACACATAATCAATGTTGTCTTAAACACTGAAAAAATACTGTGACTTGATTAATCAAAAAGTGGTTTACTTTAATTAATTTGCATTTTATATATATATATATATATATATATATATATATATATAAAATGGTAACAAGATGTAATGTATTTTTACAAATAATTAAAGAAGCATAGTTATAATATTTATGCAGTTACTATAATATTTATAATAATAACTACTTAATACCAATAAGGGTGAAATAACTAGGAAATTTTTCTGTAACTTTTGTTGGTAAACAGAAAGTACTGCTAAGAAATTCATAGGTTCTCAAGTTTGACAGATTGTTTCAAAGTTTTTTCATAACTTATAGATTATTTTAAAATGTCTTGCAATACTAGCTTTCACAGTTTAGTTTACATATCCCTTTTGAGGGTAAATTATCAAAAAATCAAAAGAAAAACATGTAGGTAACCGACTTTGAAATATTCCTAGTATCACTTTAGTCAATCTGCAACATTAAAATAAGCAGACAAGAACAGAATATTTACTGACCCTGTTGAAGTTTCATATGAATGAAAACAGTGTCCCTTTCTTTACAACAACATGTGTCCTCAATCTCCATTGAGTTCTCAACCTTTAAAAAATACAAAATTGCTCTGATCACTTTGGTGAGTGATATTTTTAAAAATATTACAATGAAACTACAATTTAGATTGGGACATGATAAGTTGTTTGATAAGTTTGAAAATGTTTTTGCTGGCATGTTTTGTCTGTAATGTTTTAAATTTTTATTTTTAATAATACATACAAATTGTACATAAAATCAGAGTTTTTTATTTTTGAAAATAACCTCCTCATAGAAAACAAAAACAAAATTAACTTGAAATTAAACATATTTTTGCAGATCAAAAGTTCTTGAATTTTGATGGTTTAAATTAAATAAAAAAATATGTGCAAAGATCCTTCATAAAAATCACAATCCCAATTCCATTAAATATAATCGATGTAAGTAATGATAAATACTGTAATTATTTTGTGTAATATATCATTAGTAATAAACAGTGATTTATTTTTCTGTCATTTTAAGAACGAGAAGAAACCTACAGTGATAGCCAATAGAAAAAAGAAACATTCAGAAGATGTACGCGGAAATAATACTGTTAAAGATTATACTATGAGAGCTATCCAAAAAGTAGATTATGTTTTACTCTGCAGCTGCTAGGGGCGGGTCTAACACGGCCATTTTTATGTCAGGGCGTTTCTCCATTCAATGGCATATCACCAACTCTGTGAAGGTTATGGGAACAATGTGATTACTGAAGGTGTAGTGCATCAGTGATACATTAGGTTTAAAAATGGCCGAACTAATGTCCATGATGAAAAACAAAGTGGACGGCCAAGCATTGTGATCGATGAAACTGTCTCTAAAGTCGATGAGAAGATTAAAGAAGACCACCAATTCACAATAACAGAACTCTTGACTTAATTTTCCTCAAATTTCAAGCAGCTTGTTACAAGGAATTGTTACGTAGAAGTTAGGTTACCATAAGTTTTGTGCAAGATCGGCACCAAAACTCTTTAACAGAACCCATAAAAATCAGCATATGGCTACCTTATTGACACTTTAGGACACTTACAAAAAGATGGTGACTCACTTCTTGATCGAATCACCAAAGGAGATGAGACTTTGGGTAAAACATGTGAATTGCAAAACCAAAAAACACTGCACTATGCAGTGAGCGTACACACACTCCCCAAAAAACCAAGGAAGTGTATGCAAACATTGTTGAAATGGAAGATTATGGCAAATGGTTTTTGAGACATTGAAAGGAGTTCTCTTTCTGCTTTCTTAGAGCGTAAAACAACCATAAATTCTGCAAGACATTGTGAAACTTTGCGACAGTTAAGAAGATCAGTACAAAACACGTACAGAGGAAAGTTGAGTTCGAAATATTTTTGCACAACAACGCCTGACCACACACAGCAAATGGGACTCGAGAAGTCCTGGATGCTTTGAAATAAGAGGTGTTTCCACATCCGCCTTACAGTCCACCTTCCACCTAGCGACTACCACCTGTTTCCAGTAATGAAGACCTGGCTTGCGATGCAGCGCTTTGATAACAACGTGAAACTGTGGGAGCGTGTGACTACCTGGTTGAAATGTCAAGCAGCAGAATGTCAAAACTAGTTTAACACTATGATAAGTGCCTAAATTGGTATGGTAACTATGTTGAAAAATAGTATTTTAGTATCACTTTCAAGTGTATATAAAACAATTTTTTCCTTGGACTTTGTTTTTTGATTATATTAAAATGTAATCTACTATCTGGGTAGCCTTCATATATAAAGTTACTCTCAAAAATTATATTTTTGGAAAATGGACATTAGAATCTATCAGCTTACAAAAATTACAACACAGAAATGTTATTAAAATCTTTAGTGATATATTGGTTTATGTAATACTAAAAATAAAACCAAACCAATAAAATGGGAGTTTATAACTATCTAAAGTGAAAGATGTTCACTTTATCTTTTCCACTACAATGCTTGTTTTACTGAATGAAAAAGACCAGTAATGGTTGTGTTAAAGTACAGAGAAAATTAAACAATTAAAACCTATTTTAAAACAATAGTACTTGTGATCCTTGACCAGTTACTACAGATATTTTGTAACCCTTTCAAGAAAGAGAAAAGAATGGAACAGGGACATTACACATCTACAAGTAAGTTGAAAGTTGTAAGGTTTTTAAAAACAATTTAATTGGCTTATTAATATTTAACAACAGACACAACAAACAAAACATCCACCAACACACCACGATGTTACCGTAACTGTATGCATGACAACATTTGTTTTGTGATTGTAACATCCAAACAGTTTGATGACGAATGGGGATTTAGATCAGTTTCTAACTTACCAACTCTTTGGTACTGTTCCTTGTGTTTTTTCTTATTCCTAGCTCGCTACGTAAGCATGGAATAAAATCAAGTGTAAATCTACATCCAAATCATAAATAAGTCATATTTAATAAAAACTTTAAAACTTTAGAAATGCTCAGTAACAAATTTGTGACTTGGTTTAACAGAACAGATTATTAAATTTTATATTTAAATAAATGTTTACTTTTGCCTTATCACCACAATTTAAAAACATTTTCATAAAAATCTTTTGTTTGTTACCTTTAAAAAAGTCAATTCAATTCAAATTAATTTCTTAAAATTAAAATATCTTATCAGTGTCCAGATCTACTGGAGACTGGACATTGAATTGCACATTTTTCTGTAACTAACGCGAAGATGTTTCTATTACTAAAGTGACATTTTAAGTAGAAGCTTCCAAGACTATACATAACCAAATGGCACAGATTCAAAAGAAGTCTTCATATTAAAAAATTGGTCACAGTGAGCTTGAGTATTTTATTCAAAATTAAAACATCATTTGATGATTTGAAGTTAAATGATGATGGGAAACTTCATTATACAAGTGTAAAAGTTCAATAACTTTAATATGCCAACAAGGTACGAGCTGCCATTGCATAGAATGAACACTCCTGTTAAACATGTAGGTCTCTGAGAGACAAGAATGGCAGCTGGGACATGGGAGAGGACTCCACACATTACATAGACATTTAATACTAAAATTCGCAACTCAAGTTAATACAAAAAAATTCTAAAATTTTTATTATTTTCCTCAGGAATTCTCAATTAAACACCTCTCAATTATGACAAAAAAATTTTAAAGAGGAGTGAAAAACTATCTTTCAAGTTTGAGAAAACATATAATATGTCCAGTTTTTTAATATCTTCAAACATTTCACATAAGTAATTTAAATTCACTTGAGTCAGCTACATATTATATACAAATTCATATGTTTATGTGCGCACAGAACCTAACTAAACATGATTTTGATTGTTAAGTCACAAAAACAGTTTAACATAAAGTTGTTAAAATATTCCTTTGCCCAATACCCACAATATCTTAATTTAATAAAAATTTAAATTGACAAAATTTCTGAAACTAATAAAACACCATAAGTTGTATTAGGCATAAAAAAGTACAACAAATTTTAAACAAAACATATCTAATCTTACATTATTATATAATTGTGTTTAACTAGGAAAATACCTATTAATGTATTCCATTACAATGACTTTAAAACATATTAAATATAGTTAAAGTTAACACGAAACATTTATGGTAAACCTATACAAATATGATTGAAAATTACACCATACTTACGCCAATTATACTTTCATATATATAGGACAATGTATACTATTAGACATTTAATGTGCGAGAAATTATTTATGTTAAATTGTATAGTAGCTGTTGTTTGATAAGAAAAAGAAGATTTGCTACATCACAATGGAACAATCAGCCATTTCACGGCAGTTATATACAAGATTGAACTGATGTATAAACAACTACTAACCTCCACTTCTTCATCCACCACTTCTTCTTCAACAACCTCAGCCTTGTACTCTAGCAGAAGGTCTCTTATTGGTTTCACTTCCAGTTCATTGCAGATAAACGAATGCTGAAATATTATAACACAAAATTATACATCATACACAATACTGACTACCCCCAGAATAACATGACTTTTGTTGTATAACAGGATTTAATTTTCACTAGAAAAAATATTATTCTTATAAAAATATTAATAAAATGTATTATTCATTTTCAAACATTAAGGTTAATAATTAGATATTTAAATATAAAACTCTAAATAAAGATAAGGCAAATACAATAATCACGCTTATATCTGTATTTGTTTGGAATGCAAATGTGAACCAATCATGAATAATTGTAAAGCATCAAAACAGGTTTATCATTTTATGTGTTTACTAAACAAAGTGCACTTCAACCATACCGATGGAACTTTAATTCATTCATTCAGTGGACATAGTCTAGAAAGTGTACTAATCAAAGTCCAGTAATTTAGCTAGTACATAGATAGCTACATCCATAGGATTTAGTTACCAATCATATTTTGTTACTGCATCCATTCATAGGCTACTTGTTAATAAATTATCCAGAGTGACTGTTTTCATCTTGATGAATAAGTACTTAACTCACATTTGTATGGACATACATTTAGAAACACTACATTGAGGAGGTATCACTACATTTAGTACCATTAATGCCCTTTCTGCATTTTTTTTATATTTCTGTATTCATACGATAAAAGATGGTAAGTTAGTTAAAAGTTTTTAAGGTACTAACTACCTCTTCACATCTTCACAATAGAGAATGATCTACAAGGAGTTTAGCAAACAATTTAACACACATATAGCTCAAGATGTACATAATTTTAAAGGGGTTGTTTGGCAGAGATGAATACACCAAATAGCACTTAAGAAGGTTAATCCAGTGCAAAATGGCAGATGTTCGAAGTTCTTACTGAATAATTGATGTTTACTAACCACATAAACATTTTATAGAGTAAATATTCGAATTGATTGTCCACCAGTTACGTGACAGTTGGAAAGACGTACATAAAAACTATTTCTTAAGTTCAGTATTCATTGACAAAGTTTAACTTTCACAACTTGAGCCAAGACAAGAATATTTAATCATCTAGAACAGGACCTACATTGTAAATGTTCCAACTTTAAACAAATATAATTTATTTATGAATGAACCATTTGAGGTTGGATTTGCGGCATTGTACTCTAATAATAAATACCTTTAATTTTATGTACTACTCGATATCCTCTCATTTAAGATTTCCTTTTGACTCTTTGCGGACCATCACTCCTGACATGACAAAAAAATGGCAGTTACTTAAAAAAAGTAAATTTATATGTTCAGGAATGATGTATCAAATTTTATCCCTTTACCTGTAATCATTCACGAATTATCAAGTACGACACCTTTATTACATACACGAACTTTATTGACACCCTATATCATATCTTAAACCAGCCTTTTGCATGCTGTTGTCATACATCATTGCCACCTGATTTAATAGCGAGTCCATTTTTGGGCATCTTTTAAAGCTGTTGCCCGTTTTAATGCTCATAATGTTTTATCCATACACTTCACAATTATGACAGTGAATCTCAACTGTTTTCTTACCTTTAGCACCAAGAAAACAAATAACAGCATGTACTTCACAGTCTGTGGGATTCTCAATTGACAGGGACATGAAAAATATTCATTAACAGGTGTAAAAATGATCAAGTTTTACCATAACTGCATCTGTGTCTTGTTAACAGTTTGAGGTAGACAGTGTGCAAGCACAGGACACCAACTGCAGCGCTGCAGAGTGGGAATTTCAAAACAATACTTACTTAAAAAATATGCCTGGTATTCATAACTATTGTATTAAATTAAGACAAATGTACATAATTATCAAGTCATCACAAAATTCTTCAAGTAATTGGTCCTTTCTGTCAATTCAATTCTCTGAATATGTTTGACCCTTTTACCAAATTTAATCTACTTCACACTAGACCTGCTGATAAGGTCTTGGAGACCTGAGATAACGAGTTCATGTATTTGCTAAACGAATCTTGGGAGTCTGACCATAACCATGCATGCTTTAAGACTGTTATTTTGTCTGTCGTCTGCTGCAATATGCTTAAATTTCAGCCCAAAGTTGTACTACTGTTAATAAGAGATTTTAAATTTTCATTGAGATTTATAATTTATTGTAAAGAATAAAAACATCTTAAAATCAAATTTTCTATCACAATTATCACATTTTAACAAGATAGCTGGATACATCAAGATTAAATCTTTGAGCCACACAGCTATTTTCCTATGTTGCCCACTTATATTGCTAACCTGATTTTTGTATATTTGGAAGCTTTTTGAACAAAATTCTTTTGTTCAATAAATAACCACAAGACAGGTTTTCATCTTTTTTTTTGTTTTTTTTTTCAGGAATAATCTTAAGAGTGTAATATGTGTTTCTTCTAGTAAAAATAATAAAGAATATTTTTTTAACTGTTAGTAAGAATTTGTTTTGACATTCTTATAAACTTTTAACTAACTAACCAACTAACTTAACTTGTTTTAACTTTTAATTATCCATATGTATTTTTTTTTTAGTTTTTAGCTATACCATGTGAAAGACCATGAAATTTCAAACAAAATCATTCATGTATATTGCATGATGTTTTTCAGAATAAAAAGAAACATGAAAAACAATTTTTGAAAAACACTACCGCTTGATCAACAGCCCCACTCAGCCTACTACTGGGATATGTTGAGTTAATACTCTTGTCTAAAGCCTGTAAGAGACTGTTTTCATTGTCTGCAAAGTATTGTTTACTCATTGTTATAAAGAAAAGACAAGATAAAGCACAAATTAAAACAGTACTTACATAATAAACTAATTTCAACTATGGATTGTCTAACTCTTATGCACTTGGCAGCAATACAAGGGGGATCCCAGAGAGCTAGCAGAGTTCTGTTATAGCTTGCAACTTGATGGGAACTAATAGTTAGGGGAGCACAAAAGACCTCAGGTCACAGTGCAATTGGGCTTGCTAGCCATACCTCAAAAAAATCAATATTGATATTATTACAATAAATGTTATTGTACACTTCTTTATGATTTGTTTTTACATTAAAACACAATTACGGAATAAAGTTAACATTGCTTCTAGCCAAATGTGTAATTCACAATTCATCGGCTGGTAGATCATCATAGCATTATAGTTACTAATCATTCCCAAGACCTACAAGGGATAAAACAAAGTAAAACTGATACTAATCAATACAATCATATCAAATGGAGCTATATGGCTACTCGGATATTTGGAATAAGTACCATATTAAATATCACCTAAATATTGTTAAGCTGATTGATGCCAGCAATTAACAAGCTTTTTACTGCGTTGGATATGGCGACACCGCGATAATCAAAGGGTAAAGTTAACAACATTTTTTCCATTGTTAATTTTATTATAATTTAAAATAATTTTCAGAATTCTATATATGCTTTGAGTAGTCTATTTGGCTCCAATTCTAGACATAAATTGCTACTATGTTGAATAAAATATTTGAGTTTGATTACATACCTTTAGCAGATCATCCGCGTTCGGCCTTTGCGTAGGATCTTTCACCAGAGCTTTTGCAATGAAATCATTAAAATCCTTTGACCATTTTGAAGGTTGATCTAGTTTTGGAGGATCAGATTTTTGAATCTTTAGAAGTACTCTCATTGGGGTCATTTCATGGTTTGGGGGATCCATCTGTGCAAATTCTATTAGTGTAATTCCTAATGACCATATGTCAACCTGTAACATAAAAAAACATAATTATTGCTCATGAATATGAATATGAATATATGAACAATATGAATTTGAATAAACATTATAAATAATAATATTTTTAGTGTAATAAATAACTAGCTTTTACTCACGAACTATCAAATATTCAACATAAAATCTATAAACTAAACAAAGCCATGTCACAACCAACATACCTTGAAGTCATAGGGATTATCTCTGAAGGTCTCACACAAAACAACTTCTGGAGCCATCCAATATGGTGTCCCGATAAACGTATCATGTTTTTGAAGCGTTGATTTATTTTTCGCAGAAACTCCAAAATCAGCTACAAAAAATTTTAAAATGCATTATTACAATAAATTTTGCCCAAAACAAACTAAAGTTTAAAATATAAGTGTTGTGACTGTCTTCCTCTAAAGAGAAAAGAATGTTAGCTGCTTACAACTTGCTCATTATTATGGCATATAACAAGATTCCAAAACAATAACTGATATAACATCTCATAACTTCTGTATTCAGTGAGAAGAGTAATTCTCTGTATAGATGTAAAAACTACTTATAGGAAGAATCCAAATGTAACACCATAATTGAAACTGACATACCCAGCTTGACTCCTCCTGCCATGGTGAGCAGGACATTGCCCGCCTTAAGATCGCGATGGATGACGCGGCTGCGGTGGAGGAAGCTAAGACCTAAACACATCTGCTGGCATACAAATGCTATCTGAGGCTCCGTGAGTGGTTTGTCGAGCTCAGCCATGATTGAGTCCAGTGCCCCACCATCACAGTACTCTATCAGCATCTGTTAACAAAAAATATTAATCAGATATGTTATGTATTATACCGAACTTGCTAGGGTGGATAGATGTTTTGATCTGGTTATATTGGTGACCGTTAACTTACAATTTCAAGACCATGCACAGAATAATGTCAGCAGTGCTTACAACATGTTAGGCCTCATTACATGTACAACAGATTATTCAATGATCCTAACATGTTTTCAGGTTGTTTAAAGCTTTAGTTTGATCAAAACTAGAGCTGTATAGTGTCTTTAGTTCCTTATACAATTTGCATTCAACTTGTATAAAATGTACTTGTACCAAAACTATTTTTGAGAATGATATATAGTAAAAGTCCAATTAGCCCAGCTAAATGGGACCAGGACAATGTCCAAGAAGGAAAAACTCAGATATATGAAAATTGTAATAAAATACTTTAATTTACAGAAAACTTATGTAACCTTTGTGACATTCAAGATACTTCAAACAGAATCTCTCTAAGGGTGGCAAAGTGCTCAAAGGCACGAAATAAACCCATTTTTTGTGTGGTCTTTATGAAGAAGAGGAACACCCTTCCAATCTGGTGAAGGCAAGCATGCCTGCACTTCCTATCCGAACAAAACTCTAGTGTTAAAACCTAGCTTTTTGTCCTCTCTAATCGTAAAATTTGGATTTGATTGGTCAGATTTGAGGTGTATTACCATTGCTAATGAGCTGTTGAACTCTGTCCGTTATGACCCAAATTTGCTCCAGAGGGTCATAACTGGTGACGAATCATGGGTTTATGTTTATGAAGTAGAAATTAAAGCTCAATCATCCCAATGGAAGCTGCCGCATGTTTGAAAACAAAAAAAAAGCGCACCAAGTTCGGTTGAATGTGATAGGTTTGCTTAGTTTTGTTCCGATTGCAGGGGTGTGGTGCATCATGAGTTCTTGACACAGGGCAGAACTGCCAATAAGGAATATTATCTGCAAGTTATGCGCAATTTGCACGAAGCAATTCACCAGAAATGCTCGGATTTGTGAAAGAACAAAAATTGGCTTTTGTACCACAATAACACCCCTGCTCATATATCATTACTTGCACATGAGTTTTTGGCCAAAACAAACACACTAATGATGCCGCAGCCACTGTATTATTCCCCAGATCTGGCCCCCTGTGACTTTTTCTTCTCAAAACTGAAGAGGCCCATGCAAGGACGAAGCTACTTTAAGATTGACGAGATAAAGACTATATCCAAGAAGGAGCTGAACGAGATCACAAAAAAAGACTTTTTGAAGTACTTCGAGGATTAGAAGAAGTGTTGGCACAAATATCTAATGGGGGTTACTTTGAAGGGGAACAAACTGAGATTGATGAATAAATAATTTTCGGAAAAAATAAAACAAAAAATTGCAATATTTTTTTGAACAGACCTTGCATACAAATACGGTTTTAATACCATCTTTGTATGGAGATGTAATTGTGTTAATTTGACTGTGAAGTAATTGTAAAAAAAGTTCTGCTCAAATTCAATCAATTGTAATTATGTCTTGTAAATGCACTACAACAAAATGTTTTTCTGTTTTATACAGTCTTGATTCTGGTAGAGAAACAGATTGTATTTTTAACACTTTAAATGCCATATTTTATTTACTGCATATTAAAATTATATCGAAACATGTAGTGTGATATAAAAACAGTAAATTTGAATTAACTCAGTTCCACAAGTGAAATTCAACAAATTTACTGTGGAACACAATTAGGATGACATTAGATTTAGAACCTAGAAAGATGTACACTTTATTTGTTAAAAAACAGACTTTTGTGTATATCTTCAATATCTAAACTTTTGGTGATCAGCTATTTATACCATATCAAATTGTCTAAAAAATGGCTATATATTATTAACAGTTGTCAATATGATAAAGACTATCCAACATTTTTATCTACATAATCACCAAAATGACACTGCCAATGAGGTCACATGTGAATCTTACTTTGATACTTCAGACCAAGATTATGGTCTATAAAGATTGAATGAATGTAATTTTAAACCTTTATGTGGATTGGTGGGGGAGAGAAATAATGTTAATACTGTTTATAGACTTATAAATTCAATATTATTATGAGAAAAGTGCCCAATAGGTATTTCTGTATAAATGTTGAATAATTTTGCATTATTGAAACCTTATCACAACCTTAACAAGATGTGAAATATGTAATGTGTTGCAAACTGAAAAATACTCTGACTAGTACACATTTTAAATACATTTGTACAAAACGTGTTGTTTCCATAAAATGAAAAGCACGTTTAAAATAAAGTTTTGCAACAACAAAATAGTTTATAGTAAAAAAAGTGTAATACTAACATTTGTGTTAAGAAATAAATTATTATGAAACTTTATTCATGATCATTTCTGTAAACAATATGATAAACTGTTATTTTTCCAACTTAGTACTTAGTTTACTTTAAAACCAAACAACCAATTATTAAAAAAATCTGTGTAGTAGAAATTGTGTTGATTTTAACCCAGGAGTTTTGACCACACATCTGAAAAATGTAATTTAAGTTTTCTCTGTACATGAATATTTTTTATCTTTAAAAGATTAATGAGTATCTTAATATTATAATTTGAATTTATTTAAATATTATTAAGTATTGAACATATTTTATTCTATATTTGGTATTTAATGAAAAATGCAAATGAAATAAAAATCAAAATGTCTTTAATACAGGCGAAGTTAGGACTATAAAGTACTCCCTACCAGTTAATCTCATAAACAATTAAACTAACATATAAATTTATAACTAAACGTAAATCCATTTATTTAAATTATATATTAAATGACATTTACTACTATTCTACGTAAAGTATGCTATTTAAATGATTATTGCTGTACAATTAATTAATATAATTTAGTATAATTCTGTAATTGAAATACAAATAATAGTAAGATATTAGAGGATGAGTTCACAATGATTAATCACTTCATAAAGAGTTTATTTTGATGATTTTGGTTTGTACTGAAAGCTGGAAATAGTATAAAGGTAACCAACAGCGGCACAAAGGTTCGAAACAATAGACATGAGAACCAACAATGCTGATTGCAATTCACACTGACACATTTATCTGCACAGGTGTTGTGTATGCCTCTTATCAACCATTATCACTTGACTACTATGGGACCATAACATTGCAATTCTACAAACCAGTGATAAACCATACTGTCATCTCGCATGACGTAATTTTCTCTAATAGGACTGATATCAGACAATCAGTACGTTCTTGGTCAGTATTTTACTGTAAGAACAGTGATAATGGGCATTGTAAAATTTTACTGAACAGCAGTATTAACTGACTACCTCATCCTAAATCAGTTACTAATACTGATGAATCAATTAAATAATTTTAGATAGTAAGGTAACCTTGGAAAACCATACAAGTCATTTATGTAGTAGCTAATAAAAATATTAAAGACCTGTACAACTATTAACCTAGTTATAAATGCCTATTACACTTTTTTTCATATCCACTTGTACAGCGTGTACTCCTCTGGTACTACAAAAATCTTTTTGTTGTAAAAGAAAGTTTTAAAAACCATTGTAGGAATTACCTAGTCTGTAAAAATTACTTTCTTAGTACTTAACAGGTATTAACACTCAACTATCCGATCACGATCGTCAGATGCTTGAAATACTAACTATTACAACTGCAGTAAATAATTCTTCTAACACACTATTGGAGTATAAAAGGAAATTTACAGACTCTAATGTGGAACAGTTTATCAAAACTTTGCAAGCTGAATCATGGCTGATCTTTATTTGTTACCAGTTGAAGTAAAATATGATTCTTTCCATAACATTTTTATGCACAATTTCAATTCTTGTTTTCCTAAAATTCTGTCAAGGCAACATGATCTAAAATGGATTTCAAATTAGCTCAAATCGGAAAAACAAAAAATAATTAAATTAAGCAGTATATCTAGAGAGTCTAACAGTAAAGCCATGTCAAAGGAAGTTAGAAAAAGAAACAGTTAAAGAAAAAAACTGGTTTCTTCAAAAAAGCAGTTATAAAACAAAGATTAATAATTCAAATAATTTAAACAGAACCTCTTGGCAATTAATAAATTCGGAAGTAGGGACAAACCAAACAAGAATTCTAAAAGTTGATGGTACAGTGTGCTCAGATCCTTCATAGGTTTGTAAGATATTTAATGATTATTTTTCTAATGTAATTAACAATACTGTGATACCAAACTTGGAAACATCTTGATATGTAGTGGGGGAGAGTTCAGAGGCTGGTACACTTCCTAGTACACCTAGCTTTAAATTTGGCTTTGTTGATGAGAAGGAGGTCGAGAAAATCATAAACAAGTTGAAAATTCATTTACTTCTGGATACGATGGTATTCCTGTGGTGCTCTTGAAAAAAGCTAAACTAGTCTTACTGAAACCAATTACTCATTTACTAAATGCTTCATTAATGTCTGGAATTTTTCTACACAAACTTAAAATTACAAAACTGAAACCTTTATACAAAAAAGGAGATAAGCAGTCAACATCAAATTATAGACCAATTGCTTGTTAGCTTCCATCTAAAAAATATACCGTACTTGTACACTTCCTTGAAAAAAAAACCACTTATTTGAAACTTTTCAACATGGGAGGTCTGTTTTAACAGCAGCCTCGGATTTTGTTGAATCAATTATTGACAGTCTAGTTAGAAAATCTAAAGTAGTTGGTTAGTTTATGGATGTGAATAAGGCATTTGACTAGATATCTCATGAATTATTATTATTATTATTATTGAGTAATTTGGGAATACAAAATAATGAACTGAACTGGATAAGGTCATAACTTTGCAATAGAAAACAATTTGTGGAAATTCTTCAAATTAAAAACAATTACAAAATTTAATACCAATCCTCAATGGAAGAAGTAAAGTATGGAATACCTCAGGGATCTATCTTGGGTCCTTTATTGTTAATTTGCTAACTAAAAGATATCCCTCAACTCAGTGAGGGTAGTAAATTATGTCTATATGCTGATGACACTAATTTGAAAATTACAGCCTCAACAATTAACAAACTAGAAACCAAAGCAAATTCGGACATAAATTTATGAAATTAATATTTTAATTCTAATAACTTACTTCTAAATGCAGACAAAACTAATGTAATTAATTTTCAAACTCAGCAAACTACAAACAAATTTTACTCTATAATCACAATTTGTAAAACAATAATTGAAAATAAGGATAGTATTACATTTTTGTGTTTAGAAATAGACAAAACTCTTAATTGGAAAAATGATGTATAAAAATACCTTTCCAACATTTCATCAGATTTATATGCATTAATTAGACTGAGAAACCTGTCCGAAAAAGAAACAGTAAAGGTTATTAAATAAACCTTATATTCATAGTGAATATATGAAAAATAAATTTTATTTTTCATATATTCACTCAATATCTTTTGGAATCTCACTTTACGGTGCTACTGCTGTAAATAATCTAAATTCTATTCTAAAAATGCAGAAGAAAGCCATTAGAATCATTTTTAATCTTCATAATAGAACATCTGTTAAGGAATATTTTAAAGAAGAAAATATGATGATTTATGGGATGTAGATTTTTGAAACTATTTTGTCAATTAAAAGCAAACTTCAGGAACTAGAATTGGTAGGAGATAATCACAACCATTTCACAAGAAATCGTAATAAGGTAGCAATAAGCCTCCATACCTTACAAATTGTTAAAAAGAAACTAAAGCATAATGGATCAAAATTTTACAATTTTTCTATTGAAATTAAGTCAAAGGCTACATTCAATAAATTTAAAATAAAACAAAACTGAACAAGTTTCTCATCAACAAGGCTATATACATTCCTTTAATGAATTCATGTGATGATTCTGGAGGTGGAGTACTCCATAGTTAATAGTTTTATGCCAAAAGCTGTTTTCCTTGTAACTGTTTTAATTTCAATTTTAATGTTAACTGTTTTCATTTTAACTGTTTTAATTGTAATATTTTAACAACTGTAATAATTGTATTTTAAACTTTTCTATTTCCTGTTGATATATCTTGTATTTTCTGTTATGTATTCTTGGTTTTTTTTTAATTTAGTAAGAACATGAATTAAATCCTGACACTATTCTTGTATATATGTGTATATGCCAAGTGAATAAAGCTGTTTTGAATTGAATTGAATTCTCTCAGTCCCTTGGAATTCCTGTACAATAATAGTAAATTACTCATAATTAAATATGTGAATAATTCAATTTTATTTTATTGGTCCATTGGGCTTTAAATTATCCAAGAGTATCAAGGAAAGTGTTAACAAATTATTTACCCAAAGCTTTCCATTGGTGAAAAATGCTTCATGGAGCTCCACTATGTTTTCGTGCTTACATTCGGAGAGAATATCAATCTCAATCATGAAATCAGAGAGGTCGTCTTCACCTTCGAGAGCACACATTTTAGCCGCTGCCAGTTGTCTTGTTGTTTTATGTTGTGCCTAAAATAAAATTACTTAGTGAGAACATTCATAAAACATAAACTGGCTAAAAATAACATGGAAACATTAAGTTTATTGTAATAGTTTTTTACGGATTTTTCAGGACTTACTCAAAAGTGGCTTTACTTTGCACATTTGAGCAAATGGACATTGAAATAATGAATATTCTTGAAACCAATGTATTAAATACAACATTTTTACTTGTTTTTAAAAATAAATTTTTAATTATTTACAAAAAATTCCCTCTCCAACCTACATTGTTGTATTCATCAGTATACAGAAATGGAAGTTAAAAATGACTGTTTATGGCTATGAAGAATTAAAAAAAAGTACTACAACACAGTGTAAAAAATATTATTTAACATTACTAAAATTTTGTATCAATGCAAATCTGGGACTTTTACTTAAGAGAAAAATAGATGTCCATGTTTCAAAATATGTAGATGAATTGAACTCATTTCATTTTAAAAATAGATGTAATAAATTATAAATTGTTATCTGTAATCACATGATAATCCATGTATAAATTCACAGTAGTGTTTATTCAATTGAGGTATGTATGAAACAAAACTATAAGCTTACCTTGTACACTTTACCAAATGCACCATCGCCAAGCTCTCCAATCATATCCCAGAATTCTTCAGGGTCACATTCCATTTTGATGTTGTTAAACACCTTTTTCTTTTTTGATTCATTGTTGCCTAAGTGAAGAACTTTCTTCAAATTGTTAAAAAACGACATTTTGTAACCTAGTTTACGACAATTACAAAATGCAAAACACTTGGTTTAATAATGATCTTAATTTCAATATTTAGCTCACAAGATTACTTAACAAAACTACATCACGAGATAATTAGTCTTTTATTGAATTTCACTAGTTAACAACAATCAGGTGACGTTACATGCATGATTGCATTACGTTCAGATACCAGATTTACATAAACTGTAAGTCATATTTCTTGATATGTTGTAACAGTCTTTCCTTTCCACTGAACCCATTACGTATCACATAATGTTAGAAATCTGAAACAAACAAAAAATCTGATTACAAATTACATGTTTCAATGATAATTTTGTTAAAACTTGTACGTTTAACATTTTAAGATATTGAAGATCTTTCTTTACAGCACAAATTGAATATCATGAATATATTAACATACATTTCATAATCTGCTACACTCTAGTGATAGAAATGTTGTGTTAAGAATTAAAAAACAATTTATAAATTTTAAAACTGCTTTACACGTTAAAAATTAATAATCCATTGAGAGAAAATTAATTTAATTAATACAGTTTTAATAAAAGAATCACACACAATTCTACACAGTAGAGTACAATGAATGCCCATTACAATAGTCTTACATAGAATGAAATGTATAAATAATGTGACAGGCACTATTAAATACTAAAACTCTGTTGTTTCATTAATATATTTTAAAAGTAAAAACATCAATTAATTATGCTGAATTATTACTTATCCTTTGGAGTTATACGAGGGGGTACCCAAAAAAAAACCGGAATTATTTTATAAAAATTATATATTATCAAATTTTTTACAATACGACCTTATCTCCTTCAAAATAATCTCCATTACAACTAATACACTTGTCCCAACGGTATTTCCATTGATCAAAAAATTTTTTGTAGTCATCTTTAGAAATGACTGCAAGCTCGAGCTTCGTTTTTTTCTTAACCTCTTCAACACTGTCAAATCGTTGACCTTTCAAGCCTCTTTTCATGTGTGGAAATAAAAAAAAGTCGCATGGAGCGAGGTCAGGCGAGTAAGGTGCGTGGGGCAGCGGAACCATGCCGTTTTTGGCTAAAAACTGCCTAACTGAGATGGCTGTGTGTGCCGGTGCGTTGTCGTGGTGGAAGAACCAGTCTCCAGTCTGCCACAAATCGGGTCTTTTCTGGCGAACACTGTTGCGCAATCTTCTTAAAATCTCCAAATAAAATGTTTGGTTGACAGTCTGACCTGGAGGAACAAACTCAGAATGAACAATGCCTTTAGCATCAAAAAAGCAAATCAACATGGTTTTGATGTTTGATTTGACTTGCCGACATTTTTTTGGACGAGGTGAAGATGGCGACTTCCATTGGCTTGACTGTTGCTTCGTTTCTGGGTCATAACCATAACACCATGACTCATCACCAGTAATTACCTTTTCCAGAAAATCGGGATCATTTTCGAGATGTTCTTTCAGAAGGCGGCAAGTTTCAACTCGATGTGCCTTTTGATGGTCAGTCAGAAGTCGAGGAACAAATTTGGCAGCAACCCTTTTCAGTCCTAAATCTCCTGTTAAAACTCGCTGAACCGAGCTCCAAGTTAACCCACTACTCTCTGATAGTTCCTCAATTGTCTGTCGACGGTCGGTGAGCACAAGTTCACAAATTTTCTCGACATTTTCGTCCGTTCGAGAGGTTGATGGACGTCCAGAACGAGGTTTGTCTTCAATCGACATGTCGCCATTTTTAAATCGAGCGAACCACTCGTAGACCTGAGTTTTCCCCATAGCATCATCTTTGTAAGCTATATTCAACATTAAAATAGTTTCTGCAGCATTTTTACCAAGAAAAAAAACAAAATTTCACAGCTGCACGTTGTTCACTTAAACTTGCCATGACAAAAAACGAAACAAGAACAAATCAGGGTTAGCGAAAACAGTCACTTCGAACGAACAGAATGCACTAGGACAACAGAACTGGGGTCACTGAGCTCGCAATGGGTTGCGCGACACACGCCTAGCGGCAGGAATGTGTACTACATGTTGCCGGCTGCCAGCAATACAATTCCGGTTTTTTTTGGGTACCCCCTCGTATTCCATGTAAGTTACAGGGATTGCATAAGTAGTTAACCTATAATTTAAAATATCATAAATAGTCAGTCAAGTAAACAAAATGAGTTAAAACTTATAGATTTAAACTTCATTACTGCTTGTAAAGAATTAAGTATTACAATACATATCCCATGACTTCTATATCGCCAATGCCATTATTTGACATAATTCATGAATCTTATCACGTATCATGTACCTACTTGGAACAACTAAGGAACACCTGGACAGTATCATTTTATTAGCCAACATTGCACATAGTTTTCAGTTTCTCCATTAGATAACACAACTTGTCTGACTAGTTTGCAACACTTGTTATTGTAATCGTTTAGAAATAAAATAACCAAAGGCAATACAGCAGAATTTTGAGATTCTGTAAAATAGTAAGCATGGTCAAGAGTGGATTTAGTAGTTGTGAAATCAATTGTTACATTGACAATAATGGATGTTTTCCTCTTCAACTAATGATGAAATTGAATTCATGTACAGTAGAGTCCCGGTAATCCGAGGTGAATGGGACCTGATGTACTTCGAATTGTGAAGAACTCGAATTATACGGAACACTTTGAGAAAAATTGGGTTATAATTAGAACTGAAGGCAAACAAAAGAAATATGCTTTTATTACAAATACCAGCATTATGAAATTACTTGCAGAGGTCCAAAGATGCAATGTTTACTTAAAAAAACTGTCTAGAGTTTTTTGTTTCACCACACTGCAGCGTTTGCGGGCAGCCATGTCTCTCCACCGCCGAAGCAATAACGTGTCTGCCGCTGTCGCCTCTGCTTGCTGCTCTACGTAGCGCAGGGCCGCATCCAGTGCCGCGTAGCCGGCGCTGTGAGTCATTGCCGGGTCTGTCTCCTGCACACTTTCTTCTTCCTCACTCCCGTCAGCTGTCATGTCTGTGACCATCTCAACTATGGTGTCGTCTGTTGTCTCTAACTGTTCGTCCCTACTCATCCACTCTCCAATATCAGTTTGTTTTGTCCCATTGCAACCAGGAAGTCTGTTTATTAAATTTATTAACGGTAGATCGTATTCTTCATCATCAATATCAATTTTACACAATCTGATTTTCTTCCATGATTTCTGGATTGTTTCTGGTTTAATTTCGCTTCAGCGATCCAATACATCACATCCTTGATTGTGACTTTTTTCAGGAAATCTTTTATGGTTGCCTCTCCTTCAATTGTTTGAAACATTGATTACAACAAACGGCGTCTGTACTTTTTTTTCAAAGTTTCAAGTACGCCTTGGTCCATAGGCTGAATGAGGCTGGTCACGTTCGGTGGCAAAAACATCGTGCGTATGCCATCGCATTGCAGTTCCCCTTCATCTGGGTGTGATCCTGCGTTATCAAGTGTTAAGATGGCTTTAGAGGGTAGGTTGCTTTACTTCAAAAACTTTTTGGTTTCAGGAACAAATTCACTAAAAAACCAGTTTTAAAAAATTTGTTTGTCCATCCATGCGTTTTTTTGGTTTGTATAAGTTGCTGGAATCGTTGAAATAGACATGTTTTTAAACGCACGAGGCTTAGAAGACTTGCCAATGACTGTTAGTTTTAATTTATGGCTTCCCAACGCGATTGAAGCGGCTAGCACAGTCAGTCTCTCTTTGCTTTTTTTGTGACCCGGAGCAGCTTTTTCCTCCCGTGAAGCTAGAGTTTTTGATGGCAAAGTTTTTAAATTCAAACCAGTTTCATCACAGTTGTAAATCTGATCAGGTGTTAAATTTTCACTTTTAATAAGATTTTTTAACTTTTCACAGAACTGAACAACTGCCTCGGAATCCGCCTAAAGTTTCTCCCCACAAATGTCTAACTGCCTCACACCATAACGTTTTTTCCAACGGTCAAGCCATCCTACACTTGCCGTAAAATCTTCCTCACCTTCATTGATTTCATTTCGAAAGTACAATGCCTTTTCCTGTAAAATAGGTCCGGAAATAGGACAACCTTTGTTTCTTTGTTGACAAACCATAAAAATAGGGTCTCGCTAGTTTTTTCATACTCTGCTTTATTCATAGACTTCCGCTCATTAGTACACTTTTCCGAGCACTTTTCTGATGCAAACTTTTCAATTTTATCGCGATTCCTTCGCCAGTCACCAACTGTCACTTCACCAACTCCGTACTCGGCTGCTAATTTTTTTAACGTTTCACCTTTATCAAGTCTTTTAAGAGCTTCTAGTTTTGTTTTTATCGGTACAAACTTTCTTTTACTTTTTGAATTCATAGTTCACTGTACAATGAACACATAAACACTTCAGAAAATACTTTTTTACTAAAACTTAATATTTTGACAACAAGTACTGTACGTTGTAAATAACAGACGGGTAAGCGCACTGCGATCGTAATCTAGAACAACCGTACCGCAGTCGAACGTGATGAGCAACGGACTAATTTATTTTTAGACAATACAGGGGCGCGATGTTCCATGGCCTTGACAATAGGGTGAGGGTGGGGCGTTGCAAATGAAGTGGCACTGATGAGTCAGGCTGCCGGCTTCTCCAAGTAGCCTAGCACTCAGTTTACAGGCATGCGCTCGAGTGTGTTGTACAAATATGTCAATATCACATTTTGTTTTTTTACATGTGTTGGCTCGGATTTAACGGAACCTCGGACTATCGAGACTCGAACTATCGGGACTCTACTGTATTCTGTTACTAAACAATAACTACTAGAGAGAAACAAGAACAGTTTCAGGGACATTTTTGGGCCCAAGTTAGACAATCAAGCTAGGCCTATGCCAATGATTACTCAGTGGATGTACAGGGTGGCGCAGAGAAACGGGAAAATTTTGAAATAATCATAATAAACCAATGAATTGTACAAACAACTTTTTAATGCTTAAAATGTGTTAGGCAAGAGTGGAAATTACATGAGAAATGTTGGAAATAACAATAAAGTTAAAGTCACTTTTTAAAAATGACATCAGTTAAGTGCTGTCCATTGCGCCTTAACACATTCGTTCAATCGATTTTGAAAACTTATTGTGCGACGCAATGTGTTCTCTGGGATGTTGGCGACATCTTCTTCAATCTGATTCTTGAGGTCAAGAAGATTTCTTGGCCTAGTCTGGTACACAACGCTCTTTAGATGTCCCCATAGAAAGAAGTCGCATACTGAGAGGTCTGGAGACCGTGGAGGCCAAGTGACGTTAGCGTTCCTTGAAATTATGTGCTCCCCAAACAAACGCCTCAGTGCTGCCATTGACAGATTGGCAGTGTGTGAGGTGGCTCCATCCTGTTGAAACCAGGTTTGCTGAATGTCAATATTTGGAAAAGCATGAAGCTGTGGAGCAAAAAATGTCTCCAGCATATGAATGTAACGTTCAGATGTGACAGTTACAGTGGAACCATTACCATCCTCAAAGAAGTAATTATCCCTCGACAAGACACTGCACACCATACAGTAACTTTAAGGGTATGTAACGGACGTTGATGATGTTCATCGGGATTTCTGCGAGCCCAGTAAAGCTTGTTCTGCTTATTGACATGCCCATTTAAATGAAAGTGGGCCTCATCAGACATCCAAAGATCTTCAAGGAAATTTGTGTCCTCATTGATTTTAGTCAGTAGCTGTTCACAAAATTGTAAGCGTAATTCACCGTCATTTGGTTTTAGAGCTTGAACAATCTGAAGCTTGTAAGGATGAAACTGCAGGCCGTGCAATATTCTTTGGACACTCCGACGCTCAAGTCTCAATGATGAGGCGATTTTTCGTACAGAACGACGCGGACCCCTTTCCACTGTGACTCGCACTGCATCAACATTTTCTGGCGTTCGAACAGTCACTGTACCTCCATGAGGTTTTTTCTTTAAGGCCGAACCAGTCTCTTTAAAATTCCGAGCCCATGATGATATGGCATGTGAAGAAGGAACTCGACCGCAGAGAGGAATGTCATAATGGCGTCGGAACATTCGTTGTGCAGCTGTTACACTGTCGCCATTTTTCTAATACGCTCTCATGGCAACGGCAAGCTCTGCACCACTCCACTGCTCCATCTCAACTAAATGACCATTACTACTTGGCATCATGACTTCCGTCCCCCACTCCTACGATACTTACAGGTGTACCAACAACTTCAAAATTTCCCGTTTCTCTGCGCCACCCTGTATATATATGTAGGTATATAGTAAAAGAAATTTTGTATCTATTGATCAATACTTTTTGAAAGTTAAATTTGAATACTGTATATAAAGAGATGTATTTGTTTTAAACTGTATTAAAAATATATTTTATTTAAATGTGGATTCACTATATGTATGCACTAAGAAAAATGATAGCTAGTTCAATAGGTTAAGAATAAACATTAAAACTTTTATTTATATAAGTTTATAACAAAGCTATGTGTATCTATAAGATAATAAATATTAAGGTAAGTTTTTGTTCTTTTTTTCTCAAGACTAATACATCTGCTTTGGATTGCATAAGTTTAAGATGAGGGTTGGGTAGTTTAAAATATGGTCATAGTAGATTATGACTGAAGTACAGGACATGTTAAGTACGGTTTCATTTTGTTATGGTCATAGTAGATTAGGACTGAATTACAGGACATGTTAAGTACGGTTTTGTTATTTTTAACAAGAAAATATTAATTATGATTGGTGTAATGCATAAATACCACCATCTATTTTAAAGGGATGTTGTTGGTGAGGATGGGTCCTCATAAATGTCCTTAAACATTTCACCACTATTAAATAAACAACTAAAAGAATTAAACTCAGAGATAACCATTAAAACAATATGAAAAACTAGATAATTGTAACAACACAAAAGAAAGGAAGTAGCAGTTTAGACCCTAACTAATTATCTAATGAAGTTATAGTGCTTGGCTCAATTTTAGGCCATAAGCTAGGACTAGTAACTATTATTGGTAGTTATCACTAATAAAGTAAAATGTTGGTCTGGAGAAATATCTGCTAGATAATAGGGAACAAACCATATAGTTAGGTTCTGATTGTAGATAGGAATGCAATGGCTACTTCTAGAAAACAGGTTACCACATGTAAGTAGGTTAGTAATGTTTTTTAATTATTACATAACCTTCCAAATGATGACCCAACGGCACAGACGTTCAACAATACCGCATGTGAATTGATAAAGACATTGATAAACGTTGACAGACGTTCAGTTGATAAAGTCGTTGTTCAACTTTCCGCTATTATTATGCGAAAACCGTTTAAGTTATAAAGACATAACTTTCACCAGTCAAATCCTCATTTTCATAAATACCAATTCATTTTATACAGTTTATATTCGTAATATTACTCGTTGCCAACTGATACTGATCCAAATGCTGTACGGCATACAGCTGACGGACTATACAGCTGATGATGGGCTGCACGGCCTTGACGTTCTTTGTTGCTACTGTTGCTAGGTTATTATGTAGGCTAGTTGTTTATAATTGATTCATATGTTGTGAAATGGGCGATCCTCATCGATCAAATTATATACGTAAACTATTGGATGATGAAAATATTAATTCTGATACATATCGGCAAATAAAGTGCATTATTATATTTCTTTGTCAGATTTATTGTCAGGTAGTCTGGATGATTATGAACCAGTTGAATGTGAGTTGGGTTGTAAAAATTGATACTGAAAGTGAAAACAATTCATCATTATTTGATATTCCTCTTGCCCAAATATGGCAACACCACTATGGATGCGTACTGCCAAAAAGTAGTACATACTTTTCATTTTCATCAAAAAACTGTTTTGTGTTGTAAATAAGTGTACATGTTTTAATATTTCTGTTCACTACAACACTGTGTATAATTTGTTCATTTATAGTATCTTATGATCTCGGAATGTGAAAGTTACATGGAGTGAAATTTAGAGAACAAAAAATTTACAATACACATTTTTGCAATTTATGTAAAAATAAAAAACAATACTTTAGTAAGTGTAGGGTTAACTAATGAGTCGGAAGGTTAACTATACATTTTTAGATACAAATTTTATTTGTGTTTTTCATAATATAAAGTACTAGGTGTACACTCATTTATCCAGTAATGGGTGAGTGAATGCATTTCAACTCTAAAAATGAAATTAGCTTATCATTATTATTATAATAATTTGAAATTATATAAAAACTTATGTGAATTGATACAAATTTAGCTACAAATTAGATTGAATTATTTCTTAATATTTAAGTAAATGACAAATTAAAACCACCTGATGTTATAAACTCGTCTGTTTCCAGACTTTCTTGTCAAGTATTTTACACAATACAAATGTATGTACTGCTCTTAAAACCTTATATGTGCAAAAAATGTCATATTCAAGGTTAAGGGTGTAGCTAGTACTGAATAACATGAGAAACAAAGGGTGAAAAAGTAACATATCAATGGATTAAATTCCATCCCAAAAACATGTTTTCTGTGGGATTTGTAGTTACTGAAATAGAAATGCAAACAAAGAAAAATTGTTTGAAAAAGAATAGTAGTTCCAGTTTCCAAACTATTATGTTATTGAATTATAATTAATATCAGGCTGACACTGATGATGACAAATGAAAAACATTTCTTCATATAGCATCTAGTAAGAGATCGAAATTGTAAGTGTCTGATCATGAATAATAAACTTGCCAAACCTAGAAAAGTTTAAATTTCGGGGGCAGATAATGAAATTTAATCAGCATCAGATTTCTAACCTTTGAAGTTGACAATGGAGATAGGTAAATTTAAACTCAAAATGACATTGAATTTGTATTGTTTTGTTTGAAGGCAAAAATATTATTTTGTAATTTTTCTTCATTGAATATTAATAAATTATTTTTAAAATTACTTTAATTATTTAAAGTTTCCTTTAAAATGTTCATGAACTGAAAAAATATGTAATGGAGAGTTTGGAATGCCACAAAAACTTATAAATTATAATCTTTAAAATAAACAAAAAAACTTTGAATTGAAAGTGAATGATGATAAATCTTGCTAACAGATGCCTATATACCTGCAATAGAATAATATTTGGAATGAGATGCATTCTAATGCTGATATACTTTTTCAGTACCCATATGACAGACTACAAATTCCTTGTACATGAAACGTGGAATAAACTTATTAGCAAGTAGAAAAACAATAAGTAATTGTTATCTTAATATAGGGAAGTTTTTTTGTTGGGTGGAGAGATTTTAAGAAGCAGAAATTGTTAGGGGACGTTTCAGAAACCAATGAATGCAAGATAGGTAAACTAGAATATAATAGATGGAGGTTGGTAGAGGGTATGTGGTTTCTAGGGATGATCGAAGTTAATGTATGTAGACAGAAATAAGCGTGAATGGTAGCTGATAACCGCTGGAAATAAGTGTAGATAACCAAAGGAACAACAATTAAGAATTATATACAATTAGTCACGAAACACATCAAACCTGGAACAAAACCATCATTACTGATTTATGGAAATCATGTTTCATTCTCACCAATAAAGGATATGTTCATTTCGGTCAACCATACATAAGTTTTGACCAATAATGAGAAGAAGTAAATAGGAACAGAGTGAACTACTTCAATTGGGAGGCAGAAAACAAGAACTGATCATTATAATGACATGTCATTTTCACAGTAAGCCAAAAAAGTATGTTCTTTCTAGTAATTTAGTTTTTTTAGGTCCTTGTAAAATTGTGAATACAATTTTGTATAGTCAATTTTTATTTATATTTGATCAACTGCATTATAATAAGCGCTACCACCTTTTTTGAATCATCAATATTTCTGACTATCTAAACTACCAAAACCAAAATGTCGAACCGAATTACATAATAGGTATTTCAAATTAAAGTATAGTTCAGCTGACTTTATGTCTAAAAAAAAGTAATAATTTAACTATGCATAAAAACTATCAAGACTATGTGTGTATTTATTAAATGTAATAAAGAAAGCAGTGTAAAATTTAATTACATGTTTCTATTTCAAAGGATAAAGTTGTCTGACAGCTTATGACACAAATAACACATGTTCATCAGTATTGTATTTGTGGCCATTACTTAACACGTTTGCTGCGGGCGGTAACTCTAGTTACCACTGCTACGCTGCAACTATAGTTACCATAGAGCCTTGTTCTGAAATAAGGAAAGTGTGCGGCCAGCACTCGAGCTATCACAACGCTGTATTTCTCGCTCCTCGGGAAGTATTTTTCCCACATTTTTACGCACTTCGTTTTCACATTAGACCTTTTCATTATTTTAAATTATTTTGTAGTAGTAAATGATTGTGCAACATAATGGATCTTCCCCCCGGGACCAAGTGGTGTACAAAAACCAAGTTCCAGGCATATTTTTAAATAATAATAGACTTTAGGGTGCGTTAATTAGGATGTACCTGTACATTTCTATCAATATTGTATTTTAGTAAACATATTTCTTCTTTTTTCTTACATTTTTATAAACTTATGTACTACAACATTTTTTGTAAACTACAATTATTTCAAGTAAACATTTAAATATATTTTGTTATAATTACTCACCACATATTTATAAATAGTAACTGAACTTGAGTGAGTTAGCGGAGATGTATATAAACTTTTACATTCACGTTGGTTTACACATTTACGTATAGATATTTTTTATGTTCGTCTAAATGAATAAAATACAGTTTACTTAGTTACAATGTAATTAATTGGAATATACAGAATACAGAAATCTTTATTTGCTATCATCAAGATAGAAACAGGCGTCATGTAGGCTACATTATTTATAGACAAGAGTCTATTTACTTGCCAACTGCCATGGTCACTCTCTCCAAGTTAAAAATTCATTGACACTGTAGAAGGGTCTATCTGCTAGCCAAGATTTTAATTTCCTCCTAAAAACTTCCAGCTCCAAGACCTTCAAGGATGTGGGTAAGGCATTGTAAAATTTTGCACCTGCGTAAGAAGGTTTTGATTCAAAGAGCTTCAAGCGATGGGCCGGCAGGTTGAAGTCAGTCTGGTGCAGTGAGTGTGAACATCCTGATGTCACTTATTTGTTCCTAGGAGACAAGCTAGTGTTGTAGACTGGAAGATATATATATTTACAATGGTTAATAACTTCAGATGTTTAAAGACTGGCCGGCAACTATCTTGCATTTTCATTCCTTTTATGGTTCGGATGGCTCTCTTCTGTAAAATTAGAACTCGTTGTAAGTTATGTGCAGAGGTTCCACCCCATACCGAAACTCCATAGTATATGAGGCTCTCAAAAAGGGCATGGTAGGCTGTTAAAGCTGCCTCCTCTGTACTGACAGATAATGTTCTTTTAATGGCGAAGACAGCTGTGGACAGCCTTTGACAGAGAACATCTATGTGCTCATTCCACTTAAGATCTCCATCCAAGTGTAATCCGAGATGTTTAATTGAAGAGACAGCATCGATGTCAGGAAGGTTTGAGACTTCATCCGGTACTTTGGGATTATACCAACCACACCAGTATGAAGAACACAAAACTATAAATGTATAGAAACAAACATGATAGAACGAAAAAACAACTCTGTAATTACAAAATTACAAACTTATAAGCATTTCCAGGTATTGTGATCGGTATTGTTGTCGCTGTTATCTTATCTTTCTCGAGAATCCCGATTACGGCAGGCCGCGAGTAATCAAATCATCACATGATTTGCACGGTACATAATTGCCTTTCCATTACAATTCAATTTATATTTCTGATCAGCCCCTCTAGAATTTGATATTTTACTGATAGGTAATATCTCGAGGGATGTTTTTCTTTCGTTGACATCAGCGCGGGGCAGCACCGCCGAAGCCCGCGCTGATGGCCGGAGGCACTCGCATTTTGGGTGGCGGAATGTGATCAAGAATAAAAACGAGTTTGAGTGTTTTTTCAATAAAGAGTTTAGTTTTAGTTTGGTAATTAATGTTTGTTTTTGTTGAATTTTTGTGTTTGGATAAATGTAGAGGTAAAACACGGAAGTACAATAAAGCGACGCGACTCTGCAATCACGTTATCTACTAGACCGCTCGACTTTGACCTCTGTCTGAGGATGGGGAGGGGTTTGCGATAAGATAATTCCTGTTTTATATTGACGAAATATTGTTTTACGCTAATCTAGTAATCAGTAGAAGCAAAATGTCAAATAACGATTCATGTCTGGGTGTCTGGGTGTGGACGGTATAATCCCAAAGTACCCTTCATCCCTCTTGGTGCCAAAGGTAACCTGCTTGGTCTTTGAAGCATTGAACAAAAGATCATGCCTTGTACAGTAGTCCACCGCCAAATTCAGGCCAACGGACTTCTGAGAAGTGAGTAGGACGGTGTCGTCCGCGTACATGATGGCCCTACAATGAGGCTCCGTTACTGCAGGTAGGTCATTGGTGGACAGCAAAAACAAAAGTGGGCCCAAGACCGAGCCCTGAGGAACCCCCCTCACCATGGGCTGAAAGTCTGATCTGGATGTGGATCTGCTGCCTTTGATGGATTGAGCTATTTCAACCACTTGGTTTCTGTTAGAAAGATAAGATCGAAACCAACACAGTGCCGTATCTCGGATACCAAGATGGTGTAATTTTATCACAATCATGTCATGGCTTAAACAATCAAAGGCTTTGCTCATGTCAACAAAAATGCCCACGACACTATCTCCATTTTCTATGCCATCCACAATAAATTCAAACAAATCCACCAAGGCTGTGAGAGTGGACCTACCCTTTACAAAAGATTCCCATAAAAAAATAGTGGATATTCCCATTGCCATAAAAGAGTGTTCCCTAGTGTGAGCATTAGGCTAACAAGAGTTACCAGCTGGCGAGGAAGACTGTCCTCAGGAGCTAGTGGTAACCACAGTTACCGCATTCCCAAAATAGTAGAGAGTGATAATTTTTATGACTGAGTAATTTTCATATATTTCTATCATATTTTATCCAAAAGTAAGTAAAATTATATTTTAAAAATTTCAGCATATACGGAACTCTATAGGGATTTTTAGCAGCGAACGTGTTAAATACAATACAAATGTATTACAGTACTTTGTTTGAATTAGTTTAGACAATAGACAATAGACAATATTATTTATTTCCTTTAAGACATTTTACAATGTAATTGGATACGTCAAATACAAGAAGACAAACAGCATTTTTGAGATCATTAGGTTACTTATAATAAGATCTTACAATTTATAGAACTTATAGGCTATAGTATAAAAATAGTAATCAGTTGCCTAGCTAATTTCAGAAAAATTGTAGTCCTTGTACTCTGCCACAGTATAAAAGGCTTGGTCTTTAATCCAGTCTGATACAAAACATTTAAACTTGTTAAAAGGCAGATTTCTAATAGGCAATGGTAGTTTGTTATACAATATGAGCTGTTGATAAACATGACTATTTAAAGTTTTTGAGAGTCTTACATATGGAGTTATAAGGTTGTTTCTATTTCTAGTTAAATGGTCATGATTAAAGTTTTGAGCAGCAAAGGAGTCTATATTCTGTTTAACATGAAGCAAAGTACTTAAGATATATAAGGATGGAGCTGTGATAATTTTTAATTTCTTAAAACTAGCCTTACATGATTGTCTCAAGGTTAGGCAGTCCAGAACTCTAATGGCCTTTTTTTGCCATATGAAAACTTTAGAGGCATGACAAGCGTTGCCCCACAGGCGAATTCCATAGTTCATTTGTGAATGGAAAAGACCATAGTATACAATTAACAACGTTTGTTGGCCTATAGATAATTTAAGTTTTCTTAGAAGAAAGACAATGCGGGAACAATAATGTTAGCCTATTCAATACATTAAGAAAAGCGGTACTTTAGTATTATCTGGAGGACACTATTTTAGGACAAATTTTCCTCATACAAATATAAATTACAGTATTAAAAAGAACAGACTTTATTTATCATATTTTGAAATTTACAAGTCATTACGATGAACGGTTATGATATTTTGCCTCCAAAAAGGAACCGATGTCGGCGAGACTTGAGTTGAATGCATCCCACCAAAATCGCCGCTACTCACAATCGCCTCGATCGCCACATCTACTCTGCCATTTAAAACTTTAAATCCATCTCTTTAGTTCTGAGGTAAATCCAAAGGGGAAATAAATTTATGATAAAATTATAAAATAATTAAAAAAACAAATGAAACGCATGACAATCAATGAAAACAAAAAACTTGATTCGTGCATCTAGGCCTACTTAAAGGGTTGGTGGTCTAGGTCTATTTAGGGGTGATTTATTGACAGGAAGTGTGACTCATCAGGTAGTTTTTGATTCATTAAGAAACAAGGAAAGTACTAGTAACATATAATGAATGTTATTTTGGTCCACAATAAGGAAAACTCATTCAAAAATAGTGGCCACCTGATAATACTTAAGTACAAAAAAAGCTGGCAATAATTCAAATTGTAAGTAGCTATAATTACAAATTTTTGTATTTGATATGTAAGACATTTTTAATCCATAATTTAGTTTTCTTATTATTTTCAACGGCATCCACCAATATACAATAATTTCACAACATTTTCATGCAACTTAAATATAACATCAACAAAATAAATAACAACTAATTAAATTACAGAAAGTAGTGATTATGCAGTGGAATAATAAATAAGTATTAAGATTTGTGAAATAATGTTACAATAGTGAAAAATCACAAACATCATCAACTGATATTAAGGGGAAAAAAAAACTCTATCACTCATTACTGTTGCAGTCTCTTTTTAAGGTGTGCGATGCTGTCATAAAACATATCACCATCGGAAGGAATGCTGTTTCCACGCCTATGAAGTCGAGCAATAGGACCGTGGTAGCTGTAATTGTTTGAGTGGTGGCAGGTTGAAAACATATTCCTGTATGTTTTAAGGAGATAAGCCTGATAATACTTAAGTACAAAAAAAGCTGGCAATAATTCAAATTGTAAGTAGCTATAATTACAAATTTTTGTATTTGATATGTAAGACATTTTTAATCCATAATTTAGTTTTCTGATTTGATTGTTGTGGTGGTCGTTTACTATACAGCAGTAATAGTCTATATACGCCATATTATTTTCTAACTGGCCATTTCATATAAAGGAAAAAGTTTTGGCTGTTTTGATAAGACTAAAAATACATTTTTAACTGGAGTTATGATTGTGGCTGGAAATGCTTTAGCCTTGAACAGATATACCACTTCATAGCCAGTCTTTAACATACATGCTAACAATTGTGTGAGCCTTAACAAAGTTACAGTAAAGAAAACAACAAGTTAATAAGTAATTGTAAAATATTTTTACACTCTTATGTTATCTTATTAATAAAGCAATCAATAATATTTTCAGTCAGTTTACAGAAAGTGGATAAACCAACATCTGAATATCAAGGTCATTGACATATTATCAAAAGGCATATTATTATCAGTAATTAATAATCTCAATCAATTATAATTTTGTTATTAACTTCTTTATAATATTGTTATATTGTATTAGAAGCCTAGGCCTAGTTACAGTTCAAAAACCAGGTTTTCATTCTTTGCCTTGAGCCTAGATCTAGAACTTACATCTAATAAGTTAAGGCCTACTGACTCTGCTAAATCTAAGTGTTAACTATTACATAAGTATTTATGACCTGTTTGCAAGCAGAAATTCAATAAAATATTAAATTTTGAATCGAATTTCACATCTGAACTATGTTATACATTGATGTAAGAAAGTAAATAATCACAAGACAGGTCAGGAGACTCCTTTGCCTCGGGCCAACTTGACATTTCAGCAAGTTCAACTGAAACATGACCTGCTTAAGAGTATTAACAACTGCTAATAGTCATTAACTTAAATTACTAACACAAAGTTATAATTTTTTAATTGGTCAGTATATGATATCTAAATTTTCCCTGAAAACTACTTACAAATTTAATAGTCCATCGATTTTTCCTTCATGGAGTTTTTCAAGCACTTCACCAATGCACAAAAAACAAATATTTGTTCATTCCAAACTACACTTAGCCTTGAACACGTCTTGTGTTGTTCGAAAAACTTAATTTAAAACTCCAAACACCTGTTAAATACTGAATCAAGAAGACTAAACAAGTGTGAGAATTTATCGGAATCCATTTTCGTTCCATTCACCACCACCTTCGCCACGCCTGGTATGACGTCACCACCATAAAACCTGTGTTGCCAGCGTAGATTGGTTGCCTGTTGAAAGATTATCTTTCTCTTTGGAAGATCTAAATCCAACTTTTCAATACTACGTGATAAAAACTAAAAAAAAAAAACCTCTATGACGTTATCTTGTCCAATATTGTAATAGTCAACCTACTTCATAAGCATCGAACATACATTAATCACGATAAGAAACTTGTATAATTGCGTTCCATACGTACAAGCAGATTTATCATATTTTTTTATACAGTTGATCAGAAGAAACTATCGATGATTAAGAGCCACATGGGTGAGAGGCCCACTGCAACATACTAGGATTGGAAGTGATATAGTTGTTTCGTACAACTGAAACGGATCTTAAAACAGTTTCTACCTGTTTCTGACAGTTGTTGTAAAGTAAAATTTTATTTTATTTTTTTATTAGGAGAGATCCGATTATATTTTTAAGAAAATATTTTAGTGCAGATATGAACGATGTAAAGGGATCTGCTGTATGGGAAGTATACAATTTGTTATGATATTATTTATAAACTTCTACACATTGTCTTAAGAACTTTGCACTCTTATAGTCAATATTACGGCATTTTAAAATTAGTATAATATTCATAAATAGTGTTGCCACTTGGAGATAGTTTCAAACTCTCAATATTTGTGTTGATATGAAACTGTATTATGACACAATTACCTCTTTTTAGGCAGGTATTGCATCAAAATCTGCCTATTGTAATTTTGTCCTATTTGTAGCACTTACTGAAAATTGCTACATTACTTCACCTAAAATGGCCCCCATTTATAGCAAAACCAGTTCTAATTTCAACGTACTGTATATAATATAATACGGAATGTGTAAGCGATAACAGTTTCACAAAAAGCTCAAACAAGTTGAAACCTGGTACAAAAATTAATCTTACAAATATCTGCTTAAAACATTATTTCGTTTCAACATGACGCCCGTTAACATTTTTCTGAAAAATCACAACTCCGAGATTTATGGTTTTAGTGTAAAATGTATTTGCATTCCAGTGTTTTAAAAATAAATCACACAAATATTTCAGTTGTTAAAAAATATATCTACTTCTTCTAGTGATGAAGTAGGCGAGCCAGGATAAGTATTAATATACATATAAGTTTCTTGTACATACTCACTCGTAAGGAAATTACATCTGTGTACTGGCCATATCCAGCAGCTTTTCCTACAGCAACATGTCTAAATGTTCTCACTTTATCAGTTAAACTATAAGAAACCGCAATATAACTTTTACTAGTGTTTATATTTTTTTCTGCCCTTACATATGTATTGAAAGAACCTGATTACTTGCTAACTGAATAGTTGAAACATCAGGCTCCCTGTTACTGTGATCTTTCCAGAAAGAACTCTTTCACGTTGACTCACCTTAACTTTGGGTGTATAATATCTTAAAGAGATTTGAATTCGTCCTTTAACCGTACTTTGTGACTATCTTAGTTCTTGTTTAATCAGAAACTCTCTCAATAAAAGAGTCCGTTCTTTATTCTATCCTGTTTCATCTTCTCCCGCACTAAAATCTCTTGTTATCCATAAAAAGTCACTATACATGCAAAACAAACCTGCTTTCGACCCGAGTGTTTACTATCGTTTCTGCTCAATTCGTTGGGAGTGACCGACAAAGAGCTTGTTTAAACAATGTCAGACACAATATGCACGATACGGGTTCATTCTAACTCCAAAGCGTTCTGGAGCTATGTAAAAGTAATCAATAGATCCGAAATTTTCCCCTCTACAATGGTTTTCAACGATGTGCCTTCGTCAAATGATGCAACCATTGTCAACATGTGTGCTGATAATTTCTTATACTTTCGGCAATGATGATTAAATAACGTGCACCATCGTTAACATCGTAAATACATACGTTATTTTCTTCATGCGTACTTCAACCAAACTGCAACTTTGAACACTCACAACTCAAAAACTTGTGATCCGGTTTTTGTGCAATGCCAAATTTTTATACAAGGTAAGTAAAAAATTTAATTTAATTGAGTATGTATTTTTAGAATTATTATTCTAGAAAAACATTTATTAAATTACCATAACAAATTTTAACCTTGACCGGGTGGTCTAAAATTCGGCATTGGTCTCCTTATTGAGCTCTTTTAGTCATTATATTGGACGTGTAATTTTGTCAACTACCATTTAAAACGTTTAATTTTCTACTCAGATTAAATAGAGCAGGTTAAGGTTTTGTTAATTTAGCTTAACCGGCACTTTCATTTAACGTACAAACTATCAGACTGCATATGGCGGTGTTGCATTATGGTGCAAAGAAAGGCAACAAACTAACTCAAACTCAAACTCAAAAATCTTTATTTTTACATTTTTTCAACCATACAATAGTGTCAACCAAAAATAAACGAAGTAATCCAGTACAACAGTAATTACATATGATTATCACATTGCACATTTCTATGGGTTACAATAAGAAAAGAGCTATCTACAACTAGCTCGTTCCCATACCTATTTACATTCAATTCGTCATCAGGACAAGAAATCCCCGATGCTGTAACAACACCGCTGTAATAGAATTTTCTTTACCCCCGTTTCCGAAAGAATTGAAATTATTCTCTGACTTGAGCTCCCCCGGTAGTGCATTGTAAAGCCTGATCCCATTTTTAAGGTGGTGTTCATAAAAAGCAGTTTTATGTCTAGGAACAGAGATTTTTCCCGATTCCCGGAGATCGTAGATGTGTGGAAGAGTGTCAGACTTGAACAAAGGTAAGTTTCTATGGACATACTTGACAACATGTAGAATGTAAATGGATGGAAAAGTTAATATGTTGTTGTCAGTAAAAAGAGGTTTGCAAGAAGAACGCCATGATTTCCCAAATACTATTCTAATTGCTTTTCTTTTGAAGCTTGAATAATACTTTGGTCCTTGTGCACTCAAAGCCCCAAATTTCAATGGCATATGATAAAGAAGGATACACAATGCCATAATAAGCAGCTAGTAAGACATCGGTACCAGCGAAAGCAGACAGGCGCCTCAACACAAAGATTCCCGAGCTAATCCTTTTACAGACCGCATCAACTTGCTGAGCAAAATTAAGACCTCTGTCAACGATGATCCCAAGAAACTTAATGTTAAGACATGGTTCGATTGTATCATCACCAATTTGAAACATTCTGTATCATCACCGACAGAACTCGCAATCTTAAAGTCAACGACTTTAGTTTTTTCCACTGTTTAAGAGTAAGCGGTTCTCCTGAAACCACTGCATTAAAGCACCTGTCTCCTCATAAATAGCAACCTCAAGTTCATTGTGATGCCGAGCTGAAATTGAAAAGGTAGTGTCGTCTGCAAAAAGGCAGACTTTTCCTCTAGTGACCTGTTTGGGTAGCTCATTCACAAAGAGAAGGAAGAGAATGGGACCAAGCACTGACCCCTGGGGAACTCCCCTAGAGACCAATGCCCGTGATGACCGAACCGATGTTAGACAGCTACTGCTATCCACATAAGGTATTTGAACCAATTGACCTCTTCCACCAAGATAGCTAGAAATCCACGAATGAGCGACACCTCTTAGTCCAAGACAAGACAGCCTACGTAACAGGATGTCATGATCAATCATGTCAAATGCTTTTGACAAGTCGAAAAAGATCCCAGTACTTTTCAAGCCAGAATCCAGGGACTGAACCACAGAAGAAACCAAACAATGCATGGCATCAGATGTCGATCTATTCTTCATAAACCCAAACTGATTCAAAGAAAACATCTGGTTTGAATTCATGAATGACAGGAGTCTTGTTAGGAATATGCGCTCAAACACCTTAGACAATGTGGAAGTGAGCGAGATGGGCCTATAGTTGTTACAGTCGTCCTTCTGTCCCCCTTTTATGAAACTGGTCTTATAATTTGCATTTTTTAGTGATGAAGGGAACTGACCCAGGTTGAATGACAGGTTTATAAGATACGTAAGAGGTTTTGACTATTGCATCAGCGACATGCTTCAATAGCTTTGGAGAGATTTCATCAGGTCCAGCAGAACTTTTAGGCTTTAGAGATCTAATTTCCCTCATCACCTCTTCTTCTGAGGTAGGAAAAATGAAGAGTGTTTTACTGATCATTTCCGGCTGTACAACTCCGTGCGACGACCCAATACTACTGCCTGTAGACATTGGTTGACCCGATACTGGAATAAAAAAATGAACTAAACACTTCAGCCACCAGATTGGGTTCCACCATCCTGGATCCTTTCTCGTCAGACAGATGGATGAAATAAGTTCGCTCACTGTTGGATGATTTAAGGTCGTTGATGATTTCCCACGTTGTCTTTGTTTTGTTGGTAGACTTCTGGATCCTATTTAACACAGCATCAGACTTGTGCTTACGAATCTCCTTTTTGTACATCCTTCTCAGTTGCCGGTATTCAGATCGGAGAGGGTGAGCTGCTTCTAGATGATTCGAGTCAGAATAGAGATGAATGCAGCTGATCCTTCATAGATAACAGTTGTGGAGTAAGTTTAGGTTTCAAAGTTGAGTTTCTACCTTTCATAGACTTCCTGAGTAAAGGGAAAGAAATATCAAAATAATATTTCAACTTATTCATGAAGACATCAAACAATGTATCAAGACCACCCAATTCAAAAACTTCACTCCAAAGCTCCCTTTGAGATGAAAGTGGAAACTACGAATATTTTGCGGTGTGAATTGACGTGATAACCTGTACAAAGGGCCAGAGTTCAAGTCAGCGACAGAGAGGTTAAAAGTAGCTAACTGACCATGATGATCAGATAATGCGGTTAACACAACCTCACTGTTTACCAGCCGATCATCTATCTTAGTAAAAATGTTATCAATCACAGTCTTAGAGTTTTTTTACCTCTCTAGTGTAGGATGTGATTGTATGACGTAGATCAAACGAGGCCATTGTGTGGAGAAATCTTTTACACCATGATGACGCAGATGACAAGCCTATATTAAAGTCGCCTACAACAACTAGGTGTTTTTCCTGATAAAAAACACTGTCTAAACAATCACTTTATACTGCTCAGGAACTGTTCGCAATTATAGGTAGGAATCCTATAAACAGCTAAGACAAACATAGATTTGCCGCATGCCAGTCTCACCCTGGCACCAGCCATTTGGCAGAAGTCTTCAACGCAAAATCTAGACACATCAACAGCCTCCGACTCAATGTGGCATCCAGTCAATATGCAGACTCCACCTTTTAGCCGGGGCCTCACGACAGTATGATGACACAACCTTGAAGTCAGGTAAACTAAAACAATTAAGCTGCTCGCTAGTCAAGTTATGTTCAGTCAAACATACTACGTCATGACTTTCACATTGAAGATGGATCTGAAGTAGATCGGCATTAGATTTAAGGCCACAAATGTTTTGGTGGAAAACAACAATTGGCCTCTCCCGGCCATCCCTGGCATGACCATTCGAAGCAAGGGAAGCGCCCGTTAGGTATTCAGCTCTCGGCCCAGCTCCTCTTCCATAAAAAAATTATTTTGTACTGATGAATGGGTCCAGACTCCACTTCTCACCACCGGATAGCAGCTCGATCTAGATTTTGATCAATTTGGCTTAAGATCATTACTGCTCGACGACCCGCTATAGAAGGGTTTTGAGGCACCAGACACCCGCAACTTTCCATCTCGTTTTAAGTTGGAATTATACCATGTTCTAGTCATGAATCGTTTGTCCATACTGTTTGAGGACGAATTTAAATGGTTTCCTTTTATGAACAACAGGTTTGGTAGATAAAAGAGCTCCGCGACTTACCGCCCCCCGAGGCCCGAGCGCACCCAAAACGAGGTCCACGATTAAGCGTTTCCCTGCCATATTAAAGTGTAGCCCGCGCCCCGCGTAACAGCGCCTCGGAACACCTTCAAGAGATATAAAAGTTGCATGTCTATGTGAGTCCACTAAAGTTTTAAGCTTTTCTATTTGTTTCGGAAATGAGGGGATTCACACTTGTATTATTATATCGTTTAGGTATGCCCAATATTACTGCATTTGTATGACTAAGATTATTCATAAGATATTCGAAAGAGTCTAACAGGTTATCACAGCAGTCGGGGATGTTATTAGTTCCAGCCATTACTACAGCATAGTCATTATTCGTCAAGGTTATAAACGACATGGGTGCTGCCATCAATTACATCTTCAAGTTTCCCCCCTGGCTTTATCATAGGCCGTTACTACGTACTCATCATTAGTGGCAGCGTTTAGACTGTGACCAACGGTGCGTCCATAAGAGTCACTTAAAATGAGCACCTTATGACTAGATTTTACATGCTTATCAAGTTCACTGGTAGACATACACTGTAGGATTGTCGTGAAGAGTCTTTTTTAGGATTAACAGCATTAACAGATTTCCTGGATGGCAACACCTTCGTCAAATCCTTGGGGACCATAGTACCGTTTTTTGATTTTAGGACAAAACGAATTATTCCGAATAGTCTTAGAAAAATAAGAGTTACTTTTTGACTCATCGAATTCATGCTATTTGTGTTATGGCACAGTGTTTTCCTCGCATTGGAGTGCAGAATAAGAGTTATAAAGTGTCACTCCTCCAGCTAACTCCTGTCAAATTTTGAAGCTTGGAGCTCTTTTTTGGACTTCTTTTAGACTTTTTATAGGTTTCTGAATTTCCCACCGACCACACTCAGAGCGAAATAGAGTGAGTTTTAGGAATCAAACTCTCACTTTTGTTCGATTCTGTTGCTTGACTACAATGTGTAGAAGGAAAGGGTGTCTGAGTGTGCTCAGGGGAAGAGGCAGTGGTTGTTTCTATATCTGTAGATGGCTTGGAACTACTTGTTACAATAATAGGCTTTGATACAAAGCATTGACAGTACCATTCATAGAAACGCATTGCAACTTTAGGTATTACGTAAAAATTAAGGATAAACTTAAGATTTACAATGAGGTTGATCCCACATTCAAAGTCATTACGCTGTTGAGCACAAGGCATTTCAACGAACTTGGACTCACAGACACCCAGTTTGACAGACAAAGTTCTTTGCATGCACCTGGTTTAGACATTTAGATGAATCAAAATGAAATGACAAACTTATTGACGTTATCAACCAGCAGTAGACTCCAGTGTGAAAGCACTGTCGTTCGGTCAAAACCTTTGGTACTAATCACTAATACAAGCAAAAATATATGTTCTTGCATTAACTGACAACTGTGCAAGGAGAGACTCAGTGTCTTCCATGCAGGATAGTTTCAAAAGATGTGTTACTGAGGGGTCAATTATTAAAATATCATCTTCTATTCAAAAGACTTTTGTCACAAGCATCGATAAAATATTTTAAGTTACCATCATCCAGCCAACGCCTTTTGTCCCAGTCATTCGATTTACTTCTGAGATTGTTCAAACTGTTAACCAAACCATCTCTACAACTAGTCAGTTCATCAGTTTTTGTTTTGAGAAGCGCTCACCTGCGAATCGAGGTCATCAATTCGCTCAGTCAGTGACAAATTTTCAGCTTCCAAATTTTTTGATTTCAGCTGGGAAAGTTTCAACTTGTCGTTCAAGCTGTGTACAGCACCCTGCAATACTTCAATCTCAGCTTGAGAGATATCAAGGGTCTTGAAAGAATCATTTAAATCATTTATTCTAGACTCTTTTTCGGAGTCCAGTTTGGCCTTCAAGAAAGCTACTTCACAATTTAGTTCATTGTTAATAGACTTTAGTGAGTTACGATTATCAGCTATTTCATCATAAGCCTTAATTAATGCACCTAGTGCAGACAATATCTTAGAGAGGTTAACATCGGCAAAATTTACAGATATACAGTTTTTAGTTCAGACAATAATGACAGAACTACCATTTCCATTTCGTCATCGAGATTTTTTGTATTATTTACAATTAAGTCCACACTTGGCATTTTCATCAGGACATCCATAATATTCCCTGAAAATTATCAATATGACACAGTGGTAATATATTAAAAGAACCTATCTTAATATGGATAGTTAATTAACAATGGACAACTAATTATAATACAAAATATAGCAGTCCAATAACGAGTATGGTCGATCCAGGTACAGGAAACGAAGAGCCGTGAGTTTTAAGAAGGCAATGTACTCGCAGGGCTATAGCGTAGTTGCGTCACCAAAACTGAAGGCGCAAACAGCAAACCTGACGGTGGGCAGTACTGGAACTGGTGGCCACGACCAGACGCTGACACAGGTTAGTCGCGGGGACATTACAAGGCCGGCCGGGTTATGTTGGTTTCTGCTGGCTGTCGGACGCACAGAGCTGCGCGACGAAGCGTGCGCTGTACGAGCTCTCCTCCCGTTTGTGTTCAATGGGGTGATCGTGACAGGCGGAGAGAAAGAGTGGGGGGCAGAGCCGAGCAGTACCGATAAATCCCCGAACATTCCTGACAAACCGCTGTACATGCGGCTGATAGCGACCTCAGTTCGGAACGGTTCTGATTTCTATTATCTTACGAATTAATGAGTCGTTTTATATCCGAATTAATGAGTCGTTTTATATCCGAACATATCTGCAAAACATAGAAATTATATCGAATTAATTATATTAATATTGAACTTTCTTTATAACTCCAAAGATACTTTACAAAATGTGAGATGGTGCACAACGAATAAAATGTCATAATCTAGAATAGATAATAGAAAAATTATTTATTTTCTTGAAAATATGTACAATAGTAAAAATTATATAAACATCATTTATACCTTAAGCACAAACACAAACATGCTCCTTAGTTGTAGACACAATTGACATGAGAATAAAAATAAAACAATGTTACTTTTTATTAAAGAAATATGAACATGTCTTTTTTTATTTTAATACAGCTAGGGTACATCAATAAACAAAATTCAAGAAAACAAAATAGGACCTCAAAAAGGCAAGGAACTCTTCATAACCAGGCGCAAGCTTTGTGTTTGTCTGTCTGTCAGCTGCTGTAGATAAAATATAAAATCAAATAAACACGAAATTGAACTAAGAGCTTGCGTCGACAACAAATATGATTTCAGCTTAACACATTCAAGTTTGAAATTTGCCCCGAATGTTTTTACCACTGTGGGTGTTACAAGCCCCAACACCCCTCTATTTGGACTAAATTTAAGATAATTTTGTTAGTAATTTTTGTAGATTCAAAATTTGTCTATAGATTATTAATATCATTCCATAATTTACTAAAATCAACTATTCCACAAACATGATATACATTTTCTCTGTAAAGTATTTTCGCTCCCTGAAATTTGCTGAAATTGGCTATAGCCATTTAAGCCTATATGTCCATCCAGCTATATGCCTAAACTACAAAATAAAACCAGCTAAATGAAAATGTGGTTCCTGTTATTGTAACTCTAGTGGTTACTACTCTGTGGTTATTTAAAACTCTGGTATTTATACGTTTTTAATCTGAAAGCAATTTCATCTTTAACAGTACCCATTACAAAATCAATTTCTCCAACTTACCTTTGGAAGTTATTGGCCGTATATTAACATTACATTTAATGAGAAACCACTTCAAATTATTTAATTTAAATATATATATATATATATATATATATATATATATATATATGATAAACTAGTGATAAAGTCAAGCCAGCGTTTCTACGCCAGGTGCAGGGTTGCAGTATTGGTTGACTCATATCTCCTTTCTGTGGCATGTCCTTTGATATCTTATCGTATTTTCTTTTGAGAACTTAGTATTTGAAACACTTTGTTAAGTATTCATAATTTTAATAACCTCAAAATTATTACGATCAAGTTTTTAACTTATAGCAATAGCAATATATTTCTCTGTATGTTTGTTGGATATATAGAGAATGAGAAATAAGCTATAGACTTGAAATTGTGCATGCAACTTCGACCAAGCCTGATAAGTGTCATTTTGTGTCGTCTGGCGTACGCGATTATTTATAATGCTGATCTGATCTATAGTACATGGAAATTATCGAATAATTTCTAACTAATAGTAATGTAACCTACAAATTATATTTATTTTGATTAAGGCAGTTGGAAAATGCAATGAACCAAATATAATGTTACGAAACAATTTTATTGGTTTACATTTTAATACGAAAGATGCAATTAAAAAACTCAACATAATTGTTGATTTTGTGTTTGGAGACCCTGAAGATAAATTCTTTAACTACTATGCTAAGTAGGGCTCTTTTTAATCCTCCTGGATGTTTAATCCACCCTCGAATGTTTTATAGCTACGCCACTGAATGTAACGAAGTTACTTTGTTACATTAGACTTCCTTACGTCTTTTTTGGTATTTCGATACTCCGTTGTATTGGTTTATTTGTATGTAGACAAGAGTAATTGCCTGCCATTAATTACGTTGTAAAATCACGGTTCAATGAAATAAATTTAATTGCGCTGCATCCTGCAGCATCCAGCTTTGAAAATGTAATATATATATTACATTTATACATATACATATTACACCACCAGGCTCTATTAAATTCAGAGGAGTACAGAGCGAGAACGCGCGGACTGCTTATTCCACTATTCTAATACGCGGGCTATCTCTAGTTGGCAGGAGGGGCCCCCTCCATCCCCCACTTTTTCTCTCCGCCTGTCACGATCACCCCATTGAACACAAACGGGAGGAGCTCGTGTGCGCTGTGGCTTCAGACGCTGCCTGCACGTGAAATGTTAGTCACGCCGCTTCAACATTCAGCTACTCACTCCCCCCAGCCGCTGATGTGATGATGAAATGTTGCATTCCGACAGTCCAAAACATGTTTTAAATATACAACACCACCACAGAGCACTCATTAAAACTGTTCAATATAAATTTTAAAAACGATGAGCACCAATTTTCCTGTACGGCATGCTTGAGTCAGGACTACCAACCTTGCCGTACAGCTTACACAATACAGAACTGGTATAGAGCTCAACAACTCACTCACTACTGTGAAAACTGTTCACGTTGAAACCACTGTATCGGATACGTTGTAAGAGGTACTTGTCTGCCTGAGAGTACCCGTTACCGCAAACCGAAAGTACCCGGTACAGGTTATTGTTACAGGTACTTCTACGATACAGATACTTTAAACGGCTCAGTTCCATTAATACACAGTACACGGACTCTGTGGCATTAGTAGCTGTATTATGTATCTGCACCATTTAAGGAGTATTCTGTAACGCATGCTTCTAAGTCAGTATGAGTACTTTTTGTTCTCGGTTACTAATACAAACTGACCTCACTTCCATTGTTGTGGTAACGGTAGAATTACAATATTTAGCGTTTAGAACAAAATTGAATTATTATATATGTGTATTTTGTAAATTAAAATAGTTAAACAGTTTTAATGCATCTATTTCATTATGATCGATTTCCAAGTTCCCATATAAACGTCGAAAGTAGATTATTAGGCGATCGAAACGTGCTCTTGATGGCGGGGGTGGCAAAAGTCCCGTTCATAAGTAACCCCGTGGGTGCGCCCTAACAGAAGCATTTGATTTCATACTGTTCAAGAGGGTGGCATAAAAGAAGTTTGTTTTAGAGTGGTTGCAATATTCTATCATAAAGAATATGATATATCTGTTGAGGTTGGTATTCTTATTTTGAAAGAATGCATTATAATCCCACATTCTGAAATTGCTTTTTGGATTAACTTCACTTGTCCCACCCCGAAATTGTTGCTATGAAGTCACTGGTAAAGCTATATGTGTATTGGCTAAAAGAGATTAAGACATTGAGAATCTAGTTAAGGGCTGATACAATTGCAAAACGTTTTGGAAGTTCGACGTGGAAACATCACTGAACTCATGGAACGTACCTAACAATCTCTGGGAACGTACTGTAATAGATTTCAATAGTCCATTTGAAAATTACACATGGATTGTTTTTGTGAACACTTACTTTAGACGGTTAGATGTGTTCCTATAATGAAACGTGAAAGCAGTCAATCAGTAATAAGATGTTTACGAGATATATTTTGTTGATACAGATAAGTAGAAAAATTGTCTCTGATAACGGAAATAAATTTTCATCTGGAAAATTCCAACAGTTTTGTTAAAAAAAAAAAACAACATTATACATGTGTCAACTGTACCATATAATTACAGGTCCAGTGGATGTGTGGAAAAAGTAATTCAGACTTTTCAAAATAAATATCCAACGACTGATAGAATTGACCACTTAGTAAGACTACAGACTGTGCTACTTTCTTACAAAACCTCATCACACAATTCAAATAGCAGAACACCTGGTTAACTAACTATTAATATTCAACAGAAAAGTGCTTATTGATACCTTGAAATCTGATGTATGAGCAAAAATGGAGCTCGTTTTTTTATAAAACAGAATTTTAAACTTGGCCTGGATCCAAAGAAAGGTTTCAAGGAATAAGATACAGTGTGGGTAATAGAAACAAAAATGAAAAGAAGGGACCATATTACTTAAAACAACAGCATTATCTTATGGAGTCCAGATTGACAGTGAAGAATTTAGACAGAATGTGCACTTGAGAACCAGACAGAGTATGTCTAGTACTTCGAACCAACCAGCACTAGATGGAACAAACACTGATAATTATGAAAATGAAAGGAATACCATTGATAGTTCTGAAAAGGTGATTGCTGAAGAACCCTCTGAAGAATGCGAGTTACCTCTCCGAAAATCACAGAAAATCGTTAAGAAACAAAAATATTATTATAAAGAACATTAAAAAGTAAAAGAAAGAAGAAGTACCGTAACACTTTAAACGAACAATATCATAATGTTTTTTTTGTTTTTTTTTAATCTCTTTTAAGCCTCAGCTTCTGCTATGTAGGCTGCGATGTTCACTGATTAATTATTATTTTTCAAAGTACACTGTTTCGTGTCTATACATGATTGGCCCTCCCCGGGATTTGAACCCGTGATCTCTCAGTTAGAGAGCCGAGACTATAACCATTAGTCTACGGAGGAGGACACATAATATGTTATATGTTGTGGCGTTTATTCTTGACATCATCAGTTTGAGTTCACTACCTTATTAATTCCTTTTATTATAATTCTTAAAACATTACAGCCAAAGTATAATACAGACTGGATTGCTACCCCCACCACCAGTCGCTACATCAAACTATCCGTCCCGCTGGCCATATCTTCTTACATATTTTTCACAGCTGGTTTATAATAAGCGCGCGAATAATCTTTTGTTAGTTGTATACCAAAATCGTTCTTGTATAAAGGTTTACAAAGTACGTGTCACTAATGTCAAAAGAAAATATTACCTATAGGATTAAACAAACTTCTTTAAATAGATACTCTTAAAATGCAAAATCTTCTCTAGCAAGTACAACATTTAATTATCGTCAAAAGAAACACTATACAACATGTTGATATTGTTGAGCATTATGAGGCCGAGCGCTTGCTTATTCCCATTCCTATTGAGTGAAGCGAGGTGGTCGAATGGGTCTTGATCGTCACAGTACTAGGACTTGGCCTTGCTACAATCTCATTCTGTATTGATCGTTATTGCTACTGTTGTAATGCTCGTTATTGCATGAACCAAGTTTATTCTCATTATAAGTTGACTTTATTTTCTGAATGTTTGCAGTTTAATCTCACACAGTAATATAGTTTACATGCTTACTAACAAACATTTGTTTTTATTATTGGTTATGTGTTGAAAGAATAACGAAAGAAAAGAACAGAAATAAAGACTAAGACATACCACAATTCTAAATTGTCGTTTCGATCATTGGTTTCTTTAACATTTTGGCTCATGAGCGGCACAGTGTTTAGTCTTAAGCTAAGTAGAATTTCAGTTTGTGTAAGCTCTGGGAGCAAATGAGCTATATCAACACTACTCTTGTTATATTATATAATGTTAACACTTTTGATCCCGAGCTTACCCGTGCTTAAGTGACTAGTCTTAACTGAGCAACATTGTTAGTTTGTGTAAGCTCTGGGAGCAAATGAGTTATAAATCAACACTACTCTGGTTATATTATATAATAATACCAACAGTTAAACATTCAAAATCGTTGCTCGACATTCTTAAAAAGTTTTTTTTATACTGCCATCGCATCTGAATCCTCCCGTCAAAGGATCTGTATCATCTCTATTGAAATCATTCAATAGATCGCTGCCACTATACCTTGCTCTTGCCTGCAATGAAGTGCGAACTCAGAATCTTCTCCGTCTTCTCAATTTACCTAGAACAACACACTGCCGCAGCAAGTACAACCTCTTCCGCACTCGACATTCTATATACTGTCTAATGTTTTGGTTGCAAGTTGCAGTAAAAATTAAGCAAACTGTGTTCATGGTTGCGGATACAAATTGAAGGCACCACGGGAAAAAGGGGGAATGTCAGATTTTTCAAATTTTTCAGGAATAGCAATTTTCTCCTTAATTCTATTGTACCACTTACATTTATTTCCTAATCTTTATGAAACTTATCTATGATTTAGCCTACCTTATATTAAACTTATACATTATGTACTAATAACATCAGTTTACCATTTTAATAGTGAAATAAATAAATATATTATATGAGTACAAAATATTTTCGCTAAAAAGGGGGAATGTCATTAATGTTTTAGGAAAAAAGGGGAATGTCGCCAAGGTTAACTACTTCTAGAAACCAGTACTAAATTAAATGGCATAAAACGTATATATTTAAAATTGTCTTTTTAAATATGGTTCCAAATAAGAAAAAATACACACTTAAGTTAAAAAAAGGCCTTTATTGGTAAAAAAGTAAAATCGGTACATATTACCTTGAGAAAAATAAAACATGTTTGAAATCAAACAATTATCAGATAGGTAATTTTTATTAATCCTTTTTTCTACTCTGAGTAGGCCTATTATTATTATTATTTGTCTTTTTAGACTTAGGAAAAACTTCTTTGTCAATGGCATTTCTTTTGTTCCTTTTCTCTCCTTTCTCAAGTTTTGGAAGAAGGGTATAAAATGCCTGGCTTCTACATCACAGAATATCTTTAAAACTTGTAGATCTGTGTACTTTTCATGGGTAATAGGAAGAGCGCCTAAAACAAAACAATTTGCTGAAGCATGTTGTTGAAACATTTAACAATATTTGTCCAATTTTCTATTAGGAATTTAAATTTTATTTTAATTTAGCCATCAAGAAAAATGCTAAGATTTATTCAATATAATTAGGTTGGATTATTAATAACTATAGAAATGGTCAAAATATTATTTTTATCACATTTTGATTACTAGCAGTGAGTAACAGTAAAATGGAAAAAGTCATACCCTCATAGGCATAGTCGGGTAGAAAAAAACTCTCCTTCAGGCAAGGGTTGGTCTTGTGGTAGTGAACCTGGTTGGTTAATGACATGGGCCTCCCAATGTCCATGGAATGTTGCTCGGTGCTTCAGGAAACGGGGATGTTCTTTAAGAGCTACTAACTCTCTTTATCGGCCTTGAAGGAAATGGGCACTTTGAAAAATAAAATTGATCTAAGTGTGAAGACCAGTTCCGTACAAACTCCCTCTCAACCTGGATTACATGGAATGGTGAGGTTTGACTCTAGCACCTTCAATTTCATCAATCCAATCTTTAGGCGTTTCAATCCACTTCTTTTGATTGATGCTAGCCATATTTTGGTCACACTCTAAATACGAGTGACCACGAATTGGAAAATTCATCTGAATTTTGTCTACTCTCTTAGTGTGATGGACAATGTAGCGGATAGTGCGAAAAAGGGTCCAATTCTTGTTTTGACCCCCGCAAGAATCACAAAAAATGTCCAGTTCTTTGACAGAGGGGTCAAGAATTGTCATCACAAAGTAAAGCAAGAAAGAAGCCACCTCATTGGCACCCTTGTACGCCACTGTTTCATCGTAAACAAAGAAAAATGATTCGTCTGTGGACAGTATATGTATATTGAACATACAAAGTGTTAATTGTCGCTTGTAGTACACATCGTTAGTTGTTATATGTGGTACTGGCAAATTCTTTTGGAAGTCCATTGCAATAGTTTCAACCTCTTTTGATTGTTGACTTCTTTGTTTAGAGGCACGTTTGCGAATGTAAAACATATTGGCTTTTAACAAGTGTAGTTTTTTCTGATGTAAGCTCTTTCAATTTCTTTTCTGATTTTACCCTTGCTGTAGTATTTTCAGGACAGGATTTAACAACATGTTCTATAGCTCGAATCTCAGCAGCGAGTTTGTCACATGAACTACAAGTATCCATTCTTGGATAGCCAAAACTGATGTTGAATTATGAATTGAAAACGGTTCTATATTTCTCGTATGATACTTTTTGGCCTGGGTACGCTATCTTAAACAATTCAAACATCTTTTTTTATATTTAAGTCTGCTGGAAGATAGATATGGTTAGAAGAATTCGCGCTGTAGTGACTTCGCTCACCTTTAAACGAACCAATATGCTTGTGAATCGCCTCAATTGCCTCTTCTGACAAGCGGTGTTTACGATTTAAGTGTTGGCCTCGACCATCCTTAGGAGTTCCTCCTTTTTTTTAAATAGTTCTGTATTACTTCAACCTTTTTTTTTGTGATTCCATGAAGCGACCGAAAAGCTTTTACACAAACAGGAATTTCTACCACAGATTCCTCCCTATGAACTCGAACACGATATGAATACGAGTTGTCATGATATTTAGCATTCTCTTCTGGTTTCCTAGATCTCCTTTGTGAAACTGTGTTTACAATAACCAAACCGGTTAAGTAGGAATTCTGTTCATTTACGTTCAATTGGTTGAAATTGGATATAATAGTAGCACGTTCTGCAGGTACAATCATTTGAAAGCATTTTAACCTCAAACAGTAACAATCAGGCCCTATTTCATGTGTGGATGCTAGTAGCTTTTCCTTAACATCACTTAAACGACCAGTTACCTTTCGTTTCTTTGAGGTATTAGATGATTTGGAGCTGTTACCTTCACCTTCAGATTCCATAACTCACTAATTAATTAGTAACACACACACAACATCTTAAACTCTTACAAATTATCACAAAACATAAACATAGCCTCAATAATCAACAGTGCACAGCTACAACTTCATTGACTGCAGCTGAGTGAAACATAATAAAATAAAGACAGTGCTGCCAACTGACATTCCCCCTTTTTCCCGTGTTTCACAATGACAGTCCCTCTTTTTTCCGTGGACTGCGTATTTTCAAACGTCAATATCTTGCTGACTATTTCCGTTCTTTCCATGGAAACCAAATATACAAAACGAGATTAATGAGAAGTTTCCAAAAATACAAAATAAAATTTTTTTTTGACATTCCCCCTTTTTCAATTCCCGTGGACCCTTCAATTGTAAACTTCCATCGGCAAGTAGATTTGGCAATTTTTGGTTGCCAATTCCGGTATAAACGCGGCTTAACCCTCCTGAAATATCCTTAAAATCTTTTATAATCCAATCTTTTAATAAAACTCAGTTAGGCATTTAAGGTTAGGAACAAATAAATAGCACCAACATTACTTATAAAGCAAATTAAAAAATGTAAATAATACAGTTTTATGTATCTAACAGGTAAATAATTGGGTACATATACTGTATATGCGTTTTTGAATGCATTACGAAATAATAATTTTAAATTTAATACATTGTAACTAACTCATATTTTCATATAACGCAAATGTCTATACATTGTATTATTGGAAACGCAACCACGAAAAAAATTTACTACGCAGCTGCATGTCCTTTTTCTAGCCGTTCAAAATAATTATAAACCGGAAAAAACTACGCATCATTGATAGTTTTGAGCAACGAACTATACTACTAGAACGCGCACTGCCCATTGATAAGCCACATGTTGTGTTTTCCGGTCGCACACAGCTGTGCGTTTCGGGTGTATCCATGGACTTGCAGGCGCTTAAAGTGGGCAAGAACTCACCGAGTTTTGCAGCGATCAACGGGATGATACGGCATCACGCCTTTTCATGCCGAAACAAAAATCATTGTTGTTATTTGCATTGTTGGAAACTCTTCCTGTTTATTACGTCAATACGTCAGATATGAGCAACTCAGCTAGTTTGTTTTCTTTTTATTTGTCAATGTTAGTAATGTTTGTTATTTCGTGACATGGTAAAGAGTTGCTCTGCGTACAACTGCACGTCCAGATTGACTAAAGACATCCACATTTATTTTCATAAGTAAATTCTTACTGTATCAACCATGTCAATATTTATTTGCAACGTCCAAAATAGTAATTCTCACCAATATTATTTTCTGTATTGCCAAATTATTAACTGGGTTACCCAAATAATTAAAAGTACGGTACGACTGTTAATGAGTAAATTAGCTTAATAAGCTATAGTTTTTTAATCATGAACAATAATTATATAGTTGAGCAAAACATGCTTATCACTCAATTATTTCATCCGCATTGATCCAAGATATCAACGTTGGTCGTTATAACACTTATAAATGCACAACTAACTTATAACTCATTGCTAAAAACAATATCTACTGACCTACTCTACTTTATAATTATTGGATTTTTGTGATCTTCAGCTACCTGTATTTTACGAGTATTATTTGTTAATTTGTTTGTTTTGCTTTCCATTGAATGATGACAATTTATTAAAAAAGTGGATTACGGTGATAAAGAGAAAAAATGTTAAGCCAACAAAACATACTGTTTTATGCTGTAAACATTTTACCGAACATGATCACCATTTAATTTTGCCTGACACACTAAGAAAATCTCTAAAAAATGAAGCAGTTCCAACATTTTTTTATTTTCCATCTCATATGCAACAGACATTGGAGTTTGTACATTTTATGTAGTTTACTTTTAAATAAAATACTGTCAATAGAAAAGTTGTTTTTTCACTTGGGAAATATTTTAATGTCTGTAATCGTCGTTTCCGACTTTATAAGTAAAATACCAAGTCAAAATCTCAGTTATTTTAATATTGTACAAAAATCTGTTTTTTTAACTAAAAATAAAAATCCTCGATAAAAAGCAGTTATTTTGTAATAATAAATAAATCGTGGTATCTAACAATATTATTAAGTCTATAAGGTGTTTTAAAGTGATGTTAAATCATTACTATAATGCCAGCCATATGGGCGGAGTGAGTTCTTACCAATTTCCAGCGCCTTCAGACTCGGAACGCAGCCCTGGATTTCGGCTCGGTTTCTCCGGCCCAGAGTGCGTTCCTATTAGTATAATTCGTTGGTTTTGAGTTAGCCTATACTAAACAAAACACATGTGCCGATGTGCGCTAGGTCGTGGTGGTTATTGTTTATTTTTGATGTGGAAAGTTAATACTTAAACAATATCTGTTTACCCGTGTTAGTGTAAATTTAGATCGTTGTCGTTCTTTTACTACACAACATACGGTATGTATACTACTTTTAAGTTTTAATATCCCTAGCCTATATAGATGTCTAGAACTTTGTTCGTTAGCTATACCATTTCTTCCTGCAGCCACTTTTAGAGGTGATTTTGGATAGGCTGAATTGCTCTCCGATCAAAAAGTATAGGCTAGATAACAGTCTTTGAATATTAACCACAAACTAAATAAGCTTGTAAAGCTATTAATAATAATGGGAGTTAGGCCTACATACAAATTTAGCATGTTTATTCCTAGCTTTGGCAATTAAAAGCAAATCATTCACAAACAACCCCTTCAAAGTTTTATGTTAGTAAGAATGAAGGTTTTTGATGCTTTTCAACCAAATCGCAACTGAAAATTCATAACTCAGAACGAATGATCTGATGAAGAACAAATTAATTTTAATTCCAGAGAGCCCAAGTACAATTCTATAGTCTAGCCTACAGTAAGTTATTATATTATGAACTTTGGCCGCAGTATAGTAAGTGGCTCAGGCTTGCAAATTATTTTTTAGGGTAAATCTTAAGATCAGCGACTACCGCTCCGATTGCCGTAATTTTTTGCATACTAACACTGGTTAACGTAATTTCACAAAAAAAAAAAAAAATAGTCCCGATTGTCGCTGGGGCCATTTACCCCCCCCCAAAAAAAATTGAAAAAAAAATTAATACTAAACAAAATTTAAATAAAAACAATTAAAATTAAAAAAAATTTGTAGCCTACTTAACTTAATGGTATTTTGGTAATTCTAAGCAATATATGGGTCAACCTCGATTTTTCTCATATTACAATATAATGTTCCAATAGTCAATTAGAAAAGGAAATGACTAGAATTTCTTGCCGGAAAGCAGTTATAGGGAGCAGGCAACTCATATTACAATATAATGTTCCAATAGTCAATTAGAAAAGGAAATGACTAGAATTTCTTGCTGGAAAGCAGTTATAGAGAGCAGGCAACCGCGAGAATTATCTATTAGTGATCAGGGGCACTGACGTGATCTGGGCTTCAAATTTGGAACTACTCGAGTTATTTTTTTTTTTCTAAAAGAGCAAGCAGCGCGAAGCGCTGCGCAGCGGGCAAGCATCGTGCGTGAACTTTGTATATACTGAATTGATTCAGGCCAAAGGAATGACACAGATTCCATTACCAGATTTTTACGGAGATTTTGTATTGGGCGGATTATATTGGTTTACTTTGCTTTCCAGCATGTAATTATGTGTTTAAAATTGTTTTACAAACATTACCTACATTATATTGTAATATGTAATAACAATTTATCAGAAATTTTTAATAAAAAAAAGGATCACGCACGATGCCTGCCCGCTGCGCAGCGCTTCGCGCTGCTTGATCTTTTAGAAATAAAATTAACTCGAGTAGTTCCAAATTTGAAGCCCAGATCACGTCAGTGCCCCTGATCACTAATATGTAACTCTAAGCAATATAATGACCGTCTGGCGGTTGCCTGCTCCCTATAACTGCTTTCCGGCAAGAAATTCTAGTCATTTCCTTTTCTAATTGACTATTGGAACATTATATTGTAATATGAGAAAAATCGAGGTTGACCCATATATTGCTTAGAATTACCGGTATTTTTTATATTTATGATCAGCCCCTCTAGAATTTGATATTTTACTGATAGGTACTATCCCGAGGGATGATTTTCTTTCCTTGAAATCAGTGCGGGGCTTGCCCCGAAGCCCGCGCTGATGGCCGGAGGCACTCATCTCAACTCAATAACAACTAATTAATTTTTAGCTCGAAATTTAAGAAAAACGTTCATGGAAAGTTGTCTGTTTGGTTTGAAAATAGACTAGGCTATGTAATCAAAAATTTTCGACCGGGATTTTGAAAAGAGATTTTGAGTGGCCACCCTGAACAAGGCTTTCATAATCAGATAAACTGAAAAATTGTTCTAACAAACTTTGCACAAAAGGGTTTTTACATGATAACCCCAAGTAAGCTTGTTATCAAGCAGTACACCCAACAACTTAACGCTCTTTGCTTTGTTAAAAGACACTAAATGTAGTATACCTTTGGTTATATTCCTGTTAAGAACTAGCTTATTGGTAAAGAACCAGATATCAGATCCTTCTAGCACGGTAGATTCCAAATACTCATACTTTTCAATACACCTGTGAACGTTGAGGATGGTGGTATTATCCGCGTATAAAGTACACAGTCAGAAGAGAGAAAGTTTGGAGGTAGTTGACATAGGTTGTGAACAGGAAGGGTCCCTAGTCAGAACCCTGGGGCACTCCTGCTATCACTTGTAAAGGATCAAATCTCTGTCCATTAAGTTTTACAATCTTTCACCTATCACTAAGGAAAGATTTTACATATGTCAATTCTGTACCAGTTACTCCATACAAAGGAAGTTTTTCTACAAGTATGGAATGCGGCACAAGGGTTGCTGAAACATGACATCTCTTTTCAAAACCATCAAGGATAAACGAGACTACATTTTCTAAGGCTTTTATAGTAGAAAACCTACTTCTAAATTCAAACTGGGAAGCTGAAAGAAGCTGATTAGACTAAAAATGTTTTTATAGTTGGAACTTCATTGTCAGTTCAATCACCTTTGCCATACAGGAACGAAGGCTATAGGCCTATAGTTGTTACAGCAATTTTTATCGCCTTTTTAAACAAAGGTACAGTCGTTGTTGTCTTTAGACAAGAAGGAAAAGTTCCTTCAAGTAAGACCCAATTAACCAAGTACCACAAAGGAGACTGCACACTTTCGCAAACACATATGTCTTCGGACTTTGAATTGCTAAGACTATTTATATGAGAGCTTAATTCTAGTATGCTAATAAGCTTCCACTTAAAAGTAAAGTTTCCTGCTATACAGTAAGATGATTGTAACAATTTCAAAGAATTGATTTGAAAATTCACATTGAAATTAGGCTTAAACTGATTCTAAACGTTTACAAAAAATTCATTGAGCTCATTTGGTGAGATAGGTATGTCAGATCTACAGGATGACAGGCGACCTGCCTCAATGTTGATAACCTTCCAAGCAGCTTTGCAATGGTTCGAGGAAGACATGATAAATTAATCATTAGCCCTAACCTTACCAAACCTACCTCAACATTGTAAAGCTTCTTCAGTCTAAGAAAACCATCTTTAAACACTAGGTTAGCTTTTAATAAATCATAATACAATATCATCTAAGTTCTGAAATTTTTCAGTGCAGATATAATATTATTTAAAAATAATATAACGCCATTTCGACTCTTCACAATTTAAAAATATCCTAGTTACGCCCACAGTGTAAAGTGTCATATGTTGGAAAGTAGTCAAGAAAGAGATATGCCAGTTAGACACAAACGTAGAGTTCCTCAAATATAGCACTGTGGTGCCAAAATCTCAAAATCGTCAATTTGGAAGATACGCCCTTATGTCAATTCACCAACGATATATATAAATTTATAATTTATGTAAAATTGTATACGAGATTTCTTTATAGTGCATTTACTAAATATAGACTTCAGCCTACATTTAATAATTTTAGTAGGGCAGCATTCATTGAACTGATCAGACAATGTTGTCATGTTAAAAACCATCTCCCATTCCTTGCAGTCTCTTCAACAACGGCGTCTATTTCTGAATCACGGTACATTAACTCTTAATACAGTTAATTAGTTTTAAATGTTTTTTAAGTGTTTGCGGATTGTGTGTTTGATTGGGGATTATGTGAGTAGTTCAAGTATTAGAAAATTAATTTGTTTCTTTAATCATTTTGTTTTTTCAGAGTGAAAGTGTAAGTTCGTTGTATAGTTGTGTGTTATTTTTAAATCAATAAAAGCTATGTTTATGTGATCGGAAGTTAACACTTGGTATGTAAGAACATACAAAGTTATGCTTACATTAGTTTTGCTTATTTATTACTCTTATGTTTGGTTTTTACAATATTTATTGGTTTATTGAAAGTTTGATTCTATTTGTACGCATTATTTTCAAATTTATTTTTATCCATACAGGAAACGAGATTCGTGTTATCAACTTTTTTATAACATAGGTTTTCTGGCCTGGTGATTGCCTCTCAGTCGTCTGGCTTATTGTGCACCCTTTTCCAGGTTTAAGCTATGTCAACTCCCGGGCTTTTACAAAACCATGAGATCTTCTGTACCATGCTTGCCTGTTCCAATCCCTCCTCAGTATTCCTAAGAAAACCAACGGATCTTGAGCGTTTGCTGAACATTCAAATATGACATACACAGCTCTTTCATCAGCCTCACCATATATCCTGCACAGGATGTCCTGAACCATTGGCTTTATTTTTCTTAATTGTTGTCTGCACAACTGAATCAGAACAAGCCAGGTAACACACCCAGTGTACAAATTGTCGAACTTGGAGGAGGCTGGCACCAGAACAAATTTTTCATTTTGGCCTGAATATCAAATTTATTGATATTCATTTCCTGTGCTATTTCAGCCTAGGCATAGTTTTTTCTTCTTAAAATCAGGAAGAATTTGAATCCACAAGACAGGCCTTTCTTTGAACTCACTGGACGGAAAATGCGTTTAGTTGCAGACTCATTTGGTGTGGCAACTTGTATTCCTGACCGAAGTTAGCAATCGCCTTTGATCTTTACCAACTTGTAATGGGGTGAAAATTACAAATAAGAAGTTGTAAAACATTAAAATTGGAACTTTATATATTTCATTATAAAAATTGTTTGCGCTGTTGCAATGATGGAAAATGACTAGTTGTGCTACTTTTTCTTTCTTATGAAGGAATTCAACAGTTTTAGTGCTCTTGTAATACACCAAAATGTTGCTTACAAAATTTGCTTGCAAGTGATATAAGCTTTGTCTAGAATTAAGTCTCTAAACTTTGACAACATAGTCAAGCTGTAAATTGAAACGATTTAAACTTTTAATATTTTCGATAAAATTAATTGTTTTTGTAGACAACATTATTTTATTGTTTTGCTTAATAAACCTTTAATATCATACTTTGTACATTTAGGGTTTCTCATGTTTTGTTGTAGTTTTTTTTTTTAGAGTTTTACTTTATAAATTTAATTTTTTAATTTTCCTTTTCATATTTTGTAAATTGCAGAAAATACTAATTCAAAATACAAAAAAAAATCAAATATACAGAAATATTCCCTATAATGTATTGAAGAAAAATCATTCAACATGTTTAGAACCATTGTGTGAGTAATTTCAAAGTTAATGACGTTATTGTTAAAACTGGATTGTAGTATTTGTGTTCAGGTTTAGTAATAAAACATTAATGTACTGTAACCGATTGGTGTACTTTGACAAGGTCTCTTTTGATGCTAGTGCTTTGTGATGTAAAATACTGTACCAAGACCATCTTGCCACCAAGTAATTTGCCTTTTTCTTACAAGATATTCAGCACTATATGTGAATGCGAGTTTAAAATTATTTTAAAACTTAAAAACATTGTAACTCAAATAAGGAAAATAATCTAAAGTTAAAAATACAATTTTATTTTCTAATTAACACAAAACTAACATACAGTAAACTAACAAAACTAATATTTTTATCTAGGGGGGTATAAGCGGACCCGGTTTTTTATATCGAAGAATGTAACTATCGATACCTAATATTCACATCTTAAATCCTAGACTATCAATCGATATTAAAGTCTCTATAGTCTTCAATAATAATTGTATGTTTTAAATTAAAATGTAAATTTAATATTTACATTGATAAAATAAATTATTATAACCAAAATTAGGAAAATTGAAGACGACCATACTTGCTCCTCTCTCAGTTACAGTTGTTTCTTTCCCACAAATTTCACATAATGGGTTTTTCGGTACGAGTCCAACATGTTGAAGCCACGAAAAACATGTCTTATCGTCTTTCAAAGCAATGCCGTGTAGTGTTTTTTTTATTGACTGCCATTTTTAATAATCAAATGTTACTTATGTAAAATTGAAATATTACCCTACGTGTATTATTTGAAAGTGTTTACAGCTGTTGATAAAGATGATTTAAGTTAATTGTTCAATCAGTATCAATTGATTATATCGATGGTTATGATTAAGTAATATCATTTGCCAATTTCGATATAAAAAACCGGGTCCGCTTATCGTACCCTACCCCTTTTGTCATTAAAAATGTAGTTTATGATGGTTATATTAAAACTCACAACTTTCATTAAAATGTACGTAAAGAGCATGATTAAAGTAATAAAATTTAAAGCAATAGTCTCCATTTTGGACTAAATTAATTTGATTTGTTGTTCTGTTCAGAGGTTGTTTAAATTAATTGGCCAATTGGATTGCCAAGATGAATATAAAATTGAATACTATGAAAATAATGACATCATATCTGAAAACTAAGTCAGGTCGTATGGGAACGGCTTTATATTTGTTTGATTCAAATAGTGGTGCCCATTAAATTTGTCAGCTGCGTGTTCGTAATGAATTAAATCATCAAAACAAAATATTTTAATTTAAAAATGTTTGTGAATTTGAGTAAATCTTAAGAATTAATGCGTAGTTGATGCCGACTACCTAGTTGATAAATTAGTTTAGTATTTCAACCTTGATACAGATCAAAATTATGTATTCAATGAGTGTTGTTTATCAATGAAAGCTTAGATTGTCAATTATAAAATACTATTATATGTACCGTTCATACTTCTTCTATATATATATATATATATATATATATATATATATATATATATGTTTTATATTTTTTTGTATAAACTAAGTAAATTTTTAAATGTTCCAATTTCTTTTAGCTTGATGATACAATAAAAAATATTATGGAGCTAGTAGTAATACAAAAATGTTTAATATATTTGTTATAACAAATGTTTGGGTAGTATGAAAAAGTCTATTTTTTTGGCTAATGAAAAAGTGAGTATTTTTGGAAATCTTGCGCATTTATAATGTTTTAGTTTATAGCATTCTTAAAAAATTTTAATTAAAAAAAAATGTTTCATACTTTTATACTTATAGGTATATTTTTCATAATTTAGCTATCTTTTTAAGTTATGTCCAAAAGTTTTGGTAGGATCTAAGGAACTCAAGAGTAATTTTACGAGCCTGTTGTTAAGATAGTGTTTAAAAATGTCTAAAGTTGTGTAAGTATGGAACGTTAAGCTGGTAGACTATTTGGATATTATCCAACTTTTTTGGATTTAACACAATCGATAGTGCCTTTTTTATTACATACTGCAAGTTGCTTAACGATTACAATTAGGGTTTTTGAATGAACAATAAATCAAATTAAAGATGTTATGTTAGGCTATTTAAAATAAGAAACGCTTTCTAACTAGGATTTTTACATAAAATTATACATTGAAAATGTAAATCTCTGATATTTTAATAAGGAGCAAATAAAACATAATTTTAGTAGTGCCTGGTTTTTTTCGGTGTATACCATTTGACGAATAACAGTTTGGAGATTGCCCAACAAAATGGAAAAAAATTGAACATAAAAAGTACTGCAATATCTTAAATCTGCACTTTCCTTTTTTAGAATCTGCTGAATGTCGCCCCCAAAATGGAGGACACACATTCAAGAAATCAAGACTTGCAAGAACATCAAAAGAAATTTCTTGCTGAGGCTGATAAACTGGTTTCACATCTAGACACCTTCAAAACAAAGGTAAAAAATTCTACTAAAGTCAAAGTCAAAAATTCCTTATTTACAATTTCGTTAAGAAATGTAATGGTATTAAAATTGCATAATAGGTATTTTTCTTGGTCTTGCTTTACATTGCTTATGAGTTTTTCGTTGTAGTGAAGAATTCTTCTAGTGTGTAAAGTGGTCGTTCCATCAGCTAGTCATTCAGTTGTTTCTTGAGTTTCGTAGAGCTGAGGTTCTTCATGGATTCAGGTAGTGCATTATATAGTTTGTGTCCCATGTGTGATGGTGATGGTTTCTTGCTGTACTTTGTGGAGTGGTGAAATGGAAGGATGTAGTCTTTGGCTCGCCTTGTATTATAACTGCGAACATATTCTCCTCGGTTGTAATCCTGTTGGTATGTGTAGATAATCACAGTGTGTATGTATAGACAGACCACTGTTAGGATTCCCAAAGTTTTGAAAGATTCTCTGCAACTCTGTTGGTGTAAGACGTGCACGTATTCTGATGGCTCTCTTTTGTAGGATTAAAATTCTGTCCAAGTTTTGCTTGGTTGTACCGCCCCATACTGACAATCCGTATCTGATGTGAGATTCCACAAGTGCATAGTAGGCTGTTTTTGCCATATCCAGCCCTCCAACCCACATCAGTCTTCTCACCACAAAAATGCCTGACCCTATCTTCTTTTGGTTTCACTTCCAACCCGGAGATCAGGAATTTCTGGGATCTCATCTTGTCGTCAACTAAAGTTGATGCAGATTGTTTTCTGTGGGTTTATTGCCAGATCATTTTGGAGACAATACTGAAGAGTTTTATTTGTTGATGAGATGATTTCTGACTGAAGGTCTTGTGGGGTTTTTGTGTGGTGTCATCTGCATACATTATTGTCTCTGCATTGGTATCATTTATGAAAGATGGGAAGACATTTGTAAATAGGACAAAGAGACAGGGTCCCAGGACTGAGCCCTGTGGCACTCCTCTTGATGATGGTTGAGCACTGGATCTGAAGGTTTTTTTTTCCATTGGCTGTATTTTTTATTTCTACAAACTGTTTGCGCCCTTCAAGATAGCTTGCTATCCAGTCTCCTGATTTCCCTCTGATGCCCAGGGTTTCCAGCTTAATCAAAATTTGATCATGTCCGAGGCAGTCAAATGCCTTGCTGTAGTCAACAAAGACGGCAGCAACGAATTTGTTGTCTTCTAGTTTATCTGTGATTAACTCAATTAGGCTTACAAGTGCACTAACTGTGGACCTTCCTTTCAGGAAGCCGTGCTGGTGTTATGATAACAGGTCTTGTTTTTCAAGACGTTAAATCATTCTTCTTATTGCAATTTTTTCTATTATTTTCGAAAATGAGGATACAAGATAAATTGGTCAGTAATTTTCAATTTTTGTATTACTTCCTTTCTTATGTTTGGGATAAATTTTGGATAGTTTTAGTAATGAAGGAAAGTGTCCATGTTCAAATGACTTGTTTATCACCGCTGCTAGAGGGGCAGCTAGTTGCTTAGCACAAAACTTCATAGCTTTGGATGGGACCTCATCTAAACCACATGATAGTTTGGATTTAAGAGAGTTTATGACATCTATGACTTCTTTTTCAGTGGTTGGGGAAAATTGTAAAGTTGCTGAGAATTGTTCGATGGAGCTATTTGGAATAGGGGGTGCAGCACAGTGTAAGCCTGTCCTGTTTGTGTTCAGTGTTTCTTCTGCTGTTTCTGCAAAAAATTTGTTCATATGCTCAGCTATAAGAGAGGGGTTGTTTTCTATTTTATTATTTATTTCCAGTTTTAAGGGAGTATCACATGTGCGTTTAGATTGTTTCTCTAAATTTATTATGGACCATATTGTTTTTGATTTATTGTCTGATTTGTTTATGTGTTCTGCTGCTGTTTTGCGTTTTAGATTTCTTAGTTTAAGATCATAGGTTTTTTTTTCTTGCTGTTCATTACTTTTTTATCAGCAGCATTGCCTGTCATTTCATATCTCTGAAAAGCATTGAGATAGTCCATCTTTAGGAGTTTTGCCTCTTCATTGTATTTGACATTGAGCTTAGGGATTTTTTTCAATTTCGATTTTTTATTGGGACAAGTGTGATCAAGATTCAACCTTACAGTTTGATAGAAAGCATTATACATTCCCTCAGCACCAGGCATGTTGTACACAGTGTTCCAGTCTTCTTTTGTCAATTCATTTCTTAAGCTTTCTAGATTTTGTTTATTGAAGTTTCTTCTTAGTGAACTCACTGATGTTGCCGGGCTCACTTTTATCAAGTTTAAAAGGCAGGTTTGGCCAATGTGATCTGATAAGCCAGCTTGTTGAATATTGAATTCAATTGGTGTATCAGGTATATTAGTACATATGCAGTCTATGGATGATTGGGAAGTGCTAGTGACCCGGGTTGCTGGAAGTGGGAGGCGGGTTATTCCATACGTTAGTAGTTCATCTTGAAATTGTCTATTTTCTGTGTTGTCTGTAAGCCTGTTAAAGTTGACATCCCCCATTAAAACTAATTGCTTTGCCTCTGTTTGGATTTTATCCAAGATTTCAGCTATCATCTCAATTGCGTGTTTGCTCTGCCCTCCTGGTGGTTTATATACTCATAGTACATAGACCGACTTTTTGTTTTTTGTGATTTCCACCAGGGCTGCTTCACACACAGATTCTACACAGTGGTTGGTAATATCCACTGCCTTTGCCTCTATGTCGGTCATTTCGTCAAGTTATATCGCAAATCCCCCAAGTTATGGTTTTTCTCTGCTGAAATTGGAAATGAGTTTGTAACCAGAAATTAATGTTGAGCTTAAGTTATCTTGATCAAGTCCATGTTCGGTTAATATAAGCAATGTAGGATGTAGTTGATTAAGAAAATGGTTCAGTCTGTCAAATTTCTTAGACAGTCCTCTTATATTTTGGTGAAAAATTGAGATTTTTTATGTTGTTTTTTTCTCAGTGAGGGATGGTTAGTCTTCCTGTGGTTGAAGCTTTTGTTTGCCTTTTTTCAGAGCAACTGATTCTAAAAAAGATATATTTGGAGTTGTAGTAGGTGTAGTGGTTGAAGGGGTAAAGTCCTGTCCAATGCAGCTGATGTTGAGGTTTTTGTTCATCTCTAAAGAGATAATTGGTGAAGAGGATGTTGTGCTGGCGGTGTTGCTTGGAGTACGTTGTAGTGTTGAAATTTCTTTTAGGTGCTTGTTTAAGAAGTCTTCATATGTTTCATTATTTTCAAGTAATTTTGCTGTTATTGGCGGGCTGTCCTGAACTCGGAAAGTGCCAAACTCTTTATTTGTTTCACTCTTTTTTGCAAAAGGAGTATTCAGACATTTTTTTGAGTTTTGTGTGTTAGCATGGCTTTGGTTGCAGTCAGATCTAGATTTGTTCTGTGGTGGATCTGAATGGCTGGAAGCGTTTATTGATTTACTTTTGTAGGAAAATACTAAATTTATTTTTCTTGTTTACCATGGTTTGGGATTTGTTTAGTTAGAGGTGTATTAATTGTCTTTGGGTAGGTCTGAGCATGGATATGTGAGGGATTGCAGGATGGTTTGTTTGAGGTAGTTTGTTTTTTTGCCACCGTAGTCATTTGGGATTCTTCTTCACTGAGTAATTTACCCTTAGCTACCTCAGTTTTTAAGGTTTTAATGTCTTCCTCTAAAATATATTGGTTTGATTTCACCTCCACATGTCAATAAAAAAGCTCCGAAAATAGGCGCGGCTTAAGAATGAGGGCTGTATTGTAGTATAGCAGACCATGTAATAAATTTGTATAGAAAGTTTTATCAAAATCGACTCATACGTTTTTGAGGTACGGCCATCCATAGAATGGTTTTGTGACCACATAGCCTGTTAGATCGGTGTAGCTCCGAAAATAGGCGCGGCCTAAGAATGAGGGCTGTATTGTAGTATAGTTTACAATCTAATTCGTTTTTCAGTGTTTGATATGTAAAATCTTTAAATCTCCGAAAATAGGTGAGGCCTAAGAATGAGGGTAGTAATATAATACAGTAGACCATGTATTCAATGTGTATAGGCAGTTTTATCAAAATCATCACCTACTTTTTTGAGGTACGGTCATTTATAGTTTACGTTTTTTTCTGCATGTGGCCTGTGAAATTAATTACACTTTCTTCATGACTGGTATTTTTGGTTTTAGAATGCCTGTTAAGTAGATTCTATAGATTTTTTTTGTATTTGTTCTTTTTGTTTATACAATCAGTTCGCTACAGATATAGGAATTAAGCTACCAGTTGTAGCAAGGTACCTTTCCCATGTAAATTTTAAAATCATAAGTATACCCAGTTTTGTTACAAATTTGTAATGTTTTAATGCAGTACTTATGAGCTTTGCGGAAAAGTAGCCTACCATGGAATGATATCATGATTTCATCTATAACAAGGTGTAGCTCGGCTTCTTTTAGGTTGAAAAACATAGCATTCATTTTAGAAAAGTGAAAAAGAATAGAAACCTGGGTATTTATTTACATTAGCGTGACCATGGAAAATGGACTTTTTTTCATGGGTTGGGCATTTATAGCCAAGTATTATTATCACAGGTGCATATGAACTGGGGGGGAAAGTATATTATTGTATTATATTGATGCCTTGCGGACATTATTGCGTTAAGGAGCAGGGGAATCACGTGATCTGGGATTCGACTTTTGCAAGCTCGAGTTAATTTTTTTTCTAAAAGAGCAAGCAGTGCGCAGCGGGCAGGCATCGTTGACAGGATTAACGTATTAGTCAGCATCATTTCAGTAACTTATCACTTACCTTAATGTTCAGGTGGGTACAGTTTTGCAGCCGCAACCCAGAAATGGTGGATCCGCTCATTGAGGTTTGGGTATTTCGCCTTAAAATGGTATTCATCCAAATACCCCACAAAATGAGTTTTTATCCTGCCCTAACGCGGAATTGTATCCTTAACACTTCTCCACATCTGCTCGATGGTATTTGTGTGGGCGTGATTGCGTGGGTTCACAAACTCCTTTGAGTGATTCACTGTCTCATGTACAAACCCCTCGTCCTCTAAGCAGTCGTACGCAAGCCAACAATCACTAATAATTTTACTTCCCGGTAAAATTTTTTCTTTCATGATCTTTAACAGAGTTTCCTTAGTTTGAGCAGACGCGGAGTTATAGGAAACTGTCAAAAACGGAGTTTTCAGAGGATTTAAAAAAATCGTAGCTCCTTTGATTTTTGTTACTGACGAATTTTTTCTTCAATATTGTTTTCAGAAAAAATTGTAATTTTTAGGGGAAAAAATGAACATACCTTTCCATGGTCACGTTAATGTAAATTGATACCAAAACCTGTTTTAGCTCATTACTTTTGAGGTACTTGAGAAACTGTGCAAAACATTTGTCAACCAATAAGCACTTATTCATGGAAGTATTACTAACAGTAGATGTTACTACAAAAGCAAGCCTGTAAACTTTTAATTTCATCTGGATTGGTATCTTGCCAATCTTTGAACCTACCTTTAATGTAGAAATTATATCATGGGCATTTCGATTTGTTTACGTGACCATCTAAATGAATAACATTGCATTAAGATACTGTTCAAAGAAGTTAATTAGCTTAGAGTCATTGGTAGTGATACATTTGCGTGTAAATGATCTATTGTTTAACTTAAAAAATATCCCAATTATCACGTTCATTAGGAAAGCCGTTCACTGCAGTTACCATGCTATTTTCAACATCAGTGTCTGCTTTATTGTTTACACCCATAAAATTATTTTCAGCAGCTTTTTGAACCATCACTTGATTGAATATCAGGCTCAGAATCAGTGTTGTCAATTACACTATCACTGTCATCAATTTCACTAACGTCCATATCCTCAACACTTCCATCGTCACCTAGTCCCACAAATAAATCACCTTGAGGTGAGGGCAAGTAAATTATTTTATCAATTTCAGATCGTCACAAAGGATCATCCATTTTACAACATACACTTCCACTGTTTAGACTAAATTCTTTAAAACAAAAGCGTGTTTATGAGAAAAAGGTGTGAAACTACTGTGGATGACATAATGTCATCTGAAAGTGATGTAACATATAGCTGACTACAGCTGCAGTAGAATCCAGTGAACTATTCTTCACTACCAACCAGAAAAATGAAATATTCCCCATATAATTTGTGTTCGTCACACAAAGGTTTGTCCAGAACACGTTGAGTATTATATTTGTTTATTATAAAATGTTATATTTGGATATTCAAATTTATTGTTTTTTTAGAGATTAAAGCAAAATAATGTATCATATTAGTTCTGTTTTTGATATCAGTTCCACCTGGTTTACTTCATTTGCTGATGCTTTCTAAATTTGAAGAATCATTGGTATATAAGCACAAACTGTTCTGTGGGACCCGTGTTAGTAATAAATTTACATTGTTTACATAACAAATAAGTGAAAGTGGTCACAGTATGAAGCCATTGGGGCATAAAATTTGATTGGTTGTATTTTATTTTTTGTGTTATGTCTCTAAACTCTCTAAGCACTAATATCTATTTTTGAGACAAACCACTCTAGTGTATCATTTTTTAGATAAATAATTGTGGTGTAGAATAATAAATTTGCTAATGATTCACTGCCTAATGTTTCAGGTGACAGATGCTATTGCTAGAGCTGAAGCAGTGGTGTCACCCAGTATCAAAAAGGAAAGATTAAAGGATACCAAGGATTTCATATCCCGACTGGTTGAACGTTTGGTGGATATCAACTGTGAATTTGAGCTAGATGATGGAATGCCAAATTTGTTCATTCCTTATCCTCCTGTTGGGAATCATTTTGTTCAGCTTCAGTTTCTTACAGGAGACAGTCCATGGAACTTTTGGCTTTGTGATAAATTAGTGGATACAAAAGTTCTACATAAAACCTTGTTGTGAGTATGTAGTTATTTAGCTATTAAAAAAAAATTAATATATATAGTTTATAACACATTTTTATTTAAAGGAAATATAGTTCAATATCCTTTACATCTTAGTTACAAAACAGAAGAAAGGGGAACTATATGTGGAGATTGAGGTGGAAAATAATTCTTAGAATTTTTTACATTGCCAGCAACATGAACATAAAAAAGTAAAAAAAAATATAAGAGAAGGTGATAAAGGAATAATAGCATGGGAGCTGGTACTTTCAATATTGACTACTTACCTAACTGTTTGTTACATGAGGATGAATGACCTGATCCCACACAGTTCCTGCAACTCATCTTGTAATTTTGTTCCACTTACAAAAGTTCATATGTTACCACAGAGAACCCTAGCCATGATTGCCAGAAGGAACTCTGGATGTTAGGTCCGAGGTTTTGTTGTAGCTCAGTTTTTAAACAATCCAATAACAATAAGTAATTCTCACCACTAATGGTTTTATGCTTTTCTATATAGTCAATGAAGATTATTTCTTGTGCATCCCAAAAGACGGTTGCCATAACCTTCCCAGCTGAAGGAAGGATCTTTGCCTTTCTTGGTGCAGATTGCTCCTTGGAAACCCATTGTTTAGATTGCCCTTTTGTCTTAGGAGTATAGTGGTCTATCCACGTTTCATCAACAGTGACGAAACAACACAAGTCGTGTGTGTTGTGCTGGAACGCTGCAAACCGTGCTTAGAATAGTTCACATGATTTCGTTTTTGGTCAATCGCGGAACTCACATTGTGGATAGTTTTCTCATGGCCAAATATTGTAAAATATTATGTTCCGTTCACTTTAGATGCCCATAGCACTAGCAATCTTATGCACCTTTACTCTTCTCCATCACCATATCATGGATTTTTCCATGATTTCAGGAGTTGTGACCTCAACAGATCGTTCAGAATGTCTTTTGTACTCATATGGCCTGTCCAAAACTTTTAACCACTTATAAAACTGGTCTTATCGAAGTCTCTGGAGGCGTTTTGCCTTTTGTTAAGTAATGTTTTATCAACACACAAAATTCTTTTTTGTCCAATTTTTAAAAATCACTTGACTTCCTCGATTTTAACAAATGTCAAACACAAGAAATTGACCAATCAGACTAAAACTTGGGTGTGCGTTCTTCCAAGATGTTACCAACTGAACATAATCTCAATATGCACCAGTAGTGTTATCTCTTGGACTTTGCACTGACTTATGAAACGACCCTCGTAATTAAAGACCATTCTCTGATTAGGTGACTCAATCCTTAAAGTTCTTTTGCTATTGAGATGTTATTTTTGCCAGCCATACAAATCCCAAATAGTTAATCACTTAGAACAAATGGAAAAAAAATACCAATGTATAGCTAGGACGCTGAAGTAAGAGGTGATTTATGGGACTTAAACTGACATAAACACACCTGTGTAATTCATGAGTTCAAATGATGCACTTAAATTTATGAGTGTCACCTAACTTCAGGCATTACTTGCATAGATGCCCCAAAATACACTTGACCCATTGCTGCAAAGTACATAGATTGTGATATGATAAATGTACTGCTAATACCAGGATTATTTTTTTCTATTGAATCTATGTTATAAGGTAAGTAAATAAACTGATGAGAGGTTATGGATGATGAATGATTGAGAAAGTTACAGGTAAGCTAAGTAGCAGTATTTTTTTATTGTCTCGACTTGCCTGTTTCAAAAGTGCTGACATCCTCTTGTTGGCTTATCATGGTTGTTTTTACCCTTATTTATCTTATGCAGTACCAATTTGGGGCCATGAAAGCACCAAGACGCAGTATGTTTTCAGGTTGCAGAAGAGAGCTGTTCGGATAGTTTTTCACTTGGCCGGAAATCAGTCATGCAGATCGCTATTTCGAGAGAAAGGCATACTCACTTTTCCATCAATATACATCCTCAACAGCCTGACATTTCTAATCAAGAATTTTGGTTTATTTACTTCTCATATTACACATACTCATAGATACCAACTCCGTCACAACAATAACATAACCCTACCTCGCCATAGCACCACTTTTTTCAGAAATAAAACATATTCCTCCTGCATATCATTGTTTAATTCTCTACCACAATATCTAAAGAATGTTAAGGAGCCCAACAAATTTAAAAAGCCAATTGAAAGAATTTTTAATTCAAAAGGAATGTGTCCAGGATTACTTACTTGAGAAGAAAGACTAGTTTTAGTATGTTATGTTTTGGTTCTGTATGTAATGTTAAATTTAGTAATTTAGATAATTTTTACTTTAATTTGACCTCTGCCTGTGCAATCCTTGTATTGTTTGTGGCAATAAATGATTTGACTTTGACTTTGAATGGTTATAAAGATAAAAATACTCCTCCACCCTCAAATGTTATCTGTTTCAGTTGTTTGTTCAGTCAGTATTAGATTTTATTAAAACATATTCATTATGTTTACACCTAAAGGTATAATATAGCACTTACAGACAACAATCAAGATGTTGTTTTCTTATTGGAAGTAACAGAAAAGTCTTCAAATATGTTAAAGAAGGAAAAAATATAAAATAATAAGGGTGAATTAAAAAACTTTTCATATTGATGCTGTTGTGTAAGACTGTTAAACAACAGCATCTGTTGAGCTATCTCGTTAAATGTGAGAAGGGAAGAGCGATCCCCTTCCAACACCTTTTTCCTTCCTGGGCTTATTCAGGTTTTTAATCTCCTCACAACCATTAATTATAATTTCTTAAACAATGAAGTATTCCAGATTTTTAGTGATTGAAATGTTACCATTTATAAATAAATAAATTTATTTTCCAAATAACAAAAATAATTACAACAAATCCAACAATAATACAATAATTACAGTAATACAATAATTCAAAAATAATACAATAATTCAAAAATAATACAATAATTCAAAAATAATACAATAATTCAAAAATAATACAATAATTCAAAATAAAGTAAACATTACATAGCATATACAAAACAAGAAATGATTTGGTCAGGCTGACCAAGTTTACACTAACCAGTTAATCAAAAAGAAAAATACAATGAACAGGTTTTTTGTTGGGGTTTTCTGGAAAATAAAACCTCCAAGGCAAAGCCTGATTGGAGAAAAGAACATGTACTTATTAGATAATAAATTGCTGTCAAGTAATACAGGGCTCTATATTCCAGTATTATTGGCCTAACTCCCTAAGAATTAAAATAGTAAATGAAATTTGAATTCTTATAAAAGATATTATTTTAAATTATATCAACAATTTAATGTAAGTAAGTAGGCCTCATTGAACAATATAATATTAAAGACTTAATAAAAAAAGCTGTATCTTGAGTTATCAAAATTAACCGCTTTAACTAAACTTAAATATCTAGAATATTAACAATAATAAAGAAAAACTCCGACCTATACTCAAGCACAAGAATTTTACACAAATTTTACAATAGAATATCATCAATATGCATCCGTATATTTACTAATACAACTATGAACATGTACACATACATATTCTCAATACACACATACATTCACATTACACTTGCGTATTCACAAAAATACATGCTTACACACACACATATACAAATAGTACAGAACAATTTATAAAATATCACTGTAATTATATAAGTACTTTTTTTTAAACTTTGGATTTCTAATAACAATGCATTTATATCTTGTACTGTGATTAACCAATCTTGGAGTTTTCTAATAAATTTGTGTAAAGTATCTAAAGTTTTTATTTTGTTAGGCAATCTATTGAATATCAGAGGGGCTAAAAAGTTATATGTTTTAGTGAAAAAGGTTTTTGATGGTCTAGTTACAGCTACATTATCAGAATTTCGTAATTTTCCTTTATATGCATTATAATAATCATAACTATTCCTACTTCTGTTAAAAAACCTTCATAACTTTATAAACATACATATTTCTTATTGGTAATATCTTTAAAGATCCAAATATTGGCCAAGATGAGTCATATTTATTTCCTTTAGCTACTATTCTTACAAAATACTTTTGTATTGTTATGAGTGGTTTTAAATTGGTTATGTAAGTTCCACCCCAGTACTCTATACCATAACTTATTCAACTGTGAACTAAAGAAAAATAAAGTGTTCTCATTAGGCCATTTTTACACATCCTTCTTAAAAAGTAAAAGATCCTAAGAATATTTATTAACTTTTTTTAATCAATGAAATATGTGTTTTCCAATTTAATTCTGTGGTAATCCAATATCACACCTAAATATCTAATACTGTCCTCTTGTTTTATTTTTTAGGCGAAAGTACCAGAATGATCTTCTAGAGCATTGTCAGAACCCAAAACCATCCGAATCTGTTTGCTTCATTGATAGAAACAGAATATTTCGTGGAATTATTCTTCAAACCATCAATGAAAGCAGGTAACTAGTACTGGCTTATGCTTTAGGTTACTATGTTGTAACAAAATGAAACTAATATGAAAAAAATACAGTAGATTGTCTGATTAAAAAAATTTCTCTATCTAAAGTTTATTGCATCATATTTAGACACTTTGTGATGTTGTTCTAACTTTGGATACAATTCAACTATCCAGATTAAATGAATTAAAAACCTAATTACTTTAGGATTTGCATTTTTATTGCATCTTACAACATAGGATTATTTATTACTAAGAATTCATTCATACTGTGGTATAATGAAGTTTCAATAATACATCCTATTTCACTGATTGAATGATGTATGACTGTATGTGAATATACATTGTGAATACATTTTAGAATACTGTATTTTAGTATGCTGCATGAATGCTTACATATGAACTCAGTATATTGTCATTTAGTACCAAGTTTTTTAGTTTTATTTTTGTAATTATTTAACTGTTTGAGTGCCAACATCCGATTTTACCGGACGTCAAAAATGATCTGAAAAGTGCCAACGTCCAATTCTACTGGACATCAAAAGTTGGCCGAAAAGTGCCAACATCCGATTTTACCGGATGTTTAGGAAAAAAATCACTAAAAATATAAAACTTTATATTTTTAAACTAATATCGTATTAAATTGTTCATGAAGAACTGTTCTTTTAAAAATAAATTGTTATAGTACAGTTCCGATCAATTGGCTGAAGAAAATCAATGTAGAAGGCACTGTCAACAGATTGTGACGCATATTTCTAAGTGCGTTCGTACTGTGTTGTTGTTTGAGGTTACGTTCTGAAGTGAAGTTGTTTATATTTTGTTGGTAAATATTATATTATTTTAGTCGAGAGAATAGTTTGTCATCTTGTTTTTACAATTATGGATGGCTCAAGGTCCCCTTTAAGTGAGAATAACATAAGGAGAGTTGTTGAAGAAGAATACCTTGACGAAAGTTTTGTGAGCAATGTAATAATTTCTGAAGTAGATACATTATACCATATCAGTTGTAGAGGACTTAGCAAAGGATTGGCTTGCATTGCAAGAAAACCGGCCCAATGTTTCAGATTTGGCGAACATTAGTAGAGTTGGTGCTGGTGGAGATACAGGTATTATTTATGGTCTCATTGAAAAAATTCCTGATAACAGAGAAAAAATTGCTGCATCTGTAGCAGAGTGAGCACTCAGGCAGGTAGCAAGCGAAAAATAACATAATTTATGTGTGTAAAATGTAAGTAAGGCTTACATTCAAAATGCCTCCCTAAACACTGTTGCTAAAAACACTGGTTAGGCCGAGTTGTAAATATTTCATTTGGATTTTTATGTGTATATATGTACTTTCAAAGGAGTTTTCATCAAGCTTAAGCGTGTTTGTATAGTTTTTTTGTTTAATTTACAAATTTTAAATCATGAAACTCACGTATATAAATTTTGGTTGACATTGCTACCGGAAACAATGTGACATTAGTTACTTAAAAGTTATATAACTCACTTATGATTGAAGATAATGATATGAATTTTTCAAGATTTATAGACGATTGAATACTCTTTCCAGTGATATGGACAAAGAAAAGGATATGAATTGTTTTGGTAATGATGATTTGGTTGAAAAATTAAATTTATAAATAAATTCTGGAATTATTTTAGGTAAGTCCATTTTTGGTATTCCTAAATTTAATTTTATAGTAGCTTTGTTATTTTACGTTAATTAGGCAGAGTTTTCAGAGAAAATTAAAAAAATATATGTTGATAGCTTATTAAATAATCAAACTGTGAACCTTGCAAAGTGCCTTGAAAACCTTGCTGGCACTTTTAGGTTCACCCACTATAAAAATATCTGGCGCTTTTCAGTACACCCACTCAATAAATACATGGCACTCAAAGGGTTAAACTAAAATTAATTTGGCCATTGAAAATAATTAAATGAAATGAAAATCTATGTTTGAGTTTGAATAAATAATTTAAATAGTAATAACTATAATAACTTCTAATCGATGTCAACTATATACAGGGTGGCGCAAAAAGAACGCATGGATTTTAAAAGGCTATAAGTTGGTTAATTTTAATCACACCAAAATTTTAATTACACCAAAACAATCATCAATCAACCCAATTTGAGAGTCAGGTGTTGAGACCGAGGTTTACGAGGGTAAACTTTGAATTTCAGGTGTTCCCATAAAAAGAAGTCGCTCTGCGTCAGATCTGGCGAACGTGGAGGCCAATGGAGATCGCAGAAACGTGAAATCACGTGACCAGGAAACAATCCTTGAACGACAGCCATAGATTGATTACTCGTGTGGGCTGTGGCTCCATCATGTTGAAACCATGTTTGTTCCATATCGACCTCCCCAGAGCTTCAAGATTTGGCTGCAAAAATGTGCGTAGCATTGTCACGTAACGTTCAGAATTAACAGTGACAGTTTGGTCACGCTCTTCAAAAAAATAAGGTCCAACGATGCCAATTGTAGAGACTCCACACCATACTGTAACTTTAGGGCAATGCAGTGGTTTATATATGCATTTCCTGTGGGTTGTGAGCTGCCCAGTAGCGGCAATTCTGCTTGTTTACTGAGCCATTCAAGTGGAAATGAGCTTCATCACTTAGCATTACAACATTATTGTCAGATCCAACGACATCAAGCATTCTCGCGTAAAAAGCTCTTCGTTCGTGAAAGTCATGTTCACGGAGCTTCTGAAAAATCATTATCTTGTAAGGGTGGAATTGTAACTCTTATGTCAGGATGCGCTGTAACGATCGACGTGATATCCCTAAGGTCGGAGTATGCTGTCTAGTCGAGCGGTGAGGACTTTCAATAACTGAGGCTCTGACATGTTCAACATTTTGAAGAGTTCGCGCCGTACGAGGGCGACCAGTCGATTTACTCTTCAACACTGATCCTGTTGTACGAAACGAGTTAACCCAACGAAGTATCGAGTTGCGATCAGGTACCGAACCATTACGCGTGACATTAAACTGTAAACGAAATTTGATGACAGATTCATTTGATTTGAAATAGTGTTCAACAGCAAACACGCGATGCTGCACGTTCCACTGCTCCATTGCTACTAAAACTGGACGCTCCAACCAACAAAATGGCGTCGCTCGGCAGTCACTGACTGCTCCCCTCCATTGGTACTATGTTACTCAAATCCATGCGTTCTTTTTGCGCCACCCTGTATAAATTAAAAATTGTATAAGTTAATTAATTAATTAGAGAATTTATTAGTGAAATCAAACTTACTGTTTAAACTATTCGGATACAAGAGTTTACACTTGATCATGGAAATTAGTTTAGTTAAAGAAAAGTGCTTAACACTGAAAAAGTAACAACCATGTAAAATAAAATACTGTAATTTATAAACACCACAAAAGTATATGAAGTAAAATTTAGAAAGCATAGTATGGAACATTTTTATTTAAGAAATGCAATATTTTATGATGTAAAATATTGTACAGATTAATAGTTGTATGCATGTATTGCAGGGAAGGACCAAGTGCTGTGTTTGGTCTTTTGTATAAATTGTAATTTATTGTGCTCATCAGCTCATTTTTAGTATTTTATAACTGGTTTGTTTCCACCACAGTTAATTTAAGTGTGTAAAACTGTACAGGGTGAAGGTGTTGGACTGTGACAGCAACATCACCAAGGTTGTTACCACTGACAGGTTGTTCCGACCAGATCCAGACGCTTGTGCTGTGCACGCCTCTGCGCTCCGGTGTACCATAGTCAAGGTCAGAGGCACTTGCTCTTTTCATTTGTATTTTGATATCAATTTTTCTTATTAGGTTAAAGTGTAATTTTTAATCATAGTAGTATCCATTGAACTGACTTGTCAGATGTAAGTTAATTCTTTGTTGACAAGTATCTTGCCACCACATGTTTTATTTTTTTATGTTGTAACATAACACCATATAACAGTAATTAATTACCTTATGGTAAATGACATGTCCATTTGTTAAAAACATCTAGCCTAAATTAAAATATAAAATATAAATTGTATTGATAAGACATGTAGTAATAAAATTCAAACATAAAACATTGAACGCTAAGCATTAATATAAATAAAATATAACTTGCATAGATAAAACATAAAGAAATAACATTTAAACATTAAACACTAAATATAAATATTAGCATTACATATAAAAATAGGCAGTAAATGGTAAAGCCCCCAACACAACACAAACAAAAATACTTTATTTAAATAATGATTAAAATCATTTACCTGGTAATAAACTAATATTCAATAGAATGTGATGTACACTACAATCAACAGGAAGTAAAACTTCTATTTAATAAAAAAATTTAAAACACACATATTTCAGAAAGTTAATCTGTTGAATACATATTAACCATTAAGATCATAATAAGATGTAGCATACGTAATTGTATATAAATAAATAATATTACTACTTAAATAACCCATTTAAACTGTTACATTAAATAGAATAAATACTGTGTCAAATGTAAACTTGTGTAAACATAAAGCAATCAAATTTGATTTCATTAAAACAAAGTTAAGGTACTTGAGTTATCCAGTATAAAGAATTAAATGGCATTTTACTCTTTCTTTTAGTGCGTACGGCAGTGTTTTGGCCTTAAGATCGTCACAAGTTTCCCACAAGCCATCATGTCTCAATGTATGTGCTACGTAAAGGCCAATATCAGAAAGTGAATCAGACCCAATAAAAGCTGTGCATCCTCTCAAGTGAAACCTTCTTCAACATTGATAGTTTTCAGTATTTAATTTAATTACCTTAATTACCTTAATTACCTCCACCTTAGTCGATGACCAGTACAACTGGATAGACAGCGTCAAAGTAAAATGAATTTTAGAATATTTACAATATTTACATTTTTACATGGCGCCAGGGCTTATGATAGTGCATCGAAGAACTCCCCGACTGAATAAAAGGGCCTACACAATAGCCAGCTTTTAAGTTGGGTTTCAAAGTGAGGAGGGTTGAGTTCTTTGAGATTATCTGGAAGGGCATTATACATGCGAAGCGCTAAGCTAGGATAGCAGTTCTTCTTCTTACTAAGCCTACAAAAAGGTACATCCAGATGGTGCTTCTTCCTGGTGTTGTAGGTATGGAGTTCGTTTCTTTCAGCAAAGTCTGAGATGTTAAGTTTTAAATTGGTCAGGCAGGAAAGGATGTACTGACCATAGACTGTGAGAATTTTAAGACTCACAAAGATAGGCCTACAGCTATCCAGAAACCCTGGAGGCGAGATGACACGAAGAGCTTTCTTTTGGAGGAGAAGAATATCCTTACATCCAGCAGCATGGCCCCATATGTGCAGCCCATAGCTGATATGGCTGTGGAACATGGCGAAGTAAACTGTCAAAAGATACTTATTAGTCAGCATAGGTTTCAGTCTCCGCAGTAGATGCAGGGCTCTAGAGAGTCTGATGCATACACTATTCGTATGGCTCCTCCATGTAAGCCCTGGGTCAAGAATAAATCCCAGGAGCTTAACTTCGCTCAGGCCAAAATTGTTGTCAGATCTGGAAAGAGTGCACATCATCTCCTGGGTTTTCCCCTCGTTCAGGCACAAGCCATTCGCGGCAAACCATTCCTTTGCGCTGGTAAATGTTTGTAGAGCAGCAAGCCTGGCGTTTTCTGGTGTATCGCCACGAGCAAAGATGGAGGTATCATCTGCAAACAGAAGCATGTCACCCAGCTGGCTGATGTCATTAATTGTAATTAGAAATAGGACTGGGCCAATGACCGAACCCTGAGGAACACCATATTTCACTGCTTGAGGTTGGGAATGCGCTCCGCCGGTGCACAGGATCTGTTTTCTGTCTGTGAAGTAGGACCTAAAAACCTGTAAAACCATTCCATCAACACCATAGGCTCTCAGTTTATCCAGCAGTTGACTATGCGGAACACAATCAAACGCCTTGCTTAAGTCGGCCAGAACAAGTGCAGTTGAATCACCAGCCTCGAAGCTCTCTAGGACCTGGCTAACCAAACTCAGAACCGCTGTCACAGTAGATCTATTCTTCCTGAATCCATGTTGAGATTCAGAGAAGAGATTTTCATGTTCAAAGTAGTTTACAATTTGACCTTTGATCACAGACTCATAAACCTTGGCGAAAACTGGTATCACCGATATCGGCCTATAACTCCCCATAGCCTCCGGGTCACCCTTCTTGAAGACCGGTACGGTTCTAGATACCTTAAGTGACTCAGGGAAAGCTCCACAGCTCATACAGGCGTTAAGAACAAAACTCAAAGGATAGGCTATAGCATCGATGACATGCTTCAACATAACTACATTCATTCCGTAGATGTCCTGGCTCTGAGAGCTCTTAAAGTTTTGTACAATTTGTAATATTTGCTTAGGTGTTACTGGGGACCAGCTCGAGAGATTGGTAGTAGGCCTATTAGACTGTGGTACGGAACCTGTGCACCCAGGCAAAAGCGAATTGGCATTGGTGTTGTTGGTTGCAGCAGAATTTACGATTTTGTCAACTTCGTTTAAGAGAAACAAATTAAATTCATCCGGACTGGCACTGCATTTGGATTCAGATTTTTTCTTATAAGTACTATTTACTAGATTCCATGCTGCCTTACAAGGATTTTTAGCCGTCTCGATTGCTTGCATATTGGAACGTTTCTTTGCTGCATCCACACTACTTCTGTATTGTCTTTTGGTTCTAAGGTACAAGGAGTAAAGCCTATTTTTCTCAGTGATGTCCTGGGTAACCTTAAACCCATCATGAAATGCAATAACTAATTTTCTAAGATTAGCGAGGTCTGCAGTATACCATGATTTATCAGCTTGCTTAGGCCTAAGCTTACCAGCCCTAGATTTAGGCAAGATCTTGCTTGGAAAGTACTTATTGAAAATGTCACTAAAGATCGTGAAAAAGTTAGCAAATGCTTTTTCAGCATCCTCTGTACTTAGCCTAATCACATCATTCCAATCGACCTTCAATAAAGCTTCCCTGAAAACAGGTAAATTCTCATCTTTTATGATTCTAACTGACTTAATATAGTTGTCACACCATGCAGGATTATTATTATCAGCACTCACCCTTCCAGATGAAAGACTCATAACCAGAGGACAGTGATCAGCAATCACAGGGTCTTCAACGCTGACTGAGTAATCCCAGGAACTGATTGTGGTTGCAATCGTATCGAGACAGTTTGTACCTCGGGTTGGCTGACGATTCGCCACAAATAGGCCGTGGCTCTTGAGTACGAAGTCAAAGTTTTTTCCCAGGGCAACATCAGAACCAATGGGGAGATTGAAGTCTCCCCCCAACACTATTTCACTTTGGAATTTTTTAGATATCCACATTAAGCACTTATCTAGCACATTGAAGAAGTTTTCGGAGCATCCATTTGGAGACCTGTAGGCTGAGATAATTATTAGATTTCTTTCTTTTATTTCGACTGCACACAGTTCGATGTCGAGTTCCACACAGAAGTCACTTAGATCGATAGGGTGTACAGTTAGGCTGCAATTCGAATAGATTGCCACACCACCGTTCTTGTGATCCGTACGATAGTAACCACTGGCCAGGGTCAGCGACTGAACTGAGCTGTAAAACTGGGCTTCGCTTTCAGTCAGCCAATGTTCACTCACACAGAGAATATCTGCACCAACTTTGTCAACAAAAAGAGACACCAAGTTCAATTTAGTCCTTAGGCACTGGACGTTGACATAAACTAACTTTATATTATTAACTAGGCCTATCTTAGCCTGTTTACACTCTAGGCCTGTATTGCTTATTTCTAGGCCTAAACACTGTTTGCTTTTGGAAGAAGGATTTTGTGTTAGGCTCTCACTTCTGGCCTTATTCTTTTGAATAAAAAACGCTTTAACTGTACGTTTTTGGGCCAAACAGATCCATTCATAAAGTCATCCTTCAGGTCGAAGTCAACCGCTATCTTGAAGCTGTCATTTGCTCCTTTACAATCAAGCTTCTCAACAATGGGATTTGATCCTGGGAACTGATTCGTGATGAAATCCTTAACAGCATCAACCTCAGTGCCTTTTTTCACTCTTCCTAAGTAGAACCATGCTTTTTTATCACCGGATAAAACATTTGTTGTTTCACATGTTCCCACGACAATTTGCCTTGAAGTTGAAGTGAGGTTAGGTCGTTTAACCTGTTGCTGAGATCTGTTCAATGATTTGTTTGGGATCGATTCACTGTTCCTGGTTTGAAGATTAGCTCCTTGCCCTTGACGACTTTTACCAGCTGATGGTACTGTAATATTTAATTTATTTTTGTTATTCTCCTTGTTTTTTCTGTTCTTCTTATATGTTTTGACTATGAAATCTGATTCCTTATCAGGTAGCGGTGGATATTCCTTGTCATGAGTTAAAAACCCTTCGGCATTAGCATTTTCATTAGTATTGTTATGCAACTCGGGCCCAGGAGTACTTAAAGAACCCTCTTCAGTTGATTTATCTTTTGTTTGCTGTGCCTCATTGATTTTACTCAAATTAGTCACACCCGTAGCAGACGACGCTGGAGTCGTAATATTATTATGTTGAGCATTCCCACCGGTAGCAGACGACGTTGGTGTCAGAAGTAATTTGGCGATGTGATTTAACTGTGATTTCATTTCATTGTTTTCTTTTCCCAACTCATTAAGCCTTTTGGTCATGGCTAAATTGTTCTCGTTCATTTTACACAGTTCGGAAAAAATGTTTTTAGCTGAAGTGGATTCATTGTCACTGTGTTCAAACGAAGATTCGATTCCTCCCTGCGAGTCGTTCACTGAACCGTTCTCCGCCGCGAACTGAATACGTGATAAACAAGACTCGCAATACCATTTCACTCCCGGTAATTTTACTATACACTTTAGATGATCGTAATTAACTTTTGAAATATTTGCACATGCAATATGCCACCACATTTTACATATTCCATAGCACATAACTGCATTATGCCTCTCAGTAACGACTTTAGAGCAAGAGCCACAAATGCACTTATCATCACCTGACGCCATCTTGTCATCTCTGACACAATTTCATATTGAGTACAATATCTCTGATACAATTTAGCAGGAATTGTAATAATTTATTTTGTTTGTCTACCTGCTCTATTAACAGATAGTCTGTTATAGATTTGTGGGGAACTCTGCATTTTAATAATTATATAATATTAATTATATATAAAGTTTTAGTTACTTTTCATTACATTAATATATATATATATACAGATAACCCTATAAGTAGAGTTTATAACACACAGTAACTATATATGAATATACAGATATATTAACAGTGTATCTAAAATTTAATTCAGAAATACTTTATAAAACAACTAACAATCAAATTTATAAAAATAAGCCGGAACTCCCAGAGTCTGAGTGGTCCTAGAGATTATTAGCTGCCAGAAATTGGTTTAAGTAAGCGTATAGTGTTTCAGAGATTAATTTATATTGTAGATGTGAGCCAGTGCTCATAAATGTTCATATAATTTTTACTATTCTTATGAACTAAAACGGAGCCCTTCTTTGAATCTTCTCAGCACTTTAACTGTAAAGTGTTGTTTATACAGGGAAATTCAGCCCACCAAATTATAAATGCCAAGTTCAAGCGCATATGTAAAAAAAAGAACAATTTGTGTATGGCTTTTAGTTTGATGTAGAAGATTAATTAACATTAGAATGATTTGGATTATGGACATTTTAACATTTTCAACAAATTAAATTTTACAGTGGCATAAAGAATTTGTTTGATTTGGTCATGTATGGTATTATTTGAAAGCTCTTGTCATGAAGTATCGGAATTTGATATACATAGTTCTCTTTTTATACAAAGATCTGTGAGCTGACTTTTAAACATTTTTCTTGTCTGGACTCTATTTTGTTTTGGTTTCTTTGGGATTTCGGGATGTAGTTCATAAGACAGTGTTTGAGAAAATACAAAGCAGTCTTCTGTAAAATGTTCAAAATAAATCGTAGCCATTTTCCAATTATAATCGTCCAATTAAAAACCTCTTTATATTACACAATCAGGCATGGTAAAGTATTATTCAGGTACAGAAAAATTAAAATAATCACCTTAAACTGTAAAAGAAATCATCAGTAAAAATAAACATAAACATTAGCCACATCTAGTAATTAACAGTGCGGTAAGTCCATCATGCGCCTGCATCTAATAGCTGCAACCCAGCAGTGCATGGGTAATGGCACGTCTAGTTCTCTTCCATCATGTTAAGCAAAACTTAAATATTTTCCTGAGGCGTCATTTAAAAAACGGTACAAAAATAAAAAAATTGGTGGTACAAAAATATGGTATAGTTTATTTTAATTTACGACAAAGTTTTTTTTTTTTAACGTAGACCTGTGAGCCAACTTTTAAATGGTTAATAACATTTTTCATTGATTGGTACAAAATTTTATTTTTGTGTTATAAAAAAGTAGAAGATTCTGATTTAGTTTTAAAAATGATTCGTGATGGTTGGCTCACAGGTCTATACAACTGGGGAGAAGGCTGTTTTTACTCCAACCACTTTTAATTCACTCTAGAAGCATCAATATAGCAATTGAAGAAAGAATTTGTTGATTTTCACAAAAAATATTAAAATGTCATATTTTACATTCTTGAAGCTCTTTTCTTATTGGAAATTAGATATTAATTTAAAACAAACATTCCAATAATATAGGTTTTTTTATTTTTGTGAGGCCTTTCGAACTCAATGAGAACAGTGGTCTGAATGTACGTACAAAATGTTGGTCTAAAGATGTTCTCATTGAGTACGAAAGGCTTCACAAAAATAAAAAAAACCTATATTATTGGAGTGTTTGTTTTAAATTAATGTCATATTTTGTTTGTTTATGAAAACTTTTGGAATCAATTTTGGCATTGTATTCCCAATTTAATAATTAGTTTTGTTTGTTTTTAAAAATCTTAATATTTCTTCATGAAATTTTAAAAATACTTCATTTTAAAAATTATGCTCATGTACAATATATCTAGTCTAAAATTATGTTATAACTACATTTTCACACAAAGCTGTATGTGTTGCCGAATTATAAATGATAATTCAACTTAAATAATAGAGTAGAACTTAGGCATAGCATTTAAGAAAAGTTGTAGGATAAAATTTATAAAGTCATTTATGTTTATTATAAATATAAAAAACTTTTATACGTATATACCATTTTTTACGATTCACACACTAATATAACTAACTTAGGCTGTTGAAATGGTTAACTAAAAACTACTGCTATAATTTTACTTATGCAAGTTGACAGTGTCTGAAAAATTATATGTTTCAAGGGAAAGGTTTAATAGGATTTTAAATACTTCCATGAATGAAATAATGTTTAATTCACCTTTGTTAAAATATTGTACCAATTATAAGTAAAACATTGTGTGGTAAACTAAGTACATCTTTGAAATAATACAGCAAGTCCCTAAAATAATGACCTGATTTAAATATATTTATTTATTGGCAAGAAAGGCTTAACCTCAAAAAATTGCATACTAAATTACTCACAAACGACTGAAGTTCACGAAAATGCATCATAAATGTTCAATTTGTCATCCTTTGGCTGCATGTACGACATCTAGCCGGTAGCTGAATTCATCCCAAACTTTTCTTAAGGTGTATTCTGTCACTGAAGCTACAGCAGCTGATATTATGTATTTTTTTGTTCATCAATGTCACGAGGAACGTAAACACATTCTTTAACATATCCCCACAGGAAAAAATCACAAGGTGTTTAGTTAAGGAACCTAGGAGGCCAAGAGTGTAAAGTCTGGTCTTGTGGTCTTCCATGTCTTCTAGCATAGCATTGCTAAAGTCCACTCGCTTCACTTTGAGCGAGTAGCTCAAAGAGCTTGTACCAGTTGTAATCAGTATGGTTTAAGGGCTAAACGACGCTGTAACACACACCACATCGTCATGTGTGGTAACGCAAGTTCTTGGCTAGCACAGCGAGTAGATTTGTAGACACCCTTTACAGAGAAACCCCGTTTCTTGAAACTGTTTATACCACCGTCGAATATTCTTTGGTAATGATGGTTTGTCGAATTGAATATGAAACGACCGCTGAACTATGATCACTGATTGTGTACGACTAGATTCAATAACATAATACTCCTTCTGTTGCGCGGACGCCACCTTGAGTGGCTGTACGCTCAAGGTCAGTGCTGGTAGCGACATACGGCGGATTTTTCGAAACTCTAGACCATGCCTATTACATCTAATGCTGTTTCAGTTACCTAGTGACACATTTGTTTCAATATCATTACAAGTTAAAATCGGGTCTTTCTTTTAGGGACCTGCTGTAATTATTACAAACATATTTATCTATATGAAACCTAGTCTAATTAAGTTATGTATGATTTGTTTATGATTCCAGAAAAAAGATAATAATCAGGTGTGGAGTACAGATTTGAGAGATTTATTTTGCAATACACTTAAAGAAGCAGTTCTACATGTCAAACTATTGGAAAAGCTCCCTGGCACTTTTCCAAATTTTCTTGTTGAAGTGGAAATGTATTTTGAAGAAGAAAAGGGAAATTTGAGAGAGTGGGTCATCGAAAGGCTTTTGCCAGAACTACAAAAATTAATCACTGATGAACATGATGAAAATGAGTCGATGTGTGACTTTCTTTCTGCTGAATCACTGAATCCGTACTATAAAAGTTGCATTGTGAAGGATGACAAAAATAATGAAACTGAAGACACAGATAGAAATGCCAATTTGTTTAGAGTTCCACAGGATGACATAAATAATTTAAACTCAAACACCAATAAAGTATCAACCAATATTAACACTAATTTCAATCACTCTGAAAATGAAATATTTGTAACTCCGGAAGCAAATGATCAAGTATCCTCGAGTTGTGATGACGCTAGTCTTCCCTCAAAAACTAAGCTCAATGAGATTAAGGCGATCAATTCTACAGATTCACTACTTAATGTCAATTCTAATTCTTCTAAATGTGAGAAAAAAATGTTGGACATTAGATTGAATGGTGCATCTGAAGAATTTAAACCCATGGTGACCAAACACCATCATAAGCCTCCGAGGTTTAATAAAGCTCATAATGCAGCATTCCACCCGCAAATGAACAACTACCACCATCCACCTGGTTTTCATTCTTATAATCCGCATTCTGCAGCCTTCTGTCCATCCCCCATCCTTCCCATTCCTTCTCCCTGGACGTACCAAGGTGTGCCGCTGCAGCAGACTCCCAGTTGGCCTCGACCTTCCAGCTTTAACCACCACTGGCAACCTCCAAACAATGGGCCAAGCTTGCCGCCAGTCATCACAGGGCCAACACAAAAATCTTGGTCCTCAGGAGAATATTCAAATTGCAACACTGATGAAAATGAAGAAAATGTGAATATAAAAAAGATTAACAGCGTCAATATGAATGTCAGCGTGTTGGCTCCAGAATTTGTTCCCAGACAGAGTAATGATAACAAGAGGTACCCCACTAAAGAGAACACCAGCCCTCAAGTTAACGGTGAACAGTCATCAATTCTTCCAGGTAAATGTTTTAGTGGAAAATGTGTTTGTTTCATTGTAAAACTATGTCTCATTTTATAAATTTAAAAAAGTTAAACTAATAAGAAGTAAGTAAAAATTACTGTGAAAGTAGTTTGGGGAAATCTAGCAGTTTAGCTGATGCTCTGATCCTTATATAATTTGCTTAGTCATAATAAATACCACATAATTCTTTTCATGGCATACCTCAAAACAAGTGTATTATCTGTTTGGTTTTATAGCAAACTGCTGCATGTAAATGTACCTCAATTCATAGAGTAAATTGGTAATTCGAACTCGCCTGGTAAGTGGTGTAAACCTTGTGAAGAAATTGAAAAATACATGTGATATCTCAATTTCACAAAAATCGAATAACGAGATGACCCGTTATATTCTCTGTTGTATATGGTATTGAACGATTTGTACTTGTTTAACCCTTTCAGGAGTATGGTCGTTCCAGAACGTCCATTTTTACAGTACATTAAGGAGTAGCCTATAATACTAAAAAATGACCTTAAGGAGTAAGAAAAAAATTTCTTTTAAATTTATTAATATTGATCAAACTTTATTTGTTTTACATAAAAATTATGGTTTAAGACTAAAATTTAAAGTTAATTTGACTTTTATTGTGAAAATTAAAATTTGACTTTGGTATGGAAGACTTCGAAGCATGGATATATACATAGTCCAATATTACATTCAACACATTCAAACGTGGTGTCTTTCCTCTTTTTAGGCTTCAAAGTGGTATTAGCACATACAAAGCATTTCCTTTGCACTTTCCTTTTCTGTCCGGTTGGAGTTGGTGTAGGCCGAGGGAAGTGACGAGCTGTCAGGCGCAGAGGGTGCTTGGCGCCGGCATTCGGTCCCAGTGGTCGTTGAACTGCTACTCTCTCTTCAGACGAGTGGTGAGTTTCGAGCAGCTGTCGTATTAGGTTGATTCTAAATTCCAGCAGTGATATTTTAGAATTGTTGTGCAGCTTGAACATATTGTATGAATTTAGAAAACAAATATCTACAATATGAAAAAATAATTTTCTGTACCACTTTCTCGTTTTTCTTGAAGATTCGTTGAAGGAAATCATCATATCTGACTTATCAACAGATCCCATATTTTTATTATATTCTATTACAACTTTCGGTTTTTTTTACAGTTTTTCCTTGTCTTGTTACATCTAGCATTTCGTGGCTATGGACAGTGCTTAGCATTTTTACCTCACGTCTATCACACCATCTTACTGTAATCATTTTTTCATTAGATCTAACTACAACTTCACCTCCCTACATTTTTTTAGGGAGACATGGCATGTTTTTTCTAGTCATTCTTACTGTACCACATGCACCTGTTTGCTTTTCATGCAATTGTTCAATTAACTGTTGACTGGAGTACCAATTGTCGACATAGAGTATATGGTTTTTCTCTAAGTATGGTTGTATCAATGTCGAAACTACCTTTGCTGAAATGTTGGCATTATTATCTGCGGTAACATATTGGGTACTCTTACCTGTATACACAAGAAAGTCAAGGACTAAACCTGTTTTGCAGTCGCACAGCACAAAAATCTTTATGCCAAATCGGCTTCTCTTAGATGGTATAAACTGTCGAAAGGCTAGTTTTCCTTTCCATAACATAAGGATCTCGTCAATCACAACATTTTGGCCGGGATAGAAACTGGAAGAAAACTTCCGTCTCACTGTCTCAATTACGGTCCGTGTCTTGCACAACTTGTTTTCGCCAGTAACAAGAGAATTATTGTCATCTAAATGTAGCATTTGTAGAAGCAAAAAAAATCTGTCTTGGGTAAAAATCTTTGAAAAGATAGGTTTTTGTAATAGGGGATCTTTAATCCAATATTGTTTTAAACTATTTTTTTTACATGTGGCATTAGGAGAATTACTCCAAATAAACAATATATTTCTTTAGGATTTGTATCCGTCCAACGGTTCAATTTAGAAAATTCAGACATGTCGCCATTTCCGGTAACTGTTTGCTGATAGTATTTGTTTGTTTCACAAGATATGTGCGACAACAAGTCCCAATCAAGTATGTAATGAAAAAAATCAATTTCATTACCTCTAAATCAATACTTAGGCCTGTCATAGAATTATCAAAATTGTAGTTTGTTGGCTGAAAATCATCATTGTGTCTCCATCCACAAGTTTTACAAAAAACAGCGTTAGTTGTCGAAAGGGAATCATTAGACGGTGAACTTGTGTTATGAGGAGTAATATTATCATCAACTGACATTTTCGACATCTTCAGGAGGTGAACTAAGTTGAAATGAGTCAAACTCACCATCAGAATCATCAGAAAATTTCTAATCAGACTGTAGAGCTTCAGTTTCGTCACTTGTTAGTTGGTCACCTTCACTAATGTCATAAACACAGTTTCTTATTTCTTCACTCCTGAGTAGCCTATCAGGATCCATTTTTCTGAGTAATAAATAAATGTAGATTCAACTAACTAGAGTATAAATAACTGTAACTATATATAACTGACACTAAAAACAAATTATTACATTATAACTAACTAAAACACAACAAAAGAACAACTTCTCACACTACTTGACAGACAACTAGTTCAATGTAGTGACGGACGACTGTCGTTGTAAACATAGACGATATTGGCGCAAAGCGTTTACGCCCCAAGTCAGGTGATCGATCAACAAGACAGCTGTTGCTGCTAACCAGCTGTTGCGAGGGAAACTTGGCAAATGCGTGCGCAGTGTCTATTTAGCGTCTTAGTTCATATACTTACTTACTGCCGGGGCGTAACAAATCTCAGTCGATTCTTTGCCTCGTTCATATACAGCTGTCTGAAAATCGATCCAAAACGTTCACTCTATATATCCCAATAAGACTTGTAACAATAATCTAATTGTTATTATAGTGATATTCGACGTTTAGAAGGCTATAGGCTATATTACATTTATTTATTCCTAGGACGTTCTGGAACGTTCATACTCAATTTACACTATACACCATAGGATGTTCTGGAACGTCCATACTCAATTTACACTATACACCTTAGGACGTTCTGGAACGTCCATACTCAATTTACAACTATACACCATAGGACGTTCTGGAACGTCCATACTCAATTTACACTATACACCATAGGACGTTCTGGACCGTCCATACTCAATTTACACTATACACCATAGGACGTTCTGGAACGTCCATACTCAATTTACACTATACACCATAGGACGTTCTGGAACGTCCATACTCAATTTACACTATACACCTTAGGACGTTCTGGAACGTCCATACTCAATTTACACTATACACCATAGGCCGTTCCAGAACGGCCATACTCATTTTGTAATATTTTATATTACTCCCTAAAGGGTTAAGTAGGCAAGTGGATTAGACATGAGCAACTTCTAAACTGAGATAAATACCTTACTAACAAAAAAATTCTGACTTAAAAGAAAATCCATTCTCAGACAGTATGGTAGCAATATATATTTTTATAACTAAGCTTATTAGGAGAAACTATGTCCAATAAATAAGCTTAGCGATCTTTCACTGTGCCTGCTTTACAAGGCAGTTAGCATTTAAATGTGATAATATTTCATATCTTCATCTAGTTCTCCATATTTTTATGGTACAGCTTTCTTAACTGTTTTGTTAAACTACTATTATTATCTAGACAAGATTTTGAATTGATGTGTATATAATAACTTATAAATTTATTGAAGTGACGTCTTCTTTTGGCGGACTTTTTGCATGTGGAAAAAACTTTTGTTTTGTGTCAGAGAACATCATGCATGTTTATGTTTTTCACATGCTTTCAAACTAGAATAACCGTTATCATAGGCGTAGCGTGACCTAATAATTTGGGGGGGCACGGGGTCTCCGGGGGGGGGGGGGGGGTGGTCCCGTGGAAACTTTTTTGAAAACTACCACTTAAGAACTAAAGTAAAGTATATGTGTATTTTTGTTAAACATTGGTTTTAATCAATTTTTACTATATTGATGGATTGTAAAAAGACTCAATTTCAAATTATACAAGTTTATTCTATTCTAGACATAACTGCAAGGACATTTATAACACAAAAACAAATTTGTGTACAAGACAAAGTTTTAAGGTGAACAGAACTACAGTAATGGTTTTCAACGAACCAATTTTCGTTACTTCTAATGAAGCATTAGCCTCCTATCGGCTAGATTTGAAAATCTGTCAACTAACAGATCTAGTTTTTTATCTTTCATGTATTCAGACGTCAATTCTTGCTCAATAGACATCAGGGCAAGCCCACTTAAGCAGTCTTCTGTCATGGTGCTTCGAAGAAATGTCTTTAGCCTTCGTAGTGTAGAAAACGATCTTTCTGCGCTTGCTGTTGTGATAGGCCACGAAAGTGATATTTCTAGTAGCTGCCAAACATCTGGTGCACTGGCTTGAAGATCATTCTCAATAAAAAAATCAGCCAACTCTTGGAACGTTATTCTTGTGGTTGCTTTGTCTGTTTTGACAAAATTGTTCTTTGCATAACAGTGAAAAAACTTAAGATGTACAGAGAAACTTAAAGACAAGTTATAAAACTTTTGGATTGCCATAACAGCGTTGTTGTCAATTTCGGTCCAATTAAATAGTAACTGGGCAATGCAGTTGATTTTATCATAATCGTTCTTGGAAAAACGAGATTGCAGGTTTAAAATTACTGTGTCTAAAGCAGCAAAGTAAATGCCAGTCTTGAACATCTGTTCAGGTTCAGGTTCAGGTGATTGATGAAATGCAGCATCTGAAGAGCTACTACTAGCTTCAAGTTTTTTCGGAATCTTCCGTTTGCGTGGTAGTGAAGGCCTTTCAACTGACAAACCTTTCATACCATATTTGTTACACTGTTCTTCTGACTCATTCCACATCTGAATAAAGCCATCATCATTTCTGTCCAGTTTTAAACAGTCAATGACTGATTCAACTTTTGCAAAAACCTTAGAAATGTCAAGAGATTCACTCTGCAGTTCTTTGGAGAGTATATCAGTCTGACTCAATACAATAGTTTTAAACTGAATACAAATTCAAATGTGCTGATTTGTTTGGCTAGACCATCAGCTTCGGCTGCAATTTTACGATTTGATACATCGTTTGCAATAACTTCCAAAGTTTCGTACACTTCAGGGAGCTGCTCTAGAATTACATGGATTGCTTTGTGTCGAACTGTCCATCTAGTTCGAGACAAGCTCACCAGTCTTTTCATTTTTGTTTCTCCGCTTTGCTTACATATTGATTCAAATATTGAAAACCTGTTAGCTGATGCATTAATTAAGTTATACAGGTGATTTACTATGGATAAGCAATTCCGAAGCTGTCTTATTTCTTCACAAAATCTCTGAACAGCCAGATCAAGCAAGTGGGCATGGCAGTGTGTGTACAAAGCTTTAGGCTCTTCTTCTTGGAACCTTGAGGCAACACCTTTGAATTTGCCGCTCATGTTACTAGCTCCATCATATGCCTGGCCGTGCATTTTATTTAAGCTTATACCCAACTGCTGCAGATACTGTTTAATAGTGTGATGTAAATTTTCACCAGTAGTGTCTGACACATCAACGAAGCCCAAAAACCTTTCATTGATTTTAATGTGTCCATCTATTTTAGTAATGTATCGAATGCAAATGCTAAGCTGTTCACGGGTTGAAATATCCGTAGTTTCATCACAAATAATTGAGTAGGCCAAAGCCTCACTCACCTCTTGGACAATTTGTTGAAGCATTTCACTTTTTATGCAATCTATTATCTCATTTTGTACCTGGGCACTTTTGTATGAATGGACTGGGGATTTCATTAATGTTTGGATTCCTTCCTCCATTTGAGTAGATCTCAGTTGTAGCAGTTCTATAAAGTTCCCCCTGTTAAATGAAGCAGTACTCTCATCATGTCCTCTTAAGGCAAGATTCTGTTTTCCAAGGAATAGGATGTTTTCAATTATGAATTTTAAATACCTCCTATTCATCTCAACCATTTTAGTATGTGCCGAGGACAACGAATCTGCTACCGTGCTTCCTGCTTTTCTATACTCATTGAGAAATTGTTTAGATTTTTGATGCATTTCACTATTCTCATGTTTCCTGAATTTTTCCAAAGCTTTCTTCCAATTGTTCATGCCCAGTTTAGTGAATGACTCCTCCCCGCGACCAGACTTATGTTGACAAAATAGTCGGCATGGGTAACAAAATGCAGCGTCTTTAATGGGGCTATATTCGACCCAATTAAATTCACTGTACCAGGATTCTTTGAACTGCCTCGATTTGGATTGAATCTTGCTTACCTTAAAACAATCAACAGGCTGAAATGCTCCTTTTGCAATATCTGCACTTTGTACTCCCAATGAAGGATCTCTACTTTCGCCCTGGAATGTAGCATCACGATCTGGGCGTAAACAAGATGGCGATTCATCACCAACGCTACCTCCAGTGCTACTTCCCGCTAAATGTCTATCTTCATTTACACTTTCACTTGAATTTCCAAGTTTTTTAAAGAATGTTAGTACAGAGGACTGTTTCTTAGACATGATAACAAACGAACATCCGCAAAAATTACACAAACAATAGCAGCTCAGCTAGTAACAATAAGCTTATTGAACGAATAAAACGTGGCGACCACCTACACAACACAACACACGCGCACTGAGCTGGTATGATATCCCTCCGCCAGGCATCGTCAATGCTCGGAGGCCCTCGGCCGGCGTCGGCTGGGCTCGGGTGCATTCGATCGGCTGCTCCAGCTCGGGCGCAACCGGCCAGTGTCGGCTCACCGGCACTTGTAAATTTAGTTGTAACACGCGCATACTTTACACACACAGAATCAAATTAGATGCATACAGAAAAATAGACTAACGGGGGATCTATATTAGTTATTCATTCGTAACTTTTAGTGTATACATATACGTAATTTAAAGATAATTTATATTATTTTTTCTTTTTTTGCATAATGTTGGGGGGGGCACGTGCCCCCCCGTGCCCCCCCGGCCCGACGCCACTGACCGTTATATAAACATCAGATCTGAACTATGAAAAGTTGATGTTAATGGAAAAATAAGTAAAACGAGATATGGAACAACAATAGATGCTGTGTTTACAAGATATTTAGCAAGATTTTATTCCCGAATTTTTATTTCTTATTTCAGTTATCATAATCCGATAGTTTCATTTTTTAAATGTAATGACAATGAAAATGTAATTATTTTGGAAATCAAGATTGTAGTGACAATGATACTGACTAAATTATACAAACTAATATAAACAGTAATAATGCAAATGTGTAAATATTTATTACTTTAATATTTAGAATTCAGTGATCATTGTAATATATGATATTTAAAAAAATATTACAAAAATATGTATAAAATGAATATAAAATATAAAATTTTGTATGTTATAGAATTCAGTGTCTCATATTATTTTAAAATATAAAAATGTCAATTTAATAATTAGGAAACATACTTTTTCAAGATTATATATATATATATATATATATATATATATATATATATATATATATATATATATATATATATATATATATATTCACAACCTGTTATAAGAAGTAGTCACTTTTGTCAGTCAGTTCTGCGACTGCCTTCCCATTTTTTATTTATTTAGATTATATATAATAATTGCTGAAAATTAGACTAACGATCCTACGAAATTAATTTGTATAAAAACATCATCATTGTGCAGATACAACAACACATTTGGAATTGAGGAAGCCAAACACTTTGTTAAAGCCGGGAGAAAACCTTTACGTAATGATGGCACATGTTGAATCTCCTGCAGAATTTTATGTCCACTTTCTGACATCTAACAACAAACTCATTGACAAGTAAGTATATCTTGTTGATACCTTAGACTAGAAGTTAGTAACTTCTGTGATTACCTCTCCCTCACTCTCAGTGAGGTATCGACAATACCTATTTGGAGGAATAACCCTAAGTATATCTTGACGAATATCAGAATTAGGTTATGGTGTATTGCCCGAGAGTTTATTTTAATAGTCCAACGTTGTTACTGCGTTGTTCAGCATCTGGGGGATTAATAATTGTTGTAAATTACAACATACGTTGTGCGCCATATGTCATGGTTCCAAATGTGATATTGATCCTAATATGGTGATGATTGGATGGATTTTCGATGTAGTTTAAGATGAAGGTGTTGAATTATGTTATACAATGTGGTTCCGGTTGAAAGTGAGGTTATGTTAACCGGTACACATGGTCACTGCATATGTTCAAATACCAATGTCATTGAATTTAGTGAATAATTTATGTTGACTGCATGTAATTGTTTAGATTTTTTGTAACATGTGATGAGTAGATAACTTGATTGCGAACAAATTCCAATGAGGTCTAGCTCAGTTAGTAAAAACACTGTATCTATGAATAAACACTAAGCTGATCTCCAGGATAGAGTATTTTTTTGAATTTAATTTATTTAGATTTATTTTATTAATTCCGTGTAATCCCATTCACCAATTTAGTTTACTCGAACATTTGACTCTGATGATGTAGTACTTGTTCTTTCACAACATAATTATTAAAATCAAGTATATTCAGATGTTAATAGCACTACATTATATAATTTCCAAGTGGCACTTCACAAATGTAATCAAAATCTAGTTTTATTAAAACATGTGCTTTTTTTATCTTTATTTACAATCTTTGAGATTATAAACAGTGTCATTAAATACATTAACATCAGGAAAAGGTTTTTTGAAGATACTCTTCCAGCGTGTAGAATGGCCGGTCTAGAAGCCATTGATGTAGTGCTATCTTGAGTTCCTTTCCTCTTTTGGACAGCAGGTGAGGTGGTAGGAGATTGTGGAGCTTCATTCCCATATATGATAGTTTTCGCTCATAAAGCCTCAGACGATGTACAGGAAGGCTGTAGAGGTGTACATTTCTGGTGTTGTAGTGGTGTACATCATTGGTCCTTGGAAGATTCTCCCCATCAGCGTACATTATTACTTCTTGAATGTAAAGCGAAATGACAGTGAGAATCCTCAGAGACTTGAATGCCTCTCTACAGCTCTCCAGAGGTTGTAGTCCCGCCAGTGTTCTAATACATTTCTTTTGTATGATAAGTATCCGTTGGAGATTTGAAGCAGTAGTTCCACCCCAGGCAGCAAGACCATAGCGCAGGTGAGACTCAAAAAGGGAAAAGTAAGTTATTTTTGCTGTTTCAAGGCTACTGAGAGAAAGAATTTGCTTGATGACAAAGTGACCAGTGTTGAGTTTTTTACTAAGATTGTCGACGTGATTAATCCAATTTAGTTCGGTATCCACTGTTACTCCAAGGAATTTTAAATGATCTTCAATACTGACATCTGGAATGGTTGGGACTTCTAATGCTCTCCTTCCAAAAGCGATCTGGTTAGTCTTTGATGGATTTACTAAAAGGTCATTTCCATAGCAATATTGGATGACCATGTTGAGAGCTGTATAAGATGAGACCGCAAGGCCATCTGCTGAACGTTGGGTCAGAAATAAGGTAGTGTCGTCCGCATACATTAGAGGTGTGCAGTAGTTTCGTAGGTGTTGGGGTAGATCATTGGTAAAGAGAATGAAAATCACTGGTCCTAATACGGAACCTTGTGGCACACCTCTCAGCACTGGAAGGACTTTTGATCTGACTGCCTTTGTGATACCATTTGATGAGTGGTAGAGCTCTACTAGTTGGGTACGACCCTTTAAGTAGCTCTCAAACCAATTATTTGCTGTCCCTTTGATTCCAAGCAATTCCAATTTCTTCAGAATGATGTTGTGGCTGAGGCAATCAAACGCCTTACTTAAATCAAGAAACAAAGCTGTGGTCAATTTTCCCTCTTCAATGCTGTCTGTCACTGATTCAATTAGTTTGATCAATGCCGTTGTAGTTGACTTCCCTTTTGTAAATCCATGTTGGTTTTCATTTAAGAAATTGTGCTGAGCGCAATGGTCCAGGAGTCTTTGAAGAACAATTCTTTCACATAATTTTGAAAATGTTGAAATCAGTGAAATTGGTCTGTAGTTGTTTGTATCATGTTTGCACCCACTTTTAAATTTAGGGAATACTTTCGAAATTTTTAATTTTGAAGGGAATTGACCCTCTTTAAAAGATTTGTTGAATATGGCAACCAATGGGGGGGCTAGTTCGTCAGCACAAAATTTTAATACTTTGGAAGAAATTTCATCAATACCGGCTGAATCTTTGAATTTGAGGTTTTTAATTGTATCTTTAACCTCTTCGATGCTCGTTTTGGTCATTGTTTCCATTAATGCTGTTTCATGTGGTTCCACAGATTCCAATTCCTTCTTCTCATCCGCTGGGATTTTTTGTAGTTTCTGCCATATTAACAAAAAATAAATTTAGATTATTGGCAACTTCTTGAGGGTTATGTGAAAGTTGTCCATTTATTTTCAGTTTTATGTCATCTGTAGAGCTCCTGTTTTGGTTACGGGCATTATTAACTATTTTCCACATGGCTTTGGGCTTGTCGTCAGCTCTTTCTATGAAGTTGGCGGAGGCCTCTTGTCTCAGTAGTTTTAAGCGTTGGTCATAGGATTTCTTTGCATTTGCTGCGTCTTGTTTGATGTCGAGTTCCCCTGTTGTTTCAAACTGATGTTGTAGTCTTAGAAAGTTTTCTTTAAGCCTGCTGGCTTCTTCATCTGCAAAGAATTTAGGTTTTAATTTCTTTCTAGGTTTCTTTAATTTTCTGGGGCAGGCAGCATCCAGGGCCATTGTCACTGTCCTTATGAAGCTGTTTTAGGCTTCTTCAACGGTTTCAAACTGTTCAATGTCATGCCAGTTTTCATGTTGAAGTAGACATTTTAGTTCAAGGAGGTTTTCTGTCTTGAAGGTTTGATATGTACTACTGAAATTCTCAATTACGTACTCTGTTTTAATAGTACAGACTTGAGCAGTGTGGTCTGATAGACCAGAATTGTACACGGTTGCAGTTAGTTCTTCACTTCTTAAGTTAGTACATATCCAGTCAATTGATGAAATGGTGTTGAAGGTTACTCTGGTAGGTGGTAGCTCCAGCCTCTGAATGCTGTGAGAAGCCAACATCTCCTGTAATTTACCTGATCTTCTGTCAGGTTTTAAAATGTCTACATTTATATCTCCCATGATTAGAAGGTTTGAACTTTCCAGTTTACTGATTTTAATAGTTTTTGAGAGAATATTAAGTGATTCGTCTAAGTTGGATGATGGTGATCTGTAGGTACCCATTATGTATAAGCAGGTGGTATTGAGCATAACCTTTACCAAAGCCATTTCACATACAAGTTCTTCGCAGTACTGTCTGATTGGTACATTAAAGGTACTCCTTTCTAAGGTATCTTCTACATATATTGCAACCCCACCCATTATATGCTTTTCCCTACAGAAATGTGCTCTGAGGATATATCCAGGTATTGGAGCAACATTTTCAATTTCCTGATATTTGAGACTGTGTTCACTTAGTATTATTATATTAGGTGTTGGTTTCAGGTTTTCTATAAAGTGTATCAGTCTATTTGATCTGTTAGATAAGTCCTGTATATTCTGATGGAGAACTGTTAAGTTAAATATTTTGTTTCTTGAAGATTTGTTTTGCTCTAAGGAAGATGCATTACTTTTTATATTGGAGGTCTGACGTTGCTGCCTGGTTCTAAAAAAGGTGAGATGTTCATTTTTATAGGAGCAAGTTGATTTCTATGATAATTGGCTTTGACATGTTCTATATTCTTTTCATAAAACTCAAGGAAGGTTTCTGAGGGCTCAAGTCTTGTAGCAGTTATGGGTGGCCTTCTCATCGATGAAGGGGGTGCAAGGGCAGGGGCTTCAAGAGTGGATGCTGTATTTATTTCAGTTGAGTGTGGTAGGTTGTTACTTTCTAAACTAAGTCTAAGTTCCTCATTGGTGTAAGTTTTTGTCAAATCCACTGCATTAGACTTTTGATTGCATAAACTATTATCCTTTTTATTCTCTGCTTGGGGTTGTTCCTTTGGAAGAGGGTAGTTTTTATTCTGGAAAGCCTTAAACTTTGCAGACTGAAGAGAGACACTGATTTGGTCTCTATGTTTACCCCAATTGGACTTCACATCTTTAGGTCTTCGTATGTTGACATGTGTGTTTGTGGTAGACAGGTAACATCTTGTGGTGTTTTGTAGGGGGATATTTTCAGTCTGGGTGCTTTGCTCATATACAACTAGCTTTTGCTGATTTGATGAACAGTGGCACTGAGGTTTAACACTCAAGTCTTTAAGGGTAGTCTCCATGCTGTTCTGCCTGGATTTAATTTGGAATATTTCTAGCAAGATAGCCGTTAAGTTTTGTGGCTTGTCTTGCGTAAAAAGTTCACATTTTTCAGTTTGAGTTACAGTGTCAGTTTTGCTTGAGGTTTTCAGCTGTTGTTTGGCTACTCCTGCGTTCAAAACTAAAAGTTGTTTCTCGAGATCCCTGTTTTTTGTAACATATTTTTCAATTATCTATTCCTGTTTCCTGTCATGGTCTTCAGATAAGTTTTGAATTTCCATTACATTTTTCTTTTCTTTTTCAATCTGAGCTTCAGCTTCAGCTAACTTTTGGATAAGGTTTCAATTTTCCCAAGAAATTTTTCCTCTTCTTCGGCCATTTCTTCAATCTTTGCCTCATTACTGGCTAATTTACATTGTAAACATGATAACTTATTTTCTACAATAGTCAGTTGTTCTTTTAAAAACTTGTTTTCTTCCAGCAGTGCCGATCCTATTGTAGCAGCCATAGCAAGCTTATCATCTTCATTTTCTAAAATACTGCTCTCTAGAGTTTTTATGGAGTTGTTTAGAATGTCTTTTTGGTTATGAGTATTTGATGTTAAGTCAGAGGAGGAAGGGTTGTCTATGGTATTTATAACTAGATCTTTGTCATAATCTGAGCCTCCTGCCTTACATGTGAAACATGACCATGTTTTTATATCTTGAGAACTTAGTTTTTTCAACGTTTTTTCTTTTACATTTTGGCAGCCTGCATGATACCACATGTTGCAAGGACCAGTGCACTTTAGACCTGAGTATTTCACTCCTATTTCACATGAGCCACAGGGATACTTAGTAGACATTTTTTACCTTAGTTGGTTTGTAATATATATATATATATATATATATATATATATATATATATATATATATATTTTAGAGTAACAATAGTTGTCAATATAAAAAGTGTGATGCAGTTTTTGAGTTAAAGTTTGGAAATGTAGGCTTTGGCTGGTTGCTCCTGTTAAAAATGGCAAAAAGTAAACAGTTTTTTAGGAGAGCTTTGGCTGGTTGCTCCTGTTAAAAATGGCAAAAAGTAAACAGTTTTTCAGGAGAGCTTTGGCTGGTTGCTCCTATTAAAAAATGGTAAAAATAACAGTTTTTTAGGTGAGCTTTTAGGTGAGCTCTCTAGCACGAGGACCAAACACCTCCTTTCTCTTTTACTAATCAAGCCAGAAGAAGGAAGGCAATTCGCTACAGCTACCAGATCAACAGACCGGAAGTCATGAGCCTTTCAGCCTCCAACCCAAACTAATACGTTTTACCTTGATGTTTGTTAATCTCACCAATAGATTTTAAATTTTAGTGATTATCGCAATTAAATAATTCAAATTGATTCCAGTATAAAGTTGACTTAAGTTTTGCTTTATTAATTATTTTAGTCTTACATGTAATAATCAGCTGTGATACATGATAACTATCACTTACCGATCTTGCCGCAAGCTATTTGAAATTTAAATTTAAACCATATTGTGATCTGTTATAATCTGTTTTATTACAATTCAATATACATATTAATTTCCAGCAGTGCACACAATGTATATATTGTACTTCATTGAGTCAATTATTAAACGAGGCTGCAACATTGGTCAGATACAGCTTACATTGCTGCATTACACCTCAGAGGAGCAGTTATTAAATTAGGCTGCAGTGATGGTCAGGTACAGCTTATCGTTGTACCTACACCAAATACTTCAATAAAACCAGAATATAAATTGGTAACGACATTTATTCAATACAGTACAGTTTTGAAACACAACAAACATTACAAAGGATTGCAATCTCAAGAAGAGCCAAGATACGCTCAGCTGACCAACAATGTTCAGCTGTTTAATTATCTAGGCAGTTATTAAACAAGGCTGCCTACTTGACTTTAATCTTAAGTCAAAGTTACATACTCAACATGTAGTTGAGTATGTAACTTTAACATGTCTGTGTTGTACCTCAGTGGGGCAGTCAAACTAGTCTGCAATGTTGGGTAGGTACGGTTCATGTGTTGGTATTGTACCTCAGTGGGGCAGTCATTAAACTAGTCTGCAATGTTGGGTATGTACGGTTCATGTGTCTGTATTGTACCTCAGTGGGGCAGTCAAACTAGTCTGCAATGTTGGGTATGTACGGTTCATGTGTCTGTATTGTACCTCAGTGGGGCAGTCAAACTAGTCTGCAATGTTGGGTAGGTACGGTTCATGTGTTGGTATTGTACCTCAGTGGGGCAGTCATTAAACTAGTCTGCAATGTTGGGTATGTACGGTTCATGTGTCTGTATTGTACCTCAGTGGGGCAGTCAAACTAGTCTGCAATGTTGGGTAGGTACGGTTCATGTGTTGGTATTGTACCTCAGTGGGGCAGTCATTAAACTAGTCTGCAATGTTGGGTAGGTACGGTTCATGTGTTGGTATTGTACCTCAGTGGGGCAGTCATTAAACTAGTCTGCAATGTTGGGTATGTACGGTTCATGTGTCGGTATTGTACCTCAGTGGGGCAGTCATTAAACTAGTCTGCAATGTTGGGTAGGTACGGTTCATGTGTTGGTATTGTACCTCAGTGGGACAGTCATTAAACTAGTCTGCAATGTTGGGTATGTATGGTTCATGTGTCAGTATTGTACCTCAGTGGGGCAGTCATTAAACTAGTCTGCAATTTTGGGTAGGTACGGTTCATGTGTCTGTATTGTACCTCAGTGGGGCAGTTTTTAAACTAGGCTGCGTTGGGTAGGTAAACTCGTATATCAGTCAGTTAAGGTACTGGAAAACAATATTATACAACTTATTCAGAATGGTATGTACTTTTGGATGACCCCAAATATAGACTGCAAGATACAAATATTGTCTGTTCTAGACTGCGTAATGGGATGTTCCAACACTACAATTCCAAGAATCCAGTAGCCTACAACTCATGGCAAGAGGCATGGCAAGTCTTGGGCAAATTCTGTGCCTGCAAGTGGGCGGAGGACGAACACTGGTATCGGGTTGAAGTCATTGATTGGACTGTTGAGGTAAGTTAGTTCATCACACCATCTACAAGTCAGATTTAACATAAAATACTATATTTAGCTCATGAAATGTTCAAAATAATTAAATACACAATCATAAAACGTTCTAACCCTCAAATTATGACTGTCACCCCAGGAACATGAAAATGTAATTTTTGTTTGTCTGTACGTATATCCACACAATATCTTAAAGCAATCTGAGCTGTAGATTTGAAATGTCTCATTAAACTTCATTTCTATATAGGCAACCTGAGTTTGTTGATGGTGCATGTCATCCATGGGATTTGGCTGAGTGATAAGCAAATATTTTTATATTGGTTTTAGGTTACCATTATGATAACATAAAAATTGAAAAATAAGTAAATTTGTACACAAACTGAATATGAGGGCTGTTTAAACAAAATTGCAACTTTAGTTTTTTTTTTTTTTCAAAAATTATTTATTTATTCATCAATCTCAATTTTGTCCCCTTCAATGTTATACCGCTTAGAAATTATACACTTGTGTCAACGTTTCTTCTAATCCTTGAAGCACTTCAAAAAGTTGTTTTTTGTGATCTTGTTCTTTATCTCATCAAACGTAACTTAGCCGCCGTCCTTTCATGGGCCTCTTCAGTTTCGGAAACAGGAAAAAGATACACGGGGCTAGATCTGGGAATATGGTGGCTGCGGTATCGTAGTGTGTTTGTTTTGGCTAAAAAATCGTGCACAAGTAACAATGTGTTAAAGTCTAGTTTCTGAATTATATTCTTAATTTTGATATTTGTTGAAGTATTGGATTATTTTACTGACTTGAATTGTATTCTTCATATTAATTGAATCCCAACAGTTGTATTATAATGCCTTAACTTTTTTTGATTATACAACTACGTACACAAAAATGTTATTTCACAAACCTGCTAAATCAATATAAATAACTCAAACGGTAAGATGATAGTCAGATTTACAGTAGCAAATGAATTTCATTCATTCACAGCCATGTTCTGCATTAAAAAAAACAGAGAGATATTGCGTTATTGAAAGTTAAGTGAAGAAAGGCATTTGTGTTTGCAGAGGAACCATGTGAAAGTGTTCTTCGTAGACTACGGAAACACAGAGTGTGTACATTTCAATTGCCTACAGCCCCTTTTTCAAGGCTTTGAGAAGTTGCCTATGTGTGCCCAGCGCTGCCACTTAGCTGGGGTGAGTAGCCATTTTAAGCTTCATTGTTTTACTAGACTATTTTTTGGTTTTATTTCTTCTAGTTTAATTTTTACAATAAAACAATTGTTATTTGGAGTAGTGTTTAAAGCAAAAACAGAATAAGGTGAGGTCGTACCCTTATTAGTTGATTTATTGAAAGTTCATCTTCAAAGATTTCATTCTTTTTGTGCTAATTCTTCATTTTATTTTATAAATAATGTGGATTAAGATATTATAACTCTTACAGGGTGGCCACCCGACCGGGAAAACTGGGAATAAACCGGGAATTTTTCTGAGAACTGGGAAAATTTCAAAAATAATTTTTCATCTCCAAGAATTTATAAAATTAAGACATAATTTGACAGCTTCTGGATCAAGAACTGATTAATCACGAAACATCGTATTTTAGACGACGTGGCTCGTGAAATTGTTATTGAAGATTGACATATGTTCGTGAGCTACATCCGACGCCGGCTGATCTAAGGTTACCTTCACTAGTGTAGTGAGTTTATCTTGGTTAGTTCTCTCCTGTGCCGTGGCAAATCTCCGCACCCCCTCCCCCAAAATAAGTAACAATGCATTGGAAAATTAAAATCGGCAGACCGATAGTATCTGACATCGGTACTAAATGAGTGGTATGCTTTAAGCGGTAACGCGGCAGAGCAGTAGTAACCTCGATACAAACGGGTTTTTTGTATTTAAGTATTATTCAGTCGCCGAAGTGGGGTCTCCGGACGAAGTTGTCCAACTCTTTAGAGAAAATATTGTTTCATGGAAAGACGTGTGTTCGATATAGCACAGGCCTAAAATATAGTGTTATAAACAGGCTTCAGAGTTCGGTTCGTTGAATAATATAATGTTTGATAAGAGGTGCAGCCCGGGTTTTTGAGTACACTAGAATGTTAGTTGGATTTATACACAGCTTAATAAGATACCTTTTGGAGAAGAAAGTAGACTGAGCTGAGGGTTGAGTGGCAGAAGAAACATTTAATGTTTAGAATTGGCGGCGGATAAGCGCTATCGTGTGGTACTGCCCTGCTGCTCACGTCTGCCTTTGCTAGTGTCGAGTGTTCCCCATATGTACAACACAAACATTAAATTGCGAGTCCCCGCCCAATGAAGCGCTCACTGCCGACTACTAACCGCTCGTATCACGGCCGAGGCCTCGGTTGGTGTATGAACGATTGCTCCTCACACATGTTCCGATTGTCATCAAAGTACATAGGTTATAACAAAGGAAATGATGTTCTGTTTTGATATCACGGTCACATCCAAATCTCGGCTGAACTGCTCTTACACCGGCAAAAAATGGTGCAAGTTTTGTGTCCAACTAAACATTGCTAGTCCAAACGGGCACAAGATCTCTCGCAAGCGCTGCCGCAACCAATGCTGGACAGTTGGTTACAAGAACTGGGGAACAGTGTCGGCTATTAAAATTTCAATTATAAACATTGCCGAGATATCACTGTCGTGTGTGAACAGACTTCGTCTTGACTCCGGAACAACCAGTGATACAGCTGTAACAAGTACTTGTGACAGTTCTCGTGAGTACAATTGCTTATGTTGTTCACATTAGGCTAACAGTAGTGCAAATTTTCTCGCAACTTTACTTTTCAGTGTAAACACAACTTAATGTAGTTGCCAATCTACGAATCAGCCACGCTCATCAGTTTTCGTCGTCAGAGTGGCATTGGTTGGACAACGGCTGGAAATACAGTCAGTTCTTCGGTCAACTATTTACCTCTTTTTATTATTTACTTCTACGCACATGTGACGATCGTTCGGATGATTCGACCTGTTCAAACCAAGTAGTCAAACGTGCAAGAGGATATTTATGTCTTGTTGTTTTGTAGTTTTTGACTGTAATCTACCTGACTAACTGCCTCAGTCTGCAATATCTATTTGTGGACAAAAACGATCGGCAGTACTCAAATTACCGATTGGTGAAACATGTTTTTGTATTTCTTTGTGTATACAACTATTTAGAAATATATAGCAACAGAATAACGTAATTTATAAATAATATTATAAATGAAGTTGGGTTTTTCTGTGTCTATATTTTTCAAACCTAATATGTCTGCTGGTTCTATGCGTGGAGCTCCTCGATAGTAAACAGATGATCGCTAATTCATATTTTATCCATATGTCGTACTTTGGGTAGTTGTAAGTAAATATATTCTCTATAAATATAAATCCATACATTTTTACTTAAATGTAATATATTCCTGAAGCTCATTTTATAACCCACCATTTCTATCACTTAAATAGGAAAAATGACTTGGAATTTTAAATATATTTCATTTCCCTGCATATCTGCAAATTCTTTTGGAGTAACGTGGTATTCTTAGCCTTCCCTTTCCCCCACAAAAGATAAATTAATTAAGTAGAAATCAGATGAAAGTATTTGGTTTATTTGTTGATTGTACTGAACCGACCTTGTGTACCGGTGAAATCATTGTCTCGTACTGAAAGTTCGTCCACCGCTAGACCTCTGACCCGCAACATTGGCTGCTGTCTGCCCCACGTTAGCGCTGTGTTGGTTTTTGTTTGTTATCTTTGTGTTTCCGAATTGGATACATGTATTTTCTACATCACAGAAAGGAAAGTTATTAGGTATACACAATGTTATGTCGACACATCAAAAGATGCAGAGATAAAAACTAAGGAGCTTAAAATAGGTGATAAGGAAATATTGTCACCAAATTTCTTGCATATCGATAGTGACGAAATGCTAGAGCACCGCAGCTTTGTGGCATTTCTTGCACATACTGCTAGTGACAATAAAATGTCATCATTGCACTAGGCGTAAGAGTTAAATAGAGTACTACAGTTGTCTATTTGGTTTATAAATAGACTAGATAATCGGGAATTTTCGACCGGAAAATAACCGGGAATTTTAAAAGAGGTTTTGAGTGGCCACCCTGTCTCACAAGAATTTGAATACAAACAAAATGCACAAATTGGAGAATATATCATTCAAAATAACAAAGTTTTTTGTTGTAACTTAACAAACTAAAAATCATGCTTTTAAATTGGGGAAGCCCACAAACAAATAACCCTTTTCAGATCAGCCATCATTGTATCTTCAGTAATGTAGGCGTATTGGGTGACAGGATTTTTTTGGACATTTTCCATTATTAACCATTGTGATGAGTATGGGATGTTATGTTATACTCGTCCGTATATAAGTTTTTATATCAAGCATTTTTGTAATATAAGCTATGTAATTTATAAAACTACATCATATGATCACCCTGTTTATCAGCAGAAATTGATGTGAATAAAAATAACAAATTAGCTTATTACTTTTCTTATATCTGCATTTTCAAAGGCTGTGGTTTGTATATCTCTGAAATGCAGCAAAAGTAATTCCTTTTGGCATATCTTTTAAGTAGAGCCCATGGTGCTATACAGTAATACCCTCCCTGACATGGCCAGGTGCCCAGAAAAATTTTAGTTCCCAAGTATATCTAGCCTACAGTTTCAGAGAGATTTGTTTGTAAATTTGTGATTTCAAAGTATGTGAGCAAACTGCTTATCCATAACAGTACATAACCTTTCCTTCCTCAGAAGTTCTCTTTCCAAAATACCTGTATTTCAGTACTTACGGCTGAATGGATGAACATCAATAGGTAGTAAAAGTTTGGTTCTTGGATCTCTAGCAGTGAACACCTTTCCTCTGTCTAGAGCACTAAGTGAACTACTATCTGCTGGACACTTACTTCCCAGATAGGTGTTCTGGGTGGCCAATCAATGTTAGAAATATAAATACAATTTTGAGATTTTTAAAACTTATTCCGAGCAATTATGATGATTTTGTTAATAATTTTGTGATAAAATACTTCAAAAATATTGGTATAGAATTGTGTGGAAAAAAAAGTGGCAGAATCAAGAACCACTAAGTATCAGGGTATCAGGTATAGAGTATGGAAATCGACCCATATCTAGTTAGAATAATATGGCCAACCTCCTTACCTGAAATATGCGAGGTATCCAAGTATCTGAATTATTTTATTCTCTACATCATGGGCTGGCCAATAATATTTTAACATCAATTGCAGATAATTTTGGGAATCCAAGTTAAAATGTGTATTTGGTTTGTTTCAGGTACATCCACTTATTAAAGGTGGACCTTGGTCAAAGGAGTCAATAGATTTTTTCAAATCAAAAGTTGAAGAGACCAATATGCATGTATACTCAATAACTGTTGTGCCATCATATGACAACAAAATTATAAGGTAATCCTCAGTTGTAGTTAAACATTTATTTTCTTCTTAAATTTAGGTTTTGACTAGATCATTAGTGGTAGCGAAATGTTAATAATTTATTCAAAAAGTGATACAATTGGTAAATATTTACTTAGAGATGGATCAGTTCCATCAATTGAACTAAATGTACAAAAATCAGCTCTTAAATCCAGAAAAATTACACAAAATCAGACAAGTTTAGGCTGTTGAAGTTCATCCAGGCTTCAAAAAAGGAGGGAAGACCTGTAGGTGTCCCATCTTCATACAGGCCACTGTCCATCTATTGGTAGAATGGCTTAAGTCAAAGTTGGAGGCAAGTGGGGGACTATTCCCAAATCAATATAGCTCTATTAAAGGGCTCTCCACGGTTGAAACTATCGCAAGGGTAGGCTAATGGAGGAGGTAGAGGCTCAAGTGAATCGTCCGTATACGACAACAGATAATACCGATGGTAATATGCCTGGATGTGTGTCATGACTATAAATTGTAGTTGCACTGAAAAAAGGCCATGCTTGCAAGGGATATTAATCACATTTGTGCACTACTGTTTATTAGTTGAATTTCTTCTCAAATTTGACAACATTACAGTTTGTAATCATTAGTTGTGGACCTAAGTAAAAACGTAATATTTTTTTCTGTTAAAACTAAAAGTTTTAAGAGACCTAGCAAACAGACCAGATATTTCCAAAAATATTGCACGTTTTGTGAACTGATTTAATAGCATTATAAGAGTTGAGAAATTAATGAAATTGACATTCAAGTTCTTACAACCTCCTGAAAACTTTTGCAGAATGGTCATTGGTTGATGTTCCTGATTGATTGTTTCTTTTAGTTTTTTTGGAATTTATTGAAGTAGCAGAGGGTGATTGGTGCTTCATTTCTTAAGATAAAACTATCTTTTTCAAACAGTGTTATTATATTGTGTTGTGGCTTAGATGCATATTTAAGTTTCTACTGGTCATGATATCATTAAGATAAAAATCTGTTAATGCTTTTCAGCTGCAAGGACCATCTTCCACTAATCAATGCAAGGTACTTACTGCTTAGTAAGGTGCTGATATTGTACTGTTTGTAATTATCCTTTTTTCTTATGAATATCTGAGGCTAGTTTGCTGCTTACCATTTGCTGGACTAGTTCTGGGCCATCACACCATAGCCTCGTACATTATGGCAGGTTTGTCCTAATTCACATAACCTTGAAAGAATCAACTGAAATGCTAATCCTGTACATCATCTTTTCCCACTGGCTTTCCACTTCCGTTTATCAAGTCTGTAAATGTATCCACTTCCACTTACTAAAGTCACCAGTCATCAGCAAATCCCTAAAAAAATACATAATTTTTTCTGATAATTTATGAGATTCTTTCATCACCAATTTCCAAAGCTTTAATATTTTCTTTTTTGATACCATTCCTAATGTCCACCATACCCAGTTCACTATATTCTGTCTTATAGGTAGAGGGCAGGTAGCCTCAAAAGAAGAAACTGTACCTCATACCTCAGGTTAAGGAACGCATTATCCAGGTTTTAATATCATTGATATTTTGTGGTTGTGGGTCATCAGTAACTTCAAGTGACTCTAGGACTTTTGAAAGTGAATATTCTTTCTGAGAATTAAGAAACATCAATAATAGAGTGAGAGGGGACTCTTAGGAAACAGGAGATTTGTTACATGATATACATGTATCTTCTCCAACTTGTTTGAAACTGTCCTATAGCCATAAATAATTTGATGATAATTGTTACTACTGTTTCAATATTCATCATGTATCAGAATCAAGAATATAATGCTCATCAATGATAAGAATTGGAATAAAATACACAGTCTAATTTAAAACTTATAGAAGCAGAAAGATTTGCAATAAAATTAGTATGACTATCACTAGTTACTATATATATATATAAATGCGAATGTTTGTATGTTCCGTTATAACTCTGGAACCAATGCACGAAACATTGTGAAATTTTGTACAGTGATTCTACACGTTCCTGGAAGTAACATAGGCATACTTTTAGAGAGGTATTTGGTCCAATTTAAATAGTTTATTTCATTAATTTTTTAATTATAAATTGTTGTTGATGTTGGTGTGTTTTATATTGGATCCGACAGACTGCGCTACGACACGTAATACAAAACGAACTGATACTTAACAGCTGATAATACTTTCAGCTGAAGTTCATCAAAGAGGCAGAAACATTTGTTTACATTTAAAATTTAAAACATTTTTATTGTAAAGTGCTTGATCAGTAGTGTTTTTAAATTCAGATTGCATCAATGATCAATAAACTATTTAATTCAAAGAAAATACTATTAAACGCCATTATGAAAACAACCTCATTATACAAATTCGTGAATGTTTGCACATAAGGTAATCGAATTTGGTTACATCGAAGGTAAATGAAAAGAGCCGAAAGAAGACACTTTATGATCGAAACTTGGTTTCTTTGATACATTTTCTTGAAGGCACACTCCTAAAATAATACTGGAAATATCTTAGACAGAAAATTAATTTTAACAGACCGAATGTGATTCTTTATAACCTAATTAGTTTACCGAGATTCATCCGTATACAGTAACCGTTCTGAATAACTTATCAACACCTAGCAAAAACCACGAAAGATAGAGGCAGGAATATGATACATACCTTCATAATGCGCCCAAGAGGCTCACGAAGGAACGACTGTCAATTATCTCAGCAATGTTTAGAATGTGATAGAAAAAGAATAAGTGAATATAGTGTACTGTTTTCAACGGGAAATTGTGTGCGAAGCCGCGGGAAACTGCTAGTTACTATTAAAGTAAAATAATTTAAGTTAATTTCAGAATTTAAAATTAATTTGCAGTTTTTAATATTAACCCTTTGAGTGCCACAGTGTCGTTAATTTTGACGGTACAAAAAGTGCATGAAGTGCCAGCGTCGCCAATTTTGACGTTTCGTATTTCGATAATATTTTATATAGTACAAGATTATTTTGGCCAAATAATCAGACAGCTGTATTCAATAGGTTCCAAACTATCAATAAATACGAGTTTTATGTTGTTTCTCTACTATTTTATCTGTGAAACTTATGTTGTTTGGGTACTTGTCAAGAAGCCACTATTTTTGGATGAGTTTTCCTTATCGGGGAAAAAATAAATTACAATATTAAAAACAACCGACTTTATTTAACCTATTTTGGAAATTACAAGTTATTACAACAATCAATTAAATAAAAAACTATAAGAACAACGTTTCATTATTCGAAAATGTCAAGTCATTCGTGTGTCTATTTGGAGATGATTTGGAGATAGGGAGTATGACTCATCGAGTATTTTTCTATTCATTATGGAAGAAGGAACGTATAATGAAGTTTATTTTGATCTCTCATAAGGAAAACTCGTCCAAAAATAGTGGGCTGTGATAAGTACCTGTACGATGATTCTGTCTTCCAGTCATGCGATGTAGCGGACAAGTACTGTGTTGCGTAACGGCCTTTCTTGTTGTTTATGTGCCGATAACCAAGCATTTGAGTAAATACAAAATAAAATAGTAACTTATACAGTATTTTACTGTATTTCTTTACAAAAGTAATGTATGATTTGAGTTGTGTTCAAGCGAAAAACGTGAATTTTCAGTGTAAATATTATTAGGGTTGTTATTTAGTAAATGTAAACTTTTATGTAAATATGTTAGCAAGTATTTGTTTCTAAATTTACTAATCATATTTATTTGTGTTGTATTAATGTTTTATTAGATTTATTGGGAAAACTACATCATTACTAAGTAATTTCTATACTCTGACAAATGAATTACAGTTTATAAAATGTCGGTACCGGGCAGCATTTTGTTAATACATATAATGCCATGTTTTTTAAATTCTAGAATAAGATATGACACATGGGTTTTATTTAGAATCATATGGCCTTTATCATGGTATAAAGAAAAAAATCTTAAAAATACTGTATACACACAAATTAGGTTGAAACTTAACTCTTTATGCAAAAGTAAAAAACTTTTTTTTTAAATACTGAAATTTTTATATTTTTATAAATAAAATTTTATTTGTAACGATATGTATCACATTCTGCATTTAATAAAAAAAAAAAAAAAAAAAACAACAACAAAATGATGGAAATCTGTTTGGTAGTTATTTTACAACAGCTTTTTTCCCAAAAGCTTACAAATATGCGAAAAACAGCGTGGCACTTTATGCATATGCCTTCGGAAAATACCCGTGGCACTCAAAGGGTTAAAATCAAATTAAAATTTTTTGAAATTGGTCCATCCTTGTATGTATTATAATTATAATTGTTAACTAACTCCAAATTGACTATTTAAATAACCACTTCTCTTAGCATTGGATTTACTGTTAAATGTCAATGGTACAAAACTCTGTATGAACAATTTTAAATGAATTATGCTCCGTTATTTGTACTATTACAATATTTCAACTTATTTATGTCCATTGATTACATAAGTATAAGAATACAAGTCTAGTATTAATTTAGATTGAAAATAATAAACATTATGACAACTCATTTCCAGCAACTCGTTGTCAGTGATGCTGTTCGAAGGCAAGGCTACAGAAGATTCGTCTTCCATAAATGATCAGATGGTAGATCAAGGGCTGGCCTGGAGTAGGAGGCTACTAACACAATCGGTCTTGTCAGTAGGCAGTGATACATTTCAATCCCAGGATGAACTGCCAGTGCTCAATGAAATCACAAACATGAATGCAAAGAAGGAATCTTTGGAAACGTTTTCTTTGGATTTTGATCTCAAAGTCAATTTACCCGAAACAACTATAGCCAAGATAGATGAAAACTGGGACGATTGGGATCCGCGGAAAGAGGACTACTATAGTGCTCGCAACAATCCTGCTTTGGACACGGATGATGCGTGTGTGGCTGTGTCTGGCTACAGTGCTAGGGACGAAATGAGGATCTGCAAGTTCTACGCACGCAGGGGATTCTGCTGGAAGAAAAACTGTCCAAAAGAACATTTTAAACTTAATAAAGGTATGTTAATATAATTTATCAATATGTTTTGTAGTTTTATTGTTGATGTTATATTTATATATACACATTAACATTGTTCCTGCTCATCGTATTTTTTAGCTTTGACTTTATCATTGAAATTGTATTGTTTACAATGGTGGAATTAGTTACTGCTTTGTAATATCAATCAATATTATTATACACAGTTTTTTTCTGGGGGTGCTTCAGTTATTTTCGGAATTTCATCTTGATTGTTTGTGTTCTTACAATATAATATAGAAAAGACAATTCTTCTCAATACTTAATTTTATAAATTACAATTTTTCATATGAATCTTTAAACTTTTAGTGGAAATATTTGTATATGTTATAGCAGTATGCCAAATTAAATTTGTTGGAATATATGTCCTTTTTTATCTTCAAATACAGTGTAACTTCACTTATCCGGAGCTCATTTATTGGGATCTCCGGGTTATCCGAATTGGTTTCAGAGTGGAGAGAGTCAATTTGTTTTTTAAGAATATACAACTTTTGTAGTTTTCAGATTAATTTTTTTATATATGTTTGGCATTCAGAATAATGCATAACATCCAACATCTCGATCTGATGATATCAAACAGGGTTGTCATGCACCGGTACAGACACGATCACAATTGACCAAGCCATCACTTTGGTACGCGACTGCAGGATTGTGTGACGGGCTACCACAAGACACTGTACCACATAGTAATGTTACATTGCTTTGAGCATTTGTTCAAGGGACTTTAAGTGTGTTGGTGCCCACTAGGCAAGATCAGGCATATTCTTCTGCTAATAAAGGGAACTTGTGGTTCCTCTAGTACTGAGCAAGATTTCTATGGCATTGCCTCAGTAGGGTAAAACTAACCCGTCTGACAAAGGTATAAACTCAGCCGGTTCAAGCCGCAATTTGCAACCAACCATGCATTGTAATGCTATTAACAAAGTTGTAGTAATAAAGTGTTTGGGAGATTTATAATTGTAAATTTGTAAGATGCCAATGATTGGCTTCAGACCATTACTAGCATTGTACTGATGACCTATGTAGAAAATGTGTGAGCAGCTTATTTACAACGATAACAAAGGGATTTGAAAATGATTCTGATAATGAAGAACCTGAAGTGTCAAACCTGACTCATTCTGATGCCACGGTTTAGCTAGACTGGTTGATGACTTAATTTGAGCAATAGTTCAACACTTGGTCAACAGAAATGATGACCATAAAACATCTGCGAAAATATCGCACTTCTCCATAGCAGTGTACAAAGTTAATAAAAAGAGACTGAATTCGTTTTCCAAAATAGTAAACATTTCTTTATGTTTTTTAGACTATATGTGGCCTTTGTGGAAAGAAACAATAAATTGGCTCTCATTTACTGTTATATTTGACACAATTAAATCCTTACTATCTGTAATCTATTGTTTTTTTCTGTGTTCCCAGTTTCCCTGTATCCTTACTTCCAGTACCAATTAATAAACAAGGTAGTACTGTACCTATTTTTATTGTAATAGCATGCCAAATAAAATGAAAATTAAATTTGTTGGATTACTTATGGTATCCTCTGATTTTCAATACCCCCTTGTCTTACAATATTTAGTTATTCGTCTAAAATGGATGTGTGTGTATACATTATTTTAACCTTTAAATAATATTTTTGGATTATTTATCACATATTTAAGCTAGAGTGAATTAAAATCAAATTTGTAGCTGTAGAATATCTCACTCCTTTTAAAATACTATTTGTTCCAAAATTTTGAATTTTATTATTTCCTGTACCTTTTTGGGGTTTTTGGATTTAAGGATATATTTTGAGATTATTTATTACTTGATTGTGTTAATCCGAGTGTGATGATCACTTTGTGATATATGTGCTACCATTTCATCTTCAAATACCTTGTGTTCCACAATTTTGGATTTTTTTTGTAAACAATTGTTAGTATTATATTGCTGTGTTTAGATAAATGATTTGTGGCAATTAATGTTACATCTTCTATTTTTAACCACATGCTATAGACATAGGTGTTTTTGGATATTAAAAGATTTGGATTATTGCACGATTAATATACATCACTGAATTAATTTGTAACAAAGTTTTCTACCCAAATCTTCAAAAATTTTAAATTCCACAAGTTTCTACCTAAGTTAGGTAAATAATTTTTAGGAAGTTCTTTGACTATTTATAAAAATCGTTACTCTTGGTAAAATAATTAATTCAAGTATATAACTAATTATATTTAAGTATCACACAATTTTTTAATTGTGTTCAATTATAAGGCGATCTAAAGGTTTTTTAAGTTGATTTGTTTGCGTAACAACATTTCTTGCTTTCTGTTCGCCAACAGTACTGTCCTATAGATTTAAATTTCTGTGTATGTCAGTGAGCAATTTTATTTTTGTGGGTAAATGCTTTTTCATTATTCTTTACACAGTAAATGGTTGGCAAACATAATTCTGACTGGTAACAAAGCAGAAATTAACTGTCTAAAATTTACTACAGTTTCTGAAATGTGTGAAGATTTTTAAATGTAAAAAATGTTTCAATTTTAATTTATAATTATTGTAACTCCGCAATAAATGAATGCAGATGGAGTAACCACCGACAAAGAGGAAGTGTACTCTCGAGCTTTCACTGAAATGTCATTGCCGGCAGTAGGCGAGGAGATTAGCATAAGGGTGACAGCAGTCGAGTCTCTCAACTACTTCTACGTTCAACTCAGAGAAGATGAAGGTCAGTTAGAACGTTCCTTTCTTATCTGTTTGCATTAGTCTTCTTCATTTTCCACACCTTAAAGGGGTCAACTGGGGCATTTTCAGATGATCTTGTATCCATATCATAGTCTCCGTTTCTTTAGGTATTCTTCCATCTTATATCATATATATCCATCTTGCTTTTGTTCTACTTGTCTTTCTTTCCCTTCAATTTCCAGATATACTTTTTTTAACTCAACATGTTTTTTTCTGCAAGTTTCACACTATCTTAACCTGGTTCAATCCGGAAAGTTCATAAAAGAATATTGAAATAGTAAATTACTTCATTGATAAATTCAGCATTTATTGCCCCTAAAAACTTATAAATCAGGTGAATACAGGTTCACCATTTAATGCTTGAAAGCTTTAGTTATTGAGTTTTAAATTTATTCCCCTTTGTCCAAGTTTATTTCTCCATGAATGTACATGCGTAGTCAACATAAAAAAATTACAATTTTATTGTTATTCATGTGTTAATTTTCTAAACGTCCTACTGATCTGACATTAATGTCTATATGTCTATTTTTATTTTGTCCCTTTCCCCAACATGGGGAAGGAGGGGAGTGATATAGCAGATAAATATTTTGAAATGGTGTTCTATATCTTGTGACCTATAACATTAAAATAATAAACACAACAATAACATATACTATTATCAGTAAACTTGTAACTTGTTTTATGACAGAGCTTTTTTTATTTATTAATTATTTTGTCTCATATTATTCAAACACAGTACTGATTTACAGTAATAAATTTGCATCATATCAAGTTTAATTATAAATTAACAATTGAATTCAAAGCTGATTGTAAATGTTAAGGTTATCCCAAATAACTGCTAATAATTAAACACTGTATGTTTTTACTTTGGATTTAAACCGTTTCACTGCCCAGGCAATTTGCTCACAGCATGTTCAAAAACTGGCAAGTTCTTCACCAGAGGCATGTCTTAAAAATGCCAGCAGTTTTGGACATTTTGCTGAGTTTTAGATAAAATTCATGTAATTGTTATTAATGATCATCTATAGCTATAATTTGTTTTTCTATAGTATTAGAAACAGTACTTAATGCTTCTACCTGTAAAAATACATAGCTGTAAAAATGATTATGAAAGTACAGTAAAAGCCCGCTAATCCGGCATCCAATGGTTCGGCACTTTCATTCATCCGGCACCGTCTTAAAAAAAATCGTGTAAATGAGATTTTAACCGCACTGTGAAACGTACAGTTCGCAAGAGCGCTCGGAAAGGTTCATGCTCATACGAGCTGTGTGTGAGGGGGTTCAGGGCCACTTGCCGAGTGTCCGCTGTTACGTGTTTGTCTAGCGTCTGCCTCAGTCTCAGTCACTGTCAGTTCGTACTCGAGTGCGGTCGTGAGTGTTGTGCTCGTTCATATTGTGTTTTAACTTTCTCAAAGTTGTGCCCTATGTTTTCCAAGCCCGGCTCATCCACCAGCAAAGTTGGAAATAAACGTAAGCATGTCACACTTACCATTCAACAAAAGCTAGAAATTATAAGACGTGTAGAAAAAGGTGAGAGTAGAATGAAACTAATGGAAGAATTCAACATTGGTTCATCAACAATGTATGACATCAAGAAGAATAAAGAAAAGTTACTTAAATTTAAGTCTCAAACTACTAATGTCAAAGACATGCCGTCTCGACAAACTTTAAAAAAACCTAAACTTGACGACCTTGACGAAATTTTATTCAAATGGTTTAGCGCTAAGCGGTCTGAAGGGAAGCCTGTGACTGGGCCCATGATCATGGAAAAAGCTAAACAGTTCCGTGAGGAATTAAAAATAGATGAGAAAGAATGTGTCTTTTCTGATGGTTGGCTGCACCGATTTAAAAATCGACACGGAATATGGAAGCTTGATGTAGCCGGGCAGCTCCGATCAGCCGACCAAAATGCGGCTGAAGAATATAAAGCTGAATTTGAAAATCTAGTTGAAGACTACGATTTGTCAGCATGCCGGATTTACAACGCTGATGAAACTGGCCTACTTTGGCGTTGTTTGCCTAATTCGACTTTGACAGCAGGGGATGAGAAATGTGCCAAAGGCTTTAAAAAAAAAAAACAAAGACCGTTTGACAATTTTGCTCTGTGGCAATGCCTCAGGGGACCACATGTTGACGCCTTTCGTCATCGGAAAAGCAAAAAAGCCAAGACCTCTGAAAGGCATTACCCACCTACCCGTAATATAGGATGCTCAATCCAATGCATGGATGAACTCCGATTTATTTAGAAATTGGTTTTTCCACCACTTCGTCCCATCTGTAAAAGACAATCTGAAAAACCGTGGCTTACCTGAAGACAGCAAGGTTGTGCTCATCCTAGACAATTGGAGAGCTTACCCCGCTGTGTCTGAGTTGATATTGGGAAATATTTTTACTGCATACCTCCCGGCAAATGTCACGTCCTTCATTCAGCCAATGGATCAAGGAGTGATTCAGAACTTTAAATGTTTTTACAGAGCGTCCTTTCTTCAAGGCCTGATAAACTCACAGTGTATGGTGGTTGATTTTCAGAAAAAATTCAACATAAAAGATGCAATTTTCGGAATTGCCTTGGCATGGAAAAAGGTCAAGCCCACCACTCTACAGAAATCTTGGGGAAAACTATGGCCAGCTGCCTACCAAGAAGAGGACATTGCTGTTTCAGTCGACAATGAAGCAATACTGGACTTGGTGGCTCACAGTTCCCAAGACGAAATAAGGAAAGTGCCACAAGAAGAAATCTTGGAGTGGATACACATTGATTGCGACGAGCCAGTTGAAGAAGAAATTACGGATGAACTGCTCATCAAAAGTGTACTTGGACCTCAGTCAGAGTCTCATCCTGTGGAGTCCGAATCAGATGATGATCCAACACCCGTGCCTACGTGGAGTGAAGCAAGTGCCACTATCGACACGTTTATACGATTTGCCGAACGGAGCAGCTCCTACAATGCTTCAGAGCTTGTAAATTTATATGTTCTGAGAAAGACTTTTTAAAGAAGAAACGTGATACAAAAAACAAACAGATATTAGGTCTTTTTTCAAATAAAATACTGTACACAAAAATTATGTTTACCATAATATTTATTACATAATGTACGCACTAGTTAGCCTACATCTGAGTTAACCTAAGTTTAGAAATGTTTTTCTAGGCATTAAATGTTCATTTTGTGTTCAAACTAATGTTTGTTTAATTTTATTTATCTCCTTAGTAATTCTTTAATTGTTTACACGTAAAGAGTGATTTTTTTTAAAGCCACACTGTGAAACTTAGACAACGATTTTTAGCCCGCTATCATCGCTAAAGTAGAAAAAGTAAAATCAAGCTACTGTACATTATCTCTTTGGGACTGAAAACCCAGCCACTATTTTTAAAGAGTGATTGTATTTTGGCTGGGTTTTCAGCTTTTCTGAGTTAATATCACTTGATTTCACTCCTTTTACTTTAGTGTGATACGATTTTAGCGGCTAAAAACCGAATTTTCCGGCATTTTCATATGACGCTTGGTAATCCGGAATTTTCAATAATCCAGAACACTTAGATTCCCGAAAGTGCCGAATTAGCGGGCTTTTACTGTATTATTAAAAGTTTAGTTTAATATCATTCAATGTTGCAATACAATATTGCATAGCTATACTGACTCCATTTCAGGTTTTTGTTTGTGTAACTTTTCCAAATTACTTGAAAATGTGGCAGGATAATTTTAATATAACTTTAATATTATTTTATTTTGGAATAAATTGTTATAATATATTAAGTTAATACCATTTTGTAGCAATAAGCATAGACGCTGATAAGGATGAGGATGAGGAAACCTTGACATCACTGCATGAGTACATGAACCTGCCAGAGAACATTGAGAGGATGCGATACCTTGAAGTGCCCCCCACCCTGGGCCAACTAGTTATAGCCAAATATGAAGAGAAGTGGTTCCGGGCCAGGGTAATCAGTGCGGACGACAATCCTGAGGTGAACCTATGTTCTCATTTATCTCCTTTCACAGTATAGTTTCTTTCTTTAAGTAGACTTTTGTAAAGGGAATAACAATTTGGTTCCAATGCTAATGAACCAGGCACCAGACTAAACTGACAAAATTCAATTATTATGTTCTGGCTCAAAGTATCAGTAAGTAATTCATATGCCTACTTGAAATCAAATGGAAATAATAAAAAAATTTATTTATTACCATAGAAGCCCTTATAATAATAATAGGGATTCAGTATGTTCAAATGTATTAATGAAAATCATGAATGTTTGATTTTGTTATTATTATTATGTTTCTTCAGATTTCCTTGTGCTCGTATCACTGTTTTTGTCTCATGAAAACCAACTATACACAATTTAATCTTCATTTTTCCTTTTACTCTTTTAAAATTAAATGGCATCCATTTTTAGTTTCATTCATTTTTCATTATTTCATTTTTTCATATCATTGTTCTTTTTTCATTACCTGCGATGGCCTGTTACCTGTTCAGGCTCAGTAAAGTATGGTGGTACAGGACATAATCACCTCTTGCAGACCATAACACTGTAGTGTTACCCGGTCAGGCTCAGTAAATTATGGTGATACAAGTCATCATCATCTCTTGCAGAACATATCAGGTTCTTTGTGGCGTTATCCGTTCAGGCTAAATAAAGTATGGTGGTACAGGACATAATCACCTCTTGCAGACCATAATGTTGTAGTGTTACCCGGTCAGGCTCAATACATTATGGTGATACAGGTCATCATCACCTCTTGCAGAACATATTATCAGGTTTACTGTTGTTTTCCCTAGCCCAGCGTAGTATAGTAAAATGCTACTGCCGTTAGAGAGTCACATTATCCTTCATCAGTAACTTGTCATTTGCTAGCTGTAGTCACCAGATTGTATAATACAGAATTGTCATTACAGGTGATGTTTGTTGACTATGGCTCAACTGCAACTGTCGATGCACTGAATTTGAGGCATATAGAGCCACAGTATCTGCATCTACCATTCCAGGTAAGAGTCATTATCTTTGTTATGTTATGTAAGAATTGTGGTAAATGTAAACGTGAGTGGTTTAAAACAGGAAATAGCTGAGTAGATGTAAAAAGTTGTTAAATAAATGTTTGAACAAGAAAGCAGAAAATTTATTTCATTGGATGTGGTGGATGAAAATAGTTGTCTTATAAATTGCTTGGGGTACTCCAGAGTAAGGTAAAACGAGTTCAAGTTTTCTAAGTGCATCAAAGTTCTCATTATTGTCATCATAGCCATGTTAGGTAGTTCTTTTGTTAACACTTTGAGTCCCGGGTTCTTAGCAATATTTATATGTGCTGTCCCAGCCATTTCAAGGATTTTTTAGTTAAATTGTAAAAAAATTGTAAGTTATAGTTTCCTAGCAACCAATATATAAAATTAAAAAGCAGAAAAATATAAATGAAACAATTAAAAATGTTACTTACCTTTTTAGAGTCAATACAAATCTTGAGTCCATAAAAAGTGTGTAAAATACTGAAGAAAACAAAATTGGAACATAACGCATAAATTTATTTGCACATTTTTCTTCTTGACTTTTTTCTGCTAACCATAACATATTACACATCAAAATAAATCCAAGAAGTTGTAGTTCAAATATATGTATATATATCCAAGGTAAATATATAAAATTTTTTGAAATCAATGAAAATGTTGAGTCCATAAAAAGTGTGTAAAATACTGAAGAACAAAAATTGGAACATAAAGCATAAGTTTGTTTATACATTTTTCTTCATGATTATTTTCAGCTAACCATAACATATTACACATCACAACAAAGCCAAGAAGTTGTAGTTCAAATATATTTATTTATAATCAAGGTAAATAACACAGATAAAAAGTTGAATAGAGAAAATGTTGTCCTATTTACAAGTAGTTAGTTTTAGTGTGAAACAATTTAAAACATTCAGGAAGGCAGAGGGCAGTGTCACACTCTGGGCAAAACCACACAGTTTCTTTTCTTCCAGATTTGCCTGTGGTTTGCTTATTTTTCTCTGAACAAACTTTGCACACTCTTGTTGGATGGACCTTCTTATCAGTCGGAGGAATTTTTTCAGGAAAATGTCTGCCTGTAAGTCTGCTGGCTTTAGGTCTGTCCCCTTGCCCTTGATAAAGGGATCCTCCCTTTTCAGATAATGCTTTCCCAATAGAAATAATAAATTTTAGTAGGTGGCATCTTTTTCTGAGATGTGCAGGCCTCGAAGAACGGTACAGAATAAATGCGTTTGAAATGGAAACCATAAACAAATGAAAAAATAACTTTTTCCACCATTTCATCTGTTTCCTTTTAAATGGATAGTATGCAACAAGCTGATCATTTCTGTCAACACCTGTTTTATTTTTGTTATAATCTATTATAACATCAGGCTTTGTTTTTTGTACTGGACCCTGTTTACCCCTTACTATCACCTGAGAGGATGTGTTTTTATGTACAGAAGATAGAGTTAGAACATCTCTAGTGTCTTTCCACTTTGTGCACAAAATGTGTTTTCTTCTTTTGGAGATAATCTCATTTTTTGCCAGCTTCTTTTGTATAACAGTTTTTGGCAGCTCTTTCCTGTTACTCATACATGTACCAACGGCTTTTGTTGATTTGTCCCACAAAAAGTCGAATAACTTGGGGGATGTGTAAAACCTGTCCATGTATACTGTGTGTCCTTTGTCTAAATAATTTGAAAGTAGCCTGCGAAACAGCGAGGTTATGCTACTATCATCACTCTTACCAGTGTAAATCTCAAATGACAAGACATATCCAGTGGAAGAATCACATACGATGTACAGTTTTATACCGTATTTGTCCGGCTTATTCTTGTTGTACACTCTAAATCTAATTCTGCCCCTAAATCCACAGGTCCCTTCATCAACAGTGAGATTTTCATAGGGAGAGAAACATTCAGAAAACTTATGTACCAAGTGGTCAATGTAGGGTCTGAGTTTGTGACATGGATCATGTCCATGTGACATGGATCATGTCCATCTCTGTTATATGGAATATATGAGGCATTATCGTTCAAATGGAAATTTGACAATAATGCAAAAAACCTATTCCTAGGCATCAATGAACCAGCAAATCCAGTTTTTATCAAATTGTCCTTGGCCCAATAATCTCTCAATCTTGGCATATTTACAACACACATGTGAAGAATTATTGAGAAAAATAAATACACCTCATGTAATTTTACAGTTGTCCATGTTGCCCAAATACTGTTCTTTTTTATTCTATTGCTTCTTCTCAGTTTGTCAAAAATGCTTTTAGCATATTTATTGGTCTCAGATTTAAATATTTTTATCAAACTTTCAGGGAAAAAAATTGAAAAAAACATCAAATGGGGTGAAGTTTTCATCAATAGCATATTTGATGCCACTGTATTCATTGAACACAGGAAGTTCTGGTTGTTCATCATCCGATTTCCAACCAAGTTCTTCATCAGTAGGTTTTGATCTCCTTCTATTTGGTTGAGACCTAGGCCTATTTGTTACAATATCATTTACCACCTGAATATTATCATCACTAGGCCTATTTTCTATTTCCACCAAAACATTAGGCCTACTGTCAGATTTCACTAACTCATTAGGCCTAGGCCTAGTTTCACCCTTATTAGTAGAAATCCTCTTTCTTTTTTTAGATACCTTAGGCTTATTTGTACTTTTTTGAAGGCCACTAGTAGAAGGGATAGATGGATCAAAGCATAAATTATCAGAACTATCAGAATCAGAATCATAACTTAGATTGTCTGTTGTACAAGTTACCTCAAAATCGGGATCGGCATCTTCATCATCCACAAACTCCCATTCAGACCCAGAGTCGTCAATAAACTCACTTATCTTTTCAAAAACCACATTTCTATTATTATTTAGCACACCATTAGGTTCAGCATTGTCAAAATCTGAATTCTCATCGTCAGAATCTGTATTATACAATGTATCAACGATAAGCTTCGTTGTTTTGGGATCCAAAAATTCACCCATTTTACGCGTGTGAGTTGAATAACATAATAAAACAACACTGAGCAACACAAAATCCTAATTGTATAAATAACTATAAATAAAACAACTTTTATTTCACTGTAAAACACAAAACGAGTAGACGTACAAAGAGTACAGACGCCACGGCACGGCACTAGCAGACAAATACGTAGTTCTTGACTAATGTAATATAAATAACATAGTAAAAAATATAACTGAGAACTCCAAGTACTAATTTTATAAACAACTGTAGCTAAAATAACTTATAATTCACTGTAAAACACAGAGCTAGTGTAAACAGTCCAGACGTCACGGCACCAGCTGACAACTGCGTAGTTGGTGACTCGGCGTCGTATCAGCTGTTTGTTACACAATTTCTGTTATAATATTTTTTTGCTTGTAACCGTTTATAAATAACCAAAGACTAATAAAATTAGTCTAATATGACTTGCTAAACAAAAAACAACCTCTAAAAACGTCAGTAATGCGAATTACCAGTCTCCACGAACTAAAAATAGACTGCCCGGCCTGAGCTCGGGCTTGGGTCATTGACGATATTGACACAGCCCGGCCTGAGCTCGGGCTTGGGATTCAAAGTGTTAAGTTGTGTCTTTCTTTGTACTGTGAATGTTTATAAAGCTATTAGTTGTGTATTTGCTTATACAACAATTAATTGTTTTTTTAGTCATGTACTGTAATGTATTGTATTCTATTTTTATGGGTAATATTAAAAAAAATGTATTGCCATTTTACAAGAAGTATTGACAAAGTCATGTATACATCAGAAAGACAGAGTAAAAGCAATGTTCTAATACAATATTTTATAATATAAAAACGTTAAACCCACTGCAATGTAAAAAAACGATTTTACAAAACAGAAGATTAAAAATAATAAATATAAAGTTTAATATATAGTATAAATATATAAACACTAGAAAATTTATATTTGGAATGTTGAAAAATTCTGAAAGATCATAAAATGGATTTTTGAGCATCCAGTCATAGAATTTGATTGTAACAAGTTTTGTTAGATAGTTTTGAATTACATTTTTTTAGAAGTTAGTTCATGACTGTCGTGTATTTTGCTAAGCCTACAATGCTCTATTGAAATATTATTTCTATTTCTACTATTACAACAGCTATGTATGTAACACTCCTAAAAATGAGGGATGGAATATTTTTCAGGATGTATGATTTCGAGTCAAAAAATATAAATTAATTAATAACAGTTTAGTAAAAAGTGGTTTGCAATGGTGTAGTGGCTGCGCTCCCGTTATTTACCCTGATAATCCATCACACATTTCAAGTCAGCCTCAAGGTGTTTTTACATTCAATAGATCTGTGTAATTGTTTGTGCTACCTACATTATGTCCAATCATACAATATCAAGCTTTGGAAAAACTCATTACTAAATAAATCCAGGAACACCCTCTTTTCAAAAATCATTAAACCATTTATAATAATTAAAAAACAATGTAACACAACAATTGACTACTCAGGCAGATCTATGCAACCAGACCCAAACACGTTTGCAGTGCATTAGTGAATGATGCCGAAAGGTGGTTGACGGCACATCTGTGGCACTCGGACTTTATCCCTGGTAATGACAACATTGAATGTGTTAAACATAGCTTAAAGTGTTAAGGATAAAATCCCTTCCTTAGAAATGAGTGGCTTGTAACAGCTTGTGCAAAACCTTGAATTTTGAACTGACAAGACACTTTGTACAGGCAATCGAGTGCTCACTGGCAAACATCATTCCACCGGAGAACCGTGAGTTGCTCAAGAAGGGCGCAGAACAGCTAAGAAATCTCATCCTGGGCAACATTTTCACTGCCAAGATCTACGATGCGTAAGTTAACCTCTTCATTCAATTACATTTTATACTATCTTTGTTTGTCTACTTCTTGTTGGTGTCTTTGGGATTACTTTAGATTTCAGAATTAATCATCTTCACATCATCAGATTCTTTAATGTAATTGAAATCAAGCATAAAACATATGTTTCTACAAAAGATTTCCATGCGAGAACCGTAGAAAGTATTTCTTTGTTTATATTTTAGACATCGCTTTACCTAAAATTATGTTTTAGACGTTGTTTTAACCCTAGAGCTGGCAGCTAAAAATCCTGCAGTAGCAGGCTATTTTTGCTCCATTGACATATACAATCATTTATTCAAAATTATCTCTGCACTTCAAATACTGTTTTTATAATGGTGAATAAGAATTAAATACATTTTGTGTTGATAAAACAACTCTCATCATTTCAGTGGTACCTAAATATTGTTGCTAAACTTGATTTTAAATGTTATAACAAATTAATCGTTTGGTGATGTCATGATATTAAATTTTTAACAACTGCCACTACAGCAGTGATCTGTGTCATTAAAAAATGAACGACTACCAACTTAAAGATTATAAAACAGGCTATAATTAAAATATATTCACATTTCTTTTAATACAAATATTTATTATAGTTTTACAAAGAATTTTGAATTTTTATATTTTGGTAAATAATTATCCCTGTTACCCCGGAACCTTGCTCGCGTGTTATCGTTCCTACATCAAGGATATCCCAGCAGGCTCATGTTCCATCTGAACGAATACTAGTATATAATAACGAGCGATACGATGTGGCGCACCATTGCTGTTTGTGCGGCCGCTGACCGTAAATTAATTCGCGCCCGTGCGCACAAAACAATACGATCCGCAATGGGTTAAACAGGACTGTGATGTCTGATACAGTCAATCGATTTTAAACTGATCTTCGAACTTCATTACATTTGACCACTTGTTTTCTTCAAAACAATATAAAATCTTTAGCATATTATTATATCTTATAATATATTGGTTTTATGTTATGATTTTACTTTCTAATGAGATAGACATTTCTGATAGAGACTTAGATTTATTTTGTGTTGTTCAAGCATAGTTTACTTTATATTAAATTCATAACTTATTGAATTAATTAAGCATGCAAACTCAATATCTTAAAAGATTTCATCAATCAAAACATTCTGCAAACGTTCTGAATTACCAAAAAAATCTTTCCAAGTATAATTATATTTGACATCATGAATGATAATATGATATGATAATGATGTGTTAAAATAAGAGCTTCAAACGAAATACAATGACGATCAGTTTGGTTTATATATATTTTATTTACACGTGTGTTCAAAAAGTAACAGGAGTTTTAAAGTTATTCGGGTTTTGGAGAATCTTATTGTCAATTTTTTTATTATGTTGGTGCTTATGCTCGTGAAGTATAAAAAATTTCCAGCTGTATTCATTGGTTTCTTTTTAAGTGGGAGCTGCTAAGGCTTGACATGTTTTATCAACTCAGTGATTTGTATTTGTTAAAAAATAGATCAAAGAATTTATATAAAATTGTTGTGTAAAAATTAAATAAAAGTGTAACAAAGTGTCGGAAATGTTAACGAAGGCCTATGGTGAGTCTGCTATGAGGTTTATGAGTTGTATTAACGTTTCAAAGATGGCGATGAAGACATTGAAGATGATGAACGCTCAGGACGCCCCAGCACATCAACTGAAGAAAACATGGAAAAATTGGAAGAAATAGTTATGAATGATCGCTGTATTACGATCTGAGAAGTTACTGAACGAGGATGCAGAAACCTGTTATAACAAGTGACGAAACATGGGTTTAAGGATATGACACAGAAACTAAGGCTCAATCATCTTGGTGTCGATTGCAGTAGAACGTGAAGGTTATGCTCACTGTGTTCTTCGATTTTAATGGCATAGTGCATCATGAATTCTTGGCACAAAGTCAAAAGGTCAATAAGGATTACTATCTGTAAGTTAAACACCATTTGCGTGAAGCAATCCGGAAAAAATCCGTATTTGTGGAAAATCAATTCATGACTTTTGCACCATGCATCTGCTCACATTTCATTGCTTGTTCATGAATCTTTCGCCAAAAACAGTACTGTAACAGTGCCCAAGCCTCCATTCTCCAGACATGGCTCTATGTGATTTTTTTATTTCCAAAAATAGAGAAAACCTTAAAGGGCCGTTGTTTTATAAACAGATGACATTAAAAGTGCATCGCTGAAAGAGCTAAAGGCTATCCCAAAAATCAAATTTTAGAAGTGTTTCGAGGATTGGAAGAAACACTGGCACAAGTGCATAATATCTTATGGGGACTATTTTGAAAGTGACATTATAATGTAGACAAATAAATATATTAAAAAAAAATAAATGTACCAATTTTTTACATTTCTCGTATTTTACTAATGTTTGTACAATATAAACTAACTATCAATCTCAAACTAAAAGTAATAAGAGGAATAAAATAAAAAATAAAAAATTCGTCCGGTTTGCAAAGACGAACAAAATTATGTACAATTTACCATATGTTGCTAGCATTTGAAAATTTAGTGATATGATCAATTAGAAATTTCAAAATTTAGGTAAGGACTGCAAGGAGAATTCTTGAAAAAATTATGTTGCATTTTGAAATATAACATTTTTGGCTTTTTTGCGAAAGTAAATGTTAAAAGAAATTTGTTATATCCTTACAACTGCACTCATTATTGTGTATTAAATAAAGTTCTACATTTAAATGTTCTTTGACTGCCATTTTAAAATGAACCTTTACAAAAATATATAACATTCCATATGTTTACATTTGAAAAAGCCCTGAATTCATATCAGGTGGGATTTATAGAAGATCTACAAGAATGTAGCTGGAACGTTGGTGAAAATGTAGATTGGAAGATCTTTTTTAAAAAAGAGGATTAAGGGCAGACAAAATATTCTCCAGCAGAGTAAAACCAAAGACAAACATTTTTGACTTTACTCACACAAATTGGTAACACCTCATCACATTATCAGCTAGTACGTGTTTATATTTTGTGATATTTACTGTCTGTGGAGTAGCCAACTTTGGAATTTGTAATGGCAATGTAAACCAGTGTAACTGTCAGTATTGGTCTGATGTGAACCCTCATTGAGAGAACACCATTACAGTATCCATAAAAGTGAAACGTTTGACTGGGTATTGTAGGAGCTTAATTTGTTGGAGTCATTTATATTGAAGGGAATCTTATTTTCACAATATACCTGGAAATGTTGCAACAGCAGATTATTCCAGCTGTTTGGTTAACAACATAACTTCAATGTAGTCTGGAGCATCTCTGCAGTATGGTGAGGATATTTGCACATATTTAGACAATGCCTTTCCCTATCGCTGGATAAGTAGGAGAGGAGGCTTCGGGTGACCCACAAGGTCACCATTAGATTACTTTGTGTGGGGGGGCACATTAAAGACAATGTATATAAATAAATCCCACAGTGTATATAAATTAAAACCGATTTATGCCAGAAATTTAAAGTTCTGTAGGAATTCTTCTGACTTGCCAGTTCAGGATTTCACAACAGGTTAGCATATTGTTAGATGGTCGACAGGGAGCGGTTTGAGCTTCTGATAAGAAAACAATGAGGTTAGTAAGCCAGATAAACTTTGATTTTACAAACATTTCTATTTGCAAAACCTATTGTTTAGTTTTTTAAATAAATAATTAAATTTGTAAAACGAGTTTCAATGACATAACTTTGTTTATAACTTGCTATTTTGAACAATTTAGACATCAGGATATTTTAAATTTGAATTTGACACCAAGCTAAGAATCGTTTCTCTGAACCATCCGAGGAACATGTGGAATTTTAAAGACTATCAGTTCCAAAAAAACGTCATGCAATGTTACATCTGCTTAGTTATAATTAGTTAACATGTATTTTTAATTGTGTCCTGGATTTATGTTTGTTTCATTCAATAATGAAGCACAATTGATGAACATTTCAACTTGATTACTGTTGAAAGAATTAAATTATCATAATATGGTGGGAAGGGTTGAATCAACATGAATGTTGAGTTTAGCTCCAGTACACCTTTTAGTGCAGTGTTTGTAATCTGACGCTGTCACAGAATCTGAAGTCTGTTCGTCTGAAGAGGTCCAAATAAAATTAGAACTAAGAAGCTACACAATGTAAGAGAGGGCTTCTTACGCCTGGATACCAACGGCTTGAAGGTGACTTATGAACCACCACCAATGGCCAAGCAGGCTGGCTGCTTGCAAGGACAGCTCAGCGGTCACCTATCCAACTAGCAGCCACGCTCAACGATGCTGGATCTGGTTATCTTGTGATAACCATTTTACCCGCTATACTGCGCCACGGGCCTGCACTGGTAGAGTGGTGGGCAAAAGAGGTACATCCTTGATGAAGCCCCAGAAAGAAAGTCTAGCGGTGCCTGGTCTGGGAAACGCAGGGGTCATGCAATTGGTGCAGCATGGCCAATCCATTGACCTGTAAAGCGGTCATTGAGAATTTCCATACATTAGTAAGATAGTGTGGTGGTGTTTCATTTCGTTCTCGATCATCCTCATTAATCTGTGGTATCTAAAATTGTTGCAACATATCCAGGTACACTATGCACTGATGGTTCTTTCATAGAAAAAATGGACCTTACATTTTGTTCTTGCTCAATGCACAAAACATGTTTAGCTTAGGGTTATCACGAGATGTTCATCATCATCCAATTGATTTAACATATCTGCACAGAAGGTCTTTCGGACATTTTATCAGTGTATTTAGTGGCTTGTAAAAATAACAATCTGTACAGCTTCAAAGGCAAACATTTTGTGAACACACGCCAAATTGTCGTATGTGGGACATGCAGCTCATGAGATGCACGCCGGGTCGATTTCATAGGGGTGTTGACAAAACTTTGTCTTACTTGCTCAATGACTTCATCAGACGTGCTTGGACAACCTGATGATTTCTTGTGTTTTACTGAGCATCTCATTTCTACAAAACATTAATACCACTCATAAATTGTATGTCTATTAGGAGGATCTTTAGCATACTTGGTACAAAAATTAGACTGAACTGTTGTCGCCGACTTTGATTCCTTGAACCAAAACACATATCTAGCACGGTCCGGTTGAGTAAAGGTAGCCATCTTTAATGTAACTGCCGCCAGCGCTTTTTGCAGCGCGATTCAGCACTACCGAACTAAGCCAGCCAAACTTGATGTGTTTCCCCTTAAAACAAGTCTAAAACCAGCAATGTACCTTTTGTTTTAAATAAATTTATAAGAATTTTCAAAGCTGTAAAGTTCTGTTTGAAACACCCTGTATACTCTAGGTTAAGAAGTATTCTTACATCTTTAATGTAACTGCCGCCAGCGCTTTTTGCAGCGCGATTCAGCACTACCGAACTAAGCCAGCCAAAACTTGATGTGTTTCCCCTTAAAACAAGTCTAAAACCAGCAATGTACCTTTTGTTTTGAATAAATTTATTAAAAAAAAATAAATGTACCAATTTTTTACATTTCTCGTATTTTACTAATGTTTGTACAATATAAACTAACTATCAATCTCAAACTAAAAGTAATAAGAGGAATAAAATAAAAAATAAAAAATTCGTCCGGTTTGCAAAGACGAACAAAATTATGTACAATTTACCATATGTTGCTAGCATTTGAAAATTTAGTGATATGATCAATTAGAAATTTCAAAATTTAGGTAAGGACTGCAAGGAGAATTCTTGAAAACATTATGTTGCATTTTGAAATATAACATTTTTGGCTTTTTTGCGAAAGTAAATGTTAAAAGAAATTTGTTATATCCTTACAACTGCACTCATTATTGTGTATTAAATAAAGTTCTACATTTAAATGTTCTTTGACTGCCATTTTAAAATGAACCTTTACAAAAATATATAACATTCCATATGTTTACATTTGAAAAAGCCCTGAATTCATATCAGGTGGGATTTATAGAAGATCTACAAGAATGTAGCTGGAACGTTGGTGAAAATGTAGATTGGAAGATCTTTTTTAAAAAAGAGGATTAAGGGCAGACAAAATATTCTCCAGCAGAGTAAAACCAAAGACAAACATTTTTGACAAACAAATGGGCTAATAGGAAGGTAAACTGGAGCTAAACTCGACATTCACAGTAGATTTAAATTATAGTTGAGTAATGAACATGAACATGTTTGCTATATTATGTGTGAACGAAAACTAAATTATTAATAGAAAAATATCCTGGCGGAATAACTTCTACCTGCACCGAGTTCAATTGATCTGCAATGGATCTGGATGGTGCCATATGTTTGTGTGACTGCATTGGATATTTTGTATGTATTATGAATGTTTTTCAAACTCATTTTTTAAAACTAAAATTTATGAATTCTATAAAACAATAGTACTGTAGCTGTGCTATACAGAGATAGAGAGTGCTAATAGAAAGGAAATGTTACAGTGAGGAGGTGACGGATGACGTTCATCGACTGCAGATCTTACTTCAGTTAGACAGTGGGATAGATGTGGGGGAGTGGCTCGTGGGCAATAATGTCTGTAAACTTCAACTATGTCTTCCTATTCTAGAATAGCCACTAGAGTGGCCGACTAACCATCCGCTGAACGTTGACCTGATCTGTTTACTATGATATTTTTTACTCTAGATTTAGGATTATTTATGTTTATTACCCCATTAGTTTTAATAACTAAACCTCTTTGGACAACCAGTGAGCAATAATTACTATTATAACAAAGGTATAAACTATTACATTTTGTATACTAGTATATTAAGTTTATGGTAGCAATTTAATATTTGTTGGGCATGAAAGAACTTTAACTCGTATCAGCCAAGATAGTAAAATAAAATGATCACACTCTGTGTGAGTACTGTAAATGCTACTGCCACCATATGGCTACACTACAGCGTTACAGGTTGAAATGAAGAAGAATTTTAGTGTTACAGTATGCGTATTGTGATATACAACCTTATTTACAGTGTAAAATAGTCATTTAAAAATCAATCTGCGTATAAATAATAAAAAAAAAACACATTTAACAACTTATTTCTCATAATATTAAAAAACCCTTAGATCTAAGTAAAAATTAGAACAAAAACCACAAAGTTTGAATTATTTTAAAACAACAAATTTTAATTTATTTGGGGCACATACAATTTTATATTTAGTACTAGTAAATTTAGAGTGATTACATTTCTTACTGTATAATTTTCTTGTATTTTCATTATTGTTAAAACCACAATTTTAATAGTTAATTGTTTAAAAATTATTAATCCAAACTAGTTTTTCAAGCAAGAACAGTGAATACATTTTATCATACAGGATATGCAGTAGAAAATATTGCCATATTATGTGACATTTTGGTATGAGTATTTGTATTTTTTGTTAATTTATCCTTATTATTTTATGTCTTGTTCTCATGATTTTGAATAATTGTTTTTTGTAAAGTGACAAAACACACAACTGGTATTTTATTTTTGAAATTATAAAGAAATGTAACAGATGTATGAAGGAAGGGATAATGTCCACAAATAAGTGAAACTGCATTGGCACCGGTTGTTCTGAGTATCTCTGTCTTCGACATTGGTTTCTCTGTTATGATTGTGTAGGTAATTTGTAAACTGGATCACTTTAGTAAACTTTAGATGTATTGATAAGATTAAACAACATATTTTTTAACTATTTGTCCCCCATAGCACCAGTTTGTGTTTCTAACATTTTAAAAATTTAGTATTCAGGCGCCTAGTTATCATTATTGTTTGGAAATTGCTGTATTAAGAAAAACTCCTAAGATAATGTCTAAAATAATATGATATTAGTTCATTGTATTTTTTAAATCCAATTGTATTGTGATACAGAATTTTAAAATCTGAATTTAATTTTAATTGAGCTGTTTCCAAATAAAATTGGATTGTTAAGGAAAGTCTGCAATACAGTTAATTATAAATTACCAATGCCATGGCTGAAAAATAGTTTCTAAAATAAATATTTCCGATTTCAAAATTTACTAATAGTTGAATTAAAAAAATAAAAACTTTCTTTTCTGTATTTAGTAGAATTTGATCAAACTTTACTGAGACGAGCAATGTCTTACTGTTCTTGTGTATTTCTTTACAAGTAAATTTACATTGTATTTGTTTATTTCCAAATTGAACAATTGTTCGGTATATTTAACCTGACCCCAAATAAACAAGTTACTAACATTTGGCTTTTTCTTGAATTTTTAACAAAATCTTGGTGTTCTTGACACAAATTTTTTAAATAGCCATTATTTCAACCAGTAAAAATTATGAATTACCAATGGTTTCTTTCTGAGTTTGATGCTCATTATTGGATGGCTTATTGTTAGCCATGACTGTCAGTATTCAGCCAATCAAAACACCTAGACGATGGGTACTTGTTGGGCATTTGTATGTAGTATAGATGTTTAATATGCAAAGGAGTCAACGATTTGGGATTATAACCCCTGATGGTAGTGCACTTTATAAATTGATTGTTGAACATATTTTTATACATACTTATTGTAGGATATTTATATATAAAATATAAGTGTTTACTTATTTTTACATTAATTCTTTCATGTAATAACAAGATAGTTTTAATAAAAAATTCCTGTCAATCTGACTTGATTTAGCTTACGGTGATGTAATCGATTTTTAGTCTGGCTGAACATGATTTCAGTGTGTGCTAAATTAAGACAATTCTTGTGGAATAATGAATGTTTATATTATTCCTGTCTCAGGGCTAATAATTATCATATAATGCTGAAAAAAATTCCCCAGCTAAAATGGTTTGCATCATCTTAATGCTGTAGTTTTACCATAAAATCTACATTTGTGATTTTAGAGTTAAGTCATTTAAGTTTAAGGGAATATTAGAAGTAAAACCATTCTCTAGAAATACATGCACAATGTTCTGAGAATTGAAAACGTTTGTGTTGTTACTTTTGTTATGAGAAACTGAAGTATTCTTATTATTGTATTGAATAAATCATATGATTAAAAACAGATATGTTCTTCATTTCGTTGTTGTAAAATATTACTTCCTCGAACCAGTTCTGAGTTTGGCTGTAAGATGATGTTTTCTCAACAACAATTTTCCAAAACAATTTGGATCAAGTAAATTGAAATCTGTGCTAGAGATTACAATTTTTTTGCACATTTTCTAGAAAATTTTGTTCAAACAAATTATGTGTGCACAAAAAAGGTTTTTGTAGGGTTTACTGATATTAAAATATAGAAATATAAGCAGGGATGCAACGTAACTAATAGTAAGTAAAACATTTCCAATATATATATTTATATTTTGTGTGAGGACTTTCCAAATCAGATCAATTGATATTGGAAACTGTGTACTTAAATTATTAGTTACATTGAATTGCTCCAATAACTCTAAAGAGTAAGGTTGTTCAGAAGCTAAGATCATGAAACAATTTTCTCATTTATTATTTTTAAGGTTACCCTTCCAAGGAGCACTACTGCTAGTTGTTACTTCACATTGATTTTTCACTAATATCTACCAATAATATTAATTGAGGTTACCAGGAAATTATGGTACTTTGTCTCAATATTTTGGCGAAGAGACTAAAAGATTGGTTCAAATAATTTTATTCATACAATATGAATTTTAAAATTTGTTATGGAATTTTTACGCACGTTAATACACATAAAACCTACAACCTAAAGATCAGACTCAACAATAAGTTGTAACTAAACACATTAATATAATAAATTGATTATAAACTAGGAAGATGCTAAGTACTATCTAAAGAGATATACTGCCCTTCTCCCTCTATGAACTCTTCAAATGCCTCCTATAAAGTAGAGAATGTCCTTACAGCTAAGTATTTCCTTGCCTTATATTTGGTTTGGAAGTATTGATATTTCTTTTTTTGTTCTGGAAGTATGTTAAAAATTTAGGATCGTAAAAGAAAACTAAAGTTTTGTATCATAATTTTTGGGATGAAATATTTGTTTTGTTTTTGATTTGGTATTGTTAGTGTGATTCAAAACTGGGTAGTAATGACGATTTTCAAACTTAATGATCAAGGTGTGATAGATTTAAAGGTTTGTTAATTTAAGGGTACTATCGGACGGGAATTACTCTTTAAAAAACTATTCTCAAGGTTTTTTCTGTAGGAGAAAACTCTTTGAAAGTGAATAGTATGACAATAGCCCCAGAAAATCAATCGTGATTAAAAAAACCCGTAGAAGCTAGCCTAAGAACATCCTGATCAGCGAAAGAAGGCAAACATCTCAAAACATATATATATATATATATATATATATATGTATAAATGAATTTGTTTACAAAGGTATTTGATATGTTTCCCACTTTAGATCACAATCAAAATGAGCACCCAAGAATTTGGTTGACTTTTCCATATTAGTTTTGAGAACAGCATTATTCTCCCCCAATAATAGCCATTATTCATTGAGGGATTAGGCAAAGCAAGATTTGATTTTAAGTAAAGACCTGGTGGATATTAAACTACTCCCTTCCATTGGCTACCAATGCTGACCAATATCCCCTACTCAATATACGCAAAAAAGCTCTGACAACTTGAGCTGTAAAAGATCTTATTGGTTCCTAATCTGTACATTTAACAAGATCTTCATTCATAAACAACCAATTCTAATGCCACGTTTTCAATTACAACCAGATATTTTTTTATCCTAGATGAATATCTGGAATTCATTCAAGAATCAAGAAATGATTTTTATTGAATCCTTACAGTGCCAATGGCCAGTCCTATGTCAATTCTACACAGGGTGATTCAGGAGGCTACCCCAACTGGCCTTGACACTGAAAGTTAATCGCTTCTGTTGTGGTGCTTGTTGTTACTGAAGTTGATATAGGGTCAAATTAATGAACCCAGATGTGATTATGGATCATCCTTTGTGCCTTATGTGATAATTTTCAGTAAAGGTAAATAAACTAAACTCAGTCAAGAAGCCCTCCCCTGGCTTGAGGAGTTATTTCGTTTATATGATGAAAAATTCTATTATCTTATTTTGTACACAAGAACATTGCACTTAAAACGTTTCTAATACATGATTTCAAATTATCTTCACAATATCTTTAAGTAATAAACCTATTTAATTTTAAAATTAACTTTACATTTTTTATACTGAGATGAAGTTTTTTTGGTAAGTGAAAAGTTTTTATTTGCTTTGTCAGGGATATTTTGCTGCATGAAGGAGTAATGCTAAATTAATGTTTTATTTAAAACTCATATTATAATAAACAATATCTAACTAAAGAAGACTTGTGAAAGAAGGAAATTTGGTTGATTGCAGTGATTGTCAGTAATATTCCACTAGCAGTAAATGTCTTACAGCTACAACTGTGGCCTAACAAATAAATAATTGTATGATATATTGATTGTGAATATAACATACTAATATAATATATTCTATAAAGGGTTCCCTATAACAATGAAAACACCAGGAACCAACTAACTTAAATACTATGGTAGTATTAAAGTTTAATTGTGCATATATACCAAATAAAACTTCTTATAATATGCAAAAAATACCTTTCAGTAAATTGACAAACAGTTTCTTTCCTAATGGATCAGTTTGGGAATAGTTAAAAATTGGATACTGAAATATTATTTGATGCTGCACGGAAATTCCAAATTATTTGAGATGTATTAAGAAAATGTTTACAAACTAAATTCTGTATAAATTTGTAATTATAGTATAAAAAAATACTGTTATACAATACATAATCTATATATATATATATACAGGGTGTCCAAAAAGTCCCGGGTCGGTTAAACATTTTTCAAAATATTTTAAATAGAGCTACAAAAACTTTACACAAAGTTACTGGACATAAAAATCTATTTTATCACATATTCAGTGATCCGCTACTTCCTCAGGGGGGCGGCCCCGCTAGGAGTCAGAAGAAAATCTTAAATGTAAGCATAGGTTGATATGCATATCAAATTAAAGGTCTATATTAGTAGAGTACAGAGCCGCAAACCCGTCCTCAAACGGACAACCGAGTCAAAAATGACAGCTGTTCAAAGATGGCTAAGAGATTGCAACTTAGGTTAATGTAACAAAATACACTGATGAGTTTATTGATTTTAACTTTACTAACCCAAAACTGTTTAAAATTTAATGAGATATTCAAATGACCATCAAACACCTCAAGAAACACCTCATGTCCATTTTGTAATGTTAGGAAAGTTAAAGTCAAAAATCTCATCAAGGGAATTTTGTTACATTAACCTAAGTTGCAAACTCTAGCCATCTTTGAACGGCTGCAATTTTTGACTCGGTTATCCGTTTGAGGTCGGGTTTGTGGCTCTGTACTCTACTAATATAGACCTTTAATTTGATTTGCATATCAACCTATGCTTACATTTAAGATTTTCTTCTGACTCCTAGCGGGCCGCCCCCCTGAGGAAGTAGCCGATCACTGAATATGTGATAAAATAGATTTTTATGTCCAGTAACTTTGTGTAAGGTTTTGTAGCTCTATTTTAAATATTTTGAAAAATATTCAACCGACCCGGGACTTTTTGGACACCCTGTATATATATATATATATATATATATAAATGAACGTTTGTGTGTTTGTCCTTTATGGGATCGTAAACTGTTTGACCGATCATTACGAAAATTTGTATGTATATTTATTTTTCCACGAAGAAGGTTTCTATGCTATGTCTATTGATGTAACTCGCCTCCAGGTGGCGTTGCCAAAAATAATAGTTTTCAAAGCGCCTGCACATTATATACTGCAATTACGAGACAGTTACGAATATTTAATAGCCAAACAATATTTGAAGGCGCTAAGTTATGATGTATATTTGTCTTGAAGATAAATTTCTGGTTGAACTTAAAGCTTGAGTGTTAGACCACTTTATAATAAAACTCATGTACGTGTACAATGGCTATAAACATATACAGATTTTCTTGATCGTGGCAACAAAGCAAACTCTACATCGGCGTTGGAAATATAATTTACTTGAGCCAGAAGTGCACATACGCGGGTAACGCTTACGAAAAGCTTGCGAAGCCGCGGGAAACAGCTAGGTGTTAATAAGAATAATTACTAGCCATTTGAATGGTTTAGTTTTGTAATTGAGTTAAAAAATGTTGATTCCGCTACCTTACTACACCGTCTCTGGTCTATCCGTTGACTAATCAGAGGAATAAACTATTTAAAATTCTTAAAACGTGATCACGAGTAGTGTCGTTGATGCAATAATAAACCCTGAATAAAGTAAAGTAAGGCATGTCCTACTTACCAGGGGAAGTTAGGACTAAGACTGGGTTTTAACTAACCGAAGCGAACTGGGCTGCACCATTTGTTATCTTCCTTATCACAATGACCTTACAGGTGCGTAATAAGAATGACCTGAATTTCCCTTCGGACATCTTACCTTGCCTTCAAAAGGAAGTTAATAGACACAGTTCTGTCCGTAGTGACAGTTGGCATGCGCATGCACACCACACCACTGCTATTGCTATTGCTATTGCTATACTCGTAACGAAGTGGACAAAGCCACATGTAACTGCACTGCTGACTTTCACCATACAGCCATATGGCCGGGACTTGCGCAAGCTGCTGTGACTCTGACAATACAGTATACAGTAGTGTACAGTAGGCGCGCACCTTGCCATCGTTGTGGCTCCATACTTGTTCTATGCCTCGTTTATTTATAAAAGTTATTTTATTAGCGATTGAACTTGCCCATATATCACACCATTGTGATCACACAAGTGCCAGTTTTAGGGTAAAAGTTGTCATAGTAACTTTTTTTGTAAATTTACCTTCAAAACTGTTAATGCGTTTTCAATTTTATATTTCAAGAGGACATTACACATAACAACATCATAATTTAACATTATTTTAAAGCATGCACAGGAATATTGGTACATTGGACACAGTCCAAAATTTATTTTGTAATAATATTATATTCTTTGTTTAATTGCAATTCCATTTGCTGGAGAAGTGGTATTTCGGTAATAAAGTTTGCCCTGACACCATTTGGCTTACCAATAACCGCTACTTGGTCAGGGTTACTCAAGCATATATGCAAGGTGATCATAATGTTCGCTCCCTATGTTAATTTTAAAATTATTTCTAGTAAAATAATGTATCTTAGAGAATATGGTCAAAGTGGAACCTACTTTTTACTGTATTCTAAATTTTGAGAAGATACTCCATGAAGAATGTATTTTTTTTCTCTTTATTATATTTAGGGAGAATATCAGAAAAATTTGATACAATCAAGAGATTTGTTTTTCTTGGTATTCAAAGCCATAATTCTAATGGTAAGATACAATTTATTTTCTGTTTTAAACATTCAGGAAATGGTAAATTATGAAATTAAAATCTCACTATTGAAAGAATGTTTAAGATAAAAAAAGGTTGAATTTTTGAATTTTGTTAATAGTTTGTAACACAAAATAGGATATGAATATTTTATTTTCATATTTGTCATCAAAATTTACATAAATACGGACATAAGGGCTAAGGAAGCCCTTTTTCTGATAAATACACAAGGTATGGCTCTCGAGTGAAGGTGAGGAATGTCCGCAAGTTGAAGATCATTTTCCTGGGCTACAATGTTACAGTGTTGGGCAGATCAAGCGCTTTCTCTGATAAATGACAAGGTCTGGCTCTCGAGTGATGGTGAGGAATGTCCACAAGTTGAAGATCATTTTCCTGAGCTACAATATTAGTGTTGTGCAAATCATGCGCTTTCTCTGATAAATATCAAGGTCTGGCTCTAGAGTGAATATGAAGATTAATCCTAAAGAAAAAGTAGTCCAACGAGAAGGAATGGTCAATTTGGAGAAGGTGGTTTTCTAGCAATGAGTAGGAGCTTCATAGCTCTCAAAGATGTCATAATAGCAAGTAATGAAGTTATGAGATGGCCTCACTTTAAATAATTGCTATAAACCTAGCCACTCAGTTCTGCCACGAGAATGACCTAGTTATAAATACACAAAAGACAAAGCAATTCCTGTTTGTCAGAAGAGGAAGGGAGGAAACAGCTTTGCCTGAGATAGAAGTGGAAGACAGTGCATATTTTCTGGGAGTTACCATTGACAGCTGCTTTACTTGTACAGCCCACATTGACAGCATATGCAAGAAATTAAACACTGGAATATATTTAATACGACGAATGATGCAAATTAGCACACCTGAAATTGCAAAAATAATTTATCGTGCTTTTTGTGAAACTCACATAATGTATGGTATTGCAGCATAGGGTGGTACTTCTAAGAAAAACATGGACAAGATTCTAATACTACAAAAAAGAGCAATAACAACTATAGCAGGCATAAATCATATGGAGAGCTGCCGTGAGCACTTTAAAAACCTTCACATATTGACTGTTTATGCATTATACATCTGTGAGATGGAATTAAACCACCTGCCCGAGGAACTGCCCTGCACAACTATAATACGAGACATGCCAACCTTTTCAACCTACCAGCTCACCGAACTTCTCTATTTGAAAGAAAACCAATATATGCCGGTATTAAAGTTCTCAACCACCTACCTCAAGATGTCAGGGAAGAAACTGGTGCTACATTGAAGAAGAAACTGAAGAATCTCCTATTGGACAATCCAGTTTACCATATGGATGAATTTTTTCAAATGACCTAGACTTAATGTTATACATTTTATTGTGTATTTTATAAAACATGATTTTGTACGTATGACACTATTACATTTCTTGAAGAAATTGTTAATAAAGAATATTCTGATTCTTATTTAATACAAGATATGTGATTAAATTCCATTATATCTCCCTTTTCTTATTTCTTGTTGTTTTGTTATCTATAGGTATTCATAAATAATAATTAATTTAGTTAATAAGTTAAGGTGGCATTGTTATGAGAGAGTTTTTTTTTTTTTTTTTTTTGGAAACCATTATTCTTTAAGACAAAAAGTATTAAATTGAGTTAAAATTTAAAATTCTCTGCGTATTAATAAAACCTTAGAAAATGAGACTTCATAACTGAGAAAATCCTATATGCCCAGTGTCAAGTTTGATAGAACCATGTTATTTATGACCAATTTGAGGGTGTTCAAGATCTTATAATTGACAAATTTGTGAAGAAAGCTAGGATTGTTACAATTGTATCCATTGCATTATTACAGAGCGTTTTTCAGTGTTTTCAAGCAAAATATGTATCCAAGATTTTTATAAAGACAGAGACCTACCAAAAATACATACACCAATAAGTCCTGAATCATTCTTAATGACAGTAACGTCACATAATGTAGCTATGGTGAGAGGGGTTGATTCATTGCTAATGTTGAGTTTAGTTCCATTTCATCTTCTGCTTAATTTAGTATCTGAATCTGAAGTCCATAATCTAGGTGAAGAGATATGCTCATTGCCTCATCAGGTGCACAATACCAAAGCACAGCAGAGCAAATGAGCTTTACATAACATAGCTAATCGTGCAAAGAGTTGATCCTGTCACAGGTTTAACTAACTGAAAGAAACATGATGATTTTTTGCATGAAACAGCAGTATAAAAACATTCATACATTGGATCCTGTCATCTGGAATGGAAAGTGCAAAAAATGGAATAGTGGTTTGCCTATGGAATAGTGAAATATGTTTGTTAAAGATTTGATAATATTGTGCCCAATACAATCTCCAGTTAAATCTAATATGCTGATATTGGAATTTAATTAGCTTCGTTAAGATAGGATTGCATCTGTCCTTTTGGGGAATTCCTCCTATCCTGGAAATAGTCTTGCACAAATGCTGCATAAATCCTCAATAATCAAAGTCCAATTAACCCTTCCAGTCATTTTTACTAAGTACTATTTTGACATACGTAAGTATAACAGCATTGCACAAAGTCAACTATTATTTTATAGAAAATACATAACTTAAAAATACATATACTTTAAAATACTTTTCAAGCATTTATGATGTCAAATAACAAGCTTTAGAAAACACAAAAAGCCAAGACCAAGCTTTTATTTAATCTTCCAGCAATGAAGATATGAAATAATTAATTGGATTTGTGGTCTTAAACTTATTCTGATAATGCTGACCAATCAATGACTATTTTGTGCTCCCTTATTGTCATTATTATAGAATGCTTAGTAAAATAATGCTAAGAAAGTTGTGATCATTTGGAGAATACTGCTGCTAATCAAAGAAAGCTTTGTCCATGCGGTGAACTAGGTACAACTAGCTAGTTTTAACTATTTCTAGTTTGGTGCTTGGCAGATTGCAAACTATATATATATATATATAGTAAATCACTGTTTGAAGTTGAAGAAAGAACATTTTCCCCACTTCTATATTTTGGAGGATTTAATACTCCAATCTTCAGGAAGTTTTAAATATAAACACATTAGAACAAAAGTATAAAAAGTAAACAAGAATCAAGGATACATAAATGTAAACACAGTCCATAATATTTGATAAAGTCCAGCTGACGTTTAAGTTTTCTGTTTAAATCTTGGTGGAATAATTGATTTTTGTAAAGGATGGAATGACACTAATAATTAATAACAAATTTTGAATGTATAAAGATTATTTAAAACATTATTTTAAATTTAATCCAAATGGATATTTTGTCGTAAGGCTGGATTAAGTGATAAAAGGCATGTTTATTCACTTTAACCAACTTCAGTCAGATATGTATAATGGCTGTATAAAGTGATAAACAGAGCATTATTAATCACTATGACCAAAATCACTAGCTATTATACATAATAATGGTTATTATATATAATAGCTGGATTAATTACTTTGGCTGTGACATGTATATCATCTCCCTGTAATGACAAGATTTCCGAAGATAAGGATATAAAGTTTTTACAGTACATATAAGAAAATTAATTATGACAAGTTAATTTTTATAAAAAATTGGAATTAAAAAAATTAGATTACATTTTTAAATGGTCTTTATAAGGGCCTAGTTACAAAATTGTCCAAATTTCCTAATTTATATGTCTCGTGGAGTAATAAAAAACTAGTCTACTCTTTCTCTCTTCAAGAAAGTTATCTAGGAATAAAATAAAAATGTTTCCAGCAAAAAAACCGATCACACCTCCTTAAAAATGTATTAGCAATATCATAAAGCAATAGTGTTTTACAAGTACTTCATATCTTTGTTTGGCTTCAATTAAATTGGCATACCCACTTTCTGACAAATTTATTATTCCATATAATAAATTAGACAGATTGTTCAATGAATCTGCTAGTTTTATTTTTTTTGTGCTCAGAAGTATCACAGGTTGATTACTTACAGGCTAGATGAATTTATATTTTAAACGATGAAAGCAACAATATATTCAACCTTAAGTCCTGTATCTTCATTTGCTGGAGAGCCAACAAGACAAGGAATGGAAGTGGGCAAGAGCAAAATGGCCATTGTTACTCTACTATGATTTTAAAACAAAATGTTAGTTTTCAAACAACCTTGTTTATGTTTTCAATAATAGCTTTTACTTTTCTTATAGTACAAGGAAATAAATAAATTGCTTACATAATTATGTTTTATTGTACCAACATCTGTGGACTAACCGTAGATTTTCAAAACAATGTTTCAGTTTGTCAGGTGAGACTTTTCGCCGATTCTACTTACTTCTACGCAATTCAGAAGGTGACATCGGAGAGATCTTAGTAGGTCAAGGATTTGGAACTGAACAACCCGTGACATGGGATTCATTTGTGCCACAAAGAAGGGTCAAGTATTATCCTGCTTAACAGTCTTGCCTTAACTTTACACTTGTGTTAACATTAAAATGACAACTCTTTGTAAAACTTAGTGGAAAAGAAATACAAAAAGGAAGTGTCAAAAACATAATCTATGTCAGATAACTTCATTGTAAAAATTAGAAAAACAAAGTTAATAAGTTATTTTTAATGACCCTTTTTTAGTAACTCTTTTTACACTAAATGAACAAAATTAGGACTTATAAATATGTTATCATAAATCTATAAATTACTATATAGACACCGTCCAAATAAAGTTTAATTGTGAACTTAGCATTTAAATACTATGGGTACAGTAATACTGTATTACAACTCCTTTATATTCTTGTGTTCTAGAACAATAGTTTGTAAGTTTATTTATTAGTTATTTAAATATTGACAGTATAATTTTATACCAAAATTAGTTTAATGTTATATTTAATGTGTTCTGTTAAACTGGAGACCTTCTAGTCAAATATATTTGCACTTTGTAGTATTTATTATGAGAAGGCTTATTAACTCTTCATTAGTCATTAGACTAATGTATTAACATTTCTCATTAGTTTATTTGGTCCTGTATAAATAAATATACAGTACACCTTAAAGGCTTAGAAATTTCATTGTGTTATGTATTTTAATATCTTATTCAAATTATGAATTTATTTAACTTTTTATTGAATAAGTTCATCTACATTAGTAACTGTTGTAAATAATTATGTAAATTCAAACAGTCACTTGTAAAATCTCAGTAAAAAACAAAACATTTTAATAATTTTACTTTATTTAACAAGTTTCTTATTTTATATGACCTTGTGATTTTATCATGCAATTAATGAAAATAGGTTTGAAATGTCAAAGCTATGAAATTTATAAGTGTGTTTTTTGATCTTCTACATATAAATAGTGACTGAACAACTTTGTGTTATAAATATTTTGTATACCACCTATTTGTTCAGCCTTCATTGTAATCTAAATTTAGATCTGTTAAGGTACAATTTTATAGAGGTAATGTTTGTAATACTGACTAGCAGCCAATGTGAACATAAAGTTTGAAGTGGCCAATATTGAATAAACAGTTGTGTTGTATAGTAATAGTTCATGTCTGGTATTCCTACCCTCATTTATCTCTTGTAAAGGCCAACTTATGATCTGTTATATAGATTTTTTTGCCAGAGTTCTGTTATAGATTAAAATGTTTTGCTGGAGTCATAATAACAATTTAATATTGCTTTGTAACAATGATTTTCCAATGTTACATGTATATTCTTTGAGTTTTTGATCTCATTTTATCTGCTAGATTTAAAAATAGATTTTTCCTATGTTCAGATTGTCAAAAATAAATAGTACTATACCAATATTAAAAGAAATATTACGTCCAACTTGAAATTTGAACAGTTCCTTCCAGCATCTTCTGTGGTATGCTAAAGTGTCTGTTTTTCTTGCACAAATCCATTCTGTGAAATTTGTTTTATCAGTAAAGAAAAATATCTTTCCAACTCGTCTTGTTATAATAAAGTCATGTATTATTAATAAAAAAAATCAACTATGATGTAAACATATTTTTGATGTACTTTTCATTGACATTTAATTAAATCCATTCTTTTTCTAAAAGAATAACAATTTTATTACATTTAAGTTTTACTTTGACAGAAATTTGTAATAAAAAATGAGTTTAAAATAGTAATTTTGGAAGTAGAATAATTTAAGTGGACTAGATCTTTATGTGGGTAACATCAAATTCACGGTTCCCATGATGTGTTAACTAATAGCACTGTCCATCTTCTGAGGAATGATGGCTTACCTGATAAGCCTATTTTTTATTTCTCGTTTACCAACTTCTGTAAAATATACAAATTTCAGGAAATATCGAAATGTTATTTTACTAACATTAATTTAACTGTTAGTGCCAAAGTATTTTTTATATGAATATTAGGCAACTTTGTACTGAACTTAATTGTTGAGTTGCAGAAAAATATGGTCCTATTCCATTTTATACTATTGGTTTAAAAATAATGTAATTTCTATTTTTCATATCTTGAGACCAACCCCTACAGTAAAACAATAATTTTTCCTTTGGTAATATCTTGCTAAAACATTACATCACTCTTACCTTACTTAAAGTAATGTTTTTTATCTTGAATTTATAACCTTACAGGGCAAATCTAAAATATTGTCTCCTATTCATTAAATAAGCTTTAATAAGTTAACTTAATTATCACAGGAAATGTAATAATCAAGGAGTATAATTTCTCAGATTATTTAAAGTTAAACATGTGTGTTTTGATTAATGAATTATGTATTCTAGAGTAGAAGTTGTCAGTCTATAGGATTATGACAATATCAAACGCACAATTTTTAGATTACAGTAATGAGCTTCGAATTTATGAGCATAAGTAAAATTCTTAATATAAATTATTATATTGTTAATTTATTTTTTTCCGATTGATAGATAACAAGAACTTAAAATATTAGAATCATATTTGGACAGTATATTTTAACCACTAGCCACATCCAATAAAAATAATAAGAAAAACTTTGTTTTCTTGAGATTTACAACTCATAAACTGGAGTTAATGAAATTTCATTTTGTGTACTCCCAATATTTATATTCATATTATAAGGAACCTTCCATGTTTAGATGTATACTTGTAAATACTAAAATTTTCAAGAGGTGCTAAGACATTAAATTAAATTTTAATTGATAATACAAGAACTGTTAGCTTCCTACAAAAGTATTGTACTTCAGTACTGGAAGCCTATTGTAGAATAATGCCCAGAGACTTTTATATAAAATTGTAAAACATCTAAAATATTGGTGAAGGCGTAATTTGTCTTTAGTATGGTGAACAAAGTATTTTTCCATGATATAAAATAATGTTATCAGGCTTCCACCAGGTTTGGTTCATTAGTATCGTAAGTCATAATAAATTGTATTAAATTTATTACTATTTTTGTTGAAAACCCCTAATAAAATATAAATTGTTGACAATTTTATTAATTGTTTTTAAACCTTCTTTATACAACTTCCTGTTGTACCCCTTATGATTTTTTCATAAAAACATTTTCTTTAAAAACTTAAGTATAAGCATAGCTGTGGAGTGACATGGACAATTTTCCTCATCCTATAAAAAATATTTATATGGAGTGACTTATTAACCTGAAAAAGTCAAATAAAGTTGTAACACCATTGATGGGGTTATATGAATGGTGTATAAACACCATTGACCAAAAATCAGAGAATTTTGCTTTGATCAACGAAACTGCACCAAGTTTTTAATGTATTTGAAGCTTTATAAAACAAAATTTAATAACTCTTTTTATTATAAAATGTAACATTCAGGTTCATTCCTAAAGGTTCCTTGCATTGTATAAATGGAGTATATTATTTGTTTTAAGTTTGTTTTTGACAATGAAAGGGTTAAAAGTTGACACTTTTTAAAATCTTCCATTGTTCAATGATACAAGAAATCGGTAACACCTTTCTTCAATGCTCTACTCAAGTTACAACACTTCTTGCCATAGGTAACTAAGATGGGAAGGGTTGATTCAATGCAAATGTTGAGTTTTTGCTCCATTTCACCTTCCGTTTAGTGCAGTGTCTGAAATCTGACACTATGACAGATTTGACTTATAGAATTTGGAGTCCATGTCTATCTAAAGTGATCTAAAATAAGTCGGTAACGAAGATGTACAAAACAAACTAACCATAGTTGACCAATAAGGAAATTTGAAGCAAAAAATTATAAAAAAGGTATATCAAATAAAATTATGAAAGGTAGTTTTAATAAAATTACACTTCCTGTTTTCAAATCCTTCTTTAATATAAAAACAACTAACAAACAAAACATAGAAAGTTATATAATACACAAATAGATAACGAAGCATAATGAATGATAAATAAAGTTTCTAAAACTAGAATTCGTAACAATGACACATTTTTACGAACAAAAAAAATTAGCTTGATTAATTGAGATAATAAACCAAACTATACATGAATCCATTCTACTCTTATTCAATGTTGTTGCAACAATGATAATTCTCCGTTCAGTTTATCAGCTGAAGAGTTGATGATGTAAAGGAAAAATAAGGCTGAAAATAGTATAAAATAAAATTTTAATTTAGTTTTTGGATTTTTATATTAATACATTAGAAGTCCGGTTAACTGAGCTAAATGGCAATTGGGATTACCTCAGATACGGCAAAACATTGGCTAATGGGAAAATTGTAATAAAATAATTTTATTTACAGAAAAATATAACAATGATTAATAAAAATGGGTTTACTTGCAAAGAAAAGGACCTTGACTGATTCTTTTCATAAGCTTGCTTTCTTTGCCTCAATGTTGAGCCAATGCTGAAGAAACATTTTGTCATGAGCACTGCTATGTTCTAGCTGTTCAATGTAACCTATAACTGCTTCCAATATTTTCAACTTACCAGAATGAGAAATTTTAGAAAGGATTTCGTCTGTATCATCTTCTTCATGTTATTGTTGGTTCATATTGGCTATATACTCGTTGGTTGTCACTAAACAACTTTTCAAATTCTTTTCATGGGAATGAGCAAGCTTGACTTACTACTCAGTTGTAACCAATAGGCTCATTCTAACCTCGTAAAGTTACTGCTTGAACTAAAGATGGCCAGTAGAACAATGCAAATGGCACAACACAGCACTGCAGTGTAGCCCCCTCTTGCTCCCCACATATCAAAATCAAACCTGGAATCCTCAATGTAATTTTCTAAACATATCCTAAAAAGTTCTTGATTTTTTAAACATGTTTAACTCAGTATCTGGAATAATCAGAACTCAGTTATCCTCGCTTCTACTTTATTTGAAAAATGGACTACAAACGTCAATGCTTGAAAATTTGTTAGCAAATTATACTAATACTATCGTGTTATTACTTTATGATAATTCTATATTTTTAAGATGTCAATCTAATTTTTTTAAATTTGTTTGTTTCATGGGATTTTTCTATCTGAAATTACATCCAACACAATAATTTACACCAGTACAATATTTTACATTTCACAAAAAAATCTGTATTCAAAATGGTATTCAAAACTGATATTTTTTAGATAACTTATAAATGGTCAATAATTTTTTAAATATTTTCTTAGTTAATTCATAATCCAGCATTTTGATTTTTGGGAAGATTTTATATAAGCCATTTATTAATATGTAAAATTTATTCTGAATGCGAACAAGTCCATCAAAATCCTAAAGTAAGCTTAAAATCACAAAATAAATACTTAAAATAAAATAAAATTCATAGAAAAGTAAAAAACTAAGTTTAAAATGTATAAAATGATTAATTTTTGTGCGGCTAACCTTACATATCCACTCAAAAGTCTCTTGCAGTTTGTAAAAAGCCCTTCTAACCAAGTATGTCCTCACTTGAATTTGAAACGGTTGACTATTCATTGATTTTACCTGTAACGACTAAGAATTAAACCCTAATGCTTGGCATATGGATTTGTCCATACCATCAGAATTGCACTAAATGTGGCATACATTATCTGTATTGCCTTATTTTAGTTCATTGTGTACATTAGAAGTCACATAAGTGATGCGAATGAGTCAGAATGTATAAATGTTTGGATTTATGACCATCAGGAAGCAAACTGGAAAGCGTTAAGTGCCAAAACCCTAAAACAAAATATGCCAAAAAATGATAAAAAATCCAAAAAGAAATTACAAGTTTTGGGAATACGATATTGCATATGTTTGTTATAATAAGAAGTAGTTAACTATAATAGCGGTAATGTTTAGTGGGGGTGAGGAGAAATTCAGCATTGTCCGGACAGATCATTCAAATTCAGGCAGTGACCAGCCGCTTGAAAACCATTAACAGGCTCGTCCTGCAGGTCTCTTATCACAGAGGGCGTGTCTGTACAGCATGTTGGCGACAGTAAACATTGGTAAGTTTACGTGACAGTAAACATGGGTAAGTTTACGTGACAGTAAACATTGGTAAGTTTACGTGACAGTAAACATTGGTAAGTTTACGTGACAGTAAACTGCAAGCCCACACTCACAGCGTTCATGGTCGGGTAATTGTGAGCGATGGAGATAAGGACGACATCTTTATGAAAGAAGACGTAAACCAGTACAGTCCTAATAAGTAACTGCTTAATTTAAAAAAATATTAGTCTCCCTAAATAACAAAGTAGGTGAATAATGCCTTTGTTTATTAAACACTGCTTTGATTATTTCTTTTTGTATAACATTTAATAGTTCCAATATCGTTTTGTAAGCCCCTCCCAATGTGACAATACCATATTGTAAAATGGATTGTACATATGCGTAATAAACTGAAAAGATCTGGAGCTTGTCATATAATAGATATGCAGACAAAAATAGAAGAAAAATCTTTTGAATCTAACGTTTAAGAAAATTGGTTGATTATATAACAATAATTAAATATAAAGAGCAAGATTTAAAATATTAGTTGCACTCAGGAAGATTATTTACATAATAATCAAAAGTAAATACAGACTATCTTAGTATGCCTATAATTGAATAATGGCAGCAACTTGACAATTACACTTCTTAATCACAATAATTATAAAAGGTACAAATGAAGTGTTTTCAATATATTGAAAAATATAAATAAATAAATAAATATATATAAATATCACAAACATAACATGTTAAATTATCACATATACAAAATTAATATATGCATTAAAGCATTCCGATACGGATTCTAAATTTTAGAATCCGTATCGGGATGCTTTATAATGAAGACATAATTACATACTTGTTTATATCAGTACTCATATAAGAGTTAATTATTTATATTTAGTTCATTGGTACTTAACTAAATTCTACATATTTCACTATTTGAGTTTATGGCCATAATACACTTAATTGGAAATGAGTTTTGCAAGTTATTTTAAAAATAAATAATAAAGAAAACAGATCTAACTTATCACATAAACGTTGTAAATTACCAATTCACTTAATAAAAAACCTATAATACTTGTAACTAAATTAAGACTAGATGGATGTGATATTTAAATGAATATTATAACTGAATCAATTGTTTGATTATAACTTACTGTGCTAACATTCTTACTATACATTTCTAGTAGCTTAATGTGTTTGTATTACTGAGTTTTTTGTAACATCTGATGGAAACATTTACAAAACCATCAAGTCTCATTGGTTTCAATATGCTGCCCAGAGCTTTGAGAAGCTGCCACAATTAGAATCACTTGATGTCTTCAGTAGCTGAATGCCCATGATCCCATTTGACCTATGCATCGACCTTTAAACATAAGTATAAGTTAGTTACATTCATAAAAGTAATAACCAAAATAGTACGAATTTATTTTTAACTTGGAACATAACTCTGCTATTGGTTGCGTTATGCTGATTTATAATTATATTATTATGCACAACTTGGTATGGAATTCTAGAACATTATATTTCGGCAATATTGTTTGTTCTATATCTTATGTGTCAATAAGCAAATACTAAAAGTTAGAGGTTCAAATTACTCAAGATTAAATCCAGAATTTTTGTAACTAAAATCAGATTCCAAATTTAGAAAGGTTTATTCTCAAATTGGAATCCTAATGCTGTTTTCAGCCTGTGTTATTAACAAACATTTATCACAAACCAATTTCCGTCATCGTTAAACCTTCGGAGACCATCTGATGAAACAAAAAGTAATAACACTCATTTAAGAGTATTGGTAGGGTTCAGGGAACTGTTTTTATTTTATGAACTAAGTAAAATCCTTTACTTTCTACATTAATTTGATAGATTATAAATTGGACTTCCAGAATATAAGCCTTTTACCTGAAAAATATGTCTTAATATACTTGAGTCGCCAAATGCCAAAACAGGCTAAATCCAAAATTTAAAAAAGTTGAGATATTGATGACATTGAAGTTCTGTATTACCTAGGCTACAGATTTGTCACTTCAAAATGTTCCAAAACCAGTTAAAAAACTGTTTAAAATTAATATTTAAAAGTGAAGGTTGTTCCAAAATCAGTTATATCCTATAGCCATTCGGTTCCAAAAACAGTCATATCTGCACAGATGACAATGTTCCAAAACCAGCTATATCAAACTACAATAACTTACAATGTTTCATGTTTCTGTGTCAAAATAAGTTAAATCCCAAAAGACTTTTCCTATAGGGAACTGCTGATCATTTTCCTTCTGAATTAAATTGTTTTTTTTTGTTGGCTAATTTTAAATTTCAAAGGCTAAAATAGTGTTATAAGAAGCAATAGCACTCAATTATTTAACATTATTTTAAAAGCTCCTGATTTGTTGTGTGTCATAAACATGGAGGCTGAACATACAGGAGGTATTTTAGAGGTAGGTAGTGAAGGCGTTGGTATTGATATTATAAATGCTGAAGTTGTAATTGTTCAACAAGAAAATGTCAATATAATGGACATAACAGTGGAAACTCCACAAAATGTGGAACAAGTAGAGTTGGTAGAAGAGATGCCTGGCCCTTTGGCAAAGAAAAAGGAAGAAAAACGAAAGAGCATGGAAGAAAACTGTTGCAAAAGTTGCTAGGTAAGTTAGTTAACAACATTTGGTAAAGAAAACTAAACTAGCCTAATCTTAACACTCATTTGAACTTAAAATAACCTAACCTCAACTAAGCTAACCTAACCTCAACTAAACTAACCTATAACCGCAACTAAAACTACTTAATCTCAACCAGCCTAAAGTAATTCAGCTTAGGCCCTAACTTAACTACAACAGTTTTTGACAACGTTTGCGATCTATAATTTGTTTTTATTACAGGTTAGTATTTTTTTAAAGGTATAGGAGAACTAATAATCCCTATTTTGTTTTAGACACCGCCCGAAGGGATTTCCACAGATGCCTAGTTTGTAAACATTCGGCCAAAAGTAAGTACCGCTGCGCAGAACTTTCCCTGCAGGATGTTAGAAAGATAACATCAGCAATACTATAAAGACGCTGACCTTCAATCAAAGAAGAATTTTATTCTTCAGCACGTCATTGTTTCCTCAGCAAAAAGGACTCGTCTTCCAGAAGGTATCAAATCAAAAAGAAATGTAAGTACTGACTTTTTCTTACCTAAAATGAGGAACAACAAAACTGAGAATGTTAAAGTATGTCGGGCAGCACTACTTACAATTTTGCAAAGAGAGTAAAAACCGAGTGCAATTGATTTGCAAAAAAGTACCTGGAAACAGGCGTCGTACCTTTGGAGACTCGTGGAGGAGCACGCCAAGTTGATAAATATAATAATAAAGAAAGACAGCATCAAATCTTTTTATTAAAACATTTATTCCAGTACAAAAACACTATTGCAGAGCGAAAAACAAGCATAGGCAATACCTTCCAAGTGAGCTTAACATTACAAAAATGTGGAAAATGTATATTGAGCAGCATCCAACTGAAGAATTAAAGTTGTGAGTATGACTTTTTCAGGCTGGTTTTTTTGAGAACTTTAACATTGGTTTTGACGCTCCGTACACTGATAAGTGTTCAACCTGCACAAGGCTTGAGTGTGAACTAGCCACAGAAAAAGATGCAGGCAAGCGTGAAACACTAAAGCTAAACCTAAAAGCCCACAAAGTCCGTGCAGACAAATTCTACAAACTTTTGCAAGAAAATAATGATAAAGAGCTTATTCTGAGCTATGATTGTCAGAAAAATCTTGTCCTTCCTAAAATACCGGACCAAGCCGCATACTATAAGCGCCAGCTATATCTATATAATTTTGTGATTTGTGAGGGACATTCTAAAGTCCTCTTGAATTCAGAAAACACCTTTTCTTACCTCTGGACTGAAAAACCAGTATGCAAAAGGGTCCAGTCAAATTGCAATCTGCTGTTTACCACAGGTTAAAACAAGCGCTAACATGGAAAATGTCACCACAGTTCAAACTTTTCTCTGACGGCTGTGGTGGCCAAAACAAGAACACAAACTGTTGTCGGTATGATTGCTCATTGGCTCCTGAAAGATGCACCCTAAACATGTTACTAAAGTTGTACTACTCTTTCCGGTAGTCGGCCATTCTTTCATTCCCCCTGATAGAGTGTTTGGAGTACTTGAAAGGAAATTTCAAGATCTGAGTGTAATCAACAAATCCCAATGAGTACACTGAAATAATTGAAAAGCACTGTACTGTTGTGAAACTTGGACGGATTGCCCTGTGAGTGATTGGAAAACTCTAACCGATTGCTGTTCTAAAAAAAACCAGGACAATGGCATTTCTCAATTTCAAAAGGCCAAGAAATTTATCTTTTCAAGAAGTAAAAGTCATTCAAACTCCATCCTGGTACAAGGAGAAGCAAACTATGTATTTGAAATCGGCGAAGAGTAAGTCAGTAATGAAAAGGGGGGAAAAATGTTGACAATGCAGTTTTGAGAGTGATACAAGAAGGACACCCAGTGAAACAAGTAAAAATCAATGATGTGAAATGCTTGCTAAATCTCCACTATGGAAATGACTGGCAACGGGAGCCAAAGTTGAAGTTTTTCAAGGACTTATTCCAGCTACCTACCACCAATCAAGGCGAAGAAGATGATGATGATGATTTTGAAATAATGAAGAGGATGAGCCTATGATTGAGTGAAAATATTTTTAATAAAACGACACATTTATTTTATAAACTCTGTAGATAAATAAATTCATGGTTTTGTATTGAAAATGATTACGATTGTGTTCATTAATCCTAACCTAACTTTACCTAACAATATAGGCTACAATGTTTTGAGAAAAAAGGATTTAATTAATATAAGGTTCTGTTTTTAACTTATTTTGGAATGGTAAACGCAATTTAACTGGTTTTGGAACCAAAGTTAAAAAGCAAATGGCGGAGAGTAAGTTTCCAAAAGCAGCTAAATCATAGTTACTGTTCCAAAACAAGCTATGCCATATATTAATCGGCTGCAGTAATTATAACTTTTGTATTTACCATTTTTTAGCAATTTTAAAACAATATAACTAATTTTTTAACCTTTTTTTTAAACAAAAATCATAAAAATGTAATGGATGTGAGAAAAGCAATCAGTTTTTGGCATTTATCTAAAAAACTTGCAGAGTGGATTTAGCTTGTTTTGGCATTTGGCGACTCACTTATAATATGTATTTTTAAACTTGTTTGTTACAAGTTGCAAGAAAAAAATACTATCACAAGTTGCATTTTGGCCAGGATGGATGTTTAGGCTGTGAGGGTTCCTAAAAGTAATGTCACATGCATCACATCTGTTTTTGAATACTCACTGGCAGAAATTAAAATTCCCAATACAGAACCATGCATGAACACAGTAGTCTACAACTTCCCAGACACAACCTTACACAAGTCTTCTCTAAATTATATGAACTGCTTAGCAAGATATCTAGAAGCCAGAAGTAAAGGTGTCCTTAGCTGGTCATCAACATCTTAAAACAACCTGGTGAAAGACAAGAACTAATCAATATCAAAGTCTCTTATGGTTATTCGCCCAAGTCACTATGAAATCTTTTAACCGTATAGATATTGTAGTGACCAACTTTGTTCCAAATTATAATTTACTGCAGAGCTGGGTCTTCTGATCATGAAGCTGTTGTTATCCACACTGTTTCAGTAAGTATGTTCAAACATTCAGATAGAACCCAAAAAGATCTCAGCAGTCAACAAAATTTTTAGTCACAAAAACAATGTAAGTTGAATTTTGAGTTTAGCTCCAGTTCACCTTCATTTTATTGCAGTGTTTGGTATCTGACGCTGCCTCAGACTTGACTTCTGGAATCTGAAGTTGTGTTTGTCTGAAGAGATCCAAAGATAGTCAACGATGAAGAAGCTAAAAACAAAACATTTACATTGTTTTGACATCAGAATTGTCTCAATGAAACTACCACTTCACCTATTTACAGGTGTCTTTGATACCAGACGCTGTAATAAAATTAAGGTGAACTGGAACTAATCTCAAAATTCTATTGTAAGATTAGTCAGAAACTTTTCTGAAGACAAATTGTAGAACAAGAATTCTTAATTAAATAGTATAAACAAAAGTTTTGACAGATTTCTTTCCAAGATTATTTTCCTTTACCTTAAATTGTTACACAGGGAATACAAAAATTTCAAATCGTGGACAACAATCAGCATCAAAGTTTTAGGTAGAACTAAGCACCTGGAAGACCATTACTGTGATTACCCAGCTTTTACAACCTACTACAAGCTTTACTGCAGGGTTTGGAGTAAGATCATTCAGCTATTTAAATGCATGGCAAGCTATCAGTTCATTCTGCAAACTTAAAGCTGTTTGGGATGTAACCCACCATGCAACAACAAAATCTGAAATTAATATTGAGGCTGGAGGCAGGATAATAAAGGATCTAATGAGATCACCAACATTCATTCATTTAGAAGTAATTTGTCTCATGTTACGTTGTTTCTATACTTTGGCTTGCTACTAGGAGAAATATTAAGCATTTTTCATCTTTTACCACTTAAAATATGTATTTGTTTTGTATTTAAAGACTTTCTTATTGCAAATAGCAAAACCATTTCACCCATATAAACCTCTAAAACTTCGAAAAATTACGATGAGAAGAGTAAAATAACAAGCTTACTGTGAATACTACTAGCAACACGGTGCAAAGTGAGAGTCATGCCATAGCCAGCTACAACCTCGTTTCTGTTAACAAACACAAGACAACTAGATAAAACATGCAATCAATCAATTATCAAGAAACAAAAAAAAATCTGCAATCAACACAATAATGTATTTACAAAGAAAAAAACATTGATGCAAACTACTTGAAACACAATATGCTATCGGCAATCTCGCTATTGAATATTTAAATAAATTAATATATTAATTTATAAAGGTTAACTAAAATTCTATTACCAAATTTCTGGGTTAACCAAATCAATTAACCAAAAACTGATTCTAAAAAAAATATTTTTTTTATTTATAAAAACAACAGCATGGTAAAATTTTAGCATAAAATAAAACTCAATGCATTTCCAGTGTAGTATTAGAGATTCATAAGTGCTTCCATGTTTTAAAACATATTTTCAATACAAAAAGGACAATGTTGTATATTATTAATGTAAGTCTTAACTGAATATTTGTGGAACAGACTTACCTCGGTTTTATAAAATTCTATTAAATGAGAATCTATTGTAATTATTGTTTGGATAAAGTTAATACAGGTTTGCTTAATGAGAAAGTTACATTTATTTTAATATGTATTGAAATGTATTAACTTTAATACAATACTGTTTAATTTCACAAATGAATTGTATACAAAATTGCCATTAATTTTATTAACAGATTACTAATTTTAGATTATATTGTTTTGTTATCCATCTTCATTGTACTTTATGTTTTTTGGTCTTGTAAAGTAAATCATTTTCCAAAAGTTCTAATTACAAATTAATTGCTTTGTTTTTTGAATAAACACGGTCTCTTATTTTGTTTTAAAAATGTCAAGTTATCTAATCAAAGCTAGCAGTCTTTAAAGAAGTAATATTTTACAAGTCACAAAAGTTCCTTAACAATTATAAGTAAATTAATTTTTTTTAAAAAATGTCAAGTTCTGTAAAACTTATAGAATTTATCTAAGAATATTTTATCCAATGCCTAATACTCAGAACCACATATAGATGTAGATTTGGTATATTGATATAAATGTGTGACATTTTAGCCACACCTGTATATAAAAAACCACGTTTTATTTTAACGATCAAGACCGGCCCTAAGTTGTATTTTCAGTGATTTTTTTCAATTGCTCATTACTTGTGGGAATTTGTTTAAAATTCATTTCAACTGTTCTTGTATAAGAGTTTGTGAGCCAATTTATAAACTAAACTTACTACTACTGCAAATACCTACTTGTACTAGTAGTGGAAGTATTAATTTATAATACAACTTGTTTTCTAATTTCACAATAGTTAAAGTGCTAAATCTGTATAATTTTTACAATGCAGGACTGTTTGGTAATTGAAGATATTATGTACGGTACTTAGATTTAGTGTCTTAGCTATTTCTGGCAGTATTTTATCTTTACATTATTAAGTTCACCTTTTTAACTGTAGTGATTCCTACATATCAAAGAGTACTTTTGTTCAATTTGCTATGTGGAAAAGGTTAAATAAAAAAATTAAAAATTAAATTAAAAGTAATAGATCTACATAATATCTTTCCCATAGACTATGATTTATTTAAAGGAGTAAACTATGAGATTCAATAAAGCCACTTCAGTGAAACTGTTCAAATACTAAATAGCATGAAGATAAACCGTGTGCCGATCTGTACCTTCATCATCGAATGTGGCCAAAGTTAACTTGCTGAGTTTGTTGCCCAGGCATGTCTGAGGCACATCTCTGCGAGCTCCAGTCACCATGGTTAGAGGCATCTGTGTATCTGAAATACCAACATGTTAACTCATTTTTAACATTTACAAATGGAAATTGTTAAATATTTTAAATCAATATGCTGTAAAATCAATTTTATTACCATTAAATGCTATGTTAAAAACTAGCTTGCTTGCATTCTACCAGCCTATGCTAAGAAAAGTGTCTGCTGCAACTGATACTAACTCTTGAAATACGTGTTTTATTTTTTTGTAACATATTACAACCGAAAAATATTTTAAAAAGTCTTGTTGTGCCACAACTGACTATAATTGCTTAAGTATAGAGAAAGAACACTACATTCTTTTATGCTGGATTTACTGTCTATTCTGTCACTGTGTATTTTTATGTTGTGAAATAACGAAATTGTTATATGATTTACTAGCAGTAACCCCACGGCTTCACAAGCAATTTTGTAGGTTTTGCACCTGTATGAGCACTTCTGGTTCGAGTGAATTATATTTCAGGTGCCAATGTTGAGTTTTCCATCTTTCCATGATCAAGAAAATATATACAAACACAGCTCTGAGAAGCCTACTTATTTTGTTAACCAGTCTCAACCTATAACATTATCAATAGAATGTTTGTTTATCAACACATTCTAAGTTTACGGATCACAGCCGCCCGAATTTGTGCAAAATGCTCATCTCAATTATTTCTAAAAATAAACCCAACGTGACAAAAATTAGAATTAATTTCACACATCTTTCATAGTTACTAAGTCTTTAATATCTCTTAAGATCACCATTGTTTTAAACACTGCAATATTAATGATAACTATTTTTAAAATTGTTTATATACCTGAAACACACAGATTAGTATAAATTAGAAATAAAAAAAAAGTTTTAATCAGAGAGCAACAAAGAGAGATGTAAGTAGAAGATGAAACAAACCATCACTGTCTGTGGCAGTATCATACACTGGAGGCCTGTCCGTTTCGTCTCCGGCTGGTTTGGCTGCTGCCGTCTTCTTCTTGATGTCCTCCACAAAACCCGAGATCAGAGCATCCATCATTACAGCCTACACAAATGGACAGGAGGCAAACTGTAATATTTGTGTCACAATTTTGTCAACATTCTTCTTATGTCTGACAAATATTTATTTTTAAATTGTAAATTAAAACTAAAATTGCAGGACTGTACAGATTTTTAAAATGTTGCTAAATATTTTCTTCATTAGGAATTAAAAAACATTAAAACCTTAGATATGAATAATAATTTGGTAATCTGGATATTAGTAAGTAAATTTAGAACCAAGACAAAACGGTATGAAACAGTTAATAATAAAGTGTGTGATGGCTCTGTGTTTCATGTTGCGTGTTACCCGAGCATGGAAGGCTGGAAGCAGCAAAGTGCACCGTTCTCCTTGTCATGTACATCCTTCTTTATCATTTTATAGCCTTTCATTCCATTAGTAAATGGTTGCATGTAATGCCACTTCTATATTTTTCATAAATTTTTCTATCATTTACAGTAGTACTTTTTCCTACATCAAATTACAACTCCAACATTAAAATGCTCTACTGCATGTCACTTTTCTTTTTTTACCACAATTTTTTTTCAGTTTTCAACTAAGTTTAACAAATTAAAACACAATTTTCAAGATTTGCAACTTTAATTGATTTGTCCACGGCTTTCGATTGTATTTTACATACTTTGATCTTGGATAAACTGACTCATTATGGTATTACAGGAATTGAACTGAATCTTTTATCATCATATCTAAGCTGTAGGAAACAGATGGTTGTTCAAGGTGATGATAAGTCTAACTTTAATGAAATTAAAAATGGAGTGCCTCAAGGCTCAGTACTTGGCCCATTTCTTTTTACTATAGCTGTCAATGACTTTTCCTGTAATGTTCCATGTAAATCTGTCCTTTATGCTGACGACACCACACTTGTACATAGTAATTATGTTATTGAAAATCTTTTATTAGAACAAGATGCAATGTTAAAAATGGCTGCTAAGTGGTTTCAAGCTAACTTTTTAGTAGTACATGAAAATAAAACTGAAAAAATTTGTTTTACAATGAATAATATGTTTGAAAATTTTAAAACTGTTAAACTGCTTGGTATTTATTTAGATAGTAAGTTAAATTGGGATTGCCATGTACAAAATGTTTGTAAAAAGTTAGCTAGAGTTGTATTTTTACTTCGTAAGCTTAAGTTCTGTGTTAGTAATGAAATGCTCATTATATTTTACTATGCTTTTTTTCACACACATTTGATATATGGTGTCAATTTATGGGGGTAACAGTAGAGTATCTAATAAAGCTTTTATATGGCAGAAGAAAGCTCTTAGAATAATTAAAGGAGTACCAGACAGAGAGACGTGTTTGCCAATTTTTAAAGAATTTCACATTATGACATTGCCTTGTATATATATTTTTTATTGTCTCATGAAAGTTAAAAAAAATTAAATGAATATCAAATCAGAGGAAATACTCACGATTATAATACAAGAAACTTATATAAGCTTGACTTACCACCAATTAGACTAGAAAAAACTAAGAAAAGTCATATTTATATGGAAATAAAACTTTTTAATAAATTGCCAGAAGGAGCTTGGTTAGTTAGTACTGATAGGTTTAAGTCTGTAATTAATAGCTGGTTAAAAGAAAAAGCATTTTATTGTGTCAATGAATACTTTGCCTGTGATATAAGTTTTTAGACACGTTTCATTCTTTCGTTTTTTTTATTCTCTTGTTATTGTTATTTGTTGTTATTTGTAATGTTCTTATTGTTAATTATTTATTAATTTATTATCCTTGTTAAATCTTTTATTTTTTTAATATTTTAAACTTTAGAGTGGTTGTATAAAATAACTGTAATTATTACTGATAAGTATTTTGACGAAGTCAATTGCATATGTGTACTGTGTTTAAAGACTAATAAAGATCTTGATTCTTGAATACCAAAAATCAACTTTAAAACAGTTAAAACATCTGAAAAATTACAAAAGAACTAAAATAATTCCTTCCACCACTGCATTAATGACAAATTACTAAAGAAGGCAATAAAGACAGCACAATAGGTGGAGTTGAGCAAGACAGAGGGAAAAAACATTAATGACCCGCGTAGTTTGACACACACAACATTAATTTAAGGTCAGCACTAGGTACTGACTAAAATAAATGTTTATATTACTGAACTTTTAAATGTAGGAATTTCCTGGAAATGCGGCTGGATATGGATAATTTCAGGTGTCAGAGGACAAGATTAATGTAATTATGGGGTCCTGATAAAGAGGTATGTTTATACATCAAGTTTTGGAGTGAGTGACCATCCTTTGTGAAGATCATAAAGCAGGCATCATGTCTCACTATTCGTCATACTTTTCTTCAAGATGCTGTCTGCTTCATCAGCCATTTTAATAATGTCCCGGAATATATTTACTCTTGCTTCTTTCATTCAAGGAATAGCACAATCAAAACCATGACATGTAAACATATCATGAATGTTCAAATCATTATGAAAAAGTACGTGTAAAATTCCATGTAAAATTCATAGTTTATAATTGATGGAAGAATCTGAGATGAGCATGCCATAGTTTTGACTGTCTGTGCACATGATGTATTGAACACAATCAACATTGTTATCTCCTGTAGAAGTGGAGGGGCATTCGTTTCTAGATAATCCTCAATATTTGTACTTCTGTCATGGAAATGAGTGCACCGCTGTTTACATCATCCATCCACTATGTATGGCCTTTCCAATATTTTAAAGATCTCAGATGATGGATACTAAAGAAAAAAATTGAATTCAGTGTTGGCATGGTGTTCTATAGATCAGATTTCAAAATCTGACGAATAACCATATGGTCATATATCAAACACAACCTGTAGTTTTGAAAGTAATAATGGAAAAAGCAGCTAAGGGTTTGGTAGTACTGCAGGAAAAGGAATTTTCCCTTCAGTGAGCCACTGCTTGAACAAATAACAATGCCTGAAAGTACTTTATTTCACCCAGTATAAATAAATGTTTCATCTTATTCAGTACTGGCATCATTTGCACTACTAATAGTTAGTTTTTTTAGTTTTATTATGTGTTATGCTTCTTACACTGTTAGTTATTTTTTGTTCTTGTTGGATGTTGCAGCATATACATTTTTTTACTGAGTTGTTCATCTCTGTTATTGTTATATTCCACATAGGTATATATTGTTATATATATATATATATAATGAATCTCCCTCATGTTTATTTGACAATTTAAGTAACTATAACAGCTTTCTGTAAGACATATTACACAGACTATTTTGTTTTTTTATAAATCTGCATGGTTTGTGATCCAACAAATAATGGAGTTTCTTTTTTCATAATAGTTTTTAAGGCAACCACATGCCATACGTCATAAGAAATAAAGTATGTGCAGTGAAGCAAGTTGTGATATTTAAACTGTTCAGGTTTACTTACCTGTTTTGAAAACACTTGTAAAATCTTGGAAACTCTCATTCCATTTTCAACGACTCTGAACTGAATAAATATACATGGCAAGCAGTCTGGATTATCTTCCTGTGAAGGTTTGGCGAAGTCCCAAGACATTTCTTCAAACTTGAGACCCAACAGCAATGTCTACAGAAAAATTACAATAACTAATAACTCATTAACTTTAAATGTTTTAAATGAGCAGTTATAAAAATAATGTACTATGATATTTTTACGATGAATTATGGTAACTTGACTACAATTTTGACTACTACTTACAAAAATGTTGTGCACTCAAAAATTTCTGGATTACATGGACTGAAAGTAAATGTAACACAAGCACGATGGACTTGAGGAGTAATTCTATCAAGGAATTTCTTGTTAGTAAAGTGCAGTCAGTATACAGTCATATTATATATTTTTGTGCAAGCATTTTTGAACACTTCTTGTTAGGAGCCACTTACAATATAAAATAATGTCTATGACAATTATTGTCAGAATTTCATTGAAATTATTTGTTTATTTTACTTGAGATTTGAGATAGAACATGTATTTACTTATATCTAATGGATTCTATTTAATAGTGAAAACTCAAAAATCTCCAGATTCTCCACCTTATCTCTCCTTCACTTTTATTTGACAATGAAGTCTTGACTATTAATGAAGCAAGGTTGCTGCTTTATCAAATTTCCCCATTTTATTTTCCCATTTCCACTGAATTCAAGTGCCAGTCATCAAATTCAAATTATATTTATTCGTAATTTTCACATGTTTTGTACAATTGAGTAGTATTAAGGCTACATGTCACATCACGTCTAATTAACACATTTACTTAGTACAGTAAAAATGTATACACTACAGTTTGCCTTATAAATGTTTAAGCAAAGAGAATCAAACAAAACCAATGTGAAAACATTATAAAAAATCTATGCATATATTCACATGTATTTTCAATTTCCCACATATAATTATACAAATAGAATAAAATAAAATTAACATAAAAATAAAAATACATTATTACATTATCAACATTTTGAACATTAATGTTAATATATAATACAATACAATCATACTGATACTGATGTTGTTATGAACCTACATTGAACATTAACCCTCATTTTAGCCATGATTGATGGGATAACCATTAACACGAGTTTTAAAGAATGTATTGGTCTAAGGTATATGACTACTCATTACAAATTGGCTAAAACCTAATTTTTTTCTTCTAAAGACTTACACATTGGATGTTGTCAATGACATAGACGCCTTGAGGGTTGATACCAACTAGTACCGGGATATCCTGGTGGGTGATGAGAGAGGTCAGACCTCGAACTGGCTGTTCTACTTGTCCTTGGAAAAATGCACACCTGATAAAGAATAGTTAGGCCTATTGTATTAGTGTGCTAAAACAGGAGATATGATCTGTTATAACCAAAAACTTCACATTATTTTTAAAGAATAAAGAAATAGTAAAACAGCACAGGTAATATGTGATTATTTCACACCAAATCTACTTATGCAAATGTTGAGTTTAGCTCAATTCCTACTTCCGCTTAGTGTAGCATCTGAATTCTGACACTGTCACAGACTTGACGCCTGAAATCTGGAGTCAACGTCCGACTGAAGAAATCCAAAAATAGGTTGGTAATGAAGACACTCAAAATGAACGCCTTGAATCATTTCAACATTAGAGACACTTTGACTACATCCTGTGTACTCCAGATGAAGAGGTGTTTACGTTGTCTCATCAGGTGCACAATTGAGTCCACCACGATGTTGTAGACACGATCCTAAAGCACAGTAGGGTAACTGAGTTTTCTACACATAACGTAGGTATGGTGGGAAGGGTGATTTAATATAAATTATAAGTTTAGCTTAATTCCACCTTCCTTCCATTTAGTGCATCTGAAATCTCTCTAAATCTACCAAGCTCTCAACACTAATAATTGAACTTTACAATATAAAGTTATTAATGTTGAGTAAATAAAGTAAATGTTAGTTTGAAAGACATTTGAAGTGAAATACCAACCCATAGTAAGGCAAGGCCCAGCAGAATTCGAGGTACTTGCGTTGTAGTTTCCGATCAGGGGTAGCAGGAGGAATGCGCTTGTAGTGCTCGAGAAGGCGCACTTCAGGCGAGTTCTTGCCACTGAGTCCTAGCCAGGAGCGCCAAGCTCCCCGCCGCATGTGGACAGGCAGAAACCTGCTGTGCTGCTCTCTGTTGGGCATTTCATAAAGTCATAAATCAATCCACAAGATTTGTTACTCAACACAGGAGGAGATGAGGACAAAGCCCACCTGAAGAAGTGTATGGTATGTAAGTGGGGGTTGTAAGGTCCCAGTTCCAGCCTGGCTTGGATACCGCCCAACATGATGAAGTGTCCAACCTCACAAGGATATCTACCCTCCAGGATGTTGTACCTTGCCTCGCAATAAAGCAGATCTAGCACTCTTGCTTCTCTGTTAAAAGTATACAGAATACATATTAAATTTTACAATGAATAACAATATTAATTTACTAACAAAAAATACTAACACTTTTAAGGAACACAAATTAATTTTTCCATTTATTGTGCCATCAAAAAGATTCTATTTATGAATCCAAGTATGGGATTTAACCAGATCTGTTACTAATTTAATTTTTACAATAATTAGGCATAAACCTTACCAGTTTACTTGCACCCTGTTTCTAGTCAAGTTTCCAACAATTAACACGACATTTTTATTGTTATTTTAATGTTATTGAAATGATAATCAATGATAAACATAATTAACTTATTACCATTGGCTGTAGATTTAGCAATGTCACAATAGAATAAAATTAACAGTTATTTGAATGCTTCCAATAACAGCCATTGAAAATCTCCTAATGACATAACATTTAAGCCAAGATTTACATGCCATTTTAAATTGATTTGCAGAAGTTATGATAGTGCTTTTATATTATTTCCTAATTTTTAAAATATATTATCAAATGGGCTTCCAGAAAATATGATTTTTAATTCATGGGAACATATCTGTACGCTATTATTTATAATATGTAGGTCTATTGTAGACTCAACATTTTTAACCCTCCGGCTGGCGCGCATTTGAGCCTTGACTGGCACCTGTTTTGAAGCTTCGTGCAGAGTTTTTAATTTTTTATCCTGTACAATTAATTATTGGAGAAAAACACAAAATTGTTATACATCAAATTACTCTGCAGAATATTTTGTACAATATAAACATAATTATAATTTGACTTACCTGAATAATGGTGGATGTTTGATGGTCAGAACTCAAAATTTTTTTTCAAAAAAACACTTTTTTTGTATTAGGCCATTAAAAAAAAACTCAAAATTAATTTTATTTTAAAAATCTAAAATATGCATAATGTTCACTTACTTATGCACAAAAAGAAAATACATAGTTATAAACACTTTTATTTACAAATAAAATTACAATTGAAAAAAACAAGACGATATACAAGCACTAACAGTTGCCGAGTCGCGTCAAGCGGAAGTAGTCGGAAGCTTTTAGCGGCCAGTGTGCTGTGGTGTCTAATGATAAATTGAAAGTTGTAGAAAAACGTAAAATTCATATGTTTGTATCTAGATTTGCTGAAGACGTGGAATGTGATGCTTTGAGACAGTATTTGAATGACTATCCTGTTTGTAACTATGAGGTTATTAAATGAAGAATAGTTATCCTGGGTACAGTTCTTTTAAAGTTGGAGTGCCCCTATCCCTTTGGGATAAAATGTATGATCCGGACTTCTGGCCTACAGGGACGTATGTAAGTAAGTTTAGATTTTCTTGTAAAAGTTCTTTAGTGGAAAACCCTCTTTTTTAGAATCAGGACAGTTAACGAACCCGGGGTTATAGTCGCCCAATCCTCGGTTGGCCTGTTAATTGTCATAGGCCTAGCCTGAGTACCGCTACTCAGGTGGTTGAATCACGTTCTGAGACTGTGCTTGCGCATATTAACATGCAATGTATAAAGAACAAGGTGAATTTACTTGAAGTTTTTAACAGTCGCATACTTTGTGACGTTCTTTGTATCAAATGAACACTGGTGCATAGAAGACGAAATACAACTTTATACACCTATGGACTATCTACTTGCGGCTAGCTTCTGTCGATCTACTCCTTATGGCGGAGCTGCAATTTTTGTAAGAAGTTCATTTAAATATTCTTTTTCTGTTGTAAATATTGATTCGTTCTGTGAAGAGAAACAATTTGAAGCGGTTATGATCTCTTTTAGTGTTATTAATTTGTTGATTTTTATCTGTTTATCGCACACCTGACTCTTGTATTGTTATTTTTACTGATAGATTGTCTCAACTTCTTGAATTTGTCTGCAATAGTCCTAAGTTCTTTAAATATAAGGTCGTTATCGCTGGGGGACATAAATATTGACCCCAATAGGAGTACCTTAAATACAGTTAAGTTTCTTAATGCACTAAAAATCTTATGATTGTTTTTGTCTGAATCTGTCTCCCACCAGGCTGGAGTCTTGTCTGGATAATTTCATTTCCAATCTCCACACTTCTTCATATACATGTAAAACTGTTCAACCTCACATCTCTGATCACCTTGGTTTGTTGTTGAATATTGATTTATCTTATTTGTCACCGGTGTACCGCTTTACCAGCTGATAAGTGTGAAAAAAAATGTGTATAGTTTTAGAGTTTTAAATGATGTTAGTATTAATAGATTTAAGTACAGATTGGGTAACATTGACTGGTCTGAAAGTGATAGTTTCAGATGACCTTGAAGTGGCTTTTGATTGTTTCATGCAAGTCCTTCAACATAATTTTAATGATTGTTGTCCTACTAAAACTAAAGTGGCCAAAAATACTGTAAAATAATAATCGCAAACTTAAAAACTGGTATACTCCTGTTTTTTAAAGCAGATTAGGCTATTTTTAGATATTAGTCATAGTAGATGTAAGAGCAATCCTGCCTTATGTGAAATCCACTGAAGGGTTAAGAAGTTCTATAGGGAACAAATAGATCTAACTAAGAAAAATGCCAACAATGCTTATATCATGGAATCACGTAACCTCTGTAAAAGCTGCTGGAATGTCATTAATCTGGAAACAGGGCGTACACCTAAGAAAAACTTACAGACAGAGCTTCCTATATCTGCTAGTGATTTTAATGATTTTTTTATAAATATTTCTAATAATGTAAAGGTAATAATGCCGTTAACTTGAATTTAGCTGGTGCCATCGATATCTTAGAGTCTAGTGTTATAAAGAATCCTCTATTATTGCCATTTAAATGGAATTTTTGTGAATTCTGATGATGTTTTTAAAACTGTTACTGGGCTCAGTAATTCAAAATCTGAAGATATTTTTGGTCTTTCCAAACTTTGTGTTGAAGAAAAATAATAGATGTAATCTTGTATCCCCTCACTTTTCTTATTAATTAGATACTCGCAGTTGGTGTTTTCCCACATTGTTTGAAAACTTACTCTAACTGTGCTGTATATAAAAAAGGGGATAGATTTAATATTAGCAATTATCGACCTATAGCGCTGGTTCCTGTTGTATCTAAAGTGGTCGAAAAGTATCATTAAGTCTCAGATGGAATGTTTATTTTGAGCAGAATCATCTGCTCTCATCTGCCCAATTTGGTTTTAGAGGAAAATCTGTCTACTGTTAAGGCTGTTGAAAGTGTTGTATCCTTTATCTTGAATAGCTTTGAAAATAGTGAGGAAGCCAGCACTTTATTACTAGATCTAAGCAAAGCTTTTGATACTGTGCCCATCAGGTATTGCTTGAGAAATTGAGCTACTATGGTTTTGGAGGCAACGAGTTGTCACTGTTGTCCTCATATCTTTTAGATAGATCCCAGTTGGTCAAAGTTGGTGATCAAAGATCTGATCTTAGAAGGGTTGAAAGTGGGGTTCCCCAGGGTTCTGTCCTGGGTCCCTTTCTGTTTATAGTTTTTATCAACGACCTTCCCAATTTTGTACCTAATAAGAGTGTTCTTTATGTTGACGACACCACACTAATGTGTTCTAATAAGCTATCTGACATTAATTCTGTAGTAATAAATTATATGAGGGAAATGTCTTACCTCTGGTTTGATGCCAACTGCCTATATGTTAACGAGGATAAGACGGAGCATATTGTTTTTAGTTTAAGGAAATACTCTGACAATAAATTAATAAAGTTACTGGGGAATTAATTTAGATTCTAGGGTTACTTGGAGAAGTCATACTGATGCTCTTTGTTCTCGCCTGTCTCGAGTAATTTTTTTACTGAAAAGACTTAAAATTTGTACTAGCTCTACCATAGTTACTAAGGCATATTTTGCGCTGTTTCATTCCCACCTTTTGTATGGTGCCCTACTTTGGGGCAATTCAAGTGGTGCCAAGGAGGTTTTTTTATGTCAAAAGAAGGCCTTACGCACAGTTTTTGATGTCAGTACTAGTGATTCTTGTAGGCCTATTTTTGTAGAACACGGTATACTTACTTTGCCGTGTATTTTTTATCTTTCAATGTTTGGTATATGTAAAGGAAAATCTAGATGCTTTTAACCTGAGAAGTGTCGCTCATAATTATAATACAACTGGGTACCAAGATCTTCTAGATTTAAGATATGTTAGACTCACCAAAACCCAGCAAATGTATTTGTATATTGGGAAAAAGCTCTTCAATAAGTTACCATTAGGCTGTAGAGATATTACGTGTAAAGTTTTTAAAAAATGTTGTTTTAAGATGGCTTAAGAAAAAAGCTTTTTATTCTGTTGATGAGATGTTATCAGGCAGTATTGACATCGTATTTTAATTTAGTTTTTTTATGTTTTCTGTCATGTACTTATGACCATAAGTGCTAAACCTAGTATTTCTTTGACTTTGTCATGGCATTGTAATGTGGGACGACAATAAAATGATTCTTGATTCTTGAAAAAAAACAAATATTCATATATATATATATATATATATATATATATATCTATATATATATATATATAAATGTGAATACATTATTAGAAGGTTTGGGATCTTGTGATTAAAGTGATATAACTTTTATGCGATTCGAGCGGTAAATTATCGGAACTATGACGTAATTAGTAGACGATGTTTAATGAGTCGTATATTACGACTCTGCCAGTTCACGGCGGGAAAAAATGAGTCGTAATTTACGACGTTGCCAGCCGGAGGGTTAAGGTTAATAGGTTATTTTAACCCGCAATAGTCTTGCCGCAAAAGAGGATCGAGCTATCTATAGGCAGTTTTATTTTAACGTTTATGAGTAGGAAAATATTGTAAATCACAATTCTTTATACTAACATATGATTTATGACCTTTCTATAAACATTTATGCAGTAATATTGGTTATATGTCATCTACATATATATTTTTATTGTGTAACAAATGTTATGTTACTCCAGCTGTTCTTATTTTGATTGTGTTTTATCCTTATTTTCCAATCAATCAACATCAAATTTTATACTCTTATAGAAAATAAAGTAAGAAACTGAAAACATGTTTCCAGTGGTACATTTTTTTTTCTTATAGTAAACTAATGGTGATCAAAGAAAATTAAAAAAAGAAGACAAAGTAAAATGTTTTTTTAAACTTTTGTACCTATTATTAATATTGTCATTTATTATAATATAGTGTTATATTGTAGAACAATTTTTTGTGAATAATAGAATAAATCAATTTTATATACATAGCTTTTTTTAATACTATACAGTACTTATAATGTATTTATAAAAAGTTTACATTTTCCCAATTTTTACATTCGTTTTCTTCAGGACACCCTTAAAAAATAGTTGCAAATTCAAAAGAATGTACAAGAAAAGTTACAACAATTTATTATTGATTATTACGAAACTATTATTGAACAACTGTAACATTGTTTCACAAGAGTAACGACTTTCATGATTGATAAGATGTATAAAATGTTATTTTGTGGAAATATTCTATATTTTACATTGATTCTGAATCAAATCATGTATAATATGGCAAGATGTGTTAGTTTTCATTACTTAAACTGCTAGTTCTAGGATTAAACAATACACTTATAGGTGTTTTAGTACAACATATCACACGAAAAGACAATTTTACTTTTGAAATTGTAACTATAAGCTATTTTCCTTTATACAATCATGGTTTACTAACAAATGGAGTAATAAGAAATGGTTAGAGAAGATGTATTTCTATTTAGCAAAGTAGATTGTTATAACTTAAAATTAAAAAGGCTCACTTTGGATTGTATCTTTTAAGAAGGATAAGAGAATGGTTCTTAAGAATACAACTTACTTGACCCTCTCGTCCACAAATCTTGGCACGAACACATTTCTCTGGAAAGATAAGACCGGCTCATCTCTACCTTGTCGTGACTCAGTGGCATGAGCGTACTTGGCCAGCAAATCTGGCCACTTCGCTCTCACAGTGAAAGGTTGGTGGTGTGGCTTCAAGCGAAGTTCTGCAATAATAAATCAGATCAGTTGGTGATAATTACAGTGTATCATATTTAAAGATTTGACTTAAAATAATGTGATAATGTACATTTACTACACATTATATGATTTTAATAATGTTCCTCAGATAAAATTAGCCACAATACATTTAATCACATCATTGTCTGTGCTAGACAAACTTTATTGGAGAGAGGGATTGAGAAAGGTTATAGGAATTTAGTGAATTCAGAAAAGGATAATAAAAGATTTTTTATTTAGCGGGATAATAGTAAGTTTTAGCATCCTATAAATTAAGTCTCAAAAAATAAGAATTCAAAAATAAGAAGGAACACAAACAATATTTTGTCCCCAGTTTATCAGCCAATGTGATACGGCAGAGAGGGATGCGACAACCACACGACTTGGACACATACCTCTGCGACTGCTGTCACACTCGTGTGTGCACCAAGATATAAAACAATGCTTTTCAACTTATTGCACAGCCATATGACTTGTTCAAGTCACATGACAATATAACTCAAGTGACTGTATGTGTATTGGGCCTTAGTCTCTTCAAGTTATTTAAAAAAAGTGTGACATTATCAGAACAAATGTTAATAATAGTTTCAAAACTGGTGAAATAGTTTTTGGCTAAAATGTAAAGTGATAATGACATTGAAATGTGTGATTTTTTCAAAAATACAAGAAATGAACTGCTAAGCTTTTCTCATGAGGACTTTACACAAGACCATGTAAAATGTACCCCAGTTACGAAAAAGACAAATGCAATGTGTAATAACATTTTTCTTTCTTTAGAAAAAGTAAACATAACCACGATTGTTGAAGACTTTCTATTACACAGGTGCAACAGTGGGACCAAAGATTACGAGAATGTCTAACAAGGAGTGTCAAGCCTGGAAAGGAAATAGGAACTTTTAAAAAGTAATCCTCATGGTAAAACTTTAGAAACATGTAATCATTTTAATAGAAGTAGTATTTTAAATATTTTTCGTGAACTAAAAGTTTGTATAATTAAATTAAGTAATGTGAAAAGCATGTTGGATGAATGGTTATTATTATTATCATCAACTAGATAGAATAATTATTGTACCAAGTAGTCCAGAGCACATCCAGAGTGTGAAGATGTTGGCGGCCGAGCGGGGCAGACCCAGCTGTTCCTCCGTGACAATGGCCTGCACCAACTCCTTGACACTTGTGTTCACTCCATCTTCCAGTTCCATGTGTAGGGCCACATCAGACATCAGGTAGATACACACCTTGAGCGCTGTCACAAAAACATGCCAAGACACACGTTACACAGATACATATAATTAAAATCTTATTTTGGGATTTAGGTAACTTAAATAATGTGTTTAATGTGTTATGTCAAAAAATCCTAAAAATGAGAAAATACTCGGCACTGGGGGGGGGGGGGGGGTTTAGTATAAAACTAAGCCTGGCACTCAGGTGACTCCACGAATCCAGGAACGCAGTGGTTAAAGGGTTAAAACTATGAATTGTGTAAGACAATTTTAGAAATAATCCAATGACAACCATTATTAAGCAGTAGCAGGGTCTGCTGGCTGATTATTATACACTGAGCTTTTTACTCATTTGTTAAATGGGGGTTATCAATTGAGAAATAGTTTAAAACGTTATGCAAGATTATTCGCACTGCTGCGGATCCAATTCCAAGTGCAATGTCTGTCATCTTGGATATAGTGCTCGCCGGATTTACGGTTTATTGAGAGACAGCGGAATGTGGCCTTCCTGAACATTTCTCGTCTAGAAGTGTATAAAGGCCCCAGCAATAGCATGAAATGGTTCTTCATAAGCAAAGGTAATTTTGATATGTTCGACGCACTCCTCTCTTCATACAAACCAACTTTATAATCATAGCCTGAAAATGCTCTCTTGATAAACTCTATGACTTCACTATATTGAACTTTCTGAACAGACCATACAAGTACACTTATGAACCCAAGTTGCTGCCAGGAACTGATTGGCACTGAGACAATCAGATAACAATGATAAGATTATTGAAGAATGCACTGTCTATCAATATCTCAAAAGCATTATAATGACCCTCATATATTTTTGCAAATATGCAAATTAAACTTATTCTATTCTATTTTCCTAACATATCATTTTAAATTATTGAAAAACATCAACTAATTATTTTCTGTATTAAATAAAATTGATGATTGCTACGTAATAAAGTAGTTATAAACCTCTTGACCACAACGTTATTCATATTATTTAAAGGAGAAAATGTTGGTTTTATGATAAATTTATTCACAATATTAGAGCGTAATGTTATTTCTTTGTATTATAGAACCAAATAGATCATCTATTTTAAAGTTAAGATGCCAAACTGTTCTATGGTTAAGATTTTTCCTTAACTCAGTCAATTTGTATTATTAAGAAAATATCATGTTTGGATTTTTTAACAATTCACACTACAATTATGATACTTACACTGTACTGGAGGTTCAGAGTGAGACTCTTGCTGGTTTTTCTCTTTCTCCCACTGAGCATTGATTGCGTTATCCTCATATTCTTTACTGAACTTGCCACTGGCATCTGTTAATGGCTTGTATACTTCTGAAGGAAGATTATCGTTATTCTCACTGGCTGATCCAGCTTTTACAACATCCGGTCTGTTGAAGTCTCCTTCTATTGTTTTGAAATCACTGAAATATAGCAATTGTCATAAGCAATACAAACGTAGAAGGAATCAGTTAAATATTCAAAACACTGTAAAATATAAACATTTCTTTATAATCTATAAATTAACATTTAATTTAAGAACTTTAGAATATAATAATGGTATATAATTAATTCAGAAATAAAATCATTTTTAATTTCAAAAAATATTAATCTAATTGTAAATGGACAAGATATTACAACTTCAATGGATGTCGCAATAGCATTTAACAGCAACCTCACAAGTGTACCTCATATTATCTCTAACCAGCTTGACTTGCTGAATTCAAGGCATTATGTCCAATAAGATTTTTGCAAAATTAATTTGTAAATGGTTCAATATATCTTTATGCAGTTTATGAAAAAGAGATAATTGAAGTTGTAAGTAAATTTAAATCGAATAAATCACCTGGCCTGGATTGAATACCTCCAAGGATATTGAAGGAGCACATCCACATCTTGTCAAAACCACTTTGCTCTCTGGTGAATAGTTCCCTGACTAATGGCATCTTCCTTGAATGTCTGTCTCAAGGTAGCCAGAGTAACTTTGATATTTAAAAACAATAATTCACACTTTGCAGAAAATTAGAGCCCTATTTCAGTCTTTTAGTGCCGTATTTCTTGGTTGGTTATCCTTTAATCTTCATATTACTCAATTTTAGTTTATGTATTATTAATTGATCTATGAAAACTATTTAATTATGATTATCAATGATTAGCAGACACTCTTTGGCTCTGTTGATGCAAGGAAACAGTAGTGTTGTTATTTTCTATTTATCTTCACGATCCCAGAGTTTTGCAGATGCACATGTTCTTTGAATTATAGTTGTATTATATCTTGTCACAAAGAATAAATGATTACGTATAGAACTGACTATCTATTTATCTTGTGCTGGTAGGCCAGTTTTGTCTGATTTGATCCATTTTGTTTTTGTTAAAATATATTTCAACATGAAATGAAGAATTTGGTTATTTTGTAACAGGTAAATTATCTCATATACAGAAAAATAATTACTAATCATTATTATACAATTTTGTCGTAACTTCTACTTGTCCTGTTTCTTACAAAAAACTTTTTAACATGTTCACGTCAGTGTTTTTTCAGACTTTTTTATTTACTGTTAAATTTTTCAATAATGGCAAAAAATTGTAATCGGTTTTTTACAGCAAACGTCTGAGTATAACGATAAAGATGTGTAGGCTTCACAATTTTGTACAAAAGCGATTATTTCATTATGTTTTTTTTTTTTAATTTTTTACCATGTACCCCAAGGAATATTAAAAAAAAAATTAATTTAACTTAAAAATTAAACAATTGTGTGCCCAATGGGGTACACGATAGTCTGAGGTATTTATTTAAGAGCAGGATCAAATTTTACAAACCACCAATAAAAATGCAATAGTCAAATGCTAACAATAAAAAAATAATAATTAACCCTAGAACACTTACCGTGTTTTGATGTACCTTTGTTCCTACCGATACGTAAATTTTACGTAGCATGTTTATTTTAGTTTTTTAGGTTATGTAAAGATTTATTTTCTTGCCTATGTGCTTACTTAAGGTGATGATGCGTGCGTTTAAGCGTGTGTACGGGTGTGTAATGCGTGCATGTGTGATACATGGTGTTTCCTAACCTTACCACATCTACAATGCCATAGAAACTCATCCTTTCCAAAAATCCTACAAATTGTCTACTAACTCCAAGACTTTTATTTACCAAAAAACAACCTAAAATAGGTTTAGTTACTTATTTTACTATACACACACTTATACGTATTTTTTATCAAGCAATACTACCGCTACGTAAAATTGACGCATGGCCTAAATAAACATCAATATTGAGATAAGAAAAAGAACTACACACACCCTTACACTTCGGAGGACGAACGACCATTGATCAGTAGAAGCACTGCCCAAAGCTTAAACCGGAAGGTTGGGGGGGGAGAGTAGGTATGACTATAAACATGACGCATATACGTAAAACTTACGCACGGTAGTGTTCTAGGGTTAAATGCATAGCAACGTGGACCCCACAACGCACTTTACAAAAGCCTGGGGTATACCTGATCAGGTCACAACGGCAGTTATCTGATAGGATACACGTCGTCATGAACGTGTTAAACACAAATCAAGAACATAGCAAAAAATTTCAATTATAAGTGAAAAATTGTTACAATTTTATGAAAATACAAAATTAAAATATACTTTACTGATAGTTACAAAAAGTAGCAAATTGGAGAAAAAAATTTTACTGATTAACAAATGTTTTACTTATAATCTCAGAATTCATTGTAATAAAATTAATTAACTCCATTTATAAAATCTCTATAAAACATGTAATTACTCTTTGGAGATGATCTATACTGTCAATAAATATATGTTATGTTACAGCTAAAGATCTGAGCTTACTACACTTGTTGAACACTTCCATTTATACCAGTATCAAAAAACTACACATCAACATGGCGGTCAGATTCATTAACTTTTATTTTTACTTAAAATTGACCAGTGACATTATTAGGATTAATATGAAATTTCAAGTAGATTTTGGTCAATGGCCAGTAGAAGAGTTAAATGACAGTTCTGTATTAATAAAACATTACTAGCCATGAGGTGAGTGAAGAAACTGAAGGTGTATTTGAGAGAAGAGATACTTGATTGTGTAAAGGCATTTCCCTTACAGAATACCCTTCCAAATTACTGCTATCCTTATATAAAACATGGTATGTAATAATTTTATTTCAACACAATATTGCAACTGTGAATAAATTTAAAAAAATAAATTTAAACCACTGATTAAAAATGTTTTAGAGCAACTGTATAACAGATAGAATTAGTGTGAAGATCAGGTCTTGAGAAACATGTCTGTTACAATGCATATTAGCTGTCTTTATTAACATTTGCTCTTCTCTCCATCAGTTTCTTTACTCACCTTACAGTTGTTACAGAAGACTTAATTCTCACCTGTATTGATCAGGAGGTTGAGGAAAGCCCCGATTTCTTTGATAATCAACAGGGATGACAGTTATGTAATGTCCACTTTCTGGATCTGGATTTTCTTTTTGTTGTTCATTTGATGGAAGGGCCATTTCTCATCATCTTAGATTAACCGGAAATTGTCAACAATCATATCTCATCATGGAAGTTCAGCATAATGAGACCTTTGAATTGTCACAAATATAAGCCATATACAAAGTAATAAATAGAACGACATGCAACATTATTTTGAGATAGCCAAACATTTTGTAATTCCTTAAAATTGTTTAGAGAATGAAATTTATTATAACTGATCAATAATGTAGGCAGTTGACAAGAGGGATTTTTGCTCTACATACAATGCAGCTGTGTACTGAAATAGTACAATTTACTGTAATGCTACAGGCGCTTGTTTGCATGCAAAAATGAGTTTTTTTTATAGATTGTTATGTCATTTATAGTTAACACCTTTTTCTTGTGTTTAATCTGTGGTATCAACATATTCGTTATCGAAGAAAATCCTTTGTAATAATTACTGTTCTTTCTATGAATTGGAGTCTATGGGCAGTTTCACACTGCTCTCTAGCAGCCAATACTCAAATACCATACACATGGTTTAAATTTGTTTAAATTACTTTGGAACAATAATGTTGAACTCAATAATTGAGTTACATTATTGTAACATAATTATTATGTTACATACTTTTAAGATTGTATTATAGTGAAGCTGTAGTTTAATATGTCACAGAAATATATGCATTTAGATTATATAATATAGTACAACTTTCTTTATACTAAGTTTGGGCAGTTACAATGATATAACAGGGTAAACAAACATGTCTGACAGCATTTAAATCAATCTATAATTGATAATTTGATATTATTGATCAATCAAGTGTTGGAAGCTTATTATACTGCAGACGTTACAGTTGTTAAACATACATAACCAGTTTCTCAACTATCATCTAAATTTTCAGGTTCACATTACATCCAAACATTGGTAATATAGTTAAAATCATCAGACTTTGGCCGCTTATTATATTGCAGCCATAACAGTATAATAACAATCAAATCATTGATATTCATGATTATTGAACCATCGATATTCATGATTATCGAATCATCGATATTTATGAGTAACAGATCCTCGATATAATTCCTGAAATTTAATTACGCTATAGGTATTTCAAATTACATCAGAGTTCGGCGGTTTTTATATCTTATTAGTAATACATTAACGATGAATAAAAAAACTGTCTACGCTATGTATATTTATAGAGTGAAAATATACATATAAATATCCTATTCTGAAGGATAAACGTGTCATAACACCTTGTGACACAAATAACACATGCACAACGCCATTGTACTTGCGGCCAGTGGCCATTAATCAAATACCATACACACGATTTTTCTTTGTTTGAAAGAATGGTACTTTGGGATTATACCGACCACATCCAGACATGAATCGTTATTTGACATTTTGCTTCTACTGAATACTAGATTAGCGTAGAACAATATTTCGTCAATAAAACAGGAATTGTCTTATCGCAAACCCCTCCCCATCCTCAGACAGAGGTCAAAGTCGAGCGGTCTAGTAGATAACGTGATTGTAGAGTCTCGCCGCCCATTCAGCTTGTGTGTCGCTTTATTGTACTTCCGTGTTTTACTCCTACGTTTCTCCAAACACAACAATTCAATAAAAAAAACATTACCAAACAAAAACTAAACTCTTTATTGAAAAAAACACACAAAACTTGTTTTTATTCTTGATCACACTCCGCCACCCAAAACGCGAGTGCCTCTGGCCATTAGCACGGGATTTGGCAGCACCAAAGGAGCAACTGCCACACAGATTGACAAAAAAATTGTATCTATGAGCAAAGGTACTGAAAAAGCCCATACAGTTTTCATTCATGCTGGTACAAATGACCTCAGTAATACCTACTGCCCAGAAGATGTCATGGGAGCTCTATATAATACAATTTTAACTGCCAAAAAGTCATTTTCAGATGCTTGTTTGGTTACCAACAGCATTATAGCAAGAAGAGATGTATCACCTGGAATACTACATCAGACAAACCAAAATATAAGATGGCTATGCAAAGAACTTGGCGTTATCTAAGTCAAAGTGGGAAATTACTTAGACAATTCATGCCTGGCAAAGGACGGTATACATCTTAACAGGAAAGGGACTTTCATCCTTAGTGAAGTCATTGCTAAAACAGCATCCCTATGTGAGAAAGTTAATCTCAGACCTACCAAATTTCTGAATCAGATTGAGGTAAATTGTATGGATAAATGCACTATTCCATATTTGCAAAAGAAGAGAAAAGCAGTCGATCAACAATCGAAGGTACCTCAAAGAACAAGTATCACTCTGGAACCATCAACACCATCGACATCATACAGGCATTCCACCAGCCACCCTGAGAGTCACACAGCCCCTAGCCCGCCACTGCAGCCATTTCCCAATCCACCGGTTTCTTCAGGCTCTCTACTGGACATGAATGTTTATCCTCCACTGCCGGCTGTCAGCTTCGTGTCAAGTGGCAATAGTGATGGAATGAATGTGTCAAAGTCTACTAATTTTGCATCTCAGCCTGATTTTGCTTTAAACTGGAGCCAAGCCAAGTCCCATTAGAATTGGAGCCAAGCCAATTACTTAAAGAAATCTGAATTGAATGGATCAGTCCAAATTTTTCATCAGAATATTGAAAATCTCAAGTCTAGATTATCTCACTTGGAAATTATCCTTGATGAATTAAAACCTCATATAGTAGTTTTATCCGAACATAACACAAAAATGAATCAAATAGAAAGTATTAATATAAATAAATTTTTAGTCACTAGTTATTACTCATGTGAAAGCACATCTAAAGGGGGAGTAATGATTTTGGCTGAGGAACAGATGAAGTGGAGACAGGTTGTGATGCCCGATATTGAAAAATTGTGTGACGATAGGATATTTGAGTGTTGTGCAACAATGTTCATTGTAAATAATGTAAAATGTATTGTTGTGGGTCTTTACCGATCCCCTAATGCAGATGTAAACATATTTTTAGATAGATTAAGTGTTTTGATAGGATGTGTTCTAAAGCTCTCCTCAAATATAATCTTAGCAGGTGATTTAAATATAAACATGTTAAACAAAAACAGGACATCATCAGTTTTCAAAAACATTTTGAAGAGTTACAATATGCATTGTCTAATTAACTTTCCAACGAGAGTATTCCAGGACTCGAGTTCAGCAATTGACAACATTTCTACAAACTTTAAAAGGGAATGTTTGGAAATTAGTGGTGAAGTAACAATGATATCTGATCATGATGGGCAAATTTTAAAAATAAAAAATCTGAAACAGTGTAATGGACACAATGATTATTACATTGAAAACCGTACGGATTTCTCTGCACTTAATATAAAATTATTTAAAGATTTTCTAAAAAATGAAACTTGGGAAAAAATATACCTTGCTCCATGCAGTGATAAATATAATATCTTTAATCAGGTTTTCATTTATTATTTTAACTGGTGTTTTCCAATAAAAATGTTTAAGATAAAAAATAATCCATTTAAGTGGATAAAAATGAACTTAAGATAAGATGGAGAAACAAGAAATCATAAACACTGGCAAATATGCAAGATCTACTAAAGATGAAGAGCTATCTAGTTTTGTCAAATTACAAACCAAGAATTATAGGGGAAAACTATTAACTTACTAGCCAAAAGGGAATTTTTCAGTGATAAAATCAGTAAGGCTTCCAATGCAGTAAAAACCACTTGGAATATAATTAATTATGAAGTAGGAAATAAAAGATGTAGACTAAATAAGAATTTAATATAGTACTTCAAGAGAACAATGCATGCATAGAAAATCCAGAAATAGTTTGTAACATTTTTAATGATTATTTTATAAATATGACTAATAGAAAAAACAAAAATGTCCAACCATTAACAAGTTTAAGTATTAATGACTTAGATGTAAGAGTTGTAAGAGATGTTGAGAATTTGTTCAGTAAGTTCTTTTGTCTAACTCCAACAAATGTAAAGGAGGTCCAAGAAATTATTGTCTCTTTTGATAATAAACTGACTTGTGGTTACGATGAAGTGCCATTAAAAATTATAAAAGAAGTTAAAGAAGAGCTAAGCAAAATTCTTGTACATTTGATAAATTCTTCATTTGTTAGTGGAATCTTTCCTAATCTACTCAAAATTGCTAAAATTATTCCAATATTTAAAGCAAATGATACAATTCCTTAAATCAAACTATAGACTATTTCCTTGTTACCATCTATATCGAAAGTTTATGAAAAAGTAGTATATAATAGACTGAAGACTTATATAGAACAAAACAATATTATCAACGACACCCAACACGGATTTAGGAAACATAAATCAACCGTCACAGAAGCAGTAAGTTTTATAGAATCAGTCATAAATTCAATAGACAAAGGGGAAGTTGTTATTGGAATATTTATGGACCTCTCTAAGGCCTTTGACAGTGTTGATCACCATCTTTTATTATCAATATAATATGATATTGGAGTTAGAGGTATTACACTGAATTGGTTCAAATCATATTTGACGGGTAGGAAACAGTTTGTTGAAATAGCTCATAAGTCGACAAATAGAACTTTAACAAGATTTAAATCTAAATTAGAGCAAAGTGTAATTGGAGTCCCGCAAGGGTCAAATCTTGGACCTCTTCTTTTCTTATGTTATTTGAGGAATATTGAAAGCAAACTATCTTATACTGCAAACAGTACATTGTGTTTATTTGCAGATGATAATTTAAAGGTTTCTGGAATTTCGAAAGAAGAAGTTGAATTCATCTCAGCAATCGAATTGGCTAATCTACAACCATTTTTTAACAAACCAGTTTTTTAACAGTTTTTTTTTAAACATAATTTAAATTATGAGAAAACTAAATTCATTAATTTTAAAACTAAACAAAATAATAATGATTATGACTTTGATATTCTTATAGACGATTCAGAGATTGAAAATGCATCAAAAATTAAATTTCTCGGATTGATTATTGATTGTCACTTGAGCTGGGATGAGCACATTAAATTTGTGCTTGGTAAAATTAGTTCTGGCTTATATGCAATTAGGCAAATGTCTTGTTTATGTACTACTGAAGTGCTAAAACAGATTTATTAAGCTCATATACATTCACACATTGCTTATGGCATAGCCATATTTGGTGCCACAACTAAGAAAAACCTAACTGACATTTTAAAGGTGCAAAAACAAGCCATTAGAAGTATACTTAAGTTTAAATTCTCAGAATCTGTTAGAAAATGCTTTAAAGAATTAAAAATAATAACAGTTTTTGGACTTTATATATATGAAACCATCCTATATTTTAAATTCAATCATGGCCAACAAATTAACTTAGAAATTAATGTGCACAAATATAACACATGCCATAAGAATGAAATCATCAGTGATCATCATAGACTTGAAATGTACACGAAAAAAAACTATGTATATCGGGAAAAGATTTCTGAAAAATATTCCTCAAAGCATAAAAATGGAAAATAATATTAACAAATTTAAAAGAAAACTAAAAAAACTATTTGATTGATTTAGTTTTGTATTCAATAGAGGAACTTGAGTATGTTTAGTACTTATATATACAGGGTGTACATAAAGTCCTGCACGGGTATAATATTTTCTGAACGATAACAGATAAATAAACAAGATTTGGTACATCAATACTACACCTAAAAATCTACTTTTTGATGGAACTATCAGTTTTCTGTAATATCATGGGAACGTCCCGCAAGGAGTCAGAAGGAAATCTTAAATAGGAGCATAGGTCAATATGGACATCATTTTAAAGGGCTTATCTAGCAGAGTTTAATGCCGCAAACCGCACTCAAAAAGATTGATCCAGTACAAAATGGCGGCTGTTCAAAGATTTTACTTGGTTACATTTTATTAGTAGCCATAACCCCAGTAAAGCAAAACTGCAACCAAACAAATACTGCAGCTAACTACTACATTATGCTTGTCAGTTGTACAGAAGTGAATTATGACATTAGTTATCCTCAAGGGTTACAAATTTGGTCCTAATATATTGATAACGGGGAAAACCTGATAACAGTAACAATTAGAAATCTCAGCGACCTATGACGATCGGAAACACTTCCTATTTCCATAAAGTGTTGAACAGTTCTCCCTACAGTTGTTCTAGAAATTGGCTGCCTTTCGTGAAAGTAGTCATTAAATAAATGGCATGCTTCCTCGTGTGATCGTCTGTTATTTCCCCAACCAACCATCATAAGAAGTGTTATACGTTCACGTTCGTCAAGCGACATAATGTAGTTGAAGAACTACAAGCAATACGACAAACTCTTTTGTACTAAAGCGCACTGATAAAATGAATGGACAGCACTACTAAAACAAGAAAACTAGAATAGCCTACTATGAATAGACTGGCTAATAGGAAAGTCCTAACTGCAACCCAAAGATAAGAGATTTCTAATTGTTACTGTTATCAGGTTTTCCCTGTTATCAATATATTAGGACCAAATTTGTAACCCTTGAGGATACCTAATGTCATAATTCACTTATGTACAACTGACAAGCATAATGTAGTAGTTAGCTGCAGTATTTGTTTGGTTGCAGTTTTGCTTTACTGGGGTTATGGCTACTAATAAAATGTAACCAAGTAAAATCTTTGAACAGCCGCCATTTTGTACTGGATCAATCTTTTTGAGTGCGGTTTGCGGCATTAAACTCTGCTAGATAAGCCCTTTAAAATGATGTCCATATTGACCTATGCTCCTATTTAAGATTTCCTTCTGACTCCTTGCGGGACGTCCCCATGATATTACAGAAAACTGATAGTTCCTTCAAAAAGTAGATTTTTAGGTGTAGTATTGATGTACCAAATCTTGTTTATTTATCTGTTATCGTTCAGAAAATATTATACCCGTGCAGGACTTTATGTACACCCTGTATATATATAAGTAATGTATGACACTATTCGATGTACTGTATTGTACAACTAATGAATAAAGAATTATTGATTGATTGATTGATTGACCCCATTAACAATTGATAATCGTTGTAAGTTTGTAATTTTGTAATTAAAGAGTTGTTTTTTCGTTCTATCATGTTTGTTTCTATAAACTTATATTTTTGTGTTCTTCATACTGGTGTGGTCGGTATAATCCCAAAGTACCGAAAGAATTGTAAACAATAATATCGAACCAGATTACGTTACAGGCTTTTAAGATTGTAGTTAACAATATTGATATTCTGTAAAATAAGAGCGGCTTACAACTATTAATTATGAATATCTTTAGGTGAAATAGGGGGTAGGGTGCGATAAGCGGACCCGGTTTTTTTATATCGAAGAATGTAAATCATTGATACCTAATATTAGCATCTCAAATGCTAGACTATCAATCGATATAAAAGTATCTATAGTCTTCAATAACAATCGTATGTTTTAAATATGAATTTAATATTTACAGTGATCAAACAAATTATTACAAACAAAATTAGGAAAATGAAGACAACCATATTTGCTCCTCTCACAGTTACAGTTGTTTCTTTCCCACAAATTTCACATAATGGGTTTTTCGGTCCAACATGTTGAAGAATCGAAAAACATGTCATCATCTTTCAAAGCAATGTCGTGTAGTTTTCTAAAATTGACTGCCATTCTTAATAATCAAATGTTACTTATATAAAATTGAAATATTACATTACGAGTATTATTTGGAGTGTTTACAGCTGTTAATATAGATTATTTAAGTTAATTGTTCAAAATGGGTAGGGTACGATAAGTGGACCCGGTTTTTTATATTGAAATTGGCAAACAATATTACTTAATCATAACCATCAATATAATCAATCGATACTGATTCATTATTTTTAATGATTAATTAAATAATCTATACCAATAGCTGTAAACACTTTCAAATAATAGTACTCTTAATGTAATATTTCAATTTTATATAAGTAAAATTTGATTATTAAAAATGACAGTCAATTTTAAAAAACACACGACATTGCTTTGAAAGATGATAAGACATGTTTTTCATAACATGTTGGACTCGTGTGGAAAAACCCATTATGTGAAATTTGTGGGAAAGAAACAACTATGACTGTGAGAGGAGCAAATATGGTTGTCTTCAGTTTTCCTAATTTTGGTTATAATAATTTGTTTGATCACTGTAAATATTAGATTCATATTTTAATTTAAAACATATGATTGTTATTAAGAACTATAGATACTTTATATCAATTGATAGTCTAGGATTTGAGATGCGAATATTAGGTATCGATGATTACATTTTTCGATACAAAAAACCGGGTCCGCTTATCGTATCCTACCCGAAATGGGTTTATATTCAATAGTTTTATTGTTTGTTTTAGAATTGATTGTGGAGGCATTTAGTCAAAATATGACGAAACATTAGATGCAAAATTCTGCCGCCACCATTACCCAAAAACATCACCTTGAAGCGGAATTTCCCCCTGTTAGGCCTACTACCACTTTGTGTGAAGCATGATGAACGATGCCCAAGTTCTTGATTGAAGTGAAGCTATGTCTACATGTTTTCATAGCCGTTTTATTGCTTTTTCTAGCTTATGGTATTTGTGCTAAGCGTAAGCTATTTGTCTGTGCTGTTGTTTTCCATGTTTAGTTATATTGTTAGCTCATCTATAGTATATTATTATTGAATTAAACAAATTCTGGACTTTCTAATTCATCTTGTTTATTACAAACGTACACAAATTAAGACTAAATTGAAACATAATACAGTACTTAAAATTCCAACTGAATAATAATAAAGGAAGGATCTAATTATGTATTCATCTATTGCCTGAAACTTAATACATACGTTAATAATTTTGTATTTACCTCTTCAATCAAAAATGCTAACTGTTAACTGATCATTCATATACACTCAATCATAATAATAATCAACACTTGACAGTTTCGTCTGTTAACATTTTTTATGTTACTGTATTGAAAGTACTATCAGTTCAGTTTAGTTATTTTACTAGCCGTCTGCTTTTGTTTAGCTGAAACAGCTGATTTTATGATCGTTTTAACTGCATAGAGATGTTTAACGTTTAGTAGCACATTCACAGGTTTTACTGAAAACAATTTATCTGCATGATCATAGAAAGAAGGTTACTTTGAACAAGATACTAAATTTTAATTTTTTGTACGCCAACGATGTCATTGGAACATTTAAATTTATACCCTCGAGTAACTCTTTATATATACAAAAATCAATAGATTCAGAAACTAATGAAATTATTATTGCTCTTATTGAATAATTTATGTAGGAGAGTTTTAACTTCACGAATAGTAAGTTACTGACCAATACTGATTCAAACCATCTTACCTTACACATAGATGGATCAAGCTATCTGCACGCGCGATCTGGCCGGCCGCCTGATCGGTGGGCGGAGGAGAAGGGCGTCTTTTCGAAGAACATGGGAGTTTAGCTTAGAGTCCATCTTTGGGTATTTATCGTGACCCAATAGGCAAGAACTGGAATATTTACTGATTTATTCAGCTATCTTCTGGTTATTAAAATAAAAGGAATTCCGATAGTTCAGTTCTTTTAAATCAATTGAAGAATGATAAATGCGTAGATGAGGTCAATGTTTCGTGGATGGCTACTACAGCATCTGCCGCGCACTGAGATTCCTTGACCCATCTGTACCAGTATTTTTGAACACAGTTCATATAAACGCTCCTGTGAATGTCAACTTGACAATACGGTGTATAACCTAGTCTGAGATAAAAAAAAAAACTGCCAAACAAGTGTGTACTTAGCCTAAGAGTTGCTTTCAAGGCTCGAAACCTCCGTGTTTCAGTGCAGTACAGTTCAACAAATAAATTTATTTAAGATACAAATTAGTCTTAATAGGATTACTGTCTAATAGTAATTATGTTCTAGGTAAGGTTATTTCCATCTTCTGTTTTATATACATCTCCTATTTACTTTAGGGGATTCAAAATAAGATACGAATATATTGCTAGATAATAAAAGTAATCGATGAATTTATATTAACAACTTGACTACATAGTAATAGTGTGTATGTTTTCTGCTGGCTGCTACTTGCCAGTGGCCACGACTTCATCTTCACAGATGGTACGCTCTTGAAAAACCTGCATCCATCCAATCCAGTTCACCAGTTGTCATTAATTTGGCAGAAAAAGAGTAGGTTGTCAAAAAGTTTGTTTTGAGTTGTCATTAATTTGTCACATTTTTAGTTTGTACACTGTTAACAGTTGTATTTTTACGACTTTACAAATATTTTATAATGATGTATAGTTAGGTGATTAATTTAAACAAGTAATCCTTATTTGTATAGGTTTAATCAAGATATTTGGTATATTATTCTGATGTATAAATTAATAACACATAATAGATAGGTAGTCTTATTTTCATATTACATGGATAAAAAATTAGCAGAGTACAGAGCCCAAAAGAAAAGAAAAGAGTTTATACAGTCATCAAAAGAAAGGTTTTATTCCATTTTTCGAAATGTCAAATTAAAAGATGAAATGAATGAAGAAGAAAGTCATAAGGTAAATAGACTACATAATATACAATCCATTTTTATATTTAAATACTTCTTTGTCATAGAAAGTATCCTAAACATTTTTCATAGTAGGCCTATGCCACATCCAGTATAATAAGTGGTCAACTCTTGAATATTCATAACTATAAAATCATAGATATTCTTGAGTAAGGAATCCTCAATGTAACTACTTTAACTAAATTATGTTATAGGTATTTCAAATTGCAGAAAAAGTAATAGTTTTATAATGAATACAAAAACATTCAGGCTATGTATATTTATAAAACAATAACAGTACAAATGAACAGTTTACAATTTTATTAGTCTATCAGTCTAAATATGATAATGTAGTCAATTGGTTAAATTTTGTACACTATGTGTAAATAGACCTACATATGTAGATTTTGTCTCAGTTTACTTGCAACTTGGTAACTTCATTTCAGTAACAGCATGATCCTAATACCGAGATTGGATCGGCTGGTAACATATTACCACAGTTACAGGTTACTGGAACATAATATCTCAACAGATTATTTTGTAGTAGGTTTTTTGTTCTCTTAGGAATTGCACCTAGCCCTATAAGAACCTTAGTGCTACTTCCGAAGTGACAGAATATTCTGGATGGGTAAGGCTGGCGGTAGGGGCTACCTCCTATTGAATCCATGAGGAAGAATTTAGGTCACTAATCTCATGTGATGTTCCCTCTAAAGAAGGAGTTTGCAGCCCTGAACCAGCTTCTCCAGTCAAAGCAGACAGAAGGTGGCACACGTTTATGTTGAGGCTAGCAAGAACCTCTGAGATTAGGGAACAAACTCTACCAACTCAAACAGTCATCTCCTGCAGTAGACTAGATCTATTGAATTGACCTTACACCCCAGAATCTCTACATTTGCAGTAGAAATTCTGTAGATAATCTCTACAGTTAGTGTGGAGATTCTGGACACCCATAAGGTTGCCCCGATTTAAGTGATACATCGGTTTTTGCTGTGCCCAGTGGTAGTTTCAACTGAAAGGTATAAACCAGCTAGAAGTGATCCTTGGGTATTTGTAATAGGTTATTAACAAATAACAGTATTTCCCATCTCTAGCAGCCATTACTCAAATACCATACACATAATTTCACTTGGTTTGAATTAATTTGGAAAAATAATATCGAACTGAATTATGTTATAAACTTTCAAGATTGTATTATAGTGAAGCTTTATTTTTATATGTAAATGAAAAATGCACATTTTAGATTATAGAAAATAATACAACTGTATTTATTTTAAGTTTGAGCAGTGTAATACTTACAATTAATTTACAGGGTAAGACATGTCTAACAACATTTAAATTGTTCTAACAATAGTTGGTTCATTAATTATTAATATTCGAGTGTTAGTTGCTTATCAGACTGCAGCCCATTATGGTTACTGCCTGAAGACATCACTGATTTACACCAAACGATTTTCCTACTTGAATGGAATAAAAAAAATTGGTATTATCCTGTGGCCACTATTTTTGGACGAGTTTTCCATATCAGGGACCAAAATAATTTCATCATAAGTTACTAGTACTTTCTTTGTTTCTGAATCAACAACTACCCGTCGCCTAAACCAACAACCCTGCAAGTAGACCTAGACACAAGAATCATCTCACTTGAATAATTAGTTGTTGTTCTTTTAGTTTTTGTTTTCATTGATTGCCATGCACTGTATTTATTTATAATTTCATCATGAATTTATTCAGTTACTTTGCCTCCGGCATTTACCTAACTGAAGAGGACAGATTTTTATTGGTAGAATATATGTTCCAGTATATATGTTTCCAGTTCATTTGGAAATTAACAAACTTGTTTGAAAAAGTGAGAAGAGAAATCAAAAGTAAATACATATTTCTTTGTGGGGACCTAAATATAAATTTGTTGAAGGAGGATAAGGAGATGAAAATGTTAAAGAATGTTATAACGTCTTTTAATTGTCAAGCTGTATTTACAAGGCCAACAAAAATTACTAAGAATACCAAATCTTGCATTGACAATGTCATAACAAATGTAAATCCAAAATCCATCAGCAGTGAAATTATAGAATTAGGGCTATCAGATCACAACTCACAAGCAGTGTACTTAAATAAAAAAGCCATGAGTAAAAAGAAAATTATAAATACAAGAATGCTACAAAATGAAAATAGAATTAAACTACTTTGCAATTCCTTGCAAAAGGAAAAATGGCAGTCTTGTTTATCCAAAGAAACAAGCAATGAGGCATATAACAGCTTTTTGACAACTTTCCAATCATTTTTTTTCTCTGCTTTCCCAATGAGAACATTCACAGTCAATCCTCTGAATAATAAAAAGAAAAAACATGGATAACAAACGAATTGAAAGAAGCCAGTAAAATAAAAAGAAAACTGTTTGAAATCTCGAAAGTTAATGAGTCTGAATCGTTTAAAAATTATTTTAAACAGTTTCAAACAAAATATAATAAAGATATCAAAAATTCAAAGAGACAATTTAACAGACAATTAATTCTATCATCAAAAAATGTTAGTAAAGCTACCTGGTTGGTGGTCAAGGAGGAGCTGGGCAGTTGGAGAAATGAGATGTGTCATGAAATAAATGTGAACGGAGAAATTATACATAATCAAACAAAGATATCAAACTGCTTCAATGATTTTTTCTCAGAAACGGGGCTAAAAATTGGTTCTTCAGCTAATATAGAGGAAGCAAAAAATATTTAAGAGGTTCTAGGCAAGTTTACGATAACTTTACTTTGGAAACTGTGAGTGAAAAGTATATCCAAAAGGTTATTGATTTAATGGAATCAAAAACCTCTTACGGCTGGGATGAAATTCCCAAATCGATAATGAAACTGGCCAGTCCTTATATTATCAAACCTCTAACTCATGTTATGAACCTAGTAATAACAACATGTGTTTTCCCTCAAAAAATGAAATATGCTATTATCAAGCCCCTGTTTAAAAAAGATGAGACTAGACTAATAGAAAACTATCGTCCAGTAGCCCTACTACCAGCTTTCTCTAAGGGGGTTGAGAAGATAGTAAGTAATCAGGTCATGGAGTACTTGGACAAATATAAATTACTATCTGAGCAACAGTTTGGTTTTCAGAAGGGGAAAAATACTCAGATGGCAGTGTTTGAATTGGTCACACATGTCTTGAGGGCTTTGGATGGATCGAAGAGTGCTCTTGGAGCATTCTGTGATCTATCTAGGGCTTTTGACAGTGTGAATCATGAACTACTATTGGTTAAACTGTGCAAATTGGGTTTCAGTGGAAAATCTTTGAAGTTTTTTGAATCGTACCTTAATGATAGGTTTCATAGAGTGAAAACCTCAAACCAAGAAGGGAAAATCTTTTTTCAGATTGGAAACCAGTTACTGTTGGGGTGCCCCAAGGCTCAATATTGGGTCCTGTATTGTTCTTAGCGTTTGTAAATGATCTTCCTCAAAATATTATGTGAAAATTAATACTATTTGCAGATGACACAACATTAATAACAACTGAAAGAAACCCACAGTTTTTAAAGTCATCTGCAGAAGCAACAATTAGGGACATGTATGATTGGTTTAGCAAAAATGGCTTGAAATTCAATAGCTCAAAGACAAACTTAATTCATTTTTACACCTCCCATACTAAAACCAATGGCATTATAAATAAGATCAACCTTCCAAGTCAAGCATATTAATATGCTTCAAGAAAAACTAAGTAAAGCCATTTTTGCTATTAAAACCATTGCAGAGGTAACTGACAAACAAACTGCCCTGATGGTATCCCATGGTTACTTTGTTTCTTTAATCAGATATAGTATAATATTTTGGGGAAGTAATTATTCAAAAATGAATTCAATTTTTGTTTTACAAAAGGAAGTGATTAGATACATGTTTAAATTGAACTATAGAGAATCATGTAAAGAAGTATTAAAAAAAAATAACATTTTGACAATTCCTGCTCTTTATATTTTGGAAGTTCTAAAATTTGTAAAAATGAATCTACTAATATTTACATCATCAATTATAAATCATAATTATAACACGAGATATAGAACTAATTATAAATACCCAATACATAAACTTACTATGTTAGAAAAGAGTCCCTATTACATGTGAATTAACATGTTTAATATTATACCTGATGGGATGAAAAAAGAAAATAACTTATTACGTTTTGTTTCTTCTCTGACTGCAATATTAATAACAGCATGTCCATATAAGATTGAAGATTTTAATTCAGAACTGTTTAAAAAAGCATGAATAAGGCATGATGAAAAGATTTTTTTATTTCCTATTGCATGTAATTATATAATATATTTTATTAATAGTAGACTAAGTAGCTTTTAGAAAAATTGACATGTCATACATTACAGGAGCTATGCTCCAACATCATGTAATAATTATGTGACAAATAAATGATTGATTGATATGTAGTGATCGTGATTAGCAGCGACTGGTGGTGATGCATTCAACTCGACTCTTGCTGACATCACTTCCTTTTCGCAGATAGAATACGATAACCGTTCGTCGTAATGACTTGTAAATTAAAAAATAGGTTAAATAAAGTGAGTCCTTTTTAATAGTATGATTCCCAGATAAGGAACTCTTCCAAAAAATAGTGGCCTCCAGATAATACCAAACTACCAAAGATTTTTGTTCACACTCAGGCCTTCGGGGTTAACCTACTTCCCACGATTTTTTTTACATTTTGCAATGGGTGTGTTCCTATGTACATTTTACCCTCAACTACCCTCCTTGGCTCAGTCCCTTCTTGTATTAAAATTGTCTGAATTTGACCAAATGTTTTCTAATATATAACCGTACATAGATAACCTAATTAAAGGATTATCCTAGTTCAGTAAACACAATATTTTGCTTGCCAATTTGTCTGTATATACATGAGGCTAGTGCATATATTTGCGGACTGCAGTTTATCGGCAGTATACTGATTGCTAAAACATATTGTCGTACTTTGTGTCTAGAAAGCTTAGATAGATTACCAGATTAAAAAATTACAATTTTTTTGTCAATAATATTTTGCTCTCAGTTTATATTTGTTTTGATTTTGCAAATACAAATTCTTTGTTTTTTCACAACTATTAAAATACTATGTATTAAAATTACTTTGATTGCTAAAATACACACAGTAAGGTTAGATTATTGTTGTAAAAAGGGTTTCTTTAATCTATGCATATAATTCCAAGTTTAATGAAAGTTTAGTGAAATATGCCCTCAAATAATGCTTTGTAAGTAAAGATGGTGCTTTTTGTACATCACTTTGGAATGGTTGTCTAAAAAGGTTATAATTTTGTGCTTCAACAGTCACTGAAAGTCACCAAACGTCACATCTCAGCATTAGACACCCTGTATTATAACCATCTCGAGTATTCAGAAGTTGGAAGACAAGTTTTGTCCACATACTGGAATTTTCTGGGGTCGGGTTGTAAATTTAAAAAACCCCAATATACTGCACACACAGGTCTATCATTATTTTAACAAACTGATCTATTGTGGCTTTGTCCAAATCTGTATTATGTAGCTTTATACTAATTTTTAAAATTACTATTGTATTTTGATCAGTATTTGTGACCATATTTTGACAGTCACATTATTTATCAATAAAACTAACTTTAAAAAAACCATTGATTTGATTGGTATTAGGATATTAAAACTTTATTTTGGTATGGAAAAGTTAAGGAATTTCTTCAAGCCACTTTGCTAGACAATCAGTAAAAGTAACTATTGTTGGACAGGGCTGGTGGTAATAATACTTTAGGCCATCAGCATGGTCATAGAATCTCAAGAACAAATTTAGCTGTATATTTGAAGTTTTGCACAAAACTTCATTTCTAAATAGTCAAGATTACGTTTAGAAGAGGAGCATATCTCAAGAATGAAGAATGCAATGACATTTCCCCAAAAAATAAATTTTAAATTATTTCACAAATAACTGCTTTTACTCTATTGATGAATATCTCTAAAATATGTAATTTTGAATCTTAATAATCTAGTGTTTATGCAGTTTACTTGGTTATTCATTTTTATTATTTATTTAACTGATTTTATATTATCTTCTGTATATTATTTTAAGTCACTGACAATGCACCTGTTTGTGTATCGTAAAAAAATTATGTCTAACGTTTTGTGCCATAAAGAATTGCTTGATTGGTTGATATAAAACATCTAACAAAATCTTGAATATTGTTAAAAATTCAAAATTTATGCGTGCAAATTGCGCAATTTTAAGCAATTTTATATACTTGTCAATATTTTTTTCCTAAAAAATTATCTTCTCTTAGAAATACATACAATCACCAAAATTCAAAATATTTTACTTTTACAAAATTTTATTACAGTTAACTTAATCACTTGGTCATAATTGGTTTCTTTCTTTGACTACCACATTAGTGTTCCATCAGTTACCATTTTCTTAGTAAATTATTTACACAGTAAACCCAAATATTATTATGTATTAAATAGTAGCCTCTTGGAAGCTTAGTTGTGTTGGTGAGTGTTATTTGTAAATGTTATTTTCAAGAATTTGACTATTAAGTGAGGGCTCCCAAGAAGGTTGCTAGCATTTTCTGAATGTCTTTGGTTCTTTTTCATTATAGAAATACCAAAACCTCCATCACTTAACAACACCCCCCCCTCCCCACATTTATTTTTCTATAGATAAACAAGTTTAACCTGCAATTTGATGCAATCTAAAGATAGTGTTGACCCTAAGAAATATAAAAGAAACAATCCTTAGTTAGTTACAACGTAAGAAATTACGGAAAAACAAGTGAATACTAACTTTCTAAGTCTTCTAGAGTTGAATTTTTTTTATCTCAATAAAAATGAACCAGTCATTAGGATGTTGCTAACTTTGCCAAGCAATCGTATTCCTGGTAGTAACCAGATGAATATAATTTATCACAATCGTAACAATAAAAGTGTATAGTTATAGACAATAGACAATAGACAATATTCTTTATTCATAAACGTTGAGTTTAGAATTTTTGTCAATACAATAAAGGACATACAGAACATAAAATTAAAAATATCAGTTCATGATGCAATTGATTTCCAGTTTATGAACTCTTGAATAGTGTAGAAGGGTTGCTGGAGAAACCAACTTTTGAGTGAGTTCTTCAGGTGTTTGGCTGGTGTTTTCTTCAGTGAGTCTGGTAGAATGTTGAAATAGATTGCTCCTTTGTATGATGGTTTCCTCTCATATAAACTTAGGTGGTGTGTTTCAAGAGCAAAGTGGTGTCTATTTCTTGTTAAATGCAAAGTTAAATGTATAGTGAGCAAACCTTGTTATTTTGTCTTTTCAAATTTTAATATAATTGTTCTATTATTTCAGGATGAAGGAATAGAGATAGAACATGATCATTGCAGTATTTCATCAGATGGAGATACCAGTTCTACCGATGAAAACCAATGCTGTGATGAACTAACATATTCCAAGATATCTCTGTATTTTTCACTGTGGTTAATATTGTTTTCGTTAGCAATATACCTTGAATTTGGAGCTGTTTATTTTGTAATATCTCTAATGTACATAATCTGGACGAACACTAGGACAGGACCAAAGAGGAGAGGGGAAATTAGTGCATACTCTGTGTTTAATCCCAACTGTGAGGCGATCGACGGCACTTTGAAACCTGAACAGTTTGAAAAAGAGATTCGATATGGTGTATTGTGAAAAACGATAATATTGTATAAATATTGACATATATTTTATAAACAACTTTGATAATTTATTTTTGTTCATTATTGTTTTCCCAAAATTAACGTTTCAGCTTATGGTTGAATTTTAAGGTAGCACAAAAACACAATTTCTTTCCAAAATGTACACCCAACAATCATTATTATTGAACTGATCATTGGATGAGCATAAGTGAATTAATACTCTCACTCACAAAACTAACTAATGTATGAGAGCTAATCCTTATTTGATTGAAGCAAAATGCTACTTGAAACTGTTATTGCTATAAAGTATATTTTTGAAACTACAAAGGAGGTTGACTGTGAAGATGAACAAGAAAAGCTCTGAAAATTATTAATTATAATTATAGGTATATAATTGTTTGAGATGCAAAGTAAATGTGACTTTAATGTTTGATATCCAATTCGACTCTCGTTATCAGTGATATGCTGAGTTAAGTAGAAGAGGAGTTCGGGAATTATTTAAAACAATTTTTTAATTTCAAAAACATGATAGATAGTGAAAAATATCCTAATTTGTTATCTATTGATTGGTGTAAGCTCTGATGGGTTACATGAGATCTCTACTGAGTATATTGTCTCAAATTGGTATGCATTTCAACCAATCCCACAGCAAAATGCTCACTATTATTCTGTTTGGTGAGTAAACTAAATTATTGAAGATTCTGGAGAATCATTTAAGCTAAAATGATGCTGCGCTTAAAACATTGTTAATGTTCTCTGTTTAGAAGCTCATCTTGCTAAGGTTAAAGTTATTATAGTTTTTGACAATGGAGGAAATGTGAGGGCAATAGGATTTTTTCAAACATTTGTCATGTGTCTGATACAGGATATTTGTGATACAAGGGAGCAGTACCAAAATTTATTGTTACTTATTTCTTGTGTTACTAACCAATGGTAAATGTCCATATTAATTCTTTACCTTCACATTTTGCGGAGACAAAACCAATTTCTTAAGAATATTTTTTGTAAATAAAAGTAGGTACCAAAACTTCCTCTACTTATTTGAATTGAACTGTTTCATAGAATAACAGAGTTCCATAGAATAACACATTCGTAATGTAAACCTTCCATGACCAACCAACGATCGAAAGTCACTATCCGAGCAGAAGGAAGTAGAATAAATCTCAGTACAAGTTAACTTTTGTATAACAAAATGTCCATTTTAATATACAATTATTGATGTTTAAAACAAATAATTAAACCTATTATGAAGTCATAGGTAGGAAAACTTGGATCTAATTTGAAGATGAGAAACATTTTGAATTGTACATATTCCTAATGAATTAAATGCAGGGTACAATTTATAAGCGGTCTCAATTAATGAAAAATAAAATTTCAATCTTAATGTGGTAGCTAATTAGTTTGTTATCACGAAAGGATGAGATCATATTTAAAACTACAAAGTAATGTGTTATACTTACTTTTTGCACATAGTGTATAAGTTGTGAACGTTTTTATAAATCTAAACATTTTACTTGGTTCTTGCTCTTTCAGTAGCTTTCATTAACTACAACCACTCTGACATATGGTATCAAGTGGAACTACCTCAGAAGAAAGCTTTATAGAGAACATTACATTGTCCTAGACAATTGCCTGTAGCATTACAGGAACTTAGACAAAATAAACACAATGTAGATGAAACAAGAAAATCATTCAAAACAACTGAAATACAAACGGATAACTCAGAATTGACCTCTCAAGACCTTTCTTTACCCCTAATACTTGACGTGGCTCAGCTGAAGGCTCGCCAAGAACTTATGGAGCGATCTTTTGAAGTACTCCAAAATCAACTTCGACTATTTACAAACAAAAGCCTACAGCGAGTCCACTGAAGCTTACACAGAACACACCTTTCATCAATAGAAAGTCTCAGGTTAAATCCAATTATTTAAACGTAAGTGGAAAAACTCATCAGGGCAACATCAACTCAATCACAGGTAAAAAGAAAAACATGTTTAGTGTCTCCCTTCAAGTGGCGAAAGCAGCCGCAACATCAAAAATTATACAACCCAAACTATCAACTAACACAACTGTAGGAAAAGAAAGTAGACATCTACCACTTGGTTCCCACTTATCTGGCCAAAAATCATCCATCCAGCCCAGTACATTACAACCAGTAAATTGCCAGACGCCTCTGATGGAGTCAAAACACTGCCTCAGCGAGGATGAAGGCTATAATAAGATTGTAGTAGTGGCTGAAGTACATAGGCCACCTAACAACGAAATAAACAGTGCAGGAAACCTCACGAAAACCCCAAAAAATCTTGATACCATGCAGTCTGTCTATGGAAGTAGGCATTCAGTTTTTCCATCAAGGGCTGCGGCTGATGCCAGCGTGGACCAAAAGAGTTTTTTATTGATAAGCCAGAAGAAAACTGCAAAATGGAAAACAGACCAACTGAAATATGTCTCAAGAGTGTTCATAAACTCAGCTTTGAAAAAACATTAATTGTCCACCAAAATGTTGACCGTCTCAATAACAAGATTGAGAGACTAAATCACTTTCTGACTCTAACGAAACCTCACATAACTGTTCTTACTGAACATGGCCTAACTCCATCCTCCATTGCCAACACAAGACTTACAGACTACTCACTGGTGGCTGCCTTTGGCAGAAGTAACCACCAAAAAGGAGGTGTAGCCATCTACAAACTCAATAGCCTGGCTAATACAGTTGAGAGTCTGAACATTGAGGGACTTAGCACAGAACTAGTGTGTGAAACAGCGGCAGTAAAACTATCAATCAGTAAGGGACGACACTTGTACATCATTGGCATTTATCGGCCTCCAAGTGCTCCACTTCAAAGTGCACTTGATCTTCTGTCCAGTATTCTAGACACCATCCCTGCAAATAACAGTGGCATATGTATTGTTGGAGACCTCAATGTAGATGGCTTGGAACACTCAAGCAACAAAAACGACAATATTAGTTTGAGGGAAATGTTGGCCACCTACAACATTAATAGATTTAATCTTCCACCTACAAGAATCACCAAGATTTCCAGAACATCAATTGACATTGTGGGCACTAATCTCAACAACCGTATGGTTCATGTTGACGTGATAAACAACGGGATCTCCTATCACACTGCGCAACTAACAAGTATTGATGTCCAGTCCAAAATAACAAAGAACTCCTCATCTTATAGACGTCACTTCAGCACACAGAACCTAACAGCACTTAAGAATCTTCTAGCTGAGCAAGACTGGCTTGAGGTTTACAACACTGAAAGTGCTGATTTAGCATACAATAGCTTCATTAACACATTACTCATGGCGCTGAACACAACTTGTCCCTACAAGCTCACCCGAATAAAGCAAAACAAACAAGGTATTACTGACCCAGAGTCCGAAGAACTAAGGAAAACATTTATTAGAGCCCAAGAAAGGTTTATTATCAGTGGCACTCAAGAAGACAAAATAGATGCTTCCCTGAAGAAAAAGGAGTACGACCTGAAGCTTAAATTGATCAGACAAGAAGCCAGTGAAGACCTTATATCAAATGCCACAGATAAGAGTAAAGCAATATGGAGCATCATTAATAGTGAAAGAGCACCACGCCGAGAGGACAGGAACGTGGATTGGGAGTTGGAGATCATGGGGAAAACTACCCAGGACATCAATAAAGTAGCAGACCATTTTAATGACTTCTTTGTTAATGTTGCGGATGCCACAATCAGAAATGCTAGCCCTGTTGACGGTACAATGTCTGTTGTAAGTACCATAACTGATCATAGGCCCAACATAATACTCCCCATTTTTCAGCCGACAAATACTGAAGAGGTAATTAAGACCATTAAAGCACTGAAACCAAAGCTTTCTACAGGGTTCGATGATATCCCGTCCAAGTTGTTAAAGATCTGTAAAGAAGAAGTCTGCTTGCCACTAACAAACATAATAAATAAATCCCTAGCCCAAGGTGTTTTTCCATCAAAATTAAAAATTTCAAAAGTGCACCCTCTTCACATTAAGGGAAGTAAAAAGGAATTACAAAACTATAGGCCAATATCACTTGACCCGGTGGTATCCAAAATTATCGAGAAAGTCGTGTTATCCAGACTACTAAACCACCAACAGCAAAATTCTCTTGTTCCCAAAAACCAACATGGTTTCATTTCTGGAAGGTCAACGACTGCCCTGGTGGATCTGGTTGAGTGCATTATTGACAGTTTGGAAGCTGGAAATACTGTGGTCAACGTATTCCTAGATCTTAGCAAGGCCTTTGACTGCCTCGACCATGGCCTAACAGTAGAACAACTGAGATCACTGGGAATAACAGCCACAGCCTTGAACTGGTTTGGAGATTATCTTCACAACCGCAAGCAAATAGTAGAGCTGAAGCAACTCAAAAATGGACAAACAAAAACAGCTAGATCATCTCCCCTGAGAGTAAATAGGGGTGTTCCTCAAGGTTCGGTACTGGGTCCAGTGCTGTTTGCGCTCTATACTGAAGACCTTACTAGATACTTAGAGGCCTTCTGCCTCCCTATCATGTATGCTGATGACACCGTCCTGATCACTAACAACAGATCAGTTGAAGCATTGGAGATATCAACCTACATTGCGATGAATATGGCACATGAATATTGTATTAATAACTAACTACCTTGTACTTAATGAAGACAAAACAAAACAACTGTCAATAGGGCGACATAAGAATGATGTATCTGACCTACCCAACTTACAATCTGTAACATCCGTTAAACACTTGGGTTTAATCTTAGATGACCAGCTCTCATGGCGTAGCCAAATCGACTCCTTATGCCAGAAGCTGAGTTCCTCTCTATTTGCTCTGAAAAGAGTCAAAGCAACCTGCACCAGTCCAGCGATTAAAACTGCCTATTTTGCTTTATTCGAGACCCACATCAGGTATGGGATCATCTTTGGGATGCCTCCTCTGCCAGTAACCTCCAGAGGGTGCTGGTACTCCAGAAGAAGGCAGTTAGGTGGAAGAATACAGTTGGGCAATTGGGAATTTTAACTGTGACATCTTTATACATAATGGAAGTCATCCTGTATGTCAGTAGCCTTGGGTTGCCCAGGAACGCCAATGCTCACAACCACAACACCAGATTTGCGGATGATTTTGCCCTTCCAGCACACAGAATGAGCCTTTTCGCCATGAAACCGTCCTACGCTGGTGCAAGGCTGTACAATTTACTACCACCTGAAATCAAGAAGGGGATTCACATTTCATTAAAGCAGAGACTACGTAGCTGGCTCATCTCGGAAACCATCTACAGCCTGGATGAATTTATTGAGAGAGCAAGGAGTGCACATCTCAAATGAACTTTTCCAAAATTGCTCTACTTATCTCTTCTAAAGTTTATTTCTGAGTTATGACTGTTTTAAATATTTGACGCTATACTGTTCTTTACGATCATGTAAATAAAGAGATTTGTCTATTGTCCTAATTATGAGTCACTGGGCACATCCGGGTTAGTATTCTTTTCGTTTGGTGCTCAATTCTAAATGGCACCACAAGAAATCTTTATTACCTTTAAGCACTTATGACAATGCAATGGACAACGTCTCTTTTTCTTATAACTAAATGGCCTACTCCTATCACACCTTTAAAATTCCATAAAACAAGCGTAATGATTAGACATATACAAAATAAGTAAAGGTAAATTTTATATGTACATGGTAAATGTGAATAACACCACAATTTGCTTAATAAAAAGAGGAAAAAGTAAATATGGTGTTAGCAGCATCTCGTTAAATATATATAACATATCTAAAACATTATATACAGTATAAATTAAATAGTAAATAGATAACAATAAAACAAATAAAAAGTAACAATAAATAGATAACAATGTAACAAATAAAAATAACAGTAAAATAAATAAATTACAGGAGATATAACTATTAATAAAATCTTAATTATTAAAAAATTAAAGTACTAATATCACAGGTTAAGTAGCCATTTAAAGAATAAAATGTGTTATCACAGAATGCACAAGCCTGGAGGCTCCTGTGGTAAATTATCATTACAACACTTCATGAACAGTTATTCTTTGCTCAGTTTGAATCCAAAGTTTTAGTTGGTTGAGCGTTAACAAGCCTGTAGTGACAGTCTCGAGTGTGCGGGACTCATTTCTGACTGTCCTCATGATATCTTGAGAACAAAGTCACCTACAGCCTTGAAATTTTGCATAAAGCTTCATGAATCTATACATGCAACATTAAGTTTGATGATGGTACATGTCACTCTATGGGATTTGGCTAAGAGTTAATGAACAGTTTTACATTGGTTTTATGGGTAACCATGATGGCAACAAGAAAATCGCTGAATAAATAAATTTGTAAATGAACTGAATGCAATCATCTGACATTTTAACAGTAACATAGTAACACATATAGCCTAGTTTATAGATTGAGCTGTAGACGTGAAATTTTGTATGCAACTTTAGCGAAGACCTTTACATGAAAGAGTAACAGTGTTTGGTTCTATTTGCATTAAACAATATAATTATTTTAAGTAAATCACAATGCACGTATGAAATCTAATTTGATTTTAGAACCTATAATTAAAAGCAGGAACTAAAACAAACCAGAGCCAATGATTACCATTGTATATACAGTTATTACAGTGTAGTTGGTAGGATAATCATCCCTACAACTTACAAGTACCTAGTGGACAGTAATATTTAAATATTTCTCACAATAACCTTTTAAGTATGAAATGTAAAAAAGAGTGAGTTTCTCTAAAATAATATGGAATTTACACATTATAATGGACAGGTTAAATTAGATTTAGATAATTTAGAGGAATTAGTTTTATTGTTATGGACAGACAGATAGAAGAAAAATAAGAATATTGATAACACTGATAACAGTAATTCTGATCCAAGCAACACCTGGATCTTTGATAGTTATCTTTCCATATTTTACATACCATATAGTAATTTAATATAATAAAATAAAAATATAACATACTTCACAATCTCTCGTCTTCAAAAGGTAAATATAAATGTATTATCGATAACACTATTTTCTAGATTCCAATACTACATTTTACTCAACTACAATATATACCGATGGATGGGAGCCTTTCAATATTTCCTGCTCCCCTAAAATATGTATACTTTGAAGGAAATATTTGTTATAAAGCAAATAACAACTTGTATTGTTAATATTCTGATTTCTGTGTTTATTAACCCCTTAAGTGCTGGCTTATTTCAGACATAAATTCTGCCCTGGCTGGGGCTTTTGGCCCCATATATCCTCATGCACTACTTAATTTTTTAAATCAAACTTTTTTAAACTTATTATAGAGACATTATATAACTTTACACTTATCCTAAAGTTTAAAGAATTCTATATTGGCAGATTAAAAAAAAACTTATTCAACTGTCCTGCACTGACATCTTGAAGGTTAATATTGTTTTAATATTTTATTTCTCAATTCATCACTTCCAGTGCCAATTAGTACTATTGCATTATAAGTATTATAAATATTAAACCATATCAGAAACAAGATTTATTCTCTAAACAAGTTCAACTATAGCATCAGTAATAATCATATCAAAACATATATCAGATGGTTCATTGATACAATTCCAACTGATCAATCGCCAGTACATAACATTTTGGTTATAAGAAATGACTCAAAACATTCATTAGTTGATAAGTTTTAATAAAGTATTTCTAAAATTAATTTATATATTCAAGAAACAATCAATGGGACAAGCCTGAGTAAATAAGAACAAAGCATGACATTTAATATTTGTTGAAATATTGCTTAATTTGCCCCTGTGATGTAATAATTTACATCACAGGGGCAAATTAAGCAACTGTTAATATTAAAAGTTTACCTGTGATGTAATAATTTCAGTTTAGATAGTCTTTCATAGATAGTAAAATGAAATAAATCCATAAGTTTATATTAAAAGTATTAAATGGCAAAATTCATCTAAAGTTCAAAACTTTGAAATTAAAAATAGTAGTTACCTACATGATGTCTATATTACAATATGTGATCAAAAATTCATTTTTGCAAACAATATTAAATTAAAATAAAAAATTGTCTGTGGTGGTTGAGTAGTTATGTCTCACATTTCAGGTCTTAGCTGGTCCAGTATTTTCACATGATGATAATTAATAACCTATGTACAGCCTGAAATAATGAAATAAATAGTTCTGAACCAAAGTTTGAGATAATTTACAAAACAGAAAAGTGCTTTCCAAACTTCATTTCTTTCTTCTGTGTCCATCTATATCAACAGATTTTTAATACTTGAAGTGAAAATTATTAGCAATCATATTTGAATGAATTGAATTTGGTTTCCTTAGCTTAAATAGTACTAGAGATATTAATTTTAAAAATACAAAATGGCAGCCAATGGTTCAATGACACATTTTTCAACCTATATTTATAGGAAATGTTTTACTTGAAATGAAGAACACTGTCACTCAATAGACAATAGACAATAGAGAATATACTTTATTGACATGTTCTTTGAGAACAGTACATAGCGTCAGTTATATAAAGTAACAATTTTTAGCTGTTTGTAAATTCTTCTTCTGTGTAAAAAGGTCTCTCTTGGAGCCATAGAGTCAGTTGTTTCTTGAAGCGGTGAGGTGGTTGGTTCAAGGCATGTCTAGTGTTGTGCTGGTGCAGATCTGAGTGTCTTGGCTGTGATGTTTTTACAGTGTGGAAGATTACTTCTCTTATGTAGAGTTATACGACTGTCAATATTTTAAAATTTTTGAAGTGTTCTCGGCAGCTGTCACGGTAGTTAAGGCCTGCGAGGCATCTAATTGCCCTCTTCTGGTTGATCAGAACTCTCTCAAGGTTGGTTTTGGATGTTCCTCCCCAAGTGGCAATGCCATATCTCAGGTGTGATTCGAAGAGAGCAAAGTAAGCTACCTTGGCCGTGTCTGTGCCACTTATTTGTTTTATTCTACGTATAACATAGTTTCCTGCAGATAGTTTTTTGCACAGTTGATCTATTTGTGGCTTCCCTGACAGTTTATCATCAATTATGATACCAAGGTGTCTGGTGGTGTTTTTTATTTCTAGGTCTGGGAGCGTCAAGTTAAGGTCTCTGCGTAGATTGCTGAAGGTCATCTGAACTGTTTTTTTATTATTTAAGACAAGGTCATTTCTGGTAGAGAATAGTTTTGTTTTATTGAAAGTGGCAGTTGTGTTTCTCTGGAGTGTTGCTATTGATTTATTTGCTATTGTTAGTGCTGTGTCGTCTGCATACATGACGGTGTGACAGATGTCTCCTAGCCAGTTGGGCATGTCATTTGTGAGTAGGAGGAACAAGACTGGCCCCAGAACCGATCCCTGTGGTACGCCCCTTTGTGTGTCAGTGGTTTTTGATTTGACATTTCTGTAGTATGTTGTTTTCAGTGTAATTTACTTCCACAAACATCTTTCTATCAGTCAGGTAGCTGCGGAACCAGCTTTGAGCTTTTTCTCTTATACCAAGGTTTCCTAGTTTTTGGAGTAGTTGTTCGTGATTTAGGCAATCAAAAGCCTTACTGAAGTCTAGGAAGAGGCAGGTTGCTGTGCAGCCTTCTTCCAGTTGATCTATAATGTATTCTATGAATTGTATTAAGGCTGTGGATGTTGATCTGCCCTTTAGGAATCCGTGTTGTTGGTAAGTAAGAAGTTTGTTTTCCTCAAGGTAGTTTAGGAGTCTGTGTAAGATCACTTTTTCTAAAATTTTTGAAAAAGTAGAAATGAGTGAAATAGGTCGATAGCTGTTTGTGTCATTATGTGGTCCGGTTTTGTACTTTGGGTAGACTTTAGTTTTAACTTAAGTTTATAATTTTGTCTAGTCAAGTTTTAAGTTTTTTAACCTTTATTTTATAGTTTGGAGATTTTATGTTTTAACCACCTGACTTACATATTTTAAATATTTATATTGTTACATTTTTCATTGGGTTTTAATTGTATGTGTTATTTGTGTTTCTTGTCCAGTCTGTGTTTTTTATATATATTTACCCTACAATGCTTTCTTATTTCTTAAATAATTTTATACAACCGCTCTCTATTTATACCAATTATTAGTTTTGTAAGTTCCTATATCTTGCAACATTCCTGTTAATTTTAAAATAAGTCTCCAATTATAAAATTGTTAATTTTTTAAGTATTACTGCCCAATAATGTGACGAAGTCTATTGTAACTAATTATGTTACTTAATGACTAATAAAGACATCTTGAATCTTGAATCTTGAATCTTGAATCTTTAGCTATTTTTAATTGGTTGGGGAAAATTCCTTGTGAAAGAGATTTGTTAGTTATAAGGGTGAGTGGTCTTAACAGTTCGTTTTTACATGCTTTTACAAGTTTAGCTGATATGTGATCTGCTCCAGATGAGGTTTTTGGTTTTAGGGAGTCTATGATTTTTAAGATTTCATTTGTCATCTGGGTCTGGGTTCGGATTAAGATCAGAGTTTTGGAGTGTTCTGTGTGCCACAGTTGAGAAAAATGTGTTGAAACAGTTTGCCACTTCTGCTGGTTGTGTTATAATGGTGTTGTCCATGAGGAGGAGCAATTCTGTGTTGTTGTCAGTTTTAGCCTTACGCTGGTTATTTACCACTTAGCGTCAGCTATGCCGGCTTCGAAGTTCACTGGTTTTATTTTACAAAGTACATGATTGGACCTCCCCGGGATTTGATCCCGTGATCTCTCGGTTAGAGAGCCGAGACTATAACCATTAGTGTACGGAGGAGGACTATTTTTACCACTTGCCATAACGCTCTGGACCTGTTGTCAGCTTTGCTTATATATTCTGCCATATGTTCTTTACGTAGCGATTTTAGTTTAGTGTCGTAACTCTTTTTCCTTGCAGCCGTCTCCGTTTTGTCTTCGGCTCTTCCTGTGCATTGTTCCTTTTCCAAAGCTTTTATGTATTCACTTTTTAATTTGGCACATTCCGTGTCCCAGCACTGTCTTAAGCCTCACAGAAGGTTGTGACGCCCTTTTGTGAACAATCTGTATATATTTCTACAAAATTAGTTTTATGAAATGAAACAAAAATGCCAAATAGAGCCAATAATTTATATGCCCTAAAAAATATGAGTTATATCCTGATTATATGTATTCTATATTGGTAAATAATATTATAAATAAATAACGAATATTTCATAAATTCAACATCAACCTCATACTTAAAAAACCAAATAAAAATTCCACATTTTATTTTATATTAATAATGCAGATACAAAATGTATAAGCATTGTTAGAATTTGAGTTAGATTAACAACTTAATCTAGAATGCTCTAGTTTTTAATCATATGTTCACTTATTTTTTTATTTATTTGTCTGCAAAATTAGTTTGTTTATAAGATATCAAAATTCAAATAAAGCTGAAATTATCTTTAAAATTATGAGTTATACCATGAATATGCGTTCTAAATTTGTAAATTCCTCACTTTACACACATTTCAAATCGTATTATAATTCCCCAGTAAATAATGAATCTTTCATGAATGCAACGTCAGCTACATACTTGGAAGATATGCACCGTCTTTGGAAGGATGATCCGAAAAATGTCCATGCTTCATGGGATATCTACTTCAGAGGAGTGGAGTCCGGTCGTCCAGTGGGCAGTGCGTATGTCTCTCCTCCGTCCATGAGTGTCCCAGTCGCTGGTGGAAAACAGCGTGTTACAGCCACCAGTCCTGCTCCCTTAACAAGTGTTGGTGAATCGGTAATATCCTTATGATTATGTAATACTAACTTTGATATATAATGTCTCATGAGGAGATATGTCATTCAATGCTAAAATCTGTTTCCGTTATCTTGCAGTAAACAATAGAAATATAATTCTAATTCTAAATAATTCAGTACACAATAGTATTACACAGTTTTTGTTGAGTAAACTCTGGCCATTTCTCCAGAATGACTCACTTCTAGTTGGATTGCACCTGCCATCCTATACTGGATACATCAAAAACCATATTGTCACTTACACTGTGTAACTCTATGGATGTCCAGGAGTTTAACTAACTACAAATACCAAAATATTGGCATAAAGAGATAACTCGGTTGATAAGTCTAGTTTATTTTGAAGGAAGATATCTGTTGTGTGGAACTCTTTGTGTTAAAGGTTTTAGCCAGCATAATTGGGCATCAGTGCAAAATGTTTTGTTGTGTCTGAGGGATACTGGTGACTTACTCAGGGATTACCCAATAATACCAGATTTTTTTAGGTTTTCGTGCACTATTTCAGATTTCTGTCTGTAACTCCCTTATTTTTCAGGAAAAATAATAAGAAATTTTACATAAATTTTGTAACAGTAAACTTAGCAACTTTTTATAAAACAAGTGTAAAAATTAATTAATAATAAAAATGTAAAAATCTATGTACCAAAAGTCCAATTTTTCATTCATTGAGTATGATGAACATTCTTTACAAACATTCCAGATACAAAATACTTGTACTAAACCCTACAGACAAAACTGCTCACAATCACAGATTTGTATTGTGGGTTCACTACAAAAATATAATTTTATGACATTTTGAAAAAAAAAAAAAAAAAATGTGTATGTTTGTAGAGCACAAAGAATAAGAAATATTTGGGTAAGAAAGTTTAAAGTTTTAATCAAAATATACTTTAACTGTACATTTTAGCGAATATTAAGTTTATAGTGATTGGTCAGTACTGTAATGCATATATAAATGACAAAGTTACTATCTAACTTTTACTACAAATTTAGATATAAAACCCATCTTAGTTGTCTTTTGCCAAAAGCAGGCTTCTCAGACCTGTGTATGTGTATATATTTTCTTGATCGGGAAACAGCAATATCAACTATGCAGCAAAAAATACTAAGACTGGAGTAAATTACAATGCCCATAAATATAAACCTTTTGATACATTTTTTTGATCATGGAAACAAGACAAACTCAGCATAGCGTCAGAAATATAATTCATTTGAACCAGAAGTGCTCATACACGTACAGAGGCATTGAAATTGCATGTGAAGCTGCGGGTAACTGCTAGTAATAGATATATGTAGTAAATACAAGTAATGTAATTGAAAACTAAAAAGAATACCTGGTATCCAGACGGTACTATTTTTCAACAGTCTGTATAACAGGACATTAGTATTAAATTTCCTCAGATGTCTGAATATTTGGACATTTGTACCAAAAGGGTTCAACATGAAGTATTCTGCTCCCCTGCCTGCCTTTACCAATAGAGACTGGAGCAAAATAAGTCTCATTATCTTCCTAGCTGGCATGGCTGAGACACTGCCCACCATTCCTTATTAAGGTGGCTGTGTAATGAGATTTCAGCAGGAGGTGTTATCAATCTCATCCTGAATATCCTGTCCAAAAGTCGTACAAAAGATTTTTTTGGTTTGAGTGCAATACAGGTTTTCTTAGCTTGAACTATAAAAAACACTGGCCATAACCACACACGGTACTTTTTATATTTAAATGTGATCACAATATTTAAAGATATTATTTACAAGATGAGTACATAACATTCTGTATTATTAATAAGATATAGCAGAGTAGCAATGAACTCATTACTGCACAGAACTGACTAGCAAGGCACATATTTCTGCATCATGATCTTTGTAGGGTATGCAGTCTATTCTCAAACAAAGTAAAACTTGGTAATGTGGTGCAATCAGTCAATAATTTTTGTATTTACATATTCATAAAGAATGATTACAGAGTAAAAAAGTTAAAACAGCTTTTGTGAGGCTAATAAAAATGTAAAGTCAGTAAAAAGTCCCAGATTTTAACAAAAAGTTACCAAAATTAGGAATAGATAATGTAAACTAAAATAACAATATTTATTAGAAATTAGTATTGAGAATATAAGTACAAGTTTGAAATGTAAAAGTTAAATAGAATGTAATGAAATATGTTAAAATATTAAGTAGAGAACCCAGAGCTAAGTCTTGAACACAAATGATCAGCACCATTATTCCAGTAGAGATAGGTCCAAAATTAGGCCTACTTGTTTTAAATTATCATCAGTTAGAAGATCAGGAAGTTCTTTTAGCCCATCCAGAAGTAAAATTTTCTTAGGCAATATTGCTATGCTATACCAACTAGTATACATTTTTGAATGTCCAGCTGTTCAGTGAAACAGTGTAACTAGAACCATGTCATTGGCATACATAATTGGGGCATTTGTAGTTTAGCTACAGTTTAAAACAGTTTTATAAAAACAATTAAGCAATGCTTGGAATAATCCGTGTTCTAGCATGTCTTGTAAGAAAATTACAGCCTCTCAAAAATTTCAAGTACCTTAATTATTTACCAATGTTTATTATAATATGTGCATACTCAGGAGCGGCGTTAGGGTAGGGCAACCAGTAGCCTTTTTTCATATGTAGTTGAATTGCAGTTAGGGGGCACCGAAGAAATCTCGCCCAGAGCGCTAGTAGTGCTAAAACTGGCACTGTGCATACTTAACATTACCAACAACATACATATAAATGAAAGCAAAACTATACAACTAAGGTGGTGACAAGTGAATTGTTTAACTTTAATGAGGACATGATATATCTGGATAGTAACAGGTAACAGATAGTATTATGCTTGTATATTTATTTGCTATGTACTTATAGTGCAAAACAGTTGATGGAAAACTTGAAATTTATGTTTAAAGATTTTAAGTGATTCATTGATCAAGGTCTCTATGCTATATTAGATTGATAGATCATACATATTGTTCAAATTCAGAACAAGTGATTTTTCTTTATAACTAGAACTACCATACCTAAGTGAGCTTTTCTACAAAGCTTTATGATGCATTCAAACTAAACTAATATAACAATCTGCAAAATATTACTTTTTTCAGCTTAATGAAAGCACAGTACGAGAATACTTGGAGTTACAGTCAATAATACAATCTTTCCGCATAAGAGGTCATCTTGCTGCAACTCTTGACCCTCTCAACATTGTGCGTGGAGAGCACATCAAGTCCACTCGTATGCAGAAACTTGTTCTCAGGCATTATAAACTTCCGAAGGACTTGAACAAGAAATATATATTACACAACACAGACTACATAAGTAAGTTAAACTTCACCTATTAATTATTGTGGTTAGGTGATTAGACCTGTATAGAAAATAAACTGAATCAAATTATCTTTTAGGGAATGGAAAATGTTCTCCCACTATGAAATAAAATTGTCAATTTAACCAACTTTAGTCTACGGACGTCAAACTTTCACATTGGAAAGCTATATATATTTTTTTTATTTTACAAACTAATGGCCAATGCGCAATGCCAATGGCGCAGTGTAGCGGCTACAATGGTTATCACAAGATAAGCAGATCAAGCAATGTTGAGTGTGGCTGCTGCTTGGATGGGTGACCGCTGAGTGATCCTGTTCTTGCAAGCAGCCTGCCTGCCCGGCCATTGGTGGTGATTTGGAAGTCACCTTTAAGCCGTTGGTCCCCAGATTATGTTAGAGAGGGCTTCTTAGGTAACTAACTAACTTCGCCTGGTAAAATGAGACATCTTCACCCAACTTTACAAACATATAATAAACAAACTCACTTTCTCTTTCTGACTGAAAAGATCTCTTGCAGTGAAATTATTTTACTTTTGAAGGCATATTATACTTTTCTATGATTTGTTGTTTTTCTCCATTACATAACTTTTGACCATTGAAGTTATTTAATGTTGATGTATAACAATTTAATGTGCTAACACAGTATATAAAGCTAATACAAGAAGCTTTCACCATTGCCTTGCTTGAAACAAAGTACTTTAGTGTTTATAATTAAATGGTGTGATCATATTTATAAGAGAAGTTATGTACAGTAATAAAAAGGTTAATACATTTTCTTGATTTTAATATTAACCTTTGGTTATACACTTAATTATATAATCAAGGATATTGGTATCTAATAACATATGAAATATGTATATATATTCCCAATCACTAATTGTTCCCAAATACTTGTCCTTTCCAACATTTACAACATTCATATTAGTTGAAGAGAGGTGGTCTTAAAAATGAATTATTTAGAAAAATCAATAAAATATTAGTTAAGTACCTATGTCATTTACACGAGTCTGCACTCTGCAATCCATTTTGGCCACAAAAATATAAGTGAGTAACTGTTACTCTAACAAAAAATACTTTATTTAACACTAGGTTGAGTTAGTTTATATACTGGTTCAACGAGTGCAGCACTTCCATGTTTACAAGAAGAAAGCAGAAATAACATAATAAATAGAGACAAACACATAGCCACTATGAGACAGCCAAGCCATGGTGGAATATATATATGAAGTCACAATGTGTGACATTATGACATGTGGGGTCGGAGTTTCGAAAATGGGTATTATCTAGGAGGGAATTTATATAGTAGCTGTTACATAAGACTTTTCAAGCTCTGAGGAAGTTCATTAAAGAACACTATCAGTGCAAAGGGTTAACAATTGCTTGATGTTTGGTTAAAATTAACCACTACAATAAGACCTGATTGTCTGTTGAAATATAAACATGATATATGTGAAGGAAAGGATTCATTTAGAGAACTTTGAAATTGGTTGTGATAAATTGGCACAACAAAAATATCTACTGAAATATCTTAGAAATTGTATACATGGATTTACAAACATTTGGTATGAGTTTTGTTGTAATTTAACATTTGTGTTTTTTGAAGAGCATGTCAAAGCTTATGTCTATTTCATTTTCAGGTGGCGGGGAGAAATCTCTCTCTGTATCAGAAATACTAAAACGCCTAGAGACGGCATACTGTGGGAGTGTAGGCGTGGAATATATGCATATAGGAAACCAAGACAAATATGAATTTATACGTTACAAGTTTGAATCTCCTGGAGCGGTTAGGTCAATGTCCCCACACGAGAAGAAATTGATATTGAAGAGATTAATTAGGGCATCCGGTTTTGAAGATTATCTAGCAAAAAAGTACCCTTCTGAGAAGAGGTTTGGTCTTGAAGGAGGAGAAGCTATGATTCCTGCATTGAAAACTGCTATTGATACTGCCTCAGCGTTAGGAGTCGACATATTTAACATAGGTATAATAATGTACTTTTATTGAATATTTTGACTGTAGTTATTAATTATATCACTTGTTTATTAGAGAATACAAATAAAAATTATAGTTCTCTGTACTATCAAAAAGAAAAAATCTTGTATAAATAATCACAGTAGGATAACTAAGAGCACAGATGTAAGGAATAAAGTTCCGCCAAAAGCTTTAAAAAATGTTAAAATATAAAATATAATAGCAATCAAACTTGTTTGTAATACAGAATGTAAATATTTACTGTGAATTAGGCTTTTCTAATAAATTTAATTAGCCTTTCTAGATTTATTCCATACCTCCCAGTACAATCTCTAAAATAAGATTCGTCCACACCCAAAGCCAAGTCCTAGTTATGCCATTGAATAATTAGCCATATAAATTGTTTAGGTATTGCTCACAGAGGACGTTTGAATGTCCTTGCAAATGTTGTCCGCAAACCTCTTCAGGACATATTTGCCCAGTTCCTTCCTGTGAACATAGAAGAACAACTGGGGTCAGGGGATGTGAAGTACCACCTGGGAACTTACATGGAGCGTGTTAACTCTGAGACTAAGCGACCTGTTGTTGTCAGTGTGATAGCTAACCCCTCACATCTTGAGTCCATCAATCCTGTTGTCATTGGGAAGACTCACGCTGAGAGGGTGCTCATCGGTGACACTGAAGGAAATAAGGTGGGTGTGGTGTTCGTTTTAGGTACTTTTAACTGTTTTATGTGTCAGTCGTTTCATACAACTTAAGACAAAAACTGCAGCATCCTGATGTTTAGTATAATTTTATAATATATACCAGGAGTATAAATTTTTCAATTTTGACTGTCCTGTGTTTGTTGCTGTGTGGTGCTACAAACACTTCAAAATTAATGTATTACTTTAAGTTGTACTTTATCACTCACTACCAGGGACAGATTAAGAGTGCCATTTTGGGGGTGGTGGAATACCAGGGGTGGAGGTAGAAGAATCTGGGGCATATGAAACAGCCCCCCTCCTCCCCCCAATCAAGTGGAGGATCAGGCAGTTCTCCTCAGGAACAGTTTAGAAATTTTAACACCAATATGAAAATGTAATAGTTAATTTTTTTGCTCCTTAAATGTATATTTGCTGTACATGAGTTATTAACAGGTGAAACTCTCTCCTTATTAAATTATTACTTTTCTGAAATAGCTTGCAAACATTATAAAAGATCAACTAAAATAAACACAAAAAAGCTTGTCAACAGTGCGATAACAGTAGAAGATGGCTTAATGGCAACACAGCATGAAGTAACGTTTTCACCTGCTGTCTCTACTAGTGCAAAAGTTTTGAGTGGAGGATAAACATTTCATAAGTCAACAGAAGCAGTACTAATTTTGCGTTGAAATAGAGCAATTCTTCATTTCCGGTTGTACAGATCAAAGAGGCATAAAATACAATGTATGTGATTAATCAAGTACCAATGTACAAAAATGTTGAAATTATTTCTTGCTTTCATAAACTGTTTGAGACAAAACAATCGGTTTTTAGATCTTCCTGGTTCCACAATGAGATTCCCTGCTTATTTCCAGTTTTTCCCTGGTATGTTAAATTCCCAGCCACCTTATTCCTGGGTTTTCCCATTGGGTATCCACCATGTCATAGTGTTACTGAATGACAGGGAGGGGAGGGGCAGTTGTCTTCTTCGTCACCCCTTAATATGCCCGTGATCACTACTGAAAGCTGTAAATGAAATTCCCTAGAATTACACTACATTTCTGTTTTTTTAATTAATCCCAAGATGCAATATTTTGAAGAGGGGAAATTTTTCATAACAGTTTCAAATTTGTCTGATGCTCTTATATTTTGTATATACCAAAATCATTCTTATAAAGCATGACCTAAATAAAAACCTGGATTATTCTAAAAATTCCATACTTTGAATTTTTTGATACGTATTAACCTTGATGTCAACCGTAATAGCACTCGCACTTTCAATTTTTCTGCAATTTTCCATATTCTTTACTACGAGTATGCACATTTTACTGCAGGTTTGGTCTATTCTAATTCATGGAGATGCAGCAACCACGGGTCAAGGTGTAGTGTATGAGACCTTCCATCTGTCTGAGTTACCTTGTTATACGAATCATGGCAGTATTCACATCATCATCAACAACCAGGTGAGCTGTCGAGGAAGTTATTGAATGTAATAAAATAGTCTGTATGTAACCACAGGATTTAGGTTTCTGTTGATCAAATAATATTGAAATAGGAAAATGAGTATAAACTACAAAAATAACTTTATTTACATATGATTACTAATAAATTTAACCTAAGTTTTTTTATATAAAAACATAGTACAAAATCGAATTTTGAAATGTTAGTCTAACTATTGTGATATGGTTCCAAACGTGCAATCAAAATGACAGTAAGAATATTAAACACCGCTTGCTCATTATTGTAGGGAAAATGTTCAGCATCAGAAATTGTTTTATAAGTGAAACATTAACTCTACATTTTTAGATCTGCAATCTGATCTCTTCCTCTTCCTTTAGGTGGATACCCAACCTAACACATAAATTAAAAATTAGGTTAAAGTGGACAAAGTAATAAAGTTGCAATATGACACACAGAAGTAAAAAAATCAAAATAAACATGTTTTGTGTCAATTTCATGCTACGGATCTCTAAAATACACTTAATAAACAACAATAATTATTATAATCTGAAAAAAAACTACAGGTCATTGCTTGTACCAACCAATCAATCATCTGTAAATGACTAGCTAGCATAGCGGCCAATAAATAACAATTATCATGACTTAAACAAGATGATGGCAAATTAGGAAACAAGGTTGACATTTTTATTGGTTTATTGTAAATGAACCAGTAAATCCCATATTGTGGCCATAACTCTAGTCTGTTTAATTTCAGGTTTAGTTTTTTTTTGTACTTAACAATTGCAAATAAATTAATAATAGAAGGAAATGCTTTAGATAGGGTTCACAACGGACCCGAGGGTGTCCCGCACGTCAGAGTATTGCACGGAGGTGGCCAAAGTGTCATCAGCTCCGATATTCCATGTCAATGGAGATGATCCAGAAGCCGTCTGCTATGTCATGAAAACTGCAACTGAGTTCAAACACGAATTTAAATCGTAAGAGTATGATAATATACTGTAAGTAGTTAAGTAATTTGTCTGAATCCAGAAATATGACACATCCTAGTTGCTGATTAACATTAAAAATTGTTGCCGTTATATGATTTAGGCCTACCTTTGTGCTGTATAACAGTTGTATTGTGTGGTCACATAGAAAGAGCCATAATATCCTAATAAAGCAAGATTATTACATTACTCTATTATGTATCATTACTTTTTGAGAATCATATCAAGATAAATTTATTAACACTGTTGCACTTCATAATTGAGTATTGAATAAGTAATTTAAAGTCTGGTATTAGGGGTTTCAGCAAAGAAATAATTTTGACCAGGAATGAGCATCAACATGTACTTTTAATTAGTCATGTAACTTAAATATACTCATTAAAATATTACATTTTTCATTTAACAACTTGAAAGATATTAAATTGTTAGTACGTACTCATGTTTATAGTTGTAATAGTAATAGCCTTGATTGGTATTAAGAAAACCGTTTTATTGGTTACAAACTCTATTAAATCCATAAAAAAGTTTATGGATGAGCTTGAGCACCTATAACCCCATTATTTGAAGGCATATAATACCAGAAGCTTATACAAATATAGTTAATACAATTCAAGACTAAACAAAAATTTAAGGAAAAAAAGTATGATTACATTTTATAGAAAATAGAGTTTATCTTTATTTTATACAAACAAGATGGTGGTGTAAGGGATATGATGGAAATACTGGTTGTTAATTTTAAATAATAGTATGTATTAATTTATAAAATCATTTAATTTGGCAAACTGTTAACATGATATTTAACATGTTAGTTCATCTAAACTTTTTGAAGGCCATTTGACTAATAATTAATCATGATGTTAGAACTACTCAAATATGCTTATAATTAGACTATATATAACAATAATTCATAAAATTATTCATCTTACATAATTTGACCATAACGTAGCATACCAAATTTACCATTCAAAACTGGTGGAGGATGAAAGGTAAACATTTAATATATGTTTCAGTGATGTAGTGGTCGACATTGTATGTTACCGCAAGCATGGACACAACGAGGCTGACCAACCCATGTTCACGAATCCTTTCATGTACAAGAACATTCAAAAACTTAAACCTGTTTATGTTAAGTATAAGGAGGAGCTTTTGAAACATAGGGTTCGTACATAGTGCTTGGATCACATTTAGTAGTTTATATATTTAATTAGATAATAGGGCATGTAATCAAACTTTAAAGTGAGACATACACATCAAGTAGTGCATAGAATACACACTTGTATGACCTTTCAAAATTATCTATACTATTATATAAAAATCTAATGGTGTCTCTGTATGTGTGTTACTCAATCACATAAAAACTATTGGACCGATTGTACTGGTATTTTACATGGACATTTTTAGGGTCCCTGGTTAACACATAGGCCTATTCCAATTTCGAAACTGCTCTGGGTAACCCTTGGCCCCACTGATCTTGAAATCTCTCTTTTGGCTTAATCAACAGATAGTAAATGGGTTTTTTTATCACCTGTCAAAGTCAAGAACAAGGTACATTCCTTCACTTTTGAACAAATTCCTTAGAAATTAAAATAGTAGTGCATTTAATCATTGAAGTGCTGAAGAAAATTCGGTCTTGGTTTGATTAGCATGCATTTAGAGATTTGAAAAAATTCTTGATTTTTTCCAATTTAAATTTATTTCTTTAAATAACAACCAATTCTTTTCACAAAAGCTCTACTGGTTTTACATGTAGAGCACTGTAAACGTGGGTGCACCATATGGTTATATCCACATGCTGCAACTCGCATCGTGAGATGAAACATCAATGAAAGAATAGGACAGGTTTTGTATTGATTTTTCACATAACAAGCAGTAATATATAACAAATAATTCACTCTGTTTTATTTCAGGTAATTGACGAAGAAGATGTACAAAAAATGGAGAAATACACTTCCGATTGGCTTCACGATGGGTTTGAAAAAGCTAAGAGTGTAACTCTGGTGAAGGCCAGAGATTGGCTTGATTCACCATGGAAGAATTTCTTCACAGTTAGTACATTTAAAAGTATAGTTGTTACTTATTAGTTATTGTTTTCTTATTTACAATACTAATCAGTGGTGTATCTATAATTTGACTTGGTTTGGGCTTAGTGAATTAAAAGGTATATGGCTGTTAGCATCTATCTACTTTGATTTATTTAAATACTCTATAAGAAAACAAGCCTTCCATAAAAGCTGCTGTCACCCTCAATCATTCTGACTGTAAGCTATCTAGTACAAAACAAGAGAAAATTAATTTTTAGAACATTACACAATGCCATTAAATATTTTAAAGTTGAGTGGGACAAATGAGTTTATAAAAATTAAGTAATTTTTTATTTAATTTAATTTAGTATTGAATAAACTTTTAGGTATTGGAAAAATAAAAAAAAACTGATATTTCATCAAAATAAGACATTTGAAAATAAAGCAGGTTGTACAACTTGAAGTAAAACATTTTACCCCGTAGTATTTCCCCTGCATACCTGCACAGAACTAGCTATTACATTACGTGTACTATTGCATAGAACTTATGTCACGTAACTCTCCTATGGATCTGAGATCTCTTCTTGTAAAAAGTAAAATTTACAGACAATTCACTAGATATGTCACTGAAGTTAGAATCATTCATCAGAATTCGCTTTTGTTGTGGTATATTTTATCAATGGTAGTACTAAACATGGCTGTTCAATCGCACTGTGATTGGTTGTTCTAATAAGACTTTTGTGTGATATTTCTCTGGTCTGAAGTATAAGTACCTTTATCTGAACAATACCATGTTTACTTTCTATCCTCTTACTTATAGTCCAGCAGTCAGACAAATATTAGGGTGGGTACCTGGCCACAAGGTTAAAGAAGTTTTAGGGTGTTATTTGGAGATATAAAATACAAATATTCTTTATTTTCAAATACATAAGTGTTAAAATGGCATTAGATAAGAATATATATGGGTGAAATAAAATATTTAAGTTTGTCAATTTGTAAGTATTTTCTATATGAACTCGTTGAGTGTACAAATCAGGTTTGTTGACCAGCCAATCAGTAAGCACAGTCTTGAATCTTCTCTTGCTGAGGCATCTCAATTCTGGCAGAAGGTTGTGCAGTTTCATGCCCTTGTAGGAGGGCTTCTTTACATATTGAGACAGATGATGAGCTGGTTGGTGGTGTCTAGTATTGTAGCCACGGAAGTGTCTATTCTGTAGTATTGGTTGTCCATCATTATATATAAAATGACTTCTTTTATGCAGAGGTTTTTGGTTTACTATTATCATAATCTTCAATGCATAAGTGTAATTTTGGACTTTTCCGTCAGTCCTTTCCTTGTGTTTTATTTGTGTTCCTTTACGTTTAATGGTTTTGTTTGTCTTACCTATGTATTCCCTATTGCAACTACATTTTATACTGTAAACACAGTTTTTGGTTTTTTATTCTGTAAATCCTGTGTGCCATTTTTGATTTTTTTTACGAGACTTTGTCAGACAAGAGTATTGTGTGTGTGTGTGTGTCTTAAACGTGATTCTAATGTTGTATTTTCTACGTACTCTTCTAATTTTCTTTTATAACCCCGGCACATAATGGATTGACATAAACACAAATTTATCACTATTCTGTTTGACTGACTCAAGAATGGTTGTTCTGGTTCATTTGCACTTGTTTATTATTGACTGTCTGTATCCACTGCATCTAAGATCTGATTTAACTTTCTTAAATTTTTCTTTTAGTCAATCTTTGTCTGAACATAAGCTCTTTGCTAAGGGGCCATGTGAATAAAAACTAGTATAAGCAAATACTAGGGATTTCTTAAGTAAATGCTACGTTTTGTGTGAATAAACACACTAGCACTTATAGACAATAGACAATATCTTTATTTTTGCATAATCTTGGAGATCAGCATGGCGTCACAACTGTTACAGAGAAATGATAAAGTAGTATAGTATCGTCCGTGGGCTGTGGAACGAAGTCAGGTATAGTCTGGGAAGTCCTTCCATCTTAAATATTCTTCTATGGAGTAGAAAGGTCTTTTCAGCAGCCAGTCCTTTAGATGCTGCTTCAGCTGTTGGGGGTTGTGGTTCTTCATGTCATCTGGCAATAGGTTGAACAACTTGGCTCCGGCGTAAGTGGGTTTCTTGCTGTAGAGTGTCAAGTGGTGGGGTGGCAGGACAAAGTCTGTAGAGCTCCTTGTTCCGTACTTGTGGACATCTTGATTTCTGAGCTGCGAAGTTGAGATTGTGTGGAGGATGACTTCTTGTATGTAGATTGCCACAACGGTAAGAATTTTCAGCTCAACAAAGGCCGTTCTGCAGCTGTCCCGGTAGCCAAGTCCTGTTAGGTGTCTGACCGCTTTTTTTTGTCGGATAAGGACCTTTTCTAGGTTAGAAGAGGCAGTTCCCCCCCATGTAGCTATGCCGTATCTCAGATGAGATTCCAGCAGAGCAAAGTAAGCAGTTCTTGCTATCTCTGAGTTGCTTACTTGAATTAGTCTGCGAATAACATATATCCCAGAGCTCAATTTCTTGCACAATTGGTCGATGTGGGGTTTCCAATTTAGGTTGCAATCGATTAAGATACCAAGGTGTTTAGTATTTTTCCTGGATTCCAGGCCAGGCAGTGCCATAATGTTTGCTTCCTTGCTCTTAGTAGTGAAGCCCAACTGTACCGTTTTAGATTTGTTCAGGACCAGGTGGTTGGAAGAACAGTACTCGTTGGTCGCAGTGAAAGCCTCTTCAGTGCTAGATAAGAGTTGTTCCTTATCTTTTCGTGCAAGAGTTACAACAGTGTCATCCGCGAACATAACAGTCTGGCAGCTGTCTTGCAGGTGGGCAGGGAGATCATTTGTTAGTAAGAGGAACAGCATTGGGCCCAAAACAGAGCCTTGGGGAACTCCTCTTTGTATACTGATGGGTTCAGATTGATATTTCTGTGATATATTGTTAGATATATATTGTAGTTCCACTTGCTGTTTCCTATTTATTAGGTAGCTCTGAAACCATTCTGCTGATTTCCCTACTATGCCTATTGTTTGTAGCTTTTGTAGTAGGCAGTTGTGGCTGAGACAATCAAAGGCCTTGCTAAAATCCAGAAAAAGGCTGTTAACGATGCAACCTTCCTCTAGTTTGTCTATGATGTATTCGACTAGTTGTATCAGTGCGGTTGCCGTTGATTTGCCTTTCAGGAATCCATGCTGCTGGTTGGTAAGCACATTGTTCTGGTCAAGATAGTTCGTGAGCTGTTCCAGAACAATTTTCTCCATGACTTTAGAGAAAGTTGAGATGAGCGAGATCGGTCGATAGCTGTTTATTTCATTTTTCGGGCCTTTTTTATACTTGGGATACACTTTAGAGAGTTTGAGTTGTTCTGGGAAAATTCCTTGTTGTACAGATTTATTTATTAGAGCCGCCAGCGGAGAGGCCAATTCTTCTCTACACGTCTTTGTGACCATAGCACTTATTTCATCGGCACCAGACGATGTTTTTGGCTTCAACGTGTCTATAGCTTTTAGAACGTCTTTATGTGTTATAGTCTGAAACTGAAACATATTGGTTGTTGGAGCTATGGGTGGATTGTTTTGGTGTGTAGTTCTGGGATCGATATTATTGTCTAGAAGTGTTTTTTCTGCTATTGTTGAGAAGAAATAATTGAAATGATGTGCTATTTCCACTGGGTCTTCTGTGATTTGTCCATTTACTCGAAGCTGGAGTTTCTCTGAGGTGGTTAAGGTTTTCCTCTCCCTATTAATCACATGCCAGAGTGCCTTAGATTTGTTGTCTGCTCTGTTGATGTACATGGCTGTTTGCTGTTTCCGTAGGGTTTTCAATTTTAAGTCGTATTCCTTTTTCCTTGTCTTTGTTTCTGCTTTATCTTCTGTCCGTCCATAGAGAATTTCCTGGTCAAGGGCTTGTATGTAAGCATTTTTCAATCTTGAGCACTCTTCATCCCAACATTGCCTAATTTTATTGTGTTTGGTTCTGGATTTTGTGAACGGGCAAGAGAGATTTAAATTTGACTGTATAATATTGTTAAATATGTTGTAGGCCGAGTTTACTTCCTCTGTCTGGTGAACCTGTCTCCAGTCTTGGTTCCTCAGGTTCAGTTGGAGCAGTTCAATTGAGCCCCGGCTGAAGTTTCTTTTTTTGTAGCTAATGCATTTGGCGATGTTCATATTCAAATTCAACGAAGCCAGCTGTGCTGAATGATCAGATAACCCTGATGTAATGACTGATGTCTGAATGTTTTCGGGTTCTATGTTCGTACAAATCCAATCTATTGATGTGGATGTTGTGTTTGTGATGCGAGTAGGTGGCAGTTTTAGTCTTGATATATTAAAGCATGAAAGAAATTCTTCGATGTTGGTGTTGTCATTATTCTCCTGGAGAATGTTCACGTTGATGTCCCCCATGAATATTGTTCTCTTGCCTGTTTGGAGTGGCTTGTTCAGGAGTTCTGTCAGAATGTCTATGGCATTATCTAGGCTGGCGCTTGGAGGTCTGTAGACTCCTAACAGTAGTAGAGTGTCTCTTTTCAGTTTTATTTCAAAGAGTGCAGCTTCACAGATGAGTTCTGATTTTTCTTCACTTACTTTTACAAGTTGGATTGTGCTTTCTAGGCCTTTTTTAATGTATACTGCAACCCCCCCTTTTGTATGATTTTTCCTAGAGAAGCCACCAACCAGAGAGTAGCCAGGTATGTATGTGTTTTCTAGGTTCTCCTTGGATAGTCCATGTTCTGTTAATACTATGATATCTGGATTTTCTTCACTGAGGAAGTGGGAGAGCCGCTCTATTTTATTTGAGAGCCAGTCGATATTTTGGTGCAGGATTCTGAGAGAGGTTTTCTGGTGTTTTGGGATTTCTGCTATTTCTGAGTTTATTACTGGTGTTTTGTCCTCTGGAGTGGGCAAATCCGGGTTGGCTGGAGAGTTGACAACTACTTCTGCTTGCTGTTTATCAAGCTGTTGTGGTCTAAAAAAACTGTTGGTCGGTTTAGCAGGACATCCGACATTGAGAGCGCTGCGGGAGGAGACAGCCAGCCTGATGTTGAGGGTTGCTGATCCAGATCATGATGGAGTGGTACTAGCGCATGAGGGCCAGTCTGGGATGGGTCGTCACTGTCAGCCAGATAGCCATAGTGTTTGATCATGTGGTTCTTGTAGAACATGATGTGTTTAGAGAAAAACACCTCACAAGTCTCGTCTTTAGCCCTTGGCTTTGAGTTTAAGGGTGGGCTTTTGGTCTGTTTCAAGATAGGCTCTGGAGATAGCACTGGGGCAGCTTCTGTTGGTTGCTTATGCAGGAAGCCAGATACTGACGCAGCATGTGCAGCTTTTTGGTTTTGGTTATGCTTTCTGCTCTTAGCCATTTGCAGAGATACACTGAAGTGGCTTTTTGCAGTTTTGGTTCTATCTTTGCTAGAGCGTAGGCACTTCACTGGCCTGGGCTGGGGTTCATCAGCGTCGTGCTGCAGCAGGCTCTGTAGTGCTTTCATAGAGTTCTCAATTCGGTCTTGGCGGGTTTTTAAATTTATCATATCTTGCATTAGTGAATGGTCATTACCTAGCTTACAACTACAGTCGGTCACTTCGCAATTGGTTGGCAGTGGCAAAAGTTTATCTCCGGCGGGTGGGCATGTTTGTGTGCCAACATGTCTGTTTGTGTCTCGATGGATTTCTACTTTATTTTGCCCTGGTTCTGTTTTAGTTTTTAGTGTTTTTACAGTTATTTCTAGATTGGCAATTTTGTTTTCGTAGCTCCTAATGAGTTTGCATTGGTCATTGTCGTGCTCTTCGTAGAACTGCTGTAGTTGTAATTGTTTTTGTTTTTCTCTATCCAGTTGAGAAAAACAAACTTGCTAGGGGTAGTAAGTTCTAGAGTTTTCCCGGACGAGTAGTAAATGCTTAAAAAATGGTGTGAATAAAACTTTTGAAGTAGATTGTTCTGTAGCATATGCTTCAATATTTTCAAGCCTGGTCTGGGGCATGCTAGACTTTTTCCTAGCATTTACTACCTGTCTGCTCAGTCCACAGTTTGTTGTTGATCATGGCTGAGTTTATGCCTATTCGTCAACGTAAAATTTATTCTGTTTGCTCTGAAATAAACAAACGTAATTGTAAAGAACTGTTAAGGTTTAACAGTGAGAGTGTTGATTTCCTTGCGGCACAGTTTCTTGAAGAAAGTGATACTCGTGGCGGTGGTATTTGCAGAAGACAGCAAATGGAAATATTTCTGAGGTTTGTGGGTGATCCTGGCTTTCAGTCTGGTGTAGCTCAAGATGTGGGTGTACATCGTACTACTGCCAACAAGACTATAAGGTACGTGATGAGTAGAGTAGTTGAACAATCACACAATTGGATACGGTTTCCAACTACAGCTGAAGATATGACCGAGGCTAAAGTTTTGTGGCAGAGACATTTTCGTTTGCCGTCTGTAATTGGTGCCCTTGATTGTACTCAAATTGAGATACAAAAGCCTGGGCTGCACGGTGATGAGTATATTTGTAGAAAAGGATATCCTAGTATAAATGTCCAGGCAACATGCAATGCATTGGAACAGTTTACAAGTATTAGTGCAGAGTGGCCCGGCAGTGTTCACGACGGCAGAGAGTGGAGGAATAGTCATGTCAGAGACATCGTGTCACAGTATGATGGAGCAGTTTGTCTTTTAGGAGATTCAGGATACGGTTTATCGCGCGTGGTTGATTACACCGTTCAAGCCTCCACGAACGCATCAAGAACGAGAGTTCAATCTAATCCATGCTAGAGAAAGGGTTATAATAGAAAGATGTTTTGGCCAGTTAAAAAGGAGATTCCCAATCCTGGGAAACTGTGTTAGAGTTGCATTAAACAACATTCCACAAGTGGTAGTCAGTTGCGCTGTGGTACACAACATTGCCAAGCATCTAAAGGATGACTTTGAGTATGGGGATCTTGATAGCGTCCCAAATGAAGATGACCAACCTGGGGTGGTTCGTTATGAAAATCCCGACACAACATTAAGAGGCAAAGACAAGCGTGCCAATATGATGGCGTATTTGAATATTCAGTGAGGAAATTGTTTTTTTGTTAAATTGAACTTAGTAACGTTTTCATGTTTTTCTCACGCAAGCACCTACTTGCACACAATTTTGTATATATATATATTTTTTTTTGGGTATGGATTTTGTTTATTTACTGAATAAAATCATCTTATTTTATATACTAGTTTTTATTCACACATTACTGATTTATTTCAAATTACAAGTTTGATTACAATGGTAAGAATTATAACCCTAAGAATTACAATCCAAAGGAAAATACAACTTATGCAGCTTACAATGTGAATAGAGTATGGCAATCATCAACAGTTACATCAGTTTGAGTAGACTTTTCAATGGTTTGCTTCTTCATGGTTTCCAACAATATAGTTTCCTTCTCCAGTTTGATCTTATTCAGTTTGTATTGTTGCAACAAAACAATCCTTTGCAACTGCGGTGTGGACAGGTCTTTAGTTTCATCTGCTTCATGATTCGACACCATTTTTTCACTTTTTCTGATCTTATTTTTGTGGTGGTCGGCATCAGATTTAGTTTTCATCGGCTTCTTTGTTTCTTGGCTCTTCGGTTCTTCATTTTTATTTCGTTTCCCTTCAGTTTCTGTATTCGGCAAACTTTCTTGGATGTCGTCACTGGTTGGTTGCTGAACTGGGGGCCCGGCACTTGTGCCAACTGAAATATTACCCGGGATTTTATGGAATACTGGGTTATCATCTTCTATCAACTCCAAGAATGTTTTCTCCCACGGTTGTAGTTTTATTTTCCTGTTTTCCGTCACTTTTACGTCAGTCTTCTTCTTGACGGTAGACTTCACATTGTTCAATGCTTTTATTAGTTGGCCTACAGTAACTTGTTTCCCCAATGCACCACAGTAGTCAGAACGTAAGGTTTCCCAAGCTTCTTTCTTAGCATTCATCACAGCAGGGGTTTTTGATTTGCTAAGTAATACACTGTGATCCGAAAGGAGACGTACAAACAGAGTGCGATCAATTTTTTCTATTTTATTAAAATCATTATTGTCAGATTCTTCTGATGATGAATACATCTTGGTGAATACGTGGTTGAACAGAGTGAAAGAGGGATATGCCACCGATGTGAAGTAGACTGAAAGGTAGTGGAGGGGAGAAACGTGTCATGACAGGAACGTTAAAACTTAGCATTTACTTGGTCTAGCATGTACTACCCCGCGAGTAAGTGCTTGGGTTTTTCCGGATTCTACTAGACTTGCCCTAGTATTTTCTACAAATCTTTATTCACACTGATTTGACCAAATACTTACTAGACCTAGCATATGCTAGTTAGAAAGTGCTCGTTTTTATTCACTTGCGTAATTGTCAAATTGGGCTTTGTGGGAGGAATTTTTCAGTAATAGACTGGCCTCATAATAAAACATGTCACCTTGTTCCTCAGATACCTGTGCAACAGCCTGATTCTATTCCAGGTACGAAATCCAGTGCCTTTGCCGATTTTTGTGCCACAGAAAAGTTTAAACCCCTAGATAAAACTGATATTCCCACTTCATTGAGGATTTTAGAAGAGAGGTTGATTACATTTTTATTATTTGCATCCATATTCGCTTTGCCATCTTTAGGCAAAAACACTTTTGTTAGGCCTAATCTTTTCACGTTTAAAGATTTTCTTTTTCTTGTTTATTTCAGAAACTGGTTTACATGAATTTTGGATGCTTTCATGAATGTTATTAAATTCTATACTGATACACCATAGGGAAGAATTTTAAACAAGATTAAGTCCTCTTTATTCATATTGCATTGAATGTACCAGAAACATAATGTGAGGAAAGTAACAATTGAAATCACCAAATGTATCATATGGATCTGATTGATGTCTAATTGGACGATGGTCAAATGTTATAAACTCCTTTTTATTACAGTATCAAACCTAATCTAAATTAAATACATATTCCCACTTATTAAGGCTTTATTTTTACAGCCTGACAAAGATCCTCTAGATGTGCCTGTAACAGGAGCTAACCAAGAAGTCCTTTTGAAAATCGGAGAAGCTGTGAGTACTCCTCCTCCTAACTTTGAAATTCATACCGGATTGGTTAGAGTCCTCAGGGGCCGTAAAGAAATGATGTCTGCAAACAAAGTGGATTGGTCATTCGGCGAATCTTTTGCCATCGGATCTCTTCTAGAGGTTAGTTTCACTTGCTTTTGTAGAAAAACAGTGGGACTCTTATTCTAGTGAGATCAAACTGGGTTTGATGATGTGTATATTTCTTGAATAACATCAAAGTTATGTGGGGTGATGCAGGAAGGCTACAACGTGAGGCTGACGGGCCAGGATGTGGAGCGTGGAACATTCAGTCATAGACATCATGTGTACCATCACCAATCTCTCGACCACGTCACCTACACTCCTTTAAAATCTCTCTTTCCAGGTGATGGAAATTAAAAACTTTTTTAAAGTTGTGTTTTGGTATTGTTAACGATGAGTATCAGTCGATAAATAATTTATTTGTTCATTATACACAATCGGTGCTACAGGCTATGTCATAGGCTTAAACAATGGTAGCTTAATATACATTGTAGTATAGGCTCACCTAATAGTTATCAATATATTTGTGATTAACAAGTCATGTCACTAAAATTAAAATTCATATGATTCATCTGTGGAATAAAAAGCCATTTCTTCAACCCATATAATATAAGTAGATTTTTAAAAGCAGGTATACTTATTTGCCTAATTAATAGAGGTAATTTATTTTAAAATTATACTGTTGATATTTGTGGCCATACAACAATTTAATTAACCTATTGAGTTTGTGCAGAATTTTTGTAAAGATAGGTTTAAAAAAGCATCAGCCAAACATGTGCAAATTGTCAATTTATTCTAAAGTGGTTGTGTAATTCATAATCAGATATAATATTTACAATATGAGGTACTACGAAAATACAACATGAAAGTTCCACATCAATACAAAAAGTATGACTGGATGGTTATTACTTGTATTTCATTAGGCTTTTTGGTTTTAAAAATAGAAATATAAACAAATAAATTGTTTCCTTTTCTACAACCATGATACTGTTATGGAGAACGTTTGGTCTAATTTGCTCTGTTAGAAAGTAAACAACTTTTATCTGTTATAGTATATGGGGAATTTAATGACGGCACTGAGTAATTTTTAAAATATTCTAAATGAACAATGGCAGTAAATCTTTTAAACACAAAAGGAAAAAAGAAAAGATGAATTAGCTTACATATGTCTTCATCTTACTAGGTGGTGGTACTTACGTGGTGTGCAACAGTTCCCTTTCAGAGTTTGGTGTGCTGGGGTTTGAGCTAGGATACAGTATGGTGAGTCCCTACAACCTGGTGATGTGGGAGGCCCAGTTCGGAGACTTCGCTAACAGTGCGCAGATTATCTCTGACCAGTTTCTCTCATCAGGAGAATCCAAATGGGCACGCCAGACCGGCTTGGTCGTTCTGCTTCCCCATGGCATGGAGGGTAGGTTTAATGTAGGTAGCTAAGGTCTTCAATAAAAGTGATTCATTTGTCAACGCAATTAGGATCATTTGTATATCCTACAGTTATATCCAAAAATATTGATTGATCCACTATTATTGGTTTGAATATTCAACATGAGTAGGTTGATAATGTATGTTTCATTAAATTGTCTCAGAATTGAAAAGTGGTTGACTAGAAAATGTAGATTAAAAAGTATCCTCCAAATTTCTACACAAGGAATGAACAAAACGTTTTTAACTGTCCTAAATTACATAGTTTACTATAAACTATACATTATAGGCTTGAATCTTGAGAGCCTCAAAGGTAAGCATGGATCTGTTGAACATAGTTTTAAGCTTATTGAAAATTCTAAATAGGTACTGGTGGAATGACAATTTATAAACCAGAAGTCTTTTCAAAATTAGTCATAAACGTAACAAGTGAGGATAAAAATATTTAATTGAAATTTTTTATTGTTAATTGTCTTTAAACTTTAGGACAAATTAGATAGTTTAGTCTATTTTCTCTGAGCTTAGATTTATTTATAAGGCTGATTCGCTGATGTTCTTATAAAAGAATATAATAAATGCAATTTTTTTAAGATAGATATTTTTACTGCATTCCATATTCTATGATTTAGCAGGGTATGAGTTAGTTTCAGCTTTTTCTGTCATGGGATTTCCCTTAATCGATTTAATGCATTTTATGCATAACTCTGATATGTGTCTGGTCTATGTGAAAGCAATCTGTTATTTATGAACACAGAGAAGACCCAACACTTGGTATTTACTCTGAATAGAGCAATTTTGAAAGAAACAACAATTGAGAGTGTAAAATTATTAGGAATTCTAGATCCTACGCTGTCTCGGCATATACATGTTGATTATGTTCATAAAAAGTTAGCAGAGTGGTAAATTTATTGCGAAAACTAAAACTTCATGTTTCCAAAGATACGCTAAGAATGGTTTACTTTGCACTGTTTCAGAGCATCATTAGTTATGGTCTGCTCTTGTGGGGCAATGCATCTGGTATTGATAAAATTTTATTGTCTCAGAAAAAAGCCATGAGAGTTATAGCGGATGCTAATTTCAAAGATCATTGTAGGCCGATTTAAAAAAAAGAAACCATTTTAACAGTTATCAATCTATACACTTTTTACTGCTTGATCCATGTCAAAAATAATTTTCATAACCTGACACTGAATAACCACATTCATATTCACAATACCCAAGGCGCTAACCTGCAGCAAACCTTTCACAAGACTTTCTAAAATTCAAACTTCATTTGTGGTCGTTGGAATAGATCTATTCAATAAACTACCTTTGAATGCTCAGAGTGTTACATTAAATAAATTTAAACTGTTATTTATAAGTGGCTGGTAGAGAGGCCCTTTTTTGACTTATCAGAGTTTTATTCATCTGACATCAGTGGGATAGTTTTTTAGTGTATTGTTCTGCTAAATAGTACACTTTTGTCTCACTAACATTATTGTATTATTATAATACACTTTTACAAGTAAACTATTGCGTCTTCTATCAATGAGTGTATAATTTAAATTGTTTTGATAATATTTTATTGTTAGTATAAGTATTCTGACTGATCTATTGCATGTAATGTCTAATTATCAATACAATCTTATCTTATCTTATCTTAATCTTAGCTTTCTTCTTACAATTGAAAAATGTGATCCTATTTAATACAGATTGAGTAATCCTAGGAATCCTAAACATATATTGGGAAAGTGATAAAGAGTTATAGCAAAAAAAATACAACTTACTAAATCAAGTAGAAAATACATTTTAAACTGTTTGATCAGAGTTGTAAAAGTTTTGCCATAAATAGAAGTTTCATTTAAAATCTCAAAATTTCATAATGTAAACATTAAACACATTTTTAAAGGTATAGTTAAAAGACCAACTCTTACGAATTTTTCCAAAAATAATTTCTGTTTCTAAATGACAGACCAAACACAACAAAATGAGGGGTTTAAATAAATCCATTTGTTTTATAGACATTTAAAAATAAAATAGTTGTCAGTAAATTCCTAATCTGTCGTGGTGTGATTTTTAAAAATTATGTGTTACATGTACATTTTTACCGACATTTGCATACTCCCAAAGTTAAATATGTGTCTTTTTAAACCGTTTTTGAGTGAGAACTAGAATATTGTTTTTAATTGTTGAAAATTATAACGTGTCCAGGTGTTATTGCTGCTCTAAGTCTTAAAATAACATTGTCTCAAAATTTTGCCTCAGCGTGTAAATGAACTGGGCATGTCCAGGTCAGGGTCCTGAGCACTCCAGTGGTCGTCCTGAACGATTCCTACAGATGAGTGCTGAGCCCGAGAAGCCCCTGGAGAACATGCCAAAACAAATGCACTTGGCCAACTGGTTTATTGCGAACCCTACCACTCCAGCCAACCTGTTCCATGTCCTCCGGCGTCAACTCAAACTTAACTACCGCAAACCTCTCATCCTTTTCACACCCAAGAGCCTTCTCAGGCATCCAGAAGCGAAGTCCTCACTGGAAGAGTTTACTGGGGAGACAATGTATGTGTTGTACCTGAGATTTATCCTTATTATCACTTATAATATCCTTATTACACTAGGCCACTGAGCGGCACTGCTGAGTTGCTGTTGTCTAACATGTGATTGTATTGGACCTTATTACACTAAGACGGCTGGTGGTGCAGCTGGAAAATCAGCGACATGACATAAAAGTCAACTGCCATGCTCACGCCTGTTAAACCAGAACGTATTCTGAAATTATCTAATTGAACTGGTTGTGCGGCATTTTCAGCGGCACAACTCACTTATCACTCCAGCAAACATGTGTGTGCGAGCACACACACTCACACACACACATCCGATTTTAGTCTAAAAAGTTTATAGTCTGATATTAATCATACAAATTTAATCAGTATGTTTTATTAGAAATTATCAAACTTTCCAATTAAATGTTTCTCTTCTTATTTAAATACACATATGCAGGAAACATCTGAATACAAAAAATAATTTTCTAACAAAAAGTGTGGGCTCTGTGTTAATATATAATTCTGTGGCAAGTAAGAGATTCAGTGCCGGTGAACCAATAACTTTTTGTAAATCTGTCTTTATTGAAATTTAATTGATTTTTTATAGATATATAAATAGAACACCAATAATAGCAAGTATGTGATTTATTTTTGTAAATAAATAAATAACATTTATTATTCCGGGAAAATTGCAGTTAGATTATAATTTTGTAAACACCTAATTGGTTTTTTTTATTATATATGAAGGAGTACTACTGAAGGATGTACATAGAAAAATAACAGTACAGTTGTGTCTGTGTAGCTACTATAAATAAAGCAATAAATTTACTTCAGTATTGTAATGTTATACAAGGATAAGTGTACAGGAATTATTATAAGTTACTAGGACTATAATGGGTAGAAGAAATATAAATGTAACTCAAGAACCAAAGAACGTGTTGTTTAGTCCTTATTGTAGTAAAATTAGAAAAATGTATTAAATTTGTATATAAGCGAGCTTAAGTGTTTAATACAAAATCACAAAATATTCCCTACAAAATCCTACGTTCAACATGGTGCTTGACAGATTTCATTATAAATGTTATTTCATTTTCATTTAACACTAAATGTAAATATGTAAATAAATAATAAAAAAATATGAAATATCTGAAAAATATCCACAGACAAAAATTTTTCATACAAGAAAAATAATATAAATTTTGAGAAACAAAAATGATACTTGAAGGAATATAAGAAATGCAAGTTTTTTGTAAGATTTTGTAAAAAGAATCACAAAATTCCACATGACATGACTTTCATTTGGCTAAACATACCTTTGAAATAAATAATCTAAATACATTCATTAAAATTAAAAAAATGCATATGCCCAAATAATTCTACAATTTGCCAAGGATAAAAAATTAACAATAAGAGATGCTATACTGTAGTTTGAATGGAGAGTAGCATATATTGTGACAAATTTGACTTTACTCAGCTAAGGCTGAAATTGGATAAAATCTCCAAATATCTTGCAAAATGTAGTGATATTGGTGCAAGTAAAAAATGATTAATCTGTTCATATTGGAGACTGAATTAGATATGGATTCTTTCTTAAAACGGTTTTAAAAACCTCAAAAAATCGATTTTGAGTTCTCAAAAACTTTGCATATAAATAAATAGCTTAAACTTCCAAACAATACTATGAATTACTTTATGTTGTAAGCAATACAAGGTAATATTCCTATACAGATTTTTGTATACGTCAAATAGAAGGATTTCTCCCATTTTTTGATTTAAATGTACTCCATATAAGTAAAAACTGATGTTCAATAAGAAATTCTATTTTTCAAATATCACTGTAATGGAAGCAGCTAATTAAAAGTAAATAAATAAAAGTATATGGTACTCTATTTATAGCTTGGTATCTATGACAAAACAAAAAATATATACCTAATTAATATTCCTTTTTCATGATACTTTAACAGTTCTTATAATTTACTATAGTTCTCCATCAATTCTTAAAGCTCTTACATTTAAACAAGAATGTTCATCAATTTCCATTCTTATTATGATTCCTGTGTTTCAACAAATTGCCTTTTACAGGTTTAAACCTTATATTAAAGATGAGACCATAACCAGCCCAGGAAGTGTTGAAAAAGTGATTCTTTGTTGTGGGAAAGTGTGTTATGATTTAAAATATGAAAGGGCAAAAAGAAAATTGGATACAAAAGTGGCAATTTGTAGGATAGAACAAGTGTTCCCATTTCCGTACAGTGACCTTCGGAAGGACATGAGCCAGTATCCAAAAGCACAAGTACTTTGGGCTCAGGAGGAGCACAAAAATCAGGTAAGAGGGAAATTTGGTAATGAGGCAAATTGTTTGAAGTATTTTTAATCATTCAATATGAGTTATATCACAGCAACTTTATATCATGGGAATATTCATGAGGAGGTAGTTAACTTACTCATGTAACGATTGTAGAACATCAGTATATATAAGTCAAGATTCATGAAAAAGGATTTTGGGGATTAATCTGTCATATCTCCATGGAAGAAGGGGAAGCCAGCTCTGTATCAACCTTTCCAGTCAAAGCAGGCAGGGGATGACACGCCCTTATGTCTAGGTTAGCAACAGACCTTAACATTTAGGGAGCACCATCAACTCCAACAGTCATCTCTCGCAGTAGACCAGACCTATCGATCCACCCTTGCATATACTCCAATATCGTGACATTTGCGATCAGTGATATGCTGCTCCTGAACTACCATATGGTTTCCCAGATTTAAATGACACATTGGTGTTTTGCTGTACCCAGTGTATGATAAACTGGGAAGTATAAACCAGACAGAAGTGAACTTTACTGGGGAAATATTTATATTAAAATTGTTAAGAGTAGTTATGTATATATATCTTTGGATGTGTACAGATTTATTCAACCATTCAAAGATTAAACTAGTACAAATATATTGATTTCATCATGTGTGTTAATGATAGTCAGTGATTCAGGAGATGAATAGCTGGATGTATTTAAAGATGAGTTTAATTTTTAGGTTGTCTCCAATCCCCATTCACTGAATATGCTGGAGCCAACAAAGGCATTGGCTGAACTTAGAAAAATATTTATTATTAACAACAATTTACACTAAGAAACTTGCATTGCAGGGGTGGTGGGACTTTGTGAAGACACGGGTGGCCGCAGTGGTTGACCGCCCCGTGGAATATAGGGGACGTGCACCATCACCAGCACCTAGCAGTGGAACCAAAGTGATGCACGACAAGGAGCAGGTCACCTTCCTGGAGAAGTGTTTCTCTTGATGATCTAGCAACCACCTTCACCTATCTGTCATATTAATATACTAAAATAAATTATACCTCTATTTAAATTTTATATGATTTTCTTATTGATAACCAACTTAATAAGCTATGGTGGGAGGGTTGTTCAATTTTAATATTTCTTTAGCTCCATTTCATTTCAGCTTAGTGCTGCATCTGAAATCTGACCCTGTTACAGACTTGACTCCTGAAATATGGAGTCGACGTCCGTCTGAAGAGATACAAAAAAGGTCAGTGAAGAAGAAGCTCAAAATGAACCCATTGCATCATTTCGATATCATATCAGAGACACATAGACTACAAAACCACGTATAATCTAGATGTAGAGGTGTTTTCATTGTCTCATCAGGTGCACAATTGAATGGGCTACGATATTATAGACACAATCTCTAATTTCTACACATCATAGCTGTGGTGAGAAGGGTTGAAGTGATGAGAGTTTAACTACATTTCATCCGCTTAGTGCAGTGACTGATCACTGTCACAGAGTTGACTCTTGACTCTTAGGTGCACAACTGATTGAAAGTTTTAGAAAGGTACCCATAGAAACACTATAAATAATAATAGTAAACCCTAGATTAACAAAGGGTGTTGGAAAGTGTAATGTAATAGATTGACTAGGAGAAAATAAGGTTGGATTACACAGTGGCGTAGCAAAGGGGAGCGGCGGGGGTGGACCACACCGAGTGTCACCTTTTTCCCTTTTTCGGGGTGACACCCACCAGATCTCTCAACTTTAAGAACAAAGTACAAACAAACAGAAAATAATTCGCTAGCACAAAAATTTCTTTTTCGTGGATTTCTCCACTAGCACCATCTCAGCTCTATGTATAATTCTGGGATTCCCTGGTAAGGAAGAGTCTGACGCTGTCGTGGGGGATTTCTCGTCCCATACTCGCTATCTTTGACGTTTCAGTTGCAACATTTCTCATTTGTTTCGTGAAGTGTGTTGTGTTTGGTTGGCATGAATTGTTAAAAGTTTATTGTTCTATATTGATAGATAATCAAAAGAAAAACATATATTATATCCATGACCTTTATCATATAAAATGTATTGCTTTTTACTTTCAATGGGGTGACACCACCAACTTCCACACCAGGTGCCACCCAAGGTAGGCCACTGGGATTATGTGAGAATGATCCATCGGAGGAAGTGAAAACTTCTTTTATATATGTATGTGTTTGGTCTCAGTTTTATTTTAAATAAAATAAAAAAATCATTATCTAATACTAAAAACTTATAATGAAAAAATGTTGATATCTGTGCTTCCAGTAAACTTAAATTTAAATAGTTATGTTTAGAACCACAGCAGTAAATTAAAATAACAACACTGTTCTTAAATTAAAATGGTTTATTAACATAACATCCAATAAATTTCAGAACAATAAACTAACAAAGCCAGTATAGATTATAATTAGTTAGTTACTTTGTGAACTTTTGTTGCACTTTAGAATCAGCTGGCGTAGGGTCTGTATCTCTTCCCTTAGTGTGATGTTCTGGGCAGTTAACATAGCGTTTTCATGTTCCAGGTGCATTGCTCGCATTGCAATCTGAAATGTAATAAAGTATTAAATAAATTACAAATTTACCATCGAAGATTTATTTTCAACCTAGTGATGTATTATTACTATTTTATTAGTAATTATTTGTCTACAACGTTATATTTTGACTGTTTTATTATAGTTGAATTAAAGACAGAAGGGTATTGGGACGAGCTCGACCGAAGACAGCCGAACTGCCTCACGAAGGCTCGCCCTACCGCTCCACCAATCACAGCCGAGCACTTTCCTTTTCGACGGAGGCAGCGTTGTCACGTCTCCTCTGTTGTACCTGTCATCCGGTAGGTATCAGCTGGGTGATGCGCAGTAGCAAACCGTGCTTCATTACGTCGTCATTGGTTGTTGGTTATGTATGTTGTTTCGTGTGGTGTTATTGCGCTTCCGTGTGTTCGTGGCCAAGTGTGTCTTTTTCAAGACTAAACCTTATTTGGAAGACAAGTGTACGCACGTACTTTCTAGTGTTACATTTTTGTGACAGACATTATTTAATTACTGTTAATTCCGTACCATGTCTCAGGGCACTGAAATAGTGATAAAAAACGCGGTAGGCCCCGGCACTCGCGTGATAAGTGTGCCTGTGGTTTACAGTTAGTAACATTTAGTAATAAATTTAAAATATAACAAGTTTCGAAATATTTTTACAGATTTTTTGTCAAGTAATTAGATTACATTAAGTTGATCGAAAAAATTAACTGAAGGAAATTTCATATCATAGTCAGATTGACGCCCTAGTCGCAAATTTTGCATTTTGGTCACCCTAGCAATTTAAGTTTAGACTCAACAATTAACAATTTTATTATCCTATAACGGTTTTAACAGGATACCTTTTATTGGTTAAAAATACTATCCTAAACGAGCTTCATCAGGTTTAAACTACAGTATCTTTATTTGTTTTTAAGTTGATTTTTGACCGCGGCACAGTGGTCATTTCAATGGATTTGCTAAGACTGATAAGACTGAGTAAATAATTATAACTCAGCAGACTTGCATTTACTTAACGAATATAATTTTAGTTCGTTTTTACTATACTCCTTGGTGTTTTGTAGGTTACTATTAATAACAGTAAAATGTACAATATTCAAATTATTATTATTAGGCCTATGTATATTTTTCAATAATACACTCGTGGTTTCAGTAAATATCCTTTACGAGGTTTTGATTTCTGACTCAATTACTTATAAAATAACAATTCTCAAAACAACGAACGCTATTAATTTATCGCTTCGATAAATGTGTCCACATATTTCCGCTGCGAACCACCCCTACCTAGAAGCGGTTTATGTGAACGCTGTGGATGATCTAGTCAGACAGAACAACTTGGCAACACTGTAGCCGACCGGTCCCGAAGAGCCCCGAACCTCGGCCATCGCTGCCGGGTCTCAATACCCTTCTGTCTTTAATTCAACTATAGTCACTTTTACCCTAACTTGAGAATAGAAATAAATTTGCATTTATGTCAATTCTTCATGTGCTGGAACTATCAGAGAAAAATTAGAAGGGTAGGTAGAAAGTAAAGTTTTAGAACTATGTTTAAAACACACAACACTCTCAGACAAAATTTCATAAACCTAAAGAATGGCACTCAGGAATCCAAAAACTGTGTTTACAATATAAAATGTAACTGTAACAGGAAATACCGAGGTTAGAACAAATCAGAACAAAACATTAAATGTTATCCACCTGAGGAATAGATCACATTGCAAATCTCAAAACATAGTGTTACAGATTAAAAAAAAATTCAAGCCACAAAATACTTTTGCCTCAACATGAATGTCCCACGATTTTTGTCTTAAGCACCGCTACGCTATCCTTGAAAAGGTCAACAATTACAGCAGCACTGTTTCCAGATCTTTGAAGTTGGACTATTGTACTGTATAGTTAGCGGGGTGGTGTTGCCTGACGAACAGGTTGCTGGATCGTGTGGATGATGGAGTCCTGAATTGGAACAGATGCAATAAGTCAAGACAGTCAACCTTGCCATTGAGGATCTTATATAGTAGCACAACGTCAACAGAAAATGGCAGTTCACAAGATGGTGGGGATCTCAAGACAGGTCTTCAATGGGAACGTGCTGGTAGGGAAATCTCTTCTTGACACCTACCACTCGGACAGATTTTCTTTCAATACCCTTCAGTTCCTCAAGGAGTAATTTCTGAGTATGATTCCACACTGGTGAGCCATTAAGGCAACTGTGTCACTTAAATGGCTTGATAAGCAGAAAACGAATCTAAACATTCTGTTTGCCCTACTGCAGATCTTCAGTACATGGGATTCAGGGCTTAACGGGGGTGCCAATATGACACCAATTTTTAAACTTTTTATTATGTTGTTTTGTTTTTTAAAAATTATTTTGCCGTTTTTACAGATACAAGTTTGTAGAATTTAGATATATACTATTTTACAATGTTTTTACATGTTGGATATTTCAATGACACAATAAACACTAGAAATAAAACCATGAAATAATACAGGGTGGATGACATGGGCGACATAGCTGTATGTACCGTGCGACTACAGGGAACTATAGTCGAATAGATATAACTTCCGTATCGGCGTGGTGGGGCGTTCTGACGTTGGAGTGAGAGGGAGAACTGCCTGGTTGGCTACCTGACCAATAGGAGCGAGGAGCGTCTGACGCGGTTGCCATAGCAACAGGCACTGTTGCCACATCGGCAAAGGCATATTGGCAAAAGCGCTAGGCTTATTTTACTGCACGCTGGTACATCTGGAGGGTTTGTTCCTAATTATTGCTTGTTATTTGCTTCAAAGCAAACTACAGACTACCATGAAGAAATGAACCATGACACTTTTTCAAAATGGTTCAGAGAATCACTTCTACCTAACCTTTCTGCTCCATCGGTTATTGTTATGGACAACGCCCCATACCACTCCAAGATTTTAGATAAGGCCCCAACGCAACGTAACAAAAAAGCGGAAATTCAGGCGTGGCTTCGCGAGCATAACATACAATTTGCAGAAGATTTTACAAAAGCCGAGTTGTTAGAAATATGTGAAATGAATAAACCACCGGTCCCCAAGTATATTATAAATGAGATGGCTAAAGCCCAAGGACATAAAATTGCCAGACTGCCACCTTACCATTGCCATTTCAATGCAATAGAGATGGTTTGGGCACAAGTTAAGGGACACGTTGCTCGGAGCAATAAAACATTTAACATGACTGAAGTTAGGAGGTTAAACGAAGAAGGACTTCAACAAGTTACAACCGTTAGAATGGATGGATATCTTAAAGCACACAAAAAATCTATTTTAGAAGCGTGGACACAAGAAGGTCTCATTGAAACAGCAGTAGAGGAAATGATAATTCACGTGAATGGAGATGACAGTGACAGTGAAACTAGTGACCTTGAAGATTTTGCTGACGAATATAGAGTGCAAACTGACTAAGGAACACAGGAAATATACGTCAACAGAATGTATGCTGACGGTGTTTGAAGTATTTTGATAGCCCCCGCAATAAATATATTCGTGCTGTGAATGCAATATTAGGTTTTCAGAGTACCCAAATTATTTGTCCTTCACGATATCCGAATTATTTAGTAGTTGTAGATTATTATATAGCATAATGGTAACATATTAATATCGCACATATTTGTGTTAAGTTAGAGAAATTTCGTTTCTGATTACTAGTGTAAACAATCAAAAGACAACACATACTGACGCGTTGTTTGTTGGGAAGTACGCTGGCGCGCACCGTCTGATGTTCTCTTCTCAGTGTTCGGTAAGAAAGTGACCGCTCACGGCAGTGCCCGCACCAACGCGGCATCAGTCTCTCCACTGCTCGCTGCCCCTCCACACGCTTCCAATACGGAAGTTACATCTATTCAACTATAACTAAGGTGCAGCACAGGTGTATTTAACACTCATGGCGGAGGACCAAGGAAGTGCTGACATCTAGTAGAAAACGCCAGAACTACTTGCATTAGGCACGGTTTCCTTAGAAATATTGTCAGTAGCACAATTTTAGGCTATCGCTATGATCGTAATATTACGTCAAAATCCGTAAAGGGTTCAAGCAAGAGTTTCGCATATTCTTTCATTTGAAGTTAAGTTGTGTATTTGAATTCATTTTTAATATGGTTATAAGAATTTACTAAAAACTCAGACCTGGTCCTCTCGAATGCGGCGTGCGTCTCTCGATTTCTTAGCCGCCTGGTTGTTGCGTTTACGTCTCTCGTAGTACCTCTCATCCTTTTGTTCCTCTGGGATTGCTCTCTTCTCCCCCCGTTTCTTCTGGGAACAGACGCTGATCACACTTCCTGTAAGTAATCAGACGGTCAGATTTCATTCATTCAACTCCACTCTGTAAGTTTACGTGTTAAACTTTAATGACCACTATATTTATTGGGGATCAAACTTACAATGTTTATAACAATTTTCCAAAGGTACTAAAACACAACTGAAGACACAATTCTCTGTAAAATCAACATTTTAATGAATCATACTCTTAGTTGTAGGAGAGGTAGTCTGTTAACAAATTTATGATGAGCGAAGGTCTTGATAGAACATTTTGTTTGTGAGGTTATGAGGAGTAAGCAGTCCAAGTTAAATTTGAACTAGAAAACATTCTTTTATTAAAAAAAATTATCCTATGTGAATGCATACACTTAATTGATTTGACCATTTTTAAACTTAATCTGAATTCATCATCTGAGCATTATTGTACAATACACTAAATAGGTCAGCCCATGAATGCATGAGACAAAGTGGGGCATTTAGCTTTCCCACTGTTTCAACTTTTCAGAAGAATAGGCTGAGAAAAGAGCACACGAATTTTTTAAATCGTCCTTATTTTGTTAAAAACAAATACAAGTGGAGAAATTGGTTCACAGTATACAACTAAATTGCTGTGTACTAATATATAGTACATGCTATATATATATATATATATATATATAATATATATATATATATATATATATATATATATATATATCATGTATGAGGTCTAACACGTACCTCTACTTGGGGGTGGGGGGGGGGGGGGGTGGGGGGGGGGGGGGGTGGGGGGGGGGGGGGGTGGGGGGGGGGGGGGGTGGGGGGGGGGGGGGGTGGGGGGGGGGGGGGTGTAAAACGTTTTATAGTTTATCCTATAACACAAAAACGCAATGCAATCTTTTTAAAATCTGCTTATTTATATTACCCTAGTGTAAATCAGGGCCTAGTATCATACTAGGCCCTGAGTGAATCCAACATTTTTCCATTATTTTAGTTTGAGTTAGTAATTTTCAAAATGGGGTTTTAAAGTAGTAATGTACAATAGCTGTCTAGCTATAATACATGTAGTTAAACGATTGATTTAATTTAATTTAAATGTTTTTTGGCAAAGAAAGATCTCCTTCAAATAATTTAAAAAAAAACTTGATAACATAATTTTTAACCATTAAATTTGGCATATTTTGAAGGTCCAATCTAACGGAGGACCTTAACTTAACAGACGTAAACTGTCCGCAATAACTTAATAGAGTTCCTCATTCAATAATAAAGCTGAAGAACAACCAAAAATAAGAATGGGTCTACCTAAATTTTTGAAAAATATAAAAATTCTAAATATGTTGTACTCTTGAAGATTCGAATAGTGTAACCAGTTTGCTTCTCAATAATGTAAACAACCTGGTAAAATAAAATTAACATCCAAGACGAATTTTTAAAACACATCAATTCAATTAGGCCTTCGATAAAATTCACTATTGAAAATGAGGTTAACAGTGAAATTCCATTTCTTGATATTTTTGATAACGAAAACAAAAGAAAACACAATTAAAACAACATTATTTTACAAGAAGACTTTCAGTGGACAGTACCTTAATTATAATTCAAATCATCCTCAACATGTAAAAATTGGATTAGTACAAAGTTTGTTCCAGAAGATTAATCATTTGATAACTGATAACGAAGATAAAAATTTTAGGAGAAAATTATACTACAGAACTTTTGATCAAAAACAACTACCCTCCGTCAATTATTGAACGAGCTAAGGCTAAAAACAAATTTTGTAAGCAAATTACCAAAAAAGACAATCCTAAATATCCTCACTACCATAACTATTCCTTATGTAAAAGGAACATCAGAAAAATTCGTAAGATAAATTATAAATTTAACATCCGCACTGTTTTTAAGTCCGAAAATAATATAAAGAAGCTATTTAACAAAATTAAAACCGAAAAACAAACATCAAGAAACCAAAATGTGATATATAAAATTGACTGTGGTTGCAACAAGACGTATATCGGCCAAACATCAAGACCTGTGGAAATTAGGGTAAAAGAACATATTTATAATTATAAAAAAGAAAACGTTGAAAAATCTAAATTAGTTGAACATGCAGTAAAAGAAAACCATCATATAAATTTGAATCGTCTAGTGGTAGTGTTTTAAAGAATCTTCCTGGACTAAAAGAAATAAAATTGAAAGTGCGTGTATGACAGTTTTAAAAGATAATTGTATTCCAACCTTCCGTAAATTTCAGTGATATTTTTATAACCATTAGTAAAAAAAGAAATCCATGTCCAAAAATTATGAATTGCAAACCATATTTTTCTTACATAATTCTTTTATAATTTATTAGTGTTTGGTCTTTACAGTTTGTTTTAAATTTTATTCTTTTTATCCATATGTTTATTATATTTTACACATATGTTGTTTTCTGTAAACAATGTAAAAACTGATGATGCCTTAACAGGCGAAAGCGCTATTTTTAATAAATTTATTGTGGAAGTATCTAAGAAATGTCTTTTCCATTTAAAAACTCCCACCTACTTCCACCAAGGATACAAAGCAGAAAATGTAACAAACCGCCAATTCAAGAAAACTATCTACTAAGATAGTCTGTATTTAAAAACGTATACGACCTATATAATTGCTTCTAAGTTTCGCATTTTAATTTAAAAATTCAAGATAAATATTTATATATTTACGAAAATCTGTAATAATTGCAGAATGTAAAGAATAAATTGTTGTTAATTTACCAAGCAAAGATAAAGCAGAATGTAAAATAATTTGAAAGTAGGACATAGAAAGGTATTTCAGTTTCAAAATTAAAACAGAACGTACATTAGAAAATGTACGTAATAAAACTGTGAGTAATTTTAGTTGCTTCCATTATCGGTTAATGTAATTCATATGACTTACAAAACCATCAAGAGTATCGTAACCTCATGCACAATATTAGTTACAAACGGAAGAACAACAAAACCGACCAAATATCAGTACAAACAGAGCGCGCTTACACGGAGGAAGTAGACAGATGTGCTGATTTTACTGCCTGAGTTACTAAGAGCAACTGTGAGATGTTACAAGTTGCTCGAAACTCTTTATTGCTGATCCTCTACTGCCAAGAGCGATCACTGTGAAACTCTACTGTAGTTCCCTCGTATGGGGTTTATTACTATTGGTGAATTACTTGTGACTTATTTAGTAGTATTACGACTTTTCCTTCATTTATTTTTGGTGATATAATTATTATTTGGCTTTTGTGTTTCTTTCTTAAGCAGTTTGTAATATTCTTTCTTAAACACTTTTGGTATGAGGTACAATAGACATTTTTTTACATTTCATATAAAAAAGGACACATTGACACTAAATTATCTAAAAGACAGTCGTGTATACACCAATAAATATTGGAGTGCTTCAACAAAAAAGCTATCACAACCAAATTAATGGAAATAATGTTAAAAACAATTAATAACAGATTACTACACATAAATAAAAACTATAAAGGACGTTTATTCATTATAAAGTTTCTAAAGCTATGCCATAAAATTAAACTTCATATTTTACTAAAGAAACATCAAGCGAAGAAGAATAATTTCAACACTTTCCTGAACAAGTTTCCCAATGTATATTGGGTATTCTCCATGTAAATTTCTATAATATCAGATCCTTAATCGATTACAATGGAGGTTCAAGGATCTGACCTTTTTTTGAGGAATCCATCGTTAAACCTCCTCCCTTTTTTACCTTCCAGTCAACTATCAGAAAAAAATCTTTTTGGCGTTTTAAAGTAATTGTAAAGACTTTACATTGACTTTTAATTTTTAAGTTTCTACTTTTTTACTATCACCTTTAAAATTTAAAGCCATGTAAAGTATAAAATATTTGATTCAATAAAATAATGTATTTTGTTATATTTATTAAAAAACGTGTTTATTTATAAATTTTATAAAGAGTATTTATATACAAATGACTCCCGAAAATCATTCATTTTTATATGAGCCATAAAAAACTATTGTTTCAAGGATCGTAATGAAACTACTCATCGGCTCAATCTCCAGAAAAGTCGGAGGAAACTCTCAACTCATTTATAAGACTACATTATTATAAGGAAAAATAATAAAGAAACAACTCTATGAAATAGTGAAATTTAGATAATCTCACGTTACTGGTGTCTATAAATGTCTACAATAATTGTTGTATTTAGTCTCTAGTACTTATAGTAAAATAATTCAGTAATCAAAATAATAATTTATAATTACGGAAAGCGAGGAAGTTGTGTGCTTACGAGTTTCACAAAACTGTTATTATTGTATCTGTTAGGAAATGGATGTAACAAGCTAAATTGAAAGCCATTTTTGTAGCCCTAAACTTGTGAAACGTAAATATTCAATAAATAATAATAGTTTATTATTTGCGCCGAATAAGCACACAGCCTGGTTTTTTCTTGAAATCGATTAAGGAATATTTAGTTCTCTCACTGTCAAAAAACTATATAGAGAGACGGTGTTGCCACTTGGAGTCGATGGTGATGTTAGTATAAATAATCGATTGATATATTTTTCCCTTTTGACACCCTACCATTTATCAAAACTAGTTAGTTTAACGATCGATTTCTTTCCTAAAGAAAATTTCTCGATTGATTTAAAGACTCCCCTGATTACGTATTTCTATGCTTATACAAAACATAGTCCCTGAACTATCTTTTCTTTTTGTTATGTTCTGTCAGTTGTTTTATCGTCACTCTATACAACGTTTTCACCACGTTTCCCAATAAATAAAGTATTTCCGTTCTAAGGACCAAAGTGCTAGTTGCCGTTCCTGAGGATTTTGAGCAGCTATGACTGTTGTCAGTACGTCTATTTCTGTGTTCTTTTGTACTCGATGGAAGATACTTTTACAATCACATTCATTATAAGTACGTAGGGTAATAAAGACACATTAAATCATGGGAACAAAACTCTTGTTTTATGTTGTAACGACACTGTTACAATACAGTAGTGGTACTCCTCAATCGTTCTGAATAAAATATTAGTATTGAGAAAATGAATGCTATTTTTAAATCCGGTTTGTTTTGTATTTAAACATTTTGTGTCCTGTTCAGAAAAAGAAATCCAAGATTAACATGATCAGTGCAACCGGCATCACTAACGTTGTTGATTACAAGAACATTATAACATTTATGTTTATATTGTTAAATTATTCATCACCGTCAAAGATTGCGGCATTCATGAAATCTGTTTAATTTTATTTTAAAAGTTTGTATTTCTTACTTTCTGTGTCCTATATTAGAAATATAGATGGCATTTTGATAAAGATTAGTGACACCGATTACGATATTTTAGGGCTATCGCTGAAATATTAGTTTTATAAATCACATTATTCAACAGGAAACGTAACTCAGAACGGAATGACATTTTAAAACTAGACATTTTCAATTCTTTCTCTGAAGCGGATTATGTTTATTTGGATAATTCCAACCTCTGCACTCTATGCTGTCACTCTAATCTAGCGTAGATTCCAAAGAGACTCCCAATGAGGATATTATTATTGCAACCTTGGCATGAATGGTAAAACAATTCCCTAGTACTCCTGAAATAAATGACTGAAAGAGGAAAGTTACCTGAAACTTGTAAATTTGAAGAACATTCTCCACATAGCACACTCCAGGTAGCTTATTTATTATTTACAATTTTTCAATCTCCACACTCTGTTTTGTTCCATTTCTCCAGGACGGATTTTTTATTTTTTTGTCTCCTAATATGTACGTCATTCTGAAGTCAAACAACGAAAATGTATGATCTCTAGCTTTATTAAGATAAATTTTTACTATTTTAAGAAACCCCACCTCTGTCTTGCTTTTAGGTTTCACCCATAAGGGTTAAAAATTATTCCAATTCTAATGTCAATCGATGGCTCACTGAATCACAATTAATATTTAGATCCGTTTAACACTTGAAAATAAAAACGTGTTAACCAATGTAATCCTATACAATATCAACTATGTTAAATCAGTTTCAAACAAGAAAATTACCATCGATAGTACAAATGCTTTGTGTATTGAAGCAATCATTAAGATGTTTTTATATTCACTTTGGAATCTTAGAAGACAATTACATCATATATACGAAATTATTGTATATACCTTCTTCTACTTCAGAATTATTTTACAAATGTACAAGTAGTACTAGGCATGAGGTTATGCTAATAGGAACTCTATTCAGCCACAAAAATTTTGAGGAGTTCCAAAACAGAAAATTTTTAACGAGACGTAGTTAAAAATTGTCTAAACATCTGAAATTGGAATTGTTACTTATCAAACGACTTACTCGTAAAATATTGAATTTGTATTTAGTTATATTGTAAACTCATAATAAATAACCCCAATTACAGATAAAAATAACTTTAAACAAACAATAGGTATCAAATACTTTGTAATATATATCTTCAACGTTTACTCTTTTATGGTACTATAAATAAGGCTGTGAAGTGGTTAGTGTGATATGACGCATTATATACTAATAATAATAAAACACCAATTACAGATACAAATAACTATAACAGAACAAAATATAATAACTGCTTTATAAAATATATCTTCTACATTTTTTTCACGCATAGTACTACTACTTGATAAAAGTGTAAAGTAATCAGTGTGATATGACGTCTTCACGGCCTTGAGAAAACTCCGCGTCTCAGATCAGACTACAGCTCTGTGAATAACAGGAGAGGGAGATCCCCGACTAAGTTAAGTATAAATATACAAGCATTAACTCTATCACCATCACACTCTACTGCTACTGCAACGAATAAACTCCTTGAGTTTCTAATCTTCAGGTATGTTTTTTACCTCAATGTGATTATGTTATTCAAACATCCAAGTAGTAATAAGTAGGCCTATAATTAATGTTTATATCGATCGCAAAAAATTATTTATTTCTGAACTAAAGTAAAGTTATATCGGTTACGACTTTCAGTATATTTCAACTTTTAATCATACAGTCAAGAATACGTCGCGACCTACAAAAATATTTGTTATATATTCTAAGACATGTATTTGATTTATTATAGTTTCTAATTTTTCGGAAAACGATTCTTCAGCTATTATTTAAATACAAAAACTAGCTCTTTCATTGCCAGGCTTTACACAAGCTGGCTGTTCCACTCAGCCCAATAATAAACACCGTAACTTGCCGTTTCAGACTCTGAAATTGTTAAGAAACTAAAGTAACCACGAAATAAATAGTTATGACTTAGATGACCAAATAGTGATCTTTGTTACCAAAATAAGAATGCTTAATTAAAAACCTATCTAATGGAGGAAACTTATATTACAACACAAACGATTTAAATGCAATCGGGAAATATTATTTAAAGATTAAGGTTTCATAAACAGACGTTGTTACGTGCAACTTTATTATGTGGAATTTTACAATTTATTAGTTCACGTAGTTTTGTGAAGCTTAAAAACAATAAAATTCATTTTTGTACACATTTGCTTATAAATTTTAAATTGAATTCATAGGTAATTGTTTCTTGCAAACTTCGTCTTGTTAAGGTTTTATCCCCAAAAAGCCTTTACAGATGAAAAAGAACTCCTTTTCACAAACTCGAATTAGCGAATTTACAAAATACCAAATAACATTACGAAATAGTTGAGTATATAACAAATAGTATTTGCCGTTTTCTTAAAATAAAATGTTCTCTTGTGCACAGCATGAAATAACTTTCATTCTCATTGAGTTACTTGTGAGATACAATACTCATTAACTCACATCTTCCAGTGGAGTATTGCTAGAATGAGGACTACAGTCAGATTATAAATCAGACCCACATAGACCCTACAACTACCAGTAGGATAGCGTAAGTTAAATATGTATGTACAAATTCAAAACTATGATGTGCTTAAAACTTTTTTAGCTTTTAATTTTTTATACATGTAAATAGTCAAATGATTTCAAGATACACATATTCATTAGATAACACAGTTGAAATACTGGCGAGTATATCGATATGTGGAATCCCTGTTCAATCCTTGTTTTAAATACGTTCTATTTTAACTTGAAATAGGATCGGTCTTAAAGTTCAACACGAACTCTAAGAAACATTAGTTGAATTTAAGCGTCTACTAGTTGAAGTAATCGTCTATATTTTTATATTGAAAATAAATAAATAAAGTTAATATGTGTATTTCAGCTTGACAATGAAAGTCACCCTGCTCGTTTTGTTGGTGTGTGCGTGTGCAGCAGCCACCCTCGCCCTACCTTCTTCGAATCGTCAACCACGGTCCCCCCAGCCAGAGGAGAAGAACAAGGACGGTGGCTGGGCAGTAGGGGCAGACACCACAAGGAACGGCGGCACTGTGGTGCGAGCTGAGGGGAACAAGAAATGGGACGTCACAAATGACGGTAGGGTACAAGCGGAGGTTCACGGCCACTGGGAGAGGACTTACGGAGGGCCCCAACAACGGCCAGAGAGACCGCGGCGTGGGCGGCAGCATCGGGGGATCCTGGGGCAAATGATTCCTCTGATTATTTCACTCCGATTTTATTCATTTTGAGAACGTTATGACTGTAAACTTTTCTTATGATTAGTTAGGGTTTTATCCTCTGTATACCTTTTCTTGGTTAGTACCACTCTCCTAGAGTATACTTCGAAAGGAACTGTCAACATTCCATAAAACTAATGTATTTATTTATTTTACTTGATATTCAAGTGTTTATTAAAAAGCCATATTTTTGTTTCAATAAATTTATTTTATTAATATTATTGTAATTTATTAACCAAGTCCTCCTTTATTTAGTGTTACTCTTTAACTGAGGGATTTGTTCCAGATTAAATTTGTTACTATTATAACAAGTAGCACTAATTAGTGATAACTAGTAGTTTCAAAACCAAAGATTTTTACCTATTAAAATTATTTGTAATAATTATTATTGATGATATACCAAATAAAACTCAGTTGTAGAAACTATTTTAATTTGGAACATAACAAGTCTATTATAAATGCAAACACCTTATTTTGATATTTTCATCACCATTTTTACACGTGTGATGGTAACACGTATGTAAAATACAATACAAATAAACAATTTAAAAAATGAACTGTTGGAATAAATATACTAGCAGGTAAACCTGAATAATCTACATAAAGAACTATGCTAGTGTATAGTGCAAATTTGAATTACCCAACTAATAAAGTACTTTTGGATTAGATTTTACTAATGTAAGTTTAATTCTCAAAGCAGTGAGAATAATTTAGGAAGTAATTAGCCGTTTCCTGTGTTTCTGCAGCCCTTTCACAACATATCAGATGTATTGTAGAGATGTACTTTGAGTCGTCATCTCAAACGATCCCTGAACTATTATATGTCAAGACTCGTATTTTGGAGCCCTTAAATCGAAGGGTAACTTTTTTTAGTGAGCATTAGTGATTTTTAACTGTTAAGGCCAGTACCTGAGTCCACCGGAGGTCATACCGTAGCAAATAATGCATTGAAGTGTGCAAAGTGTCTTGGCTTTTGTTTCAGTATTACCTCAAATTTTATTAGATTCTAACTCTAAAGGTTAATGAACCTAGGCATAGAATTGGAGTGTACGACCATTCGTTAGTGAGAATACAATTTATAAAGAAACAAAATTTATTGCAAAACATAATTAGTCTATTCAGTAATTTTAAAGATTTTAATAGTGACTTTAAAAATAAGAAATTAAACGTATGAACTGGAGATTAGCGAGCACTTACAAGTGATATATAGAAGTAAACCAGAACCTTGTGCCGCATATCAGACTTTGCTGGAGACTGCGCGTTATCTCAACGACATCCTTATGAAATGTGGTTCATCCTATTGTTCTATACTCCTGACTCCCTAAACCTTCCGCTGCTTGAAGACAATGGAGTATCTCAAAGGGAATCCTGGCCAGATGAGGGACATCCAGAAGAGAGCATGTAACACCATCGAACTCAACCTTGTAACGTATAAATGAGTTTTAATCCATATTTAAAGTCCCCATTATTCAATTCACTAGATATCGTCTCTCTGTTAAACTTCACTAAAGCTCAGCCAAATCCCATAGATGGATATTAACTACCTTAACTTACCTATATAATTAAAGATCGTTAAAATTTCAAGTCCATTTTTACTCAGTCCCTTGTTGAGATATCATGCAGACAGTTAAGCTCACCCAAATGACATGGAGGGGGAAAATGATCATAACTCATTGTTTGCTTCTATAGATATGAAGTTTCATGGGAAACTTCAAGTCCATAGCTCAATTTGTTCTCGATCTTGTACAAAAAAACTCGTAACATTGCGCCACTTGTAAATTGAAAAATATGTCAGTTTTAACCCCAATACCAAATTTTATATTTCATGATGAAATATGAATCATTAGTAAAGTAAAGTTTCAAGATGATGGGCGTATTTTATATATACAAACATTACATATACTTTAAATATATAAGGAATGGTTGTATATCAATTGTTATGCGTTGTATAATAAAACAACACAGTTTCTTAGAACTTTAAAGTAATTTACAAAACCTTTTGTTGTTCTTACACGTGTTTCATAACTCGCAAATTTCAAGACATGGGCTATACAAATCTTGAAATATATAGCCTTTAATAACATGATAAAATTTAAGTGTCTAGGCAAATATACGATAGTATCGAATCATTATATATATATCCTTTCGTTTGGCCCAAAAGGAATTATTTGTTTGAGACCATTTTAAAACAAAACCAAAAATATTTTTACTGGTTACGTAAATGCTTGGGCCGAATTTTCGGTGACAAGCAGTTATCAAATTGACTGATTTTCGATTTGTTATTGATATACATACAATCCATACATTCTTATTTATTATTTACACGTGGGAAACCACAAAACTCAGTAAAAAATAACAAAACAAGATTTGATTTTTCACTATAATTATTTTATGTTCAATTGTTCACATATGTTATCAGTGCGTTAAGACATTTGTATTTTTTTGAGGGAAAATCACTTGCCCAGGAGCCCTCGATATTCATTTATATTCAATTGTTACTTCCTGAAGTACAAGTAAACTTACAGGTATGATAATTACAGACATATACGAGGGGGTACTGAAAACAGATTGCTACGAATTCACAATTTTTTATTAAAACATAAAACAATCAAACCATATTTACACTCATTATACTTGAATATCAAGTAACACTATTGGTGCTAGATTTTTAAAATCTATTAAGAATTGAAAATTAGGAACAATTTTGTTATAGTTTAAATACATGTAAACTATATTTTACAAATTAAAAACCAAAAAATGGAATTTTGATTCCAACAAACATCAATTAAATTATTTGCCCCAAGATCCACCGATGCTGCCGCCAACACCGCGGTCTCTCTGGCCGTTGTTGGGGCCTCCGTAAGTCCTCTCCCAGTGGCCGTGAACCTCCGCTTGTACCCTACCGTCATTTGTGACGTCCCATTTCTTGTTACTGTCAACCCGCACCACAGTGCCGCCGTTCCTCGTGGTGTCTGCCCCCACCGCCCAGCCGCCATCATCCCTCTTGACCCTTGGTGGGCGGTAAGTCGAGGCATGCGGGTTGACACTACCCAACACAGCCACTACACACGCACACACCAGCGCAAGGAGTAGAGTGACTTTCATTTTCAAGCTGTAAAAAATGTTTTAAGTCAATTTCATAAGTCTTGATAAAACATTTCTGTAGAGTTTATGCTATACTACAAAATATCAATGCTATTTGTTTTATATCTGCTTGTTGATATTATTGAGAACGCAACTTATATTATTACCGAGATATGTCCGTTATTGTTACTAGTAATATCATATCAAACTTGAGAAAAATTCATTTATATTTATCGGAATTTTGTTTTAGTACAGTTTCTAATTTTCATTCGGCTTCAGACGCAAATTTTAGATTAATTAAAATGTTTGTAGTATTAGTACGTATTGAAAAATCCCTTTTAAAGGTAAAAAAGAAATACCAATTAACATTTTTGCGTTAAATTTGCTTAATTTCACATTTTGAAGCCCCAAACTTATTGAGTATCTTCATTCAATAGGCGAAAGGGCCTATTAGGGTTCCTAAAGTCTAAATAGAAGAATTTCAAAAGAACTATGGCTGAATGGACGTACTGACTTTAGAAAAATACATAACTTCTAGATATGTTGTACGTACAGTAGATTAGGTTTATTACTTGATTTTTATCCAACCAAATATATGTATATATCGTAAAAATATAAGAGTAAATGCCTCTTTAGACATTAATTTATACAGTTCATTCAAGTTAACAAAGAATATTTGGTTCGAACAATAATTATTTTTGCGAAATCTCAACTATTGCAGAATGTAAGATAGAAAGTGTTATTAATTGACTAAACACAGATAAAGTAGAACACAAAATAATTTGAAAGTAGGTTATTAAAAGATATTCCGGTTTCAATTATGATGTAATTATACATCATTACGTATATTACTAAATCTACGTTAAAATATTATGAGTGATTTTTGTTGCTTTTAGTGCAATCAATTTTTTCATATTTACTCTGATAATATCCTTTTATCAATGGCAAGTAACTTCATGCACATGTCGTGGCAGTAGAGCACAAAATGACTAAATATCAGTACAAACACTTACACTGAGAAAGTAGACACAGATGTAGGACTGTAGACGCTGAGTTACTAAGAGCAACTGTGAGATGTTGCAAGTTACTCGAGGCTATATATTGCTGATATATGCTGCCAAGACTGGTCACTGTGAAACTCTACTGTGGTTTCCACGCATGGGGTTATCATTCTTTGGTGAATTACTTCTGACCTATTCAGTTGTATTACGACTTTTCCTTATTTCTTATGTGATAACATTTTTTTTTTATTTTAGAGTTGATTTTTACACACTTTGGTATAAATTAGAATAGAACATTAAAAAAATCCATACAAAAATACACATTGACGCTAAATTGTGTAAAAGGTATTCAACTGTGTATTCACATTGTGTATAATATTGAAGTATTTCGTCAAATCTAACAAAATGGGGACAGTTTTAAAACAGTTACAAAGGCTTTAACATACAAATCAATGGAAATGGATTTGAACTAAATATTTATAACAGATTTTGTATATAGCACTATAAAATAAACAGATCTTCTATGAAATATAAAGTTTCTAAAGATATGTCTGCAAATGAGATTACATATTTAACCAAAGAAACATCAAGCTGAGAATAATAATTTAACCCTCTTCTGAAACAAGTTCCCAAAGTTATTTTCGGTATTGCATACGAATTTCTCTTTTTTAACTTCAAAGGAGTAAGAAAGATGTAGCCAATTAATTTGAATTTCCCTTTTAACTCCCTTTCCTTTTTACAGGCACTGAATTACCTAATGTCTGAAAGCCTTACAATGTTTTATAAGAATACTTCTGGAACATTCTAGAATCTGGAAGCCTGGTTCTTACGATTATCTGAGTACTGTTAAGCTGTTCATATTAGAATAATTATATATTATCAAAGGCTGCTTAAGTATTAAGGAGCTTTTAGCATAAGTTCACTGATGACGTTTACGGGACTTACATCTAAAAGGAACTAGGTATTAGAGCTTGCCGGACCTTCCGAGCCTTAGGCGTTTCCGACCTGTGGAGTCTCCTGAAACCTGAGTTCGAGGTCTCTGGAAACTCCCGTCCTGCGGAATGTTTGAGCCAATTGTAATTCTAAGGTACTAGGAGGTTCCGGAGTCCGTAAATTTCTGGCTAAGCTCCCGAACTCTTGCAACTGAAATAGAGGTGTGTGCTCCTAGCCCCTAGTAAGTCTAGGTGAATCTCAGAGCTCATACTCACTACATGTTTACCACTTCTGTAAGCTTTCGTCATCTTGTAAATCTTGTCCTCTAGTCCCATCCACTAAACTCCCAGATTCTCGGAGTTCCAGGCAGTGAAAGTTATATATAAAATTATTTCTACTTATCTAGACCGATATGGGTTACTAAATGTCTCAAAACATTCTTTTATTCATGTCTGTTCGTATTTCGATTACTACACATTCGTTGAAAAAAAAAATAAACACATGAGTTACATTCATGAAACATGAGAATATAGTTTTTAGCCCACAGCTCAGCCTTTTTTATCCAATAAAATACAAAGGAGATCAATAAATGTGATTTATTTAAAATGTGTTACTTAATGGTATATAACTAAATTTCAGAGACTCATAGAGCGTTTCAAAAAACGTTTTACCTAGGGGCTGGACCCCCATCGTACTACCCGAGCCTCCTATGTCATAATCACTTGTACTCAACGTACATACCAAATTTGGTCAAAATAAATCCATCGACAAGGCGCCTAGAGTAATTTATTGTATATTTTGAATTTAATGAAAGTTCACATTTTCTTTTATACTCTACAGTGTATACACAATTATTAGTTAGATCTAATCCATTAATGGTTTGGAGAATTTTGGCTGTTCCCTTGAGCTTGTTTGTTTAACATGTTAAAAATGTTGTACCATTTGCCTTTGTATATGTAAAGAATAAAAATATGAATCGCCGTTACTGTACAGCTTCCTCCTGTTTGTACCTTTGCATACATTGTAATTGATTTAAATATACATCTTCTACAGCCATGTACTCTCCGCGAAGGTTTTATAGAGACCGGGCCACCCATATATAATAATATTACTAAAATAACTGCAAAGATCCGAAAACATTCACCTCCGGAAAACATTCTAGGAAATCAATCTCCCCTGCAGTGACGGCTTCGAGTTATTGGCTGGGGGGTTCATACTTATTGTTACATATAACCCCCAAACTAAAACAATGAGAGATCCAAAGGTTGTTGACTGTTTTGAAATTTATTTTAAGAATTTTATTAATTGCTATTTTGCTCATGTATGTAAAAATTATACTTCAAAAGGATAGGAATTGAAATTAACATATTGTAGGATGATCTAGTTTTAATAGTGTTCAAGTGTCTAATATCTGATAAATATCCGACACAATCAGAACACATTACATTATTTGTTTGAAATTACTTCGATAGAGTATTTGAATGTTTTAAAATTTTAATTAAAAAATTCATAATAATTAGAAAAGGTAATGATAAATCTATTTTAACTCAGGGGATCTACACATTTGGCTTTTAAATCACTCATTACATTACATATAATATTACAAAAACAAAGTATATAGATTTTCTAATGAGTAACAATTAGTTTTCACGCCATTTATAAATTGCAGCGCCGTTTTTAGATTTCGGCGATTAGATAAGTACTCGTATACTTTAGAAAATGTCCTAAAACATAAGATGGTCGGAATTTGACTCTAAAGACTTCCTTTGAAGCAGTCGGCAATAACTATGCTAGAAGAAACTTTTCTTAACTGTACTTTTGAACTAATGTACTAATTTTAGCTCTAAATTTTGTTGAGTTTATAAAGAAACAACATGTCAACAGTGTCGTTGTTAATATACTTTTAACTGTACATGTTTAGCAAATATTAATTATTAGATATAAAAGAAAAAGTTACTATTTAACTTTTACTATACAATTTAAAGACTGTTAAATGCTTGTATTAAGCAAATAATTCGATAATCTAAATAATTTTAAATTACTGAAAGCCAACAGATTCTGTGTGTGCGAATTTCACAAAACTATGTTTTTTATTCTGTGTTTTTCTGAAAGTCGCTTTTAAGGGCAGTATGATCCAATTTTTAATCTCATTTACTACCTAAAATTTCACTAGCTATTTCGAACGAGGTTAACTAAAAATGGTCCGCAGTTTTTGTACTCAATTATTAGAACATAATCTAAAATTCGTTTTCTTAAACATAAGGAAAAAAGGACACAAAGAAAACACGAGGAAAGGGTTAACAGAAAATTAAGAAATTGCAAGAAATTTTACAATCACAATCATTATAAGTAAGTAGGTCAATAAAGTTATGTTAAATCAAGGACTATTCTGAAAATTGTGTTTACATTATAACGACACTTGTACGCGTACTAGACAGTCGTGTCACTCCGCAATCGTTCTGATCAAAATATTAATTAAAAAAGTGTTGCACTTATGCAACAATTCTAAGTACTGGTATAATAGGGAAATATCTACATAATGGAACGTTTTGGAATTAAATTGCTGCAAAATATGTTTCTTAATATTTGGCACCAGTGTCAAAAATTATGTGGTATATTAAAGCCAATATCTCATAATTTTTTACGCTGGTGCTAATATTACGAAACGTATTTCGTAAGAAAACCGTCCCAAAACTATCCGTTATATTGATATTTTCCTTTTATTATCCTTTACAATCACTATATAAGTGCAAAGCTCTACACAAAATTGATGTCACTAGGGTTATTACAACATAACAATCTCGAATGCGATGTATGATAATATGGACAGTTCCACTTGAAAGTAGCTATAATGAATATTTAATGCCATAGTAGCCACTAAAATGTCAATAGCATTGTAGTGGTGGGAGTGTCTGTGTATTTGAAAGGTTATTTATGAAAGTATAAATTGAACATAGAGGTATTTAATCTTCCTTGCCGGAAACCTAATTAAATATTTAATGTATAATCAACAAAGTAATGCAATCTCAGCAACCAATAACTCATACAAATAAGTGTTTTAAGTAAATTATACTCTTTTAAACTTATTTATACTTAAAGGTGTTCTATCATAAAATTGCACTAAATAACTTTTTATTGCTTTGTACCATTGATTACGGTTTAATATTATTTTAAAAATTGTATTTTTTACTTTTTCTGTCCTCTATTAGGAATCCATATTAGGACGTTGAATGATTGTCATCACTAACGTTTAGTGACGCCGATTAGTATCGTTATTTGGTTAGAAAACATGTTAATTTTAATTTTACATTATTTCTTCAAAATAATAAAACTTGTCCTATTCTCTATTGTTGCTCCACACCATAGTGAATAGACTCTCTCGAATACCATTACATAATTTACTGTGCAAAACTTGCCCTACCCGATTTAAGGTTTTCTATGGTTATTTAGAGATATCGTTGCAATTTTAATTTCATAAATTACATTGACTCCAACAAGGACGTAACTCAGAACATTATAATGAAAAACGAAATGCGCTTTAGCACCCGTGAGGTAATTGTAGGTCATTAGAGAAAAAATACTTTTTGGAAACCCATTCTTTCTAATTAATTGCTCTATGTCACGTATCAGTAAACTCCTAGGAGAGGGTCAGTATCCTCTAGAACTCTGCCATAAACAGAGACATCTCTCAGGTAGACTATGTTTATTTGGAGAATTCCAATCTCTGCACTCTATCCTGTCTCTCTACTGTAGGACAGAGTTCAAAGAGACTTCTAATTGGGATATCATTTGGAACCTTGGCATGAACAGTGACATTTTCCATTCCATTTATGAGATAAGTTACTCCTAAATGAGGAGAGTCACCTGTTGTAAACTGTGAATGTCCTGTCCCATTGCTCCAGGAAGGATCTGTTTCTCTCTCAATAGAGACGTCATTCTGAAGCCAAACACGAAAAGATATGATCCCTAGCTTTATTAAGATAAATTTAAGCAGTTTTCTTTGTCTAGCTTTTTCATAATCATGTGCAACATCAATAATGATTTCAATTGTAATGTCTATCAATGGCTCACTAAATCACAAATACTTGGATTCGTTTCTAACACTAGAATATAACAACACGTTAACAATGTGACCCTATCAGTATCAAATCTCTTATTTCGGTTTTAAACGATGAAAATGCCAAAATAATACAAGTATTTTAGTTAATTGAATCCTTCATTATGATGTTTTTATATTCACTTGGAACCGTATAAGATAATTAAACCATATATATGTACTTACTGCTCCATCAGAATTCTTTCACAACTACACTGGTATGAGCTTTTGCTGATAGCAATTTTATTTGTCCAGAACAGTTTTTAATATGGAGTTTCAATCCTGAAAGTTTTAAATGAGATGTATTTTTTCTACACCTTTTAAAAATTCCAATGGTTTTCTATCAAATTACTTTATTGTAAAATATTTAATTTTGATTTGTAATGCGTATTGTAGACTAATTAATAATCAAACCTTAGTTACAGATAAAAATAACGATAGTCGAACAAAAATTATTAACTGCTTTATAAAATATATCTTTTACATTCTTGACTTGACTTGACTTCTCTTTTACATAGTACTATTACTTGATACGACTGTGAAGTAATCAACGTGATATGACGTCATCACGGCCTTGACTAAACTCCGCGTCTCAGATCAAAACCCACAGCTCTGTGAATAACAGGACTGGTAGTTCCCCGACTGATGGGTATAAATATACAAGCATTAATTCTATCACCATCACATCTCTACTGCTACTTGAGTAAATTCATTCCTTGAGTTTCTATATCAACCACAGGTACGTTTTTTAACCTTAATATAATTGTTTTTTTTTTATCTCAAAGTAATTTTTAATGTTTTTATCGATCTCGAGAAGTTTATATGTTTTGTTGGCATCTTTAATTCAGTTTATAAATTTTATGATTATTTTAACACATTTCAAATTTTATTATATTAAAATTATCAAACAACATGTTTTATAAGTCCTTAATACTTTATATTTTAACAAACACATTTGATATATGTTCTGAGACGTGTATTTTATTTATCACACTTCCTTTTCTTTCGGAAAACTAATGAGGACTAAGACATGTAATAAAACTGGCCCAAATAGACCTTGTAGGTATCAGTAGGATTGTGTGGGTTAAATATAGCACATAGCCTACAAATTCAAAACTATCTCTGCTTAAACAGATTTTAGTTCTTCATTTTAAAGGCATATAAAAATTTTAAAACTCACACATTTATTGGATAACGCAGTTTAAATACTAGCATGCATATCTCTATGTGGAGTCCCTGCCCAATATATATTTTAAACACGTACCCTTGATTTTAACATAGTTCCAAAATCGGATCTGCAAACACTATATCTGTTCAATACGAACTCTAAGAAACGTTAGTTAAAGTTTAGCGTCTATGAATAATTATATTTTTATTGAAAATAAATTGATATAATATATGTATTTTAGATTGACAATGCAAGTCACTCTGCTCGTTGTGTTGGTGTGTGCGTGTGCAGCAGCCACCCTCGCCTTACCTTCTTCGAATCGTCAGCCACGGTCTCCCCAGCCAGAGGAGAAGAACAAGGACGGTGGCTGGGCGGTGGGAGCAGACACCACAAGGAACGGCGGCACTGTGGTGCGAGCTGAGGGAAACAAGAAATGGGACGTCACAAATGACGGTAGGGTACAAGCGGAGGTTCACGGCCACTGGGAGAGGACTTACGGAGGCCCCAACAACGGCCAGAGAGACCGCGGCGTGGGCGGCAGCATCGGAGGATCCTGGGGCAAATAATTGTCCTGATTATTTCACTCAGACTTTCATTTTGAGAACGTTATGACTGTAAACTGATCTTATTATTAGTTAGGTTTTACCTTTTCTTGGTTACTCTCCCAGACTATACTTCGAAAGGAAATGTCAACGTTCTAGAACACTAATGGATTTATTTATTTTACTTGATATTCAAGTGTTTATTAAATACGATTTTATGTTTCAATAAATTGATTTTATTAATATTATTGTTATTTCTTAATAGAGTTCTCCTTTATTTACTGTTTTTCGTTAACTGATAGTTATTATTGATGATTTTACCAAATAAAAACCAGCTGTAGAAGCTATTTCATATTAAAAAATAATTAGGTCTATGTGTCTATGAACTAAATCCTAGTCATGTAGAAATCAGGTTTAATTCAAATTGGAAGTCTCCTTAGTTATGAAGTTTAAGTATAATTTCAAGCCTATAACCCAATTTGTTCTCGAGGTTGCGGGGAGGCAGGGGAGGAAATTTTACAGATCCTCGACTGATAAGCTTCTTTAACACTTAGCCAACAAATCAAATGAAACATAATTTTTGAAAGTGCTTTGTTTTCAGCCTTTCTGCTTGTACGTGTGTAATAGAATAATATAATATTAAAATTGGGTTAAACCAAAGTACAATTTTGCATAAAAACTCGTAATATTATGCTTCTTAAAGTTTCAAAAACGCAACTTTATTCAATCTCCCATACCAAAATTCATGAAATTAGAGGTTTTTACTAATACAAAATAAATTTATAAAGGATATACAATGTAATCGCAAAACCAAATATACTCAATTTGTCAAAAACTTCCACAGCGATTAGTATTTTTACAGGTCAGTGATCCGTGTTCCAGTCGTAAGACGTTTAAGAGGTATTTGGTCTTTCCAAAGTTAGATTATTTAAACTGCCAAATAAAAATAACATATGGACATAAGGCAGAATTCTATAGTATTATAATAACATTCTCATCCGGTAACCTTGCTCCTAAAAGGTTTAAATCCCGGTGGAGTGAGGCATTTTCATTGAATAAAGTTTCAAACGTGTTTCATTATATTATTTTAAATTATATTTATATTTTATTGTTATTTATTATACAGGGTGTAAATTAAGTCTCGCAACGGCTTAATATTATTTTAACCATTACAAACAGTTCTATAAAAACTTTACATATTTTTAGTGCACTTGAAAAAATATTTTAACACATATTCAGTGGACTGCTACGCTCCCAGGTAAACGGCCTGCAAGGAGAGAAACAGTTTTAATAGGAGCATAGGTCAGGTAGCATATCAAATTAAAAGTATTTATTACAAGAATACAACCGCATAACCCGATCTCATGAGGTTGAGTCTAACCGAAATGGCGACTTAATGAAGTTTCAAAGCATTGTTGCTATCAGATTTTGTATTATTTTTTAGTATCTGTGAAAGTATAACAGTGACACAACAAATGTCAAATACTAAAGTAAAGGTTTTTATTTGTAAAATATAATTTATGTTTATTTAGTTATTCTTAAAAGGCCGGAATTGAAGTTTTAGTTTGCAAAAGGAAAAAATGTTGCACTATGAAGTCCAAAAGGGTACACAAGGTACTTTTTGAAATGTTGGCTTCTTTCATGTTTCATTTACATTGTAAACATTTGTGATGGTTAAGATAATATTAAGGTGTCCCGGGACTTAATTGTAACCTGTATTTTATCTATTATTTGTCGTATTATTTATTTATTCATTTTTTTATTTAACTTCACAAATATCAATAAGATTATTGCTACATATAGGCTACATGTCATTTGAACGGTATTTAGTTACACATACTTAACTTGCACATTCATTTGTAAACATACTTTGATTTATGTACCGGTATTAGTTATTATCTGTAGCTACTACTGCAATATCCCATTCCAAATGTGTTGGAAACCAACGCCCGGGCTCGGAATTTGAATCTGTGGAGCATTAACTATGTTTTACTTAGAAACTCTAGAAATGATGGAACAAACCATTTCACAGCTCAACTGGCAAATTGGATCTTAGGGAGAGTCCACTTTTCACCATTTTCTTGGTGGATTATACTTCCTTTAGAATCAGATTACGATTTAGGTCCGCCATATTATAATTAACTGCACGTGTCCAGCAATACGTACCGGGTGCTGCGTACCGAAGGCTGCATAGCTTGTAATAAGTAAATGACTTTCCTTATAAAAATAAGGAAAATAAATTGGTCACTTCACGAGTGAAACCATTTAAAGTAGGAAATCTAGACAATGTTGTAAATAGCCCAAGTTAGAACGTTGGAAAATAATAATGTGACCTGTCCACAGTATGTACATGATATATAGCTTTAGTGACTTGTATTATAGTGATTTATGTCTTGAAGAAATGCTATGTCGTTTTTATAGAATATAAATTTTAAATAACATTTCTGTTAAACATTACTTTCTTCTAAATAGAAAACATGAAAGAATGCTCAAATCAGCTTTGATGAACACGATGTAAGAACTTCAAATCGTGATCTTCAACTGTTTTTGTTTGAACCTAATTATACGGTGCCCTCAACTTTTGTTTCAAATGCTACATGTTCTCGTGGAATGACATTTTCTATTTTTCCTGTTTTCATCAAAGGAATCGTAAAGTGATGTGACCAAAATTTTGTTCAAAATTTCAAGTAGTTATTACAATCGATTGAACCACATTAAGTTCCATACACTCACAAGGTTTACAAAAGAGCCGAATACTAACGTGTTCCTGTGTTTAAGTAGTTACCAATTAGTTCAAAAATACAGTTTTATAAATAATCGTTATGTTTAATATGTCGCGTCGTCTGGTTATCATGAACAACCACTTGAACGTTTTCCATAGTCAGTTATTCTATTTGCCCTTCCAACTGTAAGAATTAGGTCTTTTTAAATTTTTTCCTATTATTAGGGAATAGTTTCCCATAATGTTCAAAGTTCCCATAAATAATTTCATCCCTTAATTCCATCTTTTCTTCGGTTACGTTCACTTTGTTTTTAGTAATGTATAAAACACAATTTGTTCCATTTTTAAGGTGAAACTGGATACCTGTAAGATAACGAGTACTTCCTAGTAGTTCTAATAACAGATGACGTCATGACAGTGAAGTGAGGGTTGACACAGGTGTCAATTCTCACACTCTCTGTGACGTAATGGGCAAATTGATCATCATACACATAGATTCCTACCCTACTTTTACTCAAGAGGTAACTATTCGTTATCGGCATTTTAAAATTGTCGATACTTATCCCAAATTACTTATACCTATTCCAAATACTTATAAAATTATACGTACTCCCAATGGCAAATTTTGATCGCTCTTATTTAATGACAATATAAAATCTAAAAGAAAATTTCATAATCAAATTGACTTTCGTTCTTTGGGGGGGGGGGGGGGTGGGGGGGGGGGGGGGTGGGGGGGGGGGGGGGTGGGGGGGGGGGGGGGTGGGGGGGGGGGGGGGTGGGGGGGGGGGGGGGTGGAAACTTCACCTAAATGTGGTTTACAAGCTGATTTAGCACGTTTTTCTTCTTCTGACAGTTTTGGAACGTTCAGAAAGTTGGGTTATGTGACTTTTTACAACGACTCATACATTTTAAAATGGAAAAAGTGAGTATAACTGTTTTTAAATTGATTTTACAACATCTTATATAATATAATGGTTTATTTAGAATAATGTTTAGTGTTTATAACTTATTTAGGTACTAATTTCCAAGTGGACTCTATTGTCCCAGACTGTCCTTGAGGATGAAGACGTATAACTTTTATTCTACATTATGCAATATTTTTTGTATTGTTTTATAAAATAATACACTTACACGATATAATATTAACAATAAAGTATATAATGGCATTATATTTACTACACCTTTTTAACTTTTGGCAGATAATCAGAAATAAATGGTGCAAATAGTAATAATAAGAATACATAAGCCCAAACTAAAATGTTATTAGATCTACACATTATTGTTGTTTACCAACCACATGGAATATAATCGGGCTGAGTTTATTTATCGATTAGTAAAACCATCAATATTGACAACCAAAATATCTATATTAGTTAGGTTATGTTTTAGTTAGTTTTGTTCTTACAAATAAGATTAATAAATACCAATATTTCAATCAATCAATATAGAAAATCGGGTCCACTTCATCTTTATTTGTCCTTGTTTGTCAATATAATTGCCTCAATAACCATCCACCACAGGATGTTTGTTGTAAATGGTTTATTTACTACGTACATATCAAGTATATTTTTCGAATAGTTTCTTTTTGCTTACGGTCATCTTTTATTTGCAGGCATTGAATGAAGATGAGATTCTGGGAGTATGTATATGGTTTACCAGACGACCACCAGCCACATCTGACATTAAAGGTGACAGCGAAAATGACTTTTTAGAATTTAGTGACCGTAATTCAAAGATACTTCATTAGAATCGACGCCTACTTCCACACGTGTGAATACACCAATTGTAATTCAACCTGTTATTGAAGATCTATTTATCCCCCAACCATCTACATCAAGGGGAAGTAATGGATTATTTGAAGATGACCCACCATGTCTGCCAGTGCTTGACCATACCTACAGTAAAACAAAATGGAAATAAAACGGAAAATAAACAGGATCTATGCATAAAATGATAAAACCAAAAGAAAGAAAATGAAAAAGGCAGTAAAGAAATCAGCTATAAACGAAAACATTACACCATTGAGGAAAATAATCAAAGGACAAAAAAACTAACGCAAGAAAAGAGGCGAGGGTTGGGATGAGTATGACGAAGAATTTAGTTCAAATTTAGGGAAAGTCAAAGACACGGAAGCTAAAATCAAACAGAACATTTTCAGTATTGAACACCAGGAAATTGAATACTTTAGCCAATATTTTAATAATGAATTACTCATGTTGATTTGTGAGCAGACAAACCTATATGCAACCCAAAATAATGCTCGAAATTGGACAAATATTGATGTGCATGAACTAAAAGCATTTTTCAGAGTAACAATTGTGATGGGCATCCACATACTTCCATCGGCAGTTGAACTATTGGAGCTCTGATCCATTCCTGAATGTTCCTGGTGTCTTCCGGTAATGACACTCAACAGGTATAAAAAGATCGTCCAGATCCTCCATCTCAATGACAATCTTCATCACCCAAAAAAAGGAGATGCAAACTATGATAAATTATACAAGTTGAGACCCTTGATTACACATATGGAGGAAAAGTGCTTTGAATGCTACACACCATCTGGTAACCTGGTAGTTGATGAGGCTTTCAAGGTTTAGGTCGAGTTTGAAACAATATCAACCCTATGAAACCTATCAAAAGAGGTTATATAAAGTTTGGTGTTTAGCCCATGCCGAAACAGGATATGTTTGTACGCTTTGTACGCTTAAATAGGAAAATGAGATGATTCTAAGCAAAATGAACAATTTGCATCCTTTTTGATGTGCGAGAAGGTGGTTTTTGAATTTGTGTGAACCTTTTTTTGGCACAGAAAAAACTTATTGTTGTTGATAACTTGTTCAACTTGGCAAAAACCTTACTGCAAAATGGCCTTTACTGTTGTGGGACGTGCGAGGTGATAGAGTGGGGTTGCTTAGTGTTTTAACTAGCAAAAAGCCAGAACTGAAGAGAGGAGACTACACCTTTCGAACCAAAGATGGCATTTGTGCTTTAAAATGGCGGGATAACAAGGATGTCTGCCTACTTTCTACAGTCCATGACCCTAAAAATGTTGTATTCATCGATAGAAAAGAATCTGATGGTTCAAAAATTAAAATATCTGCTCCAGAAGCTGTTATGTCTTATAATGCATTGATGGGCGGAGTTGACAACTTCGATCAGCATCGTGCCATCTATCAAGTGGGCCGCCGATCAAGAAAATGGTGGCATAGACTGTTCTATTTCTTTTTTGAGTTGGCGCTTGTCAACTCATTTCAATTTGTGGAAATTGACCAAAGCTCGGGGCAATAACTTGTCCATTCAGAATCAACTTGGCTCGCCAGCTTAATTGCTTGTTTCTCATCTAGAAAAGGAAGAGGCAATAAAGCAGTGGTATTCTGCCACAAGAAACCTGGACATGTGGGTGTTCCAACTGAGGTATCGTCACGTTAATGTTGGAACCCCATATCCCTAAGGAATCATACACCTCGACGTAGGGGGCAGGCAATGCAGTACAAAAATGAAGAAAAGAGAAGAAAAATAGTGTGTTCAAACTGTGATGTACCTTTGTGTGCAGTGCCTTGCTTCGAAATTTTTCACAGGAAATGAGTGTAGCCGAAATCATGTTTATTTAATATTAAAATATCAATTTATGTTGTTACCTTACAATATATTATATAGATATACATTATATACATAAAAATTGATTGAATTTTTTACAATATACATTATTCTAATTTAGTTTTTTAGACATTACTTTGTAAGTATACATTTTTGTATTTGTGTATGTATACATATATACATTTATTAAATTTTTTACAATATGCATACTCTCGTTTAGTTTCATAGACATAAACTTTGTAAGTATCAAACTGTTTGTGCAGAGTTTCGCCTTAATTTTGTATTTTCAATACATTTTTACTTGATTGAAATGTTTGTGTTACTTCGTAATTTTAATATTACAAATGCTAACTACAGTGGAGTCCCGCTAATCCGAACACGTGTAATCCGAAACGTCGGTTAATCCGAACAGGTCCAGGAGGAAATTATTTATAACGATAATGAACAGTTTATAGAAAACTAATTACTTAAAAAATGAAAATGGGTGCATCATTTTCGTACATAAACAAGGAAAACTTTAAATTAAATAGACATACAGTAATTTTATTAAGACAAATTGTGTACGGTAACAGTACATAAATAATGAAGTTAAATACAGTACCAAATTGAAACTTATAGGTTAAGTATGAGTTAAATTACTGTATTACGAAGTGAAATAAAAAAAAAAAATTGGACGTACAGTAGGCTACTGATATTATTATTGAGTACAATATTAATTGTTAAAATACATAAGTTCAGTTATTGTCTTCTGTCGCATTGAAGAGAGTTTTATTGGATGACTCACATTGCTTAACAATAGAACTCTCACACTAAATACTGTAAATGTGCTTAGTATTCGCAAAACACGTTTATTTGTCAAGAAATACAATGCAACAGTCAGAAAACATGTTTTTAATAAACAATGTTGATTAATTCTATAACAAAATAGACCCATTGTCAAGTTTAAAACCGTATTTTTCTGTAATTCTGGCTAATCCGAACAATCACAATAATCCGAATAGGGCTCGGTCCCAATTAGGTCGGATATAACGGGACTCTACTGTAATATAATTTACATATAATACATGAAAATTTGAATACCCATAAAATAAATAATTGAAAAGGATGATTAAAACTAAAATAAAGTAATGCACTGAAGAACAGCGGGACATATAAGTCTCACATAAAAATTTAGAGCTCTGACCCTTATAAGACAGCGGGACATATATGTCCCACTTGGAATTACTAAAAAAAGGGTTAGTGCAAAAATATGAACATTACTAAAATTGTTTATTGGTGTCAATATACTACATAAAATTAAAAAATAATACAAACCCAATAAAAATTGGTAAAGGTACCATAAAAGGGTTAAAACGCCAAAAAGATTTTTTTCTGATAGTTGACTGGAAGGTAAAAAAAGGGAGGAGGTTTAACGATGGATTCCTCAAAAAAAGGTCAGATCCTTGAACCTCCATTGTAATCGATTAAGGATCTGATATTATAGAAATTTACTTGGAATACCCAATATACATTGGGAAACTTGTTCAGGAAAGTGTTGAATTATTCTTCTTAGCTTGATGTTTCTTTAGTAAAATATGAAGTTTAATTTTATGGCATAGCTTTAGAAACTTTATAATGAATAAAAGGCCTTTATAGTTTTTATTTCTGTGTAGTAATCTGTTATTAATTGTTTTTAACATTATTTCCATTAATTTGGTTGTGATAGCTTTTTTGTTGAAGCACTCCAATATTCATTGGTGTATACACGACTGTCTTTTAGATAATTTAGTGTTAATGTGTCCTTTTTTATATGAAATGTAAAGAATTTCGATTGTACCTCATACCAAAGTGTTTAAGAAAGAATATTACAAACTGCTTAAGAAAGAACACAAAAGCAAATAATAATTATATCACCAAAATAAATGAAGGAAAAGTCGTAATACTACTAAATAAGTCACAAGTAATTCACCAATAGTAATAAACCCCATACGAGGGAACTACAGTAGGGTTTCACAGTGATCGCTCTTGGCAGTAGAGATCAGCAATAAAGAGTTTCGAGCAACTTGTAACATCTCACAGTTGCTCTTAGTAACTCAGGCAGTAAATCAGCACATCTGTCTACTTCCTCCGTGTAAGTGTTTGTACTGATATTTGGTCGTTTTGTGTTTCTTCCGTTGTAACTAATATTGTGCATGAGGTTACATACTCTTGATGTTTTGTAAGTCATATGAATTACATTAACCGTAATGGAAGCAACTAAAATTACTCACAGTTTTATTACGTACATTTTCTAATGTACGTTCTGTTTTAATTTTGAAACTGAAATAGCTTTCTATGTCCTACTTTCAAATTATTTTACATTCTACTTTATCTTTGCTTGGTAAATTAACAACAATTTATTCTTACATTCTGCAATATTACAGATTTCGTAAATATATAAATATTTATCTTGAATTTTTAAATTAAAATGCGAAACTTAGAACCAATTATATAGGTCGTATACGTTTTTTAATACAGACTATCTTAGTAGATAGTTTTCTTGAATTGGCGGTTGTTACATTATTGAGAAGCAAACTGGTTACACTATTCGAATCTTCAAGAGTACGTACAACATATTTAGAAGTTTTATATTTTTCAAAATTTAGGTAGACCCATTGTTATTTTTGGTTGTTCTTCAGCTCTATTATTGAATGAGGAACTCTATTAAGTTATTGCGGACAGTATACGTCTGTTAAGTTAAGGTCCTCCGTTAGAATGGACCTTCAAAATATGAAATTAGACAAATTAGACAAATGTTAAACATTGTCATCAGGTTTTTTTAAAATTATTTTAAGGATGTCTTTCTTTCCCAAAAACATTTAAATAAAATTAAATCAATCGTTTTTAACTACATGTATTATAGCTAGCCAGCTATTTTACATTACTACACAGGAAAAACCCCCATTTTGAAAATTACTAACTCAACTAAAATAATGAAAAATGTTGGATTCACACTAGGGTAATATAAATAAGCAGATTTTAAAAAGATTGCATTGCGTTTTTGTGTTACAGCATAAACTATACAGAAACGTTTTACAATAACTTGTGAAACTGACTAATTCTCTTTTTACAGTTTTGACAATGAAAACCGCTTTACTCGTTGCGCTGGTTTGTGCGTGTGTAGCGGCTGTACTGGGCGTTATCAATCCGCAAGTCATGCCTTTCCCTGATGCAGAGGTCAAGAAGGACGAAGGCGGTTGGGCGGTGAGGACAGACACCACGAGGAACGGAGGCACTGTGGTGCGGGTTGACAGTAACAAGAAATGGGACGTCACAGACGACGGTAGGGTACAAGCGGAGGTTCACAGCCACTGGGAGAGGACTTACGGAGGCCCCAACGATGGTCAGAGAAACCGCGGCGTGGGCGGCAGCATCGGTGGCTCCTGGGGCAAATAATTTAATTTGTATTTGCAGGAAAATCGATATTCCATTTTTTATCTGTAATATGTCAATAATTGATTAAATAGTATTTGAGTTATAACAGAATTGTTCTTACTATTCAAATATTAATAGATATTATTAAAATATAGTAGCTACTTATAGTTTACCTGATATTCAAGTATAAGGAGTGAAAGTCTACGTATTTAATGTTTTGTTTTAATAAACTGTTAATTTGGTAGCAATCTAATTTCAGTAACCCTTGTCTTAGACGTCTGTAATTATTAAACCTAGTATATGTTTACTTGTACTTTTGTAAGTAAAGCTTGGTTGAGTAAAGGAAGCATCGTTGGCTCCTGGGCTAAGTGATTTACCCCCAAGAAAATACCAACGAAAGTAAAAAATGAATCTTGGTGTTGTCTTCCAATTTATAAACATGGGAATGTACATATCTGCACATTATAAATCAAATTAATTATTCTGAAATCCCAATCTTGTTCCAACTTTTACTTGTTGCTATTGCTTTCCATGTATCATTATTAAACAAAGAGGTATGGATGATGTAAATATATTTAAAAACAAATCAAAAACCTGTTACATTGGTTTCAATTTTTAAATTGAACAAAAATTCATCCCAATCTTTACTTAACCGTTAATAATTAATTGGTGTTTCAAAATGGTCTGACGAAAAAATAATATTTCTTTCGGGGCAAGTCAAAGGAAGGGTAATACACATTCCACGTATGGTTGTCATATCGTATTTAATACTAGATGTTAATTTGTACATAACTATTCAGATAGCATGACAAGTCTTTATGGACTAGTACGTTAGTTAGTGTTATCTTATCACTTAAACAAAATTATTATCTTATAACCTTATATGATCTATAATTATAAGGTATAAGTATTTATAAAGACATACATATAGGCTATAAGAAAGACATAATCTTTTGAACTTAATTTGGTTTAAAATAATTGCAAATTATATTTGTAAATAAAAAGTACTTGAAATGATGCAATGTTATCCTATATTCTTGTACTTCAACTACGTTATTGTAGGCTAAATGTCTCAAGATTTCTATAGTTTGAAACCTTACGAGATATCACACCTATGTAAGAATAACAAAAGTTTATGTAAATTAAATTAACTATCCTAAAAATACTATTTTGCCTAGGATCTGAGATAAACCACCATCATCTCGAAACTTTACCGAAAAATGTGCAATAATAAAAGTTGCGTGGAATCACTAATAAACATTTCACTTTTTGCCTATCCATGTTTTGAGGAGTAGTTGACATTAAATTTTAGAAAAAATGCAAACGAACGCCATATTAAACATTTGTATTGGTTAAGGCTGACAGTTACTATGATTTATGTACTAAGTTTCGTTTGATCAGTTATAAATAAGGACTACTATTGTGATCACTCTAATTCCTCAACATTACTGTGTGTCTCAAAACTTTATACGTCACCATCGTGTAGTATGAGATATATGTAATAACACACATTGTAGTAAATGATTTGTGAATTAGAAAACGTATTTTTTCTTTGCAATGCCTATCTTTAATAACTGAGATATAACCATTCTATTCCAAAGGTTTTATTAGTTTGGACGAACTCATCCAAGCCGAATGCTCAGACACTGTTTGAATTATGTTTAGTCTTAATCCATGAACAATTATTAATACCAATATTAACTGGGTTTTTAACGAGTTATTCTAAACTTGTCAAAACTTTGAACGTGTGCTAACTTGAAACCTAACGTTGTTTAAAAACATATATATGTGTTTATATATATATATATATATATATATATATATATATATATATATATATATATAAACTAACATTATTTAAATGAATTGAGAATTGTATTCACTTCCGTTTTGCTCTGCTATTCTATTGAGATATATATTCTGTTGGTTATAGACCTATATCGGGTATTGACCCGATATAGGTCTATAACCAACTATTCTTTTCCGAACTTCGAACTGACGATATTTTAAAACACACAACAGATTTAATAAATTGTGCAAGAATGTCTTGTATCAAAGTTGTTTGAAATTGCTAAATATTTCTAATAGATTCGTATTTTTTACTTTCATAAGTGTTGGAAAATTGCTGAGATGCGCAAACAAGCTGCCATCTTGAAATCTGTATTAGTTGAGATAAGTTACCTAACTCATTCGCGCTATTTACAATTAAAATATCTAAATCAACTTTATTATTAATTTATTACAAATTACGATAGAAGTGTCCTAACGAGTTCTCAATAATTTAAGAGTTTAATCTAATATACCTAGATGTATGTAGAAAATAAGGGCGAACAGTAATTCATTTAAATTTTGATCATTGCAGCCTACAGAAAAAGGAAGGACAGTTCACAATTTAAAAAGTTTTAATACTGATTACCATGATATCAAGGACGTAGGTTGTTCAAGGGGTTCGGACCCCCCCCCCCAATGTTTTTAATTACTATTACTATTTAAATAATTTAGTATTACTGACATGTACTGCTTAATGATCGTTCTCAACAAAGAAACAGGTCAAGAACTTTTTAAGGAACAAAATGCGGTCTTACTCTCTGTCCACTACGGCAAAATATCAGTTGTCTGAAACCCCCCCCTCTACCAAAATCTTTTCCTGGCTACGTTCTTGCATGATATCGTTTGTAAAACTTCAGGTGAAGCACCCGATATATTTAATTGTAGGAACTAAAATGTGAGCATTGCGTGTTTCCACCTTCTCCGCCTGTCACCCTCCCCAGGACAGGTGTTCCGTACACAACCCACAAGTGTCAGACGATGGGGGTCGCGACGCGATGCGACGATGGAACGGTTTGTGGGGAATTGCACGCCAGCTGAAGGTTAATTACTGGGGATAATTGGCTTACTAATAATAATGTCTATTTGGCACAGCAAACTAATTAAGTTAGGACATGTAATGTGAGTTTGAGTGCACGTATTTATACATGTATCGGGTTACGCATTAGAGCACGGGGTTATGAATGTAAACACGATAATGTCGTACTTAGGTGCAGACGAAACCGAGTGCAGAGATAGTACTGCACATAGCTCAAGAAACTTTGAGTTTCAAGATGGCGGTCTTTTCATGATTCGAATTGTTGCGTTCAAAGATTAGAATTGGAATGGTTAGATCTATATGACTAGGCATCGCACAGAAAAACGGAAAATGAGTTTTTAATTATTCTCAGAACATTTACAACAACATATTTGATCTTACGTGTTTTTTTACATCTCGTAAGACTTCAAGATGGCGGCCATATAAAGTTTTGAGAAGTATATAATAATAATATTGCAGGAATAAAAATGGTTACAATAAGTATAAGAGTAATCTGCATAGTTTCTATCTAATTAGAACTAAATTTTGTACAGGAATAGTACTTAGTATGCGTGGCTAGATACGCTTGCTATCCAGTCTCAGTAATTAATAATTTAAAGCGTGCTAAAAAAACAGTTTGCATTTTAACTCAATTTGATCTATTCCGCACAATGGACAAGAAATAATTACGTTTTGTAGTAATTTTAATCAATTTAAAGCAACTGATATTAGAAACATTTAGATATCTCACTTTCAAGATGACGTTGATTCAAAGTTTTCAAAATAAATGGTTGTATATAAACTAATAGACGCTGTACAGTAAAATGACACAGAGTGTAGAAGAAAATTCTAATTTGCAACAATTTTTATCCTCGTTTTTATTATGTCTATGATTATACCGGGTTTCGAGATAGAGCGGACGTGTAAAAGGTGGTGAAGTAGACAAAATCATAGCAGAAATAAAAGTGTGTACAAAGGCATGCTATTGCACAAAAACATCAAATCATTAAAATTGAATTAATTTACACATAGAAAACCAAACCAAGTAGACGAGGACTTGAAACGATTCAAGGAACGTCTTTATTTGCTTATATGAACCCATAGTATTTTAAAATAAAGACTTTCTAAATTGTTGAAACTGTTGCAAGCGTATTAACATGGCTTCCATTAAAGACTCGCTATAATATCAGTGTACAAATTCATATCCATAACTAATAATACATTTTTTGGTTCGATAATTCGAAATGACAGTCACACTTAGTCGTTTTTTTCATAAAAGTAGTAAAATGGAAATTAAAAAATAATTTATAAAAAGATGTTTATAGTAAAAACTAAAAACTATTGTTTTCACTAGATATTGAGTCCATCTGCATTATTTAAAAAATATCACTTTGGACCTAATATATTTCAGTAAAGTGGAAACTAGTGAAAATTGCGTGGGGATCGAACTTCCACGCAAGTAAACGTTAGTAGTAATTTAATTTCAATAAACATTGAATCGCAGAAAGTACTTGCTCCGCCGGGAGTCGAACCCGGATCTCTCACTTGCCGGGTGAAATGTGCTACCATTACACCACAGAGCGCTTACTTTTTCCGATTCAATTATTGTGTATTTGGCCGTATGTGTCACATATGCGTTTAAATAAGCAAACTAACATATGATCAGAAGACCAAATACCTGTCAAACGACTTTTATTTACATTAAATTGTATAAATGGCAATTGCCTTATTTATAAGTAAGTATTTATAAGTAGTAATTTAGTAACAGTTAGAAAAAATAGACTTTTTCTAACAATCCAATAGTACTGAGCTTACAATTATTTTTAATCCATTGAAAATTGAATTTCAATATTCACTAGAAGTATTGAAATTAGGAAGACAAAATTATGTCTTAAAGTATTTATTTGAGCATACAGACGTAAATTTGTATATTAGGATAGTTCGCAATAAATTGTTTCAACGAAAACCAATTCCCCAAAACCAAATTTTTACAAGTAAAAGGTCCAAAAATACTATTCTTTTATCACCATTTAGAGAACTTGCCAATGATAATTCCAAAATAATCGTATGTGGACAATTTGAAGAAAATCGTTACCGTCCGTCCACACAAGAAACTCCTGAAAAAAAACTACCCAAAACGCATTTTTGCCGGATGCAACGATGAATATTGTCCCAAGGCTTAGATACCACCAAAATGGTTCTTTTACTTAAAAACATTTACTATTAAATAATTAAAATATCACTACAAAAGAAAAATGCTTTAAAATCAAACTGAGATCTCATGTTTAGTTTACTAGAAGACACAAAGGGGTGGTTTCCAGTGACACTTCACCCAGCATAACCAGGCAATAAGTCAGGGAGAGAGACAGAAATAAGTAGAACACAACAACATGACAGCAAGAAGACACGCTATTCCTTTTTTAACGAAAACCGTAATTATTTTTTCAATAACACGCAACCAAAACCATGAGAAAATTAAATTCGTGATCCAGCGGGCTGTGTGTTACAACCTAGTTGCATGTTTACAATCACGAACAAACACTGAACCGCTACGGGTTTTATTGGCGCAGTGTGATCCAAATGATAAAACCTCAATAACAACAATTACAGAACAATTATACACTTAATTTTTCGATAAGGTAATATTCATAAATGAGGATTATAATTTTGTCATTGAAAGTATTTCAGAGATGGTAAAATTTTAATCCCTGCCAAAATTCTACGAATAGCAACGTTAGAGATCTAAAAACTGAGTTATTAGAATATTTAATTTGAAGGTTTGATACCTTAATGAGGTAAAGTAAAGTTATATGTCATAATAAAATTTAATTTTTGATTAAGTGTTACAACTCTGTGCACAATATTGAATAAAATGGCTATAACAGATACTGAATCTGCATTACACTCCACGGGTTAAAACAGTCAAGCTCGGTGTCGCAGAAAGAGGGATATAAGAGGAGAGGATCTCCTCTTTGGTCAGCTTAAGAGGAACGATACAGCGTGACACCGGGTCACCACAAAACTGCAGAGGAACAGTTTGTAAGATTAGACTTCAACACCCGCTATTAATTTTACGAGACGAATCCGTCATCTTTGGTCACACCATTGTAGTGAACACCTCTCTAGCAACTCTACTCGTATTTTTGTACATAGCTTTTATAGCATCTTATTTGTGGGATGAGCCAGAGAAAATGCCCTTGGCTGATGCAAAGAAATGGTCTTCCACACCCCTCCGCCAAAATATTAATAAGACAATCCCCAGTGAATACAAGAAATCTGTGTGCCTATAACAAGAGCTCTTTTACTTAGGTGCAGACAGGCGCATGTTTTGTTAATACTGTCTGCGGAACATAACTAACCATTCACAGTCCAAAAATATTCATGTCACTTTAGGGTTAACTTCACCTTCACACGACATTTATTTTGAAAACAGTGATGCCATGAGCATACTCCCAGCTCGGTGACGCCTTATTTTAAGCAGTAATACCTGTTATTTTTATATAATCCTCGGCCATTTAAAGTTCTGTACTAGCTGTGCCAAGAATAAACTCTAAGAAAAAACAGGGTTTCAAAAGAGAATGACCAGAATCATTAAAAATATTGAAACCAGAGATTTACATATGCATTCAGGATGCTTGAATTTCTAATTCATATTACGTGACATCTGTGAAGTAGTCGAACCGTGCCGATTTAAACATGTTTTGCTTCTAGGCAGACAGGTAAATTTTGTGTTGGGCTTAACTGCTTTGTATTCAGCAGCAGAGAACTTCGGTAATTGAACAATTACGAATACAAGTTAGAGAGAAACTAATTAAAAATTTACAGTGGTCTCTGAGGACATCAAATTAGTAAATCCAAATAGTTTGTAGGTTTGAATTGTCATGTTAGAGTCAAAATCGCTTTAATTTATTGAAGAGTTCACAGGTGGTTGGTAGCCGAGAAAGTTGATTGTTCACTAAGAATCCTTACGGCTGATTATAATGTAAATAATGACGTGAGTGAATAAACTTGTTGGTGTGGATATGTGTGTGAACAATGGTTAAATTATGTAGCGAATCGTTAAGCCCATAATTACATTTTACATTAACTCCTGCAGAACAGTTATTATTTTGTAAACGTACACCTTTGATTTGGTACTTTTATATATTTAAATGACAGTTTTACCATATGATTGATTATTAGGTACATTTTATGTTTTCACTTTGTCACATTTTACTCATATGTCTTCTCTTGAAAATAAAGCATTATTACCACATTACATTGTTATTTCGTATTGTTATTCCGAATCAAATAGGTAGTTTTTACCAATTCCGGTGGCAAGTAGTAGAACAACATTATTTCCAAAATGATTCTCATATAATCATCTATTTTAAAATTATAAATTTCTAGGTAAAATTGTATTCTCTCATAATGCCATAATAAAATTGGAAATAGTTCAAATGCAATAAAGAAGTACTTACTTTATCTTTATTTTCATTTCATTTTGATTTAGTTTCGCGAGACGATAAAATTAGGAATTCGTTATTGATTTTCACTACAGTTATTATGGCCCGGACGAAATACATTATAGTCTACATATTTACAAATTAAATAATGATAGAAAATATAACAGATTAAATATTGTTACGTTGTTATGAGTTGATTATGATTATTAGTTCTTTAATTATTTACTAGTATCGATTAATAGTAATGATGATTAAACGTTTAAAGAACTATTAATCTATTTAAATTGTCAAAGCTTTAACAGCGCAAAAAGATATTTCTGTCCTTCCAAGAATACACTACGTCCTCATTTTGTTTGTGACATTGTTTAAAATACCTTTTTAGTAAAGACCCGACAATTTTACTATGCAAGGATGCGACAACAGTGCGAGATCACGCGTATGATGATCGTTGTCATCACGCATGTGAGGGGTGACAGGGGGTGAGAACTAACACCCGGTGGTGACCTCCCCTCTCCACCCTTCACTGTTCGTGACGTCATCTAGTATTGGTAGAGCACTAAACTACCTGTTACCTGACAGCCAGCGTTTCCGAGTAGTAATGTCAATTTTGTGGGTCGTCAGTCACAATGGTTACTTCTTGAACTGGGGTCTGTTATTACGACAAAACCTTTACGAAAGTGGATCGAGAGAGTACCTTATTATAAAATGAAATTCTAAACTCGGCTTTTCCATCTGCGGATTCCTCGTCTTTACCACCTTTTTTTGTTGTTCACTGGCCTGAGTGAGGATTTTTTAACACTGAATAAAGGAGGGATTTTAATTATTAGAGTTGTGTATAGTTTTATAAAGTGTATGTTTTAGAGCTAGTAAAGTTGACACACAACATGGTGGTTGTGATTCCTGACTTAGGCGTGCCTCAACGCTTTGGTATGATTCGTTTATTTTAACCTAGTTTGTAACTATGTATTAGGTTAGTTATTTACCTGAAGAAGAGATCAGATTGCAGATCTCGAAACGTAGTGTTACTCATTTTTTGTTTCACTGAACGATGGCAAATGTCCGGAAAAATCCTGTTTCCTTTAAAAGGAGGGAATTTGTACAGTACGTACAAAACGTTCTTTGGTCAGGACAGTCATGATTTAAATCTTCGGAACATATAACTTAAATTTAAAGTACAACACCTTAAGCCGTACTCACCTGCTCTCCACAGTCTATAGATTTGGTACGTTCTTTTCAGCTCTTTTGGGTCACAAATTAAATTACAGTTTTATTTCACATTTTAAGTTCTTAGGCCTCTATAGTTTCAAAATTAAAATAATATTGCACAGGTAAAACAGCTGTGATATTGTGAAGAAAGTGTAATCTCCTTCCTGGAGTGTACAGGTGACTCAACAAAGTACGCAATAGTGGCAGAACTGCACTGAATGTGAATCCCGCAAGGCGGGAGTAAAAGTGGACGTGTATGACGTCACGCTGCATTGGTCAGTGGTCAGGGTCACATGGTCTGTGAACTCTGCAGTGATAGTGAGCCGTGGCATTCGTGCCGGTGAATTACAGACTTATTATAGATAATGAATATTGGGCGTTGGTTGTGTTACAGAGTGATTCATAATGGTAGACGAATATTTCTTGTTTGTATATATTTTTTATTTTACTTTGAAACACCACAAAGGAAACAATTACAACAATAAGTAGTATCCAATCTTTTATACTTTTGTCTTGAACAAGACATACGAGTCTACTCGTATATAAAAATAGACTTTACATTGCTTGTGTATCTTTTTACAATATATAGTGTGTCATAGTCGAATCGTAATTGAATACTTATCATAACACTTATTACCGACACAATTTATTCTATATTACCTATACATGATGTTTCATAACGAGAGATACAATTTTCAGAAATCGGTTCAGGGTTTCAGGAGAAGAAAACATTCAATAGAATATATACCAAACCCTTATTTTCTATCTGCCTGTAGGTATATATGTCCTATAGAAACTTTTTTTATTCACCAACGGTTTGAAATAAGAAGTTAGCATTTATAAATGTGTTATGTTAATTACACATAACTACATGAAGCATACAAAATATTTTTGATACTAAAAATGGTACTGGTTGAAAAATCTTAGGTTTCAAATTTAATTTTTAAAAAGTAATTAAAAGTAAAAATGTAATTTATTACCATACGTGTTATCAAACCAATTATACTAACTGGAGCTGCATACAAGATTACAATACATAAGTACTTATTCTTACGTTTTACTTATTCCTATGAGGTAAATAAACTGTTCATTTCGTTAATTATATCAATTCACAATGTAGGCTTAAAATTGAACGCAATGTGACGCATTAATTGTTGCAGGTGTACCACACCTTGAGTGTATTTATTCACAGATTAAAAATTAAAGAAATGTAGTATAAAAGTTAATGGTAAAAGTAGGTGATAATTTTGATTTCAACACACTCCTGCTTTCTAGTATCATCTATACCTCACCGAAACTTTTATTATTTGAACACTGATATGAAAAATAAACCTCAATAAAACAAACACATGGATGTATTATGTAGCAAAATACATCCAAAACGATGTTTTCAGTAGACTCAAAACTTTGCATGGAACTTCATGCCTAAATAGGTAAGATTGAGTTGAATGATTAAGCATATCTAAATATTGAATTTGGCTCAGTATCATTGAAGTCTATCGCTCAGTAGTCTGTCACAATTTTATCTATATTGTTGTCTGTATGTCTGCCTGCAAGACATATCAAGAATGAAATCAGCTATAGACATAACATTTTGTATGTATCCTTAGTGAGAATACATATGGTGTAGTGTATTCCTACCTTGTTGATTGTTTAAATTATTTAAAATATACTCTATCAATCCTTATAGATACATGACTGTAATACACGCCCATTATGTTCAACCCAGATACATTTTAAATATCGAGGGGCAATATTTCCCTCTATACACTATTTTAGATACACCCCTGAGATTATGTGACAACACATAAAACGCCGAAATTGTCCTTAATAGTAAGCATAACAATGAAAAAATGAAGCAACAGCAGTTCTGTAGATTGGAAAACAGAAGTTATGCGGATGTATTTTAGTAATGTTATAGTTTACAGTTAGTAATGTTATCAGATCATTTTGATTGCATAAGATCCAACCCATCAGCATTCATCTACGCCGCTTCTGCGCTACTCATCATTTAGGGCAGCATCATTCCCGGACAGCGCTTACTTTATCTAAATAAAGGTTTGGGTATAATAAATTTTACTGTCATTTTCTCTTATAAAACACAATATATTCTCAATGTACATTAATACAGTGAAAAAGATACAGTACCTACGGTTTATTTTTTTAGCTTTGATGTTCCCCCTTTTTCATTCTTCTGCAATCGTTTTTAAAGAAATCTAGATAGGATTTATAATTAGTTCAAAAGTAAAAATTCAGTAAAATTTCAGTAAAAGTAAAATTTCTCAGTTATTTATCATCTGGTCTAAACAGAATCAACAGCTTGGGGTTTTTAAACTTTTGTTGTGTTCGTTTATATGAAAATCAGCACAAATTTTTTAACATGCTACAATTTTGAAAGTAATAAAAATATATTTTAAAATCTAACAGTACATGATGTTATACCAGCATACACATTTCAACGCTACAACTTAAACTATTATTTGAATTGATTGAGTAAAACTAATTATTTAACCAGATAGATAGAATGTTTTTATATTTAAACTTAAGGAACAATATCATAAGTTTATAAATGTAGTTTGAAACAATCTGTATGCTATATTTCTTTGTTTTAGCTCTAAATAGGTTAAAACGTGTGTTGAAAGTAAAAAATGCAACATATATAGGCTTAACAGTTATATCGCTAGCAGTTGACATTTCCTCTGTTACTGAAACATTTATGTACAAAATATATTACCAAATTGAAAAACACGTGGTTTAAAAAGTTGTTAAATACAGTAGTTATTACGTGTTTGAATAGATATGAAATGTCAGTGGACCGGACGCCGAGGGTGGTGAAGTCAAGATAGATGTCACCGTGTTGACAGTTCGCAAAACTTACAAAGTAGAAAATAGAGCAAAAACAATGAGTAAGCGTGTTGGTTATCATGGAGCATAATAATCTGTATTTATCTCTCTTAAGTGGCTCAAAGACGAGCGGGCACTCACCTTCTTGTAATAATTAGAAAAATAAGAGTAATAAATTAAAACTTAGATGTGTAAAATTGAGAGAAGTTTATTTTGTCCACATTATAAAGATATTGAAGTATAGAGCGAACGTCTATTTTAAAGTAAATATTAATATAGTAACATTAATAAAACTAAACTTCTAACATGCAGGGAATATCGGACTGGACGGCATTACCTCAAGGCTAAACAAACTATTTTACAATGACAATAAATTACGATATTCTGTAACCTAAATAACCAGTTCACTCTGATAATAGAATGATGGGACAATTTAAATGATTGAATTTGAATTTAAAAAGTCAGAAAAAGTGGTGTGAGAAGGGGATTAGATAAATGTCTTCAATAGTGGAAATCAATTAATTCTCGGAATTGCTCATACAAATTATTGCAAAGAAAGTACAATATAGGCATCAGACATATGACATGTTGAACCTTATATGGATCTAGCTGAAGATGTGCCATAACCGATTTAGAGTGAAGACAGCATGGCGCTGGAAATATCCTGGTATTGTTTAGGAAACATTGATTAAAGTTCTATTTCCTGTTTCATCTCAACTTCTAGTACCTGTTCAAGTTCACTATGAGTCTTGGTTCTAGTTTCAGTTTAAAATCTAAGTTCATTCATTGAGTCGACTCAACAAAATTTATTATGATTTGATTTACTCGTATAATGTATATGAAAAGTTAACTCATGCTGTGGTGTATTGTATAGTTTCTATAGTTTAACGTGTAGAGTTCATCTAAACTGAAGTTTAAATCCAGGTGGGTTTGATTGTGTCAGAAATTTAAAATTGAACTTTAGAATATTTAGAATCTAACACGTAAAATCTGATTTGATGTTCCAGGCTGATAATGAAAATTGGCCTGGTGTACGGTGTGCTGCTGTACGTGTGTTTGGCGGAAATCTTCACCACCGCCCAGATCCAAGGCGACGACGGATGGAATACGATGATGGATAGTGTGATGGATAACAACATTGTGATGCCTATCGGAGATGGCCAGAGCTCAGGCAATAACAACGGCGATGTATTCTCAGACATTTTATCACGGTCAGTAATTGGGCGAAAAAAGAAGCGGCGGAAACGAAGAAAAAACCGCTACCGCAGTTACGGGGTCCGCCACACAGGGGAGTCCGCGGTCAAGTTAATACTTTTTGTTCTGTGGTTTCTGTACTACTCTTAGCAAATCAATGGAGCATAAAGACAAATTTTGTTACATTTTGCAAAACAGGAAAGGAAAAAAGGCTTAATTCAAAAGTTAAATACATTTTAATAGAGGTCAAGTATTGTTGTGGTCAGAGATTTGATATGTCTGGTGAGTGTAGAGAATTGCAAGCAAGAATAAAAGAAATCAATGCAGATACATTACATTTACTTATGTCCTTGGATGATCAAACTTGATGCTCGAATTTGTTGAGTGTCCGTGTAGTTAGCAATCACGTGGGAAATGTATTCCAAAATCTAATAATGATGAAGTTTTGATGATTTTATAGGAACTTAAATTTGGAATAGATAACTTAAGCATATTTTTGAATCCCACATTTTCGTCTTTGACCGATATGAAATGTAAAAGCTTCCCACTCTAAACTGTTGAATTAAATTTATAATTTGAAACTTATCCGTTTGCATTGTTTTAAGACAGTTTTCTACTTCTGTGAGTGTTGCAGAGAATGAGGATATTGCAAACGATGTAATAGAAACTAAATCGTCTTCTTTTGTTATCAATTGAACATGAGTTATCATGCAGAACTGGATATTTATCAGTTACAGAAAAATTTGCGAAAGTAACTGTTAATCAATGAATAATATAACAGGTGTTTAAAATATGTATTTTTTAGATGGTGTCAAGCTACTATGAAAATTGGGTTTTGGTTATAAATTTGAGGTTTCTGGATAGTATAATTTTTAAGGAAAGGTCCTGGATTCTAATAATGTGGGAGGCTGTCAAAGGTATGGGTATTTCTGCTGATACCTCATACTTTTCAGAATACTTAGACATGTAATTAATGCTTGGCAGACACAACACTTCACTTTGCGTTATTGACACTAACATAGCACCCAGAACACCAAAACATTTTTAGAATGCTGAATGTCAGTTATTGATTTAAAATTGTAGTTAATTAAATGTGATTTAATTTTTATCAATAAAACTATTCCACAATAATGCTATTGTTGTATGAGCAATCCACATAGTATAAGAATTAATATTACATTTATATGAATAAATATACAAATTAATGCCAACATTAAAATTGAATATTTGACATAATTATTTACTTACTAAAGTCATTAAAAAATCCTCTTGAATTTTTTAAATACTGCTGGTTTTATAAACAGGAACTTATTTTGAGCCTAGCCTAAACCTATGGTACATTTTAGTCTTTGTATTAGAATGGGACAAAATATTTTATTCTGGACAAGCAATTCCTGAAAGTAATAATATCAGACTCAAGTAATCAGCTGTTTAAACACAAAATAAAAACACCCTAATAAATATGATAATGATGAAACTTGTGGCAAAGCTGGTGTATTCCCAATCCCATAACAAAGCTGATGAAACAGTTCCCAATCCCAGCACAAAGCTGATGAAACAGTTCCAAAATCCCAGCACAAAGCTGATGAAACAGTTCCCAATCTCAATGCAAAGCTGATGAAACAGTTCCCAATCTCAATGCAAAGCTGGTTAAACAGACTTGCTGGCAAAGCAGGTGTATTCTCAATCCCAACACACAGCTGATGAAACAGTTCCTGTTGAAGTTGGTGTATTCTAAACCCCAATACAAGGCTAATGGAACAGGGACTTGTTGGTGTAGTAATTATTATGATAACTATAATGTGTGACAGCAAAATAAGAACCAATGACAAAATAATAACAATAATAACTGTTAATAACAGTGATCAATAACTAACAAAATATTAAAAATAATAACACTTAAGCGTAATAGGGTAAATAAGGTAAATAACAATAATAAACAATAGGTAACAAATTCAACAATACATTAATGACAAGTTGAATAAATAGACGTTAATGAACAAAAATTAGCAGAGCCAACCAAAAGACAGACAAAGAGAATGAAAAGATAATAAACAAGATTATACTTAGCATGTTACAGTTCAGCAAGTCCTTAATGATTTTTTTCCTGATAAGATATGAGCTGTCATTGAAAAAGTCAGTTTCTTCACTGACCATATTCCTGAGTCACAACACCTTGCAAAGGAACCATTATATTCATAGGCTATTGAAAAATGCCATCTTCCAAATATGTGGTGTAATCTGGTATGTGAAGAAATTCTGATGTCTATTTTGCTGATGTACGAGTACTAAGGGCAATAAAGCGCACTGACCAACATTTTTTGTAGGAGTGCAACATCACTTACAGACCCTCACAGTTGCAGATCAGTTACGTGCAATACACGTTGCAGCTCATTAACTGGAACTTCACAATATGAATGTCCTTACCAAACACTAACTATTCTTATGAACTTCTATTGCATTACCTCTAGACTAGATATTTGACTGGTCAGGCAGGATGACCAGACATATTCCAAAGCTTGTATGACCAGAGAGCATAAATTTTAGGACAAAGAGACTATGCAGCCCTCGTGTAGAGCTTGAGATAAAACCCAGTAGTTGGTTTGTCCTGCAAACTAAGTCAATATGGTTTAAATTGAGGTGGTTGTCAAAAGTAACACCGAGGTCTCTGATATTGCTAACTTGTTGGAGAGCAAATGTTAAGTTTGCTACAGTTCACCTTTCTCTTAGCAAATTCACCTTCCTCATCATTCACATTGAATCAAACCTTCTCACCATAGCTTCGTTGGAGAGGCTATCCATCTAAGTTATACTGAAGAAGAATTGGGAATCTTGTTTTCTAGAATTTAATGGTTGAGCACTAGCTGATGTTGAGGAACATGTTGTTTGTATAACACCATTTTAATACAAAGTTTTGGCTTGCCTGCAACCGGGCTTAATTTTCTGTTGAGGATACTTTACCAAAAATTGTTACATCAACTGTGTACATTAATATGTCTACTTCTTGGTCTTTCAAAATGTCATTAACAAATAAGTTCAATAGATAAGTGCGAATGTGTGACCTCTGAAGCACACCTCAAGTTTGAATAAATTCCTCAGAGCAGAGGGGCAATCTTACTTTCAAGATATGGCCAATGGACATATTCATTGAACCAACTTAACTCAACAATTCCATATCTACATAGCTTCAAAATCAATAACGCATCAATCAGCTATCTTACTGGTGATGCTGGTGTATTGTCAATTCCAACACAAATCTGATGAAACAGAATTGTCTTGAGACTGGCAAGATAAAGTTACTAGAAAGGCTGATTATTGATATGGCCAGTAGAATGGAATTGACTGTAGTGAATATTGCAGACATTTCCACATTCTAATGGCTAGCAGAAGGTACTCTTCATTCCAGACATTCCATCCTTTATGTTTCTGATAAGCTGCTGAGCTGCCACATGATGTGCCATATTGATTTTTCCAAATTTCATCCTTGCTGGTGGGTTACAGATGTAATATATGCGATTTGTATGTACAAATCTTTAATTGTATCAGTGACTTCAGTGAGTTTATTACCACATATTTAATACTTTAAAAACAATGTTTGTGTATGCTTCATCTTGTATCTTCAGGTTTTTTTACACATGATGGAGAGGACAGATTTAAATCCACGAAACATAACTTTCTATATTTGTAACATTAATCATCGCAAATCTTAAAAAATCTGTTATCCTATCATTCTAATCCTACTATTAAAAACTTTAGAGTTTATACATTCAAAATATGCATTTTACAGCATGATTAAAAAGTAAACAAAATAACTCTATGTTGTGATTTTTAAGCCAACATTGATTATAATACATGTCTGTTAGTATATTCAAACAAGGATTTTAAAAAACATAAATAATTTAATTAAATCATTAATAAAACTTTATTTCAACAAAATGCATCCTATAAGAATACAAATGCACTAATTTTAATGATATGATGGCTATAGATAAATGCATAATTTTTTCATTCTTAAGGCCTTAGTTTAAATTGTTATATACTTCCTTAAGACACAGATGACTTCAAATTGAATCTAGTAATCTGAGATAATACACTAATAAATACATTATTGATATAATTTTTTAAACCAACTAATAAGGATTTATTTTGAAGTACAAATAGTAATAATTACACATAAGAAGTAAAATATGTTACTACTATCAGGAAAAACTATCAGAACATATATCTTAAGTCCATGAAAAGGATTCTACAACAGTTTTATGTCATGGTTATACAATAGATAAATAAACTATCTGTACCTAGCAAACAAATGAAATAAAAATGATAATCTGTGAACCTTGTATTTATTAACTTTTATTAATTAGTTTACTAAATAAGTTTTGACAAAAAAGTCCACACCTTATACATCTTAAAGTTACAAATATAATTATCTAAATGTTTAAAAATAAGCAGTAGTATTATTAAGTTTGGTAACAGTAGTTTATGTTGTATTTGATGATTTTACTGTTATGATTTTCTTCAAATAAAAGTTCAGCACCTTAAAGATCCTCAAGGTTGTTTACCTTATTTGCTATTTACCTTATTTACCCAATTACGCTTAAGTGTTATAAGTGTTAGTATTATTAATATTTTGTTAGTTATTGATCACTGTTATTAACAGTTATTATTGTCATTGGTTCTTAAATATTCATAATTATTTTATTTATTTTCTTATATACTATAATCTTTTTAATAACAGCAAGGCATTAATTACATAACGTTACAGAAGTGCAACAAATACAATAATATTTTATACATTCAGCCGAACATACATTAGGTATGCACTTTATTGATTGGTAAACTATCTTTTTCTTTATATATATATATATATATATATATATATATATATATATATATATATATATATATACTGTATATATATTTCTTGTGTTCGTGTGTATGTGACTGAACTCCTCCTCAACGACTGGACCGACCGATGAAATTTTGTGTGTGTGTTGAAGGAGATTCGAGAATGGCAAAAGGCCGGTATCGACAGTGCGAGGCTGCTCGCTGCAAATGCCTCTTGGCGAATGCTCGGCTTTGCCTCGGACTGTGGATACCGGGGTTGCTCACTATGAGGCGTTCACGTCACACAATTTGAGGCGAGCCGTGTGCTTGTCGGTTTTAGAGCAGTGCTCAAAGGTGCCTCGCTCCGAGCTGTGCGTCAAGTGGATACCTGCTCTGCCTGCCTTGCACCGTACCTCCACAACGAAACTGTCATCATATATAATCATGAAATGATCAGACAATTAGTGAAGTGCTATGAAACCAAACGTTTACTGTGGGACTCGAAACACCCTGAATATTATAATAAAAACAAAAGAGAAGACTTGTGGCGCGAAATATCGCATTCACTTATAACCGTTTTCGATAAATTTTTTTGACCCACAAACGGGGTTTACGTCGCTTTTTCTGTTGTTTTTTCCTGATAATCGTCGCCATCACAATAAAGGCAGCGGTAGCAACTTGCACATTTCTAGAAAAAAAAATATTGTCCCGACTGTCTTCACTACAAATGCGGGTGGTTTGCGTGCTCGCAGTGAGCATTCGTGGTTACAAACTAGCTGCTGCTAGCTGAAGAGCTCACCCTGAGGCAGATGGCACGAGGCATTCGCAGCGAGCAGCCTCGCACTGTCGATACCGGCCTTTAGATTCACTATTTGGTCCTATTTAAATAGTCTATTTTAATAAATTTTTATTTATAAATTGTTGTTGATATTGGAGTGTTTTGCATTGGATCCGGCAGATTGCGCTACGACATGTAATATAAATTGAACTGATACTTAACAGCTGTTAACACTTTCAGCTGAAGTTCATCAAAGAGGCAGAAACATGTGTTTACATTTAAATTTTAGTAAATAATATTAAATTATTGTAAAGTGCTTAATAAGTAGTGTAATGCAGATTGCAAATACAAAGTTATTTAATTTTATATTTAGATTGCTCCAATGATCAATAATCTATCTAATACAATAGAAATGCTATTTATACGCTGTTATAACAACTACCTTATTGTATAAAGCTGTGAATGTTTGCACATAAAGTAATCGAATCTGGTTAGCTCCTTTAACATTGTGTCTGGAATTTTTACTGTAGTTATTGAAAAGCAAATGGGGATAACACACTCTTGCCCTTAAAGCATATACCCCTTATACATATTTATTGATCGGTAAAAATATCACAATCACTTAATCACCAAAGTTTAATCTAAGTTGAATTCCAAAACCAACATATGAGACCATTGTTTTGGTTAGTGCAACAGCATAAATCAATTGTGGAACTGTAAATAGATTAGACTGGGGGTGAATTTAAACAACCAGAACAGAAGACTCACATTGACCGCAGCAACTTTTTAGTTGGATGTTACACTTTCGTCATTGGGATAAAAAGGCTAACTCTTATTGTTACTGAAATCATCGGAGCACTTCAATAAATTATCATGGAATGTTGGAGGGAATACGAATCTTATAAAAACTGTTTCACTTTACGACTTCAGGACCCCAAAACACTGTTCTTCAAACTTAAATCTAAAATGGATCAGGAGATTGGAATAGCTCTGAGTGACTATCGATTATCTCAGAAGTGTTTTTTATGTCATAGATAAAGAATATATGTATATACTGTCCGAGTTTTCAACTGAAAAATGTGTGCAAATTCGCGGGTAACTGCTAGTCATTAATATAAATGAAACTACTTTACTTTGTTAAGTACCTTTCAAACTTACTTTACTGATAATAATAACAGGGGTCTGTGTGAATTTGAACTATCAGAACATATATTTTATGTTTGTGAAAAATATTTTATCAAAATGTTATTTCATTGTTCATACAATAAATAAACAATCTGTATCTAACAAATAAATAAAATAAAAATAAAAATCTGTTAACATTGTGTTTATTAACTTTTATTAACTATTTAGGGTACTAAATAAGTTTTGACAAACTTACTTGAGAAACTGTACTTGATGTAACTTTACTTTATGAAGTAAACTATTCATTTCATTAATTAAATCAATTCACAATGTAGGCTTAAAATTTAACGCAATGCGATGCATTAATTGTTGCAGTTGCCAAATTTATCACTCGGTTATTATAAAATTACTTTGTTTATCCATCAGGAACAACTAAATACTAACTCAATTAAGTAAAGTTCCATTATTTAATTTGTAACACATATTTGTGGCTTTTACTATGTATTTCATACTAATACATCTAATTTTCAAAAGCTACGCCCTCTAAAATCTTTTACTACGGTAATTTTAAAGGGCATAAAAGGGTTTTTCTGTTTTGAATACAGTAATACATTTAATCATGTTTTCCAGATATCAGAGCTTTGTATCAAACCGTTGGTGAATAAAATAAATATATCCTAAACAAATAAGTACGGACAGATACAGCGTTTCCAACATAAATTTCATTGATTTATTTTCTTATATAAAAACACTAATCCGATATTTGGAGCGTTTATCTCCTGTTGTGAGACATCATGTATGGATACGATAAGTAGTTGATATGGCTAACATAGGTCATTGATGATTCAAATTACAATCTATCTTCTGACATACTCTGTAAATTAGAGAGATAATAAAATAGTGTATCATTTACTTTTAGGTACCTATTTATATTGTTCAAGACACAAGTTTGCAAAATTGGATTTACATTTTTATTCAAGAGTTGATTTTCTGCAGCTAAAATGAATTGCACAAATCTTTATAATTCTAACCATGAATAACGCAATTCAACACGTTTCTATGTGTGTGAAAGCTACCTCACCTCACCTCACCGCTGAACCATTCGGGTTCATCCCGTTTTTTAGATTGTAAGGAATACAAGTTTGAATGTAAACAAAAACTTCTAAATGAATATATTTGTTTTTATTCGGGTTCTAATGATTAAAATTTGAAATATACTTAAATTAGTTAGTAAAAGTAAAGTATACTATATACCCTTGTCAGATTTTTATCAGATATTTATCACTTTTATCAGACAGATCATCCGAGCAACTTATCACTTTTATCAGACGATCAAGCAACTTATCCCTTTTATCAGACGATCATTCGAGCAAGAGCAACCATTCGGGTTTATCCTTACAAGCAGCTAGATTGATCAAATCCATTTTCAAATGGTATGAATTTTTTCTTTTCTAATAATGTGACGTCACAAACATATCACAACAAAAATCATAATGTTGGATTCATGTATTAGTATAAATACAAATTCACACATTTAATGTACTTCTTTTTTGTGTAGTATTGTTTAAAAATACAAATTGCCATCCTTAGATAACATGGACAGAAGAAATGAGAATTAACTTCTCTGGAGAAGCTTCTTTCACATGAACTTGTTGCACAGCTTGTCTTCAAATCGTTCTTAAATTTTCTGAATTCTAAAATAAAGGCCTACAAAAGGAACGTTTTTACAGAAGTCCCCAAAAATCTAACTCATGGTTCCCTTCTAACTCCCCTTAAAGCTTGAAAATGTAAGATCAGACCAGCTAATATTTTTGTTAAGATTAATCAGATTAATTTCAAGGGGAATTTTTAAGATCTTCTGTAAAAATGTCCCTCTGGTTGGGACAGGTTGGGGTGTAACAAAATGGTAAAATTTACCTTAATCTTAATTTTTTCCAATCAAAATAATTTACTAACTAGGCTATTTTCTCAGAAACCGAGAAAATATATGCTTGTATAGTAAACCGAGTTTGTAATTTAACTTTCAAAGTATGAAAGCTATGCCTAAAAGTAACACATGTAAATATTGAACCCAGTTCATTTTATAATATTCAGTTTTACAATATCCAAAACAAAATCGGTTTGTTATGTCCTTTTAGTGTCTGAATGTCTGAATCTGAAAATACAGGTTATACTTATCATAATAGTAAAATTGTTTGTGTTGTGTACTTTAATTTCAGAAGTATATTTTATAAATAAAAAAAAATTAATATGAAATAAATAAGTTTGGTCCGTGGTAAGACATATTTGGAATATATTAAATATATTTGCGTTTATATTTATAAATAGTAAATACACCTTTATAAATAACACTCAATCATGAAATATAGATAACACTCTTGAAGACAAGAAAGAAGACCCAATAAAGCTACATGTATTGACCTGGTGATAAGCTGCAACTAGTTCGTTGAACATGGTACAGTGATGAACAAGGGGGTTTGATTCAGTTCCTATTGAAGACTATAAAGAAGACCTAATAAATACATGCAATTAATGTACAAGTATTGACCTGATGATAAGCTGCAGCTAGGTCTTTGAACATGGTACAGGGATGAACAAGGGGGTTTGATTCAGTTCCTATTGAAGACTATAAAGAAGACCTAATAAATACATGCAATTAATGTACAAGTATTGACCTGATGATAAGCTGCAGCTAGGTCGTTGAACATGGTTCAGTGTTGAACAAGTGGGTTTCATTCAGTCCAGATGTTGTTACATAGCCAAGTTTCTGTTTGGTTGATGATCATTTCCTGATTATTCATGTTGACTGTATTTGTCTATCAAAGTTTCTTAACGGGTTAAAAGTTTTATACCTTTTTCTCTGAATTTATTGTTATCAGAAATACTTTTTACATACAGATGAAAATCTTCTTTTACCACTCGTTTTAGTTTCTGGTTTTATTGGCTGACCATTAGCAACGCCTGTTAATTGAGGAGTAGGATATTTGTAATTTCTATCTGTATTTCTGTTTGTACGCTATCTTGAGAACAAACTAATATATTGATTTATAATTTTGTATGGAGCTGTAAAATCAAGTTCAATTTTGTGCATGTCGCTCAATGAGATCTAACAAAAAGTTTTACACTGTAGGTATCATGGATACCGATAAAAAGCTAACAACAAAATGGGAGAATAAATACGAGTTAATTTTTAAACAAGCTGAGTGCAATCGTTAGAGATTTTAATATGAGGCAAGTTAACACATATATTATAAGCACCCCAACACATTTTGGTGACTTTGAGTGTATTTATTGACATATAATAAAGAAAACATTATAGGATAAAAAGGTTAATGGTAAAAGTAAGTGATAAGTTTGATTTTAACACATTCCTGCTTTCTAGTATCATGTATATCTCACCGAAATTTTTATTATTTGAACATTGATATGAAAAATAAATCTCAATAGAAAAAAACACATGAATGTATTATGTGGCAAAATATATCGAGAAATATTTCATAGTAGACTCAAAACTTGCATGGAACTTTATTTCTACATAGAAAATAATCAGTTGAATGATTAAGCATATCCAAACATTGAATTTGGCTCAGCATCATTGAATTTTATCACTCAGTAGGCTGTCACAATTTATTTTCTATATTGTCTGTTTGTCTATCTGTCCGCAAGACATCTCAAGAATGAAACCAACTATAGACATACAATTTTGTATGTATTCTCAGTGAGACGGCATATGGTATATTGTACTCTTACCTTGTTTATTGTTTAAATTATATAATATACTTTACCAATCGTTATTGACAATTAAAATTACACTTATATACTGTGATTCAAGCTCATTATGTTCAACCCAGATACATTTCAAAATTGAGGGGAAATTTGCCCTTTTTATACCATTTTAGATACACCCCTGAGATTATGTGACTACACATAAAATGTCCTTAATAGTAAATGTAACAATGAAAAAATGAAGCAACAGCAGTTCTGTAGATTGCAAATCAGAAGTTATGTGGATGTATTTTAGTAATGTTATCAGCTCAGTTTGATTGTACAAGATCCAACCCATCAGCATTCATCTACACTTCTTCTGCAGCTACTCACCATTTTGGGACAGAGGCACTTACTTTATCTAAATAAAGGTTTGAGTATAATAACATTTATGTAATTTTGTCTTATAAAACACAATATATTCTCAATGTATGTTAATACAGTGAAAAAGATAATGTTTCCTGTTTAGTTTTAATTTTGATTTTTTTTGTAATATCCTGCAATTGTTTTTCAAGAAATCTAGATAGAATTTATATTTAGTTCAAAAGTAAAAATGTAATTCCTCAGTTATTTATTATCCGGTCTAAACAGAATAAACAGCTTGGGTTTTTTAAACTTTTCTTGTGTCCATTTCCATGAAAATTCAGCATAAACATTTTTGAGATGCTACAATTTTGAAAGTAGTAAAAATATATTTTAAAGTCTAACAGTACATGAAATTTAACAGCATAATCATCTCAACCCTACAACTTAAACCATTATTTGAGTTGATTGAGTAAGACAAGGTATATAGGCTTAACAGTTATATCGCTGGCAGTTGACATTTCCTCTGTTACTGAAACATTTATCTACAAAATATATTACCAAATTAAAAACAAATGGTTTAAAAAGTTGTTAAATAATTATTATGTGTTTAAATATGAAATGTTAGTGGACCTGATACCGAGGGTGGTAAAGTCACGGCTCATATATGTCACTGTGTTGACAGTTCGCAAAACTTACGAAGTAGAAAGTAGAGCAAAAAGAATGAGTAAAACGTGTTAGTTACCATGGGAAGCATACATATCTTGAGTGGCTCAAAGACGCGCAGGCACGAGTAGGCTCCATAGCTTGTTGTGTAGAGTTCATCTAAATTCAAGTTTAAATTCAACCTGGTTTCATTGTCAGAAAGTTAAAATTGAACTTTAGAATATTTAGAGTTTGTAATGTAAAATCTGATTTCGTGTTCCAGCCTGATAATGAAAATTGCCCTGGTGATTATGCTGTTGTACGTGTGTTTGGAGGAAGTCTTCACCACCTCCCAGATACAAGGCGACGCTGGATGGAATGTGATGATGGATAGTGCAATAGATAATAACATTGTGATACCTATTGAGGATGATCAGAGCTCAGACATTTACAACGGCGATGAATACTCCGACGTTTTTGTACAGTCAGTAAAAAAGCGGAGAAGGGATAGGCGGAGAAAGACCGGGTATAAACGCTACGGATATTGCCTGCCGCCTATGAACAACTATGGGGTCCGCTACACAGGGGAGTCTGCGGTCAAGATAATACTTTTCGTTCTGTGGTATCTGTACTATTCTAAGCAAACCAATGGAGTATAAAGAAAGATTTTGTAACATTTTTCAAAACAGGAAAAGGAATAATAAGCCTTAATTTCTAAAGTTAAATACATTTCAATAGAGGTCAAGTATTGTTGTGGTCAGAGACTTGATATGACAATTTGGTAGGAACTTAAATTTGGAATAGATAACTTAAACATATTTTTGAAACCCACATTTGCGTTTTTGACCGATATGAAAAGTAAAAGCTTCCTACTAAAACTGTTGGATTAAATTAATTTATAATTTGAAACTTATCTGTTTGCATTGTTTTAAGACTGTTTTCTACTTCTGTGAGTGTTGCAGGGAATGAGGATATTGCAAACGATGTAATAGAAACTAAATCGTCTTATTTTGTTATCAATTGAACATGAGTTATCGTGCAGAACTGGATATTTATGTTACAGAAAAATTTGCAAAAAAACTATTAATCAATGAAAAATACAACAGGTGTTTAATATATTTTTAAGTTATAAGATGCCAATCTACAGAGTTTTACAAATCATTGAAAACAATGAAAATTAGGTTAAGGTTATAAATTTGTAATTTCTGAATAGTACAATTTTGAAGGAAATGTCCTGGATTCTAATAATGTGGGGGCCATCAAAGGTATTGGTAGTCCTGCTGATACCTCATTCTATTCAGAATACTTAGACATGTAATTAATGCTTGGCAGACACAACACTTCACTTTGCGCTGTTGACACTAACATACCATCCAGAATACCAAAACATTTTTAGAATGGTGAATGTCAGTTATTGATTTAAACTTGTAGGTAATTCAATGTGATTTCTTATGTATGAATAAAACTTTTCCTCATTTATGCTACTGTTGTGCACGAATCCCATTTTGTATAGGAATTAATATTGAATTTTGACAGGAACCTGAATACAATTGTGAAATCAATATAAACAAATATACAAATTACTGCTACAATTACAAATTCAAATTATTATTTAATTATCAAAGTCGTTTAAAAATCCTGTTGAATTTTATTTAATACTGCTATTTTCATAAAGGGGAACTTATTTTGAGCCTACCCTAAACCTATTGTACTATTTGGACAAAACATTTTATTCTGGACAGACAATACCTGTAAGTAATAATATCAGACTCAAGTAATCAGCTGTTTTAACACCAAATAAAAATTCCCTAATATGATAATGATGGAACATGTTTGCAGGCAAAGCTGGTGTATTCCCAATCTCAACGTAAAGGTGATAAAAAGGTTTGCTGGTGAAGCCGGTGTAATCCCAATCTCAATATAAGACTGATGAAACAGGCTAGCTGGTGAAACCTGCGTATTCTCAATCCCAACACAAGACTAATGGAACAGGCTTGAGGGGGAAGTAGTTATTGTGATAATTATAATGTGTGACAGTAAAAGCAACAACCAATAACAAAACAACAACAATAAATACTGTTAAGAACAATCATCTATAACTAACAGAATATTAATAATAATAACAGAAACAATTATAATACGGGTGTAATTGGAGAAATAATGTAAATAACAATAACAAATGTAACAATAAAACAATGAAAAGTTGAATAAATAGGTGTTAATGAACAAAAATTAGCAGAGACATTAAACAGACAGACAAAGAGAGAGAAAAGATAATAAACAAGATTATAGCATGTTACAGTTCAGCAAGTCCTTGATGATTTTTTTCCTGATAAGATATGAGCTGTCATTGAAAAAGTCAGTTTCTTTACTGACCATATTCCTGAGTCACAACACCTTGCTAAGGGACCATTATATTCATAGGCTATTGAAAAATGCCATCTTCCAAATATGTGGTGTAATATGGTCTGTGAAGAAACTCTGATGTCTATTTTGCTGAGGTGCTAAGGGCAATAAAGCGCACTGACCAAAATTTTTTGTAGGAGTGCAACATCACTTACAGACCCTCACAGTTGCAGATCAGTTACGTGCAATATAAGTTGCAGCTCATTAACTGGAACTTCACAATATGAATGTCCTTGCCAAACACCAACTATTCTTATGAACTTCTATTGCATTGCCTCTAGACTAGATATTTGACTGGTCAGGGAGGATGACCAGACATATTCCAAAGCTTGTATGACCAGAGAGCATAAATTTTAGGACAAAGAGACTATGCAGCCCTCGTGTAGAGCTTGAGATAAAACCCAGTAATTGGTTTGTCCTGCAAACTAAGTCAATATGGTTTAAATTGAGGTGGTTGTCAAAAGTAACACCGAGGTCTCTGATATTGCTAACTTGTTGGAGAGCAAATGTTAAGTTTGCTACAGTTCACCTTTCTCTTAGCAAATTCACCTTCCTCATCATTCACATTGAATCAAACCTTCTCACCATAGCTTCGTTGGAGAGGCTATCCATCTAAGTTATACTGAAGAAGAATCGGGAATATTGTTTTCTAGAATTTAATGGCTGAGCACTAGCTGATGTTGAGAAACGTGTTGTTTGTATAACACCATTCTAAAACAAAGTTTAGGCTTGCATGCAACCGGGCTTAATTTTCTGGTGAGGATACTTTACCAAAAATTGTTACATCAACTGTGGACATTAATATGTCTACTTCTTGGTCTTTTAAAATGTCATTAACAAACAAGTTTATAGATAAGTACCAATGTATGACCTCTGAGGCATACCTAAAGTTTGAATAAATTTCTCAGAGCAGAAGGGCAATCTTACTTTCAAGCAGTGACTAACGAGATATCCATTAAATCAACTTAAGTCAACAATTCCATGCTCATATAGCTTCGAAATCAATAACCCATCAATCAGCTATCTTACTGGTGATGCTGGTGTATTGTCAATTCCAACACAAGGCTGATGAAAGAGGCTTGATGGTGAAGCCAAGATGAATCGTCTTGAGATTGGCAAGATAAAATTACCAGAAAGGTTGATTATTGATATGGCCAGTAGAATGGGATTGACTGTAGTGAATATTGCAGACATTTCCACATTCTAATGACTAGCGAAGGTACTCATCATTCCAGACATTCCGTCCTTTTTGTTTCTGATAACGTGCTGAGCTACCACATGATGTGCCATATTGATTTTTCAAAATTTAATCCTCGCTGGTGGTTTTAATTGTATCAATGACTTCAATGAGTTCTTCACCACATATTTAATAAATTTTTTAAACCTTTATATATGCTTATCCTTATGTCTTCACCTTCAGGTTTTTTTACACATGATGAAGAGGAGAGATTTATATATCTACAAAACATAGTTTTCTATTTTTGTAACATTAATGATCGCAAATCTCCAAAAATCTGTTATCCTATCATTCTAATCCTACTATTAAAAACTTTAGAGTTTATAAATTCAAATGTTATATTATATAACATGTTTAAAACTTAAACAATATCACTCAGTGTTGTGATATTTAAACCTACTTATCGATTATAATACATGTCTGTTAGTATATTCAAACAACAAAGGAGTTTAAAGAAGACAAATAATTTAATTAAATCGTTAATAAAACTTTAATTCAACAAAATGCATCCTATAAGAATACAAATGCACTAATTTTAATGATATGATGGATATAGATAAATGCATAATTTTTCAATCTTAAGGCCTCAGTTGAAAATGTTATAATTTCCTTAAGGCACAGATGACATCAAGTTTAATCTGGCAATCTGACATAATACACTAATAAATACATTATTGGTATAATTTTTTACACCAACTAATAAGGATTTATTTTGAAGTACAAATAGTAATGCTCGTAATTACACATAAGAAGTAAAATATGTTACTACTATCAGGAAAAAACTATCAGAACATATATTTTAAGTCCATGAAAAGAATTCTGCAAAAATTTTATTTCATGGTTTATACAATATAAATAAACTATCTGTACCTAGCAAACAAATGAAATAAAAATGATAATCTGTAAACTTTGTATTTATTAACTTTTATTAATTAGTTTACTAACTAAGTTTTGACAAAAAAGTCCACACTTTATACATCTTAAAGTTACAAATATAATTGTCTAAATGTTTTAAAATAAGCAGTATTATTATTAAGTTTGGTAGCAATAGTTTATGTTGTATTAGATTGATTTTATTATTCAGAGTTTTTTTCAAATAAAAGTTCAGTACCTTAAAGATCTATTAAATATTTTATAACTATTTTATCAATTTTCATGTATACTATAATCAAGATTTTTAATAACAGTAACGCATTAATAACATGTCGTTGTTACAGAAGTACAACAAATACAATAATATTTTATACATTCAGCCTGATAATACTTTATGCATCTTATTGATTGGTAAACCATAATGTATAGCAATTAAACTACTTTACTTTGTTAAGTACCTTTCAAACTTACTTTACTGATAATAATAAGAGGGGTATGTGCGTTTATGTGTGTGGGTCAACTCTATCACCGTGAACACATAAGCATTGTTAACAAATAATAGTCATGTCAGTTGATGATGTCCATCGCAAATTACAGAGAAATACAATGTAACTGATGTTACTAATGAAATACAATGTAATTAATGTTACCAGTGAATACAATGTACTGATATTGCTAGAGAAATACATTGTAACTGATGTTACCAGAGAAATATAATATTGTAACTGATGTTACCAAGTGCAGTAAAGAAGACAGTTGTTATCCAGCTAATGTCGCAGGTTTTGACTTCAATTTATCATTGTCGACAGAAATTAAATAAACAGTTTTTTAGAACCAATTTGTTTAACACTGATTATTAAGAAATTGTGAATAATTATTTTAAAATATCTTTGTAAGTGACGTAGTTTCTTATTTTGTATGAAGAAAGTATTTAATAAATGTATTAAATATGACATAATAAAGTATTTTATTTAAATTATACACAGTTTATTTTATACGTTTATTGTAGTAACCTTGAATTCAGTACTCCATAATTTCAAATAGTTTTAAATTAAATTAAGTATTAAATTTGTATAATTTTACCATAAAGCTGCTATTGTAGGATTTAGTCACTGTCAGCTAGGTTTACAACATTTTTCTCATGTTTGCTATGTGCTGTCATCCCTTCTCGTAATCAGCCTCCTACATGTTTTCTGCATGTGCTATATGACACTAGCGATCCTCCTGTGTTAAACTGTTGAGTATCTCATGAGTGAGCTATTTTATATGGGTAAAGGTTTGTTCCTTTCTGTAACTTTCCCTTTCACTTCAGTTCATAATATTTCAATGAGAATACACTCTTACATGTATGGAGGAACTTGCATCTCTGCATGGCCCATTAAGCTCGGAAAAACATCCAGTTCAAAAAAATTTGTCTTTTTTTTCTCAAAAGGCGTACTCTATTAGCATTTCTGGTGCTATTTCACAATAGGAAAATGTTATATTTTTCTCCATAAGCAACTCCTGGCCATCCACTGTTCTATTGCCTGTAATCAATATTCTCTACTTGAACACAATGGTTCATGACAATCACCAATCCTTCTTCAAGCAACTTTAGAAAGTCTGTGAACAATTCCTTGAGTGACTTTTATTTTTTATAAAAACCTGTCTTATCAGGCTTTTTATTTATATACGATCTGATTAGGAGCAGCTCCCATATCTTTTGAAAGCACCAAAGTCAAAGATTAAGAATGTTCAAAGTTAAGCTCTGTGTCTGTTTGGGAATGGATGGTTTGGTTACACAGCATATCTCTCTGATTGGCTAAGGCTAAGTGGCATGGCCACACCACTGTCTTCTTTCCTGCACTTAGGAATAGACAGAAAACAATATCCATCAGTTGATGCGTACATTGAGCATCCATCGTGGCGAGACAACGCAGAGAGCTATGCAAAAACAATTTTGCCTCACGGATGTTGTAATTTACAGTTAGTGTTCGCCTTGGAGCTACACATATCTTAATGTGATTTACATCAGTTTGGCTTTAGTGTGTAATCTCCTTATCAACAGTTCAATAATCACAACAGACATCGAAACACAAATGTGGTCATCACTTAACACTACTGGATGTTAGTTAACATTTCTTGACAATGGTTTTGTATCCTTGGTCCAACCGTGTCTTGCTTTCATGCGAGTGCTATCTGATTTTTCACCTTTGCCAAAAATTCTCTGCACAAAATTAAGACTGGCAGAAATATTTTGTAATTTGTAGTGTCATAAACATCTGTATGAGACAAGGAGATTAAAATTCTATGTATTGATTTCGTTACCAGATTTATGAAAAACCCATAAGTTGTTTGGTTAGTAGTTTTTTTATGTGAAATCTAAAATGTATTAAAAAATATGCTTTATTAATTAAAAAGTAGTGATTATATTAATTTTTGGAAACCTCAAGGTTAAAACCATAAGTGTCGAGATAAACCTTCACAAATCTTCCATTTAAACATGTCCAAGATTAAATACAGACTACTAAATTTTAGATTGTGTAATATATTTCAAGCTATGATAATTTTATGCTTACAGATTATTGGTTGCAGTTAATCGAAGATGACATTAAGAAATTAATAAAGAAAAAACACATTGCAAGAAGTGTTATAATGTGTAATATATTAATTTATTCATTTACTGAACAGCTTTCAACAGTTGTGATCCAACTAATATTATATAGTTTTCCAAATTCAATTTCCTGGAAATAGTGAAAAATAAAATTCAATTAAGGTTAAAACGCAATACAAATAGGAGTGTTTTAATCACACTTACAATTAAGAGTAATTTATGTTTCTTTCATCTATTCTAAAATATTATATAAACTATCTATTGCTAATCATCCAGAATTGATTTAAAGTTATAAAACCTTCTAATTTCACAATCGGTAACTATTTAAAAAGTGGCTAAAGACAAATTACTAAAACTACTGTTAACCTATTAAATGTAACAAAGAATAACAATAGTATATAAGAATATAACACTACAGTATGGTAATGTATCGAGAGAAAACATCTTGCAGTCGTTCACTTTCTTTCTTCGGAAGAGCACCAAACTCCGCTTTCAGACTGTAAATATCAACTGTGCCTGCTTCGGAGGCAATGGCCTGAAACAGTAAGATGAAAAAGTAAAGCTTCAATTTTTTTTATTCAATGAAAATGGTGAGTTAAATTCACTTTTAACACGGTTCTGAATGATGAAATAATTCCTCCCATTCTTGCCCGGTCAGCTTGTTTACTCTTACATAAGTAAATTATGTGTGGCTAAGGCTACTTACATATTGGCGGGTTAACTACCAATGTAAATTTTATTTTGTGTAAAATTTCAAGCATAGAGCTCCACTGTATGTTATATTGTATGTCATCTACATACAAAGATGTACTTTAGTATTATAATAAAAACTTTAGGTTTAATATGAGTACACTAGCATTAGGTAAAGTACAAAAATGGATCTTGGCTCTTTAGCCAATAACAAACTTCCTGACTGAATAAATTTAGTTCAGTTCATCCACCATTAAAGGCTTACAAAGAACACTCTTTCATGATAAGAGTCATCATTTGATTTGCTGTTCCGCAGTAGCAGAGCAAATCTTCAGCTTGTATACATTACATCTTCCTAGTTGCATAAACCAACTCCAACTTGAACAAAGTTAATCAAAGACCGTTCCTTCCTGTGAATGTTCATTCCATTATGTTCTATTGTTAGATCAACGATCAAGATTTTGTTCAGCTCAACAAATAACTCTTAAATTGCCATGCAGCTGGAAGCATTAGAAAAGCAAACACCTCGTTACTTTGAAGCCGATCTAAGAAGTGGTCTACAGGATTTCACTTAGCTTACTGAGATTAGAAGATCTTATGAAATGTGAAGATTCAGAGGTGGCCAAAGTCTTATGAAATTCTTTTATCAAAGCCTTCTTTGACAATATATCCAATGGTATTATACTCATATATTATACTCAGTGCAGGGAACCATTATAGGAGAGAAGTCAAGGATCATAAGGGGGGGGGGGGTTTATCCCCTAATTGCCCTTTTAAATGAACATCAATGTCTTTCACCTGAATACTGTTTATCCATATAGGATCACATTATTCAGCAGCAGACTAAACTAGAGACAGAACCGAGAATCATGTAGGATATCACCACCACCCCCTTCCTTCTACTCCTTACCCTAGACTCCTCCCTCATAACCCTAGTCTTTACTTTATCTGCTGTCTTTTGTAGGTGGGAATATATATTTATTCCCAAGTAATTTGGATGTCTATCGTGTTTTAATTGTGGCCATTAAACTTAAATTAATGATTAGACATAATTTTATTGAGATTTAATTAGAGTAGAAGAGTTAGGTTTTAACTTCCTGGTTGAAAATTATTACTGAGAACAATAGAGCAAACTATGAGAATAGTTTCAATCATGTGGAAATAACCACATGTTGTGATGACATAGCAATATCATTAAGTTGATAAACTTCTATATCAGAAATAGGCAAACATTATAATCAAAACCAGAATAGGAACATGGACCAAATCCTGGTGGAGGGTGTACCTCCTTCCTTTGCATATATACCTTAATGTATTGGTATAGAAATCTCATGCTGTAAAAGAAGTGGACAAGGAACTAGGTCAAGAAGCTTCACTAGAGGGCCTTTTTCCATATTGTAATGTAAGTTGCTGAAAGATCCAAAAAGGTGACTGGTGTGAGTTTCTTTTCATAACAAGCTTCAATGAAAGACGTAAATGCTGGACTTGGTAAATGTATTTTAGGTCTAAAACCAATTCAAGAGGGACTCAAAGATGAACATAATGATGGGAGAAATAGGATTATAAATTAATATTGTACACTAAGAAGGGGTATACTATAGTATGATAGCTACATACACAACCTGATAGTCTGCTTTTAGCATGGTTTAAGCATAATTTGCTGCATTTATGGTAGCTGACATAGCTGGAAGATCCCAAAATGTGACAGGCCAGCTATCAAAAATTGATTATCACTGATACAGTGATTAATGAATAACATCCTGTACAAAATCTATAATTTAAAAGACACAAATGTTTATAATCTATTTCAATTTAATTTAGTTGTACTTGTTTATGTTGAAAGACTATTCATTAATTTTTATACTGTATTTTTCTAAGGTGTAACTTTATGCTATTCCAATTTTAACCTATTATATTATGGTTTTGCTCTAATGGTTATGGACAGATTTTTGTTGTTCTCTTAGGACAAGAAGGTTATAAATTGCACTTAGTCCTGTAAGAACCTTTGCACTGCTTCCGGAGTGACATGATATTCAGGATGGGTAAGGTTAGGGGGTAGGGGCCACCTCCTATCAAGATCCATGAGGAAGAATTAGGGCACTAATCTCAAAGTCATGTTCCCCTGGGAGAAGGGGAGGCCAGCTTTGAACCAGCCTCTCCAGTCAAAGCAGGTGGGGGTGGCAGACCCTTGTTGAGGCTAGCAAGAACCTCTGATAGTTAGGGAACGAAATCCACCAAACTGCAACAGTCATCTCCTGCAGTAGACTAGATCTATCGAATTGCCCTTGTACCCCAGAATCTCGACATTTTCGGTTAGTGATGTGCTGCTCCTGGACATCCACAGGGTTGCCCAGATTTAAGTGACACATCAGTTTTTGCTGTGCCCAGTGATTCAACTGAAAGGTATAAACCATCCAGAAGTGATCCCTATTGGATAGTTGTGGATAGTTACAATAGGTATCAAAACAGAAAGATGATACAGTATAGCTTGACCGGGTGGTAGTAGGAACTCGCAAACATTATTACTTACCATCATCTTACTGGCTGAATGAGGAGTGAGACAGATTGAGGTTAGAGTCTGTCCTGAGAACGGAACAGACATCTGCGGACACATATCGCTCTTGCATAGATCCCAAACGTGGATGCTGTTAAACAATCAACATTTCAGATAGCAGTCATGAAACTCTGTCATCACTAAATTTATTAACTGCTATTCTCCAATGAATCTAATTGATATAATGGACAATTTTCTAATTGATCAAAACTGCGTCACACATATTTTACTCAGGTACAAGGAAAGGAAAAGCTCCTTTAGATGGAATAATCAAAATATTTATATTATCTATCTTTTTTTGATAATTTTTACATTTACAGCTACTTTAGTGAAAAAATAGCTCAACAAAATGATAATAGAGCAACAGGAAAGGATAAACAAGTAAAATATAATGCTTGGTACGATTATATTGAACAATCTGATTGTACGCACAAGTTAACTAAATCCTTACATCCCTAGCTCTGATAGTAAAGTTTGTGGACTATAACATTACTTAATTATACACCTGTAAAATTTATTATCTACTATCTGAGAGAAAATTTACACATATTAGAAATCCTAATAGGAAAACTAAGAGATTTTGGATACTTTATGGTAATATCCAAGACTAGGTATACTGATTCTACAGTGCATGCACTCCAACTTTTCATTTGGCACATCTGAAGATTGCAGTGTGAGATTGGTATCATCAACACTGTAAAGCGATGGTGAGCATCCTTCCGTCTTGTCACGAATTCACAGGTACTGTCCTAAGGAAGTTCTTTCAAAGTCACAAACTTTATTTTTGTTATCTTACAGTTTTTAATTTTTCTAAACATGGTGTTATTAAGTGGATTATTTGTGTTTTTTTTTTTTTTTTTTTTTTTGCTAACATGAAACACATTACTATTACTATTATTCAAGACCACTACTTGTTCAACCAAAGATATGTTTATATATTCACAACCACAAGAAAATAATTTTTTAAACCCGTTAGTGTTACTTAACACTTTGAGTGCTGGCCCTAAATGACATGTAACTCTGTAGAATGCTGGGCGTTTTTGGTGGTTTTCAAAAATTTATTTAAAAAAAAGTATATAAGGTATGAGAAAAATACTTACATACCTTAATTCAGCTTACTTTCGTCTTTCTTTTAACGTGAGATTTTTTGTGGTTTTTTTAAAAACCACACATAAAAAATGTTTTTTTAAAAACATATATTTTTGGAAAAAAAAATTATTTTTTGAGACAGTTTTTTTATCTAACTTACTAAACTAAGCATACATACAATTATTTACAATGACCCATTTACAAATGTAAACTGTCCTTTAAATAATACAAATCATGTTTTTATGTTTTGTAGTTTTTTTTGACAAAAAACTATGCCGTCATATTGATGCGTCGGCATCACTTTCGCTGTCAGCACTGTTTTCAGCATCTGTAACATAATAATATACTATGTAAAATATGAATATATTTTTATTTTATTCATAAGAATAAAATATTAGTTGTATAAAGTTAATTTATTATAATACAAATTATAGTTTGATTCACGAAAACAATAACATAACCAAACTTTTAAGCTGATGTTTATATGATAAATAGACTTACTTATTCTTACCTGAAGTATGTGTCTAATCTTCTTCCATGAAATCAGGATCAATGTCAGAATCGTCAAAAATACTATCTACTCCAATAAAATTATCTTTATCTAATACATCACTGATCGCAACGTCGTTCAAGCTGCGAGAAGCCATGATTGCGACATCGACTGCCGGCTGCAACGAACGTCACGTTAGCGGCACGTAAACAACGCGACCGAAGTTGCTTTGTCATTAAGCTCATACAATACATCTGACGCTTTCTAGCGGTGAATTGTGTTACTAAAAACCCAAATAACATTGTAGAGTAGGCAAAACCCGTTTAAATACGGACAATGTAATATAATACCAATTGAAATGACAACCACGTAAAACTACGGGATTAGCATTCTTCGGAAGTTTCGCCGTTCCGTAAAATTACGGGATTAGCACTCTAAGTGTTAAATTTTGGAGGAAAGATGTGGTTTTTAAAAGAACACTAGTTATAACTCATTGTCAGACCGGGCACATGTCGCAGGTTTGATGTGATAACAATCTCTAATAAAAGAAAACTTTAATCAACTATCCCACACAAACATCTTCCTAGTTGAAATAATTCTTTTTACAACGGAAATTTAATTTAACTTCTGGAATTCATAAATTTTAAATGGAGGTGCTAATTGAAATATAATGCATTATCCATTTGATGTTAAAATGAAAAAAAAAATGTGAGATAATATATACTAGGGCCTATATCCTGAGGACTTTTAACATGGGGATAAAGTTAAAACTGTGTTATAAGTAGAAACTCATCTCAAATCACTTCAAATACTTAGAATTTACTGACTCGATGCTAATCAATTGTTAAAAATACTGCTTAATACTACGCGTAGTTGTTTATACTTTATATTCAGTATAGATTTTCCCACAAGGAACTATATTCTGAGAATCAATTAAACCACTAGTATTGACAGATAATCGTATTATTTATATTTCCTCAGTTATATTAAATTTATAATTGAGGTAACATTCTATTAGTTTACAAGCCAACAATGCTTGATCATCTGATTGTGTGTGATTATGATAATTTTCTCTTCTCATAACAACATATAAAAGATGAGTTACTAAGATTTTTATATATTATGCTTAAAAAATAGTGAATAAAGTATATTTCACCATAAGATTGACCAGTAAAAATGCAGCACTATTTCGTGTAGAAAAGGTTTTTCAAAATCTGATATAACTGACAGTTTTCTTATGTTCAAGAAGATAATCATGTTATTAATGGTAAATTTTTCTTTATTATTCTGGAGATTTCTGAATATAATTGTAACCAGTAAAGTTGTGAGTGAAAGAATAAAGCAAATTAGGTACTGTTCCCATTGAAATGCCCTAATTATTTTATTAATCAATAAACAGTAAGCCCATAATTTGTTAATATTTATTAGTATGAAGCCTCATTGCAGTGGCTGATTCTTCAAAGAGCCGGATTTTAACTTGAAAGGGCTCTAAGCCATAATCTGATGTTTCACAGTGGGAAAATGGTGAATTGACCATTTTTAATATGACAATTAATTAAAGATCAAAGGTATATGGTGTTTTGAAAGTATGGGGCAAAATGTTTAGAATGGTCAAATGGTCTAGATTAAAAAATGTTGTATAAACTATAGAATAGTATAATATAGTCACTAATATTTATTACTACTCTATAGGACAGCTGTAATAAAAATCAGGCTGATACCGTCCGCTCTAGTTCAAATGTGACATCTATTTAGCTAATATATCCATATTTATTCCATAAATTAGGTTGACATCGGAATTTTTTATAAATGATGGCCTACTAGAGTAAAATAATTGCTTACTAGACAAAGTGCTTTATGAACACTTTCACTGTGATCTGTTCGGTCGTCGTGTACCCACTTAAGGTACAGTGGGGATAATAGCAGTGTGCGTCCTCAAAGATTACTATGCGTTAATGTTTAATTGATTATGTCAAAACCAGCATCTTACCAAGAGTTAGCGTCCAGAACAAAGAACAAGCCTGGTTGTGCTGAGGACCACTGCAGGCCTTTAACAGGGGGACCAGGGGATACCGCTGATGCTGAGACATCCACTAGAGGCCTCTCCGTCATCGTGCGGTAGATCTGGACTCTCCCTGTAGTATCGCCAATCTGCAAAACATGACAATGCAAGTCGTGTTTTAGTGTAATTTTCTAAATTTTCTTTTGCTTGACCAACCACTAGTTTTTTTCAAATCTATTTGGGGAGTTAAAAATTGGATTTAAACATTGGCCCAGTGAGAGCATTGAAATCCTCTGATAATATGTTTGGAAAATTCGAATATATACTTGTGAATAGTAACAGATTATAAGAGCCAACAACTAGTTTTCTTAGTGATTAAGGAAGTGTTGTAACATTTTGTACAGTTTATAAATTGTTGACAGTTAATCATTTTTCTCCATAAGAATTTTCAGGATGAAGACAACATTGAGATGTTGAATATCAGACTGTCATTTGTCAGAGACTGCTGATAATAATTTATAATGGCTGTCACAGAACTTACGCTTGTTTCATAAGTGACATAGTGCTTTCTGCATGTGACACTATAGGCTACATTCTAAACAATACTAATTGAACTGGGTTCAGTGGGGAGGAACATCGTAATCTTGGTAATGTCTGTAAAAATAAAGATTCTCTATCTGTAATTCATTCTAAGGATTTGACTGCAGAGTGAAGTATGCTTATTTCAGTGGTTTGCACAGCTCAAATATATTGAGAAACAAGAATGAGATGAACAATTATTGAGTATAATTCAATCTAAATTAAATAATGTTGGGTTCTCAACATTGGCTTCCTGCCATACGTGATTACTTAGCATGAAATGTAGTCATCCACAGTAAAGAATGATTGGTAAGTTTGGGTTCACATCCTGGTTTCTTCAGAAAATCAATACAAGGGTTCACTAAGGTGCCCAAAAAGCTTAAATTGATGACCACTTGGAGCCTGTGCAGTCCATGGGATAACGCCAATGAGTGCCTCCCCAGGGTGATGGTGGAAGTTCACTTGATAGGTGGGTACTGGCTTTAATTTATGAAAAAGACTGCATTAAATGCACAAATCTATTGCCATGTTCTGGTTGTGCTTGCTACCTGACAGTAAGAAATAGACCTAGTAATTATAAATAAATTACAACAGAAATGTGCAAGTATTACACGTTAATAAGAACCCAACATTTAAATGTCAATTTATTAAGATGAGGAAATTACCTGAATCTTCAAATAGATTGAATCTAAATACAAAATTTAGCATGGTAGTGCTATCTACATTTCACCACACAGAACTAGCTTTACCACACACAATAACTGCCACAAAATTTATACATGAATATAAGGTCTGTTGTCTTATAAGGTTAGAGGGTGAATTAGATAGACCAAGAGAGGCCATAAAAGCAAACTGATAAAAATGGAAGGAGACATGGAGATTTTTCCAGAAGCTTCAAGATTAAACTCCTACACAAGAAAATGTAAAGTAAAATGTTGAGGGAATATATTAACTGAGTAGGAGAAACAGAAACAAAATAACAAACCGCTGTAGGAGGCCCACTTCCTGGATTAATGATACTTAGAAATAAGTGTGTTTCACCCACTGAGCAGCCATGCAGGGTATAGTGTTGGACAAAATGACGAGAGGTAAAGACAATTTCATAAATAACAGAATAGAGGGGACCATCAGGTCCTTAAAGGATTTGAGCTCCCATGAGCATATATGCTTATTTTCTCTGGTACTACTAAGAGGAACATATGTAGTGTTACGCACTGTGATTTTTACAGTACGTTCTTATTTAAGGAATATCTCAAAGTTATGGAGAAGAGCCTTAGTTGTGTGGATTAGAAAAAAAGCTCAACTTCCAAGGAGAATCTCAAACCAAAATCTTACGGACAGACAAGTCTAACTTCTTTTTATTGCAGCTATATAAAAGTTCTGAATAAATTTGGGACGGATAAGATTCTAAATAATTTATAAATTATATCACTACACATGGTGAAAATTAAGTCCTAGGATGGCTTAATAATATTTTAATCATTACAAATAGAGCTACACAACATATTCTTAGTAGGCATGAAAAAATATTTTAACACGTATTCGATTTACCACTATGCTCTCAGGAGGATGACCTGTAAGGAGTCTGAGAAAAAGTTTTAATGGTATATAGAAGAAGTAGCATATCAAATTAAAGGTCTTTATTATTAGAATACACCACAAATCTGATTTCAAAAGACTGACCCTCAAATCACCATTATGTGAACATGACTTGACTTTCTGTGTCTTAAGAATAAAATAAACATAAATTGTATTTTACTGACAAAACCAAACTTTGGTGGTTAAAATTTTGTTCTGCCACCATTGTATTTGCTCTTTACAAATAATATGAAAATAATACAGGATCTGATACTAAGAATGTTTTGAAACTCAATAAGCCACCATTTTTGTTATAGTCAGCCTTGTCAGGACAAGTTTGTGGCAATGTATTCTACTAATAATTACCTTAAATTTGATATGCCACTTGACCTATGCTCCTAGTCAAACTTTTCCTCAGAATCCTTCAGGACCAACCCTCTGGGAGGTTAGTGATCTACTGAATACATGTTAAAATAGTTTTTAATGTATACTAATAATATGTAAGGTTTTTTTAGCTCTATTTGTAATGGTTAAAATAATATTAAGCTGTCCCAGGACTTAATTGACATCCTGTATACCAATCAGTATGCATGTAATATGTATATAAAATATCCACAAGAATTGCACCACACAGTGTAGTTTGAAATATGGCAAGAAAAAAGTAAGTGCTACTGAATTCTTATTTGTATTTTCCAGTACAGTTCAATTGTTTTTTATTTTTTTTATATTTTTTTTAACTTACCATGAATAATGGATGCCCACACCTGGAGAACTCCATGCAGGTGATGCTTGTGTTAGTCTCTGAAAGTTAATTACTCTTGTCAAGAACATTGTAAACACTGATATTTGAGAAATGACTGTTTCCATGCAAAAACACTCTAAACAACATTATATCATTTGTAACATACATTGTTTAAATTGAAGCAAGAATTTCATATTAAGTTCATAATTAGAAGCTCTACAAATCAAAGCCTAAAAAATGTCCTACAAGTAAGGTGACTGCAAAAATGTTACAAGTTGCACAAAATAAAATTATTCTTTCTTAGCCGTAAGTACGTGTTTCATGTTTAAAATATAAAATTCTATTAATTTTTTAATTGGTTTCAGAGAAAAATCTGCAATTACCATTTTAATTCTGAAAAGTTTCTGTATGGTTGTTATTGTTCAAGAAATTGTACAACTTGGACTATAACAGGCTCTCTACCTTGAAGAGTACTGTCTTAAATAAGGTTAATTAAGATCAGAGAAGTAACTCGTCAGAAGATGAATAAATATACTTCTAAGCAACATTGTACTATTCAATATTAACTGAAAGTCAATGGTTCATCAGTCAGGCTGTTCCAAGAGTTATAGAAATGTTGTACAAAAATTTAAGATTAATAAACCTTTGACTGATGGGCAAGAAACTCATGCCAACAGGCCTAACATGGTCCCGATGCAACAAAAGTCCTTGTCATTGAAAACAATATAATTATGAAACTTTAACTAGGCAGTTAGCTTGATAAATCAAGCCCTAAATCTTACCTATGTTTGCAGTGTAAAACTGTGGCCGTGCCCGGACAGAAGTCTGCAAACAATGCAACACTTGCCCAGAATTGGTGCCGACATACAAATTGCTAGGTTTCATGCTGTCCACAGAAAGACATCGACACTGTATCGCTCTCTCAATTGATCTGGAAACATTTAAGTATTTCTGTTATATTGCTAAGATCCATATTGTATGCAAAACTAAGAACATTATGCCTAAATAATGCCTGTCACCCACCGTCCATTTTATTCCAGAATATTACATGCCCGTTGACTTTGATTTCACCTGGTTGAGATTGTAGAAAAAACAATTTAAACTAACTTTGGTACAGCCACTCCCATTGCATCTCAATAAGCTTCTTGTTTGAGGAAGGATTTTACCTGTTTTTATGAATTTTATGAGATAATAAGTAAAATGAAGGAAGAAAATGAAGAAGGCACTCACCTAGGGAATGCTTTGAGAACCCTGAGATGTGAAGACTGAACTAGCCGTACTCTTCCCCAGGGGGCAAGCCCAGAGTCCACATTGGTAGAGCTTCTTGTTTCCACAATGGTCCAGACCACTAGCAAACCATCCTCGTCCAAGCTCACGATCTGTTTCAATATGATTTTTAAGTTTGACAAATCCATAATCGCTTATGTGATAGCCATTGCATGGTCAGACATTACTGAAGATGAGGTTTACATGAAAAACAACTTCAATGTTTACATTATAACATAAAAGTAATTTAAAAAATGAATATAAAACTAATCATAAAATCGGGGAAACATATAGCAGATACATGTTGATGTGAAAATTATCTAGAAACATATAAGAGGGTTCTAATTAATTTCACACAATTAAATTTATCACAAACAACAATAATAATACATTATTAACATACACTCCTCATTGGTAAAGTCAGTTAACAAGTCACTTGATTTGAAATTTCACAGATATATGTCATTTATTACATACAAGAAAAATATCATTTACCTGTGTAGGTGTTTGTTCTGTTGTAGTTTTAGCAGAATCATCCGAATTACTCTCTGGGAGTATTTTTATCGATATAACTGGACTCAGGTGACGTTTGTCTCTTTCCAAATTGGCTGAAAATAAATGTTATTATTATTTACGATCTAAAACCAGAAGGAAATGGATATTTTATAGTATTATGTTTGTTCAATATTAACAAAGTAATACTGTAGCGATTTGAGGGGTTATATATTTAATTTATGATAGTTTAACATTTGTTTTTTTAGCAAAATGTGCCAAGTACAAGCTCTTTTTACACATGACTTGATCATTAATTGTCAAATTTTAACTTTGATTCACCAGGTCATAGATTTTTAGATAATGCTTTTATTTACTTGTCTAAATGTACAAGCACTACACACAGATATCGATAATGATACTGTGAGAAAAACTAAAAGGCTATTGTAGTGATACTGTTTGCATTTTGAATCAAGCATACTATTCAATAAGTTAGTATAACAATTTTGATAGTTATTAATAAAATGTTTCATTAATTTTCAAGAAGATACATTACTACGTTCAATACATTGAGTGGCAGGAATATAGTTGTAGAAAGTGTATAGAGAGAGTAGAATGTTTATTACAAAAAATAAAGTATATCCTATTTGACATAAATTTTACTTTAGTTTAGGAAGTAAGTACAAGTATGTTAGTTTAATATATAATTTTTATATACGAGGGCTGCTATTTATGTTACTGGTCTTGGTAACACTGATTGTTGCTAGGCACCAGCTGATATTTCCAGTGCACATTGTTAAACATAACCTCAACCAAAACACTTTGTTATTTCATTATTGTTAGTGTTTTTATCACCAGGTTGAAAAATTAATCTTAAGCGAAAATAGAGTTCAATCGTGATCATTTTCGTGCAATAATTTTTCATAACTTTCTACGTGGCCTGACACAAAAAGAGTGTGCATATGAACTTAATTCCTTATATGGTAATGAAGCATCTTCCTACAGCACCTAAAAACTGGTATAATGAATTCAATCATGGCTGACGATCACTCCAGGACAAATACGTGAACGTCATTCAACATCGGTTGTTGTGAAAGAAAACATCAATGCTATGCATGAACTGATAAAGCATGATCGTCATGTGACATATTGCGAGATTGAGGCATCTTTAGGCATTAGTATGACTATCATCAACAAGATTTTGCATGAACATTTGTATTTGAAGAAGGTTTGTTCACGTTGGATACTGCATAACCTGACAAATGCTCAAAAGGAGGCTCGTGTTGGTTGTTGCAAGAAAATGTTGAAGAAATTTACTAAAGGTGCATCAAAAGCAGTTTATAATATTTGCACAGGTGATGTATCATGGATATAATAATATGATCCCGAAACAAAACAGCAATCCGTCATATGGATCTTTCAAGAATAGCCAAATTTAGCCAAAGTTTTTTGTGGCAGAAGCAAATCAAAGTATATGTTTGCCTGTATCTTCTGCATTAATGGTCATGTTGCAACTGTGTCATTAGAGCAACATAGGAAGGTCAATATTGAATGGTAAACCATTATTTGTTTGTGAGAAGTCTTTGAGAAAGTTCAGGAAAAGTCAAAGAAAAGACGCATCATTCTTCATCATGGCAATGCGAGCTGCCACAGATAGACTGAAACAATTGAGTTTTTGACAAGGCAAAACATTGAATTGATGGGTCATCCGCTATACAGCCCTAACTTGACACCTAATGACTTTTTTGTTCCTGAAAATCAAGAAAAAACTACATGGGCAACGATTTCCTATATCTGAAGAAGCAGTTGTTGATTAAAAACCCATTTTTTAGATGTACCTACCTGAATTGGAGTGGAAAAAGTGCCTTGAAAATTGGTTCAAATGCATGTACAAGTGTGTAAGTTTTCATGAAGAATATTTTGAAAAACAACAAAACTGATTTTGTCCTTAAATTCTTGTAATTTCATCCCAAGGCCAGAAACATAAATTGCAGCCCTCGTATATGCATTTTTGCACAGGCATAATAATGTGTTTAAGTTCACTGATTGTGAGCTTAGCACTTTGTTTCAAGACACCTTTAGCTTAGCACATAAGTATGGCGATGCGTTATTGACGTAGTAAAATGGTTCCATTTGAGTAAAAAAAAACTTTTCTAATTTTGTTTTGATAAACCAATTGAAGATATGAAAAATTTGGTTTTCATATCTTTAAAAAGTAAATACTACTTTTGACCCAGCAGAGAGATTGTTGGACTTCATATGTGGCTATAAAATTTTAATTTGAGATGAAATACATACTAATTAGCTTGTCAATTTTGAAGGTTATATTTAATTAATGCTGGTGCTTCTACAATGCCTTAGTGGCTTTGATAATATCATACAGTTTCAAACATGCTTACAAATGTAATCTTAATACATCTTCAAAGATGATAAATCAAAGAAATAAAAACATAGATTTTAAAAATAATTTAATATTCTTAAACACTTTTGAATTCTGTTCCAAATCAGTTTGTTAATAGGATTCAATTTGATTTAAAATTTGAGCAGCCACAAAGAACTGTTTAGATCAAAAGTTGTTTGAAATTATCAGAATGTTGTGAACAAATTTTCATTTTGCTTTATATTTGTTTGGAGTGAAGACAAAAGATGAATAGCCAACTCACTGGGTGATTGCTATGTACAAATTTTTATTATATACTAAAAGTATGATGCCTGCTAGAAAAAAGTATTTGGTTTATACCAAAACATGTTTTAATATTCAATTTTACAAAGAGTTTATAGAAAGTTTTGCACTCCCTCTTCTGCATTTCCAGGAGGCATTTCACATCTCACAGATCTCCTCTGATGGATCCCTCCTGAATATATGTCCTGCCTATGTCTCTGAGTGACTAGTAATTATTATATAGAGATCAGCTAGTTAGATTGAGATTGAAAATATAACTCACCACTAATGTACGTGGGTGATCGTAAGAGCCAATCCGGTTGCTTGAGAAAACAACGGCAATGGATGATGGATTGTTCACGCAAATCCCACAGGCACATTACACTGCAATAATATATTATTTAATTGAATATTTCATACTAAACGTTACTAAAAATAAAACAAAACTAATATTCAGAACATTTTTAATATAGCTCAATGGCTAGCAAGTATATAATATCCCTTAGTAAAAACCACCTCAGTAAACACAAAAAACACAGCTGCTGTTTGCTGTTTTGTGTTTAATGCACTGTAAACAGTAAGCTCAGACACATTGTTTCAATTTTCTGAGGAGGGTTTTTATTGTGGGCTTATTTCATGCACTTCAGCAATATTGCTGAGGACAAAAGAACCACAAAATACACCTTTAGAGTTTCATAAACAAATTGATCAATTATCTAAATTATTTGTATCTTTTAGAATTTAGTGTTTTGATGGGACACCAACAATTTCCTAAAGAAGACTCATGTCTGAAGGCACATTGTCGAAAAATGATGCATGATTTTAATTTTGAGTTATTAAAAAGTTGCCTAACCTGTTATTTATGTAATTAATTAGATTTTTATTTCATTTGCGGTGGGGGCTAGCTATCAGCTTATATCATATTTCTACAACATTTAACACTGATTAATAACTTGAATAAGCTGCACTGTGATTTAATAGATTAATCAGACTTTGTTTTAATTGTTTAGTAATAGTTTTCAAACAAATGGCAATGATTTAATCTGTACAAATAACCCAGATATATAACATTAAAGATATAAACTATATTGTTTAACATGCTGTGTTAAATTACTGAATAGACTGTTACCATATGCATAAAATAATATTGTAAAATTTTGCCATAAAGGTTAAAACTTAAAAATCATCTAAACATTTTTTGGCCTTAACAACCTCCTCAATATTGGGCTCATTTTTCTTATCTTACTATCCTTTACGGGGGACATATAAATGGCACGTTTAGGTTAAGTTTTGGGAAGATCCTCTTAACTAACAAACAAAACAGAGGTTAACCTCGTATATTTTTAAGATATGCAGCTTGACCTATACTTATATCAAAGACTTTTCTCTGAGTCCCTACAGACTGACCCTTTGATAATGGGAGAAACATTGGTAATGACACAAAAATTAGGTTTTTAAGTCCTATATTCATGTACATAGTTTTATTATTTTTAATCAAAACTGTTAAAGATCTACCAAGCCAAGACAAATATTTTGGATAGCTTTATATATCCATGAGCACAAATAAAATAGGGTTTGAAATGGGAAGAAAGAAACATCTAATTCATTTAGTCCCACAAATGTATTGTTATTGTAAAATCATTCAAATGTTGGAAAAATCAATCTTAACAGATACACTTACCCATCAACAAGACCTGCAAACACCAGGTATGAGTGGAAACAGACGGAGGTGGCAAGGTTAGATGCGACCAGCGTCTGGAGTGGGCAGCTGGGCTCCCGGACACTCCAGGTACACAGGACACAACGTCCTTCTGACTCTGCCTGTATCGTCAGTGGCTGCTAGAACAAAGGACAGCTGATACTGTGATCTAAATCTAAGTATTTGGTATTCAGCTGGGCTCCTCCCGCTCCCGGACACTCCAGGCACACAGGACACAACGTCCTTCTGACTCTGCCCGCATCGTCAGTGGGTGCTAGAACAATGGACAGCTGATACTGTGATCTAAATCTAAGTATTTGGTATTCAGCTGGGCTCCTCCCGCTCCCGGACACTCCAGGCACACAGGACACAACGTCCTTCCGACTCTGCCCGCATCGTCAGTGGGTGCTAGAACAAAGGACAGCTGATACTGTGATCTAAATCTAAGTATTTGGTATTCAGCTGGGCTCCTCCCGCTCCCGGACACTCCAGGCACACAGGACACAACGTCCTTCCGACTCTGCCTGCATCGTCAGTGGGTGCTAGAACAATGGACAGCTGATACTGTGATCTAAATCTAAGTATTTGGTATTCAGCTGGACTTCCCGACACTCCAGGTCCATCCAACTCTGGCTGTATCATAAAATCTAAGTACAGTCCAAAACAAATTTATTTTTTACTTAACGAATTGGTCCCTCTAGGCCTATCAGATGATGGTGCCCAGTCCCTTTTACAACCGAATGTTGAACGTTCACTAGCGATCAAAGATGTGTTCTATGGTGAACAAACATTTAGCATAATCTACCTTATGATATATTTATTGGAGATAATGAGGAAACACCACACAAATATGATACAGCGTCCTTAGGACCGCTCAATTTTCAGATTATCTATTTTTTAATACGCTACTATGAAAAAGTTACTAAAACTGTCTGACATTCAAGAGTGGGACATATGGAGGGTTAAAAATCTAAGTGTAAACAGGCCCGTGCTGGGTACGTCGAAAGGGCGGGGGGACACGGGTGGTGAGGGCGCCAACCAACTGGGACACGGGGGGTCTGGGGGTATGGAATACCCCCCAGGTTGGCGGGGGGTCCGGGGGGTTCCCCCCGGGAATTTTTGAAAAAATAAACACCTAAAAACGTGTTTTTAAGCTACATGAAGCACATTTTTCTTCAAGCAGTAAAAAGAAAATTTACACTTTAGCAAAGACCTGTTCATTGTAAAAATATTACAAATAATGCACACAAATCAAAGATACAAAAAAATTTAATAAACCACTTAAATCTGCGTTTTTTACCTTATTTGACACTTACAAATTGTAATGAACGAACATTGCTTAATTTGTGCATTATCAATTTTAAAAAATAAGAATGAAATCAATAAATTTGAAACGTATAATACCTCGAAAAAAGGAAAAAAAAAAAATAAATGGTAAGTTAGTTGCAAACACTTTGAACTAATTAAGTTGTTTATGTTTTTCAAGCATCTCCTCTTTCCTGCCCTCCCCCAACACGACTGCGTTATAGAATCGCCCACTGCCACTGCGCAAATGTGCAGAACCCGCTCTCAGTCAGCAATTCGGCAAGGCTTACATTTTAAAACAACATTTTAACTCAAACGAGTTTCCATCGTTTGTATTATAGTGTCTACAACACAGTTATAGACAGTTATCCTGAAAGAAGTAACTTCAGGAGAAGAGGCAACACTTTCATCACTACATTTTTCACCGGCCATTTTTTTTTACTATCCTTGACCTTGACTTTTTGAATGTAGTTTCCATCATCAAATCTTTCAGATCCTCAAATTCTGAGGACGACTCAATCTTCTCATTGAATTTCCTAACGAATGTGTGTGCTGCTTCTAGAGTTTCATAAAACCTATTTCTCAGGTCATTCAGTCTTTCAGTTGCTGACTCTAATTAGCCTCCAGGCTTGAAGCAAAGTCAAGATTCTTCGTTTGGAGGTAGTCTGATAACGGTGTAGTAACTTTAAATATTTGCAGGAAGGTCATTGCAATAACTGTTGTTTCAAACTCTAGAAACTTACTAAGAAGTCCTGTTGCATTACTCCTGACTGTAGTGTTTAAATTCAGGGGACAAGGAAATCTTTTGTAACGCTACGGTCAGTTCATGGAATACATGTTTGGCTTGATGTGAAGGTCAAGAGGGGTGCTTGTTTGTCCAATTATCAATTTTGCCAAATATCTTAGTGGTAACATCACTCTTACTCCGACCAACGTGTAGCACCAATAGCGCCGAGTTTAAAAACAGGATTTTCTGCTGAATAAAACTGTTGTCTCTTTAATGATTCCTTTAAAAATACTTGTGCCTCTTGGAGCAAACCAAAAAATGTGATCATTGAAGGAAGTATTTGTGCTGTAATCAGTAAGAACTAGGTTTAAAACATGAGCGTAGCACCAAGTGTGTATATGGTTCGGAATTCTCTCCGACAATTTTGCAGTTAAGCCTGCATAGGCTCCACTCATATTTGACCGCCCCATCAAAAGCATTAGCTATACAATTTTCCACTGGATTCCGACATTTTTCAATGTATTTTCTAAAGAATTATTCATCAGAGCATCGGCTTTAGTTGATGATACACATTGTAAAGCTATCAGTCTTTCCTGCACTTGGCCTCCGTTTACGAACCGAACAACATATGAACATTGATCATTTCCTGATATGTCTATTGTAGTGTCCATTAAAATGGAGAAGTTTAACCGCTTCCTTCACTTGAGCTGATATATTACTTACAATTTCATCACAAAGAATTTTAACAATTTTAATCAATGTTGTATTGCTGAGAAAATGTCACGTGGCTACCTCTTCCGACTACCTTTTTCTTCTCTCCGGTGTCCTTTTCCTTTTTAGCTCTTTTCTCGAATGATTTTTGGCTTTTTTCGCCTAGTTTTCAAGAGGGCGCCGGTTTTACCTTTAAGGCGAGGGCGCAGAGGGACACGTCCCCCTGTCCTCCCGGGCTAGCACGGGCCTGAGTGTAAATGAAAAAAATGATATTGTCATAAACTAATTTGTTTATTTCACTTGAACGATTAGTTAATATTTTAAGTTGAGTTAAAGATATCTTTTAGGCATTCACAGTTTGGTTCAAGATTAAAATAAACACATATGGTACTGTATATAAGTTTAATATACTTGTAGGCCAATGAATCATCTGGCTCCTGAATGCCTGTGGTCTCAAAGTTTATAGTAAACAAATACGCTGGTCTTTGGAAATACATAACCTGTTCTACATCACTGCTTTAGGATTACCAGGTATTACTTCACCTAGGCTTAGGAAACTACAGACTCTAGGACCAACTATGTCTTGATCCACCCAGTTTCTAAGACGTATTTACTGGTATTTCTATTGTGAAAACTGGCTATATGTACATCTAGTTACACCAGATCTCTTAGAGTTGTTGGCCTCTACGTTTAAGATGCTATGGCAACTTCTGATCGCTACGGGGTGGCTGTATCTGGTAGCTCCTAGGATATGAATAATTTGGTCCACAATAGCTCCTAACATATGATATCTATGCCTCTGAGAACATCTGGAAGGTTTTTATGTGAACCCTGGAGATCCTGATCCAGTTATGGTATGTACAATAGCTCGTGGGCTTCCAGAGGTGGCTTACCATATATTCAGAGACCACTGGCACTTAGGAGCCAGATGAGTCAGTATCTGGAAGTTCAACTGGCAGATCTCTTATAAAAAACGTGAAATTTATTACTCAATAGCTTCTAAATATGCTAAATACAAAATAAAAAAATTAAACAATAAAAAACAGTATAAAATAAGATCTTTCAGTTCCAATTACCCATATTAAAAGTTTTAAATCCAAAATCACAATATTTAATTTAATATAGGCACCTATCACATTTGTATGTGTGTAAAAGTATTCTTGGTACCTCAGTAGAAGGCTCATGAACAGTCAGTATGTGGGAACTGTTACTTTCTGAAAAGCAGACAATTGAGACCGGTCGGCCTTTCAAGAAGTCAACTTTCCCAACATTCAACCTTGTGAAGCTATCACTGAACCCAAAGTCTCTCTTGTTGGCTGCTTTGTTCACTTCCAGCCGGTCCCGCTCACTTTCCTCCAGCAACGATAATATCATCTGGAACATTACATACACCATTAGTTATTGTAATATATTTTAAGAGCAGTTAAATGTTTCACATACATGATATTTTTATTCTGTTTCACACTCTAGTGGCAAATGGCCAAAAAATTGCTGTTACCATCACAAATCCTCCTTTATGAAAAACATACTTAAACAATGGCATTACATTCGTTCAACATATTTTTAAAGAGTCTTACATTCTTATGTACTTTTTATATACTGTATACTCTGTCTAGGGGAGGACCTATTGAATTCCGCCCTGGGTAGAATATGACTGTACAGTAAAAAAAAGCATTAGTACTCAACAACTTAAAGGTGAATATACAATTTTAATTTCACACTGTCTTTGGAGATATGTGACTGTTTCCAAACTCCTCAAAACACACACACACACACACACACACACACACACACACACACACACACACACACATATATAATGTAAATAAAATTCATTAGACAGGTACACGGTCATCCGATCATATGTTAGTTTTGGTTATTTAAACACATATGTGACAGAAACGGCCAAGTACAATATAATTGAAAAAATATATTTATAATATATATATATATATATATATATATATATATATATATATATATATAATTTGAAAAATATAATTAAAAAGTAACCCTCTACCTCTCTCTGGTTCTCTGTGGGCTCTCTGGAGTAGGGCTCTGTGGTGTAGTGGTAGCACAATCACCCGGCAAGTAAGAGATCCTAGTTTGAGTTCCGGAGGAGCAAATACTTTTTGTGATTCAACGTTTATTAAAGTTATATGTATAAATCCATCCATCTGCTTGTCTGTGTGACAGTTGTCTTTATAGAAAGGTCCAGAGACTTGAAAATTGATAAATCGGTTCATCTTGGTCTAAGAAAAAACTTTATTGATTTTGGGGTCAAAAAGTAAAAAAGCAGTCCATTCATGTATCTGTCCATATGTAAGCTACGTCAGGTCATTTGATACTCTGTTATATCGTTTATTTAATTCAATTATAAACACATAAATGATTTCTATCCCTATTGGTATATAGTTGAATTACTCTTGTATTTATTAAAAATAATAATAATAAAATTAATAGTTTGCATCTTGAATATGAGGGAGTCACATTCATTCTTTAATATTCATATTGACAAATATCTGATTGCAAAGTTCAAATTCTCAGTTGATTGTAAATAATTATTTGTTATCCAGTTTAAAAACAAGAAAATTAACTTGAAAATTATAAATAAAAGTTATATCTGTATAAAAACATTTGTTTGTGTAATACTTACTTCCCCAGCATTGTTAATAAAATTGTGTAACTGCAATGAATTGACATGTAGTTTAGGAAACCAGGCTTCTTCGTTTTCATGAACCGTCTTTTCACCACCAACACCAAGCCTTTCCTTTCGATCCAACATAAAAAACAAGATATTAGCATACAAGTTAATAGTTTTAAATCAAAAAATTGTTTCAGACACATAATTATTATTAATATTTTTACTAAAATCATTCTCAGCCACTTTATGTAGAAAACTGATATGTTGTATGGTAGTAGTTGTAATATAATAATAGTGCAGTGTCTATGTTCATTTATTTAAAATATTTTATTAGTAGTTCTCATGGTATGGATCTTTTCTTCTTTGTTTTAAAAAACTAACACATTAGTTCTATAGCTACGAGGGTCAGTCAAATATAAACAGGACTTTTATTACTATACCCAACGTCCAGGTTGTAAGCAGGTAGCCATGTTGCAGTAGTGGTAGGGGGCAGCCTGGGGGAGGGGGAAAGCTGCAACAATGCGTTCTCAGTGCTGTTTTGTTTCTCATTGTAGCCATGTCTAAACAAGAGGTTGTACCTGCAGTTGCGCAACGAATTATTATTAAGTTCTTGACAAACGAAGGTGTTAAACCAAGTGAAATTTTTGTTAGACTGACAACTCAGTTTGGGGATAAGACTTTATCACGTTCTCAAGTGTACGATTGGGTTAAAAAGTTCAAAGGCGGACGTGAAACAGTTGAAAATGAAAGTCACAATAGGCGTCCAAGGACCAGTTTGACTAATGAGAACATTTGTGCTGTTCGGGAACTTCTTGAAAATGATCGACGCTTAACGATAGATGAAATTGCCAGTGAAGTGGAAATTAGTCATGGTAGTGTGCATTCCATCGTCACAGAGCATCTGGGTTTTCGGAAAATTTGTGCAAGATGGGTCCCTGGGCTTCTGACTCTCGATCAAAAACAAACCCGGAGAGACATTTGCCAAAGGCTTTTAAATCGGCTTGAGAGAGAGGGGAATGGTTTTTTAAATTGCATAATAACCTGTGATGAAACGTGGGTCCATCACTACACTCCTGAATTCAAAATGGCGTCAATGGAGTGGCGAAGGAAAGACGAAACTCGCCCTGTGAAAGCCAAAACACGGTTGTCTGCTGGGAAAGTTCTTGCCACCATCTTTTTTGACTGCAAAGGCGTTTTGCTTATTGAATTTTTACACGAACGTCGTACTGTGAACGCTGCTTATTACTGTCAACTTCTTGAGCAAGCAAAAGCAGCCTTTCGGAACAAAAGGCGTAATCAGCCAATCAGAGATGTCATTTTGCTTCATGACAATGCTAGGCCTCACACAGCTGCCTTGACCCAAGAGAAATTACGCCAAATTCATTGGGAAACATTGGAACATCCTCCCTACAGCCCAGATTTGTCTCCATGTGACTTTCACCTCTTTGGTCCTCTCAAAGAAGCACTTGGTGGAAACCGTTTTGAAAGTGATGAGGAAGTACAGGAATTTGTGTGCAATTGGTTCAAGACACAACCTCAAATCTTTTATGAAGAAGGGATCCATAAGCTATCCTCACGCTGGGAAAAGTGTGTGAGAGTTGAGGGAGACTATGTAGAAAAGCAGTAACATATAATCATTGTATTATTTAGCTTTAATAAACGTATAAGTTAAAAGTCTTGTTTATATTTGACTGACCCTCGTAATTTGTGAATGTTAGATTTTAATTAAACGTTTAGGGTAATCAAGTTTTTAGTTCAAAGTAGTACGATGTACTTGATGAACTATAATGCCTCACATGGAAGAAACTTCCTCACAGACTTGTTTACTTTGTTGCTGTACCCTCAAAAATGTATTTTCTATACAGTAGATATGCATGTGTCTTAGAAAATAAAATTATTACCAAAATTTATTTACTACAATAATAACATTTTCTGATAGCAAACAAACCTGAGTTTGTTTTAATGTTATGCTTCATATGATTTTATCATAATTTATCATATTAACTGCATTCTAATAAGCTATTACCAATAACTTTTAGGGACTACTTTTTTTGTTGAAATTTAAATAGTATAGACTTGCCCTATAAATTAAATATGTCCAAATGTGTATGTAAATGTGCCAATGTTGTCTTTAATATAAATTAAATTCAATGCCCTCAGTATAATTTCTAGATATTTTAGATATATAAATATAAAATGTATTACGGTATGTAAAATCTGGATGAATTTTGATTATTTTTTAAATTCTTTACAGGTAGCAAAGTAAACAGTAAAAGACCAAGTTTTGATTCTCCTTGTGCCACTGCAATTTTTTTCTGATCATGTTTCTACTCGGTTTAAATAGGTATTTTATTTATTTGACATTAATTTACTCAACCTATAGTGTATGGTCTAAAATATATCAAAATGTAACATTTCTATTCCTAATTCTTGTAGTACTTTCAAAAGAATATCATGATCAATACATTTGTCAAAACCATGAATGTGTTAACAAAGTTCTCACTTTTATCCACATAGCCAATATAATGCTTCTGAGATCATTTGTTATGGAAGTAGTTGTTGATTAATTTTTATAAACCTATGATAGACAGCATCTAAAACACTGTTTTAAGGAATTCGTAGCCTACTGTAAACAAAGCAATATGTTTATTTTTACATCAAGGCAATAAGGAAAATAATCAGTAGTTTTTAATATTTTATAATCTTTCCTTACTGATATCACTTTTAGACCTTGGGGTCTGTTCCACTTAAGAGAAGAATTTATGGCATATTACATTTTTACTAAGTTAATTTTTTTCATTTTGATGATTGTTATGAGATTTTAATAGTAACCGGATATTTGTTTATATGAGTGATTCATCTTTCTATTAGTTTTAGAAAGAAGGCGTTTTTCTGAATTTGTATTAATTATAATCTTACTAATTATTAAAATCAAACTAGGCAAACAGTTACTAAAAAACATAAAAATATAAACTAATTTTCTTGTATGCCCTTTAATAAAACACATTTGCCTCTAGAAAAAGATCATATTATTGTCTACTACTCTACAGTAGATTACGGTATATTTCAAGACATCTCTTTGATTAAACCATTAATGAGGATTATAGTTACTGAATAACTCACAAAACCACATAGAAATATAAAGGAGAGAACCCTACTTGTGAAAAGGCAAAAAGCAAATCATCTGGAGATTTAGGTGAAGAGTATCTGACAGGATGCTGAGTCCATTTACAAGTAGTTTCCACTTCGTCTGTTTGTACTTCCTCCGTTATGGCATCCTCATTGGTCTGAGTGTGAATCTACAACAGTTGAACAATGTAAAATTGACTTCAAAAGGTTTTATACATATACATACATACATATACATACATATATATATATATATATATATATATATATATATATATATATATATATATAAAATGTATGGGGATTTTCATAAGCATAATGTATGCACTGGAGGAAGAAAAATACTTATTATTGAACATAAAGGCAGCTTTCCAAAAGCAAACACAGTTCTTCTTGGGAACAGGTTCTTGGTCTCGCTTTTTCTGCTACAAACAATGCAAACAGAATTATCTAGTCTGACGTTCTTGACAGAAGAGAATTGTTTCAACTTCCACAAATTGAAAATGGGAGTAGTTTTCAAACAAGAATGATCACTGCCCCACCAAATCAATATTGTTTGTGAATTTATACTAAAATAATGTTTTACTATTGATTAGAAAAAAGTGGGCCGATGGCTTGGCAACCATGCCCATATATTTTAAAATAAATGTGTGCACTGAGATTATTAAAAAACATAAAAATTGTAAAGCCGCTGAACTGAGATGCTGTCACTCAGGGCCTGTGTTATGTTTTGTGTCACATCAGTAGTTTTGGTATAAATTGATCAGTTGTTTTGGAGCAGCTCAAACACCATTCGAAAGTTTATATAGTACTTCAGGTTCACATATACACTTCAGATAAACTACGTAGGGATGAAGTTTTAAGGTTATTTTAGTTTATTTATACAAATCATGTAATATTTGACATGTATTATGAATTAACACACATAGTCTAAAATTACCTGTAAAGTGTTGGAACGGCCATAGCATTTCATATAAACTTCATAAGGCACTGAAGGTATATCTAGAAGCTGGAAGTTCATCACATCCAGTTTAATCATTTCCATCAACAACGCCCCTCTCTTCTGAACTTTCACCTTTGCCTTGAACATTTTGAAAGTAATAATTTAATGAATTAGCCACTACAAAAGAAATCTTATCATAATAAACCCTATTATATAAATTTAAAAAATTGTTGTTTTAGAACAAAATCAGGTATTTTGAGGAATATAAAATAAATATTACTAAATGTTAATAAAAACACTATACTTTCCAAGTTGTTTATTTTTTGGACGAGGCCTTTCGAAACCTTTGGTTTTGAAAGGCCTCATACAAGAAATAAACAATTTGGTAAAGTAGTGTTTTTATTAACATTTAGTAATATTTAAAGAATTTTCCAATTGCTCCAAGAGTCTTCAATATAAAATAAGGTCATGCCATTTTATTAAAGCAAACAATTGATTTTTATAAAATTGCCTTCATTCTTAACAGCCTTATTTGCTGAATTATTGGCAGTTAACAATATTAATTTCTTCAATACAATACCTTTTGCTTCATCTGATGTTTCCTGGCTGTGGCAAAGTTGATCAACCCCTCAGTTGGAGAATGTACATTTTCCTGGTACGTTTGGGAAGAGTCTTGGTTAAAGACTTCCACAAACCCCTCATCTTCTGTGAACGATCTCATTTTCCGATGACTTCTTCAACAAAAAACAAGAAAATAAATCGTTTTGTTAGAAGAAACAATTCCTACCGCATAAATTTTAAAATCCTAGTCCTACAACATTTAATGTGTTATGGATTTCATTGTAAAACTTACGATATTAAACCACAAAACATTTTGCAACCAAAATCTTATTAGATCAATAGCCATTGATTGTCTATGAAAGTTATTGGTAAAGTAAATAAAATACTATAAGAGAAAGTAGAGAAGTAAACAAGAAAAATATTGTTAAAACATCTATTGTGATAAGGCAAGTAAGCATATTATGTAGAAAGAGGCAGAATAGAAAGCAAATTTCTCCTTTCCCTCTCTATCCTCCCAGATTTTTGTAAATATAAAGGATATTTCCAGACATATGCCATTGTTTATTGGGAAAAAACAAAAATACAAACAGAGATTCAGATATTTCCAATCATCGAACACAAACTTTAAATAAAGAATAAATTTAATACCAACACAAGAATAAATTTGGCTTGAAATTGCTTCAAAATTTTAAGAAGATTGTTAATTTTTATATGTGTTATGAAATATCCTAGATACAATTTTTTTGTCCAAATGAGAACGACGGTCATGTTGAAACGTTTAATTGGATACGATTGGATAACGAACTCATTCAAGCTATGCTTAAGTTCTGCCTTTGGACCCAAGTTTATTTGGATATTTTAAAAATTATGCCATTATGTGTTCACAAGCTTGTGAAATATTGCATATGCCTAAACCTACATAGATATATAATATAACATATTCATACAAATAAATTGTATTATTACGGTAGTTTTAGATTATGGGGGTCATGATTAGAGAAAATGCAAAAATATCTTATTCCATCATCCAACATGAAATCTACCAAAAACTGTACTTGTTAAATATTGTTTAGAAAAAATTAAAGCAATGGAAAAAACTACCAAAAACACACTAATAATAACATTTTTAATCAAATTTACTTACTGGAGTTTATTACTGAGGTTTGAATTTTCTTTGTCCATAGCAGCTCTTATATCTTGAATTTGCTTTTTTCTTCTCACATCTGCATGACTCGCAAGGTCATAGCTTCCTGAATCCAATTTCCGTTCCTCCTCCACAGTCAGAGGTTTATCTTTATCAGGTTTGATATCTTTGCTGACTTCACTGCTGTGGCCTGCATCAGTGGCATGTTTCAAAATACTCTTTGTTGGTGAATTTTCAAGATGAATGCTCTTTACTTCATGTGCTGTCAGTTTAGTTCTGAATCCATCCCCTGCCTCATCTTCATCCAGCGTGTCCGTGTCACTGGAGGTCTCATCTTGTTCAGTATGAGAACTACTCTCCTCTGACTCCAGGTACTCTTCAAAGTCAGACTCGTAGTCCTGAAAGTACAATAGTACAGTTTGAGTTAAAAACATTGTCATATTAAAAACATCACAAACTACTATAAAAAGTGAACAACAAGAAAAGCGAAACTGGCAATCCATGAGTTATGGTCCATTTTATAAAGAAATAAAAAAAGTATTTAGAAAAAATGTTGTCAGGAACATAACATTTTGCACAAGGATAAATAATCTAATTGTAAATCCAAAAGATAAAATTTTAGATACAAATAAAAGTGGAATTTACAAAATTAACTACGAAGATTGTGATAAGATTTATATTGGCCAGACAAAAAGAACCATTAAAAAAAGATTTAAAGAACACAAAATATATAAATACGGACAAACTAAAAAACCAGCTATTGCCAAACATACATTAGAAACATATCACACCTTTAAAAACTTCACATTATTAAAACAAGTCCATAAACAAGAAGAACTCAACGCTTATGAAACATTATACATAAAGATAAAATATTAAACAATGATTTTGGACCGATTCAAAATTTACCCTTCCTTTAAAATATAATTAAATTCTTTTTGACCCAAACTTTTATACATAATTGTATTAATATTTATTGTATTTTACTTTTAATTAAACAAATCTTGTATTAAGTTTTATTCAGTTGATAATTATTTTATATTGTAAAATATTTGTATTATTTCAAATTGTTGGTCCACACCTGGCATTTTTTATTGTGAAAGGCCTTGTGTGACAAAAATAAAATTATTGGATAATTGTAACTTTTCTTTGATAAAATAATATAAAATTGTCATATAAGTTTACAAAATACACTATTCTGTAATTGTGTCTGTTGTTATAATAACGATGGCAGTGAAAATGAACATTAATGAAATCTTTGATAAAGTAAGACCAAGAAAGAAACCCATATTTGATTCTATAAAGCCTCATAAGTTATAAAGCCTCATATGATAGTGGGTTACTTGCTATCTATTTTAAGAAGATCTAAAGCTCTTGTCATCGTATTCTTAGTTATGGTACCATGTAGTTCACAGAGCACAGTTAGGTATGAAACTCTTATTACTCGACATTTCTCTGTTTGTGATTTAGTTTGTTAGTGGGTGAACCTGTCCAAAGAAGTATCCATGAGCATTTTCTTCCAAAAGTGCCAAATGGTGAGTAGCCCTCATCACTATCAATAGTTTGATGCTTCACTATGAGCAAGGATTGACATAATCCAAAGTTATTGCACCAATATCCCTATCAGTTAAGGAGTTAGATGTGAAAAAGTAGACAAATGTTGATGTAACAAGTCATTGGTGCTGGATCTGCTTCAGATGCACAGTGTCTCATCAAATGATAGTGTTTTTTACATGTATGATCACTTGGAACAGAATCTGATCATCTCGGCTAACAAAGTTCTTTGTCATTTTGAACCTCATGTTTCGGCTTCTGAGAAAATCATCACTAAGATTTTATGAGACACCTACATTAACATTAAACGGTTAAAGATAATAATATAAGCTGCAAAAATGTACAAGTTCCAGTAATCCCACTTTGTGAGTGGTGGGTGAACTAAGAAGACTCAATATTCTGAGAACCAAGCAATATTCATTCCTTTTCTATCCTATTTCCTGTTTGTCTCCCTTTAACTAGTGATATTAAAACAGATTATACAAGACCTGAGACTGATATAGCTATAACTTGAAATTAAAGTTAGAAATCAGCCTCTCTTCTGCAATAATGTAGGTAGTGTGTTTTCTTATGCTCTCAGTATGAAAAATACATATTTCCTGAGAATTTGTATTGTTTTCCAGGTTTTGACATCAAATTATGGAAGTTAAAACTAAACACTAACTTAATTATCTCCAGCACTCAACAGACTTGCTTCCTAATATCAACTTCTGCTTATATAATCTTATATGATTTTATATCGTATTTGAGTGTTTTGAAAATATTGCTATAAAAAGAAAACCTAACCAACTCTTCAAAATTGTTATATAGAAAACATTCTAGAGAACAATAAATCACTGTGGGAATCATAAATAGTTCAAACTACAGTTAACAAAGAATTGAGAACAGATTCTTGGTATTTTAAGAACAGATTGCTTTGGTTGGGATTACATGTGAACTGAATGTCTATAGAAGATCAAGGAAAGATTACAACTGATATTTTGTTTATATCTTACCACATAAATATCACCTAGGTATCCTAGAGACTTTACCATGTCCATTCACAATATAACTTATTGATAAATTATATAAGAAATAATATAAATGAATAAAACAATATGAAACCCAAAAGGAAAAAGACTAAATGTGATAAAAATTGTGGCAATAGAAAATAATATCTAGATAAAAATATGATCAAGTGTAGGTGATATTAAATACTTCATGTTAAATTCACAGCTGTTGCTCATAGTTTTATAATAACTGACTTCTTGCAGTCAATGAGCACAGGTTTCAACATAAAAATAGAACATCCACTTTGAATTGTTAAGATTTCTTTCCGAAAGCTTTAATTTTTGGGAGTTTGCCCATCATTTCTGCAGTTAGGATTTGAGTTAACAGAACCTAACTTCCATGACTCAAATGACAAGATTCATGTTCAGAAGAGATACAATTTGAACTACCAAGAAACTGAAGTTTAAAATGTTGGCATTACCAAGGTACAATTGGACTTACCATTGAGACGAAAATCCATATGTGGCAATAGAAATATCTAGATAAAAATATGATCAAGTGTAGGTGATATTAAATACTTCATGTTAAATTCACAGCTGTTGCTCATAGTTTTATAATAACTGACTTCTTACAGTCAATGAGCACAGGTTTCAACATAAAAATAGAACATCCACTTTGAATTGTTAAGATTTCTTTCCGAAAGCTTTAATTTTTGGGAGTTTGCCCATCATTTCTGCATTTAGGATTTGAGTTAACAAAACCTAACTTCCATGACTCAAATGACAAGATTCATGTTCAGAAGAGATACAATTTGAACTACCAAGAAACTGAAGTTTAAAATGTTATATTACCAAGGTACAATTGGACTTACCATTGAGACGTTCCAAAATCCATATTGGTATACATGAACCCGTTATAACAGTTTGAAAATTGTATGTGATTCAATCGATGCTAGTTTTTCTGATTTTGATTACCTAGGGTGTCAAGCACATTATATTCTGTCAGTGAGGCTGAAGACCATGGTGAAGAGCAGCATATGTGATCTGATATAGCGAGTAAACATGGATATGACTGGTTCATGAGAATCGCTAGTTTTACGATAGAGTTTAAAATCCACCAAAAACTCTAAATAGTGCACAAACACCTAATATCAACTTCAAGACGATCACATTTTAATATGTAAACAAACTTTGAATGAGGGATGAATGACTGTGAATGAATTTTAGTCTTTTTACTTTATGAGATCAGCCATTTAATAACTAATGTAATCAGTTATCAGAGGTTACCAATGGAATCTTACATTTTCATATGAATTATAGATCTACAGTTTCAAATTTAAAATTCTATACTTTTACCAACCAGTAATAACATGGAAATTTTATAGGGACTTAGGGACAGAGTTAATACACAAAGTTTGATTCCTAAATGATATTAACAACCTAATTTACAAATTGCTACATAATGTAGACCACAGTCAAGTTAAGAAAATTGTGCATTACCATGCCATATAATGTGTATAATTCAAGTTTTATTTTAGACCTTCCACCTCAACAACATTAATGAAGCATCACCAATAAAATTCATCGAGACACTCATGACATTTTTAGATATCATGTATGACGACTGAATATGTTAATTCAATGTAACCTATATTTAGTTAACTTAAAAGTCTTTTCTGTATGTATTCTGTCTTATATTCTATATTCTTTACCATTACTTTTTATAGTGTTTTTGTGAAAAAAGGCCAATTCCTGAACAAGGTTTTAACTAACCGCAAATTTATAAAGAATCATTAACTTTTACAGTGAAACTTCAAACTAGTTACAAACTTTTTATCCCATCTCAGTTTATTTAGTTTCAGAACACATTTCTTTGAGAATAACTTACAAGATTTCAAATTAATTGTCCTTTCGAAGAGGTAAACTCATCAGAAGTTTTGTTACAAAATAATGTTCTGTAACTTTAATTTTATTAGTCTATTCATGATCTAACTTTTACATTAGGAATATAAGTTAATTAAATAGATTTAATTTCTTTCTATGAAAAGATTTACGGTTTATACAGTAAGTATAATTTAATTAATTATGATTAGTAAACCACTTTTAATCTGTGAAGTAGTTTTTGTTTCTTATATTTTATTTTCTTAATTTAAAATAAAAATGTTATGGTAAAATATAAATACCACTTTCAGGCATAATAATGTCTCTGAAGTAATCAGAATTTTATATACACCACAAACACGTCTATATTAAACAAAATAAATGGTATCATATTAGTAATAACACAAATTCTTGCCCTCCCCAGACTGAACACTTCTACAAAAATAGATCCTTACCTTCAAATTAGAGTGCTTTAAGCAGGCTGATTTCTGCTTGAATACTGTGTGCATGAAATAATGGAATAGGACTTCGGTTCTATTTTGTTGGTTTTAAGAATCCGAAGTAATGATTAATAAGTACAGGCAGGAGCATTCGTATTGCGACGTTAGAGATGAAATTCTTGGATCGTAGCAAGACATACCCAAACGAGAGCATTTGCCAACAATACCAAAATCCAGTCCTAGTTAATGGTACATACTTTTCTTCTTCCTTATACTCTATTACAAATGATTTCAAGACAATTTCTAGCCATTTTCATTATAAACAATAAGTTAAATCGAGATTTTTCTTGTAATTCAATAGTTTTTCATACAACACAATCACAATCAAACCAATACTAAAACCTCAACTCTGTCATAGCAAAAATTGCAGTGCATTTCAGAATATCTTGATCACCGATAACTCAATCTCATAATCCTCAAGACAGTAAGTATTGTGGTTTGTTGTAGTTTGACTCTTATAACACAATTTAATTAGATTTTTTTATGGAGTTGTGTTAGAATATTTTGCCCTCTAAATGGTCTACTATAATAGTAAAATGTAATCAAAGTTGCTAGAATTCGGGTAAAAAGCATGAATTTCAAATAAAACTATGAGTTAGAGAGGTCAAAAAATAGAAAAAATACATTAAGAATATTTGGACAAACCAAATTACTGATAGTGTTCTGTGGAAAACACGATAACGTAGGTATTATGATGAAGTAGAAATAAAATCCATGTATTATAACCTAAATAGGCTGTACGACTATTTAAAGGCTGTATTAAAGTTAAATACAAAAAGTTTACAACATAGTCAATATTTATATGGTGTCTTCTGTCATTCATGACAGCAGGTTGGTAACTCAAACATAATCAAGGCGTTTCTATGAAATGTTATCAGGCAGTACACATACAATTTTTGAAAATAGAGTTAATGTTTGTAACCAATTATTTTATTAACTTAATTTTCAAACAAATCCTGATGTATCTGCTTCTGTTGAAGTTATTTCCCATATTTCTTGTATTATTCATACATAATAAGGTTTTGATATTAAATCAGGTATATTGTTGTGTTTGCAGCTACAATGCCCAATAAAATTGACAGCTTTACTTTGAACTCTTTCTTAGAGATATTAATTTAGTTTATACATGAATTGTAAATGTTATAAAACATCTAAATATTACAAGACTTTTTCAAATCATTTAAAGCTTTTAAAACATTTCTCATGTTCTAATGAGTCACAACCAAGGTATATATTTTGCACAAATTTGGACAAATCAGTTGCCATTTTGAAAATCAGCATACACACATTTTTCAAACCCCAAACGTTTAAATGTTACATTGGATTTTTTGGGACCAATAAATAGATATGATAATCATAATTTTCTCAGCTCCCCAATACACCACTTTATACTGCACAATAATGTATATAAAGTATTAGACTTAATGTCATTTTCAAATCAAAGGCTGTAATTAGCTAAGATATGCGAGACTTTTATGACATGAAGGTAATGTATTGCTATATCAGGTTTATGTGGAATGTATAACTTTATATAATATTAAATTTACTTACCATATATACTTTGCTGGTTACTATTTTTAACTATATGAATAATCTTTTGAAATGGAGCATGAAATTAAGTAATTTCTTTTAGTTGCCTTCATTAAATTAAATAAAGTAACATTATCAGTGAGTCACCCTAATTTGTTCCTAAATCATCTTATAAAAACAAATCATTTTAAGATTATTCTAATCAAAACTTTTCAGACAGTAACAATTTTCATATTCATAAAGGAAAGTATTTCCGAGGCAGAGCTTACTAATCACTGATGTAAGAAATTTGAATTAATTGTTCCTCTGAATATTCAGATATAACATTTGGCCTACTACTGCTGTCTAATTGGCAGTGTATGTGTTACTGATTGTATTGTATCACTGTAAGATGTCAAATGTCTAAAAAATTCTTGTTTCTATCACAATTATAACTTATTAATAAATAGTAAAAATTTTGGTGGCTTAAAAATACTAGTGTACTTTGATGTCACCATGGCGTCATCAGTACTAGTGGGTGTGACATGTGTACAGGGCCGGATCTATCATTTCTTCTAGGGGGGGCAAGCTTGACTTTTGGCGCCCCCCCCCCCCCCCGATACCAAACTATTTACCATAAGTTTTACTACTATATGCTTTGTATATGGGGTTGAAATAAAATAAAACTTAGGTTGAATAAGAAAGTGTTATTTTAATGAAATAGAAATGTCTATTTTACAATTTTACATGAATCCAAAACAATACAATTGTTTTAGAAAAAAACAATACTAACAATTATAGAATCTTTATCTTCCGAGCCTTCTTTGCTGCAAATGTGTTAATTATCTGATCAAAATAAATCAAAGAAGCCCTTTCATGTTCAATTGATACAATGCTTAAATTAGTTAGTCTTTGCTGTTTCATAGAATTTCTTAAATAGGTTTTTATAAGCTTCAATTTGCTGAAACTTCTCTCTCCAGATGCTACAGAGACTGGAAGCGTTAGAAAGATTTTAAGAGCTACATATATGTTTGGATAACCCTCTTTCAACTTGCTCTTATGCAATATTTTGAGCAAAGATGCTGCTGTTGCGTCTTCCAATCCATCTTCCATATTTAAGGCATGAAATTTAAAACTCTCTATTTCATTCACAAGCTCTTCTTCATTTAAGTCACTGGCATATGTTGTAGCTAATTCTTTTGCTTTACTTTTCAAAGTTTTAACATCCATTTTTTTTATTTGATCCCCACACAAAAAATTAAACTTATCAGCAACGATTTTTAACGCATCATATCTGTTAGTTAGCTCACTAATAATTCTATCACATATTTGAAAAAGTGATCTTTTGAAAAAGTGATCTTTTGAAAAGCTCTTCTTCTTCTTCAGTAAAATTTGGCCCATCATCTTCATGTGTGTCTCCTGTCATTTTCTTTTTCTTTCTCTTTCTTGTTTCCTTGTACTCTGCTGTTATGCCCATATTATTAGCTAAAAATGTTGCCTCATCAATTGCCTCTGAAACAGTTAAATCCCTAGTTGAAGATAATACATTTAGAAGACCTTGTATGTTTCTTGCAGCATTGTCTACTGTTGTGTCCTCTCTTTGTAGAAACTTGCTAACTCTATCAATTTTCTTGAGGACTGAATACCAAAAGCATGTCATAATAACATATTCAAACCTTTTCATGTTTTTAAGTAGCGATTTAGCTTCAGCTCTTGTTTCAGGAGATGAGAACTCATGGGTAGTTAAGTCTTCAAGAGAAGAGAGCACTTTGTCCATATGTTTATAAATAACCTCCACAGAATCAATCCTTGCTGACCATCTTGTTTTACTTTCTGATTTTAACGAAAGGGGAACATGTTGTTTTAAAACTTCCCACCTTGATGTAGAGCCATGAAAGAAGTTGTAGAGGCTGTTTATAATACCAAAATACGATTGTGCTTCAACACAGGCCTCTGCTGAATGAACCCCAACTAAATTTAAGGAATGGGCTGAGCATGGGACAAAGTAGGCCAGTTTGTTCTCTTGCACAATCCTTGACTGGACACCCTTGTATTTCCCAGCCATGTTTGCTCCGTTGTCATACGACTGGCCCCTGCAAAACATCAAGTCTAGACCATCTTCTTTGAGCTTTTTAGCAATGCTTTCAAAAAGCCCCTCGCCTGTTTTTTCACTCACAGTAAAAAAATCTAAAAAGCTTTCACATACCTCTGGCCCTTCGTCAGTATATTTAATGTAACGAATGACTTCAGTCATTTGTTCATTTTTACTTACATCAGATATAAGTAAAAATGATATTTGGAGATATTTGGGGTACAGTCGAAAATCAATGAAAAATATTTAGCTTTTTTTATGTCCTGAATTATGTCTTCTCTAATTGCATTTGCAATGAGATCAAGAAACTCATCTTGTACTGTGTGAGAAAAATAGCTGAGCTGCCCTTTCTTATGGCGACCAATATGCTCACGCAAGGTCTCATTATAGTGGGAAATTAAATCTATAGTGTTGAGAAATTTTTCCACTATTTGGATCTGCAAAGTTACAAGTTTCGTTTGTCCCTCTGAATGCACTACCCTGTTTTGCCAAAAATAAGACAGCATCTAGTATACAGCGTAGTACTTCTCTCCAGTGGGATTCCTCCTTTTTTATCTGATCCTGCAACTCCTTGTCGATCCCTCCTTTACCAAGTGACGTTTCTAATGCTTTCCATGAAACAAAGGTTTTCTTATGGTACTGGGAGTTTTCATGTTCTGGCAATTTGTCACTGAGTTTTTTTCCAATTTGTGAATCCCTCCTTTCTTGCTAAAAACGAAATTGTTGATTCATGTTCTGTGTTCAAATGACGAAAAAGCCTGCATGGAACACAGTACAAAGCATTCATTGTCTCGCTGTAAGCCAAATAAGATCTTTTGACCTTTGAACCATTTTTCAAAATTTTGTAAAACCAATCTTTTGTAAGGTTTCGGCCCTCCCTACCGCTTTTACTCAAATCAGGATTATGATCATCGTTTTCACATCTCCTTTGTATGATGTAACATCTTTGTTTGTCACTAAGCTGAGTTGGCCAAGTTCCAGGGTCATTAAAATTAAAATTGTACTCACATTCACTCTCCTGTTCTTCATGGTTAGGCCCTTTTGAGTCTGAAACTGAAACGGCTTCTTGAAATGACGTAGAAGAGGCCCAAAAATCAGTAGCATGCGAAGTATGTGGTTTTTCACAAATAAAGTCATTGTTGTCTTCTTCCTCTGCACAAACGTCCATGAGATCTTCTCCTCCAGCGTTTTCTTCTCCCACCGCATCCTCTTGAACAGACGGTTTATTTCTCGTTGCTTCAGGTTCGGCTTCGTCTGTAAGCAACAGACATAAATGCACACATGACCAAACATTTTAATTTTTTAAGTAGGTTACATGTACAACATAAACAAATTATTACATTGTGTAACGTTTTATAAATCATGTAGGCCTAACTAAAAACGTTACAAAAATATAATGTTGTTAAATAGTGCCAATAATGCTAAAAAACATGCTATCTTAATTGGGATACTATTACAGTACTAGCCTACAGCCTATTCGATATATTAATTGTTTTAGTAGTAAGGGCCAAGGGGATATTATTACAATCAATGTATTGTTAACATTTTAGTACGTATGTTACCGTATTAAAACTATCGTTAATAATAGCATAGAAAGTAAGTGAAAGAAGCATTTTATGTATATGTTTTTTAATGTATTTAGTTCTGAATATTTAAATGTGTTTATGCTACGCAAGGTGTGGTGGGCGTCGGCCGACGAATGTGAACGGGAGAGGATTTTCATTCAGGCAACGAATCTATAAAATATCTATAAACTAAAACTATATTTACAATTAATGATCTATAACCACTATTTTTAACATTAAAACTGAAGTTTGTTGTTATTATGCCGCTATAGCCTATAACTGTTTTGTACTCAAAATGAATCTTAACAAATTAAAATACAACAAAAATTAGTTACCTTGGTCCTTGATATTTTGCAACCATGATGACATTAAAGTTGACGATTTCGCGGCCTCTTGTTGTCTTGCTTTAGCTTTCTTTCTGTGGAAACACCCTGATGGTTTTTTCGACATGTTGATCTATGTTAGTCACAGGTAGAATATTCATACAACTGCGACATGAAATCTAACCTAAAACTCATCAAAAGTTCACGCTCACGTCAAGCGGGAACACTCACGAGTCACTAGTCAGGGGCGGGAGCGGGAGACTTGCGCTTGCGCTTTCTAGTCCTAGTCAAGCCGTAGACAATGTTGCCAACCCACAGCCTTAGTTATGAAAATACCCTGCCGCTTTAAAGATATTTCTTACTAGGCCTATGTTCTTTTGGTTTGCGCAAATATAGTTTACTGAAGTAAGAAATTGTATGTACGTAGACTATATTGTGCTATTGACACTTGACAGTAGAAATGGTAAATGTTTTTTTTATGGTGGCCTCATCCCATCATTTGGCGCCCGGCGCGGCGCCCCCCCTAACTCGGCGCCCGGGTCACATGCCCCCCCTGCCCCTCCCTGGATCCGGCCCTGCATGTGTACAACAATAGTCTACGGAATTAGAGTAAGTAGTGTGTACGAAAATTCAATTCTTAGATAAATTACATCAGAGTTACTTAGCTTGAATATGCATGAGCTCCGAGGACATAAATATTGATGATATCATCCAGAAATTTACAATTATTGGAAGACAGGATTGTTTAGCACAGCTGTTTATAAAGAGCATGCATAAGCCAGAGTTTAGAAATTAATATATTCCCGAGACCTGCTTGCTTCATGGTGACATCCTGAAAGTCATAGTGAACAAATCTCCAATTTTACACTTACAAATATTGTATCAGTAAAATATTTTGGGACTCTAATCGGTTTACATACAAATATTTTGCAGGTGACTAAGAGAATAGTAACCTTTTTTGATGGTGGTCTAAAACCTCTAGTCTAGAATAATTTACCACATTACTTCAGACTATCGCCAGATTATTGTTTGTTAGTGTTTGAGAATGACATGTCTGAACTTGAATTCGAATCCAGACAGCTGGTATGGCACATTGTGAAACTAACTATTAAGTTTGAAGAAACAAAGACGATGGCTTCAGGTATAATATCAAATATAATATCTTAAGTCACAACCCCAAAGCTTAAGTTTTGAATTTGAGCACTTTGGCTTCTGAATTACCTAAAAATATAGTTAACTTTTTAAATTTGGATTTATAAATCATTTATAGTTCTGTTACAAATGTATTACTATAAAGTATACAGTAAAATACTTATAGGAATATCCGTCAAACAAATTAAAAGATCTCATTTGATACAAAGAATGGATATTTTCTATTGAATCAAGTAGATTTTATATTACATATAAATATTGCAGTTTAAATTCAAATACTATGTTTAAATGGTTAAATACGTATTTAGTTGTATGACCGTAGTAATGTTTCCATTTAAATATGTTGAATTCACAAATATGCTTGTCATCATATTAGAATTTAAATTGTAGTGGAGTACGGTTAATGTTTCCTTTAATTTTACTTAGAATATGGTGTAGTGCTTCTGAATTGCTATGCTCTTTGGAAATTAAATTTAATGCTTCTTTAAAACATTACATTATGGCATTCCAAAATCTACAACACTACAGTGTTGCCAGAAAGTTTAGGGACACCCCACATAAAGTGATATACTACTTCTTGTGTCCCTATACTAACAGCAGATTGGCTAACTCTATATATTTCCCCATTAACGCAGTGAAAACGAAGTATTTTGGTGTGACTTTCATTACTTTATGTATAAAATCTTTCAATATATGAACTTTTTTGTGATTTTAAAATTTTGGAGGAAACACCTGTTTTTTGAAACATTAAAATTTATAACTTCTAAAATAAATGTCCAATCATCTTAATAATTGGTACGTTGTTTTAACATAAGATATTGAGTAAATAAATGCTATTGTGGCAACTAGAAAAAAATAACTCACAGTTTGGTGATCGCTCAAATTTCTTTTATTTTTATTTTTTTCGGAAATGAAAAACTGATAACTTTGGTGCGTTGTAGCGCTAGAACTATGAGAGTGGTAGGCAATCCACACACACCAGCTTGTTCCTCACAAAACAGAGGAAGGGATATTGATGCGCACGCACTCCTTTTTCATCATTTGCTTTGTTGCCGTCAGCTACAAACATCGCCATTTCCGTGTTTGTAAAAAAAAAATAAAGGAACTTTGAGCGATCACCAAACTGTGAGTGATTTTTTTCTAGTTGCCACAATAGCATTTATTTACTCCATATCTTATGTTAAAACAACGTACCAATTATTAAGATGATTGGACATTTATTTTAGAAGTTATAAATTTTAATGTTTCAAAAAAAGGTGTTTCCTCCAAAATTTTAAAATCACAAAAAAGTTCATATTTTGAAAGATTTTATACATAAAGTAATGAAAGTCACACCAAAATACTTCGTTTTCACTGCGTTAATGGGGAAATATATAGAGTTAGCCAATCTGCTGTTAGTATAGGGACACAAGTAGTATATCACTTTATGTGGGGTGTCCCTAAACTTTCTGGCAACACTGTAAATATGCTAGGTTTTTCTTGGAATCATAATTTTACTAAGTAAACAAATTTATACAAAATAATCCAATAAGAGGTAGGTTAAAAATTTATTATTAAAGAGCAAATTTAGGATTTTGAACATGACATTTAATGTGTTGAACTTGCCTCAAAATCATCATCGTAATTGTAGTCATCCACATCCACTCGGTCGACACTGCTGAGTGAGCCAAACTCCTGTGACTGACTCGCTGTCAGATCACTGGTCAGACTGTCAGGAGCACTGCCCTCCTTGGTGAACGTGTTGCTCCGGTGGATCTCCCCAAAAGGTTTCAGCTGCTGTTCACTTTCAAGAACTGGTTCTTCTAATATGCTCGTAACTTTCTCCTCACGTCTTTTAGACACAGTGACTTTTGATTTTGAAGATGAACTTGAAGACTTTTTTTGCTTTACAGGTTCTATTGCAACAGGTTTACTACTTTTGGTAAGGGCAGTTTTGCTTGTTTTCAATGTTTTTGACTTTGCAGGCGTTTCGGCTAATTGACTTGGTTTCCTCTGGTCCCCAGAAGCAAGTGTGCTTGTTCTGGGCTGAGGCTTTTGAGCAAGTGAACTTCTATAAGGCGATTCTCTTTGTAGTGAAGATGGCTTCTTCTTTATTTGTGGCTGGGAGATATTTTGCATAATTTTTGGTCTCCCACTTGCAGCTGAAACAATTTAATAAAGCAGCACAACTGTAATAATTGTCTGTATTAAACTTACCATTGATGATGTGTGAGTTAAAAGCATAACAAAATGTTGGTCCTTTGCCATCGATTTATGTCAACAAAAACCAGTAAATGTTTTTGCAGAGGTATTTGAGACTGTTTTAAGCATTTGAGCATTGGTATCTGTCCACTTAAAAAAATGTAAATAATTTACTTATCAACTAACTTTAATGTAACTTGATAGTTTTATAAGGTTATTGTGCTCATAATTTAATATACAAATATATCAATTATCGCAATTAAGTTTAATATCCAATGATTTTTAACAATTAAAAAAAGAATAGTTTGTGGGTTAAAACTAATATTTTAAACAATTTTTTTTTAAACATTAAGACAATAATTAAATATTTCTTGAACAGTATACATTGTAATAACTATATGTAATAATAATTCTTCATATTATTCACTATTAAAAATATTTATTTGAATATTATGTTATATTTATCTCCAATTCCAAAACAAATTTTTAACTATTCTTTCTACATACAAAGTTTATCAGTTGTGATATTTTCAGAAACCAAATATGCATAGAGATATTATCAAGAGAAATTGTCATCAATATTAAAATTATTAAAATTCTCTTGAAAACAGAGACTTACCAGCCATGTATGGTGAAGAAGTAGACACTTTCGACTTTATAGTTTTGTCTATTTGTGGTTTTTGGTTGTTCCGAGATGAAGTGCTGGGCTTCCCTTCTACAGCAGGCTTTCTTTTTTGAACTAAAGAATGTTGTGCTTCCTTTTTGACACCTAGTTTAATTTCTGTTTTTTCTGATGTTGCGCTCTTTTCTTTGACAACCCCAATACGACTACTCTCCTCGCGTGACTTTGAGGATTCTTTCGTACTTGCTCCTTCGCTCACCCTTGTCCTGCTCTGGGTTGTACTTTTGGTTGAGTCTTTGGTAGCTTCTCTTTTCCTTCTGACTGTTTCATCACTTCCTCTTTTTGATACGCTTTCATCTTTTCGTCTGGTAGTCTTCTTGTCATCAGAATTAAACTGGAACATATTGAAGTAATACAGTTTAAAATGCAAGAGAAGATTCAACTTAACGCATCAAACTATATGAATTTCAAAGTGAATATGTTTGAAACGTGAGTTATATTAAGTCTTCTAATTATAGTTACAAAGAAAACCATATCAAGAGGGTATCATGGAATAGAGGAGGATCCGAACCAAAGAGATTTAAGTGTGGCAAGTATAGTTGTTGAGTCCCGTTTCTTAAAACCCAATTATTCTGTGATAATAATAACTTGTTATTAAATCACATTATTAAATTGATGACGTTTCTTATCAAAATATTTCTATTAACTTTTCTTGAGTTGTTGTTTTTGTTTGTTTACAAAAAATCAACTGCTTTAATTGTAGTAAGTAACAATGAAGCTTTCATTTTTCAGTCGAAAATCGCAGGCCGACGACCACAAAACAATTGAGTGACAGCTGGCTTTGTCAGGGAGGTTACGAGCCCGGCGGGGTCGATACATAGTCGTCCCAGTAAGGTTAATATAGTCGCGATCGACTCAGACTTACCGGGCCGGGCCTCTGTTACAACACAGTATTTAGACAACGAAGAAAACACATTCAACATTTCCCGGTTGTTATTCGGCTATTAATTCCCGAGAACTAATTACAGAGAAATTTAATAAATTGTTTATAAAACGAGTCGATTAATCAAGAGCGTCACTCAACTAATTAGAGTGTATTGTTCGAGCTGGTGAGGATTTGTCGCGATAAACTATTGTGACACGCAGCTGTTACCCCTGACACGAAGACATCGGTTGAAACAGTTTCGAAGTTTGGCTTAATTATGCTGGAAAACTTGAACTTGAAATGATTTGATTTAAATCACCATAAGTAAAAAGTTTATACTTGGAAATATATTTTTATACATTCTGTCAAAGAATATATATTTTATAGAAATACTACAAAGTATTCATAAAAACGCTTTAATCGAAATCGGAACATTCGTATGATCTATAGGAGTGGTCACGTACTAACGAAAGGGCGCACGCAAGCATATTCCTGTTGTACTCTTGAGTGAAGTATGGATTTTCTGAATATGTTGGCCAGATGGCCGTATCATTTCTGATAAGTTAAGCTACTTTTCCAAAAAAACAATATGAACTCCAGAAAGTAGGCTATTCTTCGACAAATTTATGAAAAATGTCATTAATATCTTTACAGTCAATGTCATCCAAAGGTGTCATTTATTTAGAAGTAATTGTATTTTATGGAGAGGCCGATATACTTTTAAGCCTTACTCTGCCTCATGGTCCACTGGTCTATGCGTGGATTTTATCAAACAGAATAAGAGGGAGAGTCGATACAGTACAAGGTCGATGGTACTGATAATAAGTACTAAGACAGTATTTGAAACCATCATCATCTCTAATTCATATCCAAAATCTCAATCCGACGCCTTAGACCGCTCGGCCATCAGCACTCCCGATGAATTTGGTTTCATTTCTAGATACTTCCTAAGAGTATTATACGAGAAGATTCCGATTATAATTAGAGCTCAGGCTATTAAAGTCATCTTCAGCAGTACGAAAAATAGGCATTCCATTACCAAAGAATAAAAGGTTTAACGTGTTTCTTTACAATGATTACAAGTTTTCTTTCTTTTCTAATGGATTATTTCTCACCAGATGAAGAGGATGGATTGCAATTCTCAAAACGTTGTGTTATACATGTTGTAACATATAACGGTGGTAAATGTCTGAAATCTTATCATCATCGGATAGTTTACAATACGAATAAACTGTTGCTAGGGAACACCCCAGCTCGCTTCACGGATCAACCCCAGCTCTATGCCCGATTGTTTCTCCGTCTTAGACATTGCAAAAGTTGGTAGGTAAATCTTATTGTTAGATGTAAAAAAACACATGGTACGAGAAGGATAATGTTTAAGGAACAGAAAAGATAAAACGCACAGTAAAGTCCCACTGGAGCTATTGCTCGCAGCTCGCAATCCAAAGTCCAATCCTAGTACTACTACAATTGACGAGATTTAGCACTTGTGAATTCTAATAATTCATAGTTTCTAAACTTTGAGGAGGATGGGTTTCGATTTTCTTTCTTTAAGCTATTAATTTTATTCTTAAATTTATGAAGGAACTAAATTAAGTTAAATCTGCTTGGTTAATCGTCGCTTGATTAAATAAAACGCAGCTCTAAAATTTCAATTATACCTTCATTAAAAAAGGAAGCAAAAATATAATCCTGCAATTTTATTTCATTGAGTTATTTACACTACAATGCTGGTATTTTAATATTTAGGAAATTAAAATATTTGATACAGATCATATATATTCCCTAGATGTAACAAACAATGGGATATATTTATAGATTGATCCGTGTTCCTTATTAGCCTAAACGATTTAAATACAGATTTATAATTTGAAGAAAGAGGAAATAAAAATTATGTGTTATATTTGAATTGCAAGAAAAAACTTAATGATTGTAATCGTAAAGTAATCACCTCGTATTAATTTACACTGTCCATACGTTCTGTGAAGCTGTAAATATAAATATTGATTTTTCATTATTAATAGTCATTAATGATTTTTTATTAATTCAAAACTTTACAATATATTTTAAACTGTTAATAGCAGAATTTGAATTAGCTTTTTAGACTTATTTTCACTGAGTTGCTTAACTTTGCAAACCCCACAGTGGGACATAAGGGCGGACGAACTGCAACTACATAAAATAATACCGTATTACAGAATTTCCATTTAACCTTTTAGGGATAGTTTTATTTATTGCACCTTAAAATCCCATCATTCAATTAAGAAACTATATCCATTATTATTGGCGATCTGCCGGGTAAATTAAGTCAAATTCAGCATTCACTAATAGTTATACAATTAATTAAGAGTCAAACGCCATTGGCTTCGGAAGTACTGAATTTGTTTAAAAAGCTGCTTTGAGATTAACTTGTAACAACTTTTATTTCAATATTGAAGCGAAAGGGGTTTGAACAGTTGCGAAGTTTCAACATTTCCCGAGAAGCCCTTTATTATAAGAGCGGAGATTAACTCAGTTTGTGCAACCATTGTAGTTGTAACTCTTTCAGTCGTACAAGAATGGTAATTAGGATAGTTGAAAAGTTTGATTTTAATACCAATTAATTATTGTTAGACTGCAATGTATTATATTAAAAACTTTAATAACTTTAAATAACAATATTTTTATCGTATTTAACACTATTAAAATTGTTGTCATGTAAAAGAATTCTCAGAATTGTGATAAATAGCCCCTAAAATGGAGTGACTAGCAAGAATAGGAAACAAAACTTGTAAAAACGTGTGACGTCATCTGGTAAAAGGTCAACTTCTTTTGAGTTACAAGTTGATAGTACTCTTTGAAGGGGAATATTAGTTTATTAGGCAGCAATGGAAGTGTGATTTATTGTTATAAAAAATGTTTGTTTATGCTAGATTTTTTTTATCTTCAGGACTTTCCAGTTAAGTACCATAGATACCTTTCAACTGTAACCAGCTCAAAATGTCTCCAAATCTAGAAAGTGGGTTTGTGCTATTTTGTCACAAAAAGTAACATAGACGAATCTCTATGTGGACGTTAACTCGAGAGTAAATTAGTGTACTTAATTTTGTGAAAATGAATATCTAGAATACGTGACCGAACATCCAACACGAGGGACGTGTGAGGAGAATAAAACACACACACACACACACACACACACACACACACACACACACACACACACACACACACACACACACACACACACACACACACACACACACACACACACACACACACACACACACACACACACACACACACACACACACACACACACACACACACACACACACACACACACACACACACACACACACACACACACACACACACACACACACACACACACACACACACACACACACACACACACACACACACACACACACACACACACACACACACACACACACACACACACACACACACACACACACACACACACACACACACACACACACACACACACACACACACACACACACACACACACACACACACACACACACACACACACACACACACACACACACACACACAAAATAACCTTCCCTTCCGAAAATAATATTTTAACCTTTAAACAACTACACCAATACTCTGTAATACTGTTTGTTCAAAAGTTTATTGGTCAATTTGAATTTAGGGAAAATAATAGAGTGACAAGATCTAGTCAGAATTTACTACTAAAATTCCGTTTGTAACCAAGGAATCGAGTCGGCATCAATTTTGTTCTATAGGTCCTAAAATATACAACAATTTCTTGCTGCATTGTGAGCAGAGCATTATTTTTGAAAAGAAACCTAAAGTAAAATTAAAAGCTCTGGAATATGTCAAGAACTTGCCTATTGATTGATAAAATAATTGTTTTTGTTATAATGTATATAGTTGTGAATGTTATCTTATTTTAATGTGTGTATATATATATATTTATTTATTTATTATATAGCTATTTATTGCACTCGTATTGTCGCTAAGTCTGGCCTGGTTGACGCTCTGTATCTGTATTATAGTTTGTTTTTGTTGATTTATTGTTGTGTCATGCACTGTTTGTTTGCTCTGTAAATGTATAAATTTATTTATTAATATGGATTGTTAATATATTTATATATTTAAATTGTTAATATGTTTTTTGATTATATTAATTGTTATTTTATTTATTTATCTAAGTTGTTAATATATTTTTTGCTAATATGAATTGTTATTATTTTTATTTATCAAAGTTATTAATATATTAATTAGTATGCATTGTTAATATAGTGATTTGTAAAATTATGAATTCGGATAATTATGCATGAAATGTAATATGTGTTCTTTCGCTCTAAATTTTACGGTATTTAATGTGATGATTAGTTACTTTAAATAAGGATCTAGGGACCAACTGCTCCCCCGCACGCGCAGTTCTGCGCCTAGGGGGATAAAAGTGTATGTATGAAATTGTATTGTATTTTTCTTGAATAAAGTGATTTTGAACTTGAACACACACACACACACACACACACACACACACGCGCGCGCGCGCACGCACGCACGCACGCACGCACTTTATTGGTAATTACTGAACAAACACCCAATCGATATATAATAACCACTGGATTCCAAGTCAAGTGGTTTAGGACTAAAACATTTGTTCAACACATCTGACTGATCAATAGTGAATTAATTCAACTAGTGTTGTTAAACTTCATACAGATTTCCTGGGGAAACTGCACGGATAGTTTCCTAGTAATCCCCTCGTATTCTAGTCGCATTTAACGGACTTGGTAGGCTTAACTTAATTAGTTGTATGTTGTTTCCATCTAAAACACAAATTTACCTTTTTATTACTTTCAGTTAACTACTGAATAACTTCTACTACTCCAATTGATTATCATGCGAGGTTTACGTACATACTCAGAACTGTAAGACCAAGCACATTTAATTCTATTTTCTTAATTACTGGACTACACAATATGGAATTCACCCTCATTTTGAGTTCTCGCCTATAAATGGAATAAGCCTTCAACAAGAATAAGCAAAGATGCACACGGATAGTTAATTGATTGCAAATCTTTACTTTACTCCTAGTGCAAAACATGAATTATAACGGTAGCAAGTAATCACTGCAAATTTCCAGTTAGCCTAATGTAAGTATTACCAAATTTCCAGATATGCATTGGTTGCATAGCAACGTACAACAAACACGATAAATAAATAATTCGAATTAGATTTCCACTATCTTCTATACCACATTAGGCAATTAATTTAATTGCACACATCAATCTATAGAACAACATAATTCAATTTTAATAATTACAGTACATTTATTTTTATTATTTAGCCAATGTAATAAAACGTATTAAAATGTATAATTAGTTAGTTACACAATGTGTTATATTAGTATGGACAAAAATGCTAATAAATTGAAAGATGAAGTGTTCTATTTTTATAACATATAACGATGGCAAATGTATAAAAATCATCCCTTAAAATCATACAATGTCAATAACCAACTTATAACAAAGAATGTAACATGAAACTGGAAAATAGATCTACTTAACTAATTAATTCGTTTATTGAAGTACAAAACCGAGTCTTTCTTGAAAAAGAACTCGAACAAACAAAAGGAGCATGTTTAATGTGTTAGTTATAGCATAAAATACAAAGCAGACAATTTATTGGATTTTTACACCATCATGGAGGAATATTTTGAAAGTGCTTGTCTGTATTTCTCGTATGCAAAATTATTACTACAGGCCGCTTTTTAACTAAGTGTAAAGAACCCAATATTAAAACTCCTGAATGGAGAAACCAAACAAAACTTTGTTAACGTTGAATATTATTTTACTATAATTTTCTTTCCAATCTGTCAAGAATCTATATTGTTACTCGTAGCCCTAGAACCGTGAGCAAATTTTACTTCGTATCTCAGTAAACAACCTGGGTTTTCATGAAAAAAAAAGAGAAAGATTCCCATGTGAAATAAAATCTATCGTCAGGCGTGGTAATGTTGGTGAAGGTATCAAAAGGTATTTTATTCTGAAGTTATATTTTTCTTCGTTTCAAACCAACCCTCAGACACGTAAATAAATATTAAATCAGCGTCAGATAACCATATAAAGACCCTTAAGAAGCGTGTGTATGACGCTTGGTTTTTAGGAAAGAAACGACTTGATAGCAATTCCAGAGAAGTTTGGAGTTGACCAAACAAGAGTCCAACGCCTTTAATACTGCCTGGCTATCTGTGAAAATACTAATCGTCTTACTCCAATACTGCATACGAAGCTTCTCACGACCACATTGTCTGTGACTTATGCCTGAAAAACTGTAGGATAAGGACCCATAAGAGCCACTAGCTCCCAAAATCCCAGCACTTGTGCCACTTTTTGTTTTAGAGCAATCCGTAAACCATTTAAGCTCCGTTTGTGGAAGGGGTTTCTTTCTCTCCGACCAAGACTCCCTAAAAGGTTTGACAATCCTGAATAGTTTGTCGAAAGAAGTTCTTTGAAACATCTGATCAGAGATCAAGTACAAAGAACTTCTCCGAATCAGGATGCTAACTTTGCAGTGCCGCCTGATGCGGCCCGAGGTTGACCAAGGCCCCTCCTGCTGAAGTCAGTAGGCACTCCTCCAGGCCATACCCCGAATGACCATATCCAGGGGGCAAGGTTGAGACAGCATTCTAGAATCGTGCCCGGCGCAATTGGGAAGACCTCCAGTAATAGCCATCGTTTGGATGCTAGCCACATTACCTGCCGCAGTCCTGGGTTTGGTTTTTGTTCACCAGACAACAATCCCAAACATGAATGCAGGTCTAACCACGGAGACAAAAAACTAATACAGAAGCCTCGGGTTAAGTCCTCAAGGCCCAACTTATCACACGTCTGCATTGCATCAAAGACTATTTCCCTTTGGCGACAACCCTTTCCAGAGGGGGTCCCCAGTTCAGGACCTATAAAGGACCCATGTACTTGATATCATACTTTATCTCGATATAAGTGCCCTTAAATATAAATGCACCAATACCCTCCAACTAACGCCTTATTGTAAAGGCAAACACGGCAGCTTTGGTGTGGTTGACAATAAGGCTCATCCCATCACACCAGTTTCCCATGTTCAGAGCAGCATTGGTCAGTTCCACTAATGTGTTGAACTTGCCACTCACAAAAATCACAATTTCATCTGCGTACTCCTGTGCGAAGACAATACTACTCTTTAAGACACAAGCAGGTCGTGCACAACTAGGTTCCACGGAGGGGGGGGGGAAAGGACGCCATCCTGGGAAAAGCCCCTCGTATTCCTTATTCTGATGCTCACTGCCATAAGAGTGGTAATAACCACCCTATCCGTGAGTGGGGCCCTTATCCAGTCACATATTTGACCATCAACACTACGTCTCGAGACTGCATTGACAATCGCCTGAGTGCCTGTATTACTAACCTCAGTGAGTTGTCTAGTGTGTATTATCTTAGGCCAAGACATTCGGTAAGATATTATGTAATGGTTGACATAATTAATTAGTAATGGACAGTTTGAAAAATCAAATCGCGACATCGCTTCCTTTTGGGAAGCAGAATACAAGAACCGATCGTCATAATGACATGTAATTTTCACGGTATGTCTTTAAATACTGCTCTTTATAATAATGTAATTTTTTAGGTCTCCTGTAAGGAAATCTTCCAAAAATAGTAGCCTCGGGATAATACCAAGGTACCTAGTTAAGTATAAAATGGCTAAACACGTGAGTACTTCTTTAAGGTATTCTAAACTTTAAACGTCTTTAGGCGTAAAAATATTAGAGCGTAAAACTTGACATAGCATTACGAAATTAGGCCATCGAATGAAAAGAAGTAAAGCTTGGGAAATAGAGCTTAGTTTTAGTAACAGCTAACTTGCTATTTTACAGGTATATAAAATATTTTTAGGAATGTGTTTTTATAGTATATGGTTGAGTATTTGCTTTGTAAAATAAGAATGTAGAATTGTTGTATAAAACAGGTGTTGGCTATAGTATTTTACGTGTTCAAATAAGATTTAAATCAAAATACAATTGTAACGTTAAAATACACAACCAGTTGAAAGACAAGGAACTCGGTTGAGCCGTTAATACCTACTGAGCTACGCTGAAATAAGTTTCAATTAATTAAAACTGCAATAAATAAAGAGCACAAAGCAGATCTGGCAGACTTTTACTTTCAACCCGCCCCTCTTTCTCTCACAACGGGCTTCTCTTTCTTTGTTCTTAGCATTTTAATAAAACTTCTAAACGCTCAAAGTGTAATTGTTTTCCGACAAATACGAGGAATTGATTTTCTTACAAGATGAAAGGCTTTGATCAAATTATCACACTTTTAATTGGCTTGAACTTGTTCACTAGTTGCGTTTCTATGACGTAATGTGTCCAAAGTGTTTAGTCATATTTGTGTAAGCACTATCAAACTGTAAGCCCATTAGTTTCCGACTTTAAACCATATTTGTGTGAACAGGTGTTTTTCACAAAACTATTTCCATATTAAAATATTTGTAAATAAGTGAAATCAGAAAACTATTTACAAGCCACGATGAATGCCGGTGTGTAATATATCCCAAAGTTTCACGGTACATAGAGTGCGCTCTATAGTCAGTATTATGACCAACATTCAAAGCTTTTTCGTAAAATTCCTATGTATATTTCGCAGACACGTACAGAAGAGCTAGTGAACAAAAGGATATTTAATACTAGTAGCCTGTGAGCGAGAACCGTCAGATAAGTAGTCATCTAAGCCATATCGTCGGTCGTATGTTTGGCTGACACTGGCTTATGGTTAGGTTTAAGTTTATAAGGCAAAAAATATAATATGATACAAAACCTTAACGTTTGATATTTAATCCCTTTTGATATCCTCACATTTCGATTCCCTCACTCACCAAAACTATCTCAGATGGCGATCGATTTATTTCTTTGAGGAAATTCCTCTTACCAGTTTCACGAAAAAAAAACTGGCCTGCGTATGCAAAGAACATTAACTCTCGGATGCGTTGTTTTATAGTATGGATTTTATTTACCAGTATCCATACTAATCATCCCACTTGCTAAATATACCATCAGAATCTTTCAAGACTTAAATGTACTAATAAACCAAGGGCTGTAGAATCTTTACATTAAAAAAACGTTACGTTCCAATAGCAATTTCTGACGCATACTGATTTAAAATTAGTTAATTACATACTAAGAACATCTTTTTCTCTGCAAAGCGTTGGATTACGGATCTAAAGCTCATTAGACAAATCTTAAGTTTTTAAAACTTCTGATATTCCACATCCTAACTTTTTTAAACAGCTCTGTTCCCGTATACAAAAACTTTTAATTTTCCACGAGAACATTGCTTTATCTTGGTTCTTGTCGTTAAAAACTATCGGAACAAATTAGCTTATGTTAAGGAACATACAACAGGTTTTAGACAAATTGCATCGAAATTAATCATAGTTCTACCGATTAATAACAATGGCCAAATAATATTGCAATTTACTGTTCAGGGTAAAATGTATATCACAGATAAACAAGAAGAAAACTCTCAAATTTGATCCTTGAGGAACGCCACTAAAATCGTACTTCCCAGAAAATCCAAAGTACGAGGAGTAAATTAATAGCACCAAGCTTCTTAAAAAAGATGGTAAATATTAAGAAAACCTTTTGGTTTGGAAGCAGACAGATTCCCGTTACACAATCCTTAATGCTGGAAAGGATGACAAGTTTCTAGTTGTCAATCGGACTGGAATAAATATGCGTTCTTGTAGAGATAAGGTGAACGATTTTCCTTTGTTATAAGTAGAAACTTCTGCAATTTAAAGTTAAATTCTGTGGACATGGCTGTATTATCAATTGAAAGTTATTAGTGTATTAGTGTAATTATACTGAAACTGATAAGGAAATACAGTAAAACTAGTTTGGCGTTGATATTGCATCTTGCTGTAAGAAATGCCCCGTTCACAGTAATGCTATGCAATAGACGTAACCCAATATCGACTTTTCTTGTAGTTAATTCTAACGTGGCCTTGAAGGAGTGTAACTTTTTGCCTTTTGTTCTCGTACAGTCTTATGCACTATCCACTATTTGCTGATTTCCCGTTTTACATTCTGAATCAAATGGAAACAATCAATTTATACAAAAATAAAATACTGTATATAACACTAATAAATGTATAAAAGGTGTTAATTAATGCATATCGAACCAATTCGTCGAAGTCCATGTGTTTCCACTTGCAATTCAAGAGTTGTTATTTACTTCTAAAGTTATATTGAACAACTTTCACTGTCAGTGAAAACTAAAACATTGATACACGCAACGTGCAGATGATAAAATGAGTTCGTAATTTGTTGCGCAATAAAGAATTTACTAAGTGGTTCCAGTTAATGTTTACTCACCGAAATAAATCCGTTGACCTCACTTGACCCTCCTCTTTTTGACATATTTACATGTTGATTAAACAGATGTAAATTAAACGGGACAACAAACAACAATACCGCTGCTAACCAACTATCACACGGTTCGTAACTAACAGTGCGTGTAGTTAGCCAGCTGAATCCGGAACAATCAATATAGTCCGCCATCTTGCGCGGCCACCTGGATCTCGTCGACCATAACAAACGGTGTATATATATTTTATAATTAATGTACCCAGACAGTTATTTTATACCGTAAGATTTCAGCTTCGTATTATTTTGTGAAATTATGCTTAGACCTACATGTGATTTGTATTTAATTAATCAAAACCATACAAATTTCAGTAGTATATTTTTGGGTATAATTGTCAATGGTGTAAACGGTATAATAATCAATACAATAATGAGATTTTCACAATATCTATCGATGTGGGCGTACGCAAACACTATTGTAAACAGAGTTTCTTAAGTAATTTCCATCCAAAGTATTTAATTTTTCAATTAATACTTGTTCTAACAAAATTAGCCTATACTTTGTAACGTGACTTGTAGTTGTTTTCCTGTTCTTCTTTTAACCTTTTACTAGGACCTGTATCATTCAGTACTCCTGAGTAATGTCTGTCCTGTTACTGCCACATAATATGAAATAAATTAAATTAGTTTCAAATTATATTTAAAATTACAATATATATGGTTTGTATATGTATGTCCGATATGATACTACAACGATATGTTCCCTTATTTAACCTTTCCTTTATTGAGTCCATTGAGAACCTTTCAATTCAATAATAAATTGGCCTCACATCATCAACCTCTGGAGAAAAATCAGTAAACACATAGTAAAGAATGATTAGTATATTATTGACAACATTAGAAAAGGATTTTCAAGTTTTTGTTTTAAAGACAAAAATTTATTTTGAAATAGCCTTTTTACAGAAAATAATGACAATTTTCTTATTAAATAAGGATGATTAAACTGATGCATTATAACCAATTAAGATTCTAACATTTTGTCGTTTACTAATCATTAATGTAATTAATTTTTACATTACAAAACAGTTATTCTTATCTAAGTAATGATATTTAATTTCAACGGTAGCAAACAAAAAGTTTTTATCGAATAGTTTATGTTATTATACGTAAGAGTAAAGTAGATTATAAAATTAGATTCAAGAATGGTTGAAAATGTCAGCATTAAATGTTTACTTTAGTGGAAATAAGTTTGATCAAACTACTTCTAAAAGCTAACAACAATAGATTCTCGTTACTGCGTAACGAAAGAGAACTAAAATATAAGTTAGTGGAAAAATTAAACGGAAAAGTAAGTAAAGGATTGATGGAGTTGTCTCAGGAATCGAGGTAACTCGATAAAAGTATCATCTATCTTCATCGTGCACTTTAGCCATTGGCCATCTTAATGTGATCAGCCATCACCTGATTTTGTTGTCGTATTTCATTATTATAAATAATTTGCGCAACAATGTCTAGGAGTAAATAAAAGTAGATTGTATTTATTAACAATTATACTTACAGCTAAACAATTTATATATCTTGTAATTTAACCCGATAATCATCTCAAGTTGTACTAATTGTTACTAGAGTATCCCACACCAAAATAGCCTATGGCATTTGAGAAGCGGTGTTGCCATATCTGCTATGACGTCATGCTGTTCCCGCTATTACGTGCCCATTTCCACAAATTGTCTGCATGATTTATAACTTGCCTGAGTCCTCCTCCGTACACTAACGGTTATAGTCTCGGCTCTCTAACCGAGAGATCACGTGGAGGTCCAATCATGTACTTTGTATTTTGAAAATAAAAACCAGTGCACTTCGAAGCCGGGCATAGCTGAAGTTAAGGCTTAAATGAGGTTAAAAAAATTGCTTGCAAAACAGATGAATGAGTTCAAATGTACGTATATTTGTTTAAGGTAACAACTGATGATGTTTATTTATTGCAACATATGTTAAGACAGAGCAGTGTAATAATTTTCCATTGGGGATTGAGACGGACCTGCCAACGTCGGACTATTTTCCTGCAGGCTGCATTAAAGGTTTTTTTGTTCATTGAGGACAAGAAGCTGATGAAACACCTCATTGTACTTAGTGCAAAAAGGGCTGCCATCTGCGTTTGCTCCAAAAGTGATAGTTTAAGATAGGAAGATTGGTGGTAAAGGCTGCCTCCTTTCGATATCTCATGAGGAGGGATATTTTAATCATGTCGCTTTGGAAAAAGAGGGGGCCAGCTCTGTTTCAGCCTCTTCCAATCAAAGCAAATGGGGGATAGTACTCTTATGTTTAGGCTAGCAACGGCCTATAACACTAAGGGAGCTCCATCCACTTCAGTAGTCATCCTCGGCAGAAGACTAGACCTATCGACTAAAAAGTTTATCCCCAATATCTTGACATTTGCCTTTGGTCATGCACCACTCCTGCACATTTATAGGAGTTTTCAGATATAAGTGACATCCGTTTTTGCTGTACCCAGTGTAGTTTCAATTGGAAGGTATAAACCAGCCAGATTTGAACCCTCCTGGGGGTTACTAGGGGTATCTAATTAGTAAAGTTAGTAACACACAGAAGGCTAATGCTGTACGTAAAGCCGTTTCCGTATGGCTATAAATAACGTGTGTTTAAATTCTTCAAGCAAATAAAAATGAAAAGGAACACATTTCTATGAGCAAACTTACAACATTATTAAGCAGAATGACATTCGTTGGTGCTAGCGATTTTTATTAATATTCAAAGTACCATTTTCCAAAAAATGTAGTTTGTTCCTTCCTGTATCTGCAGAGCTCAAATGTGTTTGCAATCCCAATGCGTTGAATAATCTGATTTCATATTCTAAAATTGAGAATATCACATGGATCTCTCGTGTGAAATGTAGAAACTTATATTCCTACATTTTCCCCTGATGGATCTTGAGGATGCAGAACTCAGTATAATAGGTGTACCACTGTACGGCGAGCTGAAAGAGAAGGACATCAAAGCCCCTGTCTTACATCAACATTCAAGACTGTATTCTTCCTCTATTCAGGTGGCATACTCAAGATTCCTTCTGGACTAAGTATCGTCAAGCATCTTAGAAGAATGAATTTTGTTGAAATTTCGGATGATCCACATCTCAAGACCAAAGTTCCTACTAGCTTTTGAAAACAACACTGCTTACGTGTTCATAGAAGCTGGGAAGAATAATAAAATGGGAATGAGAAATTATATTAATTTGAACCAGATTTGGGGCTGTTTAGCCTTTTAAACCTACCAATTCCATTCTCTAGATCATCCATGAAAACATCATGTTCCTCCAATAAGATTCTATTGTTCCATCTCAATAAGCCCCTAACCTGATAAAAAGAACAATGTTTTAAAAGGAAAGGTAAGGAATCACCGATCAGGAATGTATGATTGAACTGTATGTCAAAGCTACAATAGGCACGGAAGATAATTTAGCTGAGCGTGAGCGAAGCTCCTATTTTCGATTGACGATAGTATATTTTTGTTTGTCAGTCCACATTATTAATTAAAAAATGTTTGTTATATCATGTTAAAGTGTAGTATGTTTGCCTATAGGATGACTGTCAGTACTTCATGGGTAGTTTCATGTCAAGACAATGGCCCACGTGACCTTCGTTAAAATAAACTGTATTTCATTATCATAATACTAAAATGATGCTGCTCTTGCCACTTTAAAATTTGTGCGTGTTTGGAGAGGTCCAAGGAAACAAAATTGTGACTAGATCTTGCTGTTTTGAGGAACATTACAGTTTTATAGATCTTTCAAAAATGAAGCGATTAAAATATTTAACTCAGTGTGTCTCCTACAAAAGGCCGTTCATTCCTGCTCATTATATTATGAGCATAATGACCGTACCCTGATGCAATTAGTGTCGGCAACCAAGATATCATACAGGTCCCATCAATCTCGGATGTATTGCCTATGGTGTCACGTTATTGCTGGGAAGTTGTATCTTTTTAGAGGGTGTCCCAAAAATTAGTACCAAGCAAAAGCCCAGAGATAGAGCGCCCCTAAAGGTAATCAAATAACCTAAAACATATGCGATTTTTTTTATTTTTCGAGCTATTAATATTTGTGTGATTTTTACTAAACTCTTCCACAATAATGCACAAATCAGAAGCGCATAGTTGTAGTGCGATGAAGAGAGACAAATTACTGGAAACGGTACATGATGAGGAAATTAGGCTTATATTTCTTCACACAGAACTAATACTTGTATTTGACAACTAAAACATATACATTGAAATTATAGAAGTCATGATTGATTATGTTTTAACTTATTTTCTTTTATTTCAATAAAACTGAAATTTTTCGGCTCTATGCGTTTTGAGTGGAATTCGAGATATGATGTGATTACAATGGCATTGCCATATTTTTAGGGTAAATAGCTGATAAAAAGTACTGTTTGTTTAATTATTACTGAGAAAAATATTAAGACTTTTATTTTAAATTTGCTTCCACGTATTCTAACATTCAATGATTTTTCAAAACAGCATGGATAGATGTATAGTGATAAATTTATAACAGTCAGGAAATTAAAAAAAGTTACGTGGCTTAATTATTTACGTGGCTATAGCCTAAAACATTATAAGAGTACAAAAAAATTGTTTTGCAAAATAGCACACAAAAATTAATAACTCGGAAACTAAACATAATTGGATAACACGTTTTACGTTATTTGAGTACCTTTAGGGGCGCTCTATCTCTGGCCTTTCTTGACACTAACTTTTGTTACACCCTGTATTATAACAAGACATTTAATAGATTAATTTCACAAAGGTTTAAAAATTAATCACTTATTTATGACAGAATTTGGAAATTTCACTCTTATGTCTTATTGACAGAAATGCACAGAACTTGGAATAATAGCCACATAAGATAACAATCAATAAAAGTATAATAACCAGAAAGAGCACAAGAGTTAAGCTCAGAAACGGGTTTCTATAATAAGTGTATCGTATAAATTTGTAGAAACTCAGTTTCGATTTTGTGCAACTGAAGTATCTGCTTTCAATATAATTTCCTCTGGAACTCCGACTGGAAGGGTCAGACGTGACAGAAGTGTTGTACAGTGGTGCTAAATTATTCAGTCGAACCAGATTTGCCGGGCTCAGCACCTGTCTCTTCTGCCTCAACAAAGAAAATAAAGTTAAACTTTCTTGTAAACAAGTTTTAGCTCTTCAGTTGACCCCAGTGACGAGAACTGATTACATTAATTTTATCGTTTTATAGTGTTATACATATTTATGAGATTAATATGATTAATAAGTACACTCTTGAATATTAAAGTAATTAAGTAGTGTACGAATTGGTTTTGATTTTGGAATCAAATACAAACCTTATCTTTATCCCATGTACTATTACAATTAATACGTTGTAAAGTTCGTGTATCACTGACTGCTCCACGGTTATTTCTTATTTGTTTGAATGTTACATCTTTTATTACTTTCTCAGGAACCACATAAGGTAAGGTGACTGTCGATTTACTCTGAGACGATCCTATCCTGCCGTGCCTTATGAAAGAAGGACAGGAGCATGACTGTTATCAGAGCCAGATTTACAAATCTCGAGAACGTAAATGAATTAAATATTTGACTAATTCGGAAATTTACTTCCCTTTGTAATGTATATTTTGTGAGATTTTGTTTAAGTGTATTGTATATAACTAAAAACCTAGTATTATTGGGGTGAATATGCAGTTTGTGCTCAAATAATCAAATCAGTATGTACTACATAAAAACATAAATAACCGAGAGGCTCACTGAACTATTATTTTACACCCGAAAGAGAATTTTATTGTGTTATTAGGAAAAAATTATAACCCTTGTATAAATATTTGAGCAATTCCGATTTAATATAAAGGATTGTTATAAAACTACAATGTCCTGATAATCTTTCCCAAGTATTGTAAATTATTTTTTCATAAAACAAAGAAATTTAGGATTTATAAGACGAAATTTAATATCTCTTGAGAACTTATTGACTTATTTCCCATAAACAGATCAAAGATATTAAAATTATTCTTATATTTTTATAAGTAAATAAATTTACATGCCAACGTATACCTCTAGGCATGCAAGAGATGTGGGTTTTTACGTCTCGCCGGTAAAAGTACATTTTGTTCATCAATCTTTATTGACATTTTAATACTGATAGGCTTCGCTGATGCTCGACCAATTCCCAGATATATAAAGATTGTCATAAGTTACTAGTCATATACTGTATATAGAAGAACTATTACCAGTCCATCGAATGATAGGCATGGCTAACTAATGCCACAAAACTTATTATATTTTATTGCTTTTTCATGACGTATCTTATACTGAACGCGTTGGCGATTTAAATACAAGTCGAAATTACGTATCTGAATTTGTGTAAAACTGATAACAGGGTATACATGAAGGTAAATGAAATTTTCAGTAAGGTATATATATATATATATATATATATATATATATATATATATATATATATATATATATATATAATAATATATTCTGATATATTATCTCAGAACTTTTATCACAAAAAATAAAATTGCTTATTAAACCTCTTTGGTAAATAAACAAATCCAATTTTTCTGATTAAAGAAAAAGCGTAAATTTTCTCAATTTTCCAACAGCGTTGTAGTAAACAATATTTCGCTCATTACAAAGGGGAAGATTTAAGCAAACACCAAAGAGAACTCATTTAATCTCAGACGGTCTAATGAAATATTTCTGGCCAATGTTAAAACTTTTTCAACGGCCTACAACAATAATACAGTCCAACATTTTAAAATGACTTTGCGCATTTCTTTATTAAATAATATTAACTACTAACGGAATACAAAGCAATACAAGCATACACTGTAGCAATGTGTTAAAACCTGTGGCATTTTATAAACTTAATATATTATTTAATGAGTAAATACTGAAATGTATTTGTCTCTTTATGAAATAAAGTTATAATTTATAGCTTGAAATCAAAATAAAAATAGTTTAAGGTATCAATTACATTAACGGCAGCAAGTAAACTATTTTATACAGTAAATTTGTATGTAGATGTGGTTTATGGAATTTTCAAATGGCATTTTCGATCTATGTAATGTAACTATGAGTATTTATACAACTTTATTGAGGATTAGTAAATTTCATTTTTAAATAAAATCTATTATTTTGGGTGTCACTAATAGTTTTTATTGATTGGATAATTATAAATGTTACAATATTATCTTTAAGATTTCTTGGTTTATTCGGATAAATAGAATGCATTACCTAATTAATCTGTTGTGTTGTATAAGATAATACATATTTAAAATGTAACTATTTATTAATTTATATTATTATTTTATCATACGTAGTTTAGCCTTTTTGCAGAAATAGGCGTAGTTATATTCAATGCGATCTCAAAAGTTACTGAAAATTAGAAGAGTGGTATCTTTTGAATTACTCATAATATGAACTTTTGCAATTTTAATTGAATCAAATCAATCATTTTCTGAATAGCCACGAGAACGTACGATATGGTAGAATTTAAAAAATGCATATTTCCCTTATACAAAGAATTAAAAAAAAAACTCTAAAGGCTACTTTTGAACAACTTGCTTTGAACACAAAGTAAACTCCCCTCCCTCCGTCTCATAGTAATTCGTGGATTCCCATCTTTTCCTATTCCCTAACGCTCAGGAATTACTGGGCAAAATATTTCAGACAATATCGCTTCGCTTGGCTTTCAAGGTGAAAGTCCGCATCGGTTCGTATCCCATTGGTTCTGCAAGGCCGACCCCATCACCTCGCCTCAAACTCGCCGAAAGAAAGGGTGGCAACTCTGCATAGTTGAAAATTAAAATAGTTTTAATAAAAAAATTATATTAACTTTCATAACATTGATAAACTCCAACCTACCAAAAATCATTTAAATCTTCGATTTTAAAAAGTAATTACTCGTACATCGAACCGACCGAAGTTGTTGAAAGATTATTAGGTTTACTCAAAAATAAAGAGCGAAGTGCTGTTAACGGTTTAAGTTTAGCAATAGAGTTAAGTTGTCAACCCACGCCAGGATACAAAAGGCTATAAAAGTTTATTATTCATTGCTTGTTAATGGGAAATCAATGTTTATAACCAGTGTCGAAGAAGTTTTAATTTCGTGCGCTTAAATAGAGTGCCTTTCAGGTTCACTACTGAATCGTTTATTCAAATTATGTAAACTTTATTATTGTAATTACTTTTCTAACACGAGACATAAGGGAAATAACTAAAATACTTCGTGTAATTTATTTTTATTAACATACTGCACGATACTACATTTTAATTTTAATTGCATCCAACAACGGATTTTAAATGACTGAAAATGGTAAATAATTTAAACACAAAAAAGAGAACAAATTCCAGTGCGTGACTATAGTAAAGAAGAATAATTGAATATGAGAGTAAATATTAAGGATAAGAAATGTTTTACAAACAGTATGCTGTAAAATTACTCTTTAAAATACTCTAAAAAAATCATCCAACAACTAGGAATATAATTTGAAACTATATTTTTTTAATTGAGTTGAATGTGGTTATAGTTACTAAATCCACAACGCTGCGTTTACAGTCTTTAAGACCCGGCACTCGTCATTTTTTTCTAAAAATGCCTTTAGTACTTTTCTTTCCATTCAGCCATTGACATTCCATTAAAAGTTAAAATAAGGTCTAGTAAACCTAGTCTTGGTGTTTTATAAAGAACAAAAATATTTTCGTTGCGATGACCAAATTACATCCCATAATTTCCCTCTAGGAATTTTCAGTGTGTCTAATTTATTTATCGATCACGTATTTTTATACTCTATGTCAGTTCTACTTTAACAAAGCCTTTGGACGGGATATCATACAAAAGGTAGTAGTTAAGAAAAACATAGAGAAACAAAATACAGTATAGAAACGTCATTTAAAAGTAAAACACAGTTTCCTAAAACTTTAACCGCAATAAAAGCGCCCTAAAAACTAATGTTCCAACGTTTTTAATCTTAAATTTAAAACTTTTAATCATGAAATGTTTGTGCACCGTTGCGTTGCATTTTTATTTTTCCAAAACTGAATTTTAGGCAAAATTCTCGATCTTTATCTTCTAAATGAACATTTCTCGTCCTCTTATCGTAAAGAAAAAGGTTTTCGCATTTATGAATTGTCAATAATAGAGGATTCCAATGCTTTATAATGGTAAAGTAATTTCCGTTTATTTATATCTGTACTTTGTATTAGAAGGAAGAATGTATTTACGCACTTGGAGTGTGGGGCTGACGCTACTAAGTGTTGGAAATATCCATTAAACCCTTTTCCTAAACCTCAAAAATACTGCAAAAGTCTTATAGGTAACTTTTTATTACTTAAGATGGAGCATCATAGTCAAAGGCGTGCTTTCCTGGGTTGTAGTGAGTTCTTACTTTTGATGGTGATTGCGGTCGAAAAACGTTGCTCTACTGGGGTCGCCCCTTGGATGCAAAATATCAGCCTGCTACAACCTCTGGTACCATCTTCCGAGTGTGGGCTTGGAAGGCTTGTCACTGAAGAATCCAATTCCGTACATCTTTTACTGCCAAATTTGACTCTACATTCAATTTCTTGAATAAGGACAATCACTAAATGTCAATGGTTCATGAAATCTTTGAAATAAATAAGCTGAACAACTATCTGAAGATTGCATGGTCAAAGTCAAGATTTAGTGTACTTCAATCTCCGAAAATAGAAGCCCTTGAAATCAATAAAATGTAAAATACAAATTTTCTTTGTGGCTTGAGTCACACGCTAAACTTGTTGAAGTTTAATCCCACTGCTTCGATGGATGAATTCTTTTAGTAATATTAAACCGTTGCTGCATAATATTCTATGCAGCAAAATAGTTGTTAAACCAAAATAGGCAATCCCTGTCACAAAACCACTCACAAATTTGGAGCAGAAACGAGTAATATTTTTTGTGTTATACACTATTCCCATATTAATGGCACTTCATGCCTCTTGAACCATCAGGTGCTAAGCCTTTAATAGTGTAGTCGTTCCTGATGGTGCGTTGCTATAGTAGCGTCTACAAAGAGAGGTATAGATCAGGGACCACAAACCATCTTGTAGCAAGCTCAAATGAACTGGATGTTTGAAAAGTTTGACAATTGAAATGAGAAAATTGGCATGAGTGAATGTAGTGCGACTGAAATTTCTGTATGTTTGACTGGTCTCAATGTGGAGTGATTATTCAAAGTTACAGAAAAATGACTATTGCTATACATTTTTGTAATGTTCTGGCAAAATAAAAATGATTTGATTTGAATTGTTTTACAGATAATGGAACGAAAATCATGACACAAATATTGTCGAACAGTTTATTCAATCAGGCAAGTTTCTCATAAATTCAATTAATGGTTTGACTAAGAGCTGAGGAACGTTCTTGTCTAGAGCCAGGTCCACGTGGCCCAGGTGGTTGACGTTGTGTAGGATTCTCTTAGGTTTCTTGGGTAGCTGCTCCGATAACCACTCAACGTCCTGGAAGAAAAAAGTATTGTAATATCTACTTTATTCGTCTGATCACAAAACAAACTTATATAAAATTACATATTGATCAAAATTATTAAAATCTTGATAGCTTTTGTACATCACTTTTGTAATAAGTTCTAAATAAGAAACTACCTTTTTGGCAGCAATCAAATCAGCGTCGCTGTACACGAAGTAGATGGCTTTGCATGTGACGTTCTTCAGGTTATACTCAGGAGGTTGGGATGCCCGGTAATATTGCTGATTCTCTGTCGTCCCGTAGTCATATTGCTGGAACTTTTCTACATACCAAAGTTAAAATAGTCAATCAGGAGGATGAAAGCTCAATCATGTCTAAATCTATTACTCATGTTTATTCTTAACTTAAACTGAAAGCCTTTTTAATATTTTTGGACTTTTTTTATTGTACACATTTATTAAAAATCATAACTAGTATATAAATAATACAGACAGTTACTATTTATAAATTTGAGTACCATATAAATTGAAAAATTTTGAAAATGAAATGAATTTTGTTCAGCTGTTTTTTAGTATGTTACTGTGTACTTTCCAAGTACGCGCGCGCGCGCACACACACACACACACATACACACACATACACACACACACACGCGCGCGCGCGCGCGGTTGTTTAATATAACTGTTTAATCATAAGAAAGTTTTAGTTTAACTTATATAAGATCTAAACACAATTCCCTCGATTCTGCTTTTATACTCATAAGTAAAATTGATTCCTTATATGTAGTTCAAATTAACATAATCTTGTCAGTATTTCGAAAATCACAATAATTCGAGCTTTACTCTCGTATCTAGAGTTAAACATTTTATCTAACGTTCTAATCTGAACAAGGCACAAATAAAGTTTTGGAATTGGAAATGTCAAATTTATAGATAAAAATACTGAAGGACATGTCTGTTCTTTTTCTTTTTTACCTTTAATGGCTTTAACTGTAATTACTAGCTGAAACGGGGTTATTCAGTTACACTTATTATCTGTGTAACTGATATCAGTATGGACTATTCCTCACTTGCTTTTGCGATTTGTAGATAGTGCAGAACCACTTTGGTGGATATTCCAGCTGGGCCGTACTTTGTAGCTTCTAACAGTCTGTTCTATAAAATAGTACAAAATAAAAATAAATAAAACTTTTAAATAAATAAATAGTATAAAAAGTGGTTAAACGTACTGGCACAGAGAAACCATGGAACTTACTTTTAATTATAGAAAGAATGTTAATTGTTTTGTTGAACAAAGTTGCGTATATAAAACTCACATAGTAATGAAATGAAATGAAATGAAAAATGACTTTATTGAATACAACGTAAAACATATTCAATTGGCGAGGTTAGGACTATTAAGTCCTCTCTTACACCTAACCATAAATTAATAAACTCTACTATTAGTGTAAAACAAGAGCCACAATACAGTTTACATTATTATTTTACAATCGAAAATTATAATATCTATTTATATAAAGTAATAAAATGAAACAAAGGTTTTCTATGAAACTAAAAATAAATACATAGAATAAAACTTACAAGGAATTTAACAGACATTCATCCATCACCATTCATACAAAGCCATCGTCCCATACCCTATGCCACGATATCGTCAACCCGAAGAGGCCCAAAACAGATGGTCCCTAAGCACCCCCCGAAACCGTTCCCGACTACGAATACCTCTAATATGATCCGGGAGTACATAGTACACGGAACATTTATGTAATAAACTCTATGACCGGATGAATAAATACAATTAACTCAATATACTACACACCATTAAAATGATAACTGGATTTGATTGGTGTTGGTGAGGTTGTAAACGTTTATGATGCTTTAATATTGAGCAGCATTAATGCCAATGAATTACGGTTGCTCGTAAATCATATGCTCTTAAACTTCCTCCCTGTATTGTAATGATTAATTATATTATTACATAGACCTATAATTAGTATTTATGTGAAAACTGTGCTATATGTTATGAGAGAAACATACCAAATTATAAACATTATTGTTCTGACCAGCTGATATATAATTAGGTCATAAACTTTTATACATTAAGTATCTAAATGAGTTAATATTTTAGGTGAATTTCATATGAATCTGCCTATTGAAAACACCCTCATGACGGAAATTTCAGTACGACTTATTGCATTTTTTTCACTCATAACCCCCAAAATCCGAACATTTATATTATGTGTATGTATGACGTATGGGTTTATGCAATATAACGCGAGCTTGTGAATACTATCACTGCCGTGTGTTTTTTTTGTTTGTTTTATTTTTTAACCCTTTGAGTGCCACAGCTCTAAAAATTTTTCACATTGTAAGAGTGCCAGTTGAAATTATGGGATATATGCAAGAAGGGCCGGGAAATTTTCAGCAAAAACGCGAGACTTAGGTAAAAACACTGTAAAAAAGTTGGTTTATCAACATATTTTCATGATTTTTTAATTTAATTTGTTAGTAAAAGACTGTTCTAATTTACCTATCATAAAAGAGTACACAAAGAACTGTACAAATTTTAAATTTTATAAAAAATCGATAGGCTTTAAAAAATTTTTAAACACTTTTTTAAGTTTGAGATAAAAAAACATAAACTAATTTTTGTTTTATCCAGTTAGAAATATTTTTATGTTATACAGCATTAAAAAACAATCAAAATTCATATGTATAACATAAATATGAATTAAAACCTTCTTGAAAAAAAAAATACAATGACAAATTGTTGGTTATGCCATATTTGGTTACAATGCTGTAAAAAATTGGTTTACCAAAATATTTTGGTGATTTTTGTGTGAAAGAACAAACAGAACTTATATAATATATAACATTATATTTGAACTAAAACTACCTGAAAATAATATCTAACAATTACAAATTTTTTGTAAGGATTAATTAGATTTTCAACACACAACGGCCACTGCGATCGTCGTTGCATCAAAACAGCTGAACACAAAACAAAAACAAGCACGTCATCTGCCCGCAGTACAAAGGAAAATATTTTTTTGTACGCTTTGGATATCCATGAAGCTTTTGGATGTAGTGTAGTGTAAACCAGTAAATATATGACACTATTGTATAATAAATTAAATACGAAGTCTCCCGTTACGGGAGATCCGGCACTTCTTGCGCTACTACGGGGTCTCGTCACTTTTCGGAAGTATATAAGTTCTCCCGTTACGGGAGACCCTGACACTATAACCAGACTAAACTTGGTGTAAACGTAGTAACTGCACATAGCTTATATCAGTTTATTATTCAGTATTAATCAAAGATGGCGGTCATTTGCATTCTTGTAAACGTTTTAACTAATTAAAAGACCCAAAACGATAACTTTCTTAAATATATTATTATTAATATATTCAGACAACGTGGTACAAAGACAGTATTTACAGATGGCTTGGATGAGTAAGTCAGCTAGTGTTAACGAATAAAACCACGTATGAGATGGTGGTCATTTGCATTAGGTATCTCAGGCATTCTTTTCATAAATCAAAACTGAGAATTTTCTAATAATTGTCAAGCAATTTCAAGCAACGATTGTTTTTAATTTTTTTTTATCTCCTCCTACCTTTTCAACCTTTTGAAGATAGTGCCGTTTAAAGTTATAGATACAATTGAACCATTAAAAGTAAATACACATGACTACACACATGATTGTGGACTATATCAAGTCCATGATGTTTTCAAAAAGAAATTTATATAATTATACAAAACTTTTCGTGTAAGGTTTCTAGATTATGGAATTTCGATTACACTGAAACGCAACAATTGAGAGTTATTGTCCAATTTTGTGCAAATAAACTAACAAAATGTATCTTCAGTTTGACATTTATACATACGACAGCCACGTTTGAAATTTACATATCTTCCGACTGAGCCGAAAGGGACATTTTAAACCATTTCAGATAAATATTACATAATTTTCTTTGTGTTATACAGCTTAACTAATTTCTTATGCATTAACCATTACATGCCTGGAGACGGCCCATGCAGGGTGTCATAGAAACCTTAAATGTAAGCATGGGTCGAGTCATACCTTATTTTAAGTCTCAATAAGTACAGTTATATGCCGCAAACCACATCTCAAGAGATTGATCTAATCAGAAATGGCGGCGTGTAAAAGAAAACAACTATCAATAAACAGTTGCGGAAAACTTAATAATACAACCACAACATATAATAACAATTAATTGAAGGTTTAAGAGAGCAGCCAGTACTAATTGCAGAAGTACTTAGAATAAGTGTTCGTAGTGCTGTCCTTCGTTATTTGGCAGTGTGCCACCCTGTAGCAAAATCCTCGAACATCGTTTTTAATAAACCATAGCTATAAATAAATAGCTATAATAAATAAAGCTCGAGGTATTCGTTGAGCTCCTTGTGTGTTGCGCTGGGTTAGCTGTCTTATTATAGCAGGATTGGCAGTTTTCATAAACCTTTGTTTTTAATATTTCCATAAGAAATAATCTAATAGATCGTTTACTTTACACTCCCCCCCCTCTTACGCCCTATATAAAAACCGTGAAATTTTACTTAAACCAGCGCTCTGCTGAAACCATAGCCTATTAAAACTCTGTCCTACAAAAGCTCGTTAAGCTGGAAAATAGCATTGATAAGCAATAACAGTAAGAATACCCGTTCAACGTTCCCTTTATTACGGAAGGCAACGTGAGTATCAACAATTCCATCCCACACTTTCCCGGGTATAAACAATTCCAACCCACACTTGGCTGGATCTCTACGTATTTCTCTCCCTCATCTAATGAGAGTTTATATCACTACAATAAAGACAATTGCGCTTACTTACTTTTCCAATCACACATTTGTAGGTCACACTTAGTGATCATTATTTTACAGAATTCGAGTCTTCGGTTGGAATTGCCTTCTGAAGGCTTCTGGACTAAATAAATTGTATACATGGTCTGATTGTTTCTTCAAAACTTTCAGAACTTAAGAACTACTTAGATCGTAATCTCAAGCAGCATATTTTATGGACGGAGTAGTCTCTTCGACAAATGTTTGCAGTATTTCTAAGGGTTTCTTTCATTTGTAGCAGATAAGGGTCTCCTCCTATTTGACTGCCAGTATCCCCAAAATATTATACTGTTTTCAATGCAGTAGACTTAGGTATAGAAAGAAGATCTGTCGGGAAATCTGTATTTAAAGAAAAGAGCAACTTCAAACATATTATACCCGATTTCAATATCCCTTCATCATAAGTATAATTATTCTTTAAATTTAACTACATTACATACATTTTAATTAAAAACATAACTGTAAACAAATCAACAACGTCACCAACACGTGACTTAAAATATACACAAATATCTTTTCATCACTCTTTATAATAATGGAGTACTATCCAATACAACTGAGATCTGTGAAAGTTAATAATTTCCTTTGTAGCTAAGTTGGCTTATTTTCCCTTTCCTAAAATTACTTTCCCTACGTCGTAAACATATATTTCCCTTCATTAGTAATTGTTTGTTTTTACAGCTGATTTAACTTCAAAACTAATTATATATCGTTACATGTTCTTATGGAACAATAATTACTAGATTATGAAATGTCACATAGTTTTTAAAAAGATTTCATTAGGTTATGTGCGTCGTGATGAAAATTATCGTTCAATATTCGTCTGGAAAGTTTGATTGCGGGCTCGACAGTATTTTCGACATTCGGCTTCGCCTCGCGCGTAAGTAAATGCAATTTTGCCCCGCAGTCACAATAGGTGTATTAATAAATGTTCAAGGAATTTACAATAGGGTCGCAGACTGCTGAACAACAGAAGGGAAACTCTTATTGTAATTAATTGTAAGCACTTCTACAATTAGTACTGGTTGTTGTTTTAACTTTCATTTAAATTGAATTGAATCTTAATTTACACAGTTTAAAAGCTATTTCTTATATGTACGTTAATACAGATCACTCAATAAATAAATTTACATTAAATAACACCAAACTTAAGACTATTAAATTTACTTAAAATAACATAATTAAGTATATAACACAAAACAATTATGAAACAACGAGAAAAAAATAAAACTAAATATTTTTAGGTAAACTCTTATTAGACTAAATTTAAGACAGCGATTGTACCCAGCTGCATCAACATTGAGATATCTCCGAAGGCCTCTCGTAGACTACAGAAATATTTTCCAACCTATACAAAGTGATCTTTAAATAAATTTTAAATTATTTGAAACTATTTTTAATGGGCATGGAGAAAATTAAATATAGTTTTGGACCAAAGTAAAAGAGAGAATGTTTTTAATAAAGACAGTCTGAATTTATTAATTACAAGGTTTTGTTGTACTGTAAGACACTTTGTAACATTGATTGTTATTCTAGATTGCCGTTGTGTATATAACAGATGTTTTATACAATTTTTTATATATTTTATCTGCAATTTTTTAAATATAAATATTAATGTGTTTCCAGAATTTTCAGTAACGATATTGTTATAACGCCAAATACATTCGCAGACAACTGAAAAAACAACAATAACATTTTTAGTTAAATCAGATTTTAAATTAACTTTGAAACTTTTTAGGGTTGAAATATTTTTAGATACTCATATTTTTCGGATTACATAATAGTAACTAGAGGATAAAAGAGTAAGACAACTAGATAGTTGGTCTAAATCAAGGATCCTCATAATATCAACTCACCATATCCCAGTCTTGGCCAGTAATGAGGCCGAAGATGTTGAGGAGACGAGAACACAAAGTCTTGAGCCACAACGTGTTACACATGAAGTACACGATAGCCCCAGCACTTTGTCGATACGGGAACACCTCGTGGTAGTTCAGGGCTTGGAGAGTGGTCTGTGACAAATAAGCGCGACGTTGAAGACAAGGTAACTCGTAACACTATCAGTTTTTTGGCTTAAGTTTACTATTGAGGAGCGATAACTTGAAAGTATAACAAGTTTTAGGACACTTGCTGTCGTTATATGTTACAAAGATTTTAACTCTACGTCTCGAAAATTTAGAATCTATTAAGTTTCTTCAAGTGTCATAAACCTTGAGGCATACACCAGAACTCAAAACTATTCAATAGGAGTCAATTAAAGAGTAAACACAAGAACAACTTATATGATATCAAATTGAAGCGTATTCCTGAGGGTACTAATTAATTGGAGCAAGTATCAACCAATCACAACTTTTTTCTGTCAGTCAAATCAATTTAACTAACAACAATTAATTCAAATTCGTTTTGAAGTTACTAAATTCAAGGAGAACCGTATATTTGGAGAGTCTTTGCGTACGAACTCTCAAAGGGAGATTAAGTGTGTCAACTATTTCCGACCACATAATATACCCCAAATAGGGACAGGACTCAAAGGCCAGAACCGAGCACTCATTGGCACTAAAGGAATGCTTCGCCCACAAAGCCCTACAGATTGATTACCACTCATGTAACTAATTCTGTCCATTCAAAGTTATATCCGTCAGAAGGTGGGATTGAAGAACTCATAACTCCTAACCACTCCCAATTGGCCAGATCGGTCATTCATTTGTGTGGAAAAAGTACTTACGCATATATATTTTTAGTTCCATTATGAACATTTTATGAATAATGGAGGGTAATTTTTTGCTTGTGAGGTACTGCGCGTACTAACAGAGAAAACATCTCTGATGTTCTTCTCAATTAGGGATGATCTCCCTTTCTCATCCAAGCTTGAGAGGGTGGATGGTTCATTGATGTTTAACAGACCACATTTCGCTACTAACAAATAACACAAATAAATAAATTTAGATAAATATACTCTGTAGATTAGGCGATGATAATGCTGAACACCTGCTTTTAACTGCCCTGCCTTAGCATTGGAACATCTTTAGCATTCTGGACACAGGAGGTGAACTTTCTCAGGAAGGATGTTTTCAGTGTTTTTCGAAACTGCTGAATTTGTAAAATGGTTGGATTCATAGTATACTTCCGGGATGCTCAAACCATTCTTCAGACTTCGGTACTGGCAGTAATCCACCCCTTAGACGAAGAAGGAAAGCAAATAACAGGAATGCCTGTCCCCCTATCTAAAAGTGGTTAGTAAATTATAGAGTCTATGAGAACCACAAAAAAACTTATTACGCCTTTTTCCCTAAGAATGGTCGATGGTGGTCTCGGAATGGACTGGAATACTCACAAAGCCACTGTGAAGTGCGTAGTAGCGGGCCCAGTTGTTCACGAGGAAGCTGTTGGAGGGCCTGGCCACTGGGGCGATGGCCACCATACTCTCCACCTTCTCCATGTACTCCGGTCTGGTAGCTCCTAACACCCAGAACATCGTGGTGCCCATGGAGGCGCCGGTGTACAGCAGTCTCTGCTGACCCGTCACTGAGAGGATATAGTCGATACTGGCGGCCAGGTCCATAGCGCCCAGTTCGTGCAAACTGCAACCGTAAAACTTTTATGCGTGCGTTCAGAAAGTGACAACACTGAAGTTGCTATGGAGAAATACATAATAGTATTGGTAGAAAGAGAGTAGAAAGAGTGAATGGCAACGTTAAGTAACTCGGGGACCGAGAAAATTTCAGTAGCTCGTTCGCCTCAGTTGCGTGATCGCTTTCATTGTGACAGTGATCGGTTACTTGCTAAGCAAAAAATATGCTTATTTCGTTGAAAATTGTCCGTGTCCATATAACTATTCTTGCAAGACCATACTGTTACAGAAGCATTATGGTCGAGTATGGCAACAGTATTTTCAGAATATCTGTCCATTATCTTTAGTTCTTGGATCCCGTTTAAATAATGTTTGGTAATGCAATAAGTTTGGCAGTATTACTTTATGATAGAACTTGATAGAACTACGGAATTATAACAGATCAGCGTTGGCGTTCTTACGCAACTCAAGGTATCCAAGCAATGTTTAATGATTTTTGGGGGGCAAACAATTCTAGAACAAATAATTTAAGGTCTGATGCGTGACTTCTCTTTGGGAATAGTGTTGAATAAATTAATACGATGTTGATGAGAACCAGTTAAAGACTGCTATAGTAAAATTTAAGTAATACACTCGTAACATAAATGTACCATATTTACTTAGATTTTATTCTTCCTTTATTTTGTTGTTATAGACATAGTGCAAAAGCTAGTGATAAAGATTGTGTTGTTATTACGTCTACCTGAAATCCCAAAACAGGTTGTCTCGGTCAGGATCCAGGATGGTGTGGCGGCGTGAATACATGTTTCCCCGGTAGTTTCCCAGCCACACGTCGAACTCAGCGTCTGCCAGACCGTATGCTGTGAACATTCACACCTTCACAGTCTACTGATATTCTCTGTTCACATTCATGATTGGTACATCTGTGTATATGTTTTGGTAATATGCTATAATAACCTTCTGTTTCATATTGCAAATTCTTATATAAAGCATATCCTTTTTATAAAACACAAAAGAACTATTGGTGTTTGCTGTTTATCTACTAACAATTTTAGTTGAATATCGATTAAAAGAAATTACTAATACGTATGAACGACCATAAACCAAAACCATTAGAAAGAAGCGCAAGTTTATATACGGTAGTTAAAATATTATTCAACTGTGCCAAGCTAGCATCTCCGCTAGCCCGGCACTTCTTGAAGTTCGAGTCAAAATCTATAGAATGCTATACAGAGCTAAATTTCACTTTACCTTCCCATTATGACGAGTTATTTCTAATCAAATGACCTTTTCATCGATTATATTAATCATTTTTAAAGGAAAGGTCCAATGCCTTACATACCAGAATGCCCAAAATGTTTACCAGCTTTCTTAGGAGTTCGATGACCTTTTCGTTAGAGAATCACAGTCTTACTCCTAGATTACGGTACAGGTTATCTGTTCTATGTGCATGATTGACATCACCCAAATAGCTAAAACGTGTTGTCGTACTTTGTGTATGACACAGCGTAGATAGACTATCGAATTAAAAACTTATCGTGCTTTTGTCAACAATATTTTGCTTTCAGTTTGTGTTTTTGTAGGTTTTGCCAGACAAAATTGTCATAATGTTTTATGTCTTATGTATTAAAGCTGTTTGCGATATTAAGCACTAAACACACAATAAGGTTCTTACTTTATTTACAAAAATCGTTTATTGTTGTAAAACATGAGTCTTCAATCTATGTATTTCCCAGATATTTAGTGAAATAAGATCTAAAATATTGTTTTGTAAAGATGTTGCTTTTTGTACATTACTTTTTAATAGGTTGTCAAACATGCCTTTAAAGGCCACCAATATTTTGCTTCAAAGGTCACTGAAAGTCACCAAAAGTAACTAATTTTCTTTACATCTAAACACTAGAACCTGTTGAATTATATTGAACGTCTTACCCCAAAGAATGTTTGTATGCTCGTTGTGACTTACCAAGGTCATCTCTGGAGGCGAGGGCGGCTGCTGAGGAGAGCAGGATACCGTTGCTGAAGAGTACGACTCGACGGCTCTGCCTGCTGACTTCACTGCTGTGGTTCCTGCCATGAGGTATCCTGTGGTAGGTGAGAATGTATCCGTCTTCCGTGGTGATGTCATGTCTCTCTATAGGGTATCCGAACTCCTTCACCACATTCTCCTAAGGCATGGAAGTTGCTAATATTCCTGACATATAAGACAGTCTCTAGACTCTATTCGCTCTTCTAAAGTCCAATCAAGCAGCTACGTCAAGCAGAAAATATTATATGATCAGACATCATTTTAAGATCATCAAGAAGAAAAGCAATCAGTGACAGTTCTTATGCGAACTTCCCGTTCATTAATGATGTAAGGGTATTTATTCACCGCACGTGAGACGGTAGTGTGGTCGAGCTGAGTGACGTGCGGTCGGACTATCAATTCATTCAGCGCTCTTTGTGCTACCACTACTGTACTTGACAAGACAAGGTCTCCCGGAAGGTCTCTACTCTCCGCATGCTAAATGGGGGATCAATAATGATACTTTCTTCTTTATGACTCTTATCTGAAGTATTGTGGAATATTAGACATGGAAATAAACACGGTTTACTTTCTCTGAGTGTGAAGTTAGGCACCTCTTGGTTTTTCTTGTAAGGAATATACTTTCAAAAAATATTTAAATGATGAAGCACAAAAGTGTTTGAGAGTTTTTGGAACAGCTAATAGAATTATCGAAAAAACTAAACATAGTAAAGTGCTTGAAATTTAACATTGTTTTCATGGAACTGAAATCAAGATAACCAGGTCAGTACTGCCAACTCTTAGAAATCAAGATAACCGGACCAGTACTGCCAACTCTTAAAAATCAAGATAACTAGGCCAGTACTGCCAACTCTTAAGTCGTCCAAAAGATTATTTCTTCTATTTATCCGCCAATGGGAACTGTTTAAAATTTATTAGCTGGAGTGTAAAATTTAAATTATGATATTTTGGTTACCACACTGAGATAAAAGATAAAAAGGAGCGTAAACGCATATTACGGAAAAGAACAAATATAACAAATATTACTGTTTATATTATTATAAGCGTAAATTTATGTTTTTTTTAGGTTTTGTATTACATTTTCTTAATTAATTAAGGGCAGTCTAACTCTAATTTATTAAATTTTTTCGATTTTTGTTTTTTGTTGATTATTATTCTTTGAAAGTTTCTAAATCTAATGATGTATGACACATGGTACTAATAAATTTATAACCCAACTCAAAAATATTTTTAAACAAGTACTGCACGATATCTCAGCGTGGATTTTGCCAGCTCGTACGACTTTTTGTCACAGGAATTTCTTATAATAACAAAGTCCCTGCAGAATATGTTTATGCTTTATACAGCTGGTAACACTGTATGTTTACTAACTTGTGTTTACGTTTGTGGTTATGCTTCTGCTTGTTGTCAGTTGTGTTGAAAGTGAATAATACAGTAATCTGAGTTACCTAGTTTGAGTTATTTTACATTTTGTGTTAGTGCACATTGTTTATTTGTGAATTGGTTTAGTGAATATTATTGTTTTATTTTGTATTAGTTATGGGTAACCAAAAGGAAAGTGGTTCCCGCTATTCGGTTTTCAAAGTAAGGAAGAATGTTGATAAGCCTAAGCCTAGGCCTACAACAAATGTATACATAGTAATGAAACTTATGACCACTCACAGCACTTTCATCTTCCAGAAGCCATTATGCTAGAAATTAAGCCTATTTTCCAAGCCCTGTCAGATCCTGAGTTGCTAAAAAAGTTCTTGAAGTCCCAAAACCCCAACGAGTCGCTAAACACCGTCATATGGGCCCGTCTACCAAAGAGAACATTTGTAGCTATTGATACATTGAAATTCGGGGTTTATGAAGCTGTCCTCTCTTATAATGATGGTTACTTCTCCAAAGTGAAAATGATGAAAGAGTTAGGTCTTAGTGCTGGGGTAAACCTGGCGAAAGCCATGAAACGCCTCGATGAAGAGCGCATCCGCAAGGCTGAAAAAGCTCTTTTGGAGTTTGAAAAAAGTGCGGCAATCAAGAACTTTGATTAAAAGGAAGATTGAGGACTTATTTCAGCAGGAGGAAGACCCAGACAACCCTTCCTACAGTGCTGGACATTATTAAAATGTAAGTTAATACTCTTATTACGCTTTCTGTTAGTTTTTGGCCGTTTCCCGTAAACTAAGTTTTTTTAACTAATATGTCGGATATTTTCACAACCGTAAGAGATATCATCACCAAAATGTTTTTTTTACAGCTTATCAAAACCTAAACCTAGTTCTTAACACAGGGATTAAAAAACATTTTAAATAGGCTGATTTAAAAAAATGTATGTAAAAAATTAAAAAATAACATAAAAAGTAAAAAAATCATAGTTAATATAAATTTTACTAAAAATCCAAACCCCTTTGTTAAGAACTAGGCAAAGACTTGATCTTTGAAATAAAAAAAAGTTTACAAGTCTATCTCTAATACTTTTTGTGTTATGCGACATATCGTTAACATTGAGTTTAAATGGGAGTCGGACTGCCCTTAAAGTGTACAAATCATATTTTTGTGGAATATTACACTATAATCTGTAGACAAGTAGCAATGTTGAACCTGCCACTTATAAATAGTCTGCAATTGTTAATTAATTTGTAATAAATATACTGAATATCAATCAAAACAACCCAAAACGGTGAGTTGTAACAGTTTTAATGTATAGTATAAAAATATAAATTCTTGCGGAAAACAGGAAAATTAAAGTGTCAGATTTAATCATAATTACACGGAAGCAGAGGCGATATTGCGATTGTCAGGAAACGCTACTTATATTAATTAGTCGGAAACAAAACACTGTCAAGAGCTTTTGGTAAATTAGTTGCCCTCTTCAAGACTCTTCTACTTTCAAACTTCTCTAGTGACATAGTTTCAGTTTTTTAGGCTGTGACGTTTATAAAATTAGGGACACAATTTTACTGTTAAACCAACAGTTCTGTACTTGTACTAGTTCTATACTGTAGATGAGTGGTTAGTATATCAGCTTATCAGCACAGAGAATGGGTTCGAATCATGGTTTGGGCAAGAGATTGTACACACCTACAAAATAATCTGAGATTGGCTTGCAGTAATGAATACATGTTTTGGGTTTTAGAGAACTACGCATTCACAAAAATAATTTAAACTACAGTGCTGTTGTAAAGTAAACAAAATTATTAATCCACTTTTTAAATATTTATCACTTCTGGTAAAACTTTCTATTGTCCTTAAAGTATTTTTAGAGTGATGACATTTAAAATATTGAACAATGTATATGACTGAATCTGGTAATTTCAACATTTTAATATATAACTCTGTACAGTACTCACGATGGGTTTGACGGTGAACGGGTTGGCGTGCGTGAGCTGCCCGCTGACAAGAGAGGAGCCGACCAGGACCAGAGGTATCGCGAGGAGCCGACAACACATGACTGCGGGGGAGCGCCCAACTTCAGCCATTACATAAATGCTCATGTTATTGTGTCACTCGCCACTTAATTGTGCCATTGTCGCACCGCGGACACCGATGTACGGATTAATTACCCGCATTGTAAACGCATCTTTAACCTACTTCCAATTATAAGTCCACTTGAGTCGTTCAACGAATGAATATGAAAGAGGGGAAAATTCTGCATCGTCTTATCGGAGGTGTTGTGGTTCCACGACTTGATGGAAATGTGTGGCGGTTGCTGTGGGAAGCTTATCCCCACCTGAGAGGGACCACCGGAAGTGTTTTAACTTTCTCAGAGATGGATGCTGCAGTGAAAGTGGGGTCGAGAGGTCAAAGAGACTAACCGAACCACAGTCAAGGTCGTTAGAGTTATGTGGGCTAGTCCAAGGTGGTTTTCAAATTTCAGACTTGAAATACCCCCGATAAGATAAGTATTTTTTCATGTTTGAGATTAATAAATTCGTTGAATTTAGCTGCACCAACAAACAGTTTGATCTACGATTCACATTTTAAATCCAAAGAAACACCTGTTCCGTTTCTTGATTGTTACAAAACCACATTAATATAATTAATAAAAAATATGTTTTATATACTACAAGCTGTACCTGCTGATTTACGCGCTATTCTTATAGGCTAAATAAACGCTCCTGAAAATAAATTATAGTCACTGGAAGATATTCCAATCTTCTGATCCATTTCAGAATAATTAGACTTCAGTTTAAAGAGCAATGTTTTGGAGCCCAGAAAAGGAAGAGTGAAATAGTGTTTATGAGTAGGATACATATGAAATACACAAAAACTCCTAGCAATTCCATAATATTTGAACGAATAGCTGTAACACATTCAGTATTTCATTCTGTACTAAATTAGGCCAAAGAGGAGGAATACTGTCCGCAGTAATCTTAGTAAAAGCATATATGGTGTAATATGATGGAAAACTATGATCATTGTAAATCAGTGTTCCTTTTCCTCAAGTCTTCTGATAGTTGACCCCAATAAACAATCTAATTTGACTACGTCTGGTCATAATGTTGTTATTTCATGGTTGTGTTAACTAAAATTCTTTCTGTAAATAAGATCAGAACTTTTCCATTTTTGTCCATGGAATACTTTAAATTTATTATTTACGGGTATTTAGAAGTTTGGGAGGCTTTGACAGCACTCTATTTATTTTAAAATGAACGTTTGTTTCGCTCAAAATACTAAAATATTTTCTAAAAATTAAAAAGCTCCTCAAATATTTTATTGTGATGGTAAAATTACAACTATGCCAACAATTTAAATACTCTTTTTTTTTAATTCCATTCATAACTTATCCGCATTACTGAGTTAAATAACTTGTTTTTAACTCATATGTTCCTCTAGTTTATAAATTGGGGCAGGAGGTATCTCCCGAATGTTTTGTCTATTATTATCGTTGACCAACTTAACTATGATTCCAGAAATATCCAGACTTATGAATTTGTTTGGTTTAGGTTTATCTACTTATGGAACGATTACTTAAATACTAAAATAATTCGTAGTTTCTACTCGATATGAAAAAAACCACCAGCAACAAAATTTCAAACTTACAAGGGGCATCAAGATCAAAAGGAACAGGCCACAGGCCCTCTATTACTAATACTCATAAAGATAATTTTTAAGTTTTATTTCTCAAGTAAAAATAGTAAGAAGGCTAATTTGTTCACTTGCTTTTACTCTGGTACATTTATTTTAAACAATTAACTACATTTCCTCACCACAACATTTTATCGGAAATACTGGAGTTTGTTCAACAACAAATCCCTACGTATACATAATACGTTAAGCGGTTTGTGTAACGCTATTATAATAATTGATTCTGAATATATCGAATAACGAAACAATTAAAAATCAAAAATTTTAAATTTTAAAGTTATCATTTAATATTCAATGACAATATCATAAATAACAAACAAAAAACGATCATCGAGCAAACAATAATTATTTTGTTTTTCGACTGATACAAAATGACTGATACACATATGGTTTAAATTAGAGTTAATATTGTTCAAATAATCAGTATAGGTTGATTATATCGATGGTTGTGATTAATTATTATTTGCTTTTGCTTATCGTATTTTAGTGTGTGTATAAATAAATACCTTAAATGATTAATCGTGTTCAACCAGTATATTTTATAACACAACTAGCTGTTTCCCGCGACTTTGCACGCTTTTCGTAAGCTTTGCCCGTGTATGTGAACTTGGTTTAATTGAACTATATTTACAACGCCGATGTAGAGTTTGCCTTGTTGCCACGATCAAGAAAATCTTTTTATGTTTATAGCAATTGTGCACTTACATGTACTTTATTATAAAGTGGTCTAACACTCAAACTTTAAGTTCAATCAGAAATTTATCTTAAAGACAAATATACACAATAACTTAGCGCCTTCAAATAGTGTTTGGCTATGTAATATACGTAATTGTCTCGTATTTGCAGTTTATAGTGTGCAGGCGCTTTTAAACCTTTTATCTTTTGCAGCGCCGCTTGGTGGTGAGTTACATCAATGTGCATAGCTTATAAACCTTCTCCGTGGAAAAATACGTATACATACAAATTTTCATCATGATCGGTCCAATAGTTCACGATTCCATAAAGGACAAACATACAAACATTCATTTTTATATATAGATATATATATATATATATAAAATCTATATATAGATAGATAGATATATCTATATATATAATCTATATATAGATATATATATATATATAATATATATATATATAAATAACACAAAACAAACTTTCATAAGAATCATCTTATATTTAGAATTTATACTATAAATTGTAAATTTTTACATTTTTAAAGTAAATTTTATATATTTATTTTATATATTATATTTATGTATTATAAAAAATTTTAAAGTAAATTTTATATATTTTTTATATATTATATTTATATATTATAAAACATTTTAAAGTAATTTTTATAATATCTTAAAGTCTATTCATTTATGTATGATTAATAATGTTTTGATAGTGGTGTTTTATAACATTAAGCTGTGTAAGCAATATTAATAAAACATTTTCAATTTACTGACGTTTTTCAATATTTTAAAAACTTATTACTACTCGAAATAAGTAAAGTTATGACTATATAAGTTTTCCTTAGAGATATAAAAATAAATTGAAAATTTAGAAAAAAAAATCATACATTTTAAATGCAGTTATTTATACTACATTATGTTAAATGAAAACATCCACTAAGTACAACAATTGATCCTGGACATCAACAATTGATTCAGTTTTCTTTTGAATGATTTGCTATTGGTTTCTAATTTGATATACGAGTATGCTGTTAGTTTATTGTATAATCAAACTCCCGCTTATGGCGTAAGATTTAAAAATAAATTGAGTCTGTGTTGCTGAGGTCTGGGAATTTGATTATTCCGTGTATTTTGTATTTAATACAAATCAAACCTATGGCTGTAAAACAAAGATGCAGCTCAACTCACTTTCAAGCGGATCATTTTGTCTGCCAAGTGGGGTACAGGCGGGATTATTATTTCACCGCTAGTCACGGCAACTTTAGATTACAGGGTTAATATTTAGCAGACACCTCGCCACGGGAGAATATCTATCACGGTGTCGTATACAATAATGAACATGACATTCTGTATTTGTATAATACATTAGGTGAGTAAAATTCTGTCTGTAATACAAATACCATAATAAGTGACTTTGTTTACGCAGTATAATAATAACACTTTTATTTTTCTAATAATGTGCACTAATAAATGTGCCTTATATTAGTCGTATATCACAAACATAAATGTATAAATTAGAGTTAGTGAGAAGCGAAGATCTATTGTTGAAGTATACAAATATCCACAATGTCAATATTGGTTATAGTTCATTCTAAATGCTGTATTTGATATAAATATCAGGATTAATGTTGTATATGACTGAAAACACCAAATTAAAGTTTGATGAATGTCATTAAAATAAATGGTACGAGCAGTTAAAAATCTCAGATCTTCCATTCCATTTTTTAGATTAAATAATATTGCAAATTGTAAATTATTAATTACAATCAAATACTCCTCAAATAATACACTTCTTCTGTTTCCCTCGGAAGAAGTAAGTTGTTTTTTTTTACGATTTCCTATGGGATTTACATGAAATCAGTATGCTGAAAACCTTTAGATTAACTAATTAATGTAATAATAATAAAATAAACATTATATTGGTTAAACTGATGAGTATATATTAAAATTAAAATATACTAATTTTTCCAAGAATAATGTGCGTATGTGTATATTTCTTGTACAAAGACTAAAGTCCAACTTGCCTGTAGGGCGACACTGAAGCGTTTCCTGTGTTTCTTATCCGGACAAATTACCAAGTCTTCGATCGCTCAGCGCTACGCAGTCCAGACGCGATTACGTACCCAGAGGATACACGTGAGTATTTTTTGGTGCAACATGTGTAAAGCACGTTTGATACATGTAGCATGTGTTCTGAGCACGCATTCGTCTAGAGCTCATCAGTTAACATTCGAGCTGATTTCTTTCCTAATCGCTTACATGAATTCACTCTAAATACAAAAACGATCCTTTGTTTTAACTGCATATATCTATTCCTACTAATATGGTTTGGATATAAGTGTTTGTCTCGTAACTCAGGTCAACACTTTTTACCAAATTTAATGAAAATGGTTTCCATCTGTCTGTCTAAATGCATTTTTACTAAGAAAATTAATATGTTAAAAACATAAAAATCAATCCTACCAAATTTATGGCACAATTTCATGGCGACAAGGCCAGTCACAAAAATATTATTATATTATCTTAATAGTTTCAAAACTTTCTAACTAAACTGTAACCAAGACTGACAAGAATAACATTCATTAGTGGATTTTGTCACAAATCTAACTATAAAGATTATTTAAATTGATAGTAAAAAGTGAATTAGAGTAGATTTACTGTGGACAAGACACGGCCCACATCGAGGTTCTCAGTAATTATCAAACAATAAAAACTTAAAATAAATGGCAACTCCAGAATATCTTATGTCTATTTCTTCTTTTATCATGCAAAGGAATGTAAATAAATATTTCAGGCCTACCCAAGGATAGTTTAGAGTCAAACATTTTATCTTCAACGAACTTATTTAAAGATAAGTTGTAAAACATCTTTTTTGGAAAACACATACAGACAAACAGGTGGGAAACTAAGCACCCATGTTCATAATGGTGAACTATATTGTCTTGACCTTAGCATTTGTTTGATAGTATATATTTTTGTCCATAGAGTCATGTAACACCCGTTATAGTTAATATTATTAAGTTATTATGTATTATGTATTTCTGCAAGGTATACAACACCACGTGGTAACAGGGTTCGCTGAGGTTGCATGAAAACTTTCAAGTATATAGATGTTCTACGGATAGAAAGAAACGGGAAAACAAAGAAAATAAACAAATTTTACTTTACCTCCGGCATGTAAAAGAGAAACTGTATCAGCCTTCAATGACGCTCGGCCAAATTTCATGGTTGGACATGCACTATCATAGATTTAATTCTTGTCTATGCACAAATATTTCACGCAAATTAGTCAACAAATAAAATATTAGTGCATATCGAGATAATTCATTCCCATTTTTGTTCATTAAATTATGTTTCATAGCAGAGTTCCGGTGAGCTAGAGAAGAGAGTGCAAGAGTGGGCTGAATTATAATCTTGTCACCGAGTTTAACACTGACTCAATTCTTTTCCAGTTTACTCTACGAATAAAACTCATAAGTTTAAATCTCAAATGAATAGAATCAGTTTTCAAATTGATTTATTCTCCTTATTTCTCGTTGTCATCATGGTTACCCATTGGACGAATGTATAAATATTCACTAACGCTCAGCCAAGACCCATGGAGTGACATAAACCATCGTTGAACTCAGTGTTGCTAATATATAAACGAAGCTTCATATTCAACTTCAAGTCTCTAAGTCAGTCAGTTTTCGAGATATCGTGCGGGCAGACAGATAGACAGATAACAAAATTTTACTAAAGCTCCGCGAGTGATAGGCTTCACTAAAGCTCAGCAAATAAACTTATAAATTAAGTAAATGTAATCATTTATATTTTTTACACACATTTTGTAACAAATATTGTAAGGTTTTATAAATAGGATCCATATAATGTTTAACCTCCTTAAATATATAAACTAAGAGAAGGTCTACTATTTCTATAAATCAATTTATAACTATCAAAAATTAAGCATTTTACAAATTATGGTTAAAATAAATAAATAAATGGTATGTATAAGTATTACACGATTATGGCAATATTCTATAGAATTTTGTATTGTTATTTTTTACAACAATGTTTTTTAAACAATAAAATGCTTTGTTATTTTTTAAATTAAAATTGTAATAGTTACTATTATATTTTATCTTGATTCAATCTTATTAATTTATTTATCATATAATAAAGTTGAATAAAATGAGGTTAGAGTAAACTGATGCATTAATTTTAGTCTGAAAGGTAGTTGTGTAAAACAACTCTTAAGTTAACTATACAATAGGTTAACTATAGTCTACATGAATTGTAGTTGATCCATAGTTAATCGCAGTTGTGACACTGACTGACATGGACGACATTCCTGAATATTTACCTACCAATCTAAAGTTGTCTGACTGCCGAGGGCGGTAGTGACATTAACATGGCTTTGAAATAATAAGAGATGCACCAGCTACAGTGATACAGTGATAGCTTGTCCCTTACAAATATAAATTACACACTCAACAATTCTTGCTGTGATTATTACTATTAATTACACCACACCACATATCGTAACAGGCTTCACTATGATTTCTATGAAAACTTCAAATCTATAACTCATTTCATTTTCGAGATGTCCTGCGGACAGATAAATACAGACAGACACAAAAAAGAAAAAAAAGCAAAAAAGAAGTTGACACAATTATGACGCGTCATAGAACTCTTTTAGAAATTAAGTTTCATATAAAATGTTTACGTCTATATATGAAATATTTCTTGAGACATATTGCAATATGATACATTCAAATTTTCTTTAATAAAATTCGACTTCATATCAGGGCTTAATCTTCTTAAAATTAATCGCAAAACGTGTTGGTAAGCGCAAATCTAGAGAACGGCTGGGCCGATTCGGTTAATTCTTTTTGCAAAACGTCCATTGAAATCCGAGGAAGGTTTTTATGAAAAAAACGTTAAGAAAAGTTACCTATTAATCAGCTGTAGACAGCTATAGTTCGACAAACTTTCTGAAACATTTGTTTACATTTAAATTTTATCAATAACTAGCTGTTACCCGCGGCTTTGCACGCAATCTTTATAACCGAAGTCCTTAAATTATTTAGTAAAAGCACTTATGATGTAATATGATGGAGTTCTATGAAAATTTTAAAACGTAAGTAGGCATACATCAAGTAGATATTATTTAAGTTCATGGTAAATAGTATCAGAGTTTAATTTCATTAATATATCATGTTTTGCACATGGAAGAGTATTTCTGGTTCAAATTAATTATATTGCCAACGTTACAGCTGAGCCTGCATTGTAAGCCCGATCAAGAAAATACAATACACAGGTCTCTAAAACTTCGGTCAAAAAGCATCTATATTTCTAGCCTTTATGACATATTTCAGGTCTAAGATATTTCCAGTACCATATTGTTGAAGAAAAGAATTATACTTATGTATAGAGCCAAGAACCCTACTTCGATTAAAAAGTACCTATGCAGACAGTTTAAATTCACTTACTATGCCACAATTTAGCTTTCCGTATTGCCTCGATCAAAATACTATATAGTTCGATTATGCAGTTCTTGGAAATCTACTTTGGTTAAAATCATCTACTATGGGCTTCTGTAATATACTTTCCGTTTCAAATATTTCTAGGGACGTAGTAAATATTTTCTGGGTTTGCCTTTTTATCCTGAAAATATACACATAAGTAGGACTGAGAAGCCTATTACGGCCTAGGGAGAAGTCTTACCCATTTCCTAAGTACTTGGGTATAAGGGAGAAATCCTTATTAAGGTTGCGCAACATTCCAAAATAAAAGCTTTTTGTTACGTTGAGGCATATCAGTATTAATTTCTCTGTTTTCCCATAAGCCACTGTTAAAATGCCTCATCAAAATGTCAAGGAACCCCACACCAGTTTAAAGTAACGTATTCATGACTTTGTTCATTAAGGTTGGTTTTATAACAGTGTTTAAACAATATATAAAATGCATTAGATGATTTAAATTCATCACTGGCGCGATCTGGAGTAAAATGTTTATATTAACTTTTTATTTGCTATCTGCATTACACTACTGATCCAAGCACTGTTTACTTAATATTTGATCAAATTTAAATGTAAAACAGCTGTTTAGTGCCAGTTTAATTTGGATTATAAAATATAAAAACTACATTTTTTCTGAATTACAAAATATTCCAGGTAACTTTTCTTATATTTTGCTTCATAAGAACATTCCTCGGATTTCAATGGACATTTTACAAAAAGAATTAACAGAATTGGTCCAGCCGTTCTTGAGATTAGCGCTTACCAACACATTTAACGATTCATTTTTATTTATAGGATAATTAAACAGTGCTTGATCGGTAGTGTAATGCAGATAGTAAATAAAACATTAATATATAAATTTTACTCCAGATTGCGCCAGTGACGAATTAAAATCATCTAATGCGTTAAATACTGTTTTAAAACTAACCTTATTGAACAAAGTTATGAATGTTTTCACATAAGTTACTTTAAACTGGTGGGCTTCCTTGACATTCTAATATTACATTTTGACAATGGCTTATGGAAAAACAGAGAAATGAATACTGACATGCCTCAACGATTCTTTCTTTCCCTGGCTTCAGTAAAACAAAATTGTAATGCAAAACTTTAATAACGATTATTTTGGAACGTTGCATAACCTTAATAAGGATTTTCCTCTTATACCGAAAGTACATAAGAAGTAGGTAGGACTTCTCCCTAGGTCGTAATAGGCTTTTCAGTCCTACTTATGTGAGTATTTTCTTCATCAGGACAAGGCAAACTCAACTATGTCAACACGATTTTGACCAAAATAGATTTCCGAGAACTATATAATCGAACGTATATAGTATTTTGATCGAGGCAATATGGCAAGTTAAACTGTGATATAGTAGTTAAGTGAACTTAAACGGCCTTAAGTAGGCACTTTTTAACCGAAGTTGGCGTCTCGGTCCAACGTATACTATATATTTCTTCTTCGTCAGAACAACAAGGCAAACTGTACTATGGTACTGGAAATATCTTAGACCTGAAATATATGACTAGGACTGGAAATATACCCTTATTGACCGAAGTAAGTTTCCGAGAGTGATCCGAGATTTGTGTTTTTTGATCGGGATGACAAGGCAGATTCAGTTGTGGCGTTATGTATATAATTAGTTAGAACCAGAAGTGCTCCTACACGTGCCAAACATGATATAATATTAAAGTTAAACTCCGATACTATTTACCATGAACTGAAATAAAATCTACCTGATGTATGCCTACTTACGTTTTAAAAATTTTATAGGACTCCCATCACTTCGGTTCTAAAGATTGCGTGCAAAGCCACGGGTAACAGCTAGTTAATAATAAAATTCTTCATACCAAGAACCTATAAAGTGATGTTTTATGTGTTATGAATGTGTTAACACACACACACACACACACACACACACACACACACACACACACACACACACACACACACACACACACACACACACACACACACACACACACACACACACACACACACACACACACACACACACACACACACACACACACACACACACACACACACACACACACACACACACACACACACACACACACACACACACACACACACACACACACACACTTATTTATATATATATATATATATATATATATATATATATATATATAAATTATATTAAATTATAAATATAAATTATATTAAATTATAAATATAAATTATATTATATTATATATAAACATTGAATCACGAAAAGAGACTGACAGAATTTTTCCATTACCACGAGTAATAAATAGTCTTCGCTAAAGCTCAACCAAGTAATTTTGTTTATGCACAACGTTTTCTCGCTTTTCTCGAAGGTACAGGATTAATTTAACGATCTCTTGATACCTAAACGTTATTTAAAATATGTTTTATATCTTTGCGTTACGTGAGTGATAAGGCAAAACTTTGGTATTTATCAATGAGCAAAATTTGCTCAAATTTGTCTTGAACTTTTAATCTGATAGGATAGTAGTTTGTATTGAAATTTTTAGAATACTAAAACAGTTTGATTCTCAGCTTTAGTTTTTGTTCGTATAACACCATTTTTATTAAACAAATTGTAATGTCTCAGATATAGTTCTAATTTAAACCACTTTTACCATTTTTTATCTTATGTAATTATAGAAATTTCAAATTAAAATTTCCATTGCTTATTCCATACCAATTGACGAATGTGTATAATATGTAAAAAATTTTCATTTGTTCTATTTAAATTTCATTTAAAAGAAACCAACGTCATGTGCAAAAGTTATGGTCAACAAAATCAAACACTTGGAATAAAAAAATGTATTTGGTTAAATTTTAGAACTAATTTTTGTAGAGTTTATTCGAATAAGTCTTTAAAATAATCTTTTTTAAACATCTTTGGCGCCACAGCTAACAATATGCTACGATTAATTTTGGCACTTCAAACAATTTTAAAATGTTGTAAAACACTTTAGAGTTGTCATTCTACTCTTCTTGTATAAACGTAAAATGTAGAAAGTATTTAAATAATTAATTTTTGTGAATGATCAGCCAGTGTTTTTAAGTTGTGATTACATTTTGATATTCGACTAATTTTAATTTTGAGTACAGGTTTTAGTTTATTGGTTTTTGCTTATTCTTTATTATAATGAGTTGATTATTAGAAGTTTTAAGCTCTAGATGATAACTTGATTTTCTTTATTTAATAATGATTTGCTAATTTTGTTGCTAGGTAACATGTGTAATGCTAAAATGTGTGATGCTAGGTTATACCTGTATAATCTATTCTTTTTAGAACCTCAAGCAAGGCACCTCACTCTAGTCGTTGTGAAATGGTTAAGTAACCATACCTTATGTGCAGATTACTTACCCAACATAGTGACGAGAGTCATTATGACATAAACTATGGGATATCGAAATTTAAAATATAAATTTTATTTAACTAATTATAATTATACACCTTATTGATTTATGATTTATACCCTAAATTTCGACGAGTTTAGATTGAGATAGTAAATAAGCCAGAAATTGATACAATGTAAGTGCATATATTCTACAATCACACGTACAAACACATTATATAACCCTAAGCACAGGTAATGTACAATCATATGTAGGAAAATGTAAAATATATGTAAATATGTTTTACAATATCATGAATAAATATAAAATTTACTACAGACATTGCACGGTCATAAAAGACTTAGAAATATGTTCAATATAAGTGTAGATATAGTAAACTATATATACAGACATATACAATACAATTAAACATACTGTGCAATCAAGTATAAAAACATGTAAAATATATAATGTATAATTTATGCATTAAACAATCTTAGATACATACATATACTGTAAAAACAGCCTAACCGTAATTTAATATAGGATCTGAACCATTGGGGAATTAATACATTTTAAATGAGAAAGAAACATTGAATTGGATAGTTTTTGAGGGGTAATAAAGATTGAAATAACATATAAATCTAGTAACATCTGAATGGGGAATCACTGTTTCTCTTTGTGATGTATTTGTAAAATAATTAAAAAGAAACTTACTTAAGTTACTTTTAAAGTTTTGAGTTACATTCCCCATCCTAGCCAACTCAACCGGTTTAAATTCATCTAAAGGAAATTTGTCAATTCATATTATACCTAATAACTGTACGTGAATGCTTTCCTTTGATCTAACACTAAACTGAATGAGTTTTCAGATTGCCGATTAAGGACGTATTGTAAAAACACCAACACGCGTTGATAGAATGTTAAACTCATAACAATAAACTAGAGAAAGAATGTTTTAGCAAACTAGGGTACGGGTGTTTGAGGGGATAAAAGAAGAATAGAGGCCGGAGGGAACCGTGTCAGCAGCTTAATAATTCAAGGCTGGACAGATTTGTCAACTGGAAACATTGGTCCCTGGACGAATCTATTGCGACCTGCGACTGTGAAACTCGTAAAGGTGTCCAGTGCGTACTTTCTGTTTAGAATCACGTCATTTCCAATTTTAAATTTCACCATTCCTTGTGGCTTTAATTGGTGAATCAACTATTTCATATTGTTTACTTTTAAGTATTGTATTTTGAAGTTCTAAAGTGAAAGATTTACAGTAAACCAATTAGGATTAATGTAAATATATTCTATCTTTTAATCTCATTAATTTAAATTGACATATTTTTAGTAATAAAGCTTAACATTTATAGCAACTGCTTTAATTGGAATTTTCAAATATTGGGTGTTATGTACCCCCTTTGAAGTGTATCCTTTCTCTGATTTATAGTTCCGCCCCTCAAACGCTTGAACTTACGAAGTTATCATAAAGTATAATACAAGTGGAAGATTTACCACAAATTTGTGCTAAATCAGTGTTCCATCTTCGACTTCGGGGCCTTGAATTTCTGACTTTGTTATAATAGCAACTATTTACTACTGAAATTCTATGGGCAATTCAATCAAGATTTCGAATAATTTTCAGTGTAAGACTTTTGAATTGCAAGTCGATTTCATCCCACCGAAGATTCGATTCAATATAGTGTATCCAAAGTTTTCTACGGGGGTTTGCCTATCGAAAGTTTTTATTATACGGTACGCACAATGGAAGAACTACAGCAAAAATCAATAATTGTGATTTAAATATAGAGAGTAAATTAGTGGGCTAATAACTTTAGTTTATGTAGCGCGGGTTATTTTTTACAATATGTTTCCATACTTATTTGTGACCGCCAAATAAAGTCTCTTGTAACATCTATCACTCCTCTTGGCTTGCATGTGGAGCTTTGATTTCCAAGGTTAAGGTTTCGAATATGAACGGTTGCAATATTATACAAATAATATGTAGTATAATATTGCATAAAAAAGCATTCGGCCTACCGTATCTAAAGAACCAAAAAGGGGTTCAGATTTGGGGTAAGAAATATTGTCCATTTTTGAAGGACACCCATTACATAGTTATCCAATAATTTAATCAAATTGGCCTGGATACGATACCACCCTGTACGTATGGGAAGGGGTCGAATATGCTACCCTGACACATCTGTTTACAAGCATCTCTTGAAAATATTTATAAGTCTTAATCATTTTTAAATATTCATTTAATCATTTAATTTTGCTTGTAAACTGTAAAAGTCAATAAACCTAGACAATTTATGAAACCAATGCTACCTTAAGGTAAATATAAATTTGCATTTTCAATTTGAACCTAAAATGTTCAATAAAATATATTTTAATTTATGTTCTATGTAGATTTCAATGTACTCTTGGCAAATTTAAATGAATTTTAAACTACTTTGAGTGCATTGAAAGATTATTTAAACATGAGGGGGTTGTAAGAAATGATCTCGCTTGAACACGTCTAGGACATCGCCACGTTCTCACCATAAATCGGGATTTCGGTTGTAACTGTTAACGCTGTAGTTCCAATGCAAGAGAAGTACCACACATTAAACTTTATGCCATTTTGACGATTAAATGAAAACAATGTTTCTCTAACTTAACTACTTTTCGCTAAATAAGAAAAATTTTAAACCTACATACTACAACTTACGTTTAGGAACTATTTAGTGTGTTTACAGTATTTAAACTAAAAAACATTATATTTTGTAATACCAAGTTGTTTGTTGTCCCATGAAACAATGATTATTTTTAAAAGACATGTTTTATACGGAAGGAACAGGTTCTTTGCTTTTGCTGCTTTCAAAAAAAACTATTAAAATTCAATTAAAATAGTTTTAAACACCATTATTAAATATGTTGTGTTAATGTTGCAAGTGAATGTCTACCAAAATGGTAAATTTACCAATTTACATAAATAATATTATATTTATAAATAATAATGTTATTAAATATACTGTTTCATTAGTAAATATTTGCATTAATAAACTAATGAATGAATTAATAAATAATTTAAGAACAAGTTAGCTTAAAAGCATTAAATCTCCAAGAAAAGTTAAACGTTTCCGGTAAAAAAATAAAATTTCGTTATTTTTTACTTATTACTGAATTTGTACGTCGCATCGGTAATTTTTATAAGTTGAGGGTTTTTCTTTTTTCTATTACTTTAGTGCACTATAAAAATCAAGTCTGACCCTTACTTTTACTTTTATAGTCTATGGTCTAAAACATGGAATATAAATTAAAAAGTATGACCCAGTCTGACTGTAGAATCAAAAATAACATAAACTCATGTTTAAAAGATATATATATATATTTGGAATACAAATATATCAATATAATATATTATATACAGTATATATATATATATATATATATATATATATATATATACTGTATATAAATATACTGTATATATACTGTATAAAATTATATATATATATATATATATATATATATATATATATATATATATATATATTATTTTGCACTCATTATGTCGTGGTGTATGTTCCAACTGTTAATAGTTTTTTATCCTCTATGGTTAATAGTAACTTTATCGTTGAGGAAAAGTACAAGCATTTTTACGTTTCTTATCCTTGTTTATTTAGATTGGAGTTAATTATTGTGATTTTTACTATCGACTGTTAGACCTGGAGATTGCAAGCAGTCTCTATAACTATATCCTAAAAACTAAATGAATTAGTGGTAGGTTTAGCCATTTAATCATTCTGTAGTATTGATACGGACGAAACATTAGTAGGCAATTCGCGTAATTTACACTCACTTCACAATAATGGGCTTGGCTATATACAGAAATTTAAGCAAACATGTTGAAATTGTCATCCAAGGGCCCCCGTTAAATTCAACACCGGCCGCTTAAGCCTCTAGGAACAATTTTAAGAATCTTCTATTAATCTTTAAAACATTTTATCAAGAAAGTGCGACCTAAACGTAACCAAAATTGCCTCTTGTTATTTACCATGCTGGAAATAATCGTAATTGATGATTTCAATTCGCAATAATTAACACAAGGATAACAATTAACATGTAAGTAACCGAAAAATTTCCTGTCGTAAATAACAAAGCTAAAATGCTCATGCATAATACTCATGAATAGTCAAAAAGAATCTTTGTAAATAATAATTTTTTTTAAATTTGGTAAAAACTACAATTTGTAAAATTTAAAAAAGAAGCATTGTAAAAAGGACGAGTAATAAGTGTCACTTATTATACGATATAAACAATCCAAATTGATAAAATGTATACAATTTTATACAAGGTAAATAAAATTACACAAAGGAAACATAATGTGATACAAAAGCAACCAGATGTAATGTGACGTGTGATGGACAGCTTTATACATACGTTTCTTCTCGCAGATCCTCTCCATAGCTTTCTACTTTCTGTACAACTTGCTTACATGATAACAATTCTTGAGGACTAGATATTATAAAATATGTTCTTGGAAAAAATATTAATAAAATTTTACCGTACAAGAGAAAAATATGATCCGTTGTGTAACTAAAACCACTAGTTATCAGACATTGGAGATGTAACTTCGGAATATCGATTTGCATCCATGAACCATCGATTAGAGTTCACATACGAACACTTTCTGATCAACTAACTGTATTAACGGTATCTTTTAAATCGATTACCATATCACGTTCACAATAAAGTCAGCAACAATACCAATTGATTTCCGATACTCAACATGATAAAACTGACTGAAATTGTTTTCTCAAATGTCAATGGAAAACGTCAAATACTTATTAAGACTTTTTGACTTTCTACTCTCATATTAAAAATACCTGGCGTTGTGTGGATATAGATAAATTTACAGACATAAACACATTTACAGTGTTGTCAAAAAGTCTAGGGCAACCCTGTTAAAATGACATCACGTTTGGCTCTATACTTAGAGCAGGTTCGATTTCTCTATATATTTATCGCGTAATGCAATGAAACTAAAGAATTTTTGTGCAATACCCATTACCGTATGTATAAAACGATTGCAGATAGGATTTTTTTTAGTGATAATAGGATATATCTGTAAACGTCCAAATTTACAACTTTTGAAGTAAATGTCCAATCATCTTGATTGTTGGCATTTTGTTTTGGCACATCATTTACGTAAATAAATGTTATTACGACAACTAGGAAATAATCACACACAGTTTGGAAACCGCCCAAAATTAGTTTAATTTGTTTTGTTTGAGAAATGATATAACGTGTGATAATAGTGCTATTTTCACTATCAGTATAAAATAGCAAAACTATCTTGGCAGAAAATCAGGATGAACAGTGATGTAATGATAGTGAACTTAGATGACGCCTATTGAGGGCGGAAAACAGAAAGCTGTTTCAACGTTGTGTCTAAGTGAAGCGAGAACAGTACTTCCTCAGATCCCGTGGGATTTTCCAGACAATTTCATGAAAATGCAGTATAACCTGTAACAATCTGTTAGTCTGTAGGAGCATGGGATTGCCCCCGTCTTCACGCTCTCTTTCAGTCAACAAAACGTCCTGGCAATATCGCAATGAAATATCAGCGATCTCTACATCCTTCACAAAGATGACCTATGTCAAGCGAGAATTTTAATGTTAAACCTGTAATTTAAAATTAGGTATAATGTAATTATGTATTGCCTAATATTTTAAATTTAATTTATTAAAATTAGACTCTTACTAGGAGATAAAAGTGGATTACTAGTCTAAACAATTGGTTTAGTATGGTAGCGCTATCTACGCGTCAACAAACAGAACTAGCATTAATGAACACAACACCTACCACACAATCCCAGTACAAGCGTGAGGTATAGTCTTTCAAAATGAAAGATACTGTACAAGTAAAATTATGTCATTATCTATCATGTTTGAAAATAAATATAAGGCATCTGATGAATTCCCAAAAAGATGGAAAGAACCATGGGACGTCGTGCAATGAACGGGATAATTGCGTCGATCAAAGAACTCTTCGATTACTATGCATTAATTCATACATAAATAAACATCGATGTTTTAAACATATACAAGTTTAAACCCATCTTGCGTATGAGGCATATGTAAAATAATCACAGGGATTAAAAAGTTCACAGTTTATTTAGCAGACCGTATTCTCAAGAAAAATGAAATAAATTAATTACCGACGACTGTCACTAATAAAGGATTCAGAATATGCATAGCGTTAGTTGGAAATGTATTCCAAAGTCAATCTATGAAACAAAGAGGAGTTTGCCACTTACATTGATTGTTACCAGCTTAGCAGCTAATTTTCTCTGATTAATCCTAAAACGTACTGAAATACTCGCAATTAGTCTTGCATTCCCACAAACAGCATCGCAAAGAGTTTTAGAAATGCTGGTGAATGCTGATTTTGATAATTAAAACTAAAATGTGACGTAATGTTACATTTTAATTTCTTCGTAAATGACAGGTAATTGTATTGTATCACTTAGTCATTTTTTAATTAATTAATTTTTTAAGGATTAGTCTTTTATGTACATGGCAGAAGTACAGTCACAGACAGTTACAATATTTAGTTCATTTTAAGCTGTCGGTTTTAAAAGAAGAACGTCAAACATTTTGTAAAAATTGACATTTATTTTTGGAGTTTTGATTTGATATGTATCAAAGTAATGCTTGAAAACTATTAACTGTTCATTTAAATAGGAGTTGCAGGAAAACGATATTATGAATATGCAATCATGTTACCGTTATAATTCTGTTACACCTCGCCTCCAATGATTAGATTTTAACACGTAGTAGACCAAAATAATTTATGCGCCATACATAAGTTTGTTAACAAGCTTAACTATAAATACATATTTGTTAGGTTTTTTTAGTACTATTTTCGTTTTTATTAACGCGCTGCAGTCACGTTGTCTTAGAAGAGGAGAGCGCAGCAATCTCAAGAACTTGCTCCTCGAAATCCGCAGAGTCAACAATGCATGATTCTTACCTTTCAACTGCTAAATCAATTTTCATTATTTTTGGCAGAAAATGCATAGGTGTTTTAACACACGGACTTTTATATATAAAAAATACATATGTATAAAATACATTATAGCTATGTGTTATTCATAATTTTTCAGAATATAATTATGGCGCATAAAACTTTTCGTATCATAAAACAAATTGTTTTCCTCTGAAAATTGTTAAACAGATTTTGATTTCCAATGAGTAGTTAGATTTAACTCGGCATAGAATACCAACTGAAATATCTCAGATAGCTAAAAAAATTATAAACGTTATCTGGTTTCAGAAAATATATAATGTCTTACACATTTTTTTAACAAAATGTTTGCAACGTTTTAAATTAGTCCACCTCCGAAAATAGTACAACATGTCTAAAGTTATTACTATCTACAAAGTTATTTGTAAATTACATTATACTCATATGTTTCTTCATATCACGAATTTACTAATAATACAATACTTTTGATGTAATATAGACATAAAATACAGCCATACACAAAAAACAAAATTTATATCAAACAATTAAATTTAAAATTTATATGCCAAAACAATGATCCAAACAAACAAGATAGCCGATCGATCGTTTCACTCCATTCATTATTTTGGAAATACGGCATCGTTCTAAATATATCGAAACTAAATTTGCCACTGACATCTGCTACATTTTCTGATTGCTTTGCTATACGATTCGTGATAATGTGGAGACGTATTTGTTTATAACATGTCAAACAGACACACATCAAATTGACGTTGTTTAGGCGAATGTGACTTTGAATTTCAGTTAGATCGACGTTGAGCTATTTTCATTTTGGAGGGTCTGGATTAAATTTAGTCATTTGCTTTAATTATTCATCGCCTGGTGGTCAGCAGACTTTGAAAATCCCCAAAATTTTATTATTTTTTTAAAAATAAGTTGTTTTTATATAAAAATATATGTTTGGTTATTAGAATATGTTCATTATCTTTTTAAGGTTACGTGTCATAGAGAAATGATATGGCTAACTTAGTCCCAAAAGAAACTCTTTTATAATTAGTATTATTTCTTTTATATAATCGTAAACGTATTATTTTGTATTCCAAGTAAAATAAAAAAGACATAATCGCATATAAAAGAAATTTGTTCAATTTTCTTACAATTTGGAATATTGCCTAACAATAAAACCACCGAGCTATCTAATCAAAAAAACAAGAGGAAAAGCGAGTTCGAAAATGACGGAGATAGGAAACTCTGTGCTGTTGTGTTGGGACGCATGATGAGGGAAACTCAGCAAAAGCTTGTCTGTCAAATGTCACATTACGTCTGCAGCGCCATTGTACGGGATAGCAAAGTGAGCAAAACAAGATACAAGCCCATATCTCTTGGTTACCATTTATGCTTCGGCTGGAGAAAAGGAAAAAGAAAAAGGAAGTACCAATCACAAAATGAAATACATACTTTTTTTGTTAACTTATCGCAAATTTTATTACAGCAGGCTATTCAATTATTATTTTGTAGTATGATTAAAATTTTAAGCCTTGATAAGTTTCCAAACTTAAGTGAATTCCGTCTAAATTGGGTTGTCGAATAATACTATTGTAACTCTCATGTATATAAAGTCATAACTTTGTGAAAGGTGTTGCCTTTTCATAAACTCAAGTTAATTAATAGCTTTCAAAACATCAATTAAGTTTTATTTAAACGACAAACTATTATTCTAAACCCGTTCTATCTGAGTTATTCTACTTATCTGTTCATACTGTCTGACCGTCCGCGCAATAACTCTTGATAGAAAAGTCCTACAAACTTGAAAATTGGTACATAGGTCCCTTGTGCTCTGAGGAAGAAATCTATTGGTGTTGGAGTCATAAGGTCTAAGTTTTATAGATAAAAGAAAACTCTAACATTTTTACATTAAGACTTATGGGTATCTTTGATGGCAATAAGAAATAGGAGGATGTTTAAATTTGTAAAAAAATTGTAGAATAATTTGACATATTATCATGTAACATACTAAAAAATATGACGAAGACACTGTGTTTGAGTGATTGATAAGTCATTCTTTACGTTATGTTAAGTACTTAGATACTGTGTGTCGGTTCATTCAATTAAGTAGGATCTATAAAATTAATAATAACAACACTAATAAACTTGATACTGGTTAAAGTTTTTTATGTCGTATCACGTGATTAATATATTAATTTTGGTTGGTTTGGCGGGGTTTGGGATGTTATAGTCTGCTACAATGACTAGTTTTAAATCCAAGAACACATTCCCCTTGCTATTCATACGTTTAATTTTACATTAATCCTACAAATGTTGTATTATCGTTCCCGGACCATTCCTTATTACCGCACTAGTTATGTAATACAATAAACCAAGAAGAATACAGAATGCTAAACAATGTTCTCACGCTTCAATTCATACTAAAGTAAACCCACTCATTGTAGGCGAGTGTCCGCTTTTAATGCGGCATTTGACAGACAGGTGTCTCGCTACAAAGTGCCAAGGTGGTTGGAAGCTAATTCGAATATTCAAAGAGATTAAGTTTATTCATATTTTTGAGTGATTACCATAAAGAGAATTGTTTTTTACTCAAATACGATTGTACGACGAACGTATAAAAATATTTTTATTTCGGATTAAAGCAGCTGGGATTTGGTATCGTTTCTTCCCTGGTGTGGACAGCATTTTTCTTGCAAATTGTGGTATGTACTTCTTCTACCCGTCCTGGACTATCATTATACATGCTTGAATTTTTGGTACAAATTTGGTTCTGTTTTGTTGTCAGTTTTGTATTTTGAGTTAATCGCCATATTTTAAATTTATTTGCGCTTATATAAAATTATGTCTTAAGTTTGTTTGCACCTGAAGAAAGTTTTAGATTTCAATATTCGAAACGTTGTGTTTTTTTATAAAGTTTACCGATAGCAAATAATGCTATTCTTCCAAATAGTAAAAAACTAAAAAATTGTAACAGTATAATAGTGTGTAAAATATAGTATTATACCGTAATTAGAGCGCGATTCAGTATGTAACGAATTGAACACGTTCTAAAAATGCACATCTCATAATAATAATAAAATAATACCCCGAAATGTGCATTGCTAAGGCACTAAATAGTAAACGATAAAACGACCTATGTGTTATATGGATGTCAATTTGTACATTGTATTCTGGAAACCTTTCACTATTTCAGTAATGTGAATTGCGTTTTAACAAGTATTTTTTAATGAATTGGAAACGAAAAATTTTGGTCATAGCCGCTGGGAACTAACGCGGCCCAAGATCGTACTGTATTACGTTTTTACTAATTATCCATCGTGATTAATAAAATTAAACCGGGTATGTTAAATCAAACTAGAATTAACCAAGTGGTCATTTGATAGAAAGCCCCTGGTCTATGAGTGACATCCGTGACCACCATAACTGCAGTATAATATGCGGCCACCACCATAATTGAATAATCGATATTTACGATTGTTTAAACTACCGAAACCATAATTTCGAAATGCTAAAGAGTAATAAAATAATGATAAATACGACATTATTTAGGCTACGTATATTATTATTAAATGTAACAAACAAAGCAGTGTAATATTAAGTTATTTGAAGGATAAACGTGTCTGACAGCTCGTGACACAAATAACGTATGTTCATCGCCATTATACTTGCGGCAATTACTCAGAAAGCTCACGCATGGTTTGACTTTGTTTGAATTAATTTTTAAAAATATCGTTATTTAATACATTAAAAAGAGTTGACAATAACTAATTTTAAATAAATATAATTAGAACGTGTTTGTATTTCATAGCTTAGTTGTTTATAATCGATGGTTTGGTTCCCTAATTCGATTTTGGTGGTTGCATTTTATACAGCAGCCGCCTCCACAGGCTACTACTATACATTCTCGGCCTAAACAAATTATTAGAGCGAGGTGTATGACAGTATTATCCATGACCGATTGCTGGAGTTCCAAACAAACACATCCTACTGTACACACACGGCTTGGTTTCTGAGGAACAAAAGCACTAATCATATCAATAGACCATCATCATCATCATTATAGTTTTTTTTGGTTGACCATCTGAGACTTCCATTTTACTGCTGTAATGACGCTATATTGAGAACAATAAACGGCTATTGTCTTCGGCGATCTGGGTCAAGTCGTGGAGCCTTATCAGGCTTCTTTCTCAAGCACTGGAAGTATAATGTGTTAAAATAATTCCACAGCCATTGTTGACTTTACCTTTCTATCTTTCAACCTTTACCTTTGCTTTTTAGCGTTTCCGTTTTTGGGGTTCTTGTCATAGGTATCTTCCAATAATATATGGGGTCCATCAGGGTTCAATTATAAAGCCCCTTTTCTTACTTGTGTACTCAACTCATATAAAAACCTCATAAAGGTCATCCGGTTTATACGTTAATTTAAAATTGTATTTTTAAGAATACAGAATCCTAGCAAATCTTAAATTTCAAGATAGGAATTTGCCTCTGAACAGGTAAAGCCAAAATGGTCTATATTTCATTTTAAGCCATTCAGAATTACCCTGGAAATTGCTGAATCAACTATAGTGTTGAAATTCTAAACTAAAACTTTGTTTAGACAAGGCACAATACATTTTATCACATCATCCATGAACAATTGAATCAAAATTTTTACTTTTTTCAATTGCCTGGTTGATTGGATAAATCTATTCTCAAATCAGAGTACAGTACTACAATTCTTTCGTACTACGAGTAGTTTCTTAAGATGTGTTACAAAACAATTATTTACTTCGTCGTTATCTGCATTTAGCTCAGACTAAATTATTGCAAAACCCAGGCTGATAGCTCACATTTTAAATTCACGTCACTTATTTTACACGATTAAAAATTTGTTTTACGGCAACAACCTATCATCCAATCTTTATAAAAAATATACTATCCAAATTATTATTCATTTTCTTTTCAGAAGGTTGTAGCATCAGTCGAACCCTTTAAAATCGAAAACAGTGAACCATTATCTCGTGAAGATTTTTTACTGAATAAGTTAAGGTAGGTTCCACAACGTCAAACGTTGGTCATTCGTTATTATATACTTTTAAATGTAATTCTTAAGTTTTAAAATCAAACTTTATTTTAAACATGTAACCGATTGCTATTGCGTAATATAACAGTATTTCATAAAATTTAATATTTCTATTGAATAGTAGAAAAGATTTATTTGATTTTCCTAGAGAATATATTTTGTTAGTGACGGGGATAAGGTATATTAAAGATTACTAAATACGATCTGTTAGTAAGTTACTTAACAATGAAATCTAGAGAAACTATTACTTAAGAAAAGTAAAGAGTGTCGCGAGAGTGCCTGAAGGAGTGTGGCGAGGCAGTGTTGAGAATAATAAGCCGGACGGACGATGATGAGTTCCCCACATTTAGCATGGTCGTGGCCGGTGAAGCACACTCCCAGTAGATACGAGAGTCTCCACATAACAACGCCCTCTAGTTAGTGCTCGCCTGGACACCTCTTGTTGAACACGTTTTTTGCTCTTCTAATTATTTTTTGTTGGCTTTAGAACAGACCGAGTCGGTGAAAAGTTTCTAGATCTCCATATAAGCAAGGAAACTCTCATTTTATATATATATATATATATATATATATATATATATATATATATATATATAAAGTGAGTTTCCTTGCTTATATATATATATATACAAAACGCATTTTATCACACTTCCTTTCCAAATTGCTAAGGTCGGTCTGACTTTTAAATGTGCTTGTAATATTTTGTTTCTACTCCTTTAATAACGATATGACAATCAATTCTAACCTGATTGAATCTTGTGTAGTGAAAACGTCCGGACCGAACTCTAAGCAGCTTTTGGGTACGTTTGAACCCTTTCCTTTCCCTTCTTTTCTTCTTTCTGTTCTTTATTTCTGTACCTTCGCCCACCTGACGAAGAGGATAGATTCCAGTCCTCGAAACGTTGTGTTATACATTTTGTAACATATAACGACGCCAAATTTCCGAACTCTTGTTAGCCTTTCAAACCTTCCATCGTCAATAACAAACTTTAAACAAAGAATTCATAACCTCATATGTTACCCGTATAAACTTAGGATCAGGGATTGTTTGTATATATAGGAGAGGCCAATGCTCTTTCAAACTTTAATCAGCCCGTCCTCGTAGTATACCGGTATGTGCAGGTTCTTATCAAAGAGAATACGGGAGAGAGTCAAACTGGGTAACGGCCACAGGCAGGATCGGGATCTGCGCAATGTCTAACTCAGATCCTAAGTCCCGACAACTTAGACCGCTCAGCAATCAGCAGTACCATTATGTCCAGGTATTCTATGAGTGATCCTAAAATGATGAGCATTTCTAAATGTGCTTTGAATTGCAGAACAATCTTTAAACGAACTCCTAAAAATTTTAATAGGTGGTGCTTGTAATTAATTTTTATAAAATCTTGATCAATCGTCTATGTTTAAGACTTAGAATTTAATTTAATTTTAAATAAGAACTTTATTTGAACTAATTTAATTTTTAAACCACCTACTACACTTTTACAACATAAGAGTAACTACCATGCAAATTTTATAAACACTATCACTCCCAAAACATAGTGATCGCACCATGAGAATGCGTCACAAAGTCATGGTTTTCACAGGGTTTTCCATATATTGTGACATGTATAACTGAACTTTAATAAGTTGTAACATTTTCTGATAGAATTCAGTTTTTCTTGAATGCACAGTTATTTGTAGTTAAAACTAAACTGTGATTATACTTTTAGAAATCAAAAAACTGAAGTAGATGTAACAGTATTTTACCATTTTAGTTTTGGTTTGTCTTATTATTATTTTAGGTGCAAGAGTTTCTAGTCCAAATATCCATAAAAGTATACTATGAGAGTGCCTTAAGTAACAATGTTCTGTAAAAAAAGTAAAAGTTTAGTATTTTTCTGCTTTACAGGTGAGATTATCCTAAATCTGTATGTAAAGTTTGTACAAAATTCCAGTTTTAATAAAAAATTAATTTTTGATTCGATTAGGTTTCACTAAAATGGAGTCTTCACCACACAAAGTAGAAATGAACGGAATATAGAGGGAAATAAAAAAAAAACATGCTTTGGCATAAGCCCAATTCGGATTGGCCGAATACAAGCCTGTGAAAATTCCAGAGTGTAAAACAAGCAAGAACTAGTTCTTTTCAACCATGCAATCTGTCGCAAGAGTCGTTTTGATCCTAGAACCACACAAGCACACTTTAAATGTAAATATTAAGATTATTTACTTATAGTATAATTGTTTTATTAGGATTTGTACATCACGAGTATTAACTTATGTACTACCCAAATGACACCATGTTACTAAGCAACTTTAGTCAAAAGTGAAAAAGATATATAATGCTGAAAAAGATTACATAAATCAGATTAAAAAGGTAATAAGCTGAATAGTATAAGAGCGTGATACACATGATGATCAAACAAAATTAATTAACACAAAACAATTATCCTGTACGGCTGGATGGTAATAATTATGACATGGATATGTTTAGTTAGTGTAATATTATCCTAATTAGTTAAATAAATGATTGAGTTATTGACTTGTATTAAGAATCGAACAAAATAATTAATCCCAGATCTTGGTAAACAATTAAATTTTACATATTGTTTTATTTCGTTGTCAAGGTTTGAAAGTAGTTAGTGCAAGGAAAGTCGCTTTATAATATAAATAAATGTCTATAATACATATAACAAATTTTTTAATCCTTAATTATCTTATATTATTATATATAGTGACCGAAGTCTCGTGCACTGTTCAAATATGTCATGTAATTTTGTCTTAGGGAATATCAGACCTCACTAATGTTTAAAGTTTCTGTATAAAATATTGAAATCTCAAAAACTTAAGGACAAGTGATCTTGAAATTCACGATGGTTCGTGTTATGTCTTGACACGAACCATCAAGTACCATACCTTGGTACTTACTTAAAACTGAAGGTATGGTTCCATCCCTCAAGTCTTTAAATGTTCTACTGGAATCTAGTAAACTTTGAAATAAGCAACATGAAGTACTGCAGAAAACTCTTCAGACTTCCACTATACCGGCCTTAAATGTTACATTAAGTTAAGTGTTTTTTTTTATCTCAGAAACTACGGGACAAGAGACCTTGAAATTCGCGATGGTTCATGTTATGTCAAGATGCTTACTTAAAACTGAATGTAGGATCTCGTCTCTCCGGTGTTTAAATGTTATACAGGAAGCAGGTAAACATTGAAATAAACCACATGAAGTACTGCCGAAACCACTATGAAACTGCTATATGGTCTCTTCAGACTTCCACCATACCGGCCTTAAATGTTACATTAAGTGTTTTTTTTTTAAATCTCAGTAACTACAGGACTAGAGATCTTGAAATTCGCGATGGTTCATGTTATGTCAAGGTGCTTACTTAAAACTGAATGTAGGATCTTGTCCCTCCGGTGTTTAAATGTTATACAGGAAGCAGGTAAACATTGAAATAAACCACAAGAAGTATTGCCGAAAACCACTATGAATACTGCTATATGGCCTCTTCAGACTTCCACCATACCGGCCTTAAATGTTACATTAAGTGTTTTTTTTTTAAATCTCAGTAACTACAGGACAAGAGATCTTGAAATTCGCGATGGTTCATGTTATGTCAAGGTGCTTACTTAAAACTGAATGTAGGATCTCGTCCCTCCGGTGTTTAAATGTTATACAGGAAGCAGGTAAACATTGAAATAAACCACATGAAGTATTGCCGAAACCACTATGAAACTGCTATATGGTCTCTTCAGACTTCCACCATACCGGCCTTAAATGTTACATTAAGTGTTTTTTTTTTTTAATCTCAGTAACTACAGGACTAGAGATCTTGAAATTCGCGATGGTTCATGTTATGTCAAGGTGCTTACTTAAAACTGAATGTAGGATCTCGTCCCTCCGGTGTTTAAATGTTATACAGGAAGCAGGTAAACATTGAAATAAACCACAAGAAGTATTGCAGAAACCACTATGAAACTGCTATATGGCCTCTTCAGACTTCCACCATACCGGCCTTAAATGTTACATTAAGTGTTTTTTTTTTAATCTCAGTAACTACAGGACTAGAGATCTTGAAATTCGCGATGGTTCATGTTATGTCAAGGTGCTTACTTAAAACTGAATGTAGGATCTCGTCCCTCCGGTGTTTAAATGTTATACAGGAAGCAGGTAAACATTGAAATAAACCACAAGAAGTATTGCAGAAACCACTATGAAACTGCTATATGGCCTCTTCAGACTTCCACCATACCGGCCTTAAATGTTACATTAAGTGTTTTTTTTTTAATCTCAGTAACTACAGGACTAGAGATCTTGAAATTCGCGATGGTTCATGTTATGTCAAGGTGCTTACTTAAAACTGAATGTAGGATCTCGTCCCTCCGGTGTTTAAATGTTATACAGGAAGCAGGTAAACATTGAAATAAACCACAAGAAGTATTGCAGAAACCACTATGAAACTGCTATATGGTCTCTTCAGACTTCCACCATACCGGCCTTAAATGTTACATTAAGTGTTTTTTTTTTAAATCTCAGTAACTACAGGACTAGAGATCTTGAAATTCGCGATGGTTCATGTTATGTCAAGGTGCTTACTTAAAACTGAATGTAGGATCTCGTCCCTCCGGTGTTTAAATGTTATACAGGAAGCTAGTAAACATTGAAATAAACCACAAGAAGTATTGCAGAAACCACTATGAAACTGCTATATGGTCTCTTCAGACTTCCACCATACCGGCCTTAAATGTTACATTAAGTGTTTTTTTTTAAATCTCAGTAACTACAGGACTAGAGATCTTGAAATTCGCGATGGTTCATGTTATGTCAAGGTGCTTACTTAAAACTGAATGTAGGATCTCGTCCCTCCGGTGTTTAAATGTTATACAGGAAGCTAGTAAACATTGAAATAAACCACAAGAAGTATTGCAGAAACCACTATGAAACTGCTATATGGTCTCTTCAGACTTCCACCATACCGGCCTTAAATGTTACATTAAGTGTTTTTTTTTTATCTCAGTAACTACAGGACTAGAGATCTTGAAATTCGCGATGGTTCATGTTATGTCAAGGTGCTTACATAAAACTGAATTAGGATCTCGTCTCTCCGGTGTTTAAATGTTATACAGGAAGCAGGTAAACATTGAAATAAACCACAAGAAGTATTGCAGAAACCACTATGAAACTGCTATATGGTCTCTTCACACTTCCACCATACCGGCCTTAAATGTTTCATTAAGTGTTTTTTTTTAAATCTCAGTAACTACAGGACTAGAGATCTTGAAATTCGCGATGGTCATGTTATGTCAAGGTGCTTACATAAAACTGAATTAGGATCTCGTCCCTCCGGTGTTTAAATGTTATACAGGAAGCTAGTAAACATTGAAATAAACCACAAGAAGTATTGCAGAAACCACTATGAAACTGCTATATGGTCTCTTCACACTTCCACCATACCGGCCTTAAATGTTTCATTACGTGTTTTTTTTTTAAATCTCAGTAACTACAGGACTAGAGATCTTGAAATTCGCGATGGTTCATGTTATGTCAAGGTGCTTACATAAAACTGAATTAGGATCTCGTCTCTCCGGTGTTTAAATGTTATACAGGAAGCAGGTAAACATTGAAATAAACCACAAGAAGTATTGCAGAAACCACTATGAAACTGCTATATGGTCTCTTCACACTTCCACCATACCGGCCTTAAATGTTTCATTACGTGTTTTTTTTAAATCTCAGTAACTACAGGACTAGAGATCTTGAAATTCGCGATGGTCATGTTATGTCAAGGTGCTTACATAAAACTGAATTAGGATCTCGTCCCTCCGGTGTTTAAATGTTATACAGGAAGCTAGTAAACATTGAAATAAACCACAAGAAGTATTGCAAACCACTAAGAAACCGCTATGCGGTATCTTGAGGCCACCACCATACTAACCTTAAATGTTTCTATAGGTGTTATTAAATCTTAGAAACTAGTCATACAAAATCAAATTGCATGTAAGTCTTCAATGATCCCGTCACCAATTTCATAGCTCCACGCCTCCAGTCTACAAACTTACGTACTAAGCTATTCGGGACTAAATGAACATGAGAATATTTCCAAAAATATTTCAGACCACTGCAGGGAAAACGTGAAATACGTACGGGTAACTACTAGTTAAATTTATTTTTAGGAATACGCTCAATTCTTATCAACCCAGAGCATTAAAATCATGTAGGCACTAATAAACATTGTTTTATTAATGAGTTGTTAATTATAGTACTGTAATAAATTTTCATTTCAATATTAAAACCTTTTTGTTTTTTTTAATCTAATGCAGTAAATTATATGTTAGTAACATAATACATACACTACGTTTAATTTAATAATACAACATATTCTATAATTATCTTAAAATTAAATAATGTATGTATATAATGTATTATAATGTACAAATAATATTTATAAATATTATGTATAAATGATGTAATGTAATCAATTGACTGTAATTTCGGTAAATTATGAATGTAAGTTACCAACTAGTGAAACTGAATTTAACAATTGTTGAACCAATTCCAAGACTTGAGCCCACTAGAAAGTTACGCAGTTGGTGAAGTTTAATGTTGCTCTTCTAACTTTGCGTGTAAAGCCGCGTGTACCAAGATTTCTTCCCCAGTTCTAAGAGTATACAGTCATTTTTAGTATGATATTTAAATACATTATCTTTATCTACATTATATCTTTCTATGCAACCAAGTGCCACCGACTCTATACAAAAACAAACAATGGATGTTTTACTGAAAGGAAGTTGCCGTATGGAATGGACTGAAAACTCAGCACAGAACTGTGTATAAATTGCGTCAAGTTTTTGTGGGCGCTAAGCACGGTCGAGATAATGTTCAGTTACTATAATTTAAGTTTAATGATTATAATGTGTTTTTAGTAATAATAATTAGTATTTTTATTTTTGAATATAAATAACAGGAACATAAAATTTGTCAATATGTGAACGAGAACATTTGATATTTCAAAAACGTTATTTTCTGTCGCTGAATTTAAGCAAAGTTATACATTTAAAAAATAAGCTAAAATGTTTATAAATAATTATTTATACGCTAGACGAAAGAACATTCTTCCAATAAACCTTAAGTGATGTAATTATTTTAGAAAGTAAAATAAAATACTTATTAAAATAATTTAAAAGGTAATAAAAATTAACTAGACATTAATTAAATATAATTACTCATGTGATCTCAAAAGTGAAAACATAATATCAATATTACATTTAAAAACAATGATATATTAAAAATTGATTAGCTTTAAATTTCAAAAAAATAATAGTGAACAATTTTATATTATACACGTATAGATTATTCTAAGTAATTTATAATAATGTGGAATGTAGTGCGTAACACTTATTTACCTACTTTAAAATTACTGATAATGTTATTATAATTGTGTTTCTATAAAATACTATTTTAAACAGTGATATTCTCAATGTTATTGCTAATGGACTGAAAATTTATACTTTGCTCTAAACCTATCAAAACTCTAAGGTTGTGGCAATAAATATTAATTGGGATTTAAGTATGAAATACAATTACAAACATACGTTCTCCCTACATAAAACCTTGCTGAAAGTACCAACCTGCAGGAACCGTACTTACAGTAAACGAAAAACAAACACGCATCTTCCTAAGAAGGCATGAACCATAATGCATAAAGTTGTAACTATTAAGGTATTTTTAATGTTTTTATTATATTACTGCAGCTAAAAAATTTAACTATCGTAATAATAGGTGAAATTATTAATTAGTGGGATCAATAAAAAGTATTCTCATTCTTCCCGTAATAAGATGAATGAAGATACTACTAAAATAAAGTACTGGCGTCTTCAAAAGTACACAATACGCTGTGTTCATTGTCCATAAATAAATACACCTTACTTATTAAACTTATTATTACTTATTAACATGATATGAGCTATGGACTTGCAATTTTGAACTGGTTTTCAGCGAACCCTGTTACGCGACATGTAGTACTACTGTGTTGTTACCTGTACTATTATGGCAGATCCTCTTGAAGTAGTTGCAGAGATGTGTTCCCGAGAGGGGTTCCAATGCCTGGTCCGGTAGGTTTTTAGTGGGTGAGAGTCCCACACACCAGGGCGAACATCTGTCCCTGACGGTGCATAATGCATTTTCCTATCGTAAAAAAAAAAAACTATTATGGCAGTTATCATAAAAGGGGGATTTGGATTGTCGCTGTAAGTCATGTTTCTGTGAAAGATGACAGAGAAAAATATCCTTGACTAATTCAAGTAATTTAGACGCTGACCTTGAACAATTGGCTGAAGTTGACTTGTATCGTACCGTAAACCTGATATGAAATTACGTATGATGAAATTAACCTTCTGTTTCTGCATATAAGATTTTTATGTTCGGAATACTGGTTATGAAATATTTTTCTAAAATGCATTTTCTAAAATATGACTAATACGTTTGATAGATGTATTATGTATGTTTGTTTATAAAGTTTTAAAAATATTTTATGTCATAAGTGGCAATTTACAAGAATTAAAAAATAGTTACAAAAACAAATTAAGAAAGCAAGAACCAATACCAGTTCCAAAGCCTAACTTCGCATTTTTTTCAAATAGTTATTGTTTTTTGGGACCTAAAATGTTTAGTATAATTTCTTCAATTATTAGTTGTGAGAATAAAAAGTTATTTTCAAAAACATTAAAGAAGTGGTTATTGGGTTTTGATAAATTAGATTTTCTTCTCTGCATAGATTCCTAGTTAATTAAAGAAGCTAACAGTAAATTTTAGTTTGAATTTATTTAAGTGGATTTTCATTTGCTTTGTAACTGCTGCAGCACACTTTTAATCAATTTTATTTTTAGAAGCTTCTAAAAAAATCAAAGTTTTGTTGAAATTTTCTTTGAGCTGAACAAGATTTTTGTTATAAAAGGAACCGCTCCACAGGCACTTGCCTCTAGAGGCCCTAGTTATTTTGAAAATATTTCTTTTAATTTACGAGTGTTTTTGTTTTAATTTTATTTACAAGAATGTTAAATTTTTATTTAAGTTTGCTCATTAGATTTGTACATTGTGTATACATTTGGTTGTTTAGGTTACTTTATTGATTTATTACATTCTGTATACCATTGTATATAATGTGTTATTGTAATATTTTCAAAAATAATTCATATTCTATTCTATTCTATATTCTATTCTATATTCTATTTTATATTCTATTCTATATTCTATTCTGTATTTTATTATATATTCTATTCTATATTCTATTCTATTCTAGACATTTATTAACTAACAGATGTTTCATAATAAATACTAACTTCTCTTTTAATTTACAACTTGTAGACATACAAACACCAAAATTTATTACTTTTACAATCATGTATTTTTGGTAAGACAATTACGCGTAAAAAGTGGTTGCACGTGAAAAAATCCATAAACAAAAATGAACTCAACACCAAGTCTAAAACACAAGTCTGAACATTGTTGACCAATCAACAATGTTCAGCATAACTGCTTTTTGTTCAAGTGGTTCATAACCGGTATGTTCAAGTGTTTTTTTAATGCTTCACCTTTTCAGTATCTGACAATATTGAAGAAAAAGACTGATCTTAGTCAATAAAACGTCACATTTCTAATATTTTCACGCTTAATGATGACAGGATCGTAATCATGTTGCTATCCTATGAAATGAAGATAATCCTATTATTCTATAAAGATATAGAAATGATTTTAAATGAATTTGCATAACAGAACAGAGCAAAGAATTAGTGAGTTAAAATTATTTGTAATTCTGGATTCCAGGTTTTTCTCAAGACTTTTCATTGTTGGTTCAAATCAGAATCCTACCAATATGTTAATTTCGCCTATAAGCTATATTTTCTTCTGTGAAGTAACTGAATAGACTAGTGTGGATTGGGAATGAATCTGAATATCCAGATTAGGTATCAACAGTTATTTCTACAGCATTGAATATCTTTCTATTGCTTAGTATTCGTCATGAAGTAAAATTAATATTGAAATTGGCAATTGCAACAAACCTACCACATTTGTCAACGGTCATAATTTTTATTCACTTTAATCTCCAAATTAAATAGTAAGAAAAAAGAAATTCTTTATCCATAATTGTCAAGATAAGAATAAATTTAAATTTAGTTTTATAAATAAATAAATACAATTTGAAGAGAAGTCCCTTCCAGGCTGTAAAAGACTATTCCCTAAAGCCAGGTGGAGAGTTCCTTCTAAAGGTCCTGTGGGCTTTTGCTGCGTAAGTTTTAGGGCAATGCAATATACATCTTAACTCCAGAATAAGATGGCATTTTTCATAGGTGACTGTGTTCTTTCTATAGAAGGTAGAATATGCCTGCATGTCTTGTGTTGTATCCATGAACATATCTATGCCTTTTTAAGTCTGTAATAACACCAAAGAGAACAGTTTCTAAGGCATACAAGGAAATAACAGTAAGGATAATCGTTGCCAAACATTGTTCTCAGGCGTTTCAGCATGTTCATCGAGTATATGATAATAGTTAACGTTCTCCTCTGATAATGGAGAATTCGATTGATTGTACTGTGGCGTACTTCTACTCGGGTTTAATTACAAGTTGATATAATCCTTCGGTATTTTCCTCAGCCTTGCATTGCTCGCCGTCATTCTATAGCATTAAAGTCTATTGAGTAAACTTTCCTCCAATTTCTAGGAAACAATCTATCTGAAACAAAACCGGTACGCATTATGAACTCATTGTTCGCTCTTGCAAATGTATATAACATTTCTTCTAGTAGTCAAAGGAGGATGGTAAATGAAGCTTAAAAGCTGGCTGTAATGAAACGACCTTGGGGTTTTCACAATCAGAACTATCTTAATTCTCGGAAAATTTTTCACGTCCTTGTTTTCTCCGAACAATGAAGAAAGATGTCTTATTTTATAGACATGATCAATGTAAGTACAAATGCATTAGAATGTTCCTTATAGTTGAACATCTTAAAAATATTTAAAGGATGAATTGCATAAAAAACTAAAAGTCTAGTAATTGTAGCTTATATTTAAAATAAGTCATTTCTCATAATACTACTGCCATAAGAGGGTGCAAGTAATGTGTAAAGTGGTTCAATCAGTGCTCGATTCGGTTGTTTCGTAATGTTTTAGTTGTAGCACTTAAGATAAAATTTCTGAAAACGGCAAAAGAGTTATTATTACATAAGAACTTTTCGGAAAATATATTTGTATTTCGGTACATCTTATAATCAATCCCGCAGAAAATTACTGAAGATAACGATATGAATTTCGTTGAGGAAATATTGAAATACAATTGAAGGACGTGACATTTTTTAACAAATCAAATTTGATTTCGTTAAGGAATATTGTTGTTGGTACCAGTATAATAGGTTGAATAGTTTACGCGTGAACGCAAAACAAACAAATTCACTTTCGCATTTATAATATTATTACGATTAGGATTATTATAATATATAGATTACCGTATATATACCAGGAATTCTTAACTATCCGCCAAATGTACAAAGTTTTCATCTAGTATAATAATAAGTTCACTATTAAATACCATAAAAAGGGATGACGACAGTTTGAGTTATACGAAATTGATTATCTAAAAAGATAATGTACTTTAATTTAATGAGAGAAGGTATTTGTCTAAAGCGGATAAGTAAGACCTGGATTTTTTATTTCCTGGACTATATACATATTTCCATAATAGTAATTTATTTATTTAATAATTAGTAACAAACAGTTGGAGACACAAATATTTTATAATGTGTGCTAACAAAGTACTATACATTTACAGTCTACACATGCATACACTCTGATCATATTCGTCCTTAATGATAAAGTTGTAAAAATAACGTTGTGCTATTTTTTTACAGAATCTAAAATTTTTACTAAACTGTATCAAAAAATAAATGATTTAAATACTATCCACGTCCTTAGAAAATAAAAGCCACCATTATTATGTGTTTACAATTAATTTTACGAACAAGTTTGTTGAATCTTGCTGCCATTCAATTTTTAAATTAATTGGTTAAAGATTAATAAGTTTGCAAAACATTATGGACGATCACTGCTTAAATCCAAGATCGTATTAATATAAAAAATTAAATTCAACTGGGTTAAATTTTAGGATGATTACACCATAATGGAGACATGAAGATGACTTGTATTATACCGTAAACCTGATTTTAAATTACTTATGATGAAATTAACCTGGAGTTATTGCATAGAAATTTTGCAACTCTGGCATATTCGGAATACTGGTATCTTTTCTTCTATGAAGTAACTGAATAGACTTTTGTGGATTGGGAATGAATCTGTATATCCGGATTAGGTATCAACAGTTATTTCTATATTATAGAATATCCTCCTATTGCTTAGTATTCGTCATGAAGTAAAATTAATATTGAAATTGGCAATTGCAACAAACCTACCACATTTGTCAACGGTTATAATTTTAATCCATCGTATCGAGAAGGGCACGATTTTCAAAAACAGTCACTTTGTAGATATTCAGAAATCTGTTTGCATATGTAGTGTGGGTCATCCAACATAATGTTACTTTCTCCCAAACGTGTTGATCCACTAAAACGGCCTCAAATATCTTCTGCAGTGTGATGTTCCCACAGGACAACATGAGTAGTATAAATGCGGCTTAATTGCAGACAAAGCCCGTTGTGCAAGCCGATGCCCGGCCAGCCCAAGCCCGGTCGGTGTAACGCTGCCGCTCCGCTCTGGCGGTAGTGCGAGACCCACACGCAGCTCTGCCGGAAGCCGACACGGTCTCTGCCCACGGCCCAGCCCGGCCTGGCCTCATGTCTATTTCACATACACACTGTAGGCCGGACACAACAATTATCACACTCACCGAGAGATTCGTGTTTTTGGGGAGATTCCATGTAACCCAGCCCGCAAGCCTGACTGTGTAGGTACTAAAGACTGCCCTAGCAGACAACGATAAGGCAACGTCCCTGAGTGAACCATTCGTAAAGTTAACAAGAGTGGCTAGTTTTTCAAGGTCTGTGACTAAGGATATTTGGTTCTTCTTCCGGCATGCCTTCAGGAGAAGAAGCCCCAAGTCAAGTTGACTTTGTCTCTGATGTTGGTAGGTAAGAAGAAACGAAGCGAATCCTATCAGTTCATCCTAGACAAACGCCACAGCCATGACCTTTATTATCACATTGTAGTATTACATTATACATTGGTTGCTGGAAAACACCATACAGTCCATTATATTAGGTTTAAATAGAAGAACTTTAAATTACACTATCCGAATCTTTGTTAGGATTATCAAACTATTCTTTTCCGCTTGAACGTTCTTATCTTATTGAGGTCCTCAAATTTCAAGACAACTTGGCTCATATAAAAAACGTAGTTGCATGAAGACCACCATGAGCGGATATGTGTGGTTGCTGCCACTGACATAAAATTTCATATTGAACTGGAATAATCTAGCTGAGATGTCTTTAATATATACTCTAGTGGACACATATACTACTTGACATACTTTTATGAGCCAACGATGAGTAACATTAGACATGTTATTTTCTAGGGCATAGTTCTTAAAGGTAGCCCTTATTTTTCAAATTATTCAATGTTTGATTTTTTAAATTTGTAAACCCTTTAAAAATGGTTACCACCCTTAGAGTATTTAATTTACACAATATTAGTTCAATATCATACTATCTCCTGTTGGATTAATGATTTTCAAATAAGAAATATTTGAGATTGTAAGCCAAGATGATATTGATCGACTGAACAAAGCTTTCGTAGATGGAATTTCTCATATCGAGGCCTTTTTAAACTTCCTAGTGTGTTAAAGTAATTACACTGGAGCCTGTTTATCCTATAACGTGGTAGTTCCTTAGTTCTCAGAGTAAAACTCGAACTATCGTGTATCCATAGTTGATAACCACAATTCTCGACCAACGCGAGAATTTTGTTGTATTTGAAGTTTTTATTATTGTATTATTTACTACTAATTTTCTGTAGAAAAAAAAAATAAAATTCGTTAAAATAATAAATAAAAATAATAAACAAGTGAATTACAGCTAGGTTTTATATGAGTCAGCCATATAAATTAATTAGGTGTAACGATGGAACAGAATTACAAAGCTCCAGGGGCAGCACGGGTCACGGCTCGTTCATCCACCCAACGCAACGCCTGGAAGCTACAGGATTTAGCAGCGTGGTGGCACAAATTTGAAGAATGATAGAAAAAAAAGTTCAAATAGAAATGTTACATCTCACATATATCAATACTACTGTCTACGTTATATTATAAAATGGATTTTGTTAAGTGTCACAAATTTTCATGAATAATTTGCTCTAATGTGACAAATATTTTCTTTAATTCCGGAATGACAGTTTTAAAATTACCATAGTATTGTGCAAGCATAATTAAAAGCGTTTACATTAGATTAAATTCATTTTAACAGTAAAATATATATTATCTAAGATATTTATCAATGCCTATAACAAGCGAGATGTTAAAAGTATTATTATGCAGTAAATTGTCGTCTTTTTACAAATTTTGACGATACAACTTTCCTTATCATTTATATTTATGTTTATGGCTATAAACATATTATCAGTATAATTGGAACGTTATGAAACTGCACTTTTGTACGTATGTTGAGAATAGAGCCACAGTTACACACCCAATGTGAGTTCATTTGTGCAAAGCAATGTCGTGTAAAGCAACACAACTGGGTTCCGAGAGCCTATCAGGGTATGTAAGGTGAATCTTAGTTAAATAACATTCTCTGTAGCTGAGTACACCGACAGTAATTGCCCCGTGCAATCTTGGTGCTTGCTGAACGCAGGGGATCTGTATCGACTTCACTCTCTCTCTCTCTCTCTCCCTCACTCATACAATAAAATATGTTTCATTGTGCAATAACAATACCATACCAATGATTTTAATTTCTTTGCAGTATATTTACTTAATAAATACAAATGATAATTTTCACATTTATTAAAAAAATTTAAAAGTGCAGTTTATTTTGGGTGTTATTTAATATTTAATATGTCCCTTATTTCCTGGATTTGATTGATAAGATGATAAGATTGATAAGTAACTGGCAAAACTATCTTCGGTTGTATTTTTGCAGCTTTTGCTTTACGATTTTATTTACTGCTCTTGAACTGAAGCCACATTATTCAGCAATTTGCCTTTTGAATCATACCAGTGTCTTCATAACAGGATAACAACCTTTGCTGCTCTTCCTAGGTGTTATACCAGTCATGAACAACGCACTCCTCACAAACTAGACACAAAAAACAATTAGAAAGATATTAAACTAATCATAACCTCAAAAAATATGAGATTTATGAAAACAAATTGTCAAGCAATTAGATTACTGAGAAAAAAAGGAGTGAAATTTCCTATTAAAAGTGAAGTTTACCTTTTGCTTAAATTAATTTCACGATTGCTGTTCATACTTTTGTTAAATACATAATTTAAAAAAATGAGAGATTATGATCTTTGGATATTTAAGAATTACTCTCACTAATCTTTGTGTACATGTCACTGACATATTGTTTGTAACATATTCGACTATTTAAAAGGCAATATGTAAGTTATTTGTTGACAATAATCTTGATGATAAAGAAAGAAAAAAGATGTACCTGCTACATTTTCAGCTCTTTAATTTTGGTACACTTGTCCTCAATTACATTTTCATAAATTGGAATATCATTGTGTTAATTATGATATGGTATAAAATAAGTTTTGACTTATTTAAATTAATGTTAAACGCGATAAAAAATTTAAAGATAAACATAATTGTTGCCGTTCTAAGGGGGGGGGGGAGGGTAAATTGACCATTACTGGATAATTATTAATTACTGAATCATTGTAACGGGGAAACTTGATAAAAAATGTCAACTAAAAAAAATTAAAAAACATATATTTTATTTTTTTTTATGTCAGCCAAATGGAATTCGCTGACATATCTAAATAAAAGTAACACAACGGTAAAAAAATAAAACTCGTATTGTAATGTGTTATGTTGATCCACGCGCGCCCTTTTAGGAGCTTGTGTGCGATGTACAAGTATAGAGTAATAACAACAATAATAATGTGTTTTATAACGACAGATAATACACATTCCATTGTAATATTCAACTTCATTAAGAGACTATAACTTTTCAGTCACACGGTACACCGATCTAACACCCAAACATACTACCCATTCAGACTCATGCAATTGAATTTTATCTAACTCTAGCTCATGTCAGTGTGTTCATAATTGTGTACCATAAATGCGTCTGAAGTTTAAAACGTTTCTTCGATCAGAACTTGTTTTAAACGCGTTTTAAATGCCTTTAGCATTAGGCACTTTTAATGGAATTTGGCAAACTGTTGACAAATTGAACTCGTGCCTGTGAAGTCATGAGCGAGCTCATGAACCACCGTTCTGTATTTCACAGTCCGGTAGCTGTTCCTGCCTTTAGTTTCTTAGTTGTGTACGTCACTACCTTTTGTGTGATCGTATTTCGGTTTGAAAAAGATTCATGTTTCCAGTATGTAGAGGCAGGGTAATGCCAACAGTTTAAACTTTTGCACGGCTCTCTCTTTTACAACTTTGTGATTGTTCGGACTGATTGTTATAAAAAATTCAAACTCTTGAAAGTTTGAATTTTATGTACAGTGGATTTGCAAAATGTTCTATTCAAATACAATATGTTTCACTAATAAATGAATTAAGGGAATGGTACTGGTATCAAAGTAGTAAATGGTACAGCATTCATGTTAACACTTATGTGGATACCAAGTAGCACATTTAGTTCGGGTAAAGTCGTAGTTATCTCTAGCTAGTGTATAAATTGTTCAAACATCATAAATGTATGGGCCAATTACAAAAAAAAAATACGAGTTAACAATATTGGACTATACGGACCGTACGAAACAATAACATTTGCAATACATTTTTTATTGTGACTCATCAGACTGAATCGATTTTTCACATGCGATATTAGCCCGGAATAGATATTCGACGGCAAGAAATCTCCAACAACTTCTACCTACTAGAAAGCTCTGCACGTCCTAGGATAAGTATTGCAAAACCGGATGCATAAATATGTATGTATTTAATAAATTGGTCCCACAAGAATTAATACATTAAACATCAACAATTAATCAGAAATACTTAATAAATTACATTGTAATGATATGTTTTAATTATTTATGTGTCAAGGTATAGTATACAATATAAGGTACGAGTATATAGTTCATAACTCTGTTCGAACTTTGTTTGACGCAAAGTTAAATAGTTTATAATATATTAAGATAAATGTTATTTTTACAATTTACAAATATTTAAAAAAGAGTTTTTCATCTGCCAATTTAATATTTTGCACTATAAATTTGCTTTATTACAAAATTTTGTCATCTTCTCTGTATGTCTCCCATGTCATGACCGTACACCCTGGAGCTTGCTGTATAGATGGTTAATATGCAAGTAAATGAAGCTCCAAGTACAAGGCAATTTACATTCTAACAATTGAGTAACAAGCATCAAATGTGCACATAATTAAACATCTTTATAAGCTACTAACACAGGAACTTGGTTTAAATCACATTGGTTGATTACTACGGTTCAATGGCTTCCTCATGGTTCTCCGTACATGAGTATACCAGTAACTTGGTATATATCACATTGGTTGATTACTACGGTTCAATGGCTTCCCGATGGGCTCCGTACATGAGTACACCAGTAACTTGGTTTATATTACATTGATTAATTACTACGGCTCAATAGCTTCCTCATGGTTTTCCGTTCATGATTGCAACACAAGTAACTTGGTGTATACCACATTCGTTGATTACTACGGTTCAATGGCTTCCTCATGGTCTCCGTACATGAGTCAAACACCAGAAGCTTGGTTTATATTACAATGGTTAATTACTACGGCTCAATAGCTTCATCATGGTTTTCCGTACATGATTGCAACATAAGTAACTTGGAGTATACCACATTGGTTGATTACTACGGCTTCCTCATGTTTTTCCGTACATGATTGCAACACAAGTAACTAGGTGTATACCACATTCGTTGATTACTACGGTTCAATGGTTTCCTCATGATTCTCAGTACATGGTTACAACTCGAATAACTTAGTTAATATCATGTTGGTTGATTACTACAGTTCAATGGCTTCCTCATGGTTCTCCGTACATGAGTATACCAGTAACTTGGTATATATCACATTGGTTGATTACTACGGTTCAATGGCTTCCCGATGGGCTCCGTACATGAGTACACCAGTAACTTGGTTTATATTACATTGATTAATTACTACGGCTCAATAGCTTCCTCATGGTTTTCCGTACATGATTGCAACACAAGTAACTTGGTGTATACCACATTCGTTGATTACTACGGTTCAATGGCTTCCTCATGGTCTCCGTACATGAGTAAAACACCAGAAACTTGGTTTATATTACAATGGTTAATTACTACGGCTCAATAGCTTCCTCATGGTTTTTCCGTACATGATTGCAACATAAGTAACTTGGAGTATACCACATTGGTTGATTACTACGGCTTCCTCATGTTTTTCCGTACATGATTGCAACACAAGTAACTAGGTGTATACCACATTGGTTGATTAATACGGTTCAATGGCTTCCTCATGGTTCTCAGTACATGGTTACAACACCAGTAACTTAGTTAATACCACATTGGTTGATTACTACGGTTCAATGGCTTCCTCATGGTCTCCGTACATGAGTAAAACACTAGAAACTTGGTTTATATTACATTGGTTGATTACTACGGTTCAATGGCTTCCTCATAACTCTCTCTACATGAGTACAACACCAGATACTGGGTTGTTTTAAGAAAAGTGCAGTACAGGTTTCAGCAGATCTAGCATTTATTGCCGTAGTCAAACTGATTCACTGTTACAGTTGGACATACTGCATATGAAAAACAAAGAACAATTGTTGAAGAGGATACTAACGCATCAGTAGTGCAAGGTGTCTACTTCTATTCTGGAGAGTTTTTGGATTACAAGGGTTGTTGTTATGTTGGGATGCCAAGTCCATCAGAATATAAATTAACTATGGACGATTGTCTTTGATTTTTTAAGTTTTAACGTAATCTAGCTTTACAAACCTTGTTTAGTTAACTGTCTAACGTATGCTATGCAGCGATATTGTGGTAGTAAAGAAATACGCTGTTTTTTCAAATGAAGTCATGTTTCATTTCAACTAACTGGTCAGTCTCTGTATCTGTGGGTAGCCGAGTACTCAGCAAAGTATTCGATCTGAACCAGGAATACAGACTTAACTTTCGTAATGGATGACGCTTCTTTACTTCTACCGCCAGAGGCAAATCATTTTTGGAGGGTGAGGTAAGTGATCTTCGCACACCCACAACGCACAGGATTGGATCTAAATATTTTTCGCTTTGGATAAGAAGCTGAGGAAACCTCTCATTGCACTTAGTCCTAAAAGGGCCTTTGCTATGCTTCTGGATTAATAGGATATGCAGGATAGATGAGTTAGGGGTAGGAGCCGAAAGCTCTTGTTGTATCCCTCATGGGGGAGGAAGTATAGTGAGCATTATCTCTGTCATGTCACCTTGGCTAAGAAGGAGAGGCTAGCTCCGTTCCAGTCTCTTCCAACCAAAGCGTGCAGGAGGGGTATTGTACATGCTTGCCAAAACCTTTAAACACTATGGGGGCCACACCAAATTCAACCCAGTCGTCCTCCGCATTAAACTAGACGCTTTTAACCTAATATCTCGAGATTTGCGGTTAGTACTATGGCTCTCTCGAACATCGGTTGGGTTGCCCAGATGTAAGTGACTATTGAGTTTCTGCTGGACCATGGGTACGTTATACTGGCACATATTAACTGGAAGTGAACCCCCTTCCACTAATGGGTATGACCTAACAATTACGTTAGGTGAGTTAGAGATAACGTAACTAATATTAAAGTTAAGACATAGCCCGTAATAAAGTCACTCTTTTTATGAGGAATACTACTAATTCGTGTTTTTCAAATCCTCTTAGTTCTTAATGACGTACCTAATTCAAAATTTTCATAAGGTGTATAAATTAAACGTTGAAGATTAAGAAAACAAAATGTTAGCCAATACACGTTAGAGTTTCTTTTCTAATATAAAAAGAAACTCCATATGTTTTTGGAAATACTAGGGGAGAGCAAACAAGTCATAAAACATATTACGTTATAAAACGTTTCCTTTTCGTTTTTTTATAATTTTTTTTGAGACCATCAGGTCCGCCGATGTTGGCGGACGGGCAGGTGTATCCCCTGGTCTGTTAGGAGTTATTGATCGGCTGCCAGATACAGCAGGCAGGACAGGTGAGTGTACGCAACATGCAGGTACCAGCTGGCAAGCAGGACGATTATACCTGTGCGGTGGAAGTGGGTATATTATACGTGTCAGACACAGGACAAGGACTTCCGAGCACAGGACGAGCTTTAGGTCCTCTCCTCTGTGTCCTTCATCCTATACGCGACTGCTCTTTGAAAGAAGGTGGAATAATCTTATCTTATATTACATCTTTAATTTATATCAATACAATTGCACTGTAAAAATGAGACGAGCCAATACGGCATTACATTGTTAAAATGCACTAACAGTTCAAAAATGGATATGGACATTTCAACATTGTTTCTAGTTCATAAAAGAATAACAATAAAAATCATACAGTAAAGTCCATAAAACTGGATAGTTAAATTATCAATGCTACAAGTAAATTAAAAGTTACTAAAAACATCTTTAATTTATATCAATACAACTGCACTGTACCAATGCGACGAGCCAATACAGCATTACATTGTTAAAATGCACTAACAGCTAAAAAAAATGAATATTAACATTTCAACATTGTTTCTAGTTCCTAAAAAATAACAATAATAACAATAAAAATCACACAGTAAAGGGTATAAAACTGGATAGTTAAATTATCAACGCTACAAGTATATTAAAAGTTAATAGAAATTACTACACTGCACGCTAATAAAATGCAATAATGGTTAAAATACGACTACTCTATAAAATTCAATATGGCCATTGGAAACTGGCTACAAACCGATCAAAATTCACAGAAAAAATCTAATACATAGAACTGAAAATGTAAACATCCATAAATAATACATGGGAAATCATAAAACTTATAAAAATTCAATACATTACACCTGAAAATCATTGTCTAAGACGTTATGCAATACATGAAAATATAAAATTTATGTTCACGCTTACAAATAATATTTTACAATTGTGCAATTTCTATAAACCCACAAAAATACATCCGTTACACCTGTTATAAAACTACTAACAGAAATAATAACAACAGCCAAATGATAAAGTTGCTACAGTTATGTAATATTTGCGGCAATATGAAACATCTTATTGTTTCTTAAATATATCAAAAAATAGTATACTCCATTAAGGAATACGTGGGCAACGTTTTAGTAAGTACAATGTCATTAACAATTGGGAATATATTGGAATCAGCATGAAATATAAACGTCGCTAACGTTTTTAAGGTGACACAATTACATGGTAGGCGTTAAAATGAAAAAGAGTAGAGTTAGGAAATGAAAACACAAACCCAAAGGGTTTCACATTTGGGGTCAGAGTAAAGTAACTCGTCCAACAGGTTCGAGTTACAAGCTCCTTCATTGTTAATACTTCCTTCTAAAGATGAAACGTGAGAGGATAACTGAGACCGTGAAACTTACACTAAACTGCAACACATGTAACATCGGATGAGCAGTAAAACCTCCGCGCAGTTGACCTTGAGTACAGCTGATTGCGTTTATAAACCAGCTGCTCCATATGCATTACAGGTAGGCTACAATATGCTGGGTGAGGCCACTTTGTTGCTTGACATAACGAACGATAATTGCTAGTTAATGGTGGGAAATTGCACCAGCTTCACATTATACGTTGGTAGTAAGCTGTCAAACTTCGTAAAGCTTTGTTATAAGAACGAGGTTTTGAGGTTAAGTTCAGTGAATAAGTCCATCGTAAACAGTTCAGTACACGATATATAGTAAATTATTTATATTATTTTACTTCTTTGTGGCGTAATGTATGAATAATTTTAGAAGATAAAGTTTGGCCTCCAAATCCTTCTAGTGATGGCTGTGAGAGGGGGGATTTACGACTCTCGTGGAGAGGGAGGGTTGAAGGTCGGAGCAATTTGTCCCCTTTTGAAATGATCTGTAAACTTTTAATAACAAGAGCAATCACGACCAATCTGCAAATCATCCTTCTCCTGAAAAACGGCTTAACCTTTCCGATCAGAAATGAGGTAAAACTTTTAAGTTCATATATCAAACTCACATACAGAAGGGTCCTATAGACGTAATGAAACGTAACTTTGCTTTTCTTTACGGAGCTATCCCGCGATTTGCTGCCCTGGACCTTTTTCCTCCAAACAGCCTTCTTAACTGGACTAAGCTATACAAAATTGGCGATCGTTTTAAAAGGTGAATGTACAATTTAAAAAAGATAAGAGATTAAAAAATAAAGAAAAGCGTGTGTACCTACTTCGCTTATTAGGATTCGGTGTAAAATAAATAATGAGAAACGCATTTTTACCGAGTATGAGTAACACCTTTTAGCTAAGTTTATATGGCATTTTCCCAGTTATATTTTTGAAAAATAATCCCAACAAACGAGGTAGAAGACGTGTTGATGGCTTTCAGTTATTTTTTGGTAATCTGAAATATGTGGCAGACTTCTTCAACTCCACTCACTCTAGAGACCCTCAAGGGCGCTGTCCTTAAAGCCAAACTAAGTAATTCGGACTTCAAAAACCCTTTACCTCAACTTCATATCTGAATACCTAGCCCCTAGGTCACATGGTTGAGTACCCTGATACTGACCGGTCGTCTCCTAACTGTCTACTGTTCCATCATAGTTGTTAAAGGCTTACAGTAGTTGATGCCAATTGCAAGACCAGTTCATGTCTCTTTCTCTCTCAATGATGCGTTGATTACAAGACCAAAACTTCAAAATAACATCTGTTACCAAGTTCCGTCTCTACAATGTGTTCTTCATTGGCATTTGTGGAAAATTAAAGGACAGGTGTATCCTGAATAAATGTAGTCGTTTTACCAAAGAAATAATATTTCATAGTATTTTAGAAGAATCGAAACACTCCAGGTAGCAAAGTAGTCCGAGTAAAATAAAATCGAATAGCTGTATAGTTAATTTTGGAATTTAAGAGTCGGGATTGCATTAAATACTGATAGAAAGTGTTTACTTCAATTTGCATTTCTTAAAATAATACGCTTAGATTATATACCAATTATCTTTAATTGTATTAGATTTTTGTTACACGAAAACAATCAAAGCTATTATTTTATATGGAAGTTTAAAGGTAACATGAAATTTATTTTTACTTGATTTTTGTATAAACGTAACACAGGAAGACTATATATTCACAGATACAGTCAATGAGCTCTTGCTTTAAAATATAAAATAAATTTATGGAATTGTAAATAATTTTGTCTAATCTTAACCCTTATATTTAAGGGGTTAAAATACACTTGAAAACTATAATAACATCAAATTAACCTATGGACGGTGTCTTTAAAATATTAAAGTTTCTACTTGAACCGGTATATCATACATGTGGTGAAAATGTTTACAATATTAAAATCTAAGATTTTCTAAGATTTTATTTTACAACAGGGCCCAATCCCAAAGAAGTTAATTTTAAACGTTATTTTTTTAATAACAGTGAACATTAATAACAGTTGACATAAATTGTAAAATTTAATTTGGTTCGACATGCAATTTAGTAAGTTGAAATAATGTTTTAATTTGTATATTATTAAGATTGTAGTAATTGACTGCCTAATATGAATAAATAGAATAATTATTATCCACATTAATAACTCTAATGTTTCAGACTAACCACGCTTGACTTGAAACGATCCCCCTAAACAAACAACACCCTCCCCTCCCCCCGCCTAGCTTGTTTGGGGTGCAAATATCGATATAACAATCCGGTATTGACACAACAATATCCTTGTTTTCCCATGGGGCTGTTGTATTCTTGACAGTTATAGATAGTGCAACCTTGATTTGGTAATAATAAATGTTTCCCACGCAAACCATTTTTAAAGGGTTCTTTCAACGCCAACCAAATTCTGAAATTGATTTTATTAAAAGATGTTTAGCAAATTTTTATTGATTCCTCCGGGAAACGAATTAGTGATCTCCCGGTTAGAGAGGTACAGCCTTGCTCCTACAAATTGAGTATCGTAGTGTGGTAACTGTTACGTCATGACAAAAACTTACTCGTTTGAATTAGTGAGCTTTTAGTGTAATTCAGAGTTAAGAGCCAAGTTTAGTGAAATGACTTGGGTGAGGTGATTTTCCTGTAAGAACAGGGATAACTTCCATGCAGTTTTACGCACGTACTTTGAAACATAGAAGTATGGGAGATCTCTCATTTGAAAGATACAATTAATTTGCATCCAAACGTATTTTTATATTTTCCAATAGTTGTTTTGGTCATTTTGAAAATCTCACACTTTGTTGTATTTTATTGTTTAAATATTTGAATAAAATATACTTTACAAGAAAAAAGAACTTAAAGTATTTAAAATGAGACATGTCCCATACTTCTACGACTAAAAATAAGGACGTAAAACTGCATGAGATTTAGCATTGTTCTCATGGGTAAAAACTTGATTTTTTTACTACAGCCGACTTTTTTGCCAAGGAAATACGCTATGGTAGGCAGAGGTAGTTAACGATCATGCACCCGATCGATTTGGCACACGTTGTATGTGATGTTCGAAAAGCTTTCGTTCTAATACAAAAATAAATTTCAATTGTTTTTTACAAGTACAACTTGAAAATCTATTGTTAACATTAGTAGAGAAATACTAAATATCTATTTAGTATCTAGAAGGTGTGGAGAAATTGGAGATTTGTAAATGTAACATATTTTATGTAAACAAATTAAAATGTAGCACGTTAAACATTTTTATAAATTTTGTCGATAAACTAGTGATGTATTGATTACAATCTCCTGATGAGGGGGAGAGGAGAGTTCAGTTGACAAACTTTTGTTGTCACTTTTTTCTTTCTTTGGCATTAAATTTGTATAAAAGACCTCCTCACCTTACCATGTCTGCCCTGAATAGACAATTTATCGAGATGTTTAAAATAGTGTGCCACAACCGGTACTGGTGGAGTTAGCGCAGAATGTGGTTGTACAAGACAACGCACTGCAAAACATTTTAAATAGGATAGCTAGGCTGTGCTATTGATCACCATTTTACTTTTAACTGTTGAACACTGCAGTTAAAGTACGTATATATTCGAAACCCTGTTACTCGTAAATGGTTAGTATTATTATATTCCTAGTGGAATAATAATATAATTGTCAAGCCGCGTAGTAATTCTTTCACTCTTGAACTTTGTAGCCGTTTGACAGCTCCCCGTTACAACCTCGCGCGCCTTTTCTGCAAGTTAAATTTACATTTTTCATATCACAGCGTTTTAATGCGAGACATCTATTTTGAATGTATTATAGAGTAAATATGTAAATATTAACGTTACTTTCCTATCATGATGTTTTATTTGCCAGACTCATAAAGATATAAGTTGTGGTGATGTCCTTCTAACGAGACCACGTTGGCGTGCTTATAAGTTGTCTCGAGAAATTTCTGATACCGTCAGTATTTTGTTTTAGGGCGAGTTTGAGTTCAATTTTAAGTTCATCATCGAGTTCTCGAGATCTAGGATGTTTCTTCTTTGAGGAATACTCTGGTTCAACCTTCCTTTTCGTAACTACAGCTGCACTGTCGAGCGAAGATTCTGACGCCGCGTGTTTAACGAAACCTACCTGAAGGGAAGTAATTTTAAAGTCTTATTAAAAGATTAAGTTTGTAGGCAAAATCTTAAAGAACATTGGAACCACCAGACAACCTCTCCCCCACAAGTTATCATATTAGTTAATTATTACTCTAATTTGGCAGCAACGTGGCCAGTCACATTTTTATTATAACATCTAAAAGTGGTACTTATAGGTTTTATTTGCCTTAATTAAACATATAAGTAAGCTTTTCAACACAGAGTATTTATTACTACGACCTCAGTGATCTCCAATCTCATGAGTTTCATTCATTCAGTGAATAGATTATTCTAATTTACGACTATTCCAAGTGAAACCATCTGACCTGACGTCTTATCGTTATAAAGACTTGCAGCAGGTCAATCAGGCTTGGAATTTAACGCACTGAATTCTCCTAACTCCAAAACGTCCACGTGAACTGTTTCTTCTTTGTCACAAATTGACGTATTTACAATTCATATAGGGCAGATCACGTGGTTGTTTCCGAATCTAGAACTAAAATGTCCTGCGATTATAATGGCCTTTGATTGCAAAATGTAGTCCTAACTTTTTTTTATCACGCATTGCTTTAACCTTATCGTATCGAGCACCAATAGGACGAAGCGAGGTCCAGTCAGGTACAAAATTGCGCAAACGCTAGAGCACGACCATCAGCAGACCTCGCTTCTACCCACCAGAAACGTGACGTCAGTCTTTCACCAGAGGTACACTCCAACCTCACTCACACAATTACAAAAATATTGAATCTAAATGCTAATGGTTTTAAATATATCTTCACTACATACCAGAGGAGAGGCCAACCAACACAAGGACATACCGTGGGAAGAACATGAATATAGATGTTTGTTCCAGTATTATGTAATTATTTTATTATTTAAAATTGATACTAATTAATTGATACTCTAGTGATCAACTATTAGAACTCCAACGTTTTTGTAGACAGCGGAACACGGGATCCTGGGTGTAGCTAAATATGGCCAATTCCGAGATCCTAATTAATAGGCTGCCATACAGTTTTAATGTGAACTTCCATCTCTACACCGCCCAGTCGTATCTTAAGCATTATTAATCGTGGATTGATGTCAACTAGGAAGTAAGAGCGAACGTTGTGTGGCAACGGATAATGTTACACACTCACAAAACGTAAACTGTTTCAAAAATTATTCTAATTAACGACTACTAACACAATCAGTTTTACGTGAAACCAGCTGGCTATTGCAATAAAAATAAAAGATTTTAAACTGATCAGTCGGGATTGGAATTAAACGCTCAGAAATTTCCCGATTCCTGTGAGAATTCCATAGTTTTCAACCTCCAACAACTTTGATGCCAGAACCATGCAGCAGGTTTCTCTCGCTTACAGACTAGACCAACAGTCGTTGATTAATCCATTTGTAAAATAGGAATATTCTTGAAAACTGTAATAAGATAAAATTAACCTATGGAGGGCGACTTTAAAATATTCAAGTTTCTACTTCAACCAGTACAGCCAACTAGGGAAAACTGATGTTAAGATCGTAAATTATTGCTTTACATCGATTTTATCCTTATAAATGTGAAAGTGATAAATACTTAGAGTCAAACATTACTTTGCTAATATCAAAATGTATAATTAACCGTTCGGGTGGAATTAATTAGAATATCTTGTTCAGTCTTCAAGGACACAGCCCACGGCCGCTACGGGCGGCGGTCACAGGGTGGATCAATAAGTGCCGCTGTGAAAGGTCAATGAAAGGTCTTGGCACTTGTAATAAATAGGCCGCATCACAACGTGTGACGACCATTTTTTGTGAGAACTGCGCCGAACAGCTGACGTGAGAGAGGAGAGCGCAGCGAGTGAGCGGGTGGCAGGGCGATAGGCCGTGACTGAAGGTCAATTGAAAGGTCTTGTGCCGTGGGCGACAGCTACATCTCATCCGGGCCTTGAGGATCTGGTGACGCAACCTGCAGTTTCTGCATGAATGGGTGTTGTCGATGATGAGTGGCCGGGGGGGGGGGGATACTACGGTCACGTGACCGCGATCAGCTGATACAAGGCTGCCAGTGTCGGTGGCTCTGGCCACAGCCGCTAGCGCCAGCTGACCAAGTTTCCCAACAGGGCATTGTTGTTCGTTGTTCTTACTTTCCAAAGTAATTTGCACCGTTGTTACCTCACCGAGCGAAACTATTGGTTTGTCTCAAGTAGAATATAAAAAGTGTGGCGCTGTGTTGGAATAATAGCATCTTTATCAATACAATTTGAGGAAATTGGTGTTTACGTTAATTATATTGACCAATTAGATTTGGAACCAACCACTTCATATAGCTTACACTAATGGTTTTTGGAATTACTTCCAATAAGAATATTACAAATTTTATTGGTGTAAGATCATCCAACTTGATACACTAGATACCATGTTTCATCCCAATTAATGACCTTTGTTGAACTTATTGTGCTCAGAAAAAATACACCTTTCGGTCACAGTAAGTTCTGGTGTACTACGGGACCTACCGTAAGACTAGCAAATTATTATTACAGGTCCTAGTGTACTAATCTCACTTTTACACACAATTGCACATGACTTTTATGCAATAAAAAATACATTTTTACACAGGTAGACTATTTTTACCGATGCAGCAGGAGATCATCTCTTGGCGTGGCCTGTCTTTTTGGGGCTGCATTTGTAGAGCGTTCATCGTATTATTTTCAAGATGCCTTGAAATCCGATTTAAGCTTCAAACATTGCATATATAGTGGATTTCGAGATCAAATCATTACATAAGGAGGCGATGGAATAGCTATGTATATTTGTGACGATGCTCTTGAAATACAATTTTTCCTCAGAACAACGATCGTGGACGTCAAGTGGCTTTGTAGACCACGATGGACTGTGATTTACCAAATTTTTGCTACAAGCCTCTGGCGCTCAGCAATATTTGTGTTGTCACGATGGTTATGTCAAATGTTCCCAGCAAGTACCCAAGTGTTAAGCCGTATAATAAAATAGCCTTTCCAATTTGTACTCAATCACACTTAAATTATATCGTCCTCCATCAACAACAACTGGGGTCATGGAATCTTCATAATCTGAGTAAACATCAGTAACGAGTAAACAAGTCAACCGAGAATTATTATGCATACAGCCTATTATTGATTTTGGAAATTACTCTATTTTTCATTGAGAATATCCAGGGACAAAACAATTAGGATATATTTAAAGAATATTCCATCAAGTTTGATATTTCTAATTGACAGAGTCCTTACTTAGCATCGGGTCGATTTGTCGGATAACCCCTACGTTCCGGTAAGGATACTTGTCCTTGATATAAATGTTTGTAAGGGTAACAGGATTTCAGACATTTGTCATTATCATAATATGTTACATAAATAGATATCTATGTAGTGAGTACCTTATAGCTTTTTCTATTGTCAAATTTGAGTGTGCAGAGTTCACACCCATACAGATATTAATCTATGGTTGCTTAACTGTATGTCTTAATTAGTTTTACACATGAGGAAGAAGATAGATTCCAATTCTCGTAACGTAGAATTACTACGTACTCTGTACGATCTGCAGCTGAATCAGGCTGTGGCAGTTTCACTGTGGAACAGGTTGTGGAAATTTTACGGTAAAACAGCCTTGGCAGTTTCACAACGAAACAAGCTGTGGCAGTTTTACGGTGAAGCAGGCTTTGGCAGTTTTACGGTGGAACAGGTTGTGACAGTTTCACTGTAGAACAGGATGTGACAGTTTTACTGTGAAACAAGGCTTTGGCAGTTTCACGGAGAATCAAGTTGTGGCAGTTTCACGGCGAATCAGGCTGTGGCAGTTTCACGGCGAATCAGGCTGTGGTAGTTTCACGGCGAATCAAGCTGTGGCAGTTTCACGATGAAACAGGCTGTGGCAGTTTCACGGTGAAACAGGCTGTGGCAGTTTTACGGTGAATCAGGCTGTGGCAGTTTTACGGTGAATCAGGCTGTGGCAGTTTTACGGTGAATCAGGCTGTGGCAGTTTTACGGCGAATCAGGCTGTGGCAGTTTCATGGTGAAACAGACTGTGGCAGTTTCACGGTGAAACAGACTGGGGCAGTTTCGTGGTGAATCAGGTTGTGGCAGTTTTACGGTAAAACAGGCTGTGGCAGTTTCACGGTAAAAAACTTGGCACTTTTACAGTAAAATAGGCTAGAATATCTACTGGTAACAAGACAAACTCACTAAACCGATGGCACCCATCTTTTCAGGTTGAAATGCCATTCTAGATTAATGTAAGGTCCACAAATGTCACCAATGTTTCCTCTTTTAATTGTAACAAACTAAATATTTATGTTGCTTAGCAAATGTTTGTAATAATAGAATTGCAATTTTATTAATAGTAACTGTATAAAGATCGAGCCCTGAAACAAATGAAAATTATTAGATTATTATAGTTAAATTATTATTAAAAATTATTAAAATTATTATAGTGGTTGTAACTTTAAAGTAACTAATTAATTTGATAGAGAGGTTAAACAGTTTTTATGTTTTGAAAGAGCACGACAATACCTTTTGGCGATATTTTACTCTAATAGGTAACCGTAAACTAGGAGTTGTGTAGATATTAAAATTATTATAGTGTATAGTGTAAATAAGTTATATTACTGTTCTGCATTTCTCCGATCATGGTCCCTAAACCCCAAAACCACCATAATTCATCCAGAAATATATACACATACACAGTGTGCAAAATGTCTGATAACACCTTTATATTCTTTGAACCATTGCAGATAAAAGGTACAAGTTTGCCTAATGTTATACAGCTATCTCACCTACTGGTTACGGTTAGAGGTGTGCCTTTGGAAGCTGGAGCTGTTTCAAATCAGCGCTCCGCTGCTGGAGCGGAGCGGAGCAGCGCTCCGTGACTCTCGAAACAGCTCCAGCTCTAACCTTATATATTCATATAATTACTCTCTCGGAGCGTCTGTGGAGCTATCAGCTGTGGCCTACAACTTGTTGACAAACCAAAACAAACCAGTTTCAGTTTCAGTAGGAGTTCTAAACGTAGACATACAGTGAAAAGTGATATTTTTGTGCGGTTTACGAGTATGACTAGTATTGATTGGTTTTTTGTGCAGTTAATTAACATGGCATCAAAAGTACAGAAATCTAAGACAAGTTCAATTTGGTCTCATTTTACAGTTATTGATGCTAACCTTAAAAACTGTAGATGTGAACATTGTGGCTTGGTTATGTGCTACCGTACATCAACGTACAATTTGAAGAGGCATATTGAGAGAAAACATGTCGGAATTACTTTGAGTGTTATAAGTTCAAAATCAAACAAGTGTAAGTGATCGTGATGTGAATGTTTACAACCAACACTGGACCTACCGATTCAGCCGCTTCTTTTAGTAACTTTGCAACTGAAAATGAACCTCAACCTGGTGAGTTGCCTTTCTAATCAATTAGATAAGCCAAAGGGAAGTGCTAAACAAACCACTCTATCGAGTTTTATACCAAAAAAAAATGAATAACAACCAAAAGAAAAAGGTAGAAGCTGCGTTTCTAAAGCTATTTTACAAAGATTTCCAACCGTTTTCTATTGTGGAGGACTCTGGTTTTCGGGAATTCGTTTACAGCTTTAAACCCTTCTTTTGAAATTCCATCAAGGAAAGTGGTTTCAAAAAACCTAATACCCACCACGTACGACAAATGTAAGCTTCAAGTAGCTGAGTTAATGAAAAATGTGGGAAAACATCTGTTTAACGACAGATGCATGGACATCTACGATCAATGAAATCGTATATAGCTGTTACAGGGCATTTCATTACCAATGATTTTGTGTTGAAATCAGTTCTCTTAGACTGTATTTTAATGGAGGGCTCACATACTTCTAGCCATTTAGCCGAAGAAATCAAGAAAATTAACGAATTTCTATAAAATCTCAGACAAAATCTTAGTTGTTGTAACAGACAATGCCTCCAATGTCGTTGGAGCCATAAAAAATGTTTTAATGTGGAGTCATTGGCCGTGCTATGCACATACTCTTAACCTAGTGGTTCAAGATGCCATATCAAAGGTAGATACAGTAATCACCAAATGCAAAAAAAAAAGATTGTCTCATTTTTTAAGAGAAGCAAACGCAGCCACTGAAAAACTATTAAAATACCAAATCAACAATGGCGTTAAAGACCCTAAACGCTTACTTCAAGATGTAAGTACGAGATGGAACAGCACATATTACATGCTTTGTAGATTTGTTCAGTTAAAAGAGGCTGTAATAAGCAACTTTGGCATTGCTGGACAAAGACTTGCCATCTTTAATTTCTAATGAATGGAAACTTTGCAGTGACCTTTGCAAAGTCCTAAAACCATTTGAAGAGGTCACAGCAAAGATGAGTGGGGAATCCTACTTCACTGGAAGTCAAATAATTGTTTTGACGCTTGGGCTGCAAAAATGTTTGCAGCAAACTATGTACACTAAATTTGCACCCTGATGCAATACAGGTAGTACAGAACCTGCTCATGGGGTTATCAGCCAGATACCATGACATTGAGTACAACAAGTTAGTAGTACTTAATACCTTTTTGGACCCAAGGTTCAAATTGTATGCATTTTCTGACGACAAATGTCAAAAGTTTGCTAAGAATCATGTGATTACGGTCGTTGCAGCTATGATTTCCGCCACTTCTGCCACCGCAATGGAACAATCCCCTCCTGGTTACACCATCTTTGACTTTGACCAACCAATCTGGTCCATCACAATTTGAAGAAGAAGAATGTTCAGTATTTTCTATGTTTGATTCTGTAATAAAAATCTGTACAAAGGCAGACTCCCGGAACTCCCAACGATTGTGCTACCGCCGAAATCGACAGGTACATCGCTGAACCACCACTTCCCAGAGAAGGCGATCCTCTGTCCTGGTGGAGGATTCACGAGGCAGTCTACCCAAAATCTCAGCAGACTCGTTAAAAATAAACATGGGGTTTGTGGGTACGTCAGTACCTTGTGAAAGAATTTTTTCCCGAACGGGAATAATAATAAGTGACCGAAGATCACGTATCAAATCCATGAAAGTGGACTCAACTTGTGTATCTAAATGCAAATCATGAATACTTGTGTAAATAATTTGTATATTATTTTATATTTTCTGTTACCGTACTATTTTTTATGTTTTATTACTACAGTGTGAAAATAAATATAAATAAAATGTACGTGTAGTCTTCTTACCCAAAAATTAGATTTTTCATAATACGTATTATAAAAAAGTAAGTAGTAATTAAAAACTGTCAGCACCTTAGCATATTTGTTTACAGTAGTATTTGCTGTTTTATAACATCATAACCAAGCAATAAGCTCCAATCTACAAGGGAGCAGACAGATGCCGCACATCGCGCCGGAGCGGTTGCCGGAGCTGGAGCTGTTTAAAAGAGCTAGCTCCGCAAACGGAGCCGGAGCTAGTTTGGCTTCTCCGCTCTCGGAGCTACTTGGCACACCTCTAGTTACGGTATGTAATAATCTTAACACGTCTCCAGCGGGGGGGGGGGGGGGGGGGGGCATAGGGAGTGTAATGGAAATATTGAATAAAAGCGTATGATAATATGCATATAATAGGATCTTTTTTAATAAAAATGGCGCCTGTTGAAATAAGATAAATTTTGAAAATTTTAATGGCTGCTATTCCGTATATGATAAATATTTTATGTATCACTATCTAGAAATAAAGCACTTTGATTACGTACTCACGTAGGTATGCAGAACTTCTGTTAGGCCACGAACAGCTAGAATTTACTTACTTGCACAGTGGTCAACTTTGCTGAAGTGACTATATCTTCTAATTGTAAAGTAGGGCTTTGAAGATGGTCTTTGTATGAAGGTTATTATCCCCAAGTACCTGCAATGAACTAGCTGACTTAATGAATTATTCTCAAGCAAACAGTCAACCGGGATAAAGAGATTTTTAAGCCGGGCAAAAGAATAAATACTTCGTCTGCAAGAACACAACCTAAGACAACCCTTCAGAACAGGTTTACGTATTTACTCAAGAAACAAATCTCAGTGCTGCACGCACGTCCAGAAGGGAGAGGACGGGATCAGTGAATGTTCTTTAATTCTATTTCATTTTTCTACATAAGAATAACTGCTTTATTATAGACAAAGCTTCATTGTTGGATATCTTTGAAATTATGAACATTGTACGATTTACCATAACTGGTGGAAACGGCCATCAACTGATTGCATCTAACTAATTGATACTACACTAACCGGAAGTGATGTAAAAGCGGGTTAATGCCAAACACTGAAGGAGGAAAGTAAGAAAAGATCAAATGCTATTTTTAAAATACTTTAATATTGAAACAAGTTCTATAACGGTTTAGAGAAGTCTAGTCCGGCTGTTGCAATGTGTTATTTGATTAAGTATTTATTCTATTTATCACGATTCCGGTTGTATTTAAGCATCTTAACCAAGACCTACATTGGCATTAACGTTTTATGGACATCAAGTGGAGTTGGAGCCAATAATTATTTCAAATCTAATCAAATTTTGTGTAGTTCATAACGGTTTAACATTTTATAGAACACTATCATAACCGTATATTATATTCAAATACTGAAAAAAATTACATGACTTTTGAAAAATACAATTTAATAAACCTATACCGTCAGAGATAAGTCCCAAAGAATTTCTTCAGGGTATGAAAGGCTCTGTTAATAAGAAACGGTATTGAAAGGGTTCACTAGTTTTAATATAGTCTGGAAGGCATTAAAATATTTTGGCCCAAGGTATATGGGGGTAACAGGATTTCGGATATTTGTCATCGTTACATGTTGCAAAATTTATAACACAACGTTTCGAGGATTGAAATCTATCCTCTTCGTCAGGTGAGAAGAAAATTAGTACATACAGGCATTGTCATTGCACAGAGAGCAAGTCACGAGCACGAAAAGTCCACAAACACACATGAAAACAGGCAAATATTCGAAAAATAAAATAAAATATTTCTTGCTCCTAATTAAAAATTACAACAAAATTAAATTAAAGGTCGGTGATTCAAATCCATGTTGCCGCTGAGCTAAGCGGGTGTTGAGCGAACAGCAGTTGGTGTGGTGCTGTAATATGGAGTTCATGGAGAAAGCCATGGCATTTGGTTGAATAGATTTCAAGACAAGATTCTGAAACATTCAAAGTAATGGAGTTAATGGGGTAGATATGTGAAATTAGAAAGTGAGTTTTTTTCAGAAGCAACAGGTAGTATAAATTTAATAGCTTAATAAATTGTTATTTCTTTATTAAATGATTTTATGAGATGTCAGTGTGCGGAATAAATTGTCTGTGACTCATAAATTCACTGCTCTCGTCATTAATTTGTGTTGTATACAATACGTTAATTTAGGGTGTATCTATGATAAAATATTAATTGTATAGGTATGTGTTATCATTATTTCTAATGCAATGTATAAATAATTCTTGTGGTAAATGATTGATCGAGTAGTGAAACAAACGAATAGTTAAACTTTTCTCTGGTAAGATCGTCTTGTTTCTGGAGATGATGTGATGGTTGGTGAGAAAAACAGAAAATTAATTCTAAATTTTAAAAAAATTTATGGAGACTAGTTTTTTACAATTTTACTAATATTAATTGTCAAACAGAGTGAAAATATCATCAGTATCAATTTGTTACATTTTTTCAAGCAAATGATTCGAGAGAAGTTTAAAACTCTTGTTTCTGACAAAGTCGCTAAGAAGCTTAAGATAATAATTGTTGGGATTGCGGGGTGCAAGTGTGGGCGGTGGTGCGACCTGGCGGGGTACTACAGAAGTGTTATTATAGATTACCTCAGTGAGAGTCAGGTGCGCTGAGGTGCGCGCATGACAGTGGGTGTGGGGGTGTGGGGGGTGTTCGCGAGGGGTGAGTCGGCCTCTGTCTGTCTGTGTCAGTGAGAGGCGAGCCACCACCCCCTACACACGCACTCACGGCTGGCACTCCCTCGGGACTCCGGTGATAGGAACTGACTGAGTTCGTCCCCTTCCCTACCCTAGCCGAGACATCCTGTCCTAGACCCGTACACCTGTGTCCCGTGCCTGCCTGCAGACCGCAGTGTCGCCCCCTCCGCCACCGCCACCGCTGCCGCTACTCCCCCCTAGTTTCCTGTTCCGGTCCTATTGTCCACGGTGCGTGACGTGACGTGACGTCAGATTGTTTAGTAGCTGCGCGACCGCCGACCAGTCAGGTTGTCAGTGCCGCCGAGCTAACCGTCGCGTCGCCGAGTGTTCGTGTGTTCATGTACTGCCGTGGCGTGACAGTGGAGGTGACAGTGGCTTGACGACAGACTCACCGATCGTGGATACCCTCAGTTTAAAGCGGGTGAGGACTTCTATCGGAGGAGCGGCTACGGTGACTCCTCCGCCTTCTGCCCCCGGGTCCCCCGCATTCAAGAGACGCAACACTATGAACATGCAGACAGAGGGGACCGTCGCGCTCTGTCAGAGCATGGACTCTGTCAACACCGCTACTGGGGAGGAAGAGGTGGGCATATAACCATAATATCTCATTATCACTACTATAGATAACAGTGTAAAAAAATTTAAAAAATAGTTGTGGATCTGAAAGAAATAAAATTTCTAGTGATGTAAGAAACATCAACAATTCAGTTCATAGTTACCATCTAGTAAAATATTTTAAGACTAGATATATCATATCTTGACTCGAACTGTCCCTAGTTTTCATAATGTCAGACCGAAGATGCAGACAGGTTATGTTGTGTTGTCTGGAATGAATTGTTGGTTCAGGTGAGTGTACAGCGCAATGCATGGAACACATGGTTTACACGCAAACAATGAGCGGTACAGTCCCAACCGCCAGTATCTGTGGCGGACTGTATTCTACTTTATCTGATAAGACGAGAAATTCGCTAATTGGTGCGTTAACATTGACAATTCAAGGATAACAAGTTGTTGTATAAATCAGATAAGAAGGGATTATCAAGATGGATCAGATAAAGCGGACTTGTTTTTTATTATAAAACAGTGGAACATTCTTATCCCGCTCACAAGTTTTGAATTTAAAATCCTAATGTCATGGGAATTCAATTTGAAATAAATAAATAAATTTTGATTAAATAATTCAATATACAAATTTTAAATTTTAGACTTAAAAAGCGCAATTCTACTTGTTTTGTACAAATCATACGTGGACAGGCTCGGTGGCTATAAACAATCAAGTAACTCTTTCTCGATAATAGATTTATCCTGCACAGTTATTTCATAATCAACTGTTGTTAGCAAAATATATAACACAGATAAAAAGTTAAAAAATTTACTACTCTGGAACGGATAAAGTAAAATTTTATTAAAGAGACGTAATAAAACATTGTCACAAATATTGAAATAAAACGTGTTTTAACATAAAGTATTGATTTAAATATAATTTGAGTACATAAATAAAAAAATCATGATGCAACAAAAGTAAGCAATGTTATGATAAAAAAAGTAAAACTATACTTTCGTAGTAAAATTTCTAATAAGGAAATAAAGAATATAATTTTCATAAAACGGAGTAATTTTTTCAAATTAATTCGAGTCACAAAATAACTTCATACGGCAAATTGGAGTAATCGGTAATGGTTGCAAATAATTATCCCGTACTCCTCTCAACTGCGGATTTTGCCCGAGCAATAAATTAGCCGCAAAAGTAAATAAATGTTAATGAATTAAATAAACAGCGATGGGAGGCCTGTACATTAATCTATGTCCATTAACGAAGGGGTAACAGTTTCAAGCGGGGTGGGTGGTCACCTGTATTGCGTAACGGCCAAACGGTAACAGGATTTGTTTAAACCGATATTCCACCTCTACTCTCTCACAGAATTTATTTATGCATCATGCATTACCCTTGTTGTTAGCTTAAATCGACATTAAATTCGCCATTGAACTGGGATCAGAGCCTGAGTGTTTTATTTAATTTCGTTTGTAACTGATATTTTATGAATGTCAGGATAAAAAAGTTTATATAATTAATTAATTTAATATTTGATCATTATTTGTTTAAGTTTTGTTATTGACGATGGATTATTTGAAAAAAATAGTTGGATTTCGGACATTTGTTACAATAGGTTTATGTTACAAAAAAGTGTATGCTCCTTACATATGTTTTGTAACATATAACGATGGGAAATGTGCGAAATCGTATTGCATAAACTTTAAATAATTTACTAAAGTTGTATTGTGTTGGATTGAGAAGATAGGTTGCAAGGCCGCCTCTACTAGTTTTGACTTCCTACACAATAAAACCCTAGTCGCAACCTACTTAATCGACCTTCCTTATATTTCCTCTGATTTATTTGTTTAAGCAGCAACTCAAATTTACCTTACCTAACCTTCAGGTATACATATATAATGGGTAAAAATTCACAGGTTGGCGTATGCTCGTAATTATGATAAAAATGTCCTTTATCTACGATTTGGAAATAAATGTTAATGAAAACAACAAAACGTATAGGTAAATGGTTATTAATTATTTGTTTATTTATTGTTACGAAAGTTCGTACGCACCTGTTTGTACTTATTTCTAAGATTACTGAGCCTACTTTGGATATAAAAATAATATTTTTTCCACTAATGAGGATGTATGTGTTTGTAAATGTCTCATTAAGCAGGAAATACAGGTCTAAAAATTAGTCTCGATATAATGCATTTTTCAAACAAACCAATTTTATAAAGTTACAAAATTTTGTATCGGAGGGAAGGGGTTTAGGGTCCAATTTTTGATTAGACTGATACTGTATTGTAATTAATTATATTAATGGCAGAATTTAAGAAGATGATTTATGTTATATAAAACTATTGCTTTTGCCTACAATAAATATGCTTCGGTGACGTAATAATACATTTTGATTTTTTGATCGACGACCCATTAATGATTAGACATTAAGTTGATGTCGTCTGTAACGGTAAAACTCAGCTAAGACGCTTGTGTAGATATTGAAGATTACCGTAGATCGCTTTTATGAAACGGCCGGCTGGAGGTGATCCAAGACTCAATTGGCCAACAGTTTCGACTTGTTACTGGTACCTCTGTTATATAAAATTCGTATTGGCCTGCAGTTTCAAATAAATCGATATAACTATGATTTCACAATATTGGTGACGCAATCATATTTTTATTTAACTAAATTTTAAAATTTGCCAAATGCCTTTAAAGACAGGCAAAATAGAAGTATTTTATCACTACGCAACGAATTACGTTAGTTTAAAATAAACTTTTTGGCAACTCTGCTATCATGTCAAGAAGCCTGAAGTATGTTAAATACACGAACATTGGGTTTCAGAGAGAGATTTTTTCTTTGACGATTTATAACGTTACGATATTAAAAATTTGTAACGAAATAACATGTAAGAAAAATACATGTTTTGTGTTAAAATATTTATTTAGGGAATTAAATTTTAATATATTATGAAACATATCATTCCCATCAGTCACATTAAATTTATCTTACTAATAGTAATTGTTCAATGCTTATCTTCAGTCGTTTTACTGAGAGCTTGATTTCAAGATGGTTCTCGCTACTAATTTAAATACCCTTAATTTCTCGCGCATAATTTTGTTAATTTTTATGTTTCTTAGAAAGGTATACGAATATATATTGGCCTGTAAACCAAGAAAAATTACCCCAGCAACTTTTGATAGTAGTTCAATCCTTTTAACGGAGGATCATCCGCTAAGAGGATATATTTCGTCAACGTATATATCCCCCTTTTAGTTTGGATATACTAAAAAAAGACAATACACATAAATTTAAAACAAATGTGTAAATGTAGGTAACGGAATATATTAGCTGTAAAACTTGATGTGAGAGATAGTTTCACGACCATTAATATTAGAAAAACTATAGAATTTCGGTTTTTGGAACTTGGCATCGTTATTTTATTATGGTGCATAATTGAAGCTGGTGATTTTTGTTTCAGCATTAAAGAAAATACTAATAAAGTAAATAAGTATGCAAAATTTATTCAGCGCTTGATCCTACCCTGTTTAGTAGTTAGTGAGTAGTTAGCAAATGTAATTTTTAATAATAATAAAAAAAAAAAAAAACTTAATGTATGAACTGAAATGGGGTAAGAAAATTTGTAGCGGCACAATTTTTTGCCTAAGTATAGTATTTAGAAGGATTGTGTTCATGGCTGTACGTACTTGAGCGAGTTCTCATGCATACTACCGGATGCAGCTAAATTACTGACCCCCGATGCGACCGTCGACGCCACGCTCCAATAAAGGCACTAAAACATGCGGTCACTGATGCTGTATCGACTGTTGGCCCAAAACGTTACTCCTATGCCGAAGCTCACTGACCCACCAGCTTCAAATCAATTAATCACCCGACTGTGCCGAAGCTTCAACTAGTGTAACCTGCACTGTGCAATGCAACTGTAGACTGCGCTTTCTAAAACTGTCTGAATAGATAATTAATTATTCGGAATTGTTAATTACACGGTAGTCGAATCTGATTAGGATGCAATTAAAACGTGTAATAAAGTTTAATTGTAGGAAATTTAATAAAGTTTCACTTCACAGAATGTTTAATAACGGTTATATTCAACATTATGAAGTTGTGTACGATACAAGTAAATGTCTGGCTCTTCGCGTCACTGACAGAATTGTTTGGATGCTTTCTGGCGCCCGAGAAGATAAATATCACGCGCTTCAATACTAAGATCTTGTTTTATACGTTTAGTTAAAGATTGTTATATGGAATTTCAGTTTAAACACCTGATGGTAGAAATAGTAGCTTTAACAGTTTTAAAGTTTGTTAGTCAGCTGTCTGATAAGCATGATGAATTAGTTTAGGATTTTTGGTTCGGTATGGTATTTTTTCGTCTATAGTTCGTCTATCTGTTAACGAAATAAAAGGAGAAGAAAATATATTGAATTGAATAGCCAATTGCAAATAAGTTTCTCTTGCAATGAAAACACTGTAACGTTTTTCAGTTACAAAAACTCAAAGTGTTTAAAAATACCAGAATACTACCAATCCTAGTAGTATTTTTGGATTTATACATAGAGAATACAAGCCGTATTGTATAGAAACAAAAAAGTGTATACAAATAAACATTTACAATGTATATGTGTGTTTTTATATATATATATGTATAAAAACACACATACACACACAAATATATATATATATATATATATATATTTATATATATATATATATATGTATAGAATAACAAAACAACAGAGGCTCTCTCTTGGAATATTAATGTACACTTTATTGAGGATTCTCAAAATGATTGATTATTAAAGACTTTGACATACGTTCAACACAAAATTAGCACTATTAGTGATGATTATAATGTAAAAGTTTTAAAATTAAACATTTACTCGAAAATGTACAAAATTGAATCAGTTATTTGAAACACTATTATATTTGATAGCTTATAAATAACAACAACTATTATGTCTTTTATCGCCCGCTTTCTCTAAATAATGGGGCTACCCATAAGAAAGCTTGTATTCTAACAAGCTTAAATATTACTAGCATGTTGTAAATTAGATGGGATATTCTAATTCAGTTTTTAATTAGTTTGCAGTATAAACAATCTGGGTAGGTATCGTTGCTCTCTTTGTACCGAGAAATCACAATAACAAATGCTTTGTTGGTTTATGAGGTATATTTGAAATCATAATTCTTGGTATTATATTCCATCACTCTACTGTTGAAAAGGATTGCAGGAAATCTATAACGGTAAAATTAATACCTGGTATACCCTGCTTATCGGATATTATTATGGCACTTTCCAACTTTTCTATAGTATAGCCTCTGATAGTAGACTATCTAGGATTTAAGCTGTGAAGGGGGGCGGGACGAACAAAATTTATATTTCGCAGAACATATATCGGTATATTTTTAATATTATATATTAGAGTTTTGGAGAAAAGTATTAGGAAAATGTGGAACAAAACTTCAAAATATGCGTAAAAGGGTTTAGTAAGGCAAAGAGTTAGTAATTAAAACAGCTTCTTTTACCATTACATTTGCCCTCGTCACGTACCTAATATAATGTTTGAAGCTATTGCTTTTCCAAGCTAGTGTTGGCTGTAGGTTTTGTACTATATTTATTAACGAGTTAAATTTATTCACGTTTATTATAGATCACATACGAGTATAACGTTTTTTCTGTATGGATCACTTGGATCTGTAAAGTTTGCTTTCTTCAAGGAATTCTGGCTATTGTGAATGAATATCGGTGTTGGAATGAATCTCTCTACAGTGTAAACAAGATAAGTAAACAATTTGATCATACTTCTCAGCACTATTATATAATGAAATAAATCTTCCTGCTTATAATACTATTGCTTTGATTTCATTTCTCGATTCGATAATCCTGAAGGAACACACTTGTTTCTAAAGCAGTCCTGTAGGCTCGTCTGTCGGACTCGTACTTCTCTCCCAAACAAAACCGATACTTGAAGCAATTACGAAAGTAATTAAGCCGTTTAACACGTGAAACATCAAGTGTTTCTCAGGCATGAATATTGATCAAGCCGACAAAACACTTGACTTAGTTCACTCTTCACTCTTCTAGCCCTGACTCTCACCACAGTGGTTTCCTCACTTTACGCGCGTTTCAAAAGGTTACGCTTACTTATTTAAAGCCTAAAAGCTCCGTGTTGTTTCTTATCCGGGGAAAATAATAATCGTAACGTTTTTTGTGTACCTTATCAATCTTTTAAACCCCGATTTATCTATGTCTCTTAAGATATTATAAAATATGAGTATATTATATTCAAAATTGATTTAATCCCGAATATTTGCATAATACAGACAGAGAGACATGATGGAATTACATATTGCGCTACGTCACTCTATATACCAATCACATCCAATACCATTAACCATATACAGCATATACTTAGTTTGCAAAACCATATGTATTTAATCTATGAATTTTATAATTGTATATTGAAAAATACGCTAAAAATTACATTGTTAATTATAAAGTTCAAGATATTAATGTGTTATCCATAATATCAACAGACACTAGGCACTCTTTACATAAAAAAATGCAGTTTGTCGCGTAAAAATAAAAATCTCAGAACCTCTTTAACGTTTGAAATTTTTGATTTTCATTTTAACAACCATACGAATGATTATTTATAATACATAGACAGTACAAGTATTCGGAAAGCCTGAATGTATTTTACACAATTTATACATCATTCTGAAATCGTTTAACTTATATTATTCATAAATAGTTAAAACCTGTTAAAACATGTAGACGTCAATTCGTATCTGTATTTTATCAATATAATATGCCTTCATACCTTCTCAGGCAGTTAATAAAGTTCAAGATATAGGTTTAATCTAGTGCTCACTTTTCTACTACAAACCGAGCAACAAAGACAGTTACAATTCTGAAGTGGGATACATTTAGGTGACTACCCAGTTTATGTTAACGATCGTACAGAAAATATTCGTGATAATCTGTTCCAGCTTATACCCTCCAAGAGTTGGATAGTAGACGAGGTTTGCTAGGAAGTGGTTGTGATTGGTATATGGGTAGTGGGAGGTGCATATGTTAATTGCTGATAATTGGCATTTTCATTGTTCGAACATTGGGGCGTTTGCATTTTAACCTGTCAGACCATTGTGACTTCTCAACGTCCAGTTTTTAATTTCTACTTATTTTTTTAATTTTCAAAAGAATAAATTAAAATTTAAACAGAATGTCTACTACACTCAGAGATATGTACATTCAGTGTACACCAGTATTGCTACATGGCTGAGTGTGACTTTTGTATTCAGAATTTACATATTTTATGCTAAAATTTTGCCGAAAATATTGGATGTGTCTTTATTATTTTCTTGAAATGCGAGTTTGAATTCTCATTAACAAATGTTGATCCGGGACTGGATTCGTGTACAACATTCGAAGTGTCTATTTCGTCTGTTGTTTCATGGCAAATATTTAGAATTTCAACCAATAATTTACTGTAATTTTATTCTTCATCTAACGGTACTTTGGTATTATGCAGAGGTCACTATTATTTTCTTTCCCTATCTACTATGTTTATTACGCGATGTAAGTGGGTAAATTTATGTATACACCTGACCATAAGTGCGGGCGTAGGTGGCGCCTTCGGCGCTATCCCGCGCTTCTGAAGAAAAAGAAAAACATCCTTGGAGATAATAACTAAATTCAAGCTAGATCACTTGAACGCTCGTAAATGTTAAACTTTAACTTTGGTACTATTAGTTATCTAACTTACCCACCATAGCGCGCTGTGATAGTAGCCTCCGTATAACCAAACTACCCATCTAACTGATAATGTTATAGGGTTGCAAATTACAAAGACTTGTAAACTGCATTACTGCTTAATCAATATTAAACGTTTCCTTCATTATATAGCACGTACGCAAGTAGTGTATGTATGTAAAACTTTAAAGATTTTTTCAAAATTAATTGTCCTTGAGACTCGTTTAATGTTCTAAATATACGAACATGAACTGTTTGAATGACGTAAAACTGTGACGTATTCTTACTAAGTATACTTGTATAAGAGTCTGAGAATAATGATGAATAAAAATGTTGTATGGGTAACTTTAAACCGAGCTTTTTGATAATGTTTATAATAAGTCACGACTTTAATTTATGTCAAGATTCCATTTGATAATGTGCCGATTATTTATTCTAAATTGATTACTGGAGTATGAAGTAATACTAATAATACTATTGGATTTAAACAAATGGGAAATTTTTTTAAATCCACTTTTTTGTGTATGGTAATATTCTATTGGTTATATTTCCCCCAAAATTAGAGTAGTAATTGCAATAAGAATATTAAAAAATTAATTTAAAATGTGACATAATTGATGAAACTGAAATGCACCATTTAAAAGGATTATGTATCAAGCCACATATTTTCCAGATTATTAAAGAAAGTAATTAACTTTTGTCATGGAATCTTTGTGGGAAGAAAGAAATTGCAACGTTTGAACGGCCGAAGATTGATCAGATAGTTGTAACATGGCGATAAGTCATGCCAAAATAATCAGTAATTTTGAACACATCGATATTTTAGAAAAATTGTTTGATGCAATTTAGAATGATATTTAAATATTGCTACAATATTAGCTCCATAAATAGCGGACACGTTAAGAGCTCAAAATAAAGAAATCCGGGTGTGGATCGCTGTTTTTACTACTATTTATAGTTAGATTAATCTTGTTTTCCCGCTCAACCCTAGCTTTTGTTAATACAATTAAATAGATTCCGATTTTGAAGCAAGCTACAATGATGTCTAAGTTAATAAAATTTATATACTCAATGCAAGTAGATTACGTTGTTACCTGTTTTTACAGATTCACTCAGCTTCTACTCTAGTCTAATTAATTTAAAAAAGTCACGTTCTGACCACAAATTAGATAGGTGTCGTAATTACGTATACATAGCTAAACTTTAAAATGATTTATTATTAAAATATAAGGTTATGACGTCAATTTCTTTCAGTGTGTAAAATGTTCCTTTCAGTAAATAGGTTTTACTTATGCTTGAGATTTATTTATACATTATTTTTATAACATGCAGTAAACAATGCTGTATATATATCCATTACATTTTTAAAATCCAGTTGTAATTACAAAATATGCTCAGCTATTGATTGTTATACTTTGTATAGTAATCAGTCCTAATCTTATATATATAAAAATCTTGAGTCACGATGTATGTTGCCAATAAACTCCAAAACGACTGAACCAATTTCAATCAAATTTCACATGTATCCGTTATTTAGTCTAACTTAGAAGATAGGATAGTTATTATCTGAATTATTCACTTATGTCGTGAATATAAACGAATAAAATGAAGAAAAGTTTTCAAAGCGCCTGCACATTATAACCTGCAATTACGAGATAGATACGTATATTAAACAGTGAAACACTATTTGAAGGCGCTAAGTTATGATGTATAATTGTCTAAACTAAATTTTTGGTTGAACTTAAAGGTTGAGTGGTAGACCACTTTGTAATAAAATACATTATGCATGTACAATACATTTTTGACATATTTTCTTGATCGTGACATCAAGGTAAAATCTACATCGGGGTTGGAAATATAATTTACTTCAACCAGAAATGCTCATACGCGGGCAAAACTTACGAAAAGCGTGCGAAGCCGCGGGAAACAGCTAGTACTACTATAAATGCGAAAGTTACTTTGTTTGTTTGTTTTCTACCGGTTGCATTGAAAATTCACTTGGATATTTCAGAGTTCCTGGTATGAATATATGCATGTTCTTATTTCAAAAACCCTTCGAGTTATGCGCCACTAATATCTAAAGTAGCGAAAAATCCCATCTTGGTCTCTAAAATTGCGAAATATTAGTTGAAAGACCCTATTAAATGTAATTAACTGTTCTATGTAAACATTGTTTTATGACAGTACAACCATATGATTAATTAATTTCATCACTATTTCCAATTTTTACATTTATACAGTGAAAATGTAGAATAAGCTAGTAACAATAATACTTCTTATTTCTACCTTTTCTGCAACCGCTGTTGAGGACAGAGCAAGAAAATATCCAGATAAGGAAATGAAATGTTTTGATAAACATTTGCTTTTAACTGTAAATATTTAGCAGATCTTAAGTATTAGATATAAAGAAAGGTTTTATCTAACTTTTACTATAAATATTAAGACTTTTATAAAACCAGTCTCAGATGTCTTTCGACCTAAGTAGACTTCTCAGATCTGTGTATTTATACATATTTTCTTGATCAGGAAACAAGGCAAAAATCAACTATGGAAAAAATACTAAAACCGGAGTAAATTGCATTGGCCTTAAATACACACTTTTTGAGAGATTTTCTTGATTGTGGCAACAAGGCAAATTCAACATTAGCGTAGAAAATATAATTCACTCGAACCAGAAGTGCTCATACGCTTGCAAAACCTACGAAATTTTGAGAGAATACGAGTAACTGGTAGTGTTGCAATAAAAATTAAAATGGGTTGTATTTAAAATTAAACTACACCGGTAGTGAAATTTCCAAAGATAGACTAATTTAAAAGTAATGACTGTGATTGATAAAAATATTATCCAAACAGTTATTGTAATATCCCCGTCACCCAATCATACACTACACTAAATTTAAACAGTGAGTTTATAATGGGTGATGCAGAAACTCTTATCATGAAAATTTTAACTTAATGAAACGTAAAATGTTTGCTTCCATTTTTGGACAAGTGGTCGTGGAAAACCATCCGGCTTGTTAAGCTATCGTGCTGAGAGTAAAATATATTTAGCAATACGGTTGAAGGTGATTGGATAAAAAACTCTTTTGAAATTAGTCATGCATAAGCGTGAAAGGTTTATTGTAAGCTGATAACTAAGCTCTTTACGTTTAGCCGTGAAGGAAGTTGGTGTTCCCCATTGTTTGTTGTTGCAAAATAGAATGAGTCATCTTTCTTCCTCCAGCAGTTTAGCGTTAAATGATTTCTCATAAGTTATCCTTTTAAAATCCGTTTACGATAATAATTTATATATCACTGGATTGTTTACCTGATCATATATCTCTCTATAGATTATAGGTTAACAATTATAGTATAGTTCAGCGAGATATCGGTTGGTCCAACATTACGAGTGTCTCCTACTCGGTCATGGGATTCAGTAGACTAATATCCCAGAGAAATATTTTTAACCCTTTTGTCTGCTGCAATATTAAATAACTTATCTTCTCCAGAATTCTGTAAAGTATGGTGTATTTTCAAACAATAAATACGTTTGACCTCTAGTATGTCATGGGATAGCACGAAATATGCCAAAATGTCATCAAAATATAACAATGGTTGACTTGACGGAGCAGGAATTATGGTTTTATTTATTTATTTTTAAAGTTTGTTGAAACAAACGAAAGTAGAAACATGTTAATTAATTATAATGAAATGGGTTGCTTAGAACAATCAATTTAACATTACGGGATAGAGAGAACAAACTATACTTGCAATATTCTCTATCTTAAGTTTTGCAGTTTTTATTTTATTTCTTGAAACCAGTAATATAATTTGACAACTATATTTTTAAATGTCATATTTCCGTGGCAAAAATAATCATTCAGCGGATCTTCTACAAAACTTTTAGTTAGCATTTTCTTACAACTAATTAACTTCAGTTAAATCAAATAATTATAGCCTATGCTAAGCTAATAAGGAGGCTCACTACAAACGTAACACCCTTGAATATAATATTTGAAACTAACAGTCATGAACATGTAATATATTGCAATAAATTCTGTAGTGAGTTGGTAATATTAATATTATTACAAATATTGGTAAAAAAATAAATACTAGATTTACATTTTTAAATTGTCTGTGATGAATTTTGTGAAGAAAGAAAAGATTACAACGATGACAAACTTTTAATTGTATTCTCTCAAAGTTGTCTTAACAAAATATCAAATTTAGTTTTATAAATCGATGATACAAAAAAGTGATTATTTTATGCTGACAATTTTTTTCAAATCAGTATGCGTTAGCTAAGAACACAATTGGTGGCCCGGGAGGGGGGGAGTTAACAAGTTAATTTCGTATGCTGATCACCGGGGAGTTTGAGAGCTATTGAATATTCCTTAGTAGCTAGGGCTTCCAGGGTAAGGGAGCAATGTCTTTGATCGCTGATCTATGTACTTATGGACTGGAAATGGTTCAAAACGTTTTCTTAGGAGACAAGTGAAAATTTTACCACTTCAGAGGGATACATTTCTCCATCGTACCTTCGTTAATTACCCCTGTTTATACAATTAGAGCCGATGGTGGTAATGCCATAAAAAGAGTGACCAGAAACTTTCCTTTCGTGATAGTGACAACTCATTCCCCATCAAAAATTTCAGTGGTAACTACTAGTTCAGATCAATTTTCTCAATCGCTATACGTATATTATAAATGACACTAATTTTATCTATATACTAAATGCCTTGTTTATTTTACCAGTTCAATGTATTAATTATCTTAACAGCAATACAGATATTTTCTCCCTAAGGAAAATATTTTTTCATCCTTAGGAAGTAAAGGATGCCTTCAATTCTTTTTTTTGAGGGTTTGAAAAGGTTCTTTGCTTTATAAGTGAAATGAGGAAGGGAGCGCGTTTCAAAACGGTTAGACCACAAAATCCAGTTTGCGCTATATTGATTAGTTATTACAATTAGGGTTTAAGCTAACTAAGGCAGTATTCACTCCGTATCTGATTGTCAAACAAACTTGTTCAGGAAGTTTCTTCATCTAAAAATATTAACCTCTCAATACCTCGTAGTGTTAAATAACAATATAAAACGTGTTTATTACGTCCCAAAATGTTTAGTTTTTAAAATTTTAGTTTCCAGAATATTTGTTGCAACTCTAAACGAGTGCTTCTTAAAATTCATGAATTAAAAAAACCGTGCTTCTTACGGGGTTTCCTTGTTTTGAATTGAAAACTGAAGCTGATGAAGCATTATACGTAATTTATTACCCTTAGAGCAATCTGAAGGAGTGATTAGAGCCACGTAGACTAACCTCCTGAAACTCGATAACAGTCTTGTTAGTGAGGCTTTCTGGGAAGCGGTTTGTTGTGGACTTAAGCAGCTTTCAAGAGTTCTTGACAAAAGAATTGAAGGGTGAAATTTTCATACTCTGTTTCAATAAGAACAAAATAAAGCGGTAAATTAAGTTTCTTCTGAGACTTTCTGGAGATCTAATGAAGAAGTTGGTTTCTCCGCCGAGTTGAAGTAATGCCATTAGCTTACAAAGTCTTACAACTTGCATTAAATACATAAATCAACTCGGGAACTTTAATCAGATAACCTTATAACATTGTTTGAACGAGTAGATGTGGATGTAAGTGGCATGTAGGTATTACCTCTACCTTAATTATTTTATCATAGTTGAAACAATTCCGATTATCAATATTGTTAATATAGCAATAAACTGTTTTCTGTGACTAATTTAAAATAATGTTAACTATTATTCAAATATGAGATTAATCATACATGCAAAGTTTAATTTATTTCCCACGTGAAATTATGAATCTGCAGACGCACACTATGTTTTCGCTATAAAAATAACGATTTTGTATATTACTTTTCATCGATTACCTGGAGTCCATCAAATTTAGTTAAAAATCTCTATAGTTAGTTGTGCAGTATTTACCAAACTTTTACAAGATTCATTATTGAGCACTAAACCAATTTTGAATATTTTTGCCATATAGTACTTCTAATAAATTTCATCTGAGAAATCAGGTGAAGTGTGGGACTCATTGGTGAGATTGAGATTATTTTCAATCAATAATATGCTTTAGAAGAACTGGTTGAATTGTACATTTTTACATTGAATAATGCAGTCTCCAGATTTGACTACTAGGGATTACTACCTTTATCCTCATTTGAAAACTGGGTATTGTGTCGGAGGGGGTATTGTCCATATTCTCTTGTTAAAAAATGGACAAGAGATAAACAAATGGATCAAAATTGAACTAAGAGTGTTGCTCTTAGGGAAGGCTCAGTTGGAAAAAGAAGCATGATTTCTGTTCGGTGTTTTTCAACCGTGAAAAAGAAAACCGCCAATGTTCGCTACTCGTGGCTGCGCCTCGGTCGGTAATCACTCGAACAACCACACGTGTGCGACAGAAGTAAGCCAATTAAAATGAGGTTAAACTCGAAATTAAATTAATTTCGACACTAATTGGCCTGTCTGCAAATAACCGGATAAGCTCAACTGTTGGTGGTTATGGCGGCAACGTTCACAGCCAGCGGGTTGGAAACTGAGTGGGTGTGTTGTGATCACTCGTGTAAACAGTCATGTGGATTGGAACACTGTTCATATGCCTGTAATTATTCTAACTCTGATTTTGATATTTACGTGAACAAGGAAAAATATTTGTTACAGAGTACTCACTCTAGTGAGACCGATTGAAACACATTGAACATTTCTAAAATAGCCTCGCATTGGAGCACATTCACATTCTGTATTACTTGATGATCGAAAAATCCTTCCGGTTCTGGTGCTGAACAAAATATACTGTCTTTAATGACCACAATATCTTGACCACAGTAGACATATATCTAGATGACGGAAAGAATATAATTTTCCTACGACAGGAAAAAATCTAGATCATTCCGTTTTTAAAGCTGAAGGGCATCTTATTATCCGGCCAAAACAATGTTCAAGTACTGGATATTTATCAAAGGACTAACTTTTTACAGTATAATGACATGTTTTTAATTTATTCAGAACGTTATTTTCCCAAGAAAGCTTTATTAAAAATTATTTTACGTTCTTAAACTACATTTCACTGATGATTACAATTTCCTTAAGTAACAAATCATGAAAACATGTTACGCCCTGAAGCCACAATTCATATAAATATTTAAAAAATGAACATTTCAGCCGATGTTATTTAGAACTGCTTACCAAACTACCTAATCGTTCTACTGTAAATGCATAATCACTTGTGGATGATTTTATCTTAAAGGGACACGACTTTAACATTAAAAAGAAACCAACCCAAAATCCATTACACCACGTTAAATAGCTAAGATCGTTTAATGTACAACCAGATCTTCAACTCTGGGAATTTTCCATCATTATATATGTGTTACAAGGATATAGACTGATTGTAACGCATAATAATGGCAAATGTCAGAAATCGAATTTCCCCCCGCTTATTCAAACAAAGATTCTGAACATTTCACACTCCCAGATACTACATTTTATATTCCATGAACCTGTTAAGAAGTAACGTCGAAAACCTACAGGACAATGTTTTGGTTTTAAAACCACAATCACTTTTATCCAACAAAGGAATTTTGCTTACAAGCAATTTTTATCAACAGGAAAATAGCAAACTGTATTCACACCTAATCACGAATTTCTTGACTGAAAATCTTTTTTATGCTTCAAAGTAGACTTCCATAAGTAGAGTGTTTGAATCCAGCTGCAAAATTGTATTTCAAATACCTAGAAATGGGATTTCCATCTGTCATCGGCTGCATGCAAGGGCGTTTTCATCGTCATGAAGTTTGATGTCATAGTTCCAAAAATTACTCAACATTTTCAACAGTTGATTCGCGTCCTAGCCTGAGCTATAGAAGTGTCGCAATCATATTAAAGTTTATGTGGCGATAGATACCTATTGGAACACAATGCTCACTGTTATCTTTGGCCGTAGAGCATATCCAGAACAATAGTGACGATGCTCGTAAAAGTTATATTACAGTGATACCAATGAAACATAATCAAGTTATCTGCAATTTTATGCTCCCAGTTCCATAAATCTTTCAAGGTAATGGAGGGGGGGAGGTGATCGATGGCAATGAAGTAAAAATAATCTTTTATAAATAATAGAATATCTTGACCGACTACATCGCTTTATCGACTTCAGATTTAAAACTTTAAACTAGATGTTTATGTTGACATCTTTCAATTTTATCTCCTCTATTCAGTTCTGACACTTGTTTCTGGCAAATGTTACTGTTGCTCTATGTTCAATCACACGGTGAAATTTATTGGCTCCGAATAATGTAAACCATGCATGGAAATGTGAGCTTTGGCCTGTTTTGCACTTTCTGCATGTTATGGAGAATATGGTTGGGGGTGGGAGGACTGTCACCACTCTTCTTCTAGGGTTCCTGCGAGAGGGCTGTCTTTTATGACTCAAGTACTAGCTGGGATGGCTGAGTATGTCACCAGTCGAATTCCCGGTTTCAGCGGTCTCCAGGAAACACTCGAATGAAACCCAGAGACCAGGTCCGGGCCATATGTGTTCTAAGCTTAAAGTCGGTTACTTGCGTTAGCATATCACGTAAAATTGGAGAGTGGTCAACAACAAGTGGAGGAGTAGTGACCTCTTAGGGGTGTCAGGATCAGAAGCCCTCTCCGTTGACTTTCGGTGTTGGTTATAATCGTGGCGGCTGTGAGTGTTTATTCTCTTCACAAGGAAAACAGAGACAACAGGACTCCAGAGTTGCTCTGGAGCCAGTCGACGACTATTGCTTTAATAAGTATAATTTATCTTGGCTCAAAAACTGTCTTTACTATTATACTGCACCCAGAAAAATGTTTTGACTTGAAACGTTTTAAATTAAAAGAATTTAAACAGAGTTAATTACATATTGTACATATATCCACTAATCACCTTCGTAAATGTATGAAGACGAAGAGCATATATCAGTGTCTTATTGATTGCAGGTATCTTAAAAATCTTGAATATCGTAATTTTAATTGGCGAATTTATTATTCTCGTGAATGACACGCGATATAAACGCTCAGTATACAAAACTATATCAATTAATCCGAATTGCAGACTGATTATTTCAGTTCAGGTTCAAATTCTGTATTAAAAGGGACACATTTCCTTTCGAGTCAAACTATAAAACGTCATTCTCAGGTTTACGAGCCATAAAAATAGAGCGCCGCCCTGCGTCGTCTATCTGAAACGCTCGGAGGAAGGAATGAATTGATGAATAAAAAGTGGGGTCCGCATTGTCCCATCTGTAGAACAATAGCGGAGACAGACGTGCAGACGGTACTGTGTACACACGAACGCACGGGTAAGTAGCACGCTCCCACGCAGGCAGATCTGCTCGTGCCTCCGTCAATGGGGTTCCACGTCATTAAAATGGAATAAAAGACGACGGCGACATAAAATCATGGGATGCTTGATACCAGTAGCTCGACAAAATGGCTTTCTGAAGTCAGTCTAGAGCGAGTTCCTTTATTGAAATCGTAAAAACATCGTCGACATTTTATAATGTTTCGCTATCGTATTGTGTTTCACTTATATTCAGTAGTACTTTAGATAATTGTTCAGGATGCCTACTGAACTTATACTAGATAGACTGTGGTTACATTTTTTCCCATGTTGAAGAGATAAGTATTCACTTACAGGGGTAGACGTTAGACGGCTGTCTTAGATTTTCAGTTTTTCAAAGCCTAACCAGATTATAGTAGGTAGTTTCATCACTGATGATAAATATAGCTTAAATTAAAAACTGTCGTGGTTCTTGAACATTCTAGGCAGAATTTTAGATTGTTGCATCATAAATTCAGCGCTGGGATTCCATATTACGACATATTTTACAACTCTTAGTTCAGTTACACGTGGTGAATCATAAATTAATAGATTTTAATTATATAAAAATTCAAATACGATAAAAGAAAACAGGGACTTGCAAAGGAAAATAAAACAAACTAACAACCTGAACATGTAATTTATCTCATTACAATATACATTGCTGCTTGCGGCGAGACAGGTTTTGCGCTGACAAAATTATTTTTGTTGCTTTAGTTATCTCATCTTTTACTCGAATATTAAACAATAAATAAAAGTCGCGTATACCCAAGCCCGATCAAAGGACTAGGAGTGAGAGTCCTTTCAGGCGTCCTAAAGTACAAATAGAACCTCACGTGTTGGCTCCGAGAGGTTTGAATGTGAAGAACAAACACACATATTTACACAACAAACCGCGCCAATTTAACCCTACGGGACAAAAACTGGTCCTCAAGGAATAGAACGATTGTCTGGAACAGCGGCTAATGTCCCGGAAGCGGCCTATCGGGCCAGCACCTGGTCCAACACCTGACGTTCCAGGCGGCAGCTCGGCGCGGGCGTTGCTCTGGCGGGAAACTAACCTCAATCAGCTGATAGAACAGCTGTTCTAGAGTATAATAAGAGAGTGAAGAGGAAGTAGGAAGTGGAGTCGTCTATTAAAGTGAAGTAAGAAACCCTATATAAATTCAATCTAAACGCTTTTGACTTGAATAATTTTATAATTATTTATTATAAAACCAAAGAGATAGTCAAACCGCGAAACATTGTGAATTATATTGATAGGGAATAAAAAAATATTGTTATTAATGTGAAAAAACTAGTTACTTTAGTTTTTCCAGTTTTACGCCTTACGCTGTGATTTTGCACGTACCATAAACGTTCTCACTACCTATGTTTCTATAATATACATGAGAGTGGTAACAAAATAGATATGGATTGTGGCGTAAATAATACTCATGTACTTGTACAAATATCAATTTAGAAATGGCACTTTCGTCTTATTTTGACTTAATTAAGTTACATACACAGCAGAATGTAATCGAGTATCTGCTAACTTAAGACATTATATTTTAACCCTCCAAAACACTAAGTTATGGTGTAATATTTCTATTTTTGATTACTCGCAATCGTTTATTGTGATATCAATAATACGTTATTTATTAAAGAATCACAAAGAACTGAAAGCGCGTGAAATTTTCGTCTATAATTGACCAGTTTACTATAAAGATAATAGGGTAACTAAAATCAAAGAAATTGTTGAAAATAATATTTTTAAGCTTTTAAGGAAACTAAGTTCGTGTGAAGACATTACTTGCTATGTTTTTATTACTTTATCCATTCTGTATTACTTGCGACTGTTTATTTTAAAGTTAGTATTATGTTATTTATTAAATCACAAAAATCTCAAAATACGTGAAAGTATGGTCTAAAATTGAATGATCACCTTACTTTAAAAGTATAGGGTAAGTAAAATGAACGAATGTTTAAAACAATATTTTCACACTTGTATTGTAAAAAAATAAACCTGATTAGCTATTTAACTAGGATAGATTAACTACATTCAATGTTGAAGGTGGTGGGTAAACTGTTCATGGTAATTATTGCTAAATTGTTTTAATTATGTGGTTGCTTTATAGATACAGTTTTGTGATAATTTAAGCAACGAATTTACGTTCTACTGTATAATGTGGTATGTGACCAGAACACGCGTAATTAATGTTCAAACTTTGGAGGAGCTGAATTTAGTTGTAACATAATGACAATCATTTTGATCGATTCTAAATACTACATTTAAAGAACAGTTAGGTGGATTCATGAGGATTACAGAGGGATAACACTTTAGAAAAATTAAATGAACAGTTCGTGTACAATATTATTGCATTAATGTTGATTATCAGTGAAGTACTTGATACGAAGTGTACTCATGTAGCAGTTAGAGATCTCCCTCTTACTGTATGAGTAAGTAGTATTAACTAATACTTGTCCTACTTATTTTGGGCTTGATTACCAATATGCTATTATCATTAAAGGAACTCTACTTTTCGAAGGAAACAATAGTTAATCATACAAAGAAAGGCACTTGACGCACTTTTGTTCAAATGCTTAAAATAGCCATTAAAAGTTACAGTGCATCAGTAAAAATCTTTGATTTATCCTTTAATGGCTTTTAAGCTAATTGTAGGAAAATTCTGTACATTACAGTCGTTGCTAAAGTAAAATGTCCATCATGACACGATGTGTTAAAGCTTTATCCACTGAAACCTCCTGCGTTATGGTTACTGTTGTTTGACAGACTGGTAGCCTTCTCATAATAATATCTGTCAAGAATAACGAAATGAAACTAAACCCAGAGAGAGGACAGCCACGAGAATGTATGTATCTGGGTCAGCATCCTGTCTCAAGAGACTCTTGATTTTCGATTGTCTTACAAGTTGAAGGCTGAAGGTACACTCTCGACTCACCTGCCCGCTGTGTCGCACCGTGCTCTCCGTTTTAGCCCCTTTCCTTAAGAGTTTAATCATTAAACCCTTAGTGCTAATACGATAATCCTCTCTAACATCATCGGCCTCAAGTCTAGGATGATTATAGATCAGCGAAGGAAGTTCACCAACCCTAAGCTCGTCAGAAGTTTTGAATCTTAAGGTGTATCGTCATTCGGAGCAGTTTCGTCAATTATGAGGTGATAAGAAAGAACACCACTAATACATTTTGGATATGAGTCACCTCGCTTAGACTCGTATCCAGTTTGCTATCCTAAACATAAGTGTCTTCATATGGATATCACTAGTAGACGCCTGTACCTAACCCAGTCGTTCAGGGATCAAGGATGTATCCTTAGACCTCGGCCGAATTCTTCTTTTCACTGAGGCGAAACTGTCGTGAGCCGTCAGAATGTTGGGAGCCGTAAGGTGCCAGGACCCAAAGCTGTCCTATTAATAATAAATCTCTGAAACATTTTGCTCAGAATTTGACTATCAGATCTATGATTACGTTTGAAAACTTATGACTCAATCGCTTTGAAGAATCTCTGTAGGGCTCTCCGAGGAAGTTGACTACCAAAAATGTAGTTTTTGCTAGTCCATACATTAGTCCATCCATCGTATCAATGTGAACGCCACGCCCTCATCAGTGACAGCTAAGAAAATTCTGGCACCCCATATGCTGCCAGACCTCAGCAAATGGTTTTTAGTTGGCCGTTTCACACTTTTATTAGGTAGGTGTTGCAAGTGGTGGATGCTTTGGATATGGCTCAGCAGGGAACCATCACTAGCGCCGCCTGGCCGTGCTGTCTATTCTGGCATTGTGAAACGTCATCAATTCAGCCAGATGAGCAACTACCACAACCCTGCCTTCAACATAATGATACGTACTCCATGGATACTTAAGGCATTTATTAAGGCTAAAGTGCTGCGCTAGAAAATAACGATAGGTACAGCTCAGGACTGGACTTTGGTATTATGCAAATTTTTAAAGGGAATGTATTGTCCAGGGAGTTGGACGATATTTCCGCGGTTATTATCGTAAGGACTCTTGATGTGATAACTTGACGAGGAGTGTGCTGGCTTAGTCAACCAAGAATAGCCTTATTCTACTCGTGTCTATCGAGATGACCATGGAAGAAGGAACATCCGGTAGACCAATACTACTGTCTATCGTTGATCGGCGAATGAACTAGGAGAGTATCGCAACAAGGAGCAGGCCGAGGTCACATTTTGGGAGCTCATCTTGGGAAACTAAGTAATGGGAATATTCGCCAGAAACTGTGTCGATCAAGCAGCTGATGCTCTTTTCTGCCACGCACTCCTAGCTCCTGTACTAGTGTGAGACTATGACACACGATCTTAATACTGACGTACTATTTGCCAGCATTATTTCTTTCTCTTTCTTCATTTGGTCAGGAACGTTCAAATAGTTTGTAATTTCTGCACATGGTTCTAACACAAAATATGACTTAGTACATTAAACTACCCCAGTCTCAGCAGTCTATTAATTCAAGGTGTAGAATGCCTCACTAGCTAGTGCTGCACACAGTGATAGTAAAGATTTATAACCTGTTTCTGTGCGGTATTAAGAAGTAGATGTAAGCACAATGTGACGGAGTCGTGCGCCGTGCGCCAGGGTATCACGCACGGTCACATCAGTATGCGGCCAGTGAGTCTGTAGCTAGCTGCCAATCTATAGTCGAGACGCACTCCGCTAGACCACTTCCTCTGGCCGGGTGGGGTGAGGTGACCACTTATGGATAGATAACTGACTCACCCATCAGCACGTACCTCGACCACGTGACTCACGAAAGTTGTTATGTAGCTTTCAAACCCTCCAGGAAGCAAATTCAAGAATGGAATTAAGTTGCGGTTGAGACCCTCCTGCATAATCTAGAAGCCTAGGGAAATTTGAATTTTACAAGCACAACCTGAATTATTGAGTTCGTAGAGGAATTTCTTCTAACAATAAATTTACCCTCAGCCGTGCTATTATCGTAGAAAGTCAAAATGGGAGGGCTTCCAAAGGGTTCAAACATAAAATAATAACAGTCCAGAAGCTCTGTTCTTAATGGAATTATTTATAAATTTAAAACAAACACTCCAATAATATCCTTTTTATTTCTGTGAAGTCTTTCGTGCTCAAGGAACACATCAGATATATATATAAAACGATAATTTTTCTCTGATCGTTGTATTTTTTAGCATGAGACCCCCATAACCACTGTCAGACAAATAACTAATAGTTATACCACAGTCATACAACTAGACAAAGACATGAAAGTAACTAATTTCACCCAAGTAGTCGGTTAAATACTACTCTTGTAAATAATACTTATGTGCTTATACAATACAATTTGGCTCTCGGCCCCCCTACCCTACTACAAGTACAAACTGTAGACAATATCGATGTATCATCATTCTAATTGTTTCTCATTAATCACCAAAATATTATAGTGCTGTAAGGGTTAGATTTTAAGGTAGGGTAACTGTGGAAGCCACGATAGATATTCGCATCATGATGGTAGCTCAGATGAAACATGCCTTTGTTTAGTCAAGAGTCATTATGCCGTGTGTATAGTGTGGCTGTAGGTTTATCTGATGCCGGAGGCCTACAGGGGGGCCAAACCTGTCATCTCATATTACACAGTGTGGAGGGGGAGAGTGAATCGACCATTTCCGTTTTGAATACTATTTAATGTATTCAATATACTAGAAGTATAAAAAATTTGAAGCAAAGTTGTGCGAAATGAATATTTAAATGGATTAGATTAAATGGAAATTTATTCTACCAAACGAGTCATGTTATTCTCTGACATCTATCTTGACGTATATTTCATTTTTTTTATTAGGTTTCCAAATGTGAATTCAGAGATTATGCTAAACTGGTATATTACTGAAAATTAATTAACTTTTTGTTTACACAAAATATATATTTCAGATACCGTATCTATGAGTTATCAGTTGTTATCTATTGTACACTGTCTGTCTATCTTGAAATATCATGTGCATTTCCTCATTGTCAGTGGCAATAACCTCCCGGAAACCCTTATATCTAGTGACTGTAGGAATGGAAATTATCATCATATTGCCGTTCCCGGTTAATTTGGACAAAACCAGAGAAGTTTGTTGATTCTGACTGCGTAGGAATCGTTTTTGCTAAGGTCTCAGAAAGCGGGATTGAAATAGGAATGTTTCGGACATGAGTGTTTGTTGAGTGATACAAAACAATCAGTTACACTACGTTTCGAGATCTGCAATCTGATCTATTCCGCAGGTGAATAACTAACCTAACACCTAACTACAATCTAGGTTAAAATAAAAAAATATCATACCAGAACCAATCATATTGTATGTCAACTCCATGCATAGTAACTCTAAAATATGCACTTAATAAAATCACAATAGGTCTGCACTCACCAACCAACGACAAAGACCACCGTATACACCACATGTTGTATGTGGTTGGTTGGTGAGTGTAGGCCTGTTTTGACCCATATTTTGTAGTCTAAGTTATGATAATTAGCGTTTTGGTTTTATTAAGTGCATAGCTCAGAATGTAGAATTGTTTATTTTACACCACGTGTCGTGGCTGCTAAGTAAAAAATAAGATTTTTGGAGACAGTGATATGAACTACACGAGGTAGAAAAATATTACCATTCTATCAAGATCTGAAAGTGCTAAGCGAAATACCACGTTCTTATATTCCTATATACGGGTAATTAAATAGGAGGTACCGGTGTTCATATTTCCTTTATGTCTTTTTTTAAATATATCTTGTACATATCCCCGGTAATAATTTAAAATATCAGAGCCGTTTATGCGTACTGTCATACATTAGTATGAAAATATAAATTCTTAATTCACGCAGGAAATTTCAGAGCTGCAAGTAAGTTTAAAAAAGTTAAAGTGTTACATTTTGTTATTATCTTAATTTATGTATTATATAAGTATTATAATAATATATTCATTACTGTAGACGGACTAATTCGTTTAACGACAGTACCGTCAGATCAAAGTATGTAAGAGTATTGAGTATGGAAGACTGCGTCTCACAGAGGATAAGGGTAAAGTTTTAATTAGTATATACAACAGGGAAGGTGCTAAAACAAAATAACACTAGATCAATTTAATATTAATGTCATAATAGTCATGCACAAATTGCATGTCCTTTATTAGCCGAAAAAAGAGGTGATTATTTTTTGAAGAAAACTATAATTAATTATGAAACCAATGGCTTGTGATTCATGTGGAATGCCTGTTTGTGTATATGATATATGATAAGAATTGATGTACTGATAAAATCCTCTTTCTCGTACAAATGGAAAAACTTATGATAATTCTACATGCTTAATACACTCACTCTAGCTTTAAAGTATTGCAATACGAAAATGTTCAGTAATGAATCCATCAACTAAGAAGTATTAACCCAATAAGATAAACAATTTCATAGCGTATTGTTACAATGGTGCCAGAATGTTTTGTGACAAGGCAGGTATCTCTTTGAAAGTCACTCTTGATGTAACTTGACTGCATGTCGTGCTTTCCTTGTTAATTTAATATTGTTATATTGTTTATATTCGAATGTTTAAAGTGCAAATCGTAAAATAATGCCATACCAATTACCTCTGTCAACTAATACGCCGCTACCGCTCAAAAATCTTACGTCATCATCTGTTTAACGTTGACGAAGAAGCGTAATAATTGATTTTTGAGATATGCCTACCACTAGGAGTTAGCTTATAAGTAGAAGAGCAAGTTTTATGATTGTTCAAGGAGTAAACGTTTTGTTTTTCCTTAAAATATTTCTTTTGGATCCTAACAAAATATTTAAACCTGGAATACCAAAACCAATGTTGCTAATACTAAAAGTGGATCATCAAATTCGGAGCCTGCTTTTGTTGCAAAGTCAAATAAAACTTAAGATCCATTTTTGAAATTCTCTCTGATCACGCCGGGATTACGAGTCGAAGCGTTCCAATTTGGATTTGTAAAATTTCTGAGACATCGTTGTATTTCCGCTGAAGAAATGTTGAACCTTAGATCGCTGGCGCGCGGCGCGGCGCCTCAGCACTTAAGAACGTTGCAAGTGCTGGTAGCATCAAAACTGTATAAGACAGCAATCCAGTGAATTGTGCCGTCCTCTATAATTCACCGGGCGCGCTGCGCTGCCGTCAAAAACGTATAAACCGTTCCTTGCCGCAGCCCACTTTATATGTCTTCTGTACGTCTGGGTACTTTTATATCATCATGCTTAGGCATACAAGGTCCGCCCACGTTTTATTGGAGCTACAACTCTCGCATAAACATCTTACTGGAGAGGTTCCCGGCAACAATTCTCGTCTAGAATGCATTTATTTGGTGAAACAGGTTTTTGGAGATCGAGGAAGCAAAATTCTCATGTTTTAAATTGTTACTGATGTCATGTCTTGTTTTCTTTATTTAAGTACTTTTATAACGGCATTTCATTATCGTCCTAACAAATTGAGACTTGTTTATATATTTTCTTACATTATTATGTTTAATGATGAATCCCATATACCCTGCTATCTATGTGAAAGTGTAAATAACATTGTTCAGTTGTTGGCTGGTCCCCAACAGGAATTGGATCAGGAGAAAATTTGTCATCCTCATGTGAGTAAATCAAGTTAATTAGGTCAGTCGTGTGTATAAAACTATAATGACGTTACGAAAACGTTGTGGAAAAACACATTTAAAACTAACGACGAAAAGTAGTGTAACAACCTTACAGACTGTAACACAAAGTGAAGAGTATTGAGATGGAATCGAACAAACACATTTAAAACTAACGACTACAAATAGTGTAACAACCTTACAGACTGTAACACAAAGTGAAGAGTATTGAGATGGAATCGAACAAACACATTTAAAACTAACGACGACAAATAGTGTAACAACCTTACAGACTGTAACACAAAGTGAAGAGTATTGTGATGGAATCGAACAAACACATTTAAAACTAACGACGACAAATAGTGTAACAACCTTACAGACTGTAACACAAAGTGAAGAGTATTGAGATGGAATCGAACAAACACATTTAAAACTAACGACGAAAAGTAGTGTAACAACCTTACAGACTGTAACACAAAGTGAAGAGTATTGAGATGGAATCGAACAAACACATTTAAAACTAACGACGACAAATAGTGTAACAACCTTACAGACTGTAACACAAAGTGAAGAGTATTGAGGTGGAATCGAACAAACACATTTAAAACTAACGACGAAAAGTAGTGTAACAACCTTACAGACTGTAACACAAAGTGAAGAGTATTGAGATGGAATCGAACAAACAAATTTAAAACTAACGACGAGAAATAGTGTAACAACCTTACAGACTGTAATACAAAGTGAAGAGTATTGTGATGGAATCGAACTACCGGGGGTGGGTCGGGTCATGGCGGGCGCATGGAACAAACACAATTAAAACTAACGACGACAAGTAGGTAATTGCTGCCACAACTTGAGCTAACTTTTCTTGCGGTGGAACTCTCGATTTATTACAACAATCCCGGCCCGGTCCCCCGACAATAGAGGCTTCCATTCAACCCCCGTCTGATAACTTCGCGCGGTCACCCCACTTTATTTATCCGACTGCCCCCCCCTCCACCCCCACCAAGGTCGGTTAACACCGTACAGTACTGTTGTAAGGGTAATGTAACATTTGTTGGTTCAATACTTCACACCCTTCTTCCAAGAAGATAGCCTCACTGGTGCATCAGTTCATTAGACTGTATCTAGAATCTGGTCGATAAACTCGTATATCAAGGAGCGTGCTTACTATGAGGTCACCAGCGATCAGGTCTTCATTAGGCTTGTGATATTTTATACAGGAGAGAATAGTAAGTGCCTATTGTTTCCTTGTTATAAACAGCAAATGTGAGTCACTGGAAGGAAACGTTCGTGGCGATAACCCAGTTACCGTCACAGTGTAAAGATAATAGTTTTATGCTAAATATGCACAATGCAGTTATATATTCTCATCATCCAATATTCAAATGATAGATCATTTGACCTCTTAAACTTGTTTCTGATATAATTTGGGAAAAGTTCTTTTATCTCTAATAGTCTAAGTTTACTCTGTTAAAAATACTATTTTTCGTTTAAACAAAAACAGTTAAGCAATAAATTGATGACACAACGAGATAATTGGTCATTAATTGGTACGGTTCTGATGGAATACAGCAATGTAATTTGAACAGAATTGCAATATTCCCTTTGCACATTAGACTTACTGGAATGTGTAACTATGGGGATATGAACTAACTGACAATTAACCTGATGATAATTTGTATTTATTACATTATTTATTTATTTTAAGAAAAAACACTACAAACGAAATCTACTAGAATGCAGTACTTTAGTTGATTTTAACATCTGAAGGTTTTTAATTACTTAAAGGTCTATCGTCTTTGTTGTTTTTGAACTTGGTTTTCTTAGTTAAAATGATTGCTAGTCGAATTTAATGAACGTAATATTAATTTATACCCTAAAAACCTGGATTTATGTTAAAAATAATATTGTAAAATTTTAAGATACTTGTTAAGAAATGTCATCTGATGTACCGGGTGTCCCACGAAGAGGTTTAAACGTTTGATTTTATATTACTTGCCCATTTATGCACCGAACATTTTAAAATTCTACACAAATTCATTAAATCGGTTTTAAAAAATATTCTGTGAAGGTTTCAGGCTCTCTAGCAATTGTTGAAAGAAAATGTGGCATTTTGAAAAACTATACTTTAAAAAGGTAAAAAAAAAAAAAAACAGTACTTTTGGCTTTGTGAAATTATTTATTGTCGTATTATAGAGAAATAAAGCATTTAAATCAGAAAATTAGAACATAGCCTATGAAAAAACCTACAATTACACTCCACAACTATCCGAACTGTAATCCACCCACAGCAACACACTGATAACAGCGTTTAACAAATGAATCGTAACCTCTTGCAGAAAGATTCTGCGGTATCCGGAAAAGTTCCTCTTCAATTGTTGATTGTTTTAAATCCTTATTATTATTGAATTGAAGCTACGAGTATAAACTTGTTCCTTTAAGTAACCCAATAAAAAGAAATCACACACAGTTAAATCTGGGGATCGGGGTGGCCAATCTAAAAAAATCACTTCGGCCAATCTAAAAAAATCACTTCCACGACGAATCCAACAGCCATCAAGGTTGTCATTTAGTAATCGCTTGACAGGATTTGCCAAATAAGGAGGAGCACCATCTTGTTGGAAGATTGCTTGATCCATTTCTGAACCGTAAAATGAAGCAAGACAGTATTTTAAGATACTTGCCTTCATTGTTCATTTAAAACCTGTTCATACCTATTCCCAGTCACTGTACTGTTTGAAATGTCGCAAGAAAACAGTAATTCTTTCGATTTGAGTAGAGTCTCTTCAAGAATGTGTGGATTGCCGGTGTTGTAATAATTACAATTATGGCTATTTACAGCACCATTGCGGTAGAAAAAGGACTCGTAAAAAAACAATTTGAGTATGCCAATTAGGATCTAGCTCATAAAAATCAATGATACGAGATCAAAACTCCACTCACCTGTCCGGATCATCTTCAAGAAGGTTATGGACTAGGTGACTTTTGTAAATTTAATTTTGTTTTTCTTAATATATTCTCTGTACTGAAGAATTTGGGAACATCAGTTGTTCAACCTTCCTTAGTGAGTTCGGTTTACTTGGAGAGCGGAGCCTTGATACGCATACTAGTATTTCTCTTTCCTCATTTGATGATCTAGAGTACTTTTTACGACACTTCGAATTTCTAACAAAAGGTTTTCCACTTCGTTATTGTTGGATTGCTAGGTAGTTCAACTCCTGGGTAGGCAACCTGAAATTGTCTAATTACTTCTGTAATGATGCCAAAAGCAGTAGCCCACGCTCAACAATTCACATTTTGTTCAACATTAAAAGCTATTCCTCGAACTTCAATATCAGTAAAACTGTAATGGAGGAGGTTAGGTTATGTTTTTATAGATAGCACAAGCAAGCAATATTCTTCAATCAAAAACCTGTTTTCAACAATGATCGTTATTAAACAGCTATTCTTTAAAACTTCAACGCAGTCATCAAATCAGTTAATTCAAGAAATGGATGTTTATAGGAAGCAAAATGGTAAAATTTTCAATATGTCACGATTTTTTTCTACGATTGTTAGGGATCTGTAATTTTCACAGAGTATTTTTAAACCCTGCTTTATTAATTGTGTAGAGTTTGAAAATGTTCGGTGAATAAATGGGCAAGTAATATAATATCAAACGTTTAAACCTCTTCGTGGGACACTCTGTATATACTAACCGTAGCTTGGATTATACTCGTACTAGACTGTTACTCGCACGTAGGCAAAGTTGTAGATTTTCCAAATTTGTCCTTTGAATGACTAAAATTCGACGTGGAATAACAAACATTTATTTTCTACTTTTCCAGTCTTGATTAGAATCTGTTATTTGCAGGTAAACTTGTCTAAGAAGTTATGAGAGTTTATAGTTCGTGATCAGATGGATAGAATTTTGATAAGTTGCGTAATAGGTTATCTGGAAGGATCTTTACAGTATCGTTTTTCTTGTTTTTAATTCTATATCAGTTGCATATGGAAAACGTTGTTTTGGGAATATATAACGGAATTTGACTGTCTTCAAGATACAGATCTTCTTGTATCTATAGTGTCGGGGGTTTAAAATTTTAAAAAGTGATGCCAACCGAAGGTAGATGACACAACGCGAGTGAGGTGTTGTGGCAGCACTGTAGGACTGGTGGATAGAATGGCTAGTAGTAGACCACAACACTGCTCTCTAACTGCGGCCGATAGTTCACTGGCCCAAACTGAACAATGACCGCGCAGCCCGTGTCGTGACTCCCGGTGTAATCGGCCCGTACCGTACTGACTCCGCCAACCGGGCCCGCAACACTCCGAACACGCTACAACTCGCAGTTCCCGGCACGTTCCAACCGAAACTCTCATTTATTTCTATTGCTCCTAATAATGAACGGTGCATCATTTCCACCAGAGTCTCGTTTATCCGAATTTGATCTGACCAAGGAAGGGCATTTGTTTAACCCACATTATCCTATAAAGGACACCTCCGCATGGTGTATCTCGAGCGTCGACCGTCTTCAGTCATCATGATAGCAATATTCTACAGGCAGATGCGAGTTAATACAGAATATTATGTAAAATCGTCCTTTTTATAGCGAAAGAGTTTATTAGCCATGGAATGCACATGTATTGGCAATACTTGGTTGTATGCTAAATTTGATCCCTTGGACGTTATTTATTATAAAAGGTAAACCACACCACGTGTCTCGTGACAGGCTTCGCCAAAGTTGCGTGCAAAATTTCGACTACAACTCATTTTATTAGGAAACATATCATTCCATGTCACATGTTAACAAGTCATATAGTTGTACTGAGATTGAATGTTGAGGTTAGCTCCAGTTCACCTTCCTTTTACTGCAGCGTCTGGTATCTGACGCTGTCTCAGACTTGACTCCTGGAATCTGGAGTCATGTTCGTCTGAATAGATCAAAGAAAGTCGGCGACGAACGTTTACATCGTCTCGACATCAGAGACTCCTATGAATAGGTGAAGTGGCAGTGCCATTGTCTCATAATGTGCATTATTGAGGTATAGATACCAGACGCTGCAATAAAAAGGAAGGTGAACTGGAGCTAAACTCAACATTAAATTAACCCTAACTACCATAGCGACGTAACGTGTACTCAGTTTGTTTACAGATTTATTTATTTCTTTCCATCATAGAGCCCCATAACATAAATGTTCGGCACACCATAAATAGCTTGCACCATGTTTTAGTATTACTCTAAAAACATCCTTTAAAATTAGTCGTGTTTGAGCATTCCAAAAAAGTTTTAGAATTATATATTTAAAAGTGACCTTTAAATTCAGTTTTGTCTTGAACATTTTAAAGAAATTTAGAATTATATATGTAAAAACAACGTTTAAATATGCAGTCTTGTATGAGAATTCCAAAGAAGTTTAAAAACGATATGATCTTAGTTTAAAAGCAACCTTTAAGTTGGCAGTCCTATCTGATACAAAACCATTTGTGGAAAGGTACACTTTGTATACAGTCACACTTACGTGATAAACACATTCACATGAACGGTGTAGGGATATAGAAGGCAGGCGCCGCGGTGTACCAGGTACCGTAGTGATACCACTGGCCTGGATACAAAGCTATCGCGGAGAGATAGTATTGGCGTGCACGAACCCCGTTCAGATCTCACAGAATATCCTAAAACTCCTGAAAACCAACGTTTATGACCTATTTAACGTTCAATATCCTTTAACTGCAGTCAAGACTGGTGTAAAAGTATCTTAGTAATTTTCAATTTCCTACAACTCGCCTCGGGCCGATTAAAGTTAACTTTTAACACTTAAAGAGTTTTAATAAGACTAACAGAGGATATTGCATTCTTGTCATGTTCGTAAAATCGACGCTTCCTGCACGAAGCACGCAAGCTTGTCCGTCAGACTATCTCCGGTGATAGTGTTTTCTTTTATTAAAGCGCTTGTAAAAGTTAAAGCGGATTTTGACGGAACACCATGACACTTTTTAAATTACCAGGTATTAGCTTCCTATGTATCCAAAAACTTAATTTGACAACGGACGGTGTAATACATTTTTAAGTACAAAAAATTACTAAAAAATACAGTAAGTAATAGTAAGTAATACTTGAATTTGGTACTACAATTGTAGTATACAATTAATTGTTTTATAATTAAGAGAGCGCGCTAATTGGGAATAGACTCTAATAAAATTATAATACATTATTAAAAGATAATCGTATTTGCACATAATTCATTATAATTGAGTCAGACAGTGAAACATGTATTGATTTGAGGTGAGTTCCTATGTATCAATCAATTTGAATCTTAAGTTATTGAATTATATTATATTATTGAATTACATTATAATTATACTATTGAATCTTAGTCCCTTCATGTTAAAAGTAGGGCCGCAGATTCGCGGCGGAAACTAACTACGTTAGTGTTTCCGTTTAAAAATAGGAGAAATACTGAAAAGAACTTGGGTTACTAACCACCAATTAGTTATAACCTCGACATACCAATTACGCAATTAATTAAGACGAATATGATTTAAAGAAGTGAATATTATGTAGCCGTAATTTGTTTCAAGCAAATGTCATTTAGGTGGTACATCCGGTGTTTAGTTGTGATGGTTTCAGAGTCACATTCCATCAGAATAACCTCTCTGAAGATCGAAAAAGCCTAAAAAAGACTGTTATAAGTAACTCCATAAGGAATTTGAGCGGTTTAGTGACAATATTTAGCATTTTGACAAACCAAAACTACTAAATGACGTATCTTCTGCCGTGTTTATTTGGTTCTGATGATAAGGTTTTCCTAAATATTAAATAAAATTCCTGAACTTCCACGTTGAATGATAACAAAATGATTATTCCTCATTGTTCATGTTTACAGGAAATGTATTTTAAAAACATTTTAACATAAACACTATTACTACAACCAAACACGGTTGCAGTAATTAAATGTGTAAACACTGCATTCTTCCACGTAACCATTGATGTACAAATATGCAATACATATTACATACTGATCTGTGGGTGAATATTTTGGTTACAGCGCATTTAAACGCTTAGTAATGTACTTTTGCGACCAAGAAGTATTATTTTATTTGTAGTTTCCCTTGTAAACGCTGGGTAAAATCATTGTTCACAAGTTAAAAGCAGCTTTGTCTGAAGAGTGGAATGAGATAAGAAGATGAAACCTATCGATAAGTGTAAGAAATGGTGGGAATGAATAACACAACAGGGAAGATGCGGTAGCAGGAGCGCGGGAAGTGAAGCTGTCATTTCATCTTTACGCTCTCGAAGAGGGCTCAGCTGGTTTATTTACTCATCTATCGGCAGGCCCTTCCGTACCTTCAGAATACCTTTTGGTAACTTTATTTTGCCCCTTTCATTTACACAAGTCTTCTTATGTATTATTAAATAAAAACCTATTCCATCGTCTTGTTGATTTTTTTAGGCCCAGGAAGTGTTGAGTATATTTATAATCGAAATGTCATAGTGGTTTTCCAGAGGAAAAACGTCCATAATTAACTTCATTAACAGAGGAAAATGTATAAAGGAAACTAAAATCAACTTTAATTAATGATAAACCATAATTTATCGTGTGGTAATGAGTGTTAATTAACAACAGTTGGCCTGCGATTGGTTGGTAATTAAGTAGATTTTTCTCCAAATGATAATTTTCTAATTTCAGCGATAACAGAAGTCCTAGCTCTTCCACTATAGCTTACATAAACCAAGGCCTTGGGTGGCACTGCAGTCGTACTAACTACAGTGCAGGATACGCGTGCTCATTGTTGTATACAGAACCGGAAGTGACAAAGTATGGCCGCAACTACCTCGTTATGTAATACCTACCTTGTCCTCTGTGGTTGGGAAACATACAACTGTCATAAAAACGTCCCACGACTGTGCAGAAGTCAGTGGAAAAATAGCGATGGTTTTCTCGAGTTACATTGTTTTCGTGGAAACGATGAAGGAAGAAGGTTGTTTAAAGTCAAAATATTGGGAATTGTGGTGTACATTATTCGTTAAATGTTTGTCTATACAGTTTACAGTGTTGATGAATCAGTAGGCTACTGTGGCTGCATTTGAATATAAAACGATCGTAGTGGTCTATCCGTCCCACAGTGGGACGTGAGACCTTGAGTACACAGTTTTATAACCTTATTGAATGTCACGTACATGTCGGTGTAGCATAACGTATGGCAGTTAAAATCGTAATTATTCGCAATGCTCATGGCAGAGAGTCAATGCAGTGTATTAACACAGAACTTGTTTTGTCTAGAAATTGATAGAGAAATTCCCGCTTAGAAGGAAATCAATCGATCGTTTGCCGTGCTAGTTTTGTTGAAGATCGAGTGGAACGTTTAAAAGTCTTTCTCACATCGTAGTTTTCTTAACTCGGCAAACTTAAAACCTACCGTCAGGCTGCGCTAATGTTGGATGCAAAATTTCAAAATTATATAGTTCCTTTAATTCTGTAGATATCCTGCAAACAAATAGACAAACATACAACGATACAGTAAAGAAATGTTTACATCCTTCAGACAGACAAAAGTGAAATTGTGTTAGCCAACTGAGTGATAAGCATCAATGAAGTTCAGCCTAATTCCATGAATGGATATGCACCATCATAGACGACCTCTTTCTTGTCTATGTAGAAATATTGTTTTGAGCAAATTGTATAGCAGTGTATAACAACGTGAGTCAAATATTGTCACTGACTTCTCTTGTTTCCGTTTACTGTATGCATAAAAGCGTCACTTTAAAAATCTCATTTGATTCTACACAACTTGTTTAAAAATTTATTTATATTTTATCGTTTCCATGATGATTGCCCAAAAGATCAATGGAAAAATATTCGCTAACGCTCAGCCAAATTCCACAGAGCCACATGCACCATATTCAAACTAAATGTTCATTGTATATAAATGAAGCGTCATGCAAAATTTCAAGTCTATAGGTGAGTTCGTTTTCCAAATATCGTCAGGACAGACAGACGGATAAAACTGAAAATTTTCCATTTTTACGAGACCTTAAAAGGGTTTTAATATTTTAACACATTGACTGCGGCGGACTCACACTGATAGCATAACCGCAATCTTAAGTCGGTACATGACTCGTGTCACCGTAAAGGTGTTAAATACCTTCACTACTTTAACGATGGCGTCTGTAGAAACAAGCAAGTAGGCTAACACATTCGTTGAGTTTAATATTTTAATGCATTATTTGTTACGTTGTAAAAAACGTGACATATCAGTTAATTTCTAATGGACTGCCAGCGGGAAGTTTAAAATTATTTGTGAACCAGATTTCTGAATAATCTCATAGGTTGTATTATTATTTTTGTAAAAAGCCCTACAGTAAATAATGCGAAGTTGGGTGGTAAGCGTCTTACCTATTCCCAGGAATCCAAGTTCAGTTCCGCTTACATATATTATACAAAATATACTATTTTCTGCTCATAATCTCTTTGACAATTCATGAATGCCACTGTATGTTTCTATTAATATACGTATATATGTAGTACTTTCATGTAGATATGTTAATGTACTTCTTATTGGGAGATGTTCGGCAATCATCACTTTGTTTCAATCTTGATTAAAAACAATTATGTCTAAATCACATAATTGTTTTTACTGGTGAATATTTTGTTGATGGAAATGCATTTATAATGTTTTGTTTAAAATTCGTCTCCTTGTTATTTAATTTAATAAAATTATATTGAAATTAAAGGCAAACTTCTAGTGAATAATGACATTGTGGCACTCTATATCATTAATTGGTCGAGAGGCAGTAATTGTACTTTAACCAAACGTTCTTCAAAACCCACAGACTGACTGAACTGCAGTTGACCCTCGGTGTAAAACCACAAGTTGCCATTACGCTGGCAGCCTGGCGACTCTACCCTCGCCACTAACAGGTCTCTTAATCAGCCGTGGCGGCCCCAACAATCAGCCGAATGTGCTCGTTAACCAATTAATTAGCTCACAGTCATTAATTGGCCCATCGTCATTTATCTAGTTCAACTTTATTTGCCATGTCTGCCACTAATGACATTATTGCCACTTGGAGCTATCGAACTTACAGTCGTGTCTGTCAGTGGCGTCAAATAGTTTATTGAATGCGCTACTTCTGTTTTTGAAATATTTTTTTTCTATTTGTGTTATGTAACTAATTATGGAACAGGTACTCTTGCAGGACCAATTTTTTAATCGAGGCAAAAATAACTGGTAAAAATTCACATTTATATTCCATTCAATTAATGACAACTAATTATTATTAGCACTAATTTGTGAACAGAAATAAAAATTCCATTAAATATTTGGCTTGTTGCCAAATAACTAATATGAAAATAACCAGTTAAGCATTAATGTTTAATCAGTGCTAATCTCCAGTAAGTCATTAATTGATTTATGAACAAAACCCACCTTCATCAAAAATGAGGCAAAATAGTTTGAGTTATTTTGATGTTATAAAGTCAACATAACAACTATCTGATAACTTATTTAATTACGGATATTTTGTTTCGGCATATAAACAATAAACATCATTGGGGATTTTTAATAAAAATACACTTTCCTGAGCTGCTCAACTTTACTGCTCGTAACTGACATTCATTTGTACGAGTTGCGTAGTTTAGAACTCATTACATCACTAGTGGTGTAAAGATCAAAACGTGCATTCTGAAATGTTGTGTAATCATACATTTGTACACATTTGGTGTAAACGTAATTACGTGCACTCGAAAAAGTTACATAGTCACCAGTTTAGGACTTATTACATCACTAGTGGTGTAAAGATCCATACGAGCACTCGGAAGATTTGTGTAATCATCAGTGTTGTAGGGTGATCAAAAATAAATAATACGACTTATATCCTAAAAAACAGTTATTTTCAATAAACCTGTGGAGAGTATATTAAAATCATTTTGTTTTGTAGTGCGGAATCGTTAGTGAACAATATCGGGTTGATGTGATCAACGATATAATTTCTTCAATATACCCTGACAGTATTCCCTGGCAAGTGACAATGTGCCCTAACTATGACGTGTTGAGACCGATTATCCGTTTCCTTTGTCCACTCAACCACCGCTACCGATATTAGCCGGGCTTTGTCTCGACCGACGTGAACGTAGAGATAAAGCTGTCACTAATACAGCACAACAGTAAGCACAGGCGATCAGTCTCGATTGTGGTATAATGTATATTTTATTTAATTCAATATTGTTTTTAGTTAAAAAAATAACAAGTTGAGGATAGTAACATTTTAATATCACCGTGCTGTGTCAGGACGCAGTCACACCTCATTATTTTTGGAGGGTAACAAGAGCCTTAAGTTACTGGCCTTCACCGTAGTGTAGGGGTAAAGGTGCGGCTTTATAACCGAGAGGTCTCGGGTTCCAATTCCGGGTAGGTCAGTAAATTTTTGCAATTTTTCTGTTTTTTCTCGAAAAACAGTTTAGTATGTTTTGTTAAAATGCAAATGGCGTACAAAGAACACCCTCAGTAAAATAATCGAAGAGCTACAGATGCTGTGCGATTTAAGTTGCTTCAGCTCTATTTTTAAATTTAAATCCATTACTAAGTTTCATTGCAAGCTGCAATTTTACTTAAAGTTTTAAGTGATTATTCTATCAAAAAGGTTTACTTTTTGAAGCGAGAGTGTGTGAATATTATAGTCTGCATTATTGGAGAATAAAATAGTTATATTACTTTTTCAGTTCTCAAGGACATTTACTGGTCTCTAAAGCTGTGCTTTGGAAAGAATAATACGAAATGTTATTGCAGCATTGGAAGGGATATTTTTGATTTCAAACTCGAATAAAATATTTAAAACCCAAAATACTGTCTTGATACCTGTTTTTTTTTAATATGTAGGCCTAATTACTTTTATAGTTTAAATTCCAGAAATTCATACCAACCCTCCTTCAAAATTATGAACATGGAAATTACTGACACTAATATAAAGCCAGAACAGAAGCAGCCGTGGAGACAGAAAGATGACGTCTCCGCCACTTAAGAGTGCGGTCGTGTGTAGGCCCGCACACCCACACACACTTAGATCTCAGAGTCACGGGTCAACTGTCCAACTTCACTGTGACTTCCTGGGCCTTCAATTTATTCACACATAAGGCAATCTAAGTCCGTCTACCCACTGGTAGAAGGCAATCTCCCGCTACAGGATATCGTTTATCTGGTTTTCTTTCTTTTAATAGATGAAAGGGAGAATGTTAGCCTTACTTTGGACGTTTCCTAAAGAATGCAAATCCATAAGGGGAATTTGATAAGCAGCATAAGGTAGGATCGGCTACCACTGATTGTCAACGTCGAAGTCACTCTAAGTACATATTGGAAAACATTAAAATAAAATCGTATATTCCTTCCTCGAACCATTGAAAATCTGACAATATTTTTTGAAAATGTGTTTATTTTCCAAATAATACAACATCTACACGATCGAAATGTTTGCCAAATCTATCTAATTTCGTCTTTGGATAGTTTTAGTACTTTGCATGGTCAATCATCTTTTTGTGCCAGACCCGAAAATTCGAGGTTTCGATAGCTAGCGATCTCAGTAGTTAAACTCCACCCTTAATGTTAAAAAGTCTGTTACCATTCCAAATACGAAATAATGACCATAGGAGAACGCTCTCCTTTTTGTTTTGAAATAGGAAAACATAATATCCTTCTAATTAAGGTATAATAGAAGATAGAACAAATATTCCTCGAGACGGGAATGAATAGTAGGTAGGAACAATTTCACTTTAAATAATAGAAAACAGTACGATGTAAGGAAATCTCATTAAATAAGGAACTTATCTGCAGAGATAGAAAATGTGTTTCTTCGATATACAGGAGTCTGAGAATGGAAATCTGTCTATGCAAGAAACCTCAGAAAACAAAGGAAAATGACAAATACACAGTTATAGAAAATGTTAGTTTAAATTAACGACTTTTGTCAAAATTAAGATTGTTCTAACCGTTTACCCAGAATAAGCAAATTGAGTAGCTGCCAAGTTTTTTAGATGACTATTCTTTATCAGTATAATAGAAAGTCGGTTTATTAAATATTTTCTAGACGTCTTCACTCACACGGTTAATGTGTGTACCATATATGTATTTGAGAAAAGCAAACACGTGGAGATGTTTCAATTGATATGTTTTTTGCATTTATTACTGCAAATCCGTTATTTTTAGTTAACTAATTATTTTTGTTTCAGGTAAGGAAAAGTACAGTCATCTAAAAAACAAATGTTTTGTACCTAAACGTAAGTACCAATATAAATAGGAATAAATTTATTAATGTGCGTATGTATCATTTAAATTTAAAATTATTCAAAAATGTTCTATATTATAAAATAGCATGTTATATGTATTAAGCTACCTAGACATATGATCATAGCGATAGTTATGATCTTTATATCACTGTTGTAAAGTATTTGGTATACAATCTCAGCTATAATCATTGTTTCTAACACTGTTAATTTAAATGACGCAGAGTTCACTTATATAAAATCCGGTTATAGGGATAGTATAAACATGTTCTATCAAATTAGTCCGGGTGTGATAATGCACCTAAAAGCTTTCATATTATTCGAGATCTCATTGAATTGCTCAATTAGCAACCTACGTATTAATGAATTAAAAAACCTAATACTTTTAAATATTTGCACTATTTAATGCTTTTTTAAACTCTAAATTCAATGCTATGATGAAAAATCTGGATGATCTTATGCTAACACCACCTTGACAGGATTCCTACCTTGATAAATTACGTTTCACTTTCATTTTTAGTTCATTTCGAATGAAAACAATTATTTACGAGCAACTTGTATCACCGCTATGACGCGCTCTCAGTATATTACATGTCTAGGAAGTTAACCTTGCCCACCATATGTGGCAACGAATTAGTTTGTTTTGTCATTTAATACAATCCGTTTTCATATCATGTATTATGCTAGTGGGAGGTCGTAAAATTAAAGCTCTCAATCATGGTTCACGCGTGAAACACGTTCAGCCAGTCCTAAACCGCTGTAGTAAAACTCCAAGTTTTCCTCCATGGAATTTAGTTTTTATCAGAAGAAAACGAAACTTGATTGTTTAGTGAAATGATCATTACATCAACATATATATTTACTACAATTTATATCACACGGTAAGAGTACACCTTACCGCATGTCGCGTAACACGCTTTCAAAATTTCAAGTCGCATTTAATTAGCTATTTGTAACTGTGCCACTTGTTAAAATGGCATGCAATTGTACTCAGTTTGTTTATAAATTTATTTAGTCTCCAATTTTCTCGTTGCCATCATGGTTACCAATAAGACAAATGTAAGAATGTTCGCTAACGCTCAGCCAAACTAGTGAAGTGGTATGCATTATCATCAAACTCGATAATCGTTATATAGAAATCAAGCCCCACACAAAATGTAATTATATTTTCATGTTCTGGAGATATCTTGCTGACAGACAGACAGGTAGACAAAAATGAAATTTGTTCTGTCCTGAAGTGATGATAGGTTTCGGTAAAGCTCAGATAAATATATAGTGAACGTGTTCTTTCACCTGAGTGTATAAATATACAAGACGTGCTGCTACAATCGATAAGTAGTAGGAGTAGGGCATCAGTTCTCTCCCCACTTACAGGGTACCCCGCAGCTCTGGTTACCGTCTGTCTGTCTGTCCGGCTAGACTGTATAAGCAGGCAGTATGAAGCCCTACAGTGCCCTATTTGCGGAGGATATGTGGATATTGTAGGACGCCGTAACGTATGAATAGTCTATATTGTGTAACCAAGTTTTGTTGCAGTTTAGTTGATAACATATATGAAAAGGAAACTCACCCTCAGTTAAAGGAATATTTTTGTGAAAATTTTATTGTTTACGTTCACTTGTTGAACGTTTACGGATTTTTAACTTACAACGTTTCGAGGTTTGAGATCTATCTTCTTCTTCTGGCGTCAATCTGTCCCTTTGCGAATTCATCGCAAATATATTGATTGCTCTGCGCTTGCTTAAGAGCCTGTTGTAGTAAAATGACCTTGGATTTTACCCCACAAAAAGAATGTTAAACTTCATGCAGTTTATGTCCTTATTTGTTATCATAGCTTTATGGGAAATGTCTCATTTTAAAGACATAATTAATATGAATCCAAACACTTTTAAGTTTCTTTGTTGTGAAGTTTATACTATTTCAAATATTTGAACGATGTAGTACGACGAAGTTTGATAAATCTTCTGAATAACTGATACAAAATATTGGAAATACTTAAACACGTTTACATGCGAATTAGTCGTGTATTTTATAATGAGACATTTACAATAGTTCTACAACTAAAAGGAAGAGCGAAAACCTGCATGAGGTTTAACGTTGTTCTTATAGGGGAAACCCGACATCATTTTACTACAGCCTGCCCTTAACTTTATGAATTAGGTTTGCAACACCTGAAGAAGGAGATATTTTCCAATTCTCGAAACGTAGTGCTCTATTTTTTTACGCATAACGAAGGCAAATGAAGGAATACGTCTTGTGGTGAAGTCGTAGAAATTCGCCATTTCTTGAAAAGTCATATCGCTGCTCATGATTAAATGCTAAGTATGAACAATCATAACATTGAAAGAATTTAGAAATCCCTTTGGTTTTGGTTACAGTTTATGAACACCAGGCAGTGAATTCGTGAAAAACTATGAATACAAAGAATACACAATATCATTCACGGATGATGGACTGCTTCATGGATGTACGCAGGTCATGTCTCCTCTTAGCATTCCTCCTACTGCATGGAAGAAACTATTTTGAAATGTAAACTGGTTAACATTCAGCCTGTTTGTGTGACATTACAATGCAACGATGACATTGTGCAAACTTTGGTTATTTGCAGCTGATGAAACTTGGGCTTCTTCGTGAAGAATACTTGCTCTTCTACCCCTCACTAAATCGTATCGCATGAGCATGTGATTGATGCTCAAGCCTTTGACCCGAGTTTTTGCACTTTTTTAATTCGTAGCTTTACTGGAGATTAATGCAAATCACTATTAAAGACACTAAATAAATGGAGATCCAGCACACTTTATAGTACCAGAAATAGATATAACTTAAGAGAAAGTTAAAATTCCACTTTTCCTACATCATAGGTAATTTACCGAAAAGAGATTGTGTTCGGTTCTATGACATTTGAATAAATTGTATCGCAATAACAATACGTTGAACCTAAAAAATGGTAGTTACCAAGTATAATATAACAAATCGTTCCACAATAACAATAGAATAACGAGTGTAGGTCGCTTATTAAAGTCTCCCCAAAAATTGATCTATAAAAATTTATAATTTCATATTTTTAACCCTTTTCATACCTTCAGATTTCTACTTAAAAAAAAAGAGCGGCTGATGATTTATTTATTTCATAGTGTTAATTTCCCTATCGATAAATATAAACTAGGTGAAGGTTGTAAAAATTTAAATTATCTTTTGGCTTCTGGACTATTAATTAATTTTAAAAATCTTCTCCTTGGCTTGGATTGCGGGTTTTGGAATTAGGTCCGATTAGAGAAGTCAAAAATATGATTCTCCACGGATTTATAGCGTATCCTAACCTAGCTTAACCGTATTTTCTATCTGTTCCTTCGAAATTTACCTTTCCTTTTATATTGCTATAGTAAACAAATAACACAATAAATACATACTATAATTTACTGGAATACACAAAATAAATTACGAATCAAAAATCAAATTATATATTTAAAATGAATTATTTTTATACTTTTTAAGCAATATTTCTACCATACCAACAAAAATATATTGATTTATTACACCTATTTTACAAGTAGATTACAAAATTTGAAATATTGACCACAAAATGAACTGGAGAAGGCATTAAACTGAACAAGTAGCGGTGAGACTCTGGAAAGTCGTTGAAAGGAAGTTATCAGATAAAGGGGGAAACGGAACCATTTGGCATCTTTTCAAAGCATTCCTCAATAGAGTACGCAAATGGTGGTAAATGCTAGTGTCTTCGCCATTGTGGGCTTTAATGAGATATAAGGAAGACTAATTGGTTTCATAGTGTAAAAAGTACCATTTCCCCAATAATTCATTAATTGTAATATGACAATTTGTTTAGTAATTTAATGATGCTTCCTGAAAGACATTCTTTAAAATCTTAAATTAAATATGGAAACTAATCAAAAGTTTAGGAGCCGAAAGTCAATTTGGTTGTTTAGGACACAAACTGGTTTGTCTAGAAATCTGTAGAGACATTTTATCTAAGAAAGAAACGCGATGACATTGAAAGGGTTAATAACGTAAAACGATTTTTTCTCAGATTATAATTTTATTAGCTTGACACGGTTAAACCATCCGTTTCAGCTGATTATTTACAGTTCCTCTTTCAGTTTACGCATTGAATTATCTAATAATGGTATAATGATTATCCATGTGCCTGACGGTCCATTTTGAGTGTATCAATCGGAACAAAATTATAGTTTCATATTTTTAAACCTTTCTTTCCCCTCCCGTTTCGACCCCCAAAAAAAGCTAGCGTGGCTGACGATCGATTTCTTTCTTAAGGGGTATTTCTTTATCGATATACAGGGTGTACATAAAGTCCTGCACAGGTATAATATTTTCTGAACGATAACAGATAAATCAACAAGATTTGGTACATCAACACTACACCTAAAAATCTAGCCTACTTTTTGAAGGAACTATCAGTTTTCTGTATCATCATGGGGACGTCCCGCAAGGAGTCAGAAGGAAATCTTAAATAGGAGCATAGGTCAATATGCACATCATTTTAAAGGGCTTATCTAGCAGAGTTTAATGTCGCAAACCGCACTCAAAAAGATTGATCCAGTACAAAATGGCGGCTGTTCAAAGGTTTTACTTGGTTACATTTTATTAGTAGCCATAACCCCAGTAAAGCAAAACTGCAACCTGCAAACTGATAGTTCCTTCAAAAAGTAGATTTTTAGGTGTAGTGTTGATGTACCAAATCTTGTTGATTTATCTGTTTCGTTCAGAAAATATTATATACCTGTGCAGGACTTTATGTACACCCTGTATAGTAAAAACAGGATTTAGCTTGTACGAGACAATGATAATTGGTTCTCGGCTTCTAGATTACTATTGACTTAATCGTAAAAAAACCATTATTCAATTTAATTAAAATTTCAGTTCCTTTCTTTCACTGAAGTATCATTTTAACTCAGATTTATATAGATTGTCAGACTTGACAATACGAACAAGTTAATGTTACAAAGAGATGACATTTTCTAAAGTCCAGTTTTAGCGATGATGTACCGAACAAATTGGGTGAGAGCTGACAGAATATATTGTGTACACATCGTGTGTTCCTACGCCCCCAGGGCATTGGGCAAATTGTGACTGAATATCGCCACTCTCCGTGCGCACGCTATATCACTTTCACACTTAAAGGCATATCATCCAACCGTAGCAAATTGATAGCTCGGAATAAAATGTGTGCATACAAAATAGAAACAAGGTAAATACAAAAACCATAATAAAATATATTTTTAAATTTTACTTTTCTATAGGGTATGCACAACTAGTTATTCTGAATGTTCATAAAAAATAGAAAGAAGAAAAATACAAAAATTACATACATCGTATTTTTTAATTTTACTTTTGTATAGGAGCTACACAACTAGTTATTCTGAATGTACATGACAAGGAAAATAAAACAATCACAATACATTGTATTTTTAAATTTTATCTTTTTATAGGAACTATACAACCAGTTCTTCTTAATAATAAAATAGAAACAAGAAAATAATACCAAAATCACAATATATTGTATTTTTAAATTTTAATATTTAATATTTTATAGGAACTGCACAACTAGTTCTTCTTAATAATAAAATAGAAACAAGAAAAAATACAATAATCACAATTTTATATTGTATTTTTAAAATTTTAATTTTATAAAAGAACTGCACAACTAGTTCTTATGAATAAACTATTACGATTGAGTTGATTACTATTAAAATTTTTATGGATTAATTTAGTAGCTTGTTTTACAGCAGACTCGATTTATTTCCTCTCCAGATTTTTCATGCGTGTAATCGATCCAAAAAGGGGAAAGGACGAGCTGCAGATGCTCCAAGCATTGTCCTTCCCACTCCCACGTAAAGTTCCCAAAATAATGTTTACGCCATTTGATTTCCTAACCTACAAACGAAGCCTTTGTCGAAACAAGTTTCCATTTATGACAAGCCTCCTTCACGCCGGGCAACCTTCGACCTTTCTCTAACTCCAGGGTTTTATTGAAACAATTGAGCACGAGTGGGTTGTCATTGTCTAGAGAAGGCGACTCGCATTCCATTGATTTTCCTTGTAGAATAGTTTATAATGGACCTTTGTTGAAACCGCTGTGTGTAAAAGTGGTTTAGTTTAGATTATCTAAATAATTATTAATCTCTCGGAAGTTCTCGTTTGTAAAAGCGGGCAGGCCGCCAGCGCTGCTTCACGTCGGCCTTAAGTGGAATTATGGGTTAATTTCCTGCTTTGTGCATCCAGCTGAACACAATGGCGACTGTAACACAAGGAGTCGCTGTTTCTTCCAAATTTACTTTATTACTCGGAAATGAAAACTATTTAGAAAAATATATCATTCTCAAGTTAGACAGTTCATTATTTAGGATTTTTGTTCCAAATTACATTCCGAATCCCTACGTTAAAATGTTGTCCTCTCTCCCATCAAATATGATGGTAATAGGTTTTACATTATTAAGGACCCAACGCGTTCTTCTGAAAATAGAACGTGTTGGGTTACCAATTAAGAGTTAAAAACAAAAAAGAGTTACCAATTCTTTTGGTAACTCTTGACAGAATGGCCCTAGAGACTTAAAGACGAACTCTATTTATATTGGGGTTATAAGGTCAAAATTAGAGGTAAACATTAGTAAGTTTTTGAAATTGATCTTATGGATAACCATAGTCGCGAAGAGACCATCACAGAATTAACAAATTTGGTACATACTGAGTACAATCATTATGAAATACTAACACATGTGTTGAAGGTACTTTGATTGTACGGTCGACTATCGTTACGTTCTGTCGATCCCTAGTATACTCCGCTGTATTGGGTTATTAATGCATATTTAGTGTACCTTTCGTCACGGTTATTTTACTTTTTGGGGGGGGGGGGAATTTCTATTATATTTCTTTAACTTCCTAATCATACTTAAAGGACAAGTGGTTACTTTTTGTGTAACATTTATATGTATACTATATCAGTAGTTGTTAATACTTTTTTAATTTTTATTTCATCATTCGATTTACTACGGTTCATCTAACGTTACGAACAATTATGTAATTAAGTGTAATACTTGAATATAAGTTTAACTGGTGAGGCATAACTCGGTTGATTCAGTGACCGCTCACCATGCCGCGCCACTGCAGTGGCATAAACCCTCATTACTCCGTGTAATTCCACATAACAGGCCAACTTGATCCCGGCATACAACTGCGTTATAGTTGTTACAAGTCTCAGTTATCACTGCATTCCATCTAATTTATCACATATATCAGTTACTGAGAGCTTGTTAACGTAAATACCTTAATTACAAAATGTATGAAATAATCTTTGCTGAGCGTTGCAAATGTTTTAAACTGTCAAATCAAATTTACAGTTTTTATTGTCAGTTGACCGTAACATTACGCGATAACCATTTGTAATAAAGTTGTCGATAACGGTTCATTAAATCACATCAAAATAATAATTAAATTGATAAATAACTGTGTGTACTAAGTGTTATTTATTTACCTATCTCTAAAAACGTTACATTTATTACAAAAGCCATAAACTTTTATATTTTTTTTATTTCTAATGATGATTAATGACTTAAAATTCTAATTTCATATTGACACAATTATGTAATGAAGAAGATCAAGTACTCATAATCGAATATTTCTCTATAACTTTTTTTCTTAAAATTGTAGTTTCAAACCTAAACGGCTCATAATGTATAATTCTCCTTTACATATTGAAAGTCAATTTTCGATGTTTCAGAGACCAATTTAAGTTATACATATGATTAATGAATAACACTTTCAAAATTGTTCTCTTTTATATTTCCTTTCTATAGTCCGATTTGGCTACTTAGTTCACTATTGATAACAAAGAAGAAGTGTACCACATTTAAATCATTTTCGAAATATGCACAAACAAACAGCGAATATACGGTTTCAAACAAACATTAGTTTTTTCTACGAACTGCTTGGTTACTAAGATTGCAGCTTTTTCCAGCCTGTGTAAATGCATGTAGAACCAGCTAATTTAAATTTTTTGTTTCATCGAATTGTGGATTTATTTTTTAATAAACACCAAAGCGTTTATAAAACATTTAGAGACTTACAAAAATATTAATAGTTACGATGCCTTACACTATCACAAGAAATACATATACTGTGCACAGGATCGCGAAGCTCTTACGTAAACTCTGTCACGTTTTCGCTGCTCTGCAAAGCTGTAAATTAGCCTGTAATTCCACCCCAGACCACCATCGCCACTTACGCCCTATACTTAACTGGCCTCTAAAAGCCTTAAGCATTTCTCCTGTCGTAACCCACAGTAATAGTGTTTCAATATTTGGCTATAAATAACAATATGTTTCAGAAAAACAAAAAAAAATAATAATGCAGAAAATATGATGGGAAACAATTTACGTATTTAGATTTGACGTAGAACAATCACGCAGTAGACAAGTATCTGTGTAATAATGTAAGGGAGCCAAATGTATTGCGTCCTGCCGCTGACGTCACAAGACTGATTGTACAGTCGGTATTGATGGCACTGCAGCTAGTTACTACCATGCTACCACTTGACTATACCGATAGTGTATGTAGTTGGCATAATCTAAGTACGAGTACTACACACGTACTTGGCTCTTGGCGCCACTACTCATTGTGTCACCAGCAAGTACAGCTGCTGTATCTATTGTAAAGGGAAAAGTTAGTTATTTTGGTGAAAATTTATTGGCAATGTAGCATTCTAAACACATCATTTCAATTTTGATAGCCACTATTGTGTAATAAAATATTGGCTATCTAAAGTGAAAAAATGTTTACATACAAACGATTTTCTAAATAAATGATACTAAAGTAAAAATGTTATAACTAGTTAGTAGTCTCATAAAGTTAAACAAATTGTTATATAAAACACGCTTGTGTATTATAATACTAATACACAAAATAGAATAGAATATAGAATAGAATATAGAATAGAATATAGAAAAATAACCAATACTAAACATTATTTTATTTGGTCCTGATGCACATAACCAGCGTGGTGAAATAAAAACTTAACTAACACATATTGTTTTTAAGTGCGATTTTTAGTTAAACAATACAAAATAAAGGCAAAACGATAGATATTGATATTATTATGTATTGTACAGTACACGGCACAGTTAATTATTACACTAAGGGACGGAATTTCGAATCGTTACACCATACGTTTTTGTTTTTTGCTTCGGGAAAGAAAGTCGTTCGCTTTCATCGTTGGAACGGTACAGTGGTATGAAATGTTTACATTTTCGCTCGTTATATCACACAATTACATACTCTTTTACATTCTCCTTTGATGATTCGAGCATTTATGGGAAAGAGAGTTTTACTTTCCCCCACTATCGAACTATAACTACCGACGTATTTAGAATCAGCGTATCTAAGCACGTTTACAAACATATATTTATGTGGGGCAGTTGGTTTTTTGTTAGGCTCAATTTTTAAAATTTGAAAAAGGATTTTTTGGAATTAATATCGGAACTTAGAGCGACTTTTTAATAAGGGACGAGGAAAACTAAGATGAGAGTGTGTCTTTTGCAGTATCAGAGTTATTTATTCCTTCAGGTAACGACATTGTATAATATAAGTAGAACATTAAATGATTTAATGAAATGCAATAAAAAAATTAAATATTTATTAATAGAAATATTTTACCCAATTCAGTTATTTTTTATTAATACTAAATCAATTTTTTTTATTTTAGCTGTTTTTCAGTGGGCTACAAAATACAATCAAACTCTAATTTAATTATGGACTTTAAATACTTCATGGAATGAAATTTTTCACGTCTCCATAAAAGGCATATTGAAAGGTACTAATACATTTTTGAATTAATAACTCGACTGAACACAGATTGCAAAGCCTTAAAGTAGGATTAAAATTTTTTTGAAGTTTTGTTTGTTTTTATTAGATGTCTTTGAACCAGATTCGAAATTTATCTGAACAAAATCTCTTCGCATGCGAATTTATCTATAATAGTAGCAAATTAAATTACTAAAATTTTATAAATAAGTACATATGCTACAAAGAGAGATGGAACAAATAAGTGGAAGACAATTAATTTTTTATATACATCCTGACGTATGTTTCTTGAAGTTTTGATCCACATTTTCCAGATACCGCACATATTACATATTAAAAAAGAAAATACCTAATATACATCCTCCTTTGATTCATTTTTAAATTGTTAGATTTAAATCCTAAGACAAAACATTTATTGAAGTTTTGTTTGTTTTTTAATTGTGAAATTTGTTAGGCTGTTCGTGTTTTTATAATCGAAACTTCTGAGTTCTATGGTTGCTATTTTGTTTCAAAATCTTTTTCAGTAGGTTGTTTATTTTTAGTATGCAACAGTATTAGAATCTTGGTAGTAATCAAACGGTGTGATGATTTTTTACGGAATCCATTAAATAATTGCTTAGATTTATCTGATTTGGAAAGTAATGTAATGCATGATAATTATACTGCGCGGTTTAATACTTCAGCACCTTTTAAAAATAGACTACTAGAACCACTAAATTGAATTGAGTATATTAATTGAATTTGGCGATAAAATAATGATATAAATCAATTAACACTTGAATTGACAAACACGTAAATCTCGATTTACGACTACACATAATTTACCTCACAATATATTTCCATTTCGACTTAATCCATTTAATTTATACAGTTTTCAAATGCAATAATTAAAGTATGCAGGTGTGAATTTATAAATCATGCATATAGAGAATAAATAACGAATTTTTACTGTGTTAAATAGGTGATACAATAATTTACCGGAATATTTTTCGAAAGTGAAAGTCATAACACCAGTCGTGTCCCTAGAGTAATGAGTGGAGCGAGGTACACCACTATATCCTTGTCGAGTATATACACAACGCAACTCTTTGTTACTATAAATTATGATTCCCATCCTTTCATTAAAAATTCATTAATTCTTGAATATTCAAGCGAACAGTATTGCTTAACCATATAACATTGTATTACATATTTTGGAATAAAAATGTTTCATAAAACGTTTTTTAATTTAAGTATCTGGTTTGAGCAAGACGTTGCAACATGCAACATACTATGAACATCGAAGAGGTTGTCGGACGAATACTCTCTCTGTAGATTCAGTGACCGCTCACCATGCCACGCCACTGCAGAGGCATAAACCCTCATTACTCCGTGTAATTCCACATAACACGGCCAACTTGATCCTGGGGTACAACTGCGCAATGGGGGAATGTGTTGGGTTCTGATATACGACTAGAGTAAACTAATTATAGACTGAATTAACTAATCAGAACTAGGAATGAGTTTATTATACGATACTCTCTTATAGGATGTTTACTGTTAGTTTGAAAATATTATGATTTTACGGTCTGTAAATTATGAAAGTTCTTTCAAAATGAGTAATTTTTTCTTAGAAATTTAAAAATTTGTTGAAGACGTTTCTGCTCCAAGATTTAAAAAACTGTTGAGTTCTCTCTGCAATTATTGAAAGCTTACTTAAAAGGAGTAAGGATGATATTTTTATTAATATATGGGCTTGATTCTAAAATTGATTTCCATGAACAACTCTTTACAAATAAGCATCAGACTAGGAATTAGGAAAGAGGAAATTACATAATGAAATTTAATTAAATCAAATAAAATAATAAATATATAATTAAATTAATTAATTAATTTCATTTCATCTTTTAAAATAAAATTTTATTTAATTAAATTTATTTTCAAAATTTAATTAATTAGTGTTATTAGGGGAAATTATGACTTGGTCTATATATCAATATACCCATCTAGTCTTTTACAAAGACCAATACCAAAGCTGATAGAGGATTAAATGTAAAAAACTAGGTATTTCTTAGTTTGGTTATATATTAGGATATAGAATACAATAGTATTGAAATAACGTAATAATGCATAAAACATTCAACATTAAATTGTAGCGATACAAATTATGTTATATCATAGTTTATGTGTGACTATAAATTTGCAAAATAGTGTTATGATTATGTTTGGGAAAGCGTAATAGCTATTAAAAGTGTCCTTTGGTCAAATTGATTCCGTTGGCCAAACTACCTAAAAGAGATAAAAACTCAATAAAAACGTAACTTAATAATCATAGTATGTAAATATGCATTTTTGCAGTGACCTTTTTACCCAGCAATCATTATGGGCTTAATTCATTTGAAGCGTGTAGAGAGAATTTACTAAAACGATTTTACTAATGCAATTGTGGTGTCGCCTATGAGAATAAATACTATTACTGTATCCATTCCTACATGACCGGGCCATTCGTGCCACTATTAATAATCAAATCATTCCATAAGTGCTGCAATGGTTTAATATAAGCATATTTTTGTAAATAATTTTGTTGAAAGCAGACGCGTATGTTATTAAACTAACACTTACGTGATTGTGTTTTTTATTAAATCAACACTTAGAATTTAGACTGTTTGCCTATAGTCCAAGGTGACGATTGTTGGCAAAGCTTTATTTAAAATGGATGTTTTCCGGTGCACTATTTATAATTAAAGTTATGAATCTTTTACATATTTAACATTTTAGTGACAGTTTTTCATCTCTTTCTCTGACGGTTAACATTTACAAGTAAACTAAATCAACGATTTTGATTTAAATAATTAATTATAAACATAGTGCATAGGTGCACTATGCTTTCAGGCGGAGTAAAGCTTTTGAATTGGACTTCATAATTGTAGTGAAAGTACTGTAAGAGAATATTTTATAGGCAGGTAAAATACATACTCTTTACCATAGTATACCTCGAAATATTATACGCATTTAAAGGAGATATAAGGACTTTTTGTAATCCTTAAAATCCTAATCCTAAAATCCTTTTGTAATCCTAAAATTTGAAATGGATTGTTTCCGTAGCTTTTATATATAACTGAATCAACATATTTTACATGTCTATTTCTTTAGGGTGAAATATTTTTATTTCGCGAAAGCACATTATTATTAGGATATCACTATCTAGTAATCGTCTCGATCTTCAACAGGTTTTGTTAGAAATATGCCGTATTATTACTTGCATAACACAAACAAGTACAACGTCCAATCATTTGGTTTAATTGTCATAAACCCTTTACAGAATACGATACAGATGTAATATCAGTCGAGAGCATGAAAAAATGTAATATCTGGAGATCGAACTGACTCATAGACTTGAAAGTTTGCATGAAACTCATTACTACATATCTAAGGTTTGGTTTTTGATGGTGCATGTTAATCCATAGAATTAGATTTTTTGAAGCCTATCATTTAATAAACTGGCAAAATTTCTCTTGTCCGTCATGTACAGTTTTTTTACTGGATGTCTGATGGAAGGGAGCATAGTGTGATTCCACTTGCAAGATTAATCGTGAACATGTGATAATTTTCCGTTTCGGTTTCGACCTATTTGAAAATTAGATGTCATTAATTTATTAACCATCATTGAAGTTTGTGCCATGTGACTCTATCGATTAATAACAAACAGCTTATGCAAGGTCTGAAACGCAAAACAAACAAGACTAAGTGAAAAGTTTTTATTGATTCATCATTTTAGTTCAGTTATTTATTTTAGCAAAACACTGTGATAAATATTACGCAAATGACCACTATCAGGTGAAAATGCTTAGGTGGTAAAACAAACCTTGTTTTAGTACAAATTTTGAACAGAGCCGATATAAAAGAATAATTTCAACGGAGTAAGCAATCTCTTTCACACTTTACATTACGATTCAGACTGAGCATGAAATAAATTCTTTCATATCAGCAAGTATTTGCACATGCGCGCGCGCGTTTGTGTGTTTGATTAAAATACATCTCTTTGTGTGTAGCCTCAATGTAATCCGCGACGGGATGCACACATGCCTGTAAGCTCTTATGCAAGCTTTGCTCCCAGCTCCAGATGTTTGCTCAAGGATGGAATTTTGCCCGATCCCGTCAGCATTGTGAGTGCAAACGTTTCATTTTAATGGAGAGAGTGCGCCCTAATTAACAGAGCGAGAACCACAGGGACAGGGTGTCTCGATTATGTTGTTTTTAATAAAACTCTATGAACTTAACCTTGTTCTCAAAGTACAGATATCTCAGTAACATGACATGAATGATCCGAATTTGATATAAATATAAATAACTAGTTGTTATCCGCGGCTCCACACATATTTTCCCTCAGTTTAGCAATGGTATCATAGGCAAGCTCTTCGTAAATAGGCTATCAAGCATTTCTGAGATCAAGTGAGGATTATACAGAACATTCTGATCTCGGAAAGTTTAAAGGCACTCTACAATAGCTAAGAGGCCTGAACATTTAGAGAGGGGAATAGTTTCTTAGATAACACCCATGAAGTAATATAAATGAATATCAACTATTTATTGGTAATTTGGTTTTGCAATTTTTTAACATTTCAATAATCTAGTAGCAATTAGGGGTGCCGATGGCCGAGCGGTCTAAGATGTCGGACTGTGGATACAGGCAGCGCAGATTCAAATCCTGACTGTGACCGATGTACTTTTTGAAGTACCATTGAGAGGTTACTGCATTGAATTCCTCCCTTAATCTGTTTCATAAGACCCTCGCACAGACCAGTGGGCTTTGAGAACAGGCAGATTAAGGTTTGACAGGGGATTAGCTTAGCCGTAAAAAATAGAAAATAGAAAGGTTTGTGGAGGGCAATATCTGATGACGGGCAACAACTTATTCATAGTACATGACTACGATTATGACCTAGGTAGAATACGAGGCAGTTTATTCAGAATAGTTTTGGATAGCATTGTAACATTGTATTTTAACTCTGGCGCAAATTTTAGGCAAAACAACATGGAAACACAATCCGCGAATGGCAAACTTGTCGAGTTCTTGTGACAAGTTCTGTGTGTATGCGGAGAAGATGTACTTCTCAAATAATACGTACTTAACTACTATGCTATTATTAATACTATTTGTTGTCTAATTCTGTTTTATCTGTTCCTCAAATTTTGGGTTACAACTTCGAAATGGGAGCATTTAAATAGTACTTAACAATTTCATATCTGCACGCTACACACACTCTGAGAAAAAAAAAGGTGCCTACAATTTTGATATACAATATTGGCATTACAATTGGTCTTGAGCATTATACCAATATAACAAGATTCGTCAAATAATTTATGATTCAGTTTTGTTTACAACTATAGAACTGTTAATTGTCATTGGTGCTACCTGTATTAGTTAATCTATGTCATTTGCTACGAAACGGTCAATCGCAGCTGAAGATACAATTTAATATATTATAATATTAGGTTGAGATAACATTCCCGCCAAATCACGGATTACTTGCATTCAGCCTAGAGCCCGGCAGGAGTCCTCTCTGTGTCGACATCTCGACATGCCGGGACACGCCGCGCCGTGGCGGGTGACACTGCTGGTGTGAAGGAGCGCCATCTGACGCGCAGTTGCGTAACTACAGCCTGTGACGTCATGTGACTTATAGTTATGACACATCCTGTCCGAATTGATATCTCTGCTGTGTGCTGGTTTAACAGTCGTCCTGACACATTCTCCGTAACACCCGGCCTGCACCCTCAACCTTAGAAAATAAAGTAATTGGCACACTCTTATAATATTGAAAAACAATTTTTGTATCGATTTAATTTAAAACAAAACAAAGGTTTGTTGCAAAACGTATAAATAAATACCTTTTAAATAATTAAATCCGGTCAATTCTAAAATTTTTTTTGTTTTTATCAGCATTTATAAAATTCCAATACATACATAGTTAATTATTATGATGCAATACTCTTTGGAAGAGTTCCTATAGAGTTTTTAATATTTAATGTTCTTAATTATACAATTTTACACTACAATATAACCTGGTAATATAAGACTACTTTACTTTTACAATTATACAATGTTGGGAAAACATCATAAATATAATTTTACAGTGACATAGTTAATATCATAATTATTACTAACAATTATAAGGTAATTGTAAATTAAGGCCACTGGGGCCACATGTAAATTAAGGCCACATCATACCCCCTATGATGATCACAAAAACAGAAGTCTCAGAGGAAAACGCCATCCAACGGCCAGGCCTGTTGTTATTATTTATCGGGCATAGCGTATCACTAGCAAATTCTATTGACTGGTCCTAGTTAACTTCAATAACACGGTTAGGTTCGGATTGTTTTGGTGATTGTAATGTGGGTAATAAACCGCGGTATAATGGTTTAAAACATTTATGAATTTAGTGTACACACACAAAATCATTTAGAAATTGGTACATTATGAAATGTATAATTAGGATCCCTCACAAATTTAAAAGAAAACCGTAATAGATTGAAATTGAAAAAAAGTGAAACTGCAAATCAATTGGTACTTCATACAAGACAACCAAGGGTCTTAATTCTGTACCTCAGAACCAGACTAGCGCAACTCACATGTCACTAATTTTTACAGGAGAGCAACAAAACTTGTAAGAACATATGTTTTCTTTACTGTAACAATTCTATGGCTTGGACTTTTTATGAATTATTATGAATTATGAATTATTATGTTTTATGTTTTTAGAGGTGAATTATTTCATGACTTTGGTTTAATAAATTTTTTTGAAATTTTTTTAATAGCTTGGTAAGGGACTTACGCTGTTATGGTTCAAAATAAAAAACACATATATTTAAGATACGCTTTTATTTTTATATACATCTAAATTAATAATACTTATTTATTATGTGTTTTACATAAGTAAGGTTAAGTCAAAAATTAAAACATGAAATTCATTGGTATATGATAAATATTTTTTTAAATTAAAATAACTCAACTGACGTTGAATCTTCATCTGGAAAGTCTCCCGCATCCTCTCCATGGGGCAGGAGTTTAAAGTAAGCTTTATACTCATTAGGTACCCATTGTAAAATTGTCATGAGATCTCTGTATTTCTGTGAGCTGATTGGCTTTTTGCTCTGTCTTAGCTGAGGGATGGTTGTAGGCATTGTAACTTCTTGATTTCTCAGAGATCGTCTGGTTAGGTCAACTTCTTTGAACGTGTCATTTTTATAAATTAGTTTTGTAAAAAAGAACACCCACTTGTCAGATCTAAGTTGCAACCACACAGTTGCAGATATCAAAAAGGGTTCACCATCAGTGTTTTTCTTTCTTGCTACGAAAGCAGATTTTCTGCCTTTCACAATGGCCATGAAATCTAGAAAATCTTCTAAATTTCTCTTAACTTCAAAGGGGTCTTTCTTCTTACAGGAAGCAATAAAATTTGCCCAATCATTACATGTATATATTGTGTTGCCAGAAATATGTTTTCTTGGCTCTTTCAATTATACTGTGTTTGGCCATCTACGTTCCATATGTGTGTGACCTGGAAGCAAAAAATTTGTGATTTTATCTCTCTCAAGTTTGGACTAGTTTTTTCAATAACCATATATACATTAAAATCATGTTCATGTTACGGTTTTGTCCGCTACAGTTGTCTGTCCAGACGGTTAATTTCTCAATTTCCGCTTTCAATAATATCTCTACTTGCCCAAGCATAAAAAACAAGAGGCCATTTCACTTCCACCTCTACCCCCTGTTACTTCATCCCATAGCATGCACCAGGTCTTATTGTTTGCAGGATCATGAATCGTGTAATTTAGTGTCCAAAGTTTCCTTAGGTAAAAGCTTTGTGAATTTGTAAGATTAGGTGTAGGGAGACATTTTTGAAGGTCAGCCATTACTACTTTGCTTTTTGTGATCTTCTTTTCCATGAAGTTTGTCTTCCCCTTTTCAAACGATATCTGGACGCAGCCTCATCTAAATGCTCTTGGTGTCTCCTGCTAATCTCTTCCAATTCTTCTGAATTTTGTTTATTCTTCAATCTACATTCAAATTCATCACACACATCGCATGTGTCATTGTCTGGTAACTTGAATGCCATGTTAAAGTCCTCATTAAACACTTTGCTAAACAACCACTTCTTTGCAGGATTAACTTGTTTTTCTCTACACTCTTCAACATACAGTCCATACATTTTGTTAATGTTGAGGTGATTGCCCAAATATTTCCTGCTTGTACGTTCTCTGCTGTAATGGCTTTGATACGCTGGATATTTGAAATATGAGATTTAATTCCATCTATTACTTCATTCTTAATTTTTGTTCCAGGTACATGTTTACCTCTTTGGTCAGGCTCAAACCATTCCTGTCTTGCTTGTTTTCTGTGTGTGATATTCGCATAAACATCTCAGAGATAGCCAGAGTGGTTTAGGAAAAATGTTTTGCAGACTATTTCTTCACAACTATTTATTTGAAAACTAAATTTATTACTTTGAGCCCGGTTTCCCTTTGAGCCATCTTTCTTCTGGACCTAGCGACAGGCTTGCTGCTTATACAGGAAACAACAAACTGACGTTTTAGAATCCCAGTCTTCTGTCTTCTCTCCAAAAATCTGAAAATATACCTTCTCTCTGATCTTTGGTTAAAGCGCTCATAGCACTTGAGACGGCAAGTAGATTTGCAAGGAGATTTCAGAGATCTTGCCTTTAATCTCTGCTCCCTTAGCACTAAGATAGTTTTTTCCACTAACTCTTAGCTGTTTCCTCACACATTTTTTCCATTTGTTTTCATTCCTCACCCTCTTCTTTCCTTTTTTTACATTAGGATTGGTTTTGTTTGCTTCTTCCTCCGTGTCCGAATCAGTGTAAGGAACCAGTAGAATTTTGTCTTGAGCTATCTTTTGGCTCCTCCTCACATAAGAAAGTACTGTCACTTGAAAACCTTTGAAGCAACTCTAGGAATACTCACTATAGACTCATCAGTATAGTTCTGACTCTGAGTTGAAACGAGGACAGTATGTGCTATCAATATCAGTGTCATCTACGTTAGATGACAAAACAGAAGTTCCTGGTGATGGGATATCTGCATACCAGAGACAGCCAATTCTTGAAGACTATCCTCTTCTTCAGCAACTAGGCCTGAAAAATATGAAATTGTGAATTATCGTTTATAAAATGTGGTATTATAAATTTAAAAACTTGATTAACACAACCGCTGAAGATCATAATTAAAGTATATATAATTACAAGTGTTTTAAGCATCACATTTTTAGGTCCAGTATGAACTAATGTATGAAAGCCTTGGTAGAATCATTTGTAAATTAGTATGAAAAAACATTTGTTTTATTGAAATTTTTATTCACATTTTGTACAACAATAAAAAATTTGTCTCTACAAAAAGAAGGCCGAATGTCAAACTTGAGATTAAAATTGCAATATCAAGCATGGTAAACTACTTATTTTTTAGCAGTTTGCAATCATCAAAGCAGCTTTAAAAATATGAATTAGTTGTATATGGCACCAAAAATTAAGATAAAAATATACGTATGAATGTACTTGTAACACACTTAATCTGTAAGAACGAAAAACACTCACTTCATGGGTAAGCTTAAGTATACAAATAGCTATTATTTGTGTAGTATGACAAAAAACAAGTCTACTATAATTTACAAAACTTTCCCATCATGGTGAATGGTTTTATAGGGCTGCAATATAATAAATGACCATCAGTCGATTAACAGTATATCGACTATTCATATTAATCGTAGTATCGATATTCGTGATTATCTACCACAACCAAAATCTCCTACCGGTAATTACATCATAGTTATTTCAATTCACAGTCTAATTCAGCTGTAATATCTAAAATAATAACAGATGACAACGTTATTAATTTTAAATATTTATAATTCGAATGTTTATGTAACTCAATAGTTTCGATATTGACTATCGATACTACTGGTATTCGACGGGTGGTCGCTTATTATACTGCAGTCTTTTATAGTAGTGAGTTTTAAAACAGTTCTTGATGAACACTTACCTTGCGATGAAAAGGAGATATCATATGACTGAAAAATCCTGGTTGGTAATACCATCATTCCAACAATATTTTCATCAGTAGCGAATTCTTTATTACTTATTCTGATTCGACTTCCCATTATATATTTCATTTTCATTGTTGAGAAAACAAAACGGATCAACTGCCTGCAAAATATAAATTTATTGTATTTTACGACCTTCAGTGAAAATAAGGCTAATAGTATAATTATTGTTGTGGTATGCTTATAATTTAATTTTTGTAACGGATAGGCTCAGCCACTTGAAAGTAACTCACACCAGTATTGTAAACAGATTTATCAATCTATACCAATTTGATTACCAATAAGTGTTTTAACCCTAATAAGTGGTTAGGGATGAAGTTGCTGGAGAGTTTTTAACAAGTTTTGGGACCCAGAGGTTTTAACAAAAGAATAATACCAGTTTGTTAGAAAAAAATGAGGCTAAGAGTTATAACAGTAAAAAAAATTGGTTTGCAACACAAGTAATTGTATAAGTATATTTTAACCAGGCTTACCTGTAATGATGTCAATGAGGGTGCAGGATTTGTGTCCATCGAAGACAAGCTTAAGACGTTTGTTTCATGTTTTCTTTAGTAGTTTGTTCTGGTAATAATAGTAATTGCTGAGAATTATTTTACATTGTCCTCCAAAGCTAATTGTAAAATAAGTTTCGCTCTGCTGCTCATGTTGATGAAACTATAAGTTTAGTTAGGGCATCAATTCATGTAAATTTCACATTCGACCAATCAGCTGAGACATGCACAACTACTCTAGAAAATAAAACAGCTGTTTGTATCAACCATTCTAGCAACAATAAAGTTGAGCCAGAGTAGCGTAACTCCCCAGCTGGAGTTACGCTCTGTACTTTTTAAATTTTTGTGAGGACCATAACATATTAAGTGACCTTACGCTGTTCTGGTTCTTACATCCCTTTGGAATTAAGCTATTTCAAACACTCCTATTTCCTGCTAGGTTTTTTTTTTAAGGAGTTACATTGTTTATGGCTTTATAAAGCAGAAAAAAATATATACAGAATGCTCAAAACCAGAATATCGAAAAATTTGGAGTTACGCTAGTGTGGTTCTGACGTACAGAATTTAGGATAAATTTATGTTTCTTCTACTTATTCACACACGTCATGTCATGGACCATCTATTGCATTTATTTATAATGTTTGTTTTTCATGTTTGATTCCTTACTTTCTTTTTCTGTCATATTTTTTTGAAAATGTTTATGCAACTAATATTAATCTGAAGAAGTATACTTAGATACAGGAAAATTCATAAATGTTTTGAACCATTATACCGTGGTTTATTTGTTGAAGAGAATAACCTGTTTCTGCCATTTCGACCTAAATATGAGCCATTTTGCACCTAACCTCTCTTTGAAGATTGAAAAAGCCTTCTAGTATATATATTAATAGTTTGCTGCACAATTTTCGACATTACCACACATAAGCGTATTGAAGCACAATTACTGCGTGCACAGTGGAATTGTTCTGGAACTCCAACAAAGCTTGTTATGGTATGAGCTAATATAGTACGAGTTGCAGTATAGAGCTATCTAGTAATTAAAGTATTGTTCAATAAAACTATAGTTCAGCTAATTGATACAATTAGCGTATCGTTCTATACCTGTACGTTCTCAAACGCATTACGGGGAAACATTCCTCTCGAATTTAATTAGTTTGCTTTACTTTTTATCACATATTTAACTCTAATACTCTAAGAAATAGGAGTACTATTAGAAAAACTGATACAACTTTGACTTGACAAAGAGCTATGTCGTACTTGTAGAACAGTTCAGTCTGAGTTTATCTCTAATCTTGCATGACAAATCGTTAAACAACAGTGTAAAAATATTACCTGTACGGCATTGAAACAACAAGCTGCAGCAACTAACATAACTCGGTGTTATTCACAAGTTAATACATGTAAAGAATATTAGTTGTCTATTCTTAAATATAGGACAGTAAAGCGATTACGACTTTGGTAACTGCACGGTATTTAGGGAAATATCGATACTACGGAGTATCAAAGGATCCGATAAAATGTATCACAAGCCTTATCACATAGACAGACATACTGACTGTTGGACTGCTTTTTGATGTTTTGCCCCTAAAATAACTAAAGTTCCTTGGACCCAGGGTAACCCATTTGCCAAGTTTGAAGTAGTTAGAACCTTTCTATCAAGTGTTATCGTACAGGCAGACGGACTGCCCTTGGATCCTTCGTTCTAAAATCAATAGATTATTCCTTTGACCAAGAGTAACCCATTTACCAAGTTTCAAGTAGTTAGAACCTTTCTATCAAGTGTTATCGTACAGGCAGACGGACTGCCCTTGGACCCTTCGTTCTAAAATCAATAGATTATTCCTTTGACCAAGAGTAACCCATTTACCAAGTTTCAAGTAGTTAGAACCTTTCTATCAAGTGTTATAGTACAGGCAGACGGACTGTCCTTGGATCCTTCGTTCTAAAACCAATAGATTATTCCTTTGACCAAGAGTAACCCATTTACCAAGTTTCAAGTAGTTAGAACCTTTTAATCAAGTGTTATAGTACAGGCAGACGGACTGCTCTTGGATCCTTCGTTCTAAAACCAATAGATTATTCCTTTGACCAAGAGTAACCCATTTACCAAGTTTCAAGTAGTTAGAACCTTTCTATCAAGTGTTATAGTACAGGCAGACGGACTGCCCTTGGATCCTTCGTTCTAAAATGAATAGATTATTCCTTTGACCAAGAGTAACCCATTTACCAAGTTTCAAGTAGTTAGAACCTTTTAATCAAGTGTTATAGTACAGGCAGACGGACTGACCTTGGATCCTTCGTTCTAAAATCAATAGATTATTCCTTTGACCAAGAGTAACCCATTTACCAAGTTTCAAGTAGTTAGAACCTTTCTATCTAGTGTTATAGTACAGGGAGACGGACTGTCCTGGATCATTCGTTCTAAAATCAATACAGTTATTCCTTTGACCAAGTCTAACTCATGTACCAAGTTTCAAGTCTCTAGAACCTTTCTATCAAGTGTAATCGTACAGGCGGACGGACTGCCCTTGGATCCTTCGTTCTAAAATCAATACTGTTATTCCTTAGTTTAAGATGAACCTATGTACCTCTATCAAGTCATCGTATATACAGACGGAGAGGGAACGACACGATTTTAAGAAGGACCCTACGTGTCCTTAATAAAGGTTCTTATATTATGATTGAATAATATGATCATGTACTGAAATAAACTACTCATCCCTGCAGGGTATTAATATAGCTTATTACAGCAAGTGCATTGTTGACTTTGTCTCTCATTACGTTATGTATAACTGGTGGAATAATCCATAATGGATTATGGATGTAATTGCATTACAGAAGAGCAATAAAATACAAGATTTAGAAAAAATTGTTTTCACTTTACATTTAATTTTATTTTCTTAAAATAAGAAAACTCTAAACGGAGCCCCAAAATTCTTTTATATATTTTGTAGGACTAAAAGCAAATATCTTGTATAGAAGCCTGTGATTGTTAAAAATATCTTGGTTGAAGGGAGTTATATAGTGAAAAAATACTACTTTTTTACTAACTTTGTTGTTTTGAAAGGGTGCATTTTTGGACACGTGTTTATATAAGAAAAAACACACCTAGGAGTCTTATTTTGATTTGTAGAATAGGTCTGAAACTGTCTAACATTAACATGTTTGTATTCAATGCCTAGTTGGTTGAGCGATATTGAAATTCCAACTTGCGATATAGTAATCAGTCTGTCTATCTACAGAATTCCTCGGGAAATGCTGTGCTAGAATATTTAAATCCAAACTTCATGATTATCTACGATGGACAATAGGCAATGCTTTCTAACGTGCAACAGAGTCCTATGAAATCCAAATTGGCTATACTAGTGTATAGTGGAATGGGCAGTGGACAAAAAACATAGTATTAAAATAAATCTATTTGAGCTATAGAATATTCGGAGTGGGTATTTTAATTACAGTGAATTCCGGAACCGAGAGCCTCTGTGTGCACAAAGTCGGTGCTCTTATATAAACTCTGCCATATTTGCGCTGCTCTACAAAGGAGTAAATTAGCCTGTAATTCCACCCCAGACCACCATCACCACTTACGGGCCGACGTTTAATACTTGGCTCGCCTCTTTCATGAACGGTTTGCATTTTTCTGCCAGGCTCTATAGTGGATATCTCTGTTACCATGGCAACTACTATCTGTTAATAGCGCCTAAGTTATGAGTCATAGCCTTCATCTTCAAAAACAAAGTTTAGTGTACGATAAATTTTAATTATACAGGTGTTGTAAAACTGGAACTATTTCAAGTATTTAGGTTTACTGAATTTTATAGTAAAATAAATTAGTAGGTATAACTCTTCCCGTTTAGAACTTTAACAATATTCACTACTCACAGTTTTACAGCTCTTGAGAGGAAATGTTCTCGGATAATAAACGTTATATTCCTTACGTGCTTTTCCGAATAATGTTTTGAAATTGAATTTTATTTCTTTCAAATCGCGAAGTATGTTCGAAGTGTCAGTAATATGTGGTTAACGGCCACTACCGGTACTTCTTACACTAAATATTATGATTTGTTTGATCATTTGCATTTTAAATCCTAGAGTTGGATCCTTTTTGATAGAGTTGGATTTACCCATATATGTACTGTGGGTTAACAAATGAAACCCAACCCCCTTAAATCGGGTCACCGTGTTATCGATTCATTATCGCCTGACCGAGCTCAGCTATAATGTAGGAGGAACAGTTCAAAATTAGGGATAACATTATTTATATTACATGAAAAATCAAATTTCAAAAGCATTTATTTGCATTGGAATAGTAGCTACATTTGAGCTTCGGACCAAAGGTTACCAAAAATAATAGTCAAAACAAAACAAACTTGACTTTTGATATAAATCAAATCGTATTTTGTCGCCCGTTCTATATGTACAAGTAATTGGAAAGTCTCTTAATATAAAATCATAAAATCACTTATGGGAAAATGTAAGCACTCAGTTTTATACACGGTTAATATTTGAACCCATTGACTGAGATCTAATCTGGGAATAGTAAAACATGAGTAACATGAATAGTTGTTTCTTATTGACTGAATTTCCTTAAGCACTTAAAGGAAGTTTTCTTATTTTAAAATATTGTATGACAGTTTCAAATGGTTCATAGCTGTAAAGTCAGATAAGTTGTTAAAAGTAAAACTTTGTTCTTTTCCAATAATTGTCTGGAGTGGTAATTGGTTCGTAATTACCACATTGATCTCGGTTTAACGGAATTACAAGTTGATTAGAACGGAGGGAAATTTGGTTATTGGAGAACCCTTTTTCCCTTGTGCCCTAAACCCAGATTTATTCTTGTTGTAAAAGTTAGCTCGCACATTTTAGTCATATTTGCGCTTCATCACGTGCATTATATTTCATATGTGTGTTATAAATAAATAAATTAACAGCTTTCTCCTAAATTACTTTCACTCATATCAGTGATAGACTTGCATATTCCGTTGATATATCGCTTGAGAAGCTCCTCTTAGGAGTGATGAGTTTCTTACTCTCCATCGCAATGCTCAGCTCGACTGCTGCATATATACGCCCCAGACCCCGGCTCTCTGGCCAGTCGCGTTGCCGCTGAAATCAACGTTTTGTGAGCTAATGTCCGCCGCTGAAATCAACGTTTTGTGAGCTGCCCTGCTGTAACCCGCCTTTCAATTGCTAATACTGCCAACCATCAAAGAACCGAGTAAACTCAAACCTAATTGTTTCTGGGAGAATCGATTTAACAATGTAACAGTTTATTTTCTTACATGGAATAAAGTTCTTGTAATAATCATAGTTTTGTGAGCTAATGCCCCGCTGTAACCCGCCTTTCAATCGCTAATACTGCCAACCATCAAAGAACCGAGTAAACTCAAAGCTAATTGTTTCTAGGAGAATTGGTTTAACAATGTAACAGTTTATTTTCTTACATGGAATAAAGTTCCTGTAATAATCATAGTTTTGTGAGCTAATACCCCGCTGTAACCCGCCTTTCAATTGCTAATACTGCCAACCATCAAAGAACCGAGTAAACTCAAACCTAATTGTTTCTGGGAGAATCGATTTAACAATGTAACAGTTTATTTTCTTACATGGAATAAAGTTCTTGTAATAATCGTAGTTTTGTGAGCTAATGCCCCGCTGTAACCCGCCTTTCAATCGCTAATACTGCCAACCATCAAAGAACCGAGTAAACTCAAAGCTAATTGTTTCTGGGAGAATCGGTTTAACAATGTAACAGTTTATTTTCTTACATGGAATAAAGTTCCTGTAATAATCATAGTTTTGTGAGCTAATGCCCCGCTGTAACCCGCCTTTCAATTGCTAATACTACCAACCATCAAAGAACCGAGTAAACCCAAAGCTAATTGTTTCTAGGAGAATTGGTTTAACAATGTAACAGTTTATTTTCTTACATGGAATAAAGTTCCTGTAATAATCATAGTTTTGTGAGCTAATACCCCGCTGTAACCCGCCTTTCAATTGCTAATACTGCCAACCATCAAAGAACCGAGTAAACCCAAAGCTAATTGTTTCTGGGAGAATTGGTTTACCAATGTAACAGTTTATTTTCTTACATGGAATAAAGTTCCTATAATAATCATAGTTTTGTGAGCTAATGCCCCGCTGTAACCCGCCTTTCAATCGCTAATACTGCCAACCATCAAAGAACCGAGTAAACTCAAAGCTAATTGTTTCTAGGAGAATCGGTTTACCAATGTAACAGTTTATTTTCTTACATGGAATAAAGTTCCTATAATAATCATAGTTTTGTGAGCTAATGCCCCGCTGTAACCCGCCTTTCAATCGCTAATACTGCCAACCATCAAAGAACCGAGTAAACTCAAAGCTAGTTTTTGCTGGGAAAATCGGTTCAATAATAAAACTGATTATATACTTACATGAAATATATTGCCTTTAATGCTTATAGTTATGTGAGCTAATACCGTACATATGCATGGTTGGGTCATCGACTTTATATTAATAACTAAAAGTTATCCGCCGTGTTGCACGCGGTTTCCTATTGAATAACAGGTACGTCCTAGGCATATTCTGTTTAAATGGCACAATTGATCACTCCTGGAAATGAATGATGATCACTAGAAGATATTGCAAACTGCTGACCCGTTTCAGTATAATTGAACTTTAAATTTAAAGAGCTAAGTCCAATAATTACTCCAATGTTATTATTTTAACGAATAGCTCCAACAATTTCAGTAACATTTAAACTCCCTTAGGCCTGAGTGGAGAAATACTAAGTCCATAGCAATCTTAGTGAGAGTAATTATTGGATTTATTCTTAGAAAATAGGTTAGATATTTAGCTTATTTTGTCTGACTTCCTTATTTCAAATCTGTCTTTCAATTTGTGAGCATCAACTGGTACGCAACTTTTATTTTATATTAGACACAAGATAATTTTAATCTATTTCAAAAAAATATTTAAGTTTTAGGTTTCTAAGTTAAATTGAATTTTATTACAACTGTTGCGAATACTATAGATTAGCTTATGGATTGTTGTATCTTTACCTTTGTCAAACACAATTAGCCTTTGTCTTAAGGTAGTAAAGAAATTTGAATTTAACTTACGATATAATGTGCCTCATAATAATTGGAATCGGAAATACACGTGTTAGGATGTATATTATTTCGATGATATATATTTAAAAGCTCAGAAGTTAAAAAAATGGGCACGGACTCTTATTGAATGAAGGTTTAGCGCGAGAAGAAGCATTTCTTGTTCGACTCAATTATATTTCACACGCCGCCGATGAGTTTGCTGTTTTGTCACGATAAAATAATATATACTCTATCTGAGAAGTATACTGTAGTTAAAACTGTATACTTTCGGTCTCTGTAATTTTCCTCCTCTCTAAATTATTCTTGGTGCCCCAGTAGCTTTTGCATTGTAGCCCGGTTCAGAAAAAGGTGTTACAAACGTTTGTGGCTGATAGTACTCATCATTTCTAACAAAAGATGACCTATAAACATAGGTCGAGAGATGTTTCTTTTATACGCTTGCCGCCATTGTGCATGTTTAAAAAAAAGTATCATCTCTAGAACTAGTAAAGCTATAAATTGCAAGTTTTAAACATAAGTGACAAATAAAGGAAAACAAAAAATTAATTAATAATGTAATTTGATTTAATGTTAATAAATCGACCCCTGTTGAAAATTTAAAATTCAAATAACACAAGAAACATTATATTACAAATATAACTAACTATACAACTATAACAAATTTATAGGACACTAACTCTTTTCCAATTTGTACTTCGGTTGCAATGGTATTTCTCTCAACGAAATTCGTCAACGCATAAGCGAACACGACCACTTTAAAGGTATGCCTGCACAAGACTAGAGCAATAAGCTGTCAAAACAGCTGATGTCTTTCAACTGACACTTTATTAAATGTTTGATGCTCCCGGGTTGTGTCATTAAATGTAATGTTATAAAAACTAACTTTGGGAGTTAATCGGAGGTATCTTAGTAAATTTGAAAATTTACATTTTTCTGTTAACTTTTAACCAGCAATAAGTTGGCTGTAAATAAGTTTAAATTTTCGGTATCTGGGTAATTAAAATGTAAATTTAAACTGAATAATAACGATTTTATTAACATCCTGAAAAGATTAAATTTTGCAGGTGATATGTATTATTATAATTTCTCTGATGAATAGCAAATAATATATTAAAGTAATAAAAATTTAATTCCCCAACAATATTAATATCGTCAAGTGGATATTAAATAAGAAATATAATACTATAAAATATTGTGTTTTCGTAAATAGTTATAAAAATATCTAAAACAAGTATTTAAATTTATTTTGGATACAAACTGCCCATAGTCGGATGATTTTAATTTAATTTAAATAATCATATTCTATTATTAGTATAAGATTTCCCTGGATAACTAAACATATATAGCTATCGTGCCACCTGTTTTAAAAACCATTAATATTTAATTACATCTAAAAATGGACCTAGATACGGTATATCCGGGTAAATCTGTGGGAGAGATAGCAATAAAGGTAGTTAAAAGAGAGGTTGGGCGGCCATTAAAAGGTCCAGGCTTGTAATTGCAGTAACTACCTATAAACCGCACGGAGGAGTGAGGGATAATACACTATATCACTGGGGGGAGGGGGTAGTTTAATCTCTGCATATAAACATTTAAATATTTACTGAGAGTTTCCGAGCCTTCGCCCAGATAAATGGATTACGGCCATTCGTATATGACTGAACCCTGTGGAATTTTGTTAACTCGTGCAATGATTTGTAGTTTGGATTTTCTGTGTTATGATCGCTTACACCACATAGCCCACGAGTATATCGTTACTGATAGGCTTAGTGATAGCGAATGAATAAGAAAACTGTATTTTAATACCGTGAAAGTTGAATGTGTTCCAGAAAGTATGAGTTCATATAAAGCTATATAAATCACTTGAACCATCTCGAGCCATATCTAGGTAAACTATATCCATATCCAGTTTTATTAAGGTCCCCGGATATGAAATACTCTTTTCTTTGACGTTCCGTCAACTTAGAGTTTCACATTTACTCCTTCTTTAGTTTCGTAGTAGAATGGTGGAATGTTAAAATTAAAATGCAGTGAATGTCAAAACCATTATATTGGACATATCGGGCGATCGTGCAAAATTATATCTACTAAACTTTATAAAGCCCAAAGAATTCTAAATGTGGTGATAATTTAAATCATAAATACACGAATATTGAAATTTGAAAAAAATCTCGAAATGTTACAAGTGTGTAAGAAAAGTTACTTAATTAAGTACCAAAATTGACCCTGATATATTATTAAATGACGAATATTGTTTTCACAAATATTTATTATTTGATAGACTTTTAAACAGTATAAATTAATCATACATAAATTAAGTTTAATATTTTGACACGTAGGTAGTTGTAATAAATGTTAATTTAGTTGTATTATTCGCGTTTATTTCTATTTAATTTAACCTCATGATGGATTCACTGAATTTGAAATCTACATAATTCACATTAATAATAATAAAAGCGTTATATCTGCATGTATTTTTGTATTTCAGTATAATCCCGCAAATTATTAGCTCACAAAAATTACCTGGCTAGAACTTACGTATTTCGTTAGTTTGTTTTGCAAATGCTGTTACTTTAAAGTATTAGAAACTGTTATTTCAGAATAGTTTTAACTTTAATTTCCGTTATGTAAAAACAATACTAGAAAGGTGTACTAGAAGTATTGTTTTTAACCTTTTTAAACTTAATGGAGCCGAAGAAAGGTTACTTAGACTCGGTACAAAATCACAAACGACCACTATTTAAGCAGAAGAGGGATTCACAGAAACTATATTTACCTACGCCTTTGTCAGTTGTCACTACTAAAAAGCACTTTATATTCAACGTTCCGCCCTAAAAAGCAGACAATACAACGTATAGTGTTCGCAAAAGACCTCCAATGACTGGTATTTATTTTAGACTAAATTGAGTGTTTTTATTTACGTGACTGGCAGAAATGGAATTGGATTGGAGATAAAATGTGCACCTGTGGTTTTCTTTAGCATTTGGCAATTAACTGTGACAAGCATAAGTGTAGTGGACTTGAGTTTAATGTAGCATTTAAGTTCGGACTAATTCCTTCGTTCACATTTATTTTGTAAGATTGTTCCAGTTAACCTTGCTCACTCTGTCAATATAGAAGGTCGAAAATCACGTGGTTTGAATTTCCGGTGACAAAAATTGTGGAAATTATTCGTCATTGATAATTGGGCTATTATAAGAAAGTCACAGCACCTATATTTTATGTTTATGAAGTTATTATGTACAAGCACATTGGAAAATGGATATAGATAATTGCGGGACTTTAATAATTAGATTACAATTTTTCAATCAAACTGAAATTATACACCTAACATATGTTTTCAATCAATAAAGTATTGTCAATCATATGAAATTGTGCATATTAAACAATATAATCTTTCTATGTATACGGTGCTCAGCCATAATTAGTTTAAGGATCGTTAAAAATGTAATGATTTTTCTATTCTTATAAAACAGTTTAATTGTCGTTGAACTTAAACTTTGAAAAGCTAGAGAACGTCCCTTTACCGTACACAAACAATACATTATTTCTTAAGAGGTCACTTTCATATGTAATGCAGAATGAAAATCAAAACACAATTCATTTCATTTTTGAATGAAAGAAACTGTTGAACTTAGGTAATAACACAACTAAAATCATTTAACCATTGAGGTTACACAACTTATCCTTTGTTCACAATCACCTTAAATATGGAGTATGTCGCCGCCTTAAGTTGGCAAGTGTTAATCAACAAAGTTGTGAGTTCTGATCTTGGGATGTATGAATTATCACTACTAATATGAACTTTAAAACAAAGGGCATACTCATTTTTCAATTCGCATTATCAATATTGAAACTAACTTACAAAAATACTCTTAATGATATTCATTGTACTGTTTATGATTTCTTTACAGATTGGTCACTTTTACTGTACATAGCAACAAAATTAACCTTTTGTTTAATTTTTCTCGTTGATTTATACTATATGAAATGTTCTATTCTAGTTGTAATAACATTCTTTGTTTAAAGTGAATTATGGAGTTTTAGAGAAATAACAGATTTTCGAACATCTGCTATCATTGAAGTTAAAAAATAGAACACTTCGTTCAGAGGGTTGGATTTTATCGTCTCCTTAGGCCTGTTTTGACACCTGAAGAGGAAGATAGATTCTATTCCTTGAAACGCAGTGTTCTATTTTCTTAACACTAACGATTGCAAATGTTCGAAAACCTGTAGTAAAATATTTCAATCTCCTGTATCCTTAGACGAAATAAATCGATGTGTCAATGCCACAAATAAAACGGCCTTCAATACAGTGATTCACAAAAAAATGATGTTTCAAATGATTTTCTACCGTTATAAAAGTAACTATTGCAAATGTTCGAAAACCTATTGTAAAATACGTTAATCTCCTGTATCCTTAAATGAAATAAATCGATGTGTCAATGCCACAAATAAAACGGATTTCGATACATCGATTCACAAAAAATCGATGTTTCAAATAACTTTCTATCATTATGAATGAATGCAGTCGTGTCCGCAGTGTGGCGAGTCTGCTGTGACCAGTTGTCGGTTGCTGGTTGCTGGTTGCTGGTCGCTGGTTGCGCCACGGCCCGGCCGTCGCAACCAGAGCAACACTAATGAGACTCATTCTCCCACTCTTCCTACTGAATCTCATCACTTTATTGTTCCATTATGAAAGCCATTTCCCTTGAACCACTCCCTCCCCTCCCCCACCCATGGTTCGGCAATAACGTAAACGTGTTACCATCTCATGGCGTTAAATCAAACCCGTCGTCCGTGGACTCATCATCGCTACAGCTTCACGAAATGTAATTGCTACAAGCAAGCCAGCGTGGAATTCGTGATACTCTTACATAAAGCGAAATCTTCTATTGATTACCTCCAAACCCTATGCTCACATCTTTTCAACATTGAATACCAAAAATTAAGACCGAATGAAATAACAAACTACATGAATGAGTAAAGTGTTTAATTTATAAATACGTACATGAACTGTTTACATATATGTTTCTTGAGTACTTTTCGAAGCATCTTCGTTGCATATAGGGTTAGCAAACAAATAGTGTATTAGTATTAACGTTCAACAGTATTGTATAAACCAACATTTGACTTCTCCAAACGTATGCCTACAATAGTATAACTATTACAAATTTAAAAAGTGTTTTTTAACTTGCGTCTTTGTAAAAAACGTAAAGATATACAATTCGCAAGAGTTTGCGACAAATTCCATTTACTCACCCCTTTCCTCTTACCCAAAAACTTCAAGCATTAATACAGTACTTCATGTGGCGCATTAAATAGTTTAAAAGAGAAACCGAAACGTTAAAACACAATTTAATTGGGTAACTCGTTTAAAATCGACATAATATATAAAATAAACTAGAGTGTCAACGAGGTTCAGTTTTTGTAATCGTAATAAACAGCGCACCAAACAGCTACAACGATTGTGCAACAACCTTGGCAGTACAATTTAATATTAGCTTGTTAATTTTGCTAATACTGTTCTAATTACTTCCTCTTATGTATTGCACATGGAAGATGGATTGAGTAAAAGGTTTCTCATTGTGAACGTTGAAATGAAATTGTGCACCTGATGAGATAATGAGAGTACCTCTTCACTTACAATACACTATATTATGTAGTATAAACGATATAGAGAGTTCATTTTGAGCTACCTCGTCGCCGACGTTTTGTATCCCTTGAGACGAACATGGCATCGAATTCCAGGAGCAAAAATTTCAGACACTGTACTAAGAGAAATGGGAACTGGATCTAAACTCAACATTTACATTGAATCAACCTTTCCCACCATAGCTACGTTATGTGAAGAAATTCTAATCATACTGATAAACGCCATAACCTAGATTGAAAACCCGATTTTCACATGGAAATTACGTCACGTACGAGTATTTACTGCACGACATGCTTTAAAACTGTCCAGACATACTTTCAAACTGTCCAGACATACTTTCAAACTGTCCAGACATACTTTCAAACTGTCCAGACATACTTTCAAACTGTTCAGACATACTTTCAAACTGTCAAGTTTCGTTTGTTTTACAATCTCATTTTCGGGTGTTGCGTGCAGGAACCGTCATAACTTTGTTGTTTATTTAGATTTTTGTTATAATTTTATTATAATGGAAAGACACACTGAAATAGATTTTCTGAAAAGATTTAATTACCACTCTCACCTTTTCTTTAAATCATAAATCCCTAAATTTTTATTTTACTGAGTTTGTGTGTTCAAACTCACTGGATTACGATACGATTCTAAGAATTCCACTGTTTATGACAAATTTATCGGGACATATTGTCAGAGGATAATTATATAAGTTGAAATTAGCAGTCTATGAGTATTAACAGGTTCTCATTTAAAGCACACCAATTTCGGACTTTCTTAATTCTGTAGCGTGTAGTTAATTTTATTCGATCAACTGAAATTAAAATATTACATATAATTGTATTGGTGTTAAAGGACAAAGTGGGTGTTAATGAATGCACAGTCGTCGTCACTAAAGGATTGATTGGACGTAACAGTGTGTTAAGTGAAATGAACGGAAGACCAACTGCCGACTCGGGTGACGATATCAAATCACGAATATCACGTGATGTGTTTATCTTTCAGTCTAACAACGATATCCGGTAGCAATAAATGATAACGGGTTGACGTACGATGCTTTATCTCTAGGCTATCGCTTCAAATTAAGTTCATTATCGCGTTATTCTGGGTTAATACTGATTTAATTCGGGCCCAAATCACTGCTAAATACTAAATTATTTTACTTGTTTTTGTACAGATAATCGGTTTTACTCAAAATTAGTGCAGTGAATGACCCCTTGCATGAATTTTTAACAAGCGTTATAACTTTTTAATGTTACAATGCATTTTTTATTAAGTTCCGCGGGCGAAAGCCTATTTACATGGTATCAAAACAATAACCTACTCTTGGATCAAGCAGTTTAGATACCCGAGTTTGAAAGTTAACCACAAACTTACCAGTAAGGTTACACTATGGTGAGTTACAGTATAAGCTTGTGTATTTCTGCGTTTAGGAATATAAAAAAAAATATTTGCGATAAATATTTTCAGTTTTGATGCAGATAATAACAAAGTAGATACCAAAATACAACTTTTGATTACGTACTTCCGAGTTATGACTTTTCAAAGATCCTACCATAATTTATTATAGCTTTACTGGTTAGTCTGCTCTAACATTAATAGTCGGGTGAACATTTTGATTTGAGACTAGTATTTTGTAAAATCGGTGAAGGAGTTCACACTAAAAAGATTGACCGCGAATAGCATGAGTTTAAGCATAGATATAAACATACTTTTCTTAGGAGTATGTTTTTATCTATAGTTTAAGATAGGAAGGAATTAGGAGGATAGCAACAGGGTAAAAATATCAAACGTTATATTTTTTAATTTTACACATAAAAAAAACTGTCTGACACGTAAATACATCGTGGTTATACCAACATCAGCTAATTACATGATACTAAAATGACCTAAAATTCTGTCTTTTATATAATATGGCGTTTATATGATAATCTTTTTATGTCTGACGAGACCTTTAATGCTACTAAAGTATAAAATTTTAAATAATACATTTTCAAATCTTGTCACTACCCTCCTATTCGTTACCTACAAAAATCAGGGCTGCGAAGATCGATTCCTTTTTTCTATAGGGAAAAGTCCTGTACAGATTTCATGAAACCTAAGTTGTGTGCTTATACAATCCAACTTGACTCTCGACTCCTGGAATATTCGATACGACTACGATATTATTCTAAGGAGTCCAAAACCCCATCGAAGGAGAAACAAAATCAACAAATTTGACTGAAGCTCTATGGTTCGGTTTAAGATACAGCGTTAATGTGATAATGACTTCATAACATTACTTACATTTGTAAAAATACACCTTTAAAACTGTAACTTCAGTCATCACTAGTGTTGAAAGCAGGGAAATGTTTGAAATAATAACGATTTCACTAGGTGTCCTGTAAATATAAACCTGAAAATTAACAAACACTCTCTATGGTACTCTGCAATTAAGCTACGAGTTCGTAATAAATCACATCTGGAGAGGACTACATCGAAGATGGAGCAGGAAAACAACGCCTAGAGTGACAGTGTTCGCCTTGCACAGACGTGATGTAAAAATGATAATGAGTGATCAGATGACGAAACGCGGAAACAAGTGGAGTCACACCCAGTGGGCACATTGTTAGTGTGGCCTCAGCGAGCGAGACGATCGCTCCTCACCCACCCAGCCATCACATCACGGTGATGGCGCAACACGGACAGTCCGTAGTCCGTCACAACCGTGTACTGTGCGGCCTTGGACCGCTCTGTGTGGCCAGGACGGACAGTTCCGGACCAAACAGTTAGATTTATGAGTTTTTAAACTACAGTTCCCTCCCATGTTTTTATTTGTGCACACATATCATTCTCTTATCGCGTAGATAATGTCATACTACGCGATTAAATACAGCCTCCACAGTATTCTATCAAATTATGCAGTGAATTATCATAATTTGGGAATTGAGAACCCACATCATTATATTCCTAATAATATCAACAATGTATAAAACAGCGTTAATTGCAAGTTAAATAATATTTAGTACTTTAGATACCCAAAGGCGAAGAATAACCTACAAAATTTCTGAATTTTATATCAACAGTTCGTTTTAAATGAACTAAAAAATTTATTAAATTTTTCAAACGATTCGAACATGAATAATATATATTTAATATTTTTTCTGGATTGTAAAAAATGAAAGAATACAGTTTATTATCTTTATTACGGTACCATTACTTTTATAAAAATACAAACAGGCAGAATAAAACATCAGTTTACCCACAACCCCAGTAAACCACTGATACTTCAATGTGAACCCTGTTACACAAACCCAGCTATTGATTTACTGCAAGCCTTTGAGGTGAATTTACGCTCAGTTTTCTTCTATAAATTCTCGAAATCAGTAAAAGTTAAAGCACCTTCAGTATTATAAATTTATTTAAAAGTTCCAGCAGTATAAACGGAATGAACTGTGAAAAGAATAGAAATGTAAAGGAAAAGAAATAACGAAAAGTGTGCTGGTACACAAAAACTAAACAGGTTAAATTTGTCCCAATTTCAACACCTGGGATAGGTAAATGAATGTGTACAATGTCCGTAACAGTGATTTGTCTTGTACGCAGAGATATTCATATGGCTGTTTCGTAGATATTTGTGGCGTCCATCAAATATTTGTTAAAACAATATTCGTCATTCAATAGTATATCATGATCAATTTTGGTTCTTTATTAAGTAACTTTTGTTACATGTGTGTAACATTTAGAGTTTGTTTTCAGGTTTCAATATTTGTGTATTTGTTACCAATATTATTATCAGCATTGTTGAAATTTTCAGCACAGTTAGAAGTTTTTGGCCTTTAAGTTCAGTAAATATAATTTTGAAGGCTCGCCCGGTTTGTCCAATATAATGGTTTTGACATTCACTGCATTTTTATTTTAATATTCCGCCATTCTAATACGAAACTAAGGAAGGAGTAAATGTGAAACTCTTAAGTTTACGGAACGTCAAAGAAAAGAGTATTTCATATCCGGGGACCTTAATAAAACTGGATATGGATATAGTTTATCCTAGACAAGGCTCGAGATGGTTCAAGTGATTTATATAGCTTTATATGAACTCATACTTTCTGAAACACATTCAAATTTCACGGTATTAAAATACAGTTTTCTTATTCGTTGGCTATCTCTAAGCTCATCAGTAACGATATACTCGTAGATGATCAGATTCCGTGGTAAATGATCGTGCACGAGGGGAAGAAAATGTCATTGGATTTCATTGTCAAACACAACACAGTACTGTGGGAACAGAGTCAGGATGAATAATGTTAACCCGATAATTTGCTACATTTGTGACATAAACCATTCATCTCCTCAGTATCAATAAAATGCTAGGTACTTGTATCCTATTCCGCCCTGTGGGCTTCCTCAGGACCAGCTCCACTCCTGACCATTGGTCCGATATTTTTTAACGAGTTCCTGGCACCATTAAACAGACATTGCTTTTATCTACTTTCTTAATATCATTTCCTCCCATAAAGAGTTGTCTTTGTAGGTACTCTGCCGCCTCTATCAGGTCGTGTTGGTTTTACTGCGTTCTTCACCAATGTTGAACAACCTCTCTTTGGACTCACGGTACTTAATACGACTCGTCATATCCTGTCTTTCCTTCAAATTTGTTGTGCATTTGATTGGATCTCGGTTAAATTGTAGGTAACCTAAGCTGGAATTTCAACTTTGATGCTTACATGAAATACTATGTTCCACAACTTCTTCTTCAGATACTTACTAAATACTGTTCGTTGTTTCCTAGTGTTACTAACAAGAAAGAGGCCCTCCTCCAGGTTACCGCAGGCAGTTGACCCTCAGATAAGTGCTCCAGATCTGTGAATAACCCAAGCGCTAGATCGCATTCCAGACGTCTCGTGACTGACGCCTTAGACCATTCAGTCAGTCATCTTGACAAAATAGTGTCTTTGTTGGATAGAGACAGGCTCGCTTGGCCGAGATGTCACACTGCTGAGCTATTGGAAGCTTTACTAGTCAAATCCTATCCTTTTGAAACTTTCTGATGAATCACTGCAAGATTTGTAAATTTTCTCAGTATACTGGTAGCTTTGGGGCAAGAAGAAGGGGAGGAGCCAGTGGTTTAGGGGTGATGAAAATAAATAGCCGTACTTTTGATATTGTCAAGGAACAAAATGGAATACTATCAAAACTGAGTACTTATCAAAATTATCCACTTAACATAGAGGTAGGGCTGCAACTCCCTAAGGCGCATGGGTTCAATTCCCTGGGAGGCTAATAAAAACTTTTTTAATTTTTAAACGTATAATATAATTATAATCATAAATGATCTTAGAAAAAAACCATTAAAAATGCTATATTAAGATTAACCAACAAATGAGCATGCCATGTTTCTGTTTATCTTTATTTTCAAAGTTGATGAAAAAACTATTAAATATTTTATGCAAACTTTAGTGATTAAGCGTCAAGGAACATAAATGTAAAATGATTATGAATATGTCAATATGTTAATATATAGCTCATAGACATTTTACATGTATGAAACAATCTAATATCCTAGGCTTTCAGTTTATTACATCATAATATAATTACATGTAATAGCATTTGAAATTACGGTGTGAGTTTTTTACATTAAAATAATACTCGTATATAAAACTTGCGTGAAACATATTTGTATGCGTGTGGAAAGGAAGAAATGGGGAAACAGTGTTTACTCAAATTTTCTAGTGAAGTATGTGTGTTTGTAGATCGACGAAGAAAGGAGAACTCCTCTTCATATTATATCCGGCTCGACATATTGAATGCATTACAGCTCGCCTTGGTACATAATGCGCTCTTTTTAAGCCTCCAACGAGCCTTTCAGCAGATTTCCGCCATTTTTCTAACTTAATCTTGCTTTGCTTTCCTTTCATTTTAGTGAAGATGCATATCGTGCATAAAATAAAACGAAACTCCACTGAATGCCTTGCTATACCTAAATATATACCAGTTCCGCGAATTTCGTGTAAACATGTGACGAATCTATGTGTTTGTCTGTGTGTATTTGTAATACAATTTATTGATTACCTTAATTAAAATGTTACAGAAAAAAGAAAAACTTCACTAAAAGAAATACAGCAGGAAAGACATCGAAACAGCTAATGGTGGTGCTTGTTTCCTGCTTTCTGGTTCTACATGTACAAAGAGGAAAATGACCATAACAAAGAGTTGTGTACTCGTGTAATAAATATTCCTGTCGCTACCTCATGAGCATTTTCCTGGAATTTTGCTTCGGTCACAAAAATTGCAAGTTAATTAAATCATTAAAATTAAATGTGTTATATACAATATTTTAATACCGTAATTTTATATAGTTATGTATCCTAAAATTGAAAAAATTGAGTAAATGTTTTAATTCAGACTTTCGATCGCTTGGTTTACGAAATACATATGTGTTATAACCTATTTCAATAACATATAAAGTTATATATTGAAAACACACATAACCACTACAACAATACAAGCTTTGCACTCCCTTCTACTATGGATAAACAATGTATACAACAATTATCGTACTGTCAGATGAGCCAGTGTCTAGTTTGTTATTGTTCTGAGTTAAAAGACAGCGCAGGTTCAAATCCTGATTGTGTCCATATAAGTATTTTAGACCCTGTACACTGTGCCGTCTATGCTTATTCTGTTTGATAATATCTCCACATTGACCTTTGCTACATGGGATTGTAGGCTAAAAATCCAGGAAAGATAATCAATCACCCAAAAACATTTATTCTAAGAAGAATATATTTCAAACAATAGAGAAACCTGTCATATTGAAACATTAGTATACAATGTTTAACCTATCATTTTTACAGTGTTTATATAATTTTCTCAGAATAAGATAAGGATATCCTCGTTGAGAAATTTATGACTGCAAATTGCATGCGATTAGTAAGGAAAGTTACCCGATGAGAGTTGAGTCAATGTTACAAATAAACGAGTACAGAAGGTCATAGAAGGTCGATTAGTCAATCGGTTTTTCTAGTTGTGTTATAAATGCCAAGAAAACTTCTTTTTGCTTTGTATTACAACTATGTTCTTAATTAATTACTTGCAATCAATATACCTGAGAAATGGTATTTAAAGTAAGTTATTGAAGTCAACAACACAATTTATGAAAGCTGATTTTGCTATTCCGTCAAATATTAAAAATTCAGATACTTGTAGAGATTATGACACACATCGATTGCAAGAGTACTGTATTCTTATTGATCTTTTTGTGTGTGCCCCCTCTTTTCTCTTTCCGTAATGTAACCATAGAGTCACATTGAGATTGAATATCTTCACTAAGATTTTGCAAAAGAAGTTTCAGAACATTTTCAGAAGTAATTTTTGAGATATAAATATGTATATATTATGTGAGAAAATATAGAGCAATCATTTGTGCCCCGAAAATTCTGGTAAGCTTTTTTACTCTAAACATAGTCAATTTGAACTTCACGAAAAATAATCAATTCTTGTCAAATTAATCTTGATGATTTTCATGAACTTTTGATTTATACATGATACATATGTGTCAGAACAACATGAGTTTAAAACTTGCTAAATTTCACATGCCTTTTTCAATAATTTCCGATAAAATACGTGTTTAGATACAATATTCGAGACGAACATTGAAAATATAAATCAATATAAGTCTCACACATTTTGGAATAACCTTTCGCCCTCTCAAACAGACAGACCTTTTAAATCTAAGACCAATTAAATTATTCGTTTTCGATTAAGTTACAGGAATAAAACAATTTGTAACTGCATTATCAATTGATAACATCGTAAATCGAGCATTCACAAGCGATATTTTCAAGCACATTTGGTAGGTGTTAGGTCCAGAGTGATGAAACCCTTGAGGTTCAATTTTCCAGATGATGTGAGGAAGTGTCGAGTGTAAAAGTCCTAGGCAACGAAAACGATGAGGCGGTGGAAGGTATCGGCCTGAGGCGCTATGCTAAACTCCCACACCGCGCCGCTCTGCGCCGTGGCTGTAATGTCGGCCTGGCCTTGGACTGATGCAACGCTTCCACGGCTGTTAGGCTATGTAAATTACTACCAGCCGACCCATTCTAACTCCTCACTACTCACTGCTCCCACTACCAACAGCTTTGTGATAACACACGTTTCACTGTAGTTCGACCTATTTATTATAAACGTAAACCATCTCAGTGTTTTTTGTGCCACTATAAACAATCAATGTCAAATAGAACTTTCAACAAAAAATCCTTTATGTCTAATTAAAAAAAGATTATAAATATGTCTTTTAAAATTTTTATAAATGAACGCTAGTTTTTTTTTCAATTTGGAGCCAAATTTTTATAAAATGTGGGTATTTGTAATAAGGGGGCAGGTGCGGGGATTAATTCTAATTGCGTTCGCTTAAACTGATTTAATCCATTTTCCAAGTTAACGACACGTAATTTGGAAAATAACACGTTTCCGGACGTTTCCCATCATTAATTATTTAAAGAGAACACTTCGTTTCGAGCATTGGAATCTCTTCTCCGAGTATCAAAACACCATTAAGTATTATTAGGCATACAAAAAATTAAAAGAACCTAATCCACTAACCGGTTGAAAATATATTATGAAATGTACAAACAAAATCGCAAACGACGATATAAAACACGATATATCACGATACTATCATACGCAAAACGATAATACATTACGTACTCACGACAAAGATAGACCTATGTCATGGTCGTCGTTTATCTGCGCATAGGACGGTGTTTGCAGCTAATGTGGTCGTAATGGTGCAAAACAAGTGATGCAAATTGACATCTAAAAGCACGCAATTAGGTACGGAAATCTGTTTTGAATTGTATTCTACTTTGTTTTAAGTTCTCTCCAACTTATTTTCCCTTAACCTGAAGTTAGTAAATTGAATTTGCGTTGAAATATTGGCATTTAGTTCCGTTTACAAATGGTACGGCACTATGTTCGTGACTGTTTATTCAGAAACCAATAAAAGATAGGTCAAATCTTACTTTTGGGAGTGCTTAACACTATTTTAATTCATTGTTATTTGTTAATGTTTAATTTTATATTTCAGCCATACAGTAGTGTATTCCGCATTTTACTCGTGACTATGTAAAATATGGCAATAAAATCAATAATTGATTATTAGCAAAACAAAGCACACCTAATCGCCTTACCTCACTCGCTGAATAACCATTTGATGTAAATATGACGCCCGGAGCTCATCAAAACATAACGCGCGTGTTTACCAATGGTAATATCTCATTAATATTCTTTTGTCAATTAATGTCCGTAAACAAAGGTCGCGTGTGTAGAAAAAACACTCTTCTCTTTCGGAACTTTTGTGTTGTGCTGCGGTGGAAACCTCACAGCCGCTCCGGTAGGATTTGCAAAACAAATTATGGTCTTTGTTGGAATCGGAGAACGAATTTTGGCGCGGGCCGGTAGAAAATTAGCAGTAGTCGTAATTAATGCCGGTTTAAATGCAGCAGTTGCAGACAATTAGTCGTATCCTGTGGGAGCGGAACCATGGGGTGTGAGCACGCCTGCCGTGGAATCCTGGAGTCTCTGCCACTGCTAGAACCTCGGAGTCTTCTAGCTAGAAGTCAAGGCTCTTCTTGATATAACAACCAGATTTAGAGGCACTCGCTATTTAAGTCGATTTGATCTCCAAACGTTTCTGCCAGTGTGGAAACTCCATGGTCATACCATTCAGCTGCAGCACTTCTTCTCCCATAGTTTTCTAACAATTCATCCTCGAAATCAAATTTAGTCAATTCTAACATATTCGGTTCGCTTTCTACCATTATGTAAACTGTATTTTCCCACACAAATACCAAAATTGAATACCTCATCGCTCGCTCTACAATTAAATGACCTTGAGTTTTACCTCATAAGAACACTGTCAAACATAAACGCTTTTACACTTGTATTGTTGGACATAAAATTACGGAACCTGTCTTCTTTTTAAGAACATAATTAATACATATATAAACACTTATGAGAAAAGAGTACAGTTGAAATTCGTAACGTATTTTTCATCGCACAAGTAGAAGGATAGTGTTAAGCTTGTTCTAAATAACTAACGAAAAGAAAAGAAATGGGTTTTGATGCATATAATTAAATATTTTAAATAATACATCTCCCATAACTGTACGACCATAGTTAAAAGCGTGAAGGTTCTTGACGTTTAGAATTGTTCTTACGGGTCTAAACAAATCATCTACAAATATCTCTCTTTAATTACAGATTTGGACAAAACTTTTTATTTGTAGTGTTTTTTTTATTGCTGATGGTAAAACTTTCCAAATTAAATAAAAACTTTGAAAGCGTTTGTATTTTCATAGTAAACACTCAAATCTCACTTATTTTCTATTTAAAAAAATGTTTATATAAAATAGAGTTTTGCCATCAACAGATTTGGATGTAATTGTGTGACTCACAAATTTGTCTATATATCAACTGCACTAGTAATGAACGATTAATCTAGGATTAAATCGTATATGTATGACTCGTAAAGACCTCAAGTACGTGGGGGTCTCGCATTTTTTGATGTCGTGAAAAAATAAACATTATACAAACTACAGGACAATATACAATATATATACTATTTTTGCACATCAGAGTAAAAGAGTACTATTTTACACCTAGACTATCAAAAGCTTAAAAGTATGACATTTGAAAGAGTTAAAGCATAATAATGTTTGCTGAACTAAATATTCCTAAAAAAAATATTTGCAGTTACAATAGGTAATTAATACATTCTTAATCCGATTAATTTGAATTTACCTCTAATTATTTATTGACTTTTGGATTATGAAATTAGTGAAATTATCCAATTACTCGTTAATTTAATTCAAAGTGTTTTAGGAAAAACGATGTATAAAATCCATAACTCTAGAATACATTTTGTAAAATAAAAAAAGGTTGAAACCATTTTGTAACCCTTAATAACAACTATACATCGTATTCTGAATTAGCCTATGTGAGTTCGTTGAATGTGCCTTAAGAGTTTCTAAACTGGTTTGTAATTGCATTCATCTTATTTAGATAATGGATATGTTAATATTTTTGACTCTTTTAGCTCAAACTCTTGTTAAAAGAGATATCACTTGTAGAATTGTTTGTATTGGAATTGTTCACCGAATATCTTTAAATTCTTGTGCTGTAGTTTGAAATAAAGGAATGCAATTAATATACTGTACTATATCTTATGTATTCTGATACGTTTTAAGTATAAAAAATGTTTTTACGTATTTTCATAAATTATGTATTTTCATATGAATACGTATCATTCATCAGCATTCAGAAATATAAAATCACTATTGTTAAAATGCTCAGATTACCTAGACTTTCACAAACAGAATACAGTAATCATGCCTGTTAGTGAACTAGTAGAACCATTCATGTGCAATTTGTGCTTAATGGTAGGTTGCGTAACACTTGAGTTATCATTCCCTTAAAGCACAAGGTTGGTATAATTAGTTATGTTGAACGTCAATGGAATAACACAGTCGTTGCTTACGTCACTTTATCTACTGCATTATGTATTCTACTGGTATACTGATAAAAATGTCAATTAAGGATAGTAAGCTAGTTATATAGTTTCTTGGTTAACTCAAACAAAGTTTAATGCTTATTTTTAATTATATAATCTGCATACGAGTACTTAACAGGTAGTAAAGAAAGAAGATAAATTAAATATTCTACATATTATCAAACATGTTTAATAAGTTAATAATTCAAAGCAAGAGCTCTCGAAAATATAAAATATGTACAAGGTCACACTATGTGACACGTAACAGGCTTCGCTGATACTACGTGCATAATTTCAAGTCTATAACTCATTTCATTAGGCTACATGGTTACTATATCACATGTTAAAATGTGAAACTATAGTATTCAGTTTGGTAACAAATTTATTTATTCTAAGATATTCTCATTTCCATCATGATTACACGTAAGACCAATGTGAAAATGTTTGATAACGCTCAGCCAAATTTCATGAAGTTATATAAACCATATAAAGTTCTTGATATATCGTGTAAACAGACATACAGAAATGAACCTTTTCCAGCCACTCCAGTGATGGGCTTCGCTAAAGCACAGCTAATGATGAATTGTTTGCTCATAAAATATTAGAGGTCGTGTTATTATTAATTTAACCTATTTTTAGTTTTTACTAGGATAGTGACTTCAGTTTAAGGCAGTCGCTTTAAGCCCTTGTGAGAAATAAATAATATAATTATTATATGCTGCAGTAATTTAACAATAATAAGAAACAGCCAAAATAAAAATGTTGAAAGTACAAAACTTCATTTATAATATCAGCTAATGTTCAAATATTTGGTTTAATAAATCTGGGTGGGTAATTAAAGGGATAGCCGTTTTAAGAATTTCAGATTGGAAACCACCAAGTTAAAATATAGGAGTATATGAACATATAGAATGGGGGTTCTATGTCGTATTAAGTCTAGATATCGTCTGGATCGATTTTTTTCGTCTTGTCTAGAGGGCATACGAATAAGCGATTCATGTCGTATTAAATGTAGAGAACGTGTAGATCACGAAGTACTCTCTTTTCATTCTTTTTACTCTCTTGTCTTTTTTATCTTGTCTAGAGATCGTATAGATGGATTCTCTAAGTCGTCTTACATCCAAAGAAAGTATATTCTTAGTTTAATTTATTGGAACGCAGGATGAAACCTTATTTAATGAAAGTCTTAGAACAAATTTTCTGTGCTGTAATTAATAAAATTACTAATAAATTCGAGGACCTTACTCACATTAAAAATATAATTGCCTTTTGGAAGCTAAGACAAATTAGTCCACCCTACCTGCTATTTTAAATTATTGATCTAATAGTTCATATAAAAAATTCTCTTTTAATTTAACGAAGAGCAAAAGTACGTAGATTATAATTTCACAATAGTTAAAGTACAAAGTGAGACTTAAAAGTATAGGTTTAAATCATATTGTAAAAGAGCAGCCTAAATTGTTACAAATATAATATTGTAAAACTACATCGAAATGTCAATGACAGTAATGAACACAGAGTACAGAATTTAACACAAATTGAGGATTACTGAACGGGTACAATATGCAGTATGTAACATGCATTGAACGATAACCATTAATGAGGAGTTTGAATGGGATTTAACATGTTGACTGAAGAAGATGCCACTTGCAACTAACTGTCTGTACACCGTCTTCAGTAAATGTCGCTCTGTGCATTATAATATTATATAAAGAGGTTTTGTGATTTCAATACTTCGTTATTTATAAGATACTAATATTTTTTTGTTATTAAACAACTTACTTTGCATTGTTTTAATGAGAGACACCACGTTTCTTGGAAAGCAAACAATTAACTGAAACGGGTTTGGTGTTGAAGAGATCTGATGTAATATGGATTAAACTGTGACATGTAATTTGCAGCGGATTCAGCTTAAACATAAAGAGGTAACAAATCACGTGTTGTAAAGTGAAGTCCAATTACAGTGGAAATTAGTTTGTAATCCTTATAATGTTTAGATTCCAGAAAATACTAACTTATCATACCAAAGTGGCTTCTTGTAATTACTTTTTACTTACAGTTTTAAGTTCACTTTTCAAAAGTTTTCAATCAATTAAATGACGTTTTTCCATTTTTTGGTCTGAAATCGTTTTCTAGATTTAGATCAAAGTTTTCAAGGGTAGACTTTCTATCAGAATTACTTTGGTTGCGAAGTATATTCCATTTGAAACATAAAACTCATGATTTTCTGAATTTATTCATAATTTATGGCGTGTTCCTACACCAGTATGTATGATCATTGCTATAATCTTATTTCAATAAGTCAGATTTCAGAAATTGCACTAAGCGAAAGGTGAAATATAGCTAAACTCAACATTTGAGCTTGTTTCAATGTCGTTATGAGGGAAATTTTGGTTTACAAGTATATCAGTTGTGGGATAAAAATAATTTATTATCTTAAAATCAAATAGTTTTGGTATATATATATAATTGGTAACAGAGGCCGATATCTGGCTGGAATATAACCGCAGAGCAAAACTCGTAGAGAACAAAAAAGAAAACAATTCATGCGTTATGACTAGATTAAATGATTCTAAATATTTGTAAAAGTATTGATATTGATCAGTAGCCATTTAAATAATTTTATTTAACATCTTACACATTACACATAACATCTTTTAAGAGTTAATATATTTATATTCTACTCGTAAATAAAAAATAAACCTAATAGTAGCTTTTTTTATATGTTTGTTATATTCTGAAATTGTAAAATGTATAAACTCTCTTCAAAGTTTTAACCCTTTATCGTTCTTAGACTATGAGTTGTTTCCTCAACACGTTGCATGTTACTTAATTGTCATTTTGAGATATTTTTAATAAAGTAACAATCTATATTATCGAATTGTGACAATACAAGCCTCCGGCAGTTGAATGCCCTTACGCTAAAAGCTCTTAAAATCATCTTTCCATTTCTTCCAATTTTGAAGGAAAAGATAAAACGTTTCAGTCGTAAAGAGTAGTCCAAACTTAATTTTCTCCAACGATAAATAAAACTGTACTTTTTATTTTGTATTTTCTTCAATACAGGAATAGGAAGAGTATATACCAATGTTATAAAACGTTTATATATATTCATGTTGAAGTACTTTTTCTTGAAAGTAATTATCTTGCCATAGACAGGATTAATAATTAAAGTCTGTTTAGCTTAAAGTTTAAATATTAATAATTTATTTATTTTCTATATATTAATTACCTTCTAATAAATGTCACTTGCCACAATATTGCACAATATTGTCACATGCCAATCAAGGTTGCCTTGTTCGGTAAAGTAATTCAAGCTCCAGGAAAATATCATTTCTTAAGATGTCTTTTGAAATACGATAAAATGACTAATTAATGAGATTTAATGCAGTCTGTTTAGTATGTTGTAGTGAAAAAATGGAAATTTATATCAACTTATTGGATTAAATTTTGACGTTTAGCTAAACATACTGACTTTAAAAGCGGTTCAATCGATTTTGGGTTTTGAAAACATTTTTTATGTAAATTCATAGATTTTTAAGATAAACTACTTAAATACAGAAAAAGTTTATATATTTTTGAAAATCCACTCCACAGGTGCATGTGAGAGCGAGATGTTTTTATTTACACAAAATTCTTCCCAAAAATATTTAATAACATATAATTTCCTTATATTATGTTTATATAAAAGATAAATGTATGTAAGACATGTCACTGTCTGAAACCTATAACTAATTTATTCATGTCCATACTCTTGTCTTCACATCTTCAGTCGTTTTATTTGGGCTGTTTATAAAACTGCCTAAATTTCCTGTTTAATTTCTAGTGGCGTGATCAACAAATGTATATTCTTATTAGTAATGTAGCCTCGAAAAGTGTTTAATATAAGTAAGAAGAATACACTTTTAACACTTGCAGTTTTTGTTTCTACGATTTGCATTTAAGATTCTAAGAATCCATCTTCAAGTACTGTATGTTAAGGTAAATAAATGAATCTTCGAATTCAAAATGTAAATCGTAGGAATAAAAACTACAAAAGTGTTAAAAGGGGTATTCTTCCTAATTGTTAATCCTTTTCTGTATTCAAAGAAGTTATTGTAAAGGTCTTTGAATTTAACAATAAAGCCTATTTAACAAATTCAAAAAACGATTTCACCTCTTTAACACAATTCAAATGCACGATAAAGATAGTGACGGTTTGAAAATTTTTTATTATTAAGAGTATAGATTTGTGTTAGCCCAATATTGACAATTAAGTACGTGCAAGACTAAACCTGCATCACATCTAACCATTTGTCACCATGGCGCTCGGCTTTCCCGCGCTTACGGTAAAACATTTGTCTGGTTGTCAATAAACAATAACAGCTGATTTGACATAGTGTTGGGTTGATTTCACAACAGCGCGCCACAAGTCACGGGATAACACGGATAACGATGATTTGTGCTTGCATTTCACCACATCATCCTTGGTGTTATCAGTTATGAATTTCAAACTAGAAAATAAAACAAGTAATTCTTTATTGCAAATGCAGCACTTACTGCAACAATTATTATATGAATGAAAAATTTCGTTTTTTAAGTTGTTCAAAGTATGATAGTAAAGCTATAACAAAATAGTGCTCATGAGTGTCTAACAAAATTACACTGGTAAGCTAAAAATATTGTGTTCTATAATTAATTTAGGGTACAAAACTATGTCTTTTTATGATTTTAAATTTTTCTGATTTTTTTCTAATTTTTTCCCTCATATGAAGTGTTAAGTTACGTACATTATTGTTATTTCGCAAGGTTAATTCGGTGTTTAAATTCTGAGATCGATATGGTTCAAAATGCTGTTTAAAAACGTTTTTCGAATGCTATACAAATTTAGGAGTAACAAACAAGGAGTAAAATTATCTTAAGAAACATAGCGAAAGTTATACATAGTAAAATTTATGTGACTAATGATAATTTAATGAATAAATATGACTTTCAAATTTTCCTTGAAATAAAAAATGTGTTAATAGATACGTACAAGATCTATTTTCTATTCTTCTTTTCAATTTCTTCTCTTGGCACTTTTTTAATTATATTAGCCTTGTAAAGTCTTGTACATCACGTTCCAAAAATGTAATAATTTTCAAAGTATTAATAAATTAATACTTCATAATTATGTGTAATAATATGCATTACAACAATATGTATGATTGGAATAGTTGCATTGTGAGTTCAGCTTTTCACCAAAAATAACAAAATAACGTTTTTCAAATGTTTCTAAGAAATAAAAAATAACAATATCTACAAAAGATTACATTTTATAATTAATGTAAATGTTTAAACCTTATGTATTTTTCTAATAATTTAGATTCTATCCTGATTACTAGATAATAAATTTGAACTTATATGTACCTTTAGTCTATATGTTACAATTCTTTGGCATATAAAACATGTTTATTACTTACTTATTTAAAACAAATATTTATGTAACTAACAAAAATGTGTTTGTTTTGCAGGTAATGTTTTAATGCGGAAAAGCTGTTTATTGTGAGTTCTTAATCTAATAGTAATAATAAACTTTATTAATAGAACATTATTTGGATGTATATACAACTATAAGTAGCGGAGTACATTTAATAAAAGTAATAAATCCGATTTTTAATTAGATTTCAATAATATCTTTTTGTTTTGATTTTATATCATTACGACTGCGGAATACTTGAAAACTAATTAAAGTAATTAAAAAATAACATTTGTTAGATTATGATACAATATAAAATGCACTTCGAACAGACTGATCGTAAATCTCGATGCCTTGGTTTTAATTTCGGTTCGTTGAATGTAGGTCTGTGTATTCGCAATTGAACAAGACATTAGTGACTCAAAAATAAAAACGAACAATACTCAGGCAGTCGATATAAATCATGTGATTCCAAATCAGTACACATATGTGTTTTAACCATACAAAAATTCAGTCATTTGTATCTTTCTGACATTTTTTGCACCATGGGGAATGGTGCAAAAGGATCTCACGAAAAGGGGTGAAGTTGTGTGAAAATATTTTTTTAAATAAGTTTTTATATACATATAATTAATAATATATATATATATATATATATATATATATATATATATATATATAATTAATAAAACGCATTTAGCCTGATTGCCAGGTCTTTTGTGGGTGATCCTAACACGCCATTAAAAAAGTTATCGTAATGTGGCATAACTTGACATACATAGTTTATTGCAGCACATCATATGTGATGTCATATGATGTTGCATATAATTCCAAGTAGGATTTAAAAAGTCATATAATAAGATTCAGTTAAAAAAGTAGATTTTTATTGTATATATAAGCTGCCTTAACTCATAGGAATAATAATAAAATATTTTGAATATAATAACCCTGACGTGTATACACGAAGTCTGTATAGCCGTATTCTAACAGGCGTTTTTCAAATCCCTAGTTAAATTTAGATTCAGAAGTCAATGCTGAGTACAGAATCACTGAAACAGTTACACACCAGTAACAGGTTTACGGATGATCCAGTGTTGTTGTCCAGAGAGAACGGTCGAAGGCTGAGTGTGTAACTGTTTGCAATGTTGAAGTCCCATCACTCTCGCGGCTCTTGAACGTCATCGTCCCAATCAAATAATAACTTCATATCTGAAGTGCGCTCACAAACAACCGTGGTCTCCGTATATACACGGCTCTACGGTGACTCAGTACCATCCTTTCAATATTACGACAAAAATATACTACTTATAATTTTATATGACAACTTTATTCCAAGAAGAATAAAATTCTATTTTGCCGTTTTGGAAAACGAAACTATAATCCAGTTAACAATGCTTTATCACTAAATCCCATGTTCAAAACGCAATAGAATTATTGTGAATATATTGAGTTTTGATCCAGTTCACCTTCCTATAAGTGCAGCGTCTGCAATCTGTAGTAATGTTCGTTTGCAGAGATCAATTTCATCTGAAGAGGAAGTTGAAGTGGAGCTAAACTCACACTCACATTGAATCAACCCTTCCTACAATAACTACAACATAATTAGATTTTTTATTAAAATTTAAAAAAAGATTATCGGTGTGTTTTTAATAACGGAATTGTCGTACTATTACGTTATTCAAGTAATTTGATTGCGTTGTTTTTAATAGGAGAGGACTGTCGATGCGTCTCTAAGATTCTTGTCTCAATGTTATTACTCAACGACCCATCTCAATGAAAACAGATGAATGTGCGTTACGTTTCAATAACAGCATGTGACTAGAAATTACGGTTCATAAATAACGTTACGAGATGTTACACATGAATAATAAACTAGAAATACATGACTTTCTCAACGACAAAATATAACTTGACGTCAAGTTCAAATAATGGAAGAAATGGCAAAATCTGACTAGGTGTTATAATAGTCTAAGAGCCATGACGCAATTTGAATTCTATAAGCACACAACTTGGTTTTGCTTGACATCGATAGAAGATATAACTCGACCGTTAACCACACTAATTATGGTGCATGTCGAAATGGGAAAATGGGAAAGTGAATTTGAAATTATATTTTTTTCTCAGCTTACAATAAAACCTCAGACTCGCTAAAGTAATCGTGAGACACATAAACACACGATATATTACCCTCCGCCTACCGTATACAGACACTTAAAGTGGCCACTTTCAATCTTTTTATCTAGCTGTCCAACAATTACATAAGTGTTATTTATGATGCTGACGGTCGGGTTTCATTGTATCAAGGTAGGGAAAATATAATCTGATAAAAAATATTGTTTCATATTTTTAACCCATTTGATACCCTTTCATTTCGACCCCCACGAAAACGAGCGCAGCTGACGATCTATTTCTTTCTACGAGAAATTCCTCAACTGATTTCAAGAATGTGCAGTTTGGGTGTATATACAGAGGAAATTTAGCTCCCAGATCCTAGATCATTAAGTAAACTTTTAAACTCAATGTGTCATAGAATATAGTGAATCATTTAAGCGTTGCGTGACTCACACTTCGCACATTAATTTCAGAACTGGAACTTAAGTTAAGTGTAACACTTATTTCGCCCTGAACAGCAGTAATTAACTTCCGTAATCACATAATGCCGATTCCTTCATGTTCCACCACGAGCGCACTAAACAAAATCGCAACACTAAGGGCCATGAATTTATAAACTTTGTAATTTAATTAACGTCACTAATTGAGAACCATTAGTGACAAGGGTAATGCGATTAACGAGACACATAATTCTGTTACAGTTGCAGCGAAGAGGTGGTGCTTTGTTGTTACCTGCAGTGGTTTACCAAGTTCAGCCGTTCCGGGCTAATATAGCCGGAATATTCTCTGTTATACCGTTCCGAGCGAACTGATTGGCTTATTGATGGTTGTTCGAATGTCGTAAACTTAGTTTTATGTTCGACAAAACAGGGGTTGTAATTCGCGTTAGTGATGGCAGTGTTTGAAACGCTTCGAGTTCAAATTAAGTTGTGCCTGTTTTAATGAGTTAATTATTTATAATTTTGATAATTTTAAAACGTGATATTTAATTATGTACATAATTTTTACAGTTTTATATATTTATCTAAAAAGTAGTTAAAGATCATCTATACACTAAAATTCAATAAAAGAGGATAAAAAGTTAAAAAAATCATCGATGTGTGCATTTATTGAAACGATCCAGTAGGGTAATCCTTTACTTAGCATGTATTCAATTAGATATCCGACCGTCTCTATTCTCTCTAGCATTAAATACTCATTATATGCTTCGAAGTGAATTGTTAAAATAGCTAGCACAATACCTGGTTAACACTTTACTTAGCGTATATCCATTTAGATACACCACCCTGACTATGTCTATTCTTACTAGCATAAAAAACTCATTATATGGTACCCATTAAATAGTTAAAGGGATTTTCAGTGAGAAAATATCCGATGGTTCTAACAGTGGTGTCGTTAAACGTCTTATAATAGAAAAACAACTTATGATAGAGTACATACAAGTGATTTTGAAACAAATTCAGTTTGCTAAATACTGAATAGAGTTGTGTCCTAAGTCGGTGAATTGCATTAGAAAGTATCAATAAATTGTGCAAGCAATAAACGAAACCACAGATAGTTACACGTCCACACTTCAAACTGTAGCGACCAATAATATGGGCAATGCTGTCTATTTATAAGTAGTTAATGGCTATTTATAAGATGATCCACTTTATTAGTTAAGAATGTTTAGTTATTTATTTTAAATATTGAGATATTAGTTGATTGATTTGAGAGGAAAACGGGTTTTCGGACATTTGCAATCGTTATATGCTACAGGGATATAGAAATACGTTTTTGGATTGGCATCTGTTAAAGAGCACGACATTAAATATAACGTTGAATACTCGTATAACGTATAAGAAGGAGGGGAGAAGAATGAATTGGTTCGGATATTCTTCATACTTAAAATTAATTGAAAAGAATATGAGAATAAAACTTACGGTGCAACAAAATCCGTAGTGTATGAAGTTTGAATAGGTGTAATCCACGTGCATTTTGGATGAAAACTTTTGCAGATGAGTTTGTTATCAGGCAGCGGATTGATATTACTTTGGTATGTTAACCGTTATTATATCATATCTATATATCTAATTCCGTTAGCTAATCTAATAATGTGGTTGTCTAAATTTCACATCCAGGAAATTTCTAGATGTGAAAAAATAATAGTAGTTTATGTTGTTCAAATTTTAAAGCTTGATTGCCAAGGACGGCAGGGAAAATACCAGGAGAAAATATGATAAAAACACCCGAGTAACTGGGCTCCGCCCCACTGGCCTCTAAAATTTAAGAAATGTTTATAAGAAATGAATTACTGAATAAATAGTTTGAAGTTTTTTCGCATGTTCAAAGAAAACTTTGTATGACTGTAGAGGTTTTATTTATAATATGTTACCTGTAAAAAGTCAACACCCAAGTTCTTAAAATGATTCTACTCTAAGTTCTGGAGTAAACTAAAACTGGATTTCTGGATTTTTAAATAAAATTTCCTAACTTTTAATTAAATAAAATTTCCTATAGCTGTGTTAATCAGAAAAGATACAGCGCACGCAAGGAAAAATAATAAACAATTGCAACAATAGTAACACAAAAAATATTGTTTATTGTTGTTTTGTTATTGTTTATGTGTTTGTTTGTTTGTTGTTGTATTGTTTGTTAAGTATTGTGGTTCTAACGCAAAGTGTACAGGAAATATTAAGAATTAATTAAAAAGATTAATGTAATTAAAATTATGTTTGTATTTAATTCGTTTTATAATAATAAAAAATGGAAAATGGTTCTTCGTGCCACTAGTAATCTATTAAAATTGGTACAGGAAATATTTAATTCAGATGTACATTTTTAGTTGTAATAAAACTTTCTTATATACTGAGTTAGTTCGGTTGTTTAAGTTACTCATAAAGTTTGTCTCATGATAACGCTCCGTATTTTTTAAAATATATTTTAAACCAATCATAATACTACAATATGGATAAAATGTTGTTTCAAAGTCTGTATCACTATGAAACGTGGATCTATCTGCAATAAAACAAGAAACCGGGTACTTTTTAAACTTATTCTTATTGGCAGAACGAGCAAAAGGATGTTTTTATATGAAACGCAGTAAGGCAGTGGACAGGGTCTCTACTCTTAGTTGATAAAGCTTAAACGCTCTTCTATTCGTAAAAATCGATCAGTAGTGATTGTGAAGCAAAATTACTTGCCCTAGACCCTTAGGCTACCATCTTATAAAGTCATTTAAATTCCAATCGTGTATTTTGCTTTCTTTCTTAGTTTCCAGATTAACTACAGTTCTGCTTGTAATCTGTCTGATGAAATATGTTACTCAAATTAAGAGAAAGGTTACTTCCGTTGTCTTCTCAGATGTTACTTTAGACATTTCTTTTCAAAGGAACAAATCAAACTCTTTGTATAGGATATAAATGACTTGTAGAACGACTGTGTACTTCTAATGTAATGTAATAGTTACTAATGTTGCTTCAAAAGATATGTCTGATATTTTTCCGGGTGTTCCCCAGAGACCTATCTTCATCCCTGTAACTTAATGAGTTATTCGAGCTATTAATAACTTCATCATCTTTCTTCCTTTTGTTTTATTATTTCCTCCTACTTTCTGTATGTAAACTGTCGACAATATTCGCTCTCCACGTGTCCCCTCTTCCTTCTTTACTGTTCATTCTTCTTTCATACTAACAAAATTTGCTAGTGCCTATCATCCCGATTCAAACAAATAGCATAGTCAAACTATTTTCACATCACTAACATCTTTCTACTTTTTCTAACTTTTCTACATTTGACATACCCATTCCAAAATCCTAATCCTCCTTAGATTTTCTACACCATGCTTATTTCAGTCAACATGGGCACAGCTTAAATCAGATTTCATTCCTAAATTGTTCATAGTTCTTTACATCACTACGTCTATAAAATTAAAGGTTGTTATCCTAACAGATTCCGGTCCTATATGATTTTTAAAATTCCTGGAGGAATGGTAGGCGCGCGCGCTTTATCGTGTCGTCATCTCGGCATTGCTGGCTTGTTGTGGTGGAAATAATGCGAAAACTCTTTGTTCGGAACAGTGATTTCAGCATTGATGTCAACTGTTGCGCGAGCCGTGCAGCTTTATTGAGTCATAATTTCGGGAGTATGGAAAACCACCCCTCGGTTTTAAAGAGATAACATGATCTTCATTTAATGATATGTCAATACAAAAAAAAAATACAAAATTGTGATCAATGATTTCACATTTTTTAATAAATTTCAGAATGAAAATGTTTTTTTACGAATTCCAATGATTTGTGCAGTTTCCAACTGTATTTATTGACATTTTGATTTATGGTTGACATGCTTTATTGTATTAATTCTAGTGACGATTTTGTCAATCTTGCCACTCACAGCCTAATTGTTTGAAGCGAGTCGTGAAAAGGCCTTCATTAAACTATTTCTTTATTCTAGCTTTTCAGAATCTTTATAAGGAACTCCTTAAAAATTGAGTCATTAACGATTAGTATATGTTTATCTGTCAGGAAGACTGCAGTTTATTATTCGGTTATGGTTAAGAAAGCATATCTATTAATACGAGTTATAAATATTTCAAGAACATGTAGTTCATTCTCGGAAAGATAACTGTCTCTTTTCACTGAATTGAAACTGTTCAAAAACGTATCAAACAAATAAATAAGAAGATATTCTTGTGCGTTGGTAAATAAGAATAAGTATGTTATCCATTTTAAGGACTATCCCCTGAAATATTACTAACTTACATTTTTGATACGGAATATTGCTGTTTTTTTTTTCTTATAAAATTTCTTGTCTTAAATTCTAACAAAACAACGTGTTCAGAGTGGATTTCATATTCAGTGGAAGGATTAAATCTAAACTTTTTTTAAGAATTTAGACTTTAAACCAGAAATTGCAACAAGATGAATGAACCTCTTATTAAATTTTCCTAAGTTTTGAATTAAAATGTCATATTTCCCACAAAAATGTCTTATTGTTTCTACAAAGTTTTATATACTACTTCTTTATATAAAGCTCATTTCCACTTGCTGCCCCTTCGGAAAAGATTATTGGCTCAACCGAGCACATTGTAAATTATTGGAAATAATGCACTTAATTGTCGATAAAATGGAACACTTTCGTCTGGAAACAGACTCAAGAATTTCACTAGAATTGAAGATTTAGACTAATAACCGAATTCACGAGATGTAATCCAATAAGCTCTAGAACCAGTGGAATCCAAAGGCTTTGAAATTAAAAGCTTTTAAAATCACTCCTCCTCCAGGTTTAATGGAGGAGCTGGAACCTTTTAATCCCGGAATTGATGTGATTCAAAAAAGATACGATCGGGGTAATGTTTCAATCTAGCTAATGAACTGTTATAAAAATCAATAAAAGAGTCCCACTTTTGTAATTATACTCATGTAAAAGCTTTGGCTAAGTAATCGCACGGTAATAACACTTTGGTTAGTTTTGTCATACATTTTGGAAATGTGGAAATAAATGAAACGGGAATCAAAATAATTAACAGTTGTTCAAGATAAGGAAACACGAGGATTTATTATTAATGGAAATTAACCAATAAATACACCAAATTAACACTAATAATTTGATTCAATTAACTCAATATCTAATTCTGAACAATTGGAATTTGTTGTAACTCTCATACACAACATTCGAAACTTATTGTCTTTAAATGACACCGATAGTACTTTTTTTCTTTAATAATACTTTATTTTAATAGTTGAATAAATGTACACTTGTGACTACTTTGAATGTTTTAAAAATATTTACACCAGTCTGAAAAATGAAAAAGAAGCTGAGTGTAATATACAAACATTTTCTACTGTAGCTTTAAAATTAAAATAACGGTTTCAGCTGTTATTTTTGGCTCGAAACGTATTATATTCCTACAGTTTAAAACAAGTTCTTGCTAGCTGTCGGAGAATTGAAATTTTTCTCTTCAGTCATGTATTTTGAAGTTTGAGAATCACATCTGATATATTCCGTGAGTCTAGAACTGAGCACATTTACTTTTAAGTATTTCATGCTTTCATTTGCTTGTTTTGTATTTAGCAGTGATTGGAGAGTTAAAATATTTTATCTATAAAAACAATGTTCAGAGAAATTATATAAATAAATGGTAGAAATGGAATAATACTTGGACTATAAAAAAACATAAATGTTGAAAATACCACTTAGAATAACTAATAGGGATTATACTTAATCCAATTATTATAAACATATTATATACTCCAGAGACTTCTGATGATGAAATATTCCCGGAATGTTACATGTAACGAATATTACTGTGTTAATTTAATTACACCGTGTGATTACTTATCTTCTTTGTTATATTCATTTCATAAATCAATAGTGACTTGTATCGTCAGTACGTGTTGTATACAACTAAGTACAAATGTGTAGTAATAAAAGTGGTTAAAATACGGTATTAGAGTTTTATTTTATAGTAGTACAGGGTGACAATTAAGTTTTATGACGATTTATAACTTTTAAACGACAAGAGATCGCAACCAAATTTGGCATACCGTTACTGGTAATAGTAAGCTACTTTACTGTATACGTGGTGATCGGATGTCACCTCTGGGAGACGGCCCGTCGGGGGTAAGAATACAATCTTAAAGACAGTCTATATTAAGGTGTATATAATTTTAAAGGTCTAGTTGAACCCAAAACAATGCCGCAAACCGGACTTCAAAAGGTTCATGCAGTCGGGAGAAATTGTTGTTAAATATTTTTAAAATGTTTAATACAATAATTGTTTAAACTTAACAATGTATGTTGGATATGCGACCCATTTTTGTATACATAACAACCATTAGATCTGCATTATACTGTAATTGAAATGGAGTTTTAACACTTAATGAAGTGTTATCAAGAAATAAACATAACACTTGGTGGTCTACGACACTCATGAACGTAAATAACAGTTAAGTTGCATATGAAAGGACACTGTTCGCTCACTCAGCGTGCATTTAGAACTGCGTCAACTATAGTAGCCAGTGTAATGAATTGATAGTAGTGAGTTATAACTCATGGCAGGTCTAACCATAGATCAACAAGAAGGCACTACCATTTACGGCAATCACATTTGAATGCAGGGGGCCACTACGTGCTACGTGACGTCTGTGAGCGCGCGTGTATGTGAGCGCGCGGCTGTGATGTCACAACACGTGACCTGGGTGTCAACCACTCCTCATCCTCACTTTCCTGATAGTCATTACGGTCCCAGTTTGTTAATTACCTCTTTGATTTCTCAAGTGACACCAGAACAGCCAAAATTCTACCCTTTGTTGCAAAATATACGCTGTAAATTCACATACACAGTAACGAACGCAGAATTCTGAAATATGGGAGCGGATGAGCACAAAAACAAAAAAAAAAAAATTTTTGGAGTGGTCAAAAGGTAAAGGATTTGATGTGTTTGTTAGCCTAGAACTAATGTAAGAACGCCTCTGATATTATAAAGCACTTTTATAGCATGAAAGATAACCAGTCAAAACACCATTACGATTGACTACTGTAACGGAGATTATCATAGTATCACAAATAAACTCGTTAGGCGTTAGGCATATATCATAATACATGAATAGAATGTAATTGGTAATGTATTGCATAACTAGTCCAATAAATGTAAATTATTTTATTCAAGCAAAGGTTCTCCTAATATTTTACATTAGTGGACAATGTTTACAATTTCTTTTCAGTATCTAAGTAGAGCGTTTTATTTTCGCTTGGTAAATAAAAAAAAAATATATTTGTGCTATAACTGTTGGACTAGGTTTCACCATACATATAGTTCTACTGATAAAACAATAATATAAAAATTGGTTAGAATAATTATTAATAGTTAATCATAATCCTAGACCATTTATCAATTTAAATTTAAAATTATTTTACATTTACAATGTAGAGAGTTTATTGGTCTCTTAATCATACTGAATATTAGAGAAAAACGTTGACTGTAGGTGGTACAACTAAAGTCCGCTAGGGTATTAAGTATAGAACAAATTAAAGTAGTATGTTATAGAATATTGTGTATAAAATATAAAAAAACTGTTGCGGCGATAAGTTATAGTGATTATAAATTATAATTATATTGGATAAAAGCAAACAACACTATTGCATCTGGAGATAACAAGGGTTAAATAAAACCAATGATAACCGATTGTTGGTGGGCTCGTCCCGCCATATTTCCTAAACTTGCCAATAAACAATAACAGAGTTGTTGATTTAACTTTGTTGCCGTAATATATCAGCCGTACTAACACTTCGGCACCTTCAGCAATGCTCGCTATATTTACGTCAACATGATTTAATTATCTAAGGTTAAACTAAATATACGTCTAAGAAATGGTTTTTAAAAACAAATTGATAAATTGCGGTTGTGTTTTAGAGAATATTGTTCATTTCTTTACAAGACAATTATGAATTTATCACACATTATACGTTAATACTTTAAACATCAAATGTATGACGTTAAAAAGCAATACAAGTTTAGCCCCAGTGGCTTTCTTCGATACCAATACTCCATACTGTAATACTTTTAAAGCTGTAATAAATTATCGGTTGTATAAAAATACTAAACTACCTACTTTGGGTCATTGGCAAATAATTTATTAACATCTAAGTGCTCTGGTTCACACCGCTTATAGAATTAAACTTTTGAAATATTTCGGTCTTGTTATGGAGTATCACCTTAAGTCAACAGATGTTACACAGAAACTGCCAATAATAATTATTCGTCTGTATGGGCAAGTTTAATGGGCGGAGCTTTATCGTGATTGGCTGTTCGTTTAACCAACCAACGATCAGATATGATCACTATTGCTTTTTTATCGCAAGCTACCACATTTTCGACAATTCTCGCTGGCTACTTTATTCTTCATTTTCCAACGGTAAACCTGTTTACTCATGACAATATAAACTACAAACAATCATGATGGGCACTCAATATTCACTAGTGGAATCGACGATATATGAGTGGAAATAAACCATGCAATAATAAATATTAATAGGCCTAATACTAATAATACCTTCAGAAATGAAAACCTATATGCTATACACTTTTGAATAACTAATTAAAATAACAGAAAGAAAAAAAAATACTTTGTTGAAGTTTTTTTAATTCTTGATTATTTATAAAGTTTATTTTGTTATTATATCTTCTTGAATAGTAGCAGGGAACTTTCGAGTTTAAATGATCTCATTATTGTATTGGAATAGCTGTAGATGTAAATATTTGTATAATTTTAGGTAACAGTGTAATTTTGTGACAGTACACCTATTATATGATCAGTAATAAGGATATGATATAATTTGTGGGAAACAATATTTTTGTCCAACAATTTTTAAAGGATTCTTTTTACTTTTTTATAAATTAAAAAAGATGTATTATATTACTGCACAAGAGCATGCAAGCATTGTAGGCTAGTGTACATCCTGTGATAAATGAAGTAAGCGAAAGTTGGTTACAGCCGCCTAGTAAGAGTGGGAATGTGAGGGAATTGGCAGAGCTTTCCGGAGAGACTCCTGATTGGCTGACTTCAGTCACGTGATTAACGAGAAACATAACTGCATTACCGACACTTCGCCCACCAGGTTGCGCACATGGCGTTACAGTTCTGACAGCCCTGTGAAATATACATTCGGGGGATTTTGGAACTCGCCGGAATATATCTGTACATTCATTCTTTATATTTGAGTCTGAACTGACAAGAAATACCACACAGACATGAGAGTCATATGGGTTTTCTCAATATGCCAATCACGACTACAAAAGCATAGGATTGTACTTATTAAAAAATTTTTTATTAGTTTATTGAAATTATTTTTACATTTATAGTACGTGTCCACATGTAATCGTTTTTGAGTAAGTGATGCAAGTATAACTCTGTTTTATAATTTGTGGTCCTTGTATACATTTGCCTAAGTAGCTATAGTTGACGATTTTAACCCTTTTAGTAGCAGGCTAGAAAGTTTAGTGTACAGACTCGCGTCTTCATGTCCTGTATGTTAACTCTCTTATACTCTAGCTAAGTACCGTATCATGAAATAAGCTCATAGCCATATTTTACGTACACAGTACGTTTAGCTTGAATAGACAGTACTAAAAGGCATTTGATCTATAAAATAAAGTTTTCAAAATCATATAAAACATCGTAATTTCAGTTTTAGATATAATTGTGCTTCTGTGAATTGCATAATATACAAATATTATCATATTTACTGCGTTTTATTTGTTTAGGTACGTAGACGTATCCGAGTACTGAATAATGTTTACCAAAGCAGGGAGTGGGTGGTTATAGATCACACCGAACAATAGAAACTGTATATTTAGTAACTGATCGATTTTCGTCGCATTAAAGTATTTAGAATTTCTTTTTTTTTATGATAATGTCATGATACAAAGTAATACAAGTACGAGTATTATTTTAAAAGTTATAAAGCTTTTTCGACGTCAAGATGGAGCTGAGGGGTTACTGAGAGGGGATAAAAAAGACATATTAGTTTATAAATTCATCTTTGGTAAGGGGATATAATAGGTTATAACATATGCCATAAACCGATAAAATCTGATCTGTTTATAAGGAATAGATGTGTCCACTCACGGATCGAAAAGTATAGATATCCGAATTCGAAAGTTAACCACAAAATAACCAGTAGATCTACCAATAATGAACATACATAAAAATGAAATAAATGTAGTTTATTTCACCGCTTAGACATAAATCAAAATATAACTTATAAATATGAATTTTTATTCTCATATAATAACAACCCGGACAGTCAACAAACAAACCGTGATAAATGAACAAAACCAGTTAATTTAAAACTCTGTTAAAATTGAATGTTTCAAATAGTTATTTAAAAAATTTGACGCTCTGAAGGTAATGATTTTTAAGAGCTCCACAACAAAACCAGTCGCAGTGTTTTTTTAATTGCCCGGTCTAGAATAAAAGTTAAGATGGTAAATTTTTTTATAAAATTTTATAATTGACTTAACAATCAAAACTAGTGCACTTCTGAGTTTATAAGTTTTCTGAGTTATGCATTTTCAAAGTCAAAGTTTACCTGAAAAGTACCAAACACGACATAATTTTTCATGTCGTTAAAGTTATTGTTTGTAAACTATTTGCTTTATATGTAGCCTATAATAATATGATTTATTTTTAAAATACCGGATTAAACTGCATTCATACAAAGACAAGTTTTCTCTAGGACCAAAAATACAATTTTTAAAGTTTAAACGTATGCTATATTAGAGTGAAACGACGTAACAAGCTCGCCAATGAATTTAGCGTATGTACCCAGTTTTGAACTTATTTCACAATTTGTGTCGCATATTCTTGCTAATCAAATTATAACTAACCGATTTCCTTTTAATCGATATCTCTTGAACCGTTCTAGATACCAAAATATAATTAGGTTCTAGAGGTTATGTTCGGTGAAGTTATGCTCAATATTTCCGTAAGTGCTACCTTGAATGCAATATTGTTTAACCGATCTTTTAAATACAAAATACACCTAAAACCACCAAAATCATTCTAAGAACATATAGAATGCCACTTTCAGCGAATAAATTTCTATATAATAGTTTCATATATCCCTGCTTTTGACTTTTGATTTATATTTTCCCTTATAATACCGGATATCATGGTAGCGAAACTCCCTAAGCGCCCCGGGACGCCCTCAGTTGTCATTCTACCGCAACGGTAACACAACCCCCTCCCCTCTGCTGTAACACAATTGTTTACTTCGTTAATCACGTTCCTTCCCGCACTCAGAGACTAATTACTGCTATTTTTCGATTGGGGTTCGTTCACTAGCCTGAGTGTCGTTCTTGTGTCTTGATTTCCGGAGCTGCTTCGCAGATAAGTAGTTTATAATGAATAACTAAGTATTTTCTGTTTAAGTGAGTTATATATATACCACAAATATTTATGTGCTACTTTAATAACTGGAATAGAAATGAGAACTGTGAAAAAGTCAATTATTTCTTATGTTCCGTTATGAGAGACGAACGGATAAAGCTACACCAAAAAACACGTTATCGTGGCATTAGATTCAATGAAAGAGCACTTTTAGGACTCATAGTTTTTCATAAAAAAGTGTATCTGTGCTGAAACTCAACATTTTCTGATGATATTTTAACGTTAGCAACTAATAAAATTACTTATTTTTGCGTTTTATAATTCGTGATACACATAAAGCTGATCTTAAAGTTTTAGAAAAAATACTGTTCTGAATAATGTATGAGTTACATAAGTTTTATGGGATACCATGCCTAAACTACCTCAACTGTAATATAAAACATTGACTCAACAAAATTCTTCCACAAGAAATACGTAAGCTCGTAATGCATTGCATTATATTACTACTTATTATCCGATCGGACTAAGGCAAATTGTATGTAGCCTCTATGAATTGATGGCGTCGAACGAAGAAATCATGTGGAAATATTACTTATCGTGTTCTAGAGAGTATCAGACCCTCAAATAATAAAGTCGCCGAAGTTTCATAAAAGTTTTAAGTTTTTGGGACAGATAACGGATACAGTTACAGTATTTTCCATAGTACACAAATAAGAGTACCTAATCTAAAATGCTGACCTTAATGAAACCGAGAATACAGTAGACTAAATCGAATATGACAATTACTTTTTAATTTTATTAAGTTTATTTTGGTTAACAAATTTATAGATTTTTATTTAACAAAGATTTTACCGTGGCAAAATTTAAACACTGCTGAACTAAATGTCTTACTGTAGTTTTGGTAGGAAATTGTTGAAATGATCAAATGAACCGTTAAAAAGATTAAATTTAAAGTTAAGCAATCACATAATGTATCTTTGGAAAGCACCAATTTGAAATCTACCGTTAACAATTTGTTCATTGTAAAAGTAATATTAATAATATCAGTTATTACAGTTCATATTTGATACTTGTACTCATTGATGTTATAACAGTACGAATAAACAAAACGTTAAATAATTACCCCGTGTTATGAGTTGAAGTTTATTGTAAAACCTCCATAAAACCTATACACTCTATTACTATAACCTATATTGGACGATCGAGTACAGCACTTCATTTGAGCGTGTTCATATTAACTACTCCAACTATTTACGGCGTTGATACAGTTAATTTGAAATATGATAAATAGTTATCGTTGGAGACGATTATTGGCTACGTCACAAATGAGTGTTAATTCCATTGTATGTAAGAAATGAAGTCGTTAAATAATCATCATTACCTATACATAAGTATCCTCTTACTTTTTGTTAAAGTACGCACCGCAAATAAACAGTTCTCATTATCTGAGAAAGGAAGAATTTTGACATTAACAAATAAAATTGCCATTTAAGGTGGAGTCCGTTAGCGCCGAATACATCATTGCGGATAGCGAACCTTTCCGCCAAGACCGAATAATTTGTTCCTACAGCGCCGAATAATTCGATACTCACAGACAGGAGTGTGTTATTCGGCACAATGGGACGAATGCAGTTAAAATTCCTCGCTATCGAATGATTTTACTTTTCGACCTTATTGTAATCAGATTTCTATTTTAGCGCGCTGTCTCAATGTTCGGTGTTGCAGAATAGGGTTTCCTTAGAGTCTGAAATTAAAAAATCCTGCAGAGCCAAACAAATTCAGATTCACTCCGTGTACTAATAATATCCATATAGGAACTTTAACCATATAGGAATAATAACCATAAAAAAACTGATTGTTGAAAAGGGCTTTCCAGTGTGAACAAAGGAATGAAAGTCATGATAAACAGGCTATCCGTAATTCAACTTGAATTAAATCACAATCAAAAATAAAATATGCTCTAATTCGTGTGCATTTTTTGAAGTAAAATCGATATCTTATAGACTAAATACCATTTATATACCGCGTGTTCTCAAAAGGGTGTCACAAACTTCTTTGGGTGATAGTATTAATCATTTAAAGCAAAAAATGTCCTATAAATATAGGTGGAGAAATGTGTAGTTTAGTCGCTAGTCGCCATTTTGTATTTTTTTCCAACGGTACAAACTACTGATACCTCTCAACTGTGATACGTTTGTTGTTCCCAGCTTGTGCAAGCGTATCTTTAAAGTGGTCGTCCTGGCGTATTCATTGACGTATTTCGTTCAGACAAGCACTGTTGGAATTCTGATAAAATTTCTCAAATAGTTGATGTCTTGTAAGTTTTTATAACTATTTTGCTGTTTTTCTTATTTGACTTTTAGCATTTTCAACAGACACCATCTTGTCAACATTAAAGAAAATAACACAATTACTTGTTTTTATTTTCCAATTATCTATTCAAACGTATGTGCCAGATTTTTGTTCTCCAGATTAACTATTTCTATATTATTTTACAAAAATACAAAATGGTGGCTAGTGGCTAAACAAAAATTTTCTAGACTTATATCTATAGGACATTTTTGTGCTATAAATGATGAATACTATCACCTAAAGAAGTTTGTAACATCTTTTTATGAATACCCTTTATAAAGAAGAATTACCTTATACATCACATAATTTTATCCTATTATTATCAAATGTGTAAACAATTGAAATAAAAAACTTTACACGAACAATTGAATTGGCACTCAACTGAGTTAATTATGTCCTTCTTTGGTATTTCCCCCTCTTTCCAAAGTTAATTAGAAGACAGAAATGGGCGACCGATTGTGGATCACTATAGCGCAAACAATAATCTTGCTATAACTGGGTATATTAGTGGTAAACATGTTTGCTCGATTCCATATAGAATTGACCCACTTTGTAGTTACTGATGTTGTTAGTGGCAGTTTAGTGCATCATGGCGCATGCAGTTTCCCTTGTGGTTTATTATGAAAATATTGTCTATCGCTATATTGACTTAGTGTTTCTATTATAAGCGTTACAAAAGCAAACAAAAGTAGTTGTGTTTTACTTTTGCTTGAAATAATATTGAACATAACATTATACCACACCTGTTCTAATTGGCTGAGCGTTAGCGAAGCCTATTCCTCCAGGTGCTGAAAAATTACATTTCTGTTGGTTTTTCCGTCCGATATCTCGAAAACGAATTGACCTGTACTCTTGAAATTTTGCATGAAGCTTCATTTCTACATAGGAAACATGGAATTTGATTATGGTACACGTTACTATATGAGATTTGGCTGTGTGTTAGCGAATATTTTTACATTGGTCATCTGGGTAACCATGATGGGAAGAGAAAGTAGTTGGATAAATAAATTTATAAACAAGCTAAGCACGATCAAATGAATTTTGCCATTGACATTTTTGTTCATAGAGTAAAAAGAACAAATAATAGAGTGAAAATTTAATATTCAAAGTAGATGACAAGATTTGATTTCAGCGCAGTGTTACATTTTGGTTCCCATCCTAGCTCGTGAAATCCCCTACTCAATGAAAAATGTGAACATTTTATCTATATGTCGAGAAAGATTTTTATTGTATACTTTTTATTGTATACGAAACTTAATTTATACATAGACAAGAATGTGTTCTTGGACGTTTGATTTTTAACCTCGGAATTTGACTAAGCATCAATAAAGCGTATCAGTCGGTAGTTAAGTGGCACGTGGTCTAGTATACTCCCACCTTGAATTTTACTAGTTTCATATATGCATAAATCCAAACAAGTTTTGTGTACATTTATGCCAACTTAGTGTTTTAAAAATCTCTGAAAAAGTAAGAGTTTTTCAAGTTTAAAAAACGAATGTTTTTGAATGGTTAATACGAACCTAGGTTATTTTTAGTTTGGAAATATGCTGAAATATTGATTGAATTTTGTGTAATTTGTTTTGAGAAAATGTTACGAAAATTCGAAAAATGTAGACTTATCTCATAAATCATGTAACACATAATTTCAAAATTAATTTTATACGTTATTATGCCAAATATTTAATTATACAAAGCATGTAGTTAAGTCATATTTATTCCGAATAATTTTACTCAGGAAACTTGATAGAATGAAAAACGTTAAAACTAAAAACATATTTTTAACGCACTGGTTCTTTAAATAAAGTAATAATAAAGTTGTATACCGAAATACAATCACAATCCTGCATAACTGCTTTAAAATATTATTAGTCTAGAAACAGATAAGTTAGTAAAAAATTCAACATTTGACACTGCTCATATATAGGTTTAACCCTCTTGACTTTTGCGTGTGGTTGGAGTCTAGGTAACTCACCGAACATGACTGTGGTGTGTCTAGAGTTGGTCCAAGTTGGGAAACTTTGCAATATCTCCCCACCAACTACTCTTTAGGCATAACAATGACGTTCAGTTGGGACATTATCTTACTTGATGTTGGTAAAATATTATTTATTGATAGCGTATTTTATTACTCAAAGTGTATATTTTCCAAGTTGATTAATTTCAGATGTATTACTTTCCTGAATACAAACGTTATTATGCTAACCATTACTCTTGTACAGTTCTTATTCATAAATTCCAGTTTTGTTGGCCATTATATTTAATTAAGAATCAATTTCTCTTTCTGATAAGTATCTGGTGGAGACATTGGAACGATTTTTTAGTAGTTATAAAATCTAGAACCAGGGACTGAAATGGATAACACTGCAAATTATTTCATCTTCTTTTTATAACGGAAACTTGCGTAAATGTATCGAAAAAACCATGTTTGCTTCTTGGAAAATTTTTATTGATAAATTCGTACTTCAATAACAAATTATATGTGAAATGAGTTAGCCTGTATACGCTAGATTAGTGAAATAATTCTATAGATGTAAACAGTGGTTATAACAATAAATCGTGTGGCGAGTTCGAAAATACTTCTATATATGGTAACAAATTCTGTACTATTTGCTGTTGTGAGGTAATATCAAACTTTCTTTCCTTAAAATATGGGTAACAATAAAAGTTTTATGATACTATATCAAATTTGGAATGTTTTTAGCTTTCTCCTATTTTAAATTTTGTTATAGCTTTACTATTTTAGTATTTAATTTGGGTAAAACCTTTATTAACCATAAATATCTCTAAATTCCTCAAATAAATTTGTAAACTGAGTATACCCTTTTAATATGGGGACAAACGAACACTTGTTACTAGCTTACAGAAGTTTTGCATGCAGCCCCAGCAAAGCTTGTCACGTGATACGAGGTTAGGCATATTTTTTACCTTGTAATACATGTGCATTTTGTTAATAAATATTTTAAACCACCCTTAAACGACCTATTAAATACAATTACATAATATATTGTTACAAAATATGTAATTCTAGAATAAGACCTTAATATTAACTGCGATTGAATAATGAATTCAGGAAAGCAACAAATCCTGAACTTACGATATGATCAAGTTCTTGAAGGCCAAAAATCCGATAAATCCTTGAGGTTATAAAGAGTTGTTTATGTGTCCTGATCTATAGTAATACACAATTTGTGTGGAAAGTTTACTGTTTTACTAAGTAAAACATTACAAGGTTATTTGGCTTATTTCGGAGACGTCATACATACCTGTAGATAAATCTTGTTTGAGTCAGCAAATGCCAGTAAATGTTTTCATAACTCATACGTTGCTTGGGGAAACTAAACGTTGTTTGCTCATTGCAGGATAGCAGTAACAGTACGGTTTTGACAGTTAGAAAAGTCAACATTTAAAAGAGACTACATAATGGGACTGTCTGTCTAGTAATCAAGGGCTAATTGTGTTCTGTGTTAATCACTATTATGCATCGTTTCAAAAGACAAACTCGTAATTTGTCATTCTGTTTCAGACGTGTGCGTACACTTTTAAAGCTATAATTGGAAAAAGTACGTCATACGCGTTAGGTCCAGCGTAACTGGATTCCGTGAGGACGAGTGCAAAATTCCAGGTCCATAGCTCATGTGATTCTTTAGCTGTCCTGCGGGCAGACAGACATTATACACAAAAGAAGTGTTTAAATCCCTACGTAGACAAAAGAGAAATTGTGCCAGCCTACCGAGTGATAGGCTTCAATAACGCTCAGCCAAATCTCAAGGATGGACATACACAATCATAGAGCACACTCTTGCCTATGAAGTTGATATGAGGTCTACAGATACAATCTTTCTTGCAGTATCTTGCGGAAAGTTTGGCTAAATATGTTACTGTATCACGTTTTATAATGGCATAATTATTTATGACACCCTCAGTGTGTTATGTAAAAGTTATTTATTCTGTAAAACTCAGCCATATCCCATGGAACGACATGTACTATTATCGAACGCAGGGTTGCATATATAGAAATAAAGCTTTATGCAAAATTCTAAGTCTATATATGAGATTGTTCTCGAGATATGCGGTCAGACACAAATGAGATTTTTTCCACCTTTCCAATAGTACGCTTCGCTGACGCTCAGCCAATTATTACGTTTAAAAATTGGTGTTGTTTTATATAAAGTGCATGGTTATTAATTTTGTGTATAAACACATGCAATTACACACAGAACAGTTCCAGTTTTGCTTAGGGCTGTACTTCATGTATGCGGACGCAGCGCTCAAGGCCACACTACACACTAGAATCTAGTCTGTCCTTGGCACATGCTACTTACAGTAGCAATGAGCTGTGGCGATGAGCTGAAGCGATTTGGCGACGTATGAGATGAGAGAAGTAATTCCATTAGGGGTCGGAAGTGAGAAACACACTGACGTGTGCGGTAGAGATTTATCCAGTGGCCTACTCTACGGAATTGGGGGCACCGTCGCGGCCTGAGCAGGCGTTTATCTTTTATATGGATTGTTCCAATAACAAGTCACAGATAAAATTTATATACTCCTGGAGGCTCCAGGCGGAGATTCTACTGTACAATAAATGGTTCTGCACACAATAGTTGAGCGTGACGTCATGTCACCAGGATTTTAAGAGTTATACCGGCGCCCACCGTAATTTTAGCCTCTACGAAAATTTTAACACTTCCACCGGAGTAGTCGAAAAAAGTGTCCTTCGGAGTGACTGTATTTAACTTCAAACCAGTTTACAACCGTATTTAAAACCTTAGAATAATGTAAGATGTCTCAATTTAAAGACAAATCTAATACGTGTTTATATTCAGTTATATTAATTGATCTTTTGAATCGCTATTCCAAAAAAATTATATTTTATCGGTTGAATATTCTACACACAAAATAAATTACAAAAATAGAAAGCGTACTAAAACAAAAATTGCACTCAATTTATTCTCAACTCACCATGAAATATAGTTAGATGAGTTTATCCCTCCCCCCCAATAAAAATGTAGTCGTAAATATGCCACTGTCACACAGTATTTGACACATGTTAGGATTTTGGCAAGTTTATTTTTAAAATAGATTTGTTGAATAGTTCGGTAAAGCCTTTTCTGATAGGTTTATTTATGCCAATGCCATTTGTATTGATTTCTACACGTTAAATAACGGAAAACTGTAAAAATCCATCTGGTGATTTTTATTCACCTTATACTGCTCTATAGAGTTCAACTGGGAAAGAAATAAAGGCTCTTTAAAAGCAATTGTTTAGGTCTAATTTTGTCTAAACGCATAAGTCTCTAATCTAAAAAACTTAGTCGTTATTTTTATCAGAAAACGAATAAGCAACCTCCTTAATTACTTTTATACATCTAATAAAACTTGTAAAGTTTACAGAAAATGTTAAAAGTACTGTATAGAAGTGCATACTATATATATATATATATATATATATATATATATATATATTTAGTATATTACTAATTTCACACTGTCACAATAAGATATATTTTTGAAATTTTTGCGACAAAGAATTCTTAACATTCGTAAGTTTATACCTTTACACCACATTGGATACCGTTACCGCCTTTTACAGGAACATTCTCCACTATATCAGCTAGTCTTTGCGTATCCTTTCTCTGTGTAGTATCAAAACATCCAGACAAACCGGTAACAAATGAAATATAAAGAAGACTACGAAGATATAAAAGTAACTGAAATAATCCATCCGCGTATTTTTGAAGCGACGCGACGTGTTTGGAACTAACAGAGTCTGCAGTTGTCACTGTCCTTCCTTTGATAGGGGAAATAACTGTTTATTGCATATCCTTCTTTGTATTCTTTCATTTCCACATGAAGCAGTGAATTCAATTGATTTTGAAACACTTCTGTACAATGTATGAGTACATTAAGAGGATGGGCATTATGATGGATTACAAATTTTTGCATTGATAATACTGGTTTTTGCAATAATACTTCATGGCAGGGAGTTTGATCCTAAATCACCTATTCGACATATATATGCAAGAAGTATGAAGCTATAATATATCCTAATGCGAATGATATTATAAATGGGAAAGTACTCTTGTTTGTTTGATTTGCGCTTTCACGCGAAAATATTCAACCAAAACTTTGTACTGAAATTTTACATGGACATTCTTAGAGTCTCTGGTATGAATATAGGTATATTATTATTATTACCAAAATACCTCTAGGATACGCTCCACTGGTCTCTAAAGTATTGAAAAATCCCAGCTTGGTCTTTAAAGTTGCGAAATATTAATTGAAAGACTCTGTTAAATGTAATCAACTGTTCTGTGTAAACATTGTGTTGTAACAGCACAACCATATATTTAATAAATTTAACCATTATTTTCAATTTGTTCGCATTTATTGTGTGGAAGCATTGAGCAAGCTTGATAGTAACAACACTTCTTATTTCAACCTTTTTTGCAACCGCTGTTGAGTGTAGAGTAAGAAAATATCCAGATCAAAATTTAAAAGTTTTATTAAAAATATACTTTTAACGGTACATTTGAGCTAGTATTAAAGTATTCAGCGCTTGGTCAGTACTGTAATGAAGATATAAAAGAAAAACTTGTTATCTTACTTCTATTATAAATTTAAAGACTGTAACAAAATCCGTTTTAGCTGTCTTGACAGACGTAGACTTTTTAGACCTGTTTATTTATGCATGCACTATTTCTACAGGTTAAAATAAGTTATTTTACAATTAATATTGTACGTGTAGTGTCGTTATTGATTCTATTTCATGTTTTCATATTTAATTAAATGTATTGTTAATAAAATATGGTACATACATTTTTGTTATCTTAGCTCTTATGGTTTATTGTGATATAAAAGCTCCCAACTACGTTTGCTACAGTGGTTTCAATTTTCTATTTATCTGTTTCAGGTAATGATGGTTTGCAGAACGATGTAATTATCTCAGTAAGTTTTGATGTGCATGCCTAATTTTTGTTTGTTGAATTATGTGAGATATGTGCTATAATACACACAAATCTAAACTTGGAACGATGAAGTAGAAACATTTAAAGGATTGTTTCTGAATAAACTATAACGTATCGAAAAACAAAAATGAAAATCTATAAAAAATACGAGCATTTTTAAAATAAGGCTTTTTTGTAATTCTACTTTCAAAATAAGGCATCAAGAGTCTTTAATGTTTAGAGTTATTTTTATGGAGGTAAAAACAAAATGGCCGTCGGTACAGAATACTGATGTAACCATACTTGTTCCATGCAGTCACAAATAAAGCGATAGTTTTACTGGTCAACGCGATATTTTTGTTTGTAATTTCTTGACAAGATTGGATATTTTCATTTAATGATTTCTGTACACATTGCGTATAAAAGTTTCTGAAGCACGTTTTATTAGTTCTGAAAAATTTGATATTCCCTCCTATGAGATTAAACCAACAATCGTGAAACCAAGAGATATCTAAAAATAGGAACTAGTTGACAATAAATGAAATAATCATTTGTTAATTATTTTACTGTGCTGTAGCTTGACAAGTAATAAATTTAACGCAACTCTATACATTAAGTTTAATTAACCAAATGGCCATTGCGGGCCGTTATTGGACACGTTAATGCACTGCGCAATCTATCGCTGCTCGCAATAGGGTTAGGTTAGTTGAAAAACATAATCTGCAACAGTCACGGTGTAATCGAGTTACACTGACATACCGCGCATTCTGTATTCAATCTGTTACACTAACTGTTCGTCCGTAACCCCATCATTTGTGTATTCATCTGCACTTTTAATGTCGTCCCCTCGTTTAATATAAAGTACTTTCTGCAGTTCCTCTGTTAGTACCTCACTCTCCTTAGAGCCTCTCCATAGTGAACTGATAAGGATGCGACTCTCCAAACGATAGGTGATGGGTTTGATTCCCGAGGAGGCAAAGAAAAATATGCAAATGGATCTGGATAATTTTCCGTTATTAACGTGTAGTGTAATCAGTAGGCTACAAATGACATTGGGTTAGATGAACCTATAAAAAAAGGCTTCACCCAATTATCAACAAATGTAACTGTAAATACTGGAAAAACACCTAACAAATGTATAATACTGTATGGCAGTGGCGTATTTATGGTCAGGTTTTCTTTTTTTGGGGGGGGGGGGGTAAATTTATTTACTTTAATTTCATTGCGAGTTAAGAGTAAATTAATGTTGATTTTTTTAAGTGGTTATCAAAGGTATAAAAATGAACCGAACGTCTAGAAAAGTGAAAACGAATGTCACTACTCAGAAAATTAATAGATACTACAACGCTTTCTCTACCACTATTATCTTCTCGTCACCTACATAATAAAGGGCGTGAAACTATCTGTATCTGTCTGTAGCGATAGATAACCTAAACTAAATAACGTATTTACTTTCCTTTCGTTTTAATTTATTTTTAAACGTATATGCCATACTTATTCCAGTGGTAGTCTTCTCTTCGAATACTGTATCTCCGAAACGGATTCTAGTTCTAATGAAAATTCATATTCTTAACAATTGAAAGATTGTTAATGAAGCATGCAATCACGGGCGGGCTTCTAGGAAGTCACATATGACCTGTTTGTTACTGCGGCTACCATAGCAGTCACGAAAGACATTTTGTTGTCAGAGAGTATGATTTTTAAACTGTGGTAATATATCAAATCAGCACTTTTGGTTGAGTAACTTTCTGTTTTAAATGGATTTGTACCAATAGCGACTGGCGTACAAAAAATAATTTAATTCTTTTAATGCACCTTGGATAACCCAGAACTTGGAATAAAACATTCCGGGAAATCTAATCTCCAGTGTAGTAGTAGTATTCCTACTCATTGACTCCACATGACTTGCCAACAATGCTGGTACAAGAGCTGGAATTTAAAATCCATTTTTTTTACAATGTGCGTAAATGCTATTTTGCATTGTTTGCATAAACGGAATATTAAATACAAACGCAAACTTAATCGGTTTATCGTTATTAATTGTTAATGACGCTAATGTGATTAGCGTTAGGTGTTTTTATGTTTAACTAATTATGTTTCGTAATCCTAAATCCGTTTTTAGGGAGTCCCACACTACAGGCTGGCCACTTGCGTGCGTAATTACATTTTTCCTGCCTCTCCCTCAAAAAAATAACCTAAATGATTTTTTATACCGCAGTTATAAACACATGTGCTACGAGTGTTGATAAAAATTACTGGTCATGAAAGTTATTTGTTTTGTACAAGAACGTAGCCAGGAAAAGATTTGGGGGGAGGAGTCCAGATAACTGATATTTTCCCGTAGTGGACAGAATATACGGCCCTAATTTGTTCCTTAAACAGTTCTTGATCCGTTTATTTGTTGAGAGCGATCTTTCAGCAATACATGTCAGTAATACTGAATTATTTAAATAATAATGAATTTTTAGTTAGAAAGTAATTGAAAATTTGAGGAAGGGTCCGGACCCCTTCAATTCTCTCGCTGGCTACGTCCTTGGTTTTGTAGATATTTATGTTTTCAGATACATAACTTCTTAACAAGTCGCGGTTTTCATTAAATTATAATGTATATGCAATATTGTTTTTAAATTAATGGGGAATCTTAGTGATTTATCGTTTAATGGAAGTCCATTCATGAAGAAATCCAAGATATTGGCTGAAGACGTGCTCTTTTTCTGTAATCGTTTTATTTAATTATCGATTCTCTATCCTTATAAAATTTTAAGGCTCAGTTTTTTAAGTTCCTGGTACATATTTAAATAATGTTATGATCCTATGTCACAAAATATGATATATATTCAATTATAATAATCTTGACAAGTTTCCAATCGCCGATTTCGAAAAACAGTAACTGACTATGTGCCCTATGCGGCTAATCCCCTCATACCACAGTCTTAGAATGTTATGAAAGACGTGTTGAAATTACCTCATGAAAGCTTTTATCTAAATAATATTTCGGTGAATGTTGAATAGAATATAACCTGACTCAAACATGAAGCTGTATTATATCTAATAATGCATTTACACTTCTTGCTTAATTTGTCAGTGACTCAGACTACTAAACGTGTACCTGCTTTTTCGTGTTGTATATACAATCGAGTACAAACCGCAATAAATGAGAGCAATAAATGAGAACAGAAACAGACGTAGGAAAAATACATTTGATATGAAGACGCCATGCAAATACTTCCATGTCGTCAGCTCTCGAACGATAGTCTTTTGCTGTAAGCTGTAAGTTGTCTGTAGACTATCGATGCTTTTATGAGTGTAAGGGGAGGAAGGTGAGACAGGGAAGCTGTAGGAAGGCACGCGTCGGTACCGGGACAGGTGCTAGCCACAGGATGTGCGGAAGTCCGGCAGGTGTCACTGTAGTCAGGCCTCTCTCTCTCTCTCTCTCATGGATAATCACCACTCTCTTCACTCTTGATCCCTAGCCATTGTTAGGGAGCCAAGGTCACTGTCAATCATGACTTCATGATGCGCCAATCATCGCCTCTATCATAATCTGCATCTTGATAATAGGATGTGTGGTTTGTGGTTCTATTACAGGAATATGCCATTGTTGATGAGAAGCTAAACAAAGTTAGAGCTGTTCACTTAGATTGGACTTCTTCCAACGGTTCTTTGTTTAGGGATTACATTTTGCTGGAAAATGGATCCTTTTCTACAGTTGCCAATTATGTGATACTGCCATAGGTATATCCTGAATGTATAAAATGAAACTGTACCATCCAGGCTCTTAGAATATGTCCATATTTTAAACAAAAAAATTTTGCATTGGAACAATTATTTTTCATAAATATTGAAAAGAAATGTAGCAAAGATTTAGTTCAGAATGATGTGTTTTTAAATTATTTCTTAATTTCTGCATGTGTATGTATGTAAATGTGTGCGTGCGTACCTCAATTTAAACAAAAATTAAATGTTCAAATAACTATTTTATGATATTTTTTAGCTTGCCAATACACTCAACGTTCTTTGAGAAATTGCAATAAAAACGTTTTTGTTGCATATTGAAAACAATTAATTCTAATGATTTTGATATAATGTTTGCCATCAATATCCCTTTAGAAGCGTAATAAGTAGCTGTAAATTCTTACAAACTCTTGTGTAACAAGGTACACACAAGTTTACTTTATAATATTTAGATAATCATACAAAAACGATAGCAGGACGGCTTTAATGGTTAGCGGAACGACTAATACATTCCCAACATTTCATGAGAGGTTTTTGAAGACTTTGTGAACAAGATTGTATAAAATGTTTACCTACTGATTTACCAGTGGTTTTAGTTTGACTGTGATTTATATGAAACCATGGGGTTTTTTCTACAATTAAAATACGTATCAGCCGAAAAGACAAAGGCCGGAAAAAGGAAGATTTTTTAAGAACTAAAATGCATTTGTTCCTCTAATTGAAAACGAAGGTTGAAGACTGGGCAGGCGCGGCAGATGCACTATCACCTGTCTTGCCTGCTGCGGAGCGCCGTTTGGTACCAGCTGTCTGTCTAATCAAAACAGCTGTCCCATCTGAGTTCTTCTTATCGGCCAGACGGTGTCAATTGTTGCCTTCCAGGAGATTCGTGCCGGCCCCGGCTACCCCATATCATTAGCAACACACGTGCTTATTATTGATGTTTAGAAGAAAGCTTCATCAGTTGCATTTGTGCCTTGATCATCGATAAGAGGGCCAGTTGCTTGGTACACATTTCGCTGTGGTAAAACAGAGGCATTATGGTTACCTTGTTTTAAAAAGATTTTCATGCATTCCTGAGATAGTTGACTTTGTTATTGGAAGGTTCTCCAACACCACTTCTAAACCGTTATATTCAAGACTTGAACAACAAATATAAGGTCTTGGATGTATCTGAATACATCTCCGCACCCTAACTACTCCAAACCTTGAGACACGTGGGCTATAAAGAATGCCATTTGAAATCCATATTTTGATATAATTCGTAATAAGCGGCGAAGCTCTAGTATAATATTGGCGTATGGCTGGAAGATAAATATCAGTGGGCGAAGCTCGTAATTAGGAGAATAGGTAATTCTTTACAGAACACGTTTTTAAATTACATCAATGTTTGTGTAAAATTTTCTTGGGATGTGCTATTAATTACTGAGAGTTAAGTTGTTTTACGCGCAATACCAATGGTGCCTGAAAGCCTCAGGCTAGGGAGCAAACCAATTCTTGTCATCAAGTGTTGGTAGGTAATATGAACGTAAATTTAACAGGCAACGGCATTTACTTAAATGGTCCCTAAAATTAGATTAGGTGGATCAAGTTTTAGGCTTCAGAGTCACACAGATTTTCATGGTTTAAATGAAAACACTTTGAGAAATCAGTACATACTTTTGGTATTCATCCTAAGCCGGAATCAGGGTTTTTGTACTGTTGATTTCTGCACTATCAGAAATAATATTGTTATTCGTCGGAAGTTATACTTCTAGTACGGTGAAAAACTTTTTACCGGTGCCTGTAAAATTTAAACTGAATCTTTCAAGCATCTGCTCCCTGTATGTTTCGTTATAAAAACCCGCAGTTTTCTTCTCAATTTCATTGTTAAACTTCTGAAACCTTTTCCAAGCGAGCGCTTATGGTTGAAAGTTCAAAATTATTTGTTAATAAAGATCTAAATATTTTAATCACAATCACAATAATTACTACTGTATGCAAATCTTGTAACTACTTAAATACGTTGGTAACTAAAATACAGTCAAAGTCTGTTTTGCATGTATTGGTAAAAGTTGTATATTAATTTGGTACTAAAAATAACACATAATAACAATTTTATCAAATATGTACTGCATCTTCATATTAAAGCGTCATCTCGTTAGCTGCCTCTCTGTGGTCCGTCAGAGGTTGGTTGGTTTTTAAGTGTCGTTTTGTACATGACGTAACCTAAGCAAACATTTATTATTTGACCCTTTTTTGCTTTTTTGGGTTAAAAATCCAATTTGACCCCCCCCCTCGCCTTCCAAACAGTGGCTGTCAATTTGATCTTAGAAGAAATTTCTCTATCGATTTCATGAAAAGTTTGGTTGTTCGCTTGCTTTTACAGTACAATACCAATAGGTCCTTGGCTGTTAGACTTCTAGTAAAAATAGTTACAGCAAAACTCCTTTAAGTGATGTGTTTGAAATAACCATACTAATTTTAAAAATAATTTTAATCATCCAATTGAAATGCAATAAAGTAATAAGTAGGGTTGTTTAATTAGTATATTTTAGTTTAAGGATCTTTAAAGTTCTATCAAATATCAAAAAGGTACGAATAAAAAGATACAAAAAAATTTTATCACGTGATTTTGTCACAGGACTGTAGCACACGACGATGACAAAAGTCTGTAATCCTGTCATCATTTCAAATCATCCATCGTCAGTAATGGATTTCAAACGAACGGTTCCACTTTAATTTTTCAATTTTCGTCTTTAAAAATTGTGTTCTCATTGCATTTAACTAATACCTTACCAACCTCTGTTTATACCTCTTCTAAAACGCGTGTAAACTTATTTTTCTAATCATCACATAGATATTTAATATTTCCATCATTAATGTGATTCGTCTTTCCATAACTATATGTATGGCCTAAAAATTGGATTCTGAATACGGGTTATTTCCATAAATTAAAAAGTGTATCTTTTTGTACAATTTACCAAATGATTATATTATTTATCCTATCCTAATTCTTTGTTCTTCTTATTCACAATATTTTCCTAGTTAAACTCTTAAAATGAAATGAAAAATCCAGATACAGGCTATAAACTTTATTTTCTCAGTAAATTTGGCAGAATTTTAACAACAAATTTCATTCTCTTACAATATGTACATATTATATTTCATAATATTTTAATATTTTTGTTGTGGTTTCCAAACTTAAAATTAGTATATTAATTTAAACAAACTCTCTCTCTCTCTCTCTCTCTATATATATATAGTTAATATAATAATAATATAAAGTTTTTATTTTTGTGGGGCCTTTCCTACTCAATGAGTACATCTTCGGACTCACACAACTTAATAAAAGTAATAATAACAATAGTAACATAAACAATTTTGTACTAAATAAAAACATATGTCATTAAAAATACAAAGAGGTAATATTCTATGACAGCACAGTATGTTATATGTATATATAAAAATAAAGTTTATATTTAGTTAGGCTAAATCAAATAAAGTAACGGTGAATTTTGAAAAGGCCCAGGTTCTTTGTTTACCAGATTATTTTGGTTCTTTTTTATAAAAATTGTTTCTTATACATTAAGGATTTTTTTATTTTGTACTTCTTTTAATAATTTTGCATTTGAAAAAGAGTGTCCAGTTTGAAGTGCATGTTTTGCCATGGCTGATCTTTCTTCCTGTTGGTATTTTAAACATGCCCTATGTTCCTTAGCTCTCTGTTTTTAACTTTCTTTTTGTTTGGCCAATGTATTTTAAATCGCAATGGTCACAATTAATTTGATAAATTTCCAGATTTTTCTTCTTCATTAATTTTATTCTTGGGATTTCCTAATATGAGTATAAAAATTACTTTAATTAATTTGAATGTGAATATTTCGTACTTGATTCTTTTTTTTAGAGTTATTTTAAATAAGATCTGAACTATAAATCAGTATATTGATAATATTTACAGAAACAACCTATATGAAATATTAACTGTTTGCACACCGTTGTTGACCGTATTGTTGTGTATCAAAGCCGCAGGTAAAGGGTGGACATCGACCCATTGTACACGGCGCAGCGTACCTGACTGCAGCATCGCTTAATTTTCCAGCCACCTTCGCTGAGAGCACAACGTTTTCACTAGTCCTTAAGGATCCACCTAGATGAAGTAGAAATAATTTCAGAACTGTTGCAGGATTTTACTGTTAAAGAATAACTGTTAAATTTAATAGTCATACATAACGTATATAATTTACGATCAGACTCTAAAGTGGTGCACAGGTAATTTTTGTTTCATTCGTAGACGCACCTTATAGGAATACCTTCCCTCCAAAGATACTAAATAAAAGAAACACGTTTTTATTACACCACGGGGAATTGTAGGCATTTCTATTAGTCATTTATTGTTGTTATCGTTATTAATCTCAATGAAATCTCCTAATATATTTCTATTTAGTTTGTTTATCAGTCATCTTTTAAGGGTGTGACATGATTTTAATAACAGTTAACTAAAAAAAATTGTTTTCAATAAAATAGAACTTGGTAGGTGACATGTTTGTAAACGAAATATGACTTACCTGTGAGGAAGAAACGTAAATTCCTTCAGTTATATTTATAAGGATAACACAGTTTGTTCCTTGAATTAATTTTCTGTGCGCTTGATTTCAAAGTGGACCGAATTAATACTTAAAATGCCTAAATGTTATTCATAATATGGTAATTTTTTACTATTTACACTTCCTTAAAGAACAGTATTTTAAAAACAGTGACTAAGAATATTTCGTGATAAAAAAGAAAGACTTTAATCGAGAAAAACATATTTTATCATCTTAATATGGATAATTGTTAAACTTAGTAAAAATTGTGATTTTTAATTATTGCTATTTTCACTTCCTTCAGGAACAGTAATTTAAAAACTTTGAATACAAATATTTTGTAATAAAAAATCTAACGTAACAAAAATTTATTTTAATATCTTAATGTGGATTCTATAACTGTTAAAATTTGTAAACGTGGTGATATTTTACTACCCTTTTTACTATTTTAGTATTTACTATACTTCTTTCAGGAACAGTGTTTTAAAAACCAAAAATATTTTGTAATAAAAAGGTAACAAAAAATATTTTACTGTCTTAATATGGGATTGTATAACTGTTAAACTTAGTTAAAATTGTGATTTTACTATTTTCACTCCCTCCAGGAACAGCATTTTACAAACTGCAACTAAAAATATTTTGCAATACAAATGTAACGCAAAAAAAGATGTTATTGTCTTAATATGGGATTTCATAATTGTTTAACTTGTTACATTTTGAAATAGGTGAAGTTAGTTCGGAAACGCGCAGTATATGAGGTCAGTGGGGGAGGAAGCCAGTTGCCACACAGGAAAGTACCGAGGTAGGGCTGTATGTAAATGTGCCATTGTTTGGGGAGTTGCGTCCGCGGTAACTAACGGTGCCAATATTTTGTATGATACTGACCCCACACGCCCCTGTTGGATCGGGCAATACCCCCCCTACATCCCCTCGCCCTCCACCACTCGAACCCGATCATGGAGTGCCCAGCGCCGGCTTACATTACTGTTTCACTTCCAGAGATATTGAATCACGTAGTTTCAAGTGCCCAAGAGATATTCCCTCTCAGTCAAGGAAATCTTATTATAAGATATCACTTTTCTCTTGAAATACGTAAATACACAAGAGTTTATATCTTTCTCTCAAGTAGCCTGTAATGGATAAATAACTTTTTTCTAATATATAACGATGTTAAATATCCGAAATCTTATTATCCTTTAAAATTATCCACCATCACAAAATTAAAACAAGGAATGGCCTATATATTCAAACCAGCATAATCAATTATTAAATCACTCTCTCCTCAATCGGAAAAGTGATAAGCTCATAGCCATGTATAGTTTTCAATTTAAGTAAACACAATTTAAATAGTATTTTTAATTATAATAAGGAATAATATCATGAACCGATATTGATAATTGTGAGACCAAATTATTGGATAAGCAACAGCAGTAGACACTCTATGAAGTAATGTCGGTGTCCATGGCTCACATCCTCAAATTGCACAATTTAAGATAACGACAACTTTCTGTATTTTGGTTCGTTGTGTAGAACTTTGTAAAAAAATATCCACTATTACCACATAAATAGTTTGTGGTCTGTACGTATCAGATTTAAAATTCATACTTTTGACATTATTATATATTTGTGAAAATGAATCGTCCTTCTACTCATTATCCTATTCAAAAAATAATGTTTTACCCATCTAAAAAGAGCTTGTACTTATATAGAATATCGTGTAGAATAACTATATAATTATATATATATATATATATATATATAATTATATATATATATTATAAAATATATATATATATTATATACATATGTATATATATATATATAATTGGAGATTAATATATATATATATATATTTATATATATATGTATATATATATTATGCATACATAAGCATAATACAAGTTTACGTACACATGTAAATAAGACTCTGGATTATTGTTAGTATAAGAGAAACTAATTAATTTGTAAGCAACGTTTATATGCTAGCTTTGTTCACGTAAGAAATAAATAGGTTTGTTAACATTTTATATATTGCATTGATGTAAATTATCAGATTTAAATTTTAGAAAGAAATGATCGTAAACAATATTCTGTGAAGTAAGAGACTGGTTGTAGGTTTCGTTCGGTATGAAACGATTAACGCCAATTTCATAATTTGGCGATCACATGGTAATATCGTCAAAATTGTATAAAGTTCTCCGATTGACAATGAGTGAAAAATGAAATAAATGATCAATTTAATAGATATTGATGGTGTCCCTATATCACAAAGCCCGATTTGACGTGTACCAACAGTTAAATCGATTTAGTTAAGCTATATTTCCTAGAAACGTGACGTACACAGATTTGTTGGTGGAGTATGTAATGATTTTACTTCTAAGCTCCCAATCAATATGTTAGTATCTATGTGCCATAGGTGGAGATGTTAAAATGAGCTTAAATAGTCAAAGCTTACTGTAATATTTATTAGCTGCTAGGTAAAGAAGCTAATACGCATATTTGGCTAGCTAGTGACAAAAATTATAACACTATTACTTTTTTTATTATAATGGAAATAATAGTAATCAGAAATCAAAATTAACGTGTTTTAAAATCCATACAGCTGACTTTAAAACGTATATGACAGTTTCTTAATATTTATATTGCCAACATCTGGCATTTTTTTTATAATGCCACCTAATAGTACCATGACAGCCTCCTAAAATTCATATAGTTTCCTCCTAAAATTCATTTAGTTTCTTCCTATTCTTCATATAGCAATCTGATCTCTTCCTTAAGTAGATAACTAACCCAACACTTAACTTCAATCAGTTAATTCAGTGGTGGATTATTGGGTGCAGATTATTGTGACCTGTATTTTTTAGTCCAGTTTTAACAATTTCAGGTCTATTTTACTAAATGCATGTCTTAGAGACAGTATCCATAAAGTTGGAACACAAAATGTATTGTTATTCCTGACCTATGCGTATTTTGGTATGATTTGTTTATTTTAACTTGGATTTTAGTTATATGTTATTTAAGTAGTCCGCTTGATGAAACATCAAACTGCAGATCTCGAAACGTAGTGTTATTGATTTATTGTATTACTGGACAAAGCCAAATTTCCGAGAGGAAAAATGGAATTCCAGAATAGCTGAATCTAGAGACATATGCGCACAGTTAACCTATGTGTGATGTGAGATTCCCCTTAATCTTATCACAATCTCTAGGTAATATGTGATTATTTTAATCCACCCAGGGATATAAATAGTCTCTGAGGTATTATATAGTCGTCAATAAAAGTATACTTTTTTATATTTAAATAATTGAGAGTTAGTACTGCATATATAAGCATATATCAAGTCTTCCGAAAGGAGCCTATTTCCGGGGATGTTTCATAAAAGGATAGGTTATTTTAAATATAATTACTTTGGTCCCCTCGAGATTAAATGAATAAACTCAGTGTATACGCAGCATCCTATTTCTAACAAAAGCCAATTCCACTAATGTTATTCCCTTGTCAGGGAAAACGTGCAAGCTCTGGATTTGTGTTCCAAAATAGAATATAATCACTTCACTATAGAGGATTCTGAATTGATATTTGTATAATTTTGAAAATTCTAGAGTGAACCTTTCAGATTTGGCAACATTAGGCTGCAATGTCTGGTAAAAACATTGAAATTTGACAAGGCTAATTTAGACATTAAAAAAATTACTTTTCCAATAAATGCAATTCGATGAAGTTAAGACAAGTGCTTTATAAAGACCAATTATTAGTGAGTGTTTTGTTTTTAAGGAGATGAGTAAAGAAAAGTAAGAGGAGAGGAATTAGAAAAAATATGTTCCCATCGTTAAGTTGTGAGTAGAATATTTTGAAAGTGGCATTTGGACATGAGCAATGAGTAAGCCGGCCAAAGGAAATAAAAACCAACGGAAGCGTTGAGAAAATAGGACATTCTGCAGTACAAAAAGGGTTTCCGTAGAAATGCATAATAAGAAATTTTCATATGTGCGACATTTTCTTGGGACTCAAAGATCAAATGAAAGTCAAAACCATCATATATTTCAGTAAAGGAAAAATTAATCTATTTAAATTACGGACATCCTCACAATTTTCTGAACAATGACTTTATACTTAATGGTAATTTTGATACTTTTTCTAAAATATTTATTTTATGTACCATTTTACAGTATGAAGGTTTTTAAACCTCGCCTCATGAAAATATTGAATGAAAGCGGTGCAATTGGTTTGCAAGACCTACAACTTTTATTGTTTAAAATTTATCCTAACCAAGAGCCGATTCCAAACATTTAAATTCACCATTCTAACAAAGATACCCCCACAATAAACTTTAAAATCAGTTCGATTGAAACTACCTTGGCTATATTTTTACAATCTGCCTTATTTGAGGATATGTTTTATAAGTTGAACTGTCACGAGAGTTCTCAACAGTCAAGAACTGTCTCTTCTGCTATACACTCCCCCACTTCTAAACATAATTCCAGATGCGCCCCTCATTGTTATACCCCAGAACGCAATACGCGGCAGCCAACACTCGAGCTCACAATACAAACGTCATCTGGATAATCCCGATGAAGCGATGTCGAGCAGGATCAACGGATCTTTGAACTGTGCAACATTTGAAGAGTTAGGGAGGGAATGGCACTTTTGGTGCTTCCCATCTGCTCCCTCCGAGCACACCTTCGCCCCAGCCCTAGTTGCCGCCCTGCTGCTGTAATTCGATTACAAGGGACTGAGTTTGGCTACATCCACTCAAACATACCCACCCTACCCTTACCAGCTTACCTTGGCTGATATTTGCCCAATTATTCTAACTGCGAATTAGAATGCTTGATACGGTCTCACGTGACATCCTTACTGAATAACGTGTTATCTGTTATCCCATGGTTTACTTTACCATTTATATAGTTAAATAACCACTGGATATTTTTGGAATTCTCTAAGAATTGTATCTGAGCGTTTTACATCCATGCAAAGAGTTGTTTTAATGTAAGAAATTATTTTTGAGAAATCATCCTCACATTTCTCTTGAAATTGTCTGGAGCCCCAAGACGTCTGAACGTAGGTCCCCTCTTGCACCAAACGCTGCAATATTTAGCTAGCCTCATGAATGTCCTAGAGGAATGTAAATAATAGTAGAGTTCAGTTAAATAAGAAAGTACCTTTATCGACACTTTCATTTGACGTGTTTCACCCATGAAGCCCCTATATGGTCGATTCGATCACTAAAACGCTACAGCGTTTATAGACGCAGAGCGCTCTTTCGGTAAAAATCGAAGTATTAGCTGTTGAAAATATCCAAAAGAGAACATGTGGAATTTATAAAGTTTGGAGTAAACAACGTGGTTTTACCTGCTGTTTATGGCGATTGAAGATCTATAGAAAGATGCATAACAATGCAAGCTGTTCATTTCGATTGTCCCCTGATGCGGAGTTCGGCTATAAACACCAGTTTTGTTACTTATTGATTGTTTACTTTCTGTGTTTAGAAACTTGTAATCTATAGTTTGTGATTATTACTGTTTTGAATTGTGTTTTACTTTGTGTTGTAAATAATGACAAATGGAAGGGTTTATTTAATGTTAAGTTTAGCTCAAGTTCCCCTTCCTCTTAGTGCAGTATCTAAAATCTGACTCTATCACAGACTTGACTCCTGGAATCTGGACTCAAGTTCGTCTGAAGAGATCCAAAAGAGGTGTAGAACAGTCGTTTGCTACACCGTGCTTTGGGAACGTGTCTACAACATCGTAGTACACTCAATTGTGGACCTGATGACACAATGCGAATATCTCTTTGCTTAGATGACACTATATTTTGTAGCCTAGGTATATCTGATGTCAAAACTACGTAAATAGTTTATTTTGAGCTTCTCCGTCGGCGATTTTCTTTGGATCTCTTAAGAAGAACATCACTCCAGATTCCAGGACTCAAGTGTGTGACAGCGTTAGATTCCAGAAGCAGCACTAAGCGGTCGGTGAACTGGATCGAAACTCAACATTCACATTGATTCTCAGTAGTAGTTAACAACGTAAAATAATTATTTATGAATTAGCTAAGGAAATCTGACCAATATTTCAATTCTTATTTGAAATTTAGTTATGGATTAAAGAAAGACTATGAAAACTACAAAAAAGGAAACAAATATGCACGTTTATGGTACAATTTGAAAATAACTAAACAATATCAAGTTGAAATTAATTGCGAGAACTTGTTGAAAAAAACTTTTATTAGGATGGGGATGTTGAAAATTGGCCACTTAGCACTTCAGAACGATTATGATGTTGCCAAGGTCCTCCATGGTTTATTAGGAAGCAGCTATACAGAATGGTATACAAACTGTGAGCCACACAATACATCGGGGGCTATCCCTGATATCATTCCCTCATAATGGCTTAATTAGACAGTTTACTAGGCAGCCTTACGTGTAGAGATATCGATACAAGGTTTTCCACTCTACGCCAGGTGTACTGTAGTGAAACGTAATGAGCCATCCTCTGACAAAGACTTGTCTGACCTAAATTACGTTTCTACTCGTACCTAAATAAACCATCGCATCCATAGTTTTCCACTCAATCGCCAGGTGTACTGTAGTGAAACGTAATGAGACACTCTGACACACTTTGTCTGACCTAAATTACGTTTCTACTCGTACGTAAATAAAACCATCGCATCCATAGTTTTCCACTCAATCGCCAGGTGTACTGTAGTGAAACGTAATGAGCCATCCTCTGACAAAGACTTGGCTGACCTAAATTACCTTTCTACTCGTACCTAAATAAACCATCGCATCCATAGTTTTCCACTCAATCGCCAGGTGTACTGTAGTGAAACGTAATGAGACATCCTCTGACAAAGACTTAGCTGACCTAAATTACGTTTCTACTCGTACCTAAATAAACCATCGCATCCATAGTTTTCCACTCAATCGCCAGGTGTACTGTAGTGAAACGTAATGAGCCATCCTCTGACAAAGACTTGGCTGACCTAAATTACGTTTCTACTCGTACCTAAATAAACCATCGCATCCATAGTTTTCCACTCAATCGCCAGGTGTACTGTAGTGAAACGTAATGAGACATCCTCTGACAAAGACTTGTCTGACCTAAATTACGTTTCTACTCGTACCTAAATAAACCATCGCATCCATAGTTTTCCACTCAATCGCCAGGTGTACTGTAGTGAAACGTAATGAGACCATCCTCTGACAAAGACTTGTCTGACCTAAATTACGTTTCTACTCGTACCTAAATAAACCATCGCATCCATAGTTTTCCACTCAATCGCCAGGTGTACTGTAGTGAAACGTAATGAGCCATCCTCTGACAAAGACTTGTCTGACCTAAATTACGTTTCTACTCGTACCTAAATAAACCATCGCATCCATAGTTTTCCACTCAATCGCCAGGTGTACTGTAGTGAAACGTAATGAGACATCCTCTGACAAAGACTTAGCTGACCTAAATTACGTTTCTACTCGTACCTAAATAAACCATCGCATCCATAGTTTTCCACTCAATCGCCAGGTGTACTGTAGTGAAACGTAATGAGCCATCCTCTGACAAAGACTTGTCTGACCTAAATTACGTTTCTACTCGTACCTAAATAAACCATCGCATCCATAGTTTTCCACTCAATCGCCAGGTGTACTGTAGTGAAACGTAATGAGACATCCTCTGACAAAGACTTGTCTGACCTAAATTACGTTTCTACTCGTACCTAAATAAACCATCGCATCCATAGTTTTCCACTCAATCGCCAGGTGTACTGTAGTGAAACGTAATGAGCCATCCTCTGACAAAGACTTGTCTGACCTAAATTACGTTTCTACTCGTACCTAAATAAACCATCGCATCCATAGTTTTCCACTCAATCGCCAGGTGTACTGTAGTGAAACGTAATGAGACATCCTCTGACAAAGACTTAGCTGACCTAAATTACGTTTCTACTCGTACCTAAATAAATCATCGCATCCATAGTTTTCCACTCAATCGCCAGGTGTACTGTAGTGAAACGTAATGAGCCATCCTCTGACAAAGACTTGGCTGACCTAAATTACGTTTCTACTCGTACCTAAATAAACCATCGCATCCATAGTTTTCCACTCAATCGCCAGGTGTACTGTAGTGAAAAGTAATGAGACATCCTCTGACAAAGACTTAGCTGACCTAAATTACGTTTCTACTCGTACCTAAATAAATCATCGCATCCATAGTTTTCCACTCAATCGCCAGGTGTACTGTAGTGAAACGTAATGAGACATCCTCTGACAAAGACTTGTCTGACCTAAATTACGTTTCTACTCGTACCTAAATAAACCATCTCATCCATAGTTTTCCACTCAATCGCCAGGTGTACTGTAGTGAAACGTAATGAGCCATCCTCTGACAAAGACTTGTCTGACCTAAATTACGTTTCTACTCGTACCTAAATAAACCATCGCATCGGTACAATTGTTTTTATAATTTAAAGTATTTTTCCATTACATTATTTGGAATAGTTTCGATATATAATAATATGTATTGTATGGTTTCTGTGTCAGTTTCGGCTAGGAATTGGAGTTACTTACATTGCCACATTTACTTATTTTCAATTACCATTCTCCCGAAGAACTTGAACTAATTTAATTGCGTCGAGTAAATTCAAACTCCTAATTCAATTCCTGCTACTTAGACATAATTGTACTGCGCTTTCCAGTAAAGCCAGGTCCAGCAGTGTTTCATACTCTAATGAAACCAAAAGGAGCAGGTAAATTAAAGGAGGTTTAAGGTTAAATCCACTTTATAACACTTGGATTACGCTTGTATGTGGGGTATTCGGAGTAAGCTATGGAGATGTTACAATGAGTGCAATTATTCTTGTAGTCCCACACATTTGTATTATTTCACAAGGGTTGGTGCAGGGTTTCACAAACGTAGTAGAGGATTTACTAAAAACAACCCTTCTGAATGAGTTGTAATGTAGAACTTTATTAAGCTCACCTTATTGTCGTCTATCATAACCGTTGTTTATCGGAAGTTTGAGTTCAGTTACTTCCTTGTACTTTTTATTGTGTAATTTTATTGAGGACTCGAAAGGGCCTTATATAAATTGTGTTGTCCGCCTGTGTAATGACACTCGATAGAAAGGTACTAGAGACTTGAACTTGTACGTCGATTCACCTTTGTTCAAGGAAGAAAGCTATTGATTCTGAGGTAAAAGATCAAAGAGCAATCTGTCCGTTTGTCTTTACTTCTCCTGTCTTCCCCATAACTCTAGAGAATAGCTCATAGAGAATTGAAACTTGATATAAATCATCCTTTTAGTACAAGGAAACATCTTTTTGATTCTGGCGTTTCCAGAGGTCTATAGGCAATCCGTCCGTATGGCTGTTGATCTGTCTCCTCTGGATAGAAATGTCCTAGAAACCTGAAACTTGGCATATAGGTTTCAATTGGTCTAATGAAGAATCTCGTTGATTTTAAAATCACAACGTTTAACGTCAGTCTGTTCGTATGTGCGAATATTCTTAGGTCTTGTGGATTTAAAACAGTACATAGGCTCCTCTTGGTCTATGGAAAATCCCTGTTTATTTTTGTGTCAAAAGATCTATTGATAAACCGTCTGTATGATTGCCCGTCTGTGCGATAACTCTTCTTAGAAAGGTCCTGGAGACATGGAACTTGGCACAAAAGATCATCTATGGTCTAAGGAAAAGCTATCTTGATTTTTTGATCAAAAATAAAAATACAGTCTTCCCGTCCGCTTGAGACCTAGCTTTTTGGCTACATTATGTCCGGTCCATCAATATTCTATTATGTCGGTTTATGTATATTAATAGGTACATCATGGTATCGTAATATATTTCAGGGAATTGTTAAAATAGCGTCAACGAAACAAGGAAAACTTGCTGAGCTTATATTAATACTGCATGTTCTAATTAATTGTCAGTATGGATAACCTATATTAATACATCACGACCTAAATAAGTACATAAACCATTAGCAGTATTTTTATGACAGTATTATTAGAAGCATATTGACTGAAAAAGTAAATAACAGGTGGAAAAGGTGGTATTTGTCGCAAAGTAGTTTCACTATTTTAGAATACAATAGATACACACTTAAATAACTATAAATAAATCAATTATAAAACAGTTTATTAATTATTTACGATAAACGAGAATGATAAAAAGATTAAAAACATTTGCCAGTGTTATATATGTATACAGCAGAAACAGGACATTTTGAAAACCGTATTAGCTGTCTTCTTTAGTTGTTACTTCCTAAAAAAGAGCCGATGAATACAGCAATGTCAAAATTTGCAAGAAAGAAGTTGTACGACAAACAGACACCAAAATGTGTCTGAATCGCAACACGAAAGTAAAGAGAAGCAAGTTTGAAAAATGCGAGACAACACAGATGTACCGCTGAAACAAATATTCACGCATCACATTCAAGTATCATCCCAGGTAGCTTGAAACTGAACAGAAGGTGACGTTCAACCTGAACTTTATGTTTTGATATTCTACAACTGATGAAGATGGCAGATGACAGTTCTCGAAACGTTGCGTTTCTGTTATAAAAAAGGAATTCCAAATGTCCTTAATCCGGTTAGGCCTTCTTGGCACGCCGTACGACTTTTTCACGTAGGACTTTCTGTGATCGGAATAGAGTTTTATCGTTTTCCACAGCAATAAATACGACTATTTTAGTTTGAATTTCTATGGATTTTGTGCGATTAGTGACCCACCTAGTATTAGAGAAATATTGCAACGTTTATTAAAATAATTAGCCATTATTATTTGATAAAAAAATATACGAGGATACAAAATTAATAATATTTGGATATTAGAAACATACAGAACACAACTTATTGTTATTTAAATTAAAAATAAACTACAAAATATTCATGCCTGCAGTGCATAAATATTTAATTAAAAATTAACTAACGTTTTCCTCTTCGTTGAATATTATGAGTACGAAAATACGAAATAATCACACAAAATAATAATGTGCTCGCACGTAATTTATTACTTTTACTATTTGAATGTTATATTAGTATTTTTTATGAAATCTAACAGCTTCTGTGCTGTAGTGGGCTCCATTAGAGATTTTCAATAATGCACATAAAAGTTGAGGCTTTTACAAGAAGATAGTTAGTTCTCTAGGGCAATTTATAAAGGTGCTGAGTGTTCCGTAAGACAATGGTGACCCCCTTGAGCGTAGGCGACACTAATTATCGGGTTGTACCATCACCGTCAGATCAGCTGACTTTCGGGACCGTTACGTCACGGTCGATTGATTGGGTCACGTGACCACAGTGATGTTCCGCAGGGCTCACCACCGCAGGGCTCGGCGCCCGCCCAGCTGTAACCCGGGTCTGGAGGTATGGGCTCAGGGCTTGTTGTTATCTCTACAGTTATCGTACACTTAACTAACGTCTGTAGGTCATATCTCATCGTCTTATAACGAGAAATATACGCTAATTAGTCAATTATCGGGGAAAATGACATAACATTATTTATAAAAACTGTAAGCAGGAAAACTAGTGAAAGTGGACGATTGTTATCAGAGCCAATGAATTGTATTACCACAAAGGAAATAATTATGATTTTTTAAATTAACTACTTATGATAGTAGCTAATACATTTTTGATATTACTATCTAATTATAACAGTGCGGTGAGATATACTGACTGAAACTAGTGACTTTATTTTTTTAACATTTGAATACCTAAAAAATATTAATATATATTACGATGAAACGAAAATGGCATATTGGAGAGAAAGTGAAATTCAATTAAGACAAATATAGTTAAAAAATTCTAAAACTTTTTTTGACAATTGCAAATCATGAATTTTAAATAGAAAGACTTAAAATTTAAACACATTTTTATTTAAATTTTAAATGTTTAAAAGTAGTTTTTACCAAATACGTTCATAGATTTCTCAGCTCCTGTACGAACCTCATTAAGTAGCTCTTTATATAAATACAAATAATTACATATTTTTAAAATTTAATATTTTAAATAGACACCAGGTAATCTTATTTAAGCTGTTTTATGGCGTTGGTCCAATCCTTTAAAGGTGCAATAAAATTTAACTATTCTTCCTGACTTGTCCTTGACTCTATAAGAACGATCCATTATTAATTTATCTAATTAAAAATATTCTTCTGGCTGTCTAGGCGTAAGCCGTTAAAGACTATGAATTTATAGAAAGGAATGTTTAAATATTTTACTGACTTCAATAACTATTAAGTTTTTATTAGAAAATTCCTCCTCATACATTATTGCCAAATTTTTCGCACAGGCTAGTGGTCCAATAAAGTTGAATATGATTTAATATAAGGCCTACTGAATGACAACAAAATCGTAACATATAAATTCCAAAAATAAACTCTTTAACATTAAAAGTGTAATAATTTAGCTGAAATGTTATAAGCGTTTCACCACGGAAATTAAAATAGGTTTGATAACGACAACTGGCTTGCCACTTTACCTGCAAGAAATGAGGTCGTTGGCTGTTAGGCTAGGACATGAATAGAGATAGGAACTACAGGTTTCTATGGCTACCATCCTCTCGACACGTTCTTCATTGTCCCAGATTTTTTGATTAGTCTTTCTCGCAATCAGCTGTTCCTTTCATTCCGAAAATTGCTTGCTTGCAAACCCACAAATCGCCTTAAGTGTGAGCTATATCTTACGTTGTGAATGTAGTTTTATCAGTTTATGTGTACTAAATGTACATTATTATTTCAATAATGGGATGGATAGAATGTTGTATCTTATTGATAATTGGGTGGTAATGTAACTAATTACTTGTTAATGAATCTTTTTGAGAACACAACTTTTATTTAGTGTTTTGTTTACTAATATCTTAGTATTTACTACTGTACACACAGAAACTTAAATTAAATTTATTTATATGTCAGATAACGAAGCCATTTTGTTTTGTAATATAATTACATTGGTTAAAGTTAACAAAAATTTCATATAAAGTAATGTTAAAATAAATGAAATGCCGTATTATATTAAATTGGAGTGTACAATAATTAATTACACGATTCCTAGAACCGTAGAGAATCCATTAGTTTCGGAACAAACTCTACCTATTGTTTTTAAACTGGGCTGTTTTTATATTGAAAATAGAGGATAAAGATCTTGAAACAAAGATAATGACTTGATATTTTAGTGTTTTTAGAGAATAAAGGGTCTGGGATTGAATAGAATCTGCTCTGATCTCATGAAAGTGTTATAACGGGAAAGGTTGGTAACGATTGCTTTTAAAACTAATAAAATGGTTTAAGTGTATTGGATTAAAACAGGATAATGGATAAAAAAGGATTTGTGTCATTTTTAATAGGTGCATTGATTATTATATAACTGATTAACGTGTTAGAAAGGAAATACCTGTATTAGTCACTAATATAACTATACCGTTTCTAAATGTATATGTTATACTATATACAGTACACTCGTAATATATACACGTAAATATAAATTTCAAAGAGAAATAAATGTCTGTTATATATTACAGAGGAATAAACATCATGTTGAAGTTATTATAAAAGCTGTTACAACCAAAGCGTTCGTAGCTCCATTCTAGTGCCATTGTTACTTATGGCACAGTTGTTTTTTTTTAAATAAAATTTTACCCATGTAATGTTGGAAACGCACAATTTGTTGAAATGGTCCGTAAATTTGGAACGATGAGTAAATTGCTAATTGGTATTGATAACGGAACGTACAACGGTTAAGCGTTGTAGGAAAAAGTCTTAAACAAATAAAACGTAATATTTGTCTTAAACTTTCATTGGCAGTTAGCGAAGCCTATCGCTCAAGCGGCCACCAATATTTCCCTTATGGTTATCCGCACGATGCGTTGGTAACTAGTTAAGATATTAACTTGACACTTTCCGCAAAGCTTCATTTTTTTATAGGCAGCAGTGACGCCTGTTACGGGATACGTGGTCTGGGATACTATCTTGTCTACTAATAGACGGAATTGACTCTGAATAAACTAAAATAATATACTAAAAAGATCGGTTTCAAAATAGTGATTTTTGACGTCTTTGCGATAAATGATATCAGCAAAATGAAAACTTCTAAAATTTCCAAGAATTATCAAAAGTTTAACTGAAAACGAAGTTCCAAGTAATTTAAAACATACTCTTGAATTAAATTTTGTATTGTTTAATATTAAGAATAGCGTTTTGTAGTATCCAACCAAGTAATAATAATAATGCCTGCAGTTCGTTTGTTTGTGAAAACAATGGCAAATGAACGGTGGAAAAATATTGACATTTACAAGGATGAGAGGAGCTCTGGATGCTTGAAGAGTTTGAGATGAAATATTGTTGTCTTAAGTAATTGACATAAGTACAATCAACGGTGGAGGGTGGTCCATTACGGCGGTAGAAGCGCCATTTGCAGCCGTATCAACTGCCGAGGCGAGACGGCGAGCTCTTCATTGTTGGTTACATTCGCGATAATACGCGCATTTATCCATTTTCTTAAACTCTGCATTCCCTCTTTTCAAACTAAATAGAACCTTGTTTAAAGACGATCCTTAAGTTTTTGTGTTTAAACGTTTCGACCGTCAAATATTACTAAGGCATTTCGTGTTTCAAAAAGATTAAATAATTAAAAAATAATAATTATTATATCTGTATTATAAATTCAAGACTTATAAATAAAACAGAATATATTAAATATTTTTAAACATAAAAATTATAAATTAGATATTATTCATCTTAACTGATTCAGACTAAAAATATTATAACATCACCATTAATAATCATTTATATTGTTTTCTGATCATTTAGTGCTGGGAAATTTTGACTTAATAGGTTTTGAAGTATTATTTTGTACTCAAAAGATCTAAACAACAAACAAATGTTTTCCTAAAGTATTTTTAATAGATTTTTTATTTCAACAAAAGTTTTAAAAGTTATGTTGAATTTTGACATGTTGAATTTTAATTTATTAGAATTAATATCATTAATCATTATTTAACGATAAATAATAGATATTATTATTAAATGTTATCATTCAATAATGAAATCACGTTGAGATTTATAGTAATCTAAGTAAATTAACGAGTATCCTACACTCGCAATGGATATTGATATGTAACATTTTACGAACATAAAACAATATTTATTGTATTAAAGAAAAAAACATTACTGAATTTATTTAGTAACTTACATTATTTATTATAATACAATCGTAAAACAAGGAATTTAAGTAACTTGTAGCTATCAAGTAAATATGCCCTACTATTGTTTCTCTGAAGAAGTGCGTATTCCCATTTTCAAAAAATACAATTTTCGACGTTTGTAAATATTTCCTAGCTTAAATAGTTCTCCAAAAAATTTTAATTTACATTTTAAACCAAAGAAAAAGAATTGTTGTGTTAACACATATTAGATTTAGTATTTGTTCATTACAGATCTTGTGTGTAGTGTATTCAAACACACCTTAAACGTATTCAGTATGTTAACTCATATTATCTCATAGAAGGAACATAGAAAGACAGGTTGTAGTTACCAATTTACTTGTTACACAACTTGGTGGTAAGGTTAGTAACTGCGGAAAGTTCATATTCTTATAAAATACGTATTTTAATATTTTACAGACATTCATGGTACATTAGGAACAATATCTGTTAGTTCAGCCTTCTAATTTGTGCTGAACAAGAGAGAAATAAATTAAGGATATCGAATCAGTTTTCCTAAACTTAGTCATTCAATGATTCTGAAGCCATTCTGCAGATAGCGTTAATTTATACAGATAGAGATGTCTTCTACTAATCATCATTTACCTCAAGAATGCTTGTCATGCTATTTGAAAATGGGTTCCCCATAAGGTCTTCGTTGTATTGTGTAAAAACTGATAGCATTTATTCAAGGAATACACTACAGTAACTTCAGTGCTTCCAAGATGTCAGTTGAGTTATAATATTATACTGAACTTTCCAAAACTTAACTAAAAATCACGGAGACATAATGACTCGTCAGTATTTTTAACACAACAAAATCAAACATTAAAATAATATTGTGGCGTTGTTAAACCGATTTTGTCACAATATAAATACTTTTTTGTATTTCCTAAGTTGTAAAATATGACATCGGCCTGCTTTATAATAATTTTTGTTATCAGAGTTTTGCAACATTACTTGTAAAGACCGAATCCAGTTAGTTTCGAGATATCAATCAGTTTGAGGTTTGTTTGGTGATTGAAATCTGTCAATATTTGTATAACCAGAAATCCAATTAAACGATTTTACGTTTAAATCGATTAAGCAAATTAAATGAGTACTAAATCTACATATTATCTAAATTAACTGCATGATTGGATGCAGTTCTTATTTTATTAATTGGAGCCAATTCTGATGACTTATACCGGCCAGTACGAGTGGAGGGAATTATTTGTTCACACGAAGGTTTACATTTTTACACCAGATATAATGCGGGATCAGCGGTTGTTTTAACAAGGGAATTATGACGCAATCCGCAGTGAACCGTATCGCCCTGTTTGATTGGAATTGATCCTTGTCCGCCTACAATATTTTAACATCGGACTTCAGCTTTCTCTACCGGCTTTGCTCTTCAGGTAAAATTGTGTCGATTTTGTCAAAAAACTTTTCTTGAGTCATTTGTTCTCGTAGTCGTTACGTCAGAGTTATGTAAGTGTCCCATTCGTAAGTCGATGTAGCAGAGTTTTGTTTAATGTTTATAATGAAAAAAGTAAACCATCCCTACAACTTGTTACTCAACTATTTTACCTTTTCCAAAGAATGATTCTTAAATTGAAAGAAGTTAATAAAAAATGCATAATATACGAGATTTTCTTACTACCTACATTCTGTCCAGAGTAGAGTGAGTTATACCTGAAATTGTACCCTGTACACAACTCGTTCTATTGAAAGACGAAAGTCGAAATCAGCATAAAACGTGAGAAAATTTCAGTTATAACTGACACTGTCATAGGGCAGGATATGGATGTTGAGAATGTATGTTTGCCTTGATGTAGCACAGTTGCAATATTCTGTGAATACCTCGTTGAACCTTATGTAATTTTGATCATATGAAAAGAGACATATTGTATATCCAGATATATAATGCAAATATAGGATGAATTTGAATTAATAGTCGTAGCCCTACTCCTAAATTGGAGACTGTAGGCTTATTTTAGTCTGAGTTTTTGATAATGACATTCGTTAAAATTGTTGCTGTACTACTTCAATATGTTCTGACTTGTTTTATATAGTTTTATGATCATATTTAATTTTGGAAGTTCAATACGAATGTTAATCATCAATGGCATCTAAAAATTATAATATTTTAGTGAAATTACGTTGTTATATTCATTATAGTTTAAAGTTATTTTCCATTTTAAAAAGGCAATGGCCTACTCTTGTTTCCAACATTTGATCAGGAACTTCAGAAAGTTATGTGGATGTGGGGTGGGATGTAGAGAAGTAACCATTAAAATAAATTGTATTGCATCCTATTCCGAACAAATCTTGAAATGTGAACTTTATTAGTTATGGAATTTATAAACCTTTGTTCAAAGATTGACTAATGTTGAACCAATGTCTTTCAATACGTGCATTTTGAAATGTCGTCACACATTAAAAATAAAAATATGTCTTACATTTACAATGATTTTCCATCTTACACAATCATTTAAAAACGAACGGTGCACGGTACTCTAGTATTTTAAACGTTACTCATTAATCGTGACTGACGTAACTTTGTTTCTCGTTGACCTTTTCATTAGGTTAATGAACTAATTTACTGTAGCCTGTAAATGATATTCGTAACTTCTCATTCAAGCACATCTTGAGAAATGGAGTATCAAAGCGTAGTTTAAAACAAGTAATTTGATAAATTTACTAAGCTTTATATACGCGATACTGCTTTAAACAATAGTTTCCTTTGTTTCCGCCATTTTAAATTGTAGGCTCCTTTGTTTACATAATGGTCAATGTTATAACTATTTGTGACTAGTCACAGTCTGTGTAATTTTTATAAATTCAATAACAATTTCTTGACAAAAGACCATTAATTGCAGTTAGACAAAGCCTAGAATAGCCAGGTGCGATAAGGTGGACGAGAACAAAAGCCCATATCCCCAAGGCGGCACAATAGAGGGCTACATATGACAGTAACATAATGGCAGGCAGCAGTAATCCCTGCGGTACGCCACAATATAGTCACATGACCCGGTCAATCGAACGTTTATAATGAAGTACATTTTAGCAAATTACTACTGCAGATTTTATCAACCGATTCGTGATTTTCAAGTTGGGTAAGCTGGTACAAATGATTGTAGGCACTCTAACATCAATATGTTACTACCTAGTAATAATTAAGTGACACTACAGTAATGGCATTATCTAAGAATATCACCAATACAGCACATAAATGAAATCATAATAACGATCGTTGCTGATATTAATACTTATTTTACTTTCCCTCTACTTATCTTTCTCTTAACCTTTTCCGACACTTTACAATGTCCATTCTTATTATAAGATATACAAAACATAATATCATTTTCCTCACTACGTATAAAATATAATTTATTTCATGTTCTCTCATGGTGCTTCGAAACAATTTCATGACCTTAGGTATCGGAAATTAAAATAATTTGTTTTCGTAATCCGTAAGAGAATTTTAAAATAATGAGTTCACGAGTTTCATAGCACGAGTTGCATTTTCCATACGGAACTAGTCCCATATTGTTGGAGGGTTACAGAAAAACTTGGACGGTTTTTTGAAAAGATCAGTAGCGGAGTCACAAATGGAGATGTTTGTAGCACAAATGTGGCTAATCCTTTTCGGTCGTCGTAATCCAGCCCTCAGTTAGATAACAGAGATCTGTGAGGGTGGGTATAATTATTCTCGCGAGTCGCAGACCGAACCTCGCACTCAGCTGCGGAAATGACCCTCTTGCGGCAAATGGATTTATATTAAATCCTATTTCTCGCTATGTTAGTTCTATTAAACCTAGGCCTAATCTAACTAACATAAGTTTGATCAAGTAACGACTGTATAATATAAAACACATATTATTACATAAAATATTTATTAAGTGTTACCCAAATTACCAAACCAGAGTTAAGTAACATTTTTAAATTTCGTTAATTCTCTGCAGTTAATGTGATTATAAAATAGTAATAGTTTAATCCTAGATTAAGAATAGAGATATATTTAGCCTTCAGCATTAAATAACTTAAATATTCACTGCAACCTAAAGTCATTGAAAGAGTCACGTTTAATGTTCAAATAAAACTTAAAAATCCAAACTAGTTATAATGTTACTATTCAAAATACAGACTTTGAAATGTCTAAAACAAACATTGGCATGGATTTCAGTACAAGACTTATAACTTTACGAAGATTAAAACTAGCTAGTGTTATATGCACGAAAGAAATTAATTTAACGATTTAAATTTTTAGAAGTAAAAAGTGCAAAGACCAACATTTAATACTAAGTAACTTAAAACTTATTGGATCCAATAAATAAATTTCATTGTTGTTAGTAATACTAAAAAAATCCCTACAAAAGTTCAACGTGTATGAAATTATATTAAACCAAATATTGAATAACAATGTGTATTTCAATGCATCAATTGTTAGTAACACAGTTTTGGATTCTTGGCATTTTACTTGGGACATGAACCTTCACACATTGCAGGTGTCAAAGGCGTTTTATTGTAGTACCTTTAGAGTGACTGTGTTGCTATGTAATGTGCTGATTATGTCATTGTATTGTATGCCTGTTTTTGAATCTTATTACGAGCTCGCTTATTCAATTTTACCTTTTGATAACTACACTTCTGTTGATTCTTACTTTGTTAAGCGAAGATATAAGAGCGGTAGGAACCAGTCAGGGGTGAATGTGACACTCAACCCAAATTTAAAATAGACACTTCGTAATAGATTGGGATGAAATTACGTTTGTTTTGGGATCTCATTTATTTTATGAATCTATTGTTCTTGTAAGTTTAAACGTCACGAATTTAAAGAGCAATGAGTTACTACGCGCGAATCTTAGGTTATTTAAATAATTTTATACCAGGAATAATTTTATTCTCGATTTTGTTCTAGAACAGGTAGAGTTGCAATCAGTTCATATTTGACGTTTTTATGTTTTACGTAAGTCAGTGTTTTCAAAAATCATGTAATATTTTATCAAAAACGGAATCTAATGTTATAATGGTTTTTTAATAGCGTAGGGACGTTTTCCGTAAGCTGAATTGAAACGCGTTTTTATATAATGAACAGATATTTTTACAATAAAATAAAAACCATCTACTAGCTGGGACTGTTTTGTACTTAAAATACGGTAAATACTAAACATTATATTAAAAACACAGTTCTCCTTTCCAGTAATGCCCAAAGACTTTAATTAAATAATTCTTCTCAGTATGTTATCGTTTGCCATTCCAGAGAAATATTAGCATTGCAGTAAGTAAGCACTGAAGCAGAATATAGTGGGTTTCATTTACCAGAATGTATTTATTAGCGAAATTTAATTTTATTGTTTCAAAGTTTGTAATTTATAGATATTTTTATGAATAGATTAAACATAAATTACCTAGCATAATTTTTTGAGCGCACAAGCCATCGAATGAATGCAGTATTGTTAACTGTTACGTTTGATCTTATCATATAAATACTCTCTTTAGCCAAATGAGATGTACCGGTAACTCATCACAAACTCATTGAAACGATCGTCAACATTTTAATAACAACGGTTTAACTGCGTCAGGAATTCAACTGGAAATCCACTCCACAACATTGTAGTGACCGTACTCGGCGACTAGGGCTCTTCAGTCACTAAAGTACGTGTGCGAGCCTCGCCTAATGAACACAATTTACTTTCCACCTGCATTATTACACTTATTTGAAAAGAAAGTTGTAATGCATTTTCAGAATTCCATTCATTGATGAAAATATGCAACGTAACATTAAGTATTAACGTACTTAAACTAAAGTCATACTACAACACCACAGCCTTGATAATTATATGTTTGTTCAAAGCGTTTCTTACTTCAAACATGTTATATAGCGTTTAAAGCTACTGTTTTGTAATACAATAGTATTGACAATGGGGATCATCACAGTACTTAGGTACGCTTATTTAGATTTTTATTTTGAAGGGTTAACTAATTGATTTCTTTTAATGTACTTACTGCTGTATTTGAGTATATATTCATTGAAGATTTTAAAGAAAATATTGATGACAATTACCTAATTGAAAACTGCATCTGATATAATTTTGGCATAGTATGAAGCTATAGTGAAAATAAAAAAATTCTCCGACAAATTGTTTATATATAATGCGCAACCCAAAAATTAGACAAGGTAGTTAGACAAATTTTGTAATTTAAATGACAGAATTACTCATTTCATGTTGATTACTAATAGATAAAATAATAAGGAAGTGTGACTGGTTTAACAACAATTGGCCGAGCGTTAGCGAAGCCTATCACTTAAGTGGCTCTAAGCATTTAATTTAGGTCTGTCTTTCCGAACCTGGTCTGTAAGAATTTTCACTTTGCATGAATTTCAATTCTATATTACGAGCGTCGAGGTCGATGGTGGTGTGTGTTACTCTATGTGATTTGGCTGAGCGTTAAGAACGTTTTTATACTGATCTGATGGGTAACCAAGATGGCAATGAACAAATCAAATCAATTTATAAGCTAACCTAGTGCAATTATTTGACATTTTAATGTGTAAAATATTAAACCATGAAGCCTAATGAAGTGTACAGATTTGAAATTTTGAATGAACTAAAGGCAAACCCCATCATTAACAAGTGTCGTAGTATTCTATTGTACAAGTTAAATTTTAGTTTTCAATCAAGTTGGGTGTGAAAATACGTTTACCACTTTATTCTTATAAAAACTCATATGGTTACAGTTTAGCTCAACTCATACTTATGTTACAGGTATGTCTATTTACGATACGTCTACGCAAATGTAAGTGAATATTTATATTTTATTCATGGAATCAAGCTTGTTCTTATTATTATAAAGAAGCAGTTATAATCTTATTATTATGATTACAAATATATCTTGAATACGTAGTGGCTTGTCCCTTTTTAATTCTGAATAAAATTAATAATTTTCCCCTTAAAAACAAACTAAACTATATTCACCGGTTTAATTAATAACAGAACGATGCCCATTAGGTTTTCGTAGTATTGGAAAGGAATATTATGTACACATATTTGATTTAAAATGGTATAAACAGGAAATGTTTTAAACAATTTGACAAGCTGTAGTACACAGTAGTATACGACAATACATTATTAGCTATAATACTATACGATAATATCCGACTAACGTGAGAAAACGATATTAATAAGGATATATCAGACTGGCAATGTCTGGTTAGCAATGACACATTATACTATACGACAATAATCGAACTAGGTAGACTAAGAGATATTACTAAGACATTATCTAACTAAGTATACGGGAATATCGCATTAGCTATAATTCTAGTATATAATGTCAGTTAGAAACATTGTCGATTCGACTGCATAGTAATCTGTGCTTCATAGGGAAATATATAATATTAAATAATATGCTGTAACTTAAAATAGTGATAAAATAATATTGAATATATACACGTATAAATGTTTTAGCCAGTTTAACAAATATTTACTAACAAAGTAGTGTCGAGGATGTTGATCTGTCAATGTAGCACGGAGAAATGTTTACAAGATTCATGCTTCAATCATGACGCACGTATCTGTTTGCCATTATAACAAATATTTACTAACAAAGTGGTGTCGAGGATGTTGATCTGTCAATGTATAGCACGGAGAAATGTTTACAAGATTCATGCTTCAATCATGACGATGGAATCTCTTTGCCAGTTTTAACAAATATCTACTAACAAAGGAGTGTCCGAGGATGTTGATCTGTCAATGTAGCACGTAGAAATGTTTACAAGATTCATGCTTCAATCATGACGATGGAATCTCTTTGCCAGTTTAACAAACATTTACTAACAAAGGGGTGTCGAGGATGTTGATCTGTCAATGTAGCACCCGATAAATGTTTACAAGATTCATGCTGCAATCATGACGAACGAATCTTTTAGCTAGTTCGACAAATATTTAAGAACAAAGTAGTATCGAGGATGTTGATGTGTCAATGTAGCACGGAGAAATGTTTACAAGATTCATGCTTCAATCATGACGATGGAATCTCTTTACCAGTTTAACAAATATCTACTAACAAAGGAGTGTCGAGGATGTTGATCTGGCAATGTAGCATGGAGAAATGTTTACAAGATTCATGCTTCAATCATGACGATGGAATCTCTTTAAACCAGTTTAACAAATATCTACTAACAAAGGAGGTGTCGAGGATGTTGATCTGGCAATGTAGCATGGAGAAATGTTTACAAGATTCATGCTGCAATCATGACGAACGAATCTTTTAGCTAGTTCGACAAATATTTAAGAACAAAGTAGTATCGAGGATGTTGATTTGTCAATGTAGCACGGAGAAAATGTTTACAAGATTCATGCTTCAATCATGACGATGGAATCTCTTTACCAGTTTACAAATATCTACTAACAAAGGGGTGTCGAGGATGTTGATCTGGGCAATGTATCATGGAGAAATGTTTACAAGATTCATGCTGCAATCATGACGAACGAATCTTTTAGCTAGTTTGACAAATATTTTAAGAACAAAGTAGTATCGAGGATGTTGATCTGTCAATGTAGCACGGAAGAAATGTTTACAAGATTCATGCTTCAATCATGACGATTGGAATCTCTTTGCCAGTTTAACAAATATCTACTAACAAAGGAGTGTCGAGGATGTTGATCTGGCAATGTAGCACCGAGAAATGTTTACAAGATTCATGCTGCAATCAATGACGATGGAATCTCTTTGCCAGTTTAACAAATATCTACTAACAAAGGAGTGTCGAGGATGTTGATCTGGCAATGTAGCACCGAGAAATGTTTACAAGATTCATGCTGCAATCATGACGAACGAATCTTTTAGCTAGTTTTGACAAATATTTAAGAACAAAGTAGTATCGAGGATGTTGATCTGTCAATGTAGCACGGAGAAATGTTTACAAGATTCATGCTGCAATCATGACGATGGAAATCTCTTTGCCAGTTTAACAAATATTTACTAACAAAGGAGTGTCGAGGATGTTGATCTGGCAATGTAGCATGGAGAAATGTTTACAAGATTCATGCTTCAATCATGACGATGGAATCTCTTTGCCAGTTTAACAAATATCTACTAACAAAGGAGTGTCGAGGATGTTGATCTGGCAATGTAGCACGTAGAAAATGTTTACAAGATTCATGCTGCAATTATGACGAACGAATCTTTTAGCTAGTTCGACAAATATTTAAGAACAAAGTAGTATCGAGGATGTTGATCTGTCAATGTAGAACGGAGAAATGTTTACAAGATTCATGCTGCAATCATGACGAACGAATCTTTTAGCTAGTTCGACAAATATTTAAGAACAAAGTAGTATCGAGGATGTTGATCTGTCAATGTAGCACGGAGAAATGTTTACAAGATTCATGCTGCAATCATGACGATGGAATCTCTTTGCCAGTTTAACAAATATTTACTAACAAAGGAGTGTCGAGGATGTTGATCTGGCAATGTAGCATAGAGAAATGTTTACAAGATTCATGCTTCAATCATGACGATGGAATCTCTTTGCCAGTTTAACAAATATCTACTAACAAAGGAGTGTCGAGGGATGTTGATCTGGCAATGTAGCATGGAGAAATGTTTACAAGATTCATGCTGCAATTATGACGAACGAATCTTTTAGCTAGTTCGACAAATATTTAAGAACACAACGTAGTAGTATCGAGGATGTTGATCTGTCAATGTAGCACCGAGAAATGTTTACAAGATTCATGCTGCAATCATGACGAACGAATCTTTTAGCTAGTTCGACAAATATTTAAGAACAAAGTAGTATCGAGGATGTTGATCTGTCAATGTAGCACGGAGAAATGTTTACAAGATTCATGCTGCAATCATGACGAACGAATCTGTTAGCCAGTTCGACAAATATTTACTAACAAAGGGGTGTCGAGGATGTTGATCTGTCAATGTAGCACGCAGCTAAACACTGTGAAGTGCTGTCATTGCTCTCATAGTTTCGACGTCACTGTTGTTGTATGGGGTCTATGGGCACAGAAATCTATCAGGAATGCCTTCATTGCTTTGATTTCAGTTATTGATCTAAAAAAAATGCGTTCTTACTTTTGATGTATGAAGCTGTGTATGTACCCTAGCCCAGTGAATTCTAAGTACTCTTGTATATTGTATTAGTCTTTTAATGTAGTTGTTTTCAGAAAAATTGTTGATGCTTATTAAACTATAGATATAATTAATTACGTAAACATTAGTACATTAGTACACAAGGTTTATATAAAAGAAACCATTAAAAGTCTACCTAAAACAAATTTTACAAATGAAGTAAATATTGTAAACTTTCCGTATCGTAAATAGCACCACAATTTCTCACTTCTGTATCTAAAACAGATTCTATTTCAACAGTTATAAAACTCATAACTTCAGTTGGACTTATTGGATAAAGTCAACGTATCGGTTTTTATCTTTTAAGATCTTTTTTGCTTTTGCTTGCCCCTTTAAACTCTCATTTTTTGGGGAGAAAGGTAAATATTTTTCATACACCTAAATTAGCATCCAATTTTCTTTCTCGAAACAGGGGTTTTTTTGGTGCATCAGAAACATTTAATCCTTCCCTGATATTGGGGTCTTGAAGGGAGTAAATATATGATTTTTAACATCAAATTTATCTTGCGCTAACATATTTTCATAAGTAATACAGATCTATTGGTAGCACCAGATTAGCTCCGCCAACGTTAGTCGCACGCACTGGTAAATGAATGACAAAAACCTTTTACTGAAACAAGAGCAACAACAACTTAAGCTTGACAAACTGACTTTAAAAGCAACTTGTGACGTTTTTTCCCAGAACACGATGTTTACGTAGGAGACTTGATTGATGGATGATCCCTCTCCATTGCTTTATAACGCTTCTTTTTCATAACCTGTTATTATAAACGCGAAAGAAGGATTATTCTCATACATTATCCTCAGTCAAATTTGGAATGCTCAATTGTGAATTTTGAGTCCTGTGTATTTTACAAGCATTACATGACAAACTTGACTATATTGTCATTTCAATTTCAACGGAACATCCTTACATAGATATGGACACAATACACAATATTTTGTTAAAGGTTTGCTATTAACGATGTAAAGTTTGGAAGGATAGTAGAATCTCGGACATTTGGCATCGTTATACGTTACAAAATGTACAACACAAAGTGTGAGTTCATTTTCTCCTGTCTCGACCCGAAGTGGATTTAGGGTATCTTCTTTCTATCTTTCTTTTTAAATGGACTAACTATTTTTACTTGGGGAAGAGGATAAAATATTGGAACATTTTCGAGGAGCAAACAGAGTAGTGATTTCAACATGTAATAAAGTTTTATAGAAAGTACTTATTTCAGTTTACACCTCGACGCACAAGCAATCAGGCAAGCCCATATGAAAGTGTAATTGTATTAGTTAACGTTATAAAGTAATTTATAGATAAAATAATAAAAAAGTGTGACTGGTGTCTAATGTGACTGGTTTAACAAAAATTGGCCGAGCGTTAGCGAAGCCTATCACTTAAGTGGCTCTAAGAATTTAATTTATGTCTGTCTTTCCGAACCTGATCTGTAAGAATTTTCACTTTGCATGAAGTTCAATTCTATATTACGAGCGTCGAGGTCGATGGTGGTGTGTGTTACTCTATGTGATTTGGCTGAGCGTTAAGAAAATTTTTATACTGATCTGATGGGTAACCAAGATGGCAATGAACAAATCAAATCAATTTATAAGCTGACCTAGTGCAATTATTTGACATTTTAATGTGTAAAATATTAAACCATGAAGCCTAATGAAGTGTACAGATTTGAAATTTTGAATGAAACGTCCTGCTACGTGGCCCTATCTAGTTCATTAAGAAATAAACTGAGGGAATTACTAATGTATACAATGTTTCATAAGTTTATAACGTGATGTCAAGTGAAATAGATTTTACTTATAATAAAACATGATAGGTAGTTAAAGAAAAAATATGTATGCCAGCGAATTTATGGATTTAAAATATTGTTGCCTAACTGGAAATCCAGAATTATTTCAATAATTGTTGGTTACATCTGTGCTGGCATGGCCGAGGGGCAAAATTGACACGCTTATCAGCTGTTGGACACGATCCGTCGACGTCACGCTCACCGCCGCGCCGCACCAACCACAATGGGCTCAACTTTGAGTGACAATAGCCCCCGCCTTCCTATATCGTGTTGAACTGTCCCAGTTATAGTCTCAAATCGACCTACATTTTACTGTCTACAAAATTAAAAGAGCTAGTCTTTGTAATTGCTTTTATTTTAGGCACGTACAGTATCTGTTCGTGTTAATATTTATGGAAATTAATATCATATTTTACACTTTTTTCTGTGTCTTCCTCAATAATTTGTCTCAGAATAAATTTTTTTCAGAATATTTTGCAGCTTATTAAAATCTGAGTCTCTATTGTTTGAAACAAAGCATTACTTAGGGCTAAAAAAGGTTCTTATCAAATAAATCCTTAAATTATAATTTTCCCAATCCAAGTCACATTTTAAATTTGATAAAAGAAATTCACATATTTCAAAACTATGTTGAAACAATAAAACCACGGGATGGACTGAAATACATTTTAGGGATGACATAAGGACTAACTAATTATCGTCAACATCAATGGTGCAGTGTAGTGGGTACAGCGGTTATCGAAAGATAACCGAGTCAAGCAACCTCGACCTTGGCTGCTCCTTGGATGGGTGACCGTTGAGCAATCCTGTTCTTCCAAGTTACCCACCTACCCGACCATTGGTGGTGGTGCTGAAGTACTCTCTAAACCGGTGGTCCCCAAATAACTGTTAAACAGGGCTGCTTAGCGCTAGCTTCGCCTGGAACTTGTTTGTATAATGAGAAATCCGATTTGCTGAGCGTTTTCTTGTGTATCGCCTTGCAATACGAGAGTTTTGGGCTCAAATAAGCTAGAGAATTATGCATGATGTCGAAGAGTAGGAAAATAAAGATATTTGTATGAAAGTCTGTTGAATATTTTGCGTTAATAGTTTAAAAATGTCGAGATTAAAAGTGAACTACACGAATGCGTTTCTTGCTTTTCCTGAAAGAGTTCTAAGTGATCGTGCACTAAGGAGTCTTGTAATACATGTAACACAATTTACAACACTGTACAAAATATAAAATAAAAGTAAATTTTTCACGGCGGACGGTCCGGATGGTGGCCCGCGGTTTGCTTAATGAGTCCCTGGAGACGACACTCTCAGCTCTACGATGTTGTGCATAAATTCAATGGCTCTCCGCTATTCATGAGAAAACCGGATTTCTCTGTATTAATTACGCATGGGAAAAGATTTTATTGGTTGCTCAGAAACAGTTACAATTCAAAACTCGAATGTTTTCCCCAAAATGGATGAAGGCAAGAACGGGATAAAACACACGTTACACCTAGCGTAGCTGACTTTATGAGAAATAATATACTTATGCAGTTTCGACAAGTATTATACTATATGTTCTATGTTTGGTTGCCGTAACAACTATACTTAATAATATTCCTATATTATGTGATACATATAGGTATAGTAGCTAAGACATTAAACACTTGTAAACTGCCAATTTTTATTGTTTATTGCACTTGATTCTTAAATTCTTTCTAATTTAAAAGCTCCTTATTTTAAAAATACATGGTGTTCACAAAAGGGTGTCACAAACTTTTGTGGCTGATAGTTCTCATAATTTCAAACAAAAATGTCATTGAAACATAGGTCGAGAATTGTCTCGTTTAGCTGCTAGCCACCATTTTGTATATTTTTATAAAAGAGGATTATATCTAAAATTAGTTATTCTAAAGAAACCACATTTACCACATAGATTTGAATATATAAGAGAACGTGTAATGAATAATTGTTTTATTTCCTATAATGTGAACTAAATGGCGACTGTTGAACATTTTAAAAGTCAAATAACAAAACAAACAAACCAGTATAGTTACAAAACATTTACTAGGCGTCAACTATTTGAAAAATGTCAGTACAATTCCAACGGTACTTGTTTCAATGAAATACGTCAATGCATAAGCGAGCACGACCACTTTAAAGGTACGCTTTCACAAGCCGGGACGCCAAACTTGTCACAGTCGAGAGGTATCAGTTGTTTGTTACTCCTGGATTGTGCAAGCGTATCTTTAATGTGGTCGTGCTCGCTTAAGCATTGACGGATATCGTTGGAAAACGTACAGTTGGAATTGTTACACAATTGTTAAAGTAATTGGTTTGTTGAACATTTTTGTAAAACTGATTACAAACAGCCGGTGTCTAAAAAAAATGTTTGCTGCTCCTGTTTTGTGCAAGCCTACCTTTAAAGTGGTCGTACGTGTATAAACACGTACATAAGCATAAGCATAAGCATTTATCAATTTTGTTGAAACAAGTACCGTTGAAATTACAATTAAATTTTTCGAATAGGTGGTGTCTAGTAGTTTTTATAACTATACTGGTTTCTTTTGTTATTTCACTCAAAATATGCCATTTTGTAAATATTGAAGGAAATAACACAATATTGTTTGTACATTGTCCTCTTATCTATTCAAAGCTATGTGCTAAACTTAGGTTAATTTTATAGATAATAATTTTTCATAAAAATAAACAATGGCGGATAGCGGCTGAACGAAACATTTCTCGATCTAGGTTTTTATGTCACTTTTGAAATGATGTGTACTATCACCCACAAAATATTGTGACACCCTTTTGTGAACATCCTGTATATTTAGATTACAATGAAATAAATATAGTTTCGTAATAATAGTATGTATACTAATGATAAAAAATCCAATAAAAATAAATTTTTACTGTAGGATAAATCTCTGAAATACCCATCAGGAACTTTGAATCACCCTGTGTAGTGCTTATTTATAAATAATTACGCATTGCCTCATTTGTTATGTGATGTCTAGTTTGTTATATTTCGTTTGAGCGTGACAGTCAGTGAATGAATGTGGATTGAGTTAGTTCAATAGGTACCAAAACATGTGGAATTAATAAATTGAAATAATAATTTATTTAACTATTGTAATGGAATGTGGATTAGATTGTATAATTTATAATCATATTGTTTATTATATAATTTATTAATCTCCATAATTAGTGATTAAGTTCCCTCAATCTCTTCCTAAGGCTACGGGATGATTGTTCCTAAAATGAGCAAAGTTTTGAATTAAGCTTATTGATTTTCAGGTTATTCGATACAGTCACAGTCCTCACTTTATCAATTCCTTTGACTTTTATTTTACATTTTCCTAAAAATATCAAAGCAGACACTCAAATATTACACAAGACTGTGTTAGCACTTTATAATTTGAAATCTTTAAGTATAAATATGACCAAGAATGCTTTAATTTATGATTTAGGCGTAACTTATCACAAAGTTGTGTCCATCTAGTCGGACTGTTAAAGTTGAAAAGCAGGTTGAGCAGTAGTGACGTGAGAATCGAATATAAATATTCGAATACTTTTTCTGCGTTGATTAGTTCTAAGACACAATTACCAAAAATATGGGAAAATCATTTGCTTTTTTGTGTCTCCTACAAACATGTCATGTCATACCCATTATTTAAGAACTTCAGAAAAATAATTTGGGTTATTTGCTACTTCAGTCCTATCAGAAAGATTCTTTTACTGCAGGTTTTGTCACCAATGATCATAGAAATAGATTGAAGCCAAAAATCTCAACTATATTGTGTTTTTACACAAAAAAAAAAGAAGTAAACATTCATTTTTGTCTTTATTGTTTACAAATGTATTTCGTAATTGAATATTTGTACAATTATACATTTTGTCAAGTGGGAAAACTTTTAATTACTTATTCAAAATTCATAATATCGCCTTAATTATTCTTTTCATAGTCCAGATATATACATACATTCGATTCTGTATTCGATTCTCGCATCACTATTGAGCAGCGAGTGAGTGACAAATGTTGCAGCCAAGCGCGGTACGCAGTGCACCACAGGAAAGTCTAGTTAAGCCACTTGCACCTTGTTGTTGTACCCCATATGTCCCGATAGTACATCCAGTTTGTCTTTCCACTCACATTTTGTCAAGGTAAATCCAAACTCCGTCACTCATACAGAACGGAATCCCTCCAATGCAGTCCTCTTTATTAAAGTAAATCCGGAAATATTTCATCCACCCCGTTTGGAATGCCGTACTCAGTTAAAATGTAAAGCAGCGCGCAAATTTAACAATACTACCTCTCTGATGGAAGCAGAGGAATTGTTGTGTCACCGGCGAAGCATGATGCTCCCCGACATCAATGCGGCATACTCCAGACATTTGATGGATGTCTTCCTTTTCCTTTTTCCACACGACGAGACCGAACGTGCTCGACTGAGGGTTCCAGACCCGAGATCTGTATAGTGATGTAAATGGTGTGAAGATAGTGTATCAATGAGAAGTTCTACAGATAATCTGTCATAGCTGTATGTAGTACTTGTAGTTATAGATTTAAAATCTTCCTTTTCCTTTTTCCACACGACGAGACCGAACGTGCTCGACTGAGGGTTCCAGACCCGAGATCTGTATAGTGATGTAAATGGTGTGAAGATAGTGTATCAATGAGAAGTTCTACAGATAATCTGTCATAGCTGTATGTAGTACTTGTAGTTATAGATTTATAGAGATTTTGTATAAAACCATGGTGAGTAATTTAATTTGTTCCAGTCAATGGTTGAAAAAGTCCTAAAGAAACATATATTTTTAAAGTTTTGAGAAGAACTTCATTTATACAAAGAGAATTAAATAAGTGTGTCGCAGAGAAAACAACAATTTCATATTGAATATTACATTTCTAATCTATATTAACAAAATGGTATATATAATTTGATTTTACATTCCGAACTGTTAATAAATAGTTCAGTTAAGTAATCTCTAGTGTTCTCTCTGTAAGACTATTTTGCTCTAGAATTCCAGGAATCCGCATTACTAGCAATGAAATGTCATTCAAACATTAACTAAAAGGTGATATACTCTCCGAAAAGATGTTAGTGTCTGATTTCACCCAACCTTAAACAAAATTAAAATTAAATAAAACATTGAAATATCTTTGAATATAAACTTTTAAACCAAATGCAACGAATTTTTCGAACCTTATCATAGAACCTCAAAGGATTTCGTTAATGTTACTAGGTTGTAGCCCCATAAGAACAATGTTAATCCTTATGTACTTTTGCGACCGTATTTTTCCTTGTAGAATATGAGAAGTCTTGGATTAAAGATATAATTAATACTCGTAAAAATGATTTTTTTATATTTTTCCGGTATTTTTATTCAAAATCTATCGTACTTTTTTGGATTTCATTCGTTGAAATACTCAAATATACAACTTAATACACACTTAAAACTCTAAACAGAGTTTAGGTGCATGTTAAATTATACTTTTAAAATGAGACAAAACCTACGATTAAAAGTACGGGCGTTCTAATGGTCAATAGTACACCCGGCTCATAAAGCAGTAGTACAGATTTCCGGTTTGAATCTATTTTAAGCAGTTTCTACCTACCAGTTTCCCAGTTTCTTGTAATAAGACTAGATAGAGAATGGCGATTGGGATCTATTCCAATGATCTTGACGAATTTGGGGATGCTAGGAGACATCTCGACTTACAGTTAGAGGTAACCCACCCTCTGAGACGGGGTAGTTAGATAGATTATAACCCTGTTAGAGGCCATTTAGATCCGTGTCTCAGGCAATGAAACAAGATCGGGTGTAAAATGAGTATTTCCCCCCACCTATCACATTGTTTTTACCTTTTTAGTATCCAGGAAGATCAAGATTCCCAGCTGAGATTGTCCGACAGAGTCAAACTCAATTGCAAAATCTTTTTAGATATCTCTGGGAATCGAAACTTTACACCTACGCTACGGTGAAGGACGATGGGATAACTGGTTATACATTACAATAGAGTGAATTTTTGTTACTTGTTGTGGAAATCTTCTTATAATTTCTTTCCGTACCTATTTCAATTCCACTTTTCAACTAGATTTCCGTTTATAACGCTAGCAATGGAAATCTGGCAAGCTGGTCACCAAAAATGCACCTCGTTCCCGTTTAACGTTGCCAATTGACAGTTATTACATTGTGGATGATGAGAAATTACATGTCCAATCCTGCGTTGCTTGCGGCATCAAAATGAAAAGTTGCTCTGTTTCAGTTTGCAATAACTCTTGCCAATTATACGTCATAGGTGACATTTATTGGTGAAATTTTGGTTTCGAGTGATACAGTGAAATTATTAACTTATCTTTTAGCCCATGTTGGAGTTAGAAATAGGAAGCGTTTCTTTTACTATTTTTTTTTATTAAAATGGAATTGATCAATCATCCTTTCAATCAACTTCTTATTTGTAACCCAAAAAGCTTAAATTTAATTAAAACCAACCAGTCTTTGACATTCATAGTAGCGTAGGGGTAAGGCTGCAGGTCTATAACCAAAAGATCATGAGTTTAATTCCCGGGAGTTTAATAACAATTTTCAATCGGGTTTACTCGGTTTTCCTTTAAAAACGTTTAGTGTGACTAATGGAATAGAAGGAACCCCCTTAACAAAACTAAAATGTGCTAATTTCCTTGCAATGTAGAAATATGATAAAAGTGTTCTGGATTAAATAATTGAAATGTTGCAGTAATAATGAAAAAATGTGACGATCGCGATTGTTTTTTTTTTTAATGGAAAGCGATCAAAACTTAATTACAAACTCTTGCACATCTCCCTGGAAATAGAACCCTTGAATCCTTGGTTAGAGTCGCAGCATTACACCTACTGTACGCTTAATGACAACAGGATAACTTACCTATCATTCATGCGTTAAAATGCAACCCCAGAGTCCGATAGGCTTCAGATGCTGATATCTTGCAGAGGCGAGGGCCTTCAAGGAAGCTTTCACAATTCGAAAGATCCTATTGGCCAGGACCTCTCTAATATCGGATTTCATAAATTCCAGAAACTTTCCAGTTTTACATAGGTAGAGGTATTAAGTGGTTCTGGTGTCTGGAAGTTTCTAGAACTTTAAGTTGAACAATGCTTGATTGGTGTTAATGACAAGCATGTTATGTAAACCGTGATTTTCAGTATGTACATTGTTCAGAATTCGGAAGATCCTATTGGCCAGGACCTGTCTAATATCGGATTTCATAAATTCAAGAAACTTTCGAGTTTTATATAGTTAGAGGTAGGGTTAATTAGTATATAAGTGGTTCTGGTGTCTGGAGGTTTCTAGAACTTTAAGTTGAGCAATGCTTGATTGGTGTTAATGACAAGCACGTTTATGTAAACCGTGATTTTCAGTATGTACATTGTTCCAGAGTTCGTGTACTTTTTGGATGACATGGTTCAGTGCTATGCAATTTAATACGCTAGTTTTAATAATTTACGACACAAATCTACAAACCTTTTTTGACCAATGAGGCAAATGGTCTTGCTTGTTTCGATTTAAGGACAAAAGGTGTTTGTGAAACTTTAAATTTCATATAACTATTAATTTATTGTATTACCTCCGTAATGTATTCGTAATATTTTGTAAATTCTAACTAAATTTACTCTTAATTTGAATTAATATGGTTTTTACCAGTGTTAACCCATAACGTTAATTATTATTATTAATTAGTATTATTATAAGATATTTTAAGAACAATTACTCAAGTCAACATACATTTATAAATAAATTTATAGCATTTGTAATAACCCTATTTGAGTTGCTGGATTAAAATCTAATAAAAGATTATATATATATATATATATATATATATATATATATATATATATATATATATATATATATACCGTTTACTTTTAAACATTTTTGAAAGATTTCCACCTCAACAGTTTCACTCAGTGATTACTTTAAAAAGTAGAGTGGCATTGGCTTTATTTAAGCAGTAATCAAGAGATTGCCGTGAAGAGAGCAGGAAGAATAATGTCATGGCCTGCAAGAGTTATTAATCCATTTGTCAGCCGAGTGTAGAGTTGTCCAGTTTTTATTGTTTTTCCCGCGGCCAGGACGAAGGACAGCTCTGAGGATGACATGACATCAGTTAGCGTCCTGCTGTTATTGGATCAAGCAAGAAATGATAGCTTCCACAAATCCATCAACCCAAGCTTTGTTATATCCTAGACCGTTTATTTAACTTGAAACCACCTCAGTGTGCTTGAGTCTTCTTCCAATATTGGTTTAAAGCACAGCAGCTGCAACGCTGTTCGTGTATTTCTACGTTTCATTTTTTATAGTTTTATATCTTCTGTGTTTGCAACAATATAACGTATTTTAGAGTTAAGTGGAATTTCAAACCTGATAACCTCTTTGCATCGTAATAATTCTCAAAAACAATCTTTGTAATTTCGAGGTAAGTTATGTACATTTTAGTGAAAACATCAAACGTTTTTCAGTTACAGTATGCCTTGAGAAAGCGTCACATCTTACTGTAAAAACCCGTTAAAATAAAATACGAATACGTTATTTATATAGTATATTTCGAATAAATTAAAAAAACGTTGGTTAAAATTGTTTTAAAGTTAATCTTAGAGACCATCTCTGGACTGTTGAACCTTGGAAAGTTTTTCTTACTTGTAAGAACATTATACGTTGGTTTTTAGAATATCCCATTTTGTGGCCATTACTATAGTTTTACTGTCTATATCCTTAACACATTTTAAGTATATTCCTTGATATGGTCATAAACTAAAATATGAATATAGTTTTAATGATTTGTAAAATTAATAAATTTTAAGTTTTGTTTGCAAACCATTATTTATGACAATTCAAGAACTGTGAATTCGGTTCAAATAAAACAAGTTATTTTTAAGATAGTAATACATTTGAAACTCATTTATACCTTTGTTACTGTGTAGGTAACAATAGAATACCATGATATACAAATACCCCGATTCCACGAACTACAATTAATTGACTTATTTTATATTAAGCTTGTAAACAGTAGCCTATACAAACTTCAAAATTAAAGTTTACCAATGTAGTTGGCTCATGTGGAGATGTAGATTTGCAGTAGTTTTGTATTACAAGATACGATTGCACACAAAGTCGAAAGGATATCGCATTACCTCCCCTCCCCCCCCCCCTCCCACGGCTGCAACCCTGTACACCCCCAACACTTGAGCAGAGACTAATTCGTCGTTCTTGAGACACATCCAGTTGACGTCTATTGCTTTGTCAAGTTGAATTAACTCTAATGCTTAGTTGGTTAAAGAAGACAACCAATGTGATCCTCATGATGAACGTAATGAAATTAATACAATCCCAAAAAGAATGTTCTATGGAATAGCTGAAATCTAGTAATTATCAGAGTCGTGATTTGGTTATAATGTGTAATGTATTTTAATATTCAGAAAAATATAACTGAACATATAATCTGAATATGATCTTAAAAGTATTCAGATCTTCTTCAATGGAATTTCACACATATTTGTAGCACAGTCAAGCCCAGAATTAATTTAACGGGTGATCCCAGAGGGTTGATTAACATTACCTGGAATCAGTAACATTTGTTATCGCGTTTAGAAAGAGTTCATAATTATTAATTGAAAATATCAAATTGTTTCATAAAGGTGTATTTAAATTGTTATCATTCTCACAAATCATTTAATCAAACAATGCTTTCATCATTTGACGAATTTGGTTACGATTCCTTAAGAATGCTAAAACATATAGCTAAAACAAGATTGTAAAAAAAATCCTGATAAAAATGGAATAAATGATTTCAAAGTTTCTTTTTAATTTCAAGTTCTGATACTTATGTGATAAAGGGGAACTTTATGAGTTTGGATTAATTAATAAATGTTCTTGAACATTGTCTGTTCCACGATTTCTGAGGTAAATTCGTTTATTAAATAAACAATGTTTCTTGTTTTCCTTAATTTTATTCCAGTTGAACAACTCTGAAAAGGTAAACAGTTTAATTGCAACATATTGTCGTGGCTTTCAAATTACAGGATAAGTCAAGGACTAGAAGGGCTGGCAACTGGAATTGCTTCATTTCAGTTAGCCGCACAGCACCTACTATTACTGGGGCAATTACAGAGATAAATGGAGTCATACATTTTACTCCTCTATTTGAAGCTCTTTCTCTATACACTCATGTGTGTATTTGTTTTAAAGTTACAGTACGGTACATTATGTACCACATTACTGGCTTCGCCGAGGTTGCATCCAAAATTTAAAGTCCATAGCTTATTTCGATAGCTAATTTCAGATGCTAGAACGCCATATTCTAGCACTAAGTTTTCTGACGGGATTTATTTATTCTGTATTTTATCTTTGACATCATGGATACCCATTAGACCAATGCAAAATTGTTCGCTAACGCTCAGCCCAATATGTGGAGTGACATGCACCATCATAGAACTCGGTGTTGCCTACATAGAAATAAACTACAAGCACAATAAAGTCTAAATATCAGTTCTTTCTCGAGATATCGTACGGACAGACAGACATATGGATATTCACTGATATACAGACAGAAATCAAATTTTCCAGCCTCTCAAGTGATATCTTCACTAATAACTCAGTCAATAACAGAAGTCGGTGAAAATAAAGGATTTTAAATTAAAATGATTTATTTTTTATTAATGCTGTTCCTGTTATCTACTAGGAAATTTTGATAAGCCGCGGGTAACCGCTAGTAATATAATATTGTGTAAAACCATGCCAGTACAGCTGTGATGTGTGCTATGCTCGTACAACACACGTTGAAGATTTACCAATATTTGGTTCTAGAAATGTTGGTGATAACGTAACATGATATATCGGCATGCAATATTGCCTTACGCACCTTGTAAGAGGATATTTTATACTCTTATTGAATGGGCTGAAAATATATCTACGTATAAATATTATATCACTAGTTGTTACTAAGCTAATATAAATGTACAAAATATCATTTATTACTTCTATGTGTGCATTTATTTTATCATGTTTTTAAGAATATTTTTTATCAAAATTTCGCAGTATATTCATGATTTTCTTCCATTTAATTATTTTTATAAAAATACATTCTTATAAAACATCGCTGAACTGCCACACTTATTTTGTAAAAATAAAATTTTAATGAGAAAGAAACTTATAATTTACTTTATAATTTTTTGATGATTTTTAGCTGAAAAAAGAAAACGGGTTTTTATAATTTTTTGTTGTCTTAGTCTGTAAAGTCACATAAAATATCTTATAATATTTTAAATACATTAAAAGAATTCCTGATTGTAAACATTTAACATTTTTTGAATTGTATCTAAACTGAAAATTTTGAGGTTATACAATACAGAAAACATAATTTTCTATTGGTTTTCTCAAATGATTAGTTTCGGGTAAGAAATTATACAATATGCTACGAGTATCTTAAAAAATATAAAAAGTAATGATTTGGAGATTTTAAGTGGCTTTCATCGGCACTCAACAGTTAAGACCTTAAAATGTTTCAATTATTTTACAGTCCACTAAAAAAACACTTTTTAAAGCGTATGGAGAGTTGCATATTATGTTGTTTGAGATAAGGACAAGGCGATATATATTATATCTTTCAAAGTTTTTACTGTTTTATTTAAATTAAGTCCTTAAATCATTAGATACTGATAAATGATTTTATCTTTTCTCCCTATTTCTTAATATGTGTCTATTTCAAAATGTCTCTTGAACTTTGTATATGTTGTCTCAGGTTAACCTCATTCATGGGATCAGCAACATTTCTTTTCTGTTTGTCTACCTCTCGGTATGCCCGCCTGTCTTCTGTAGGAAATCACTTGACAACTTTTGCACAACTCTTCATTTTGACAGTCAACATCAAGGTCAAAGATGGCGAATGTCTTTTCTGCTGTTTAAAAAAAGTATGTCTGGTGTACTACTATCTTATTCTATTATATTGAGAATATTTGTAAGCACATTTTAAAATTTAAATAATTACATGTGTAAAACCTTTACTAACTTGTTATACAAATTTACTGTCATGAAATGATTCAAGTCTTTGTGGTTTTTCTTTCTTTGTAAAATTGAGCAATCACTTCCTTAAGGATTAAAATTAAACACATTGTAAAAACACGAACGACCTAAATTAAATTGTATTAGACGTTCGAGGATGAGGGGAAGTCAACGTCTTCCCTTGTAATTCCAAGCAATTAGCGGAAAAGAAAACATTGTAATTAAGTTGTTTAACTGGCGGAAACGTTCGGTAGAGCCGCAAACAGGGATATTAATCCAGCTGTAACTGGCTTTAACTGGTTAAATCACCCCACTTTGATGACTACAAAGAATTCTGGCAGCGGTTTAAATTCATGTTAGAACTTTGAGATGTAGATAGTAGTAATTAATTTTTGAAAGTTCCATCGTTTGGGATATCCTTTAGATCCATGAAGCTTTAATTGGTTTATTACAAAATAATAATATTGAGTCCTGTTAATAAAATATCTTTGTTGATGAAGATTTTGTTATTTTTATCCATTTAATAGACTTGAGTTATGTAAAAATGTATACCTAAAAACCGTTTTTAAACTGCATTCATATTTTTAAAATACTAAAATCCGTGATTAACGTAGTATACTATACTTATAGAATTGATGGTATATGATATTTAAATCAGGATGGCAAACGTATTTAACATTTAAAATTGTAAAGAATTAAAAGTTTAGCTTGGAGAATTTGCAAATGAAACAGATATTTTGAAATGTTTCCATATAAATAACTATGAATATATAAAATTTAAACTCACAAATTTTGACTAAGGATTTCTAGAGAGGGGGGTTTGCCCAGTGTTCTTAATTATCAAATCACATTAATGTATTGTATAGTAGAGGAGTTATGGTTTAGTTTGAAATTAAAATCAAGACAAGAAGGAAAACTATTATGGTGACAGAATAAATTTTTGAAAGCATATGGTTACATTTAAGTCATTAAAGACGCCATATTAATAACTTTTTATTAGCCTTAAAAACTAGTTATTCGTCTTCGGTTATTTCAAGAAGACAGAAATGTTTTCTGTGGGATGGATGTATAACATTTAAGACAAATTTGATACAGTGTTGACCAGTTTCTAAGTTTTTAAACTCAATTAGCAATGCTCTTTCATAATCAATATTTAAGAGTTAGTTTGAAATCAACATAATTGTAACTCTTAATCAACAACTAGTAAACAAAATCATTTAGAGTTTACTACCGCTTTAGCCCTATTCTAGAGGATGTTGAAGGAAGGGAGTGGAGATCAAGTTAGAAGTGAGTTAACTTCAACATTCCGTTGACTTCAACACTGACCCACCGCCGCCTCGCCCCCCCCCCCCCACGTCTTTGATCTTGGGTTACCGGAGACACTACCAAGATCAACTTGGCAATCTCATTCAGAGTACTTCATTCAATTCTGTCACTTAATCATGAGTGTAAAGTAGTGCAATTTTATCCTTAATAGTACAACAACAATTATTTTACTATTTCATCTTGGTCTTGCTTAAAAACTGTTGGTAAAATTGAAAATGTTTCATAAAAATGTAATAATTGCGTCATACCAAAACATTATTTTACAAAAATTTAGAAAAAAATTTGGATAAACTTAAGTAATGAGGGAGAGCCTGATAAAAAAGAACCACTCATATTGGAACTTTTGTTACATTTTATTCAACTTTTAATTCACAGAAATTCTATACTATACTCATTTCCATTCCAATACGGACAATATGTTTTGTAGGGGTCTTAGTGAAAAGGCATCAGAGGGGTTAAAACTATGAAATGATAATTATTTTTTGTCCTATTTGTCTAAGCTTAAAATACTTAAAACTAACCTTTAGACACGTACAGCGTCAGTTAACCATATACTGAGTCTTCAGTATATACTGAGTGGGGACTTCAGTCTCTTTATCTATTTGCCTGGCAATGATACAACTACTGTTTATATGTCTGACGGTCGATTTTAAGTGTATCAAGCTAAAAAATGTAATGTGAGTAAAATTTGTCATTTTATATTTTTAATTATTTAGATACCCTTCCGTTTCAACCAGAATTAGCGCGGCTTACGACCAATTTGTTTTATTGGATCTACATCTTTCTTCGGATGTATTTCTTTCTTTGGATCTATTTCTTTCTTTTAATCGATTTCTTTCTTTAGATTGATTTCTTTCTTTGGATCGATTTCTTTCTTGTGATCGATTTCTTTCTTTGGATCAAAACCCGGGTAGTGTATTTATTTAGTGCTTGTGGCTTTCTACTCATAGACTGTGAGATGGTAATAGCCTTGGTGGGGTTTTGTGCAGAAAAACTAGCTCTGTAGAAGCAGTTTTTAAGTTGTCATATTTTAAAAACTGGGTTTTCGTTCTAGAAGACACTTGTAATGGTAATTTAAAGTACAGTAACATCCAACAATAGGCCAATGCAGCGACACCAGACTTTATTGTGTTGAGGTTGTCGCAGACCGAGGACTGATCTCACATTGATCTCGTTCAGTCGAAGCTCAACAATAGAGCCCCCTTATTGACTTGTCCTATCCATCCCTCACTCCTGAATTTATAGCTCCTGTAAACCGCTCGGTTCAACTCTGTTTACTTACACTTTTGTATTGATGGTATGGCAGTAAAGATTTATACAGTTTTGAATCAATTAAAAAAAGTTAGGAGTTTGTCACATCACGTGTCATGTAACAGGCTTCACTGAGGCTCTGTGCAAAATTTCAAGCCTATAGCTAATTACATTCTCGACATGTCCTGCCGGCACAAAGACAGATAGCTTATAATACAAACGACATGTTTACATTATCCAAATGTAGTCAGCTCGTTTACAAATTTATTTGTTCTGCTATTATCTCATTGCCATCATGATCACCCATAACACTAATAAAAGTATTTGCTAACGCTTAGCCAAATCTATGAACTGACATGTAGAATCGTCTAACTTTCATGCAAAATTTAAAGCTTATAGGTCAGTTTGTTTTCGAGATGTCGTACGGACAGACGGACAAAAATTAAATTTGTCCAACCCCTCCAGTGATAGGCTTCGTGACATTGCCCAGCCAAACAGTAATGTCCAGCCAAAAACGTTTAATTATTTAAATATTTTAAAAATATATTGGCTGTTTAAAAGTTCTATTGAAAAACGTGTTTTAGTATTTGCTGAACCGTACTACGTCAATGACTCCTTACAACTACTGTACTTACATAACCGTCCTGTACGCGGGGAAGCAATAGAAAAATGAACCTGATAATTTTACAACACATAACTGGTAATAAGCTTTCGCCTTGCGTCTGAAACAGTGATTGTACAAAAATGATATAAACATATAAATTAAACGTATGGGGTTTTACCTTATTTGTCTTATTAAGATATATTTTCAAAATTAAATAAATGTATATTTTAAATTTAATAGCTTAAAAATATGTAATATTACAAAATATTACAGTATATTCAACAAAAGTTAAAGTCCATTTTCTATCAGTTAAGACGTTACTTCTCTCTGAAATATGGATATACTGCAATAGTTAGCATTCAATTGTAAAATAGAGATGTTACGCTAAATAAAGAGTGGCTGGTTCGTATCTGCAAGTGTGCAACTACGCCACGATGGTGTGTGCAAGACTATGAGAGCACAATGGCGCCGTCAACTCGTCGACCAATCAGAACTCGCGACAAAACAGCTGATACGGGTGTTAATTAGCGAGAGCGAGACTAGAGGTGAGAATTTCGTCACACGCACGATTACCGGCCATTAGTGAACGATATGTCTGATTGAGAATATAACGAGTAACGTGTGGCATTGCAAGTTGTTTTGTCGGGACAATAACTTTATAAATAAAAAACATTCTCCATAAAACGTGCAACAAATTAATTTTATTGACAGTATAATTCTCCGTATTCAGGGTTAGTGTTAATCGAAAAACTGGGGAACGTATTTGCCAACCGATGTATAAATTTGTTAATATGTTTTGAATACATAACAATATTTTTGAATAAAAAAATAAACCAAGCAATGCGATTTTTCAATAAGTTTGCAGCCTTTTTCTTTGTTAACTAATCATTTTTGTGTTTGAACTTAATCAGCCTGAAAATTTACATGGACATTCTTAGGTTTTCTGGTTTACACGTAGGCATTCTTATTTCGAAAGTCCCTCCGGCCTACTTCTCACTGGTCTTTGAAGGTTCAAACTATTAATTCAAGGAACCTGATAAATCTAATTGAATTCAGTTAAAAACATTTTTTAATTACGGAACAACCAATTTTTATTTACAATGTTTAATTTAACCATTGTTTTGTTTTTTTACATTTATAGCCTTGAAAGCATATAGTAAGCTTGATAGTAACATCTCTTCTTAATTCAACCTTTTCTACAATCGCTATTTTTATATTTTGTGTTGTTTATTGACGAATTCTAAAACCGGAAAGTGCTGATTGTATTGTAACAAAGCAACACAATGGGAATAAAAATCCTCTTAAGTGATACATTCTGTTTTTTATTGGAATATTTTTTTATTTGTAAACAAATTTTGTCATAGCCTTTTAAAATAAGTCAGGGATACATTATCAAAGGAATTAGAAGCTATTGTGGGACATTGTACGAGAATAATAAGGCCTAAAAAAACTGTTGAAGACATGGATACGAAACTTTAGTCAGTACATGAAAAGTAACTGATGAGAATAAAATTGTTTTATTTTCTTTCACTTCCTTAAATGATAAACCAATAAAAATATGTTATTCCCTGAAATAGTGTATAACTCATGTAGTAAGTACATACTGTAAAGATTTTTACATTTTATCTTTAGCCGATTTTATTTGGACCTGATAAGAAACTGTCTAACATTTCTATGATAATTGATTCTAGTTCCTAGTGAACCGTTCAAAATATGGTTTTCATTTTGTTATGTATTTATAAAGTTATTTTAAACTATATGAATTTAAAATAAAAAAGTAGTTCTCAGCTAAAAGTCAATTGCATCACTTTAGCAAGTGAGTAGTACTGAACTTAATTCTTACAAGTATGAGTCAGACTGAAGCTTGAAGTGTTTTAGACATTAAAATCTGGCACTTAGAGGTTTTATGGATGCGAGTAGCTGGAACTGACTAGTCATGGCTCACGTGGCGGTGGCGCTTGCGCAACATACACGAGCTGAGCCATTACCATAGATAAGCTGTAACAGGGCGACTCGGGCAGGTGGTATCGCCTGATAACCAATCACCGACGGCTGTTTGTCACCCAATATCGGGTCACATTGGCGTTATCACCCGGCAAACCCTTATCAGTCACCATTGCACGTCGTCGCTGTCGCTACCGCTGACACCGTGTTGTGTTGGTCGCAAATAACTCACCGGCTTTGTGAATGCCTTTACGTGGTGATGTTATTCTTGCAAAAATTACACACTATTAGATGGACATTTTATTAATTATTAATAAGAGTAATGAATGACAGAGGGTACGTTGTAAAGAGTCCAAAACCGGAAAAAGGAAATGTGTAATTAAAAAAAACTAATTATTCAGAAGTGTATTGTGAGGAATAAAAATACATTTTTATTTGGTTCGTTCATTCATGCTCAGGTTGAATACAAAATGTTATGCCTAGCTAATTTTTATTAGTCTCCACATCTTACCATGTCACGTGTAGGCTACTATATCTTATGATTTTAATCAGTTAGTGTACTAATTTTTTATAGCGTGATTTTGCACCCGTAAGACCAACGTAAAAACGTTCCTTAATGGTCCAACTTCCTTGGAGTGACATGCACAATTATCGAACTCCATGTTGCCTATATAGAAATGTAGCTTCATCCACAATTTCAACTTTATAGGGCCAGTTAGTTTTCGAAATATCGTGCGGACAGATAGACAGAAATTAAAATTTCCCAGCCGCTCAAGTAATAGGCTTCGCTATCGCTCAGCCAAAAATGTATATTAAAAAAGTTAGATCTTGAATTTTAATTGAATTTAAACGTTCACTCTGGTTGAGAGACATACTGCTATTAATACCGCTGACGATTTAACTGTTAGTAATATATAAAAAGTGAGGTGTATTCGTACTCACTGTATGAATGTGTCTAATATTAATAGAGACCTTTTTGAGTTTAATTAAATACATTTTTTTACGTTTTGTCCAGTAATCACCATTTTCTTTTGTTCACTATTTAAAGTGCATACGTGTGTATTTTTTCCAGAAAAGAACTCCATATCAACTTGTTATTACCTCTATTACAAAATAATACAATTATAACCTCCTCCTCCAATAAGAAATAACAGTACCTATATGCTTATTTATGAAGAGAAAAGTATATAAATTAATTTTAAAGTTAATGTATGAGCGTTAGGGAAGCATTAAATTTGTGGGGTATACATGATGACAACGACAAAATAGCAGAATAATCAAATTTGTACACAAACTACTCATAAGTATAATATTGTGAGATTATAATATAGCACATATTATACATGTAGATTATTCATACTGTAAAAATAAAATCAATGAAAAGATTGAAAGTCAGCGTTAAGTTGGCAACAAGATTTGATTTCAACACACTCAGATCTGAATAGACTCGCGTTGTATTGCCCTCCCTGCCGCACCCGTTTATTATTTAAACATTGCTATAAAACTCAATTAACAAAAATGTAAGTGTACCATGTGGCAAGATATCTAAAATAAATAAATAAAATAATAAAGATCACTACAGACTTTGAATTTTCCATGAAACTTCATTGCTACATAAACAAGGATGAGTTCTATGATGACGCAAGCCCAACCGTGGAATTTAGCAAATCGTCATTGAAGTCTATCACTTAGTTGTTTTCCGGGGGATGTAACACTTTCATTCCGTATGAATGTCTATCTGTCTATCTGACCGCAGGACATCTCGAGAATATAGGCTTTAAATGTTGCATGCAGCTTAGCGAGGGCTATTATGCTATATGTAGTTTAGTATACTCCTAACTTGTACTGTGCAATATAGTTCTGTTTTATTTATCTTGTTTCATGTTTTTTACCAGAAATGTAACTGTTTTACGTTTCGGCCATCGAACTTTCCTGTGATTTGTCAGCCGCACTGATGCTAATTACTTGACGATAGTAACAGCTTACTAGACGTAGACGTCAGTTTACTTGTACTCGCAGCCCGCGTTAGCAATAGTTGATGGGCTACAGTAAGGAGGGTTGGCACCTGGAATTGCCTCATTTTCATTTAGCCACAAAGCACTTCCAAACGCGCTTACAATTACAGAGACAAATGGAGGGAAACCATTTTACCCCTCGGCTTGGTTCCTCCCTTCCTCAACGCAATTACAGTCGAGGAAAGCCAAGCTGTTCAGCGTCTACGCCGAGCTCTTGTTTTTGATCTTCCATACGAGATTTCACTAGTAGCTGGATTATTACATTAGCCCATTGAAGCACAGTCTTGGTACAATTTGAGATATTAGTTATGAAACTGTTGCTGTTAGTGGATTTTTTTATATCATTGCACTTTACCGAGGTAACTAACAGCCATTATTGATTGAAAAGAATTCAATTTTAAAAAACTTTTGATGTAACTGTACACTGCTATGATTATTTATTGCTATGATTAAAAGAGGAAAAACAGTAAACAGAGTTACATCATACAGTGCACATATGTACCAATACTCGATAACGTCCTCAGAAAGTTATATTTCAGCTGTAAATACATAAAACGCTACATTATTAAACTATTCAGTGCGCGGATGATTACATAAGTAGCTAAGCATTACATGAAATGTACAATTCTAAAATGTACAACAAGCAGTTACATAAAGTTCAACTACTATATGTACAGTATACAGCGAGCTACATAATTACACTGTACATTACTCAGAAATTCACGTTAGAAGATCTAAAACACATATAAACAGCTACAAAACTTTATTATAAAGTACGCAGAAAGTGAATTAATTGCTGAACCAACGTACACAGAAAACTACGTTATTAACTATTTTGTACTTTTTAAAATGTAGGCTTATATGTTATTATTGTAACTTTATAAAATTAGCTCAAATAGGCCTATACTCTAAAAAAGACCGAAATATTTAGTAGCTGTGTTTAGATTTCTAAAATGGAAAATAGTTCACCAAAATATTTTCCATATGGTGTTATTTCGGAACACATCACTTAGCTGTTTATATCGGGAGTAGTTTCAATGATTCTATGTAGTATGAGCAGTAGACACTTTAAGTTTTACTGTGTGTGCGTGTGTGCGTGCGCGCGCGCGTGTATGTATGATAAAAATGGCTTAACTTCTGGATAGGGTTTTTATTAATAACCTTAACAGATATTAAAATAATAAATACTAGCGGGGGTGCCAATTAGTTACAAGGCATTCATAATATTTGTTTAGAGCTTTAAATTAAAAAAAATATACAACAAGCTTTACGGGGATTTACATTAATTGGAGCATTCTACAGTTCCTGGATGGAAATACCCTTGGATGATCAAGATCGGTTTAAAATTGTGGTTCTGATGTTGAACCTGCCATTTACAATAGTGAATTATAATCTTTTTTCGAAACTCAAACGTCAAAATGTACAATGGATATTCAATGGATATATACACTGCGTAAAGATTTCACAAGCGAACGAGTACTGTTCCTACAATTACCGATTTACTGATCACTATCTATAATCAAACATTTACTCATAAAAAGAGTGAATTGTAGCCAAGTTTTACAGCAAAGGTGTATCAGAAAGTAATACCGAGATGGTATAGCTGTAGGAGAGGGCTTTCCGAGGACGAGGAGGCTTCATGTTCAAAACGTGATCCGGGCCCTAACTGCATCAACGCCCTCACGGAAATATATACCTCGGTCTTCACCCTGTATATACAGATATATGATGCTCCTTTGTCGTTTTGGTAGTTAAATATACAAGTAGCACAGGATGGTACATGTTTGCTTGTTCTAGACGTGGAATATGTGCTAATATCCATTCCATGAAATATTCACGTTTGAGATGAAATTAATATATAATAAATAGTTTTGGATAACTTTATACATTGATATTTTGCCGATCAAAGATTGATACTATTTTGTTACTGCGAGACTACCTCCACAACAACAAATATCTCTCATTGTATCCTTTTATTACCCATTATCCTTGTTATGTGTGTCTGATGATCCGTTCATTGAACACGAAAGGCCTCACAAAAATAAAATTTCATATATATTGGGGTTTTTGTTTATAAATTAAGCATTATCATTGTGTTTTCATTTGTTATTTTACCAGATAAATCATAGGACTATAGCAGTTAAAAATACAATAGTAAATTTAATATTATTTTGTAAAATGAAGAGTTTATGAGGTTTTAGTTAAATTAATGTTAATGCAATTTAAAATCATTACTTATAATATCAAACATCAAACTATAATGTGCAAGTTATACTACGGTTAGAGCTGTGAGCAGCGAACTCTACTACTATTTTGTATACAGGTTTTTGTAAGCTATAACTGTTGAAAACTTTAGATTTGATTAGATGAAAGAACAAAATCATTTTTACTTTGATCTATATATTTGAGCCAGGAATAAGTCATACACACAGACACCACTAAAGTACTATTTTAAAAGTACGTATACAGAGTAAATTTCTCAATTAAAAGTACTATTACAAACTACTCATATTCAGTAAAGTACTCAATTTATTACACGAGTACAATCTAATTGTACTTAGTAGAGTATTCCATTAAAGGTAAGAGTAAAATCTACTCATAATTTGTAAAGTACTCAGTTACAGGTAAGAATACAGCCTACTCATACTCAGTAAAGTACACAATTAAAGGTACGAGTACAAACTACTCATATTCAGCAACTGTGAGGCAGGTGGCGAAGTAATTCCAATATTCCATCCACGTGGCGGCGGTGTTTGTGTAGGCGCGCTTTGAAAACGAGGCGAAGTGTCAACAACGAGCTGAAATAATTAGACGAGCAAACGAAAGGATATTCTGTTCTCCAGCCGACACAGTTTCAACGCACGATTGTTGCTTTTTAAGGTTTACTTTATAAGTAAAATTGTGTTAACCTTGTCAAAATGTTGCGGATTGTAAGCTATTGTGTTCATATTATACAGCGACTTGTACTATATTATATAAGTTATTACGTTTATTTCAAATAAAATTGTTTTTCTTTGACAAAACATGTAATATTAATAAAAATCTAGTTCAATTCTAAATTCTTAAAGTGCATAATAATTTTAAAAAATATACGAAGCATTTTAGGTTTATATCATGTAAATAAAATTTATTACTTAGGCAGATTTTAAATTTACGGAAATTAAAATAATTATTTAGCTGTAACTTAAAGTATATGTTTTATTTTTTGCATTGATTATTTTGCTCAAAATGTTTTTAATACATAATATTTTAGCAGAATCAAAGTGTAAAAAATAAATTCACTTTATAAGTTGTAAATCTTAAAAAACTAAAATTGCATTAGACATATCTCTCTTTACACGAATATCAAAATAATATGCATATACACATGTCTATAAATTACACAATGTTGTGGAATTATATGAGAATGTGTAAGTTTGACGCATTTTCTTATTTATAAATAAGGTTAGAGAATTCTTTGTATAATAAACTGCATCCATTGCCAAAGAAAATCCTTTTATGATATTGTAAATTATAAATTTGGATTTTTCAGATTCTTTCCTAATGAATCAAATGTTTTCAGAGTTGTTGCAAATTATTATTTGTATTCACACATATAACTACAAAAATGATGCTTACTAAATACTATTCGTATTACATATACATAACTAATACATTAACGGTAACAATGCGTGTTTATTCCTTTCATCTGTCTGTCTGTGCGAAACTCTTGTTAAAATGTTCATAGAGACTTGAAATTCAGTACCTAGTCCTTCTGATGTAAGGAATAACACTCTTGACTTTTGTGTCAACAGTTGAAAGGTCAGTCTGACCGTTTATCCTCTGTGTAAAAACTCTTGATTGAAGGGGCCTCGACACTTTAAAATTGGTTCCTATTCGTCCAAGGGAAACTTAATTGTTGGGTCAAAAGGTCAATGGGCAGTCTGTCCGTCTGGCGATAACCCCTAATAGAAAGGTTCCCGAGAAACCTACGAAAATTGGTACATAGGTTTATCTACCAAAAGTACCAAGTTCTTTTTTGTCAAGGAAGAACTGTATTGGTGTTGGAGTCGAAAAGTAAAAGGGCAGTCCATCAACGTGTCTGACCGTCGATGCAATATACTTACTTTACGTTTTGTTGGGCCCTCTGATATCCATTGTATCATCAGTTTACTGTGTAACCATTCGCCACTAAACCAATTAATTTAAATATTTTGATTATATCAGTGATCACACTGAGTAGGCTATATCAGCTGTGAGTGATTTTGCCAAGAATAAATAACGTGTGTGTTCTTTAAAAACCGAAGAATGATTTCCTGTACACACATACTTTTATAATCATTTGTTTATTGTGTAATCAATTAAAAATTAAAAAAAATCAATTTCATCTACCTCGCCGTAGCAGAAACATAAATTATAATGTACATTAGTAGTTTGCTCTGGAACTGTTAGCACAAGCAATATGACTGCTCTTCTTGATTCGTGGGTAAACAATTATTCCAAACTCCAGGAAATATTTAATTGTGTATTTATGTTTTGTAATGTAATTTATGTCATCTGCCCATTTTTCACAAATAAAAGATAATTGATAGTGTTTCAATTAGTATTCATGCAATATTTAATGAGACAAATCTTTGCATCTGGGATTCATCTCTTAAGCCAGTGTAATACTTCCAACCAATTTAACTTGGTAATTAGGCAGAACAGTCTGGATTAAGGGAAACTGACAAAATCATTGTTACAATTACGTTGTTTGAAGTAAGTTTTGTAAGGTGCAATTCTGTACTCAATAGAAATTGTGTATTAGTAGTAACTACGATTGTAATATTTACTATGTGTATTAAAAATGTTTTCGTTAATAACAATGTATAACACAAAATATTTTTTCTGTTTCAGGTAAGTACCGGAAGACGCTAACATTGAAATGATTCTTCCCGACCAATCCATGTAACTAATTAATTATCTAATTAGTTTTGAAGGTATGGAAAATCACTTTCTATAGACGAAGTTTTGTTAAAAAGAATAGACGAAATAAAATGTAATACAGTAAAATGAAATATAATAAGCTGTACTATGCTACGTAGTTAAAGCTATAAATCCTAACTGTTTAAAAAACATTTTGTTAAACAAACTATAAAAACGTGTTTTGAGTTTTGTATGTTTTAGCACTAAAATGATATTTATGTAAATTCAAATCCATCATGTGTTAATGACCAATACATATTTTATTCTTTTTTTAATTATATTAATACATTTATTATGATATACTTTTCTTAAGTCTTTGTAAACACAAAATATTAATTGGTTTGAATTTATACTGAAAATAAAATTTGGATATCTATACTGATATAATATGGATAATATGTGATTCCAGTACTAATTGAAATACATTTCTTGAAAATCCACTTAAAAGAATCTTAGATTATTCCAAACAATAACGAAAAAGAGCATAATTTCTTTTAAGGAATTTAAAAATTTAGTAAATAATCAAAGTGGCAATCAATCTTATGTACAGCGTAGGAAGAAGTGGGGGGGGGGAGGATTGAGACTCAAATAGAGTTAAGGTAGACAGAAGCATTCTTGTGAGTTCGACATTGGTCCACGCGACTTAAACTATTCAACTGGCAGGGTATCTATGGTTGGTATTGTGGTTGGTGGGTGGGGTTGGGGGGTTGAAGCCGATATACAGTTAAGGTAGACTGAATCGTTCCTGTGAGTTTGACATTGGTATCCTCGACATTGAACTATCCCTGGTTGGTATTGTGGTTGGGGGGTGATGGGTTGGGGCGGGGGTTGAAACATATATACAGTAGCGGTAAGGTAGACTGAACCATTCCTGTAAGTTTACATTCATTAGTCTACGCGACTTTGAACTATTGAACTTGCAGTGTATCACTAGCTGGTATTGTGGTTGGGTGGTAGGGGTGGGGGTAGGGGTTGAAACTTATATAGAGATAAGGTGGACTGAAGCATTCCTGTACATTAGTCCACGCGACTTTGAACTATTGAACTTGTAGGTATCACTGACTGGTATTGTGGATGGTGGGTGGGGGTGGTGGTTTAATCTGATATAGAGATAAGATAGACTGAAGCATTCCTACGAGTTTGACATTGGTATCCTCGACTTTGAACTATCCCTGGCTGGTATTGTGGCTTGGGAGGGGGTTGGGGTAGAAGCGTTCGCTTGATACAACTTTATCACTTTCTACTCAATTGCACTTGCTTAATACCAATTAACCCGCTATTTATATGAAATACTTGTTATACTGAAGCAGTGCTTTCAAATAAAGTGCGTTATGAGTTCTGCGTGATTTGTAACAATCGCGATAATTTCCATGCTACATTTTAGCGAAGCCTTATTACGCGTCACTTGGTGTAACGTGCACCTATCTGGTACAACATTAATCGTAATGCTAATTATGGAAGAGGTTAAACAACATTAGGACATAGGGCCTATAGAAACAAATTATTTAAAAATACTTAGCTAAAATTAATACATTTAGACAACACGATAAAATATGAGCTGTAGAACAATAGAATGTATAACACACTTACACTAGAGAACAACTCTCTGTATAGAACGTAAATGAATTGAACAACAGTGCTGATGTAAAATATTCGCTTCTAGACCCAAACTTGTTCATGTGTAAAAAGCTTATTGTTAAATCAAAGAACGCACCAACTTCTGCTTCAATAAAAATTTATTTTATACTAAAAATTTATGTAAAAATATGAGCTGTACATTTACAAAAATAAAATGAAATACTTTTCTTTAAAATATATTATTATTAATAGATGTAGTTTAGTAAATAAAAGTAGAATGGAGGAACTGTGTATAAAAATTAAAATTTCTTGAATAAAGTATCACACAATAGTAAATTGAAAAAGTAAAGAGCAACAAATCATATCAACAAACAACGAATACAATTTTAAAGTTGTACTTGTATTCCAAATAATGCCCAAACAAGTTGTATAACATCTAGAAATTTACTAAAAGAACTGGGACAAACGGAACTTTGACGCTGATCTAAGGAGGGTATGTGCGAAGAATGCTAAACAATGGAAATGGGTTGTTGTATCCTTGACATAACTTTTTTAACCTTTCGTCGACTGCTCCCTCGACCATTGATTCGACTGCAATGTCTAATATTCATTATTTCGAACACAAACTGCTTAAGGATTAGTTTTTAATTATATTTCCGATTTTATAAAAAGTGACATCTTTTCCGTTAGCTATGCATTTTAAAATTTCTAACATTAACGGTTTATTAAATGATCACCTAAATGAATGTTTGTTCTTTGAATTTAAACTTCAAAAAGTTTCCGGTAGGTAACTTTTCTGCATCTGTATAAAAACAAACATAAGATTTTGAAGATATTGACTAACAGCTATTATTGTATAACGTTAGAAATAATGTATAAATCAATTAACAATTTCGGAGAAATAACATAAATGATATAAAATAATGATTAATTAGTCATTATATGAAATTTTATGTTGTAATTATGAAGTACATATTAATAATAATTTTCTTAATACGAAAACTCAGCAATTAAAAAAAAATTATCGACCCGTATGTTTTAAGGATTCTATAACTTGAAAGTTTACAGGCAAGAGAGTTAAGGTTAAAGTAAAGTTTCAGTAACTAGCCACAAACCGCAAAGTAGCGTCCAAATCCTTGTTACACACCTGGAGAGGTCAATTATCTTTATCCTCAGTCATTCAGCGAGCATTCCTTTCTAACGGTTAAATCATCAGTAGGTGAACGAAATATCTTATTCATTAATTGGATATAATTCGTGATTCCCGAAACATTACACATTGAAGATATTTGTTGCGTGATTCTTCACTAATAAATGTGAATTACAAGTAAAGTTTTCTTTTTTTAACGGTTTCACTTTCCTGTATAGCAATTAAATGGGAAATAAAGCAGGTAACTCTAGATTATTGTAATATTTAATTATTAATTTTCTCCAATAAGATCTTAAGTAATCGTTTACAATGCGCACTCACGTTTTAAAAATACAAGAGCGTATATATTTAAGTGGAGAAAGATAATTTCGATTAGATAATAACTCAAAATAGCCATTTTAAGTTTACATATAATAACATTTGTTATTTACTTGTACTGAAACAATAAACACAGTTTGAGGTTAGTGCACTGGAAACTTAAATTGTGCGCCAGCTGATGGTTCAGATCCTTGTTACAAGGTAATGTCAATCACTTGATGGACAGCTGTTAATTGTGTAGTGTTTTAAAATAATGTCCTGTAATACTCCTTCAAAACGTTTACCCGAAAATGTCCGTGCATAAATAGCCTATAACTAACTATTACGTTATAACTGCTGCGATGACGTCGATCAAAGTTTCTGGTACTGTACCTAGAAACATGTTTGGATTGTTTGTAAGATTGTTTGAGCCTCTGTTGCAACATGATTTTAATTATTCAGCTGTCGTCAAGTAGCTCCAGACATCTTGTATTTGAAACAGATTACACACACTAGATAACATGATGGGGCTTAGACTATTCATTGTAGTTAAGAAAATGAAGAGCACCCATTATCTGGTACCATATAGTAGATTTAACTATGGATATGTTTCCTAGTTTAACTGCTGTAGTACTTATTAATAGAGCATCTTGCTAGAACTGTACATTCTTTTAAAAAGTCAGGAATTACACTTTCAATACTGATACCTTTAATGTAGGAATTAAAGCTAATATTTACTAAACAATGAATTCCAAATTGAAAGCGCTGCTTAGTTTCAAACAACCTAACTTTCAAACCACACACCTTTGAACACATATTAGTTGATTAACATCGTGAAAATTTGGCAACAGGCACGCTATAATATTATAAGATTGCTGACGGTAGCAAAACACTCTGGTTTGAGCAAAAACCTGCCCGGTACCTCAGGGCCCGTTGTGATTCCAAAACTACACTTTAACTCGTTGTTGGCTTTTAAACTTTGCGGGTCTTCTGGGAAATCAGGGGAATGGACCGCCCGTCTGCCGCGCCGCTGGCGCTGTGCAAGAATATCTGATGTGAGTTATGTGTGATGGATTTTTAGATTGCGTGAACAATTGTCGGGGTATAAGTTACTCGCTGTACCTGGCGTCGCGACGTGTCGATGTGATCGAATGACAAACGTCAACCGCAGACCGTTCATTCGGAATTCGAACGGGGAAAACAATCACGCGGCCATTTCCAACAGAATGTTTCCAGTTGAGTTATTGTTTACATGTTTCTGCCACCCTGATACTGATTTACTGCACCGTTTGTTCGTCCATTCGCCGTTATTGTTAAGCTTCATTTTACAAACTATTTTACACAAGCGGTAACACTTTCCTAAAGTTTATCATTTTTTGTGTCCAGCAAATGAATACCAATTAGTTCACTACGAATTCATGGATTTCTGAATGTTCAGGATCTGGTGCACAGGTTAATAGAAGTAACTGTTTGTTGGCTGAGCGTTAGCGAAGCTATCACCCGAGGGACCCCACACCTCGAGAACAGACTGAACTTCAGACTTGAACTTTTGCATGAAGCTTCATCTCTACAAAGGCAACATCAAATTATATAAAAATAACAAGAATATAATATATAACAATAAATAAACCTTCGTTGATTAATATTGCCAAGTGCCTTGGGAACCCTAAATTTTCTCTTCTGCTATTTACAAAAGTCAGTATATTTACAAGTTTTTATAAGGATTAGGTATGTAAGAAAACTGAAACCAGTTATTTTAAGTTACTTTTTAAGTTATATTATGTTATTTGTTCAATTTAACACATGTTTAAGTTTTAATTTAGTGCGTTTAGTCAGTCTTAGGAAGTATAACTAAATTGTTTATGATTCTTAATTATGTAAGTTTTTCATTTATTTGATGTATGTTTTGTGACAGAATGAGAAAATAGATACATTTATTTATTATTCATTTTTATTATATTTAGTGCCTATGACTTCATCGGGTGTGGCTGAGCGTGAGCGAACATTTCGACCTTTGTCTTATAGGTGACCACGATGGCAATAAAAATATCACAGTATCAGAGTAAATATAATTTGTGAAGAAACTGAGTACACGCATATAAAATGTTGTGGCACAGAAAGACTTATAGTTGAAATTTTGCATGTAACCTCAGGGTAGCTTGGCGATAATCAGTGTGGAGTACTCTGATATTACTATAAAAAAGTACATTCTATTCTATTAATAATTTGAAATATGAAACTGTCTACGAACAGAAGGAAGGGAGCCTAGGTCTCATAAGTGGCTATTGCACACCGTTGCAATTAAAAGTCCAGGACTTTCATCTTAATAAGGGCGCTAGCCATTTCTCATAGTTGTAAATTAAAACTGTAATCTGCCAGCGTGGGAAATTAAATGCAAAGAGAGACACGCAAAGGGACATGTTTGTGCGTGTTTCTTTCTTTTCGTAATTTCTCACGACATGATATACGCGGTTTATTCTCAGTATATTTTTGCATCACTAAACATATCCTACTGAGAAGACTTCATTAACGCATGACAATCGTATGTGTGTACGTTCATTACAGTTGCAACAGAATAAATTAACTATATCAACGGTGAGTTCAACCCGAAATAGCCTAGGAGCGAAGAGTCAATTTGCATTGTATTAGCACAAAACCTGATCTTTCTTATAACCGATAAAAATTCAATATTTTCTTAGAGGAAATCCTTCCACCTATTTCCAGAAAACTCTGGTTGTAATATTTCCTTATAAAATACAAATTGACTCCCGGTTCGTGGTGTGACTTCCTTCCTTTAAAATCCATTAAAAAGTAGTTAAAATTTATTTTACGTAAAATTTACAGATCCTCTTGAATGTAAATTTGAAAGTACAATATGTTCTAACTATCTATATACATAATATTTTGTGCCTTGTATGCGCAGAGAATATCTCCACTTTTTAAACATTGGTCCTCGTAGGTGCCGGTACGTATTTTCTAGAACTCAAATATAACTTTCTTACAATTTATCTCGGCACAGAATAACAATTATTGTATCGGAAAAAAAATGTTCCACCTTAAAGCTGTCAGGCTCTATAACGCGCTCCCTGCAGCCATATATAAGATCTGATTATATGTTTTCTAAAAGAATTTAAGGATCAAATTCTCATTTGCTGTCACTAGAACGCAAGGACGATTTTGTCAAACCAAGAATGACTGAACTCACGGTTCAATAAAGTTTCGATGTGGTAAAAGCTAACACGCTATTACCGTTCAAACAAATGTTTAGATTTAGTTGTTTAATACGAGTTGGGATGTTTAAATGTAAGACGGTTTGTGCTACGTATTCAAAATGCTTGTGTTGTAATGTTTTTATATTACTATTCAGAATATATAATATAGAACAATAAATAAAACTTCATAAATAAACTGCCAGTATAGTTTGGTAGTTTTCTGAAATTTGAATGTACCACACATACGTGTATTTTTCTATTATCTTAAGAAAACGCGCGATGGTTAACTATAGCCCGAAGTCTTAATCCTACGTTTATTTCAAGGTCACTAGAAAGAATTAACCAAAGATTAAAAGCTCATCCGTAATCATTTTAAATAGGTTTCTGTTCTTTTAAATGAAACTAAAACCGCTCCTAATCTAATCCTCTTTTATTTAAAAAAATATTATTTATAATATTCTGCTTTTCTATTGACTTCTCAATCTTTATTGACGATGAAATAAAAACCTGTTTATAATCTCTTGGTTTGTCATGAAATAGGGTGGACTTAATGAACACCCCCAACTCTTCCAAAAAGTAATCCACTGGTGTAGTTAAGTTCCATGGGGTAGTTAAAACCTTGCACGCTATGTAGGTTAAGTATGCACGATGTTGTACATTCCCGAGGAATTCAGGTTAGTTAAGTTTACTAATGATGTAGGACTGCTGAATTAGTAATTGTATATGTTTTGAAGCAATTGAATTTTTTTCAAAAAAGTATGGAACTACATTTTGACAGCGAAAATTCAAGTGTGACAATTTAAAAAATGTTAAATTTAGCGATAATTCACTATAATATTGTATATTATAACTAGTTTAATACATATAACATTGTATACTATACCTAGAGTAGTGCCCGCAAACATAAAATTGTATCCTATAGCTAGAGAAGTAGCTTCATAACATTGTATACTATAGCTAAAGTATTATCCGCAAAATATTGTATATTATATGTATATAGTATCCATATCTTCCATTGTATATTGTAGCTTAAAACAGTGTTAAGAACGATATCACTATAGTTAGAGTAGTATCCACATAACAATGCATAATATAGGTAATGTAGTATCCACATTTACCATTGTATGCTCTAGCTAGAATAGTATCCTAGACCATAACATTGTATAGTATAGCTAGAGTAGTATTCACATATAACACCTTCGCTAATAATGAACAACACTCTGTTGTGTGTTTGTCAACATTATACACTCTCCACTCCGTAGTCAAAGCGTTAACTGTTACTAACGCTCAATATCAGTATACAATACACAACAAATATTTTTGTTATTAAAGTTGATTTTTTTGCAGTATAATCTTGTATATAGTGGGTGACTGTTTTTGTATAGTACAGCTAAAGAACCTCTTGCATGTTATTTCGTAGAACAGGCACGTTAATAGCCTATTCAAGAATTTAATTTGGTACGGAAACAAATCATCTCAAATTTTAATGTTGGGAATACATGATAAATCACACTTTTATTTAAAACGTTTGGAAAAATTGAGAGTAAAACTGCAGTAAATGCTTTTAATTAAAATAACATTCTATTTATGTTCTCCTTGTTAACTTACTCCAAGCATGAAAAGCTCTTGAAGGTATGTTCTTATATAAACTCTAATCCAAAAACAAAGCGAACCGACTAGAGCAACGTTATCTAAAATAGTCTGGTAATTGAGGTGATGTTGCCATATCGCTGCTGAGCACCACCTATTCCCATCTATGACATGTATATGGTCACTATTGCCTGCTAAATTTACATGTTGTCTGAAATCAGGTGAATTAAATCAAACTACGCATATTTGTTTACGGTAAAAATGTATTATGTCTTTTTTATTAGAGATGAGACGGATCAGTAATTTTTCTCACACGCGTAAAACTTGCAAAATTGTTGTGCGCGGGATGTAGAGGGGAGATTGAAACTCAGCAGTCGCCATGGGACTGGTTTTGTGCGGGCTACTGTAGCATATTTACTTTTCTTACATTTATATGAGTGGCTAAAAGTATCTTAGAATTTTGTTTCAGACGTAATAAAAATTACTTCACTTTAAACGAAATACCAAGCAGCCAATGTGTATTGCCAGATTGAAGTGGATGTTAATTATTCTCATCAGTGTCTATGATTTTCGTATATTAATGGATTTCTAAACGAGTGTACAAATATAAACGATTATTCATAAAACGAATTAGGACTAGTTTGGTATATTTTATTAGAAGAGTTACACGAATTGCTGAAGGAATTAAAATTTCAAATTACAGGAGAATTCATGAATGAATGGGTAACGATACTACAGCTTTTCTGATATAAGGCATGGCTTTACCATGAATACTATGGTATAGCTTGATAGATTCAGGGTTCGATGAACCCATTCGCCCTACTATCTCTGCTGAACCAATTACAACTAGTTTCAGGAATTTTAAGAAGTGGGTGAAAATATCAATGCAACTATATCATAATTAAATCATTGTTTATAGCTTGTTTTAGTTTTCAAAACTCAAAATGCATGAAAAACCCAATAATTATATTCAATATAAAAGTTATTAAAAGTATATTGTTCTTAAGGGATTTCATTACTATTATTATTATTATTGTTATTGGACGGCTTGGGGGGGAGGGGGGGAGGTTGCACTCTCAATTTAGAAACAACAGTTGTGATGTAGTCTAGCATTAATATTATTGCAAATTTCCAATGATCACAGCAGGATTATCAGCTGAAAGCGAGACAGGGCGGCCGGCCATTACATGCATATGCAATGTATGGAACACATATGCGTGTATTGTATTGTATGTGTTACGCATGGTTGGTTCCGTTCCCTCTTGTTTATTCTTTATCGTACAAAGGCTCGCGTTCCGATACTGATTTCAACCGTTCAGTCTCCCTTTCAGGCCGGCCGTGGCATCCGAGTCCTGCCTTGTATTTTATTGACAGTTTCATCGTAAGATATTTGTCTGAATTTACGCAACATGTTGCACATTTTTATTTTTGTAATTTATTATTAATAGGATCCAGGGTGGTTTACTCACGTCTGCTTGGTCAAACTGGAAATAAGAAGAGTTTTGACTTTCAATTTCGACTGAAACTCGGCATTTCAAGCTTTTCTATTCGCTGTTGTATGTAACCTAGTGAAGCTGTGGCGAGTGGACGTGATGTACGAGTTAGAAGAATTGGCACCTTCCATCCAACCAGTTGGGGTCGTTAACCTGAAAAAGAACCCGAGTACTTCTCATGAGGGAGAGACTGGTATCCAAGGCAAAGTGTGATCAGATCGTTACTGACCAGAGTAGGTTCTGATCTTTCAGATAAGCAATTCGTATATCTTATTCTTATATCTCCTTACGATGAACTCATGAATTGTTGTAATCTACTTTCATCAACGTAATTTGGAAGGAGCAATCTGACACTTATTATGCGTTTCCTGTCCCTCCGCTAGCACGGCAAGTTTTAAATTGTACATGTGAGGAAGATAGCAGATACAAATTCTCGAAACGTCGTGATTCTGTTATTGTGATACAGGCAACTGTCCGCGATTCTAGTATCCTTCAAGGATTTAAAGATTGCGTAGCAAGAGGTTCTAAACTCCATATTGCCAATAAAAACAGTTGAACAAAAAAATACCAGATCTCAATCTGTTGCAAACTAAGCCATAATAATATTGTAAGACTTTATCGATGTTCACAACAAAAGATTAGTTTACGTCACATGGCAAAGTTCAAAACATCAAGGGAGAAACTTTAAAAATATCAAACTTCGCTTTGTTGCTTATGTTGAAATCATTATCTATATCTTGTTATCTTTGACAATCACGCGTTTCTTTATGGATCACTGTACAACAGCTCGTTACTCACAGAACAACCCCCCCCACCCACATCCACAGACAATGTGAGCTACGAATCATCTACAAATAGCTACATTTTAATCGTCCTCTAAATTCCAAGTCAATAAATGTATTTTTTTTTAATTAAAATACAAATTTTTAATAGAATTTGTATGTATTTCTATTAAGAGTATCGGAATTAACTATACCTGTTAAAATATCCAATATCCCACTTTTTGTAAAAACTAAGTTATAACTTTAACGAAACAATTATACCGGCTTCCCGACACTCATTGTTGGGATTTATTCAAAACAGCTGATCTCGTTTTTGTCTTATAACGATAATACTCAATTTTAAATGACACCTTTTCTTGTTGCAGATATACGTGGTATGTTTTATATTACTGCTGAATATTTAACAATAAATTACAAAACTTTATAAATGCTATAAAGATTGCAAAGAGACGTTAAAAATGAGATGTTGAAGACTTTGGTTGAAGATTTCATATTAGTCTTGTGGGGAAGAATTCAGGGTCAAGCAAATTCAGCCACTAATCCAGTTGGCGAGGACAAAGAAGAAGAAGTTGCCTACACCTACTGGCGGGCTGGCGCGGCGGGCGCCATGTGGTGGCTGTTGCTAGGAGACCGGCCAACAAACACGCCAACACGGGGATCGATACAGAGACCAGTCGATTGATCGATTTCATACTTCTCGATACTTATGACCTTGTTTTGGCTACGGCTACATGTGTGTTCCGTTCTTCACTAACTGGAACGGGTACCGTCTCCTGTTAGACTGGGATTTAACGTGTATAACTTACTCCCGTATCCTTATTACATTCCAGGAAGAGCTGCCAAAATATCATTATCCATGACGATTCAATTATATACATCCTGTAAATAGATTGCACCGAAACATTGTAGATTATTTAATTTTGTTTTATGTTAAACGGGCACTATGTAATTCAAGTTTTAAACGAAAAAACAGTTTTAATTCCAAGTTTCAAAATTTACTGTGAAAGTTACCAAGTTTAACTTAAATGACATCGATTGTTTAGGTTTGCCATAGTAACAATAATTTCGAAATGAAATATTTGAAATTTGAATTTTACAGATACAAATTCTAGGATTGATTGGATTTTAATATTAATCAATAGAGAACTTTAAAATTATTATATGGTAAATGACAGACTTCATCAAAATAAGTTATACTTCTGTCACAGATTTTTTATTTTGTTCAACTGAATACTAATGGTGTAAATTACAGGAAACTATTAAAATATATATTAAAAATAAAAAAAATATTTGTTTACCATAATAAATAATAATAAACAAATTTTGTATGGGGTAGAATTGAAGTTTTAATATATTTGGCAATGCTCGTGGTCTATTAACATATACAAGCACGTAAAATGTTAAAAACTGGTACACGTATTATGTACCAATTAATGCTGATACGAATTTATAACAAATATTATATATAGATAAGTGTAGAAACTCAACAGTTGCCATATGTAAAAAGCATGCAGGGTGAAATATGAACACATTCCATCCCGGTCCATTATACATTGTGCCCTATACATTTGGATGAATGGATCAAGATATCAAACACTGTGGTTGGATAATCTGATGGTGTTGGATAGGGGGTGGAGGGGCAGTGATATCACAGGTATCAGCAGCACGGTCTGCACAGCACGCTTATGTCAATGGCTTAGGTGTGGTAGTCGTTGAGGAACTTTTCATTCATGAAACTGTCTTGACTTACCACTGTTAGTAAAATTTAATGGTATACACAATAATAACAATACTATATATTCACATCGTCAACTTTTTGAAAGGATAATAAATAAAGTTAAAGTTTTATGAGTATCAGATTCCTCTCTCTAATTGCAAGCTCAACAGATTCAACTAACTGTAATATAAATTTAAAGATGCTAAGGCCACCTTGTGTATTTCAATTTTATTAATTCAATTTGTTTATAGATTATTTAAATATCTTGCAAGAAATCTTGATAAATATCTTGATTTTCCAGGTAATATAATCCCTGTAAAACATTGAACATCCTCCATTTTCAACTGTAATAAATATTAAAAACAAGACTAAAAAATGTTTCAAACTGATTGACATTTGTAAAACACGATTTACTTTTGTCTTTATTTTGTCTATTGTTTTCGACGTATGTCGAAACAAAAAACATATGTCTCCAAATTGGAATTATTCAATGAGGATGACTAACCAACTTTTCAACGTATGTAGATGTCCTTAAATACTACATTTACGACAAGTTTTGGTTAGAGTAATAATTATGGTAGTTAACCTTCCATTATTATTGATGGTACTTTATTGGTGTTTTACTTTCCCCACATTGAAATTTTCACTATGTATCAGAAACGTATAAAGGTTTTTTTATGTGAATCGAGAATTCAAAAACTCATTTTGGTTATGCCACTCCTCAACCGATGTTGTATACTTTTTGTTTAAATTGTAACAACGGAAATAAGACATTGTACAGATGCAAACGCCCGCCGTATTAAAACTGTTTATTGATTGAAGTTTACAAATTAGCTTATTTAAGACCCATTCTTGTAATTGTCTGAAACAATTAGAAGTTATGGAATAATATTCTTAAAGTATTCGAAATAATTTCACGTATTAAAAATGTTATAAGTGATTATTTTCTCAATGTCTATCGGTCCAATAAAAAACATTTCATCGAACATAGCATACTTAAAACAGTAAGTAGTTGATAGGCAATATGTAATTTTTCGTGTACAATTCATATCACTTATATTTTTTTTAAAGCTGATTTTACATGAGCTGGGGTTTCCCAATCTGAGAACTCATTTGTGTGTAGATTACACATACGATACCAGTCAGTAAAAGTAACATTAAATTTCCAAGGACCGAAAAATGAATTAAATGAATGAAAATGAATAAACCCACAAGTGAAAAACCGTAAGGACCATAAAAGTACCACATGATTGGTCATTGGAGGCGTCTGGTAGGGGGTGTTGTGGTATCAATGGCAGTCCCCCGGGCTTGTCGCTAGAGTTATTTTCTGAGGTGTCTCATAATTACTGTGCTGATACTCGAGACTGCTTTACATAGCTCCGGCCTCGTTACTTTTAACGAGTGCAGCCCAAGCAACCTTTGTCCGAGGCGTTATCGTTCGTAAGATATTTACCCAGTCTACGTGTCTTTCTTTGCGTCTCGTGATGAAAGGTACTTCCGTTTATCATCTTAAATTTGAAAAAAATCTTTTCAAATTCTAAACAATACTGGCGCGCTTTTAGAGGGAGATTTTACGTTAATCACTAGTTTTAAGACATTTTCCTCTAGTAAATATAAACCAAAAGCATCATTTTTTGGTACTGGTCGTTGGAATATTAAGGAATTAAATGTAGCAGAAAAGGGAGTTTTTATAAGCAAAAGTGAAACCGGTTTATAACATTCTAGAGTACATCTATTACCTTCCGTACCATTAATGAAGGGTGGTTAGGTTGTTGAAGGGAGAATTTTTATATTTTTCAAGCAAGTCTTTTAATTTGCGTCTTTAGCAATAAAATGTATTTTCAAATCACGAATTCGTTAAAGACATTTGTATTACCAAGGTATAAATATGATGTTACATTCGATCTACTACAGTCAATTTTCATTTATTTGTTAATCCATTATTTTTCACTGGATATCAAGAATGTAGCCAGGAAAACATTATGTAGAGGGTGCCAAGGCGAAATAGGGGGGGGGGGCTTCTCCCAAAAAAATCATAAATTTGCAAACTTTCAAATTTAAGGAGCAAAATAGTAAATTTTGCACAACGTTTTACGTTTCTGAATAGATTGTATCGACGATTTATGTTAAAAATTGTGAAGGAACTTCTTTAGTCGGTTATGCAGGATTAATAATTGATATTTATCAGATTTATGTAGTAATGTAATAAAAATAAAAATGCTTTTATTGTCTGTATAACACAGTGCATAATATACAAATCCACATTGAGGATTAATAATATGTAAAAGACTTTTTTACATAAGTAAAATTCTTATTGTCTAGTACTTGCTCTGGATAAAACTGGTATTTTCCTGTAGTGGACAGCAAGTAGGGCAAGTGCATCCCTCAATTTGCTCTTTAAAAAGTTCTCGACACATTTCAATGTTCAGAAAGACCTTTTAGCAGTACATGCCAGTAATACTAAATGATTTAAATAATAATAACATTTTTCTAAAGAAGTAATTGAAAAAAATTGGAAATTTGGGAGGGTTCCGAACCCCTTCTACCCCCTCGCTGTCTATGTACCTGCTGGAAATATATTGTAAGAGTTTATTGAATCTTATATGGAACTAAGTTACCTTTCCTGTGACCACATAGACCTATATATATTATACAAACTATTACTTTCCACAATTTTTTATTTCCGTATTAAAAATATGTTGGTTATTTTTAGGAAGTTTAGAGTTGTGTACTTAAAAATGGTTAACCATCAAGTGTTTTTTGTTAATCAATTAATCACTATACTATTCTCGACTTTTATTGTTTTGTCAATCCATTACACTATGCTTGTTTTGAAAAACTAAATTCTTCCCAACAGAATGGAATAGTAAGGCCCATCTTCCTCACGATTGGATCCTTTAAGCCTTCCGACGTTTCAAATTGGAAACCGGTGCGGGTTTGTGTCGGGTCTTAGGCCGAGACCACACTCGTTCGTCCGTAAGGTATCTTACCTTCCACTACTTTCCTCCCCCAGTCTTACATGCCTTCACTTAAACGTAATAGACAGTTTTATGAATACATCGTAAAAATACAAAATAATTCAGTACGCAGACCTAAAAATTGCATTAGGTGTACGTTACGAGGCAATATTGTGTTAATTAATAAATATTTAATATTTTAACTGTTAAAAATAAATTGTAAAAATGTACAGTTATTACAAATTGATACTACTTTCCGAGTACAATAAAAATTGGAATAGAAAAAATCTTAAACATTTTCATAGATTCAAAAATCTTAAACATATATGATTTTTTATTCTGCTGTGAGGATCAAAATTATTTAAAAAAATATTTTAATAAACTCAGTGACAGTTCTATTAGTAAAATTTAAAATTATGTATTAGCCTTTTTTAATGTTTCTTTGGCTCAATTTGGTAAATAAGGAGATAGGGCATTCACAATCATACAATACATTATCATCTCATTTAGTGAGTTTGGATTATACCTTTTAAGTATACTACATGTTAAAATTTCATATGAAAGTACTCAACTAGTTCCTTGTTTGTTTTCTACCATTTTCTTGTTGCCATCATGGTTACTCGTAAGACTAATGTAAAAATGTTCGCTAAAGCTTATCCTAAGCTCGTGGAGTGACTTGCGCCTTGATCGAACATAGTGTTGTCAATATAGAAATGAAGCTTCATTCTAAATTTAAATTCTTTTGGTTTATTTCGTCAAGACAGAGAGAGGGAGAGAGAGAGGAAGAGGGAGAGACATATTTCCAACGCTTTCAGAGATAGGCTGAGCATTAGCTCAGCCTATAAATAAGCATGTTGACATATTAAGACGAAATTATTGAGCATCGAATCTAAAAATGTCCTTCTCAAATACAAAAATTTCCGCCTTGAATTTTAGCCAAAAATGTCAACAAGTAAAGTGAATGACGTATTCGTACTCAAAGAGGAAAAAACATATGTCGTATACGTACGTAAAGCGTTTACAAACGTACAAATTTGCTAATTTCAAAACATTCTTTCAAATTTGAATAAATGTATATTGAATTAATTTTGTGTAAACAACTTTGATTTCAAATTTTCCAATCTGCTAAAAATGGGAAATGTAAAAGTCTTGTTTCACGAATAAATTTCTCGAAATGACTGATACTTTTATTTTAAAAATGTAATTATTCCATTATCTTTTTTTGTTTTTGAATTTCAAACTAGTGTTTAATACAGGAAGACTGATAAACAAATGACTGAGGTGCGGCATGACCGGGCACTAGTACTGAATGCATTTACAACGGTCCAATCCTCTTATTTCGACCTGAACCTTTTAACGACGTGGTTCACGATAACGTTATTTATAATGGGTCCACAGCAACATTACGGTGTCATTTTATAGCATCACTGGGAAATAAATAATACTGCGCCGTATACCTTATTTCAATTACCGTCTGTTTTATATTTTATTTAACGTTTTTATGGACTTTCAGGGGGTCAGTACAGCTTGCCTCAACTGTTTTGCTATCACAAACTTGTATTAAATTTATTATGAACTAATATACTTTTATTTTTGGTTAATTTTTCAGGGTAAACTAATTACACTATATAGTTTACAAAAGTTTCAATGAAAACAATAGATTTTAAAATGGATTTTTATTTTCCGAAACCAGTGTTTTGATTACGGTTTTCCTTAATACCACAAAAAGGAAATTCCCCAAATATCAGCTTACAGCTTGCAATTTTGTCACCTGCTCAACGACATCTGTGGCTACAATTTTAACCAGAATCAATGTGGCGAGTAAAAAGTAATATTTTTAATGACTTGAAATTGAAAGTTTTGTTTTTAGTTTATGCTATTACAAATTTTTGTTATCCTATGTTTGGGTTTACTTATGTAAATCTGGTTGAAAACTTTCTGCCAATTATTAGAAACCAGGACAACTTTATTTTACGGATTATCTCAAAGGGTAATCAAGTTACAAGGGAAATAGTGTTTATTCCAATCAATTTGACTAAAACGTTTTAAACTATTTACTGATAAAAAAAGCAGGTTAAATATATTTTTTATTTTTTAATCTGCAGAAAATATATGTACACATACACACACACATATATTTATTTGTGCTTAATAATTAGTATATATATATATATATATATATATATATATATATATATATATATATATATATATATATTTATTTATTAATAAAATAAAATATATATATTTATTTATTTATTTAAGGTCAGGAACTTTACATTTTTTTATATCAAATCAGTTGCGAACTGAGAGGTATTAAATCCTGAGTCAGTTATATACAAATTTAGAGATATTTTTCTGAATAACTGACAAAATCCTGGAACTTAGGCACATTGTTTTTATATTCCAATGGAGGAATTTGTTCTCTAGGGAAAACCTCGTCTACTATACCAGAGTAAACAATAATTCTATTTAATAGCTCTCTAAGAGTTATTAAATGAGGAAGGACATTTTATAACAGCTGGGCGCTCCACAGCAAGGCGGCAGCGGCTCCGCCGATCGTTCCCACAATACGCTTTTGTCTCGGCGAAGCTCAGCAATTTCGCAAAGGAGCTTTGGCCCATTCTCTTCAAAGACTCTTTTATATAATTAGAGTTTCAAGTCAAGAACAAGTAAACGATTTATAATTCTTTACGGCACCATAACGATTATATCTTCGGATGAAAGGGGATGGAGGAGTTGAGAGCGACTGTAACTTCCCCTGCCCCCTACCCCCTCCCACAACCCCACTCAACTTAGAACAAGCCAAGTTTGATTTCTTAATCGCATCGAACTTGTTTTCCAACAGTCAATATTAACTTTTAATTTCCGAATGCCTAAATTGTGTCCCATCCCAAGTTTGTGCAGTGTTTCACTATTCAAGTTACGCTTGGTTCTCAGAGGTTGCTCGAGTTTGAACTAAGCTGAGCCAACATATACCCTGAATGTGTGTTGATTAGTAGTGCTAAACAATCGAGATCCTTCCATACTATTTACACTACGCATTTTTATTGTTTACTCTTTTATGGTTGTTATTATACTTAAACGACACTGTCGTAAACAACACCAACATAACTTACTTTATGTTTACACAAGGGATTTATTTTGAAGTAAAAAACATAGATTGAGGTAAAACATTAAGATTTGTTCTCACCTTTTAAACTTATTAGTGGATGTACTTGCATAAACAGTCTTGTACTTTACAAGTGAGCTGATGCTTGAATCACACCTAAGTTCGACCCTAAACTATTAAGATAATAACTAACGTAATGTCCTTTCATAATTGTTTTAATTGTCACGTTGTTGTCACGTGTTAATTGTTTTAATTAACACATATGCCATTGTTGCAGTAATCTATCCTTAACACAATGAGTTTATAAACAAATAAAAATCATAATCACACCAGTTTTGGTAGTATGACGTAAACTGTTTTTGTTTGTAAGGTTTGTTGTAGTTATCTTAGTGTTGAAATCTATTAATACATTTTCGTATTTATTTGTATTGTATGTGCATATATGTTAAACGAATTTCTGCAGTTCTTCTTTGATATATAACCCAATTTTTACTCCTATTCTGGAAATTAATAATTTCTATGTTTAGGCTGTTACATCTTTTACAATAATTGTGACTTTTATGTAAGTATACTCAATATGTAGAATGTATATTCTTGAGTAGATTCTCACTTGTTCCTACAGGAATGTAATATGCCACCCTAACCCAGGAGGGGAATACTTTCCAATCACATATGTTTTTAATTCACCTGTCATCGGGAGCAATTCCCACTCCAGCATCAATCCTATTTCACGTCACCAGAACCATAATGAGTTGGATAGTGTACTGCCACCCATAGACGGTAAAATAATATTCATGAAGTCAAACGGTCTTCTAGACAATTCCTTATTTCACGATTCCTCGTATGCTCGTAAGATTCGAGTGCCCTTTCACAAAGGCTTGTATACTGAGCATGTAAGCGGCCACCCTTACTAGTAAGACGACAGTGAAATGCTTCAGCCTCGTGGTAGTCTGTAATGAAAAGAAACTGTAACTTCCATCCCTGTATCATGCCGTTCGAACTGTCGTCACAGGGGCATTGACGGGAAATTGTAATGAATACCAAAATACTTTCCTCATCCACCTCTCATCCAGCTTAACTAGTCCAAAAGAGTTGTTTATTATTAATAAATGTAAGTACATGCGTGTTTTTGGTTAACCAATGCTATATACAACACGTTTGTAAGCTGTACAAGTTTCCAAACATCTTTTTCTTTTTGTGTATTCCTCAAAATTTTGTGCACAACCTTGTTTACATCTAGTATCTGAAGTTTTAGTAAATGCGATATGTAGAAGCCTTTGAGTATTAGTATTATGTTATGCTTCAATTTAAATTTGTATGTGGTTATATTCTTTTATGTGGGCCAACATTGATAGAGAGTTTTTTTACTTTCACTTAGTGTTAAGTTTCGTTTATTTAGTGTTTATTTAGTGTTCGATAAGTTAGTGTTTATTTTTATTTAGTCGTAATACCAGTAGCCACATTTTACATAAGACGTAAATGAGAAGTACAATTAATATTTTGGAAAGTTTCGTGAATTAGCCAGTTCAAGATATGGTTTAGCTAAGACCTCGGCATTAAACTTGTAATTCTTTCTCTACAGTGTTTACATATCCGCATTAAAAATTCTATAAATGTTGTTATTCTCTTTGAATTTTTCCAGAGATATTCAATTTTCAAATACATTCTCAGTTTTTTACAATTTTATATTATCCATTACACAACGGTAGTTAATCCGCTCTGTTTTTAATTCTACTACTGACATTAGACATGGAATAATGACAACAGCTTGTTTGGAAACGACCCGTATGTGTGGAGAGGTTCTTGACAGCGGGAGAGGCGCGTGCCCAGGCGGGTAACCGTCGACCACCTGCCGCTCTCTGCTGTGCCGACTGATCAGCTGTGACTGGTGTAGGCCATTTACCAGCTGTTGGTGCTGTAACCCGCGCCCACGCCCCCAGCCACGCTCATTCAGCAGTGTTAACAAAGTATTGCCATCCAGGCAGGTAGAAAAACTACCTGATTCGATAAAAGATGTTAGTCTCAGAGAACAGAGAACGTAAATGTGGGTTAGTATACGAGAACAGCAAAAAGGCACAAGAGATTTCCTTGGTAAAACTAGTTGGACTTCTGAAAATTCAAGGAGGACAGTGAACATTTACGGGGTACTGTATCACTACGTGTAGTTAGGAATTGGTGATTTCCATGAGGAGAGAGACAATACACGATAATTGTGTCAGTACATGTAGTTAGGAATTGGTGAATTCCATGAGGAGAGAGGCAATACACGAGATATTGTGTCGGTACATGTAGTTAGGAATTGGTGAATTCCATGAGGAGAGAGGCAATACACGAGAATTGTGTCGGTACATGTAGTTAGGAATTGGTGAATTCCATGTAAGAGAGACAATACACGAGATATTGTGTCGGTACATGTAGTTAGGAATTGGCGAATTCCATGTGGAGAGAGAAAATACACGATATATTATGTCAGTAAATGTAGTTGGGCGTTAGTGAATTCCATTAGCAGAGAGGAACAATAGACAAGATATTGTGTCAGTAAACGTGGTTAGGCATTGGTAAATTCCACGATAAGAGAGACAACACACGATTATTGTGTCATTACATGGCATTGGTAAATTTCACAATGAGAGAGACAATACACGATAATTTTATTGTGTCAGTCAGGCCTACATGTAATTGGGCATTGGTAAATTCCAAGATCTCGGGAAAACATTATTTGAGGAATTTCCTCAGTAAAAGTAGTTGGGCGTTGATAAATTCCTGAAGTAGAGGAAAATCCATGAGGGGTGGTCTTGGTAAATTCAATCTTGGCGTGGGTGAATTTTATTAGGGGGAACAGCAGCACATAAGTGGGAGTGTCACCTTTGGCCCGAAGTAGATGCTGCAGAATGAGTTAAACAGAAACTTCAATGTAATCTGTTAGGAAATAAAAATGCAATTAGATTTCTTTGTGTTCCACGTCTTAAGTCGAAAATATTAAAAATATTGTTGTAAAATAAAATATAATGGCAAAATATAAATACTAATTATATATTTATATATGTATATTCTTTATATATAGTTAATTATATATGTTATTTTTATTTTTTTACTGTTTTACTCAATGCAACGGCCGGAATATATTCCATGATGCCTGCAATACATGTGCAGCAGTTAAAATACTTATCAACATCTACATTGCAGCGAGCCTTTGTGAAGGCGCTCGATACACACATTATGCATCTCATAGTCTTTGTTTAATGTTCAATTGAAACACAATAAGGTATTATACTGTAACATATATTACAGGCTTTATTACAGTTTTGTTCTTTATATTAAAATATTTTCATTTTTTTAGTATTAGTAACACGAGTAATTAATTTATCATCATCAGGATATCTATAGGATAATAGCGATTCCCTCATGATTGAAGATAATAATTTTCCGTGTGAGTAGGATTGCGGGCGGTTGAAATCTTCTGTGCTCACCGATTGTGTAGTTTAACAAATCTGCAGAACAGCTTGTACCCGACAAACATTTTCAATTGCTAAAATAATTGAACAATTGTCAAATAGCAATCAAGGATCGGTAACAATCGTGAAATATTCTTCTTTGCTGAAGAGAGTCATATTAGGTTAATGTTTTGACAATCGAAAAATGTACTTGATAATTATGTTACGGATCGCGTCCGCTCAAAAACTAACACAATCGTCTTGTGTTTAATATATGGTAAAACAATATTAAAACAAAATTCTGTCATTTGATTAATTACTACTATTTGACAGCAATACTTATCATACTCAGCAGAAAGGGTTTCTACCGGATATTTGCCTTCGTTATAGGTGCAGAAATATAACAACAATGGTAAATGTCTGAAACCCTATTACTTTTTCATATCATCCGTCGTTAAGCAAAGAATGTGTTATGGTATTGATGTATAAAATGATAATTTTTGTTTCTTGTTAACATATAAAGAATTTAATATACAATTTTGAATGTAATATACTCTATTTAATCGTGAGGCTTGCAGATTTCTTGCGCTTGCTCAGATGGAAATTCCTAAAAGTCGTTTGTGTGTTGTGACACAGCGCACATTACCGGTACACGTTTCTTTACTTTATGGCCCTGGTAAAATGCACGTAACAGCTATAGCATGTGAGCGCTCTAACTGCTGTTTTGGCCGCTCGGCTGTTATCAGACAAAATTGTCGCTTAATCAGGCGCACGGCCAGCGCACAACGAAGGCGACTGACCACTTAGCCGCTTATTCGCGTGTTCCGCAGTGTTTTACGTATTCCCGTATCCATTATGCCGCCGTGCACCGTGTTTTTTGTTTAATTTACTTTGTTTCAGCGAGTCGCACGCGAGTTGGCGTGTGTGGCCTCCGCCGTCGCGGCGCCTGCCCCTCCCTGCCCCCGCTGCCCCACAAGTACCCCGCCCACATCCCCCACCCCCGAGGCTGATAGTTTGGGCGGTTTACGGCTATAAGGGAAATATTCCCTAGCCCTATACGGGGACTCAGACTCGATTATGATCGCTTGCCGGAATGGAATAAACAACATAAAACCCTCGGATTGGGATGGAATTGAGCCATAATTTGTTTCTGACGTCGTCGTAGAGTTTCCTTCACCATTTCCACAACATATTTGAAACCCCAGTTTTGATGCACTTATTAAAACAAAACTAGAGATACTTAGTTTATTATGAGTTGTGCATCAAATAATTAATGCATCTTATTGTTGTTTAAAGTAGATTGTGTGCAAGATAATATAAATGTAAGAACTCTATACATTGTAAAATATTATTTTAAAATTTGTACTAAAGTAATTATATAGGACTAATAAAAACAAACAAAATACACTTATTTATAGTTAGAGACATGATTCATGATGCATGATTTTTACAACTATCGATGGTGCACCACAGCGAGACCTAAGTACAATAACTAAACTTTTTTACTTTTATAAAGTGTGGTTACATTTTTAAGATTTTTTTGTAAAATCTCTATGTTTATCAAATTTATTAAAAAATATTATTCTTATAGTCAAGGTAAATTTTTTGTAACCCTGTTATATATTTAGATTCATATTCCAATTGTAAAATAAAAAAAATATTTATTATACACGTTTTATATCTATGATTTATTACTTTATGATTATTATTATAATGTTGTACTTTTATACTGATAACTTAATTATAACATCTATCTGTAGGTTATACGTAAAAAATAGAAATCAAGCATTTTTGCTACAAATATTTATTTTTACCTTTTCGAAAAAAATGAGTATATAGTATATATTTATTGACTACGGTATAGATTTATTACACGGATTAGGTTTATTTATCGTTGTGCATATTGAAAAACATTTAGTTTAAAAAGTTTAACGATCGTTCTGAAAAATAAAAGCAAATATGACGTAACACAAATATTACATTATTAAATATTGAATACGTAGACGTGCAAAATGATAGGAATAAAACAGGAAGTGAAATGTTTGCGCCAGGTAAGAAAGGAAACAGACGACTGCGTGGCTGTGCAATCACACGGAAGGCGGCGTGCCTGTCTCTTGTAAGAAAATGTCAGCCAATAAAGCATTTCACTACAGAAACAGCGGGGATTCCTCTCGGCTTCAAAAGGGTTCAGAGTTCCACGCGATTGAGCAATATCTACTATATTTAGTTTTAAGTGTAAATTTACTCACATATATTTTGTTCTGCTATATACCATTATTATATTACTTCATTTGTTGCGTACTATGTATTTGAATTTTAAGATGGTGCAATATATTTTTGGTCAAGGAAATATTTTTATTTTAAACTCAGCTCTTTAAAATAACTCCTCTGAACGGCGGCAAAATACCAGAAAAACTTAAGTAAAAGAAGTTCTCTGAGGAATGTAAAAATAAAATCTGTTTCATTTAGTAAGACCAATTAGGCCCAAGTAAAAAGAACTTGAAGAACAATTTTGAAATGTTTACTATATGTAGCCTACAAGAGTTATAGCCAGAAAGTGGTCTTATAAAATCTAAGAAAGTAGAATTTCTTAAAAATACATTTATTAAATAAAAAAATATCAATAATAAACATGGCCAGGGTACCTTTAGTCATCTTTCATGCACATAATGTAAAATGTGTCTATCTTAACAGTTTTTCTTTGGACGTTATTATTAAATGTCATGATATCGTGCTCCAAATCTTACCACTCACTCCTTGTTGAATATTAAAATTTTTGTGTTCAAAAATGGTGTATAAAAGGACTGTGACCAAAATTTTCTCTAAACAAATTATTTAAATTGAAAACCCATAACACCAACTCAATGCATACAATTGGAAAATTAACACTCCTAACAAATGTTTTTCAATCCGTATAGTACTTGGTTAGAACTTGAAGAAACTTTTGTATGATGTGTAAGTACATAATATTTGTGACGAACATGTCTGGAAAGGCTTGTGCGATGGGAGAGTTACGTGTATCCTTCTTCAGATTTCAAAGTCATATCGGTGATTAAACTTTTACGCGATTAAACTTTTTCGGAACCATGGAGACTTTGATTTTGGTTACTTTGGTACGTTGTTGAAGTAGTGCAGCAGTAATTTCCATCCCTCATCCAAAAAATACTACGCTTATCATCCCAAGGATCTAAATCATCGACAGATTTAGTACAATAATTAGGTTGCCATTGAAGAAAATATTCCTACACACCATATCCTGAATCCATCCAAAAGATAACAACTTTTTATTTGTTAGGTAATTGTAATGGATAAGAATATTAAATTAAAATTATAACATCAATAAACAATTTTGAACAAAGCAACTGAAATTAAAGTACAATATTTACAAGTATTTTAAAGTACAATTTTCTCGATCCTGCAACTGTTAGTAAAGTAGCCAATCTGCTACGATACAGAACGATACAGGATGCCATGGGAGAGTCGGTGATCACGTGACTGATAAATAGTGCTACCGCGGTGCCCGGAAGTAACTGATGACTGTGCAACAATCCCGAGGGGGTGTTGGTACCACTGGTTTGGCAGTTGACTGGCTCTTCTGTACATGACCGAACTAGAATGAACCGTATTCACTTACATTAGTTGCTCTTATCAAATCAAAGTTACTCCTTTAGTTAAGCACTATGGTAAAATTATTAAAGCAATACTGTAGACTCCCTCCTAAACGAAAAACTAGAGGTCGGAAGGTTGCTCGGATGAGTACAAAGTAATTTCATACAAATATAATAAATATGCAGTCTCTACGCTATTAAGAACCACAATGGGTTTAATGTTATTTATAGTAATTTATGTTTGTTTTGTAGTTACTACAACTCGTTAGGGTTTCATTAGATATAAATACATTAGATAGGTTTATAGCTTAAGAATAATATTTTTATTAATATTAGTAAAAAAGTGTTCCAATATAAATTTCAATTACGCAGAAATATTTTCAACTATACTTAAAGTTTTAAACACTCGATTTTAAATTCGAACAAAAAGAAATTTGAACTCTTGATAAGAAAATCGAATGGTGTGAACATAATCCGGTGTGAAATGTATTACGATTTCCGCCCGCACCTCATTTCAGTGTTACCCGAAACGAAAATCTGCTTGTGATAATGAAACACCACGTCTGTTCAAAATGCATGAGGTAGTGTTGCAGCCTACCGCAGCACTCGATACGGACACTGACGGACGAGTCCTGGTCCGGTAGTCACGTGACAAATCGTCCTTCCGCAATGTCCTGAATGTGACCGATGGCCTCCATGTCAGTGTGATGTTCCGCTCAGCGTTATTCCGCCATCCCACACCGCTGTCGGGGTTGTGTTCGGTTATTAAATCTACCGAAGGTTTCCACAGTCATCCCTCTTGGTCTGTGATTGGGAGAATTTACTGTACAAAAGATTACAAGAGAAATATTTTGATATGAGGAGGCCACATATATAAATTGCATACATATACGTACACTTGTTGGGTGGTATAAGGATTAAGGTTTAAAATCATACCCGATTAGCATATTAAAAGTTTTTTGTGCTGAAATTATACATTTGTCAGTTTACACTTTTCTTTACATTTTTTTACATTTTTCGTTTCTTTACAATTTTATCTGCCCAATTGCGCTAATTCAAACTATTTGAAGATTGCACATTGGGTTGGAAACTTAACTTTTTATAATGGAACTTGTGGCCAAACTACGTTTTTTATTTATTAGCCAAAATACAATTTTACATGACTGTACTTAAAAAATTCTTCTGGCTGTAAAGAACCATTTTTACGATATTTCACAATATCATAAAAACCTTCTAAACACTTTCTGAAATGTAAAATGTGTGTAACTCTGTATGTCATTTAACTAAAAGAAGTGCTTAATTATCCACATTATACTTCCCTGAATGTGATATATTATTGCTTATATAAGTATAATTTATACTTATTCTTTCCTCGTTATACGTACGTAAATTAAGTTACCGAGTCCATTGCAATTTCTCAGAATGTGACACGACGACTGACCTCTAATTATCTCCTCAATATTGGCAACCCGTGTGTAAAAAGTTACAAAGTAAATTTAGTCTCCTGCAGAACTAATTAGCTCAATAAACTCTTAAATTATTTTATCATTAATGTTTCCCGTACAGTATAAATAAATGTAAAACATGACTAGTTCAAAGCAGGTAAACATTAAAAATGCAATGAGGTATAAAACCGATGTGTTTTCAGAGTTCGACGAGTTTTCAACTACTGGGGTAATGACCTCATTCAGAAAAATTTTTAGTCATTCTGTATAAAAAATTGGAATTTCCTCTGTCCCTGTCCTATCCTGCAAAAACTAAGACCTCTATTGTGAATTTTTACAAGCCGATCGAGAATATACAATCATCTAAAACAAAGTAATACGTTGAGCTGATCACTCTCCGACTAAAGAAACGTAAAATTTGGTTTACGGGTTTTGAATTTTACGAAATAGTTCCTGCAAAAAAAGTGTTTTTGGCACTATCAAAATCCTAAGTTTTGAATTAGCTCTTGGTTAACATGTCTGCATTTCCATCCATCCTTTATTTTTTTAAAGCCTTGAATAATTGTCAGTTGTAAAAACACCTGATAATTCATAATTCGAATCGCTCTTGTGAATTATCTCTTGGTTTAACATGTCTGCATTTCCATCCTTCCTTTACGTTTTTAAAAAAGACCTTCAATACTTATCAGTTGTAAAACGCCTTATCTAAAATGGTCATAATATTTCAAAACCTTTTCAAGGCATTAACATGTTTAACATTTCGTAAACCACTGGTTAAATTCCCTATCATCCTGTTTAGTAAAATTTCAAAATTTCAATTTCTTAAAATAAAACACGAGGAATCTGCTGTAGTTACCGAAAGATTCCTTTGTGTTTAGCAGGGAGGAGATCGCTAGAGATGTAACGGGGTAGACATTTAGTGACTAACTACCCTAACGGACGAGCGGAGCGGCGCGGTGTAAGTGGCCCATCGTCCTCACCAGTTATCGGGATCACATCAGGACTCGGGTGAAGTGGCTCGTGTAACCGCTGCTTAATTGTAGGGAACATAGGGATCGTCTGCTTGCTGGTGAATTCCAACTGTGTTGGACCCAACAGCGTTTAGAGAACACTGGGGAAGCTTGAATCAGATGGTCTGTTCTTTAAACATCTAATTATTTATACAGCTCATTGTATCGTTTAATAGTAATATAATTCGAATACCTTAATTTTACAGTCATTACGTAATTGTAAAACTTTTCCTATGTAGTGTTGGAGATTTAAAGTGTGTTATAATGATGCTCACACACACAACAACTAATTAAATAACAGTTTAAGCAATCGCTCGTTAATATTTTTTTGTTCTAAAGAAGTTGCTATCATGTCAAATGTTATATGTTCTATTAAATCAAAGAAGTAAACTTCCTCTTTTATTGGTAATATGCAGTGAGGGAGACACATGAAGGAGTCTAGACACAGTCAGATTGGTGTATCTAAATGTATATACTTGTATGCCATGTAAAGGGTTAAACATTGGTAATCTATCTGTCTTAACAAAAATATTAATTTAATACTTCTATTAATTAGACTATTGATTAACAAAGAAATTTACCAAACTTTGGGAAATTTGTACACAACTACAACTTAGTTTGTCCTTTCAACTGATTTACGAAGCCAGGGATTTATAATTTATTTACAGACATTTTTGTTTCACTGAAAGATGGAAAATGTCCCGAAAAATCCTGTTTCCTTCACAATCCTTCCATCGTCAAAAAGACACTTCAAACAAAGACACAACAAGTTTGTCTGTTGGGGGCTTATTAATGACTGCCTCCACTTAGGTAACACAAACATTAGTCAGTTTCTTCGACAAACTAAATTATAATGGCACATATATGTTAATCAGTTTATTAGTACAAAACTAAACTATAAGAAAACATAATTGTTAATTATTTTCTTAGTAAAAACTAAATTATAGAATATTATGTTTCCATGATAACACGAAGCTCTGACCATGCGTGGTTTAGTAAAATTTAATTATACAGTTTACAATACAATAATTGTATCAAGACTCTCAGTCCCACATGACCATGGCGGGTCAGAATAATTAAACCTATTTTGCAGATTAATACAAACTTCCGGTTCCGGAAGTGCCATGTAATAGCAATAACTGACTTTACTATGTAGCTAAAGTACACAATGTTAAATAGCCCTTAGTTAGAACAGAGTTTATATAAAGGTTCTAGTAAAAGAGGAAGAGAATATCGAGGGAACTATTTTATTCGTTGGTACAATGAAATGGATATCCTCTCTCACCAGCTCTGATCGCGGCGGTTTGGTGTGGTTCTGTTAAACCGGAAACAGCGATTTGTATCCGCCCTTCCGGTCCGTATTAACCGCCCACCTAATACTGTAGAGAAGCGGCTACCAACCGTATCCGGCCACCCATTCAACGATGTGGTAAAACTCGCTCACTATAACACTACAAACTGGTTCTTAGTTTTGATATTTTTTAAATTTGGAGTTCTATGGATATTTATGATTACACTATTCCGTACTTAACCTGCCTAATAATTACTAAGTTGGCCAAGTATTAACGCAGACGTGGTCTTTGACGCAGATCTTGTCGAAAACGGTTTTTTATTGTCTACAAATTATTTTATACTAAAGCTTAACAAGTACAGTATGTGCATAAATTACCACGAATTTACCTTTTCGATCAAACAATCACAATAGAGAATTGAATCATAATAATAATAATAGTGATATTTAAACCGTAACTATGGTGAACAATTTGGCTTTACGGTAATAATTGTTTAAAAAAATCTAGTCTATAATCAGAAAAACATTTTTCACATATAAAAACTCGAAACATGTTTTAAAAGTATTTCTGATTCCAAAACCTTCGAAAATGAAAGATAATCAAGAGTTGTTTTTTTCGTGTTGTTTACTTTAATGTATGTATGACTGTAGAAGTTTGGTAATGATAACCAAATGCATTTCTCATAAGATCGATTCATCGATAAAAAAACCTCCTTTTAGTTCAGCATGAGTAGTGACAATAATAATTTTGTATAAAAGCGTTACAAAATCAGTGGTCAGCAAAGAATTTATGTTATTTAAACATAATTTTATGGTGTCTTGATAAAAAAGTCTGCCATAAAAAATTTTACATACTACAATAAATTAAGTAGAAATGAATAAATTAAGTAGAGATGTGTTTTATTGATATTTCCTTCTACCACAAAATTATATAATACGCCTAATAGTGTGACGAATTTTCTTTTTATGGTGTACCCACAAGACGATCTAATTCATTTATATTGATGTTAAAACACGGATGACTCATTGCAATTTTATTTGTTACACACTACCTTATAATTAATATAACCATTCGTAGACCATGTTTGATGTAGAGTTAATCAATTAACCCTCTGCTGTAAGTTCATTTATAAAAATACGTTTTGTAAATAAACATGTATTTAATTAGACATAGACGAGCTAATGCGGAACAGTATGCTAGCAATTATAGCGAGATATTTTGTCGGACAAGGACAGAGTAAGCTGAGATGTGACAAATGACGAGCGTCAGCTAACCACGACCCCTAGTACACGTTAAGCCCACGATAAATTGAAGGCTTTAAAGAAACACTGGGCTTTTCTCCTCCTCGATTATCCTAAACAAAATGCTCCACGTTCTTTCGAAAGGTGCTCTTCTTTTTAATAACATAAAGAATTTCGAGTTCATTTTGTTTTGTTTCTTTTTCAATTCAATTGACAGTAGTTATCCGCGACTTCATTCTTGTAGACGCGATGTTTACTCTTCAACTAAAAAATATTGTAAATTTTCTTCGTCTCCTTTATGTTAAAAACCACAAATGCCAATTCTGAATCTAAACTATCGTATTTAAACTTCAACGTTAAATATTGACAAATTTTTCGTTATAATTTGCTCAGTTTTTACTATTGCAATATTGTTTTTCTTTACATTTGAATAAAATAAGTGAACCATTTTTCATTTCCGAAATTATACAGCACCAACCGTGAGTTTATAAAGAAATATAAATCTACTATTTTAACCTCCCAAATCGGGAATCGCAACCTTCTATACAATTTCAAATTAATCAAGTGATGCTGAAAAAGTGCATTTAGTATATTGTACCATATGTGTGTATTAATGTCCTCTTGATTTATATAGATTACATTCGTATAAGTATAGTAAGAAAAATCTGCTACAAATCCAAGTCTAATGCCCTAAGCATGTGGCAATTTCTATGCTATTCATTCCAGTTCTTTGATTCATCCAGAAACGTATCACAGAGGACACAGTTTGAATGTGAATATTACCATTCGTTATATCCATGAATATGGTAATAACACTCGGACTGAGAGGACAGGATTTAAACTTTTTATAATCAATTCGCAGGACTTGTAAGCAATCATTAAGTTTTTTGAATGATAATGCGTGATCATTAAAGTACAGTTTGTCAGCTGAGACTGATAGATGTCAGGGCAAAAATAATGAAGCTAGAAACATCAAACTTAAACATTTAAAACAAAAGTTGAAATAATACAAGTTAACGGTAACAGACAAATATTTTGAACCCATGGATACCACCTTCTGAGTAATACTGTGGAAGAATTAGCTTTAGCATTGACTTAAACAACCCTAGAGTATTGCCCATTGGTATAGATGAGCTGTATGAGTTAGCAGCACTTTTGGATAAAAATTTTCAATATGGAGATTACATGAACGGAATTCGTACGACAAATATGATGTATATTCAAAAGTGTGAGAGTTAATAAAAGACTCGTCATGAAATCGACAGCTTAAGAATGAATCAACTTAGAAAACCATAACAATTAATTATTACTATATTTTTAACGGAATTGTTTAAGATTACAGGTGCTCATGAAAGTAAACTTATGCCTACATTATCCAGATTGTTCCAGGAGGAATGTTTGGAAATTTTTATTTATTAATTCACACTAAAGTGGTTACAGTTGAAATAAAATATAGAATATAACACGAGAGACGTAAGCAGCATGTCGTAAGAAAGGCGTAACCAATGAAGTGCCACATTTTACACACCGTTGGGCCATAGCATTTACGATCTGTTACAGGCGTCAAGTAACGTCTTTATTTTTTATTCGGTAGATGCAGTAATGTTTCATTCACCTTATAGCTGCTATATGGCTGAGCATTGTAATTTGAGTTTAAAAATTAGCAATCGAATGAATTTTGGTAAATCATTGAAAGTAATTAGAACATTTTTGGGTTACTGAGATGGGCTCGTAAATCGTTTACAGATTAAAAACAAAGTAACGAGTCGTTTAAAACACTTTTGTTCGTTCTTTGATACTGATTTATTTTACCTTTATTTAGCCATGTTCTTTCAAAACAAATCAAAATAATATTTTATCAAAAAAAGTTCTAAACAAATGTAAGCTTTCTCTGTACATACATAGTATAGTATAGATATACATAGTACAACATACTTTCAAATATCAAACTCAAAAGATGATAGCGTTGGATATCAAATCATCCTTTTTTGGCAAAGCAACAACAACAGCAATATTAATAATGTATGCGCAGAACAAAGTTTCTAGGGAAACAATTACTTCTAATATTAAGCAGCATTAGTTGTCTGTAAAATTAGATCATGTTATTTCCAGACTCTTGGTTTGTATTTGAGGTACCGTATATTAAGTGGTAGTTATAAACTAGTATTGTTTGTTTTTCAAGTTACCGTTGTGTTTCGTTGTGTTTGTTTTAGAGATCGAAATATTTGACGCGTAAACTTCAGTTTAGTTTGCGTAATGTCTAAGTAATATAATAAACATGATGCTGAAAAAAAACAATTAAACGAGTAAGGAAAAGAATTGCTAATGCCTTTGTCTACATATCAAATGAAAGAGAAGAGGTACAAAGAATACAAAGACGTAAGGAACTTATCATTACATGGAGTAATAATATACAAAAATAGACAAATGCAAGCTACTAAAGCTACTGGATGTTGATGACAATGAGATGACAAATACATAATTAATTTCAGCCATAACACCGAAAGTAATATATATTTTTTATCTATTTTGAATCGATAAATGTACATTAAATAATTTAGAGTTGAACATTACCAAGTTATCAAATTATTTATGCGGTACAAATAATGTGTATGAAAGGTACTTTTTCAACAAAACCAATCAGACTGATGGGAAGTCATTCAACGATTTCCTCATTACTAGTGACATTATAAATTAATGTTCTCTGGTAAATTTTTTTCATTTAAGGATTACTTACTCAAAGACAAAATATTTATAGGAGTATAAGGTAGCAAAATTGGACATAAATTACAATTGTCAGAAAACTCATGCAAAATAGATGAAGACACCTGTATCGAGGGACGGCCACACAATCTTGACAGAAACTAGAGCTTAAACAACGCGTATTTTATTCGCTCTCCCTGTGATTGTAAATACGTACCCAGAATATAGAAAATGTCTTGATTTTTTAAGTGTTTGCAGTTAAATAAATGCTAAAAGAAGTATGGCGCAACTTACAGGAGACTAAAGATCAGCATAGCTTTCAGCCTTAGTAATAACAATAACAATTTTATATTATCCTATATATATATATATATATATATATATATATAAGGCTGTAGAGAGTGTTCTAGACGCTAGAAAAAATAATGTTATTCCATCGACCAACTTTTTGATTAATTTAATGCAATTCGTCCTTACAATGAACAATTTTAAATTCAACGACAAAAATTATCTACAAATTTCGGGTACAGCTATGGGCACCAGGATGGCTCCCTCATATGCTAACCTATTCATGGGCGAATTCGAGAAGAAATTTCTAGCCTCACAAAATCTTCAACCATTAAAATGGGTACGTTTCATCGATGATATATTTTTTCATATGGCATCATGGATTGGAATCTTTGCAAGAATTTTTGAAGAATCTTCAAGAGTTTTCTCCTTTGAAGTTTACATGGAACTATTCTGATGTTATAATAACTTTTTTAGATTTAGACATTTTCTTAGAATCAGGCTACATCAAAACAAAATTGCATGTTAAAACAACAAACACAATGAACTATCTAAATTTTTCAAGTTGCCATCCAATATATATAAAAAAGTCTATTCCAAAAAGTTTATCTATACGAGCCAAGAAGCTATGCAGCAATGATATAGACTTCCTAAATTACATTGAAAAATTTAAGCAACACTTTTAAACATTTAAATTACCCAGACAAAATTTTAAAAAATCAAATAAACAAACCAAAACATCCAGCAAGCTTCAATTATAAAACACAACCAAAGTTTATTACACAGTTTTTTCCTGGTCTACACAAAATTAACAGTATTATGAAAATTGCCCATAATGTCCTACTTTCCTCTCCAGGTACCCAAACTTTTATGGCTAAAGCACCTAGAGTAATATTTCGAAAACCTCCAAATTTAAAAAACAAACTTTTCCAACCTAAACTACCTAAATTACACCAACCCGTTACTAATGGATGTGAACCGTGCAACAAACCACGTTGCGGTTCTTGCAAAATTATGAAAAACTCTAGAGAATTCAAAAGTAACGTAACAGGTTTAACTTATCCCATCATTGGCAAAGTAAACTGTGACTCTAAGAATGTAATTTACCAAATTAATTGTAAATTTTGTGACAAACAGTACATTGGACAAACATCTAACCACCTTAGAGTCAGAATAACAGGGCACAGATTTGATATTTTCCATAAAGACAAGGAGAAGCCATTGGCCAAACATGCTGCTGAGCACAAAAAAGACAAAATTGAAGAATGTTATAACCTTAAAGGAATTAATAAGGTCTTCCCTTGTCATGAAGAAAATTTAAATAGATTAAAATTAAAAAATCTGGAACAAGCACATCAATTACTTTTAAAATCAAAATACCCAAATGGTCTAAATTTAAGATAATTTTAACTTTTCCAAATTTCCATCTGTGCCATTAATTATATATCAGCTGGGTTTTTGAATGTTTTAGTTGCATATTTAAATTTTTGGTTATTTTATTTTATTTGTTGTGTTTCTTGTTTCTTGTTTTCTTCATTTATATTATGCTTCCTGAAGATGTGGGTATTAAATCCCACGAAATATAGAAGCCTTGTATTCTTCGTTTTTCATTTCAATAAGTGAAATAATATATATATATATATATATATATATATATATATATATATATATATATATATATATACATAAGAAAAATACGTATTTACGTAACAGTATAACATTATAAATTGTCAATAAGAGAAAACAGCTCTTCGCTATATTATGATCCTTATTTATCACTGTAATATGTAATAATGGTAATTATTAATAGTCATCGTCTATTGTATAAATATTAAATTCCAATTCTTATTTTAATCAGGCGTTGAAAATAAGTTTATTAATTTTTGACAAGTAAAACTTATGTTGTGTATAACTTCTTTTGTAACATTACAACATTCTATTTGTATACGACAACTAGTATGAAGTAGACATGAATTTTAGTGTTTACAAGTTTCAACGTTCACTTCTTAAGCTGTTAATATTTACGGCCCAGTTAGGTAAAAACGTGTTGTAAAGTTGGCAACATATTTTTTTCAACGGAACCATAAACATTTTACACCCTGCGTGCATCTGAGAGGCACGAGCGGTGAAAAATAGAAGATGAGATAAAGATGTTATTGCAAAAAGAAGGTCAAGAAGTAAGGAGGTATAAATGTCAGGAGACACATAAGGCTGTTGTCACATATTTCAACTTGCATTACGAGATATGTTCAGAAATAAGAGCTGACACGTTTACTGTGTCGCGGTAGCCATCTTGCGCCCTCATGTCTTTGTACGTCTGCTGAGAAATACGGTGCTTCGTGACTTGATTTACTGTTGAAATGTCACATTGTTCAGGTCGATTCTGTCATTCGGAAATGTTCTTTCATAGCTGACTTGATTGCTGTAATGTAGGCTAATAAATATTAGTTACACAACATTTGTGATACTTTTATCTGATACGTATTTCTAAACTTTAAACACATTCTTGTTGATTGAGTGCCTCAGTATTGCAATTAACTATTACTGTTTCTTATTTTTTCAAAGTAAGTTCTTATAAACACCAAAATCATTTCAAATTTGCGTACATAACACTGCTTCATGAAGAAACCTAGGTTGTTCCACCTTGCGTTGGAATCGTGTATAAAGAAACATCGTAGTGTACTCAAAATTGTGTACCTGATGATACAATGAGAATTATTCTTCACCTACCAATGAGACTACACTACATTTTATAATTGAAACGATGCAAAAAGTTCCTTTTGACCTTCTTTGTCACCGATTGTTTTTGGATGTCTTGTGACCAGGCCCACAGGTCAAGTCTGTGACAGCGTCAGATTTTAGACGCAGCACTAAGAGGAAGGTGAACTGGAGCAAACGCCACTTTTTTATCTAAACCTTTTTATACCCAACATCAACGGTTAAACCTATTTACAAATGTTCATGCCTTTCACGCAAATCGAAACCGTGACCTCTCGTTTAAAGAGGTGCAGTCTTACTCCTACGCTACGGTGGTCTTGTGTTTAACTAGTGATTAAATTCAAGGTATAATGTTAATCAACACAATACTTTATCCATCTAATAGTTTTTAGAGAAAAGAGAAATTACATTATTAGTTCTTTTTCTCTTTTGTTACAAAAATAGAATTTGAACATGGAAATGCCACAGTAACATTACTATTTTAAAGCGGAAACGTGGCCAATTACTATGCCAATAGTGTCCAATATATCACTTGGGCTGGCATTGGTCTGCCAATGACGAGTGAATAAGCCAGGAAGGGCGTCATTGACAGCAGTTTCCGTAGATACGCCCTTGTGACTCATGGGCTATTCAATTCCCAGTAACATACTGCCCAACTTTGTCATCTTACCCATTTATTTCTGATAGGGGCATAAAAATATTCCCTAAGAACGTGTTAGCTACTGTTGATCGCTCACGATTGCAGTGTCAGTAATATGTTTACCTTCCGGTCAGCTAATCGTAGTGTCTTTTACAATGGGTATTTTTCAATTATTTCGTTGAAATTCGTTGAAATCCACTGTTCTAAAAACCAGATCTGAATTGAGTTTTAAAAACATACATTTAAAAATTACGACCCACAAAGAAGAAGTAGTGGATGTATTGAGTTTATTTAAATTTTAAGAGTCCTTGGACCTACATTGATTTCTCCTTCAGAAATATGCGTGCTTGGGAATGATGAATTCGTGCGAACAACGCTATAATATAATATCAATATAATCACGACGTAAAAAGAATAAAACATTAATATAAAAAACTATAACTAGACCCAGATAATAATGGTCAAACAAATTCATTCGCCTTGACACGAAAAATATTCACCCGAAAAACCATTAATTTACAGTGAAATAGTGTTAAGCGCCATATGAAAAATTCGATAACATTCAAAAAATTCAAGCTTCTTAGCACAAAGTCTACACCAGAGAAAATGTACCATCTTAGAAAAATATCCTATGTATGAATATTCATCTACCCCTCCGAGAAATACTCATCAGCCTTAGAGAATTATTTATTTAACTTTAGTAATATTTATCTAGCTTGTGAAATTATTCATGTTGGCCGCTTTATAGAAATGTTTGTCTACCCTAGTGAAGTATTCATTAATCTTAGAGATATATATCTATTCTGGTGAAGATAAACATTAGTGTGTTTTTAAAGTTTTGACAATTTGTTTTTGTATGAGGTAAATGATGATGTTTAAGGTAGCAATAATGTAAACTTTGATATTGTAATTAGATGAATCGGGACATTTTCTGCATGAGTACAATGATTATAATTATGGAGATTAAGCCACAGAATGGAATCATTAAAGTCCATCTGTTTGGTTTGAAATTAAAGAAAGTTGGCGAAGGGGACTGTTATATCTAATTTCGGTGTCGTTTTCTGTTATTTCATGCTATGAACAGTTATAACGCCTTTTATCAAATAATATCTCACAAAATGGTATAATTTTTTCAGCGTGTAAGTTTATATTGTCGTATATTCCTCGTAGAGTGAAAGAAAATCAGGATTATTATAAAACATGCGTTATAAAATTGATTTTATAGTTATTGTTTGATAACGCGAGACAGATTAAAACAATGTAGGAGTACGCTCTACGACGTGTCATAACAGGTTCTGCTCAAGTCTGCAGGTCTTTTCACACTTGAGATAGAAATTCTCACAGACGGGTAGAAATTTAGACGGAAACGAAATGTTTACAGCTGAAGGCACAAAGCAGAAAAGTCATCGTGCCTACTAATTGATAGACTTCAATGAAGCTCAGTCTAATTCCATGGACCCCTCTTCATCGAACTAATTCTTGTCTATACATAAAAGAAAAAGCATGCAAACTTTGTAATGAAAACGTCCTCCAGATAGTTAGACTCTGTAAAGGCTCAGCTACATGCACATCATCAATTACGACGTCCCCTATGTAGAGATGACGTCACATGCAACATTTCAAGTCCACAGTTAAATTCGTAGATATGTCCAGTATAATACAGACACCCAGTATACAGACAGAACATTTTTGACAGAATTCTTAGTGGCAGCTAAGCAAAAATATACAAGTTTATCTCAATTTGTTCTCGAGATATACCCCGAGTTACATGCTATGCTAACGCTCAGCCAAGCTCCATGGCGGGACATGCATACACCTTTATATTATCTACATACAAATAAACTGATACATCATAGTATCGAAGGACCTGATAGAATTGTAATGAAAGGCTTATCAACTAATCCGCCAAAAATCACTCGTTAAAATTCCGTATGAATGAGCTCAGTCTATTTATACATTTATTTATTTTAGGAATATCTCGTCGCCGTCAGCGTTACCCATAATGCCGATTACAAATATTTGTAAACGTTCACTGTATGATTCTCACATGGAAATTAACCATCATGGATTTTTCGGGATATCGTGCGGCCAGACAAACAGACTGAAATGAAATGTTTTACTATTTTTCTTCGCTAGCGCTCAGCCAATAATAGTGCCAGCTTTTAAACAACACTGTAACTTGAACATATATGCATACAGGTCAACCGAGACGATTCTCTCATCCAGAAACCGCACATACATTTTGTAACAGCCACGTCAGTGGTACAAAGGACGGCACAATCCTGTAATGTACGCCAGTCCATGTAATCGCCGTAATGACGCAAAGGGTGGGGTTGATGTCACCTCGGATGTCCTGGACATTAAATTACTGCAGGTGGAGATAATTGTGGTCTTACATTCGCAAAATAATATCTTGCGGTTAAATTTTATGGGAACTGGTGGTTCTATTTGTTTGACGATATTTCTCTAACATGCTTTTAAATTATTTTCATATTTGTATCATATTTTTAAATGATAGTCCTTCAAACCCATCTGTACGAGGTACAAAAGCAATAAATTTGAATACGATTGTTAACCTAGTATTATTATTTAATGTTTAATGTTTTACCTGGTCCGGAATTGATATTTTAAGATATAATTTTTAATATTAATCAGGAAATTATTTACTTACATGTTATATTTAATCTTTCCCAATATTGTTATTCAAAGCCCTATATTTGAGATATTTCGATATTATGATTTAAAATATGATATTGTAGCTAGTAATTTAAGCGTTATTTAACGTTTTTATATAACATAATCTGTTATTCTCATTTTAAATTCAATGTTCTAGCTAGTCGTTTAATGGAGTTTTCACAATACACAAGGTTCGATATGTAATAATGGAAATTTAATTATACGTAGCTATTTAGATCTATGTGCAATATCGGTATAATAGGCTATTCCTAATAAATTTACGTATTTATCCTGAGTCACAGTCTGGTGAGAATATCAGCTTAATAAGTTATAAGGTTGTAGTTGTTAATATAACCCCACTAGAAACACTGGATATATGTGTTTACCTAAATGTTAAACTAGCATCCGAAAAAAACAGCAAGTTGTGTATAGTTTTAAATCTCCAATGCCACAAGAAAGTTTTAAGAATGATTAATCTCGATTTACTAAATTAAGCCCTCTAAGTTAATAATCTCATAAAGGACCCAGGTGTGTTTTTTTCATCTTAGATACCTAATCATAATATCCTTTAAAACTAACCTGAAGGATGGACCGTATGTATAAAATAAAATTATAAAGTTACAAACGTATCTCAAGGTATGTATGGTTAAGTAGTGAGTTAAATGAGTTATTATTTAAATTTCTGTGATTTAGCTAGTATCATTATTAAAATTGTATGTTTTAAATGTTTATGTTTGAAATGTTTTAAATCCTCCATCGATTAAGGACCTAAATTAAGGACAGTCTGTCTTATGGCGGAATTATACGTAGGTCTTAAACGCGCCCTTCCACTAGAACAACCAGAACGCCTTGCTTGCACGGAAAAATATACTTATTCCTGTCATTATAGTAACAATCGACAGAAGCAACAGCATTGAAATACATAATACATTTTTGTAATACCAAGTATACAAGAAATGGAAAGGGGCTTTAACGTTCAGTGTGTACTGGAGAAAACAGAATTGTGAAACTTTTTTGTGAAACACGGCATGTAAAACGTTTGATTTTTCAGTAATTTCCATTTTCGTTAGTTGATATTCTCGCACGGCCCGTAGGGCTCACTGCGCTTGTGGCGTGCCACACGCCCTGCGCCGCCCTCAGGACGGCCATTAATAATTATTACCGCCCTTTACGCTCATTAAACCGTTGTGACCTTTTCCTGCACTTTGAAAAATTGCCACAGCAGCTTTCATGAGCAATGGGAATGCAAATTGTGTAGCAGATTGAAATCATGTCCCCGTTTAATGTTTTAATAGCTTAGGTCGTTATAGTCCTCAGTTTTAGTTAACCTCTACTTGAAGAATGATTTTCTCACATGAAAGTTTTTATTTCTTTTCATTATGTTTTCAACATAGTTTTTAATACAACAATGTCGGCACTATTGCAATAGAAAATCTGTAATGAGTAGATTACTGTTAAGTGATTATTCGCAACAAAATACTTTTGCGATGTGAAGAGCATTTTAATAGATTGACGTTATTCGTGAACTAAATTTAAAATTGATGATGCATTATATTATATTATTTATCAACATCATTGCATATCAGTGCCGACAGTAAGAAGTTGTGGTAAACAATTGAACTGTGAACTTCGTTACAGTATGCAAATCCTGCCAATTATTTATTAGTTAATTTAACCTTTGCCTCATAAATATGGAATTCCTCAGCTTACTTTGAAAAAGAAACTTAATTATCAAGTTATAATGAGTATTCAGCTTACTTCTCAAAATTGGTGTGATAAATTCATAGCTTCCACAGGTTCTGAAATTATGAATTCAAGTTTTTATTATTCAATCTAGAATGGCGTCGCACCGTCGATCTGGGTTTTCTGTAAGTTATATAAGAAAACTATAATTAGTTTGTTTGGTTTATTAATTAGTTTAAATTCATACTATTATATAAAAATATAATGTTGTGTGTCCGTATGTTTGTTACTCAATCACGTAAAAACTACTGGACCAATTGTTCAGAAATTTAACATGGACATTCTTAGTCTGTTGTTAACATAGGTGTAATCTTATATCGAAAGATATAAGATTATCCCTCCGGACTACGCTACTCAAACTCAACATTGGCGACGGAATTATAATTCACTCGAACCAGAAATTCTCAAACGCGTCCAAAGCCTACGAAATTGCGTGCGAAGTCGCGGGTAACTGCTAGTATGAACTAAATTTATTATTGAATTGTTTCAATTAAAATGAGGTATATTCCCAAATAATTGAAAATCTATAAGCTGGCCCTCGCGTCTTGAACTTCACATGTTCAAAATATCCAAAACAATATTTGGATAAAACAACAATCGCCCAAATTCTGTACAATATGTTTCATATATTTCATAAGGTGTATGCTTTAAAACTATTTTGCTTATTCCTTTTTAAAATTCTTGGGTTCTAGTATTACCTGCAGTGGAGTGCCTGGGTTTGGATTGCCATTATTTTTACGTGTAGTAAGTCAGTTTCGTTTAGTAAGTGACTTTAAGTTATAATTCACAGGATAACAGGTTTTCGAACATTGTTCAGTTGTCCAGATTGATTTTGACTTCACTTTTTTTCTAATTCCTCCTACAAATAGAAATATGGGCAAAGGTTAAGCATTTAATTAAATACTTTATTTTGAAATACAATTACTTTGTTCTTCAAAATTTGTGAATACTGTACGAAAAGTAATCTTGAAATGTCCTGTTCGTTGCCACATTGTAATAATACACCAGTGATGTTTAATGCTGTTACACCCTAAGTTGCGGCTCCCGAGGAGTAGAGGGCGTGGCTGCCGCGAGCCATCATGAATACATTACACATGATTGTACATGCAAACATCCCTTCCCTTCCACACCCTTCCCTCTTATGTAACAGATGTAACTTGTTGCGGATAGGTTTAGTGGTGTCTTAGTTAAGCAACCTCACGTGTTTACAGTTGTCGCTATCTCCACAACACGTACTATAGGGATGTTAACACAGGTCGAAATTTAGTTTTCATAACAAGAATATTATAATTCTGTTAAAACGTGATATTAATTATATATTATAATTTTGATAGTGAATTACAAACCCTTAAAAGGCGTCAAAGAAGGAAATAGTTAAAACCTTGAAACGCTATTTGGTCAATACCTTTTAATTTGTTACTATATTTATTTATGATTCAGAAAGGTCGACGACCTATTTTCTGGAAAAGAAACGGAGTTACTAAATAAAGCTACATGCGACATACATTAAAATTAGCACTTTCAATATTAGTCTCATACTGGCCAATTATTTCTGCATGAAAAAGCATAATAAAAGTTTCATAGTGGTTGTAGATAATCCTTGGAGAAAATCTATCAATAGTACGATTATAACAACCTAATTATCTAGGAGTTGAAAATATATATGTTAAATGTACACATATTCAATTGCAAATTATTACTAACAATTGTAAATATACGGAAAGCTTCTGGTAACAAAATGAAAGTAATGTTAACGTACACACATTCAATTGTAAATTGTTACTAACAATTGTAAATATACGGAAAGCTTCTGGTAACAAAATGAAAATAATGTTAACGTACACACATTCAATTGTAAATTGTTACTAACAATTGTAAATATACGGAAAGCTTCTGGTAACAAAATGAAAGTAATGTTAACGTACACACATTCAATTGTAAATTGTTACTAACAATTGTAAATATACGGAAAGCTTCTGGTAACAAAATGAAAGTAATGTTAACGTACACACATTCAATTGTAAATTGTTACTAACAATTGTAAATATACGGAAAGCTTCGATTTATAAAATGAAAATAATGTTAACGCAAGCGACGGAAACATTGTTATACACTATTGTTATGCAGAAGTTACTGTGAGAAGAAGGTGTACATGTTGTAGGAAACGTTACTGAGGAGTTATTGGTTTGTATTAAACCACTTGGACTTAAACTCAACGATTCGGTGAGTAGGAGATCGCGAAAGTGTAATTAAATTGTTCAGTGAACAGCAAAAGTGGAATAAAGGCAGAGGAAACAGTAGAGGGCGATTCGCTTCCCTTTGCGAGAAACTGTCTCGCTACGTCTGAGACAAGGGGCAAAATTGGTTATCTATTCTTTGAGCAGGTGGGGTACCATTTAGCACGTCCAATTATACAATACAGCACGTAAAAACTATCAGTAAATGATATATAGTAGATACATCAGACAGTTTGTATATTGTCTTGTTCGTGTAGTTTATTGAATTTTACCCATCTTTGTTCTATCAGCACATCTAAGCTTTGGGCGTAAAATACAAAATACATTTAACAAATGAAAACGAGCTACGCACGGACTTTGATATTATAAAAATACTTTTTTATTATTTTTAGTTGATGTTCCTAAACAAATATTTCCAGTAAAAATAAATGCCAGTTTTAATCATCGTAATACTTTCTTCTATACTGTCGTTTGATCAAGATAAGTATAAATATTAGCCATTTTAACAACTTTAAATTTTGTCTGGATCATTATAAGTGTAATATAGTTATGCGCACGAAACTGGTCCTAATAACCGAATCGGCTGTCTTGCACGGGCCTGCCAGCGAAACCGATGATGCTACTAGTCAGATCTAAAACATCGGCTCTTTGCATTGACCTGTAAGCAGAACAGATGCTACTAGTCATATCTATAACAACCACTCACCTGCATTGACCTGTAAGCAGAACAGATGCTACTAGTCAGATCTAAAACAACGGCTTTCTTGCAATGACCTTGGAGCAAAACCGATGCTACTGTTCAGATCTAAAACATCGGCTCTCTTGCACTGACCTGCAAGCAGAACAGATACTACTAGTCACATCTAAAAATTCCTCTCTTGCACTGACTTTACAGGGGCTATACCAGCTTCAACCTATTGCTACTATAATTATAGCTGATGGCTAGTTTAGCTTAGCTTATGCCTAGCTTGGCTTAGAGGGGAGAGTTATTGACACCACGGCACTTTCCACCTTGTGTTGATTCAAGCCAAACCATCAGCAGTAACACTAGTAACAGCATTTATATTGACAAAGGATTCAAAAAATATAGACGTTTAAAAATATTAAAATATATGTAACTACTGCAAAAATAGGTTGTAAGTATAACAATAACATGTATCAGTTTCAAATCTTTTAAAAATTTTATCCAAATGCATTGATTTATGTAGAAAATAATCAGTAAAATAAAAGAAATAATAAAATACATTTTATAAAAGTGAGACGTAATATAACTTTAAAGTGTTAACGAATGCCAGGATAAAATAAGAAGTAACTACAAAGGAAAGTTTAGTCAAGACGTGTTTACAAAAAATACTGCTTTTCACACATATATAAACATTTAGCATATTAGTAAATATATAAAACAACTAATATAAGAAATATTTACGAAATAAGTATTTTGTTTATGTACACGATCATATGTTTAGTGATATGTTTAGATTTGTACCTATCCATCCTAGTCACAATATTTTGTGTACGGGCGCGCGCGCGCGTGTGTGTGAAGGGGAGGTGCCACTGCAGAGCCCATATTATAAACCATCTAGAAATATTTGATTAATCAATAGATCCAAATCTCACCAAGAATTCTTAAGAGTTCACGTTTTTCATAGCATCAACATTTGTGTATTCGCTAAATAATATTAATACAATCATATTATGTATAAGTACAGTTTTGAAATATAAATAATTCAATACATCTTTAGACTATTCAAAAGGTTTTCTATATTGCAATGCATTCTTTTCAAAAATATGAAAATACGTTTCAAAGCGAGCCCCTTGTACGCCCCAAGGCACATCCCCTAGTACAGGAAATTGCGGGGAGGCACCGGAGATAAGGTCCATGTCATTCCATTGGCTCCGTTACTTTCTTGGTGATACAGTGTAAATATCATCCTGCGTCGTATTTTTATTTTGGATTCCATTCGTGTATATGAATGTATCAGAATAAGATTGTAATACTGGTATTTTATTAATTCAGGTTGTTTATTACATAATGTTTATTGTATTTACAACTATATCTTATTATATGTCCCTAATTACGAGTTTATATAAAATAATAACTATGATTTTATACATACAAATAATTGTATACTAATATTTTGTGTCGCGTTGCGTGATAAATGCATGATTCTCAATATTTACTTGTTGTTTCAGGTGGGTGTTCTGGCGTATTCCATGGGTTGCATACATATTAATTGCATACTAAGTTACGTAAGTGTAAATAAAAATCAATGTTACTGCATGTGCCAATATTTACTTAATGTTTAGTTTAATTTGTTATTTTACGTTTTGACACTTTATCAATTTTATCTCAATAAATGAAACAAAAAGTTACAAAACGTTCTCCATAATCTATTTGATAACGAAATATTTAATTATTGAAATATGCTTGGGGAATAGCTTGTGCCAAGTCAACTTAAATTGATTATATAATACATAGATACATATGAATATGTTATTAGTATTTTATATCTAGTGATGTTTAATTTTATCTAATATTTCTTAAATGGTTTCAGTAAAAATGCTTTAACCCATAATGTCTTTTTCCGTATTCGAACAAAATACAGATGCAATTCCTACCAAACGAACAATTTAATTTGCTTTACACTTGTGGTAATTTTTAAAATTTCATGTCAAAGTACAATAAAAGGTACACAAAAACGAAACAGTGTCCATGTTCAAAAGGTGTTCTAGTATGTGACAAAGTACGAACAAATAATAATTAAACAATCAATAATATATTCAATAAAAAAAATTCCAAAAGAACTTTCTGTAATCGTGACCAAATTCACATCTTATGAATCTAAATCTTGTTTACTTCAGCCAAAAGCCACCAATAGTAATTTATGGAAATTATTATCAAATGATGAATAATAATAACAGTACTATATTGTTACAATAAGAACATGTTTAAACTGGTATGAATGGAAAATACTTCTTGTCTGCTGCAACAATTGAAAACACACTCGAGAATACATTTTTCAAGATGAATACTTTACTACAAAGTAATGGAAACATTGTACATTTCTTCACAACCGAGTTTATTCAATCTTCCATTTCTATTACGTTTTTCCAGCACTAAACAGAGGCCCTAACTGTTGGAAGTGGGATAATATTATCAAGAGCTCACGGGAGGATTTTCTTTGTTTCTTCCGAGAGACACGCACGTTCTTGAAATGTCAAGAGACTATTTATATTCTTTCTTTTATTTTGCATCTCCAGACAATCTCACTGGATATTTCAGCATCTTCACAACTCTTTTAGGTAACTGGGTTTTCATTTGAATTCAGATATTGTCCTTCAATACAATGGAATTACCGATAGTTTTGATGACTTATTGGTTCAGTTACTTTGATTAGATCCATAACATTCCTCAGAAATTATAAATAATGTTCCTGTCATACTGTGTTAAAAAACTTTCGCCAATATATCTAAATACTTATAAAAAGAAAAAAAAATCAAAAATATTTATTTGTGAATATTATAGAACTTTTATTAGAATCTTGAGATTTAATTTAGTATAAAATATTAAATACGTTTCCTTACATTTATAAATACTGCAAGTATTTATAAATTGCTATTGTTATTGCTATAGCTATTGTTATCAGTAACTACTTTTCAAATAACGAGAAAAATATGTATCTATTAAAAAAAATCCTAAACTGAACATTTAATAGGCCCTACAAGACTGATAATCTATTATGAACTTATGTTAAATTAATTCACTATTATGTCTTATCTTTAAAAAAACTAAATAAACAGGGCAAGAAAAACTTTTTTTCCAAAATAAGCATAGATGAAAATTATGAAAAATGTGTTGATACTGTTGTATCTCCATTTCTAAAATTGTATGGCCTATAACACAAATTATGTGTAATAATTACGCGTAATTAAATAACTAAAACTTACAATTTTGAAAAATAAAAAGCGTTGTAAATAATAAAAAATTATTTTTGTCCTATTGTGCATTTTGCAAGTCTTTACATTGTTTTACAGTAGAAGAATTTGTCTAATAAGTATATTCATCAAATATTAAATTAAACTAATCTTACACTTAAAACTTATTATTTTAAGGTTTCAAAGTTACTCTTAAAAAAGTATAAAATTACTGCACGATAGTTAAAGGCGTCATCATTTTGAATTCAGGTCAAACATTTTAGAAGAGGTGGGATAGCTTATAAGCTTAAGGGACTGCATTTTTATTACATTCATTAGTAACAAACTATACTTAATTTAAACACTCTCTTAGGAATGGAATTATAGATACAAACTACATTGATGAATAAACACGAGATCAGGGTCTTTAAATGACAATTAAATTAACCTTTGTTTAAGTAGAACAGATATTATACTCTTGTTATTTTTCTTAACAAATAACTTACGTTTTGTTGTGTACGCGTAACCTCACTGATTATTCAGAAAAGCGAGACGGGCTTTTTATCCCAGTTCTCAGCAGTTAAGGTGAGTGACGTGGAACATTTGCTTACGCGTAGGTAATCTCTTATTTCTTGTAGCCCGTACAGTATTGTTTGTTTAAACCTTAATTTACAGATTGTATTCAAGTTCGATATTTGTTGCCAACAATGTTACACGTAACGTGGCCATTTCCTTCGTTACTCACTTCTACTTCATCAATTTTGTTGTTTTATTTAGTTGAATAATATACCAAAGAGAGGTTCAGTTAAAAATATTAATAGATTTTGGCAAAGGTAAGATAGGAGTACCAGTATCTCATCATAACATCTAAATTAGGATTATTTTCAATTTGTTAATCAGAAAGATTACGCACGATTAACAGAGGAAGGAGTGATCTATATGTCCAACACCGCATCAGGTGGCACGAATCTGAGGCTACCAGTATATTTGTTTCTGAAATGGTTGGCTATTTTTATACTTATGATGAAATTGTACTGTGGAATCTGTTCTGTGGATTAGTCCAATGCTGGTTGGAAAAAAGTAGGTGATTAAAACTTTTGGTTCTGTTGAGGCATATTATATCGTAAGCCTTAATCAGGTATATTACATATTAATCACCATCTGTTCATTATTGCCACACAATTTTGAATATGGAAAGTCTAGGTAGTTAAATACTGAAGCTATTATTTGTAAAAATTACTTACAGGAAAGTGACAATAGAGTTCAAATGCTACGAGGTGTTTTGTAGTGTATACATATCTATACAAATTACAGGAGATAAGTGACATGGAAAAGATCAGTACTTTGAGAGTAGGCCTTATTTAATCCACATAGCTTTCTGCTGTTTTCGTGTATTTATGTCTATATATATCTGTTCTGTTGTATAAACTATTTCTCATATATCTTCAGGGCGTGTACACTCAAGTTCGTTGTTGAAGCAATTTATACCATGGACAACTACATTTTGTACATTTTGTACACAACTACTCTAGGTAACTTGTGTTTCTATTCAACAAAGATTTATATGGAACAAATGTTATTTATGCAAAGATAGTTTGAGAGCGAACGTTGGGTACAAGTATCTAACACGATTTCTAAACAACTTCACTAGAAGTTTTTGAACTGTAATCAAATATGCCATGGACGTTGTGTGAAATGAATATGAATACGTGTTATTTGGAGACCTTGGAATTCAGCAGATGAATTTCCGTTTTCAACTACTCTTCACGCTTCGTTTTGTTTTAGTTTTACTGGAAACTAGTACTACATTTCTATGGAACTTATGTCACTAATATCAGCTATTCAGGCTTTTGTAGCCAAAATAGTGGGGAGGTTAATCCGTTTTTCAAATTTGTACTAACAATGTGTTCAGTACCTTTTATGACTTTAGTGAAGTTTATTTATTATGGAAACAAATATGGCGCAACACATATGTGGATCTAATTTTAAAATAGCATGACCGCCTCAAATAAATCAGCGAGATTTAAAACAGAACTCTGGGGAAGCTTCATGAAATTCCTATGACTTCAAAGAGGTCATCGACAAAGAGGTTATGAAGACAGTTGTTTTTTAATAGCCGGGTATGCATAATAGAAGTTGAGAACTCATATCTGAAAAACCTACACTATAGAAGGTATCGGAAGCTAGGAGGTACTGTATACAGAGATTTTCACCCGAGTATATTCCATACCACGTCAAATTTCGTAGGCCGGGAATTTACAAAGATCAAATTGGATACAGAAGATTGTGAGCATTCAGAGATTGATAACTTCCAAAGGCCTTATTAACAGGGAGTTTTCAGAGGTTGATAGCTTCCAAAGAATGACACCCATCATTAACTAGGAACTCTTATATGTCAAGGGATCCTTGGAGTAGAACACCTCCCTCTTCATTGTTATACAGTTACTAGAAGTCAAGGGCTTCCAGAGGTAGTTAACTGATAGATACCAGAAGCCACTATAGGCCGACAGATTAGGTACTTCCAAAGGTTGTGAGCTCCTACAAACCTAGAGCTCGTGGAAGTAAAAAATGTCCAGAGTTCAAGTGATTCCTGTGAAAAGAAGACATAGATGGAGCCTTTGCTGCATGATCCAAGATGACAGTAGATGGTAGTATAAACCGAGTGTAGTTGGGTAGCCCCAGAATGGAGTGTAAAGACTGTAATTAGTTGCTTCAGAGGTTGGACGTTTAAAATGTTCCCTATTTTGTTTTAGCCAGTGAGTTTAAACGTCATAATAGATTTAGTTTGAAAGTTTTAAACTTAAATATACGAGTTAAAATCCCGCTATGCTCGAAATTTGTTTGTGGTTGAAACACATGGCTGATCTAAAGGATTATCAACAAATACAAAATAAGCAAAATCCATTCCAAAGAGCAAATAAAAGTCCAGGGAGTTTGGTGGGAGTGTGGTTAGGTTAGGAGAGGAGGGGTCTCCGCGTCGTGTTTGCACACTGGAATATTTACTACTTGAATGTTTATCCACCCTACATCAACTGTATTGCACGCTGAGACCAGGTATAGGGGTGTGCTCTCTCTGTATCACAAAATTAATATTTTAAAATTAAAGCATTTTCAATGAAGTATTTATTTGATTTCCTGTCTCTCAAAATTGTTTTATATAAATAGCAATGAATAAAATGTGAATTGTTAGTATTTTCAATAAATGTTGCTTCTATTATAATATATAGCGAATACACTGCCATTTAGTGGTTTAGGCTATGAATCCCATCATTGAATTAGTGTTAAGGTTACTCATTTCAGTTAGTAACTAATTTTAGAAGTAAGTATCCACTAACTACCCTAACTTTTCGTGATTACATAACGGCTGGTTGTAATGAAAAATCTTGATTTAACGATTGTTGTAGATTTACAATGGGATAAATAACACGTTTTGGACAGTGAATACCAAAGTAATTTCCAGATAATGTAACACTTAGCAGCGGCATGTAAATTTGTATAGGACCATAACAATTCTTAATGATATTTGTAAGTCATTATTTTAAGCCGGAAGTTATAATAATAGTCAGAGATTATTTAGGAGTAGAAATTTAATTTAACCTTAAAACTAAAAACTGACCTTCAGACTTGAAATTTTGAATAAAAATTTATTTCTATATAAGAAACACTTGATTATATTTAATTTAATACTATTTTACACGATTAAATATACAATGAAGTGTGCATCAGTCACAAATTTAGTACTCATAAGTACTGTACTGAATTATTAATGAATCAGTTTAACCGAGTGGTGGTATAATAAGAATTTTGCCATTTGTAACAATTTGAAATTTTGTTTAGTTTAAGAGCAGGGATACACGTCACAGTTCTTGTCACGTTAGAATGTCGTCTTCATGCAGATCATTTGCATCGTATAATTGCAGGAAAATTGAAATTCATGGAAATTAATAAGTGAAAAATACGACTACTGATTTAATATTGATTTCAGCAACAATCTTGATTTTAAAGTAATGGAGAAACCTTTTCACACTTGCGAGTATTTTCCTTATATTTTCCTTAAGTTTCATTTAGATCTACTGTTTCTTTAATATCTAAAAAAATTGTTTAGTATAATAAAATAACGACGACACTTAAAACAATTCTTTGCAACTTATTGAGTTGCAAACTTTGAGATTGAGATTTTAAATAAAACGCACACAGGCGTACAAAGATTACAAGAAAGGAGATAGACCTTTGCTTTAATTTAATTTTTTAATATTTATGATTCCTTGTACAACATTCTAAAGTTTGTAGCGAGAGTTTAGTATTGTGTGAGGTATGAGCAAAAATATTTTAATTAAATAAAAGTAAAACCAACATAAGCGAACATTATAAATACCGAGCGAAAAAATACAATCTTCAGTCTGTATCTCGGTGGCTGACGCAGATACAAATGTTATATATGTCTCTTACAATTTGCAATAATTCTGTAATGCTAAATCATTTACTATTTCATATAAAAAACCATTTTGATACCCTTTTTGGCCTGCACTAAGAATAGCTGACGATTCTTTCTTATAAATCCTGTATATATAGTGAAAAGAACTAGATTGCGTGCCTATACAATGCGAACGGTCACCAGGACATCTCTTGTGGTTAACTCAGTGTAATTATGTGTTTGTATGATATGCTAGCAGAAGAATTATTAAAATATTTTAGAACGAAAATAACTCTGCAATTTTAATTAAAATTTTTACATTGCTGTAGAAGTCGTGACAGGTTATTTGCTTGAAGACATTTCCATTAGACTGCTTTGGTGGGTAGAGATAATGGAGTTAGTTACAATACTTCGCTAAGGCGGACGTACATTTACCTCATTTATCTAATCATGCATAAATTGTTAGTTGACTTTATACAGTATCTGAAAAACAACTTTTACAAATAACGAGGTTACCATTGACAAGACTTGGAGATAGTTAAACGTAATTATTAAACTACCACCGACTCACGTAATGCGATGAACATATTTAATCCATTAACATTTCAGGTCAGACCTGTTGCTGCGCTTTGTTATTTTTTCCGATATTCAGAATAATTAATTGGCTTTATCTAAGTTGACTAATTGGCCGAAATAATTTGCTTCAGCTAATACAGTTTCGTTCTTTACTCTTGTGAACATTTGCTTTGAAATCGCTGTGTAATGTGTAAATCGAGGAAATCCCTCACAGAGTCTTGTCAGTAATATCCTTGTATGTAAGTAATAATACGATCTCTGCTGTTAAATCTGCCTTTAATGATGGTAAGTTGACATCAAGGACATCGTCAGAGAACCAGATGAAACCTTGGTATCGTCTGATAAACAATGTTATGTTTCCTCTCGTCTAACACTAATGTACACTGTTGTTTACGTATCACCTACCATGAATATGTCTCTGATTGTTCATTATTTAGAATCAGTAATGATTGCATCTCTGTTATAATAATCTCTTCCGTATTTTAGATGGAATTATGAGTAAACTACACATTTTACACATTTCGTAACTCCAAACGCTAAGTACAAATTATTGTTTTATAACAAATTTAGTATGATACGATTATTTTAAATCCGCAATCTTATAAATCTTTGAATTTGTCGTTTCATTAATTAGTTGTCGTTTTGAAATATTATTGGTAGGTAAAATGCAAATATTTGATGGTAGTTTATGTGCAACCTTTATAATGAATCTAAGCGCTTGGGCTTGAATCTCGATGCGGGAATACTAGCGTATTGTACGTCATATCATTCACAAGCGTAGCGGTGGATTAGGAGGATTTATTTACAAGAGCGTGGTTTTAGTTATTTATTTTCTGTTTGAGATACGTTTTCATCCTCCCTTAAAAAGAGAGATTTCAAATATTTTACGAGTTACGAATATTTTACGCTAATCATAAAACAACATAGTATATTATACATATGCAAGACCGTTAGTATACTCCTATCTTAAGTATGTTCCGGAAAATTTAAATAACACGTGTAACTGAGATAAAAGAGTAGCTATGGTAATTTGAGTTCAACCAAAGTAGCTTGTTAGGGCATGAATTTAAATTGAAACAACATTTTGAGCACATAGTTTTCGTAAGTCCAATAAGATCTTTGTATGAGTTAGTGGTCAGTATTTATGGTTGGAAAGTTTTCCTAATCCCGTAACCGAATCTGAGATGAAAGAATCATACATTTGGTAGAGTACATTTACTGCAATTAACAAGTACATTACGGAAGTACACTAACTGTACGGAAATATTAATGAGTTTCTCTTTTTTTAATTTAGCCGTCCGTACTATCTTCATTTTTCACACAGTAATTAAATTTTTTATTATAGTGTAGTGACAGTTTTATCTATATTTTATGGATTTTATAAGCTGTGTTCTAAAGGGAAAATATGCGTAATCTCATCTGAAATAAGTTTGATGTATGAAGTGAACGACATTATTACACATTTAACTATCTTCTAGTAACAATTAATTAAACAAATTATTTAATGGGCAATCTCAATCCAATTAATGACTTAAGCATCCATCAAATATCCAATTATATACAACTGTATACTCGTGCTATGCATTTGTTGTATAATCAAAACATATTCTTCTGTTGTTAAGGAATTAGGAAATTAAATTTATAGTTATAGTAATACATACAACCCAATTATAATTAATTATTACGGAGAATCGCAGTTGCTAACAACAAAGTGGCGAGTCAAAGTACGCAATTTGAAATTATCAACTGAAGCACAGCCTAAATTGCTATGGAATAATCCAGTGATTACAGTATTGTGATATAAAAGGAGATCTTTAAGGGTGGGGTATTGTTGGATTAAACCAAGGGAATTGATTTTAAATATGCAGAAGAGTTCTGTAGTGGGCTCTCCACTGAATCCTGAGGTGGGGTTATTGTTTAATTTATAAAAATATATTTTTAATTTCGCAAATTTCAAACAATAATATCTAATTTTTAATTAATATCAAAATAAACTGAACATTATAAAGTCAAAAAGTATTTTTATTGGTGGCACTATAAAATTGTTTCGTATTTCGTGATTGAGAGGACAACCAGCTTTGGATATCTATTTAAAATTTAGAGTTGTTGTCTAAAATGCCGTGTATTAATCCGTGTATCGTAAAAAATGTTTTACTTTCCAACTTACATCTTTCGAACTCACAGCATTAGATATTGATTTCAATGATGTAAAAAATAAACATTATTCTATGGATTAGCTTATGGGAAAATGCTGAAAAGTGTTCTATGGATCGAACTGTCCTAGGCAAACTTTTGGAATATCAGATTTATATTGTAGTTGTGAACAACGTTATTTGAAGAATAGAAACACTAAAGGTAATAGAGAAAAATTTAAATTTCTCGGTTAGCGGTAAGAACTACTACTTCTGTAAATACAGCGCATATGTTTTATACTATCTTCAGTCCGAATTTATTTTTGAAGAATGTACATAGTTGTATAAGCCAATTCTATTATATAGCTCAACAGGAAAAACATGAATTGTGCCATTTTGTAGATACAAACGCAACAATGATTTAAATCTAAAAAAACGTAAGTGCCTTGATATGTTTTTACTTAGATAGACGTCGTAGTCCAAGTATCTTCTTTTTACTCATTGCCACATTTTAGGAAATAAATCCATGATGTTTATTTTTCATTTTGTCAGTGTTTTAATTTATGTTAACAAATGGTACTTTTGGTTGATTTGGTACTTTTGGTATGAGTAAATAAATATGTATGTGTCAAAACCCAACATGTTTTTAAATCTAATATACGTAAGTGCCACCATATGTGGATGGTAAAATTTCGGTAGTCGTGCTTCTTTTAATTCATTATCATTTTCGCGACAGTAATCTTTGCTGTTTATTTTTTTATTTTGCAGAAGTAATTTTTTTAAACTGGTAACTTTGGTAGATTATTATATAAATATTAATTCGGAGTTAGGCCTTCTGTGTGGGATCGTTTCCATAGTAAAGGAAAGAACACGGAAAGACTACTATTTACAAACTCGCCGTACAGAAATACACAACTCGCATCATACATCAGTATTAATACCCATCACCTGTTATACTGCACGGCTAATTCATACTGAAATTGGTTTATGTCATCAAAGTCATCAGATGAAACATATTACACAACTCGCATCATGCATCAGTATTAATACCCATCACCTGTTTTACTGCACGGCTAATTCATACTGAAATTGGTTTATGTCATCAAAGTCATCAGATGAAACATATTACACAACTCGCATCATGCATCAGTATTAATACCCATCACCTGTTTTACTGCACGGCTAATTCATACTGAAATTGGTTTATGTCATCAAAGTCATCAGATGAAACATATTACACAAAGGCATCATGCATCAGTATTAATACCCATCACCTGTTTTACTGCACGGCTAATTCATACTGAAATTGGTTTATGTCATCAAAGTCATCAGATGAAACATATAGCAGTAATCAGTATAGTGGATAGATACTATGGTGTACCGTATGTGGTACATGGACCCTAATTGTACAACACCACAGTGAACAGTGACGTAACAGCAACCCCGTAATTAATGAACAAGACCGGCCTGATGACCTGTACTTCACGTATCAGCTCGCTCTCGTCTTCTATATTGAGTTCAACATTGTGAAAGTACCTCTGTAATATCACAGTATACTGCACAATCTGTTACAATGAGTAATAAAAATGTTCCTTGTTACAGATATTCTAATGTCTTAGTGTTACTTCAGGAGTTATCATTTTGAAATGACAGTATATCTAGACCTATTTAAAGTGAATATGACTAATGAAAAATGACTATTGGTTAAATTATTTGCAGCCTTCAGTCGATTTTACGTAGCAAGTGTCATTGATTAATAGACAAAAAAGAATACAAATCGTGATTGAACCACGATGATTTTAGTGCATTGGCAGGCATCCTGAATTCATTCTTCATTGGAAAAGTTCCCCTCGTTTCCATCCAAATACGTAAGGATTAATTGGTAATCTCTTCAAGGTCATAGAAGATATGATGATATCAGTTGACCCAGAAACCCGATTCATTTTACTCTAACCTCAAATCATCTCCAATATTATAATAACCAGTACTAGTCATACATTAATAAATTTTCTTAACATTGTGAATTTTTCCTACACGTACAGGTATGAAAGAATTCAATAACGCGTTATAATGGTTTTATAGATATCAACTCGTCTGATAAAAAGTAAAAGGTAAACAGGTAAAATATCTGTTATTTAATAGGCAAAGTTAGGGTAAAGCAGCCCTCTCTAACAATTGAACTGGGGGCCAACCGCTTAACCCGTATCAGCCCAAATAATAGAGTGCGAAATGAACATTCTGGGCGAGGACTCAACTTATCTTTGTGTCCATATGGCTGCAATGGGCTGTTAAGGGTTAAACAATTTATATTCTTGTTAGTTTAAAGGGGATTTTCAAACCACCACCAATTGGTGGGCAGACGGGCATTTTCAACGACAGGGTCGTTCAGCGCAAGGGCGCAAAATGCGATTACCAAAACAGTAATCATTATTGTAAAGAAAATTTGTTTTTAAGGCAAGTAAATTCTAAACGTTCTTAAATAAAAACTATCATTTATGCACTTTGAAGGTTTAAGCTAAAGTATGTGTAGTAATATAACGGATTAGATAGATAATATAAACCATTGTAAAGTAAAGTTATTTCCATTTATAATCTTGTAGAATTCTATTTTTGAATCCTTCCTATTAATAGGGTTATAACACTGTAGTAGATGTCGATATAAGCGACGCGAATGTGGAAGGATATTTTTTATTAGGATTCTTCAATTATGTATTGAAAACTAATGGGTACACAGTTGCTTAAGAATTTAGTTTCTCTTTGTCGTGTAACATAGTCTAGAAACATTTTTATCTAGTTCAATTCAGAGTTGATGACCTCCAAAGTATGAAACTCCAAGACGATATTAGTAGTGATCCAACAACGTAAACACGCGCGTAGTTGGCCTGTGTACCAACGACCAATGACCAAGGTCAAATGGGTTGTGGTTCGCGTATTTCGGTTCATGCATGTTTAAATCCAATTCCGGTTTCTACCAGAATTACTTTACTGGTTTGAATGCGGTCTCGCGCCAGGACGCAAACTAGCGGTTTTTGCCCGATGCTCGTACTTCACAATCTCTCATCAAATTTAGATTACATTCCAATGTACTTTACTTGTATTTAAATTATTCCAATTAGAATATTTTGTTAGTTCCAGTATTATAAATTTGAGATTTTTTGTGATTTATTGTCATTCCCCCTCCCCCCATAACTCGAGGTGCTGAAAATTTTCATTTCTGTCTGTCTAACCTGTAGACTTGAAATTGTGCATGAACCTTCATTTTTATATGAGAAACACCGAGTTCATTGTTATATCTGAACTCACTGTGATATAACTCATTGTTATATCATAGTTAATACTGAACTCACTCCATGGAGTTTAGTATTAGCAAGTATTTTTACATTAGACTTATGTGTAACCACGATGGCAACAAGATAATACCAGAATAAATAAATTTGTAAGAAAATTCTGTACACTCATTAGAGATTTCAACATGAGACATATCAACACATGCCGCCTTACTGTCCCAACACATACAATATCATGTTATGGTGACTTGCTGTGTATAATTTTATTATTTAAACACTGCTATGAAACCCAATTTATTGAACAAAAATATGAATGTTGAGTATAGCTGGAGTCCACCTTCTTTTTAGAGGAGCATCTGGAATCTGACGCTGTCACAGACTTGTTCATCTGAGAAAATGCAATAAAAGGGAGTGACTAAGAAGCTCAAATGAACTCTTTCTAACGTTTAAATACCAGAGACACTTAGACTATGAAATATAATGTAGTCTAAGTGAAGAAGTAATCTCGTTGTCTCGTCAATTGTGCACTTGATATACCTAAAGACGTGTGAAGTATGTTTCAGTTGAAACTTTTAGAAAGGTAATTTTTTGTGAAAGTTGCAGGGCTTTAAACTTGAAAAGATTAGAATAGTTTCAAAATAGTATAGTTTTTATAATTTATATAAATAATTGTAAGTTAAAAATATATTTTTACGTGTCTTGGCGCAAGAACGACTGGACCCTACGTGCACATGCTCGTTTTGTTTCATGTTTAATGTAGTTAGCTGTGGTGGGAATTTGCCTTTTATTTGTCTTTGTAAAAGATGCGTTGAAGGTCTGTGAATTTGAAGTTCAGAACTTATTTGCATTTGATACTCATAACACAATATTCATATTAGTTATATTTCAAAACAATAAATTTAATTGAGGTATAGTAAACTCATTGGTATAACTATAAGGATTATAAGATACCAGAACATGTCGTCTAACGCACATGTATGTTTCTCGCCATCTCTTTCAACTCAGCATCAATCAAGGGAATGGTTCTGCAGGGCGCGAGGGAATGTGGTACCTTCCGATTGTTATATCCCACCTCAATACACTTATGTTGGCCTTGGCAGACGTACTAACCCCCAGCAACATTGTATTGTTACAATTTCATCTCTTATAGATATTTAGTAACTAGACAGTATTAAGGACAAAGCTAGTCTTGTAGATCACGTATAACATTGTTTGTATGCATTTGAAAATACTCCAGACAATCAAGGAATGCGGGAAAAATTGAAAATAAGTTATATGTAAAAGCTTTTTGATTTACGGAATGCGGTTTTACTTCAATGCAACTACGGGTGAAATATACAGAAGTTAAAATAATGGGGTTCTAACGTTCATAATAAATTATATAGTAGCGTTAGAACAGAGTTGTGTAAACAGCATTTAACTTATTTGTACTGTAAAAGGAAAATCGATTAATAATTTTAGAACTTGTTTACTTGCAAAGGCTTATAGTAAAACATAAAATGTTTTCGATGAGTTGTAAGAAAATAAATAAAAAACTATCCTATCCACTTTTATCCGTTCGTAAACGCACTTATTTCACTAGTTTATCACTAAATAATAATTATTTTACCTCTAAAGTGTAAATACTACCTGTACAAACTTTTGTATTTCTCATCATGGGTGTAAACGATTTAACATCTCCGGATCAAATTAGAAACATTAATTCTTCCAGACGTTCAAATGTGGGAGTACTTGGCTGGAGTGGTGTTCTACATTTAGGGGCTCTTCAAGAGCTCAGTTGGAGGGGGGGAGGCAGTACGTCTTTTTAGATTGTACGTAACATCTGAGTAATTTATCATCAATACATTACCAAACGTTAGCTTTGATGTGTTAATATTAATGTTACCTGTAAATTATTGTTGTTTATGTGTTTGACGTGATGCAAAACATTTTAAATTGTATAATGCAAATAAATTACTGATTCATTAACTGACTACTGTTTTCCTCATAATAATTATTTTATAAAATAGAAAAAATACAAAAATTGTCTTACAAGTCAATAGATAATTTTTAAATTTCTGATAACTGATAAATTTTATTAAATTGAAATTATATATTTAATACATTATCGTGCTGAGAACTAATACGTTAAATAAATATTGATTTTGGAGTGTTTTATGTAATTCCAGCTAAGGGTGGTTCAAAACCCTGATCTGTTTAGCAGGTGAGCTCGTGCATATAGTTATATTTACCGTCTGCGACAGGGTAATAGTAATTTAAAATCATAGATAGGAGGGTATCGAAAAGGTTAAAAATATGAAATGAAAACGTTGATCCCACTCTATAATTGTTCTAGCTTGATACGTTAAAAACAGACCGTTAGACACAGACAATTTTATTTTAATATCACTAGTATAAATGAATAAAACATTTCCAATACAACTTCTATTTTTGCGCAAGGCCTTTCGGTATCCACGATCCCATCATCAGGCAGTTCACAAAAATATTTGTGATTTCGAAAGGCCTTGCGCAAAAATAAAAGTTATATTGGAAAATGTTTTATTCATTTATACTAGTGATAGTAAAATAAACCTTTTTTCCAATGCTCCAAGATTCTACATAAGCAATTGCTATAACAACGTCTAAAACTAGATGAATATAAAAGTTGCCACTTAAAGGGTCTATATATGCGACGCTTTAAAATTTGTTGGTGCGTTTGGTGCTAAGGTTTTAAGTGTGTGAAGCTAAAAAAATATGATCTGAAAAACTATTTCATTTTAACCCTTTTGATAGCCTCTCATTCTGACCGCTACCAAAACCAGCGTCGCTGACGATCGATTTATGTCTCAGTAAAAATTCGTCAGTTGATTTTATGTAATGAGGTTGTGTGCATATACAATGTAAATTGGCTATCGACTCCTAGACTGACGATTATAATTATTATCTACAAGAAAGGTCTTTAAATCCTTGTTATTAAGTAAAACCAACAACAAATTAATGTTAAAAATGCCTCGAAATGTGAGTAGGTAACTCCAATAAGGTGCGGTGTGTAATAAAAGAAATCCACACTCAGAGACCCGGTGTGGTAACCAAACCCTGCACAAGACGTGAAGTAGCAGTTGTAAAGACAGCTATAACGTAGATAGTCGGGCGATCTCCGCCGGAATGGAGTTTAAACATGCATGAACATGAACTGTAGCTGTTAACTTCTACTGGGTTCTATAACTGCTATAGTTAATTACGACGGAGGGATTTTACGACATTACTTTAAAAATAACTTATTCACCTGAGATGTTGGTAGTAAAGGAAGGTATTTCTCATTGAAATAACTATAAACATAGTTTATTGACGTGAGGGCTGTAAGAATACCTTGTTAATATCATTGTCTACTGAATAGATAGTACGTGCTAGAATATTCTGTTGAATATTGAGTTGGATTTTACAAAAGAGTTTATGATATCAGCTTTAAACTAGATAATTTTAAACGCCATTGATATTTAGATATGTTTAAAGAAAGCCCAAAAAATACCTTAAAATAATATGGTTTAGAACCTCTGGAGCTTTTTTTTATAAATAGTGGCAAACTCCTATTCCTGCCTTAACCATTGTAATGGAATATAAAAAAGGGCAACTTTGAATCCAATTTCTGATTACAGCTTATCCTGAACCGTACTGTATTTTTTGTTTAGGTAAGTGCAATCTTTTCATATAAATGTTCCAAATTTTGCAATTTGAAGAAAGTAAGAGGTTATTGAAAAGAATAATACTTGTATATAGCCCGACAACAGGCAAATAAGGATTAGATAAAATACGCTGGGTCCTGTATTTGGTTTCCTCATAAGCAGTATGCAACCTACTTTGTCATATCTCAGGTTTTGTAGGCAACTTTAAAATTGAATTTTTCTTCGGACTTAAATAATAAGTTGTGTAGGACAGTTAGAACATTAGTGTTTCAGGTAGTATACATTCAAGACATCCACTGGATATGTGACTTAGATGCCAAGATGGGACCTGGTGAAATCTTTACACAACTAAAAATAATATATATCAGAGAAACTTTCTCCACACTCAAACTTTCCTATAAAGTGTGGGATTGATGCTCGCACGTGGTGATTGTTTGAAACTATTCCGATTCCTTACAGGATTTACAACTCTTACAATTCTGCAAACTATCTAAGTTCAAATGTCTACAGAAATAGGTTTACAAGCCTTTCCATCTTAACACCCCCCGCACTAAATTAATATTACCTTAACTATGCTACTATAGTTAAAATAGTGTGTCAAGATTTCTATTTAGGAAATTAAATCTCTAATAAAATTTTGTAAGTTATCCATTCGTGATTGAATTAATATTTAGGCTATCAAATGCATAGTCTTGAAAGAGGTAGACGGTTTATTAATTGAGACAAGTGTTTAATTGATTGTTTTTATCTGAATATAAGATATTATGAAAACAATTATATCTAGATTAACTCTTTCCTTGTGGTCGTTTGAATGTATCAAATATAATATATTAAGTTACCAAAACCGGTTTTGATGTGTTCCTAGATAAACCTCTAATATAAATAATGGAGGTTTATTCTAATTTCTGAAAAATAATTTATCGTATTGTAAAATTTTTGTTTTAGTCAGAACAGCACATATGGAATTTATATACATTACCAGTTGCAATTAAAACAATATGTACTACTCCTGATTTACAATGAACTACACAACCACAACGTGCATTTTATTCGGCACGGTTGTGAAGTTTGATACAGAGTTCATTACTGGGTGCCATGATTTATCCAGCGCAAATATTTAACATTCCGGGCTTCAAAGCAACACTTTATTAAAACACCTCTACAGAACTGGCTTGGCGTAAATTATGCGTTATAAAAACGTCCCGCCCTCCTTCCCCCCTCGCTCTGTCAAAAACTTCATTAGTGGCTTTGAATTACCAGTTCACAGATTCGAAATGTGTACAGCGCGGAAAATAGTTACTTATTGCAGCGTGCTGTCCACGTGTATTGGTTATTTTGTAGATACTACTAAAATTACTTGCTAATAAAATCGTGTGCTTAAATAAGGGACGATTATGAAAAAACTTTACAGCTCATTCGAAGTGTATTTAATTAATGATGGATATTTCCGACTGAATGGATTAATGACATTGAATTGCTCAGCAATATTGCAATAGCTGGGAGCAGTCGAGCGTAAACGAATTAATCAGATTACATAAAATGTTTTAATGGCACGTGAAATAACGATTTCTGTAGTAATTTTTATGCCACTACTATTATATAACGCCAGAAATTCCTCACTGCCATCCGATAACTAAATACCGCTGGACTTAGTGTTGGATAGTTACGGAAGCTAGGATTAGACATAGTATACGCCAGCTAATTATAGCTATACAGTTATAAAGGAAATTACGATTAGACGTTATTATGACAGTTTATTTGAGATACTTTTAATAAAATAGGTAAAATACTGTTGTATAATATTTACAAGTATATTTCTTCGTAGTGTATGATATAGTTTCATATTATAATAATTACTTATAATATACTTTGTAGAACATTGTAAAAGATTCAATAACTGTATACTTAGGAGTATATATATATATATATATATATATATATATATATACATATATATCAATTAAGATGTTGGATTAACATGTATGTTTGTGGATATTTGCGTGGTACATAATAAATAAATCGTGATGGTGTACACATTGTATTAGAAAGCATAACTTTAGTTTTTAATACAAAAGTCATTTTTTAAGACATCACGATTTACATAGTAATAACTTTGTTGCAGAACTTAATTAAATTACACACATAAACAATCGTTAATGATATTACACAAATTTGGGTCACTCTTTCCTTAAAGGTAAGTATACTTTGTAACAAAAGATTTATAATCAGAAATAATGAAGCTCATTTTAAAAGAAAATAAACAACGTTTTAGTGATGTTCGGTTATCGGGAATGTCGAACAAATGCTCTGTGGTTATCTTTGACAATGGGATCCCTCTGTGTCCAAACCATATCGATATGAAACTATATTATCAAACATAAAAATGTATTGTAACATCAGCGAACCGTATTGTAAGGGTAATAGGTTCACTATTGCTAGTAAATGCTTCGAGGATCCCTCTGTGTCCAAACCATATCGATATGAAACTATATTATCAAACATAAAAATGTATTGTAACATCAGCGAAACGTATTGTAAGGGTAATAGGTTCACTATTGCTAGTAAATGCTTCGAGGATCCCTCTGTGTCCAAACCATATCGATATGAAACTATATTATCAAACATAAAAATGTATTGTAACATCAGCGAACCGTATTGTAAGGGTAATAGGTTCACTATTGCTAGTAAATGCTTCGAGGATCCCTCTGTGTCCAAACCATATCGATATGAAACTATATTATCAAACATAAAAATGTATTGTAACATCAGCGAACCGTATTGTAAGGGTAATAGGTTCACTATTGCTAGTAAATGCTTCGAGGATCCCTCTGTGTCCAAACCATATCGATATGAAACTATATTATCAAACATAAAAATGTATTGTAACATCAGCGAACCGTATTGTAAGGGTAATAGGTTCACTATTGCTAGTAAATGCTTCGAGGATCCCTCTGTGTCCAAACTATATCGATATGAAACTATATTATCAAACATAAAAATGTATTGTAACATCAGCGAACCGTATTGTAAGGGTAATAGGTTCACTATTGCTATTAAATGCTTCGAGGATCCCTCTGTGTCCAAACCATATCGATATGAAACTATATTATCAAACATAAAAATGTATTGTAACATCAGCGAACCGTATTGTAAGGGTAATAGGTTCACTATTGCTAGTAAATGCTTCGAGGATCCCTCTGTGTCCAAACCATATCGATATGAAACTATATTATCAAACATAAAAATGTATTGTAACATCAGCGAACCGTATTGTAAGGGTAATAGGTTCACTATTGCTAGTAAATGCTTCGAGGATCCCTCTGTGTCCAAACCATATCGATATGAAACTATATTATCAAACATAAAAATGTATTGTAACATCAGCGAACCGTATTGTAAGGGTAATAGGTTCACTATTGCTAGTAAATGCTTCGAGGATCCCTCTGTGTCCAAACCATATCGATATGAAACTATATTATCAAACATAAAAATGTATTGTAACATCAGCGAACCGTATTGTAAGGGTAATAGGTTCACTATTGCTAGTAAATGCTTCGAGGATCCCTCTGTGTCCAAACCATATCGATATGAAACTATATTATCAAACATAAAAATGTATTGTAACATCAGCGAACCGTATTGTAAGGGTAATAGGTTCACTATTGCTAGTAAATGCTTCGAGGATCCCTCTGTGTCCAAACCATATCGATATGAAACTATATTATCAAACATAAAAATGTATTGTAACATCAGCGAACCGTATTGTAAGGGTAATAGGTTCACTATTGCTAGTAAATGCTTCGAATTGAGGTTAATAAAATAGTTAACGGTTTCCTATTATTGATTACCCGAAATCTATTCTAGATCTATTTATAAAACCAAATTATGGAATTTCTAAGTCTAAAGGCTTATATTATTTAGTGATATACGACGAATATAATTATAAAAAAGAAAAAAACATTATTTTATTCACTAAAAATAACTCAATCACTTGCAGATTACAATTTATACTGCTATTCTTTATTGCAATCTTTTATCATTATAACTTGCGATACAAAAACAAATAAAATAGTGTATACTTCGTATATTAAATTTGTGAAGGATTTATACCGTACTAGAAAACGTTATTTGGCAATGGCACGGCCATCTTAAATGTTTTTCACTCAGGATGAAAAACCCGATTTTTGACCCTAAGATCACGACTGAGCATGGCTCACGTCAATCCATATGTTGCTACTGCCAAGGTTAGCTCGGCAACCGATTGGGGCCTTCACCTTTTACCCAATTGTGGGAGCTATGTCCATAAGCAAAGATTTGGTAAGAATGTGGCAGTTTTGCCATTTCGGAGGTGAAGGTGGTCTTATCCAGGGAAAAAGTTAACGATGATTCACACTGCTTTCAGTGATTCATATGCGAATGTAATATTCTGGAAATCGAAATGATAATATTACGTATGCTCCTTGTCATGATACAAAATATGCTTCCGCCGTATACTTTGCAGCAATTTCCATAGCCTCACTGAGCATAAAGTTCGACACTCTTATCTTTTAGTTTAGAATATTTTTCTTTTATGAACAGGAATATAAGAAGATTGCAGTTTTGAGATTTTCCACAGACTTATGAACCGTGATGATATGGTGGCTGTTATTTTATTATATGCCTTTCACAAAATTGAGTTTATTTGAGGATATAGATAGTATAGAATAACAATAATGACTTGTACGGAATTTATCAATTAACAGTTGATCTTTAAGGAACACTGCTTATAAACAGTGTACCGTACAAAATCAAAATGTTATTTTATGACTCAGAATTTAGAGTTGAAGCTCCGATAAGGATATTAGGTGCAGTTGTTCATAAAAAAGCTTTTGAAACTTGAAACTCACTTACAACTAAGTTTACTTGGACAATTTGTAACACAAACTCAGACGTACCTCATAGCTTCAGGGCTGGGATTAGCCAACTTATAATTCAAAAACTCAGTTATTTACATTTTCTCCTATAAAGTATTTTTAAAAGCTATTATTGTTTCTTCACTGTTCAAGACGTTCGTTTTGTATACTATATGCGTACATTTACGTGTCAGAGAGTTTTTCACTTGACTTGGAATATATTTTCAGTATGAAAAGGTTAAATGTTATGACTAAAACCTTGACCTGCGTTATACCCGAGAATGACTAAAAAACAGCAATACACACTTTATAATAAACTAAAAATGTATTCTGGAATTAACAGTAATAAATATCACAGCTATTAATTATGGCTTATCTCAAAACTACTCGCTGTTGTGACACCACTGAATGTTTCCAATCTTAAATGTTGAATGGTTGGATGGTATCCAACTTGGCTACATTGAGATCTCGTCAATGTTTCGAAAGCTTCTCAATCAGGCTAATCAGATCTTCCTAATGGCTCGATGGCATTGAATTTGACCAGTCCCAAAACTCCACAATAGCTCAAAGTAATGTAACTTGGTGTTTGCAATGGGCTTCGATTTCTATTTTGGCTCGTTTCTACCCTTTTAATGACTAAATAAAATTGAACTTGTATTTTCTCAAATTTCATTAATTACCTTGGATAACTGATAAGGGTACTTTGGTTCATTTACTCAGAGGATTACGAGTAAGACCTTATGCTCATCATAGGAGAAATGATTCAGATAAGCACTGTCATCGGTGGCAGGATGTATCTGGACAATAGTTTTTTAAGGCACTAACGTCCAGTTCACGAACTCTGATGGAGCTAAACAAAGACTTATTGATACAGGCCATTTCTCTTATTACTGGAAACGGTCAGTTAAGAAAATTCTTTCACACATTTTTATACGTTATTTTAAATTGTAAAAGGCTTGAAGTTAGAAGAACAACGCTGTTTGAAACCTCACAGCTAGAAGATCCACGCACTCTTGGATCTCATTGAAGTCACAGGAGAGACAGGCTCCGCTAATCGAACCTAGGGTGCGCCATAATCTTAGGTTAAAACTTTGGAACAAGGTGCCCTTTTACCCTCTATTTATTGTAATCTAATCTATGGTATCAGTTGTATCGTAATAAATATACTTTTTAATAAGAAGAAAAATTGATGATAGAAGAGCTCTTACATGGTATGGCCGCTAAATCAAGAGGTTGCCTTATCTCGACATTATAAAGACTAGCACCGTGGTTGTCGCGGGATTCTAGCACTACAGATTCAAGGGCAATGATGAAACTCTATTATCACCTCGTCCTAATCCTCATTTCCTGCTCCTGTTAGCTACCGTTATTCGATCAAACATAAAGGCAGCTTTATAATCAGTACCACAGGTGGTTGTGACAGATTCTATTATGTTCCACACACGAAGTCCCCGAATTTCAGTTACATGAAGTATTATATGGAAAACTAGAGAAATGTTTACTGGTGGACCTGTAGTCGTAGATACCTATTCAAGCGTTAGAAATTGGTTGGCTTGGGAATGGTGTGTTTGAGATTACATGAATAGTAGAGAGTGAAGGGCTGCTCATAATTTAACAGAACATTGATTGATGCAAACCTACACGAAACAAATAATATGTGTAAATGCAGAGCTTATGTTTCATACGGCAACAGTTAATTGGCTAAAATTAATTATCTTTACGGATTATGTAGTAAACATTCTATTAGAATAATTTAATTACCTAAATTCAACAGTTACCTAATTTCTTATGCATAACTGATAATTCTGCTATTATTATAATTTCTTGGAACATATGTAGTAGGGGACCATAAACTACAGTAGAACGATTGTCAAGTTTAATTTATAATCGAATTTCCCATGCGGTTTGACGTTGGGATAACATTATTACGATTGGTGTGTGACGTGGGGGGTCGTGGGAGGGCGAGGGGGGGGGGTTGTGGCCAAACCGAGGTGTGAGGCACCGTGTGTCATACGACGTGCCAATTCTAATGGCCGACATTTCATAGCCCATTGCCCCCGTCTCCTCGCAAGCAGATACCGCTGTATCTGACTGATGTGGGGTTTTTTGAGGGTGAGGGGGGGGGGTTGTTGCCAAACCGAGGTGTGATGCACCGTGTGTCATACGACGTGCCAATTCTAATGGCCGACATTTCATAGCCCATTGCCCCCGTCTCCTCGCAAGCAGATACTGCTGTATCTGACTGACGTGGGGTTTGAGGGTGAGGGGGGGGGGGGGTTGTTGCCAAACCGAGGTGTGAGGCACCGTGTGTCATACGACGTGCCAATTCTAATGGCCGACATTTCATAGCCCATTGCCCCCGTCTCCTCGCAAGCAGATACCGCTGTATCTGACTGACGTGGGGTTTGAGGGTGAGGGGGGGGGGTTGTTGCCAAACCGAGGTGTGAGGCACCGTGTGTCATACGACGTGCCAATTCTAATGGCCGACATTTCACAGCCCATTGCCCCCGTCTGTTCGCAAGCAGATACCGCTGTATCTGACTGACGTGGGGTTTGAGCATATCTCTCTTATTTATGCGCCTTGATGTGTGTGATTGATGTGTCAAGTTTTAGGAATTGAAAGGAAGAAAATTACTGAGTGTCTCCGGCCTTTCTCAGGGTTTTTTTTAGGGCCAAGACAATAAAAAGTGGAAGATAAGAAGAATAACTTTGATGGTATACATGCTTACTACATCATTAACCATGCATTTAAAAAGTGTGTAAACTCAAATCCAAGTAATTTAATTACTATTTTCATCATGTAGGTATATAAATTTTTGTAATAAAATGTATAAACTCTTTATTATTCTGTACAATTTGTCATAATCTTATTGAATTATACGCCATCAACTTTAAACATTTCTACCATTTGCCATCTTGAAACGTGATATCATAATATAATATTTCTTTCCTCTTGGTTTAACACTGGAAGGACAACATTTTCGCCAAATTTAACATTTTTACCTTCACTGATTTTCAGAATTAAAAAAACCCTAAAAATACATTCATACAAACAAAGCATTTCTCTTTCGGATTGACCCGAAGAACAAATCCTCAAAAAAACCATACGAGAGTTTGTAACCACCATTAATTATAAACATTCTTTTCGTATTTTTGTGCTTACTTCAGAGCATTGAACAATTCTAAGAAAGTGGGTACTTCAGATTTTCTTAATTAATTCTCGATTTAATTATATGCTATCAAAAGTGCTGAACATACAAATCTATATTGAGTATATATATATATATATATATATATATATATATATATATATTTTATATTGTACTGTATGGAAAGAATTGACTTGCTATAAGGATAAGAGGTTTCCAGGCAGAGCTCGAACCAAGAACATTTATCGCAGAGTGAACGCACTGCGAGACAGTCCCTTAACAGCGAGTTCCGGATCATTTGCCCTTTCTAATGGTGGCTAGTTATCGACCACCTTCTTTCTGCCTCGAAGCCTACGTTTTAATTCCCGTGAAGTTGTTAAGAACTCAGAGTCATTGTCCGGACTTAGCTGAAGATCTCCGTATAAATTATCATTCTAGCTTTATGTAATACTAATTTATATTATCATTTATAAATTACAGGTTTTTAAGCAATAAAAAACACGTTTTTGTTCAGTTTCATATGCAGTTTTTCTGCATTGTTATGTGTCATACACTTAAAGTTATTTTTATTATTAACAGAATATGGTAGAACGACTTTACTGACTTTAATTTATCAGAGAGTTTACTGTGCTACAATCGGCTTTTGGCCGTATTATTATTTTAAAACTAAACAATCATTTCCATTTAATATGACTACCCCGGTGATTGGAAGGATATTTAAAATGTTTTCACCACCTGGTTTGTCAGTTCTTCAGTTTTAAAATATACGTTTATAAAAATGTAAAGTTTAAAAACTAAACCATGTCCTCATTGAACCACTATTTAAAAGCTTAGTTAAAATAACATACAACTCCTTACACCATCTACTGCACCACATTCGACATAAAGGTGCATTGAATATTAATCAACTAATTAAATATTAATAACTTAGTGTGGATTACTGAAAAGGATCATACCTCCTGAATCGAAATGAATGCAAAGCTTATTAAAAAGATTTATTCTAAAATTATTAAATCTAGCAGTTTTATTCTACTTCTGAAAAAAATTGAACGAGCGTTAGTTAGTTTTTCATTGTAAGCAATTGGTTGATATACATTGTTGTACGTACACGTCAAAAATGAAAAGGAAAGGACAATTATATTGAGAGAAGTGTGAATGCACGGGCAAGGACACGATGGGACGAAAATTGGTGATATAGTAAACGTTACGGATCATAAGTACCAACTGCTCGACCGCGTTGCGTCACAGTGTGGCCTCAACTGGAAAACAACGTTCTTTTACACCACATCATGATCTTATTTTAATTTTTCACTCTTGTTTAGCAATTATCAGCCTTACTTTTTCATCGTTTTGGTCCTCTAGCGATACCACTGTGTATAGCCTACTTTATTAACAAGGTAGTCATTACAAAGCTTAGTAAATTCGTTTTCAGTGAGCTATGCTTTACCTTCTGTACATCAGAAGTAATAATTCCGGACTCGATTTCGCCTCCTTACCGCAGTGGCTGAGTGTCCACCGGTGAAGTCAGGCATCCTATCCAAGATCCTCGTTTCCTATTGGCTGAGCGTTGGCGACGCCTATCACCCGAGGGGTTACACAAATTTCATTTCTGTCTGTTTGTCTATCTATCTGCCTGTCCGGATGATATATCGAAAAGGAAATGCCCGATCACATAGGACTGTTTGTTTATATTGGAAAGTTTGCATGGGACTTAATTTCTCCATAAACAACTGAGTTCGATGATGGTGTATATCAATTCTATGTGATTTGGATGAGCGCGAATATATTTACATTAGTCTTATGGGCGAGAAAGTAGCAGAGTAAATAAATTGCGTACAATGGTTTGGAAATTTTAACATTGTGACATTTTATTCATAGTGTAAAGAGGAATAATAAAGAAAAGTAAAGAATGTCTTATTTTTACCAGGCGAAGTTAGGGCTAAGAAGCCCTCTCTAACACTTAACCTGGGGACCAACGGCTTAAAGGTGACTTCCGAACCACCACCAATGGCCGGGCAGGCGGGCCGCTTGCAAGAACAGGATCGCTCAGCGGTCACCTATCCAAGCAGCGGCCACGCTCGACGTTACTTGATCTGGTTATCTTGCGATAACCGCCGTACCCACTACACTGCGCCATTGGCAAGCCATAGTAAATTGGAATGAAAATTCAATGTTCAATGGATTACAGAGCACACTTTCGTTGTAGTACCATTTTTAGCTCTCCGGAACTTTTATTATTTGAACACTCCTATAAAACCTAACTTAATGTAAAAAAATATGAATATGTCATGTGGCAAGATATCGCAAGAAACATTTTGTATATATACTTTTAATTTTGATGAAAATTAATTTCTACATAAACAAGAATGAGTTCGAATCATACATAAAATTACTCAGGTTAACATTTTATGCTCGCCCGTCTGTCTATTTGTCCGCAGACATCTCAAGAATGAAATGAGCTGTAGATTTGAAATGTTGCATGCTACCTCGGCGTACCCTGTAAAGGAATACGCGGCGTGACGTCCTCCTGTCTTGTTTTTATCTGTGGTACCACTATGCTTCAAACAAGTGCTACGACAGACTTTGGTAACGTAAAACAGAATTCAGCAGTTCAGTTGATGATTATATTACTAGACAGTACAGTACTGAAAGTAAATGTTTTTTTCTTTCTAAAAAGTTTTTGGTGACATATTAGAACCATATTACATCACCAATAGTACTAGTAAAATATGTTTTATTCCCATACTGTTTGTTTTAAGTTAGGTAACACAAAGTTAAAACCTAACTAAAGAAAGCAACAGCGTAGAGTATCTAAACATATTCCCGTAAAAGAACAATTTCTTTGATTTGCCAGTGCAGCGTTTCTGATTTTCTTAATTTGCTTCACAAAGAAAATACTAATTTGTAGGGATACCAGCGATTGAAGAAATTAAAATAATGGACTTTTGTTGTTTGTCACTTTTAAAAAATGGTTCACAAAATTTAAATCAACGTGTTTCATTCCTCAAAGCTTTCGTAGATCATAATATACTTTCACCCCTTTGGATTTTTCGTGGTGTCCTATAAATGTGATAGCGAGTCATTTTAAAATTGGAATTATTATTATTATTCATTCTATGGTCTATTCTTGGCAATCGCCGTCTAATTATTATTTCAAAATCGAACCGAATATTTGGTTTTTTGTGGTGAAACTTCAGAAATATCAATCTATGCATTTAGAACGTGTTTCCTACGTAACAATTAAATTATCAAATTCATTAACGTGTTTCTCTTTTAAAAGAATGAGGGGAGGTAAGTGAGGAATTTCATTTCAGAAATTTTTCAATCCGAATATCGTTTGTAAAGTAACCTAAGTTTGACTCAACTTTAATTTTTGAACTCATTTATACATTTCTAGTAATATTTGTAATGTACCAAGATTGATAAATCTATATATATAAAAATGAATGTTTGTATGTTTGTCCTTTATGGAATCGTGAACTATTGGACCGATCATGATGAAAATTTGTACGTATATGTATTTTTCCACGGAGAAGGTTTATAAGCTATGCCCATCCCTTTCCCGATTCAGGATTCCGCCCCACTGGTTACAGAAATACCCATAAGAAATGCATTGCAGCAAACATATGTTAACGTCTTTTCAAATTTTTAATCAGCTGTTCTTTGTAAACATATATTACACTTATAGTTTTAAAGCATAGAGTAAGCTTAAGAGAAACGACAAATTTTGTTTAAACTGTTTTTGCAATCACTGTTAAACATAGACTTTACTATCCAGATAATACAATTCAAATTTGACGTAAAAATTCACCTTTAACTGCAATATTTATTTAATATAAACCATGCTCATGCTTGATCAGAAGAGTAATGTAGATATCATAATTACTATCTTACGTTGGCTACAAATATAAAGAATGTTATAAAATCAACCTTAGTTGTTTTTTTTGACAGAAGTATGGTTCTCAAAACTCCGTGTGTACATATTCTCTCGATCGAGACAACAAAGCAAGCTCAATCGTGGCATCGGAGATATAACTACTAATTTAATCTAAAATTTATTATAGTAAAAAAAAAAATTTACTAAGTAATATAAGGACTTCGGTTCTTAAGATTTGCGTGCGAAGCCGTGGGTAACAGCTAGATAGAGGCAGGAATATGGTACATACCTTCATAATACGCCCAAGAGGCTCACGATGGAACGACTATCAATTATCTCAGCAATGTTTAGAATGTGATAGAAAAAGAATAAGTGAATATAGTGTACTGTTTTCAACGGGAAATTGCGTGCGAAGCCGCGGGCAACTTTTGCAAAAAATTATTGAAATGCGCAGCAAAGCGCGCCGGGCCCGCTAGTTGCTTAATAAAAATGAAACTATCTGGGGCACCGGTTATGAACCAATGGGGTAAAGCAATTTTATTAAATCTTTGTGTGAAGATGTACAATAATATTTGCGCCTAGTAGAAAATAAATACAGTAGGTGTATTCCTTTGTACTTTGCATAATTAATATAATTCAATGAGAAAGTTCAACCATCCCCGGGTCGTAGTTATTATCTTTAATGAAGATGAGACTCTGTTGGAGTTACGGAAACTTGTTGGATTCAACAAAAGTTGAGATGTGTACCGGCAAGTCCCTTAAGCCATTTGCCCGAGTATTGACAGAAGGAGAGATTGGGCCTGTAAAGTGGATTGTAAACATTGCGTCTGAGGCCGAGTCACCTTGCGTTATTGCTAATTTCTCTTGATCACCATTATTAAAAAAATGTTATTGAATGGAATTTCGCATTGTCATGTACGTATTATTGAATCTTAAAATCCTGACCGTACAATTGTTTGCGTGACACATTCCCAAAGACTATATATTTGTGGAGGTATTTATTAAATTCCACATCAATTCACCTTTTAAAAAACTCTGAAATATTACAGTAACGTAGTGTTTGTAAAGGTTTAAATAAATCATCGTTAATAAAGAACTAAAGTAATTACGGTATTCATAGTTCGATAAACTGAACGGCAAAGAAGTTATTCAGTTTTATATTACGGAAAGGTGTACAAGATTGTTGAAAAGGACGTTATTTTCCAGTTGATCGAGATTACAATGACGGGACGGCAGACCCTTCTGCTGGAAAATGTTATGGTACGGCCAATTATCGTCCTGTCGCCAAACGCCACTTTTCCCCAGGAATATTTACTTTTCATTTGGTTACGTTTTACCAACCTTGGCACCCTATTAGTTGTTTTAGCTTTATTATTTGGGGCATTCGCAGAAAAAGTATTCTTGTAAAAACTTAACTTATTCCTTAAAAACGTTATGATAAACCGTCTATTTTAATATCAATTAATGGAGGAGGGGAGATTTTATTGGTCTCCACTAGTGATAATGAAATTCTTTACACCCTCTTTTTTTTAGAATTACTGATAAAAGTAATGAATTTTTTTTGTAAAAATACAGGGCAAGTGGTTTTCGATAAACCACAATGATATAAATTTATTCTCCTTTCATACTCTTGATATTAGAAACAAACATTAAATCAATTTTTTACGCTTTCCTTAAACGCGATGAAATAACTTATCGTAGGCATTTCTTTGTATTATACAAATTTTTAAATATATAATGGTATATGATTAATTCTTTGTTTGAAGTTTATTTTTGACGATGTAAGGATTGTGATGGAAACAGGATTTTCCGGACATTTGCCATCGTTCAGTAAAACAAAAAACAGTAACACTACATTTCGAAATCTGCAATCTGATCTCTTCTTCAGGTAAATAACTAACCTAATACATAATTAAAAACTAGGTTAAAATAAACAAATCTTACCAAAGCGTTGTGACACGCCTAAGTCAGGAATCACAACCACGATGTTGTTTGTCAACTTCTCTAACTCTAAAACAAGAACTTAATAAAAAACGATACACAACACTAATCATTAAATCTTAAATATATAATTCAGGTTGTGAATAAGTCTGTATATATCTACCAACCACCTACGACTGACCAGAGGCCGGTAGCAAATGGCAATCAGTCAGGCAGAAACAAGATGGCGGAAAGAAAAAACGTAGTGTTACTGATTTTTTGGTTTCACTGAACGATGGCAAATGTCCGGAAAGAAAATCAGGTTTCCTTCATATATGATTAATTGAAGTTATATAAGTGGCAATACGTTGAAGGCATTAATAATTTTTGTGGTTTATCTAGGAGAATTCTGTAAAATGGTTATATGACAGCATGTAATACTCTAGACTAACGATGAGTAACGTCTTCACTCAGACACAACACGAGGGTTGAAGATAAAAATTGAGTGGAAGCAAGCAATCAGTTGGAATACAGGATCAGTCCCAGATTACGGACTGGCACAGACGTTTACTTTTATGTCACTTGCAGACTGTATGTGTAGCAGTGGAACAACATGTAATACTCCAGACTAACGATGAGTAACGTCTTCACTAAGACACAACACGAGGGTTGAAGATAAAAATTGAGTGGAAGCAAGCAATCAGTTGGAATACAGGATCAGTCCCAGATTACGGACTGGCACAGACGTTTACTTTATATTACTTGCAGACTGTATGTGTAGCAGTGGAACAACATGTAATACTCCAGACTAACGATGAGTAATGTCTTCACTCAGACACAACACGAGGGCTGAAGATAAAAATTGAGTGGAAGCAAGCAATCAGTTGGAATACAGGATCAGTCCCAGATTACGGACTGGCACAGACGTTTACTTTATATTACTTGCAGACTGTATGTGTAGCAGTGGAACAACATGTAATACTCTAGACTAACGATGAGTAACGTCTTCATTTAGACACAACACGAGGGTTGAAGATAAAAATTGAGTGGAAGCAAGCAATCAGTTGGAATACAGGATCAGTCCCAGATTACGGACTGGCACAGACGTTTACTTTATGTCACTTGCAGACAGATTCATTTCGCTCACTATTTACTGTCTGCTTACTTGCTTGTTTATTTTTACTATATCACTCGATTTTTTTCCTATTCCTAATAAAAATTCCAATTCATATTAATTTATATTGGATTGTTATGAAATTCTTTAATTGAATTAGGTATTCTTTTATTATTATTTATTGTATTTTCATGTATATTTTTCGAGTACTTTACATAGATAGAAAATCTTTAAATTATGGCAAGCGATTAGGCTACGTCATAACAAATTTGCATGTACTAGTTTTGAAATTTATAAATGTTTTTATCTCCGATATTTTACTGTCTGTTATTTTTATAAAATTTTATTGATAATCGATAAATATTTCTCTTATCTAAATTTAATTGTAGGAAATAGTGAAATATATATAATTTTTAATTTAAAAATTACTGAAGCTCAGTAGTAAAATGAACTGTTCGTGTAATACTACACACCCTACGTTTCATGCACGCATGAAACAGAGTCAGGTTTGTAATGAGTTGAGTGTGACACATGGTTTAATTACCACAGTAGTGTACAAGGTTTCCCTCTTACAATGAGTGCTTATCCGTGTCATACCTGGGTCTGAACTGTGACGTAATATTTGTTATCCGTGTCGTGATATCCAGTTTCAGACCCTGGAATGAAAATTTAGGATTGTAATCTTTCCTTGGTGGGATTTTAGTTAGTGCAGTACATAGTTAAAATTAATTATTATTCTTGAATTAAGGTTAGAGAGGACCTAACTAAATGTTAATATTCGTTTAATTGTTCATAGTATTTTTATTAGTATATTCTGCGAGTTTTGCATGGTCTGAGGCTTTAGAATTCGTCTTTTTAAGAAATTTCAAATTCTAATCTTATTTTCTCATTTCTTTCTCTCTGTACTGGCTACTTCATAGGTCAGTAAGGGCGATGATTTCATTGGTACATTTCCCATGGTGAGCAACAGAACAAGGATTTAAAGAATATTATTATGTATTTTTAAAAAAAGAAGTAAACAACACAGTTTTGACGGATAGCCAAGGGTCTCTATGAAGGAATCATAAAAATGGATTTTTTGCATATACTTTGAGTATTCAGCAAATACTTAAACTGTTAGTACTGGATTGTCTTAATTTTTTGTTTTCGAGAGCATTGCACTAAAACTTTTCACAGCAGCAGAGATATGCATCCGAGCGGGATCTGCTGCTGGAAAGAAAGTAATAACAAAGAAAGGACCCAACTAATGTGTCGGCCTCGTTATTATGGGCTAAGCATTATTAATGGTGCACCGTTTGGTTAAAATACCGCCAGTAACCGCCAGTAGTGCAGTTGTTTGTAAAACCACGACAAATTGTTAAACTTTGTTATAGTGGGAACAAATACACTCTCCTGACAACACAGGTTATTGGGCTATAAACGTCTCAGTTGAATATCTGTTGACTGAAGATTACTGTCCATAGAGAGACCGAAATATTTCAAGAATTTAATTGTGTTGCAAAACTTTATTCGCGGAGCGAACCGGAAACCTTACTTGTTAGTTACACAACATAGAACATAGGCTATAAGAGTATATCAGTTGAACATCTATTGACTGAAGATTACTGTCTATACCGAGGCTGAAACATCCCAAGAATTTAATTGTGTTGTCAAACTTTGTTCGCTGAGTGAACCGGAAACCTTACTTGTTAGTTACACAACATAGAGCATAGAACATAGGCTATAAGAGTATATCAGTTGAACATCTATTGACTGAAGATTACTGTCTATACCGAGGCTGAAACATCCCAAGAATTTAATTGTGTTGTCAAACTTTGTTCGCTGAGTGAACCGGAAACCTTACTTGTTAGTTACACAACATAGAGCATAGAACATAGGCTATACGCGTCTCAGTTAAACATCTGTTGACTGAAGATTACTGTCTATACCGAGGCTGAAACATCCCAAGAATTTAATTGTGTTGTCAAACTTTGTTCGCTGAGTGAACCGGAAACCTTACTTGTTAGTAACACAACATAGAACATAGGCTATACGCGTCTCAGTTGAACGTCTGTTGACTGAAGATTGCTGTCTATACCGAGGCTGAAACATCCCAAGAATTTAATTGTGTTGTCAAACTTTGTTCGCTGAGTGAACCGGAAACCTTACTTGTTAGTTACACAACATAGAGCATAGAACATAGGCTATACGCGTCTCAGTTAAACATCTGTTGACTGAAGATTACTGTCTATACCGAGGTTGAAACATCCCAAGAATTTAATTGTGTTGTCAAACTTTGTTCGCTGAGTGAACCGGAAACCTTACTTGTTAGTTACACAACATAGAGCATAGAACATAGGCTATAAGAGTATATCAGTTGAACATCTATTGACTGAAGATTACTGTCTATACCGAGGCTGAAACATCCCAAGAATTTAATTGTGTTGTCAAACTTTGTTCGCTGAGTGAACCGGAAACCTTACTTGTTAGTTACACAACATAGAGCATAGAACATAGGCTATACGCGTCTCAGTTAAACATCTGTTGACTGAAGATTACTGTCTATACCGAGGTTGAAACATCCCAAGAATTTAATTGTGTTGTCAAACTTTGTACGCTGAGTGAACCGGAAACTTTACATGTTAGTTATGACATAGAACTCATTGCGTCACTTGAGACAAGACTTTCCATTGCACATTCGTTCTATCTTGGTTCTAAGTTTCTTTATTAAATAATCAGTAATTCAATGTATTCTTGTATTTCTTCCTTAGTGAAATGATAACACATATTCAGTATTGTGTATATATGTAAGTAGCATTTAAATAGTTGATTGGAAATCTTAACAAGCACTATAAATAGATGATCCCTTATCGAAATATTGTTATAAGAATCTCAAAGTATACTTTTTTCTCAAACTATTATTCATATTAACAGATAAGATTACCTAAAAACTCTAAATACGAGTTTTATTGTTTATATCGTCCTTTGATTATAAACATAACATTTGTTTCATCAATAAACGATGTAATCTATCACCGTCTCTCTCTCTCTCTCTCTCTCTCTCTCTCTCTCTCTCTCTCTCTCTCTCTCTCTCTCTCTCTCTCTCTCTCTCTCTCTCTCTCAGTTTCGTGCGCAGCGGAAAACTCGGAAACCCTATTTTTCAGCTCATTGTCCGCTCAAAGCGAGCGTTGTATTATTCAGTAGATGTAGTAAAAAGAGGGACTGGTGGTTTAATGAAAATTTAAAACTCTCTTAGTCAACGACTTACTTCTTCGACGATTGTGTTTTTATTGTGCGTTTCTTTTGTGAGAGCACTGGGACAGCTTGTTTATTTAGAATTAATTGTTTCTTTACTTTATCAATTCTTCGCAATTACCTTGATTTCGCTTCAAGTTAGGGTTATTTTCTAAGTCACTTCACTAATACTCTTAAGTAGGGGTTTATATTTAATGTATAAAAAAATGCATTGAAAATTAAATAACGCCTAATATAGCCTGAAGTAATATTTAGCTGTTCGAATGTAATGATTATAAGTACCCAACCATCATGATATATTAATAATATAAATATTGTCCTATGAGTAATGTTTTAATATTTTACGAAAATATAAAAAAAATATCTAAATGTAAAACGTGTACCCCTTTCATGGTGAAAAACTTTACTCTAGAAATTTTGCTTTAAGCAATTGGGTTTAGAATAAAAGTATAGTATCTGCATTTTATTGCACTAAAAATATTTTACTGCAACCTCTATAAGTGTTTTAAATCTTAATCTTAATTTTATGATAATAGATATTAATAATCTCATATATCATTTGACGTAATCTTAATATTATGTAATGGTGGTTTCTGTTGATAATTCCAGCAGTTTCTTTTATAACACAATGATTTATTGTAAAACATCTAGTTTTGGATATTAAAACACAATTAAAACAGTCCTCAAATAATTCTTATTGATTTCTTGTTCAAGTCTCCAAAAATATATGTATTCCATAAAAATACAAAAATATCAAATCTGTATTTCAACTGGTTCATTTGAAGTCACTAAACGGAGACATTAAGGTGTGAAACACAAGGAAATTCAATCCAAGTCAGCAATCTGACGTTGAGGCAGTTTGTAACAATTTCTGCACCAACCATCTACCCACGAAGATTGAGGTAAGATATAAGGTATGAGCAAACACGCCAAGTCTCTTGAGGCTTGAGTGAGAACTTAGCAATCGAAAATATCCCTTACTACCCGCTGTAGAGTCGCTAACGTTACCTCCATTTATTTTGATATGAAACATAAAGACAGTAGACTTCGTTAATCATTATATGTAATACAAATAATTAATTAAGCAAAATACAATCTTAGAAATCTTAGAATCGTAGAATGACTATTCATGATTTCAATAAAACAAAGGAAAATTTTTAATCTGATGGTATCAAGTAATTTTAACAAAGATATAACATAAGGTTACGAAGATTGATTTTCATTCAACCACTTCTTCAGGTGTTAAAAATCCGTAAGGAATGACCTTATGCATACAACATTTTAAAACTAACCAATACTTAGCGATGAATTTGTTCAGGTCATAGTTGCATATGAACTAAACTCGAGTAACTAAAGCAAGTACCAGCTATATCTTTGCACAGAACAAGAGCGTTGAACATCAGATTCGCACACACTAGTGGATGTGAAAGGCTGAGGAAAAATTAACGACTGCACTTTTTGTGACACCTGAAGAAGATACTAGATTCTAATCCTCGAAACGGTGTGTTCTATTTTTGTTTTTTTTTACATTTAATATGGCAAATGTGCTGAAAACCTTTTATCTCTCCATATCATTAATCGCTTTTATTTAATATACTTTAAAATAAAGGAAGATGGGATGATTGATTTTTAATTGGTTAGTAGTTAAGTAAAAAATTCTACGCTTTAAATTTAAAAACTGTCAGAAGACATTCAGAATATAATTAGAAACGTTGTTTTTTTTTAAGATAAATAGCCGTGGATTACATCTAGATGTAAGAGGGCCATATAGGTATGAGTATGGGTTGCCTCTTAATAAAAGGGTAGTAACTCATATTTAAAAAGATTGGGCGAGAAGAAGATAACGTGGGCTCTCATGTTTTATTAATGTTTTACTGTTCCTTTGAGAAATTTCATAGACCAATAACGACATACATCACTTCTCATTTTAGTGCCGTCCAGCAATTGAGAGTACAATCTGAATCTAACGTTTGTTCTATAAAACCCACTATAACGTTATATCTGTCAAGTGTAAAGAGACTTTTATTTAGTCAGTAAAGTCAATCGGTGTCACCACTCGCATGCGAGAGGCTGCACCGTCCGATAACTGGCTGCTGTAATATTGTCACACTGTCCTTGTAAAGCTTCCTCGTACAGGATCATATTTCTGAAAAGAGATTGAAACAGTATTTTTATATGATGGGTCAAATGTCTCGAATTCAAATAATGCCTTACTTACTGGTATATACTTCTGTGTATCAGCCGTTAAACCATAATCATTGTGTTGAGATGTTCACCGGCAACCCAATCAGCCTCCGAAACGGCTTGACCTAATTAGTGATAATGTTCCTTACTCATCACCACGGATTTTCCTCTAGCCATAGACACAAGCGGGTTTGTAACAGAGTAGATGAATCTTTATAGTCCTCCTGCCGAGAGCCAATTTTATTGAATAGGCCACAACCTGGTTTTCCCTGAATTCAATAGGGGTTTCCCCTAAGAGAGAAATCGATCTTTTGCCGGGCTACTTATGTTGGAGGTCGAAATGGGATGGTATAGAAAGGGTTAAACTATGAAATGATAATTGTACTTTGATTATATTCTTTCTACTTTGACACACCTCTTAAACCCAATCATCATCTACGTAGAAAAATGTTTAATCAGTGTCAGCTAACATATACAGACCCTTCAAGGGATGCCTTTCAGCCCTTTATGTACTTGTCTCACAGTGGCGTATCTTTTAAACTAATGAACTATAACTAAAAAGATTTCCTTTCTAACTTTTAATTCTTTCAAAACCCCCCCCCCAATCTCGATATCTACCAAAATTAGCGTGGGTGACGCTAAAGATTTCTTTCCTCTCTCAATTTCACGAAAAATCAGGTACTTAATTATATAGTGCAAGATAATATTTGGCTTTTAGACTATAATTGTGAAACACACGGAAATCAATAATATCATTTATTTGAACAAAATAACATTGAAGAAAGACTTCAGAATTTATTGAAAACACTGTTTTGAGCCAACGGGTTATTTTGAAATACAGAAACTGTGCCCAATATAAAAATCTAATCCTATCGTATTATTTAGCCATCACTTACAATTGGTTACAATAAGCAAACCTTTCACAAATATAATATAGTTATAGTAGCGACAAAGGTAAAGAGACGTAGTATTGTAACAACAGGAATGTCTGTCATGCATTATTCTGTGCTGGATATCTCAGAAATAGCTTCTTTTTATTTTCTATTCACTTGCCTACCTTATCTTACTGATTATTCTGAATTATTTGTGCGATAAACAGTACTAGTTAATTATAAAAAATATAAGAAAGTACGTAAGAGTCAAATTAAAGTTTGATGTTCCAAAGTGTTGGTACAAAGAGCGGTACTATTCACTTCCAAGCCTACAATCACCTCGGTCTAATCCTTATTTCCTGTTAATCTCAAATTTGAGTTAACAACCTCAGCTCAGTAAAGTAAAATATCAACCTTACAAACAGCTACAGGCGGTCGTGACAGTTCCTATTATGTTACACACATGCAAAATTCACATAGTCCAGTGTTACAGGCATTTCCGTTATATGCAAAGCGGATGGAAATGACCACCCACGGACTCATAGTTACCGGAAACTGTAATGGTCACCCATTCAAGGCCTTAGAATAGGTCGGTTTGGGAATTGGAACGTGTGTTTGGGAGCACCTGAATAGAGCGAGGGGAATCGTGTATGATTGAAATCAGCAGTGGCAACGTGTACTTATGTAACAAATTTTATTTGTTTCCGAAGCGAATCGCGAGTTTGTAACTCATTTCAACACATTTTCAGAATGTTACACACTAAAACCATCATATTAACTAAAAGGCAATAAACAACTTATTGTTATTCGTGTGTGAATTATGAGTAACATTAATTAGTACAGTTCGTTCGACGTCAGTATAATAAAACAAACCGTAGTGAAGGCTACCACTTTAATATATTTTGCTCTCATAATCAACACGTGGAACAGTGAAATGAAACTGAAAGCTTAATTTACAATCAAATTTTCCCCGCTATTTAACGCTGATGTGAGATAATTATGAATTCGGGTGCAGGGAGGGGTTATGAGGGAGTGCAGCCAAACCGAGGTATGAGGAACCATGTGTCATGCTCGGTGCCAATTCTAATGGCCGACATTTTACACTCCATTGCGACCCGTCTGCTCGCCAACAGATACCGCTTAATCTTGCTAACGTAGGGTTCAGTTCAACATTCCCGTTTTTCGCTTTGTTGTTTAGCAACTTATATATGTTTAGTTGGGATTTGAAATTTATAATTAAATATATTCTGTAGTATTGTAGGCTGTATTTTACTGTTATTCAAAGAAATAGAAGTTCAGTTAGAAAGAAAATAATAACTATAAATGTTTCTTACATATAATACATTGTATTTATGCTTATTAAAGCTTATTTATCATAACCTGAAACTACTACGCGACATTCCTCAACTAAGAGTTCACGACCCATTTGCCCTTTGTAATGGTAGCTAAGTGTCGACCACATCCTTATCTGTATCAATACACTACTACTTAACTACTGTAAAACTATTTATAACTAACAAATATCATGTTAGTTTTGTTTCAGTACTTTCAAGAACAAGAAAAAGTAGTGTTATAAGTATTTTGGATAAGATATATTTTATGGTGGTCATAAAAACCTGATTTTTCATTTCACTCAATTCATGCATTTTTCAATTGCATTCAATCATGAAATTCGGAGATGATTTTTAGTAAATTGTAATGTATATTGTTCAATTTAGGATTTGGATGAAACCATACCAACTTTTGTAATCGTTTTTACTACTGAGCACTAACTATTCCTCTTTGTTTTACAACTGCTATGATAGTTGCAATATTGCTAAGAACCACATTAAGTTTTTAATTTTACTTCCAAGAACATTTTAAAGGACTTTTTTTATAATATTTTAACCAGAAAAGTGAAGCATTCTTAGGAATGTTAAAGGAATTGCGGGAATACAAGATATTTATAATTGGTAGCATCGAAGCTGTCACGGTGCAGAAGCCTCAACAATTGAACATCTTTCGGAATGCAATGTACGCTCAATCATTGAACATGTGCTGGAATGCAAACGTACGCTCAAACCATTGAACATCTGCTGGAATACAATGTACGCTCAATCATTGAACATGTGCTGCATACAACGTACGCTCAAACCATTGAACATCTTTCTGAATACAGTGCACACTCAATCATAGAACATGTGCTGCATACAAAGTACTCTCAACCATTGAACATCTTTCTGAATACAGTGCACACTCAATCATTGAACATGTGCTGGAATGCAAAGTACTCTCAACCATTGAACATCTTTCTGAATACAGTGCACACTCAATCATTGAACATGTGCTGCATACAACGTACTCTAAACCATTGAACATCTTTCTGAATACAGTGCACACTCAATCATAGAACATGTGCTGCATACAAAGTACTCTCAACCATTGAACATCTTTCTGAATACAGTGCACACTCAATCATTGAACATGTGCTGCATACAACGTACGCTAAACCATTGAACATCTGCTGGAATACAATGTACGCTCAACAATTAAAACATCTTTTCGAATAAAATTTACGATTATTGAAAATATACTGGAATACCAATGAACATCTGTTGGATTACAATGTACGATCAATCATTGAACATATTCTGGAATACAATGTAGATCAACCATTGAACATCTGTTGTATTACAATGTACGTTCGATCATTGAACATCTGCTGGAATACAATGTACGTTAACCTAATCTTGTGGCCTTATCTTCACTACTTTATGTGTTCAATTTATCTCCTTACTAATTCTTCGTAATCAATTTAAGTGTTTATACGCTTTATTTTTCATGAATTTCTTTTCTAATATCACTTTCTTTATGCCTAACTATAAAATGATTCAGAAATTATTTAAATTGTCACAAAAATATACCTTTTTATTTCTATCCATCCTAAAGGACTAATTTTCATTAAGATAACCAATTTAATATTTTGCAGAAAAGTTCAACCATCCCCGGGTCGCAGTTATTATCTTTAATGAAGATGAGACTCTGTTGGAGTTACGGAAACTTGTTGGATTCAACAAAAGTTGAGATGTGTACCGGCAAGTCCCTTAAGCCATTTGCCCGAGTATTGACAGAAGGAGAGATTGGGCCTGTAAAGTGGATTGTAAACATTGTGTCTGAGGCCGAGTCACCTTGCGTTATTGCTAATGGCTACCTTCCCGGATTCCTCGTCTAGGTCAAAACAATTTAATTTATCGCTTAAATTTATATGAACCATCACCAATATTTTGCGTGCTCATATTTTATACTATTTTTCTTTATATTTCATTTCCAAATTTATTTAACTAAGAATGTTATGCGATCTATATAAAACACCGAAAGGTCGGTTTTGCTTAGTTTTGAGTATAACATTTATTTGAAGCAGAATTAGTAAAAAATCAGATTGTTAATCTGAATGCTAATACAGTTGTTCAATTTGAAGTATTAGTATGAAATGGTTGACGGGATCGTTGAAAAGGACGTTATTTCCGGTGATCGAGATTAATGCAGCGCACGAAGGAGGAACCTTTTGCTGAAAAATGGTATGGTACGGTAAAATATCGCCCAATCGCCATACGCTGTTTTTTCCGGAGGAACCTTAGTATTTCATTTGGCTCCGTTTTACACTTTGTCCTTTAATGCCCCATTGAAATATTTCAAAAAGTCTCCAAATAATTAAAAAGTACTTGTAGCCGAGCTCTGTTGCAGCAGTAGAGTATCAGAGAACGAGAGTTACGTCTTCATTCGGACACAGATCGCGAGGTTGAAGGTTGAAATTGAGTGGAAACATCCAATCAGTCGGAAGACAGGATCAGACCCAGATTACACGATGTCGTTGTCGTTACTTAATGTTGCTTTTAGACTGACTCATTTTTATCACAGACTACCTCTAGTGTTTTCTGTTTAATGAGTTCATTTCCACTTGCGAGTAATATGAAGAAATTGTATTGAATGTTTGTGAATGAGTGCACAATGCAATCTTTACTCACACTCATTAGTCTTTCACAAATTAACAGCATTATAAATTAGCATTTCTCCTCTTTTTTACAGTATATAATATTTTATCTGTACAAGTATAATTTGGTTACGGATAATCTTTGAAAAGAAAATTTGTACAAGTATGACTTTTTATTTTTAACAAATTAAAAGTTCGCAATTTTCAATTTCAAATTGTGTTGTTGTAATTTCCATAGTTTAGTTAGAATTAGTATTAAATCACACAAAAGAAAATATTTTGATATAGTTTTACCTTTTTTTGCTTTGTTTAAAAAAAATGTAAACGTGCGTTTAATTAGTAGTATTATGAACAATTTATACATCAAATGAGAAGAATCAGAACGACAAATCATACGCGTTATATAATTTTAAATTTTCTAATAATGAATAATATTGTAGCATTACTGAACCATAAGTAATTTAAATAATAACTTAGAATTATAATTAAATAATGGGATGTAATCTACATAACTACAAAAATTATTTAATATCACTCTAAAACCCATCATTACAGAACAGCACACTTCGTGTTTACTACCTAAACAATTTAATTTCAGCCTCATAAGAAGCTTCATAAGAATTTTGGTTAAATTGATGAGTAAAAACATTTGTTCTAATATTTTCAATAACGTACTTCAAAAGTAGTTTCATATTGTTACAAGCAAAAGGTTTTATTAAAAAAAACAAGTTTTTATTCTAGCGTTGCGTTACGCGCTAAACCTGAAAGTAATAGATGTATGGATTTTACTACACATTATTCTGAATGTATCTTAATAAAACATTGGATACAGTTTGATCACCATTTCATGTATAAAATGAGTGGATATGCAGAGTAAAGTGCAAAGTTGAGTGCAGTTAAGTATGCCACGTTGGGGGGTTGATGAAGTAAGAGTGTTATATCACCCTATATTTATAGTTATGGGTTCTCTGTAAAGGCACTATAGTTTCTATGAGGAGGGTTCTTATGTTACGATGTCAACCCGATGGGAGCGAAAAGATTTCAAGCAATGTGTCGTTCTATGACATGCTACAGTAGACATTTTGAGATTTTAAATCAAGAGAAGTATGAGAAATTTCGGTATTAAAACACCCTTGGATTTTAAACTTAAAAACTATGTTTATTGAATTTGAAGGTAGATTTCATAGGATCTGCATCATGACGGAATTTCCAACATACTTTTTTTATTTCCTCCGATTACGGATCCCAGCAGGCAAAGTCTCAGTAACAAGGGATTATACGACATAATGCGAGCTTATTAACAGGCTAATTGTCGTAATCTTCAATAAATTCGGACTAAACTGGTACATTTTACAAATTTATAGTTTGGACGAGTTCGTTACCCAGCCTTAAACGATAAAAGATTTCGATATGGTGGCTTTTTTCATTTTTGTTTTTGACTATTTGAAACAACTTCAATCAATGTGTATTCTTACTCCTTTTCTGAGAGCTCTTAAGGTTTAAAAGTTTGGAAAAGAACAATTATACTACGTTTAGATGCTCGAATCTCAATATTATCATTGAGTAGAACGAAACAGTTTTAGAATGCTCATATTATTTTCAAAAATAATTTAATTTTATCCTCCTAAGACGTAAAAGAACGACATTCAGAAGTATTCTATAACATTGAATGATTACAGGTTAACATATTTACAACTTATTTGTACTAAATTAAAACCAGGTTTTGAAACTAATTTATATGCCTGTAACGATTTTTGTTTTGTGAGGTTTCCAAATTATGAAGTTTCTACATACGAGTATTTCAAAGGGTAATGAGTACAAGCCAACTTGTACGGTTTTCATCCTACAAATGTTAAAACGTACCATATAAAGTTATAACTCAACTTCAGCTTAACAGTTCTAGATGATAGCTACAAGTGAAATTTATCTACTTCCGACTATGCTGGAAATCCAAAAGTTTATTAAATGGATGAAAACATTATGAGACTAAAGTTTCGTGTACGGCATGCTGAGTGTGTACTTTGTAAATAAGCAGAGTGCCACACATTATTTCATTATCGCAGCAGAGTACAAGGTTTCACTCTTACAATGAGTGCTTATCCGTGTCACCATGGGTCTGTACCTGACTGGTGACGTCATACAGTCGGTATGACGTATAATGATTCCTGAGCCTGAAACTGAAATTTAAGCATTCTAACTTTCCTTACTATCTTTTTACCACTGGCATAAATATGCCATTCCATGTTTACTCTAAAAAAAGAAAAAGAACTTTCATCGAAGATCTTTTTTAGACGAACTCAAAGTTGATCTTTTAAGCTCTGAACTTTATTTTATAGTGACTATGTTAAATTTGATACCTTTAAATTACTACGTTCTTTCTGATTTATCTCGGATACATTCGTTGGAATTCTTCAAACAAATTTAATTAATTCCAAATTTTTAATCGTGAATATTAAACAAAAATGTGAACTTATAGAAAGGAATGGCGAAAGCCATAAAAAAAGAAATAATAGTTGGGAAACGTATAATGTATCTGCCCAATTGTAGTAACTTAATTCTTTGAAGCAATATTTATGTTGCTATTTAGTTTAAATACTTCAGGTAGCCGACTATCGTTGATATATTTTTAAAACCTCGCCAACCGGCCTTAGCGAACCGAAGCTTTACAATTCGTTACATGGGAAGCAAACAAGTTACCCTTCCTGACGCTCAGAACTCATTACAACACACGAGGAAATGCATTTCTTTCCATTATTTTACTTCGTTTGCAACAGTTAGTAACGTTTTAACAATTGTTTAACGGTGTATTACTGCCCATAACATAAACAAGTGCGAATATTTCTGTTTGCAAAATGAAATACGCAATACTAGAATTTTATCTTGAGCGAAAATGAAAGCCTACAAACTGTATTTCGATTACGAGCGTCGCTCGTTATGGTGAAGTAAGCTAATTAAGCTATTAGGTTCTCACCCTAAATATAGATATACAATTCTCTTCCATTAAATTACTACTAATTCAACTAAATTGTTATTCGAAAAGATAACCAAATTAACACAACGCGGTATGAGCTACATTACATGATAATGGAGGATATACACTATACAGTTCCTACAACTATTTCGTAAAATGGCATTAAAAGGGTTAAAAATATCAAAAAATAATTTTATCTTGGATTTTGTTATTCTGGCATACCTAAAACCGACGGCTAGACACATAAATAATACTTGTATCACCTTTAGATAACTGCACAAAGAGACTGAAGTCCATATTTTTAATCGACTAGTATGTATAAGGTTAGCTAACTGAATAATTATTAATTGTTTAGCTAACGTAAACAATTATTTACGTTGAAGACTCTTGGAGCAATTGGACGAGGCCTTTCGAAACCAAAGGTTTCATCATCAGGCGACTCATAAAAAAAAATAAACCATATTGGAACGTTTTGTATTTATTTATATTTAATACTATTTAATTATTTACCTGTTTGAAGATGGGGAGTTAAGTTTGTCGAATTAAGAAAAACATGATCTTAGAAAACTTTTTATAATTTTAGCCTATCATTCTGATATCCACAAAAGCTAGTGCGATTGATGATCTATTTCTTACTTAAGAAAAATGTATCTAGTATTTTTGCTGCAATGCAATATGGATCTTTGTTTATGGAGCAACATAATTATGTCTCAGCAGTTCTTGGTGTATGATTCGGCCCTCTACCTATAATCTTTACTCGCATGTACATACTGTTATATGGAACATCACTCTGAAATATTCTAAAAACCTCCATGGAAACTAATACCATAGTTAATGGAACTTCTGACATTCAATTTTTCTCTTGGAGGATCACAGCCAAACATTAAGTTTGGTAATAGACATATCTCGTTCGATCAATGCCTTTACCACCAAACCCTCTGTTCTCCGAAACGTGTTGAATAATTCCTTACAGTTTTGTGCGCAACGGCAACGTTCGGAAACCTATTTTTCAGCTCATTGTCCGCTCAAAGCGAGCGTTGCATTATTCATTAGATGTAGTAAAAAGATAACTCGGTGGTTTAATGAAAATTCAAACCCTCTTAGCCAAAAACTTACTTATTATACTTTGACGATACTAAAACACTAATTCAGATTATTTTTAGGGGTTTGTATTTGTTCTGTGTATCCATGAATAGCGATTATATTTGTCTTGTTAACACTTATTTTTGTTTTAGGTAAGAACCGTTAACACTGTTAAATACCCTAAACAATTGGTAAGTAAGTTTAATTTCCATTGTAATTTTGTTTATTCGTTAATATACAGCATTCATTCTCAATTAGCTACGTTGTTCCTTTTAATTCTAGATATACTTTCCTTCATTGATTCATTTCTTCAAACGTGTCTTTGATCAATGCTATTTGTTTGTATGTCATAAGCTTGACTCAAGCATGGCTCTCAAATTAATTGACATTGAAATCTCTAAGGACGAGTAGCAGTTAAATACACTGTATGAAATATGATGTGAAGGCATTTTCCTATAATTCCTGCACCATCCAACAGACAGCGAAGATTGAGGGAAGAATAGAAGGGACGAGGAGATACGCTCAATCCCTTGAGGCTGGAGCGAGAACTCGGCAATCAGAAATCTCCCAGACTACCTGATGTAGACTCCTTCCATCCATTCATACATGAAACATCCATAACGCATTCATAAATATATTAATGTTAGCCTCAAATCGCCCCATTAATAATGAAGTATTGTACATAAAATACAAAATGGGTAAATTTAATAACTCATAATTTCATTTTAATATTTGATTCCAAACATTTTGACCACTTTTAAATATAAACAAAACTCATGTGTCTTTTCAAAATAGAGAAAGTGAATTTAAGGTTTTATATAAATTTGTAATTGTAAATGATTTTAGGCCAAATGTTAATGTGATAAGTGAACTTTATTTGTAATAATATAAAGACAATAAAAAAGACGACCACACCTATTTCTCTCAAGGTTTTATGAAGCTAACTTAATTTTAACACGTTTTTGTTGAAAACTAAAAGCAATACTAATTTTTCCTGTAATACATATCTGCTACACCTTAAAATAATATAGTTGTATTACTGCTGGCCTAGTAACAGCAAAAAGATAATTAAACAAGAAATTAAAAACAATCCACAACACAAATGTAGGGATTTTTTAATAGATACGTGTGGAACTTAAAATGCAGCTGGCACTCCTCGTAGGATCCAAATTAATTTTTTCTCTTAATCAAATATAAATATCGTAAAACACGAATATAGTTGTGTTTGAATAAATACACGTTGAATTTTGCAGCTGGCATTTCTGGTATGGTCCAACACAAATATTGTTGTGTTTAAATAAATACACGTGAATTAAAAAATGCAGCTGACATTCCCGGTATGGTTCAAATTAGTTGATTCTCCTAATCAAGTATAAATACCCCGCAACACAAATGTAGTTGTGTTTGAATAAATACACGTGAATTAAAAAATGCAGCTGGCATTCCCGGTATGGTCCAAATTAGTTGATTCTCCTAATCAAGTATAAATACCCCGCAACAAAAATGTAGTTGTGTTTGAATAAATACACGCGAATAAAAAAAGGCAGCTGGCATTCCCCGTATGGATCAAATTAATTGATTCTCGTAATCAGATAAAAATATCCCACACACATGGGACTTGGAATCTAGTCCAGTCCATCTCCAGTAAAATCAGTGAAATAAAATAATGCTATAAGTAAGTAGTATTTATCTTCAAAACTGCAAATATTTTATTTTTGAAAATTACATACACACAAACATGCAAATACGATATGCAAACTGTTTGAACCGGTACAAAAATTTCATTCGGTAATGAATAATCCTATGACTTGTTTGTCGGATTCATTGATTTAAAAACCAAAAGTAACTCTCAATATCATTAAAGTCTAAATTATATATCTCATAATCTTGACCCTACTATTTTACTTAAGTATTTTCCACTACTCATTGTGATACTTTTTAAAAGAGAAATAAAATCACTCATATTGCAAATATTAACCGATAAATAATTCCAATTTCAAAATTAATAGTCAACTGCAATGTTCCAAAATACATTGTTACATGATAACACAAATTTGGGAATTTCTTTTATTTAAAACCGATGAAATATAATTCAGTGCCACACAGCATATATGTGGAACTGTGCTATTCAGATAACTGGCTGGTGTAATAGTCCTCCATTGTTCTTTTAAACCTCTTTCATCCAGGATTCTCCTGAAAAATAAGAGATCGATTTGTTCAGTGTGTGAACCTTATTTAATATTCATACGTGCTATTGGGATTCGGAGACTGATTAACATAACGATAGGAAGAAATACATACAAATAAGTTTTTTTGGAATAAAATTATATTTTTATAGGCTAACAGACTTGTTAATAAAAAGTTTGTGTTGTACTCTAATTATTTCTATTTCAGATTAGACAATTTCATAAGTTTATGTCCCAACAATAAATATAAACATTACAACTAAGATTTATCTAAGTTTTATTTAAGTTTTATAAAAAATTATCATTTCAAATAACTTACGTACTCATATATTTATATTATCGTAGTATAAAATTTGTTCAGTGAAGATTACAGAGACATAGTTCATTTTCCGAATAACAATTGTTATAATCACAAATAAAATAATAAACTCCCTAAAGAGAAATAAAGAGAAATTAAAACATTGGAAAATATACCACTGTTTCATAACTATACAATAAAACCAAAGAAACCAATACAACTAATTAAATATAAGCTTTTGCTAGTCAAAATTATTGATTTACATAGACATATATAATAGTAAATTTTTATTTTTTATGGTTTGTGTAACAATATTAAAAAAAAACATTATTTTATTTTACTAATTACTTTTTCATTACTGTTTCATTAACTAATCTGCTCACGATGAAACAGAAGCAATGTTGTAGCAACAACAATGTCTAATCAAGTGTCCTCCTGGGTCAGACATCTAAGAAATTACTTTTCTTTTATAATTACTCTACTATTTCCTCTCTTAGGTCGCCAGATAGTTTTATCCCTGAATTCCTTTATGCATGCCATTTTTATATACCACTTTGAATGTAAATCCCCCCAAAAACTAATTCTAACTTGTTTGAGATATATCATAGAACTGTTATATCCTTCAAAGATTAATTAGAAATATATTTATGTTAGTTTCTTAGGTTTAAATAAGGTAGTCTGTAAATTATTCGTACTTATACGTACGAATTCGTACAATTAGTCATACAATTAATTATACGTATTATTAAAATTTATAAAATACTTTTATGTCCAAGATTCTATTCTCTAACTATGTAAAGATTTAATATTTATGAAACATAACCACAATTTTGTGCTGTGAGCTTCTTACCTGTACTTTACGATGTAGCTTAACGCAATTTAATTGGTATATCCTGTTTACTCTATTTGGTTTGAAATTAACAGATGTATTCATTATTTATGTTTAAAAATATTTATTTTTTTATTCCCAACAAAATATGTTAGAGACAATGTATTTTAGTCCTCATTCTATTTAATTCCCCAAAAAATATCCAGTACTTTATGAAACATTTATCTCTATAAAAAACACAATGCAGCGTTTATCACTGTTTACTGTAACCTGTAAGGCTAAACGAAATTAAAACACATTTTGTTTTAACTCACTTAATATACACTTTTGTCTGTATAAACTAATAAATTGGAGAAGTTTTCGAGAAATGTCTCGGACGTATCCTGTATGGTGTTCTACAATGGAAATAAATATATTTCAACAGCTCAAAATTACAAATAAATTTCAGTGTATATTAAATATAAAGTAGTTTAAAACCACTTTAAAACTAGTAGATAAACATAAGGAAAAATATATATACCAAATAGAAAATAGGGTTTATATTGTATTTCTATTTTTAAGCTAGAACTGGTATTTTGTTAACAATTATATAAAGGAAAATTACTATAAAACTTTAAATTTAATAATATTCATAAATTTTATATTACATATCAATATTCAATGTATTTTGATAGTTACAACTAATTATAATTAATGGATTCCTACAGTTGAATATATAATACTAATGCTAGTTTAATTAGTCGTGTACGCACGTAGAACGTATGAGTATCTTCCGGGAACCATGTCTAGAAATTATTTCAAAATATCTTGCGTCGAGGACAGCTTCCCCAAGTAAATTACATTAGCATTTATATAGAATATTCTCTCTAGATATTTGCGTTCTAAGCCCACTATGTCAACGCATTAAAGTGCGACTTTATTTTAGCAAATTTCGTATATCACTTAATCCTAAAATTAATTAAAATAACCTTGTTACTTGTTTTAAAGAAATAAATGTATGATAGTTCGTGTTAACTGTATTAAACGATTCTGTGTATAAATATACGCAAATTTTAAAAATAAACTGAACTAAATTATGTTCATTTCAATTTTTGTATCCTTCTAAGGCTATACAAGTTTTTTTAAGATAATAAAAACGAATAATTTAAAACGACTTTGAAAGGTATTTTAGAGGCTTTAAATTAAGTAACATTAAGGAGTATATGCAAGAATATGTGGAAAAGTAACAATTTCCCTGCATTTTGGAAAACAAAAACCACTTAAAATAAGTTTTATAAAATGAATAAACATACCTCGTATTTTTGAATGGGTAGTAAGTCTAAAAAATATGTTCGTATGTATTGAAGTTTTGCTTTTCGTAATTTTTTTGTTCTATGCTTTTTAACTCTATTTATCTGTGTTTACACACCTAAGTGATACACCTGTATCTAAACATGTAATGATACTGTAAATAACCAAACAGTTTCAACAAGGTGAAGTACCAACATTTGTTTTCGAGGATGTTAGGGTTCATAAGTAGTGTCTAGACTCCCATGCAATCAACACATTCTTGTGAAATATATCAAAAGGTGATTGATTGGTATGTAATTGGTTACGACCAATTTTTTAAAATAGTAAAAATTTTGAAGAAACAAAAGAACGATGTAACGTAAGTGTGAAAATTAAAAAAACGTAACAAACAAGAATTAAAGAAAATGTTACGAAACAATTGAGTGTACTTGCCAACGAAAATAACATCTCGCCAATTAAAACAGGAAGACCACAAGGGCTTTCAGACATTTTGATTTTGTGACATGGCATCAAACGCAAGTAGTGGAATCTCACGTTTTAGTGGGATTTGTTTTGTGACACCTTCCCCTCCCCCAACCCCCTGTCATTCCCCCCCGACCCCTTCTCAACAACTGTCGATGGCAGTCGCCTCGCTGCTCTTTTTGTCTTATCCGCAAGTGACTAATCGTCCATTACAGCCTTTCTCCTAAAGAGCTTTTTGTCGTGATTAGCTTTATTTCCTTCAACAATAATTCCTTCAGTTGTCTCCTTTTGTACCCCTAAATTAGTTACTTTCTTCCACCGACATGTTTGTGTTCTCTGTTGATTGCACGAGTAGTTCACTTGTGCGACATAAAACACATGTTTCATGTTCATTCCGGTTGACAGTACTTTACTTCTACATACCAAACAATACAACAATTTTCTTTACTTAAGATTCATTGACGATATAAAGAAAAAAACTAATAAAACCACGTGGTAAAATTTTCATTAGTATTGAATAATTCAATAAATCGAGTACAAAAGCTGGCGTAAGCAGTCAGATATGTTGACAGCGGAAACGGTAAATCCTCAACAGCGCAATAACACCACGCGGCCGAGTGTGCAGCTCAGATACGGGTTTGATTTAATAGTTTATTAACCAATGTAAGTTCTGCTGTTCAACAGTTAGTTACTCGGGAACAATAACAGTCTGGTGGTTTTAGCTTTACCATCGCAGATTGTTGGACCCGTTTGTATACTATTTCCGCAAAGGTTTAATGAACAAAAATAACTGTTTATACATTGGATTTCTGTGTACAGATGACTTAAAGTAGTTTTTGTGAGGAAATTAACGTAAGAGTAGATTTACCTGAAAGCGAAAATATTTCTTAGCTTTTTGGGTTTTTTATGTATTGTACATTGAAAAAACAATTTAATGTACCTAACCCCACACTGCAGGAGCTTTCTAGAATTGACGCTTCGCCGAGCAAGACTGCAGGGGCTGAAAATGTAAATGGTTCAACAAAAAAAAGCTGTCAACGCCATTTTTATAATCGTATAATCTAATCTTAATAGGGATCTTCTTTCGACCGAGAGGACCTGTGTACCGAGAAGTCTCTACGATCTTTCTATCAAAAGTTACCATTCAGACGAACAGACTGATAACAACACAATTTCAGAAGGACATGTCAGGTCCTTAATTTAACAGGTGATAGCTCAACATTTAAAGGTGATAGCTCGGTTCTACGTTTTATATATTTGTACTTTCTGGAAATTTATCAATCTCTTGCATTTTTTTAATCATTGAATTCTTTCAATATACCTTTATTATGGTTAAATATCTAAAATCTGATTTTTTAGATATTAAAAAGGAATAATAAATTATTACAACACGAATTTCTAAACGAGAATTGAATAATGTTGAAAATTTTTCCATGGTACTAACTAACCTCAACAAACCCATTTTCGAATGCAACCCACTTAGATTATTCTTTAGTAACACATTAGTACAGATCGAGAGATTCCATACGGGCCCTGAGAAGCGCGACAGGGGAGTGGTGTGGTACGGAGTGGGAGAAGCCGTCATAAGAGGGGAGGGGCTGACTGCCTCCGCGCCACAAAGCTTGCCACTGTCTCTATTGTCAGTGAGCTGGATCTGCGTACTATTATTTAAACACATGTTAGACAAATTTAACATTGGCAGTAACAAACTTCCAATAGTAATCATTAAAATATTTCTATCTGACTCTAAAACGTTAATGTATACAAGCAAGCGCGAGGTCCACACCACACAGCTCCGCGATACAGACTGGGGAAACGTTACCCCCACTCATCCAAATGACAAGTAGACCACTGCGCATCGCCAGGCCAGGGCCCGTATGGAATCTCTCCATCAGTACCAGAGTATTACGAAGTTTCGTTGCGTTAATTACGGTAACCCTAACAAAAGTTCTCAAAAATACTAATTTCGTTCATATAAAGAAGAAATATAGGATTTTCAAAGTCATTTGTCCAATGATTCGCCACCAATTTTAAGTCCGAAAAGTTTTTTTAATTTTGTACTGAGTTTTAATATTTTCTATTAGATTACACAATATTTGCAGCCAAATATGCTCTCAATGGAAAATCTGACTTAAAGGCGTCACATAAGAAAATAATAATGTGTGAAAATCCATTTTTATTTTTTAGTAAACTTTGCTTTTAATCAACCACATACATTTTTATATTTTTATTGTTTACCGCTCATTTTATACAGTATATTTTTAACTCGTAAATTCCGTAAGTTCCGTGTGGTGTTTATTATAAAATACATACCATCCTGGTATAATGTTGTAGAATTTTAATACTAAAATATAGTTTTAAATCCTTTTATCGTTAGTTATATTCCTGTAATATCAATTTGGATAAAGATATTGAACAAAATGCAATTACGTTAATCGAATACTTTATAAAACATGATTTATTATGCTTTTATGAATTTTGAAAAAATCCTTATATAGGCTAAACTTTGAAATTATATGATTTCAAGTATCAAAAGGTGGCATTATACAGCTTATTCGTAAAGAATGAAACAAAGTTTCTAGAATGTTTGCCAACTGCAGCGCAACAATATTGTAAAACCTACTTATATTACGTTATGGTCTTAATGAATGATAAGAGAGAAAGTATAGTACTGCTTTTGACGTCCACAGATTATCTACTTTTCTAATATCTAATAAAAGAAACGAACTTAAAAATCAAGCGCAGCAATACGTACATAATAAATTAAATCAAAACTATTTTACTATGAATCATTTGTATAAATGAGTAGAAATCCCTAACTAAGGAAAAGTTATTGTATAAGGAGCCTAAGTTAGTGTAATTTACTGGTTCCTTTAAAGAAATACATTTTTTATTTTTACTCGTTTGGACAGAATTTACATTCAAATAGTTCGCAACTATCCTACACTGTTTAAATTGCAGGAAAATGTACCAGGAAAGTTGTAAGTGTTAAAAACGCGATACTTAAATTACGAAGCACACAGTCAAGGTCGTAATACTGAGTCGTCGTAAAACCCTGGAGACAAAGAGCAATTTCTCCAGTGGTGAGTTGCAGTTGTGTATAATTCACAGTACACTAAAAGTTCAAGTTTAACAATTTTGTTTAAGACCAAGTGCAATTTCTTCTGTGAACAACTAGAATATTGTTCAGGTCACTAGTTAGAGCAATCATACCATGACCTTTCTCCTCCACTTATTGGTTATGACGTCATGTAATTTCCGATTCGTTGTTGAATGATTTGTTTGAAAATTTACAATACAAAGATTATTTCAATATCACTCCGTAGTTTTGTTTCTAAAAAAGACTTCAATCTGGTTTAAATTTTACTATATTGGTTATTGTACATAACCTTCAAGTATAAACATATGATCAACCAGTTTTTATATTTCAAATCAAACTTTTGTATATGCGTATTGTTACTGATATCAATTCAACTTATTGCATTGTGTTACTGTGTTCACATCAATAACGGTATAACTGTGATTTTCTAGCCTTTGTTAAGATAGCAAGGAAAATTAATTATAATTAGTTAATTATTTCTTCGATTTGGTCTCGTTTCAATTCCGATTTTTCGATTTCCTTTCATTTATACATTTTATCGACTTGTGTAATGTTATTGTAATGCTTAAATTACAAAAACTTGGTTGTGCTGATAATTAGTGCAGATTTCTAAATTATTAATTTACTATCTATTTATATGGAAACCGGAGAAGAAATCTATAAATTTACCTTAAAAAACTGAAAAGGTTAATTTATTGTTTACAGTAACGTGCCCAATATAAGGATTAAAATGTGATTTCCGGGACCGCCAGGTTACCACGGCAACCCTTCACAACAGTAGCCACAATGGACTGTTGCCGTCGCGTTGCCTTTGTGAACTGCAACACTTCGTCTTTATCTTGCTGACAATGTGTTGAATAATTTATCAAAGGGTTTACAGCCCATTGTGGACTCCCTCAGAAAGTGGAGTCTTATACATTCTGTATAAAGTTGGCTACCTAATTATTAAACTGGCTGTTTGACAGATATTGATGGAGGGATTAGCTAGACCAACTTATTGATTGCTGTTGATGTAGATCACTCATCCGAGACACCCCAGTACTCTACCTTAGTTGTCATGTGGAACTAATGTAGTTAATCTGGAACTAATGTATGAGATGGAACTGACCTTGGGTTATAATAACTGTCAATGTAATGAGCTAAGCCAAGGGTCTCCAGATTACTCAAGCGTCGGTGGTCTATTGGCGTAATATGTAAAGTAAAATAGTTATCGGAAGATAACTGAGTCAAACAAGCGTGGCTACTCCGTAGATAAGTGACCGCTCTGTGATCTTGTCCTTCCAAGCATCCCACTCAACCATTGGTTCGGAAGTCACCTTTAATACCAAACCTTTAAGTGTTTGAGATGGCTTATAAGCTCTAACTCGAACTGATAGAATAATACATCCTTTACATTTTAAAGCTAAAGTTCAATCCAAGCGTTCTTTTGTGAGGTTTGGCTATGTACAAGTCCTCAAACTTTACAAGACCACCGTCAACGATGCCACTTGTTCAGATTACGGGAACTTGGAAAAAGATGGCACAATACAATATATTTTCTTCTCCAACACGACAAAATGTTTAAAGAAAATATTTAAAAAAAGGATTTATTTTGCTAAAGGAAATATTTAGCTTAACCCGTGTATTTTTTAATTCTTTAGTTGGTGTGAACTTTTCACAGCTGTTCTTTCTCATGAACTTGTTGCCAATCGGTAAACAGATCTCTTCTCAACATAGTAACTACCATATCCGTATATCATTCCTTTTAACAAAAAAATTAAATCCCTATTCAACAGCAAATGTTTTGTTTGTCTTTTTTGCCAACGTAAAACTGTATATTTGTAAAATCATTAGATCTATAATGAATGTTAACGGTACACATTCTTAAAAAGGTACACGATTCGATCGAATAGATGAATTTCGTGAGCAATAAATTTTGTTCATATTTTGTAGAGATGAATATATATATATATATATATATTGTGTCCGTGTCCGTGTGTGTGTGTGTGTGTGTGTGTGTGTGTGTGTGTGTGTGTGTGTGTGTGTGTGTGTGTGTGTGTGTGTGTGTTCTTCCAATTAGATAAAAGTTTATAAAAAAAGAGAAAAACCATTTTTGACGTTTTAATTGTCGGGTTCCCAAAACTCTTCAAAACAAACAAATAAGACCCAAAAAACAATAAAAAATATAACCAAACAAGAATAATAATAATATATATATATATATATATATATATATATATATATATATATATAAAACAAATTTGCCTACGTTTTCATAAGAAACCTATATTTATGCAATTCTGTAGAGATTTCTCGTACTTTGTGTTTGTTTTAATTCATGATTTTTTTATTCAATGCTCAAACAAGGTGAGAAGGTTAATACAATTATTTTTAGGTGCAACACCTTAAACAGATATATTATGACACTGCTCTTGATAAAGGAGTTATGAAATAGGGTGCGAAACAATGGAGCACTTTTGGCGGAAGGCAATCTGTTTTCTCGTCGGTTTAGGAGGGATTTGTTTTGTGTGATCACCCCCCCTCCCTCATTCCTCTATCCTTCGTGCCTCTGTCTGGTAGTGTCAGGTGATAACTTTTCCTTTCATTAGTGGAATACACAATCCTTTTCGGTATATTTTAAACGGTTTTTGGCATTTTAAAAATTTGCTACCAACTTATTATGTCAACGATATTTGGTCAGCAACATGTGGAAATAATAATTGTAATATGATGGATTTGGTTTAAAAAAACCTAACGTAATGAAAGTAAAATCCTACGCCGTAAAGTATATTGCAAATGCTGCCATTAACTACAAAAATTGTAAGTATCAAACTATTACCGAATACTACGAGAAGGAAGATACGAGGGGTATACGTAGGGTATAAATAAACACTTAGAAAAATAATACACATATTTTTGGCACACTACTGCATACTGTGACGCAGAGACTTATTTTCGAAGAAACCTGACACACATTTGCAGTGCTTTGGTAGCGAACCTTTTATATGTCAACACTACTAGGTTTTATATGTATTAAACAATGTCATAACTACTACATATAAAGTATAAAATGTTGTTTTTTCAATACTATACAATGATAGTGTTCAATGTGTGAATACCTCAATCAAATTTGAATTGTATAAACAGCAATATAAACTGAATTAATTATACCTGGATACCAACGGCTGACTTCCAAAGATGACATCCGAACCACTACAAACAGCCGGGGAGGCGGGCTGCTTGCAAGGACAGGATCGCTCAGCGGTCACCCATCCAGGCAGCAGTTACTTTCGACATTGCTTGATTCGATTATTTTGCGATAACCGTCGTATCCACTACACTGCGTCATTGGTAAAATACTGATAGATAGATATATTACTGCAAGTATATATTCGTTTAGCGTGAAATGGTTGACTTTGTTGAATTAATAATCATCGTAAAGATATGGTGTAATAGTTTACAACTCGAAGTTAATCTTTTATTTCGGTTAGCTAGTCAATATTTGTCAGCATGGAAGATTGAAGTAGCGTAATGGTACCATTGATAGATTAATGCATGTACATCAAATGTTATTCCAACTTGAATATCAATTTTGCTGCATTTAGTTCTGAAAGTCATTCATTCTCTGCATTTCCCATGCACGTTCATTTGATAGATTGTGCCAGGTATATCTAATCCAATGTAATATTGACTGACAAGATAACTGCGGATATAACTCGTCGGTGTAATTATCATCTGACTTCAGCGCATTAACAATCATACTCCATATATCAAAGCATGCTACAATGGTTTATATCTCGGAAGTGAATCATTGATCGGGTACATGTAAAGCTGTCTAGCACTGAAGACGGATGTCTCGAGCAGGTGCCTTTGATAGATTACTACAGGTATATCCACTCAGGTTCAATATCAACGGATTCCAGTACATAAACAATCCAAGCTGTGTGAATTCTTAAAACTCAACATTCTGTAAGGAGTCGAATAATATGATCAAACCATGTGATGTAATATATAAACACACTTAAGGAAATTATTTGTGAGATAGTTCTTAGTATATTGTAAAGAATAATAAATTACAATTGAAACTCTCCGTTTCAAAGATTGAAATCTAGTTCTTTTCCTCTGGTGTCATAAAGCCCTAGGACTTAAGATTAAGCATGCACAAAAAACCATAAAATTAAAAGTGTGCCAATGAACTTGGTTTACCACTCAAGCATATACCTGACTGGTACAGTAACAGATTGACTCCTCCAGACTGGTGAAATTGCGATGTAACTGCACAGAACCTAGATTACTACTAGGGTAGACCATAGTGTTGATTTCAGGGTAGATTTCAAACCTCGAAACGCAGTTTTTTTTTAAATTTTGTAACACATAACGATGGCAAATGACCGAAATCCTATTATTCTTTCTGATTATCCATTGCTATTAACGAACGTTAAAGAAAAAAACCCATGTTTTGTTACATTTTATGCTGATTTTGATGGATAAATAGCGTGATTTTATCCTTCATTTGAGTTCTTATTCTTCTTCACAGACCAAATATTTGAATAAAATGCATTATGTTAGCATAAAAAAATGTGGATTTATGAGCTGAAATTTGTTTTCAAAATAAGATAAATCATTGTAAAGTATTTAAGTTATTGCAGCGTACAAAAATTGTAAAGTGTATATTGTAGACATTAAAATTATGGTTGCATTAACTTTTATAAACTGCACTCTAAAAATAATCTGCAATTTATTTCTTACAATATGCCACACGGTAGACCTGATTGGGAAGGAATAGGATACTCAGCACTGATATGCTAAACACTTAATTTCGCTGAAAAGTTACCCATCAAACCACAGCCTATGGCCTCAAAAATCACGAATATGTTTGGAATAATTGAGAACAGCTCATGAGATGGGTGATGGAATGGTTCCGTTGTTTGTGGAAGTTCTTGTGAGCGGGAGAAGTTTGACATCATTTAAAGTTCCTGTCACTCTCACCCCTACAGTCAGGATCATCTTGTCTCCCTACGTTGATGACCTAGTTTAATAATACTTTCTCTGAATACTTCTGCATAATATAGTCTGTAAAATTATGAAGTAAATATACGTAAGGGTAAGAAAGTGAAGTTATATTTCTAATGTTTAATTAATCTGTAATCCAAATATCATATTAATTAATTGTACCTTTTACCCCACGATGTGACTAAGCGGTGCCCCGTTACATACGGTAATGGCTGTGTTGGACAATATGTATTTGTAAGTCTCTACGCAATGTTTAACGATTACCCCAGTGTTCTGTAGCTATACCAGTGTAGCAAAGATGACATAAGCCTTCAGATGATTTATCAAGTTTTCTTGTCAGAACATATTTCAGTTCTCAGCCAGAGATATATGATGTTCTGCTTAAAGATGCTTTAGATGAATCCAATATTAAGATTTTCTTGCTACGTTAAGTCTAAAACGTAGCAAGAAAACTATAATAATTTTAAACGGACTATTTCATTCAGCTACCAATAGCAGATAACACTGTAAAATATCAGACATTACTTCATACTTCCGTTTCTAGAGTAAAGTTAATATTAGATTATGTTAGATGCGATATTACATTGCAGTGCTGGTATTATGTAACATAACTTTTATTTCTGTTTCTGAGTGGAGGATATATTTAATCTTTCCTTATGTAGAATATTATGTTTTTGTCTATTATTGTAAAATTAACACCCAACACCTCACCCGTAAGTTTTTGATACTGAAATTGTAAGGATTAGTGTTAAAATCTTGTTGTTATGTAAACTTGTATTGTTTATGAGAAATATATTTCTATTATATTTTAGAAATTTTTTTATATTTAATTTTGTCGTTTTCTTTCTTGTCGTCAAAGATAATACTTGTTTATTTCCTTGGTAGTCTTGTAACAGTGGTTTTACTGACATTAATTATGTAATAATTATATATCATAGTCAACAAGAATCTTAACTTGCTGCATTTTAGTTTCCCCGTTTATATTTAAATATTTTTCATCACAATCGTTCTGACAAGAAGAGGAGTAAACAACTTTTGGACTATAATAAGTTAAAATGTAAATTTTACTAGGCTATGTAACTGATACTGTTCCGATTTAATACATAATTCACACATTGTATTAGCAAAACGAGTAACTCTGAAACTCTAAGTCCTTGACAATAATTGGCTAAAAGCGAGCGAATTTTACTAGAAGGGGATATTAACATAACATATTAACTAAATATCCATTAAATAAACATTACATATTTTTCATAAATCATGGTAATAAAATTGGAAAAGTTAGGTTACGTAGTTAACAATTTATTTTCTAGCAATCAGAGGCAACATTGGTAAGATGTTGTTCATTGATATATATATATATATATATATATATATATATATATATATATATATATATATATATATAAACCTGAAGTTCCAATTTTCAAGTGCCTAGAATCTATGCTCTGTAATAATGGTGTGGTAATATATTAAACGTTCGGGAGCCAACAAAATGAACCGAACACATGGATGGACACCAACAACTCCGATCTCGACCCTAAAACGATTAGCGTTACTAAGTAATAGGTCATCAGTCAACGTCAATATAACTGAAACAGTCTGAGTGGGTTGTATCGGCATGAAGTGGTTCACTTTTGATGGTTTTATCCACCAACTTCACTGTTAGTCCTCTTTACAAGTAGAAAACTAGCTTTAAAACTGTCAGGTCATCATTGTACTGAAGAAGTAATACTGACTGATAAAAACTCTATTTGTTAATTCCACCTCATTCATCACTACTCAATTGGTATGCGAAATAGTACTAATTAACCTATAATGAATACCAGACAATCGCACCTGGAGCTGGAACTGTTACATGCACATACCTGTTATGAAAAACTCTATTTGTTAATTCCACCTCATTCATCACTACTCAATTGGTATGCGAAATAGTACTAATTAACCTATAATGAATACCAGACAATCGCACCTGGAGCTGGAACTGTTACATGCACATACCTGTTATGGTACAGAGAGCTGCCTACTTGAATATTAGTTATTGCGGTATTGTATGACGGTTAATTACAAGGTGGATGTGCCTGGCAGTGGCATTCAACCTTAGAATTTATGGCTTGTATTCACTGACGCGTATTTACAGTTGCTGCAAAATTAATAGCTTGATCAGGGAACACCCCTGCTCGTTTTGCATGTCAATCATGTCTCGTTTTAGTTTGCTTTCCGCTCGCAAAATCGGTTCCTTATTTCATGTACATGTATTTTTTTTAAAATATTTTAATCTGATATAGTTTACGTTTTACAGTAGTGTAAGAGCCATTCTGTTTTTTTTAAATAATTTTTTTAGCAAGAAATTGTTCTAAGTGTAAACACGTATAAACCATACATTTGAAAACGGAAAAAAAGAAAAACTGCAACTTGGTGGACCAAAAAGCGCATATTACAGAACTGATTTTGTGATGTAAATAACGTAAAATAAAAATGCATAATCTAGTTTGTTTCCTATTATTGACGTTACTACTTGTCATTGTTTATAAGATTACTATAAAATCACTAGTTTAGGCTAAGGTCATCTTCTATATATATAAAAATGAATGTTTGTCTGTTTGTCCTTTATGGAATCGTAAACTATTTAACCGACCATTATGAAAATTTGTATGTATATGTATTTTTCCGCAGAGAAGGTTTATATACTATGCCCATTGATGTAATTCGCCACCAGGCAGTGCTGCAAAAGATACAAGTTTTCAAAGCGCCTGCACACTAAAAACTGCAATTACGAGACAATTATGTTTATTAAATAGTCAAACACTATTTGAAGGTGATAATTTATGATATATATTTGTCTTTAAGATACATTTCTGGTTGAACTTAAAGCTTGAGTGTTAGACCGCTTTATAATAAAGTACATGCACAATGCACTATAGACATACACTTTTGACAGGGTTTCTTGATCGTTGCAACAAGGCAAACTCAACATCGGCATTGGAAATATATTCACTTGAACCAGAAGTACACATACACGGACGAAGCTTACGAAAAGCGTGCGCAGCCACGGGAAACAGCCAGTAATATATAAAAATGAAGTGATGTTTGTTGGTCCTAATAAAACTCGAGAACGGCTGGACCGATCTGGCTAATTTTGGTTTTGAAATATTTTTACAAGTATATGTTTATATATTTTATTGTTTTAGAAGGTGAGAGAGATAGGAAATGTTTCTTAGAATGTGTAATAATTCTGGAAAATAATTATAATATTAATATTAATATTTTATAATAATTTGTTCAATATTTCATAAAGAATTCGGGAAAGTAGAAAGAGGTAAAATATGTTAAATTAAGCTATAATTTTGTTACATTAATAGACAGTGTAATGTTTCATGAATAATAACCAGTACTGCTTTATTGTAATAGTTAGTTAACAATGATGAGTTCATACTCGACAAACCGTTTATTAAAGTTAGAATCTCCATAATCGTAATATAATTTAACTTGTAGAACTAATTGAAAACTTCCGATAAAATCAAACCATGTGAAAGTATGTTTTGTAAAGTAGAGCGTGTCTGCTCCAATACAAATATTTAGTGACGCTGTGTTTGTCAAAGTTCTTCAATCAATATGTTCGTATTTGTGTATCATATTTACTGTCCATATTCAATATATGTTGGTGAAGGTTGACATGAGTAAGAGTATCAAACATTCATCTTAGCAGTTTTCTGGTAAAGGTAGGGGGTTTTAATTTAAGTATTGTTTAGTCGTAGACATAACTTAGGAATTAAGTTGTTGCGATTTTTATTCGGAAAAATATTTTACGTTAAATGTATAGCTTTTTAGTTAAATTCTCTGAATATAGAAAAAGGAGAACATTTCTTTCCATCGCGAAAATTATATACATTACTAGTAGGAAATTTAGGTAATTTTGTTGTTATACCCAAATATTAAAAAGCTATTTTATTTACCCAAACATTTAATTTTGTTGAGAAAAAAATATTCTTAAATTCACAAATTTATTCCATTACAATTAAATTTAATTCATTTTTGTTGTAGAGTTGTAAACAATTTGTAATTCATTTTTAATTTATCTTAATTTCTTTGATTAATAATAACAGTTTAATAATCGACTTATACATATCACTCTCTGACGTTTCTTCCCAAGAAGTACATACTGTTAAAGTATAATTATTTTATCTTCAGTCTTGTACATGATCACCTGCACTTGTAACTCTAAATGCCTGTATTTTTATGTGGTCTAATTTCAAAATATCTACGTTTCAGTAATGTAGGAATTACAGAATGCTATCTTAAACGGTTACAAACGTTACATAAAACATTATTTTCAGACTTCAAAATTGAGAGCGTTAATGTAAATTACTTCATGCTATTCATTATATTGTACTAATAAAATCGAAGAACTTTAAATAAAATTATTTAACGTCTGTTTTGTAAATACAAGAAAACTTCAAGAGTCACAGTAAGAGAATGTTTTGGAGAACCTCTGACATTAAGTTTAATAACCATAAACGTTGTAAAGTAAATTGCTCCCTATCTGATAAAAAAGTCAAAGTTTTCTCTTTAGACAATTTGTCAATGTTACTTCGATTGAGTATTTTTAAGCATTGTTTACACCTCACTTATGTAAAAGATTGTACGCTATATTAACCATAATGAGTCTCTTTACTAACAAAATTGATTGTAGACTGAGTTATTTATTATATTAATAGAAAAGTCTCGAATGTGTTGCGACCGCGATTGTCACAGCAAGTACACAAATCGCACACTAATGGATTGTTTCATCACATAGCGCCTCACCACTGAACCTCCAGGCGTTTTGTACATCGCTGTACACCTAGCGAGTCGCTTTTCAAATTTCGTTCTTCTACTCAAGGATATTTTATTTCATTTCTTTAGTCACTTGATGAGGACACTGATAGTTGAACATTAAAAGGTATGTTTCTTTATAGGTTACCCCGCAAATCATGAGACCAATATTAGAAGCGAGTTTGGATGGGCTTGTCAGAACATCAAAGTGTAAATCTTAGAGAAATAAGTTTGTACAAAATAAGTTGACGATGAACTATACATATTCATTGTAATAAACTAAAGTGGAAAAGAAATTATAACGTAGATATTTAATTTGAAAAGATGAAGGACCAGGAGGGTTGGTGTTAAGAAGGAGGAAGGGATGTTTGTTGAAGATTTTTTGCAAATTCAATGTTAAGGAAGATACCTCAGGAGACTACCACTACAGAAGAGAATCAGAAGGAGCGTCTATAGATGGATGGGGATTGGTTAACATATCATACGGATTGGATTTTGCAGTGAGTAAAGAAACTGAACACGAACAATAAAGGGGAGGTAATTATAAATAACATGAATATCTAGTATTGTTTTTCTAACTCATCTCATGGTCTGTAGGTAATTAATGGAAGTAACTATTAAGCTCTCGGTCTATGCTGTTCGGTTACTGCCCAGGTGCAAGATACAACTACTTGACTCTTAACACACGATGAAAACACATTTCTTTGGCATTGTAAATACACCTTATTTATATGCCCATCGCAAGTATGTACTCCCACTACTAAGTAAATAAGTAATGTGTTCAAGTTTATAGAGGTTTTTTTATTTTCGTGTATTCCTTTTAGCGTTATATTATAAGGGTTGAGATTTATTATAAGCTTTGTCGTATTATTTAAATGATGAATGTATCGCTAATATTTTTTAAAATTATAATGTACATAAAATTTACAAATAGAATCAAAAGAATTTTATTCAGGGTAAACAAATAAGTTTTTATATAAATTTAAAGAAATAAGGCGGGTTTGAAATCTTGTTACCGCTCGCATACATCTTAGCTTCCACGAACAAAGTCTCCAAATAGATTCTCGAAATATTTCTATATTTGTTAAGACACTACACTCAGAAGTTTTTCAGGGAATATTGAAAGTAATTTAAAAACATAATCCAAGCATTAGGCAAATCGTGTTTTTTACTTACAGTAGTTAACTGCACCTATTAAGTTTTACACAACTGATTGTATAATAAAGATTAAGGAACTTATCTAATGATACGCAAATTTATCCTTATACGATGTCTGGCGTATAAGCTTAAAACACGTATTGTACCAACTGGTTATGGTATTAAAGCCAAAGTTATTCCCATGTAATTGTTACATTATGATCAAATTTAGCTTATTTATGCAAGGGCTGTTTATTTAAAATCCCATTATTAACACATGAATCACGATGATTTTCATGCCTACTCGTTTGAATTGTATTTTCAAAACTCAAAATACGGCACTTTTTAGCGTGAAAAATAATCGAGGACTTGGTTGTTGTAAATAATTTGTGTGTTGACAAAAAGTGTTATAATTGTGTGTTATAATTGAACTATAAAAAAGGTCTATAAATAAAGGTTTTATGTATACTATTAGTGTAAACAAAATCTACAATATTGAATTAGTTTTGTAAGCCGTTGATAATGAAATATAAAAATGTAATGAGCAATAACAATCGACTGGAGTGAGAATAGCTGTAGAATAGCTACTTAAAGGTGGCTCATGTGGCCTACCTCGACTATTAAAATGTTCCACACTGGCCATTCAGTTATGGTTTTTTTACAAACAAAGACTCATCGGCCTCTGTGTATCTGAAACGTTGTGATGGATCATCCTCGGCGGAATTCTCAGAATTGCTTTTCTTTTATTCGATTACGGAAACTTTGTCCCAGGAGATCTATAACTTTGTTGCGAGCTCTTTCATGCAATCCAATAAAACATGTTTGTGCTAAAATCAAATTTTAAAAACTAAACCCATATTTACCAGTGTAATACCTTTAAAACACAAGTTACGTAATTAGTGTTTAGTATAACTCCCCTCTATACAATAATCAAGGCATGGAATTACGTAATTTCTCCGTACTACATTGGTAAGTTTGGATTGGAACTCCAAATAATTTAATTACATTTCACAGAAAATAAAGCTCATATTTTATTTACTATACATCGTACATAATGTGTACATTTAAGTTTATGTTGCTTACGTTGAATTTAACTATTTACTTAGGTTTTTGTCTCAAAATGATATGCTTCACAATTTTAATTTACGAATTTAAAATTTAAATTATACAATTATATTGTAATTGTAATTAATAAAATATACTTATATTAGACTATTATAATGAGGGCTTACATCTGTTTTATATCTATTTGAGTCGATTATTGGCAGATAAAAATCTTTTCATGTCTGCCAAATGAAAGTTGTTTAAGGAATTTTCAATTTTGTAAGAATTGCTTTATTATAATCAATTGGTACTCAATAAGTAGACCGTGGATTCAATGTGCGTATACAAGTTGACACAGAGCAACTTTAATACAGAGCACCGAAATAGAGTAGGTAACAATGGAACACTTTTGGCGGAAGGCAATCCGTTTTCCCGTCGGTTTAAGAAGGACTTGTCTTGTTTGTACACGGCCTACTCTTTCTATTTTCGTCATCGCAATAGTTATTCTCTTTCACCTTTCGAAAAGGAAATTAGATCATATTAAAATTTAAATTTTTGTAGGAGGGGTTACCATTCAACTGTTCAATATCATATTTCAATATCATATATATATATATATATTATGTGCAATGCGTCAAAATGCATTACTTATTAAAATAATTATATAAATGTATTACCTATTAAAATTAATTATATGAGTTTAAGATGTTAGGTTCTTAGGTTTCTCTTTTCAAATTGTAAAACAAATTGAGTATCAAATTCATTTTATTTTCGCTAACCATTACAAAAGGTGAATCCATATTTGTTACCCACCACTCCCAATAGATTTTATATCCGTACAGGAAATTAATACAATTATAAAAAAAAGAAATCTAAGACTTCCAGTTGAACTATAACGAGAATTAACAGATTACCTTATTCTATTTAAAGCGAGATAAGAATGTTTAATGTGTTTAAAATTTGGTCTTTTTAGTTTAAAATTTTTATTAATTTTGTATATCGTTTTGTTGTTGTTTACAGTTTACTTTTTGGTTGTAGGTAGTTTTTAACTGCGTGAATCATAAAACCATAGAATTAAATCGGAATAAATACCTATAACCTTTTTGATAAATGATTTAAAAAAACCTAAAAAAATAAATTAAAGTAAAACATTTATTGCTGAAGTACGCACAAAACTAACATTATATCATTTCATTTTAGATGAGTTAGTGTAAATAAACACATTGATGTTAATGAAAAACTTGAAGCCAATTGTTCAAATAAAATGTGACTTTCACATGTATTTTTACATTTTTTTCATACTTTCTCCAATTATACTAATACTAATAATTTTAGTTTTATCTAACTATTTATCAATTTTTAGTAAGTATTTATCAAATTACTAATTGTAAAAACCCAGTTTATGTGTATTTATGAGAAATATGGCAATATTTATTATTTTACAGTGTGAATTTCACTTTAAAATAACCAATGCATAATAACAGACCATGAGTTACATTTTGGTTGTAAAAGAAAAATAAAGAACTATTTCTGCAATTCGTGTATAAAACAGATTCAATTTTTCGCATTTTTACACAGCCCTTTTCCACGAGAGAATATTACATTTTGTGAAATCACAATACAAAAACACGCCTACGCTGTCGGTGGTGCTGAAAGAAAATGAAGGAATTTCACGAGAATTGTGGTGGCAGTCGTGTAAATCGGCGGTATTGTTCAGCAATCACAGGCGTCGACAGTGTGGGAGTCATTTTCGGTGAGAAATCAGATTATAATGTGTCAGACATTGTATGCCGGATGCATGTATTGTCGGGCGCGAATTGTCTGCTAGGTAAGCGATCATTAATAATCATAAATCAATGGATTTAGCAGAGTTCACCATTGAATCGATTCATTTTGTGTTACTATTTCAATTCGTCAATACTCTAGATAGAAACTTGGAGCTGGAAATTGAAATATTGGTTAAGTTAATATTGATCAGATTTGCAAGTTCACAATTTAATTGTAATTTTTGCTGGGCAAAGTACGATAAGCAAACACAGTTTTATATCGGTTAGTACAGTCGTCAATACTGTTTATATTGAATAAAAGAACTGTCAGTCTACATCAAAAATAAAAATACTAAATAAAATCAATGTGTTTAAAATTTAAATAATTAATAATTTATAATATTCAACGACAAAATCTAATAAATAATTAAGCACAATAGACATCAAATAAATAATCATAAAATATAATAGGAAACTTCTGATATAAATAATAGAGAAACCATAACGACAAAACAAACATTAATACCATTAACACGAAGTTAATTCTCTTGCAATGCTGTACGAAGTATTGTGTTCAAAATTTGAAACTGTGTTTATACTTTGTATATGTGGTTAAAATAATGTAATAATCAGTATCGCTTGATTATATCGATGGGCGCAATTAAGCAATATCATTTGTTAATTCCGATGTAAAAAACCGAACCCGCTTATCGTACTCTACCTTCTTTTGCGATTTAAACATTTCATCAGCTTTATTTTATAGCTTCAAAACATACATTAAAAGCAACTTTTTTACATTTGGCATACAATACAGTAAGTTTCAATGATATTTGTCGTTATCAACACTACTTTAATTATAACCAGACTTAGTAATTTTAATCAGTGAATATTCAAGAGGAATACTTTGTTGCTCAAAGAGAGGCATTGATTCTATGATGTTGATTGGTGCCCAGCAACCAATCCAAACTGTAGAAGGATCGAGTGGTTCACTAAGTAATTGGTGATCAGTCAGTGCTACCAACATCATGGCTGTATTGTGTTAGTGTCTGTCCAAGCAGAATGCCTGCCGAGCAGAATACTGTAATTATATTTATGAACTATTTTTAGTGCTTCGACAAATATAAATTTCATTACACCATTTTCAATTGACTTTTGAAAGCAGTTTTTATTGCATTACTAAATTACATTATTTCTGTAACTCATCGTTTATACGTAAATTATTAAACATAATAAATAAACTTTCCCAAAGGGGCTTCAAAATTCTGCAATCAGATCCTAGACGTAGAATGGAGCAAATAAAGATTTAAAAAATGTTAAGAGCAAATAATAAATAAATATTAAATCTTAAACATACTGTTGCATAATTAATTAGTATAGTTTAGTGTTTGCACTGTTAAGTATTTTTTTATTTCGTTATGTGTTAGTATTATAAGCCATTCTATTGTTATGAAATTGAGGTCACCTTAGTTGTAATAAATATAAACAAATAAGACAAATTTATATCAGCAACGAGCTGGGACATAGTCATTGAAAAATAGACAATACTGACATACTCTTCATTATATTATTGTATACTGTATATGCAATAGTTGCATGTTATTTTGTTTGTTTGTTATAACACCATAAACCGCATGTTTCGGTGTGTTTTATTAAGGTTGTTTATTTATATGCCTAAAATCGGAACTAATGACACAAAATATATTTAAAAATATTTTTAAACAGATTTTCAAAATAATAATATCTTTTTTTTACTTAAAAGCGATTAAATTTATGATCAGGACACGAAATTCAAGTGTGTTGAGAGTATCCAGATCTAAACCAACAACTGCATTCAAATTTACAACAGCCACATGGTAAGACAAACTGAGATTTTGGAGGAAAACCAAATATGAGAATATTCAGAGATATATTTCTTCTTGGAACTTGCTCCTCTATGGAAATGTTTGTACGTTTTGTGAGGAACACGAAAAGAAGATAAAGTGTCCGAATTGGTGCCAAAGTTTACCTTTCTGTTTAACACGTTCTAAGTTAAAAGAATTTAAAAATCCACGAATCACCCCTTTACTTCTGGAAAGGGAGATTTGCAAATGCATTATTTATTCTTCAAGCTGAAGTTAAAACGAAAGGTAATTTTAATGTAAATATACCATAGTCATTAACGATGACCACAATCTCCATTACTGTTGGTCTGATATTACTTCTACGTGTCTCACCGCTAGTATTACGGCTATTAGCTGAGCTTTTAGCCTTTCTCGCCGATTTCTGATGATCGAAACTCCATTTCAGTACGCACAGTAAGTGACTGAATTATGGCAAGGTACTCTACTCCTACTACTACCTTTACATAGCTGTTGAAAATGGTAACCACCGGGAGTCTTAATTTATATCTGACAAAAATTGACTATTTTATTCTTCTTATGGATTACCGAATTGGCAACGAGAAAAGTACGTATTGAAAAATTAGTAAAGTTATTTGTTGATATTGTGATAATATGACATTTTATAGTAACTCATTAACACATATAATGAAGTTGATTTGATGATTTTATTGATTTCATACAAAAATGTAACATATTAGCGCAAGCTTCAATGTCATCTTCATAACAGGCTAAACGGTAAAGGGTTTTTATCTGTTATCTTAATCGGGATTACTGATGAAAAATGGAATGAATGGAGCATGGATTTAATTTAATTTGGTTCAAATTTACGTTCTTATATTTCTGTTAAGTACATACAGTATATTTTATCGATTTCAAGCTTAATTTATGAAATGCAGTTTTAAAATTTGAAACAGCTTAGCACTGGATAGCAGTGCAATTATATTCAATTTACACATTTACATACGTTGGCACATTCGTAGGATAATGTCTCTAAAACAGAAAGCATACATTCTGTCATCTGAAAATCAGTCGTCGTTTGTCGCTGGAATGTAGTTTTTATTTTGCGCATGATTTTACAGAAGCAAGTGAACTCTATCTGCTTGTGAGTAGAAAATGTAAAAGGAAATGTAAAATCTAGGGTTGTGCACTTAAGGCGTATTCATATTTCATATATTTCAAATTGGCAACCACGAGGTTTATTGGCTGCGCGTTTTAAGTTCTCTCTTCTACTAGGAAATAGGATTTATATTTTTGTGTGTGCGTCTGTATAAACTTAGAGTCCTTTTGAATGAATTAATTTAGAGGGTTGAAATTTGGTGTGGATCTTCATTTCTACAACCCGTATATAGGAAACGAAAATAGTAGATATCGGTCCACTAGGAATCGTTTTTTTTTGGTGTAGGATGTATATATGCTTTGAGAAGAAACGCAAAGCCACCACTCCGACCCAAGTTTGGAGACAGTTTTTAACTCTTAGCTGAAATGGCCGTTAAAGTATTTTGATATTCTTAGTATTGAAATACTTTAATGGTTTTCATTCATCTAGAATCTCACACGATGATTTTGCTAAAAAATTGATCGTATTATTTTCTAGGTACTATTAATATTATACGGAATGTTTCCTAATTTTTACAAGATATGTTTAGTGGTTTGTTGCTTGGCCCCAAATAAACACCAAATATTTACATAAACATGTATATAAAATGTGCATTTTTCAACCTAAATATTGACCACTACTATTACCTAAAACATCCGATATGGTTATCCTGTATATGATATGATAAAACAAAAATTGATAGAGAATGAAAATTATAACTAAAATTATCCTTTTTTTAGCATAAACAAATTTCAAAATAGATAAAATTAAAACTTTCCTTTTTCAAGTTCAGCGGTGACGTCATATGCTTGGAAATTATCTGAAATAGTACGTGTCACGTAACACACCAACTTTGTAATAGAGAGGAGAGGCTGTGTAACTGTTTCAACCAGTGTTTATTTCAACTTTTGATTTGAGAGAGATGTGATCCATGGGTAATCAGTCCATTTCACCAACAACCAATCACACTCTTCAACGTGGCATTTCAATCTCTCTCATCCAATCAAACATTTCATGTTCATCCATTTTTCTGTTATCTATGTCGATATATAACAATTGATAAAGGTCGATGTGTAGTTATTATATTAACGTGTTACGTTCTCTGTACTTCTTAAATTATTTTTATTATACATATAATTTTAAAAATAAAGATTTTTACAATACATAGATACAAATGGGAAATACATTAAACAAATAGCTATGAAATATAACTTCATACATCATATCGGGTTCTTCGTCATTTCTTGGTGACCCTTAAACCACTTAATTATAATCCAGTATCTTCTTTAACTATTACAGTGCTGAAAAAATAGGTAATAGCTATAAAACGTAACTTCATATATATGATATCGGGTTCTTCGTCATTTCTTGGTGACCCTTAAACCACTTAATTATAATCCAGTATCTTCTTTAACTATTACAGTGCTGAAAAAAACTTTAGGATTTATTTATAAAAGAACTATCAAACAAATAATGTTGGATTGTTATAATTTGTAATGAATCTGGGATTAAAGTTAGTATCTTTAATTTTTAATCATTATTTCACAGATGTCGATGACTTCAGATTATAGATTTATACTTATTTGTGTGTTTAGATCGTTGCCTTAGCAAAGACGTAACACAAGGAAGCAAAGGAATCTTACTTTATTGCTCACTAGATTTAATATAAAGTTTAACATTTAAACCGTTTTGGGAAAACATAATTACGATTGTGAGGAATTATTAAAGTTGGGCAGGTATCAACAGAAACCATTAACTTTACATCACTCATCCAAACTGCTAGGTTGAACCGTCAGCTCTGTATCACTCCACCCATTTTTTTCAAGCAATGGTTGTTGTTCTAAAATCGCCGTTAGTTTAGATTCTACAGGTCTTTTAGTGATTTTTTAATAAGTAATATTTCTTAATTGGGAGACGCAAGCATTCAGTAGCTACGTCTTTATTCTAGATTAAACACTACAAGACACAACTCTTTTTACTGTAAACGCATTTTTGCGTTGTTATTATACTTTACCAACGATACATGAATTAAGTGATTTATTTCTATATTATTTACATTTGGATATTTTCTATTTTGGTATTTTATTTCTTGACGTAAGTCGAATATGATTATTATTGCGGTAATTCTAGTTCGAAGTTCAAATCTGCGTCTTCGACTTCTGCAAATTATTTCCGATTTGTTGTGTTTAGTTCTGGTTCTACTTCTGGTTCGAATGAAATATTATTGTTGGAGCTATTGTTGCTTACAGTTTAAAATTTATTTTATTTAATAATGAAAACGTGAAATTGCACTAAATTGTAGTCTTATTTTTTTACAGGACTACTTTGATATTATTATACTACTTCAAATAATGCTTTCATATCAATAGTTTTATTTTAGTTAAAAGAAGTTAGTTAAAATAAGCACAATACTTTTAAGCTATATTATGTTTAAATTGACTATCAAATCAAATCAAATTCTTTTATTGCAAGGACAACATGTATGAGTTGCATAGCAAACGTCAATATTGTACGAGTAATTCTAAAATTTTAAACATTCATACCACATTACCTCATTCAAACATACAGTTTTACAATCACGCATCTTTCATTCCTGGCCAATGAAACCCACTTCAAACATTGGAGTCAGTCATTCCAATTGTGTGGTCTCCCAGTCGAATTCAAAAAAACTCATCTGCATTATAAAATGCATGCACTATACTACACATCGTACACTAATTATTAGTCTTTAAGTTAGTTAACACTTTTATAGAACACAATCAAAGAGCATGTGCCATATATTTGTCGAGGAAATGAAAGTTGAAGTTTGTGTAACTAAAAGCATAAGAGAACAAGAAAAGTTTCACGATGTTATACTTTAATCAAAAGTTTTGCACAACTGAACTATCATCCTGGATTGCCTTGGGTGTAACTTTATCGCACCCTGACAGAAACACACATATTAAAAACAACATTTTAAGAAGCATTTTAATGTTTTCAAAAGGAAGTAAATTAAATCTAGTGAAAATTTTAATACTTGTTCTCAAATCGCAGATATTTTTATCACATTTATTCTAATTTTTTATATCAAACCTACTCATTTTATGAGTAATTTACAAAACCCCGTTAAAACAGTGGGAATGTAATTTGAGAATATTACGCATTATGATTATTTATACTCGGATTTACCAGTATTAAAATGGAAAATCAGTTAAACACTAAAATTGCAGACCGTTTTAAATTGTTATCAGTTCTAACAAACTCGACGCATGAATTGATTTTTTATGAGAAAAATGTTAGGTAATACAATACTTGCACGTTTGAGACACTACATTTGTCTTTGGATGGGTAAAGTTATGAATTGTAAGAGGGGGAATTCCCGTAAAATATGAAATCTCTTGGAAGTGGAAGACATTTGTTGAATCTCTACCGTTGATTAAACTCGAGAGATCTCTGGAAGAAAGCGGTAAAAGGAAGAGAGAAAGAGGGCGGAAGGAGAAAATCACAGTAACATTATTCCACCTATGATAGATATTTTCTCTGTGAGTTACACTATTTTAAATCTACCATACCTATTCTCATATATATATATATATATATATATATATATATATATATATATATATATATATATATATATATGTGTGTGTGTGTTATTGTGTATCAGTGAAGTTTCTTATTTTAGTTCTGTTACATTATTAATATTGCATAAACGTACGGAAAAACCACCAAAATATAATGAACTTGTAATATTTTAGTTTGAATGGCACGGCTTCAATACTAATAATTCGGACAGTACGTATCTGGCCCTACCATTACCTTGATGAGTCACTAAATGAAACTCAAACTTTTTCCAATTAATCAAAATTATGGTAATCGTGTCAATTGCCATGTTATATTTCGTTATTAAGCGCAAAAGTTATTGCTAAGTACTAATCTTGAGAACTAACGGCTATAAAGCTAAAACGGCTAGACCAATTCGGCTAATTCGTAAGGTACTCGAAAACTGGTGGGCTTCCTTGGCATTGTGATATGGTATGTTAATAGTGACTTAAGGAAAATCAGAGAAATGAACACTAAGAAACCTTATAGATAGATTCTTTTCTACACTATCTATAGCAACGTAAATTGTATTTTCTCTATTGGGACTAAAATAAAAACTCTTCTATGACACCGGAAATTTCTTAGACCGGAAGTATATGGCAAGAGCTATAAGAAAACCGAAGTAGGTTCCCGAAAAAATATATTTGTATTTTCGTAATTGGAAAACAAGGCAAACCCACCTATAGCTTCGGAAATACTGTATAACTAATTCGAACCAGTTGGCTCCTACATGTGCAAAAAATTATATAAGAGTCAGATTGAACTCTGATCCTCCTAATCATTAACACTGAAATAATATGTTCCTAATGTATGCTTATTTACATTTTGAGATTTTCATAAGACTCCATCATATTACACAATAAATGCTTTTAATAAGAGACTTAGTCAAACGATTTTAAAATAGGGCGTGAAACCGTGAGTAACAGCTAGTTTATTATCAAAATGAAAACACATAGTTAATTATTTAAAGTTACATATTTTGACAAACAAAATATATGTATAGTTTATATGTTGATCCATAAAAATTACAAACATTTAATTTATCTTTTACAAATGTAATCATGGAAAATAATTTGAATAACAGCCATAATAACCCAAATGGCTATAATAGTAACAACACACATTTAGAATAAAGATTTATTAAAAGTATTTTTGGTGTATTTCATTATACATTTATAAAAATATATAATCTTTTATTTCTCTGGATATTTTTCCTGAACGAACAATGGTACTTAGTTGTTTTTATTGCCACGAAATTGGTTACATTAAAGGTTGTTTGAACTTATAAATAAATGTATTGCAAACCTCGTAAAAGAAAAATCGCATGCTAATGATTTGTTTATTTCTGTTTTATGGTACATTATAAAGGAAACAAGCTTCTTTGTTTAATAATAACCCATTCCCATTTCTAAATTTACTCACATGAGATACAGGATCAACACAATCCCCTAAGTTACTGCAGACCTACAACAGGCAGCGTGTTCCGTTGACTAAAATTGATTTGTTTCTCGGAGAAATAAAGTCCGATTCTCCGAAACCAAGCAGCCGAAATATGAGATTTACCTTAATTAACGGCTCTCTAAAAGGTGAAACTCCTCGGTGCTACTCTACCCTAATCTGTAATGGCCATTAAAATGGTTACATGTAACAATGTTATTACCTTAACTCAAAAGGAATTATTTATCTACCTTTATAGTTATCTATTCAACCTTTGTTATCTTAGTTAACAATAATAAACTTCCCCTAAAATAAATTATACAATGACACATAACACAGGTTGAGCTTTAGTGTCATTATTCCCCACTCGTTCATTAGTATTGTTGTTAAAACATGCTTGATATTGTATTGCATTGTTTTGGCGAATAGTCAATAAACGTTATTGTAGTGAACGGAATGACTTTTTCAATGAACTCGAAACAAAAGCTGGCCAATGTGAGAGTATTAACTCCCCGAGTGTGCAGAGTCCCCGGCACTAGCGCAATATCCTGGTCTCACACGTCACAAAGAAGCAGTTTCACATGTTATGCACATGTTGTGCTATACTAAATTTTTCTTTCAGTTGGAAAACTGGAACTTGAAACTTACATCGATAATTGAAATTTCATTTTTCAAACACTAGTAATTCGAATTGTATTCTATTCAAAATATATATTTGACGATGGTTGATTAAAGTGGTTAACTGGTTTTGGGCATTTACATAATTAATGTTGCAACTATAGGAACACTACGTTTAGAACATTAGAAACTATCCTCTTCTTTGGGTTTCAAAAAAACCTTAAGGCTTAAAAGTAAACATATACGAATATTTTAAAAAACTAAATCAATTTTAGTGATGGTTGGAATGAATGCAATTTTGAGTTTAGCTCCAGTTCCTCTGTGTGCAGCATCTGAAATCTGACTTTGTCACAGACTTGACTCCTGAAATCCGGTGTGTTTTTGAAATAAGTTATTATTACGGCAATAGTAACAGTTGTAACATGTATTAACGAATACTTTAATTCTGTATTAGTTATTCAGTTATTATTTCTTTAAAAGTATTATGTAAAAAGTAAAACCTTAACGTAAATTAAAAGTCAAGGTGGATTTGAGCTTGAAATATCATAGCAGACAGTATTAACGAAGATAATTAATATAGAATTTTATCTCTCTCAATTGTGCTTGTATAGTTTACTAATTTAAAAAAATTGTAAATACAAAGTGTGGAAACATTTTTATTTATCCGAGATTACTAACTTGTTATTTGCTAAAAAAAGGTCAAGTTTTGTGCTACATTGTAAATAAGTTAAGAGATGGCAAAAGGGTATTCTAAATATCACATATATCACTGATTATCTTTCAGTAACGAGATTTTTAATTTCACTATCTAGTAATATTTAGCTATTTTCTAATGTTTTAGGTTTCAATTAGTCAATTTTGTCAGGACCAATCAGATTATTCACATTCAACAAATTTCCATTTTAACGCGTCATCCAGAGTATAATATTCGTATAAGTGTACTTTAACGTTGGGAACGACGTAGCACATTAAAATTTAAATCTGGATATAACCAGTTAGAGTTTAACAATCAGTACGTTGTACACATTGTACACGTATACAGGGTGAATTTAAGTTAGTGTCGAAAAATTTTTTGGGTGATACTACTCAGTATTATAGACCAAAATATGAAAATAAAAAATCCCTATCTCATCTATCTTTTAACTACGACCAATTTCGCTATTTTGTTAAAAAAATCATGTTTTGTTGCAATAAAACTCAATTTCCTCCATTATTTTTAATGTTTTTTTAATTCTGAACCCATTTTTGAAATCTACACAAAATTGTACATGGGAATAATGGAGAAAAACTGTCTTGAAAATAAGTTTGATACAAACAAATTGCTGATAAATCAAATTCTTAAGTTTTCGGCAAAAACATTAAAAAGATATTAGACCCGAGGAATTAAATGAAGTTAATTCTGAAGAGAGGCCAATACCACAAAAAACTTGCCCATTTTGTGGGCTTTAAAATGACATAATGCAGCGTTACTTTTATTTTCATCTTATACTGATTATTAAAGAATCAGTATTGGAAAACAAGGTCTACTTAAAATATCACGGTGCCAAATAACCAGTCAAAATCGTGTTTAATTCAATAATAAATAAAATATAGGATAAACACATAAAGAACAGTTACAAAAAAAGAATAATCATAAAAAAGTAAGTAATCTACAAACTGCTTTCAAATTGCCTGCCTCCGGATTGTCATATCTTATCAGTTTTTACTCCTGACTACCTTATCTCTACAATCACAAGTATGAAGGAATACCCCATATGAAGTGGTGTAGGGATTTAGCTATAAGTTCTGACTAGCTAACACTCATAACAGGATTTGCTTTCCAACGGTGTTAACACTTGTTATGTATTACTGGTTCTCTAATTATGTCTTTTGTTTGTTGCAGGTATGATAGAATTATCTCCCAGATCGTGAGTAACCTACAAGCACATAAGTTTATCATGTTGCCGTCGCTATTAGGCTTACTAGGCTGATATACTACCTTATTGCCTGATTGACAGCGATTTACATCATAATAAAACAATTACTATCCAATCGGTTTCGGTTGGAGCAATTATTATTAAACACAATTTTGGCGATGGCTCCTTATAATACTTTTTAAGAGAGAAAATCTTTTAAAATGTTTTACACCTTGCACGAAGGTTGGAAGACATTTGAGGTGTAGGTAATTTTATGATCAAACCAAAGAAAACTTTAAAAGGCAAAGTTATACTTCTGTATGATATGTGTACATCGATAATGTAATGACTATTGCAACTGTGGCGTAAGCGTTCATTAAATTCTTCATAAAATACGCAACTCTATAGTATTGTATATCGTCGTTAACGTTTCGTAGGTTATTTGTGTTGCTAAAATACACACTGACACACACACACACACACACACACACACACACACACACACACACACACACACACACACATATATAATGATAATAGTATAAACATGATATAGTTATTCTAAAATTATTGATGATATTTAATTATTTAAAAGTTGTAATCCACGTATTAAAATCTGAATAGAACATTTTCGAAATAAATAGTAAATTTACTTTGTAAAAAATCCAAGAAATGTTTGGTAGTATAAGAAATTCATTCATTTACATAGATATAGTTCATTTGTTGGAATGATCCTTGGTTTTGTGGATTGTAAGAATTTAAAGAAACAAATGTTTTTAAATTGTAAAACTTGCAAAGCCTTTATTTTACCAATTATAAGCATAAAAACGTTTAACAGACTATTTTGAGGAAAACCGTTCTAAATGTGAAGATTAATAAAAGTTCTAGGGAACTGAAAACCACTTGATTCTGCTTATACGATGAGGATAATCTTTGTCATTAAACGTCACTTTCAGTTATTTCTTAAAGTTTAATACACTTTTGGACAGATTAAACGTTTAAATATTTCTTGCAAGAAACTATGCTAAGAGTTCCTGTTTACTAAAAGACAAAAGAACATTTTTGTTATTCAAATTATTTTCAATGTTAGAAGTTATAAATGGATACGTATTATTATTAACATCCGATACGAAGGGGAAAAAATAATTATTGGTTATTATTATACTATATTACACCATTTTGTATTATAAACTACAAAAATGTTATAAGTATTTCGACAGGTTAAACTTAAATTCCCATTTTTCTGTTGTAAGACTATAAAAGTTATTTTAATTTAGTCTACACTCATAGTCATCTAAACAGCAAGTTGGCATTAAAAAGTAATTTAGGAAACTGTTTTCACAAATTCATAAACCTGTCAAATGAAGTAAAAAACACATTCTATCTTATCTGATGTATATTATGCATACACAGATGGTGATTAGTCTTCCGATCACTATAAAAATAAATAATAATAATTAAAAACAATACTTAGAGCCCCGAGTCTCATGACGTTGCATGAATATTGGCGTGAATGGGCAAGAAATGTACGTTTTAATGTGTATTGTAAGTATTAATGTTTTTTATTTAGGGATTTTCATTAATATTATCAAACTTACTTTTGCAATGTTTTATTGTCAAAATGCAATAAAAGAATTATTATTATTACTTTATCGATGACGGAAAAAACGTCTGTAACACAATAGCTAGTCCACTAAACGTTAAAGTAATAACCTGTTCACTAATTGATGTAACAACGTGTACAACTAGCCATTGGTTATCAACGATGTGGAAGGATTTCTTTAAAATGGACGTAGAGTAGTTTATTGTGCAACGGAGTGTCCACATCCGGCGTGTGTCATACTACGTCATGTTATCTCTTAAAATCGGTTGTATTTCAAGTCTGTCTCACTGGACACAAAGGTTCGAAACTATTAGAATCTCATAGTTTTGCATTGCACAGAAATTCGTTTGACATGAGAGTGACACACAATTCATTAGAACTCCGTTCCTCTGATCCTTCATTTTTTCAACCTCAAAAAACATTTATATTTTGAAATATTAGGAATCACTTGACCAAATACTTTAGAACTTTACATTGACCTTCTTGTTACTTCTTATGTGCTCACTGAAAGCTCCAACTTTCTGGTATTTAAATTTATACATTCATTAATTTTGATGTTGATTCGGTGAAAAGAATATCTTCTTCCAGTGGTTATTACTTATTCAACGAATGCATGAAATGCTATATAGTGTTCCAAACATACCATTGTTCTGCTGCTGGGAAATTTCATAAAAATTTGTGAAGCATGGGAAAACATCTATCGTTTCAAAAGTGTCCGGACTTACTCTGAAGGAGGCCAAATAAACTTTGAAGCCCAAAGGCGAGGTTCCTGAAAAATATCGTACTCGAAAGTTCTTTGTACAAACATGTAGCGTTGTTATCCTCTTTATAAACGAAAGACAAAGATCCCCGAACTCTATCACAATTTCAGCCTTGTTATTCTGGAAGCCACCGACACTACTGGGACAGCTACGGCCTCTGTCAATAACAGCTGATGCCGCTGCTCTTTGTTTTCAACAGTTTTATTTGTCCCTTTTACTTTTATCTCTGCCTGTCAAGAGCGAAACAACTTTTTCCCCGTTTAGAACGAGCTGTCAGTTATTTTCGAATCCTTTTATTTGTGTTATTCGTTCAATTGAACAATAATAAAAGTTACATTTAGTTGAAAGCAAGAAATAATGTTTTAATTTATTTAACCACATTTTTACTAGCGTAATTATTCTTGAAACATTTTCCAATTTAATGGTAAGACTCTTATACCTACTTTATGTAACGTGTAGCATATATAAGTGTTTCTACTTACTATGAATCTTGTTACTAATTTGACTAGTAATTTCTAAAATCGTAAGCACATCCATACTAGGCTTAACACTAATAAATGTATTAATTAGCCTAAATATTTTTTGGCTGATTTTTCATTAAAATTTTTAGTAACGATTACATTTGTTTGTTTCTTGGCTCCTACATACGGAAAACACAATTGCGTGGCTACATTATATGCATTCGTAAATTGATTGTAAAATCCAGGATAAATGCCAAGACTAGAGACATCCAGTTTGATGCTAAAGTGTACCAATATGGTTAAACATTATCAGTAAAAACTGGCAATCTAATTGTGGATTTAGTTAAAGCAATTTCCAAAAGAATGGGTTGTATAGGAAAGCGATAGATCATGTGAAGTAATATCTGGGCTAAATGTGAAACTATACAAGGCTGCATTGTGAGTTAAAGGTTAGGTTAAGGTAAGGTTACATCAGAGACAGGCATCTTTTAAAAGATGTTAGTTGTGTACAAATGCCAGATTTTACTGCCTAAACGCATAAATTCAGAAATATAGCCAATTTGTTTTTTTTTTCTCAAAATAAACGACATTTTGAAAAATGGAATTTGACTTTTATTTTTGTATGTGTTTGCTGATATATGTTCCACACCTATTAAAGATTACTTATGAAAAAAAATCATTAATTTGTGTTTTCTTCGAGGTTTTGTATATTTTATTTTACAGACACTTTTATCACTAATGCATTGCAATGCTGTCTATAAGGGTGGCAGGAATAACGTCTTTCGTTTTCTGCAAGTTTTTTACATTCTATATTACATACAGTTTCATTACTAATGCATTTCAATGCTGTCTATATCAGGCAGGAAAAACGACTGTCGTTTTCTGCAAGTTTTTTACATTCTATATTACATACAGTTTCATTACTAATGCATTTCAATGCTGTCTATATCAGGCAGGAAAAAACGACTGTCGTTTTTCTGCAAGTTTTTTACATTCTATATTACATACAGTTTCATTACTAATGCATTTCAATGCTGTCTATATCAGGCAGGAAAAAACGACTGTCGTTTTCTGCAAGTTTTTTACATTCTATATTACATACAGTTTCATTACTAATGCATTTCAATGCTGTCTATATCAGGCAGGAAAAAACGACTGTCGTTTTTCTGCAAGTTTTTGTATATTCTACTTTACAGACAATTTTATTAATAATGTATTTCAATACTATCTATAAGAGGGGTAGGAAAAACTATTTTTAAATCAGGGAAAGGTAATTAGATTCTTTCAAAGAAAGATACCCATAAAGAATATTAATCTCATGCGACGATGGTAATAGTGAAGACCAAGTGACCAGCGTTGGGAAATACATTATCCTGAAAATATTGTTACAACTGTTAAATTACGAGTATTCATCATGGTATGGAGAAATAAAACATTGTTTTCTGTAAAATGTGTTTACTCTTCAGCGTGGGAATCATAACGTGGTGTGTTGTGTTTGGAAGGTATTGTTCAATCTGTCCTCATTCTAAGAATGTTAAGGAGCAGGATGAACTTCCTCAATATTTGGAGGCTCTGAACTTCCCTTATATCCAATAACACGCCGCGAGATCGCTTTGTCGGAGAAATAACTCCATCAAAACTTTTACTCTTTGTAGTATGTTTTGGTAATCCTTGCTCTGGAGTTATTTATTGGAATTCTTTCAAGAACTTAAGACTTTGATTGATGCCAAATTAATAAAAATTGGTAAGAAAAGGATCGTGCACCATACGCTTTAAACAAAATAGAAGTTTACTCACACTAAATTAAAAATACTATAATATTTTAACCTTTGTTTTGACCTGTATAACTTTAACTAATTTGTTTTGTATAATTGGTCTTATTTCTAGCCTTACTTTTTCCGTTTTATAGAGAAAGTCTCTACAATAATTGTAAAATCACAAGGAGGAGATAGTACAGTGCAAAGTCAATAGTCATAGTAAAAACTACCACGTTACACAGACAATATTTCAATCTGCATTTCTTTAGTACAGAGCGAACGTCTGACTATGGACGGTTCAGTTAGAAAATCACCAGAACATTTATTTTATCAAAATTCTCTCTTTATCTAATTAAGATTTAATGGCTCAATGATTTTTTTAATTATCCCTGGCTCAACGACCATCAAAAGCGTTAATTGAAAATTTATATCTAGAAATATAATTAGATATAGTTCTTGTATATTTAAATTCCTTAGATCACACTTGACAATAGGGTCTCCTGTTGTAATCAAGCGGTTTATTGTGAATGAGACAAGTGGGTGTAGGGATGGTGAAGCAGTGGTGAGCCAACAGCCAAACTCGGCCCTAAAAGGATTAAGTGGTTCACTAAGTAATTGGCCATCAGTCAGGTCCGGCGATCAGTCATGAACTGATTGTGTTAGACTTGGTGAGGCTAACCTTTGTGTTCCCCTTCTTGCATTCTCGTGGTGCATTCTCTGGCTATAACTTACAGCACTTCCGCCTCACTTTGCCAAGTTTTAACTTGATCTTTATTTTCAAACGGAAGTCAAAATACGTTTACAGAACTGTTATAGCGTAATAAGATAAACATACCATTAGATTGACGTTAGCAAAGTCTGTTAGAGGAACTGGAGAAATTTCATTTCTATATGTCTGTCTTTGTGAGGAGGTTTGATAACATATTCCACGGACACAAATAACGAAGCAATAACCACCTTCATTTAATGAAATCCGAAGTAATAGAACTATTTTTATGTTTTAGCAAAAAATACAAACTAAGAATAATTTAAAAAAAATTAAGGAATGATAGAGTTGGACTCAAACGTGTGGGATAGATGACTTAGTAGCAGATTTTGGAATAGATAATCGTGATAGAGTGTGTGATAGAGAAAAGGAGACTGCCAAGGGATTCAACAAGAATTCCAAAATTAAAATATTTCTGGATTACTGTATGTTTGTACGGTGCCCTTTAAACTTACATAAGGTGAGGTGGTAATCAATAATCCTTCAATTGTTGGCCAGATAAAGGTCTTATTATCCATGGATAGACCCTGAGCTGTAGGGAATATGTAAGTTTTTTCGGCTTACTTTCAGTTGACCACTCAATAAAACTGTTTAATCACCCCAAAGTATTTTCTGAACACACTGTTATTGAGGTAAATGACGTAAATAATTGTCAACATCAATCAATCAACAGAGCAATCGCATGGCTAGTTTTTATGCTACATTTTTTAAAGGCCGTGTAAATATTTTCGTTAAGCATTATTTTGATTTCTATTCTTTGAACTCAAAATTAATGTGTAGTAAGAAAACAAGAATCTTTGTCAGACACCTGACAGATTATACTGATCCATAGGAAGGGTAAGAACGTGAGAGAAAAATGGACAGGAACAGAAGAACATGTCAGCGTCAGTAAGACAAATAGAGACTGTGCAGCAGCGTTGCGTCGCGCGTCGGTCCCGAGACAGGCGCAGATACCCATGGGTAGGGCGGGAAACAGATGTCTGCATAAAAACAGAGTTTCTTAAATCGCTTTCGTTCTAAAGAAGTTTTTTATTTAAAATGTATACAGATATTCTTTTTTTTTCTAAAAACAAAGAATCGTAAGTTTAGTAATAATTGAAGCTTTATTTTTTATTCTAATAAACCACTTCTGATAGTTTATAGGCTACAATCAACTTCGCAAAATTAATATATTATTAAAGTCAAAGTCAAAATTCTTTATTCCATTGATCAATACATAATTGAAATAGGAATCGTCAATAAATATAATTAATTTAACACTGAAATAGAACTAAAAAATTAGATACAACAGTGAAAATTATTTGTAATGAAATATAAAATAGATATAGATAAAATCTTATTAGTTAAAATATGAAAATATCAACTCGACATCACAGTTTAAAAATGTCTGAATTGTATATAAAGGATTTCTTTGCAGCCAATCAAGGACCATGTTTTTTAAACTTTATTAAAAAATGTGTTCCTGGCTGAACTGTGTAATTTTGTTAAAAAATCTATGCATTTATCTGGAGAGATGATCCATTTTTACCAATCTATCTATGTTTGTGTAAATCTGTATCTATTGCGTGTTAAGTAATTATAAATTTCATTCCTGCTTGAAAAAATATTAATGTTACTTTTAGCGAATATTAAAATTTGGTATTTTGTACCTAAATCATTCTTATTTCATAACAATTTAATTAGGCTATATGACAGTTTACCCAGGGTTTACAAGGAAATTGAATTCTTAATTACGTCTTCATCCTGTTGTTTATTACCTTGATAGTTTACTATTTTATTGAAGAGTGTCAGATTATTTTGTGAGCTTTTGATATGATATAACGCCTTATGCATATATATGTATATAATATATATAATAAAAATGTGTATTATTACCGTATATATTATAAACCGTAAACGTCAGTTCATTTCTATATCGAGACCTCTATCTCACGGAGAGTGCTTTGACCACACCATATTATCCTGGAGTCACGGTCCAATACCATGCACAACGTCCACATAGACAGGAACTGCGGTCAGAAGGACCGTTCCCTCCACGCCACCTGATAGTACTAAATCATCTCCTGTCGGCGGTGTCTGTTTCCGCCACGGTGGCTCCATAACCTCTGATTTACAGTCCAAATTAGTAAATTAGTAGAGCCAAACAAGCCTGGCCACTGTCATTTATACTGATTGCAGTATTCTAACAGTTAGTAACCCGGCATTTAGGTTAGGTTAAGGGACCGAGACATAACCTTTCGTGATAGGTCCTTTTGTTTTATAGACCGCCTTTTATTCCTTTCGAGAATAGGACAAAAGGAACGGACTTAGTATAGATGAAAAGCGAATCGGTTGGCACGGCATTTAGAACTTAACTAGGTATCGTTATTCAGTATTCATCAAACGGCATGTTTAATAGTAATGTGTTTATTGCATACTATAAAGTACATGACGTATTAAATGATTGTGCGAGGCCTGTGTCGTATTTTTGATAATAAATTAATTGATTATTTGAATGTGTCGTTAATTAGTCCAGTAACCAAATAAACTACAATTGAACGAGATTCCGAACCACTTAAGCATTGTTTTAACGTTGTTCGCTTATTGGGAGAGTCGGCTCTTATATTCTCGTTGGACGAGGTCCAGTGTCGTTTGTTCATATTTAGTATCTTTGCTGACTATAACGACAAGCGGTGTATGAAGAATGTAAAGATACCAATTAACTGAATGTCCTACGGTGCAACATCCGAAGCTCTGATGTAGGGCCTCATCAAGCGGCCATTTTGAAAAATATTCTTGATTCTTCTGTATAATCTAGATATGAGATTCAACTTAAACTGTTACGCTCCAAAACGACGAATCTTTTTGCTGCTTTAAGTTTTTTATTCCGATGAACCTACTGTTACTATAAGAAATTAAAAAACAACTCTTCTTTATACATTAAAATAATATTTTTGTTACTATGCAAGCTGTCTAGCCATGTATAAACATATAGTTTATCGTAACTATTATAACCTGTGTTATATGCAATACAAAAGTGCCCTCAAAAATAATCATAAGCATTTAAATTCAAGTATAAAAATGTATTGTTACATTATTTTAATTATGAAATTAAATTGTATTTAAATTTCGTTTTTTACTAATAATACCTCCTAGTCTAACTCGGTAGGTCTCCAAAAATTAGATAATTTCAGATATAAACTATATGGTGATGAAGGAATGCCTTATATTATTTATTTTTATTAATATACCACGGTAATATTTTTAACCAAACGGTGGCAAAATGTGGAAGTTGCGGGAAACGGCTCTTCTAAGATGTGTTAATTTAATTTATTCTAACCAATACTGTATTTTGAACAGAATAAGGATGTACAAATGCTGATTGAGCGTTAATTTTCACCATCTTAAGTTGAGGTCTTAAAGATGATGGTAAAACTTTGCAGGCAGAATCTATTTTGTAGCACGAGAAATCCTAGTACATAAAAATAATATTCTAACCATTGTAAAGCATACAATAACGACTGAATCTTAAAGGATATGCGTTGTTGCGGGTTTGGCATCTTTCCAAACCTAAGATATTTACCTGAATGAATTCGTTACGAAATCAGCATTTTATGTCTATAGCATATTAAGTTTATTCTCTTGTTCAATGAAAATTTTGGAATAATATTTATACAAACATTACGTGCTGAATACAAATGTATCACTTTCCTCGACTTACTTTAATTTGATTCGAGCTACGAATTGGGATTTTCGTCCTTTCAGTAACCCAGGAGAAATTGAAGCTTGTGCCGAAACCAAGATAACTCATTGACAAATCGTACATATATTTAATGGAATGATACACCACTGAATGTTGTGTGTTAAAATTACTGTGTGATAAAATAAATCCAAACGAAAGCGAGATACAAGAACTAGAAAGTCACAAATACACAATGGATTAAGTAAAACGAAAAACAATTTTGCAATAGTCAGAATGTTTTGTTATTTTATATTTTTTTTGGACGTAATTAATAATCTCAGCAGAGCAGAGTTTGTAAACAGTGAGATTTATCCATTTAATGCATCCTTCTTTGTCAGTAACAGGTTATTGCAGTATTTTTCTCCCAGCTGTACTAGTAATAGAATTTTTCTACGGGATGTAGCATGCAATTTAAATTTTATTTGTATTTATAAGTAAGCACGTACTTTGATGCCCTTCGACTTCAAACAATAAATTCAAAGTAGTTACAATATCACTGTGAAATCGAAAATTGTCGTTTGGGATAGTTACAATGGTCTAAGCTTGCTTTTTACATTTTACGTTATTGATTTATTACTAAATTGATACTTTTTAACAGTTCAACACATTTTTCATTGTTAATTGTATAAAATCTCTACTACTCTTGTTCTTTTTTTAATATTATGGTTATATTCCAGTATTTACTAATACAACGTAGAGCCTCTCTCTTGCTATATTAACCAATTTCATTTTAGCCAGTTCTCATAAATGTATTATATGTGTTTTCATGTTTTGAAGTAACCGTTTCTAATTTTCTTTGAAGCATACCTAACTTGCACAAGTACAGATTCTTCGTAATAATAACCTTCCACAATATACTTTCTTCTTCTTACACGTTTTATTTGATTGGGATAAGATAAGGCCATGTGGTCACCAATGGCTACATGCTGCAGATTTCTTGTAATAACGTATATTAAAGAGTGATACATTGACGTTACAATAAATAACATTGCAGATTAAAAGTTACCAATATACACTATAATTATAATGGTATACTTATTGCGTACAGATTAGTTAGAGTTGTAGAGTATGTAATAGTGTGGAATTGTTCGGTAACATAGGAAACTGCCTAATGGGAATTCCAGCTCATTCATCAATACATGAGGCGAAGTGACATTAAATGACGACGGCACGTCACTTACAGCTTATTGATCACTTTGTAGGCGTCACTTATAATTAATTGTTGCGAACCTTGTTCATCTACCTTCCACAAGATACATTCCGCTTCTTATAAGTTTCGTTTGATTGGGACAAGATAAGGTCATGTGGTCATAATGACTACATTCTGCAGAATTCCTTGTAATAACGATGTACCTTGCACAAGTACATATTCCTCGAAATAGCAACCGTCCACAACATGCAATTCACCTTCTTACAAGTTTCAATTACTTGGGACAAGATAAGGTCATGTGGTCATAATGGCTACATGCTGCAGATTTCTTGTAATAACGATGTACCTTGCACAAGTACATATTCCTCGAAATAGCAACCGTCCACAACATACATTCTCCTTCTTACAAGTTTCAATTAATTGGGACAAGATAAGGTCATGTGGTCATAATGGCTACATGCTGCAGATTTCTTGTAATAACGATGTACCTTGCACAAGTTCATATTCCTCGAAATAGCAACCGTCCACAACATGCATTCTCCTTCTTACAAGTTTCAATTAATTGGGACAAGATAAGGTCATGTGGTCATAATGGCTACATGCTGCAGATTTCTTGTAATAACGATGTACCTTGCACAAGTACATATTCCTCGAAATAGCAACCGTCCACAACATGCATTCTCCTTCTTACAAGTTTCAATTAATTGGGACAAGATAAGGTCATGTGGTCATAATGGATACATGCTGCAGATTTCTTGTAATAACGATGTACCTTGCACAAGTACATATTCCTCGAAATAGCAACCGTCCACAACATGCATTCTCCTTCTTACAAGTTTCAATTAATTGGGACAAGATAAGGTCATGTGGTCATAATGGCTACATGCTGCAGATTTCTTGTAATAACGATGTACCTTGCACAAGTACATATTCCTCGAAATAGCAACCGTCCACAACATACATTCTCCTTCTTACAAGTTTCAATTAATTGGGACAAGATAAGGTCATGTGGTCATAATGGCTACATGCTGCTGCAGATTTCTTGTAATAACGATGTACCTTGCACAAGTACATATTCCTCGAAATAGCAACCGTCCACAACATACATTCGCGTTTCGTTTTATTGAGAAAAGATAAGTTATTGCGGTCATAATGGAAACACGTTTCGTTTTCTTGTAATAACAATCTACGTTCTATTTCTTACACGTTTCGATTATCTGTGACAAGACCCACTTCCCACAGGATACATTATACAACTAACACAACTATAAGTTTTTGTAGTTAATACAAGTTGTGGCATAGCATCTAAGTTCTAATTATTTGATAATATTCACAGTTAATATTAATCCATCTGATAGAGCATAATTTGTTCTCGCATAAACGCAAAAAATTCATTGTTTCTGTAGAACTTCTAAATATTTATAATTTTTCTGAAATGTTATTTTATTATTAGGTTCAGAAATAAAATTTACATTACTTTTACTAAAAAAAGAGGTGTAAAAACGCTAAGCGAATTTAAATAGACCACAATGTTAGAGAAATATTTTTTTAATGTTTACCTATGAAATAAAATCCCAAAGTATTTCCCACATTTTAAATCACCCTGTATAATTCTAATTTTTCATGTTTGTGACAAGAAGTAAAAGAGCTTGTTATTACCTAGGTATTGTAAGAGCTCAGTGGATCAAATCTCATTTTAGAACTGCTATTTTGGTTATTCAAGAGAGTCAATGTTTCAGTAAGCATACGCAGGTAATATACATCCACGGAGCGAAGGAGCGAAGGTTTGGATAATTCACAGCTACTCGCTTTGCTGTTTTAAAGTTTAATGCGCTTATTTGTGTGAGTGGCTTTGAAGTATATTCAGATCTTTTACAACCCTTCTTTTAGATATATTTTATTCGAGAATGTTTATAGGTTTAAATATAGGTTGTCGCGTAACTCTCTGGACAAACATATACCACGTTATTGCTCAGGTCAAAACAAACATATTTCACCATAATGAACATGGGTCTCTGATCCTTAATTTCCCATCTGTCAGTCTGTATGTGTTTTTTTAGTAAAAAATTGAATATCTTAAATACTAATGAGGTCTATTATATCAAATTTGGCTTAAATTTTTACGATAACAAGGTCAATTACCGAAAACATTATTATGAAACTATATTTAGTATTTTCAAAATAGGGGTCATTAAATCTTAAAAACCAGCAGTTTTTCTCAAGAATTACATGAGCAACAGTTTTAGAGGATGTTATCACAGATTTAAAATTATTTAAAACGAATAAGAAATAGTTGATTTAGAGCTTAGAGCAGTTTTACTGTGACAAGACATGGCCCACATTGATTTTCTCAGAGAATAGCCAACAATACAAAAACTGAATAAACTGTAGCTCTCAATGTGGGCCATGTCTTATCACAGTAAAACTGCTCTAAATCAATTATTTCTGGGGTTTCAAACGAACCCTTTCTATTGTTTCGACACCAAGGGTACAAAAAAATGTAATCTAGATGAAGAGGTATTCTCATTGCCTCATTAGGTCCACAATTGAGTGCACTACAATATTTTAGACATGATCTTAAAGCACGGCGATTTCCGTTAGTTTTCATGCAACTATGAACTAAGTGGTCCCTTCTAAATAACATTTTGCTCTTATTTATTAAAAACAAACTTGAACTTGTAACATACTTGTAAAACTACCATGCCATTTTGATGTTCGTGCATAAATGTGTTTTAGATCTATGATAAATAATCTACCAAAAAATAAGAGTAACAGTTAAAATAAGCTTACACACATGCTAATAAATACAGCATATTTTCCCGTCATTTCTCTTTTAGGTTAATTTTGCAAAGCTCGTTATTTCAACGGAATAGAGAACGTTGTCCTTATCCTTACAATATGGCCTTCCTCTACAAGCAGAAAGTATGCATTTAGTCAGTACGCTTGTCACAGACAGACAAAACATAACAATTATTTATACTGGGTGTCCCAAAATTATAGGACCAAACTTCACCAAATTGTTCAGGAGATCAAACTGAACGAAAAATGTCATATCATGTATATTCCTATCTAGCTTAGTTTACCTTAGATCGGCCATTTTGTTTTTTACATACAAGTGATTTTATTCTCAATATGGGTTTACCGATTTTGTTGAAACTTGGCATAAATATTATAAACATGAACATAAGTTGTAAAAAAATATTAAAAAAAAAGTCTTATGTGTATTTTCAAAATGGCGGCCATTTAAAATATTAAAACCTAAATAACTTGAAAACCAACCGTTTTTAACGTGGGAAATTTCGTTTCTGTCTGCCTGTCCGCTTGATACATCGAGAAAAAAATCGCCCTATAGACGTGAAAGTCTGCATAAAGTTTAATTTTTAATAGATCTTAACGGTTACTATGTTGACAACGAGACAGTTTAAGGATAAATACATTCGTAAACAGAGTACAACCATATGATATCTTATGATATTTTAACATATCTCATAGTAACTTATGTTGCCTAATGAAATGAGTTATAGACTTGACATTGTGCATGCAATCTTAGTTACTTTGTATATTAATGTATCGTTGGTACTTAATATGACATTTAATGTTGTTAAACTGAATTTAATTATGAATTGTTCTTAATTTAGTAATCTATTATCGAATAATGTAAATTCAATATAATACATTGTTTACACGGCTTCAATCAATACAATCTACATAATAAATCATCGGATGGTCTAGCTATTTGTTATGCTGTTTATTATAACAAAATGTGTTCATAATGGTACAATATGACGCTGTCTAAAGCACAATCGGCAGAAACGTTCGAATTCGATCTGTAAATCCACATTGCTCGGACCAACATTGTTTTCTATGTTTTATACTCCTGTTTACACCCGAGCCAAACGCATTAGCGATATTGCCATTTCGTGGTTTAATTGAAAACACGACGTGTTTGCGTAACAAATTTGTATGAGCCGATGGATGCAATAGCTTTGTATTTTGGTACTATGATGCTCACATGTTAATTGTATATGCGATAATAAACTGTCTATTTCTGGAAAATAGATAGTGGGCTTTAATGTGTCGCCAATAGCTTCGATGAAATGTAAACACACATAAACCCCCAGCATCGTTACTAGTTTCTTTCTAAAGCACATATAATTAATATAAATCATTTATTTAGTACAATACTTTTTCACTTTGGTAATTTATTTACCGATCTAATAGTTTTACATAACTTAAATGTTATAATTATTTGAAATTTGTACAGTGGTTTTGCATCTGTGTATTAATTTAAGTTTGTTTCATATAAAATCTTTCAATTCGTCACCGATATAATTGACCAAATATCGTTATTATCGTTAACATCTACTTGCAAAATATAAATATAGGCCTAATACTTTGTTGTAAACAGAAGTAGCAAAATGCATTATGAGTTGAACGAAACAGTTTATTTTTTAGGGTTACTAAATGTAAGTATTAAAAGTTACAATTGCGAGAATACAATAGCTTATAGTAGGCTATATGTTTACTAATTGGGAGTAGTAAAATTCACTGTGAGAAGAATATAGTTCATTAGGAATAGTCCTCTTTAGACGACTTGTTATTCGGTTGTTTATATGCGTGTACAAGCATCTCGTAATTTGTATGTATAAAGAGGATATTTAAGAAATATCGGACAAAGCTATATTTAAACTTATATGCCTTTTCAAACGGTCTGGTCATTACGAATTTTTGTTTTGATATTAGTAAACGTTATTCAGATTTTTGTATAATATTACAATACGTGCATCGAGGGAAATAAAGTTGAATTTTAAATGGCTCCATGTATAAATTTTTTATTTACTGTTAAATATTACTCACTTTTGAAAATTCAATAAAATACGTATAGAGTTTCTATCAGATTTCAGCACTTAATTCAACAAATACGTTTCCTGGTGAAGAACATATTTAGTTCTTCCTTGCGGCATAAACAGTTAATAAATTTTTGGTATAAGACTTAAAAGAATCCTGCAAACCCCATCCCACACGTGTTCTTCTTATATAGCCGAACAAATGTCATTATACTACAGAGATTGGACAGACGTATGTGCAGGATTGAAGTAATCAAATAGAAGGCGGCCTGAGTGGTTACGTTTTTCACAAAGTCAAGTGGTCTGGCTGCGCAATTTACATTTACTCTCAACCCAGTTTTAATATTTCATCAGGTTATGGATGTGGTCTTCTGAACACCTCGTGCGTAAGATGAGACTCATTGCTCTCATGCCTAACGTGTTTGTACCTTGTAGATTGCGTTGATGTGAAGTCATTTTCATATCGCACACACTCTTTTCTGCTCTCTTGTAAACCTGCAACTGTATATCATAATGGTACAGACTCATATTATTATGATATATGTAAATATATACATAGGTGCTATTCTTGAAGCGTCTACATAAGGGGAACTTAAATAACATACATCTAAGCACTGCTGACGCTAGGTTGTGGATTTTAAGTTATCATAGTAAAAGATTTTCTTTTCTGTATTAAAATCTTACTCTTCATAGTACTTTTTAGGACCTAAAGAATTTCTTTTATCCTAAATATTTTCCAGCCAAATTATATTTTGTATTTTTATCTGACAGGAAGAACAATTTTTATGGTCTGGGAGCTTTTAAGATGTATAAATTAACGTGATATTTGAAATAATGAATGAAGAAGATTTATCGTCTTACTTCCGGACTGAAGGGTCGAAAGCATCGAAAACATCCGGTTCCGGCGAGAAAACGAAGCTCGGAAATGAAAAACTTGATAGCCAATGTTTGTTAGTTAATATTGGAGCCATTTAGGACCATAGAATTGGCTGTTCTCAGAAATACCATTCTTGTAGTATTGTTTTAACTATTAAGTGATAATTTATTAAAACAAACTCTTACGTTACCCATACAACGGTTCTTTCTAGTAATTAGTGTGACTTGGTTGTTGGCTTTATACAATCTATTTAGCTCTATGGTTTTATTACACGTGATTACATTATCATAATATTATTTAAGTACTACTATACAAATAAATATATCCCAAAATAAACTGAATAACAAATTAAAACCGTAGGTTGCTTTTCCTCTTAAAAACAAATATTTTCAAAACTCAGTGACTAGGCTTTAGGATAAAGCCCTCTAACCGAACAAGGAGGGATTCTTTAACACTCCTTACTTCTTTTTATGTGTTGTTTGGTTGTGAAGTTTTTATACAATTTCCTTACAAAATGATATAACGGTGATAAATATAATTATAAAGTACATTGTTGGTATTTTTAGTTATGTTTTAAATTTTTAACGCTGTTATTTGTTGAAATCGAAACAATCGTGATAAAAAAGATTTGAGTAAGGTATATATATATAATATTTGTATATATACATATATATATATATATATATATATATATATTATATGTGTGCGATATTAGGAACATGGGCGATATTTGGGCCCCCTGCCTTATATATATATATATATATATATATATATATATATATATATATATAATATATATATACGTATATTGTGTGTGTGTGTGTGTGTGTGTGTGTGTGTGTGTGTGTGTGTGTGTGTGTGTGTGTGTGTGTGTGTGTGTGTGTGTGTGTGTGTGTGTGTATTCTCTAAACTCGATGAATTTAACTATGTACTTAATTTGTTGTTACATTAAGTATTCATATAACACAATACAGAATAATACTGTATGATTAAACCGACATAGCACAATGTAATATAACAAGAAATGATCTTACGTTACCCTTATCATACTGATGGACTGTTACTTAGAGGATGAGATAAATATGAGATGATGTTATATGAGGAGAAAGCAGGTATAACCGAATGCAAAATATACAATATGAGATGTATCTAAAGGTATGTATATGGATCTAAAGGTAAAGTAACAGAAAGATCTATGAGGAGGAATGAGATCCAACCGAGTGGGAAATGTTGAGAAAGGGATCCATGAGAAGGAAGGAGATCTAACCAAGTGGGAAATATGAGATAGGGATCTATCAGGAGGAAGGAAATTTAAATGGGTGGGAAATATGAGATAAAATACGAGATGAGGATCTATGAGAAGGAAGGAAATCTAACCGAGTGAGAAATAACACCATATTTGGCACAAGTGAGCCGAAACCCAGTTGGCTAGATGCCCGGGAGTATCGTGTCTTTTTCCCCTTCACACCCATACCTAGCTTCAGTTTGCAACCTTCCACTAGAGCGTCCCGCAAGAAAATAGTCCGATGATGATGTGAACTTCAATCCCCCACTACATCCAGTGCTAACCACTGTTGCTAATTTTACTGGTATGAAAAGTAATGACTTCCTTCAACATCTGATACAATGAACAAATACCATTAGTGGTCGTACTCTAAACAAATATCGTACAAACATTTCATTCATCTGTTTTCAGACAACATGTAAATCTAGCAGCGATGTCACAACACCGCCTCGAATGCTATCGGACTATTTTAATGTGGACTGCCCTAGTAGTACTCGTGTCTTTCCTGGGTGATTTTTAAAACCTCACGCATTTTAAAACTTTTTAATTTGTTATTTTGTCTTGGTTTACTTACGCCAAACTATAAGCATTAATATCAGTAATTAGGAAATAATCCTGTTAACTTTATTTTTTTCATTATTCAAGAATAGCACTATCGCTTGTGGAAATAAATTGTGCTAAGCCTTCAAAGTGCTGTAATCGATTTGATTAGATTATTATTTTTATGTTAATCCTTTAAATAACTTCCCATGAGTAGAGAAATATGTATGAAAGTTTTTGAACACTCCATGTGAAATTGCATGCGTTTAAAGTAAGAAATTTCAAAATTTTCTTGATCAGGCCTAGATAAAAAGGCTAAAGATAAAATGTGAAATTTTTACATTATGTACGCTAGCTAATATACTAATATACATTACTATATTACTTCAAAGAGTATTTTTTAAATATTTATTACATTTTCTTAAACTATATATATAATAACAAATATTATTTCTTAAGTCATAAATTAATAAAAACGTATATAACACAAAAACTATGATTCGTGTACGTTTTGTCAAATTTCAAATTTATTTTTATTTTCAATAGATTATGTGTTGGCTAAACTCAGTATTGACTGGACAAGCTGGAAATATATTACTATATGTGATTTTGAAGGGATTAAATATAAATTTTCACGTAATTTAAAGTAAAACAGTGTTTCTAAGCTCCTAACATCCCTGTGCCCGTTATTCCAAGAAGAAACCAAAACCTTTTAATACCCATCATGTCCTTCAACTTTGCCAGTTTGGCTAATGGGTTTGCTGTTTATAAAGCTGTTACGATCACGTTTCTTTTTAATCATATAACAACTTGCCTTTACATAGGCCGATCTACCCATGTTTGTTTATTAGTTTACATGTCGTATCAGGTAGTAACATCCATCATTTCCAAAATAAGAAAGGTTTCTTACTATTATTCCTTGAGCCTAATAATGTGTTTGTTTGCAGATTAACCACACTAAAATTATGAAATTCTATAAACACTAATTTTTACAAGGCACTCTCATTATGAATTGTTATTTTTTAATAAAATGTTATTGAATATGTTTTTTGAAAAAATTAGGTATATCTTAACAATAACAAAATTATTGATTTTATATAATTTACTATGCATGGGTCACTAATTAAAAAGTATTTAGACTTTGGAAGTTAAAAAATTTATTTACGGCTGAACAAAATTAAAAGTAATTTTGACTTTAAAATGTTACTTTTCATTTAGTATAATGTTTTTTGCTCTTAACAACTCGCTGTAGCCATGTGGACACAAGGATAATACGTATACTCGCACAGAGTGTTCATTTCTCACTCTGTAGATAGTATTATCTGGGCTGATACGGGTTAAACTACCAAGTATATCAACTTTTCAAACATCTCTCACAAGAACCTCCGTAGTTACTAATCAGGAATTGATTTTAAAATCAACTGTTTAAATATGTGCATGTGAAACATAAAATTAAATGTGACAGGCACTACGTCTGCGGCTGAGTGCAAGTTTGTATTACGTCATTCAATTCTGTCTGTCCAACAGACACCTAACTACCTGTATAGTACTGAGCTCATCAATATGGGTTGAATATTCATGTCTCCCTGCGAGAAATAACGTTGATTGAAACCGTCCCCTTGTAATTGGATGATCGATTGAAATGACCGAATCCCGTTGTGCAAAAAAGTAAGAAAGTCGAAACATCTGTGTTTGTTATACATTTTTAATTCACGATCACTGTAAAGCGGGTTCAAAAATATTTATGACATGCGTTTAAAGGTTTCAAAATTATTATTCAATGAAAACTTATTTGCAAAACATAGTTATTTACGCATTTTAATACAATTTGAGTTAAAAAGTATTTTGCTTATACCTAAATATATATATATATATATATATATATATATATATATATATATATATATATCAATATATATATATATATATATATATATATATATATATATATATACTTAGATTTTTTCAAGTGTTTTAGTTTTGACAAATATTCCCATTTTTACTTGCTTTATAATTAGTGCTAATTTAAAAGAGAATAAAACTTAAAAAGTTGAGATTTCCAATCAAGAGTTAAAACAATAATTTGATTTACTCAGAAATTAATTGTGTGCTTTGGGATCCTCATCGTAGTGCACTCAATTGTGCACCTGATAAGACAATGGGAATACCTATTCACCTAGATTGCACTACTTTTTGTAGTCTGGGTGTCTCTGATGTCGAAACGATGTGGGAGGTTTCGTTTTGAACTTCTACGTTCTTCGTCGCTGACTGTTTTTGGATCCCTTCAGACGAACATGACTCCAGATTTCAGGAGTCAAGTCTGCAACACCATCAGATTTCAGACACTGCATGTAAGAGGAAGGTGATCTGGAACTAAATTCAACATTCTCAAATTGATTTATACTTAAGAATTATGTAGCTAAACCGTATAATACAATAATCACGTTAATTTGATGCATAGGAGTAATATTACAAAGGTGATATTCCACACATATTTAAAATCTTTTAGCCACTACTGATAACAGGAAAAACTATTTGACACATCTAGCTCAAAACTTCAATGTGGTTTTTAAATTAATACAATAAGATGAGAACACCGTAATTGCACTTAGTCCTATAAGGACCTTTGCTGCTTGCAGAGTGACAGGATATTCAGGATGGTAAGATTAGGAGTAGGGGCCGCCTCGTGTCGAGATCCTATAAGGAGAGATAGCAGACACTATATTGATCATTTCACCTTGGAAGAGGAGGAGGTTAGTTCCCTTTTAGCCTGTTCCATTCAAAGCTGGTATAGGACTATACAAACTTATATTTAGGCATGGAAAAACCCTTTAAGATCAAGAGAGCCCTACTGACTCCAGCAGTCATTCTTCGCAGTAAACTGGCCTATTTTTACCCCGATATCTCGACATTTGTGGTTAGTAGTGTGGCGCTCCTGGACGTCTATTGGATGTCTCAGATCTAAGTGAGGCTTTGATGTACCCAGTATAGTTTCTACTATTCCAAACCAACCTGAAAGAAACTATCTTGGAGCCAGGTGCCAAATAACTTCATTAACTGTATTTTAAACAATTGCTGGCTTTCGCAAAATTGCTCGGATGACAAACAACATTGCTTCTTAAACTTTCAGAGGCAGGTAGCGGAAAAGATGATGGACCGAAGGAACTAAATCTTTTAACCAATAATTCCTGGAGTACATAAAAATGTTTCCATTACGTAAGCAAACAACAAAGTTGTTATCTTTGTCGGCACACTGCCGCTGCTGCCTCGCCGCTCTGCCGCTCTCTCCTTGCTTTTCACTCAAGTTTATCCGAACAAATTATGTCACTTTCAAGTTTTATCGCAAAGTTCAACTAAACTCGTCAGGATCAGGTGTTGTTGTTGTCTGTGTGGTTTACATTTCCTTCTCTCGCTGAGGACCTCTCGAGATACTTGCTGAGGACTTTCATTTTGCTTAAAGCGAAAACTTCAGAAATACTGTTGTCAGTAAACACTGCATGTATAGTAATTTAGTTTACGGAATGCTCACTACTATGGTACGTATAATAGTTTATTTTCTCTTATTCATAATTTAATTCATTATTTTACGTGTTGTGATGATAGCACAAACACTCAGCATCGAAATTTTTTCCGGTAAGTTGATATATAAGTTAACACAACATTGTGATTCTAGAAATTTGGAACATAGCTCAGAAATGGAATTCCTTTAAAAATAATGAACATGGGTCTATTGGGAGTCGCTCTGTAGCAAGATGTATAGAGGTGAGAAAGGGACCCATACACCATCCATCTTGGGTGTGTGGGCGAACGTGAAGCCTCTGACGCGACGCTGACTCAAAATCATACGTGCATTTAACCATAGTAATATCTTTACCTTAACTTATTCGGTTTAATTAATTGTATATGGATCGTTTGAAATACGTAGTTGGTGTTGTGGATTATTCCGTGAATATTAAGATTGTGTTGAATTTCTGTGGATATTTTGGACAAGAATTCTTTTTCGTTTCTAAGTTTGAGAAAACTTTAACACTATAAAATGGTTCTTTGTTTGTAAGGTTATTTGTTTATACTTTGGATATAGCAATAACTACAAGTGTTTTATATTAGATATAACTAATACTAACACCATTAAAGACATTTGTGGATTGACATTATAATGCCGGAATACCAGTCCGAATATTCATCCATATTATAACCGCAAAATTAATTGGCCGCGCTAAGTGTCTAATAACAAAGTTCATTTCAAGGGATAAACCACGCCTTGGCCAAAGTTTATTATTCTCTGGCTTCTTGTAACTTTTCCACCAGCAAATCCTACTGGGCTTCAAAAGAATCCTCCTCAGTTTATAACAGTTGAGAAGTTCCACATCTTGAAAATATACTTTTTCTCCGTCTCTAAATGTGAATTTTTCGTTAGTCTAAGGTCTCGTAGACTTAAATTGAGGGTCTTGAAACTAATCCATTTAATTTGTATCTTCTTAAAAAATTTAGCTATACGGAAATTGACTAATATTATACTACTTTAAAACTCTATCATATTCACAATTTGTATTTTAGGAAATGTTTGTTAATTTTTAGAATGTGGTTTACGGAATCAATTTAATTTGGTTTTATTTTTTTAATATTTCTGTTTATAATATTTACCCGTGACACCCCTGCCATTGCAACATATTTTATTATCACTATTAAATTTACTCTTTTTTAAAAATGTATTTACCAAATTATTCAAAAATAAACTAGCAAGTTTTAAATTCAATAATTACAATAAACTATTTTAAATAAAATAAGCAAATTAAAGTAAGAAATGACAAACATACTTTTTATACATGCTATTTTATTTCAAAATAATACTCATACACATTGTTGTTATTGAATGTTTTCATTGTATTGTCTATAAATTTGTTGAGTTGGAAATAAGTATAAGGTTCATGGTAAGTATTATTATTATGTACCTTTTTCAAAAACGTAAGTTTACCTCTATAAATTTGAAATCCATTAAAATCAAGTTACTTTTTAACGTAAATTATTGTGTATGTATCCAAAAATGTAGTTTCGAAATATAGAGCTACAAATAGATTATTCCGTACATAGGTTTTGGCTTTTGAAGGAGAATATTTTTATTCTAACCATTGAAAAAGTAATGCAGAGCTTCATAATGTACCCGTAGAGAGTAATCAAATAAAATAACTTATTTTTACTAAATTCACCCTAGGGTTTTTAACGGTTTTGGTTATGTACTTTTCATCCTTACAAACTTTTTTACAAACTTCTTTCCTAAAAACTAATGCTTAAAAATGGAAAAGTCGATTTTTAACTGTGAGTAAGTTTTTTTTAAATCTATTAAACCTTAATAGTTACTTGTAGTACGGTACCAAATGTTTTACTAAGAAACATTTTTCAAATTGGGTCTACCATGATTGCCAAAAATAATTGTAGGAAATAAAAATAAAAGTAATAGTAGACTAAAATATGAAAGTAATAATCAATATGCAGTTAACTGAAACATTTTTGATACTATTTTAATAACATTGTTGTCAAACAAATATTAACAACATTAAGTCGTTTAAAGGTTAAAGTTGAACTTGTATACGAGCTTATTTCCTCAACCGATAATACATGCCTATGTTTAGCGATGTTTGAGAATTACTTTTTTGTTCGACGACCCAAACAATTCTCGGAATACAAACACGACCGTATTTCAAAACTTTCCTGGAGTGGATCTTTGAACTTTCGCATTAGGAAGATTGTTGTTGATCCTCTCGCAGATCAAAGTTGTGCGAACTTCAAGTAGCTGTGTTCAGACTTGGTACTTCCTCGTGTCATGTGATATCTTAGTGATTCATAACCGATATTCCTCATAATAATTAGTTAATTATTGAACATCTGTTATCTCGTCAGATGAAAATGATTTCCAAACTTTAGGTGAATGTTAAATTTTCCCAACGGAAAGACACAAACGTAGTTTACAATAAAGATCCGGAGTTTTCAGTTTGTTTGTTTACCCTAAGTTGAGAACTGCAGGTCGTCATTTTCCAAGTTTTGTGTAAACAATCCGATAAATCTCGTAGTTAGTTTGACCCCGACTTTAACACCCGTAATGTCTGTATTTTGATCGAGAATACGGTGATGTTTATAGCCAAATCTGTAGACATTTTACAAAATGAAATTCTTCCTAATGTGATTAGAAATTTTATGAATATGGACTCATTATTTTACTAATATTTGGTGAACTGATTTTTTTTACCACGTAACTCTATATAATTGTATTTATTTTTAGTTTTCTATTCTATATAATAAAGGTTTTAAAAGTCCCCATTAAACTATAATTTAATTAATCAATACATAGACTCCGATGTATAACCCAAATTAAATGTAGTGATATAAACAATTTGCATGATTCTATTTTAATGCTATATACTACATAGTTATCTGACATTAATTTAGTGTTTAAGTTTGCAGTTAAACAAATTGTAGTCGCTGTTGCCTTCCCCACGAGTTACTTCACCAGGTTTAATAACGCGTGGTTTCAAACTACATAATGGGTTTGGCGGCGACTCTGTCCAGCCATTACATTTATAATATCAGCCTTTAAACTCAACGTTAATTTAAAAAAATATTTTTTACAGAAATATGCTAAAAAAGTCTTAGCACTTACCAGATTTTTCGGTGGACAGGAAAAGCTATAAACCCTTGCGACCTTGTCGTACAATTTTACAAATTGAACACTAAGCTATCGACAAAACTGTGGACCAAAATAATATTTCATTCAATTGTGTTCATGTATTTTTTGAAGAAAGAATAATAATTTACTCCCATATGCTTAATTAAATTTTTTAATTCAAAACAAAATCAACATTTGATTTGAGCATCGAATTTTTATGTCAAATTTATATTTAAGTATTCGCTAATATTGCTTTTAATTATGTACACCGACAGAGGCAATGTACTGGCCATGGAACCAAGGACCAAAACACTTCGTTCCTTTTTACTTTTTGAATTTAAGAGTATTCTTTTGTGTTCCATTTTTCTTATTTTGCTTCAAACACATTTTTCTAAAATGGGTATAAACAGTTGACGGATTTCTCTTTTTATTTTCATAGTATCGTTTCATATCCTTTCAACGTGAGAATAGTCTAATCACACTAACTCTAATTTTACTTCTTCACCAGCCATGATAAAAAGACCACCAATAAGGTGTGTATTATATTGTATATACTTGGTGGTAAAATCAATTTTTAAAACGTAGATATACTATACTGTCTAATAATATAAAAAATGTTCTACCTTTTGTTATTTTAATTTATAATACACATAATTTGGTTGTTCTTACATTATAAGTTTTTCTATGTTTTACTAATTACAACTGTTGTTCGCTTTTCATTTTTTTTCTAAGCTGTATGCAGCATGACCGGTCTCCTATTAAATTGTTATTTTACTTTATATTAGTATATAAATGCAGCAATTCAAAACTTTCTGTTCAATTGTTTTAGATTCCCAACAGACAATCGTTCACACAACCCACAGTATAAAACAAGTATGAGTAACCACAGCGCCGCTCAGCGGTCAAAGTATCAACATTATATCTTATAGCTAGAGAAGTGATCACATTTGACATGTACTTATATAAATTAAAAATTTTTGTAGCCACTATAAAATTGTATTTTTTTACATTGGACAAATGAGTCGAAGACGATGAGAGAGTGTATAGTGGGGAGGGGGTTGTAGATCATTATTATAATAATTTTCTAACTTTCCATCTTATTTAGTAATTTTTTATGGAAAATCCAATCTTATATCGAGTGAACATCAATGCTGTGTGCTACGAGTTATAACGTACTTTAAAACGAGCTTGCACTTAGATTGTATTGCATTAGTGGTAAATTTAATACATTATTAATATATTTATGAATATTACAATGTTACGATATGTATACACATATACACACGTCTTACTTAATTTGTTTGTTTCAGGTACGTTGACGTATAAGGAAATTTACATTCAAGATGTAGTGAGTAACATTCTTCGCAAATTAATGTTTATAAACTTGCGTGTGCACTGGTATTCTGTTAATTCACAATGTGGATTGTTATATTGAAACACAAAAAACTTTATTTAAGTCGGATAGGAGTACAATTTGAGTACGAAGAGTTGAACAATTTAGCATTAAACTTTACAATGTTTGTTCATTCGTTTACAACCAAAACAACATTATTAGATCCTCCAGTATAAAAAAGATTGCTTTAAACAATACCTCTTTATATTATTTTAAATGTGAACTTTAGGCAGGTTAAAGTGAGAATTTTAAAACCATTGTGGAATTTCACACTCTAGTCAGCTGTCTGTGTAAAACATACTATACATAACATAACATACTGTACATTAAGTTTTGATAAAAAATATATATATATATATATATATATATATATATATATACACAAACTGAATAAAATAAACCTGTAGGTTTGTTAAATCCTTAACGTCTTGAAGTGTGTTGCCTAGTGGCTTAAATACTCTTAGAGCAGTTTTAAAAGAAACTACAATTATTTTCTGTACAAGAAGCTAGCCGCCATTTTGTATTGTTTATCAACAAATTATTATCTCTAAAGCTAGTAAAGCTAAAGAAACCAAATTTGCCACATAGGCTTGAACAGGTAAGAAGAAAAGAAAAAGATTCTTTTTTTCTTTAATATTAATACAATTACGTCTGTTGAAAATCTTTAAAGTCAAATAACATAGTTATACAAAATTTACTAGACACCAAATATATGGAGAATTTTATTGTAATTCCAACGATACTAGTTCAACGAAATCCGTCAAGGGAAAAGCAAGCATAACTACTTTAAAGGTACGCTTGCACAAGCCAGAAGCAACAAAGATTTTGTTTTCTGATAGGCGTCAACTGTATTAAATCAGTTATAAGAAATTTACAAGGTACCAACTATTTGGTCAATTCCAACGGTACTTATTTCAACGAAATCCGTCAATGCATAAGCGAGCTCGACGACTACCAAACTTGATACTATTGTATCCAGGAGCAACAACACCTGATAACTCTCAACTAAGACATGTTTGGAACTCCCGGCTTGTGCAAGCGTATCTTTAAAGCGGTCATACTCGCTTAAGCGTAGATGGATTTCGATTAATAACGTAACGTTGGAATTATTATAAAAATTATAAATAATATTAATTAACATTATAAGAAACATCATAAATAGGCCTATAAGAATACAATAAACACAGAATATCAACACAGAAAATTTATATATATATATATATATATATATATATATATATATATATATATATATATATATATATATATATATATCAATAGTAGACTTTCTTGATATAAAGTTCCTTTAATATTTCGGCTTTTACCGTTTTCAAAAAGGTATAATAAAAAATAACAACACAGCATCAAAATTTACAAAAGTAAAAAAAAAACTTTTTTTACTTTTTTTACTTTTGTAAATTTCGTTGCTGTGTTGTTATTTTTTATTATACCTTTTTGAAAACGGTAAAAAGCCGAAATATTAAAGGAACTTTATATCAAGAAGTCTACTATTGATATAATAGAGCAATTCTGCTTTTATACACCCGAAGTGAATATATATATATATATATATATATATATATATATATATATATATATATATATAAAACCTCTTTTAGTTATTTATTGTTATTTTATTGTTGCTCTTATTATGTTAATGTAATACTCATCCAATATTGGGGAACGTTTTAGAGATTCCGTGTAATTGAAAACGACCAATGTGTGCGTATCAAAATTGACAGCGCAGTCTAAATGCGAAGCCCTGTATTCAGTTAGCGATACTCCCAGCAGAGCTCATATCCTCGCGAATATTTAATTGGCCACTGTTTACGTAAATGAACGCCAGTGCAATAATATAATTGGAGTAGTGTTTTAATTATCGTCGCAATTCATTAGCGACACTCCAGGGCTTAAAGTGTTTTTGATTTTGTTCTCTCAGGATAGTGGCGTTTTCAAAGGTTTTTAGTGGAGTCTCTAAATGAGTGAGATAAGGTTAATTGGAATTATGAAGCCCTTATAGTAATAAAATAATAATAATATACTCAAAATAATAATAAAATACAGAACTACTGTATCTCTTAATATATTCAGACTAAATGTGGTGAAGTATTTACTCGTAGCTTTGATGAGTTCGTTAGCCAGTCTTAACCGATGGAATCCTAATAGAATTCCAACTAATTATAAATAACTTTAACTCTTTTAGGTATATCTGACGGCTTCAAGATGGTGGCCTTTTAAGGCTTAAAAGTCTTAGAAGTATTCAAGTGAATATGTTTATAAATATAATTTTGGATTAATTGTAACAAAATTAAGTGAAGTCCAGGTATTTACAAAGAAATGTATATGACTATAACGATTCTTGTCTTGTAATATTTCAATATTATAAACTTTCTAAATGTATGAAAGTGATAACTCGGTGATTCCAACATTCACAGTTATTTTCCCACCAGTCTTGTGCAAATTAAACATCTTAAATAATTATGTATCTTCAGTTTCACATTTTGACGCAGAGTAAAGTGAAAAGACGCGGGCACATGTGAAACGTACCTTTCTTCAAACTGAGCCGGTAGGAATATTTAATGTTTAAAATTACTATATAATATACGAGTTAATAAGTAAAAAATAATATTTAATCACTTGTATGTTTGAATATTTGGGTCAAATTTGGGCTCTTTTTTCATTAAAATTTTTAACATTTGGGTGCCAATGTATTATTTAATGTGTCGTAATGTCACTTAGCTTGCATTGTGGATCTGACCATAAAATATCTGCAAATAAAAAAATATAGTTAAATATATTGCCGATGTATTTCACATATTGGAATTTTAATGTTTTAAAAGTCTACATATTATCATTGTTAGTCTGAAGTGTTACAATGTATACATAATTTTACAGAAGGAGCTTAGAGTAAACATCTGTTGCTAGTTTAAATTTCTTCTCATAGATCAAATAGACCCTTAAGTATTTATTAGACATTGATGGACCGAATTATTAGTGTCGGTTAAAATAACTAGGTCAGGAGTATTAGCTTTAAAAAGTTATTAGTTTATAATTACTATTCTTTTTGGCAGTGACCTGTTATTTTTGTAAGCATCGTTTTAGCTTTAAGTCAAAATAAAATAGAGATTTTATAATTTTGTTCATTATTTAATTGTAAATAAAGAAGGTAGGCTATCATTAAACAGCCATTATTTTCACTATTGCTTTTCTGTAAAGAACAGTGCCTTGGTACCCTTACACTAATTAGAACAGATGTCATTACAATGATGAAGCTGTAATACATTTGCAGACCCTCGTATTAGTACCAGGGTGTTGTCGACCAGTATAACATTGAATGGTATATCCAATACATTATGTCTTGCCAAACACTATATAATATACTAATTGATAGTAATTTACATGGTTATCATTAAATGATAGTCACTTAAAATTGTTACGAAATGGTAAATATAAATGGAGTAGATAATATCAAATTTGAAAATAGCAAACTTCCCCTACATCTACTGCTTTCGCCCTAGCAGTGATATCGTTCTACAATATTGTCAAACTGAGTACTACTGAAAATGTGGGTTATTATACATGGACTTATAATATGATATTCTATGATATAACATTGGCCATTAGACTTTTGACGTTGGATATCGGGCTATAACATTGGTCATTAGGGAATTGATATTGGCCATTAGGCTATTCGAAATTTTTCATTGGACTTTTGAAATTGGCCATCGGGTTATTGACATTGGTAATTAGACTATTGATATTGGCTATTGGACTACTGACATTGGCCATCGAGATTTTGACATTTGCCATCCAGGTATTAACATTGGTCATTAGGCTATTGATATTGGCCATTGGAGTATTGAAATTGGTAAACTGGCTATTGACGTTAACTAATGGACAGTTTAAATTGGCCATTTTGGTATAACTAATGGCCAGCAAGCTAGTGATATAAAATTTTACAGACAGTAAACTCTTGTTCTCAGCCTCAAGATGTGACAACCTTGTTCTCAAACCTATGGACAATGCAAGTGATTGTAGAAGCATGAGTATTACTTCTAATATACTTTACTTCCACCGAGATTGAGATTTTTATTTGTTCTTAATACAAAATGCCCCATTCAAAAGCTACACATAATATTAAATAACTATGGTTAGGTAAATTACAAATTTAATGGCTTCTTAAAAAGTGCTAAATTAAATCAAAACTTGAATGTAATGTTACAAGTTGAAGAACAAACCACAACCTCTTGCAAAAATACTAGGGTAACACGATGCAGTACATTCATGTCTTATAAAATATTTAACAGCAGTATTTCTATAACCAGCTCCACTAGGTTCATTAAAATATTTTTTATCACAAAGAATGGACTAGTGGTCACGTATATGGGCGGTCTAATGACGCAGTGTCGCAGCGCCGCGTGACGGCCGAGTGACAAACTACCTACTCTCGTGATCTGGACATTTGCGTTCGCATGACTTCACAACCACGGCACCACTAAAAGCATTACGGCCATTAAAGCAATACATAAATCTAAAGTCATTTGACTAAAAGTTTCGTGTAATTGTTAGATTGCAGGCTTGCATAAATTCTTAAATGAACCGTAATAGCTTGCAGAAACCCAGTCCTGAAAGAGATACACACAAATTTAGTAACTAAATTAACGTTTGTCTGGACTTGTTAGATTTTAAGTAAACAAAACTTCAGATGAATAAATTCAAAATCTTAATTGAACCCGTTCACTTCAAGTTCCCTTTAGACCTCTGATAACTTTAAGTATTGTCACTTCAATTTTTAACATCAAAGTTATCTCTAAATTAGCTATTACATATTTTGACAGTTTCTTCTATTAGTCGTATTGGACGCTTGCTTGTACAGTATTTACATCATTATGCGATCAAAATCGTTTAATCACTGGAATGAGAACGTTTACCTTTGGTTCTGTAATTTTTTATGAACGGGATAGCTCCTATTTTTTGACTTCTGGATCTCCTATGGCCTACAGCACCCTTCCTTAGTTCTCTTAAAGATATATTCAAACAACACTACTACATCAACAACTCGACAATATGAACATTCCCTTAAAGACGACCTTGATTTTTCCAATTCCTTTTCAATGGAGTTTAAGAAGCCGTCTTAGAATACATGTCTGTATCTCATCGAAATCCTTAACATAACTGACGATACCAATGCTTATTAGCCTAGAAACCGTAATCAAATTTGTATTTTATAAGCATACAATATTGTTTTTAATAAATAAAATTAATTTCTCCCAATAAATAAATGATTTAATTAAGTTAGCTATTTTGATGAAGTTCCAAATGGTATGGTATCAAAAGGGTTCAAATATAAAATAATAATTTTTTCAGGTCATATTTTTTAAATACTGTGCACACTTAAACCGACTGTCAGACACACAAATAACAGCTTATTTTATGTTTCTTTATGTCTTCCAGTCATTATTCCTTATTAAAATTTACGTTGCGTGTGTACTAAAATTGTTCTATATCTTGACCTATTTTCATTTACCCTTGTCTCACACTTGACGGCAATGTCCCTTGAGATACGAGAAATCTGCAAATCAATGGAGGTCGCCCTATGATATACGTACATACTAAATTTGAATATTCTTGATCAACCGTTGTTTAGTATGTCTTGTGGACATACAGAAATACACAAATTATTAAGATACACGTATGCATACACTTTTATTACAAAAATATAATAATTTCAAATAAATACATATTTTTCATTAGTTTAATTTACTTTGTGTAGCGTAGCAATGTTGAGAAGAGGTGATTAAATATGAATGTTGAGTTTAGCTCTAGTTCACCTTTCTTTAAGTGCAGCGTCTGGAATCTTACGCTGTTACAGACTTGACTTCCGGAATCTGGAGTCATGTTCGTTTGAATCTCTTCAAAAAAAGTCGCCGACAAAGAATCTCAACATGAAGTCTTTACATCGTTTTGACATCAGAGACGCCTAGACTACAAAATATACTGTAATCTAGGTGAAGAGGTATTCTCATTGTCTCATAAAGTGTACAATTGATTGCACTAAGATGTTTGATACACGATCTCTAATCACGGCGGAGTAACCGAGTTTTCTAAATTTTAATTTACTTCTTATAAATCTTAACTTTTTTGCATTGGGTATGTGAATAAAATACCTTTTGACTTTTTAAGTTTTACAGTGACGACTATTAAGTATAATTAATTTGTAAACCCCCCCCCTCACAAATACTTAAGGGATGTTAAAAGACAAAGAAGTAACGTTGAGTTTGAAGAGGTACGTTGTGAGGGCGCCCGCACATTTTACTTTTACGGACTACATTTAACGTTCAATACTTTGGGTGTACTTAAGTACATAGAATATCATAGGCTTAAAGAAGGTAAAAGGTAATTTTTGAAGCAACTGAATTACTGTAACCTAACGACTCTGAATTTTGGGTACACAAATGAATTTTTGTATATAGTTGTTAAATACGCAATAATTATCTTTGTAGAATACTATCTGTCAACTATTAATAGCTGTTTACAAATTCGTCCAAAATAAAAAAGGTGCAGACTATTTTTGAACGGTATCTTTACGGTTTCTGGCACGAGTGATGGGCGTTCTAAGAAGTCGCCATTTCGGAACGATTTCTGGGCTATCAGTTTAAAGGATACAGGGTTAGAGCCCTAAATTAGAGCCGTGAAAGCGTGATTAAGCATGCTTCTAAGTGAAACTTTTGGGTTCACGAGAAATTTCATCCCTGAGACGTTCGTGCAAGATATCTTAATGCACGGTGTTGAAGTTTCTGGAATATCAATAGCAACACAATTTCAAAGCAAGAGGCAAACGGTAAAGTAATAAAGATGGAAGGCTTGGACGACTTTTTGGGTAACTTAGAGGTAACTTTTAAAATAAAACTACAAGTATATTTTCTAGATTTGATTTTTTTAAACTAAAGAACATGTCCGATTTCAAGTATTATAGTATGGAAAGAATTGTTTAAATATTTCAAGGTCAAGACAGTTCAAACACATATGTATCACTGAGGTTAATAACTAGATCAGTCAACAGAATTCGCTGCTTTATGTTAGGCCAATAATAGTTCTTTTTGGTCTGGCCCTCAGATCGAGTTCAGGGAAACTTATGTTCTATCTTCCCTGCTATAATGATACTTGCTTGCACAATAATGAGCTAACATGACTGCTCATGCAGAACTCCACGGTATTTGGTTGCTGAACCATTTGAGTTTTTTTCAAATCTATGATGACGTCATACTGGTATTAATTAACAAATATTTGTGTAATAGAGATTACCAATACATGTATGCTCAATGAAATCAGTAAAAATTATTAAAATCTATGAAAAACTCTTCTTTTCAACTTTTATTTTGATTCTTTTTACGTACAATGTTAATTATGAAATTGGTTAAAATAAACAGTACTAATATTTAAACATTTTATTTCTACACAAATTTCTCAGCTAATTTTGATATTCATAGCATTCTCTGTGGTCTAGGTATTCATTGAAATTTTCAAGACCACATGAATTATAAGATTATATATAAGTATCCCGTATGCCTGAAGAGGTTAAATTTGTTTTACATGGTATACGTCCAAACACAGAGAAATACTAGTAAAATGCAATGTTACATGGTACGGTGGCCATTATTTATTTTTATATGTGACCCTGCTCCCCGTACAACAAGAGATAATGATGAAGTTAGCTAGTATAAGGTTACACGTAGTCATCTTCGCAGAGCACGGCAACCCACCACGTCATTAAATGAAACGAGGAGTTCTCTCTGTTTTTTGCAACTTAGTAGATGTAACTAGATGATGCAACCTAGTAAACACAATCCTTATTAATGTGCAAATTAACTAATAAGCAATAATAATGTAAAACATATTACATTTCCATTACAATTAACCGATTTAATACAAAGTATTCTATAGAATGCAAAAATCCTATTGCAAGCTTACGTAATGGATTTCGGTTCTGAAAAGAATGAAATTTGTAATCCTCTGCATCATAACTTATTTCGTATATACTGTTGTTATTAAACCATTATTTCTTATACGTCAATTGGGCATTCTAAAACGTTTTCTAATATCAATGTTACTTTGTAATTATTTAGTGGTATTTATAAACAAACTCAAATACACTTTAAGGAATAACCAAAAATAACCGTATGATGACTAAATCTAAGTTTCCTGCTTTTAATAAAACATATTTACTATTAACAGTTTTCATTTTGAATTATTGCAACGTATGTTATATGGATCAAGTATCATTTAAGTTTTTAAACTATTAAATTTTAAAGTCACTCATAATAGTGTCTTTAGAAATAATATTTAAAATTTCATTTCCACTTTCATTTTTAATGACTTCTAAAGGAAAAGTTTTTAAAGTTGAAAAATTTCTGAATAATTGAAAGCAATAATTGGATAGTGAACAATGAATACTACGATGTAACGACAAACTACATTGTAATATTTAACTATCGTGCTGCAAAAACTCATAGTTCTTATTTAAGGTGGATTTACTCTCGAAGTTTGTGATTCGCTGTGTGATAACACAGCTGTATTGACTAACATTCAACAGATCGTGTAGCTGTACCTCTAACTGATCTATTTTACAGTCGCAATCACTCGCGTTTCTGGCATTTACCATGAGCTGTGTACTGCTGTGTAAATTGTGTTTTGGAAATTTGTGTTCGGGAAATAAACAGATTGTGGAGACCTAATAACAAATTATGCAATGTGTAATTAAAAGATTGTGTAACGAACATATTGTGTAATCGTAATAGGCAAACATTCCACTGGTATTGATCAGATTAGTCACTGGTATTTAACGAATTGTGTATCGGTAATTAACAGTTTTAATTGTTAGATTTACCTGTTACTAATAGATTGTGGTTCAATACTTAACGGATTATGTAATGTATATTGAATATGTTGCGTATTGATAATTAATAATATATGTTCTGGGAACTGTTAGATTCTGTACTGATAATTAACGTATTGTGTAATGGTAATGAATAGGTTATTTACTCTTGATTAATAGGTTATTATTTTTATTTAGGTATTCGTTAACGGTAACGTCATATGTGTACGTTTAATAAGAATGAGGTATTGATATTACTGTTAAATGTAATAGCCAGCTGATTGATAATCAGCAGTTAAACAACATCAATAAACCGATTGAATGAAGGCATTTCACCTAGTAAAAGCGTTATTACTACTCCGTTATTTTATGTCATAGTGAAGTAAACTTGATCTTTTATTGTTCACCTGAAAGTAATCTATATTTTTTTTAATTTCTCATAAATGTACCGTTTCTGGGTTATTGCAATTTTTACGTTTTATATAACAGCTATTTGGAAAATCGGCATGATATTTTTCTTAAACTTTTTCAAACAAGGTCTTGTTCAGATAACACAATTTAGTAATTTTTTAATAAATTTAAATGTATTTTTTATAGAAAAGAAACACATAAAACATACGGTAAAGTAATTTACATAGGACTGATAATCCATATAACATTAGTTATTTTGATCTGACAAAACGTATGGCGGAGTTTGAGAGATTGTCTTATGGACAATGTATACAGACGAATAAGATACCAAGAACTAGTGGTGAACAGATTATTTTCCAGTAATCGACAGTTTGTGAGCGGTACCTGACAGTCCAGCTGCCGCACCGTGTTCGCTGTCACTGGCCCTAATCCAATTTCGCCGAAATCAATCCACGGTCCTCCTGTTTGATTCATTTCCCCGTCCTGTCACTGCCCACCGGCTCGGCGACTAGAATAGGAACACTGGAATAGGCCAGGGTGGCTGAATATCTCTTGTCAGAGCCTGAATATGATAAGGACACCTTAAAGTTTACTGTTAGGATCCAGTCGTATGGATTCTTGCTGTATATATATATATATATATATATATATATATATATATATATATATATATATATATATATATATATATATATATATATATATAAATTTTGATTCTGGAATACATCAAATCAAATAACAAATAATCGACAGCTACAAGAATGAGGTATTAACCTTCCCACATTCCTGAGTTCATGGTGACCTTAAGATGTCCAAAAGATCATTGAACGATAACTATTTCATTCAACGTTTCGAGGATTGAAAACTATCCTCTTCGTCAGGTTGGGAAGGTATTAGTACATACAAAAATAGAGAACAGAAAGCAGAAAAGAAGCGAAGGAAAAGCGTTCAAACATACCAAAAAGCTGCTTGAAGACTAGTCCAGACGTTGTCACTGTAGAGAAGAGGATAGATCCCAATCCTGGAAACGTTGTGGTATACCTTTTTTAACGATAACGATGACAAATGTCCGAAATACTGCTATATTGTCAAACCTTCCATCGTCAATAAAAACTAAGGAAGGTATTTCATTCATTTAATTCATAAATTCAGAGTTTTTCAAACTTTTGAGAGTTGTCTTTACTCAAATAGGCATTAACCAAGAAATCCTAGGTTCTTGTGGCTTAGTCAAATATTTATGGATGAAAAGAATACCTTGAATTTTTATGGACGAATCTCCATAACTTAGTCATAGTTCAAATTGAAAATTGTTTACCAGCCATATGTTATAATGAATGCTAAATTTATAGAAACAATAAAGCTTGGCGAGGTAAAAGTTGCCATATATATTGACAACTTCTAATTTTAAAAACTTTACTCAACCTCTCAGGATCCAACCACAAATTGAGTACAAAACAAGTGATGTTTTATTTATATTACACCATAAGCAGCTGAGAAAAAACAACACCTGGTGTTATGATCGATTTAAACTTTAATAAAATAAGCCGTAGATTTTTCACCGTTGAAGTGGGTTATTCTAGTAGCATCCTTCTCCTAGTGCATTTTGTAAAGTATTATAAGTACAAATATAAATATGTTTCCTAATAAACTGGTTAAAATCCATATTATTATTAATACACGATACTTATGTTTATTTTTATAGCCATTATTATTTAAATTAGTTATATTGATTTCATATTAATTAAATTATATTATATATTGAATGTATTGAAATAGTACAGTTTGAATTAATTAACTGTTATTTCTTATTTTTGTATCTTTTAATGCACGTTCAATATTTATTGTATTTTTGTAAAACTTTATTTGTTTTCCATCATGAAATTAACATATAAATGAGTAATTGTGAATTAACATCGTCTTTGTCAGGTCTGAAGTACACAATAATGAGGGAATTTGATATTTATTTTTTATGTAACATTATAATGGTATGAATCATTTCCATAAATGTTTTTGTGGTGCAATTTTCACGTTGATTTCACATGCAAATCACGATTTTAACTGTCAAATATATAGTACAAAATTATTAAACTCTAACTGACCTGGATAATAAATCCCCATTTCGTTTCATAGTTGCTCCTAATAACGTTAAGCAAGCTGAAATGAAAATTGTGTGCTAATTCCATGGAATTTGCCGAACCGTTACTCGATAACGGTAGAAATTCAGAGCGTTTGCTTAATGAGAACTGATTGGCATCAGAATCGTGCTGTATTTATCAGTAACAGTTGACCTAGTTTACGCTAAGTAAACAGCGTGCGTTTGTATAGCACAGAGTGTTTATGTAAACTTTTTGCCCTGATACATTACTGTACAGGGCCAGTATTATACAGGGTCGCTCAGTAATTGTGACTGCGTCATGCAAACTACACAACGTCACGCTACTACGGCCTCATGTAGTCTGCAGTGGCGAGCAATGCTGTAATGGAGTGCAGTATAATATTATTAGCGTTTTTATGACCTAATATCATACATTATTTTGCTGTATGATTATAGCTCAAATTCCTTGTATACTTTGATTTTAAGGAGAAGCCGATCCCCTTTTAAGCCTTATTCTGCCCGTTCTCATGGGCCGCTGGCCAGTTTCAGGATCATATATTTTTTTTTTTTTCATAGGTTGCAGTAAACTAATTTTTTTACTCTATGAACACACGTTTCGCTTATTAATAATTTATTCGATTGTGCACAGTTTGATTACAAATTGATTTGTTCTGTTGTATTCGGGATGTTATTTTGGTTACCTATAGGAATAATGTAAAAAAGTATTTGCCAACGCTCAGGCAAATGCCATGACAGTCACCATTATCGAACTCAGTTTTATCTAATGTAGAAATGAAGCAACATGCAACATTTCGAGTCTGTACTTCAGTCCCTCCAATTTCTATCTCTACCAAAATTAGTGTGGTTGACGATCGATCAAGAAAAATCCGGCTAGGTGCATATAGTATGCAACTTTGCTCTTAGCGCGTAGGGCTTTGAACAAGAAGAATAACAAAGGATCTAAAACTGAACCTTGTGGCTTTTGATGAACAAAACATTTCTTAACCTTCCAACAAACCGTAAGTTTAGACGCAACTATAAAACTTTTAAATTTCCAGTGTGCAGAAAGTTTCTACTGAACTAAATATCTGTAAGATTTACTTTTCACGGTAACACTGTATTCATAGCAGAACAATCTGTGAGTAAATCGTCTCAGCTAGAGTATTAATAGAAGGGGAGATGAGCATATACTCCGAGTTATCAAATTCAAATAATTAACCTTCCCCCCTTCCACCAAAACCAGTGAAATTCTTCACTCAACTCTAAGGACGCAAGTCTTAAGATGACGTTGAATTTTTTCCTCCTTCATTGTCAGTTGTTGAGTTGTTTGTCGTAATTTGTAAGTTTTAAATCTAGAACATGTGATTATGAGTTGCGAAACATTCGAATTATATCCAACTTTAAAGATTCCGGTTCACACTAGATCGAAACATTGTTAAACAGAATTATCTTCTGAAAATATATCATCCTGACTGTAGAGAGAATCTCTTGAGATGTTAGAGAATTCAGTCAAGAGATGTTATACAATTAGTTTTCCCGAGTTGATATAAATTTCGGTTTAGCAGCCTTTCCTAGAGGCCTAGAACTACCAGAGACCTGAAGCTTAGATTGTTTAAGAGATACTTTTATTACAGTCTTATAGGCTTTCAAGAGCCAGGTGGTTCAGTCCTCTTAAGTTTAAAAGTACTAGTCGTATGAACTGCAACGGAAATCCACATGAATGTTTTAGCCAATGGTCCATAGTCTTGTTTGAAAGTTAAAACCAAGAGATTCTTTTAAAATTAACAGTTTTTAATACAATTATTACATATTACTGTTAGTTTCTTCTTGCCAAATGTTAGTATATTCAATTATAAAACAATTAATTATCTAAGCAAGATTCTGTTAGTAGGTTAGTCGGTTAGTGGTTAATTGTATTGTGGAGTCGACTGTGGCAGCCTGGTGGTCACACAGATTCGGGATTGACTAATCAATGATGGGATGAAGGTAAATAAAATAAAGCTGAAGAGTTAGTGGTATTGGCCGAGGCTAAGTGGGTTAGGGTTGACAGCTACTAGCCGATGGCTCATCAAACACGACCGTCCTGGGTCTGTAATAAATCCAACACGATACTCTTTACAAGTTATGTGAAATATCACACGAAGAATTCCAAATACCATAGCCATATGAGTTTCAGTTTATTTCTATTATCTACAAAACATTTTACCTCTTATCATGATTGAATGATTTTGACAACAACGACTATAAAACCTAACCTAAAACCAATTTCAGTTACGTACGTCATGTAATCTGCAACAAACTCTTCGATTTCATCATTTACTCAACTTTACTGTTCCTCGTTTTACCAATTATTAGTGCACATTATTAGTATACATTATTTCTCAGTATTAGTTGAAATTTAAGTTGTAATAGCTGCACATGTTCAAGATTACAATTTAGTTTTGACTCTATAAAAAGCCTTTAAAATTTTAACTTTATAATTTTTAAATTGACATATTTAGAGTAGAAGTACTAATCCACCAATATCTTAATTATGTTTGTGTCTATTACATGTTTGTTGTTTTAATTTATCATTAAAACTTGGTTATTTTCTTCACGAGACTTTGTTATCTTTCACTTAACTCAATAAGTTGACATTTGTGTTACACATAAATAAACACACGAAATAGTCAACACGAAAATACTGTATTGTTATATCACTTTAATCACTTATATCGACGTATTTTCATTTATCATATTTTTATTTTAATAGCTCTGTTATTATTTATCCCTATGAACCTAATATAATAATTTGTATTATTATTATTGTTAACCTTTTATGCAATTATGATTTTTAAGCACATTATGACTTAAAGTGCCAATAACATGGCATTTGAATTTAGCACACTAAAAATTTTACGGGAAAACGATCCAAATCCACTTCCAGATATATTTATTGACCTCTCCGGGAATTACACTCGTAACCTCTTGGTTACAGAGCTGCACTATTGCCGTACACTGCTACTTTGGGACGTAAATAATATTACATATGAAATTAAACTTTCTTGTCGAATTATCCAGAATAATGAAATGTCTAAACTTTTAATTTCTAAGTTTAAAATATTTAAACGCAACTTTACTGTGCGCTTATTCTAATTCACAGATTTTGTTGCCAATTAGATAGCGCCAATGAAGATAAAACAAAGTAGAAGTACGTATCACCATGTTTCGTAACAGGCTTCGCTGAGTTTACATGCAACTTTTTAAATCTATAGCTCATTTTATCCTCCAGATGTCCTGCGGATATACAGACGGACAAAAAATCATATAAAAAGGACGTTGACACAAAAATTATGTTTTACAGAACTTATTCTTTTAGACATAAAATTGAATACAAAATGCAAAATATAGGCCTACACATGAAATCTTTCTTGACATATCTTCCTACATGATCCATTTGGATTTCATTAAATCATTGGCTTCCATATCAGTGTTTAAATAATAAAAGTCTACACACCAAGTCACTATAAAATGATCTTGTATGTGTTGGGATAATTATGTTATATGTCTTAATATGTGTCTTATGGGTGCATAGAGTTTGTTTGCAAATTTATTTATTCTGCTATTTTATCATTGCCATCCTGGTTACCCATAAGAATAATATACAAATATTTACTAACGCTCAGCCAAGTCCCATGGAGTGACATTTACCATCATCAAACTCAGTTTTCCCTGTAATATAAATGAAGCTTCGTGCTAATTTTAAGGTTATAGGTCTGTTCATCTCCGAGATATCGAGATAGACAGATAGACGTAAATGAAGTTTTTCCAGCCCCACAAGTGATAGGCTTCGCTAAAGCTCAGCCAATTACCCACTAAATGTTGGAATATACTAATAAAAATGAATGGCGTGATCAGTGGTAGTGTATGAATAGTTCAAGTAACTTAAGAGGTCACAACTCCTATATAACGATTTCTCTAAGTATATTAATTCCACAAATTAATAGATATTTCCCAATAAATTTTGTATTGGCTATCTGTGTTTTAAAGACTCATCATATATAGGAAATAAATCAATATTCTGTTGATGGACATAATTAGAGTTTTAATGCGACTCTTCAATCAATCAAACACAATTTGACTCTTGAAGACATTGAAACGGTACAATTGCTGGGACGTATATTCAATTTTTTCTAAAGAAGCATATGTCATAATGAGAAATAAATATCTACGCATATAGTTTAAAACACGCCATTTTTACTGTACGTCTTGCAACACTTTTATACTGAACTTGTGTTTCAAAAACAAATATAATAAAATTTCATGATTTAATTTTTTCATAATGATAGCAATTCATCGAGAGAGAGGTCCGGTAAAATCAGGTGAAGGAAGTAAGGCAAGGAAGGGTTTTGCGGTCGGAAAGCGTAACTGTTTGCAGAAGTTAGGCTAACATTGTTTGCCGGCGGCGTGTACACCGCAGTCGTACCGAGGTCTTCGTTCCCACTGACGCCGCACGTCGTGTTTGCTTGCTTGCCAGGCTTGACATATTCTTCTGTGACATTGTACATTAACAAAAATTAGGTTTGTCTTGTTCCTTGTGTTTAGTTTGGGTTTAATTATGGACCAACTTATATTATACTATCTCATCTATGATACCCAATCTCGTTCATTTCTAATTCTGAAGTGTATTGCAAGATTAAAATTGTGATAGTAATATATGTGGATTATAAGATTTATTTTTATATGCAGGTAATGTAACGTACTGTTGGAACTGTAACAACTTTTGTGCACAAAATAAAAGAATAAAAGGCACAAACATGATAAACTCACATTTGTTGGTTTTCATTGCATATTAGTTTTTAAAATAGCAAGCAAGAATATATTAATTCTATATAATAATAGCATATACTCTAATGTAATAGTATAATACGTTCAACTGAAACTTACAACGCAATTTAAATAAGTTCAAAATAATTCAAGTGTAAAATCCCGTTTATATAAACTATATTCTGAACAACATGGAAATTCTGAAGTTTTAAATTTTGTAATACATTTATTAAATTTACTAAACAATATTAATTATAGTTAATTCCTTATATTTATTAATCCCATAAATAAAAGTTGCAAGATAAATATATAGATAAAGGTGTATCAAGTGACTGACATTAAAAAGTAAACAGGTAATCCAAGTTAAGGCAATAAAAATTTAACACAAATATAATATAACAAATACGCAGTTTAAAATGTTGAAGTTTTAATTATTTTCTAAAATTAAACATATGTTTGTTAGTGTATAATAAAAATAAATGTTAAACCGTTTAAAATATTTAAAATTAACTACAGTTTATTTCTTACTTAGTAAAATAAATTTTATTTATAAATGTCAGAATCAATTTGAAGATGCTTTGTGATATTTATGTATTGAATTTAATTTTTAATATTGTTTTTTTTTAGAAGGACAACTATGGTTGTTCATTATGTTGTGCAAAATAATGTACTGTGTAGTGAGTACAATATAATACGTTGCACATTTAATTATGTATTGCTTGTTTATTGATAAATTTTAGTAAGTGATGTGCACTTCATATTACTAGTATTATTTTTGTGTTTTATAATTTTCAAGATTTTATTATTTAGCACAATTAAAATGCGGAAAATTATATGCCTCTAGATTTATTGCAAATATTTGTCTTTGTAGGGTTGACAGTCTTAACTCAGCTTGAATAAATCGATTCTAATATTTGTAAATTTTTTGTTGCTGATAAAATTTAATAAGTAATATATGTGTAGTTTTTAATTGATGTGCATTCAAAGATTTTAAAAGGAGCGGCTTTTAAATATGTGCATACTTTAAATGTTTTCTTAACCAGGAATACGATTTTTTTTATTATTAAAACATTTTAAACTTTTTAATTTATACATTTTACAAAATGTATTAATTCCATTATTTCAATACGAATATTTAAATCGTACTTTTGTTTGTAATACATTGTATATATTCTGGAACTTCAAGAATATGTCACGAATGTTGAAATCGAGATCAGTAAAGATGTTATACACTTCCATAAATTAAGATTGACCAAGAGTAAACGTGAAACCATCGCTATATAGTTGATGTGGTCTAGCGGAAAAGGGTGAGATATATTCATAAATATGAATAAAACATCTGGATCGGTCACTCAGGGTAGGGCGGGGAAGGTTTAGGTGTAAGGTCGAGGCAAAGCAAGGCTCCGGGCGTCGGCCATAGATCTTTCACCGCCATTAAGTCCAGAGCAACGGACCGGTCATACAGCAATAAGTTAAAGTTTAGATTGTACTTTTTTTTAGTTTCACATTTTTATTTCTCCTTGACAATGATTATTTAAAATTGCCATTTTTTAAAGTTATTAATAATATTATGATATTATCGTACGAAGAAAAATGTTTTCAGCTCACTAGGAATAGTATTAAAACTCATATTTAGTTCGTTCAGTGTTATTAATAATTTATTTTAAAAAGTTCAAATTTTATACACATGTCTGTAAGTAAAGTCTCGTTCCCATATAATTGCTGCACCATTTGTTTTTTTCATTGTAGAAAAGTGAAGGTAACAGGGATTTTCGACATTTGCACATTACTGTGACACACACGTCTGCTATCTGATCTCCTATTCAGGTGTATAACTAACAAACATTTCAATTCAGTTTCGGTAAACCTAAATAAATCATAGTCAACTTTTGTGACACTCACATGGAAGGATCACAACAAAAGTTGAGTGTGAAAATTTTATATTTAATGGCGAGACAAGCATTTTATAAAAATAATATTATAATTTTGAGTTCAGCTCCATTTAACATTTATCTTTGTATTTAACACTAGTTATTATAGCAATGAGCTAAAAATACATCTCACAATACATACGCACGGTATAACCAACCGCTGACAACTCGCCAGTGGCCAATAGTAAATGGCGATCGCCGCAGTATAAACAAGACGGCGGCAAATCAAGGAACTAGATGAATATGTTAAACCACTAATGTGACACATTAACTTTAGAGTGACTCTGCTTAATCTCTCTACCGGTGATTGCTTATATTTCCTTTTTAGCACGTTTTACATATTAATAATAGAAACGTAGCGTTTCCGTATCACAAAAAACGGCAACATGTTTCCAATTACTTTCACAAACATTTCATCACTTAACTCAAAGAAAGGTGAAACGAGTTACTGTTGATCACCACACTAAATCAAAACTACCTCAGATGAGACTACTATGGATCTGCTGAAAGAAACTTGGAATGGAATCATACTGAGATGAGTAAAGTTTGATGCAACTATAGCGTTCTGTGGCCGAGATTTCAGATTTCTGATCCTATCCAATACAGTAAAGTTCACATAAGTTATATGATAATGTTCATACATGAATATTACCCCAGAGGTTTAGAGTATTCCATGTAATGTATTTAAAACTTAAAACTTACACACAGAATACGGTTAAAATCGGTTAGAATTTAAACTTCACGCGTTCACTCGACCCAGAATGATGGGTTGATGGTCCTTTTTATATCAGATTTAATGATATTCACCCAAAATATGTCCCATGGAATGATCATTACATAAAGTTTATACAGTATTGTGATTCTTGTTTTCGGTACACAAGAAAATGAATGATAATAGTTTATGGCCTTAATAAATCTTGACAAATACTACTGAGTACTGATATTGTGGTACCATACTAGAAAACTTGGCAGGTATGTAGCAGGAAACCTCATACCCTACAACGATTATTACAAAGGACTACAGTTTATGTACGAATGCCACAGGAACTGTGAAAACGACAGACCAAGATGGCGTGCTACTTCCCACACCAAGTATGCCAAAAAGCTCCTCATATCACATTCTATGACAAAGAATCTGATAAAATCCGTACGTGTTCTGACTTAACATTCGTGAACTCCAAGTGTATACATTATCACCATTGTCATATTCACATTCTCCTTTTTGTACAGCCTTTTGTTACTTAATGTTAAGAACAGCTTTCAGATATTATTTAGACTTTATTACTGTGAATTTCTTGTAAATTGGATTTACATCCACACAGAATTAACATGATACTTAGTTCTACTCGTGGGATTGTTGACGTGATTAAATATGATCATCAAATTTATTAGACTGTATAACAGCAGCTGGTCATAATTTAATAAGCTCGTAATACATGCTTACTCATAGCTATTGGCTTTAAATAAGAACCAATGCCAAATAAATTCTACAGCTGGGAAGTTCAATACTATTTTTTCTCTCGTTTCATATTAAATATACATAATCTCGAGAACTTTTGAGATACAAGGATTCATAGAACTTAATACTTCTTATCAGCCAGGAAGAAACCTGTTCACTTACAAAAAAAAGCCAAATACTTTTATTTAATAAAACCCCAAATCGTTACAGAAATTCCTTTATAGAGCTGCCATAATTATTGAAATCATTTGTACTTTTTTATTTTCCATCTTTTGTAGAGCATGATAAAGTGAAAACCTGAAGTAAAATAATGATTGATCCACACAATAAATACTATGATTTCAACGCATATCTGTCAGAGTACTGCGCTGTAAACCCATAACGCTATGCATGACATGTCATTAGATTCCATATAAAGTTACTGTCGAATAGTTAGTTATTAATGTGGGATTTTGTCAATTACTAACTGTCTATGAACGATATTTCTTTATTTACATTACAGCAATCATAAGTTATCTTGTATAGAGGTTACGAGAAATTTCTAACTCTATTGCCATTAGTGTCAATCGATACAGCAGAACCTTCAGAAGAAACCCACAGTTGAGTATCGAAGTCTGTTTTAAGTCAGAAGCACAAGTTACAACATTGGTTATAGAGTATATTTTTATTAGAAATATATTAAGTAATACGATCATTGCAAGTTGTCTTGAGTCAGTTCAGTACTTATGCACGGAAAAACTGCTGGGATGAAACTAAAGATGAATTCTGAAAAATTGCATCATAGTAAACCCTGATATTTTCTCAAACACAGTTACAAAGGTCTCCGTTTTATGTCTCGTGCACTAATGAGATGAAACTGTGGCGGATGTCTCATTCTTGGCGAGTTTTATTAAAGGAACCTCCCTCTCCTTGATTCACTCAAACGACACCACAGATCTTGTTTGAATGCATACCTCTTTTCCTCCATTCATGAGAGTTCTTTCGGTCTGATTTCTTCCAATATCTTGTTGCTTCTACAAAAAACACTCTTTTCTAGTTGTTTTCTATTCTCCACATGCAACAGTACAAAATAAGTATATACTTTGTATTAAATACCTGACACGGCCTTCTCGAAATCGTGTCAATGGCCATCCATCTGTGAGATGACTCGTGATAGGAAGGTCTTTTAGACTTCAAACTTGGTTCACAGGTTCCTGTTGGTTCAAGGAGGAATCCTATTATTTCTTTACGTTCTGACGGATCCTTCGATACACCGTTGTATCGGTTTATTTTAACAGCATATAAGCAAAAACAGGATAATTACAATATTGAAACCTTATTACGTCACAAAAACTACACAAACAAACGCTTATTAGTGCATGACGTAAATTATTTAGAAAGTTAATATACAGCATAATGCAAAGTTAATACCACTACCTCCGAATAGAAGAGGTATGGATTCAGCCACGGCAAAGATACCTGAACCCCGGAGTTATAATAATTTGTATCTGTTTTCTTGTTGAGGTGGAACCATAAACCATAAAAGAAAACTCACAATTGTTCAATAATTTTAAATTTCCCACACTTTTTTTATCCAATGCTAGGAAATTAAATTATTAGACAACTGTGGGTTTCTTTTATAGAAAATAGTTTTTACAATAAGAAGAGCTCCTCCTTCAACTAAACCATAAGTGAAACACGAGAAAAGGGTCAAAAATAGAGATGCATGATGCTGAATATACCAAATGAAATAGAGTATCAAAACTATTACGGTGTTAGAGAAATTAATCATTTAATTAACAGTTAGCTTTCACTTGTTTTCTCTATTTGTGCAAATCTTTTCACTTATTTACTTAATTTGTACCTAAACATATTATAACATTTTTATTTACTATTCACACAAAAGTATTGGCAACTTTCTCGACTCGCGTATAAAATAACCTACACTAAAAGTTATTTAAATCGGGGCGTCGTTAACAAAAATTACATTTGCATTGTAAATGAAATTTCCACCAACAAACGCACAAATAATTATTTTAAAAGCAAGTAAACATGGTGGAGCTAGTCACGCGACATCCCCGACATGTCGCACCGTCCGCCGACAGACACGCAACTGCGACATGTCGTAGCCACACCTAGCTTGGGGTCGATCGCACGATCTTACCTCTGACTCATACTTTCCTGGTAGAGCTTCCTGCCGATCTAGTTTCAGATTAAACCACAAGTACTACAATACAAGGCGGTGCTGTAGATGCACGATAAACAGCTTCCAGGCATCCGTTCTTTTATTACCTCATATCAGCTGCAAGAAGTGCTATGATATGGTTATATCTTTTTGTCAAAAATACACAATAAGGTTGATTTTTCCATATCCGTGTTTTGGCACGGTGCCGTTGATTACCACAAGCGCGCAGGAAATTAACGATATTTTCGCCTCTTTCCTTCGGATGAATACTTGTGAGTCCTAATTTCATGAACCATTTTTGGATAATATTCCATGCATTTGTTTTAATACAAGAATCCCTTTCCTGCTGAGATACATTATAATTTAACGCTTACAATTCATTCGAACTTGGATAATTCAAACACTTGGATTTAAAATTTAGATAGTTCGAACTTGACATTTCTATGCAAATAATAAGATCATCAGAATTAAAAGTATTGTATAATTAGAATTTTGTTAGTAGCCCCTTGATCCAATTACACAAGTTCCTCTGTAAATGAATATAAATTTCTAAAATTTCATCGATTGTTTCATATTATTAATCTTTACACTAATTAAGGTTGACCTCATTTTGTTTATTTTGAAGATAAAAAAAATATTTATGCATATAATCTTTTTATTATTAAAGATTTCACAAATATATACTTCCAGAATACAACTTTCCTATCTAATTTCTTGTTCGTTTAGATTTGAAGTACAATAATACCTTTTATTATTAGTATATAAATAAACATTCGAGAAAACGCTTAAGGTTGATATTTTAATTGACTATGGGTACAATACCAATTGGATACAGAATGTGATGAAATTCAGTTAAGCAAAAAATGGCTTAGTTATAACTAGTAATATTTACCACTAATTGCAACGCCTAAATTTAGCTTCTGAAATATTAAGAAAAAAATTCAACCTTCTTCCCTCATGTTAAAAAACATTTTTACTCATTAAGTAACAATTTCACTTGTTAAAATATCATTTTATGGTGTTCAGTTTGTTTACAAATTTATTTTTTCACATGTTCTCTCGTTGTTATCACGGTTACCCATAAGACTAATGTAAAAGTATTTGCTAACGCTCCGCCAATTGTCATAGAGCAACATACACCATTATGGAGCTCAGTGTTACCCAAATAAAATGAAGCTTTATCCAAGTGTATAGTTCAGTTCGTTTTTCTTTTAGATGTCGTGCAAACAGACATACAAGACAGAAATGATACTTTTCCAGCCTCTCAGTATCATATATTGGTTTTATCGTTTGAAAAACTAGTGCTCTGTTATCCAATATATTTATCAAACAGCTACAAGAATGTCAACTCTTGTATTATTTACAAAATACAAGCGGTTGACTATCAATTACACTGTTTTAGTCGCGTCAAGTAAACAACAATTACCCGTGGCGTTTGTAAACTCGGCAACCAAAGTGTTGACTGCAGAATCAACGTTGGGATAACCTCCTGAGCTTGAGCTCTCCTTTGAAGTTCAACGCGCACCTCAAAGCGGATACAGTTAAAATAAGGGATTTACGCAAACTACCTGTGACTAAACGTTTCCTGGCGCTCGCACAGTAAATACATCTCACTGTATTCCACTCTCTCGGAAAACTTTTCAGTGTTACATCAATGAGAAATCAACATCTTTCTGCGTACAATCAATGTCAATGAATGAAGTATTTAATGAGATCTTTTCTTAGAACTAATGAACAGCTAGCTATCCACTATTGGAGTTCAATGGGATAAAACGTAGCCAGGAATAAATTTGGGGGGTCCAGATAACTGAGATTTTTTTCGAAGTCGGCAAAGATTAAGACCCCATTTTGTTCCTTAAAAAGTTATTGGCCCATTTCTTTGTTAACAACTATCTTTCAGCAGTGCATGTCAGTAATACTGAATTATTAAAAATAATCGTTTACTAAAAAAGTAATTGAAAAAATTAAAAATTTGTTTGGGGGGATCCGGATCCCTTGGACCCCCTCACTGGCTACGTCCTTGTCAATTGGGATTGGATTCGGTCTCTATCAATAACTAGATAAATAGACTTGCAGCTTTAAAGTGTGACATAATTCGAATTACTATTTTTATTTCAAGTTAAAGTACGCATTATTGATTCCCGAACCAATTAAAAATAACGTTTTCTTAATTTTAAATAATAAAATATAAGTACAATTACTTCTTTGTTCAGTTTTCTCTTAGTATAAACATGGAAGTACCTCACACCTTGTGTCGTGCAACAATGTTCGATGATGTTGCATGCACAATTTCAGGTTTATAATTCATTTCATTTTGATAGACTACACGTGTTACATGTTCAAACGTCATATGTTTTTACACAGTCTTCTTAAAAATTTAATTACTCTGCAATGTTCTCGTTGTCATCATGGTTACTTGTAAGGTCATGAAAAAATTTCCTCTAACGCTCAGCCAGACCCACGGATTAAGATGCACTATCACCGAACTGGGTGTTGTCTATACAGAAATGAAGCTTCGTGCTTAATTTTAAGATCAATTTGTTCTCGTAATATTGTGCGGATAGACCGACAGAAAAGAAATTTTGTCCAACCTTACGAGTGATAGTTTTCATTAATATTCACCCAATAATCCTAACTACAGAGCAAACCACCGATGTTTTTAAAATGAGAGTAAATTTTAATGCCAATGGCGCAGTGTAGTGGGTACGGCGGTTATCGCAAGATAACCAGATCAAGCAACGCCGAGCGTGGCTGCTGCTTGGACAGGTGACCGCTGAGCGATCCTGTCCTTGCAAGCGGCCCGCCTGCCCGGCCATTGGTGGTGGTTCGGAAGTCACCTTTAAGCCGTTGGTCCCCAGGTTAAGTGTTAGAAAGGGCTTCTTAGCCCTAACTTCGCCTGATAAAATAAGACATTCTTTACTTTACTTTTACTTTTTTTACTTTTAAATTGAAAGTAAAAGTGTTCATCAAACGTATGATTAACATTTCTTGAGAGTCGATCCAATCTTGGTATGACGAAGGCATTGAGTGTTGCCTAAAGCCGTTAATTAATATGGCTTATACACCACTACGTTGATGGGCAGGTGCAGTGTTTTGTGCTTTGACTAGGTTCACTTCAATATTAGACTCTGATAAGGATGTATAGTGTTATCAGTAGTTAACCACGTACGGTAATTGCATTTTAGAATATTCAAAAACAACAAAATAATTTATGTTAAAAAGTTACTGAATTGTGTGACTAATTAAAAATACCAAAATATTTAAAATAAAGCGTTATTAAGTTGTTTTTTTTTTTTTAATTTACGGCAAGAAAAGGAAACGAATAGAAACGTAATACTATTACTCACAAGGTTATTTCAGTTCTATCCTGATACTTTTTCCTGGAAAAGATAAACTGCGAGATTGTTTCATCTACGAGTTGTTTCATTCTTTTTTCGTGATTGGACATCCAGTCTTATTAGTATAGTAATCATGTTCAATTACATGGTCATTGCGATGGGGAGTACAGAGTTATGGATAATTTATTGAGACTTGGATAAGCTGATGATAATTTTTATTTAAATAACCAGAATTAGCAAAGTTGAAGTAGGGAGGTCACACATTGTGGCATTCAACGAAGTTTATCTGAAAATATATAAATGTCAGTTTGGGAAAATTGCTATACTGGTAGTTGTAATGCCTTGCATCAGTTCTTAAATCTATTAATCTGTAGTGATTAATTTTCGAGTAAAACTACTATAATTAAACATTTAAATTTATTTACAACTCTAATTTAATATTTGGAATGTTTCAAACCTTATATCACCTCTATATTAAACCTTTGTATAACCTCTATACTGTATCTATTAACACGCGCGCATATTACACATGTTACAGTTATATACAGTAACATATATTTTCTATTATTTTGAATATGTGTAGTTATTTAACTGTTTGGAAGGTTTTAAATCACTGAAAGGATGTTAGGACGGTCAATTACTGAGCAAAACCCACAACGTTAACACATTGCCTACGTTCAAAGAAAAATCCAACGCTTCAACGGCTATAGGATGTTTGCAGAAGCTGTGAAAGCCGTGGGAGTGTTATTCACAGTTTGTTTAGGCTATAAAAACTCACGTCCTTCTAACTTTTGCTTTGACAAACCCAACTTGAATTTCCGATTAGTTTATATCTGTTTTGATATAATTTTTGTTATTAATGGAATTTTTAAGCGTAATTCAATATAAAATTTATCGTGTACAGTTTTCTTTATTTAATTGTACAGTGTTATAGTACTAAGCCATTCTTTCTCTAGTACTGCAATCCTGGTTTATTTTGAAAAAATATTAAACTTGTTTACGATATCTAGCCATTACACGATTGGAAGCTCTTTTAGGGACAAATAAAAATGTACAATGCTTAAAAGTATCAAAAACATCAGGTAGTGTATAACAAATTCTAGAATATAATTCTGGAACACACACTGCAGTCTATAAATTGTAGGGCTCAATGTAATAACTTGAACCATATTAAAGTTATTTTCTCTGTTCTATAATATTCTCCTACAGTACAGTTTATGATTAATGCCTTACGTCTATTCAGTCGGCAACAGTTGGTATGCCTGTGCCTTGTCCAGCTGGCTGGGCGCCCACCCTATGGTTATCCGTTTGATTTATTCATTCTCACAGGAATATCGGGTAGAGCCATTTTTACGAACACATTTCTAATAATATTAAAATAATATGTGCTGTATTGTAAAAATATATTTTTTGTACCTATTGATAAGTATTGTAGTATTGATAAGTAACTATAGCCATGTATACAGTAAAAATAAGGATAAGTAACTTAAATACTGTGCCATATCTCATGAACTAATAATTCGTATTGTTGTCTATAATTACATGTTTTTTTATTTTGTTTCAGGTGAGGTACATTTGGGGAATTATAGTAGTATAAGTGTGAGTATATTTCAACACAAAAGCTTTATTCACTTAACTACACCAGTAGTATCTTCAGATATTTATAATTAATGAATAAATGATAAATTTTTCTGAAATGTTCAAATAAAAAAATCATAAACACATATATTTAAAATAGTTAAGATTAGAGTTAATATGATATCTAAATATGGTTTTAGTGTATAAAAAGGAAATACTATTTTCTTGTAAACTACAAAAAACGTAACTACTCTAAAAGTATTTGAATTAATTGCTCAAAATTTTTACGTTATTTTTTCCTCTGAAAATTTTATTTTTCATGTGTTCTACCCTGTTCGGGGAAATATTTATTTTCACTAAAAATGTGCCTTTATGTGTTTTCTTTCACATTTAATATTATTTATATTGTTAAGGAATGAGTACTAGACTAAACATATGTATTGGGATCGGTCTTTAGTGGCTTTTTAAGTATTCATCAGAAAGAAAAATGCTGGTATCCCTACTAGTAAAAGTAGCCTGCTTTTAAGATAGCTACATAGGTAATTTTATTATATAATTAAAAGTCTACATTATTTTAAATAGTATCAAGTTAAGTAATTTCAGCCTTATTTTCTCTGTATTTGACAAAGGTATTGTTTTATGTTTGAGAGCCAATAATAAAATTGAGCTCGTTCAATATTATTCTTACATCAATATTAAAACGTTAACCTGAGGAAGCTTGATTGAGACAGCTTTTAGTAGCACTGCCATAGCGATTCCTTATAACAAATCCCAGGAGATAGAGAGCGAGAGAGAGAGAGAGAGAGAGAGAGAGAGAGAGAGAGAGAGGAGAGAGAGAGAGAGAGAGAGAGAGAGAGCGAATGGTGCGTTGTACACCGTAATAAATCCGGTATTTTGTGTCCGCCCGGTTTCATGAGGTCGAGCGCCTTAGCAGTACGTGAGTCACATACCGCCGCCAGAAACATAACTTACTCTCGCTCTTACACACTTTGTTACTGTCTGTAGCGCGTACTTGCTATTACAATAAATGCGAAGTCGTGTAATTCACCCGTAATTTTACATTACGAAGAGTTGTGAACATCGCGGTTGTTAGTTTCACTATATTTTACTAATTTCAAACTCCTCCAATGTGTGATATAATTACTTACTCATAAATTTGGCGAGAATCCCGAAAACGTGAATCGGCACACATATATTGTGGTAAATATATGTGGTGAAATGGATTATCACAGTTTTCAGGGAGTGAAAATACTTTACAGGGAGTGATGAAAATGTTACAGGCGTATAAAGAACATTCCCAAAAGTAAAAAGAAAACTAAAGAAATCTTTAAACATTCATAAATTTATTTAATTACATTGAAGTATTTTATTAATACAGAAGAATCTTATTAGGGTGTAACGTGGATCTTCCAGTTAGATATATCACATAATGTAGATGCTTTGTTGGTAGGGAATTGAAACACTTTTAATCGTAGATAACCGAATCGCCGGCACCGCAGCTTAGAGATAAAGCTACGGCTTTAAATCGAGAGGTTATGAACTCAATTCTTGGGGTGGTAAACACAAAATTGAAAATGTATTATGGCCATTTTCCTTCAAAATGCTTTACAAAAACTGATGAAAATGTTACAGGCGTAGAAAAAATATTCCTAAGCATATATAAAAACTAAAGACATTTTAAAATGTTCATAAATTGATTTAATTACAATGACATATTTTATTAATATAGACGAATCTTATTAGGGTGTAACGTGGATCTTCCAGTTAGATATATCACAAAATGTAGATGCTTTGTTGGTAGGGAATTAAAACACTTTTAATCGTGGATAATCGAATTACCATTATCGCAGCTTAGTCATAAAGGTACGGCTTTAATCGAGAGGTTGTGGGTTCAATTCTTGGGGTGACAAACTCAAAAATTGAAAATGGATTATGACCATTTTCCTTCAAAATGCTTTACAGAGACTGATAAAAATTTACAAGCGTAGAAAGGACATTCCCAAAATTAAAATGAAAACTAAAGACATAAATTGATTTAATTACATTGACGTATTTTATTAATACAGACGAATCTTAGGGTTAATTGTAAGACAGGGCCTTATGGCCCTAAATTCGCCCTTTTGTATATATAATACAAATAAAGTCATTTGAATTTTGAATTTGAATCATATTAGGGTGTACCTTGGATCTTCCAGCTAGATATATCCCATGTTTTGCAAAGTTGCGTATATAATGATGACGTTTGCTAAACCCATTAAGTTCTGTCACTGTCCTGGAAGCTGTTTACTTTACATTACCATTTATGTTTTTCATCATGTCGCTCCCTTTGCTGTCATGTTATTTACGGTCTGTAACGTACATTAGTTTCAGAGGAAGATGTCGGAATTCAGTCCGGTAGGTGTGAGAACTAAGTAGATTTGTGACAGACTCATCCTTCACTATTTACAGAGCGAGCATGATCGTAAAGAATCGTGAATATTAAATATGAGAGTTGTGTTTATGCCTACAATAAACCACCTTTAATAAGGTTTACGGGTTCGGTTATTTAATTGAATTAACATAGTTTTTCGTAATAGTTATTTTCATTCTCGTAATCTTACAAAATTATTAACCATTCGAGGTAAAATGTTTTAAATTGTTGTAAATATTCTTCTCGGAAATGTTGAATAATATTTTTAAATGCTAGGAGATATCGTCTTCAGACTCCTTTTCAAACTCAAATAAGTACTGTTGGTTGCAATCTAATGACGGTTTGGGGCAGCGTACCATTATCTTTTTAATTACAGTTTCTTATTTTTTAAATAACAAGGAAGGCTCAAACAAAAGAATTACATGACCATGATTTTTGGCCTGTTAATATCTAAAACTGTGGTATAGATTTTATTTTAATATTATATCGAGATAAGCGGAGACAAGTTTGTTTTAGTGAGTGAAGATTCTATGCCAGTTATTTAAACACGTGTTTTAATGGAAATAATTTCACACAATAAACAGTATTTGGATATTAAGAGTATTGTTATTATACAGATAATTGAATTGACATATAAACCATTAAACACGTTAAATTTCAAGTTCTGATTGACTGTGCGAGAATAGCAGCACTTCCAAACCTAATGGAAGCAGTGTTCTACAATAGCTGTTTTAGTTTCAAATTGTGATCAATTCTTACGTTTTTCGTACCCTGGAAGATTAATTTTAAATTGTCCTAGAGCTATTAAAGCTGAGCTATTTCGATGCTAAAATACGTTTCAGGGCTTTGGAAGATTCCAATATGTTAAGGTTTAAAAATAACAGATCGAAGAAAGAATAAAATATTGTTTACATTAATAATATTATATATAAAAAATAATATCATTAATTATTTATTTACATATTATTATTTTTTTATTTTGTTGAATACGCTAATACGCCTAAACCCTTATCTTATTTACCATGGCTGTTAATCTAAATAAATCAATTTATTAAATTAAAACAGTACCTATTGGCAGTATATGTGTATGTAAGAATATCGTTTTGTAACATTTATGAACATTCTAGATGTTATTAAACGATAAAGTAATTGATGAATTTAAGAAGTCATGACTAATAAGATTGGATTTTAAAGAAACGCCTGAATTATTTTTTAACGCAATTACGCGGCTACATTGGTTTTGCATCTTGCCTGTTTGTTCCCGAGCAACACAAGTTTTTATTATGACACTAGATCATTATTAGAAAGAAAAATATGTACTTCATTTATATGTTTCAAAATAATAGCCTTGCGGTTTTATAAGGATTTTGAATGTCGAAAGTTTATTCTGGTTTTTTGGAAGAGGCCTACAGATCAGTCCAAATAAAGACATAAGGTAATGAAAGTTATACGTTTTAAAATAGCCTTAAGGCTTTATGGGAATTTAGAATGTTGAAAGATTATCCTGGCGTGTCGGAGGTGGCCTACAGATCATTCCAAAGAGAGAGAAGGTAATGAAAGTTATACGTTTAAAAATAGCCTTAAGGCTTTATGGGAATTTAGAATGTTGAAAGATTATCCTGGCGTGTCGGAGGAGGCCTACAGATCATTCCAAAGAGAGACATAAGGTAACGACCGCGCGCCCTGAGCTTTACAGCACTGGTCTTTGGAGATGTTGGAAATTATTCATTGGTCATGAATATTTGAGGACCAAGTTCAAGAGTTACCTACTATCAAGCGATGTACATCTTATAAGTGTTTCTCTCCGCGTTATTGTTTTACACGACCTCTTTTATACCACGTTATTTTGTCATTAAAAATAAATATCTATATATAATATAGCATGGAAAGTTGATTAATCAAATTTGTTGGGCTACACATTTTTACTCTCATATATATGTTACAGAATTTAATTATACAATTTACACAGTTCCTCTAGAACCAGCATTTCAATATACTGAATCTAGTGAATAAAACATTGACTGAACTATTATTTCTCTGTAAATGAAACTTCTGTTCTTCATTACTCACGTCAATGACAAGTGTTGGCGAACCGCATAGAGTTGTATTTCATTGTAATTTTCTTGGAAATGAACGATTTATCAACACTATGTTACGACTTAAAATGGATGAATACCTTCTTACTTGATACCATTTTGGTACAACTGACGGTAATTAAGTGTTAAATTATATCTTCAGACAATTTTCAACACAATTACTTGTATATATATAATCAAGATAAATATATTGCTTGTACATAATTTTGTATGTTCTATAAACTCATTCCAAAATTTCAAAATTTTATTTCACAATGGATAGTTTTAGAACGCTAAAGGTATATTGGCACCGGGAGAAGAGAAAGAGGGGAATGTCTACTCCGCAAATACTCTAAGATAGGATCTATTTAAGGGTCTATGAGAGCTGTTGAATGTCGGCGTCTTGGTCGGGTGGGGGGGGGGGGTGAATGAGAGCTCCACTTGCCACGCTTTTGTTCCCTGCTGATGAGCTCTGCCGCCAGGATTTGGCAAAGCCTCTGGAGTTTATTTTCGAACTTCGTTATTAGTAATAATCTTTAATTAATTTCCAAAGGAATATCTGTTCGAATGCAATCACTCATTTCCTACTTTTACGCAAGGTTTCATGAATAAGGCGTCAAATAAAACAACCAACTGCTGATTTGTGTTTCTTCACAACAGTTGGTGTGTGTGCGTACGCGCGTGTGCTTGTGACGATTCTACATATTTTTACCACTATTTAAAATTGTGTAGCAAACTAAAATGCCTCTCAGTATTTTATAGATCGTTTTCATTGAGTACTTTAACCAGTGAACTATTAGTAAAAAAAACGGGGTTGGGTTTTTTTATCAACGGACGTTATTTCCAACGTCCATTGTACATTCAATTTTTTATTTGATCAGATCAGGAAAGAATTTCAAATCCAATTACTATGTATTTTTAACTTGATCAAATCTTTAGGGGAGGAAATTTAATTTGTAAGTTATAAAAAAAGATTGTATAATGTTTTTAATTTTTTTAATAATTGCTAAAAATGTTAAAATTAGTAAATAATTATGAACATTTAAAACTATTTAAATTAGAACACTATCTTCCTTTCTAGGAATCTAAATTAGTATTGCTCTCAGAGATAATCACAACACCAATTATGAGATTTTAATAATCTTTTAATAATGAATAATGATTTTAATAAGTTTTTGTTACATCATAAGTAAAGCGATAAAAATCTCTATACCAAATAACAATATATTCATGTTACTGTAGTTGCATGGATACTGTTTTGTTCTGCCATTCATTATAGGATACCCCCTCTGGTATTTAAAGTTTGAAACTCCTGAAATCGCATCCGGCGTAATGTTTCACAGACTTCCATGCTCCCTCAAGAGTTCGGCTGTAAGAGACAGATCTCCAAATTGTGCTCTCTACCCCAAAGGCTGAAATGTTTCGATTTCAACAATGAATTTGTTGAACTTGCACAACGAAGATAGCAAAGACCTTCACGAACACATCAATATTACCCCATGGATTGGGCTAAAATAACAGCTGCCATTTAGTATTGTTGTATATTTTTATAATAAATTTGTAGTTCATTTACCATACTTAGAATCATTGACAGTGCTTATATATCGTGTATCTGTACAAATTCAAATTCTCACATTGTTTTTTTTTTAATTCTTGAATAAATTATATGTTTTATGACAAAAACTATAAGTATGAGTACGTCTAAAATCAAAACGTTAACACAATTTTATAAAGTCCAACCAATGAAGCTGAGTTAGGGTTATAATTTCAATAGTTTTCGTGTTAGTTCGGCATTCACAGTTCTAAAGTGTATAAAATAAAATGCCTTAGTGTAGAGCCACTCCATGAAAGTAAAGAGAATCAAAATTTTGTGGGTAAAACAACAAGTTATATTTTAAATGCTAGCAATTTTCAACTTAAAATTCTATAATGTTACCATGCGTAGCAAGTAATATTCCTAATGAATATACCTTAATCCTTATACAATCGATTGTTGAGTTGTGATTGGGAGAACATTGCGTTATTATCATTATATCCGAAGCCTTTAAAAAAATAACACAATTAAATTCCTTATTCAGCGTTATCATTAAATTGCATTCAAAACCTTATGCACTTCAATAAATGTTGATTCCGCTCTATTTAGAGCGTCAATTGAATAACATCCTAAGTACTTCAAACTAAATATACTACCTACTTAACTGCCTTGTTACTTTTTGTACAGATGCAATTATTATATTGATGTACGCTAATTTAGTCAATTTCCTAGAATATTTCTTTCTTTTGAATCATTATTAAATTTGAATAACTAAATTGTAAGACGGGCCTAGCTATACAAGTTTAATAACTCTGAAGTTAAGATTACTATTACTTTAGTTAGGGATAATTATTTTTCCTAAAAGAGCACAGACGTACTATTTTGCAGTCCCATGTTCCTAATGATCAGTGTAATGGCTGCTTTTAGGTTATTCTTACACTGACTGATAAAAAGTGAAGACTTGAAAACATAGAATAAACTAAGTAAAGGGTGTGTCGTAAGACGTGGGCGCGGTGAAGGCAATCTATAGTGAATCCAAGCCACCGCCCTTCCGTTCTAGTCTTCTATTCCTTTTTTACCTCTTTTGCCTCTCTTTACATCCTTCCTTGACCAATTTCTTTATTGCGTTACTGTCTCATAATGCTCAGTTTATGTAGTCAAGTATTATTTACCTTGAAATTAATATTTTCATATAAAAATGCTTCTAACTGAAAACGTCACGCAAATTAATGCATGGTTTCTATAGTGGGTCCTTAAAAGATGTCACGATATATGACGTAACTCAGGTATTTTACTACAAACCTACAAATTGCTGATGTGTTACATACGTATCAGCATTTAAACGAGAAGACTAAAAAATGTAAATAGGAAAATGAAATAGCTAATTTAATGCATGGTGCCTATAGTGGGTCCTTAAAAGATGTCACGGTATATGATGTAACTCAGGTATTTTTACTACAACCCCTACAAATTGGCTGATGTGTTACATACGTATCAGCATTAAACGAGAAGACTAAAAAATGTAAATAGGAAAATGGGACAATAGCTAATTTAATGGCATTGGTTGCTTTAGTGGGTCCTTAAAAGATGTCACGGTATATGATGTGGAGAGGTAACTCAGGTATTTTACTACAACCCTACAAGTATGCTGATATGTTACATACGTATCAGCATTTAAACGAGAAGACTAAAAAATGTAAATAGGAAAATGAAATAGCTAATTTAATGCATGGTTTCTATAGTGGGTCCTTAAAAGATGTCACGATATATGATGTAACTCAGGTATTTTACTACAAAACCCTACAAATTGCTGATATGTTACACTACGTATCAGCATTAAAACGAGAAGACTAAAAAATGTAAATAGAAAAATGAAATGGCTAATTTAATGCATGGTTTCTATAGTGGGTCCTTAAAGATGTCACGATATATGATGTAACTCTGGTATTTTACTACAAACCCTACAAATTGCTGATGTGTTAAACATACGTATCAGCATTAAACGAGAAGACTAAAAAATGTAAATAGAAAATGAAATGGCTTAATTTAATGCATGGTTTCTATAGTGGGTCCTTAAAAGATGTCACGATATATGATGTAACTCTGGTATTTTACTACAAACCCTACAAATTGCTGATGTGTTACATACGTATCAGCATTAAACGAGAAGACTAAAAAAAATGTAAATAGGAAAATGAAATAGCTAATTTAATGCATGGTGCCTATAGTGGGTCCTTAAAAGATGTCACGGTATATGATGTAACTCAGGTATTTTACTACAACCCCTACAAATTTGCTGATATGTTACATACGTATCAGCATTAAAACGAGAAGACTAAAAAATGTAAATAGGAAAATGAAATAGCTAATTTAATGCATGGTTTCTATAGTGGGTCCTTAAAAGATGTCACGATATATGATGTAACTCAGGTATTTTACTACAAACCCTACAAATTGCTGATATGTTACATACGTATCAGCATTAAACGAGAAGACTAAAAAATGTAAATAGAAAATGAAATGGCTAATTTAATGCATAGGTTTCTATAGTGGGTCCTTAAAAGATGTCACGATATATGATGTAACTCTGGTTATTTTACTACAAACCCTACAAATTGCTGATGTGTTACATACGTATCAGCATTAAACGAGAAGACTAAAAAATGTAATAGAAAATGAAATGGCTAATTTATGCATGGTTTCTATAGTGGGTCCTTAAAAGATGTCACGATATATGATGTAACTCTGGTATTTTACTACAAAAACCCTACAAATTGCTGATGTGTTACATACGTATCAGCATTAAACGAGAAGACTAAAAAATGTAAATAGGAAAATGAAATAGCTAATTTAATGCATGGTTTCTATAGTGGAGGTCCTTAAAAGATGTCACGATATATGATGTAACTCAGGTATTTTACGGACAAACCCTACAAATTGCTGATGTGTTACATACGTATCAGCATTAAACGAGAAAACTAAAAAATGTAAATAGGAAAATGAAATAGCTAATTTAATGCATGGTTCTCTATAGTGGGTCCTTAAAAGATGTCACGATATATGATGTAACTCAGGTATTTTACTACAAACCCTACAAATTGCTGATGTGTTTACATACGTATCAGCATTAAAACGAGAAGACTAAAAAATGTAAATAGGAAAATGAAATAGCTAATTTAATGCATGGTGCCTATAGTGGGTCCTTAAAAGATGTCACGGTATATGATGTAACTCAGGTATTTTACTACAACCCCTACAAATTGATCTGATATGTTACATACGTATCAGGCATTAAAACGAGAAGACTAAAAAATGTAAATAGGAAAATGAAATAGCTAATTTAATGCATGGTTTCTATAGTGGGTCCTTAAAAGATGTCACGATATATGATGTAACTCAGGTATTTTACTACAAACCCTACAAATTGCTGATATGTTACATACGTAATCAGCATTAAAACGAGAAGACTAAAAAATGTAAATAGAAAATGAAATGGCTAATTTAATGCATGGTTTCTATAGTGGGTCCTTAAAAGATGTCACGATATATGATGTAACTCTGGTATTTTACTACAAACCCTACAAAATTGCTGATGTGTTACATACGTATCAGCATTAAACGAGAAGACTAAAAATGTAAATAGGAAAATGAAATAGCCTAATTTAATGCATGGTTTCTATAGTGGGTCCTTAAAAGATGTCACGATATATGATGTAACTCAGGTATTTTACGACAAACCCTACAAAATTGCTGATGTGTTACATACGTATCAGCATTAAATCGAGAAAACTAAATAAAGTAAATAGGAAAATGAAATAGCTAATTTAATGCATGGTGCCTATAGTGCGGTCCTTAAAAGATGTCACGGTATATGATGTAACTCAGGTATTTTACTACAACCCCTACAAATTGCTGATGTGTTACATACGTATCAGCATTTAAAACGAGAAGACTAAAAAATGTAAATAGGAAAATGAAATAGCTAATTTAATGCATGGTTTCTATAGTGGGGTCCTTAAAAGATGTCACGGTATATGATGTAACTCAGGTATTTTACTACAACCCCTACAAATTGCTGATATGTTACATACGTATCAGCATTAAACGAGAAGACTAAAAAATGTAAATAGGAAAATGAAATAGCTAATTTAATGCATGGTTTCTATAGTGGGTCCTTAAAAGATGTCACGATATATGATGTAAACTCAGGTATTTTACTACAAACCCTACAAAATTGCTGATATGTTACATACGTATCAGCATTAAACGAGAAGACTAAAAAATGTAAATAGAAAATGAAATGGCTAATTTAATGCATGGTTTCTATAGTGGGTCCTTAAAAGATGTCACGATATATGATGTAACTCTGGTATTTTACTACAAACCCTACAAATTGCTGATGTGTTACATACGTATCAGCATTAAACGAGAAGACTTAAAAAATGTAAATAGGAAAATGAAATAGCTAATTTAATGCATGGTTTCTATAGTGGGTCCTTAAAAGATGTCACGATATATGATGTAACTCAGGTATTTTTACTACAAACCCTACAAATTGCTGATGTGGTTACATACGTATCAACATTAAACGAGAGAAGACTAAAAAATGTAAATAGGAAAATGAAATAGCTAATTTAATGCATGGTTTCTATAGTGGGTCCTTAAAAGATGTCACGATATATGATGTAACTCAGGTATTTTACTACAAACCCTACAAATTGCTGATGTGTTACATACGTATCAACATTAAACGAGAAGACTAAAAAATGTAAATAGGAAAATGAAATAGCTAATTTAATGCATTATCTTTATTGATTTTAAATTCATCTTTCTCTAACACATCTTATTCTAAGAGGAGTTCCTCTCACGCCAGTGGCGTTTTAAATTAATTATACTAACGCTTTTAGGGAAGAACTGTCGAAACTACTTACAAATATTTATTGACCTCCTAGGAAATCGAACCCGTGACCTCTCGGTTTGAAAGTCGCAGCTTACCTCTACGCTACTTAGAGTAGTTGGATGGACAGATTGCTCTCTGTCTGGAAGGCTTATTTTTTTACCAAGTTTACATTCTTGACTGCAAAAAATATATAAAATAAGTAATTATATTCATTTTCCTTCCATTGATTTAACACGTTAAGATATAAGCAACATAAAAGTAATAACAAGAAAACTATGTATTACTATTGGTGGAACTTTATATACGCCCATTCATTACGTGTTGGTCATTATGCATTAGTGTCACGTTTGCCCTAATCCGTTCATGTCACTTTATTTAGCGAGAATACTATGCAATGTCACTGATGAAAACGTGTAACCACTATTGTGACTCAAATGTCATATTATTTGCATAGAGTCGTCTTTGAAGTTCGCCCTCACCGAGAGAACAGGAAACCATTAAAAGAAGGGGAATCGAGCTAACGAACTGTAAGTCAAAGTCACTTCACACGGCCTTCGCCATCAGAGTAAACAGTATCGACTCAGACTTTTACATTGTGTTCACATGGTCTGTTCACTTGTCTCTAACAAATGAGATTGTTTTAAAATTGTACAGGGAACACGACAAACTCTCTGGTTTATTATCTTGTTTTGTTACAAATCAAACTTAGATTACATTTAATCTCGCATTCTTAGTGTCCTTTAGCGTTTTAATTTCTTTTATATCTAAAGTAGCTATTACTCATCACGTTTAAGTGTTGTAACTGTTTATTGTTCTACATTAGTGTATATGCAGATACGCAACAGATACAAAAGTTATCAATAGATGTGAGTTGATAATAGTTGTACGTCTTTCATTTTTATGTAATATACTGAGGTTTAAGTTTATTTACAAAACTCGTACAAGACAATTAATTAATTATAATTACCTATTTTCAAAATCAATATTTATAAGATTTTTCAAATTTGTTGATAAGTGGAAAATGTACAACACGTCTCCAAATTTACGCTTGAAAATGTCATGCAGATTTATCGAATTCATGAACTGTCAAATAATAAAAGAATATTAATTATATTTTCGCGGTATTTGTATTGACGCGTAAATAAAAAAAATAGAAATAACTTACTTATACATAAAACAAAATTTATTTTCAGTTATACTTTGGATCTCAAATTTTAGGGGGAATCGTAGAAATGTTGATGTATATATTTGGAATTGCAACATCTATCTGGAATTGCCCACATTATATTATTCTAATAGTAAACATCCACGTATAATATGAATGATTAATAATTTAAAGTGAGAAATAAAAGAATAGCTTCATCCTAACATTGTTCAAACTTTATAATGCTTAATTTAATTCACAGCCAAGTTAGATTCTAAAGTGCCCGTGTTCATAATTTTAAACTTATACATTGTTTTTTTAGCTTATATGGAAAAGGTTGCAGCTTATTATTTTTTTATATTGGATCCAAATATATGTTTAAGAAATTTTAAGAAGCGTATATAAAGGCTAACAGGTATTTAAACGTGTTTTGTACTTACCGAACAGGGCTGGCTATCTTACATATATTGAAATACTTTATTAATTTTATACCATTCACATAGTATTAAATATATGGTAGTTTAGGAATAGCGTACTAACTACATGTATACGTATTCATTCTGCATATTCATATTTAAACGATTTTACCTGCCATTTAAATACATTGAACCTAAAAACTGTTTACTCATCACAGTGTTTAAGTAGAAGCCCCGCAGCAGATCGATCCACGAATTGTTTATTCCGATATTGTGTTGAATCAGACACGGTCCAGATTCCTATACAACGTCACTGGGATAGTTGCCCACAACAGAATACACGCCTCGATGTATAGCGACAGTTTCTAAGCTCATTAATTGTCGCCTTTGTCTGCAACACCCGGCAACATCCTCATCAGCCGTTGTCGCCTTTGTCTCAGCAGCGGTGAAAATTTAAACGGCGAGAGGAACGGAGTTAAATATACCCGGTACATATAATGGCTTAAGCTTGCCTTCCTTAGAAGCTTTATTATCCACCTATTCTAGTATCTTCAATAACGCAATTTTATACCCATTTATGATTTTAATTGGCTGAGCGTTAGCGAAGCCTATTACTAGAGGGATTTATAGATGAATACTAGAGGGTATTCATCTATACTGTATTGAAGAAATGTATATCTTTCTGTCCGCACTATATCTCTTATCTACAGAAGTAATATTATTTACATGAAGCTTCATTTCTTATAGGCAACATCGAATTCGATAATAGTACATTCCCTCCACGGGATTTAGCGAACTTTTTTATGGGTAACCCTTATGGCAACGGTAAATTACAGAATGAATAATATTTTAAACAAACTAAAAACATGATTAATACAAAAATTAATATTGGAAATTTTGTATTTATTTGCCATTGATAGCAAATTAAACTAAATACAGTACAATAGTGATTGTAGCAGCACATGCAGCCTAACTATTCGCTTAATAGATTTAAAAGATTTCACCTATAGACTTTAAAATTAAATGGATTTTAATAACTAATTATGGATCCTATACTGTTAAAATTCTCGTTTGTCAGCTTAGGGATGTAAAATTTCTTTTCTGTCTGCCCAAAGTACATCTCATGAATGAAATTACCTCAGCGAAGCTTGTTACGCGGTGATATGTGGTGTAGCAATCAATGCAATTAAAATCGCAAAATAATTTTCTTATCCTGGCAGTGTAACAACTTACACAGTGTTCCTTACACTAAACAAAGGAGCGATGTAGGATGTTTCTGTACACGTTTGAACACAGAGGTTGAGGAAATATTAGCATTGTTGACGTCTACACAAAGCGTGCAGTCAGCTCAACCCTTTGGTCACTGGAACAACTCAGAGTAAGCAGCGAGCATTGTTTGGCGGGAAGTGAAGCGTATCAGCTACCCTACTACTCGGTAGCTCAGCATTTGTCAAAATTGACAACGAGCTCGGTTCAATATCGAATATTTCATAAATATAAGTATTTCGTGTGCAATAAAAATCTGAAGAAATTACATTTTTATTTTCAGCCCAGACTAAAATGAAAAAAAAAAATCTTTTTTATACTTCATATATTTAAAAGCGATGAATAAGGTGGCAGAAATAATAACACTTTCGACTACTTTGGTTCAATGGCGCTTACTGTACAGGCATACCTGATAAAGCACATATATATTTGAAGCACTATGTATTGAGTGAAAGACGAGAACTATTTCCACTGCTTTTGTCCTTCACCGTTTGCAATACAGGCACACTTGACATTATGCATAAATATTTGAAGCACTTTGGATTGAGTGAAAGACGAGAACTATTTCCACTGCTTTTGTCCTTCACCGTTTGCAATACAGGCACACTTGACATTATGCGTAAATATTTGAAGCACTATGGATTGAGTATAAGACGAGAACTATTTCCACTGCTTTTGTCCTTCACCGTTTGCAATACAGGCACACTTGACATTATGCGTAAATATTTGAAGCACTTTGGATTGAGTAGAAGACGAGAACTATTTTCCACTGCTTTTGTCCTTCACCGTTTGCAATACAGGCACACTTGACATTATGCATAAATATTTGAAGCACTTTGGATTGAGTAGAAGACGAGAACTATTTTCACTGCTTTTGTCCTTCACCGTTTGCAATACAGGCACACTTGACATTATGCGTAAATATTTGAAGCACTTTGGATTGAGTAGAAGACGAGAACTATTTTCACTGCTTTTGTCCTTCACCGTTTGCAATACAGGCACACTTGACATTATGCGTAAATATTTGAAGCACTATGGATTGAGTAGAAGACGAGAACTTTTTCCAATGCTTTTGTCCTTCACCGTTTGCAATACAGGCACACTTGACATTATGCGTAAATATTTGAAGCACTTTGGATTGAGTAGAAGACGAGAACTATTTTCACTGCTTTTGTCCTTCACCGTTAGCAATACAGGCACACTTGACATTATGCGTAAATATGTGAAGCACTATGGGTTGAGTAGAAGACGAGAACTTTTTCCAGTGATTCTGTCCTTCAGCGTTTGAAGTACAGGCACACTTGATATTATGCATAAATATTTGAAGCACCGTTCATGGAGTAGAATATGATAACTGTAATTATTAGTACAATACATACAGGTACAATAATCCAAATTTAAATACCGTGTTGTGATTTTCCTAACTATTGCCTGTGGCGGGAATCAGGTGTCACTAACCTACAATCTTTTGCATTATTATTGTTTCACTAATAGACTTTTCTACTTCTATAACAGGTTATGCTAATTAACATATTATATTGAAGTCATAACTTTGAAAGATTTTCTCAGTTACTTACCGAGATCTAAATGTTTCTGATTATTTAAATTTTCAAGAATACAGTGTTATAACTGTTCAATTTGATCGCTACATAATATTATTTAGTTTAAAATAGTTTTATAAATCTTAGCGTACACGATAGTGAGTCAGCTTTATTTATAACAGTTTTCATTTCATATCACTTTAATTTAGAGGTATCAGATGATATGAAAAGTATTATATGATGCAGTAATCTGCTACAGCGCACCAAGCCGGGTTCGCTGTAACAACGTAATATTGTCTTCATATCACTCACTAATGAGAACAAATAAGTCGTCAGTTTATATAGCCTTTATAACACCACCAGCTTTGCTGGTAATTTTTATATTCCCCAATTTCAATGACTGAATTTATCTTTATTTGTTAATTTTTTGCTATGGATTTCTGTACTACCTGCCACCCTTTGTTACATACGTGGTTTTACAAGTAGATGAATGTTTGTTTTATGGACAAATCCACTTTTAAGAGGAATTTGAACAAGTTTTATTGACTATAGTTAGAGATGCTAATATAGAAAAATAGAATAGAAAAATTGTTATTGCTTTATACTTACGAGAAATAAAACAAATCGATTACAACTCTTAAGCTTATTTAACAGGCATATTAATGACAAAATCTATAAACACAATCATAAACTTGTCATTATGTTTATCTGATATATATTATATAAAAATAAAAACTAACATCATAAACTTATAATCATGCATTAAAACGTTTAAAACTCGAACAGTAGGGTTAAAAACACAACAAAAATCGTCACTATTTGCGCAGTAAATTACACCATAACCAGTCAGCTGGACAGTCAATCTCTAATTATTGCTGTAACTGTTCACTAGGTAAAAAAATATGTTTACATGCCAATCCATCCACTTCAGAAAAATATGGAATTTATATATTAATTTATATAAGAGCTGGGGCGGCCCTTCGATGAGTGACCACTCCGCGCCCTCTATACCTGTCTCTTCAAGGACGTTGGTGGTAGCCCAAAGTTAGTTTTGGTCTAATGTACCTTGCCTTAAAACAGTTGTACTGGTCAGGTGTAAAATTAATTCTTCTTTATCGAGATATTTCAGTAATAATTTCAGTTTATTATTATATAGCCTACATGTTGTTCCTAAAATATTGTAGCCTGAAGAATCGGCAAAGGGGAGTTAGTAAATATTTGTATTCATTTAAGTAAAAAAGTTTTTGTGAAATATTTAATTGTTCTATCAAGTTAATAAATGGCAAGTAACTGTACCGCTTAGAAGTCAGAGTCAATATCGTATACCATTGTTAAAGTATACTTTGAAATGTAAGTATGTATGTACTTTATAGCTACTATGGCAGAGATATTAGTTCTTAGGCTTACGCATCAGATGTCTTGGATAACATCTATTTTTTTATTCACACCGCTTGGAAACTTCGTTTACACAGTTAATTCTTAAAATAGTTCGGATTAGCTGTGGAGAGCCACAGTCAACGGATGTTAAAACGAAACTGATCTGTAAAACTTACTTGTTACATATAAAAGATTTATATTTAATAATTTTAATTGATTCTTTTTATATTTTTCTTCATATATGTCAATTCAAAATATCTAATTTTGTTTTAACAGAATTTTTTGAATATAATAATAATTGACGAGCCGTTTTAAAAAGCTTTTGAGCAACGATTATCAATCTCCATAACTGTGTCTCCTTAAAAGCATGTACTTATAAAAGAACTACCTCTTAAACACAGTTTTCCCAGATATTTTACAAACATATTAATTATGGTGTAAAACATTTTTTTGTGAAATTAGTAAAACTTGTGCAACAAAATATTTTTATTTTTATTTTCGCAATAACGAGAAACGTCATGAGCCATCCTTGCAAACGATAGACTTTGTAACTCATGACCTACGAAATTCAAGAACTTTCGGAAACATTAAGCGAGGAGAGTCTTGTCATAATGATGTCATTAAACAGTCATTAGGGTCATAAAACTAATGACTTTTTACTTGACGTCCAAGGAAACAGATTACTTTTCCATTACATTCGGGATTTGTTCGTCATTTAATGCGGAATATTGTGATTTTTTAGATTTACTCGTTTCTCATTATGTATATTTTTGGTAAAACATTTATCTATTGTACTTCAGTATGTATTAGTGATTTGATTTATTGTTTTACAAAAACAACAAGTAAGTACACAAAACGTAAAAAAGACAATTTCATCGGCCGCAAAATAAAATGTTATAAACTTAAAAGTTTCCCTCTTTTGATTTCTGACTTGTATATTCGATTCTACTATAATATGACTTTTCTTTTTATTTATTAGTAAAACTAACTTGCAAAAAATATTAGTTATATTTCCCAATTTATTTCCCAAAACCAACCTTTCGTTTAAAGGAATTTTATTATATCGGCAAGTGTAACATATGACTGTATCTGCCCATTTTTCTGCATTAAGAATTGCCATTGAAACCATTTATTCTAAACAGTGAAGAGGGGAGATATAACTATTTGTGAATAAAATAATAACCTGTTTAGTTTAGAAAATAATCTCACGTGTTTAGCTATTTCAGATTTTACATATACCTTACTGCGTAATCATTAGTTCTGGCTATTCACTACGTTTATTTAGGAGGGGAAGGGGTTTGGAGCCTCATTATTTCTGTTTGGTGCAGGCCTTATGGATCTTGTGGGACAGAAGGCATTGTATAATAAACTATTAATAAAAAACAAATTAAACATATGCTTCTTTTAAGATTCATAAATGAGTTTGTAAAGTAATCAACAAATTTATTTGTTTTTGTTCCTTTTCGGGTCGATGGAGGAGTAATAATCCAAATTTTCATTCCAAACTAATAATCATATAAGCATTTATGCAAAAGAGATAATTTGCGAATGTTAAGTGTAGATTTCTCTTAGTGAAACGTCTGACTTGACTCATGGAGTCTAGACAAAATCTGTCTGTAGAGATCCAAAACAATTCGGTGACGAAAAAACTCAAACTTTTTTTCAATCCGTACAGATGGATGAGGGGTCAAGTCCGTAACAGCGTCAGACTTCAGACGCTGCACTAAGAGAAAGGTGAAATGGAACTGAACATTAGCATTGAATGAGTCTTTCCCACCATAGCTACGTTGTGTGTAGAGATAATTTCATGAGAAAATAGATTTTATCGCTGCATTCTCTTGATGCTCCTTTACATACGAGTGACACCATCACTCCGTTTCGTATAATATTTTCCTCACCATGGGTACACTCAGTTGTTGGTGTTGGATAAAACGCTACGAAGGATTCGATACGTTGACGTGTCGAGTTGGGCGCGCGTGCGTTTATAAAACGGCGTAAAATGTCGGCTTATCAACAAAGCAAGCTCACTTGTTAATGCCGGGATTGTCGTGACTTTATTATTTTGTGACACACGCCATCGAGGTATAAAAGCACTCAGGTGCCGTATTGATTTGACAGATGCGATGGCGTGTTTTGCTCAAATGGAATGTAAATGGTGAGGTGGTAGCGTGCGCCCTGTCGTTGTTGTTACGGAGGGTGAGGGACTGATAGGTTCAAGACTCTAGCGCAAGAAATATTGTACAAGTTTAAAGATGTTCAATATGCTCTTCTTGCCTAACAGTCAAAATATCTTGTTGGGTTTCTATCATCTAAGGATCTTCAATATTTTCAAAACTTAATGTTGACCTAAATGCAACCTAGTAGCTAATTTTCTTACCCTAATCGTAGCGTAGCGGTAAGGCTGAGGGCGGTAAAAATTTACAAGTAGTTTTGGACCTTTTAAAATTAGTTAAAAACGTCATTTGCTGAAAGAACCACATGAAAAAATAAAATAATAAAAAAACCCAACAGTTCAAATGATATTAAAATTATCCAAAAATATGTATTTGCTTGTATAAAAGTGTGTCACCTAAGTATGTCGAATAAATTTTTATACCATAGTTATACTAAAAGATGATTATTTTAATTAGTAATTGACCCGGCGGGCAATTGTTAAAATGGCAATTGTTAACCTAATTGTTAAAATGGCTGTTAATAAAAAAATGTGCTATTTCAAATACACTAGATACATTCTTAAGCTTAAAATTCAAGAGTAAAGGTACATTCTAAGCAATTATAGGCTATGACTGATAATGCATCAGAAAGGTTGTTCGTCAGATATTTAAGTTACAAATCGTAAAATGATATTCTCGAAAATATGTTAATTGACAACTTTTAAGTAGTACGCAGTAACTAAGTAAACTAATACACCGGAGTATTGACGGACTCAACAGAACGTAACAGAAAGGTTATCATAGAGATGGACAAATACTGTAGACAGACGGACAGCCCTTTTATCTTTGGACTCCAAAATCAATAGTGTTTCTCCTTGGACTAAGAGGAACCTTGTTCTAGTTTTCAGTATCTATTACCTCATCAGACGGACAAACAGGCAGATGGATGAACTTCCTTTATCCCTTTGACTTCACAATCAATAATGTTATTTCATCAACCAAGAGGAACATACGTACCAAATTTAAAGTTTATATCACCTTTATATCAAGAGACCGCATATACGGAAGCACTACGACACGATTTTAAGGAAGTCCGGATTGTGCGTAAACAAATAATTTATAGAAATACAGTAAAGTTGAATTTTCCAGTTTCATTGAATGTGTAAAAGTTATAATTAAAATTTTGAAATGTGTATAATTTTGTGCGAAATTTTCAAAAATATATATACTTTGGGTCAAACGATGAAATACGAAAGACGATACTATGTGCTATAGTAATTTTAAATTCCTCTAACGAACAACATACTCGTATTCTCCGTAAAACGTAATAAAATAACATTTATTTGGGAACCTTCTATCATAAGTAGTAATGTAATGCGTTAAGAATCATATATTTTAACTTATTTTGAGCACTATTTAAAAATCATATAAAAACCGTTAAAATATAAAATTCTATTAGAATGACGTTTTAAATAGTATTTTGTACTCGTTATCAGCCTGTTAACATTTCATCACTATTCATTAATTCAATTACAGGACGTTCTCAAATTAAATACATTGTTGCTAAAGTAATTAATATGGGTGAAAATCAATACAAACCTGGGTTGTACCAAATAAACTGTAGTTAATGCACTTAAGCCCGAGATATATTGTTTAATCTTCTCATTTTGCAATAGTTTCTTGCGATAACACTAATATTACAATTATTAATTTTGACCTCTCTACATTATTAATGAATAATAAACCCAAACAGCCAGGCTTGCAATGATTTTGTAACAGCTAAAAATTAGAAAATATGTATTCGTCATATGTTACAAGGGATACTACGTTTTATGGATTGGAATATATCCTCTTGTTCAAGTGTCATACAATATAAATAAATAAGTTAACGCAAAACAGTGTCGTGCCAAAGCCAATCCATTTGACAATATAACAAGTTGTACATGTAAGAAATTCAAGCAAGTGCTTGAAGCGTGCGGAAGGGTGAAAACCCATAAGCCCATACATTGATTTGTGCTTCCTTAACTTTATATATTAAGTTTTAAGTTAAGCCCCTGAAGAAGAAGGTGGATTTCAATACTCGAAACGTAGTATGTTACCCTCATAAAATATGAAGATTGTGAATTTCTGAAATACTGGTTTTATTTCAAATCATGAACCGTCAGTAATAAATTTTAAACAAAGAGCTGACAAATATAAGAAGAGTAATAAAGTGTTAATTATTAACAACCATTCAAAGAGAAACCCGTTGAAAAGCCACAGTATTCGGAGTTTAATTTGTTTTGGGACCTGCAAAAAAGCAATTGAGACGCGAACTCGAGTTATGGAACTATATTTGGTGTCTCGCCTGGCAAGTCGATATGTTCTACCGTGTGCAGTGAGGAGCGTCTGAGACGAGAGATGTGAATTGACAACACGTCTGAAGTTGACTCGAACTGTCTGAGGTGCCTCACGATTGTCTATAAACTTGCCTGAGGCCTTGTTAATTAATTATCTTCAAATTGATCGCGTTGTATTATACACATTCAATGTTGGTGCTTACAGTGTAGTTTCTTCAGTACTTCAATACATGCCGTATAATTTAGTTGGAGTTGACACCGTACTGTCTGTAAGAGACAGTTCCGATAGACATTTCTGAAGTTGACTCGAACTGTATCAGGTGCCTCACGTTTGTCTATAAACTTGCCTGAGGCCTTGTTAATTAATTATCTTCAAATTGATCGCGTTGTATTATACACATTCAATGTTGGTGCTTACAGTGTAGTTTCTTCAGTACTTCAATACATGCCGTATAATTTAGTTGGAGTTGATACCGTACTGTCTGTAAGAGACAGTTCCGATAGACATTTCTGAAGTTGACTCGAACTGTATCAGGTGCCTCACGTTTGTCTATAAACTTGCCTGAGGCCTTGTTAATTAATTATCTTCAAATTGATCGCGTTGTATTATACACATTCAATGTTGGTGCTTACAGTGTAGTTTCTTCAGTACTTCAATACATGCCGTATAATTTAGTTGGAGTTGATACCGTACTGTCTGTAAGAGACAGTTCCGATAGACATTTCTGAAGTTGACTCGAACTGTATCAGGTGCCTCACGTTTGTCTATAAACTTGCCTGAGGCCTTGTTAATTAATTATCTTCAAATTGATCGCGTTGTATTATACACATTCAATGTTGGTGCTTACAGTGTAGTTTCTTCAGTACTTCAATACATGCCGTATAATTTAGTTGGAGTTGATACCGTACTGTCTGTAAGAGACAGTTCCGATAGACATTTCTGAAGTTGACTCGAACTGTATCAGGTGCCTCACGTTTGTCTATAAACTTGCCTGAGGCCTTGTTAATTAATTATCTTCAAATTGATCGCGTTGTATTATACACATTCAATGTTGGTGCTTACAGTGTAGTTTCTTCAGTACTTCAATACATGCCGTATAATTTAGTTGGAGTTGACACCGTACTGTCTGTAAGAGACAGTTCCGATAGACATTTCTGAAGTTGACTCGAACTGTATCAGGTGCCTCACGATTGTCTATAAACATGCCTGAGGCCTTGTTAATTAATTATCTTCAAATTGATCGCGTTGTATTATACACATTCAATGCTGCTACTTACAGTGTAGTTTCTTCAGTACTCAATTACATGTTGTATAATATAGTTGGAGCCGACACCGTACTGTCTGTAAGAGACAGTTCCGAGAGACATTTATGAAGTTGACTCGAACTGTATCAGGTGCCTCACGTTTGTCTATAAACTTGCCTGAGGCCTTGTTAATTAATTATCTTCAAATGGAACGCGTTGTATTATACACATTCAATGTTGGTGCTTACAGTGTAGTTTCTTCAGTACTTCAATACATGCCGTATAATTTAGTTGGAGTTGATACCGTACTGTCTGTAAGAGACAATTCCGATAGACAAATATTATTTCAAGATAAAGACTTGGTGTTGGAAAAGTGCAAAGTAGTGTTCGCTATTTTATAGAATAAAGGAATGCCTCGCTGTTTTGGATCTCGTCTGTCCTGAAATGCTAGCAGAGGACAAAATAATACTGATATGTTTCGTCCTGGTTGATATTGCGTTTTAGTAGGAATACTCTAATTATTTTTGGAAAAATAAATGCTCCTTTCAAAATACAAACATATAAACATACAAAATTGTGTATATTAGTCCAGGAGCCAAAAGTTAATTTTCATTGTATAAACACACAAATTGGTTTCTCTTGAAATCGAAAAATATGTTAAACATAAACTGATTTTTCAAATCGTACTTTTCATTTTAAATTTTGAACCATTCTCAGCTAATTAATTATATGCAAACTCGTAAAGTGGTGAACTTCATCAGTCTACTTATCTAAATGTCAGGTGATGTATTTACGTTCCTGAAGGTCGTTTTTAAGTGTACCAGCTAGAAGAAATACAATTTGAGAAAATATTATTTTTTCATACTTTTTCCCTCTGATACCCTTTCATTTCGACCTCCACCAAATCTAGAGTAGTTTCTGTGGATTGTTTTCTCAGGAAAAATGATTCCTAACGATTTCAATAAAAAACAGGTTTACTTGTACACTGTAAACTGGTTTATTTTCCTAGACTGTAGAAACATACAAGAAAGGCCCTAGATTTCCATTTTTATTTCATAACTTTAATTTTGTTAACACATTACTAGCTTACGGAACTGTTGTTATTTGAACACAGTTTTAAAACCTAACAGTGAACAAAAATGTGAATGTGTCATGTGGCAAGATATCTCGAGAAAGTAAACTTTTAATTTTGCATAACACTTTTGCTCACGAGTGTATACAAACTTTGAAAGTGTTTTATTTGGCTGTTTAATTTATTGGGTATTTATAAGTAGACACTGTGTTGAGGTCCTATCATTTACAATAGTCCTATAGCGACTTGACTAAAGCTATAATTTGGTCTGAGCTACTACAGAAATGATACCTTCGCATTCCGTTCAAAACTGAAACTTTCATACAATGTAAGTCAGTGATGGCTGAAAACGGCTCAAATTAAAGAAGTTAGCGAGATATTTTTCACACACGCAAGGGCCGGCGTCACGCGATGTGCCAGTTTCCACGTTCAGATACGCCCTCAAATACATTGTTAATAAGATAAGTATTCAGTAGATGTCGCATTGAGAATGAGTTTCATTTGTATTAAAACGTTAAATTAGTTTTTCTCGTGACTATATTATAGATGGATGTTTTATCGTATGTTTTATACCAGGAAAGTTTAAAATATACTGTATTTTTGACGTTGAGATGTTGTATAAAAATTACTCAAATATAATTAGAAAAATAATTAGCTCTTGCTTTCTTCTCTTGAAAACTTTTTTATTTCAATATTCAAAACTAGAAGTATACAATATAATATAACAATTTCATGCTGCTTCCATTTAAAAAACGTTTAAATATAACTTACTAATAGAGACCTGCGATAGTTTAAAAATTGTGACCAAAGCAGTTTTTTGAGCGCAGCCAGTGAACGATGCAACCAATAATCAACTTGACCACATTAATTTTTTTCTTATTGATGTTACACACAACTTTGTCCTTTTAATCCTTATAATGTCTCTTATAGTTTCCAAGATCCTTTCAGTGTGCATATAATTTGGCACACATTATACGAGTACGAACTAATTGTAACCTAGAGATCGTGATCTATTTCTTTGATTTCACGACGTTTAAAGGAAGTTTAAAGGGCGTTAGAATAGTGGAAACTTTTATATTTATAGGTTATGAGCTACACAAATTTATTGGTATGACCTCTTATCTAAAGTATATAAGACCTCACCCCCCCCTTTTATACTATACGACAGGCTTCGCTGACGCTCAGCCAATAAAGAAAATCGTAAATATAACAAATATGCAATAACGGTAAAAAAGCATAATCAACTCTTTCAAACAATAACCGACCTATAGACTTTCAAAATGGAATTCTTTCGTAATTAACAAGTGGACAACACTAATTTTGATTTGGTTTTTTCTTCTTCGTGTATAAGCACCAGCAAATGTGTCGTTCAGAAGGTTAAAATCTAGAATAGGTCCACGCTCTCAGTGTATTACTCCAAACCAGAGTGAATGATATGATATACGCCTTCATAAATTCGGTATTTTGTGTCCGCCCGGTTTCATGAGGTCGGGCGCCTTAGCAGTACGTGAGCAACATACCGCCGTCAGAAACATAACTTACTCTCGCCTCCACACAGGACCCCATGTTTCTCTCTGTGCGCTGAATTATGCTCATAAAATACTACATTTTGAACAGTCTCAACAGAGCCTATGTTAACAAAATACAAACTTATTGGCTTTAGTGTCTATCTGTCTGTCCGCACGGTATTTATAAAACAAAATGTTCTGCAGACTTGAAAGTTTGTAAAAAGATTCATTTTTATATAAGCAACACTGTTGATATGGTGCATGTCACCCCATTAGATTTAGCTGAGCTTTAGTGAATATTTCACATTGGTCCTATGGGTAACCATAATGGTAATGACGAAAGAGCACAATAAATAAATTTGCAAAAAAACTGCGTACAATCACATGTGATATGCATTTTGATGCATAGAGTAAAACAAAATATAATAGGGAAGTAAATGTTAAAAGTCGGGGTCATTTGATTTCAGCGCACTCTTGCGTTGTAGTACCTTTCCTAGAACTTGTATTATTTGAACACTGCTTTGAAACCTAACTTAGTGAATAAACAATTAAATGTGTCATGATGTAAAATATCTTGAGAGAGATTTCATGTGTAAACTTTTAATTTTGCATAAAACTTCATTCTACATATACAAAAATAAAATTGTGGAATTTGGCTGCAACTAGGGAATTTGGCTGAGCGTTATCACTCAGGAAGCTGACACAATTTCTCTTTTGCCTGTCGAGAGGATGCAAAACTTCCTTTTCTGTGTAACTGCGTGATATTTGTCCACAGGACATCTCAAGAATGAAATAAGCTCTAGATTTTAATTTTTCAAGCAGCCTCACCGGAGCCTGTTACGCGATACGTGGTGTGGCTTACTCCTTCCTTATAACTTCAAGATACTGACTCAGTTTCACTCGTCATTACAACGCGGGGGCGTTGTCACGACGGTGGGAGGGGGCGCGTCCTTGCTGAGGGACGCGTGCTCAAGTATATCGGGCTCCGACCCTGGTAATTATTACCACCCCTCTCTGCTGAAGTGACACAGGGTAAAAGTCATGTCCCCATCGCCCCTTGTAGACCTCGGGTAGACGATGAGAGGAGCTCTGGGTATTTAACCGCACGTGTATGCACGTTCCTCCCTTCGCATATCCGTCATTAATTTCTTTCTCAAACACTGTAGAGTCTTGAAACCTATACTGTTGTACTTGTTTGGTACGTAATATTCAAATATACTCCTTTTTGTATGATGTCACTCATAATAGTGATTGAATACCATTCATTTAGGCACTTTTTGATGATACGTATAAGATTTTTACTCAAGGAAATGGAGTACATAATGTTTTAGCATGTTAGAACATATACTTTTAATTACACTCTAAGAAAACTTAAAAAAAATATATATATTATATTCAACTTATATAGTTAATTCAATTAAGTTACTATGTTACCGTAAACTTTAAAAATCTAAACACATGTTGGTGTATATTGAATACTTGAGTAACAGCAACATCAATAAGACTTATTTTGTGTGAGATTTTACTTCATCGCGCTGAGATATTAATTTTTTTCAAGCACAAACGGTTGCCATCTTCAAACTATTTACTTGAACTTGGGTTGAAAAATGACCCACACAACATCGATAGTATCATTATCTATAGTCGTACTATCGATTTACAGTTCACCAAGAATTAATGTTTATACAGGTTAACGCGTTAGTCTGTATTGCTAATACTTTTTACTTGTGTATTTTTTTCTAAAATCAGGCCAAGTGCTACCATTAAATTTGGCAAAATTTCGAAATTGATATGAACTCAATTTTTTAGTTTTCTTATTAAAATATAAATATTTAAAAATTTCCATTCGTACCCTTTACAATCGTGTACAAATTGTACTCTGTATTGCCTCTTGGAAACATTTATTTTTAATCTTGATGTTAATAGCATTACTTATTAAAATGTGCTTAAATGTAATTTAAGAGATAATTTGATATTTCTAGCTTGTAATGACTCATTTCATACACCCATCTCACATTCATTTCAATACTTAGGCCTAATTTAATTTAGAAATTTATTAGTAATAATAATTAAGGAATAATTATTTATAAATTGTCTCAAATTTTAATACAAACAATAATAAATACACAATTAAATATATCAAAATTAATCAAAATTCACCTTATTACATATAAAATTCAAAAGTTATAAAGTGAACTAAAGTCAGTGATACAGTGTGCAGGGATGATTGTTGAAGAGTGAAGAGAGAGATATTTGAAAGGTGAAGAGGAGAGAGGGATCTGAAAGAAGTGAAGCAAGATTATTATTATAAAGAAACTGGTTACATTTATTCAGCAGTATTTGAAAGGTTACTTTATTAAATTCTTATTATCACTGAAGTACAAAGAAGCAGAAGACAGACATTGGGTGAGAAAATTCTTTTTAAGTTTAATAGTGATTCATTGGAAGAACATAAAACCCAAGAACATTCGATTTTGCTAATAATTCAAAATTAATATAATTAAAATTTAACAACAATTATTTTTCAAAATTACAATATCTTTTATAAAATAAAATACCCAATATTTCTATTTCATTAAGCCAGCACGACCACCCTGCCCTAAAAATTAAGAATTGTATTTAAAAATTTACCATTATCGTATCCTCCATCTTGTTTCAAAATTCAAACTTGTACGTCAATTAATTTATCATCATTAAATTTCACATTTATATCATACTGAGTTATTTGTTATTTCTAACTATAATCAGAATACAAATTAAGTTTAACCATTTATTTAAAGTGTATAATAGTAATAGTAGGATATTACAAGCTATCCTTAATTCTCCCCACTGCACCAGACTTGTAATCTTGTGGGTTATCAAAACAAATATGGATATCATTGAGCAGCACTATATTTGGATAAAACACTTTGTAAGCACGTTTTCAATTTTCAATTCTTATTTCAATTCTCGTTATTCAGCATTAACGATGATAATGAATTCACGTAAGATTTTCTACGAGTTCTCGAGATTGATTATGAAAACGTGAGAAAACTCTATGGGGCTCATGGGTTACCCTGACAATAATTTAGCTAATTTATTAATCTGAATGACATAATAATTATCTTTAAAAATAACCCGGTTTTCACAAACTTGCAAAAAGTAGAGGCAATACGAACATGTGTATGAAATTCCCTGTAAACCATTGAGTACTTTCGATGATTTAGTGACGGCTAGTCAGTGGTGGCTTATTTATGTGTATAGAAGAAGATGGTAGATGAGTGCAAATACGAGATCAGAGACTTTTTGAGCACTTAATCAGTTTCTTAGTCTCCAAAATATGCTAAGGCAGAGCCAATTTATTGTTTGAGAAAAAATATTAAAATGTCAGTATCATCGATTTTGATTCTTTTTTAGTTTTAATTTGTACAAACCGTATTAAAAGTTTCCTCTCACTGCTTGGCCCACAATTTAGCTAAGTTTTAAATTTATGAATCTTTGAGAATGTTGTAAATTTTGAATTCAATGTGATATTTAACCTGGCAAAAAATTAGAATTGCTTATTGATATGCAACAATACATTTTGTAGTTACAGAAAAAGTGTCACATTTATTTCTTTTTTAAGAGGTAAGATGGGAAAGTGAGAAGACTGTCTACTCGGCAAATACTCCAAGATAAGATCTATTTAAGGGTCTATGAGGGCTGTAGAGTGGGATGGGTTGCAGGGGTTGAGGGGGGGAGTGAGCTCCACTTGGCACGCTTTTGTTCCCAGTGATGAGCTCTACCGGTAGTAGGATTTGGCAAGGCTTTCCGAGTCGATTTGGACACAAATCAATACAGTTTTACACTTTTTTTTATTTTTCTTAATCTATCTATATTCATAAATCATGTAAAGGTTAGGAGAACGTCACATCACATGTCGCGTAACAGGTTTTGTTGAGGTCGCATGAACAATTTCAAATGTATGGGTCATGTCATTCTCGAGATTTCCTGTAGATAGACAGATAAACAGACAATCATGGAGAATAATTTTATGGATATATTGCCATATAATAGATTCACACCCTGTTCGTTGAGTTAGGTTTCATTGCAGTGTTTAATAAAGTTGCGCCGAGTTAGGCAGGATACTACAATGCAAGTAGTTGATACCAAACTTGACACCGACTTAAAAGTTAAAAGATTGAACTGCCACTCTACTATTTTTTCTCTCTACTAAATAAGCTACATGGGTTAATATGCCACATGTTAATATCTCATACGATTGTACTGAGAAAGTTTAAACATTTATTTATTATGCTATCTTCTTGTTGCCTTCATGATTACCCACAAGACCAATGTAAAAGTATTAGTTAATGCTCAGCTAAATTACATGGAGTAACATGCACCATTATCGAACTCTATAATACCTATATAGAAATTAAGGTTCATCCAAATTTCTAGTCTATAGATCAGTTCTTACTCGAGATATAGTAATGACAGACAGTCAGACAGAAATGATCTTTTTCCGACCCGCACGCTAACGATCAGCCGATGACATGTACAGGTATATTAGTCTTCGTAAATACAGGGACTTTTATAAAAGATACCTTACGAAGGTTTGATAAAGTAAATACATTGCTGTTCAATACAAGCAACGTGACCAATAATACCTCGCTTGGTAACTTGTACACGTCACGTATAATGATATGGGTTGTAATATATTATATTCAATGTCGTTGCAGTGTTATTTCAGTGACGACATCGTTATATCCACTAACGATGGCACGAATCCGTAATAGGTATCACCAATGAACAAACTGAGCACAATAAGATAAAATAAATTAAGGAAAACATGTAACAGTACTGGTATGCTTAATTTATTATACGCGAAAGCACATAATAAATTTTGTTTACGTACTTTTGTCACAAACAAAAAACTAAACATTTTTATTAGATGAGTCGTTAAGCTTTCATAGTATGGAACAGTAATTCGCCATTTTAGAGAAGGCGTTATAAGTACCCATAGTTATTTGTTAATTTATTTTACTCGCATATGTAATGCAATTGCCATTGATGTTGGTTAAAATTTACTGTTTGTTTATATCCGTACTTTGTAATTAAGTCAGCATATATTTATTTAGATTCGAATTATAAATTTCACTTCATAGTTAATTTTTATGTTAGTTTATTTTATCCACGTCTGTATCCATTATTTTTGTATTATGCACTTTAAAATATTTAAGTTACAATATATCTTGTTATTTAATTCATACTTTATTGTGGGAGTCATGTAATAAACAGTTATTTTCAATACAGGTTTTACTTACTATAAAATATTACATACACATATACTCAAAATGTGTCTGTGAATAAAATAAAATAAATATTTACTTTATTTCATGTGGTACCTGTTTCCTCTAAGTTAATAATTAATATTACTCCCAAATAATCACCCTTATAGATAAGGATCTATAACTTACATTTTCCAGCGTTTGCTGATGTTATCATTTAATGCTGTTTCAAACTATATCTTAATGAATTTAAATTTGGTAGTTCACAATATTTGAGCCCATAATTATATTAGCGAACACCTACTTTCAGAAATAATTACTTATATTATGTTATAAAATGTAATTTAATCTATGTTTATTAAACACAACCCTTAAAACAGCTCTTACTGTAAAAAAGGATAATAAAAACTGTAAAGTAATAAAACGAGGATAAAGTGATAGTTAATATAAGTAATGGAATACATAATCACTACCTATGACCGTTCCACAAACTACTATATGGATCCCGACAACTATAAACATTAATTTCACCGGTGCACGTTATAAAATCCAAGATGGCGGTACCTGCAATGCGTGCTAATGTTGTGTAACCCCTATTGTTAGGTCTGGACCTCACTAGTCCGTGTAACAGCGATGTAACATGCATTTTACATTCGCAGAGCAGACTAGTCGGTATCGTTAGAATATTGTCGTTGCAGGTTTACTTTCAGTTCAAACCGCAATTATCCATATTATATGTAACCTTTGTTATATATTACCGATATCTTATTTGTGGGATATTCTTCAGTGATTCAAACTTAAAGGGAACATTGATTTATTCGTAAAAGTCTGACTTCTGTGTCTTTATTTTTCCGGGATTATTACTCTAATATCTAATAGTAATTTTAATAAAGGGCATTTTTTTTAAATGAACATTGTTGTTCTCTTAAATTAATTAGGGTGATGTTTATTTTCGTTTTACATCCTTTAGTGAAAGGTGTGTAATAAGAAAGTGGGCGCGGCAGTGGCAAGATCTGGCGGAATGAAGCCACCGCCCTTCCGTTCTGGTAGGATATTGGTTGGGTTTTAGCAGTAGTTTTCTAGTCAGTGTTTAAATTTTACCACAATAGCTGGGTGTGGGTCATAAAAGAACTATAACATTATTATCAAAGCTTAGATCAAAATTACATATCTACCAACTTATTACATAATGTTTTAAATTTAAGTATTGTTTCCTCTTTTTGTTGTCCATGCACGATACTTTATGGGTATTATTTTACCTTCCAGTCAGCCACATAGTAAAAATGATGAACAACATAAGTAAGTAACTGCTAATTCAATTGTGATTAACTGGCGTATAACTCATTCGTTTGGCTTAAGGCTTACAGCATACATTTAACAGCTACTGATAAGGAAAAGTAATTTCTAGTAGTTGACCAATTTTAATTCTTAAATTTACGTACCAGCGTGGCAAAGCAGAAATTGTGACTGTATTCGTTAGAACCATTGCAATTAGATGCAATTTGGTTTAATGTATTAAATAATGGAGTAGTTTTGTATTTAAAACATGTATTAAAATAATATTCAATATCGTGCCCCCAATTCCGGAATGGAATATTTGAATGTCAGTATTGCACTATGTAAATAATTAAGTTTCAACATATATGAGTTTTTACTATTGTAAATTGTAGGTTGATGTCAACCAACGACAGAAAGATCACACAATGAGGGAGACCTGTAATAGTATACCATGGGTTTCAAATCTTACACCTAGTCAATAAGAGATATTTTATAATTATCAGTGGGAGGTATTTGACTCTTATTTATTCGTATACCTGAGCATACTCTCATAGTCGCTAAAATCAATAATTCCTTAGAAACAATGATTAGTAAAACATCTAATATACCCTGTTGTCTTAGCAATTAATAAACGGCGCATCGTTCAAAGGACTACCAATTTGTATAAAAACAATTATGGTAAAAATAACATAGCTCTCTTTTGTTTTATAACTTATCATACACGCGTGTGAAAAATCCATCACTGATATAATAACTAATCCGCTCCATGCAAATTAATAGACATCATAAAACGTTTTTTGGAGTTTTGAAGTTACAGAATTGTTCTGTTAAGGTCTATATTAATTTAAATTACATTGATACTGTTATTTTTGTAATATTGTAATATATAGAATACATTTTATCATATTAGCGTGAGTATATATTTTCTAGCAAGCAGTCATTATTATTTGTTTACTGGTAAATATGATTTCTAGCTTCCCATTACTATTTCAAACTTTGTGTTTACTGCTGAATATATGTGGAACTTTTTTGTTCCACGTAATTATATACAATAAATTATACAACATCTCCAGGTGTTAGAATATTCTTTTTCGTATTTCTTATGTTTACAGGAAAAATTAAGCCTCGTTTCTCTGTTCAAGAGCGGTGTTTTTCAAATTGGGAGAAACAATCAATCAATCTAAGCATATTCCAATGTTTGTTCAAATTCAAGTAACTTAAAAAATTACCATTTAATTCCGTTGATTAATTTTGATTTACGAGTTGGAAGATTATTAATTAAAATTACATTAAAATGTATTATGAGTGTTGCCGTGGATAGCTTAACTAATCTATCATAGGAGGAGAATGGATTTACACCCCTTGATTTTGACCTCTGTTTTCAAAAAATAGATCTTTATTAAAATGCTTAACGCCAAAGGCCATTTAGGAAGATTTGCAGCAACACCCAGGAACGTATTACACACACTTCGTTTGTAAAATCTCTTGTTTTTCTGCACTGCCCTTTGATGTTTTCAGAACAGCCTTCAAACAAGCTTTCGTAGTTAAAGGAGGGCTGTGTGTGTTGTAACATTTGATCTCAAACCGTTGCGGAAAAGTTGAGAAGCCGATTGTTTTTAAACTAGTTCTTAGTATTACTTTGAAAAAAATTTGTATTTTAGTCTGGTTTCTTTCTTAAATATTAATCGAAATTTAAATCAGATAAAATACAATTTTCTATACAAAATAGTTTATATAAACCGTATGTGGGGTGAGCACGACCATTTTAAAGTCGATAAGCGATTCATGTGACAATGTAGTGCTCAGTTGAGACATTAATAAAGATATAAACACTTTTGGATCATCACGTTGACGGGAGAATGTGTGACCCAAGCTGTATGGGCAAAGTAAGGACAGAACAACGCTTGGGCTCTGGTCGAGAGGTGGGGACATTACAGTTCAAGCAGGCAAGGAACTCGTTACTATCAACCACACCACTTACCAGTTGTTGTGGGAAAACTATATTTACTACAGTAACGCTTACGCAAACTTTCAAACAAAATCAATAATTCAGTGTGTTTGTACGATATAAATGTAAACTACAAAAGCTTTAAAATACACAAATCTTTGGAACTTAATTTGTATTTGTTCAATCATTTCAATCAAATAACAATGGAATAGACGCCAAATCATAAATCCAAACTCAAGTTTAAACCTTACTAAGTAAACATACAATAACTAAGTTGAAATATTTTTTGCAAAAATACTACATCTGCATAAATACCGAAATATTTTGTACGAGGTTTAATGATTGGTTCTATAAGTTTCATAATTCTAAATGACTACCCTTTTCGAACGCTTTAGCAAAATCCGTGTAAACGACATTCACCTGTTCCATGTTGTCTAAAACTGAAGTACAACATGAAAAATAAAAGAATTGTATTATGGACCTAACAGGAAAAATCCATGCTGGGGTGATAAAATTCCTTACGGGTTGCAAAATTCTACTGTATAAAATTGACTCAAATTTGCAGGTGTTGGTAAAATAGCAACGGGTCCACAGTTTTTTATACAATTATCAGGCTTTTTTAAATATTTGAATTACTTTTAATAACTTTATAGAGGTCAGGAAATCAATTTTATTTCATTGAAATATAAAATAATATTTTAAAGGGTTTTTTTATTTAAAGGTTTTAACTAAAGACGCGAAATTTCTTTAAAAATAAAGAAGGGAATGCATACTGATAAGAAATACTGAACGAAGTTCTCTGCTATCGCAGCGCTGCCCTCCACCTCCTCCCCTTCCACCGTCATGGTTGTATTCCCGCTACCTATCAACCTCAAGCTCCTCACCGCAGACCAAAATGAAACAGGATTGTTCTCAATACCTTTCTCTAGATAAGAAACGTTGTTTAGATAATCTACTATAAAACACCGTTTTGAATCTGCCCTGATTGTCTTTAAGTCTTTCAATAAGTATTCACATTTAATATTGTTTTTATATTGCTTACGTATACGTTCCTTTCTCTTCATAATATGTTTTGTTTTACACGATAACCAATGAAATTATTTGAATATTTTGATTAGCCAAATGTATGTGTACATTAATCTTATAATACTTTGAATCATAAAAAATATTAACGCTGACATTAACGTCAGAGATGTTTAAAACCTTTTTCTAGTCAAGACAATTCAATTAATTATAAATCCATAGATAGTCTTTTAAAAAACACTTTTTAAAATTATATGACTTATTATCAATTAATGCGTATTTAACATTATTAATGAAACATTCGAAAATAATTTCAACGCATGGTGATAACGGTCTAACCTAATAGGACCGTTTTGTAAAACATTTAAATCAGTAATGTCAATCAAAACTAAATCTAATGTTCTTCCAAAGCAGTTTAATACAATACTATATTTAATTTAAGGTAATACTTTTGAATAAAGAATCCATCCTTTCTGTAAATATTATAGCTTTCATCAAACAGTAATTTATAGGAATTAACGTTAAGCTTCTTCTTGAAACAGATCATGTCCTGCTCACGCGAGTTGTTCTAATTTTTCAACTTATCTTTTTATTGCCTTGAGAATTGGTCGTCTTTTTAGTTTGATCAAAGTAACCTTCCTTTCACATAATTGTTTTGAGTACATGTTTTCGTTAAATAATCGTTCAACTTTGTACTGTCTCACTCAATGTGAGATATCAAAATGAATTAAGTTCACTTTGTCTTCGATAGTTTGCATGTTACCTGCACTCTGAGCACGGGTTCGCACGGTCTTGTCGTCTTGCAGCAGACGACTCGGCAGACGGCAGTTGATACGCAGACGACGCTCGCTTGTTCAGACGAGCCCCTCAACTACCAGGTTAAGTGTAAGAAAGGGCCATGAGGCCCTAACTTTGCCTGTTTAAATAAACAATTTTTCATTTCATTTCATTTCAACTCCCCGCTCACTAACCTCACTTTACTACACTAAGCAGTAATTACAGACTAATTTTAAGTTTTATACTTGAAATCCGCTCAAAATGGAATACAAAAGTAAGATATATCTTTACATAAAACACAATTAACAATATTTACTGAATAACTGTTACTAAAACCTCATTTAAAAAGAAAATAACAGAGTCGAAGTAACTGACGTCAACTCTATTTGCATACTAGCGCAGTGTATAAATTTCAAGTCTGCATGTAATCTTTAACAGTAATAAATTATAGTTATATATAATGTGACCGAATGCGGTTTAAACTGAAAGTAAACCTGTAACGACAATATTCTAACGATACCGAGTGGTCTGAACTGCGAATGTAAAATGCATGTTACATCGCTGTTACACGGACTAGTGAGGTCCAGACCTAACAATAGGGGTTACACAACATTAGCACGCATTGCAGGTACCGCCATCTTGGATTTTATAACGTGCACCGCTGAAACTAATGTTTATAGTTGTTGGGATCCATATAGTAGTTTGTGGAACGGTCATAGGTAGTGATTATGTATTCCATTATTTACATTAACTATCACTTCCTCTTCCTTTCACTCTTTCCAGTTTTCTATCTGTGTTTAAGCATTGTGTTTGGTAAATATTTATTTATTTATTTCCATTTCAACATTTTTGAAGTCAATAAATTTATGAAGTACAAAAAAATTACCTCACGAGTTGTTTATATTATAAAACTTCTTTTTTGGTTTATTTTTCGGATTCATCGCTGACGTAAGGAGATAACTGCTCTTATGTAAATGTGTAACACTGAATACCATTCATACTACAATGCTATGTTGCTACATTGGTACATATATTTGTATAAGTAAAACTTACATTTAGATTATGAATATTTATTTTCCACGTCAATCTGTTTCTTTTTTATTCTTAATCTGCAGCATTCGATGGTAAATTTATATTCACCATATTATTAGCATGTATTTACGATAACTAATTTTTTTACATTATAACACAGCACGTGATAATGTCAACTCCTCACTATATGTATATTACGATGGTAAACGGCCCACCGTTCCTACTTCGTGATTTTTGTGCCACAGACTGGAGACCTGCATGCCTTATATACCAACAACCTTTTCACTGAAATGCATTTTAGTAACATGTTCATAACTGTAAGTAGCTTACAAAACAAAGGGTATGTCTGGCTGTGGCAATAAATTTACTTTGTACATTAAGTGGTTTATAAACATGTTTAACAGTTTGATTTCCATTTAAAATTTTTTTCAAGGAATAATTAAATGGCAAGGCGTTCAAAACAACTATGAAGAATAAGAATAATATAAAATTACGGTAAATTTTTAAACTAAGGCTTCATCAGATAATTTGTGTAAAGTAAGGAACCTTTAAAATACGTTTGTCCAGAAGGACATGTACATTTATGCAATACAGAACAAAGGCTGATTTACTGACCGTAACAGAGAAGCGACCGACATTTAAATTTTCCCACCTTGGAGCCGTGCCACCTGGAATGTGAGTTTATTCTCTCTCCTATCACGTGATTTTAGTAAATCTTTGTTATTTTGTGGAAACAATTCAGTTACTTGCTCCGTTAAACAAAGATTACTTATGACCACGTGAAATATATAAATTTATGTATAATGTAATTTACGTATAGACGTAGGAATTGTGTTGGTTTTGTTTTTATGGTGGCATAAGCCATACATAATACTTTTACTAAAGTCAGCTCTGAGGTTATAGTCTACTTCTGTAGATAGCTTTTTTCTTTATTATAACTATTGGCACTTCAGAACCTTATTCCATCCAGGCAGTTTACGATTTCTTTCTAGAGTAACTTCACTGTCAATATTGAGTATGTCAAATATTGTCAAGTACGTATTTAAAAACCAAAAACAAATAGAAGGCATATTCTAAGTTAGTGTCGTGATATATTTTTGTTCTGCAACTTGAATGAGAAAAAACAGTGTTTCCAACACTATATATTACAAAGACGGACATGCTGACAGCTCTTTTACCTTTGAAACCAAAATAAACAACTTACTTCTCTATGATCATTTCTATCAAGGGTTATTGCAGAGACTGATGGATAATTTGTCCTTTGGACCCCACAATCAATATAGTTCTTTCTTGAACCAAGAGAATCCTGTGTGCCAAGTTTAAAGGCTCTATACGTTTTTATCTAGCAATATTGCAGGGACTGACGGTCTGCCATTTGACCTTTTAATCCCAATATCAATACAGCTCTTTCTTGGAACAGTAGAATTATATGTGCCACGTTTAAAGCCTTTAGAACGTTTCTATCTAAGGTTATTGCAGAGACTGACTTGACCACTTGACCTTTTCAACCAAAAATCAGTACAGTTCTTCCTTGAACCAAGAGAATCCTATGTGCCACGTTTAAAGACCCTAGAACGTTTCTATCAGGGTTGTTGCAGAGACTGACGGACTGCCATTTGACCTGTAGGCCTAAAAATTAGTTCAATTCTTTCTTGGACTAAGAATGTGCCAATTTTAAAGTAACCTATCCAAAACCTCAAGTATCAAATGTTAGCGTACAGATGGATAGGATGAAAGATAACAAAAAATTAATACTTAAATAAGTTTTATTTTAAATGCACATAGACCTATTCAAAGTATTTGGGTTTACAACTGACAAGCCGCATTAAAAAGAAAATATTTTATTATCGGGTGTACACTATATACCAAATAAAACCTTCAATATACTCTTAAGATTATGAAGGACTACTATCGTACGACAATATATATTATGTGACACGTTTTTATTTGTAAAACCCGCTTGAAACTCACAAATATTATGACCTGCAATTAAAATCCCTCGTATATTAAATATACTCCGCTTAGCCTTAAAGATCGGGATTTCTTTATTACTAGATAGATTTATAGAATAATTGTAAACATATGTAAATATTTACAAAACTCCTTCTATACTTCATTGTATTAGGTTATAATTGATAAAAACCTTCCCAGAGTGCAAAATGTTAAAATTAGATCTTAACTTTAAAAAAGTATAAAAATACAGGTGTAAACAAAAAACAATGAGTGCTATTGTAATTTATTAATGTATCTATGGGTGCTATCGCCTTGTCAAAGTCTTTTATAAATCAATTATAGCGTAAAACCAGCAATTCATGTAATGGGATTGGTAGTTCTTGAGGAAACCAAGAGACAAATCGCTCGCACAAGTTAGTCAATCAATTAACTTACAAGTTAATGTACGCAATGCGCGTATGAGAGTCTACATCTGGAGCAGTAGCAGAGACGATTGTTAACTTGTTCCAAGTTGACATTAACTCCCGCAGTTGTTTCTAAACGTTCAGTCTTTGTTTACTAATTGTTTCCAAACGTGAATCTTGAAATTACTAGTCTTATCCGGTATTATTAAGTTTACAATTTATTGTCGTTGTACCTTTCCTATATAAATGTGGCCACATATAAAAACATTTAGTTGGGTCTTTTCAAATTTAATTGTTTCGGTTTTGAAAAAATAGTTATTGGAAACGTGTTAAATATTCAAACCATGCAAATTGTTTTAAAAGAGTTATTTTCCTTTAAAATCTGAACACTGTGTTGTAAGTAATTGTTTAAATTAAAATAAATGTTCTGTATCCGAGGTATTTTGGCGAGACAGTTTTTTTACAGGACTAAAGAATAAATTGGTATTTTTCACAAAAAGTCTATTGTCAATTCGGTCAATTCGTTTTTCTTCTTCTGCAACAAAAGAGTTTTTAAAACTATGGTAGTAGTATTCGATTTATAAAGGGACAGCTTTATGTGTTTTAATAGATTAATTCGTTTGGTTACCAGATAAAAAGTGTCAATGTTCTGTACTGTCAGCTTACTAAATATGTAATATCTAACGATTAAGGAATCTCCTTTAATTAAATTATTGTTTTGTTTTAGGTAAGAGATTGAATAGACTAATGTCGAAAAGTAAGTAACATTTGTTAAAAATAACTATATTAAAGATGCAAAATTTCTGTAAAAACGTTAAATATTATTTGCAAATATTTAAAAACAATATATTAAGCAACTTTTCTGCTTAAACACTTTATAATAACGTATAATGTGAAAATATAACAATATACAGTGAACATTATTTTCAGCTTATCATAAAACGATGTATATAATTCGATATGGTACATTATTTATTCACCGGTGGTCACTAAAGTCCAGTATTTCAGTAACGTCTAAAACAACAGTTTAATAAAAACAAAAATAAACTGCGGGTGCAAACACTGTTGTTACATACTATTTTAGCCTTTTTGTTTTTATCAAAACAATGCTGTACATACAATTACGCTTATATCCAAAGTCATGTTTAGTGGCTTTACATTGTATGAGTTTTCGAATGTTAGCTTCGTGTCATATACTTTATAAAACTAATCATTTTAAATTTTAACTTGCATTGAGTATTTTTGTATTAAAACAAAATGAACATTAAATTATATGGTTGAAAATAAAATATCAATTCATTGTTGCCACTGCTATATTTTTGAGTACCCTCATAATATGTATAAGTGACGCTGTTGCATATACAATTGTTTGAACAAAATTATGGAACGGAAAAACCATACACTGAAATTAAAAGAAAGATCGACGATACCGTTTTAAAATCTAAATATTTGCACCAACTTTAGTTTAAAACCAATTAAGAGACTGTCTGACTGTTTTTAACGTCAGCATTGTAATAGGGTTTCTTAGAGAAAACAGTTGACCATGTGCTGCGGCACCTGTAAAGTAGCTCTACAACTAACTCGGCGAACAAGTTGAACATCAGGGAACCGAAACCTGCTCTCAGACCGTGACCAAGAAACGGTCAGTGGCCGAGATATTTTCCAAGTTTTATGTGCTCCAACGTCCTTCATGAAAGAAAGCTTTCAACTACTTATTTTGTTTGAAAGTAACAAGTACACTTTTTTCAATTGGTTAAAAAACATTTCACTCGAAAAGACCAAGTGAATCGTGCTTCTTTAAGTTTTTTTTTTTTTTTTTTATTTTATTTTTTTTTTTTTTTTGTTGAAAGTGGATTAAAAATGTTACAATGACATAACAAACAATACAATCTTTAAAATAACAAGGCATACATGATGATTTCAAGCTGTGAGTGAATATTAGAATTATTGCTGGCTAAGCCTAGCTGTGTCAATTATCATTAGCCTCATAACGGATGGTGAATGCTGATTCCCACATTTATGCAACTAGGAGTTTGTTAAACTGTTATGTTGAATAACAAATTCCAACCATCTTCTCAGTATCTGTATGTACTACATATCATATCATCATATTATTCGGTGTTGGATGTTAGGTTTGGGATGATTTAGAGATCCAGGCAACATAATCTTAAGCGAGCATACCATGAGTGTGTAATGCTAGATTTTTTGCAAGCACCAGATAGGAAATTCCATCCCCAACTGATAAACCGCAATGATTCTTGCTACCATTTAAGGGAGATGACAATTGGTATGAATGATAAGGTGGGATTTGTATGGTTAGAGAGCCAATAGACCATAAAAGTTCAGTGTAAAATTCACCTTGCAAAAAGATGTTTTCACTATCAATCCAAGAAGTCTTTTTAAATATTGACTGCTTCCAGATCCAATAAAATGACATAAATGTCAAAGTAAAGGCTTTCAGTCGTATAATTTAGCCCAATCATTCCAAATCACGATTTAACAAAAGACAGGTTATCAAAAGTTCGCCTGCCAATTGTAACGAATCAACTTCTCTTTAAAGACCTCAGGGTATCTGCAAGCAGTCCGCCTGCCCGGCCGTTGGTAGTGGTTCAGAAGTCACCTTTAAGCCGTTGGTTCTATTAAATGTTAAAAAGGCAGCCCTAACTTCGCAATGGAGATGGCAGTAGAGGTATACTCTACCTTTATCTCCATTGCAGAGTATGCCATGAAGAATTGGAATAAGATTGGATTTTGGTAACTCTGAGTAGCTAAAACCTACGCAGCATTGTTAACTGTTGTTACCGCTCAGTGTCTTTCGGACACAGAACTGTGCACAATCCCAGTCAATAACCCTCATGCTACTGAGTATGACCGTAGCGTAAATGATTGAGTGAGTTCAGGCAGGCTGAGCTGACCAAAATATCCTCTTCTTGTATGTATTACTAAGGTCCCAATACAGTAGGAATTATTGAACGGACAGGCCTAGTGTGGTTAACCTAAGAGCTGTATGATTTATGCGCATTTACACATTGACTGCGATATAGGCTTGGCACATCTACTCAAGATCACCGCAGTGAAGATGTTAAATGGGACTTTTAATGCAACCTGTCACGACGAGCGGAGTAAAGGAATCGTTGCAGAGCGATGTCGTACGCGTGTGGTTCTACATATATATGCAGTAATGCCAGAGAGAACTCGAGAAGGTCAGAGAACTACTAATAAGTCACAATCGGGTTCAGCTTTTATATTTAACTTATTACCCAATCTGTTACTCATTTAAGTTATGAATGAAACCCAAGATATTTTGTTTCTTAAATGAATGGAAATTGGAGAGAATACATTATTGAAGTAACTGTAGCAGAAATTTTGATGACAGATTATCGGGATCAATGGTAATTTACACGGTAATATTGAATTAGTTACAATTGCGATACAATAGATTTAATTAACTGTCTGTACTTTCTGTAGAACACTAAACTTATTTAATGAAAGTGAAGGATTCGTCCACACTCGATTTTGAATAAATTATACCAGTTTCAAATGGACTTTATAAGAAAAAAATTATATAAACCGAAGAATAAAGTATATTAATAACCTGTTATAGCCTTTTAGTGAAATATCTATTACCTAAGCAACGTGAAAATGTTGGGCGATGCCTAAAAACAATTATGTACGCTGTACCTGAGACTCCACGGGGACACTTCACATACCTACGCGCCGAGAAAGTGGCACAACTTTGGTCGCGTGCACATGGATGGCTTATGCAAATTTTTTTGTAAGCGATCCTCTTGTTTTCCTATTTAACCTTGAATCATAATGGGATTTCAATTAAATTTAATTTCTTGACTCATTACTTGATAAGAACGTTTATTGGTGTTTGATTAGTTGAATCCTTCAAGGAACGGGGTTTATGACTGTTCATTTGGCAACAGTTGGTCCGGTTCGTCTCATCCCGCTGGAGTATTGCCAACCTATGTTGTGTGGAAGCACAAAATATTTAAACTGTTGAATAAACACAAAATCTGCATCTATTAAATTGTACTGTTTAACAATTTGTTATGTATGAGTTAAAGATTAAAGATATAAAGTACGGTTAGAACTAGGTTGCCTCATTAATACTATATATATATATAATAACTCGTTTCATGATTCACACAGAACATCAGTCAGGGAAAAAATTATAATTAATTAATAAATACTATATTTTATGTTTGCAACAAATCAAATACAATTCCAGACTAAACATTGTACTCCATTATTTGAGTACGACTAAAGCTGAAATCTTTATGAGAACAGCGTAGTTTCAACGCCTCAGTATTACAAAGGCAGTCAGTGTTTATAATGGTGAGATGTTTGTAATTAATACGGATTAGGCACCACCGTGATGACGTATCAGGGCGGTTATAGCGGCTGCCGGGAAGCTTTATCATCTATAAAACCTGCATTACTGTGTAGTTAAAAATATAATAGGATTAAACTAAAACTTATCACAAATTATTGGCTTAGTTGATAAACGTGTGTTCGTTTATTTTGCAACATATGTGGTTTTCCTTGTATCATTGATGATTCTTTCAAAAAAATAAAACTATGTTTTCCTCAATAATTCCCTAATATTTTGGATTAATTATTGAAAAATTACCCGCAAAATATATTGATGTAGCTATAACTTTATACAGTCCAGAGACTCTTGAAAAACGAAAAATGTTTTAATTTTTTTGTCAGTAAGATATGTGAACGGACAACACGATGTTAGAGATTTCTACCATTAGTTATTACAATATTAGGATACTACATTAAATTTTGATAATTTAAACCAATTATTCAGGGGTAAAAAATACATACCGAGCCTGTCTTACATTGGTTTGTGTCTTCCTTTTATGAATAAGTTGAGGATGTTACATCTGAAGAAGAATAATAATCCAATCTTCAAAACGCAGTTTATTGCTCTTGTAATATTATTCCAAAACCTCAATGTCTTCTTATCAACCATCGTTAATTTTACATTTTTAATACTACTAAATGCGTGTGTTCGCATTTAGATAACACAATCAATAAGTGTAATTTGATCTAAAACTGACCTCTGTCATGGACAGTGTAACATTTTGGCAATAGTTTTATAAATATCAACCTTTTTGTTACTGGCAAAGAGAAAAATTCGTTACGAACTAAACGCGGGAACCGCAGGCTTTCCTGCAGTCACTGTAGAAAAAGTAAAAGAGTTAGTAACACTTCGTTAGTGAAATCCACAATTTTGCTGAGTCGCTCTTTGACGCGACATGGCGACAGTCGGCTACAAGCGTTTGTGTGATGGAAATTGTGGTTTCAAACTTGCAAGCAAAAACGTGCATATTCAATGCTTGTGGGGTGAATGATCACAAAGAGCTTGTTATTTTAACGTTTCATTATTGTAGTAGTAAATCTCTCAACAGTAACGAAGGCATCGTTATTGTAGTATATTTTAATTGTTTGTGTTAAAGAGTTAAATTATAACGAGGAAAACTAAAATACATTTTTAAAACTTAAAAAAGATTTTCGTAAGACCCTCCAATTTTTGTAAGGATACAAATTATTACCATTAAAAGTAATAAATTTGATTCATTTTTAGCATAAATTTGAAACTACCATAAAATCTTTCCGTCTAGTAAAATATTTCTTAAACAAAACATTATGGAGTAGATACCTAGCATGAAAATACCACGTTACATATTTATTTATTGAGCTATCAAGTGTAAAATAACGAGATATCTTGTTTTTGTATTAAAGATGTCAGTATAGAATTCCACAAGGTCGTTACAAAATAAGGTTGACTGTTTTTATATCATGTTTAATGTTAAACTAACCCTCCGATATATCTGGTAGTTCAAACAATACAGAGTTAGCCACCCCACAAGAAAAACTATTTATATATGTGCCAAGGCTGAGAGAAGTTTTGGGAAAATACTCAACCTAATATAACTTTTACAAACCATCCAGCCAATGAGTGCTAACTGATTATATGTTATCCGATCATTCATCCACCTACCGTAACACACATGATGCCCACTGCGTGTGGTCGTTGTAAACTTTTACAAACCATCCAGCCAATGAGTGCTAACTGATTATATGTTATCCGATCAATTCATCCACCTACTGTAACACACATGATGTCCACTGCGTGTGGTCGTTGTAAACTTTTACAAACCATCCAGCCAATGAGTGCTAACTGATTATATGTTATCCGATCATTCATCCACCTACTGTAACACACATGATGTCCACTGCGTGTGGTCGTTGTAAACTTTTACAAACCATCCAGCCAATGAGTGCTAACTGATTATATGTTATCCGATCATTCATCCACCTACTGTAACACACATGATGTCCACTGCGTGTGGTCGTTGTAAACTTTTACAAACCATCCAGCCAATGAGTGCTAACTGATTATATGTTATCCGATCATTCATCCACCTACTGTAACACACATGATGTCCACTGCGTGTGGTCGTTGTAAACTTTTACAAACCATCCAGCCAATGAGTGCTAACTGATATTTAATCATGCACTCGGACTGGCGCGAATCTACATTAAAGCAGCGTGCACCAACTTAGTCCGATGACAAGTGATGCACTGTTGCCATATTGCCGCTGACTACGATCTGTATCCGCGATGACTTGGTCTGCAAAGCAGATGAATGAAATAAAAAATACGTATTTTTGTTTATGAAAGCAGCTTATAACGTTCATCAATTGTAGACTTGCAATTGGCGATTGAATAAGCGTGGGGTGTAGAGGGGGGTTGAGATGCACCAGCTACTAGAGGACTGTATTCGTGTGGGCAACTATAGTATGGCCATTGCCTACGAATGTTGCCGCAAAAATACTACAACCATCTAACCCGTACGACGTCACTAGCCAGCTGTTACTATCCAATCGTGCAACCATTCATTACTAAGAATAACTACAATTTAATTGATAATACAAAATATATAGTGTGTGTGTCGTGTGTAATACTGAAACATACAAATCAAAGTCATCTGAAATACTAAATGAGTACGTGTGTAGGCTTTATAGAAGTTTATTTCCACGACATTGCTGTAGGAATGGCCGCTGTGTATCGTATGAAATATTGTATTATCTGTGTTCACCATTTAGAGTGTACCACAGCTTTATTAAACGATATGTTTGTCGAGGGAGGAATCCACAGAGATTATTGTGGGAGACCGAGACCACATAAATTTGTACGATACAGAACAAAAGCGAATTCACTGACCGTGGCAGAGGAGCGGCCGACATTTAAATTTTCCCACCTTGGACTCGTGCCACCTGGAATGTGAGTTCATTCCACCCCGTATCATCCGATTCTCGCCCTAACGGAACATGAGTTACATTGGATTCATCGCCGGTAGAGGCATTTTTATTTCACACCAGGCGCGTTTATACGCTTAAAACAATCGATAATCTAAAATCGTATCCTGGATTGGTTTGCTCTTGTATTGATTGTTACCACTATCGATGGCCAGTTGACGACTCACTAAAACAAATTGATCTATTTAAAACGAGAAATTAAGGGGATTCACCACTGAAAATAATGAAAAAATATGAAATTTTCAAAAAAAGTTTTTTTTGTCATATTTTGTCATTTGGAACCTACTGAACAAAAACATAGTATCCTAAGACCTATATTTTAACCCTAAGTATAAAAAATAACGTTTTTTGCAAGCGCGTCAATGTCCAAAATTTCACATTTTTACTAGATACCTTATTTTTTACTAAAAACATCATAATTTCTTTTATATATTTAATTATAAATATGTAAACCAGATATTTAAATCTAGTTTAATACGCATATCAATCATTGTACTGTTTTATTTTCATTACTCTATGCTGAAGAAGAAGAAGAAGTAGTAATATAATAAAAACAAAACAATTTGTGTTCTGTCATCTGTCATTCTACTGATGAGTTTCAGGCTGTTTGTTTTGAATGAAGTTTAGTTCATTTTTATTCCATAACATATGGGAAGAGTCAAGAATACAAAAAAAGTGTTGCTAGAAGAAATAAGGACAATATTGCAAAGCGGTATGAGGTGCAACCTGCAACCTACGTCACCGACCGAACTCTGTTTTATTTTACAATGTATATATATATGTTATTTTATTGAACACTGACATAATAATATGACCTAATATTGATGTATAATACAACCTTTTGACCTAATATATTGTGTAAATTTATTTCAGAACCATAAACTAAAAAAATATACGTGATATATTAGTGTTGAACCTACGTTTACTTTCTATTGCAGTTTTCCAAAAGTTTGAATTTCGATAAATTTTCAGACAAAAATCAATATATCTTGGGAACTAATTAAGATAGAAAGTTCATATTTTTACCACATATTAAGTAGATCTTTTTCTAAATATTTAGGTAGAATTAGATTTTTAGGTATATATGATGAATAGAAACATAATTTGATATATATTCATGTTTGTTTTTTTTAAGTCTAAAGTTTACTAAATTATTTTATTAAAACGACTAATGCTACCATGATAAATCTACCTAAATATTTAGATTAGATCTATATATTCAAAATTAGACCATGAGTAGTGCAATATGTTGGATAGTTTCTTAGATATATCAATTTTAAATATGGTCTGAAAAACGCGAAAAACCCCCGTTTTTATTCGCTGTAGGCTGTATGTGACAACTATTTGGCCGTTTTATATTTTTGTATTTTTTGTTAGCCTACTACACACTAGAAAAAAAATGGTTAAGCTATTTTTATTGTGTATTTAAAAAAAAGTATGTTTTCAGTGGTGAATCCCCTTAAGTGTAACAACACAAGTTTTGGAATATAAAGTGAATTTTAACTTTTACACTATAATTCCAAAAATTAATTTCAAAAACTTAATTAGTACTGCTCCTCTAGGGTATCCGTGATGGTAGTACTCCAAGTATATTGCCATCGAATCCGACATATTACATGGAAAACGCTGAAAGACAATATTTTATTAATAAAATAAATATTAAGGGGTGACAATATATATATCACTTATGTTAGTTAATAATCTTTGATATTTCTAGTTACTATATGGATTTTTCCATTAAAAAAAACATAAAAAATATTCAAGATAGTCCTCCATCAGTGAGATGGTATCTGGTGCATTATGATATAATGTGCATTATTTTGCTAATAATAACATGATCTTATAATAATAATAGACCGGTAATTGTGAACTTAACGGCCGGAGTGGCAAAATACGAGTTTCATGTTAATAACCTATTTCTATCGTCCTCCTGAATCAAATAATATTAGGGTTTCAAGGGGTGAAAATGACAAACAACGAAGCTATAGCACATTCAAAGTGGAACTACTTTTCTCTCTCGGAGTAATATTTAAATTGTCTATGGGCATCACGTGGTCTTGTTACAATCGTGAGTAAACCTTGTATTTTTTGTTCCTGACGTCAGCCGTTACGTCATCTTTGGATACGTAAAATAACAATAATGCTGAAATAAGGAGAATTTAGCTAAAATAAACGACGTTTGTGTTATTTTAGACCTTCTAAGAATAAAAGTTCACATCAGCGTAACACTAGTACCTCCGACCATCACCGCGGGCTACGTCAGGACCTTTGATGCTGGCTCTCACTGTTGGCGGCATAGGAAAAATATCACTAAAAGATCAAATTCTAGATTCCCAGATCATGAATGCCTCCGGCCATTACTGCTAGCTAGGAAACACAACATGACAAAACAATCAAATATTATAAATACACCCAACCATAACTTCCTACTACTATCTCAGGAAGTAAAAGTAGTTCCACTTTAAATATGCTGAAATTCGTTGTTTATAATTTTGATACTCTAAATCCTTATATTTCTCTGTTCAGGAAGACGATTACAATAGGTTAATAACGTGAATCTCGTTACCGGTGTGGGTAACAATAAATTTTAAAATAATCCAAACAAATTGAATCAAACTTTCCAACAAGGAATAAATAGTGTATAGACCAACACAAGTTTTATAAATAAGTAAAACTAATGTAACCACGATTTCCTAATTTGGTATGTACTTACTACCTACTTTCATACCACGTGGTAAGTTTTGATCACATAAAAATAGCCTTCCTTGATTTAAAACCCAACCATAAAGGAATAAATTAATTTCGTAATATTTTAACTGGTTACGTATTCCACAATCAAACACTTAAATGACCTTCAAAACTAATTGACGGTATTAGAGTTAACGCGCCTCAATCGAGTAATGGACGCCACGGTAATCCATGAGGCATTGAAGGCTACTGCACGGGACAATATTGTTGTTGCTTTACTAAAGCTGTTATGACGACAGAACATTCAGATAAGCTATCAGGAGCAGATAAAGCTGAAAATCATAGATAAGAAGAAGCACAGTACACAATTGAGATTTACATTTTAATTATAAAAAAAACATAGTCGTATGAGATTTGCACCCTGTAAAATCATATAAATGTTTGTTCAGGAGGACGAGCAGAATACGCTAATAACGTTGACATTTTGATTGGCTATTCCGGCCGTTAACCTCACTGATACCTATACGTCATATTATTTATACATACAGATGTGTATAAATCTAGAAAAGGTTTTACGCTGAATACAAGGGATTAAGAGAGCAAAGTGAGCTGATGTTGGTCATTGAAGCGGTTAACGGGTTTTTTTTTTTGTATTTGTTGAAAGTGTTCTTGTCTATATAAATGTTATAAAGCAAATACTACTGTCCAATTCATTGGGTGTGAAATTTCTTAATTTACAATTTTCTGCAAAGAGCAACGTAAATTTTCCATGAAATAATATGGTCTGATATTTTCTCTATGGGATCCTTGTAGTTAATAAGATATTAAAAATTTATTTTATATTTATATTACGCTGACAAATCCGGATTTAAGACTTTTAGCACAGCTCTTGGGAATATTAAGTTTTATTACATATTTAGAATTAGTTACAGCAGCTCTTACTTTGAAATAATCACTATATTTGAAATTATATAGTGGTCATTACCATCAGCCAATGATTTCAGTACATTGTTTCTAATAGTGTCATAATAACGTCACATATTGTGAGCTAAGCGAAATATTGCAGTAGCCACGAGTTTTCAGCTGTCAGTTACCTTAATTCCATTCGTAACTGGTGATAACTTTTAAGGCAAATAGGGTATCTGGGATGTAATTATCAAAATTACACTTTTGCTAAATACCGGATGCACCACATGTCACTGGACATTCATTGCGACGGTAATTAATTTCATAACATGTTTAAAATTAATGTATTTAATATTTAATTCTCGTATAAAATATTTTGTAACAGCGTACAATTTACTAACTCCAACATAACCTCAAAACGGAACTGTAGTAAAACAGCTGACTAGCCACAACTATAGTCAAATTGATGTCAAGCAATGAATAGAACTACCCGTTATTTTTACTTACAGCTTTTTTGTTACTTTTATACAAAATATAAATTGTTTAAGCCCTAAAATGTATCTAATGTTTTAAAAGTTTAATAGAACTTTACGTCGGTAAAAAGAACTGTGTTGCCATGCTGTGGAATTGCGGGCAGTGGCCCCAATTAGAAGCAAAACAGCTGTTCTAGAGGTGCACCATTAATTCCATTAGCTTCCGAACAGCTGATCCTGCTGCACTGTCCAACAAAACTTGACAGCCAATACGGCTTTAGATCGTGAGTTAGGGATTTTATTCCAATCTCGTCAATGTTTTTGAGCTGCAAGGTACAATATTTTTGGGTATCCGTTGTATTAAAATGTGAAGCCGATAGCGTTTTAATTGACACATTTAAGGGTTTTAATGGAAACCGATTAGACAATTAATTAGGTATTCTTACCTCCGTCAAATCCATAAGGAACCGTGAGGTTTTGCCATAAATTACATGCTTTAGACCATCATTCCATCATAGACTACTGGTTAAAAAATGGCCCACCGAAAGGCCTCGTTCTTGCATTTTTAATCTTACAAAACGATTACACAAAAAACAAACATTTATTTCACAAAAACGAATTACAAGTTTGTAGGCTTACATATACATAGCACATCAGACCGCGACATTCGGTTGTTTTGGATTTGACGGAGTTAGGAATGCCTAATTAATTGTCAATTTAAACCAAAAGGGGCATTACCAATTAATTGAAACCGATTTGTAAATTTGTATTATGGTTTTCGAGCATGTAACACTTAACCCCTCGGTTAGGGAGTCACCATAGCCTTACCACTTGTTAAGATCATATATTTATTAATATTACCAATTAATTGATATTAAATTTTCATAAATCCTACAACACCAAATTCGCCAGAGATTGCTGAAAACCTATCTTAGTAGTAGTGATACTTTTATGGTTCTTTCTGTTGGCGCTCATTTCCCTGCAATATAACAAGTGTGCCAAGGAACAGTAATGGCCATTAGAAAATACCCCATGCTAGTAACCATTATCGAATCGTTAAAAGTCTAAAATGTACAGTGCATTGCAACATTGAAATTGGAGAGCAAAACAGTTCTTACAACCATATATATATATATATATATATATATATATATATATATATATATATATATATATATATATATATGATAGATTAAGTTAATTAATACGCTACATACTTAGGCATTAAGTGGTATTTCAAAATTGTTTACTATTTCATATTGAATAAATGGATAAGAACGAAATTGGAGACTTCACCATTTATTTGTGTCTATTTCTGAAATAGCTTCAAGGTCTGTGAAAAATGTCATGGTACGACATTTCGTTAGTTAATAATACAAACAAAGGAACTGTGAGATCTTGAGAGAGTGACTAGTTGCACTTAAGTTTTTATTATGTGGTAGACGATTCGTTGCAACTTAAGTTAATTATTAGCTCACGCTATTTACTTCTGTTGTTTCTGCAATTCCATGGACCTTTAAAGAACACTTGAAGGTACCATGAAGTTGGAAAACGAAACGGTAGTGAACATGTATAAGAGAACATGAACGCAAAGTCTAACAATATGAGTTAAATTAATCAAGTGTCAGTAAATAGTATCAATTAAATTGAAGTCGTTTTTTCCAATTCTTTACTTCACTTGTGGTGGCAATGTATGCCGATACTAACATAATATAAAAGTTCAATAAATATTTTTTCGTTTTAAAACATTGCATATTAACTGCAAAGCATCTGGACTTCTACGGATGAAACTTAATTATTTAATTGCTCGATTCTGAGTAGAACAATAATTGTAGAATTGGTAGAGCAGATAACTTTACATAAACTTATTACTTAAACTTTTGATAAATGTATTAATTAATCTAGGAATATTGATTATTTCAGTTTTCAGTTAATAAGTTTAAAATTCAGTTACAAATGATTTTTTTAGATCGGTACAGGCATAAAAATAAAAGATAAAATAAACTGTTTATAAGCAATATACTAGAGTTTATGTAATAATTGTTATAGCTCGTATAAAATTTTTCCCAATTAACTAATTGATTTAACACAATAGGGGGTTGTAATGTCTTTATTGATCAATGGCTCAACATGGGATTTTTTGTACCACAGTACGATGGTTCTAATATTCACACGAATAATTATAAAAATATATATTTACATTGTGTTCAAAGAATTGTTAAATAAATATAATAATGTATAATTTACCTGATTTATCATTCATAAGAAAGATTTAAAAAAATAGATATAAGAATAATTGCATTTCAAATTTTTGTTTTCATTCAGTTATTCCTGCTCATTCAGTAGTGTCAGGTTGTTAATTTCCCACGTTACTTTTGTATATCCGTGAATGGAGGTTAATGACTAAGTCACTTATAGACACAAGACAGAGTTTGTGGACTGCAGGCATCGAATTACTGCCAGTACAGTTGGCTACATTGATCGGACAAGCCGGTTAAGCTGGTTGTCCGTCCATCCATCTGTTTACAATGCCCCTCCTCACCCTCCTACACCGCCTCCAGCCGCCCTACGATAGACACGATCTATTGTCTCAGCCTCCTAAACAACTTTAGTCACTGAATTCCCTTGCTACGAGACACGCTTTGCGCCATCGAACGTAATGTCCGGCCTCAAACGAGAAGTGTTTCATGATTTTTCAGGAGAGTGACAAAACATGACTCCATTACCGCTACTACACTAGGGAATAAAAGGCTGCTCTTGTATAAGCGACTTTCTTTTGTATTCTTATATAAAGTCACTGAGTTTCGGCGATGAAAATAGTAATTTTCCACAGCTAAATTATAATTAAAAAGAAAAATATGCTTATTTATTTAAAATTTTTTCAATTTATTATACAACTTAACATAACAGTTAATTTATGCCAAAAGCATTACAAAGTATTATTCGGTCTTCAGGAAATTAAATTAATTATATATTATAACATGTTCAAATGTTGCAGAGAAAGCTAAAACCCTGTTAAATAGTACTAAATGTTAATAAAACAATACTTTTCCAAATGGTTTATTCTGGACAATTTAAAAATTTTCCAATTGCTCCAAGAGTCTTCAATAAATCCCCGTTGTTTGAATATCTTTATACAAATTCTATTCTATTCGAGACATTACAAGAAATAATTTACTGTAGGAAAATAAAAAGTTACTATTCGAGTATAGTTAATGGATATTGAAATAAAGAGTGCTCTTTTTGTAGTTTCTAAAATAAAAAATAAGTGAATCAGTAAATTTTGATTGTTATAAAACACGTAAGTAAGAAATAAGTACATAATAAAAGACTGTTTTTTATGACGACCAAAATAATAAAAAAAATATTAATAATAATTACAATTTTGTTTATAATCAAAATAATAGGCTATAGTTAGACTAATTATTCACCATTTCGAGTTTATTAGATCTTTCAATAGGTGCACCTTAAATTATAAATATGTATATTTTAATTTAAGATATAGCTGTAAAATCAAAAGAAATCTAGTACACTTTGAGTTTTATTATTCACTTATTCATGCATTGATATCCTAAACATTGGACAAATGCCAGTTCGATTACAATGCCGTGAAACGACCTCATCCAATCATTATGATAAGTATCTTTCATAAGGCGATCATAAAAAGTGAGCTGTTTGATCATAAAGCAGCTGGTGCCTTGCCGCGTTATTCATCATTCTTGCCAATATTACTCGCGCTCGCACAAGTTGCGCTAAATGTGTACTTTGCCAAGATCGTTATCGAGTCTGCTGAACTAAGTTAACTCCCTCATTAACAACTTATAATTTATTGGGTTCTCGATAGCTTCAACTTGATTCATTTTCGTATCGCATTGTGCTGAGAGCAACGCTAATATTATTCTTGCGAGTTTTTACGTTCGATGGTTGTGTAAATACATAGTAAAATACTCTAGTTTTACTTCAGATTGCTACCTAAAGACAGTTAAATTAAAGATATTTACTTATCAATGATAACATAGTCATAGTAAAAAACCCTTTTCTCATTAAAACAGTTACATTGTTTCACTCTTCACAACGTACGGGTTTACATATCATCCCCATGTATTTTTAGTCTGTGGTACCCACAATACCCCATTTTCTCTGGGACCCAAACCGGTGATAGAAATGTTACCAGTGGATGAAGGCTGTTCAGAAAGGTTGCGTTGCTAAGATGCGGATACCTCCCATAAAGTCGCAGATTTCAGGGATGCTAAACGTCATCTTATCATTTTACTGTGAAGGGCAATGATGGCTTTGTTGGAGATGCTAAGCGTTCACGTTCCAGTGCAAAAAGACAAGATAGGGTACTGAGAGGGTTATTTTCTAATCAAAAATTATCGACTACACGATATTATTAAGGTTTCCCTGAGGCATATTCATTCATAGGTGCTTAGTAACAATACCATTGAGGTGTCTATGCGTCTAGCACATTTTCAGTTAGAGATAAGAGTTGTCAAGAAGGGATTCCCAGAGGTTAGAACTAACCTCAGATATGACAAGGAAAATGTTGACATCCAATTAAAGGTGTCCGATCAAGACCTTGATACAAAGACATAGGATAAGATTCGGAGCTAGAGATTTGTCCAAAACTGTCACATATCCCAAGTGTAGCAATAATGTTGCGCTAACCCGGGAAAACTGCCCAATGATATCGATCTTCGAATCAACATGATTTTGGGACTGTACCGGGAAAATATCGAGTATATCTCGAGATGGGATTTTTAACCTGCACTAACCTCAGTGAGTCTGAGGAGAATATTTCATTCATAAATGCTGGCAACAACCAATTTTGGTGATTTAAGAAACTCTTAGTTTGGTGCTCGAGAAGTGATGCGATAAAGTCTCACTGTTATCACGGACCTTATCGTTAATTCTGAATGAATCGTAATTCGAAGTGCCTGTCCTATATTGAGGATTAAAATGAGAGAGTTTATTTATAATTGAATTCGTTATTGTAAATTACTAAGTTCATCACAACTTATACTTATCCTGATGATATTATAAATGCGAAAATGGCTTTACTGAAATTTTACATGGATATTCTTAGGGTCCTAGGTATGAATATAGGGCTATGCTTATTTCGAAAATCCCTCCAGGCTATGAGAGCACAACGATATTTTAAATTAAATGAACTACGATTTTAAATTTGTTTACATTTATAGTGTGAAAAATATAGTAAGCTTGATAGTAACAACACTTCTTATTTCATTCTTTTCTGCAACCGCTGTTGAGTACAGAGTAAGAAAACGTCCACGTAGGAAAATTAAAAGTGTACTAAAAACATATCTTTAACTGTACATTTTATCAAATATTAAATATTATTTATAAGATACAATGAAATTAAATGAAAAATGTCTTTATTGAATACAACGTAAAACATATTCAATTGGCGAGGTTAGGACTATTAAGTCCTCTCTTACACCTAACCATAAATTAATAAACTCTACTATTACTGTAAAACAAGAGCCACAATACAGTTTACATTACTATTTTACAATCGAAAATTATAATCTCTATTTATATAAAGTAATAAAATGAAACAAAGGTTTTCTATGAATCTAAAAATAGATACATAGAATAAAACTTACAAGGAAGTTAACAGACATTCATCCATCACCGTTCATACAAAGCCATCGTCCCATACCCTATGCCACGATATCGTCAACCCGACGAGGTCCAAAACAGATGGTCCCTAAGCATCATGCTTTCTGCAATTATTATTAAATATTATATTATTATGTTTAATAATATAATATTTATTCTTTACATAAATACAATGATGATATATAACTCTTACTATATATTTAAAACTGTTATAAAAGTCATCTTAGTTTGCTTTTGACAGAAGTGGGCTTCTATGATCTGTGATATATATTTTCTTGATCGGGAAACAAAGCAACATCGAGTATGGAACAAGTCATACCAAGAACAAATAAATGACATTGGCAATAACTTATAAACTTTGTTACGTATTTTCTTCATCGTAGCAACAAGGCAAACTCAACATTAGAGTTGGAAATATAATTTACTCGAACCAGCAGTGGTGATACACGTGCAAAACCTACTAAATTGCGTACAAAACGGCGGGTAACTGCTAGCAGTGCAGGCACAAGAAACAATGTAGTGTAACTTTTACTTTACATTTAAAGACTGTTACAAAACCTACATTAATTGTCTTGACAAAACCAGGCTTCTCAGAGATGTGAATGTACATATATTTTCTTTATCTAGAATGAGGCATAATCAACTATGTGACAAAAATAATAAGATCGGAGTAAATTACAATCGATATAAATATACACTTTTGAAAATATTTTCTTGATTGTGGGAAACAGGCAAACTCAGTGTGGCGTCGAAAATAAAATTCACTCCAACCAGAGATGCTCATAAATGTGCAAAATCTGAAAAATTGTGTGCGATACGGCGGGTAACTGCTAGTTTATTTATAAAGTATTATTCAATAGTGTTGTTATAAAATTATATTAAACATTCATGAAAGGAACGTATTTTAAATGCTTAATATAGAATAAATGGTTTAGTTCTTTCAGCCTCTAATTGAATAGCCAATCTGTTCGTGCTACTGGTACAATATCAAGTAATTTAATCAATTTGACAAACGATTCTGTATTGACAATTGAGATTGATTGAGAGCCATTCACTATTGAGTTTGATTGCTGTATGGATTTTCAGGGAGTGCTTCCATGTTCGATTGGCCTAAGTTATGATTGCGTTTCGGCAGTCGTTATATCGGCGCTTTCCAAGGACCTGTCAGACCATATTTTTGTTATAAGATTATATAAACCATTCCAACATCGAATATATTCATAGATATTATAAAAGACCCACATTGAGTCTTATGATATCATGTACTTGAAGAGAAATTTTTATTTATATCGACACTTCCAAATCAGGAACGGTAGGAACTCGTTCTTCTTCATTTGGATGTGTCTACGTGATCTGCCCGGAAATCTATTGCAGGCTTGGAACTACCCGTAATCGCTGTCCCTCATTCGGAAGCGCACGTGATCTGCCCGGAGCGCAACTTACGTGATCTGCCCGGAGAACTTTTGTAGGCTTGGAACTGCACACACTCGTTCTTCTTCATTTGGATGTGTCTACGTGATCTGCCCGGAAATCTATTGCAGGCTTGGAACTACCCGTAATCGCTGTCCCTCATTCGGACACGTCAACGTGATCTGCCCGGAGAGGCTTTGGAGGCACTGTGTTCTTCATTCTAGGGGCCTCCATTTCGTCTTTCCGCTTCTTATCATATAATTAAAATATTGTTCCAATAATTTTTCCTAATCTCATGCACTGGAAAATTGTTTTTTTGTGCTAAAAAGTGTTTGCCCTTCAAAGGTAACACATGCAAGTGGTTATAATCATTTCAGTTTTTTCTAAATATATTTGGCATTTAATTAGATTTGTTTCTAAGATTTTAAATTGACTTTTTCAGTGTATTAATAATCATAATTGTTGTCGAAATTTGGGACGAATAGTGTTGTGCAAAGCATCAAATATTATAGCATTTCCTTTTGAGCTAAAATACAACAGCAGAACATAGCCTACGTTGGAGTAGTTCATTAATAATCACTACTGGTACGGCCAAACTATTAAAGTTTATTCCTGGCACCTAGTGTGTCCAGGTGATACACGAGTGTATTTGCATATTTGTGAGGTACGGTACGGGTGCAGGAGAGACAGCGACCGAGCCCTGAATGTCCCCACTCGGCAACGAGAAATGATTCATGCGCCATATTTCTCGGCGGACGGTGGTCTCTACCCATGTATCGATTTCAATAACCTGTGTCGTATTTCTATCAGTATGCTATTTATTTCAGCCGCTTCTTCTTGACTTTTAACGTTTAATATATTAAATATACGTTCTGGCACAGTTTGAAGAAAAATAGATTTCGTGTTTAATTATCTTTGAAGGATTGGTACCTAAACGTTTTGACTCAACTTATACAACAGTTTGATACACATTTCTATATATAATTTGTGAAAGCTCCGCCATCTTATTCCTTTATAGCAGTTCATAGCGTAATAAATATGAATGTTTCATTCTTAGTTATGATCAGCTAGACATTGTGGTAGTGGCCATGTTCATTCATAGCATAACAACATCACTTTTGCCATGTACTTCCAAAAACGTTGTATGGTTGCATCTTGAAATCTTACAAGGCATGAAAACGTGTAGAAGAAATAATTTAATAACAGAGATGCAAGCTTCACGGTGAAGGAAATTCCAGAGCGATATTAAGACTGAATTTTTGGTATGGAGCGTCTTAATGTAAAAATATGGTTGGTGCGTTGAGGGTGGTCCACATTAGGGACAACTATTGGTTGCCTAATGTGGACCAGCCGTAAACGAAACCTGCACTGCGGGAATAGAGTCGAATTAGGTGTAGTGAGGAAGAGTTCTTTCCAATGTAAAAGGGAAAATTACTCTAAATTGCCGCTTTGATTATGTTTTTGCCATCGATTACATTACTCTAAACCATGCATGACCTGTGTAGATAGAAAACTGAAATATTAGCTCGGCCTTCAGTAATGTATTAATAATACACACATATGTGGCCTTCTTATACTTACGGCTTGCAAATAAATCATAAAGGGAACCAAGTAGCAATTCTGAAAAGGCAAATATGAAATAACAATTTGAGATTACATTTTAAGTTTCATTAATACCTTTTTATGGAGGTCTAAACCAATTATTCTCGAGAGTAGTGTAGCATACATACATAAAATACCCCAAAGATCGCTATCCCCCTTAGCCAGTAAAAATTTGCAACTTTTAGTTGCCGCTTTTAGGATAACGATTCTCCAATTAGCATAGCGGTGTATGAGAAAGGCGTTTCCTGCAACAGAGCGGGGTCAAAGGTCAATACACTCTGGTGACGCCAGTGATGTTCTACCACTACATTTGTAAATTTTACCCTTAAAGTTTGTTATTGTAGTAGGTCAGTTATGGGAATTTTTTAAATTTGTTACCTGTGTGATGAATTTTATGGAGGGTGTAGTTGGCAGAGTGACAGATAAAGATTGTAGGGCGCAGTGAGTATTGATCGTTCTGTTTGGGTCATGGCCGGGTCAGGGCACCCCTCTGCTTGCTGCACCACGTGTTGTGTCCTGCCCTTTCCCTTATCTTCACACACCCTTTTAAGCATTTATAGTGATTTAAGCACGTATCGTTGATATTTAATAATTCCTGGATGTGGGTAAAACATTTGTTATCGGTTTATAAATATCTGTCTGGAAGGGCACCGATGAAACACCACGTGCTCGGTTCGGAGTGGACTGCAGTGCTACCTGTGAGACGTGAGTGGTACTTGTTTCACTGTTTACTAAACGCAGCACCTTGTATCATAAAGTTTATCGCTATGTTACTGAAACTAACATTGTTTTTATAATAATATTGTTTTTTATTTTGAAAATAAAACTAGGGCAGCTGATAACAAATTATACTCTATAATGTGTCTAACAGTAGACCACAAAAAATGAGAATCAACGGAGTATTAAATTAAAAATTAAGTTTGAAATTTACTGTGTTTAAGTAAATTTGTAGTCATCATTTTTACTAACAACTAATGTTCACGTATATATAATATCCCAACGTGTTGTAATTAATTTAATCTCTTTTATAACTATAATTACAATACAATTTAGTACAAGAATTAAGTTTCTGTTTGAATGGTCTAGTTGTCAGCTAAATTAACACTTTGTTTCTTCAAAATGCTTCTCATTCATACTAAACCTTAAAACGAAATCTAAAAATAGAAACATAAATATTTTTGTTTTAATATTTAGCCTATGCCTGCATTGTGCCCTAAAAATAGACTATATTTTGATCTGACTAATTTCTTTACGGACTGTGGTAAAGTTTTACATTTTTTCAATTTTCTGGAATATCACATAGAGCAAAAACTTGTTCAAAGAACTAACTCAAAATATTAGAAAAATCAATACAAATAGTTGGTGTATAGTCGTAATTAGAAAAACAGGAGGTGTTAGATTGTGAAAAATCATTTAATATTTGGAATTAAATAAATTCACTAACTTGGGATAAAATAAATATTTTGGTTTGAATACATTCTCAGAATATCTAGCCTGAGGCCATCAGATTATCATATTATTTCAAGCTATGTTCATATTATTTTTTATATTTTTTAAATGCCGTACCCAAACTCTGGCCTCTGAACTTATCACTAAGGTATCAATCAGCTACAGGAGATGTACACAGATCAGTAAAAATATTAAAATCCGAAAAACCCTTATCGTGCTAGCATTTTGCTGTGTTCTTTGTAGTCATTATTGATATTTACTGCTATTGCTTTCTAGTGTATGTATTTGTTGGTTATTGTTGATCTAGACAGGAATATACCCAAATATGCTACATTAATACTTTTGTGATACCTCCCTTTTAGTAAATATATACATTACAATCAAGACTATAGCTCAAAACTATACTAGACTTGTCAAAACTGATTAATATGCATAGTTTCTAATACCCATTATCTGTTTTAAACGTAAAGTTTTAAGTGCATGCATTTCTAACGTGCCAATAGCGAAAATATATATTTTTGAAAAGATCCTCTCACAGGGCAGGGGCTCGTGAGGACGGGCAGAATAAGGCTAAAAAGGAGATCGGCTTCTCATTAAAAAAACCTCATATATAAAAAGAACATATTTCTTGTAGGTCGCAGAATATTTAACGTAATGTACAATATTTGTTCTGCATTTTTTTGGTACATTATTAAAATTAACAAAAAATAATTGCCTTTTAATGATAATTATATTATCAAATTCTATAAAATATATCCATTTTGGTAGTTTGTATTTATTCATCTAAAATCGGTCATGTTGTTATTTAGTATTTTAACTTTAGTTGTTGTTCGTTGTTTACTATTTATCTGTTATATTGTTCTTGTTATTGTTACTATTATGTATAATACGTTGTTATGCATATTTATATACTTATGTGCATATAGTATTCTCTCTTTATTTAATTAATTATATAATTTATTGCTGCATTGTAATTGGGGAAACCTGTAATGTAAGCATTATGCTTAATAAACGAATTTGAATTTGAATAATAATACTGTAAAGGGTTATCAAACCCTTTCTCTAATAAAAAAATCCTAATTCATACACAATTTTGTTAATAAGTAGGGTCTATTATCAAGTTCAATGGTTAAACTCCTCATTTAATATTTCTCGATTATTATTGAATTATATCTCTTTTGTATGCAATTGCGATGTAAAACTATTACTAACTAGTAGTGATAAACCTACCTAGGTGAACTATAGAACATTTATTCCTCTTGTTAAGATTAAACAATAGTTACGATTAGACAAAAATATTGTACGTTACAAAACTGAATTTATATTTAATTTGTGCTATTTGGACTATAAGTAATATGTTCAAAATTTAGACACTGGTATTAGAAAAGCTGTTTCGAGGATTAACTCTAATTAAACCTTTAATTTATTGTGCATAACATTTTTCACATAAAAATGTTTGTGTTTTAAACTTTCTCTCATAATAGACATAAATGGAAAGGTCCATAAACTATGCGTGACGTGTACAGTTCACTGATTTGAGTGGTTAGTTTTAATTTTCTTCCATTCATAAATTTCTTCGTAGTCTATTTACTTAGTTTTCAGGACTTTTTTTATCATACCGGTATCCAAGAGAGCTGAGCTCTGAGTGGTCGGACTTTGAGTCCTAGATAGAGATAGCGCAGGGTCAATTCCTATTTGTCACCATTTCACTTTTTATCACTGTTGACCTTGTACTATACTGACTCTTGTCCGTTCTGTTTGATAAGATTTGATGGATTGATGCCTTCAACTCATTCCTTTAGAATAATAAAAAGTGTATGATTTACATTCCTCAATGACCATAAATCTAAAGATTTAAACAGTTATATTATACAGAGACAGCAAGTGGACTGTCTGTCCGCGCGTGCAGAACTATGTGTCCGCTGGCTATAGAGGGTGAATGGAACCAAATTGCCCCTCCCGTAATTAGTGCAGCAGCTATTGATTGTTAGACCTTGTTATTGCTGCTGGGCTAAACAATAAACAATATCATGCCGCATCCCACATTACATCCTCTCGGCACGAATTATATTAGCCGTTATCGAAACAAACATAACTGATATCAAATTGTACATGTCTAATACAACTTATAAACCTAAATAAAACTGTTTAAAATTTATAATTTCAACATTTAAATCCTAAGCAAACTATTAAAATATTAATAAAATAACTATTGGACTTGATTATCTTCGTCGGTGCCTCCAAGCAGTTAATTTAGTTGTAGAACTTGTTGGTACAATAATTAGTAAGCAAATAATTCGAAAAAAAATACTGATTCTCGAAAGAACACAATAATCGGTACTTTATGATTTGTTGGGTCAGAGTTTTAAACTTTGAAACTCTTAATTTTAGACGTAGATAGACATAATCAGAATAAGTTTTGGACTAAAGTATCTCTTGTTAACTGTATTTATAGTTGGTTGCTTCATGAAAGTTCAACAAATCTTATAATTTTGTTTAATTCTAAAACATTTACGTATACCATTTTAATTCCATAATTTATGAAACAAATTATATAGATCTTACAAGAAAATTACTAAAGCCAAGTTATTTTCATCCGGTATCAATAAATTGAAGAATTATTGATGTTTGTTAGATTTTCTACAAAAAAGTATTTTTTATGTTTTTGTAAACTTTTGGTTTTTAGAAGTTTAATGTTAAAATCGAGGTAATTCTGAAATTGAATTAGTTTTCATGTTGACTTTTTTACACAGATAACACCATCAAAGTTTGGTAGATTGTGGTAAAATGTTTTGTAAACTATTATTTGTATTGTAACCATCATATACAGATAGACATATTACGCTTAAAGAATCAATGTAGATCCATGCTTATACGATGATTTATGTTTCTTCCCACACATCTAAGAATTTCCCAAGGAATTGGTATAATAATCGTTTATAATAATCGTATTATAATATATATATATATATATATATATATATATATATATATATATATATATATATATATAGTCATAAATCTAAAATATGTAATCGAGCAGTGCATTAGTAAAATGAAAATTGGGTCAAACACAAATGATGAAAGCAAAGTTAATTTAGGGAAAAGAGCAGAGGCGAGCTTCGTCGGAAGTCCAACATCAACCACTTGCGGTTCTCGAGGATTCCTGGAAGTTTAAAGTTAGTCTTTGATGCTACACCAACTAGTGAGTGAGAGGCTAATATAGCTTAATTTGGAGATTACTAACAAACATTCCAATCAGAGATTGATTGTTGTTAGCTGCTCTCGTTGAGTTAATAATCAATCGTAGCTGACTTTGGTTATTCGGGAACGAAACTGTATTCCTAGATATCTCTTTCTATACGTCGTGACATCGAGGATGTTTTGTTTTAGTTGTAACATAACAGTAATCTTTATAAGACTTAAAACTAATTATACTGAACGAAATTGTAACTTTTCCTGTATCCCTACAGACAAATATGTGAGAGTTTTATTAGATTAAGCCGCTCTTTGCGAGTTATGTTGTAATTCAACTAAGGAAAAGTATATATTATAGAAAATATATTGTAGATTTCCAATTGTGTGACGCTAATAAAGCAAGTAATGTATGACCTTGGCCGTAGCGTAAAATTAAGGCTGCGGCTTTCTAATCGAGTGCCACGGGTTCGATTCCCGGGGAAGTCAATAAATTTTTGTAAGATTTGTTTGGACAGTTTTCCAGTATAAACGCTTAGTATGTTCAATTGAAATGCCGTTGGCGTAGAAGAATGAACCCCATTCAAAATGAAGTTAAAGTAGTGGAAATTATCTTTTTATTTCGAACCCAACAGATATATATTCCAATGTGCGATAGTTTTCATTTAGATCTAAACTCTAATAAGTAATTTTTACCTCGTTTGAAAAATATTTTAATTTCGTAGATACCTCAAGGATACTGATATGGACCACTTTTATCTGGCAAGTTAACTAATCGGTCAAGTGGTCCAGCTGGTCAAAACCCCATGCAATTGTCACCTTATTGTTCCAGGACCCCTAAATTATTTCATTCAATAAAAGGCATCATTATTATTCTGTGTATATTCCTAAAAGTTAATTATTTATCATTATAAAAATGCCACATTTGCCGACATCAAGTCCGCAATCTCGTGGACACCAATTATAGAGGTATCCTTAAATGGACAATACTAAATGATAATTACTTAAGTCTTAGCATCTTATTTCAAAACATTTAAAATGATGAATTTATCAGTGGATCGGGAAAGTTTTCCAATACTATATAGTACCAACTTTTGAAAAAAATGTTCTTTTTAATTTTACGTAAAAAATGACAATGGAAAATGTTCCTAGGCTAATCCTCTTATCCGTTTATATCTCCCATCATTAATAATGCAATTTAAACAAAGAGGCCATCTGTAACATATTTAGTACATCCTACCAACCCAGGGACCTGTTTCATTGTTTACTATAGATTTATACATGTAAAAATCATGTGTTGCCAAATTTTGAAAAGATATTATTTTATGTACTTTCCTCAAACTTAGGAACACGATTTACTTCAATCTCCAGTGAGTAAACTGTGTTATAATGTGTTTTGTAAACGAAATAAAAATTCATTTTTATAACATTTGACTTTGTTTCATTTTTCTTTTCGTCTGATATATAATGCCGGGTGATGATTTGATAACGCTCCGATTTTATCGTGCAGTATGCTTAACTGTAAATTATCCATTGACACCCCGGAGATTCTGAGTTAATAGTAAAGGGTGATTCAAAAAGAGCGCCGGTTTTGAAAAGACCGGTAAATTTTATTTTATCGTAGCTGATATTTCTCTCATTAGTGCATTCTGTGTCTAACCATGGAGAAGTTTACATGTGCGCAACGAGTGTTAATAATGAAAACGTTTTTATCAGACTGAAGAGAGTTATGCGGCTACTGTTAGGCGACTTCGCGGTACTCTAGGACGTAATGAAGCACCGAATGAATCAACAGTTCGCAGACTCATGAAAAGGTTTCAAGAAACGGGTTCAACAGTCGACCTCAAAGGTTCTGGACGTCGTCGTTGTGCCGAACTGAACAGAACATTGAGGTGGTTCGTGACATGGTGGCTGTTAGCCCAGCGAAATCAATACGTCGCCGTTCTCAACAATTGGGTTTAAGATGTTCTTCTGTACGGAGAATTCTTCGGTATGATCTCAAATATCACCCCTATAAAATTCAGCTGACGGAACAATTGAAAGTGGCAGATCACCAGAAGAGACGACAGTTTGTTGATTGGGTATTGAGAAATTCGCAGGAGGAAGAAAACTTCGCAATGAATATCATCTTCAGTGATGAAGCGCACTTCCAATTGAATGGATTTGTTAATAAACAGAACTGCCGTATCTGGGGTTCAGAAAACCCTCGCATGATTAACGAAATGGAAATGTGTCCACAACGAGAGACAGTTTAGTGTGGATTTGGTCGGGCGGCGTCACCGGCCCTTATTTTTTTGAAGATCAGGAAGGGCAAGCTGTGACAGTGAATGGAGACCGATACCGTACGATGATTAGGGAGTTTTTGTGGCCTCATTTGGATAACATAGACATTGACCAGTTGTGGTTTCAGCAGGATGGTGCAACCTGCCACGCTGCCCGTGAAACAATTGTGTTGCTCCGTGACCGCTTTCATGACCGCGTCATTTCTCGTAATTCCGACCATCAATGGCCACCAAGATCGTGTGACTTAACACCTTGTGACTTTCATCTTTAGGGTTATCTAAAGTCATTAGTTTATGCCAATAAACCCAGAACAATCAATGAGTTGAAGGAGGAAATTCTAATGGTTGTCGGCCAAATTGAAGTGGAAACTTGTCGTGCAGTCGTGGCTAATTTCATGGACAGAGTTGTTGCGTGCCAGCGTAGCAGAGGAGGACACATGCATGACATTATTTTTCATACATGAAATCGGAAGGTTAGATGAACATATTTATGTATTTGATTTCAGATTTTCATTAAAATAAATCTCTTAATTTGATATATCAAAACCGGCGCTCTTTTTGAATCACCCTTTACTATTGAGGTAAATCTTTATAAATTACGAAAAAGCTTTTATATAAACTTCAAGGATAAAGATTAGTTTAATGCTTACAAGTACATAAATAAGCTTAACAAGTAACCCCTACTTATGACCATGTCTGAATTCTTTTTGGTTCGCTAATACAAAAATCTTCCATATTATTTATACCTGCGAAGAATAATCTACTGCATCGATTTTATAATAGGTCTTGTCACAAATCAGTGTTTAAGTTTTCAAAGGCTCTAGCAGATCTCAGCGCTAAACTTTATCTTATGTCTCTGAAAGCCTTCGTTCCAAAGGCTAAGTTGACTTGTCAGTAGGAGCCTAAGTTGGCTTTATGGAACGGAGCACGAACAAGCGATCTGAGTAGCCGACGTTAGCCACGCTTCACCACAGGCCAAGCCCTCTAGCAGATCTCAGCGCTAAACTTTATCTTTGGTCTCTGAAAGCCTTCGTTCCAAAGGCTAAGTTGACTTGTCAGTAGGAGCCTAAGTTGGCTTTATGGAACCGAGCACGAACTAACGATCTGAGTAGCCGACGATAGCCACGCTTCACCACAGGCCAAGCCCTCTAGCAGATCTCAGCGCTAAACTTTATCTTTGGTCTCTGAAAGCCTTCGTTCCAAAGGCTAAGTTGACTTGTCAGTAGGAGCACAAGTTGGCTTTATGGAAAGGAGCACAAACAAGCGATCTGAGTAGCCGACGTTAGCCACGCTTCACAGGCCAAGCCCTCTAGCAGATCTCAGCGCTAAACTTTATCTTTGGTTTACGTTTACTTGTCGGGGAAGTGAAATACTAACTTGACTTGGTAAAATACATTGTTTCATTTTGTATTGTTTACCTATTCCATCGGTTTAGTTAGTATTCTACAATATTATTGACGTTCCAGTACAATAAATGGGTGATAAAGTCAGTTTTTGGTGGGAATAATTTGTTATTTTAAAGTAAATTGTGGTGACTGCCCTGTAAGATTCAGTTCCTGAGGAGGATATTTAATGAGGAACGACAAATTTATTTCGTTTAGATGTCGTTATAAATATATTATTTTCTTACTTTAAAAACTACAATTATTACTTCTTTAAAAAACATAATTTCCTCGAGTTAGAAGTAAATGTTTTTTTTTTAACTGTCTGTTACTGCTATTATAATTTATTTAAATATTTTAGAAAAATAAACATTTTTATATGGGCTTGATTACAAAATGCTTTATTTTTTTACTTGTGATTCCTTGTCGAATTATTACAAATGTATCTACTTACTGAAATATTAGAAAATGAATTTAAAATTAAAATAATCTTTCCGAACTAAAAATCGATTAGACTACCTTAATTATCAGTAAAATTAATTGTAGCGTAGATACTTAGTTATTTGTATTTATTCCTATAAATTTAGGGTAAGCTTATGAAATTAAAAAGTTTATATGTTTTATATAATGAACTTGGAAAACTGTTTAAATAAATAAATACCAGAATGTAGCAAGGTTTTTAAATCTCACTGTACCTTCATATCCCTTTCATTCCATTGGTCTTAGTTATTCATAATTAATTTTGACTCGTCCGTTTCATACTTAATTTTTCAAGACCAATTTTGGAATTAAGCACCATGATGTAATGAAGCGTATGCCCGCGCTGCATGTATGGGACTCATCAAAGGCCAACAACAATGGCAAACATGGGAGCGTGTGATCAGCGACAACTGTATGCGACTGTTATCAGGTCACCAATCAACAGGCCACTTAATTAAATTGTCTATTCCATCTTACCACATGTCTGTCGGTGGTTGTATTCAGGAAACACTGAGCAAAGGTTATCGTTCTCTTAGTGTAAACGCAGCTCTAATGTAAAAATCAATTTACTCATCATAATTTGTTTCAACTAATGTGAAATTTGGAAACCAAACTTCTTCACTCACACTGAGAGAGAGAGAGAGAGAGAGAGAGAGAGAGAGAGAGAGAGAGAGAGAGAGAGAGACCGTAAGGTACCAGCACTGTAAAATACACAAGACGTTTAGCAAACTTCAATAATTTTTTTTTTTTTTCAATTGAACTGTTCTTATATCTTATACTATAGTAAATAGTATATTTATATAGTAAATACTATGTAAATTAACACATATTATATATGTATGTATATATATATATATATATATATATATATATATATATTAATTGTAGCGTAGATACTTAGTTATTTGTATTTATTCCGATAAATTTAGGGTAAGCTTATAAAATTTAAAAAATTATTTTATATAATGAACTTGGAAAACGGTTTAAATAAATGAATACCAGAATGCAGCAAGGTTTTATATATGTAGTGTGTTAATTTACAAGATAATTCTATTACCTATGGATGTATAAAATATTATTTAAGACCTCGCTAATATTATTTATTACTTATACCAAGGAATTATGTAAAATGGATAATAACTGTAATTAATAATTAATACTACTTCCTAATATATATGGAAGAAATATATTAGAAATAAAATATGGATTATATATTTGCGTGTTGCAAAAAACGCAATTTAATGCCAAATTAAATTGTTGTCATAGTTAATGCATTAATAGGAAATGAGCTATAACTTTTGATATTCTACTATAGATAACAACATTATTACGCCTGAATAAAAGTTGTTAAAAAATGCACTAACCAAATTTTGGTGATCTTCAAAATTGATACGGCCACTTGGACATAATTTTGTTTCTTTATTTCAACAACTTGTTCTACAGCTTTATTCTGAATATCATATTGAAGTTACAAATCTAATCCATAATAGTTATGATTCATGCGTATGGTCCAACGGAGCCTTCAAGTTTGTTGTAACTATTTAGTTAAATCTTGTTCGACAAAGCGTTCCAGAGTTACCTGGAACTTCAGCAATTGACGAGTTGTCAGTCACCAAAGTTTGTTGTTTGCTAATAATCTTTTAATACTCGTCTGAATTTATCCCACAAATCGAATTAGGAATATAAAGAATCATGAGGACATTCTTTTTTTTGTGAGATCGGAGTTCGGTGTGCATTGTTGTAAACAATCTTTAAAATTTACTGCTAGGGGATCTAAAAGTTAAGTAAAGTTATTGTTATTTGAAAGTAATCTTACAATTATTTTATTTGGACAATTAACTGAAAATTAAACTTTTAAATTTATGTGACATAAGTATTTTGTTTACAAGCTAATCCTACACTGTGTTATTTAGTAATTGATGACGTAGTATGAAATGGAATTAGTAATCAAAGTGCGTCAACTTATTACTAGTTTCATATTGTGAGGCTTAACGCTGAAACCTTTATTGACAAATTAATGCCAGATTTGAAAGATTACAGTTATAAACTGTAAATAAACTCATTTGTTATTATAAATTTTCAAAGAAGTATTATTTTATCTAATTTTCGAGTAATTAAGTATTTTATTAGTAAAGAGCAAATTTAGGTTCAATTTTTGGATTGAAAAGTACAACAGTAGTCCATAAATAATAATACATAAGGGCATTTTTTATGGGTATTAAAAAAGTAAGAACTGTGACTAAATGGTTAATATGTCCTCTTTTGTCCATTTATAAAACATTTTCTAAGGAAAACGAAGAATGATGTGGGCGGTTGCAGGACAAATGCGTATGTTCGGCCTGCGGCATCTCATTACACCATTGTGTGCGTCATTCTCAGGAGGCGTCGTGTTTTGTTGCCTTCCTGCTATCTAAATCCGTGTTTACACGGTCCCATTGCCGTACAGGACACATTGTGGAGAATGATGTGGCTGGTCGCAAGACAAATGCGTATGTTTGTCCTGCGGCATCTCATTACCCCATTGTGTGCGTCATTCTCAGGATGCGTCATGTTTTGTTGCCTTCCTGCTATCTGAATCCGTGTTTACACGGTCCCATTGCCTTACAGGACACATTGTGGAGAATGATGTGGGTAGTCGTAGGACAAATGCGTATGCTTGACCTGCGGCATCTCATTACACCATTGAGTGCGTCATTCTCAGGAGGCGTCGTGTTTTGTTGCCTTCCTGCTATCTGAATCCGTGTTTACACGGTCCCATTGCCGTTACAGGACACATTGTGGAGAATGATGTGGGTAGGTCGCAGGACAAATGCGTATGCTCGGCCTGCAGCATCTCATTACCCCATTGCATGCGTCATTCTCAGGAGGCGTCATGTTTTGTTGCCTTCCTGCTATCTGAATCCGTGTTTACACGGTCCCATTGCCGTACAGGACACATTGTGGAGAATGATGTGGGTGGTCGCAGGACAAATGCGTATGCTCGGCCTGCAGCATCTCATTACCCCATTGCATGCGTCATTCTCAGGAGGCGTCGTGTTTTGTTGCCTTCCTGCTATCTGAATCCGTGTTTACACGGTCCCATTGCCGTACAGGACACATTGTGGAGAATGATGTGGGTGGTCGCAGGACAAATGCGTATGCTTGGCCTGCGGCATTTCATTACACCATTGTGTGCGTCATTCTCAGGAGGCGTCGTGTTTTGTTGCCTTCCTGCTATCTGAATCCGTGTTTACACGGTCCCATTGCCGTACAGGACACATTGTGGAGAATGATGTGGGTGGTCGCAGGACAAATGCGTATGCTTGGCCTGCGGCATCTCATTACCCCATTGTGTGCGTCATTCTCAGGAGGCGTCGTGTTTTGTTGCCTTCCTGCTATCTGAATCCGTGTTTACACGGTCCCATTGCCGTACAGGACACATTGTGGAGAATGATGTGGGTGGTCGCAGGACAAATGCGTATGCTTGGCCTGCGGCATCTCATTACACCATTGCATGCGTCATTCTCAGGAGGCGTCGTGTTTTGTTGCCTTCCTGCTATCTGAATCCGTGTTTACACGGTCCCATTGCCTTACAGGACACATTGTGGAGAATGATGTGGGTGGTCGCAGGACAAATGCGTATGCTCGGCCTGCAGCATCTCATTACCCCATTGCATGCGTCATTCTCAGGAGGCGTCGTGTTTTGTTGCCTTCCTGCTATCTGAATCCGTGTTTACACGGTCCCATTGCCGTACAGGACACATTGTGGAGAATGATGTGGGTGGTCGCAGGACAAATGCGTATACTTGGCCTGCGGCATCTCATTACCCCATTGCATGCTTCATTCTCAGGGGCGTCATTATGAAGGCGATGTCACTCTTGGCATGGTGAGACCTTCAAGTGGCAGTTGAAATCTTCTGAAGGTCTGGGAGGGATAGTTTTATCAGTTCACATAAATGTATTGAAAAACACACATACACACACACGCGCGCGCGCACACACACTCGCATATATAACTGTTGTATAAGGCATAACGTTAGGCTATATTTGCTGTGAGAACACGATCTAGTTTTTTTGTTTTTTTAAGTTGCCAGATATTTTAACAAAGAAATATTTTATATTTTCGTGGGAACTAAAAATGGAGATAAATTGTTCATACTTATGTATAAAAATTAATCTAACTAAATATTTTGTGATTTTCCTTACGTAATAATTTCAAGCGATCTTACATATTAGTCCCGACATTAAAAATTTGTATACCGGAAAGGTTAAATTTTCGTAATATATTTGTTAATAACTAAAGAAATTTGTTACCTCAGTAATTAGTGAAGCCTAAAAAAATCAGTGTGTACTATTGGAAATTAAGAATGTTATTTTTCTGGATTCTTACTTTTAGTATTAGATTTCTGCTGGTGTACCAAAATTACATTTCTTTTTAATGTAATTTGATTTTTAGTAAAAATAGAAAATATCGTACTCAAAACTATGTATGAATACTGTTTTAAGTACCTGCAATAAAAATTCAAGACATCACTGTGATTTCCGTTTGCATGGATAAGCGATTGTGAAACTATACACTTCACCTCAGCTTTTGTAATTACACAGGGTACAAATAAGCTTTCACAATAGCTAATTTAGATAGTTTGAACTAGTTTAATACCCAGTGACCTGCTAGGCGATACAACATGTAGAACAATGAGTCGATCTCGATAGTTTTGGTATCATTTGTAACAACAATACAACACATTGTGTGAAATTTTACAATTTGCTTTATTTTCCTTCTATTTATTTGAGTTTCTTCCTCCAAGATAATACAAAAACAATATTTATTTCAACTTTTCACTTCGACAGTTAGTAAGATTTCACATTTGGTTTCTTCTAAAGAAAAGTTAATTTGTCAGTTGACATTGAAATTGCTCAACCGGAAATGGACAAAGTGGCTCGGCACGCTGCGTGAATCACAATAAGCCGCGCAGACCAAGAGACGGCTTTGTCTTCAACCCTTGTCCCTCCGCCATCGGAATTGTTACATTCGGTAACACAATTCACTTCAGAATCAAACTCGTTATTTATTATCTGTAATTTATATTATTAACTCGTTTGTTTTTCGTATTGCATTCAGTCATATGTATAAAAGCAACGTACTTTAATTTATTCGTTTACATTAGGTCATTCAAAATAGAAAAAATTCAAATTTTCTAACCCTAATCACTTTATTTTTGATGTGGCTATAAGTAAATTATTAACATAAAATCAACAACAATGAACTCGTAATTTCTGCTTTTAGAGTAATACTCAACTGAAAGGTTTAGAGACGAGAATTAAAACTTAATTGATTTTATGTAAATCGACCCATTTAAGAAATAAAATAATAATGATGTGTAAGTCTTAAACATTGTATCTAAAATAAGTGGTATTTGGTTACAGTGTATACATAAACTAAACATATTTAAACATCAATTGGACAAAACAGGAAGTAATGCTTCTAAACAGATTTCATTTGAGAGATTTGAATTGACTTGTTTTCATTTGATTTGATTTAATTCATAGTATGTGTTCAAAATGACAATTAGCAAGTAGTGAATTTCAGGTAATAAATTCAACAATCAGTGATCAGTAATCAGCAGTTGAACTCTATTAAAGTATTTTATGTCAGGTATGGCGCCCAGTAAAATCTTTACTACTCAGTTATTATTTGTGGTACCGAATAAACTTGCATTGAATGTTAATTAAACCTATATTTTACTATTCTTGGTTTGTGAAAATTTTATACATTCTCCCATTTTTCCTATTTGACCGTCTGAACATTTTTTATGGCTGGTATTTTGGAAACTAATATTATATTTTTATAAAACTTTGTATAAGCACCATGTCTTAATAGGCTAAAATTGCTTTAAAGTTTGAATTTTATGGTTTTAACACAGATGGTATACTAAGCAAGATAGGACTTAATATTCATTTCTTACTTAGTATCACATGACAGATGAAATTGTAAAGTTTGATAGTGCAATTTATGAACACTCAGTAAATCTGAAAGATCGCGGATTGAAATTTGGAATGAAAAACCTTTTCTACCTGTTTGTACTAATTCCATACCACTTGTAGTTGGTGGGGGGGGGAGGAATCTTAGAAAATAGTAGAGTGCAGTAGGGTGTGACCGAAGAGAGGATAGTCTTAAAGAATATGTGACCGATCTAAACAATGAGATAGACTGAATAGACAATAAGTTTGACACTAGAGACACCTATACTACAAAACATGTAATCTAAATTTAAACGTGTTCTCTCACCTTCTCTGAGAACAGATCTTTCATTATATCTACATTTAATTATTAGTAAAAAAATTTTTATTCCTGTTTTCGAAGGCGTTGAAACTATAATCTTGGCAATTATTAATCCATTGAATTGGAATCTGAAGGATCCATTGTGCGATTTTTGGGATCATCAAAGTCATAAAAGCGTTTGTGGCTTGGCGGTAAAAATATCGATTCATAATGCTTTTGGTTTAGGCTAATTGGAAATAACCTGATTAGTAGTTTGAATAGTTAATCTCATCAAACGGAAAATAACGGTCTGGTAAGATGGCGCGAGATTTCATGGAATAGAATCTTGGGTTCATTGTCATTCATGCCGAGAGTCCAGACCAGAAACCGTTGTTCCCACAAACCTCTTTCTTGCCCACGAAATGTAATCTTTGTAATATCATTTTCTGTTGTATTATAAATATATTACAATATTGTTTATACAAATACTAAGCTTTTCTAATACCCTGGTCTAAAAACCAAGAGCCAATTTACACTATATAAGTTCATAATCTGCTTGTTGTTGAAATCGATAGAGGAATTTCTTTTATACAATTTTCTGAAAATATATCCACTAATAAGAGTACATTTGCGAAATCTTGTAAAGTCCATGAGTAATGTATGTTATTACATATAAAAACACCATAGTATTAAGTGTAGCTTTACATTTTCAAAGAATTGCATGACCTATTTTTGAATTTATTATTATTTTAATTCAGTAATTGTCCTGTTTTATCTTTAAGGTATATATATATATATATATATATATGTATCAAATTTCAGCTTTCTATTACACTGTAAATAGGGGAATTAGGATGGTGTAACAGGCTTACGTAACAGGCTTTACTTAGGTTGCATACGAAATTTCAAAACTATAATTCATTTTATTCTTATGCGACCAGGTAGACAGGCAGACAATCGTACAGAAAAGAAATTGTTTACGTTACCCAGCAGAAAAAATAATCATTTTCGGTTGGACATACATCCATCATAGAATTAACTCTTGTCCATCAAGAAATTAAGTTTCATGCAACTTCAGATGGAATATCTGTCGAGATATCTTGCCAAATGGTACATTCACATTGTTGTTTATTAAGTTAGGTTCAAATTATAACCGTTCCAGGAAGTTAGGAAGGGTACTACAATGCAATGGTGTACTGAATTCAAATCTTGTCACTGACTTTTCATACGCTCTATTATATTTTCTTTTTACTCTATAAATAAAAATATTAAATTTTAAAATCACATGTTATTGTACTTAGTTTGTTTAAAAACATTTTCATTTTTAATAAGCTGTATGAGAAAAGTTAATATATTATACCCTGGGAGCTTGGTTACCAAAGCAGGGGTTTGTTCTAAAGCGTCATTGTTGCCGGTGCTCTGTGCTTAACTCATACAAGGTGATGCTTGAACAAAGACAAGTCGCAGCACAGACAAGCAGCCTGGTAACGAGGGGCCTGGGGCTGTTTACAATTAGAAAACTCAGGCTACTCCCTACATCTGATCCTAGCTCTCGCAGTGGCCCCTAGTTATTATTATGAAAGCTTCATTTGTTATCTTTGTAAATGAAAACTAAAATACGAAAAAGGGTTCAAGTAGAACTTTGTGGCATAAATTGTAAAATATACCATATTAACAAGGCTATTTTAAATATATTGCTGCTTCATACTAAACCTAACTGGCTTTTTCTGTTGCAGGTAAACTTAAGATTGTTTTCTGCTCCATCACGTAAGTTAAGTAGAAGTAACATTGTTGGAAGAATTTAACAAATTTAAACTAAATTTGTAATTTTTAGTAATTTAATGATAGTTAGGAGTTTTTAATCTACATGAAATTTAAAAAAATCAATTTTTGTTCATACAAGAAAAAAATTGTGTCAACGAATCCCCTATCAGTCAATCTTTTTGCAAACATGACTTTATTACTCAACATATAGAAACAATCCAATATGAGGCTATTTCCTCTAAGAGGTAATAATCTTACAACGTACTAGTCCTTTCATACCCTTAAACTTTGCACGAAATTATCATACGTCCCCTTCTCAATCAGGCATTCATATGAAACTTCAAACCAACCACACCATCCTTAGGTCTAAATTACGTTTTACTTAAAAATGTATTCAATCTAATAGTATTTTTTCAAATGATTTTTAGAAATATTTTATCCCTTTTATCTGATGTTAGCTAATCTTTCAGACCAAATCCAGTTGCATAGTATTAAAAACGTATTTGTCATATAAATTAATTAGACTTTCAATCTTAATTTAGATGAATTGTAAAAAATAATTTTGACTGTCTACGGTCTGGAATTTTGTGTCGAATCTGTAACGGCGTCAGATTTCAGACGCTGCACTAAGAGGAAGGTGAACTGGAGCTTACTCAAAATTCACACAGTATTTGAATAAGTCCACACACATTGTAATCAATTGGATTTAAATTAATTATTTTAATTATTATGATTGTTGTTCAAACACATAAACACTCAAACATTTCCATGCACACAAAACGTGCAATTAATAGTATACAACAAATTGTCAAATTTAAAAAAGTGTAAAAAGTAATGCTTTTCACTAATAATATTATTGTCCGGTATAAAAACTATAAGTATATGTTATGTATCACAATATCCAAAAAAAGTATATGAAAATATTAGTAAAGCGGAATTGCTCTCCTATTACATTTTATGTAGTATAACAAACATCCTGGCGGTAACTGTAGCTACAGATGAACCTCTAGTATCCATTAGGCCCTATAGGATACCACTTATACGTCTACAAGACGAACACTGATGGCTTCATTGTAAATATTTAATGGTATCCAAGGTAGCAGAGACAAACACGTAAGTTGGCTACTCACCCAAGTCCGTCACTACTCCATAAGTAAACACTACTTCTTTAACCCGTTTCCTAGGGTTGTTTAACCTTGCTTTGGAACTAACACAGTGTATTGTCGATTATTAAAACTTATCTACTTGAAATAAATAATAGAATTTTCGGCAATAAGTTTCCTTCTAATAAAATGATAATGATGAGGGCCTTTAAAGTGTTCTTCTAAAACTTATAATTCTAAAAATACTCTTTTTGCTAAGGATATGGATAGTGTTGGAAATAAAAGCCTACGTATTTATTGTAAAATAGGCAATTAATACCTTATTAGCCAGATTTTTTTTAAAATCATGTTTATATGTTTATTGTAACTATTTGTAAAATGCAAATAATTGTACAGTAAGATAGACTTACTTATTTCAAGTTATATTATGCAATTTCATTTTTACAAATTAGGCTACCACTAACTCGTCCTCCTCCTCACCTATTCTGCTTCGAGCCTTTTTTATCGTTAGACGTGTTTCTATTCCAGTGCATATTGTAAGGATAACAGGTTTTCGAACATTTGCCATCGTTATAGGTTATTAAAGTTATAACACAAAGGTTCTAGGATTATACGAGGAAATAAATAGGCACTGTAGCCTGTGCCTGTGTGATACGTGATTGTCATTCTCGTACTTGAATCATGTGCTCGGGACTCAGTGACAACGCCTGGACTGGAGTCCAAGCTGCTTTTGAGTATGTTTGAACCGTCTTCTTTCCCTTCGTTATTTTTGTATTTATTAAACCTTCCCCACCTGACAAAGAGGATAGATTCCAATCCTCGAAACGGTTTGTTATACCTTTATAACTTATGTATAACGATGGCAAATGTCCGAAATTCTGTTATCCTTTCAATCATTTCAACTTTAAACAGTGCATATTATTGGATCTCGTACTCAAAACTATATGTTTATATAAAGATCTGTCACATTAAAGGTATGTCCTTTTCACACACATATTTTATTGCATCCTATTGGACGTCACTGTGCAGAAATTCAGATATTTTTACGTTTTAATCAACCCAGCGCAACAGGTTAACTTTGTCTTGAATAGATAAGAACACAAACTGGGTTACCTCACTACGGAGTATCACCTATCTAATCGAACTATTTACTTGATAGTTTATACGAGACTATGAGCAGATATGATTCTGTGCCATTAAACGATTAATCCATTGACCTACGTTATTGAAGTACCTTCATATTGGATTCACTTTGAAGGTCCAAAGCGCAAAGGCTTTAACTTATTAAGAGCTCTGAAGATGTCTTGTTTGATCATATATTCTAAGAACGGATAGATTCAAAGTGTCACCTTGCGCAGCTTGTCTGCTGTTGATTACTGCGAGTATTTCATAGTAGCGCCATTAATTACGAGCAGGTTTGTTGACAATGTTATCTAAAGGATCAATAATGGAAATAATTCTTAATATTCTTTTAGGGCTTTCTTAAAAACCGTTCTTGAACTTTTAAGAATTTAAACGTATTGCTTGTCGATAGTTTTAAGATGATTCAAAAGTGCTTTATGCTTAGTATAAAAAAATATGCTAATACAGTTGAAAGTTCTAAAATGTACCAGAAATTGATTTTATTTTATATTTGGTCATATTTATGCTCGGTTCTTTCAGTAAATATTCGTGTACAAATGCACTTGTATCTTTTAAGACATTTAAAAATTACGAAATATGTCTATATTTAGGCATATTTTTTTATTTATAGAGAGCAATAAGGACTCAGATGTTGAGGCGTACTAAAATGACGAACGAAACATTAAAATATTGCTTGCGGAAATATGTGTGGGTCATTTTTATTTTAATGCATGCCGACTTTTTGTCCGTATCTTTAGTGTATTGGACAATCTAAATAATCACTCAATGAACAATTCAAACAAAAATTGATATATAAAATAAGAATGTAACGTACCTATCTTACACTCAATGAATATAATGTTTTCCACAATCACAAACATTTGGGGAAGGGAGTAACATTTACTTTAAACATTACAAGATACTAACGTATTATTTCCTTTATTTTGCTTAGAACACAAGGTGCCAACCCTAAATGATACTAGAAACATTACTGCATTTGTGACTGCTGAAGTTTCAATGTCTGTACATAAATTTACAAACGCCAATTGTTAGTGAGTGTTCTCAAGCTACCTAAAGGATTTTCAATAAGGGCGTATCAATTTTGGCAGCTTGGTTCCAGTTTTATCGGTTAAATCTTTCTAATCTACACCACTGAGTAGCATTTCCATGTGATAAAACTTTATTATAAATAAACAGTGTTCATTAGTGAAGATATTGTTCCCATTTTGCGGCAAATGTGGTGATCTTTCAAAGTCAACTCTTCGGCGTTTAGTGACCGAATTCGAAATGACTGGTTCAGTAAACATTCAGCCAACAACTGAACTTCAAAGAAATACCAGATCAGCCGAGAACGTCGCTGGGCTTCGTGAAAGTGTCTAGGAGAACCCTAGGCAACTGATTCCTAGCCGTCAATTATGAGCGCTAAGAGATTTCTTTAGACCTCAATTGAACGATATGGAGGTAGACGATGATATGTAGTTCCAGCAAGATTGCGCTATTTGCTACACAGAGGAAGACAAGAGATGGTTGTTCTCTATGAACGTTTGATAGTATGATTATCTCTCGCAGGCAACGTGAATTTGCCATCACGATCGTGCGATTTTACTCTGTTGGACTTTTTATTACGGGGTTTCCTGAAATCACACGTCCATTCCCATAGACAACAATCAACGGATGCCTTAAAGTCAACAAAACTAATACTATCGCTCAAATTCAACCGGATCTATGCGGCTAAGTCATTGACAATTAAGCTGATCGAATCAATTTGCCCGCGAGAAAACGCAGCAGACATTTAAATTATGTAATACAGACATGATGGCAAACGTGTGTCTTTTCAATAAATAAATCATTTCTTTAATATCTCACACATATATGGTTTTTTTTTCCATTTCAAAATCTACTCACCCTTATTGAATAACTCTTGTAACACCTACAAAGGTCTGATGAATTTGAAAAAATCTGCTTTAAAACGTTTACCCCGAAGGAAAGACTAAACTTACTGCACCTCTCACTTCCTGTTGTTGGTCTCGCAGTTTGCACAGCGTCAGTTGTAGCACTGCACAAACAATGCAGAGGAGTGCTGCTGCAGGCAATGCAATGGCAGGAACTTCAAGATTTCGGCCTGTGCCGTTACATTACAAAATGAAGCGTCGTTCTGGGAAGAGTTATTGTCAAGGTGGTGCATTTCGTTTTTAGAAGAGAAAATGATTTTAAAGCTTTCAGACTAACTCCCTTCAGCACAGAAACATATAAAGACAATTGTTGAACACCCCACTCGGAATTTCCACTTTTCATTCTTACACCCATTGGAAGCAGGATTTTTGTGAAAATTTTGTAACTATGTTCAAAGGAAAACGGCTGAATATAAGAATGTGATTTTTTTAAAGTGTGTACATAAACTATAGCTAAGGATGGAAATGTTTTAATGATTAATTGATTAAGCTCTTTGTTTTTACAGGCAAATTTAGGACCATTAGGTCCTTTCTAACGCTTAACTAAATACAATTGATAATAAATAGCATAAACAAGCTCATTTCGGATTTCGTATCTTGTTTTAAATATTGGATACTAATTTAGAGTTCACTATGACAAGCCTTTAGTAAGTTAGTGTAAACGGTTATCGATTCAATTTATTTTTGTTAAGAAAATCTTGATTATTATAGTCCTCTAAGATAAGATTCCTGAGAAAATATAAAAAAGATTGTTTCATTCCACGAGCAGTAGTAGTAATTTAAAAATATAATTGCGGGATATTTTATGATCAGGCTCAAAGAAACTGTTAATGCAAATTAATGTTTTACATTATGGCTATAAAAATAAGGTAAAATATGGTTTTTATAGAAAAATTTAATTTTATAAGGAAAAAATATTTAGAACGTTATTTTCAATTATATTTAAAACATTAATGGTACCATTAGACGTCTAAAATACATGTATAAAACAAACACGTTACTCGCTAAATCTGCAACTCATGTACATTTAAGACAATATCTACATACTGTAACAATTTTAATTTTTTTAATCTTCAGTAGTTTTCATTTGGGCCGTTTTCAGTTAATTTCCTGGATTCCTACTTTTAATTTCTACTGTAGTTCCTTGTGTAGTGATCAAACAATTTTCTGCTTTTTATTCCTTGTATGAATGTATTTAAAAAAAGTTATAAATTTGAGATCAAACTGATACTTTCCTACCAACAATCGGTTGTAAAATCTTGAAACGTAGCCATCACATGAATGAACTACGCAGTCATCTAATTGTGTCTAATATCAAACTGATACTTTCCTACCAACAATCGGTTGTAAAATCTTGAAACGTAGCCATCACATGAATGAACTACGCAGTCATCTAATTGTGTCTAATATCAAACTGATACTTTCCTACCAACAATCGGTTGTAAAATCTTGAAACGTAGCCATCACATGAATGAACTACGCAGTCATCTAATTGTGTCTAATATCAAACTGATACTTTCCTACCAACAATCGGTTGTAAAATCTTGAAACGTAGCCATCACATGAATGAACTACGCAGTCATCTAATTGTGTCTAATATCTGTTTACAACTGGAGCAGTAACCCAACTATCATGCTTTGGAGTAGATCGCGTTCATGTGTGGGAGGGAGGGACTCATCAGAGGGTGCCAACAATGACAAACATGAGTCCGTGTGATCAACAATTATTGTCTGTGACTGTCGTCGGTCCGCCAATTAGTAGGTCACTTAATTAAATTTGCCTTCACGTTTGTTTGCCAATAAAACTTCAATAGGAGTGAGGTTACCAATGCTACAAAGGCTCTTTAGCAGTAAAAACGTGGTTTTTAATCAGTTATACCTAATTATGTATAGTTGTTTGTGTTAAACTGTACTACTTTATAATATATTAAAATTACTTTGTGGTTGCCATTGTGCAGCTTTTTAATCAAAATTTTAGTTGTAGCTATGGTGGAAAGGGTTAATACAATTCGAATGTTGAGTTTAGTTCTCACCTTCCGCATAGTACAGCGTCTGAAATCTGGTGCTGTCACTGACCTGACTCAACGTCCATCTGAGGAGACCCCAAAAAAGACGGCGAAGAACCTTAAAAACTTAACTCATTGCATTGTTTCGACATCAGAGACACCTAGACTACAACATCAAATGTAATCTAGACAAAGAGTCTCATCGTCTCTTCAGACGATCGTGGTTTCCAAGTTCCAGGAGTCTTGAGGGCGTCAGATTTCATCTGCTACATTAAACACAACGGAGATGAACTCATCATTTGAGTTTCAATTGTGTTGGTATACAAGAACAAACACTGAAGAACGTGTGTTTACTATTAAATAATTCTGAGTAATCAATCATGAATGAATATTGAATCAGTCCAGTAGGTTTTACGTGAATTACTGAATAATTTTGTGGCACTATTGAATAATTTTAAGTAATTAATCTTGAATGAATATTGAATCAGTCCAGTAACTTTTACGTGATTGAGTAAAAAAACACACACGAACACGCTCACTAAAACACACACACACACACACACACACACACACACGCAGAGAGAGGTACCATTCGATTTTTATATAATAGTATAAAAAAAAAATAATGAGAGTAAAATAATGTTTAAGATATTAATGTAGTTGCGTTATTGATTAATATAATAGGTGTTAAATACCGTTAACGTTGATACGACAAGTTGAAAGCCCAAGAGTTAAAACTAACATTGGTTCAAAGGTGCTAATCAATGTTTACCTAATTATAGCCTCGATTTTCATATGATTAGCTCCCATGTTTTTGATTATTTTATGTGACAATCGCTCCACTAAATGAATTTTGTGTTGATTAACCCAAACGAGAAGGTATAAAAACTCGTTTGTACAGTAGGTTTAGAGTGGCTAACCCACCAAGAGCATTGAATAATAGATTATTCATGCATAAATAAATAGATGTGTACATTTCCTGTATAGATCTACTACTCTCATACTGACAATCGAAAATATATTTTTTTATTTTTTTGTAAGCATTTCTCCTTAATCCTTGTCGCAGTTTTTTTATTAGTGATGATTTTTGTTATTGTGAGACAATTTGAGATCACAAACACCTAAAACCTTTCCTCCGCTCTACATGATAGTGGTGAATCAACTTAATCTAATACTAAGTGAAACTTACTGTATACAACAGTACGCCACACCACGCGTCGCTCGTAACATGCTTGTAAATGTTAAGATTTCCTGCATACAGGGATGTATTTTTACCTACCCCCGGCAGATAAAAAATAAAATTGTGTCAGCTTACAGACTGATAGGCTTAAGTAACGCTCAGCCAAATACAAAATTGAACAAAGGAGATGCATCTCATAAAATTTATTCTTATCTGTGTAGAAATACAAAATAAAAGTCTACAGATGAAATCACGATATATTGCCATATGATATATTCTAATTTTTTCACTGAGTTAGGTTTCATAGCAGTGTTTAGCGGAAATACCGGTGCTAAATGTAACAATTATGTAACAATGCTCACCCAAATTCCATGGACTGGCATGTATCATCATCTTACTCGGTGTTTTCTGAACAGCGTAAATGTTGTAAAGTGTTTCAAGGTCAACTCGTTATCAAGATATTGTGCGGACAAACAGACAGACAGACAGACAGAAATTACAATTTTTATGCCCTTCGCTGAAGCTCAGCTAATAACTCATAAGTGCTGTTTTAATGCTCTCCATTACATTTTACGCACTGAAGAAGATTGACTCCATTAGACAATCCAATTAACTATAGTGCTGAGATGGATCAGATAGCAGTCATTGTTAATACCAAACTACTGTCGTGCGCGCGTGCGCGTGTGCGAACATCACAAACGCTCTGATATCGGCCCTGATTAAATTCTCTGAGTGTTCAGATCCTGACAACAGCTAATAGTACTTAAGTAATTACTTACTCCCAAAACGCATGTCATGTAATATGTATTATTTATAATTTTCAACTAAATTTTGAAACACGATTCGTCTCGGAAGTCTAGAAGGACTGACATGGCGAGAATCCACTTTCAACGAGGCCTATATTACTAGTATAATAGGCTATTAATCCATATTTGTGGTCAGGTTTTCTAACTGTAAAACAGTAGCAGATTTTACAAAATCCAAACAGTAGTCGTCGTAATTCTTAGTAGCAATTGTTGCCAAATTGACACCATTACCACAAGGTCCTTAGCATGTAAACAAACAATTATAAAAATCTTCTCGGTTATCTTTTTTCCAAGTTTACAAAAACTATTACCTCAAAACAATTTACGGTTATTTATAATTTAGAATTATAAAATTTAATGCCCTCAAAAGTGTAGTTTTTATCCTTCAAGAAAATAAAATATTTGTCAAAAAGGAAGGTGCCTAGAACGGAAAAGCATTAATCCAATTATAAAATCTAGATTTACAGGTAAATAAACTCATAAATTATAATTTTAAAAAAATATAGGTTTGTACCAAATTTAAATAAAATTGATTGAAAGTTGTAAAAATATCTTATTTTTGAAATCAGTAAAAATCTGGTTTGTTTTGATTAAAAAATGGATCGTTCCATTTAAACAAATTTACTCGAATACCCCTTACTTACAGGTCGTGAAGGATTTTTCATTATAACATGTAAAAACTAGAAGAAATTTCATGGATATTTCATGTAAAAACGTAGCATCACAAGTGATAATAAGAGAGCTGTGACAGTTTGAAAACTTTGACCAAAAATATTTTTGAGCCCATCGTGGAACTAATAATTAATTTTTGGTCTTGTTATTACGCACAACTTTGTCCATTTAATCTTTGCTGTATCTCTTATAGTTTCAAACTTCCCATGAGGGTGCATAAAATTTGGATGATCTAGTATATTATGGGAGTTCTAAAAGTTTTAATCAAAATAATTCCTTTTTGTGAAGTGATTAATTCATTCCAGGTACACAAAAAAACCAGTTTCCAATAAAATATCGTAGTTTAAATTCGTAGCATAATATCAAATAAACGTCGGAGAACCCGGAGAGAAGACAAGGAAAATACACGAAGTCCTTGATTGCACTATTTGCTTCTTATACAGCCCGTGTTGTTCATCCATAGAGTCATGTACTAAGTGCCTCGTGACGCTGTATGAATGGTAATGAGCCTGAGAGCGTAGCAAGAGCTTTTGTCTTCAGGACGGTCGCTGCTGTTCACAAGTAGCATACTAATACGTTTTAGCTAGACAAATTATGGTAAATATAGAAGCAAACCTTACATTACTTTAGAACAGTAAAGCTTTATAAATGTAAATCGTAATGACTTATAATATAATTAAGTAGGCCTACTGGATAAAAAAACACTAACAATCATTTAATATTTTGTGACGTAACGTTCTAGTATTATGATTATTGTTTTATAACAAAATACGACATTTTTTTTATTATGTTATAAAAGAAAACTCACATAATTTTAATATTTTCACGCGAGGCCTTTTGACATTATAGATGACATCGTCAGGTGTCTGAGTCTGACTTTTATAAAATAATAGAAAATAGTTGTTTCCAATAAGAAGAGGTTTTCCTTCAATGAAACATATCAGATGTTCCACAAATTTATAATTGCACCCCTTTATGATGATTGTGTTTATTCTTTCTGTTTACAAAAATTGCACACATTAAATGATCAAATTAACTATATTTATTACTAAAACTCAAACCATAAACTTGTACTCATTAAATTTTATTTCCCGTATATATCATCGCAGCTGTGGTGTAAAACACACTCGGCGGGTTTTAAGAATCATATCATGAAAGTAATATCATTAATTTGTACTTTATTATTGTGAATTTATACAGTTATAACTTATTCCTCTTTCATTTTGTGTTATAAATTAACTCTTTAAGTAGCACATGGCAAAAATTTAAATATTACATGTCTGATTTCTTTAAAATAAATTCCAAATTCGTTATATTTCCATTCTTATAGAAATTGATTTTCCAAATCGTATTGTCCTTAATTTCTTTCTAAAACGTAAGTTTATCTAATAACTGACAGTTTTTAATTAATTTATTTCACTTTGTCCCTTGCTTAATAGGGAGGATAATACAGGATCATACTTTAATACAACCTTTAAGAAATATTTTCTTTCGCTGTTCTAAAGCAGTCTCGTTCCAAAGCAGCATTGTGACTGGTACAGGTGTCCTGCCCGGACAAAGCACCATACTCTTGGTGCCACATCTTGGTTAATGAGAAGCCCCAGGCTCCTTGCAATTACAGGGGTCAGGACTCTCCTGCCTGTAAGGCCCTTGACGTCGGTCCTCTACAAGAACGCCCTCTTTAAGTCCGTTGCCTTATAGAAGAGAGAGAAAAGAAATGGATTGTATAGAAGAAGCGCGATGAAAGATTAATGAATGTTCCGTTAATTATTTAAACTAAAGTATCAAGTTGCTGAAATGTAGTTAATAACGATGACCTACATTATTTATTTACTTTCTCAATTAGCAAAATTCAATGTTCTTTTGAAAAATTATTAGTTGTATGGACGGATCACTGAATCTTTTTTCTCATTTTTGTATTAGTCCTTGGATGTTGCAGTTCAATTCCACCATGACTTATAGCCCTTTCTTTCAAAATTTTATGGCTCGGGGGTGTTCCTGACAATATTTTAGTTAGTTAAATAATTGTCATTGCTGGAAATGGAAACTTTCTTTAGCTAGCCGATTCTTCGACCCAATACTATCATATCAATGGACGTTAAACATCTATGTAAGATCTCGATCAGTGCTATCTGGATGCTAACGTAATATATTGAACCCCGATGGATGTGCTGAGAACATCACAGTCTGTGTGTGTAAGTAATAAAGTTAAATAATTAACAATAAAAGGTAATAACTTGGATCAAAGGTTTTCATGTCTAAGTTGCGTCTTTTGTCTTCTGTGATGTAAATTGACCAGAAAAAGCATTTTTCCAACGATTTAGGAGGATTAGGAGTACAAAATACATTTTTGGAGCCCTTTATACTCTTGTATGCCATGTTATGAAGCAGGGCGTTTTATCTTAGACATAGATTTTATTTTGCCTTTTTTTGTACGTTTAGTGAGTCATACCTCGAGATGAGGGTCTAGGAAAAGTGACGTCTGGCTTTTGGTAAGGAAAATGGAATTTAAAGATAATTCTAGGATGGGTGGAGTAATAAGTAATCCTTTGGAAATATATCGGTCGTCAGCCGGGGTAATGTTTATGGAGGCCGAAATGAGGAGGTATCAAAAAGGTTAAACATATGAAATGACAATTTTGTTTTAAAAATATATTTTTCTTTTTGACACACTTAGTTCCAACCGTTAGACTGACAAATAGATATTAGATCGGCGTTAGTTTACCATATACATATCCCTTAAAATGTCGTCTTTACATTTCTTTATCCAGTTGTCAGGCGGTGGTGTAACTATGATTTCAATGTCTTGCAGTCGGTTTTAAGTGTATCAATCTAGGAAAACCAAAATCTGAAAATATTTTATTATATCTTTAATCCTTTCGTTACTCTCTTATTTCAACCTTCACCAAAACGGGCGAATCTCACGTTCGATTTCTTTCTTAGGAAAAAAGTGTCGTTATGGTATGTGTTAACGAATCCAGAATGTTGAGTATATTCAGACTCAAGACGGTAAATACCATATTGTTTAACACCTACCCTCCCTTGAGCGTCCGTTGTACTAATCAATATTACTCAAGAGCTTACCTTAGCTGCTATGACGTCACAAATACTGACAACATTATCGCTGAGGGACATTACCATAACATAAACTCCACTCAGAAGGCTCGTTTTAGCTCCTTGCATTATGCGAGAGTAATTACTTTTAATCGTAGGTAAATTGAGGTACTGTGGTCGGCCTCATAGTCCCATAATTAAACCATAACCCGTTAGTGTAAAGATTGCACCGATCTTAAGCTTAGAACATTTTTTGAACGATATTACAAAATGTATATGTGTTTCCGATCGCCAGTATGTGTGAATTCAAAAAGTTAACATTTAAGCTATTCCTTTCTTAATAATCTATTAATTTGAACTTACGAGGTACGTTATAGAAACGGAGGAAGGCAGTTATGGAGGGTTAAAGAATAGCATGGTTTATGGTTTATTCTCTATGGATCGATTTGTTTGATGTATTAAATAAGATACATTATATCTTTTTAATAATTCTTAAACATTTTGAAATTCACTTGTTCGTACCCCAAATTAAAATGTTTACTTTCGAATAATGGATACAAGATAGCAATACGCTACACCAAGTGTTGCTTAATACGTTTCGCTGAGGTTGCATGCCTAATTTCAAATCCATAGCTCATACTATTCTCAATAATATGTACAATGGATAGATACACAGACATACATGACTGAGGAAAGAAATTCCCCCCCCCCCCCCCAATGTATAAATTCCATGGCTTGATATGAACCATAAAAGATCTCTTTTTTTAGAAGTGAAGTTTCAAGAAAAATTCAAAGTCCAAAAAACGTAATATTTTTCTACATATCTTTCCACACGATTTTTTCACATTTTGTTTATCTAGTTTGGTTTCATAGTGGTGTTATAATTAATAAACGTTCCAGTGAGTTAGGGAGTGTACTAAAAAGCAATAGTGCGGTGAAATCAAAATATTTTAACCGTCTTTTAACATTGACGTATTACTCTATTATTCTTTACAGTATTAATAAGCTAAATGTGTTACCATTTGTAAACATATAAAATTTTAGTACGCTTGTTTTTAATTTTATTTATTTATTCTGTTACTTTCCCGTTGCCATAATGGTAACCTATACCATAAGAATGTATTAGCTAACGCTCAGCCAAATCTCATGAAAAGCAGCAACATCTAACTGGGTGTTTTCTATATATAAATGAGGCATTGTGAAAACCCATGAAAAGTCTATAAGTCAGTTAGTACTCGTAATATCATGCAGACACATCCCTGGGACAGAAAGATAAATGAAAATTTTACAGCAATTCGAGTTATAACAACGCTGAGCCAAAAACATTTTTACATTTTATCTTCACTTAGAGGGACAGTTACTCCGTATTGCAACAGTTTGTAGAAAGGAATCGCTCCTGCTGAAATGAAGTAAAGGATCAGACAAGGCTCCAAGTAGTAGCTGTTTGTCAGCGTTTGAGAAGTGTTCACCAACATCAACCTTAACTCTTGTTTACCTTCCAATTCAGATCGAGGGAAAAGTTTCAATCGGCCCGATGTAACTTATAGATGTATATACGGCTGTCCTCTAAGCTATTTACTAGCGACGATTTTTATGATATTTTATGGGATTTAACAGATCGTGTAATCGCATACAAACGTCAAATAAGATAATTGTATGTCAATTAAAAATGATCAAAGTATTGTAACAGTAAGTTTATATTAAAAAGTTTCATAATCAAGCTGGTATTGTGTTCAATTATTTACCCAGTAATATGCTAATTTGTTCACTTCAGTAATATCTCGGCTTGTTAACCATTTATAAATTAATTTGCTGAATGTTATCAAAGTTTATTACTTGAGGGGCTGGGAAAATTTAATTTCTGCCGGTCTGTCTGTCTGTCTATGTGCCTATCTGTCTGTACAATATCTCCAAAACTAACTGACATATTATAAGCTTTCTATTTTGGAATAAGCTTCATTTCTATACAGACAACACTGATGGTGCACGTCACTCCAAAGGATTTGTCTGAAGCATTTAGCTACAAAAAAATTGCAGAATTAATAGGTTTTGTAACAAAAAGTGTACAGTCATACGATATTTCGAAATTTGGCTTAGAAACACCTTATAGCATACTCCTACCTTATAAGATAGCGTAAACGATAAGATATTTGTATGTCAAATAACAATGATCAAAGAGTAGGTTTTAGTAGCAGAATATTAATATTAAACCTGTCATAAATTAGCTGCTAATATGCTCAATAGTTTGTCTAGTATCATGCGAATTTAATATTTTCCGTAATGTCTTAACACGTTAATTAAGTAATAATTAATTATATATAGGGGACTAACATTTCTACAAATCAATCCCAATCTGATTTAACACTGATATAAACGTAACTTATTAATATACGAGTTTTCTACGATTTAATTGTGAGTCCAAGTAAAACTTTTCACTCATTATATATACATATATAATTTATTATATTATATTACATTATATATTATATTTATACATATTTTATTATAAACATTATAATAATAATTTATTATTATTATATTATACATTATTATATCCATATTATGTATATATATATATATATATATATATATAAATATTATAATAATAATAAATTATATTATATATATATATATATATATATATATATATATATATATGGATATGAAAAATGCAATAATCATGAGATTATCGTGCTAATAAAATATGATGTTGATCAATGAATGAGAAACTCTATGAAAACATGTTATTAAGATTGTTTCTCTATTAGGCATAAGCTATTTTAAATTCAATGATTGTTATAAATGTAAAATGCTTAAGTATTTATTAAAGAAGTGTTTAAACCTGAAAAATTAATTAGTCAAACTGACAGATGAAAACTGGTGAGTTACTTTATTGCTTTGTTGTGTGTGTATTCTTTAATCAGTCACGATCACTCTAAGGTTGATATCACAATGTTGTTCACATTTACGTCACAACTTTTTCAACTTTTAAAAATGCGAGTTGTCTTCAAAAAGTTGAAGCAGACGGCGGGGCGCGGCGCCCAGCCTGGGGCTCCTCATTAACAAGACTTCCCCAACCTCTCGGCATCTTTATTCAAGTGTCATCACTTTGTTCGCAGCGACAACAGTATCCCTCTGTCCTGGCTAAGAAAACACGAAACTCTTGAAAACCCTGAAACTTTAAACCACTAATAATAATGCAGCCAACTAGTTCGTGTCATTTCTTCAGAAATTTTACGTCAATCACGTTTTCATTCTTTATACTACAAGTTTTCTATAGAAGACACATTAAAGCTATTTTTGTATGTTTTTGTTGACCTTAATATTAATTAATTTTAATATCTTAATTAATAGTAGCAGAATGGTGGTAAAGATATACGTTCAAGACCATAAGCTCGTATTTAACTTGGTTTCAGGGAAGTGTAAAATAAAAGTTTTACCCATGTTGAAAGGAACAAATTCATCAATGCTACCATAGATTTAAATTATTTATCTAAAGTTCTTCAATATTGTAACAAAATCATTTTAATAATTAACGCAATGTGGGGATAGCTTCTAAACATATACGGTACTGTAAATTTCCGGTTAAAAACAAAAAACGAATAAACTAATAGAGGAGTCAGTATATAAAACCTATTTATTGTTGGGTCCGCGGACCAACAACTGTAAATTATTTATTAATATAAAAGGTCCTGTTCTTATTTTCCTGGCTGTCATAGTATTATCAAATTTGAACAGGTTCCAAATCAGATCTGGAGCTAAATTGTTTTGAATATATAATATTCAGCAATTGTAAATCAATAAAATCTTTACCAAGAATATAGCAAAACTTGCAAAATCTGCACAGTTGAATTAAGTGACCGTAAAATGTTGTACGCAACAGTTAATAAATTAAACAAGAAAGCTTTCTAGAGAAATAAAGCTTTGGCTCAGAGTATAGTGCCAAGGGATGTCAACACTAATATCCTCTCTGAGATAATGCTGTCAGGCATCTTATGACGTCATACACTAAGTAAGGATAAGTAGCTGTTGTACAATATTGATCAGACATCACGTGCACACCTGGGCCGACGCAATGCATTGCGTGTAACGTTTATTTAGGTATTGTAAAGTTTGTTATATTGTAATATGTTTTAAATGAAATTAAACAATACTTTACTGATATTATAAATAAAATAGAGCTTCAACATAGTGTGGGAGTAAGGGTGAAACTCCTTAATCGCGTGCTCAGGAATTCATTTATGAATTTCCATATGCTAGCTTCAGAGTCGTGACCGAAGTATCTATTATTACATCTTTATATTGTCATTCAACACTATTGCGTTTTCATCCACTATAATTGTTTAATTTATTTTTACAGCAGGCTTTATATTTTAAGTTTTTAAATAATAGCCTTTACTATTTTTAAGTTTTTGTCGAAAATGTAAACTTTTATCGTTGAATTATATAATGACTTCAGTTTTACACGGGTAAAATACATTACAATAAAATGTTCGTTTTTAATGTATTCCCCTCTATAAATAGAGTGTAAACATTTTCTTATCAAGTGTTATGTTTCCCACATAAGGCATGTGGAGGTGTTGAAGTGGAGGTAAGTGACCGGGTATCACATCGCCCCGGTACAGGAGGTATGGGGGAGACAGACTTGAATGTTTGTAGCGTTGCCATGGATACCATTAACTATTTACGCTCAGCCTTGTCATTCTACTAGCTCTCGGTCGCTCTGCTTTTCACCACTATTGACGTCCCTTCCGGCCAACATTTGTGTACAGAGTTTCCGCTCCTCGCTATGCAGAGTTGCTAATAACCAGTTGCTCTCGACTGTGAAAACTATTGCGATAAGAGTGCATTCAAAACATCGAATTGGAAGCATATTTCAACAAAACGTTCATGGTTTTTTATATATTATAAAACATAGAATTAATTCACTTTGTTAAGTTATTTATTGATTGAGCGTTAGCGAAGCCTAATACTACTCGAGGGAATGGAACACCTCTTTCTGTCCGAACGATATCTCGAGAACAATATGACCCATACACTTGAAATGTTTATGATTTATTTGCCCCCACCTCCACAATCACTTAAGGGGCTGGAAAAATTTCATTTCTGTCTGTCTGGCCTATAGCATGGCATGAATCTTCATTTCCCTTATAGGCAACACTGAGTTCGATAGGGGTGCACGTCAATTCATAGGATTTGGCTGAACGTTTGCGAACATTTTTACATTTGTCTTAACCATGGTAACGAGAAAATTGCAGAGTAAATAAATTTGTAAACGCACTGAGTACAGTCATATCATATTAAAAAATATTACATATAACACAACGAAACATGTAGCCTATCACAATGAAATCAGCTATACTTGAAATTTTGCATGCAACCTCAGTGAAGCTTGTTACGCGAGATCTCCTTCTTTACTTTAATTGATTTCTTAAAGATGTCACGAGGATTGTTCTGGAAAGAGGCGCATATATTATTTCTCACTTCATTAAGGTTGCTAAGTTGAACATTCAGTATTAAACAACACGTACGTATTCTCTTAACAAGTGATTATCTTTTAATATTTGACGTTTATATTCGCGTAAAGAAGATAAGCTTGAAATCTGTGAGCTTTATTAACAGGAAGTTTACTGTTACAGTACTAGTCGATTGTTACAATACTAGTTGATTGTTACAGTGCTACCCGAGGCCAAAATGGAACTTGCTGTAGGTCACCAGTAGACGATTGCTTGAAAAATTACTTGAAGTCAAGAGTTATAAATAAAAGGCGAGTAAAGCAGAGTACCTAGATAGCTCAAGGCTGCCTACTTTACTGACAGTCAGAGAGACTTGGGGAAAATATTGAATTATTGACAGACATTCTAGTCTGTTACGACATGCCACTGGTTTGCAGTTTCTATATTTTCTTATTTCTCTTTGATATTTCCTTTATATGAAACGTTAAGATATTGATATTCCTGTTTTACTCGAATCCCTCCGCTGTTTCGTATATACATATATTTTCGTTTCCCTTTTTGTTATTACATTTGGACGGATTACAACGTTTTTCCGTTGTAATGAATAATATTTATTTTTACCCTTTAAGCGGGGGTTCTACTAACTAACTCATGGTCGAACACGGGGGTGTCATAGACCATTTCAAGATTTTTTTTAAAATTTACACATGGTACATATACATCTATGTACCACACATCATTCTGACATTACAAAATAATAAATACTGTCAACGAGGCAAAATAAAAAATGGGAACATCCTGTCTCTTAAGAGGAAAATGTAACTATTCCGCTCGGTGAAGCAGCTATTATATGTAACATTTTAACAAGATATCAACATTTGTTGGTGTAATGACCAACATTGATGCAAAATGGCGCGGCGATTAAGCGTAGAACAAGATTTTAAAGATATATATTTCAGTAGAGATTTGAACGTAGTGAATGTAAACTGCACCATCATTGGAATACAGTCTATTAATGCAAGTTTCATTTTCTCATGAGTTTATCACTAGGCTTCTTAACGCTCGGCCAACTCTTATGAAGTTATATGCCCCATGATTCAAATCGGTCTTGCCTATATAGACGTAATAAAGGGCCATGCAAAATTTAAAGTCCATAGATCAAGAGCTTAGTTTTTTTTTCGATACATCTCCTTAAGTGATAAACTTCGCTAACATTTAGCCAAATCTCTTTAACGGACATGCACTATCATTTAACTCTTGCCTCTGTAAAAATGAAAGTTCATGCAAACGTTCCAGCCTAGCTCAGTTGATTCTCGAGATTCTGAAAACGAACAGACAGACATATGTGAAATTTTGCGAGCCCTCTGAGTGAAATGATTCACTAACGCTCAAGCAATTCTCTAAAACTGTCTCTAAATAAGTACTTAAACCCTTTACAGTCACTAGGCAACCCTTCTACGATCTAATAAACACAGATTATAATTAATCATAGCCGCGGACCAAAAATTCCATACTTATTTAATAACATTTTCATTTTAATATTTCTTGTTTTATTTATTTAATTTGAAACAATATTTAGTCAACGACTTCAAAGGACAAAAAGATTTGCTCCTAACCTTTTGGATTTTCAACACATTTTCGTCTATATTAACTAAGTTTAATTGTTATGGATTGTTTCACTACATTCCGTTTCCTATTTTCAAAACGTTTCCAATACTGTATCCTCTTGCCTTGTAATTAGTTGAGCAATTAACTATTTTGGAACCATGTTTAACCACTAAATACGTTAAATTAATATGAAGTGAAAAGTTTTGCGGACAAATCTGCAATCAATGAGAGAGCAAAACGTCGACAAAACTGGATTGAAAGCAATTAACAGAACGCGCAAACGTTGTCATTGATTAATCAAGGATGGATGTGACACCATAATTAGTTGCAGGCCGCTACTCTGCCATCCTGCAGCGGCTGTGATATCCAGTTCAATCCTGGATACAGAAGTAATATCCGACAAGTTCCATTCAGTTCATCTTGATACAATGAAGCGACCCTGAAACTATAATGACCTTGCAGGCACCCGGTGATATCCAACAGTCCATGAATTCCAAGGAGTTTACCATCAGGAACTAGCCCAAACATATAAGGTAGCATCCAAAACATCCTAGTGCCTTGCCGGATAACCACTCGGTTAACAAACAAAGACTATGGAATGCATATGACCTCAACGAAAACTTAAACCATATCTCGTCAACACAATTAGTTTCTAGTTGTTTTCGTGTTGCATCTTTTTACAATCAGGGACATCTAAGCTACAAAAGAGATCTGTCTAGATTACCAAGCAGCCTTCATGAGTAATCCAGATGAAGAGATGTTCGTTCTCATTGTCTCATTAGCTGTACAATTGAGTGCACTTGTTTTACGCTCGTAGATACGATCTCCTGAAGCATGGCGGAACAACCTAGTTTTCTACTCACAATACAGCTATAATGGGAATTATTAATTTGATTTGATTGTTTAGTTTCGCTCCAATTCACCTTCTCATGGCGAATAAGACGGTGCGCTAAGCAGAAGGTGAACTGGATCTAATCTCAACATGCACAGTAGTATTATTATTGTAACAACACAAATATACAGTAATATCTTCCAGAAACGTAGTGATATTAAATTCCCTCAGTGACCATTATTATCGTATCCTGTAGCAATTCTGTAATGAAGCACACAAAGTTATCTAATTCCTGTAAGGGATGCTGGTATGATGGCCTGAAGCATCTCCGGCATCCAGTACTAACCTTTAGTAGTATCCAACTCTCACAATAGACAATAATTAATATCCTGCTGATGTGTCAACCACTATACTGCAAATTCTTAGTGGTATCAAACTTTCCGCACAGGTTCCTGCTGTCGTATCCGGCTTCGTCTTTGGAATACAAATAAATCCTACAAACAATTAATTACCTAACTATCTCCCGCAAATACCATTGATACATAAGTAGTTATTCTAGTATCCAAGCATTATCTTACAAATACGTAGTGATGTCATATATTTGTGCAAGGGGTTGAGCTCACGTATCCAGCATCAGTTATGACATTCTAGCGTTGGCATTCTAGTCCTTCACAAATTTACTTATCCAACTCGAGCAGAAGCTTTCCTGATATATCCTGTAGTGACTCTAGTATCCAAGACTATCCGGCAGACATGTACTGGTATCCGAGACGTCCTAAAGTCCAGTAGGGACGGTTTAACAAGCTCGCCATTGTAGTGTTGTTTGTCCAACCACTTGTGATGTCACCCACCTCCTGCCGTCCCATTGTTTCTTTTTAATTGCACCTCTTGTCTTCGCCCTCTCATCCATGTCATCTACCCCTCACTCCCCTCACCCTTAGTGAGCCTCTCACCGCTCCTTATTATTTCATTGTTTCCGAGCTCATCTTCGTTCGGCTCCCTCTGTACCCAAAAACTATCAAAGGTGTCTTCTACAGTAGTCACTATGTCAAATAAAAGTCTCGCACTTGAAATTGAGTGTAGTAGTAGTCACTATGTCAAATAAAAGTCTCGTACTTGAAATTGAGTGTAGTAAGTAGTCACTATGTCAAATAAAAGTCTCGTACTTGAAATTGAGTGTATTTCCCCCATTCTCGCTTAAAATTAAACATTCCAGATTTTTAACAATAACAGAATATAAAAGACGCGTGTTTTCTTAACTTCCACTAGAGCCTTTCTCTAGCACCTAAAACTCATTATCGTACTTTAAAGAACTATATTGCAAAGTACATTTCAATTAATTCAACGCAAAAACACAAGATACATATTAGAGCTTTGAATATTAATAGTAAGAAAAAGGCATGTTATCGAATTTGAGTGAGTACTTCAGTACTGGCTATTTTTTAGTTTATTTTATATATACATTCGCAATATTTACTTAGAATTGTTACATTTAATGCATGAGAAAGCCTAAAAGTCTGTAGCTCTATAGGCGGATGGCAATAACAAATATAAAACAAAAGCACAGTAAGCAACGATAAAAGTGAATGGAATGGTTTACAGGATATTGGATTCCAAGTCGAGGGTAGCCATTGGTGCAATATGCCGCAACATTATAATATTAGAGTAGAGCATTATATATGCTGAGTGGGTTATATAACTCAATGTCAGCCTGCTAGATACAGATATAATATATCTGCGTTTAGCATTAGTGTTGGAGTGAGGGAGAGGGAGATAGAACGGTCAACTAGCTCAGTAGTTTTGTTGCTGGTGGAATAGTTAATAATAATCATTGTGGAAAAGTACTATCTATTTATATTTAATGTAAGAAGAAGAAAATGATTAACAGTACCTTATTTATATCCCTCTTAATTTCAGATTTTCGTACTTAAATACAGTGATTTTTAAAGACAATATTACACCCACCATTGTTTAAAAAATTTAATTCTTTTGAATCTAATACGTTCAATTGGTTAGCCTACAATATTTCTTAAACTGAAATTCTTCCCAACAAGCACGGTAAGAGAAACGCTATATTTCGAACTTTGTCGTGTTGTTTGCCATCTATCAAAGATTACATTTCTAGTGGGGAGAGTTGGCACAGAAGTCATAGCAATCGCATCAAACTTCATATGTCATAACTTTATTCCATGCTAAGTCGGACTAAGAATAAACAGATCGATAGATAATAGACGGCATAAGGTCAATGAAAGTGGTACCCACCTGTATTATCTAAGAGATTGAGCTTTAACGTTAAATTCGTTTTACTCCACAAAGATGTAGGTATTGGGGTGATGATCTCTGTTCAAAAAGTATGTTATTACTAGACGGACAGTAATATCATACTAGTCACTTCCCGCCGTACTAGCGTGTTGTGGGTAGCATCTACCCGGTATCTCAAGGGGCAAAGAGTAAAGCACATTGTTATACTTCACCTTCGAGAATCGTGACTAGAATTTTCAAACTCCCTTATGAATTTCCCTAGATTGAAGAAGATGAGCTTCGGGAGCCGAGAGAATAGGAGTCCGTCCACCCTTCCACCGTAGAAGTGAGCTTTGGGAGCCGAGAGAATATGAGTATTTTCATCCTTCCACCATGGAAGTGATCTTTGGGAGTCGAGAGAATAGGAATATTTTCATCCTTCCATCGTGGAAGTAAGTCCATTGAGGAAGAAAAGATGTGTCGTTGTTGAAGGTGCCACTATCCTTTTGTTCCAAGTTTTTATGATGTTTGTAACCTTTTTCTCGCCGTTTCTGTTCAATTTTCTACCAAATTTTCCTCAACCAGTTTTCGTAATACTCACGTAACTAAGTTTGAATACAGTTTTTTTATGTCATCAATGTGACAAAAGGGTATTTTGTCTGTTTCAACTACCAAACTTTATTCCGGTTATCATCAACTTAAGAAATCGAGTTTTAAATTATTAACAAGCTAAACACTCGAAATGCTACTTCTGAAATCCTGACACAATGCTTTAAAATAAAACACCAATGTGTGACGTAGGACAAACATAACGGTGGCCTCTACTCATTAATATTTTAATTTATTAACAATGCAAACATTAGGTGTGTATAATGCTCTTCAAATAACTGTACTTCAATTTGTTTGTAATATTAAAACATTTAGAATTTCACTGCATTACATTTCAGGGGCTCCCTAGTAGAGTTGTAGTACAAAGAAGTTTTAACGTTTTAAACTACAAACATCTTCGCTTTAATCTGAATAAAGGACTTCGCCATTAAATTCATCTATGATTTACAAATATTATTGGGTATTTTCGCTATTTATGGTCTTATTTTCAATTGTTATTTTATAATCATAAGCATTATTTTAAAGTATAATATAAAATTAATTTCGATAACACTCAGTATAATCATTATTTCTATAACTCACATATAAGATGCTCTTAGCTATGTTAGCTGTAAAAGTACAAATTAGGAGTACACCACATCACATATCGCGTAATGGGCTTCGATGAAGTTGCATGCAAAATTACAAGTTTATTATTGCTCTTTTCATTGACATGCATGCATTATTATGTCACTTGTTATAATATAATATGATTGTACACTGTTCGTTTACAAATTTATTTATTATGCGATTTTATCGCTACAATCATGATTACCCGTAAGACCAATGTAAAAACGTTCGCTACTGCTCAGTCAAATCGCATGGAGTAACAATAATCGAACTTAATGCTGTTTATATAACAATAAAGCTTCTTCCAGAGTTGCAAGTTTATAGGTCCGTCTATTCTCCATATATTGTGCGGACAGACAGACAGACAGGTAGAAATGGAATTATTCAACCCGCTCGAGTGATAATTTCACTGACGCTCAACATATAATCATTAACTTACCATTAGTACGTAATTAGTTTACTCTATGTTAATTCTATTTGTTAACGCAGCACAAAGTGATGTTTTGAATTGGATTTTTATGACATTTCCTCTGCAGCTATTGCAATCGGTCGAATCTCAATTCTGCAACACTCAAACAATCCATAAAATTTTATGATTCTAGAAACGTGCTATAAAAGCTATCATTTCCTTTATTGATCCACATGTGATTCATTCCATAGCTCTTCGCAAAAACTAAAAGTCCCGTTCAACTTTACCACATGCACTAGTGTTTGCTGTAAATTTGTACCCTACTTATTAATTTGTACCGTAATTAGAACAAAGTTTGTTACAAAATACAAATTTTAACTCTATCTTTATATGTATCGACTCCAGCAACATGCTCGTTTTGAGTGCATTTTGTCTTTAGGCCAACTGATTGTTTTTGACAGCAAAAACATTCTTTCCTGCAGGTTTAAGAATCTGACACCATCTTGATTTTAAAACAAATAACAATATTAATGAATAATAGCTTAGGCACTTCCTTATAACTATTTTAGAATTTTAGGAGACGTGTAGTTTTAATACTGCAGGTTAATTAGTACACAAAAAAGTTTTATATTTTTATTGGTTATCCATTAAGAAAAAATATCTTAAACTGTTACGTACTTCATCGTATTAATATTCAAGAATAACGAACTACACAATAAAAAATAAAGTTTGTTTGGATACGTATTAATAAGATGTTCACAATAAGTTAATCCCATAATTTTACGGTAAACAATAAGGCCGTAAAATCGTAAATTTAACATTGTTCTTATGGAGGATTGTTCTAAGGTTACGCCTATCTTAATGAAGGTAAAAATTCTAAACAACTGCCGGTTTAAAACATGAAAAGTTTCTTAATTGTTACTACATTCAACATACTTGACTACTGTACGTAACAAGACCACCAAGCCACCTTTTCTATGATGACAAAGTTGACTGTATTCAACCATTTTTGGGTTATTTGTATTTAAAAGTCCTTTGAAAAGATTGGGAATCTTCAATTTAAAAGCGGCTTATTACGATTTTAAGAAATGGTAATCAACCCTCCATTTAAATAAAAAACAACAACTATAAACCAATTTCAATACTATCTGCTTTAATCAAAACACTCAGAAAACTCACATAAACTGGCATATGTTTATTAGTTGTTCTATACACTATCTTTATGATTTTAGATGGAAAAATCACTAATGGCGGTCAATATGATTATGAATTTTTTACTTTCTCACCTAAGTGTCGCTTTTACATCTCTCTACATTTGCTCTTAGTACTAAGTGCATAAGACACGGAGTTTATAACAGGAATGTACGACTTATTGTTTTAAATTAAATAACTGAATTTCAACCGCGCACTTAGAATCTCTGGGAACAAGTTGTTTAAATTTCCAGTGACATGAACAGGAATTGACGAGAGAAAATTATAAAACAATAAGGAAAGAACCACTGCAAGGGTTCGTGCAGTAGTATAACACAATTACTTCCCTTTCCGAGTGTCAAAGAAAGAGTCCTCGATAGAGGAATGGTCTGGAAGCATCATATTTATACAGTATTTGGGTCAAAGTCTCCTGAGATGTTTCTGTTCAACTTCTAGTAGTATTCTCATCCAGATTGATTTATTTTCCTGTTTTGACTTGTTTTTTATTATCAAGTCAAGTGTTCATTTGTCAAGTCTTCCTTCCTAAGCAACAACTTTGTGGTGTGGTTGCAGAAAATAAGTTTATTTCAATTTCAAACCTCGAATGAGGGAATTAGTATTTTCGCCAGAGTCAACAACTAGAGTCTCGTGGGGTCATTTTAATCCGTTTTTAAGTTGCTCTGTTTTAGTCTCTATTTTCTGTACTTCAAATATATCTTGAAAATACTTCCAAAATAAAACGTGGTCAGATGTAAAAGGAAATCTTACGTGTAGTCAATACTTGATAATAACAACCAATAAGTAGGTTATTATTTGTACCATAAAATAATGGAATTCTTGTTTTCATAGTGTGACGAGTGGCTACTACAACCAGATATGCAACGAAAAACCACAAAAAAATTATGGTTGCCTGTAAAGTCGGTTTTACGGGCGAAGATTTTACGTAACAACGTCTTTTTCTCGGTAGAATATTTATTGATATGAATATTATTAAATTGCACAATAGGAACAAGGAATTGAATGAAAATAAGAATTGCACAAATTTTAACTATAGAAATATATTTTGTTTACTAAAACATTGTACATAATTTGAAATTAATTAAAATTTGTTATTGTAAATGGTAAAGTTGAATAAAACATTTACTAAAATTGGAATTTGAAATTCTTGCTAAACACAGTTAAATTCTAACTCCGCGCGTGGTGATTGGTCGGTTTAGTTCGTTTGTTTGGTCGCACTGTTATGACAGGTTGAGGTTATAATTTGTTATTTTAAATGTTTGACTAGCAATACGCGCTGTTTCTTCTCAATCGACTGAATTACGATTGATTGCAGAGTGATTTAAACTAATAATTTACTTAACACTATCAACATTTGTCAATAGTATGACATAACCTATAAACTCAGTTTCTCAACTTTTGTGTCAATCTAACAATTAATCAATCAATCATAGTTTACGATAATGAAATATCAGTGTACAATTATTTACCTGTATTGTTGTAGTTGTTGTAAATGACGAATCTAAGCACTCCACATTTTCACGAATAAACATAGTTATCTGCTTTATCACGTGCGGCGGACCCACAGTTATCTGCTTTATCCCGTGCGGATCCCGTGCGGCGGACCCACTGGACGGGCATCGTAACGTTACCGGGCGTTACACTTTTTCATGAGTGACTCCGAGCCGCAACCTAATTTAAGACGTTGTCACGCTGGTACAATCATTATTAGGTTTGAATAACTTTTTTCAAGATAAAATTTATGAGAAATAAAAAAATAGATCAAAAATATTTTTATCATTCTCAAGGAGCGGTAAGAAAAAATATTTAATAACACGTTATACTCGTAAATTATATTTCATTATAAAAATACAATTAACCTCAGTTGTAAATCAATAACAAAACATGCAACTCCCTGAAGCATAACTCATGTACATGCTGTAAAAATGTTATAGACTCAAATCAGCCATTTTCATTTGGTTTGATTAAAACATTGCCTGAATACCCTACTTTAAATACCTGCCATTCCTCTTGGAACTATCAAAATTACTGTTCTGTACTTGTTCTGTCTTCATATAAGTTATCTAAAAAAACTATCATTTTAAAATGATAAAATTCACACCCCAAATTCCATTCCATCTCCTTAATGCGTAGTATTCTTACATGTACAATTAAAAAAAAACAAAAGTTTCACATTATTTAACCGACTCAAAATGTTGAATCTACTGCCCTAAAAACTACTTGGTTTACTCTCCAGTCACATCCAGTAAACTGTAACAATGACGTCATCTAGTGGTAGACCACGTCCAGAGATCAAGTCCGCTGCTGTTTATAAATAATAAATGACGCCACAGAAGCTTTCCGACACCAAGATGACGTAGTGCCGGACTATTCTAGTGGGAACCGTTTGTTCATTTCTGCTTCAACATTTTTCACCTCTGCTCCACATTAACTTTGGTACTAATAATTTATTAATATTTATAATTTTAGCATCTTTATTTTTATAAAGAATATATTTCATTTTATTAGCTAGCGTTATTGGCTCTTCAAATTAAGTCGATTCCACTTTTAGTTGTTCTTTTATTTGTAATGTAATAAAAACTACGAAATATATTCTTACCGTAAATTAGGTATATAAATCTAAATTACTGAGATCTACACATTACGTAACTATGTTAGGAAGAGTTGAACCAATTAAATTTTGAGTTTAGCGTACACAACTGAGTGCACTGCAGATTCTACTGTGTACCTGATGAGACAATGAGACTACCACTTCACCTATTTATAGGTGTTTCTGATGTCGAAACGATATAAATGTTTCGTTTTGAGCTTCTTCGTCGTCGTCTTTCTTTGGATCTCTTCAGACGAACATGACTCCAGATTCCAGGAGTCAAGTCTGAGACAGCGTCAGATACCAGACGCTACAATAAAAGATGGACTAAAGCTGAACTCAAAATCGACTTAGATTTAATTCAATTCAGCCTCAGTAGGGTATAACTATTCAATAATCCTGTTAAATTTGAGACTCAATTGGACTTTTAAGGCTCCATACGCTACATTTATAGTTTGCTTTAGGTTGTTTCATCCACACTAAATCATTAGCATTACTGGTATTTTAAATAAATATTCATATACTAAAAGCTGTACTAGTTGAATAAGTACAGCTTTTATTGTATTGTATATATTGTAATTTAATACTTCACCTAAGATTTTCGATAAAGTTTTGTATTCGTTCTTGATTTAGTTATTAACGCGGAAAACGTTGACTGATCATGAATCTTTTAAAGTAATTTATCTGTAAAGAGAGCCTAGCCTTGAGATATTTTGCTTCATTTGCTCGAGTTATAATGGTCCCTCGCGGCCTAATTCCCACAAGACCAATGCTTTCGTATTTAACTCCATCTGCCACGTAGAAAATACTGCACCCAAGATGTTCCAATTACAATTCGGATTTATGGTATTTTCCGTTTTAAAACTAGTAGCTTATGTTGGACTAGAAAAATACGATTAAATTGCTATTACCTGAACAAACTCATGCTATTGTCATGAACATTTTAAACAAATAAATATCCATACATAGATAAAACTTATTATGTTTATATTCTATCCCAATTACGATGTTAGTGGATAGATAGTCTGTAATTTCTCGCATTCAACGTATAATCTGTACAAGACGTGTTTTTATCTTTATTTGGTTCTCAGGTGATCAGGGAATTGTCTTCAAATGGTGATTTTGGAACCTTGCTCAGTTTGAGAGCTACAACGAAAATCTTATCTTTTCAAAAATTTATGTTTGGGGATCACTGCTCGTAGGCTGAGGTCTACATAATTTCTGTTGTCTTATATAGTTAACTTTATTACGTTAAACACATGAACAACTTTACTAAATCTGCATTTATTTTTGTAGTAAATTCCGGCTGTATTGGCACTGATACAAGCGTCTTTCTTATTTCCTAGGCTCTCTCTTTATCCTAATTTTAATTACTTGTCTGTTCAATAATTGTTGTATGATATTTGGCGATGTGAATTACAAAGGTTACTAGACGGTGCTCCGGATTCAGTGATTTGGAATGTTATTTATAACACTCGTATTTGAAATATTACAACTGGCAGTTATTCATCCATAATCGTGCTGATCGTGAGTCGATAATACTGAGATAGAACAAATATAATACCGAGATAAGGGCAGAAGTTGGTAATTACAAGACGAAACTAAAGTCACAACAAAACTTCACAGAGCTTTCCCACCAAGTTCGGTAATTGACAAGTTACCGTCCAGCCAAGTGCAATGTTCCTACAACTAATTCATTACCACACAGTTCATGTAACACCATGTTGATCTTCGTGCCTTGTTTACAAGATCTGGACCTCGCTGAAACATAAGTGACACATTTAACTATTAAACGGAGTCAATTAAATATCACTATTTTTTATAATTTCTTTTTTAAAGAGAATTGTCATTTTAAAAATTGGTCATTCTAGAAAAATTAACCAGGTTCAAGAAAATGTGGTTGGTTATAATGAATTTTTTTATGGCTCTTATAAATTTTGAAAAAGATTAATGACATGTTTCCTGATGAAATCCAAAGAAAATAACAAGTAAAATTAAATAACATATATGAGAAAATAACACTTTTAATGAACTTCTAGGATTACGTGTTTTCCGTGAAAACCCTCATCAATGCTTTTATTATCCTTTAAATAGAATCATATCCTTATCTTTGACAATATTTCAGTGTAAATTTTCCTGTCTTCATAGAAAGAGCTATGAATATATAATAATAATAAAACATAACAACAACAACCACAAAAATTGGATTACACTACTTTAACGTTTTTATGTGGTATCTTTCCTAGGCTTTATTTATTACGATGCATATTTTCAGGCTGCACATTTCAAAGCTCAAACTTTTAGACAAAAATTGTATATGGTTGTATAATAACAAGACGTTTATTTTTCGTTTCAATTTGAACACATATAACAAGACCTAAACATTGACTTTCCTACCAAGAAAATTTCTATTAGCTTTAATCGTGCGTCTATTTGTCTTTCTAAGACTTATAACAGTAAAACTAACAGTCTAACAATAAAATATTGTACGTGTGTTAAGAATTTACTTGCTTTCTTGTCATTCTCATGGAAAATCTCTCATAAAGTGCGAGTGTACGAATAAACCACTGGCTTTGTAATTTTTACTAATTGCAACATTCAAAATAATCTGTTCTCTAACACGATCACGATTACTTTGACTTTCTGAGTTAGTGGCTACTCTATTGTATTTCAATGTAAAAATCAATGTTTGTACTTCTATGTATTGTAAATAGTTATTGAAATTTTAATTTTAGTCCATTTTGTTTTTACTCTGAAATTTAACTTATATTTAGCCAATGCACTAACAACACCTAATTTTCGGAAGGACGAAAGGATTAGAACTACATTGAAGTTTAGCATAAACGTAGTAGACTATGTATCGCATTGCTGTTATTTAAAGCAATATTATAATATACTTCTGGAGTTTATGTCAAGAATACAAATATAATTTCTTGACCATTTTAAAAGTAAATATTTAATTTCAAAGCGCAGCGGTAAAGTTAGTAATATTCGAAACAATACTTTAGCTACGTATATAAATGGAAGCAGTCTGCACATGTGATTGATTTTGCCGGAAGTTTGACAGAATATTGATTTATCGTTGCAGTTCCGGTGACGTCAGAGACTACATCATTCAGTTAAGTGCTGAGCGAAGGGGAAGTGAGGAAATCCAACCCTTTACGTTATTGTATCAGTGTCATTTTATCGCGTTTAATCAAGATTACATCACTAAATAAATTTCGCTATTTCTTGACGGTGTGAGAGCCATGTAAACGATTCCTATTTTCAGATTGAAATGACGCAAAAAACTTGCTTTATATCTGTGTTTTATCTCGTTTGGAGACACTTATTTTTATGAGAGCAGTCTACGTAGAAATTGAGGAATCTTTTTTTATTATTTTCACATTTAAATTTCTAAAGATTGTATGCAACAAAGGTCAGTAACCGAGTAAGCAGCTTAGCTTTAACTGGTATTTTAACTTTTATAATAGACTAAAATTTGTATTAACAAATATTTGAGCAATAACGTTTATATTTTCAAGGATACGTCCTGATCTAGGCCGACCATTTGTGACATTGTGTGTGATAAACGATTGTTTGATGCAGTTCTTCCGACTCTTTCAAGGTTAGCTGCAGAGTTGTATAAAATGGTAACTAGAGTACCGGGAGAGCGCAATATATGTGAGGCTAACATGTCATAATATGATATATTTGTGACATTGTGTGATAAACCATTGTTCGCTGCAGTTTTTTCGACTCCTTCACGCTTAGCTGAAAAGCTGTATAATTTGGTAACTGGAATACCAGGAGAGCAGAATATATGTGAGCCCAACAACATATCATAATATGATATGTTTGTGACATTGTGTGATAAACGATCGTTTGATGCAGTTCTTCCGATTCCTTCACGCCTAGCTGCAGATATGTATAACTTGGTAATTGTGACACCAGGAGAGCAGAATATATGTGAGACCAACAACATATCATAATATGATATGTTTGTGACATTGTATGATAAACGATTGTTCGATGCAGTTCTTCCAACTCTTTCACGCCTAGCTGAAGAGTTGTATAAAATGGTAACTGGAGCACCAGTAGAGCAGAATATATGTGAGGCCAACAACAACATCTCATAATATGATATGTTTGTGACATTGTGTGATAAACGATTGTTCGGTGCAGTTCTTCCGACTTCTTCACGCCTAGCTGCAGAGATGTATAACTTGGTAATTCAACCAGGGCAGCAGAATATATGTGAGACCAACAACATATCATAATGTGATATGTTTGTGACATTGAGTGATAAACGATTGTTCGATGCAGTTCTTCCGACTCTTTCACGCCTAGCTGCAGAGTTGTATAACTTAGTAACTAGGATACCCGGAGAGCAGAATATACGTGAATATGGCAATTATTCATATTTAACTCCTATTCCTCGCCTTTTTTTTGTCCGATATTTGACAGAGAATATTTAACATCTCCATTCTTGATAAAACCTGAATCATTTTAATGAGAATTAAAATCTTCTGAAATGCTATCTTGATTACATATACGATTAAGTAAAACTGCTATCAAAAGAGTTTATTTCCAGGAAAAGCCTTTCCACCGACACATCTGCAAAGCTCTTCAATTACAGGAGGTCTTTGATACCAATCAGTGGCTTGATTTGAAAGGATTTTCCTCTTCCTGAAGTCTTCCTGTTGGTGTTTCTTTAACTCAAACCTTATGTTAATTATGTTCGTAAGTTATTAAATAATGATATAATTTACTCCTTTTTAAAAGATAGGTCTCAATATTATTCTTTTAAACGCATACTTTTGTCTTTTGCTCAGCCCTTAAAATTATCAAGGAATCCCCTTCACTTATTTCACTTTATCGTCTTAAAAAATCTGCTGAATTGCTATTGTATATTTACTGCATATATCCCCTTAATTTTGTTTGTAAAGTTTTTACAGTAAGCAGACTCTATATAATGTGCACCACAATCACATCCAAAAGAGATCCACGAGAAGTCTGATTGATAACGTAAATAGGAGTGTAGGCCTAGCCATACATAATATTAACATCATGAGGCGTAAATATTTGGCTACTGAGACAAAAATAAAAATGTCCATTAATATAAGTATCAACGATTTAAACCATTTTATGTATACTTTTAAAAATATTAGTAATATAAGTACCGATATAAGAAAATTATATAATAAAAAAATTTGGGATACCCCTAACTGTTGCAGAAACATTGTAAATTATTCAAGTTTTGTGCAGACGCTTAGCCTTCTCATGGTCAGAGTTCAGTACTTTATACTTGATTCTTACTTTATCTTCGTATTTTCGCTAAAAAGGTCCCCAATTTATTGTCATCCCTATTCACTTTGACTGCAAATTTGCTAAATTCAAGATAAAACTTGAATTGACTTTACTGAAAAACAACACGTTATATTTATCATTAGACTACGCCGATTGTATATATATATATATATATATATATATATATATATATATATATATATATATATACACAGAGGGTCGAGAGGCCAAGTTTCACATAATTATAATTCCATTAGCACAATAGATGTTTTATCATTGTTTAACATGTGATCTGAGTCAACTAGGTTAGAACTATTTAAAATTGTACTTGTTAACTTCAGATAATTTACTCTGTTAGTGCAGTCTAATTTTTAATTTCAGTCATTGACACTACAGTTTGATTGATATATTTGACAGTGAGCAATTCTATTGCGCAATCTAGAAATATTTATTATACGAGTATGTGACCGTATAAATTCATACTTTTTAGGGCTTGAATTTGTGTGAATACTGTAAGTCATTGTGTGAGAACTGTAGTAAAGGCATGCATAAGCACAATTTTGAATATTCAGAAAGTTTGAAAATGTTTCCGAATGTATATAGTTTTTCAATATTTTGTCAATTCATTAAATGGTGTGGTAAATTAATTAATTTTGTACACAATAAAAGGTTTGTGGGTAACGTTATCTTCACACTTTTTTGTATGAAGTACGAGGAGATTATAATTCAATGTTTTATACTTAAATATAGTTATATTATTTCAATATTTTCACAAACTGAACAATACGATAATAGTCATGTTGACATTACAAAAATAACGTAATTTTGAAGAGTTCAGAACTAAACCAAGGAAATTGTACAACAATGTAAGAAGTAGACGAGGAAGACATTTTATATAGCCTCGCTTCACAATGTCATAAAACGAGTTTAAAAGGGCTATAACCATTCAGGGACTCATGATTGGAATCTATCTTCTCAACGCCACGTTCATTACTGGAAATCCCGTGTTTTGCCGCTTTTATTCTACTTGCTCGTAAAACTTCATGTGAATAATATTGTGTGTGATCGTTTTTTTATGGTTACGTGCTTGGCATTCGAATTCGCTGAATTTCAGTCAAATATAAATGGTGGAAAATAACATTAATTTATTAGGAGGTAAAGTGAAACAAAACCATGAAAATTACGTAAAAAGTGTAAAACATTAACAAGTTTTAATGTATTTTAGAAACATTTTAATACTATGCAACAATTTTAAGATGAGTCTTAATCCATTCAAACCCAATTTTCCATATGGCAACACTGAATCCACTAGTGTTGCCAAATTCCCAAATGTTAAAATGTTCCCAATATATAAAACAGTAGGCGTAATATGCGATGGTAATAAAATTTTGGTGTGAATGTTGAGTTTAGTTCCAGCTCACCTTCCTCTTAGTGGTGCGTTTAAAATATGACGCCGCCACAGACTTCACTCCTAGGGGTCATGTTCGTCTGGAGAGATAAAAAGGTCGGTGACTAAGAAACTCAAAATGAACTCATTACATTGTTTTAACATCAGAAACGCCTAAAGTAAAGTAAAAAAGTAAAAAGTAAAGAATGTCTTATTTTACCAGGCGAAGTTAGGGCTAAGAAGCCCTCTCTAACACTTAACCTGGGGACCAACGGCTTAAAGGTGACTTCCGAACCACCACCAATGGCCGGGCAGGCGGGCCGCTTGCAAGGACAGGATCGCTCAGCGGTCACCTGTCCAAGCAGCAGGCACGCTCGGCGTTGCTTGATCTGGTTATCTTGCGATAACCGCCGTACCCACTACACTGCGCCATTTGGCCTAAACTATAAAATATAGTGTAATCTACGGGAAGATACAGTTTTTTGGATCTCTCAAGACGAACATGACTCCATATTCTAAGAGTCAACTCTGTGACAGAGTCAGATTCCAGACGCTGCACTAAGAGAAAGGTGAACTGGAGCTGAACTCAACATTCACATTTAATCAATCCTTTCCACCATAGCTACGTTAGGTGTATAGAAGAGTTGAGGTTTCTGAAAAAGTTTTTGAACATCCTGCCCCAAGTAAGAATGTGCCTTAGGCAAATATTTATTCCTAATTGGTCGTGAGTAGTTGTGTGTAAGCGCGTTTATATCCAAAGAGTTGGTGAACAAACGAACTGACTTGTGCCAAAGTTTTATATCATTCTTTTAAGACAATAAGTGGATTTAGTTGTTATTCGTTTTTAAATTTACACTCTCACGATATTTACTGTTTGAACTAAAATAGATCTTACATAAATTCTATTGAAACTGGATGAATCAAATCAAAATAATTCAGTTCCTCTGGTATTTTTCATCCGACCTGAATAAGTAAGGTGACTAACAAAAATGAATATTTCTGTGTCAGTATTTTTTTATTTATCTCTTACGTTTTTTTTCTGTCACGTTTATGATGTTAATTGTGAAATTTGTCATTTGTATGAAATTATCTTCATTTTTTAATAAGATAAGTCTTAAAACATTTATTATTTATATTGTATTTTAAGACTTTTTAGAGATCTATGTTAGACCTTTGTCAAAATTGAAAAGAGTAACTTAAAGAGTTTATTTAATTATTTGTTTCATAAATAAAACTCTTGAAATAATACAGAATAATTATAAAAAAGTGATAGAAGATTTATTTTCATTTACACGGAAAAAGCATATATTGTTTAATATTCTTTTCATTAAGCCCTTGGATATAACACCATAATCTGTAGTCGCAATTTGCTTAATGAATCTCCATGATTAAGCTAAATAATAAATCGCCAAACTCTCGTAATTACTACGCTTTGAATCAACTGTGTGTTGTATGTATAATCACTTGGATTCTGTACCTCAAAAATTCATCCTGCATTACAGTACATATTATTATCTCCTTTATTTCTCCACAAGGGACTGAATGGACGTTGCAGGGAACAATTTTCGGATTCTTTGCGTTCCACTTACCATATTTCTCCTCGGGACTGACCGCAAGCTGGAATATTTCAGCCCTTAAACGCGGACATTAAGCATTCGTATAAATAAGAACCAACCATTGCAATATTACATAAAAGTCGGGTGGATTAAATAAGGTTCAATGTTGTGTACCAGCTCCTGTCCACCATCCCTCTCTTATCTTTAACCTCCCTTGTTTACTTTACGTTACTGGCAATGAAAAAAAAAAAACAATATTACTATCAATCTGTTCATGGCTGAGCGTTAGCGAAGTCTATAATTCGAGGGGCTATACAATTTAATTTTTGCCTGTATATCCGAGTTATATCTCGAAAACGAACTGACCTATAGACCTGAAAGTGTGAATGAAGGTTCATATATATATATATATATGTGTGTGTGTGTGTGTGTGTGTGTGTGTGTGTGTGTGTGTGTGTGTGTGTGTGTGTGTGTGTGTGTGTGTGTGTGTGTGTGTGTGTGTGCGTGTGTGTGTGTGTGGCGTGCGTGTGTATGAGTAAACATCGGATTCGATTATGGTGCTGTCATTCCATCGGTTTTGGTTGTGCGTTAGTGAACGTTTTTACATTAGTGTTATCGGTAACCATGGTCGCAATGAGAACACATTTTAAACGAATTGAGTACAATTTAACATCTGGCATTGTAACACAAGTGAAAACAACGAAATGACCTTGAAATTGTGCATGTCCGTTACGAAACATGTGCTGTGGCGTACCTCTATCTTGTAATATTTAAGAATATATTTTTATAATTACTGTGACGTAAATGTGAACCATTCTCTTTTTTATATGTGTATGATAAAACCACGTAGCACCTAAGGAAAAAATATTTCGACTTTCTTAATTCTTGCACAAATATTTAATTTAAAGGGATGGACAACTCGAATCTGTTCTGTTACGCTCTCTACAATTTATTCACAGCAGCAAAGAAATTACAAAATAATATAATCAGTGTTTTGTAATACTACCGAGATATCAGAAATATAGGATATGTTTTTCGATAAACAAGTGACAACCTCAAAGTAAATTGTTAAGACAGACGTAGTGATTGGAATCTCGAGGGGAGTCCACAATCAGACTCCGCTGTCTTGGACTGCCATCGAACCCTTTCACTCCAGCAAATCTGTTAATTGGGAGCAATGCGGGAAAACTTGATTGAGTCGCTTTCATCGGATCGTTTTACAAGTGGGGAAGACAAACCGATACTTGTTCTAACGAACGTATAACTGTTAAGCCAGCTCCTCTTCATTAAATTTTTATAATTACCAATCTTGGATTGATTAATTTTAGCGTTTATTTGGTGTCATATTTTTTCTGTCAGGTTTAGCACCCCTTTAAACTCATTAGTGTTAACATCACCCACGTCTACCTTATAGTAGTGTATCTAACCATTGAATATAAAAAAGTTAATTAATTAAAAATGATCACACACACGTTTTGTTTGTTAGCAAGAACGAATATGTTTTCTCATTATGAAACTAAAATGGTAAACATACATAATTGTAGTAGTTTTTTATGTAATCACTAATATGTATATATCACTAAAATTGTATAGTCTAGCAATTACAAATTTATAGGTTTCAGTTGGCCCTAATTTAATTGTTTAAAATTATTATTATTGTACCTTCAATTCTAAACAAAAATTTTAATAATTAAATTTTAAATTTCTTGACTTTATCTCGCTTGTTTGAATAGCGTTAAATAACACCAAGGGAATGTGAGGTAATTTTTATCAGAACCAAAATATTGATCCGTCTGTATAGTGTTTGTTTTATAAGTTGAGAGACCATAAAAACAAGTGTTGGAGTAAACTTTTATTTAAAATTAATCTATAATCGATGAATCGATTATTCAAACCATTTTTTATATATTTATTAATCTTTCATATAGAAAATTAATTCGGGGTTAACATATTCTGAATAACTATTTAAGATTTGAAGCATTGTTCCATTTTTGTACATCTTGAACGTTAAGAACTTTTGGATGGAATCTACGAAAATCCACAATTACTTCTCAATGAAGCCTTGCTATCATTGCAAGAGCAGAGACCTTATTTCCATTCCATAAACGCCCTATCTAAATTTTCATAAAATCTAAGAGTAAATTCCCTATTTCTTTAACGCCCTGCTTTTGGTTGGAGTTAAATAGGAGGTTAACCAACGGGTTAAACAATATGAGATACAATTGTTATTGAATGTACTATTTTTAGCTTTAATTTCTTATAACCAAATCCTCACATAAGTAACTTTTAATATATTTACTTATAGCTATGTTAACTTCATCGAGATAAAGAGACTCAAAGTTGTTATTTCCACCAAAACATTCTGTTTTTGACCAGTTGGTAGCTACTCATATTTTCACATCTAACGGTTTGTTTTAAATGTGTCAAGGAATTTGTTTGATATTTTACTCCTTTATTTTCCCTTCAATTTCAATCACCATTAAAACCAGCGTGGCTCTCGATCAATTTATTTCTCAGGGGGAATTCCTATATCGATTTCAGTTAAAACTAGGTCGTATGCTAATACAATGCAAATTTGCTCTCGGATTCTGGTCTATATCATTGAACCATCAATCGAATTACGCTCCTGGTTATTACGCGGATATCTCCAGGGCCAGAGTGAACACGAAAGCTGCTTCCGACACGTAAGCAACGCTATTACAAGTCTCATCTCGTTAGTGAAGCCTTGGACTTTGGTGGCGACCGCCTCGCTGCGCTGTGTAGTTCAAAGGCAGCTGATGAGTCTGTTACGGCTACATAATTTATGAATTTGCATCCTAAATGTCATTAACTTCGTTACTAAGATGCATGCATCTTCACTTCTTCTTCTCAAATTTTACAACATTCTATAACTATACAGCGTTCAGTAAGGTATGGGTTTGGTTATATTTACCAGCGTTGGCCGAAAATAATAACATTCTTTTCAGACAATGAACGATTTGAGGGATAGTATCATATGATATTCAAATTATATTAATGATTGAAATATATCCAGTTAATTTTCATTACTTTTTAAACAACTTTGTCTTTGATGATTTGTGTTTTAACAGAATTTTGGACATTAAATATCGTTAAAAACAAAATTTACCTCAACCTATAGAATGTGTGCGTGAAATTTGTGTTTTTTTGTTTTTGGTGAAACAAAAACAAAACAAAAACACGTTACAATGTCGTACCTAGAGCAAAAACGTTGTACGTCCAAATATCAAACGTATGCCTGAAAATCAGGTCTAAAAGATAAGGAACATGAATGAATCATAACTACACATCACAGATTAACGTTTTTTACAGAAAAGCAGCAGCGATGTTTTCGTTCATTTGTGTACTCACATTCATGCTTAAACTTGTAGGCTTTTTGATACCTGAAGAAGAAGAAGAAGAGAACAAATACCATTCCTCGAAACGTTGTGATTTTAAGATATAACTATGGTATTTGCCCTAAATTAGACTTTCAAATCATTCATCTTAATTAATAAAGATATTACTGGCTATACAAATTGTCGATACAACGAAATTCAAACGACAAACTCACTCTTCATATGTGTTGTCTTTATATGTTACGAGAATATTAAAAATATTCTCTTCAGCTCTGAAGTAGACATAAAATGCTGCATTTTAACTGGAAAACATAGAATATACTCTGAAATATTGCCTAGCCTGTTTTCGTAATCAACTCTATTCTCACCTTCCATTGAGCAGTAACTGAATGATTCTACCTAGATGGAGAGCCAGGACTCAGAGAGGGGCGGCACGGTAATTCTACGACCGGATGTCCTTAAATCAGCGGAAATGTGTTATCTGGCACGTTACCTAGGAGACCATCCCCGCGTATAATTATTTGTTAGGGCAATCGTGATCATTTGGCGTCATATTCTAATAATAGAAGCAATTACAGTTTACGTTTAATGTATCAAATACAATTACGGTATTTTGACTTATCTATGTATTTTATTTACTATTAAATATTACTTTGAATTCTATGATAATATGGTTCATTTCGGACAGAAAGCAGATGCTGAACTCACTATTTAGGACAGTTTTTTGGTAAGTTTGCCGATCCACCAAGGAGTATGTAATATTCCTTGGGGTATAATAGGACAATTGGACATATTATTTTCAGTAAAATATTTTTGTAGTTAAAATTGTTAAAAAAGATAAGCTGTAAGCTTGAACTTTAAATGTCTGGTATTTTTGATTGTTCTAAAAGATAAATATGTTCAAATTAAGTAATTTTATTTGTTCTCAACTATTACCAAGCTATTGTAGCTCTCAGAAAGTTGATAATCTTTGAGTTGTTATATTTGAATTACAACAGCCTTTACTTCAAAACCTCCATTTCAATTTTTGGGGATCACATTGTAACAATTTAGAGTGGTTCACCCTTCCCTTTATGGGCCTGAAGGTATTGAGGAATAGATTGGAAAATGCCGAACATTCAGCTACAACAGCTCTTCGTCGCTTGATAGTGTTAACGCTCTTGTAGGCTGGAATTTCTTTTGTGAGACTCTCTCCTTTCACCGGGGAAATGCTGTGTATCTTGCGTGACATATCTTAAACATTTCATGTCTAGAGTATGCCTAAAGCGCTTTCAGTGAGCAATAAGGATACAGTTTATTGGCTTTGTTTATTTACAAGGCATTCCAGTCCTCATTCTTCACGCAATAAATTGTTTATGATCGGGATGGCGTGCAAAAGTCTATTTATACAATACTTGTATTATGAGAAACAACTGTTACTGTGATAAAAAAAGTGTTTTTATCTTATCAATTCTTGATTAATTTTATCTTATCTGTTACCCCTCAAACCGGTCACGATGCCGAGAAATATAATCGTTAGTCAGTTTCTAGACAGATATAAATAACTTCTTTCCTCAGGAGATACACGAACATGAGAACAAATGTGTAAAACTTTATACTTCATCGGTTGGCAAAACATATCCGACAAAAATTTAATTAAATTAGTTGCAGTTGGTTAACCAAGTACAAATATAATTAGTTTATTATTATTACGGCACGAGGCTCAAAATGTAACTCCCAAAATTATGTATGTCACTTATCATGATCAGTTACAAATAAAAAAGATAAAGATGTGTTTAAAAACAGTAAATACAAGTTTTGAAAGTGAATTCCAACCAATCATACCAAGCAAAGCACGTCATAATTACCTTTTTTATCCTTCCCGTCTTTGGATTTTGGACTGCCACTATTATGTTGTTAAAGGATTTCCTTGTTGAAGCTATAGAAGATAATTTTTCTCCTCGAAAAAGCAATAACGTCAACTTGTTTTCTTCTTTTTCAAGGAAACATACGCTTATAGACAGTTTAGTAAGCATTTTCGACTCTCAAGTTACTCGGTGTTTTATGTTCGTACTGACGCCAAAGAATGTACAGTCAAATAGTAAAACTCACAAAAACTGTATAATGTAAGGAGTACTACGCTAAGGGTGGATCACAAGGAAACGTAGGAACTTTCGAGACGTGTTTTGAATACTGAGCTAACCACAAAGTTCGTAAAAACTTCTGAGCTTTTCGATATAAAGGTGCGTTACATTTCTGGAGGTTGATGAAATAACACTTATTGTTGATAGTGTTCTAAGAGTTTATATGTTGTAGTAAAACACTTATAGGCCATCACAGAACCTCTAATAACAATAGTTATCTTATTTTTTCTATTTGGGTATTTTTATATCAACATATAAAGACGATTATAATTTGGCGTGAGATTATATTACTAATTTATTCTGTTTGATATGTTCTAATTTGATGTTTCTGTACATCATCTGAATGAAAGCACAACTTTTATTAATTTCGTAATCTCCTAACAAAAATACGTAATTTCATTTTGTTTTGTTTATTTTTATTATTTTATTAGATATGTCGATCGAATCACTATTATGTACCATTGTATTGGGGTCATAAAAAGGGAACACGACGTTTCGCTAGGCAGAATCTACTCTCCTCTGCATTTGTTAACAATAATGCATGCATGAAACTTAATACATTAGGAAACTAGCACTAAATATGATCATGTTAATCGCTTGCATTCAAACCGCAGGACTTGAAACTGAATGCAGGACAACTATTAAGTGTATCAAAAGTTTATAATTGTTGTGTACCGTTAATTAATATTGCCTCACAAAACAATCTTATTCATTACACGTTTTTTTTTTTTTTTTCAAAATAAACAATACTAAGTGGTATATGCTACACTTCGTATTATTCATGTTTGTTAGCCTCTGGATTTTTAGAATAGTGTGATGAAAACAGTATAATAAATTTACAATGTTTGTTTAACGTTCTTACCTATTATATCCCAGACCTGTTTCTATGTCGAGCCAACAACACAGTGAGCCAAATTGTTGAAATATATAAATAATTTACTTTCCCTACAGTGTCAGATGAATTATTATTATTATTTATTATGTATCTTTAAATGATAAGTTACATTCAAAGATGCAGAACTTTGAAATCAAAGAAAGAAAATCTATATTTAAGATTTAGTATAAAATACTAAATGCTCAAACTAAATGCAAAAGAACAATATCCTTGCTTAAACAGTGATGTTTATAACTTAAACAATGATATCATAACTCAAACTATGTTGTATAAAAAAGTACTTATTCCGTAGGGACTCGAACCCGGGTCTAACTTACCGGGTGAGTGCGCTACTACACCGCAGACCCCTTACTTTTCACTATTCAGTTATTTTGTGTTTGGCTCTTTCTGTCACATATGCGTTTAAATAACGAAAATAGCAAATATTTTTTTGTGAATCAATGTTTATTGAAATTAAAAAAAGGCTACTTTCCATATATACAAATTGAATGAATGTATATATACATATACACGTATATTTAAGTTACTTTATTTCTAACTATGATCCTACTTTTATTCTTAATCTGTAAATTTTGATTTATCCACTTTTATTTCGATTATTTTTTAATATTTTATTTTTTAGATTAGTTCTGAAATTTTTGTTGTCCTTTATGCTTAATGGCAATAAAGGAATTTTAATTTGATTTTTTAAATTTTACACTAGTTTAGGATATTAATAACAAAAATAATAAAAATATTAATGGAAATGTGTAGCTGCAGCTAATGCTCGTTCCAGTATCTCATAGAATCTTATGTAATCCCAAACGTAATGCTTTAGATTAACGCCATTGTTTTTACATATCTGGCTTTACTTTACAAACATCTCCTTCAAGGAAACTGTCTTACGGGGAAAAATATACGTATAATATTCATAGACGTAAAATGAACCGTTAAAACGTCGCAAGACATTGTTATAAACGTCTTTATCCTTGAGCTCTCTTTGACTCATTTATGTTGAGCTTTCAGAGAATGAACGAACGGAGAACGTCGCGGCGCTGAGCGTCTCGGCGCGGCCTCCCACGGCACTAACAAGATCCCACTAATGATTGACCCATCTTTAAGCTCTCCCCTCGTTACTGGAATTCTTTACACGTTACATCGTTGAATACCCAACCAAGAAAATCGTAAAATATGGACAAGACATGGATGAATCGTATACCCTCTCGCTGTTACGTCATTATAACAATGTTGGGGGCCGTAGGCAAAATATTGGTACCTTATGAGTAGCGCTAAATGTAGGTATTATGTCACTATTGATTATATTTAATCTCATTGAACTTTATATTTAAGCTCTTCTATCTTTGTTTGAAGTTTATTTTTGACGATGCAAGGATTGTGAAGGAAACAGGATTTTTCCGGACATTTGCCATTGTTCAGTGAAACAAAAAATCAGTAACACTACGTTTCGAGATCTGCAATCTGATCTCTTCTTCAGGTAAATAACTAACCCAATACATAATTACATCTAGTTACAGATTTTAACCCAGTTTGTAATTATGTATTAGGTTAGTTATTTACCTGAAGAAGAGATCAGATTGCAGATCTCGAAACGTAGTGTTACGGATTTTTTGTTTATTGAAAAATGGCTAGTGTCCGGAAAATCCTGTCTCCCTCTTCTATCTTTTGTAAATAAAAAATTACACTTAATTTGAAGATAAACATAACACGTATGGAATCATCGATGTTTTAATCAATTCTGATGCCAAATAAAAAATAATTCCACAAAATTATATATGAATTTTTAATTCTATTGTTCTATAATGTTTATTACTATATATCTACATGATGAGCCTTCCAAGTTGCTTATTTCTGTTTACAAACTCGAGTCGTTCTGATTAATTGGTTAAATAATTATATTACAACGTTTCAATATTGAAAACAATTATACTACAAAACATGAATTTTAATTTACATATGATCCACAATATATACAAATATTAAGTTCACTTTTTCACCTGTTAAGATTATGTGTAGAGTTAAAATTAAATTAAATAAAAATTACTTTTACATGAAAAAATAATTATTCTAGAAAAAAATAAATTTGAATTTACACATGCTCCAAATTATATATACGATGTTAGTTCACTTTCATTATCAGATTGATATTCACAAACTTAATAACACTTTCACTCAAACAGATAATGGTTCTAGCAAACAAAAGAAGAATCTTTTATCGTTATTTAGCTGTGTGGCTTAATTTTTTATTTCCAGGGATAATAGAAAAAGGCTTATGACATTAGATTGTCGCCAAACAACTGCGTACATGATAAACTGTAATAATATACTGGGGTGTCATCCTGCATTCACAAACATGCATTGTGTGGTTAGCCGCAACTGTTTGTTCAGCGTTTTGTTTTTGTTTTCGTTGTGTTTATTTCCCGTTATTCTCTCTTGTATATTGATGTTCCTCTTTGTCAACCCGTGTCACCTGTTCCTTTTTATTGTCAATAAAACGAAAACTCCAACTAGAGCGTTTAACTGCATGTCATATAAAACCATAAAAGTTTCATTGCAGTAACACACTTGTGTGGGTTTGAACTTTAAAGTTGTTTATACTATGATCTATAGTAGTGCAATGACTTTGTACTACTATAGATATCTCGAAAACTAACTGAGGGATGGATTTTAAATTTCACACGAAGCTTTATTTCTAAAGCAACATCGCCATTGACAAAATGTGATCTCATTAAAATGTATATTTAAGCTCTTCTATCTTTTGTAAACCAGAAACTATAAGCGCTCTAAAGCAACATTACATGTAATTTAAAGATAAATATAACACGTATGCAAGAACTGATTTTTTAAGCAATGCTGATGTCAAATAAATAATTGTTCCAACAAAAGGTTTATTAAGTTTGAATTCTTCTGTTTCACAATGTTTATTGCCATATTTCTTCATGATGAGACTTCCATGTTGCTTATTTCTCGACAAACTCGAGTCGTTCTGATTAAGTGGTTAATAATACCTTCACAGGATTTGGCTTAGCGGTAGCGAATATACCAAGGTATCTAGGATATATCAGAACAAATTTCATACATGTATGAGTATGTTTTAGTTACCACTCTACCTCAAAATTACTTTCCTCGATGATACTTCCTACAGGATTGTTAATTTTACATAATACCTTAAAATGTGTTCGTTGTTGAGAGTAGAATGTTATATAACCATTTCCTCAACGTTGTCTATAGGCCGCGACACGCCGCCACTCACTTGAAAATGCAAAGCTGTTAATGGGCCAGCGTTACCGCACTCGGTCGATTATTGTAGTGAATATTCATCAGATGTTTCTTGATTGCAAATAATATGCCACCAACTTAAACAATGTATTTTATTTACAACGTTGCCAGTTTGAAATCATCGCAGAATATACAACTTGTCACTAAGACACAAGTGTACACAATTTCACACTAGACCGTAATCGCCCATTTTACATGCGATTAAAATTTCATTAATTTTGCATAATGCAAGGAGCTAAGACGAGCCTTCTGAGTGGAGTTAATGTCATGGTAATGTCCCTCACGGATAATATTCTCAGTATTTGTGACGTCATAGCAGCTAAGGTAAGCTCTTGAGTAATACTGATTAGTACAAGGGACGTTATAAGGAGGGAAGGTGATAAACAGTAATGGTATTTACCGTCTTGAGTCTGAATATACGTGACGTTCTGAGTGGAGTTTATGTTATGGTAATGTCCCTCAGGGATAATATTCTCAGTATTTGTGACGTCATAGTAGCTAAGGTAAGCTCTTGAGTAATACTGATTAGTACAAGGGACGTTCTAAAGAGGGAAGGTGATAAACAAATGGTATTTACCATCTTGAGTCTGAATATACTAAACGTTCTGAGTGGAGTTTATGTTATGCTAATGTCCCTCAGCGATAATGTTGTCAGTATTGTTGACGTCATAGCAGCTAAGGTAAGCTCTTGAGTAATACTGATTAGTACAAGGGACGTTGTAGGGAGGGAATGTGTTAAACAATAAGGTATTTACCGTCTTGAGTCTGAATATACTCAACGTTCTGAATGGAGTTTATGTTATGGTAATGTCCCTCAGCGATAATGTTGTCAGTATTGTTGACGTCATAGCAGCTAAGGTAAGCTCTTGAGTAATACTGATTAGTACAAGGGACGTTATAAGGAGGGAAGGTGATAAACAGTAAGGTATTTACCGTCTTGAGTCTGAATATACGTGACGTTCTGAGTGGAGTTTATGTTATGGTAATGTCCCTCAGGGATAATATTCTCAGTATTTGTGACGTCATAGTAGCTAAGGTAAGCTCTTGAGTAATACTGATTAGTACAAGGGACGTTCTAAAGAGGGAAGGTGATAAACAAATGGTATTTACCATCTTGAGTCTGAATATACTAAACGTACTGAGTGGAGTTTATGTTATGCTAATGTCCCTCAGCGATAATGTTGTCAGTATTGTTGACGTCATAGCAGCTAAGGTAAGCTCTTGAGTAATACTGGTTAGTACAAGGGACGTTGTAGGGAGGGAATGTGTTAAACAATAAGGTATTTACCGTCTTAAGTATGAATATACTCAACGTTCTGAATGGAGTTTATGTTATGGTAATGTCCCTCAGCGATAATTTTGTCAGTATTGTTGACGTCATAGCAGCTAAGGTAAGCTCTTGAGTAATACTGATTAGTACAAGGGACGTTATAAGGAGGGAAGGTGATAAACAGTAAGGTATTTACCGTCTTGAGTCTGAATATACTCAGCGTTCTGAATGGAGTTTATGTTATGGTAATGTCCCTCACGGATAATATTCTCAGTATTTGTGACGTCATAGCAGCTAAGGTAAGCTCTTGAGTAATACTGATTAGTACAAGGGACGTTATAAGGAGGGAAGGTGATAAACAGTAATGGTATTTACCGTCTTGAGTCTGAATATACTCAACGTTCTGAGTGGAGTTTATGTTATGGTAATGTCCCTCAGCGATAATGTTGTCAGTATTGTTGACGTCATAGCAGCTAAGGTAAGCTCTTGAGTAATACTGATTAGTACAAGGGACGTTGTAGGGAGGGAATGTGTTAAACAATAAGGTATTTACCGTCTTGAGTCTGAATATACTCAACGTTCTGAATGGAGTTTATGTTATGGTAATGTCCCTCAGCGATAATGTTGTCAGTATTGTTGACGTCATAGCAGCTAAGGTAAGCTCTTGAGTAATACTGATTAGTACAAGGGACGTTGTAGGGAGGGAATGTGTTAAACAATAAGGTATTTACCGTCTTGAGTCTGAATATACTCAACGTTCTGAATGGAGTTTATGTTATGGTAATGTCCCTCAGCGATAATGTTGTCAGTATTGTTGACGTCATAGCAGCTAAGGTAAGCTCTTGAGTAATACTGATTAGTACAAGGGACGTTATAAGGAGGGAAGGTGATAAACAGTAAGGTATTTACCGTCTTGAGTCTGAATATACGTGACGTTCTGAGTGGAGTTTATGTTATGGTAATGTCCCTCAGGGATAATATTCTCAGTATTTGTGACGTCATAGTAGCTAAGGTAAGCTCTTGAGTAATACTGATTAGTACAAGGGACGTTCTAAAGAGGGAAGGTGATAAACAAATGGTATTTACCATCTTGAGTCTGAATATACTAAACGTTCTGAGTGGAGTTTATGTTATGCTAATGTCCCTCAGCGATAATGTTGTCAGTATTGTTGACGTCATAGCAGCTAAGGTAAGCTCTTGAGTAATACTGGTTAGTACAAGGGACGTTGTAGGGAGGGAATGTGTTAAACAATAAGGTATTTACCGTCTTAAGTATGAATATACTCAACGTTCTGAATGGAGTTTATGTTATGGTAATGTCCCTCAGCGATAATTTTGTCAGTATTGTTGACGTCATAGCAGCTAAGGTAAGCTCTTGAGTAATACTGATTAGTACAAGGGACGTTATAAGGAGGGAAGGTGATAAACAGTAAGGTATTTACCGTCTTGAGTCTGAATATACTCAACGTTCTGAATGGAGTTTATGTTATGGTAATGTCCCTCACGGATAATATTCTCAGTATTTGTGACGTCATAGCAGCTAAGGTAAGCTCTTGAGTAATACTGATTAGTACAAGGGACGTTATAAGGAGGGAAGGTGATAAACAGTAAGGTATTTACCGTCTTGAGTCTGAATATACGTGACGTTCTGAGTGGAGTTTATGTTATGGTAATGTCCCTCAGCGATAATGTTGTCAGTATTGTTGACGTCATAGCAGCTAAGGTAAGCTCTTGAGTAATACTGATTAGTACAAGGGACGTTATAAGGAGGGAAGGTGATAAACAGTAAGGTATTTACCGTCTTGAGTCTGAATATACGTGACGTTCTGAGTGGAGTTTATGTTATGGTAATGTCCCTCAGGGATAATATTCTCAGTATTTGTGACGTCATAGTAGCTAAGGTAAGCTCTTGAGTAATACTGATTAGTACAAGGGACGTTCTAAAGAGGGAAGGTGATAAACAAATGGTATTTACCATCTTGAGTCTGAATATACTAAACGTTCTGAGTGGAGTTTATGTTATGCTAATGTCCCTCAGCGATAATGTTGTCAGTATTGTTGACGTCATAGCAGCTAAGGTAAGCTCTTGAGTAATACTGATTAGTACAAGGGACGTTGTAGGGAGGGAGGGAATGTGTTAAACAATAAGGTATTTACCGTCTTGAGTCTGAATATACTCAAGTTCTGAATGGAGTTTATGTTATGGTAATGTCCCTCAGCGATAATGTTGTCAGTATTGTTGACGTCATAGCAGCTAAGGTAAGCTCTTGAGTAATACTGATTAGTACAAGGGACGTTGTAGGGAGGGAATGTGTTAAACAATAAGGTATTTACCGTCTTAAGTCTGAATATACTCAACGTTCTGAGTGGAGTTTATGTTATGGTAATGTCCCTCAGCGATAATTTTGTCAGTATTGTTGACGTCATAGCAGCTAAGGTAAGCTCTTGAGTAATACTGATTAGTACAAGGGACGTTGTAGGGAGGGAATGTGTTAAACAATAAGGTATTTACCGTCTTGAGTCTGAATATACGTAACGTTCTGAGTGGAGTTTATGTTATGCTAATGTCCTTCAGCGATAATGTTGTCAGTATTGTTGACGTCATAGCAGCTAAGGTAAGCTCTTGAGTAATACTGATTAATACAAGGGATGTTCTAGAGAGGGAATTTGTTAAACAATAAGGCATTTACCGTCTTGAGTCTGAATATACGTAACGTTCTGAGTGGAGTTTATGTTATGCTAATGTCCCTCAGCGATAATGTTGTCAGTATTGTTGACGTCATAGCAGCTAAGGTAAGCTCTTGAGTAATACTGATTAATACAAGGGATGTCTAGAGAGGGAATTTGTTAAACAATAAGGCATTTACCGTCTTGAGTCTGAATATACGTAACGTTCTGAGTGGAGTTTATGTTATGCTAATGTCCTTCAGCGATAATGTTGTCAGTATTGTTGACGTCATAGCAGCTAAGGTAAGCTCTTGAGTAATACTGATTAATACAAGGGATGTCTAGAGAGGGAATTTGTTAAACAATAAGGCATTTACCGTCTTGAGTCTGAATATACGTAACGTTCTGAGTGGAGTTTATGTTATGCTAATGTCCTTCAGCGATAATGTTGTCAGTATTGTTGAAGTCATAGCAGCTAAGGTAAGCTCTTGAGTAATATTGATTAGTGCAAAGGACGTTCTAAGGAGGGAATGTGTTAAACAGTATGGTGTTTACCGTCTTGATCCAGAATATACTCAACGTTCTGGATTTTTGAGTATACATATACGATACGGCGACATAATGAGACTGTCTATGTATCTTTTGTTTGTATATAATCTTTGAGTTGAGGGCCAATGTGCACTGCATAAGCACACAACCTGGTTTTTTATTTATATCGATCGATTATTTTTTTCTTTAGATAAAGAAACTATCAGTAACAACACTAATTGGTGGAGGTTCAAATAGGAGGTTATCAAAAGGGTTAAAAATATAAAACCATAATATTTTCTTATATTAACATTTTTCGTAGATTGATACATTTAAAACCAACCGTTACACACATAAGTAGTATATCGCAGTCCAAAAAGTAGATAAAGATACCGAAAGTGGCAAATGGAAAGTTCTTTATATGGTTATCTGACGCGGATTTATCATCAATTTTCGTTCTGACGGGTTGTTGCAATTGCGTTGCACAATGAAAAATATTATATGAAGAGAATTTATCATTTTTTCCCTTTTGATGTCTTTCCATTTCGACTTCCACCAAAACTAGCGTGGCAGACAATCGGCGTATTTCCTAGAAGAAAATTCTCCATCGATACCAAAAAACCCAGATTGTGTGCTTAAACAATGCAAAATTGCTCTCGGCTCAAGTAAGGCCGGTAAGGATTATAATTAAACGCAATATCTTCAATTCGATGTGTGTAAATGTCACACCAATAAAAATATCGATTGCTCTTTTCCTTGTAGAATATTCTTAACCCTTTTTTCGAAGAAACAATAAATATAGTTTGTATCTTCAAAAGTACAGGGTGATCTACGTGTAGCATTAAAAATATATTTGGCCACTGTGTCTCAAATAAAGATTTAAAAAAATTCTGTCTATACACACACTTACAAGATTTATTTTAATGTTTTCAAAAACTATATATTTAACAGAAGAAAATAAACCACTCAATTATTTTGACAAATACATCGCATTTTAAGACTACCATCGTATTCTACATTAGTTTCAAGTAAGGATGGATAGTTGCTTGTGTACGTGAATTAACACAATCACTACGTAATTAATTGGATTAGAATGATTGATGTTAGAATTTTACTAAAGTAAAAAAGAACATTTTTAACATACTCACAATTATTTAAAAGGTTTATAGAGAGTATGGAATTATATATAATTTCTTCAAATTGAAAGCATTTAGAAGACTGTATTCAAAATTTATTTTGCTCGCTTTTAAGTGCAGTTATGTGAGTTTTAATATTGTAGAATTTAATTTCAATAAAATAATGTAACAATTGATAATATTTATTAGTAGTGTTCATGTGTGTCTTTTTAGTTGGAAAGGTTTTAAATTGTATTTAGTCTAGCTATTAGTCTCATAGAGTAAAACTGAAAAATTTTTACTTTTTATTTAAAATAACTTTATCCACTTTCACTTCTATATCATAAGGTTTGTAAGATGGGGCCATACACAGTTCTGATAAGTATATAATATTGCGATAATATTCCCACCCACCTCGGTTTTCACCTAATACATTTATCATCATTATCGAGTTTGAAATCCGCGTCAAGTCCATAAAAGGTTTTAATACGGAGGCTCATTACATTAATTGGCCAACAACTTGTTTTCAATTATTTCCCAATAACACGATTCAGTGCAATTATGTATATTGATAGGCATGATTAATAATTCAACATTCTTATCGTACTAGTTATAAATAGTAATAATAATGTTCCAAACAGATAGTAAACGTTTTTTATTTACTTACAAATATTTGAATATCTTAGTGTCCAAATCTTTGAAACTTGAATGATTACATGCCAGCCATAAAAGTCTTTTAGATATATTTAGACTGACCATCAAAACTATCAATCTATCTTAAATTTGATATTTGCCACTGTGGCAGAAGGGTTGCGTAATATTTAACTGCTTAACAACGTTTTATACCTAAAATTATGTTGTTTTGCTGAATTTTTATTTCTAGTTTTTTATAGAGACAGTTTTTAGAGTTTATTTATATTTTTAAGTAAAAAAGTTATTTTTCATGTTTTTTATTTATTATTCGTTAATTTATTTTCACAATCGCGTGTCCGTGTCATCATCGCGCAAATTAAGCCAGCATTCTACTTTTGCGTCAGATATTTCCATGGTACAATAATTACTAGAAATAAAATAATATTACGTCATTAACACACATTTATACAATCACTATGGACGTCAAAAACTGTGTAGGGATTAATTGGTAGAAGAAGACTCCTACCGAACTGGCAATATTAAATTTAAGCCTTTTTCCTCAATATAACTATTAGCTATTCTCTTCATCTACGTAAACCAAATTCTGTTCATATAAGAAAGGTTTTCTTGCCTAAACATAAACACACCAGCAGCCCTTCAATTAGGAGTAGCCCTTGAACCAATTATTGGTTCCATTGGAGAGAACGTGGCTTCTAAAAGTTCTCTTTGGCTTTCCTTTCGGTTTCCCTTGTATTCTCAGTAATTCTTTTTAAAGTTTTAACACCTAAATAATACCACTCTTCCAAAGCATTTAGAAGGTTTGTATTACTGAACAATAATAATACATAATTTGTACCCTTAGGAAAACAAACATGCTAAGGCATATTTATTACAATATAATACATTTTGTTCATCAGACAGATAAAAAGCGTCTGAACATAATATGTAAAAACGTAAAAGCGCGCTTTTGTTAAATTACTAATTTTTTTTGTGAAACCAATAATTAAAAAAGTAAGCAAGCAGTGGATAAACAAATATTAATTTTTATGACTTCACCTACAAGGGAAGGGCAACTGTTATGTCAAATTGTTTCCCTTGAAAACTCAGTTAAATTAACAATAAATAATAACTTCTAATGTGGTTTTGAAAAATAAATTTAATACTTTAGTTTATGAGTAGTATACTGAAAATTGTAATCATATAACATCTACACAATACTAGTTAATTCTCACACCAGGTAGTTCAAAAACAAAACTAAACAAATGTAGTAAATTGTTGGCATTACCAAATACATTATATTTTGCAACTTATTTCTTGGTGTGAGATATATAAATGTATTAATTCGGATTTTATGATGTGTTAAAATCTGTATGGATTATATGTGTTAATATTAAATCGATATGGGCCTAATAGTTAATTAAAGGGGTTAAACAAACAGTTAAAGAAGTGTAACAACTAAGAACATTTTAAACAGGTTTTTTCCATTTTATAACAGAATTCTGAGGAAGGAATTCTAACAAATTGGTTCAAAAGAGTAACTGTCTACTATATATAACTGTCATCAATATTTATTATAAACTAAAAGAGCTGCCAATGGCTAAGTGTCGTACTTCCGATGAGAATCAGTTGGAAGAGGACTTAATTAAAACGCGAAAATATCCGCGCTGATCTAACGCCGCGTTGGGTATCTTTGAATATAAGTGCTCTTTATCCTGTAGTGAAGATTTTTATTTAGATTGTTGATGTTTGTTCCTGCTAAGGAGATAAAATAATTCCACAAATGGAAACCGAAATTTATAAATTGACCTCTTTAATTAGAATACTTGAAGATTTACTGCATTCTGATGTAGTTGTGCTTATTAATAGTGCTTTATGTTTGTATTTCGTTACAATTGTTTTTAAAGTTGAATTGACTCTTCTCTGTTTGGACCAACATTTCCAACAAAGCAATTATCGCTTTAGTCTTATGTAGACGCCTATTTATTCATAACTGCGGTATCCTCATTGTGTTATCAACTTGGGGTTGAAGTTGGCCATTCCCTCAAGGCTTAAAGTGTGCTTTTCTGTCTAAATAATAAATGTAGCAACATCTTCACAACACCAAGATGGCGTATCTCAACTGTTCCTGGGGAACAGTTTGTTCATTCCAGCTCGCGTTCCTTCTGGACTTTTAAACATATTCAAATCTTGGGAGATGCCAAACAGAGAGTTCTGCTTAATGCTTAACATTACTTCAACCGTCCTCCTTTATCAGTAACTGCCTATCCGAATTGATAGAACCAAAATAATTTAAAACTAGAATGCAAGTCACGAGTAATCGCCGATCAAATCCGGCCAGGAAAACTTTTTATTTCATCAACCTGATCTAAAAATCTCATTAATTCCTCGGAAAACCTCTTGACTTATATGAACCGAACAAACGAAAATCAATTATATATGCGGGTATTCTGGTTACGGATCTCCTAGGACCGCCGAAAAATATTTTTTTCTCTCTAATAATAGTGCTGAAAATAGTATGGAGCAAACGACAGAAAAAATTCACCGTTAGTCTTCTAATACACTGAGTATTATTATCTTTTTCCTTCAAATTATATGCAATGGGGCTGTAAATGTGAGCACACCAAGGAAATATATTGTTTTTCATAATACATTGTGCAATTATCAGCTCTAGGCGAAGTATGGGTTAAAAGCAAGCAAAAACTGTGGTGACCTCCGAGAACCTTCACAAGTGTTGGAAAAATTGTGAAAACAACCCAAACGTTAGGTCTTTTCTTTATCTAACTATAATGTCAATATAATAATTATTCTGAGATTATTGCTGAATAATTGCTGAAAATCTGAACAGTCTTTATTAAAATTTGCATAGTCTACGTACCATCATGATGACTCATACAAAAAGTGTAACTTTACTGTACTGAATGTTAATCAAAGTCCTCCTTAACAACTGACGATTTTCCTTTATCATAATTAAATTGCTATTTGTTGTAGTGAACATAAACTTTCCAAAACTTTAACAAAATCAATTTCCTGACGTAAGTGTTATTATTTTTACTTACGGGAAACCACCTCTACAATCTAGGTTACAATATAAAACTATAACTAGAGTTCCTGAATTTTAATTGAATGAAGCTTTGAACTTGTCAAACCTCTGAAATTTACCTACATTTCAAAATCATTTCAAATTTCTTTAGTAAAGGACGTGGGTTAGATTCAACGTCCTTATTGTTTTAGTATAGCCTGGCAGTGAATAAGTTAGGTGTGCTCTGATTGAACCATGCGGTACAATGCGGCGCGGCGCGGCGTCGACAGAATGTTTCATCCTTCACCGGGAGGGTGCAGGATCAGGAGAGGGCGGCAAAGTAATTCCACCACCGGATGTCCTCAAATCACCGGAAATTTGTTACCTCGAGTGGCAAGTTCTGTTATAACACCTGCACTTGTGTGTTCAGCCATGACATCTGATAACGTAAAGCCTAGTTGAATTCTCTTTTATTTACTTTTGTTAATGCACTGAAAGAAGTTACAGCTAGTATAGTCACGATGAGACAGTTTTTATTTTATTACAATTAATGGCAAAAATTTGGATCAGAGTCCATGCATCAATTTGGATACGGCGGTGCTTCACACTCAAATTGTGTAAATGGATAATATGATTTTTGGACGTTTATAGTTTATGTTACAAATATATAAGGGTGGTAAATATCCTAAATCCTGTTTCTTCTTATTTATCCACGTTTAGCAATGGTATTTAAGCATGTGTGTTGAGTTGTCTTATTTGGCTGAGTGTTAGCAAAGTCTACCCCACTCGAGAGGCTAGAAACATTTCACTTGTCTGTTCGCACAATATCTCGAGAACGAACTGACTTATAGACTTGAAATTTTGCATGAAGTTCATTTATGTATATGAAAAAAACGGGCTCAATGGTGGTGCATTTCACGCCATTGGTTTTGATTCAGCGATAATGAAACCTCGATAGCAACAAGACAATTGTAGAGTAAATAAATTTATAAACATTCACTTATACGTCATTTAATATGTCAAATAGTAACAAATGTAAACAAACTTTTAACAAAACACCTTGGAAAAAATGTATCAGTAGAATTCAAATTTTGCATGAAACTTCATTTGTACATTGATAAGAATGAATGGTGGTGCAAGTCTATCCATGAGATTTGGCTCAGTGTCTTTTAAGCCTTTCGCTCAGTAGGCTGAAAATTTCTCTTTTGTCTGTTAGAGGATACAAAATAAATGTTATGTGCGATATTCTGTGTATCTGTCTATCTGCAGGACATATCACAAATGAAATGAGCTATAGATATGGAATATTACATGGAATCTTGGCGAAGTCTGATACGCGGCACTTGGCGTGGCGTACTCCTACCTGTTCTATGTATGTATGTACCTTTTCTCGTATCTTACCCAAAATTACGTTTTTGTAAAACATCACTAATATACTGTTCATGTTTCAGGTAAGAAAGAGCGGGATGGTGCTGCACTCTACTGTAAGTGTCCATTTAATAACTATGGTTCTCAACTTTTAAGCAATTTTTGGAACTGGATACGCTCAGCGTATAACACTCGGGTACTTGATAAAGCAATGAATTATGCAAGATGAAGTATCAGTTGTGTCGAGTGACGACGACATCCGCCATCTTGCCACTTACGACATTAACATAATGTTCGGCTTGTAGGGAAATCCTGCTGAATTTCTTTTGTTATGGTAATTGCATAGTGAAACGTTGATTGAGCATAGAAATCTAATGGATCCAATATGTATCAGCAAATTTGTACAATGCAACAATGTTACGTGTTAGATAACTTTCTACATTAACATTCTACCAGCTTCTTATTAGAATCAAATTTATAAACAAACACTCCAATCATTATGAAATTTTATTTTCGTGAGGCCTTTCGTGTTCAGTAGACTTTTATTTCAGTTATGTGGGTCTGATGATGTTTTCATTGAACTCGAAAAGCCTCAGAACGATTCATAATCAAGGTTTCTAAGTAACAAAAATCCATGTTTATATCTGAACTGAAATGATTTCACGTTGTACTCTGTATCCCCCTTGAATTAAAGGAATTGATTGGAAAATTCCAAACATTCTGTTGCAAGACTACCTACGCGTCAGTGTCAACCTTTCCACATCTCGTGGCTATTCTTGTGTAACAAACTCCCCTCTTTTGTGTGTTTTCCTTTATAAATGGAAAATGACGTTTCACCTCAATTTTTGTATTTTTTCTATTACACTGTCTCCGAAGTCTACCAAACATTTTTCTTTACAATAAGCTCAATTAAAGAATAAATTACATATGATCACGACGTCCTGTCTCGCTTGTTAGTTTATGTTGTTACAAACAAAAATCAGTACTCAATGATGGTTGCAGTGATATTTCTTTTTATAAAATATTTTACGTTTGAGTTATAATTTTTTCGTGACAGTAGAACTAAGAAAACAAATTTTTTCGCTGCTATTTCAAAAACTACAAAGATAAAGATGTGAAATAAATTTAAATGTGAAATGCCTAAAATAGGTTTTAATAAGAAATATATTTGTTCTTTTCGAGATTCGAACCCATAAACCTCAGCTTCAGGAATACAATGTAGTTTAATACAGTTAACATTAGTTTGACGGATAGCTGAAAATTGTTTTAGTGGGTATAAATTTATGTGGTAACCGTTCCTTATTTAAATGATAGAGGAACACCCTGTAATTGCGATTAACAATACAGTTCCTGTTGATTCAAGGTGGAGTCAGTACTGTTTCGTTCATAAACATTTATTGAAATCAATTTTTTACTTTTGTAATTTATTAAAACTAATTGGGTATTAAATATAAGTTTTTTGGCCTTCTGGTTACTTTTTATTGGGAAATTCAAACATATACTACAGAAATGAGCTAAATACAGAAGTAAATGTTTTGCCAAATTTTAGAAACACTCTGTATGTAAACTACTTCAACTGGTGAAACTTGCGTTTTTCAAAACATTTATAACATTTAACTTATACCGACTGAAAGGTAGTGAAAGCAACTCACACCCAATCAAGGCTTTCAAGAGGCAGTTACACACGTTGTGTTGATGGGTTGGGGAGAGCATTGTAGTGTTTAAATGCAAAGAGGAGGCAGTAATTATCCCATTCGCGGCAATGATCTGCTCCTGCTTGTTCCCGGCACTGACAACTTTCAATGTGTCGAAGTACGCTGGATGTTTGATCCACACTTGTCATGATTGGGGATAAACAATCCCCAAAGTAATAAATGATTTTTTAAATTGTACTTTTGCAACTCATAAAATTTAAACTATGCGCCCGTGTGATATCGGGTTACTCTAGAAATTAACATTGAGCTCTAAATCCATCTGTTAATAACTCATATGGTTTTAGTCTTCGTTGTACTTTGTTCCAAAAGTTCCTAGTGTTTGATGACCATGTCCTCTTCAGATGTGATCAGAATCTTCTGTATAATTTAAACCACCATAAGTTTACATTAGTTACAAATAGAATAAAATATTAAAACACCCTACACCACCATTCAAACAAGAAGGTTTCTATCTTATTTAAACTGTATAACTCACTAACAAGAGTCGAAAGAGTGAAGGGCTCATAATAGATCCATGTGGTACCCCATTGACGAGATGCCAAGTCTGGCATGAAACACGTTAACTGAAACACTTAACAATGGAGTATATACAATCTTATTGATTAGAAAGGTTTAAAACAACCTTTCGCAGAATACCTCCAGGCGACATTGAAGAACGAAAGACTGGGTTAAGTTGGTTAATGTCTACGCAAAGTTCTCCATCCACACGAAACTAGAAGACCTTTTGTATAAAATAAATTAAAGATTCAGCGTCCCTTTGAGTCAATAAAATCAGGTTTCAAAGGATTATCTTTGGGCCATAAACATGGACGGTTGGTCACTATTAGGTTTGAACGTTATGCGATATTTATTTGTGATCAACATTTAAGGAATGTTATGTTCTTGTGTAGGTGATTTTGTGACTAGAAACCTGGATGAAGAAAATAATTGGTGGGTGCAGGGGAGCTCTATTTTAGTAAGAAACGCCCTGCTAATATAAAAATGTTAATGACACGTGGCTTTACCATAAAATTATTTAATTGTTCGTAAGCATTTACCGAGCAAGCTGTGCCTCCTAGTAGGGGTTTGTACATCTGTAATATAGGTTTGTTCAGGCACAACGCTTATGTAAACTAATATATACGAGAAATTTGCTTGGTAATAAGCTATTGTAGGAAGCTTTGCTTGGGTAACAATGTGGAGAATTAACAATAGCCCTAGTAATAACGCCCCAACCTGCGAGGGTGAATTGTGTAGAACAGGTAGAACCCTGAAATGTAGAGCAGGTTTTGAGTTGTTTTTAAAACTTTGTGTGTATGTAACTATCAATAATAATTATGCTTGTATTTTTAGATACATATGTATCAGTGTGTTTTAAACATTTTTCTCTGTTCGAGTCATTTTCGAACTGAATCATTTCTTTGAATTGTTATTTCATTAGTTTTAATCAGAAATTTTGGATAGCTTAATTTGAAATGTTATCCTGGTCTCTTGAGCTCCCTATAATAGCTTAGTTCTAGTTAGGTGAAAGGAATTTATATGGTTTTGGTATAAATGCTTTTCAGTAATAACTCCAATTATTGTAAAGTTAAGGAGCGTTTAATTTTTGATCATGAGTAGCTTATGGTAAATTCAAATCACACCGACACTTCTGAGATGACAATTATTTTCCGGTAGTAATTGTTATTAAATTGGAAAATTGCATGGTGATCCTGAATTTACTAGGTAAAATGACGGTTGTCACTAGTAAGTTTTATAGTAACTGTCTCATGTTAACTGTATATTAATAAGCTTCAAGATATAGATGACAATTTTACAGCATAGACGCAAGAGTATTCAACACGACTTTTATTACCAGAACGAAGCGTAGCCAACATTGAAGCCTTATCTAGTGACGAGGAGATTCAAGCACACGATAAGCCTAATTAAGCCTAGCTTCACTTGCGTTCTATATTTAACGAGATTTTAATTAATTGAGTATCCAACCAGAACCATTCTTGAAATATTTTCTTCAAAACAGTGGTTTAATTACAGGTGTAATATAATTGTTGCTTCGATAATCTTGCAAATTAATTTTTTAGACGTCACCTGTAATAAGTTTAACAGGTATAAGGGAAAAATATAAGGGAAGTATAAGGGAAAAATATATTACTCTGTATCAAAGAAAATGGAACACAACCTTAGTAAATCACTTACTCCCATGAATACTATTCAAATTTTTTGATACAGATTCAATCATCCCAAATGTCAACCAATCAAGTCGTTTAATGAAGTTGGTTCAAATTGATGTACGTACCAAACTTGATCATACTTGACAAGAACTTTGAAATGTAATAATTTCATCATTTCACCAGATATTTATCTTATGTAATATTCTTTATTGTAATGCAGATAAATCTTTAAATGGTAAATCATTTTGAAGTCTCAATGAAAAATTGTGAATGATTAAAATATTAAATTCCAGATTTTATTTTTGTGTTTGGTGTCATGTTCTGTGTTAATAATTTTTATTTTATTTTTGTATAATTTTTTTTATGTTTATGTGAGAAACTTACCTATTATGTTACTATTTACATCTAAAATCGATAATCAAATATCGTTTTGTATACTACACAATTCGAATTGCAAAAAATGTATGCTAAAGTATATTTGCCTTATTCAAAGATCTTTACACAAATAGATTAAACTGTTGGATGGAACACATGAATTGCAGTAATATACTGTTTGCCACTCTTCATTCCCAGAGACCCGCTGCGGTCTAGTTGACAGTGTTTCATATACTTTATCTCTTTTTCTGTGTCAGCAGTCAATTTGATTTTCTCAGAAAACTCCATCCGAACTACGCTTTGACTCCCAGTAAACATTTCCATTAATTTAAAATTCGTTTAACAAACACATGTTTAATCATCTATTCAGCTCACTGAAAGCTTTACAAATACAGAGAATAATTCTGAGATATACAGGGTGTTCAAGCAATGTTGAAATATACTTTGAGATATGATTAAATAGGTGGCAATAAAAAAAATGTTACTCGAACATTTTGGTCCATTTCGCGTTTTTAGCGTCTGCTTGTCTGTCTGCCATTTTAGATTAAAACTAATATCTCAATAATGGCTACTGCTTTATAATTATGCGTGTTTGTTTTATTAGGATGTCAATTTTTATAAAATGTCCATCTATACTTGTTACAGATTGACGGCCTTCCATAAACTTGAAAAAACATTTAATTAAAACGTATAATAAGAGAAAGTTTGTCAAAACACTGAAGTTTGTAAAAAGACAACAGTTTTAATGCCTTATTAACATTTTTAATTTGATTTTAGTTATGTGGGTCTGACAAAAACACGTTAATAACACAAATGATAGATAAAATTGATCAAATAAAATTTAATTACTACTAAAGTGTTTGTTTTCAAATCAATTACCTTATTAAATGTGTTATACTCTCGTGCAATACACTTCAGCCAAGAGTAGAACATGGTCATTTTGTAACATGCACTGACTCCGTCGTTTTTCACCCGTTTATTAACAATGAGTTGTAAAAAATTGTCTTTAACACGCTGTATTCTATGTGATTGAAAATTTATTCTCAGTTTTAATAAAATTTTGCTTTAAAAATTTGGACAAAGGTTGCCATCTTGAAACTATTAAGGATAGGTTTTTTCTTTCGGCAAAATGTACACCCCAAAAAGACATACAAAATGCAAAATTAAACGACGCAATTAAATCTTTTTTAAGCTATGAATTTTAAATTATAAACACCAACATATACTAAACGAACTGAAATAGACCATAGTGTTTAAGACACGTTTTCCACCTATTTCACCATGTCCCGAAATATGTCCCACATTTTATAAACACCCCATGTTTTCGCGGAGGCTACAAAACAACTTGTACATTTTATTGCTTTGATACCATATTTCTGAAGTCGATTAATTCAAGATGTCATCCAATTTGTCGGCTTAATACAAACCGGTTGAATCAAGGATGCAAATGCTGAAAGCCGGCAATTCTAGGTGCCATGGCGGGAGCGGTGACAACCAGAGGAGATTTGCTCGGTTAATGAGGTGTTTTACATAACACTCTTAACAAGCTTTTACACTTCAGCTTCACTTTTAGTGTTGTACGGTTTCTTCCGATGTTTTCCCGTATTAACTAACAAATGGTCAGATATCTCGAGCGTGCCTCAGTACAAGAGGAGTAAATCATTAGAATACAAGTTTTATAAAAAATAATATTTCTTAAATTCAGAGGATTTGATTGAGGTTTTTTTCTGTCCATATACACAGTCATCAGGGCGGAACATTTACTCTTATTTGGGAGCATTTACTCTTATTGGAAACATTTACTCTTATTTGGGAACATTTACTCTTATTTGGGAACATTTACTCTTATTTGGAAACATTTACTTTTATTTGGAGACATTTACTCTTATTTGAAAACATGTACTCTTATTTAGGAACAGTTACTCTTATTTGGGAAAATTTAGTCCTCACAAGTTAACGTTCCCAATTTCTCTAAAGTTTCTATTTGGTGATTTAGCATTTCAGAAGTTTCAGTTATATATATTTTAATATTTATATTTTTCACTTTTTATTGGATAGACTCCTCAAATTTTTCCGGAGCTCGAACGAAGCACCCAAACTTAAATCAGCCTATCTATGAAAAACTTTTAAAACTTTCACTGTTTTACAAATTATCAAATCCGCCTAAAATAAGTCGCGGGATTATATTAACAGCTGATTAGTAATTTATGATGTTCATTTTATCCTTTCAGCTAATGGTCTGTGGAAGTTCTGTAGCGGAATGATTGATCACATTCAAACTAGGTCCAGATTATTACTTGTTAACATGCAAAAATACTGTGCCCATACCAGGATTCGAACTCAGGTCGCAGAGGTGAGAAGTCGAGACGCTAACCACTTAGCTAACAGGGAGGGCAATTACTTAAGTACCGAGTTATGTACTTGAAATGAACAGTGAACTTGATAAGAGCTCTCTTACATTGTAAAGTTAATTGTAGTAGTGTGTAATAGTTTGCAATCTAGTATCTCAACTAGTCAATCGTAATTACGTTCCTGTAAGCTGAAAATAAGATCAAGTGAATATCAATAGACACTGCATTTGTCACTATTAATTAAAGAGTGTGGTGAAATGTTGAGACAAGCAGTAAGGCTCATAGAGTATGTATGACAACTTTTTCACTTCCGAAACCATACTTACAATATTGCGCTACCTCATTAAAATTTATAAAGATCAAGGAACTAGTTCACTGTAATGCCGACGTAACTCATTACAACGGTGAACTAGTTCATCGGCATGCCTATCTTGTTCATTACAACTTCAAGCTGACTTATTGCAACAACAACCTAACTCACTACAACTTCGAACTTTGTCATTATCATGACTTCATTACATTAACGAGTTATTTAATTGCGGCTTCAAGCCGACTCATTACAACGCCGCGCTAAATCACTATATCGGCGAACTAGTTCATTAGCTTGCATGCTTTGCTCATCATACCAACGAGTCAGTTCATTACAACTTCAAGTTGACACATTACAACACCGATCTAAGTTATCGTATCGATGTACTAGTACATTACCATCATGCTTTGTTCATTATGTACCTCAATACAACTTCAATTTGACTCATCACACATTACAACATCGATCGAACTAAGTAGCTATATTAGTGAACTAGTTCATTAGCACGCATGCATTTTTTCCTCATACTAACGAATTAGTTCAGTGTCTTCAAGTTGATTACAACACAGAGTTAAATAGTTTAATCATTACAACATCCATATATTTCGTGAACCGTACAGAATTGATAATAATCACAAAATTCAGATAGCTCATTCATTACTGAATTGCGTTACTAAAACGCCACACTAACCTACAGAACGCAGTTGGCTGCTTTTGTTTAGTGAATCAAATGTGAATGAATATTTTAATTAATAATTTATTTAATTTTTATATTGTAGAGCCATTGTGTCACTCATAATTTAAGTAATTGCTAATGTATGAGAATTAAATCATCTATCAATACTTCTTTATTAAGAATTAAGAGATTATTTTGACTTTTCTACCACGCTATAAACAGGGGTAAGCAACTCTGTAAGTACTCAAAATAAATATAATCTGCTTAGAAAAGTATTTAATTCTATTATTCCAAGCATATAAATCATCCCCTATGTATTTTGAGTCATATTGTTCCATTTGTATCAAAATAATTATGTACTTTTCAAATTTTGCTATTTTACTGTTTGAAATTTGGTGACTGAAGAACAGAGGATATAATCTGTCCTATGTGTAATGTAGCTTTGTATTACAGAGTAGTTCAAATTCTAATTCAAATTACTCTTAAATTTACAAATTGATCAAATTATTACATAAGTTATTATTATTAATTACACAGTATAATTGGGAGAAAGATCAAACTTTCGCTGTAAATTGTGAAACTTAATCGCAGCTATTAAGGTATTAATAAGAAGTTTATACCAAGTTTAAGGCGAGTCAATTTGACTTTCCAAGAAATAGAAATTGATTAATTCCTGCTTCCGCCAGATCCTCGCACAAAGACCGGCAAGGACAGCAAGTATACAATTAGCGCTGTCTTAGGCCACTCATTGTTTCAAATCTCCACAAATGAATGTTGGTTGGAATCCATTTCAGAGATTTACCCTTCTCATTAACATTGTAAGCCGCCCTGCCCCCTCTCCACCCAGTGTTGTCTTCCATTGTATAACGGCCTTGCTTATGCTCATTATGATTTCGCGAAGAATTCAGATATTTCTTAATGCTTTTAATTGTTAAAAACATTAATTATTATTCGTGGAATATTTAAGTGCCCAAATAATGCAAAAGCTTAAACAATTGTTTTGGTATCCAAATTTTTATTGTACAAATTTTAACGAAAGTGAACTAAATTGAAAGAACAATAAATTAATGACTCATAACTACAAACAAGGACGCTCAGGTTGCAAGACGATTGTGTATTACGTTCCCGCTACCGCGCACAGCTTTCTTCTTCTTCTTCTTCTTCTTCTTCGTCTTCTTCTTCTACACAAACACTATTTTTCTTCTTCAAAATATGAAAAGATGTCTTGTTATAGAACTGAACATTTGAAATATTTAAATATTTGAAACTTATTAACGTGTATTATAAAATACAAAAATGTATATAACTCTTAAATTTGTTTAAACATTATATTGTTAAAAATAAATATTATTCCTATTTTTGTTGAAAATTCTAATAGTATTCTTCCTAGCGTTATATACCATTTCAATATTTTCTCGTTCAGTGCTTATGTGATGTAATTAATCTCTTAAATGGTATTATTAAGGAAATAACTCAAGAATACAATAATGTAATATGTATAAAAACTTATAAGCATGACATGAATTGAGTATTGAACTCGAACGGCACAAGTTCTGGTTGACTTTCCTGTAGATTTTATGTGTACTAGTTGAGAGTTGTTCCATCGACATTTGCGCAATCTACGCCATTAAAAATAAATAATTCAGTAATCAGTAGGACCATAATGTACAGCATTCTACGCCGATTCCTTGTCGTTTGCTCCCTTGTGATGAAACCTTTCTCAAATGATTTATTCCTTTAAAAAAATACGAATTTGTAATGTATGCAATACATTTTGTCAGAAGTTATCTATATACAACTGCCTGATGTTGCTATAGTAAGTAATTCGTTTTAAAAATTTTTCACTTATATAAATTATATGTAGTGCCATGTATAACAACAGTTTAGCTCAGTTATTGTTTAAAAAATTGTATTTTTAAATTGTTTTATTTTCTTTTTTGTATACAGTTTTGCATTGGGATAAGCTCCCGTGGGCCCTTCCATATTTGTAAATTTCTCGGTCAAACAAAAAGCACTGAAGAGCAGAAACATTAGCCAGCCAAACAAAAGCAAAGCTCTTGAATGCATTAGGAATGCCAAAAGAGGACAACGGACCTGGATCTTGCTTTGTTTACGCTGGCCATCACATTAGCTCAGTCCCAGTAGCGTATATTCTGTAATACTTCCACTTTTACTTATATGGTTCATATACTCATATTTACGTTGGCTATCATATCTACTCAGGTCCAGTAGTAAATGTTTCCACTTATAATTATCTAGTTCATAGATCTTTGTTAACTCTGGCCATCGCATTAACTCATTCCCAGTATCGTGTATACTGTAATGTTTTCACTTCTACCTATGTGGTTCATATACCTTTGTTTACGTTGGCTATCATGTCTGTTCAGATCTAGTAGCGCACATTCTGTAATGTCTCCTCTTATAATTATCTGGTTCACATATGTTTGTTTACACCGACCATCACATTAGCTCAGTCCCAGTAGCGTTTATTCTGTGATTCTTCTACTTTTACTTATCTAATTTACATATCTTTGATTGTGATTTTGTTATTTCCCTCGGTATAAATTAAAATACCAAGGCTCGATAAATTCTAGCTATTATAATAACTGTTATACCAATATTTGTGTACATTTCACATATTCTCTGTTGCTCGCGGGAGTTCCTATGTCTAAAGCCACAAGCCTCATGTATATTATATTCAACAACTTAATGAGTTTATTATAAATAATCTGGAATATAAGGCCATACTAAAAATGGGAAACTTTAAAATGCCAAGCTAGGGCATCATTAGTACTTTTGTGATGGTCGCTCCAGATTCATATCCACCAATTAAAGAGATATACAATCAATACTTTTCTCGAATTTGGAACAGATGGCTCTTATCAAATTGATTATATTATACCGTCGTACAACGGTTCGACTACTTCATAAAATACCTTTTGTAATTCTTAATGCTGAACATTCCACTTGATGATGTGTGCTTTTTGTAACTATATATTATGCACAATTAATACAGTCTTTAATATAACTTGTCAATTGGTCAACGAATTCAATCCATTTAGCCCTATATTTCAGCTTATCATCCGAAAGTCTTGAGTTGGAATCCCTGTTCAGGCTTGGAACTTTTGCTTGCTAACTAATAATCATGTGAATCTAGCCTAAAGTAATTTAATAAACGAATCCGAGTTGAGCTTTTCATTTAGAAACTGATTTTGGGCATTGGAATGTAACTGCACAAATACTTAAATTAAAATTTTTTAAGGAAAACACTCGGTACGCCCCGTAAAGTTGGTTAGCGAAATAAAAATCAAAGTTAAAATAAATAAAGCATAAATGAATCAAATAAAAATAAAGTAATTTAATAGGGACTACCAAACTCATATACCTGATTTTGTCTCACAATTTCAAATACTTTTTCAGAGGCAATATGGATCAGTAGATGGTTACAAAGTGCGTGTGACTTTGTTGTATATAATAAATAATGTGCTGAAAGCAGTGATTCTGCAGGTTTATAAAAATGCTGGTAGTTATTTATCCAGTCGCAAACAGTATATTAGAGAAGAAGAAACACAGAACAGTAACAGATGGGAAAGTTACCAGCATGACCATAAATACAGAAGTCACAGCTGTGCGGCTGGTATCACAAGTTTTGAAGGTGTGATTTACGGCGTTACATCTGTTCTCGGACCAACCACCGCCGCTTCAACACCTCGTCCTATGGACAGTTTAATTACTTTCAGTGATCGCACAACTCTTCCAAACAGATTTCACTTGTTTCTGTTTTCCAATAGTCTTTCTGGCTCAGTCGGAACAAATAAGTTGATTTTGTAACTGAAATATTAATATAGTATATTTTAGAAATACAGAATTTCAACAACATTTTCAAAAACAACTTTTCTTTAGGGCCAAAAATAACGGAATTCTGAATTTTTTGAGGTTTTAACTTCCATGACACCATTTAGTTTATTGGTACGCCATGCGTTTCAATAACGAAACGCCTAGCAAGCTGGAGAATGAACTTAACCGAGATATACCTTTTTGTACTAAGTTTGAACTTACTATGATATACTATACTATTACTATGGGAATTACTTAGAATTCCATGACAATAGCACGAAAACCTTTCAAAATACAAAAAAAAAAAAAAAAAAAAAAAAAAAAAAAAAATGATTTTGTAGTTCATAATATTTATATATTATGTATGATATATGGGTGGGTTACGCCTATGGGGTTACGTTTGGTAAAGTTACAGAGACGTTTCTCACTGATTTTGCATATAAAGTCAAAAGTTTCAGTATCAAATGTAATTACAAATCATAATATCATTTTTGGCGTCCAATTTATTTTTCAGAGCGTCTTTAATTTTTTTCGCCGATTTTGTATACACTTTTTTATTGTCTAAGTTTAACTTTTGAAGATATGAGAACGATACGTAAGGTTATATTACGAGACTCTCCTGCCCGCTTTTTGAGCTCAAGCATAGCACAAAGCCAAGCCCCTGGGTACGAAAAGTTGCTGATTTAAGCTATTCACTCAAGCTAAAAATAATTCCGATTTAGTTCCTCGATATACAATTATTTTTAAAGCCTCCTAACCCGTCAAACTCCATATGCCGATAGAAACAAAAAAACAGTCTTTGGAGTCGGCAAAAACGTGATATCTTTAATAATTTTATGGCTTCTCATACCAAAGGAAGCATTATATCTGAGTTTCTTGAAGTTTAATTTCCTTCTACATGACCCACTGCTAACGTTTTCTGGCATTCTCAATTCAGCTTATTCTAAACATCGAATAAACTTAAAAAATAGTATGTATACATATACAAGAGATGTTCAAAGTCGTCAAATCACGCAGTTTTGTGAAGGTGGACAGTTCCATAAAAACCTAATTTTTTATAATTTTTCTGGAGATCTCACTCTTTGATAAGCTTTAGACAGACCAAAGCCTAAATTCGGATCCCAAATATACATTTACACAGCAATAACATTAATATTTATGCTTTTTAGTATAATACTAATAATTGACTAATATATACTCATATATTGATTCAATATAATTTACTAACTTAATGGCTGACATTAATTCCAAAAACTTCTACTGTGATTTAGAAATTTAAAGTTGTAGTATGTCAAAAAGTAAATATTTCTTTAACATATCCTTACAGTAATCCATAACCAGTATAAAAAGGTGATTTGAATACATTAATTTAATGCAACACATTTAATATATTTCCTGTCTAAATTGAAAAATGGTATAACTTTTTCACACTAGACACCAAACTTATTCAAATAATTCAATCGCTTCAGGTGTTTATGTATGACGTCATTTTATTATGGAGTCCAAAATAAAATATCCAATATTCAGCGCAAAACCAATCCCACTCCTTCAGGTGAGGGGGTATGAAAAACCGATTAAAAATATACTATGGTGAAAAACAATTTGTTCTCAATAACTTTGAGTTGTTAAATCAAATAATTGGAAATCTATACTTGCTTCCATGTTACATACTTTCGACTTAATAGAGTCCAAGCAAAAATAAGCGTTAAGCCTATTTCTTTATGAGCATAAAAATAATGTATGCGTAAATATTGAACATAAATATTTACATGCGCTATCTGAAATTGTATTGAAAAAGTGGTTTACATTCTCACACAGGAATGGAGTTCTTAAAGGTGGCTACCCGGGGCTTTCAGCCGTCTAAAGCGACAAGCTTAATGACCTGTTAATATTAACATCAGGTACGAAAGTGTGCGGGAGTTCTTATTCATAATGTTGACACCGCTGCATAGTCTATTCCTCCCGCAACACTCTGCCAGTGCAGTGCACTTGTCTCTTGCAAAACACTGATAGTGACGTGCTGATCATAATTATGTATTCTTTTATTATAACTCAGCTGTACTATTTTTAAGTGGTAGTAATAAAAATGCGTTCAAAAAAGTAACTGGTAAGTACTCGTGTGTTTTTAAACGTAAGTATCGTTCGGTGTAATGATTTCATTAAGCGGTCCCCAGCACGCACCGGTGTTTAGTGGTAGATCGATTCTACGATCAATGCTAATAGGATATCGATAATAAGTAATTCTGCTAATGTATAAGCTCGTCATTGACGTTCATGCTTACACTCATTGTGACTGTAAGCACAACATGCTTTGAAATTTAAGGCATTTTAATGTCAGTAATTGTCGTTGTTTAGTTTATTGTTTAATTGATTTAACAAAATTAAAGCCCCTAGGTCTTATTCTTTTTCTTACTCGCTACAAAGCGATGCAAGGTGTGAGGTAAAATTGACTTGTCACTTAAAATGTGTGTGGACCAAGAATAAAACATTGGGTTGACAGGTTCGGTTGATCATATTTTAACACTATTTATTGCCCATTATTTTAAAATTGGGTTCAGAGTTCTGGAAGTGATGATATTTGATGGTTTGTTTTAATATTCCGGTCCTTATATGGGTTTTAAATTTTTTTTACCACCACATATTAGTGTAGGGAACATTTTTATCTAAGGGCCACAGGTTCGATTCCCAGTATATCCGTAAAAAAATTCATAAACTGGTTTGAACCGCTTTTGTTAACAAAGTTTTAAGTAAATGTTAAATGTCACTGTGTATGACGAATCCGCTTAAAAATCGTGATGAATACTCCAGTGCTGTGTGATATTGACGTGTATTGGTTGTTTTGCGTCGATTTTTACGATTCTCAACAACAATCCTTGCTATCAGATATAATAAAAATCAATATTTGTAATTATTCATTTTTGAAAATCATCTATGAAGACTCTCTCTATTCCGTATCCAAACATGTATTTTAATTACATGATAATTATTGCAATAATCTAGTGAAAAGCACAGTTTCCGATCCTACCTTTACATTAAAACGCGTTTGTGCCAATTTGTGAACAAGTCTTGGAGCGTTTGATCTCAACCGACGGAAGTCAGTAAAGTAAATATTGCAATGGTTTAATAATCCTCTAACGACTGTGAAGTGTTCTCTGGAAGTTGTTTTAAAGTCCTAACAAGCCTTAGTACTGTCAATACCGGCTCGTTTACCTTTGACGTTTTAAACTTTAATCGTTTAATGAAATAAGAAGTTTATCAAATGATTTATAAGATTTTCAACCGTTGAAATATGGCGATGGGTGTTCACCAACTTTCATAATTGTTTAATGACCACGTTTCACCAGACCATTAATTACGAGGTTAGTGGACATTCACCATTCGAAATTATGTAGGTGGAATAATAATGTAGTATAAGCGGTGTAATATTATCCGTTCATATATCTCACTTGTGAAAGTTAGGTGAATTAAACAAGCGAATTGAGGATATGGGTGAATTTAACCGGGTAATTAATGATGTGGGTGATTTAAATGGATGAACTAATTTTATGGTGAATTTAAGCAGGGTGAGTCTCACGGGTGAATTAATGTTCAATGTTAATTAAACGGGTGAAATTATATTCTGGGTGAATTAAACGGGTGATGGGCGGATTACGGCCATTATATTATCTAATTCTATTTATAACCTCCCCCTTGTTCCTCTTGTATTGCTGGCAATGTAAAAATAATTTGAATAGTAATGAGAAATTGGGCACCAATTTGTTGTAACGTATATATGTAGATTTTTATACTTTAGAATGACGGGAAATTAAAATGTTTTCCCTGATTATTTACGTAATTAAAGTTCAAACAGCATCTAATTACTTTTTCCTGCATTGCCTTCCGATTAGCAATTAGAAAACCCCGCCCATTCCACAATAAAATACAGCTACCATGTGTAACTGGGAATATATCCACGAAAGCCTATTTTGCTAATAAAATGCATAAACCACTGTGTTCTCTACCTCCATAGTACAATGAAAACAAATGCACAATGCACTCATTCACCGACCACAATATGTTGTGTGTAATTAGATGAGAGCCATTGTGCTTCACAATTGTCATCGGATTCAAATGGCTTTTCAGACTCACAAGTACAATACGTGTTCACTGAGTTTGTACATGAAATAAACAAATATCAACTGTTGCAGCGCGTCACAATCAAATATGTTTCGCATTGACGGGAATCTCAGATATTTAACGCCTATAATGCGTAATGTTTCAGTATATTTACATATTATTGTATGATATTTGTTGATATTTACATACTATTGTCTTATATTTCATGATATTTATATATTAAGGTTTAATAATTTAAAATGTCTAATAAATAATGATATTTATATAATAATGCCTGATATTTAATACTATTTACATATTAATGTTTGATATTTTATTGTATTTTTGTTATAGTGTTTGATATTTAGAAAAACACTTTGTGTTTTTCACAATGATTAATTTACAATTTTAAAATTTTATGCAGGGAGTTTCTAAATGCTTTGTATGGAATGAATAGTATGTTGAATGAATGTGGATGACCAACGCAGTTTTGTAGACTGAGGGCTATTGAACTCAAAAGAAGAAAATCACGTAATAGCACATTGCAAATTGAGGGGTACTGAGGGGTCTCAACCACTTATACATTATTATCGATGATTAATTAATGTCACCCTTTATTTGCCTTTTCCGGAAATATTAAAATGACCTCCCCTTGACAATCTGGCGTCAAGTTATGATACGTACGTGACCAAAATGTGGGAATTTTCCGTTCATCCGACTCTCAAATACCTCGGAGACAAGATGGTAGCTGTATTACAACACAACCCTATCCTGGCGAGGGTGATAGCTAGATCATTAAGTAATCCTCTTCACACATACACACACTTACATGTCTATTGAGGCTCTTTCTTACGTACTTGTTGCACTCAATTATAATGTATTAAACAGTATTCATTTATTTGTACCTATATTTAATACATTGTTGTTTATTTTAAATTTCCCTTCGTTACATTGTGCAAACAGGTTGGATGCATATGAATGTATTTTCATGTATACCTTTGTTTACATAATCACAGCCCCATCGGATTTACATACATTTAAGACGCGACATTTTGGATAATTATAAAGTATAAAAAGTATAGTTTGGTATCTTGGTACTACTATGTTTAGCATTGGTCGTATTGGGTAGTACTATAGGTAGCTTTCAGTATAGTTAAGTATCAAATAGGTGATTACTTCGTCTAATAAATTTAGACAAGTTTGAAAACCGGAACAGCCGTTAAACCTGATGACGCCACAGAGGTTGTGAATGGGTTAGTATGGTTCAGCTTATGGCCAACCATTTGTATTGTGCGGTTATGAATAAATTATCAGTATACAATTAAATTAATATTAGACCATTAATGAGGTTATTGTAGAGTTTATGTAGTCTATTTATTGGCAAGCATTGATACCGCCAGTGAATTTATAGGAAGTCTTTCAGACATCTTTATTTCTCAACGTATTAAATTTTGTTTCTTTAAATTTTGCAGTTAATTGATTCTGGCAGAATACGATACAAGTTTGAACGTCAAGTCACAAAATTTTGATACTTTTTTATTTGAGCGTAATATACACTCTCTGGTTTTTTGTTATAGAATAGACTGCAAAATAAGACTGTAAAATATGATATTAATGAAATATTAATGCTAAATGATATTCGTAACGCTTCAAAACATAGAATGTTATATGCATTTAGACTTATATATCAAGTACTTAATAGCTGTTACTTTGGATTACACTGGCCAAAATTTGAACAAAATTATATTTTAAATAAGGGCAATAATCTACTCTTTAGTAAACTCTCTCATTCTCTCTTCCTCCATTCCTTTCTTCCTTCATTCCTGTATACACAAGGCAACTCTTTTTAAAGTATCTCGGAATAATATTATTTTGTGTTAAACATTCAAAGTGGGTAAACAGCAATTAACTTTTACTGAAATCTCACCCTTCGTTCAGAGTTAAATACAGCTCCACTCTCAGATCAAAGCTACTTTAAGTAACGTTAATTTTAATCCCAGTTCCTAAAACCGACTCTACTTAACACACTGTATCTATATTAACAGCGTATGAGGCTGGCCACAGCTAAGGTCGGAAAGCCCTGTGGCACCATACAATTACCAACTTTGAATATAGCGAATATAAATGTCCAATTTACTGCTTCTCAAACACATTATATTTACAGTAAGTGATGAAGTGTTGCCCTTCATGTACTGACTCCTTTTGCTCGAGTCTCACTACCCAATCCATGGTTAATGGCCACAGACAAAAAAAAAAATACTGACAAAATTTAAAGATTCCTTTTTAAAAATTATTTCTATACTTTTTCAGTCGCACTGAACAAAATAAGGAGAGAAAATGTTGCCCATTTAGCGTTTCCACGTTAACTTGTTGTCTGTGATTTTAAACAAGGGATGTTGTATATAGGCGAAATCAATTTAAAAATAAATGATTAAATTAATTTTACACATATACATGGGTGATAAATAATATTTTATGTATCTTTCATTATACAACAAGGAAAGCGAAACTATGTATCCCGTAACGGACTTCGCTCAGATGTGTATAGTGTATGTATAGCTCATTTCATTAAGCACAAGTCGTTTGCGTACAAATTTATTTATCTTGCGATTTTTTCGTGCCATCACGGTTATCCATAAAACCAACGTTAAAATTTTTGTTAATGGTACATTAAATCTAATTAAGTTATATGCACCATCATTGAAATCGATGTTAATCATATAGAAATGAAGCTAGATACAAACTTTCAAGTCCGTAGGCCAGTTCGTTCTCGAGATGTCATGTGGACAACCAGATGGATATACAGAAGGCAGAGATTTAATTGTTTGGCTCCTCGAGTTATAGGCTTCGCTAAAGCTCAGCCAATAAGAGGTGTATAGTGCATATCCAGTTCATTACTGTTTTAATTTAAAACAAGTAACATAGTATTAATATTTGACCATTAACCATTAGTGGTTGTTATTATGAATATTAAAATTTATAACGATACTATTGGTATCGTCCAGTTTTCTGTCTCTATAGCAACTCTATACAAAGATGGACAAAGATTAATTTGTTTTTTTATTTTAATCTTTAAAACTAACTATAACTCCAATAAGATTAACACATTTTAATATTTAATCCCAAAAGACAGCTTCACAGCAAACAAACCAGTTGTTAATTTTACATTGATAGCTGCATTGATGGTACCGTACAGTTTAGGACAATGAGAAAGTCTGTTCCACCTTCAATAGGGTTATCGGATTGTCATCAGAATGTGATCAGGTACTGGGCTGAGCCGCTATCAGCACTAGTCGCTATCAGCGCACCTTACCTTACGGTAAACTTCCGCCAGGAGAAAGGAAGAACCTAGCTTATAACTGTTCTGTGATAACGTGTTTTTTTACAGGTGGGACTGTAAAATAATTTTGTGTAGAAAAATGGTGACGGTAAATATTGCTTTATTATTTTATATATAGATACATGTTATTTTATAATTATTTTAGATAGACAATTCATTAGTTGACTTATCATAATGACTTTAATAGTTCAATAGTAAATCTGTTTTTGGTATAGTAAACTAGTCCGATCTATATAAAGTTTATAGATTTTAGTACCTAATTCTAACTTTAATTGCTACATTTTTTATATTTTTTGCCACAGAAAGACAAAAGATAATGAATTAAATTTAAACATTACAGAGAAAAGTAGTTTGACAATGAAAAACACTGCTTTGATATTAGAATGCCTCATTCCTTCTTCTCGTATTTCTATTGATACATTCAAAAACTCATATGATTATATATATATTATACTCGAATATATGCACAGCATTTCAAGCTTGGCGAAGTTACTTTTAAATCGATTACAACGTGTTTAATTATTAGGCAAACTAGAAAACGAGTTAACAAAAACGTTTCAAAAGATAATTATCGCTGTTTTTCTAACAAGTGGGCATGATTTAATAGCGTAACAAATTTTAGTTATCATTAGTATATGAGGGAAAATAGGGATGTACATTGTATAATATGGTATACTTTTTATTAACTTATCCAAACAAGAACAATCCAATATTTCTACAAAAATATGTTTTTTTACTGCAGATAAAGTGGTAAAAGCCTTATTTAATATCAATAAGGACTGATGACGAGAAAAGTACCTTGTTTAACCGGTTGTCTCAACCCAGTTGTTTCAGCAAGTCTACCACAACCGAGCCCTTACTTTTTTCCATCAGTTATTTTTGATGTTGTGTAACAGAAACAGTTAAATGCAAAACAATATTGACGGACAAATAAAGTTTATGGATCCGAAACATATTAAATTTGTATTGTCAACTAATTTTACACTGAATATCGTTTATAATATTATTCTAGTAAGTTTATATTGTGAACTCGATATATATATATATATATATCTGATTTTTGGAGTCATAATTTATTGGGGTTCTCTATTTGCTAAGGTCTTGTGCTTTAAACAAAAGTATACACATGAAAAAGTTCTTTTTACAACAGTTGAAGTGTTACAACTGTTGCCCAAGTTGTTATCAAACGATAGTAAACGATATGTATATATATATATATGTATATATATATATATATATATATATATATATATCTGTTTTTGGAGTCATAATTTATTGGGGTTCTCTATTTGCTAAGGTCTTGTGCTTTAAACAAAAGTATACACATGAAAAAGTTCTTTTTACAACAGTTGAAGTGTTACAACTGTTGCCCAAGTTGTTATCAAACGATAGTAAACGATATTTTAAAAACATATATTTCGAATATCGATAAATTTGAGTGGGGTAGTACGTTTTACAACTACTGCAAGTTGATGTAGATGATAGAGCGCATTGATGTGAAGAACTGGTTACATTAAAACGTAAACCACAAAACCCAACATTGTCTGGAAATGTCTAAAGCACACGGAAAATACCAAAGCAATGGGCGCGAGGTCTGAGTATTATTACGTTACAATTCATTTGAACCTTCCTAAATTCACTACCTGAAAAGCATTACGAATACGGCCTATTATAAGTTGATCATGTTATAATTTTAACTTAAGTGTAAATAAATAATATAAGCATAATTGAAATATTATTACTCATCTAAATTGAACCATTTGAATCGATTCTTATTATTAACTCATAAACATTTACACACAATTTAGCACAGTTAAAAACATGTAATTCGAATTAAATTGCTCTATTGTAATTTTATTATTTTAAAAATAAAATCAGTATAGACACTACTGCAACTATGGGCTTAGCCCAAAACTTGTCAGCAAATAAAATGTATCACTGCTACTTGCTTCCATAGTTAAGTTCATGCATACACATACGAGAGATTTTGAAATCATGACCATTATTACAGTGAACTGTTTCTGTCTGTTTAAACCACACGTATACATACACAAACCCCAATGTTTACAACAGTTGAAGTGTTACAACTGTTGCCGAAGTTGTTATCAAACGGCAATGAGTGTAAAGTTGTTGTAGCGGCATGAATCACTCGGAGAGCAGATACTGTTGCGCGTTACATTAGTCTTGAGAGAGAGGCGCAGATCGGGCGATATACCATACAAACACTAACTGCCATTAACATGTCTCTTATCGCCCGAGATAGTCCTCTCTCTCTCTCTCTCCTCTCTCTTCTCCGCTCCCTTCCTACTTGGGTGTTTAGTGCACTTTAACTTTAATATTAATTGTAGTTTTAAGAGTATTCACCCCTGTGGTGGGCGATTTATGTATATAATCTAAGACACACTTGTTGATAAAAGAAAATCTGTCCCTCCCTTGTACAACCAATGTTAACCAATTGGTAAGTATAGCAATGAGAGTACATATGAGGGTTGGCCCGGGAGCAGGATCGAATAATCGATTATTTAACGGTTTATGAGAAGATAATCCATCCCATGGCTAAAATTCTGTTGTCATTTGAAAGTTGTAGTTACGAGATATCTAGCGGTAGACACCAGAAACAAGAATAAATATTATACGTATAGCACACACACACACAATTGTTATATTGAATAAACTATGACAATAACACAAATACCCTACATTGTTAATTTAATTTATCAAAATGGTTTCATTATTGTAGGATTATGGATTACAACCCTAACGTTATCTCTGTCACAGCACGTAACTAGCTTTAGCACAAACAATTTATATTCCATAACCTCCAAAAGATCTACGGTATTATTTTGTTTTAAAATCAAGTGTAAACCCTTTTTTGTTTTAAAATCGAACATAATGCAAACCCTAACCACTAAGAGCCTACTTAGAGGAAATGTTTGCTAAGCACAATATAACAGTTTATTATTTAAATATACCAGACGAAATCCATTCCAGCCTATCTTGTCATTCTTGGAGAAATGCTCAAGTTTAATTTGAATTTGTTGAGTTTAAGTTTTTAATTACTTTACCAATTGCTTCATTACTGTTACCATTTCCCATTATCAGTATTAACGCATTACTGCAAAGTTCATGTATTCTCTAACTAACCTATGCATTAGATATCAGATTGTAAATTTAGATACTGTTAAATCTTTTAAAGTTGACAAGGACGAAAAGGCCAAGTCGGGAACTGCTAGGACAAGAGGGACAGCTTCACGTCAGGTGTTTTGAATTATTACAACAGTCCGCACTGAATTATTTGTGACAAACGACAAAAGCCACTTTACATTCTGTCACAATCATTTACGTAGAGTTTTGTCTTTATTTGAGTCATTACTTTGTTTCCATTATTCATTACTCTTCAACTGTTAAGTTCCTTTCTGGGTTTTGAGTATAGTGCCGTAATTATGGAGCTACGTTTAGATGTTTAACATTAAAAGTTTTCGAACTCTTTCCCGTCGAGGGCTCTAATTTCCACTTTAGGAGAAATAAGAGAGACTATCGTTAAAAGTAAATGTTTGTCTATTTTTCTAGAATGTCTTGAATATTATAGTAATAGTCTTCCTATAGAGCCTGTACAAGACGTGTCGCGTAATAGACTTCGCTCGAATCTATAGTACATTTAATTCTCGAGATTTCTGCGGACATATAGATGGGCAATCAGACAGAAAAGACATTTTTCAACTCCCCAGTCAGAAGAGAAAATCTGCCAATCTGAGCGGTAGATTCCAATGACGCTCTCTCAAATTTCACCTTCGTCGAACAAGTTTTTGTCTATGTACAAATGCAATTTCGTGCAAAATTCAAAGTCTACAAATTAAATCGAGATATCTTGCGGCTAGTTATGCTAGGTAAAGCCTCAGACACACGTTCAACGTCAAATACGACGTTACCTATGTAGATGGAACGTTATATGCAAATTTTCAAATCCCTAGTTCAATCTATTCTTGAGATATTCAGCGGCTAAAAACACAAACAGATAGACAGACAGAAAGAAGAGAAATTGTTCCAGAATCCTTAGTGACAGCGGGACAAACTATAAAAAATGTCAAGGTTATAGCTTAATCAATTCTCAATCTATCACAATTAGTGAATATCATATTGAAAATACTACTGATGGGATAGTAATCCTATACCTTCATGGCTAAATTTCAATACTAAACCATCTGGTCATAGTTATCCCACCTTTTCTAAAATCAGTTTAAGAAATTATTGTAATTAATATTCGCTTTGATGTAATTATGTTCTCTAAAACTGAAAAAAGCTACATTATCATACAATGAACAGTTTAGTACAATAATTAGTTCCATCCTAATGGTGTGCCACAAATCTACTCTTAGTTCGCTGACAACCTTCCAATTATCACGCGCTAGGAGTAAATATGAGAGTTTCAAACCGTGTAAGAGAGGAAAGTTTGAAGTCAACAAACATTAGTGAGGTTGCATCCTAGTGAGCTGAATGTGGTTACATACATAAGGCGGAATTATGCTAAACAAAGCTGCATCGTAATGGGGTGGCACAAATCTACTCTTAGTTCGCTGACAACCTTCCAATTATCACGCGCTAGGAGTAAATATGAGAGTTTCAAACCGTGTAAGAGAGGAAAGTTTGAAGTCAACAAACATTAGTGAGGTTGCATCCCAGTGAGCTGAATGCGGTTACATACATAAGGCGGAATTATGCTAAACAAAGCTGCATCGTAATGGGGTGGCATCGTGTACCAGTACATTTATTCACAAAGTGAGCAGCGCACGATTGTCTTCCTATTTCATATAAAAACCTCAACAGATTAAAAGTTAATTTTGTTTATTTGTAAAAACTTGTATGTTGCTTAGGAGAATTATATTCTCCTGTGTACAAACCCGAACAAGAGTGGGGTCCATTTATTATGTTCTTTGTGTACTGTTCTAGAAAATCTCCACAAAGATGAGATCTTAAAACGGAAGCTGTTAGGGATTTGTGGAATAAGAAAGTACTCGTTCTTTACCAAGAAATCGTGAAACAAAAATCCTCTTCTAATATGTATATCTTGATGTAATGTAGTGCTCATGTGTGGGCAGAGTGGTGGAAGTTGTGCGGCATTATAGCACCACCGGGGTTTGTATCCTAATGGAGGTCAGCCTTGGTAATGATGCTCTTATCATTAACGCCTCTTACAGGAAATCTACAATGAACTATTTATACACGCTCCGCCTGAATCTTAAACTTTTCTTATTAAATCTACAAGAGCCGTCGTTTGATTATTTTGTTCCTTCAAAAAAAGCTTGTACTTTGTAATGGTTCTGAGTTATAGGATAAGCAGTAATATCTTTCTACAAATTTAATCACTGATCCATTTGACATCAAAGTTCGTGTAGCCACAAAAGAACATTATTTTTAGTTAATATCAATGTCTCTGTTTATATGTGGAAAGCGAAAATTTATAAAAATAAATACATTGTTGAAACTTTTTCCACCAAAAATCAATTAAAGATCTCTTAGTTTGGGTCACTGTAAATAGAAAAACTAAATATATTTTGGTAATTACATTGTTTTATAATTTCAGATATACGCTTATAACGATATTTCTAATATTCTCAAATCCAATCACTTCGTTAGTAATTTCGTTTCCGAGCGGTCTAAGACTTCGGACTTTGGATTTGCGTTACTAATAGCAACAGGTTTAATTAAATTAAGATTTTAGCACTTTTTATCAATAACATCCATCTTTTAGTTTATCAACCCTCCCTCTTATTCTGTTTGATAAGATCCTCGCACAGGCCAGTGGCCCCTGAAAACGAGCAGAATAAGCATTTAAGGAGACCGGCCTCTCCTTACTTCTCTTTTGGCCCATAAACCATAAATGTGTCTAAAACTTTCTGTTCGTGTTTAGGATTAGCGGAGTATATAAATACTTACGTAGAGATACTCCGAAAATATTTCGTCATATTTTCCAAAATAATGTTTCAAAATGTTTTCATAAGTTTTTTTGCTGTCAGTACACCTAAGTACAAAACTGTTACTTCAAACAAACTTAAAGCACATCCTAATTGGAATATACACAAATGATTTATTATGTGATTTAATATTTAAAAGGTTATTATAATTGTTAAATATTTAACCGACAACGCTATAATTGTCATAAACTTGCAGGCTATATATTTTTTTTTTTTTTCAAAAACACGCAATTTCACATTTGTAATATAAACAAAACCTACAATGTTCTTGTACTTAGAAAAGCCGCATTGTAATAATGTCCCGTAACAGAAAAATTTTGTTTGATCAATAACACAAATAGTGTAAAAAATGGGTTGTTTTTTACACAACGACGCCCTTATAAAGTAAATACCGGTAATAATGAATTTAAATAGTTATGTTCCATGTGTATTTTTTTTAAAAGGTTATGTGCAGGCATTAAACAAATGGCACAATAGTATTTGTAACAGTCACTAACAGCCCTAAGTGTCACTAACAGCTGTAAGACGGTTGGCAGCAGTGGGCGACACAGACACGGCTCGGTGATTCAATCAGCCGACCGTATATACACCTCTCTTAGGCCTAGATTACACTACTAGGTATATATTTAGTTGTTGCTGTTGATTCCTTATAATTTGATCCAGTCATTGTACAAATAAATCATTATAACTTTACATTCAAATATAAGCCCTTCTTGTGTATTTTCTTAGTCTTGTACTGTATAATTGTTATTTCGCTTCATGTGTATAAAAAAACTTACCTAAATTTTCATTGGTTCAGTATGTTTAGAAATTCTTGGAAATCAGATTAAATGCAGGTTATACCTATGAAATCGTTCTTTAATTGAAATCTAATTTTATATTTTGCCATGAATTTATTACCACCTCACATCATTGAATTTCACTGATAGTTTAATTATTTGTAATTGTATTCCTGCAGCAGATCGTCAGTAATTTATCAATACAGTTTAAATGTATTATTATGGATAACGAGTTTTGGCTCAATGTAAGGCTATTATTAATTACGACCTGTTATTCGCGAGTCCTTCACGTTTCCTTAGTATTTATTTTCTGCATTCTCATTAAATAGATTTCCACAGTGATATACCTATTGTGATCTAACATTTATTAAACATTGTGACGCCAAAAAAGATTATCTCTTTCATATGAAAGTCTTAATTGAGAGAAATATTTACGTATTCACTAAATTACATACCGCTTTTTATATACGGAGCAGAATCATGATTTACAGTATATATCGTCCCACTTCTATCTCTCCCGTGTTAAACCTTGCATAATTTTGTGTAAATAAATGTATAATAGATTAAATATTTATGTAATTGTTTGATATAGCAATATAAATGAAAGCTCGAGCCTTGGGTTACTTTTATGAATTAGTAACTAAGTGCTAAATAGGGTCCTAGACGTTACTCCATATTATACTATTTTCCAACAGTCGACAGTGATCTGATCTGTTGATCTATAACAGTGATCTATAACTGATCTAAGTGAAATGGAAGTAATCGAAAGGAGTCGTGTAACCTTTAAAAAAAAAAAAAAAAAAAAAAAAAAAAAAAAAAAAAAAAAAAAAAAAAAAAAAAAAAAAAAAAAAAAAAAAACTAAATATCAACAGAATTAACAGTCCATTCTGTTCTAGCCAGTACTGGTACTATTATTGTTCCACACATGTACTCATCTCTATACTCTGGCACATAGCCTCATATCACTCAAATGAATATGAATTAAATATGATCACAGCTCCAAAATAACATGAACATTGCACAGTTAACGCGCAAAGTATGATTGAAACAAAGTAATCATCTAAGTGAGGACAAAACTCTGCGTAAATGATTGCGTCACAATGTAACGTTCCTTTTGTCGTTTGTCACAAATAATTCAATGTGAATTGTTAGAATAATTCACACCTTCATTGTACCTGTATTTCCTGTGAAGTACGAGTCCTTATCGCTTTACTTGGCAATTCTCAATAATGGGTTTTACTACTTTGTAGTTAAAATACGAAACCGTTTTCTTTTGTTTGTAGTTGATTTCAGAATTAATTCATTTATATAACTTATCTTTTTACTATATTCAAAATGTAAATTTCATGCCATATTTACTATATAAATTATAAATTGATTTTTTCTTAAATAGTAAAGGCTAACACTTCATCGTTTCAGTTTTCAGGAATAAAACAAGTTTTCAGGAATTTGAATTGAGTGTTCTAGTTTCTCATATTAAGATTTGTATCAAATGCTTTTGGGTATACACTTACAGTACAATGCATACGATATTATTTTGTGTAAATACAATTACAGACACCATTCAATTTGTGTATAAAACTCCAGCTTTAGTGTACTTTACTATTTTTTTTGTTTTAGTCTTTTTATAAATATGGTATACTCTTAAAATTCTACAATACTATTTTAAATGAGAAACACCTACAGTTTTTACCTTCACAGCTTGGATTTTATAGGAATAAAGGATGTAATTTAGCCTGACTGTGAGCAGGTATTGAACGTAGAGATCCCAGCACAATTTGGAGGGAAAAGTTTGAACCTAAGGTCGTTTATATCAATGTACGGGTGTCAGAGGAATCAACAAGGGACCCTGCACCTCAAATATAGATGGAAGCCACTACCCAACCCAGGTCATGTCGGCCATTTTACCTGGTAACTCTCCCTTCTTGGCCATTTTATTTGTTTAAATACGAGAAACCAATAAAACATTCGTCTCTCAGCCCAAAATTAATGATGTGGTTGAAAATAACTTACAAAAATAACGTAATAACTTACCAACTAAAATTTCTTTTAAATTCTGTTTACAATATATTGTATTGTATATACATCATACAAAGAAATACTATATAAAGAGGAACTACCCGCAAATCTAGAGCGTTTTTTTTCAATTTCTAAGGAATACCACAAGTGCCATAACTAGGGGCAAACAAATTTAATCCTGTACAGAGCTTAAAAATCAGTTTAAATTTCTTCGATAACTATTCATATTAGACAGATCCATATGTGTTTTAACATGTTTTTATGCAATATCTTTAAGAAAAAAGAACAGTTCTAAAAAAAATACTACAAAATCAATTGTTGTAAAAATAAGTAGCTTTCCTTATTGTGAAATTAGAGGAAAACCAACTAAATAATAAACAAAAGATACTAAAACTGGTGGATCAGGAAATTATCATCCAGAACCTGAAGTAATAGTTGGAAACAAGTTTACAGCTTATCGAATATCTTGTCCACAGTACAAATTTTATAGTAGTTTCATTCTACTCTAATTGGAGTGTTTGCTACAAGGTTTCATAATATTTAATTTGCAATAATACCAAATGTTAATGTAGCTACCCGACTTAAATATAATTGGAAGTCAGTTACTACAGTACTTTATAAATTGTTTGCTTCTTATATTGTCAACATCATATAACCAGTAACATTATTTATTTCCACGCATCTTCTCTATAAATACACTTCTCTGTCAAATTAAATATATTCATAGGTAGTTTTTATTTAGTTTATCGTTTTTCAGTTCTTTAAATAAATTTTAAATTTTGGTCCAGGTATTGACCAGTCAACGCGGTTTTTATACACTGTATAACAATTTCCATTATGTATTTTATCTTGTTCCTTGTCTGTTATTGTTTAGAAGTTTCTGAAAGTTGCCATTGGCAATGTTAAATCCGTAATTTGTGTACAATTTTGAAAGATAAGTCTTGAGCTTAATTAAATCAAGCATTCATTATTCGCTGAACTCAAATGTTAAATTAGAAAATAACAGTGTTTTATAAAATAGCTAAATAACAATAATAGTTTTCTATTTATTGTTCTAGTAGTTTAGTTATATTATTAATAATAAAATTATCTTCGAAGATAAATTAGTAATAAACTGAATCCTTGAATAACTATCTGTAAGCGATAGTATAAACACTATATATTTATTTATTTATGTATAATGTTATTTTGTTGTAAACTGCTTGATCATTTCTTATTTCGAGCATAATGTTTCCAAATATTTGGCTTATTGCCAACTTAAACCCATACTTACAGCTGACAATCGGTTAATCCATTGTTATGCAGAGTTAAAGCGCAGCAAACAGTCAAGTAAGAAAGGGAGCGGAGAAGAGAGAAGAGAGGAGAGAGAGAGAGAGAGGAATATCTCGGGCGATAAGAGACATGTTAATGGCAGTTAGTGTTTGTATGGTATATCGCCCGATCTGCGCCTCTCTCTCAAGACTAATGTAACGCGCAACAGTATCTGCTCTCCGAGTGATTCATGCCGCTACAACAACTTTACACTCATTGCCGTTTGATAACAACTTCGGCAACAGTTGTAACACTTCAACTGTTGTAAACATTGGGGTTTGTGTGTGTATACGTGTGGTTTAAACAGGCAGAAACAATTCACTGTAATAATGGTCTTGATTTCAAAATCTCTCGTATGTGTATGCATGAACTTAATCTTACTATGGAAGCAAGTAGCAGTGATACATTTTATTTGCTGACATGTTTTGGGCTAAGTCCATTGTTGTAGTAGTGTCTATACTTATTTTATTTTTAAAATAATTAAATTACAATAGTGCAATTTAATTCGAATTACATTTTTTAACTGTGCTAAATTGTGTGTAAATGTTTATGAGTTAATAATAAGAATCGATTCAAATGGTTCAATTTAGATGAGTAATAATATTTCAATTATGCTTATATTATTTATTTACACTTAAGTTAAAATTATAACATGAGCAACTTATAATAGGACGTATTCGTAATGCTTTTCAGCTAGTGAATTTAGGAAGGTTCAAATGAATTGTAACGTAATAATACTCAGACCTCACGCCAATTGCTTTGGTATTTTCCGTGTGCTTTAGACATTTCCAGACAATGTTGGTTTTTGTGGTTTACGTTTTAATCTAACCAGTTCTTCACATCAATGCGCTCTACTTTGGTATCATCTACATCAACTTGCAGTAGTTGTAAAACGTACTACCCCACTCAAATGTATCAATATTCGAAATATATGTTTTTAAAATATAGTTTACTATCGGTGGTGATTACCGCATAGTGATTTGGTTCGCCATAACGAATTTTGAGATGAACAAATCGGACAGAGTTTTTTCATTGGTAATGTGTTCTGGGAAATGGTCTAAGAATTCACCCTTACAACACTCATTTTCTATATCGTATTGTTATCTGTTGTGTTTTCCAGATTTTTAAATTTAAGTTCCTTTTATTTATTTAATCCCAATTCGGTATAGACTTTTCATTGTCTTTTGATCATATTTGTTTATCGGAATTTCAGCTTTATGTGAATTTCAGGTCTAAGAGTCATCACCGTGAGGGTGTAAATATTAAATTAAACTTACAGAGTATTTGGTTTTTAATTATGGAGTGTGCTCACTTCAGGATACAAAATAGACTTGATAGTAAGCCAAGGCGCAAGAGCTGATAGGCATGGATGAATTCCAGACTGAAACCAAATGTCCAAACTTATTCAAAGTGTATACTTTTTCCAAACGTTTTCAGTACAGTCTCCGTTCACTTCTGAACGTGGAATAATCTTTCAAGGTCTCATGTGGAAACATAACGCTAGTGAATAAAAGTTAATATCCTAAACAGAATCTTTCTTCAAATCACTACCTTGATCATTACAAGGTTAGAAGTACTCATCAAGTACTATTGATAGTGGAATCAGGCGTAAATTTGATCCCGTTTGGATGACAATTCGATAACTCTGTCGACATTGTCTATATTGGAATAGCTCTACCAGTTGTCCAGTCAAGCTTCCGTGACGTTTGCCTACAATCATTATACACAAACCAGGCCACGTTTCTCCACAGTTAGTGCTCTAAATGGGGTTTCAATATATTTGTCATTTTTATGTCAGGTTTAAGTAATTGATATTGCATATTTATACAAAACCCATAAAACTACTTTCAAGTACTGAATTAATTAAATATACATTTCACTGCACATATTACACCTATGTAAATTTCTACATTATGGTATCGAAAGCTACTAATTTACTGACTGATTATTAAGTGTTTAGTTATTTATTTATTACTAGTAGTACTTTATTGAAATTACCATTTTTAAACATAACAAACCTGATATCGAAAATGGCAAATAAAACAAATAAGCATGTTGTCACACAAATATGAACTGTTAATTTTACGGGCATTATCACAGTGGAAATCATATTTCAAAGCCATCTATCTAATACTGCCATATTTTGAAAAATAATTGTATTTTATTTTTAACAAAATCTAATTTAATACAAGAAACGAAATCCTTCGCCGACAAATTCACACCATAGGATTCAACAGATGTACTATTACCTATATAATATCACTTCTAGTCTCTGTCATAATTAAAATTAATTATTACAGTAGTATAAAATAAACCCCTATTTTTATTATCTTTGTAAATGGAAACCTTAAATTTTCATTGCAAATTAAATTTTGTTTGATTCTAAAACGAAGTGACTACCGCTTTAATCAGAAAAAAATCGAAACGAATAGATTCAAGTGTGATTGCCGAGATAGCATGATCGATTAGAAGGGTAGTCGTTAATAGATCATGTTCCATAAACGTAGAATGATCATGTTACAGTCAGTCTGAAACTGCAACCCCAGGAAATTATTCAGTCCAGACCTAAATGGCGGTATAGTTTTCAGTAGTTTTAATTATAGTTGCTGAGCGATCCTGTCCTTGCAAGCGGCCCGCCTGCCCGGCCATTGGTGGTGGTTCGGAAAGTCACCTTTAAGCCGTTGGTCCCCAGGTTAAGTGTTAGAGAGGGCTTCTTAGCCCTAACTTCGCCTGGTAAAATAAGACATTCTTTACTTTTTACTTTTCACTCTTGAAAATAGCATTAACATTTGTTTACTCACTAAACTGGCTGTCAATCTAAGAGTGTTTGACTGCAAACACAGTGGTGTGGGAAATTCCACATTATTGTATATATTACAGTACACAGGTAAATTTATTTAATAAGACGCTATTTTGGCAAAGTTCAAAAATATTATGATTTTTATGTACTTTCACAAAAGACTGTATCATAATGCCTGAGAGATAGATAATATGGCCGCGAAGCTAAATCTACCAACATCTAGAACCGAATTAGATGTGGGGTGACTTTGGGTTGAGGACTTTGTATCGTGTTCTTTTCACACGGTACCTACTTTACAGCATATCCCGTCACCCATTGGGTTGTGGAAATGTTTGAGGATTTTTATTAGCAGAATACAAAGGAAAATAAGGAATACTTTAAGATGGAGGATACTGATAAATAGGTAAAAGGCTTCGATACAACTCTATCCTAGTTTGGATTCAAGACTCCTCTGTTTTTGTAACCACCCACATTTTAGCTCTTCCATAAATCGAAGCAACAACTTTTATAAAAAAAAACCTCAGCAGTTTTATTATTAGGCATCCACCAATTTAGTTTTCAATCATTTATAGCGTATGGGTGGCCTGTTTTTTTGTATACAATTCTTACAAACGTTTAAAAACATTATTTTTAGTTACATTATTTTAAGAGGCCAAAGAAGTGAAAACAATGTTCAAAATGTGTATGAGTAATATGATTTTTGTATATACGAGTCATGCATTAGATTAGTTATTTACCTGAAGAAGATATCAGATTACACATCTCGAAACGTAGTGTTACTGGTTGTATTGTACCACTGAACGATGACAAATGTCCGGAAAAACTCTTGTTTCCATCACAATCCTCCCGTTGTCAAAAGCAAACTTCAAACAAAGAGTATTGGAGTACTACTCCTATTTCATGCTAAACCACAAAGAAAATAATTCTTGGATGTTTATATGTCTTTGTATTGTTTTATTTATAATAAATACTTATTTAAAATAGTTTTAAAATTGTCAAGCCTAAAATAAACATATAACATGTTTTCTATAGGCTAAATTTTAAAGGCTTTTTAGTACTTTTATCAAATGTATCTTCTTTTTTATAACATTTTGTTTCTATAAAGTAAAGTGTTGGCATGAATCTGTCTCTTTCTGGAAGATTATTATATGTAGATCTATGCAATAAATGAAGTAAGAGTAAAAAAGGTTTCTTTAAACGATAAATTGATAATAGTGAGGACATCGGTAAATTAATTCAAAATATCTTCAATGATGCTGTTTAGTTACATTTCTAAACTTTTTGTATTTGTATATAAAACAACACAGCCATTTTACACACCATAACGTACCTATTTGAAGTTTACGACATGAGCCAAAGCATGTGCTGTAATTTACTTCAATCTCGTGCTTTTATAACGCTTCCAATATAACGAGCCGTTTTAGAAGTATAGTGATTATGTTAACTGTTTTAGATTAACACAACTTGGTCGAACTCCAATTTCATGAAGCATAAAATCACGTTTCGAGTTCTCTGTTATTGAAATGGATCTGGATGTACGCATGATGGATTTGTCCTTTACAAGGCCGCCAACAGACCGGAGTAACACGAACACGCACAAGTAACCTTGTGCCTCAACACGAACACGCACGCACAAGTAACCTTGTGCCTCCGTCTGCCATTTGCATTGGAATATCTACCAATCTTCCGCTTCATCCTTCCAATTTTTGCCCATCTACTATTTTCAAATAAATTTTCTTTGCTCTTTCCCTTATTATAAAATTTTAAATGAATATGCCCTGAGCAATTTTATAAGCAACCTAATACCAGAAAATTGAAGTCTAGGTGTCTGATGTCGAAACGATGCAAAAAGCGCGTACACCTTTGTAGATTTCAGATTCCAGGAATTAGATCTGTAACAAAGTCAGATTCAATGTGAATGCTGAGTTTACTTCCTGTTCACCGCCCTCATAGTGCACCGACTGGAATCTGATATAGTTCCAGACTTGACTTATGGAATTTGGAGTCATGTTCGTCTGAAAATATAAAAAAAATTGCCTCTTCACCTAGATTACACTATGTTTTGTAGTCTAGGCGTTTCTGATGTCGAAAAGATGTAAAGAGTTCATTTTGAGCTTCTTTATTACCGACGTTTTTTCTCCAGACGAACATGACTGCAGATTATAGGAGTCAGGTCTGTAACTAAGTCAGATTTCAGACGCTGCACCGTGCCGAAGGTGAAATGGAGCTTAAACTCGACATTCACAGTATCCTATTTGTTTGAATCGGTATTGTGTATAACGAATCTCCATGTGTATATAAGTGTATATTATATGTTAATTTTGTAAAAACGCAGCTGTTAATGATGCTAAAACTGATATTTAAGAAGTCAGTATATGGTTCTAACCGTACCCTTTCCAACTACTATAAAAAAATATATTAATTACTCTAATAGCTTTTTCACAAAATATCGTTGGCCTTATATTCTCCGACTACTGAAAATTATTCTGCACATATTTCAGATTAAAATTTAGAACTAGCCCTCCATACGAATACATGCGTTCTTGTTATTTTTAATAAATATATATGTCTGTACATATATATTTTAGTAAATAATATAGTAAGCATATAAATTTAACATGGATCAAACTTGAAACTTTTGTACAATCAGAAATAAATCGTCGTTTTATGTAGTCAGAAGCACGCTCATCCAGTGCCACTTCCTTTAAATTGGATTCATTAATTCATTAGCGCGGAACAAACCGGGGGGAAAATTAAATCCAAATTGGTAAGTGATTAGAACATTCTTTCTGTTGTGGAATGAATCGAGGGAAACACGATTATTCCAAAAGGAGATACAACTTTTTATTCCGATTCTACTCTGTCCACGATTTTCCTCCGTTGCGTAAAGGGGGCTTAGTATCAGGATGAGGAAATCTTTTGAGGTTCTAAACGGTGTATCCATTGTCAAAGACTATATTGTGGTTGCCTTATCAATAGAATATCTTTTGGTGTGGGGAAGAAAGTAAAGGGCTTTGCCTCCCCCCCCAACCTGCTGCGCCTGATGAGATACTGCTATGACATTTTGCAAACTCGCCCCCACCTACAGAACTAAAGACCCTCATCCCATCTTGTGACATTATAACAAGCAGACGTGTCGACCCTGTTACATTCAGTGTTATTTCTTTCAGTTTGATTAATTAATCTCACATGTCAAACGTCTTACACTGTGAGTCTCGTAATAACCTTCATTATCTATCATACCTGTGTATGAAGGTGGCCAATATCAGGAATAAGCAAGGACCAAATTAAGGAATTTGGGAATTAAAGATTGTTGACAGTATTTATTAGGTCAATTAGGAAATTCCTAATTGTACTCGATTATTGTTTTAATCGGATAATGGAATAAAAGCTTTAACTGGTTTTTTTGATACCTTAAAATGGATTTAGATCAGATACCGTACTGAACAGAGCACGGTTATGTAAAAGCCTGTTTTACAGCACTTGGGTGATAATTTCAACTCCGTTTTACATCTTTACGCAACTTGTGCTGTAATAATAAAATTTGTCTGCCCTTTTTTATATCACCAACTAGTGTCATAGCAACTTTAAATGAAAACTCAGTATGCTCATTTTATTAGGATTTACATGGTTAGTCAATTTTTTTATGTATTTTCAATAGACGTTACTAGTTTGATTCAAACCACACAATTTGAACGGTAGGCTACATTCTTTTCTTATATTTCATACCCTTAGGGAGGACTATTTTATTTACTATGCGTTTGTGACTATATGTCACTGCCTAAAACATAAGGAGTTATGTGAAAAGCCTGATATGAGATTTTGACAAGAAGATGTTGATTAAAAAAATTGTTACGTGTTTTACTTTAGAACGATATTTTTAAACGTAATGCCCGTACTAGGATATTCTGTCTATTTATGTTTATTTGCACATAATATTTGTTTTAAACTACAATATGCATCCCACTTTTAGCTAACCAACACAAAATTAGTTGTCATGTTTTGTTCTAGGGCATTAGGCTGCTCTTTTAACGTTACTGTTTCTAATTATTTTTATAAGAATCTAATTGGCTCAATATATAATCTTTAAATTTAAAATTGATCAGTGTTTTTTTTCTCTTTGCCTTGAGTTTTAGGCCCCATTTACACATTAAACTATGACAATTTTATTTTTATTCGGGAGTGTGACACCATAGAGTCTGAAGATGGTAGATAAATCGTTTCCAGATTTATTTTGGGAGAGTTGAATTCACAATTAGCATTGCACATTTAATCAATTTCAAGGATGTATCTGTATATGGGTTGAGTGTAAAAATGTTTTGACTGAATATAAGTTTTGTATTTACAGTATTTGTAATAGCTTTTGAACCAAATGAATTTTTACTTTATATTTTTTTCTGTTGCAGGTCCGAACGTTGTTTGTCAGTGGCCTTCCTATGGATGCAAAACCGAGGGAACTTTACCTGTTATTCAGGGCCTACGAGGTAAGCCAATTACAATAATAATATATTTTTATGCTAATGTCTAATTTATACGATTTGTGGTCTCGTTGTTATTTTTTAAAACAAAACGTTAATTTTGAATTATTACGTTAAATCTAATTTCTTTTCCTACAGTTTTATATTTTAATTAGGAACTTAAATCGAATTAGTGTCGATAATTACTTAATCTTATATTTTCTTACATTTATTATTTTTTTCAATTTCTCTCCTTTTTTTACAAACTATTTTTTTATATTTGGTTTTGTTACTTTAAATTAAAAATTTACCGTGAAATCTTTTGTTATTGGTTGAGATTCGAGACTTTTGTTGGCCATCCTTCGAATATTATTTGTTTTATACAAGCAAAGAAAATATGTTTTAATACATTTCATTTTTTTAGTTTTATTATTCACTGAAAGGTATTTGAAAGTGCCTGAAGAATTCAAACCAAAATTTACTTATAACATTTAGAACAGTCACATCAATACCTAAATCCAAATTAAACTACCATGAATTGTATTCATTATCTATTGATATTTGATGTTTAAAGTATTTATCTGCTCGAAATATTTTTGTAAACATATGTTTAAACTATCAATATTCACTAAACATTACTAAAACACTGTAATGTAATGAAATTAATTAGTTTATCTTTCTGTCCATGAATAGTTATAAGTCTCAGCTTTAAATAATGTGTTCTTAATATCTGATAGATAAACTAAGAAGTTGGTATCAGATCCGATCTCGTAGTACTAGACAAGATCATGTTTTGGAGCTGCCTCGCGTTCGCCATGAATGTGATAGAAAGCCACTTACGTACTTTGTTATCAAAATACATAATAAACTGTTCTCAATCGTAACAGGGGGGTGTCTCTGAAAACAAATATACAAACTGTACATGAGTACTAGTGCAATGCAAGATGATGTAGTCATATATGCTTGTAATAAATGCTTAATTTGATTTTTTCTTACATTTAACTACTATAAAATAAGCTTTTTATTTTTAAGATTAATAATAAGACGAATTTTTCTTTTTAACCACTAAAAAATAAAGATCTTACTTATTTTTTAATTGAAATTTTTGTTTATTTGGATTTGTTTACGGTTTAATTTTTGATAGTTTTGAACATTACAAGAATTATTTAACAAAGAATTCTACTTCATTCTTACTATATGTATAGGGTGTCCCGTAACTCTCTGGACAAAGGTGTACTATTTTATTGCTCAGGTCAAGAAAAAGATATTTCACCATACGATCATGGGTCTCTGGTGCTTAGTTTCCCATCTGGCTGTCTGTATGTGTTTTTAGAAGAGGTTCTCAGCGAATAGCCAACAAAACAAAAACTGAATAAACGGCAGCTCTCAATGTGAGCCATGTCTTGTCACAGTAAATCTGTTCTAAATCAATTATTTATTATTCAATTAAAATAACTTTTGATAAGATTGTGAAAATATTCCCTAAAAACTGTTATTCTTGTAGTTCTTGAGAAAAACTGCTGGTTTTAAAAATATTCAAAGTTTAAAATTTCTTATGGCCGCCAATTTGAAAATACTAAATTTAATGATATTTTTCAGTAACTGGCCTTGTTAATATAAACATTTAAGCTAAATTTAGTATAATTTAGTTTATCTCAATTATGAGATATTAATTTTTTAATAAAAAACCACCTACAGACAGGCAGATGGGAAACTAAGCATCAGAGACCGATGTTCCATGTTCTTACATTCTTGACCTGAGCAATAAAGTGGTATACCTTTTTCCAGAGAGTTACAGGACACCCTGTATATATTTTTTTCATGTGCTTTTATGTTTGCAGTTATTAATCAGATCTAAATTATTTCTATTGTCAATTTAGTATTTTGACTTCTCTGTTTCATAAACTGTTAATTAGCTATTCCACAGTTATACTATTTGAACAGTGTTATATATCTTCCTGTCCATTTCTTCTCTATGGTGGCAGTGTAATGCTCTCTTCAGTGTCCTTATATGCGAGTATGGGTCCGGATAGCATTCGTCAAACAGATATCTCCAGTGTGTTATCTAATGTATACAGAGACACGCCATGTCAGCCCGTGGTATATTGACGGCCTCAGGGGGTGGCACTGTTACAGTACGTACCACTGTGTGCCACCCTGCCACGTGACCTGCTCCCATAACTCTTCCCAGTCTAGACACTCCACAACTTCTATTAAAATATGTCAGACAGTTTATGTCGTCTGCAGTACCCGTGAGTGATGTACCTGGCTCCAACTTGAGCATTTGGCTCTTCTTATATCCTAAAAATGCCCGTTCTTATCGAAGGGAGCACATCTTCACCCGAAATGCTGGCTTTTGCTCTACTTTGTTTTTTGTTGCATTTCTGTCTTATTCTACTGCAGTGTACCATTAAGATGACATGAGATAGCAGAAACTCCTTATATTGAAACTTCAGTTAAGGAATTAAATTGACTGAATAAACAAGTTATTAAATTGTAATAAAACCGTTTGCAATTAACCTTTAATAACACACCTACATTAAAGTGAGAGTGCCAGACTAGGGTATATGTCAACACTGTGTCCATAAGTCAACACTGAGCTATATGGGTTAGTTTTAAATTTTATTTAATGAATGTTATTAATATTTTTAACACCCAATTTGTATTGTACTTTTTATATAACTAATTATTAAGCAGAAAATAAATCAAAGTATTTTCCTTGCGTGTTCAAATAATAAAATCAAACTTCAACAAAAGAAATTGAAATGTAAAGTCTTCTCCGATCACTCTTTCAAAATCAACTGAATTTAAATGTCTACTTTTTATGTATTTTCTTAATATTCTTCTTACAATCAACAAAACATAAAATGAAGAATTTAAATCAACCTTTTTATACCCTAAGAATGTTGTTAAAACACCAACTTTTCCTCAAATTCTCCGAAATTAATTTGCTTCAATTTTAAATATATTTTATTACCTAAGTTAAAGTATAAATTTAAATATGTACACAGTGAATTTCTTAATTAATTAACCATATCTTTCTGCCTGATCTGTTTACTTCCAACTGTATTTTTATGAAACGAAACATTTTTATGAAAATCATATTACACTGCTTGAATAAAAAAACTGTTATTTTTTGTGTTTTCCAAGAGCATTATAAATTTATCATAAATAATTACAGCAAATCTAAAACCATTCTTATTTATCAGGCATAGAAATGAAGAAACTCTTATCTGCTCAGTTTCTATGTTTTCTGTCTAAAGTTTAAGACTCTCTGATTATTTTTTATAGCCCATAATTGGCATTAATATCCATAAATATTATCTGCCAATTATGATGATATTGATAAATATATTTAGTGGAAATATCCGTTTCCAATCTCTCTTCACAAAAAAAAATCCTGGCTTGATCTGCCATTTTAACCTTAACTAGTAAGAAGTTAGCGAATAATTAACCGAAGTTTACCCAAGGAGCTTGTTTGAAAACGTATATCCTGACAAAAGTTCTGAATAACAATCATGGTTACATATTATTATATTATTTTGGATCAAATTTAATTGACACACCATTATAGAAACCATTCGGTTTTTCTAATTTTACTTAATTGCGGAACTTATGTCTAGTTTATGAATATGTAAATAGAATGTTTCGATTTTAAAATTTTTACATATCAAACTTTATGATTAACAGTGAATTTCAATTATGTTTTTTCCCCTAAAAGACTAGTGATTCTCTCATATAGTGACACTCTGCGGCCCAATATGTAGTTAAAAATGGCATATATCACGCCAACATGAATATTATCTTGAAGATTCATTTTTTTATCATTTTTAAAGTGCAGTTCCCTTGAGAGCCAAACATCCTAGCCTAGACATTCTATTATTCTTTATAATGTAGATATGTCGAAATAGTCTATTGTGTAAAGGGATCATTTTACTATCGCCACTGTTGTATTTTTAGATATTCTGTTATACTGAGTGTAATTGAAGCAAATACACTTTAACCATTCCCTCAGACGTGGATGGAGTCAAAGCTACGTAAATTTTCATAATGACAATTCTTGGAAGTTTAACTTCTCCTTCATGACAAAGGACAATTCGTTTTAGCTGAACTTGTTCTCTGCAGGGAACGCTTTGTATAACTCTATAAGTTACGCCTGTGGTGTAAGTTGATACCTTAATGAAGGGTCAAAGGTCATTTCATCCAAAGATTGTTTTCTTTTTACATTGTTTAGTCTAAGATTAAATCTCATTTTTTAACATTACATCTAAACTTAGTTCAATAATCAGATATTTAAGATGATTCCTATGAAAATAATAGAAATAAAACAGAGCATTTAAACGCATACTTTTACACGTACTTTTAAATCTACACGCCTTTTAGATTGGCCACTGAATAACCTAACATGTGTTGACACATTGTCTGAACTTTACTAATTAATGTATCTTTAATATACTTTTTTATTGACTAAGTCCCGGAATGTAAAAAACTATGTGTGCGCGCGCGCGTGTGTTTGTGTGTTTAGGTTCATTAGGAGAGACAGGCCTGATTTCATACCAATATTCTAAGGACACTTCTCATTCCGAGGATATACACGTTCTCGGCGATTTTGATTACAGATTCTTACGCTATAGATCATTCTGAACAATAATGTACTATCAAAAACACAACAAATTCTTTCATTTGTATAGTTAGGCTAATTAAACACAGAAGTTCTAAATTTAATTTTAATGAAGCACTAGCGCTTTGTATCGTCAACTGCAAGATTACATTTGAATTTTGCATTACTAAGTTTTATTATTGTTTTGGCATGTTTACTTAAATATATTAATTTGTATAATTAAAATTTTAATAATTGATAAAATGTAATTTATTTTTCCAGGGGTATGAGGGCTCGTTACTGAAAGTGACAAGCAAGAATGGAAAAACAGCGTCTGTAAGTATTTTCGTATTTATTTTTATCATGGAAAACTATATTACAATGCAATCCTTAAATATACAAATACAATCACACAAGTGAAATAAACTGTTTTCAAAGTAATAAAACTTCAATTTTTGCTTATCGTGTAACTTTCAAAGTATAATATGGTGCTTACAAAACTCAATATGTTTATAAATGTTCTTTTAAATCCGATGCTGTGACAATTTTTTAACTCAATCATATTTAATATTTTTGAACAAATCATTTGTAATTCTTAAAAATACTATATTACCTGATAGTACAAATCATAGATTTCTCTTGGTTACCGGTTTTCATAGATGTACCAGTGTGAAACAGTACGTTAGCTCATATGTTACTGGTATTTTTATGGTTTCATCTTTAATAATCAGAGTTTAATTATTCCAGCCAGTCGGTTTTGTCACGTTCAACACCAGGGCAGGGGCAGAAGCAGCTAAACAAGATCTTCAGGTGGGTGATTTTTCTATCATGTTTTTATTTTTATACAATATAACGAGTAGAATCTCCTGTACTTAATCAGAAACTTTGTAAACTACACAATTTTACAGTCTCACTCAACAGTTATACATTTGTTTCTTTTATGAATGTTGCATTATTTATAACGGCCTCCTGCAAAATTCCTCATTGTTACAATATTTCAAGCTGTACGCAATAAGTTTTTTATCGTTCCAAATAAAAATTGAACGAAAATAGTAGCGTTATATAAAACATAAGCCTTTTAATATTTTATTATAACTGGCAAACTCATTGTACGAAAAATATGGTTTTAAATACAATTAATTCTATCGTTGATGTAAGTGTTTCTGTTATAAATAATTATTGAAAATTATTAGGTTCTTCTGATCCGCTTTATGAGGGATTTTTAATTTTGGAAGACATAAATATTTCGTCAACAATACATTAAGGAAAGTTTTTAATATCTTGGTAGTAGTCATCCCTATTTGCCGTAGAAATCTTTCAATGCTTCATATCCAAACACGTGTGTAGCACTGGCACGCAACGTACACATAGAGGGTCACCTAGAATCTGTAGTATACAAATTTTGACCATAAAATATGCCTGAAACTGATAAATTTGCCTGAAACTGACAAGTTTGCCTGAAACCTAATTGTTCTATCATGTCGGATTTGGCTCAGAAGATTTATTGTAGTAAATGAAAGAAGTACCTGCTATAAACTAGAAATTAATCTTCTATCTTCGGATGCAAACTTGACATACAAACCTCCCAACTAACAGAACAAGTCATAACTGGTGTTTATTTGTACATTTATACTCCATTTTACTTTGAATACTGTATGTTTTGTGGTCCGTCCTTTTTGGTAAGTTATTGGGCTAAAACTGTTTTATGTTTATATATAATACCCACTAGACAAGCTATTTATTTATTACTGAAATCAAAATGTAATAAAATATATCTGCAGGTACATTTGATCACAAAACTAAAGTTTCCATTCTGTAAATAAATTTATTGCCATTAAAGTTACAAACATTTTTTGTGAAGCACATAAGGTTTTTAACTGTTTAAAACAGTTGTGTAAGTTTAATTATGAAATCTGAACATATTAATTAATAAAATGCTGTATCTGTTATTGAAATATGTGTAATGTAGAATTCATAAATAGTAAGGTATCATGTAAAAATTATTATAAGATAAATATAGGTTTCTTTTGTAAGCCATTGTGTACAGTAGTATTAAATGAATTTGTTACCTTAAATTTAAATTATCAGTGGTCGTTTCATCGTTTGAAATGGTTAAAATTTTAAATAACACGAGACAAAAATATTTCTCTGTTTACACATTGTTCCATTGAGTTGTCATGATCAATTGTATGCACGTCGAGTACATTGTGCATTTACTATATTCAGTAAATCTGTCATTACATCACATTCAGTTATTAAATTGATCTGTACAAATCATTATTAGAGGAACCCATTTTTAGTTAAGCAATTACCTTTTATAACAACACGAGAGATCATGTATCATAACAAAATCCATTGCTTTGAGATCATCATATGAAAGCTGTGATCTTGACGCTTCAAGGTTAGACGAACTTGTTTCAACAACATAGTTACAATACATTTGATCTTAATCACTACTACAGTATGGAACACTGTGCTCGTTAATGTAAGAGAGTATTGTTTATAGTGTACAGTGGAAGTAGGATGATAAGTTGTTGAACAGTAGTGGAGTAAAGGACGGAGATGATGGTGGCGAAGGTTGGCTACGAAGAGATTCGCTCTGTACTAGCTGTCAGCACGGAGAGCTCGCCTCACGCTTGTTAGGCTACTGTTACTTTACTCTATTGTAGTGCCACCCCTGTCTGTCTCTCGCTCTTGACTATACTCTAACCCTCCAACTACTCTGATTCCTCATGGTAACCAATAATAACAGTTGGACGATTTTTGGATTTTTGATTTTTTGCACTTCTAGGAAGAGTACCTCATCTTCGTGGTACTTCGGGGCGCCGAAAGGTGCCGAGGAGAATGTTCTAGTACTTGTGTTCTAGTAGATACGACCGCACTAGCGTGCATCGCACTGTGTCCTATGAGCATGAGCCTGATCTGACTTGGATCCTTAACTATGGACTACTCAAAGTTCTCTTTCCATAAATGCAATAGTAAATACTGATCTGTCTCAATCACAGTTTTTTATCACTATCCCCCAAAGTACCACGAAGTTGTCTGTTTACCAGTAGCCCACCGGCCTACGCTACTTGTCATATGTTTTGTTGCGCACCTGAGATTTTTGATTAGTTTGATCATGGCGTGGGCCTGTTGATTACAGCAGGGTGTCCGGTTTGATCCCGATATGCCCCAGACGATTCGACTCGAGTTTGCCAAAAGCAACACCAAGGTTAGCAAGCCCAAACAGCCCGTCGCTAGCCTCACCACCACGCACCCAACTTTGATGCACCCTCTCACAGGACGTAAGTACCGCCCACCTCGCATAAGCTTCTGCACTCCCTCCGCAGGCAGTAGCAAAGACAATCAGTTCAAGCAAATTAATACCGTATCTGAAATATCGAATCACTGTTATAATTAATACTGTGTTATAAAAACAGTACACTCATGGCCGAAATCAGTGTTCTGTACCTTTTTGTGAATGGGTACAACTAAATGGGGATTAACGCTATACAAAATTTACATAACTTAGAATTTAATGTTATGCTGAATTTCACATTTTTGAGTGTACTAAGGAAAATGTGTTATTATTTTAAAATATACTTTTTATCATATGTAGTTCACATTTGGGACTGTTTAGTTCTCTCAATATAGTCGTAATACTCAAAATGAAATCAAATTATAACCGATTGTCTGTTCTATGTATGCCATAGGCTTCCGTGCACTCCACATACCTTGCACACCCTCTAATAGCTTTTAGGTAACCCTACCTAGCTTTTACTTTTGTAAATTAAGCTATTTTGTTTATTCTATAATAATAATTCTTCTCTTCTCAATGATTTGCTGGATTTGGGGGCTTCTTTGGAGTGTTTCATGATTATTCTCAGCAATTATAGATTTTGTAAATTGAATCTTTATTATTTTTCCAATATATATTACTTTTAAGTACCGTTTAGGTTTGTTGTATACAATAGTAACTATCTTATAGATTATTTAAAATAAGTAAAATTAATTGTTTAAAGTTAAATTTAATTCTACTTATAGTTGTTAAGTAGGCTAATATTTTACTGATATACTCATCAATTGTGACCGAAATATAAGTGTAGTGATAAACAAGAAACTTCTTTATTTCAGTGGACATAACATTGTATTTCTTTTTAATAACTATTTTATGAAGTTTAGGTCAATACATTACAAGTACAGTAATGTATAGCTATAGCTCGATTTCAGTCCTCTAATTTTAATATTTTTTTCTATTACAAAAGTAAATATTTATATTATTATGTATGAATTAACATGGTTAATCATTGTGTACCTGTAGCACAAAACAAAATACTGAAGTAAAAGGAAATGTTTACAAAAAATCAAACATATAAAATACAACTTTGTAACTTCAATATTTTTGAAAGTTATTTGTTTCTTATAACAACATGTGTATTATTACGACACCTGACAGGTCCTTTAAAATCATGTGTTGTTTGCCCATCCATTTGTACAATAACTTGCACCTTCGATTAAAAGAGAATTAGAATTTATGATTGTATTCTTTCATAATTCCAACAACAAAACGCATCTTTATTAAGAGAAAATTAAGTGATGAATAAGAAAAAAAAAACATCATTAAGTGCCAGTAACCTACAAACAATTCATATGGTAAACATTTTACTAATTTAATATATTTGAATTATTTACAATCCAAAACATTGCTCCCTTCACCTATTGCTACATATACTGGAAAAAATACTGGAACACTATTGTATCATATTCAAAATCTGCAGCATTAGCAGTCATCTTACGATATCTACCAAAAGTCAAAACCTACAAATAAAAACAGGAAAAAAGGTACAGAGGTGTTTGAAGGTGACATGTGGATAATCTGAGAGAGCACATCCAGATTGTTATTTACTTGTTCTATAACAGAGGCCAACTGATAAAGTGCCTTTGTTTGTCCCAGCTCAGCCATTAGTATCAGACTATGCTGCCTTCAGTGACTACCTGTCTAATCTTACTCAGCTGCAACTTATTTACAATCTCCCACACCAGTGGTGCAGATGTTTAGACAAATCTGGCCTTAGACAGTATGGAGCCCAAAAAAGTTTTATGGCGTCACTTGGCAAGGAAGGTTATGGCAAATTGAAAGGGAACCAAAAAGGCTCACTTAAATGTAGTACAGTAATAACAATAAACCTTGGTATTTAGCCACTATTATTGACTTTGAGTAGGTTAGAGAAAAGACAACACAAGGTTGTACCATACAATCACATTTGTAGTTGAAGTCAACTGTTGTAAACTTAAAACTGGAGTGGTACGTTGCTGAGGTTTTATATTTTTGTGGGTCACAGGATTTGGTGATCCTCTGAATAGGTGTTCTATTCTTCTGAGTTGGGTGCCGTTAGCTTAGAGGAGATACTGATAAAACAGGGCTTTGATGGTAAAAAAGTTGTCAAAATTTTGGTTGTTGGGAATGTTGTGGGAGTTATATGAAAATATAGCTAGCAAATATGGCATTTCCCAATTTCAAATATTAAGTTTCTAACAGTTTCTCATAAACTTGTGTACAGTAATCGGGTAACAGTGCATAACCTACTTTTATTTATGTTGTGAACATGCTCTTTTCTCACCTGCCTTGAATAAGCCATCAATGATGTTAAAGTTCCAATGTTTTTATCGTAAACTAGCTCAAAGACAATCCAAATCAAGACGTCTCACTGAGGTTGTTAACTAAGACTAGTCTACAGAATTCGCTAGTGATACAATATGTCCCGCTAATGGTAGCTTCTACATATAGCCATTGAGTCTCATTGTAGACGGTATTCCAATGAAACCTCTTGAGTTCTATGAGTGGTCTAGCAGGTGCCCTATCAATTTTACAATAACCCTGTCTCAAAAATTTAAAAAATCCAACAAATATTCTTTTCTTTCTTATATTAGCATTAGACAATGTGACTAGTTAGGCACTAGGACAATTTTTTACAAGTATCTAGCAATGTGTATTAGGATTTAAGTATTTAATTGCATTCTGACAAATTAACGTTGCCTCTTAATTCCATCAGGCCTTAATGGAGTAATAATGATAATTGAGATTCTGACATGTAGATGATGTGGGGAATAGGGGGGGGGGATATGTGCCAACCAATTTCAGTGCCATCAGCATCTCTTCGTTAACTCACTTACTTGATTGAGAACATTTGGCTGTCTACCTTACCTCGCTAGCAAACTTTCACATCACTTGTCACAGTATCCTGTTACTACGTGATTAAAATCTTCATCAGAGTCTTGAAATTATTTACTTAAATATTCGTATCATGTAGAAGATTATCTACCTAAGACTGAAATGTTATCTATTTTATCTAGAGATAGCTTTCAGTCATTTTTAAGAAGCTTCAAATATTTTTGTATGTTGTCTAAAGAAAACGTTTTATTCACATATAATTCTATAATAGAATTTCCCAGATAAGAAGTGCAGGCCTACATTTGTTGAAATTTAATAGTCTAAACCGTATACATAATAGAAACTTCATATAAAATCATAATATTTCTAGAATTTAGTTCATTTATAACTTGCTGGAGACCAATGCCAGACTCTCTGTATAGCAAGACAACTCAGACTGGTAAAACAACATCTGTGCTATTTAAGAATAAAATAGTATGACTATTTAGTGTATATTATGTCAAAAAAGGATAAATTGAGTCAAGCATTTTAATTATATATTTATTTCATCACCAAATGAAAATTCAGATTTTCATAATCCAGATTCTCCTCAGTTGTTTGTGGAAAAATTTAAATGTGTGCAATAATTTCCCATATTTCATTTAATTTTTATCTTATTTGTTAAGGACACCAATTTCCTGATGAATAAGAAAGACATTATGCGTAGAATGAGTATGGCTGCCCTTTGTAGTATCTGAGGTCAACTGAGATTTTTTCCTGAGTAGGGTATGTCTTGTAGCCCATAGCAATGCAATCTGAGATCTTTTAGTGCTCTGCTAACTAAAAGTGCCCATTCATTTGTTGCATATAACAAATCTACTAGTTTTCTGAGACCTGCTTTTTTTCCAGTTTACTCTTTCTAATGCTCTAACTTATTTGACAGTCTAACCAGCAATGGTCCACTTACATTTTCCTATTCAGTGCAAATTCTAAAGTTTAGTCTTCTTGGCTTCTCAACCATAGGCTCTAGGATATTTTTTGGTGTAAATTGTGAGTCAAAACCATTGTAATTTTTCCTTAAAAATTCAAAAACTGTTCTGAATATCTTGTGCCACAATGATGGTTCCCCCTTATTTTCAAAAAGAGAGTGTTAAATAGTAGGAGAGGTAAGCTATAACATTGATGTTCAAATGGAAAATTATTGCTTTTTTGTTAGTAAGCCTATCTCCTCATTTCTATTGATGTCTTTAAAGTTGGCATCAACACCAGCTCTAATTAATTGCATTTTGCCAATTCCTTCACACTTGGTGACAGTTTAGTACAAGCTCTCAGCCTACTTAGAATGGAAAACTACTGGAGTGATCCCTTCATCTATCAAGCTGCAATGCTGCAATGATTAGTCAACGATGATGATTAACAAACTTTTTAATCTACCAAGCATCAAACCATTGATGGTGAAAGCCAGAAGCGTCTAATCCACCATAAGACATTTTAGCATGAAAAAAGTCCACTGCCACATTTTTTAGCAGCCTCAGCCATTGTAAAATGACACATCCAGTGATTCAACCTTTCTGACATTACTTTACCAAATACCAATTGTTTGTAAATGCTGTAAAAGAGAAGTCCTGTTAGGTTTTTAAAAAACTCTCTGTTATCTGCTCAAGATATAAGGGCTTCTCCATATTCATCTTCTTTTCCAAACTCAAAACCTTTGCTGAGTAAGAAATTACCCTCTGTCTCCTTCTTCTGAATATTTTGTGAAAATAAGAGTCTGGGTAATACAAAAGAATTACAGTGGAATATGCTAGCAGATGTAATACTATGTGCTTTGATTCAACCACAAGCCTGGACAATCTACTGTCTCAAGCTCAGTTCTTCATTTCTGGTGCATTATTAATGACAGATGATTGGGGTTATGGATGAAAATATAACAGGTTTATGGGCAATACTTTCTGTTGCAATAGAAACTAAAATACTATGTTCTTGAAACTGCCATCAGCTTTCTTTTTCAGTATCAAACTCAACATTAAGTATGCAAGTAACACTAAAATGAAACAAAAATTTTACCAAAAGAAACAGTTCAGTCAAACATATCACATTGAACTCAAGAGAAAATCAATTTTTAAAAATGCCATTTTCGGTTTCCTCATTATTGGGGTTAAGGCACAGCTAACACTACATTTTTGTCTTGTTTGATTTCAGTTTGTTGTTGTTTGTTCCTTTTCATGCCTGCTTATGTTTTAGAGTTTACACCTGAAGAAGAGAGCAGATAAAAATTCTGAGAGCTTTATTTTTATAACACGTAATAATTGCAGATGTGCGTAACTCTGGTCTTATAGCTTAATGCCCTCAAAACTCTGATCCCGTGGTAGCCGGTTCATTCAGGATTAAGGATATGTAACATGATTTTTTTAGAAAATTAAGGACTAATTTTAGTCAATTTAGGTGAGATCAAGCTGAAACAAATTAAGTAGGACTATTTTAAGATTAGTGAGATATATCTTATTTAACAATTTTTATTTGATAAGTATGATTAAGGACATTTATCTCAAATAGTATGGCAATTATGATTGGCCTTGGTCTATCTACTTAGATTATCCTGTCCAGTTGCATTTCAACCATCTTGGATGGGCAGAAGAGGAAAGAAGGATATAGGATGCTTTGATCACTTATATGATCATTGTTGATTGCCAAAAAGTGCCAAAATTGTTCTAATTAGACATTGTATAGTTGTTACAATAGTGGATGAACAACAGCAGACAAGCAAGTATATGAGTACTCTCACTCATAGGCAGATTTAAGGAGGTGTCACAGTGAGTATTGATTCCTCCCTAAATATTTATCTTAGTAGATTTTTTCTGTGTTCAAGTAAATTTTAGACTCCAAAGAGCTTCAATTATATGTGTTTTTAAATTTTGCAGGTAAGGCTCCCCAGACTTGCCATTCCATAGGGCACAATAACCCTCAGTTACGACCCCTTCCCAAACTTCTTGCTAAATCCACCCCTCCTTACACTGGCCATTCGATCTAGGGGACCAACTCAGAACCCTTCTTGTACAACAAGTTATAAAAATCAATTTTTGAGTGGTAAATAATTGTCACTGGTTCTATGACTTGGAGTAAAGAGTTAAGATTTTGTTACATTAGTAAATTTAATTGGTATCTCTTTGTCTCATCATTTCAAATAGATTAAAATGTGTACAACTGTTCCAGATTTGGGCACCCCATACTTCACCGGTGCGCCTGACCTCTGGCCTCACCCGCTGGCATACGCCGCCGCTGCCGATCTGCCCGGCGCAGCACTGCAACACGCGCTGGTGCACCCTGCCTTGCACCCCCAGGTCCCCGTACGTTCTTTCCTCTGACTATCTGCTGACAAACCGGACTCTTTGGGGCAACCAGCCCCCTCCTACCACCAACATGTAATTGACGTCATTTAGCAGTGTCGTCCCTCGCTCCTCCAATCACTCACCTGCTCACTCACTCACTCACTCACTCAGTCAGTCATTCACTCACCATCATCACTGTTGTGCACTGAAACGAGAAAAGATGTACTTTTAGACTGTCACATCTCACTTTTGGAGCTTCAACAGTACGCTATACACCAAGGAGATTCACAAAATAAATAGGCTTGGTTGGAAAGCAGTAGTTCGGTATTTGGCCAGATATGCCTTTTAAATGGTGCTATACATGAAACAGATTATTAAAACTATTTGATAACTAAAGATCAAAGGACAGACAAAAATTAGTTCTGAAATATGCTGAAAAAGCTATTTCATTTATTCCGCATTTTGTGTTTTTTAATTAAAATAAATATTGTTTATCCAACTGCAATTACAAAAATATGAAACTTTTAGGGCTGATACAAAGCGAATTGGAAAACGGCTGGGAAATTTGATTTGGAAAATTTTGTTCTGTAAGAAAAAGAGTTAAGTATCTACATGGAATACTGTACTTTGTTATATCAAGTTTGCATCAATATCAAAATAATACGCAAACAACAAAAAATCAATCACAAAACAATGAATTAATATCATTCATTAAGTGTTTATGTAAATTTTCACTGAATAGGCAAGAGTATTTCGTTCTTCGTGCCATTTAACTTTTTAAAATTATTCTTTGTTATAGAGAATAGAATGTTAACAAGTTTTGTAACCAAACATCACTAATAAACAATTAGAAAGTGATAACATAATTAGATAGTTTTAAACCTGATGATCCATTTCTTAAAAAAGGTGTAAATAGTTGATAAATCATTTCATAATAAATTATTAAAGCCCTATTCATGTATTATAAAATCACACATAGTAATAATTCACTCTTGTTGAACTTGTCACTGTTTTTGTAAATATTTTCAGTTACTTTTAAGCACTTGCTGTATATAAAATTTGTTAAGCATGTTTACAGCACATTCACAACAATTTCTTGATATTTTCCATATTGTATCAGGTACAGTGCGCAAAAATAAGAATATTTAGATTTACCAAGTCCTTAGAGGGTGGTAGATACTTGTACGATGTGGATAAACGAATGAATTCTTTGTTCCAACAGATGAAATAGGAAAGTGGTAAGAAATCTTTCATCCATCAAGTGCGTATAAAGAAAAACTTTGCATCTATAATTTTAAAAGTAAAATAATTAACTGTAACTTTCAACATCTCTTTTTTAGTAATGACATATTACTGAGTGGTTCCTCAAAATTGTTTTAGTAAGATATGTTGAAAAAAAAACATTATTTATTTCTTTTTATTACATTGAATATTTTTTAAATTTTACTAAACTTTTCATCTTTGTACATTTATGTAATTTTTTATGTACAGTTTTGCAGATTTCATCACATTAAAATTTAAACTGAATCAAGCTGGCTTAGTTAGTTTATATTCAAGGCTCATTTATTACTATTCGATACCAAGAATCAGTTGGAAATGGCAGTAGTTTTCGTGTTCACAAGGTGTACTTTGTCTAAGTCTATATTTCACATATAAAATCTAACAGCGGTTGTTTTTGAGGTTTGAGATCTGAAAAGTTGTTAGTTGCACAAACAGCAGTGTTAATGTTGTTAATAAAATCCTCAACTGAAGTGTTGTTTTAACAATGTTTTATTTGCGTTTGTGAAACAAAACACATAATCTTTACTTCATTTATGTTGTTGGTGTATTTTAACCTTCATATTAAATTTTTGAGATCAAGGTTAAGCTTTTTACGCTGAAGCCATTCATATAAATGGTCCCCAGTTAAGATTTGGATAAAGAATGAGTCACAATTTGGTATATAAGATGAATTTCACAGTATTCCATCTCTTCTACTCAGTATAATCTGATAAATGCTTAGGTCTTCCAGGATGTTTCCTTTAAGTAAGAGGGCGTTATCCATTGTACGTAATCATAACTATATTTATTTGTTCTATATAATCGGGATACTCCAGGAGGATTCAGGATTCACTTGTAGCTAGGTAATTTATACCTTCCTAGGTACACTGAACGTACATTGGGTACAGCAATGGCCGATGTGTCACATCTGGGCAACCCCATGGATGTCCAATAGTGGTACATCACTAACTGAAAATTTCAAGTTATTGGGGTGAAAGGTCTAGTTTACTATAGAGCACGACTTACCATTACTTATTTGGATGTAAGATAAACATCAGGGAGTGTACAGGCTTTTGCCTGCTTTGGTTGGAAAAGGCTGGAACAGACAAAGCCTGTCTTTCTTCCAATGTGACATGACTGAGGTATAGTGCCTGGTGTGCTTCTTCATGGTGGATGTATCACAGGATCTAGACAAGAACCCCTGCCCTCAACCTTACCTATCCTGAATAACCTACCACTTTAGGTAAACTCCAGGTTACTGGGGTAAAAAAACAGTTGTTGCAGAAATAAAGCATTAATTTGATTAGATTCGATTTTTTTTACTGATTCCGTCTATACAATCTGTGAGATCCTTAATGCTTACATTGAAAATAATTTTCCTCAATTGCATCAGGGTATTTGAATTGAAGGACAACCACTTCTTATACCAAATATTTATTTGTTCTGTAATATCAATTATTGCATTTTCTTATAAACTTCAACCCCTAATCACTTACACATATGCACATAATACAAAGCAAAAATTCATTGTTCTGCCCAAGTTCAATTCAAGTTATACCCAAACTCTACCATTCACTGTAATATAAATACATGCTAGTAGTATATCACAATTAGAAATAGACTTCATCACATTATTCAACTGCATTCTCCACATAACTTTTCCTTTTCTTTCACTGCTATGTTGATATTCAATAACATTATTAATTTTTTCTTTTCCATATTTACACATTGATATATTTTTGTTTCATTCTTTCAAATATTTTGTATTGATTTAGTGTATTCATAAATATATTGTTTCAAATTATGTGCAGGAATTGAAGTTTTTAGTATTGTAATTGTGTAAATTGATTTAATTATTTTTATTTTAAACCGGTTATAAAATTTGACTTGCAAGAGTCGTCTACAACATAGGGAACATGTGTGCGCTAGTCCACCCAAAGACCTCAATAATCTACTGTTCTGGCCTAAGTCTGGTAAATTTTCATTCCTTTGAAGTCAAGTTTACTTTGTAGCCAAATTTCATCATGAGGACTCCTGGATACTATCATGATAGAAAATCAAAGTGTGATATTCATAATGAGATTCTACTTTTTCTTGGGGAAATGTTTGGCTTTGATAGATTTAAAGGTAGATTCATAAGACCCCTGATACAAGAGATAAATAATGTTCTCTTTTTAAAGATTTTAATAACAATCTGTTATGGCTCAACAGGAGTTTGTATATTTGAAATATGACAATTAATGTTTGCCATTCTGAAACAAAATTTTCCAAAGCCAAGAAGGGAACTCTAACTTGTTGGCTTCAGTGATTGGCATCTGATGAGTGTAACACTGATATTGAAAAACTTGGATTCCGATATTGTTAGTTAACTAACAATGGTAATCATTTAAAAAAGTAGGGTTAGGTTTGATGAAAATGACGAATGGAGAACAATAACTAGTTGTAAATAAAGGGAGGAATCTCAATTTTGAATCTACCAAACATAATTTAATTGTAATCAATTGATTAATTAAACTAAGCAACTAACAGAGGAAAATACTCTTGTATTTGACTTAAATACTCACTCACTCCTTGAATTTCGTAACATAAGTTCATTCCTTCATTATATGTGCTCATATGGTTATATGTTCGTATAACCAAAGGTACATTGCACATTTAATACACTGTTTTTATTATTTTTCACTTATAAATTTGACAAAACTCTACGAAGAAAATGAAATCTGGGGTGCACTTTTATTTCAAAATAAGTACATTAATCTTAATAAAGAAACAACAAAGTGATGTCATGATGTGTAAGACTCTTGTTATGAAATTTGTAAATAACATTTTGGTACATTAATGTATTCTTGATTCATCTAAATTTAAAAAAAATTTGTTCTAAACATTTTTTTATATATATATAAAGAGTATCATGTTTTTATATATTTCACTAAAGACTTTTTATATAATCAATTTTAATTATTACAAAAAGTAGATAGAGTATGTGGTTTAAAAGTTGAATAAGTAATTTTGTACCTCAATGATTCATGCAATTCTATTTATATAGTGTGATTCGTCATGTGATCTCTTGCTGTAGCTAAGTAATGTTATGTTGCAGCCTCCTCTATCTATCCCACACCCGACCGCTGCGTTGACCGCCATGCATGCGTCTCTGCCCCATTTCCTGCCGTCGCCTGCGCTAGCCTCACCAGTGGGCTCCTCGCCTTCCTCTCAGCCCTGCAGCACAGCTCCGTGCTCCACACTCTTCGTGGCCAACCTTGGCCAGTTCGTCTCGGAGCATGAGCTCAAGGAGATATTCGCAAGGTCAGTAGACCGTACTTTCTGCACACAGCATCCTTTCTCTCATTGAATATCTACAAACCGTTTTCATAGAGGGTAAGTATTTGTGAACTAGTTGTGGAGTGGCATTAACGATTCCCTTAGTTTATTCCTAAAATATTATAACTGTGCATTGAGGAGATTTGTACATAAAGTTACTTTGTAAACTAAGATTCTGTTGAGGTAAGATCCGTTGTTACTCTTGTTGGAAGTAAGGACAATAATTGACATTGATATATATATATATATATATATATATATATATATATATATATATATATATATTCATAAAAGTATAATAGTTTTTCAGAAACACTTTCTTAGACTGATGGAAGTCCTAAATTTAATGTGATAAATCTACAAATTTAATTTTGTTACAGGCTAGTTCAAAATGTATAATTGGATAGGTTAGCTCAGTTTACTATCACACTGAGCAGTAGTAAAAAACATGTTCTGTCTGCCTACTTAAATAAACATGGATTCAGATGTAGAATGTGGTCGCAAATTGCATGTAGCCAAACCAGTAAATTTTCCTAATATTATAAAATATGTTAACTTAAATGTATTTTTTGATTTAAAATAAAATGGTTTAATTTGGTCCTTTTTTCCTTAATTATGATTTTAGTTTATTATGATGGCAATCTATTCAGTATTGAAAATAAATCAAATTTATTAAAGATTTAAAACACAAAACAGCAAAACTGGCTATGGAAACTAATTTTGCTAGATGATGAAATGGTTCTCAACTCATAAAATTTATTGCATGAAATACAACCTCTTACTATTATCTAACAGCTTAATACAAAAATAAATGTTTATCGTAGACTACCATAATAACCATGTAATAAGCTCTGTAACAAATTTTCGTTATGATTTTCAGTAAATAAATATTGTTGTATATCAAAGTTTCCATGAGACAGCTTATTTTCTCTACTATCTTAGGGCAATGCACTAAATAAACTCAGCTGTCTGCACATTTCATCAACAAATAGTGACATAAAACAAGGCTGACAAACTGATATGAATTGGGTCACAGGGCCCATCCATCCATCCATCTTGTAATGGATGATAGAGTTAGTTCCTAATTATGACAGTTGTTGATGGATTACTCGCCTCATGTTATTGTCTCTTCGCTAATAAAGCATCCCAGATTTGTCTCTTTTTAATTAAAAAAATTACTTTGCCCTATTTTGGTTTATCTCTAAGTCGGTTCTTTCGCTCCTCAATGCAATAAATCTTCAAAAGCTACAGTGTCTTTGTAGTTTATGATTTCTCTTTATAGCAACTAACCGATTAATAGTTTCCACTTCTCTATATACGATTAACTAATCTTTCATTGAACGATACATTCGATAATGGTTAGTTCTGAGTAAGTTTATCTGACAATGAAGCAGGGATAAGTGACACGCAGCAGAAGTTTGTTGCGCATGGGATCAAGAAGTGATGAGGGGATCAAGAAGGGTCATTATAGATCCCAAGTTCTGTCACCCTGCAGTGTGTGTAGTGTTAGTGGAATGGTGTGCTAGAGGGTGGGGGAGTAGTCTAAGTGGTTGTTTTGCATGTCACCAGGCTTGTCATGTCACTATGTAGACTTACCCTTGCCTTCGCACCACACCGTTCACTAACCCTCACCACACCACTCACTTCTTTATTGTTGCTGACTGTGCACTCTGTCTCTACAATAACCTTTAAATCTACACCCTAATTGTCATTTAAGACGTAGCTCTCTGAAATATTTATCTATTTGTTTTCATTTTGTTTATGCCAGCTGAAATACATATAATTTTAGAATGTTGAAAAATTGCTTTAAATTTGATTATTAGGAGCAACAATTTCTTAAGACTACAGTTTTTATGTATTCTTTGAAAGAATTTAAGGATTTGCTTTTCTTTATTATTCTTAAAAAATTAGGAAAATAAGCATACAGAACTCTTTTGATTCAAATAATTTTAAAAGAAGAAATTCTGTCAGATAAGAAATATCATAATGAGAGTTGTTTATTATATGCTTTCTCTAATTGTTATACTGCTCAGAAACACTAACAAAAATTAAATAAGTTACATTTTATTTTCTAATATTACCATAAACATTCAATTTTACCAGTTCCTTAATAACAAGAATACATTTATATCGATCCCGAATAATACTGTTTTAATAGTATAAAATTACAATCCAAATTTTTAAAAACCAAAGACAAAACGCCAGCTATTTGAAACACAAATCCCTATAACTTTGAACTTTTATATTGGTAATAAATTCAAATTTGACAAATTTGAAAGCCAATAATTATTTCATTGTTTAACAGTTTATTGAATGAAACAATTACTCAAATATGAGTCTGGACAGTTAACTTCTGAAATATTGTGCATCGTCTGAATTTAATACTCTCTAAATCTCAGTATGAAATACAAAACAGTATGTTACATTTTTCTCAAAAAAATGTTATCAATTGCTACAGCATTGGTAAATTGCCATGATAAATCTTTGTGTTATCGAGTACCCACTGCATGTGTGGAGTAAAATAGTTTTGGTTTCATAATTAAATTAATTAAATAATTAAATGTTTTGGGAATTGATTTTATGCCCAGTGCGGATAGATCACAAACAAAATTTTGTGTACAGTACAGTAGACCCTTTGTTACCTAACCCTTACAGGTGGTGGTTTTTTTTTCAGCATGCCTGAACTACTGTAAATAAATAAAGCCCAAAGAAGATGTACAATTTTTCTAACAATGTCAACAATGGTTGGTATTTCGTTGTTTCCTGAAACAGAATGTAAAACCGGGTCTGAAGAAGATCATCAGAGAATTCTTCTTTGTTCTCTTTTGTTGCCCCATTAGTGAATTCACATCGTGATTATTCTGTAAATGCATATTTATGTATATTGTTTATACATTTTTATGTTGTTTGCATTGGTAAACTTTGACCAATTTGACTTTGCCATAACTTTTTAGCAACACACTGTTTTTTAAAGCTCTTACACATTTGCCATTTTGAGTTGTGTGTTCAAACATGTTCCAAAAATTATTTAATAATAAATGTAAGTCTACAGTGAAATTTAATGTGAACCTTCTTATACAGGATAAAAACACTATTTCACTTAAAAAAATTAAGTCCCTTTTTAATTCCAATCTGCCATTTTGGATTCCTTAACTGAGGGACTACTGTACATTATGACTGAGTTTAATATTTTAAACTAACAATTTTTACATGGTACTAACAACAATTTTTGAAAATTGAAAAACTTTTTTATTTATTAAGGAATTAAACAAATTTTTGAAAAGAAGAACGGTGTCATTATAAATTTATTTTGATAGATGTGCAAGAAAATGAATTTTAACAAAAAATTAGGTTGTATTTGGTTAACTATTGTTTTCATCTCGCGATATATTCTGCAGCCCCCTCCCCTCACCCTCCCCAGAGTGCACAGCCATCACTGACCTTGCACAGCCTACCATTGTTGTTATGTGCACAGCTTCCCTGGGTTCTCTCGTCTGCGAATGCACTCCAAAGGTGGGTCCCCAGTCGCCTTTGTAGAGTACCAGGACGTGCGCTGCGCTGCCCAAGCCATGTCTACACTCCAGGGCTCTTTCCTGCTCTCCTCCGACCGGGGCGCTATTCGAATTGAGTACGCCAAAAGCAAAATGTCCGAGGTTCGTTTCATCCTCTCATTACCAACATAGATCCCGATTAGTGTAGAAGAATCTTCCCTGAATTCCATAAAAGTTCTGAAACTATGTATGGATCGTGAAGCTAAAATGTAAAATTCATCGAAATAATCATATTTATTCACTTGATTCTTGAGGAATATTGAATAATAATGTTTCTTGTCAGACATTCTCATGGTTTTTCACCCTTTGTCACAACTTCTTACCTTATCCGCTTTTATTTTTGCAACTCATTAAAATTGCATGTAGCTTCTGAAAGTAGCATATGTTAATGAATAATTTAGCAGTTGAATATTATTGCCTGAAAGATACGCTATTTAGTAGAAATCTTAAATAAAATCTATGAGGGTCGTTTGGAAATTAAGTTGTTGTAATATATATAAAACAGGTAACTTTACAAGTTTTTATTATATACTACATTTTAAAGAACATTGTCACCTATGCATGTAACCGACCACGGTGGTTTACATGGTGATGAAATGTGACACCACTCCATTGATTGTCTTTTTTGTTTGAAACTTACATAAGAAACCCATATTCCATCTCCAATGACTATGTGATTAAAAAATGAGTTAACTTCTTCACTAGAAAAAAATTTTCAAGCTGGTCCCATTCTCTTAGTTTTGTTACTCATTTCAGAGTTTTCATACTCAACAGGCACAACATTTACAAAATCCACGTTTCTCAGCCACAATATCATACACTAGAGTTTTTGATATCTCTGGATAATGCTTTGACATATCTGTAATAATTGTGAACCTTTGATTTTCTGTAAACACATGTTTGATTTGTTCGGCAAAGTCTCCAGCGACCACTGACCATTTAACTTTTTATCGTGAACATTAGTTCTTCGTGAAACATTGGCACCACTTTTAAATTCAGTATAGCTCATAATGTCTTCTCCATACACAGAATACAATTCACGATAATTTGTTTGCATTTTCTTTACCAGAAGATCTCTAATGACTATGTACCTCACAGACAGCAGGAGAGGTTATTGCGATTGTCATTTTGAACACTATTTTAGATCATTAGGATGACACAGTGACCTTCCCTATGGCACTGCCAGTTGTGCACTGAACGAAAATGCCTCTGCAACTCATTTTCCAAACAATCCTCATAAATTATATACATAATAATAAATTGAAATGCATGCAAAATTCACCTAACACTTATAATTCCCCTAATACATGTATAATTTTTGGGTAGAGGATGTTTTTTTATTTAAACCTGGTCATTTGTTTTATAAACACTAAATTACTTCTAATATTATTAGTTCCTCATTCAAGGTATTAATTTTTAATAAGATCGTATCAAATATTATTTTTAACTTATAAATTAGCTTTATTAAGAGTGAGGAAAACTATACACCTCAAATAAAACTGGGAAAGGTTAGGTAAGATTAAGATGATATGCCTGTTGTGTTTAGTAACTAAGCTGGCTTCTTTTCTGTATTATTTTCAATCCATAGCACTCTTTTATTCTCAGTTTAACTTTCAATTCAATGCCATAAAACTGTGCATGTGAAGTGTTTATCTGTTTACTGCACAGATAGGATACTGGCTCTTTTCACTGCGATGTTTCACAAATCGCTTATACCGTTGTTGCAGGGATCCTACAGGAGCGAAGAGAATGGACAATCTTAATTACAACTACATACAGGCAGCGCAGGTAGGAAACGCCACCTGACAGTGCTGCCCTCTAGTGGAGATGGCCAAAGTGTAGAGCTCTCGGCTGGATACGGTTACGGACACTGACGACAAACTCAGTTTTTAGTAGAATCTCATTTTGTCTATGCAACAAGTTAACTCTTAACTAGTGGATATCATTGAGTAGCCAGTAGACTGACTGTTGCTATCGAATGAGAGGCATATTAAAAATTTAGTTTTTGTTAGTGCGCTTTGAAAAAAAGAAATGTTTAAAGAATTAAGTCCATGTTTAGTAGAGCTATCGCTAGATGGAGTTTTGAAAAACCAAAGGTGCCCTAAATGTTATGCTACATAGATTTATTAATGGAACCCGTATAAGGCTCTAGATGATATTGTTTGAAATTTATTTACGAGGAATACTAAGAGGCCTGTACTATTTATAACTATATTGCAATTTTGTTATGTACTATACACGAGTTATAACTGCTGTCTAATAAAAATCTTCTAGAATTTCTCTGAACTCTGCTTTAAGAGAAATGTAGTGAAATATTTTTTAATATGAAATCTTCATTTAGTTGAAATTTTTACTCGACGAAGGATGTCTGAAGGTAGGATAATTAGTTTTTGTGTTACTGTTGTTGTTAGTGGGTATTGGATGGTCTTAATACTGTACAACTATAACTCTGTGTTTAGATCGAATATTTCGTGTCCTAGTTTTATATTAGAAGGTTAAATGTCAGCTTGGACCTGGTGAAAGCTGCTTTATCAAGAAACTGTTCGACGATGTGAGTCCTCCCTTTGTATCGCTGGAACCAATAATTTATATGTTATTAATGTTATTTTGTTAATTGTTAAAGATCTTAGGAACACAAATCTAAATGTATGTGATAACTGACAAGACATATTTTTGTTACATCGCTATAGATTTTGATGTTTTAAACATAGTAATTATTTATAATTCTTTGATAAGTGTGAATTTTAAAATTAGTCATCATAGAAGTGTACATTTCCTGCTGAACGATTTATTTGGCTGATTTCAGAAAATTATCATTTTATCAAGACAATGCTGTTTATTTGCAGTATTAATTCCATCTGTTTTCGTGTACGATAAGCTAGGAATAAAATTTCTTGCATTGATACCAAAGTTTTGATTGTTGTGAGTACCAAAGACCGGTGTGTATCATATAAGACATGTTTTCATATAATGATTGTTTGACATTTTTAATGTTTGTATCCTTTAAAGGGCTTTTTGTGTTGGTTTAAATTTTCTTATATACATATAGCAATAATATTATATATGGATATTTGACGGTTACGGGGATCTGTGTCTATTGAACGCACATATCACATACGTCTGTAGGCAGTAGGATCCCTCGACCACCCTGTATATATTTGTATGTCAGTACTTAAGGTGATAATTTCTACTAATTCTATGCTAGGCTGTTTTCTTTGAGTGTTGAGCTTAGAACTTTTGTTGTGATAGGACAACTGTAAGTTGTCATCGTGATCAGGCTAAGTGTGTTTCAGAGCTTCTTTAATGGTTCTTTTCAACACTTCACCTCATCAATTTATAGCAGATTTACAAATAATTCCTTGTTAATGTAATAAGTTACTGTGTTGGCTTGTTATTCCGAGAGGGCTGGCTTGTTTAAGTTACCAACGTTTCCCTCCAAACCGGTTTTATGTAAATATATTTCTCAATAAAAGGAGAATTCAATACAAAATAAACACTGTTATGTGAAGTAATGAGGAGTCATGTAAGGAGCGAAACACTTGTATGTCATTGTGGAATTTGAAAATTCAACCAATCTCATGGGTTAATAACATGCCTGCAAGGATTTGCTTTGTTATGGAACTATTTACTAAATAGAATTGTAAAAGTAGTTGGTTTTGTGTACATGTATTAACAGACGTCTGATATTTTTGGAACGTAAAATAACATGATGTCTCAAAACTTTTATAACTTAAATTAAAAATAAGAAGATAATGTGTGATCATAAGTTGTCTTTAAAACTGTATCCATATTAACTTATTTAAAATACTTCATTTTAATTTTTTGTACTATGGAGTTATTTTATGATATTTTTAATTGACTACTTCCTTATTGTTAAATTTTGAAAATCACAAAAGAGAGTTTCTTCTACCTAAATTATTGTATTAATTTTTCAATAATTTTCTGTAGTTTGTTGTAATATTGCATATTGTAGTGTGTAGTAATACTCCAAAGAAATATTTTAAACCAATGAAAACTACTGTTTATAAAAATAATGGTAATTATTAAAAACAGTATAATCAGGCCTGTTGATAATGAGTAAAAAACAATGATGTTTTAATGTGGAAAACTTTTGAAAATACAATGTTAATAATTAAATGTATAATCCAATGTTATATAATTAACAAGTTGTACCATTTTTAAACAAATACAATGGATTTGCTATGTTACTGGGTCCTAGATATTTTCTAATACAAAAGCATAATAAATTCTAAATTAGGACTAATGCAGTCGTGGGGTTTTGAATTTGTTAAAATCATTTTGTCGTTTTAATATAAGAATTTGTAATTTCCCAAAATGTCCTTGCTTCTTGTAAATTTTCTACTAGCATATAATAAATGGAATATTTTTGTGATTAGGCCTACAGCTGTTGTGTCTCATATCTGATAGCTATGTGAAACAAATTATTAAATGTAATATACTGTGTTTGGAGGTAAACTGTACAATATAGTCAACATGGATAAGAGGGTTAGTATGATATATACATCTCTGTTTCTTCTATGTACCCCAGTCACCCCAACCTGTTACATAATAATAAAAGCCAGCCAAGGGCGGATCCAGTCGTAAATTTCAGAGGGGGCCACCTGAGTTCTAGTTTACACATTATTAAAAGCAGAAAATGTTGCATTTAAATACAAGAAAAATATAATTTTTAAAAAGAAAGGTACTCATACTCAAGTTAATTTTTTTGCCGTTACAATACGAGAATGAATGTTTTTTCCCTCAAAAACGTCTTTTCCAAAATCTCGGAGAGGGCCACGGCCCCCCATGTCCCCTCCTCTGGGTCCGCCTCTGAAGCCAGCTATATAAATTAAAACAACATGAAGGACCTGTGATATACGTAGTGACACTCAGTCCATTCTGTTCCTATTGTTCAAGTGGCAGCATAACATGTTCGTACAACTGTATTATCCTTCATCAAACAATTATGGAAAAAGAACATATTTAAAATTACTGTATAGTCAATAATAATACACGCTATTAACGAATCAATAAAAGCAAAAGCCCACATAATTCGAAGTACACTATTTAGTTTCAGGTCGAGTTTTTACATTGAATTATTAGCTTTAGTAAATCTCTTAGACTGTTTTACATGTCACTGATTAGTTAATTTGAATCTCAAGTTTTAATTTTTTACTTTATAACATTGATAAAACTTCAATAGTATTTCTCAGAATCTTTTACTAACAAACACCTAAAGTTTTATAAACGGATCTAAAATAATTCCATGTTTTTATAGAATATTTTTTAACCATGAGACATTTCCAAGACAACAAAATACTATCACCTTGAGACTTGCCAGACTAACATAAACAAAATAAGAAAATATTCCCTATCCTAGATGTACAGATGTACCCCAGACAGATGTACCCAAGTAATTTGACTAAATAAACTAGATTAGTAAATGATTTTTAACATAAATTAAATTACTTAAATCTTTACTTTTCTTATATGAACTATGTAAGTCCAATTGTTTTTGTTAATTATAGTGTTATATTGTAACATAAATATAATTTTCAACATAACAATTTTGAAATATGGAGCATTTTTATCAAGAATGTACCATAATTAATTTTATAAGTTTTTAATAATGAGCTATCCAATGTATTCTCGCTTAATATTAAAATGTTTTAATTATTTATTACTTTTACTGGTTTCACAAAGGGAGATTATTACCTATTTGTATTTGACTTAGCAAATGATTGTTGGACCAGGACAACCACTTTATTTGCAATATCGCAATAACTATTTTTATTAAACTTTTATTAATGTCAGTATAGAATTATTATGCTGCCACTGTCTGCAATTTCATTTAGTAATTCAGTGTTAAAATCAACCATTCCATTTCTGACATTTCTGTTGTTGTTATTTCCCTACCTTACATCAAAATATGTTATAAATTATTATATTTATGTTCTATTAAACCACTGTTGTTGCCGTATTTGTGTTAGATGGATTATACTTGTGACAAATGTAAAAGATAGTTTAAGGCATCTTATCTAAGAATAATTTATTTCAACAAATGACTGATTATTACTGTGTATCAAAGCATTCCATTTACAACCAAAATATTCAGTGGTTGAAAGTTCAAGACATGAATCTCAAAAGTGATACAAAAGTGTACCTAAGTAAGAGCTTTTATTATTTTTGCTTCTATTTATTTAACTTTTCCGAGCTTAACTTTTGCCTTAGAGTCCTTGCCAGTATAATTGAGACCAATGGAAAATTTGTTTAATCCATGTAAATATGTAATTTTAATATCGCTTTGTTGTTAATTTTATTTAATTAGTCCAATCAACAATTAGTTAGTATTTATGCATTTATAAAATGTTTTACCTCAAAGAAGCCTAAGCGATTAGCATATTAACGTAATGTTTTTAGATCCGCCAATAGTCAGGGTTAACTCATATCCTTCTCAGTCCGAAATATACCAAAGACCTGAAGCATGGAGCAACTTTCTCTTTCGAAGCCAGAGTTAAGTTATGAAACTTGTATTTAATGTTAACCAAATATATTATTATTGTAGTTTTAGGTATAGTTTATAATGCTTTGTGTGTGTAAGGTGTGATGTAAAATGTAGATTAGTAGTTATTAATGTTATTCGGGAGATTTGAGTCTACCCGGTAAGGCAGACACGATCGACAAATTGTCCGAGAAACTGTAGCTGAGGGCCTTACTGGAGTCAAACTCCCGACGTACACGGGGAGACATCCTCCGAGACTGTACCGTTTCCTCAAGTCCACTCACGTCTCACTCATCCCTCAGTGTCACACCAATTTGGTTAATTTTATTACTATTTTCAAATTTGCACGAACCTTCAGAGCACGTCGTATGTACAATACACCGTCGATGAATAAATTAAAAATAACGTAACACTATTGTGATATAAAATTAAATTGTTACTTTTTTAAATAAAGATTTATACATCTATGACAATCATTAAAAGTTAACGAGTGGCCAGTAGTAGCACAAGTGAATGTGTAAAATGCACAGCGAAACGGCACAGTCCGGTGGAGATTCCTGTGGAAATATCCGTCCATAACTGCATGTCTTTTCTGAGCCATGTGAATTATCATCATTGACACTCAGCTCAAACCAGGTACAGGGGCATTTACCCCCCCAGGGGTGTGTGAGAATCACCAAACATACATATCAGCTTAGGTTAGGAGAAATAAATGTTTCTACCCGTTTCAATGTCTATTTGTATCGTGTAAGAAGAGGGTCTTCTAAACGTGTCTTGTGATCGAAGATCTTCACATGAATGTAACAAATAGTTCACAGCGTATAACCTAGCAATATTCAGTGTCTTGTTAGGTAACATACTAATTTAATAATTATGTGAAGATCTTCATCCGGAAACAACTCAATTATTATTGTTCATGTGGAGTAATGTTGATGGCATAGACTGTATTGCGGTTTAGTTGAGGCTCACTCACAATTGTAACATTAAATGTGTAACCTGTCACCTAACCTCTAATCCAGTACATGATATGATCCTAGTCCTTTACTAAATGTTCGTCATTTAATTTTTTTCTGTTCACCTCTTCTGATACAACCGATACTACAGTCTATTTTTGTACAGAGACTACTATCGTACGAATGACTCCTACTTGACTTTTGTTTGACATTGTATGTTTTGGACCCTTACGAGTGCCTGCATGTTACAACTGGTGAGCCTCAATCCTTGTTTGGTGTCAAGGGTTGGTGCCCAGCCGTGTCACAGGAACCAATGTGATGACACATCAGCCTTCTTTCAAACTGTGTCAGGCCGGGCCCGACAAAAACACCACTATCAAAACATATCATGATTTGTGCCCCCAAGACAAGTGTAACATTCTTAAATCATTAGCGAGTTATGTAAGAAATATATTGATCGTAAGAAATAATACAAGTATAAGAAAGATTTGATAACAAAGTAGAGGTATTAATACTAGTTTCTGCTATCTTAGATTCTGTACTGTAACATCTTTGAACATGTCTGCTTTGTGGAGCCTGAGTCTCTTTTATGGAAACATCTTGCAATATTCGACTCAAATATTAAAAAAGAAGTGTACATGTGTTTCAAATAAACATCATAAAAATACTGTTGTGTATTTTATTATAAACCTCTGGCTTTGTTGTAAGATTGGATCCAAGTAATAATAATTTATACAGTGAATGCACTTAACAGCATTTCTTGCTTCATACTATTTAAAAGGAGACAGATGACACCATCTCAAGTAATAGAAAAAGTATGGAAAGACTGAGGGAATTTGTTAAAAACTAAATTCAACGTAATGCAGATCATCTTTAGTGATTATCAACAATTAAGTAATACAGCTTTACCTCAGTTTGCATGTTATGGATTGAACTCTGTTTTATAAATAATTTGAAGGCAAAAACAGTGTGTTAACACAAATTTTTGTCAGGTATCTGGAGTTTTGTTTCTGTAATCTTTAATTTGTTATAAATATGTTATATCTCCAAATAGTAAGCACACATGGGGGATATACAACAGTTTCTAGTGTAGGAAATGAGTCATTCATTACTTTGTGAGTTCAGTGCACTTTATGACATCATAGTAGGATGTTACGCTCAAGTACTGAAATCTTTTTGTGAGAGCAGTTTTGCTTGATCTTTTTTGTTATGGTAGATTTCTGAAGTTCTTTTTCTCTTATCTTTTCTCATTCCATTTCATTTTTGAAAACATTAAAGTGCAGGTTGAGGTTAAATATTCATATTATAATTCTCAATCAGGAAGCATGAGATAAGAGAGACATGAGATTTGACAAATACAAGAGAAATAAGATTGGGTTTGAGCACTGCCTTGTAATGGTGGTGTTGAAAATAAAAAAGTAAATTTGTTTACTAGTTAATATTTAATGTAGGCAAGCACATTTAAAATTATTGATGTTTAACAGAAACTATCTAAACTCATAATAAATAAACACTAAGATAACACTTTGTTGATATCAACAGGTATTATCGGAAATAATGCTCAATTTAGAGCAACAACTAATGTCTTATAATATATTTTGAGTTTCAATAATTTGTGTGTAATTTTCTTGCTATACTAATAAATGTAAATCATTAATTAAGTGAAAATGAGCCCTAAGGGTTCATCCATTGGATGATTGATATAATACATGTATACACCTGAGGGATTTGTTTTTGGGATGATTGCTTGTGGCTATACAAAAGGCAAACAAAGTTTTGTATGTTTCAAAGAAGCCATTAGTATACGAGTATATAGCAAGCTCCCATTCCATGTATATTTTATCCTGTGCAATAGTGGGACAAAGGTATTTTATAATACTACTGACATACACCCTGCATGTTGTAAAAGGTGATAGAAAGAAGGTTCAGAATATTCTCTTATCTGGGTCTTCATCTGTAACCAGAGTTATTTCTTTTAAACTCTAGTGTCATTTACTTCATGAGCCTATCTCTACTCAATTTTGATTTAAAAAATATATGATAAAGCACAAAAATAAGTTTTTATTGGCTTTAACAAGATTATTATACTGGTCTGTATGGTATGCGTCATTAACAATATATTACTGAAAGAAAGCAAATATGCTGGACAAATTTTCTCTTGCACTTGGTGAAATGCAAGCAAGAATCCAAGGAATTTTCAGTGTCAGAATTTGCCTGCCTCTACAATTGAAGCTTGTGTTACTTTGCAGTCAAACAAGGATCTTTTAAAATAAGGTAAGTGTATAGGGTTGTCTTCTAAACGAAATGAGATGGATTGGAGGTCCTGACCACCAATAGGAAAATTCCTCAATTCAAGGCCAAACATTTGGCCATCTTGTTTGGACCCTTCCCTGTCTACTTTAGTCTAATTCCTTGAAGATAAATAGACACCTCACATGTGAACTCTGGACCTAAGATTTAGTAGCTGCTAAAGTGTAATTTACTCCAATATGGAGATTGGTAAGCATCCTTAACACACAGAAGTATTGATTGAAATTAAATTGTCAGAACCTGGCAGATGTTTTCATGGGAGACAGTGCCAGGAAGATTTAGAGATGTTAAATGGACAAACACCCTAATACAACATATTCCTTATTTATTTTCTGATTACTAAATAAATAAATATAGCGTAACCAGAGCTATATTTATTTATAAAGAGGAAGGAATATTTATAACCAATTACTCCAAATGAAAATTTGAGGCAATCTTTTATTACACAATGTCCAAATTCACCATTTCAATAATTAAAACTGAAAATTGTGTTGTTGGCCTTACTATCATTGTATGCACTTAAATACAGTAATGTTTCAATAGCAATATTTTGTATTTATTATGGAAAATAACATATACCCTACTTTTATAATAGTAAAAGATGAAAAAATTTTTCTCTTTATATAATTCAAACAATTCCTCAAACAGCACAATTTAACAGTACTACCCTTGAATGTATCTCAAAACTTGCCCTAAAGTGTTGTTTCCACGAATTTAAATTGTCCTGCAACATGTTCCTGACGACATTGCTCAGGACTTGTTGAAATGAAAACAGTTAACAACATGTTGCAAAACATGTGCCAGGTACAAAACTGTTTCAGGAAATCACAGGACAAAATATTTGCTAAAATTCGTGGCACAAATAATTGAACAAGGTGCTGTTGCTCCATCACAGGCTCAAGGATAGTTCTAATATTTAATTATTATATAATAATTTGATTTTTAACATATTTCCACTTCCTACTATTGGAATCTAAAGATGTACTTTTTTTTCATTCAAATGTCATTTTGTTTGCTTTGAAAATATTATACAACATTTAAAAACATAAAATGAAAGTGAAGTTAACATTTGTAAAATATTCAGGATTTGTTTCGTTTTACAAAATTAAAATGAATTTATAACATATTTATTAATTTAAATATATAAGAAAAAAATCATATGAATTAAACTTTTATGTTCTTTACAATGCCACTGTACGGACTATAACAATGGTATTGGACACTTCATTTGTGATTCCCAAATTGATGGATTTTTATTTCCTGTGTAAATATATAACGTACTACAGCATAAATTTTAGCTAAATCGATGAGCTACCACTAAAATTCCATCTGCAGTAACAGGATCTCCACATCTCTTGCTTTCCATAACTTCCTGCAAGATATAACAGAACCTTCAAGTAAGTTACTGTTGTGTTACAAAAATTTCACAAAGCCTCTTTAGAGATATGTTTCTCATCAACGAGTTGGGACTCCTTCTGTATATTCTTCTGCCAAAAAGTTTCCAATCCACTGTTTCATTTGTTTTTGCCCTTTTTCTTAAATGTTTGAAGTATGAGCCTTCCAAGTACAAAAGCTGAAATATCAAGAAAATCAATCAAATTCAAATTAAATCAAGAAAAACACTCAAGAAGAAATGTACATATTGGATGATATTAGAAACAGTATGCACAATTGACATATAAATTTTCGAAGGGCATGTGAGACATAGCACAGGAGCTTGTATTAATAGAAATTACTGTTGAATCTTATAAATAAAAATTATTCGCCAAATGTGTTGCTAAGGGCTAATATTGAGAATGGCTTAACCAATTTGGCTATTTCTTTTTGTAAAATATTAGTTAAAATCCAAGGAAGATTTATGTAAAGAGGAAGATAGGAAAAGTTTCCCGAAATATTTTAGAATTTGGAAAAAAATTAATATTTATGTTTCATAATCTAAATTTGAGTAATACTAAACAGCTTTTGACACCTCAGCTGAAGTTCTTCAAAGAGGCTGAAACATTCGTTTACTTATAAATGTTGTAACAGTGTTTGATCAGTAGTGTAATGGAGACCACAAAGACAATTTTACATCTGTTACACCAGATAGTGTCAGTGATGAATTTAAAACATCTAACGCATTATAAATACTATTTAGACACTGTTATAAAATCCATCTTAAGGAACAAAGCTGTGAATGTTTACACATAAGATACTCGAAACTAGTTGGAACTTGTTGGACATTGTGATATGCCATTTTTACAGTGGTTTAAGGAAAAACAGAAGAATGAACACTAACATGCCTCAATGAGTCATTCTTTTTCAGACTACAATCCGAAAAACAATAAGACTTCTATAACATTAAACCTTGTAAACGATTATTTTGAAATATTGTGTGAACTTAGTAAAGCTTTTCCCTTCATAACGGAAGTATTTGATTTTTGACTATAATAGGCTTCACAGCTCTGCATATGTAATTTATATTAGAGATGTAGCCTCAAAAAGTGTTTGATAAATATGTATAACACAATATGTATAAACCTTTTAACACTTTTTTTCAAGCTTTTATTTTCATACTATGTACATTTCGAAATCTGGGATTATACAAATTAAATTGCAACGATTGTCAGTCCCACTATATTGGACAAACCGGCCGATCCTTCAAAATTAGATTTAATCAACACATAAAAGCATTGAAAACATCATCAAATTTAAAATATGCAGCCATTTAAATAACACCGGCCATACATACACTAACATCGAAAAGAATATTGAAATTTTACACACAAGCAAAAAACGTCGCTTATTATCTACTTTACAACATTTTGAAATTTACAAAAGTGCCAAAATTAATCATAATATATTATTAAATGACAAAGATTTTCTAACAAAAAATTTATTATTCAATAGACTTTTAAACAATATACATTGATCACATATAAAATTAAATACACAAATTTAGCCACCAAGGTAGTGAAAAAACACATGAAAATTTGGTTTTAATTATTTATTTTCATAATTAACTTAACCTTAGTACCTGAAGATGAAATCCTAGATTTCGAAATGTACATAGTATGAAAATAAAAGTTTGAAAAAACGTGTTAAAATGTTTATACATATTGTGTTATACATATGTAATTTATATTTTCTTAATCAACTAAGAATCAAATTAGTTGATTAATCAACTAATTTTGAAATTTGTGTGTTTTACTGCGAGTAACAGCTAGTTTAATTTAAAACACAATCTTAAAAAATTATACTATTGCTTGTTCAAACGTCATATATTACATCTCGTAGCTCTATATCCTTTGGTGGGATTATCTACAGTTTTCCCTCCTGACCAATTTACTAATCTTTCACCAGATTTAAATTCGATCAAGACAAAAATATTCAAAATATTTCTTATCAATGAAACAAAATCTTTGAAAAGTGAATCAGGTAAGTTGTTGTTTGAAGATGTCATGGAAGAAATTCCATGGTTCATTCTAGTTACAAAAACTAGGGTTCCTAAGGATATTTAGTGATTTGTTATTTTCAAACCATACACTCTCCCAGACTAAAGCCCTTCAAAGTGATTACTATATAATCTCTATTGGTAAGAATGAATAATTATAGAGGTTTTGAGGCTAGGTGCAAATTTTTTTTCTTTAGAATACCATTTAAAAACTTCAGTTCAGAACACACACCATTTAAAAAACAAATTACAGGTAATGAATTAGTGTTATCCTTCACTTCAAGTCCTGGAACTTGTTGGTTGTGTAATTAGAATTTTCCATGAGCCAACAATGCAGCCCCAAGGCGTTTCCTCTTATCCATTTGTTTGAGATGGATTGGAAGAGCGTCAAACAATCTTGTTCAACCAAATGATATTTTCTTGGAAAATAATGTACTGTAAAGTGGTAAATTGAAGTCATATCCATGTCTTGTTGTTCAATCATGGTGACTGTTTTGAGTAAAGTTGAGATTGACACCTGACATGAATTATGTTAAGAGCTTTGCCGATAAGTATACTTAGATTTGTAGAGGTTTCACTATTAATAGCTATCCAGAGGTGCAATATCGCCCATCATTCCTACCACCTTTTTCTGTAGGACTATAGCTCACTGGAGGTTGCCGTCTAAGAATGCCTCCTAGAGGATTATCCCATATTTAATTCTGCTTTTAAAAGTGTATTATAAGCTACTATCAACTAGGAGATGAAAATAAAAAGTGTAGGAAAAATGTATGTTATTTAGCTTTGATACCACTCTGGAGTAGTACAGACAATTAACGGATTCATCTTTAACACACGATAATAACGATTATAATAATTAATCGTTACATGTGTTACTAAGTGCTTATATCAAGAACGGCTAGTCGAAGTTGGATAATTCGTTTTTTTTAAATATCCATTGAAGTCAGAGGAAGGTTTTAATGAAAAATTTCCTGAGATATTTTTACAGTTTGAGAAAATAAATATAATATTTACAAAACGTAAACCAAAGTTAACTGACACTAAACAGCTATTGACACTTTCAGTTGATGATTACCAAAGGGGCAAAAACATTGTTTATATTTAAATTTGAAAAATATTAAATATACAAATAATAAATACAATAATAAATTATAAATAATAAATATTAAATATATATATATAAATATATATATCAATTATTAAACTTCTTGATACAAAGTTCCTTTAATATTTCGGCTTTTTGCCGTTTTCAAAAAGGTATAATACAAAATAACAATACAGCAACAAAATTTACAAAAGTAAATAAATAAAAACTGACATAAATAAATAAACAAGAATTTTTGAACATGTGGTTAACACCAAAGAGAAATAAATAATATCATGAACAGAGAATGAATTTAGAAAAATAATATATAATAAAAACAATTGATCATTTCATCTTTTATTCAGACCAAAGGGTACTTTTGATTTTAATATTAACTGATGTGCCTGTTCTAAATTTTCTAAGTCAATTTTGTTTCTATCTTCGGGTACTTTGCAAATACCTGTCAGTGCATAACATTGTTCAAAATTTTGTTGGTGGCCTAATGCGTGTTGTGAACCCAATTTTTCATCCTGTTTTTTAGACGAACAACAATGATTATTCATTCTTATGTGCAATGGATTTGTTGTCAGTCCAACATAATCCATTGCACAATTTTTACATGTTAATTGGTAAATTACATTTTTACTTTTGCAATTAATTTCTCCTCTAATAGGGTAAGTTTTCTTTGTATTACTACTGGTGAAAAAATTGGACGATTTTATAATTTTGCAAGAATATATATATATTCTATGTCACAAGATAACAACGCAAACTCTACTATAGTACTGGAAATATCTTGGATTGGAAGTGTTTGACAAAGGCTAGAAGTCAATACTTTATGACCAAAGTAGAATTCTGAAAAATGTATATTTATGTTTTCTTGATCGGGAAACAAGGTAGACTCAGCTGTGACATTGGAAATATAATTGAACTGAACCAGGAATGCCCCTATATATGCAAAACACAATATAAGAGTCATGAACTATTTTACCTACTTTTAACCATGAACACTTAAATATCTACCTGATGTACACTTAAGGTTGAAAAATGCATAGGTCTCCTTCATATTAGATCATAAGTACTTTTACTACAAATTCACATAGAAAACATTGGAGCTGAGTTTGGTTTTGGGCTCCAGGAGTCATGTTTGGTGAAGTTATACACAAATTGTCCACAAGCACTACCATGATAACAATTACAATAGCTTATCAAATCTGTTTCCTTCTCTTAGATCTTATTTGCCAGTAACTAATTTATTTTCATATTGCAGGCAATTTTATATTTAGAGTGTGCTTTCCTTCCATTATTTTCAGTATTGATGGTTATTTGATATTGTTGTTTAGTAGTAACTTCATGAATATTTGGAAGACACTAGGAAAGATAAATAGTATAAGCACTAGGAAGAACACTTTGAAAATATTAAGCATAGACAATCCAAACCCAGATATCCTTGAGGTTCAGACATTTCATTGAGATTATTAACCGTTGCCAGTCAACAGAATTTACTAGTGATACCAATGATAATTCCTAGGTCTGGCCATTTAATTGCACTGTAAACAATGTTCCAAATAGAGTTCTGTGTTATTAAGTGTTTTAAATTCCCCAGAATAAAGGTTCACTTGTGGCTGGGTTGAGGACAGACTGGGTTTGACTGGAGGGGCTAAAACAGAACAGCCTTCCATTCTTCCAAGGTGACATGACTGAGATGTAGTGTTCCCACTATCCCTCCTCAGAGTATATTAATAGAAGTCGGTCCCTATCCCCAATCTTACCCACCCTAATATTATGTCACTCTGGAAGCAAGCACAAAGGTCCTTTGAGGACGCTTCTTGTCCTATGTGAACAATAGTTTTTTCATATTTGTAGAAATAAGATTTAATACTGTACAATCACATTGATTTTCTAATGTTTTGAATCCCTAGCGTGTACTGTTCACTACAATACTTAAGGTTAGGCTCAGATGACTTAATTTGCAAATGCCATGCCTAAAATTTGATTTAAACCTGGAGCAATTAACTGAAATACTGTACTAATAAATTAGTACACCAATGTCCTCTCACATTGTTAAATTGTCTGGTCCAACTTGGAAACTATCACAGAAATCTGATGACACAACAAGACACAATTGTGGTTCAGTCTGGATGAATTACAAAATTTACATTACTGGATGAGATCCACATTAAATCCATCATATATCCCATCAATAAATCCATAAATGAGTCTAGAATTTGTTTACCAACTCTATCTTGGAATTCTCAGTAGTTGAAGTGATTATAAAATTAACATAATTATACTTCTCATATAATTATAAATATAAGAACCTGAGAGCGAGCGTGCATAGCATTAAAAGAGGTTGAGAATATTTTATTACATTTTTGTTAAGTGCTAGAAAAGTTAAAAAAATTCCATTTTTAGGAATAGGTGTGTTAATTATGGTTTGGTTATCCAATATATACCAAACCCAAAGCTAAAGGTTTTGTAATTTTTACTTAATAAATATTAGTAAAAGCAAAACAAAATTAAAGTATATACTTCTTTTTGCAAAAGTTGATCTACATCAGTAAGCACACTGTCAAAAAGGTTGCTTAATTTTTATATAAATATATTTTAATGTTGCTTTACATACTTAATCTATGTATCAGATTCTTTCTACCCAACTTTTGTATCTATTTAAACTATATTTCTGGAATCACACGTTAGGTATCTTGACAAAACTTTTGATTGTATTATTTAAAATAAAACATTTGTCTTCCAATATTGAAAAACATGATGTCAAAATTACATTAACTACAAATCTGTGTTTTGTTTTTGGAATTCATCACTTAGCATTTGCTCAGTGTTGCCACCTTTAAGGAAAACTTCCACAGCAAATTACCTTCAGTCAAGAAAATTGTTTTAAAAATTTTGACCTTATCACACCCTTCAATCTTGGATTAATTTTCTTCTTTAACTGTTCTTTCCATGTGGACATATCAATGGCATGGTTTATATTCGGTTTCGGGGAGATCTCTGTATACAGATTTATGTTTTTTATAGATGTTTAAGGTCAGTAGTGTAACTAAGGGAGGATAAGGAGGATAGAACCTCCAAAAACCCTAACAAGTTTTTAAATATACCTATAACAGTATCCAACTTGTTTGAAATACCACAGTTAAATTTTTTTACTTTAAATTAGGCTTATCTAATTTATTTGAATTTATATTTATTCTTTGCCGCATGGGTTGGTGTACTTATTCAATCAGATTCACTCTCCTCCCACCAATACAAGTTATAGTTACACTACTGTTTAAGATTTACTTTAACTTTTAAGATCAAGATCAACTTCAAGATCAATTTAATCACGCAGTAGAAAAAGTAACCTAATCTATAGTAACAGCATGTTAATAAAAATCCAGTTTACAATTAATTATTTTAAACTCCATTTATTGCATTCAATATAAATATTACAACCCTGACTCAAGACAAAACTTTAATCTATTTTATTATTTAAATATTCAAGTTTAAATATCCAATATGGATAAAAAGCTAATATTTACCGCACTTAAAAATACCTTAATAACTACATGAAAGCTTCTTATATGGCTCGAACGTGTGATAAATAATAAGCACTCTTGAAACCATGTTTGCATGAATGAACAACCAAAGAATAAAATGTGTATTTACAATGAACAAATAAAGAATTATTTAAATAAAGCATCTTGGAAAACACATTTATATTGAATTATGGGCAAATAATCAACGAAAACCAATTTATGGATTGTTCTCTATACTATTATATTTTATTGTATTAATACTCAAATGTAAGAAAAATACAATGATTTATTTTTATGTTTCATATTGATTTTTTAACACAAGTGTGGTTAGTAAATTAATTCTTTTATTGTGTTTCAGTAAGTTTTTTGACATCATAAAACGATTATGATCCTTCCTTACTGAGTAAATGGTAGTAAAAAGGATTAAACAACACAATAAACTAAATGCACCGTCAAATATATGTAAACTACTAGAACTCCAAAACTAGTATGATCATTTACAACATTCAATTCACAAGTTGTACAAGATTCTAACTAAGTCAGTAAACCTTACGTAGCAAGTCAGTGACTTACTAGCGATAAGAGTTATGACTGTACAATATCACATTTAATTCAAACACCCCTATGAGGTACATCTGAGGTGAGGTCTATGAGGGCCACACGATGTCTTCGATCCACTCGATGTACATAGAGACCCTGGTGTAGATGGCGGGGAGTCCTGTGCCGCAGAGCTTTGCCGAAGGATGTGATGCCGATCACTTCGTACATACACTTGCTGTGCCGACTCAATGCTTGTAGAGGGCCTCCTGAATCACCCTACAACACCAACATTGTAATATTACTCTAGTCCTTGAAATACCTTAACCATATTTTGAATTAACAATAAATCTGACAAAATAATTATGATTTTCCGTTTAAAAAATAATATAAACATTTCTGTTAAAAAAATGTTTTTAAATAAATAATAAACAAAAACTTTTTAAAGTTTTTAATAAGCTGTTCAAATGAGGAAACTTAATTCAATATTTTCACAACTTTTTATTTTGTGAGGCCTTTCAACAGTAAGGCTATCTTCTTCAGACACATCACAAAAGACTTTTTAAATGCTAACCTTTTATGCTGTAGTTTTGTTTCACGTTGTATCTGTGTCACAAATAAAACAATTGGCCATGGATGATATTTTCCAACATTTCAGGCAGTGTAAAGAAACAATTCACCAGTAGTATAATTACTCACTTGACATGTGTCGTGGGAAGAATCCAAGTATCCGGCAGCACACAACATGGTGCTGTGCAGGCCTGTGGGGAGACGTTCAGTGCGGCGGCCGCCCAGGAACACGCTGTCACACGTCCGGTTGTCCATCACTTCCAAGGACACCTTCTGGAGGTTTGGACTTGAAAACAGACCTGTAACCAAGGAATTCCTAGTTGTTAGTTTATTCAAGAAAAATATAACGCATAAGCGGTATGAAAGGAGAAACTCATACTAAAAAAGAAGTATTATAAACAAAAACCTAATCATTCTTTTTAATTATTAAATAATTATCACTGCTGTATTACCTGCTTTTTAATCTTTACTTGTTTAAAAATTATGCTTTTTTAACATTTGTTGTGGTTATTTAAAGAAGGCAGTCATACCTTGACTTTTAAATATAAATTAATTGGAAAACCTAATCTGTGACAATTAATTTAAATGTAACATTTGTTTTAAAATCCACACGACCAAAGAGAGAGGTATACACCTAAAATGGTTTATGTTTACTTCACTCTACAACTTTAGTAGTTTTCTTGAATTACCATAACTTAAATTACTGAACAAATTAGTAAAATAGCTCTTCTAGAACATCTGTAATGGTTGAAATCCTGTTCCAACAAAACATGGAGTACCAAAGAAGTGAACTGTTCTTATGGAACTGTTCCAGTTCTTTTGGTATATCTCTAGTTTTGATAAATTAGAAGATATTTCTAAGTACAGACCAAAAGTATAATTTAATCCACATTGATTTACATATACCATTTTGAAGTATAGAAACAGTTAAAATGTTCCAATGCCTTGTAGAATAAGCTATGTATAACTTATGGATTTACAACATTCATACTGAATAGAATTTGCAAATGAGTCTAATTTTTTGGTAAAAACTCCAAAGCAACAAAAACACTGTCTATAACTGGATTAAAGTCTCTATGTACTAGATTTTGGACTAAAGAAGAGGCATTTAGTAAGGTGCAACTCTCACCGTATCCGGTGCGTCCCCACCCAGTGGCCATCAGGTGGTTTCCAGGGTCTCCAGCTAAGGTAGTGGGGGCAGGAAGACAAGCAGGCCGTAGTGTCTTGCTCATCTTCAGTCCTGGTATCATGCGGACCAAGGCGATGTCATTGTAACAGCTCGGCTCCGAGTAGTCTGGGTGGACGATCACTTCCTCTACATCCATGTTCTGCCCCACGTCAGCGATCAGATTCAGTGTTCCGAGCCGCACAATTATCGGTGGACCCCTTCAATTATTAGAATCGTTATTAGTAAAATTAAGGTCCGAGGACAAACTGAACATATTATTTTAAGTAGTAAATTTGACACAACATTGCAGTGTAGTAAACATATTTTATATTAACCCTATCATGTTTCAAAGATTGAGTACAAAGAAGGTTAATCAGCTATGAAAAATGTTGAGAAATTATTAATGATGTTAGTTAGTGAGAGAAAAGCAAGCACAGTACAGCAATAGGTCTGTGCTCCAGTTTCTTCTTCATTATTTCATCCATGAAAAATATTTAACTTCGATTTTACATCGTAAATTGCTGGCCTGGTTTATTAAAAAAAAAGTTATAAGTAAGACTTTTTTCTCTCTAAATTTGCCCATGATTTTAGTTATTCATACACAATGTAAACTTCAACAATTTCAAGTTAGATAGCTTCAAATATAATTACATATCTACTGCATATATCACCATAAACTATATTATTAAAGCACTTCAATATCTCAATGCTATAATTTCCAATAAAATGAGACTAAAGTCGGTCCAATTGATTTGAGACATCGTTCAGAAAATTTATGATTTTATGTCCATTAGTTCCATTTTGCTTGACGAAATGTGAAACACCATCAATAGTTTGATGAAAACATTATCTCAAATTAAATAAGAAGTAGCACTGGGTCATAACAAAAGTTTAGTTACGACCAAAACCTAAGACAATCCAAATCTAAACATTTTACGGATTTTACTAACTAGAATCAGTCAACTGAATTTGCCGGTCTTGTGTTCAATGGTATCACTAGGTCTGGCCAATAGATCATACTGTAAACAGCTGTTCTAGTGAAAATTCTTCTGTTCTAGAGTCTTTTCTTTTCTGTGTCCAAAACTCTTACCACTAACAACACGTGCTGTATTATCAGCATACACTTACTTTTGCCCAAATTAGTAACTCACATCTGCCTGTAAAGTATTGAGACGTTAATGATTAAAGACAGTTAATACACAATAGGTATCCTATATATGTATCAATAGGATAATGTGGTTTAATGTATTCCTAATATATGTTTCTGATGAATGATTTTTTTGGTATAAAGCCTATGATGCATTGGACACTCAACACCCCGATTTACGTTCCAGAGATTTCCCAAAGGTAAATTTGACTTGCAGTGATGGGGAGCTAATGTATCTATTTTTTCTAACTAAATGTAATCCGAAGTGCGCTACGATAACTCCAACTTTGAGCAACTATGGTAACTCCAGTTACATCTCAACTCCTAATTAAAATTTTCAGGAACTTGATAATTGAGTAATAAATCCTAAATTGCCTGTGCATGTTCTATAAAATCAATGTCTCAGTAGATGTTCCTTTGTTATCTTCCACGCAGATTCTTTCAGCAAAGTTAGAACATACGATACAGAGTTTTACAAAAAGAAAGAAAAGCGTAAAGAAGTACTGACCACTTGGAATGAGCGCAGTGCGCAGCTGTCAGAACGTATCTCTCACTGATCAATGAACCTCCACATAGGAAGTCTATCCACTCTCCTCGGTCATAACCCAATGCTGCCTGTAACATCATCGACATACATAAAAATAAAATAATATTAAATAATACTAAAATGTGACGAACTTTATTCCTCCACATGCAGAGAACGTTTATCTTCCGCCACATTACTAGAGAGAGAATTCTTAAATGTTTGGAATATGATACTTTTTTATTCCTTTATTCCTTTGGTTTCAATAACATTTTGACAGAAAGTCTACATTAAATAACATATTTTGTAAACGGAATTTTGATGCAGATAGTTTTTGCATTCTAAATACTTAGTGAGCTATAATGTGGAAATTTGATCACATTTGTTTTTTAATTCGAAAACATATTTTTGACTTACAATAAAGACTTATAAAAGCAAATAAAAATAAAAAATTAAGTTCAATGACTACATTATTTATGAATTTGACTTAAAATGCTGAATTAATTTAAAATCAAAACAAATATATCCAGGGGCATATCTAAGGAGAGATTTGGGAGATTATTTCCCCTGAAATGTTGTAATGTAACTAGATTAAAAAGACTGATGAGTTTGTATTATGGGTTACTGCTACGTATAGATTGTCATTGTCATCATAAAAATTAACAACATATACTATATACAGAAGATCTTAATTATGTTGTCTATACATCTAGCTCTACTACTTTTCCTACTGGAATTATATTCTATGTTGCGGGGGTCTATCAAGATTTAAACTCCATTGTTCTCAGTATTGAAATAAATCATCAATAGCTTTTAATTAAGAACATTTAAAAAGATTTTCTATTCAATTAAGTATCTAGTGGGCTATAAAAAGATAATAGGCTATAACTAATTCATCAAAGGGAATAATAAATATTAGTATAGTGGTAACGTCAGGTTATATCATAAAATCCAGATTTTTGACAAAATCAGATAGTACAATAGTTTTATTTCAGATTTGTATATGTACTATTCACTCACTTGTCAAATTTTGAATTATTTAGTTTATTTGATCATGGCCAATGATTACCTATTAAACTTACATACAAACATTCACATAAAATGCACTTTTTCACTCAGTATATTCCACTCATCAGCTTATAATTATTGATTAAAATTAAGTTTAATAAATTTGAACATTAAAAATTAATTCTTTTACTACAAATAAATATTTAAATTCTTTGAAACACCACAATATTTTCTCACATTCTGTGAACAGGAGAGTAAATAACAAACTAATAATTGAATTATAAGCTTAAGTTAATTAAAATGTACTTTATTTTAATTTGAAGGGAATTTTATATTCTCAGATTGAAAAGGTTACAGATTCTCATTTTGAAGCCCCCTGAAAGATTGAAAGATTGAGTGATATTTGAATTTTAAAATCAGTTATCTACTGCCTTAGACTTTGACTATATAATACCTAAGGTGATACTCAATGACTATTCCAAGTGCCTAGTTAATAACTTACTTGATTGGAACATTGAATGCAAAACACAGTACTTCAAGGTTCATTACAAAGAAAGGGAAAGGTAAGGTAGTCCTCGTGTGTTGGATTTGTGTAACATAATGTTATAATCAGGTTCCTTCTGATATGCTTACCACACAATACCTAAAGTTTTTATTTCAGGTGCTCCAGAACTTATACAAACTTATACTTACAGTTACATTGAAACATGTTAATTTATGGGGTATTAAAAGTGAACAACTTTTTGGAGAGGGAGTGGGAGATCCCTCTGTTTTTAGGAGTTATTCCAAAGTCCCTGGTGTGTTAGCCCCATCATCTGACACGACCCATATGGATCATGCCAAATTATTTCTACTGTACAAACTAAAGTTTTAACATTACGCACCATGTGTGGGAATTCTCCCCTTGAAGCGTTTATTCCGCCGACAATGAGAGGCAGTGGTTTTGAACAGTGGTTCTTCTGCATCATGATTGGGAACAAGGAGGGCAGCAGAGGGATGGCCAACAGGGAGTTGTCAACTATAAACTTTTCATACAGCCTGCAATCTGTAACATTCCAAAAGAATTAGTAAGAAATTCCTATGTAGGTAATACACATATATTCCTTTCAAAATTAATTTATATTCTAGCGAAGGTAAAAAAGCTTGTGAATGAAGTATATCCAATCAGACGTTTTAAATTTAGTATAATAACTTATTAAATTAGTATCTTAAATTGGCATTACACCATACATGTTTGTTCTTTAAGTTAGAGCTTTATATGCGATTGTGCCAAAGAAAATACATGGATGTACGGATATAAGATTTTATTTGGGTTACATAAGATAATTTAGTGGTTTACATCTAGAATAAAGTGTACTATTTCCAATTCTGAACTAAATAAAACAATACTCCTCCATTTAAACCAGTACAAAAAACATCATCAGTCTCATTCAAGGCTTTTTTCTTTATAGAAATATACCATTAATACAATCAGTTACAATCATTTTAGCTTACGTTCAATTGGCTTAGTTCAATTACTACAAGTATATAACAAAAATTACTAATTAATTATTCATAGCTGAGTCATCAGCTATATGTTAAAGAGTTTTTTTTATATTTATTGTTTTAGATTTTGACAAAATCTTTTAAATTCTAAGCTTTTTTTACAAAACATATATACTTACATTTGGCACTTCTGAAGCCAGCGGCATATTTCTGTCTCCTTTTTGGAAACTCGCCCGAATTTTTTAAATTGTATTTCTTAAATTCCATTGCATAAATTTGGTAGAGCTTTTTTATGCGTCTGATAGCTTCATCATCATCTTCTTCGCTCTCATCTGGGAATATGATGATACTATCTTCCTCCGGCTCACTGGACGTCTCTTTAGTGGGAGTGATGGAAGGATTGACCAAGCTGTTATTTAAAAGTTCCACATTGACTATTCTCGTATCTAACCCATCTTCAGGTTTTTTGTCCACAGAGTACTCAAAGTTATGTGACAAAGAGTTGGACAAACCGCTGCCTTTTTCTGGGGTAAGGAATAAAGCTTTCGGTCGATGGCCTGCCTTGGAATGGTTCTGGAGAGGGCTGTGAGTTGTCAGGTGAGGTTGTGGTTGGTCCACCTTACAGCAGACCTTCCCCTCCTGACAACTCGCATTCAAAGCAGACTTGTAGTCGGGAGAACATTGATACTCGTAGACACATTCTACCCCTTCATCTGTACAATCTGAAAAATAAAAAAATCTATTAAGATGTCTTACGTAAGGAATTTGGCAGCGGTGTAGTTAAAATCTACCAGACTTTGAATCTGGTTAGAAATAACTAGATTCAAAATCTACTGAACTCTCTTTTTTGAAACCCTGCATTGGTTTGTATCCTATAGCAATGGGCAGATAAAAGCCCAAAAAGGGTGTTGCTCTCTCTAAAAGAACAAAATATTTTAGTTAATTACTGAACTGTTATAGTCTTCACGTTAATTCTATAATCACTAAAACTACAGTTAGAAAATACTGAAAGGACAATGTGATGTGTTGTCACCCATTAAATTAAGGTATTGTCAACTTTAGTATAACTACAGGGTTAAAGACTGTCACGTGTCCATAAGACAAACATTTCTCTAAAATTTGAGATGATTGAAAAGCTTTTATAACATGATTATAATTATATATATAGTTTTGACAAGATTTAATCAATGTTTCCGAATTACATACTCCAACACTGGGTATTATACAAATATCATATTTTTAAGATAAAGGAGATACCGCTCATCTTTTGGCCTTACTCTGTCCATCACCATGGATCACTGACTAACTACCCAAATAAAAAAGTTTTTCATCAAATTTACTCAAAAATAACTTTAAAAATCCTCTACACCTTGCAAAGGTGGGTTGTACGAGCCCATAATTTGTCACACCTGATCTCGGATATATGTTTTGATTGAGATTTTCATTTAATCACAAAAACTTACAACGTGGAACCACCTTATTTGTTTAAACTACTTGTATCTGAAATTTTGAAATGCCTAAGAACTTTTGTAAATTTTTGTTTTTTACGTGATCAATGCTTACTCTTAAAAGTTGCAACAGAATCTTTATGAAGGACCTTGTGAACAGCTGATTGCATAAAAAAAGAAGTATTTCAGGTTTCATGTTAATGCAGGAAGGTTTACTTCAGGTTCATTAACCTTATCACAGCGCCTCTATAAATAACCAACACATTAGATAGAGTGACATGAAATCGTTACTCAGATGGTTACACCTAAATACCTGAACGATCACGATACGCTCTGATTTATTCCACAACGACTCCATTTCATTCAACCACTTAAGTTTTAATAGGCACAGGATTGAAAAATAGAATTCAATTTTGTCAAGTAGGGTTTAGTGATTATAAACTAAATTTATAATATTTAAAGGTAATTATTTATTGCGCCCTACAGAAATTCCAAGTAAATGGCGAAAATGGCGTTAGAGTTGCTGCCAATAATCAAAACCTATTTTTGGGAGCAGAAAGACATGACCAAACTATATTATGTTAGTTACAGAACTTCTAGAATTATGTTGATCTACATACCTTTTTTTCTTGATGCAAATAATTTAAGCATGCACTATTCAATTTGGATCAAAATAGTCAACCGAGTTGATGTGTACAATCAAATTAATTAGCCAATCGCATCACGTTGTTGACCGTAAATTGCTTTGACCAGGTTATCTCGAATTTAAGGGGTGCATCAAACTGAAGATTTGAGTAATACAAGATTATTCATTCGACGATTTTATACCTGTCATCTGCTCACTTCTTCAGGTACTTTTTAAATCACAAGACTAGGCATGACAAAACGTCGCGTCAATCATTGTAGTCAATTATGCATGTCAATGTATTGTTTAGTCAATCGTGCTTTTGTTAACATTCTTGCATACTTAGCCTTTTGTTGTAGGGTTTGAAAGGGGGAAAAGAGAGCAGATTCAGTTCTCAAAACGGTTTTCTAGGTTTTTGATAAACATAATGGTAGCTAATACCAATGATTCTATTATTAAAAGTGTTTTTCGAACATGGATTATATTTTCTTATCCGCGCAGTTACTAATATTGACCTAATCATTATCCGTCTTTTTCTTTACTTACTTTTGTGTAAAGTACTAAATCATTAACGTATATTATTTACGATTTCACAAAGAGTAGATAATATTGACATTCCAATTAGCTGCGTAATGTAAATGAAATAAGCGTGAAATCAACTGTTACAGAAGACACAAGAATAGCTATTTATAGAAGGGTCCGTTTACCAAAGTCTGGAGATATCTAAAAGAGGTCACCGACTCCAGATGGGGATTCCCCGAGCACAGGAGACAAAACCCGCTTTGACATGTCAGCGCCGGCCTGGCGTCAGGTGGGTAGGTTCTTGGAATTGTCCACAAGGGTGGCAACAGGAAGACATGGATAGGGAAATTCCGTTTCTCACCAGTAATGAACCCCTTTCTTTGAAATTGTGTTAAATAAATCTCTAGTTATTTTGAAAAGAATCTCTAACTGTGCGGTGTCTTATTAATTTACGCTGTCGATTAAAACTGAATTGTAAAGTGAGTCACAACTTGAAAACCATCATTCGCTTATATTTATTTAATTTTATGCAAGTTGTACCCTTAAATGTGTCCGAAGTTTGTTGAATATGGTATCAATGAAATAATGCAACATTCCCATAAAAAAAGGTTCATGTGTGAGAGTTATAATAGAGTTAAGCTGAATTCGGTTGTATCCGATAATTACGGTAATTTTATAGTAGAAAAAGGATTGATAAATTTGGGAACGATGCTTTATGAACAATCTAATTTTGATGAACAATCTAATTTTGATAATATATCGTGACCACAAACACAGATTGCAAAGAAGTAGTGACAATTTATGGAGATTGCTTTGTATTAATCAACCATTGAGCAATAAATGATGAAAATTTAATTAAAATAATTATTTGATCAGTGATTCACAAATGTTTATTTTGAAAACATGACATTAGAAGTAAATATCTGCAAAAATGATCAACGTGAAATAAAAAAATATTGGGGCCTTGTGTTATTTTAGGCAGAGGTCACGGAAATACACTCTATGTTACATTTGTCGGACTTTTTTGTATTAAAATCGTTGATTTTTATTTAATACGTCCCAAAATTTATTTTACTGTAGAATAGAATAACAGTTTTATGAGACATTATATCTTTCCGAAATGTACCATTTGTAAGAAAGAAAGATTAAAGCAGATTCTTTTATTAATTAGTTTAGTAACATTTTATTGACGTCAAACGTATTGAACGTTCATTTTAACATCAAACACGGCTCTGTTTTAAATGCAATATAATCAAAGTACATATATCCTAGAATATTCTACTGAAGTTAAACTTTAACCGAAACGTATTTTTCCTCCGATTGTTACTGCGAGAAGGGGTGATCAATGACACTTTGTCCTAACATAGTTTGCCCTCGAAAGTATTCAGTTAATTTCAGTTAGAATAAGTTGAATTTACGGACTTCCTACAATTTAGATAATAAAATCAATACCAATATTTATCACAATTCAAAATCAGGAATGAGCTTTTAAGGGGCGTGAGTTAATTCCAGTTGCTTTAGGATTTCATAAAAAATAACTCTATAAAATAATATGGTGAGGTATACTGTTAAAAAAATGTTAATTTGTAAGGGGACAAGAAAATAATATAGAGTTCAGACCTCTTCTTAACCTTCAATGTAAATCAATTATAAGTTCTATTTGTGCCTACTTCAATTAAAATACTCTATTTTCTCAGTACATGTATTGAGTGTTTTCAGTATTACATATTATTATCATTTCATATACTCTGTCTTAGTTCGATGATCCTTCTCAGTTTATCTTTTTTTTAATGTACTCAGTATTACATTTTTGTTAAATGTATTTATCGAACTTGTTAAATTATTTTAGTCTCAAAATTGTGTTTATTGAAAATTCTCAGTGTTATGTTTGTTTATTATTCTCAGAAACGTGTCTTTGTTAAACGTGTTTAGTATTATATTTTTTATAAGAATTTTCAGATTACATATCTCGAAAGTCCTTAGTATTACATTTTGTTTAAGGTTGTAGAATTGCAATAGTGTTAAACTTTGAATTGGAACATTCTCAATAGCGTTTGTTTATTGTTCCCAGTATTGCATTTTGTTGACTGTTTTCGGTGTTATACGTTATTTGGGAGTATTAAGATTACTGTACATGTGTTTCACAAGCTCAGTATTCGGTAGATATTTTACTATCGATGTTCTCTGTATTACCTGTTTGTTTTTAGTGTTACAAATTATGATTTTAAATATTCTTAGTTTTACACACACGTTTAAATACTTTACTGTTACAGCTATGTTTATAGAACATCCACAGTAGACTACTACATGTTTATGATTGTCAGCATCACGCGTTGAACGTTTTCAGATTACATTAACACGTTCCCAGCATTACGGTACACATTGTTAATGTTTTCAGCATTACAATTGTCATTACTAAACATTTATTAAAGATTTTTGTTTATTTTTATTAGTTTCTTCATAACGTTTGTTGATGATCTCAGTATTTAATGTTTATTGGACGTTCTCAGTAATACACGTTTTTAATGTTTCAATACTGAACATTTCATTAGATTTTTGTTTATTTTTCTCAGTATTACCACAGACAATGGATACGTTTGTACGTATCCATTGTCTGTGGTATTACTTAATAAATTTTGTTGAATGAGCTTCACGGTTTAAAGTGTATTGAACTATCTCAGAATTAGAGGTTTCTTGTTTGGTGTATGTTAGTTTCTGGATCAAAATACTTATAATTTTGTACAACTGTTACCCCTTACGTATTGGCGAGGGGTGTTACAGCTAACCCATTCCGGTAGTTGTTTCTATATTTCAAACCAGTCCGGTAGTTGACAAACCAAGATGTTTACAGTCAAGTTATTTACAGCAACTAACTACTAATGTAATTTATAAATCACGATAACACGTTTATATTTCTATTTCACTAATATCATTACATATTTTGGTGTGTACTTATTAGGATATTTGTTTCTTATCTACTTCTATAACGTATGGTATTTTTTAATAATTTTTAAACAAAAATAAATGATTCCAGTGCACTAGCAATAATCGTATTGCACTAGAATTCATGCACACACATTATATTCGTACTTTCAGAGAGAGAATACTTAGTGAAAAATATACTAATTTTATTTGAATTAAATTAAAGTGTAAGTTATTAAATTTCCAATAAAAGTATAATCATTGTAAAAATTGTATATAACAATTTTGAGTACTAATATGACAAAATAACATTAATACTGTAGTTTACTAACTGTAATGTTTACTATTTTGAGATTAAGAGGTGGTTAAAATACATGGAAGATTCAAACACATGAATGCACGTAATTCGGAGTAATGTTTTAAGGTAATATAGGTCCCAACAGATGTTTACTGCACTAACAGGAGTAAACAATGAGTGAATATACAATTAAAAACTATTTCACCATTGGATGATGGTTGCGAAACTAATCTTTTACGCCATTTCCGGACTAGTAGTAAAATATCGTCAGTACGAATTCAAAATATTAGTATTAGTTTGGAGTTACCTTGATACACCGGGAAGGTCCTCAGGAGCGCTGTGGGGACACTGAAGCACAGCAGGAAGACATTGATAATCACTGATAAGTCCATGTTGACGATGTTCTCTCGTGTAGTGACCTGCACGGCTCAGTCACTGACTACAGGCAGCGCACTGTCACCAGCACTGACCTCCCTAGCTAACCCTCCCACCCCTATATAGCAACCCACCCCACGCGTCCGCCATCTTCACCAGCACACTCTTCACTCTTTACGTTACGTAAGTTGACTCACATCCTTGTCTCTGTGGGTGGTAATGGCGATACATCTAGCTTTTTGTTAATTCGCCCCAGGATGGGATATTATCTGAATAATATTATGTAGAACATTCATACTGTTTGGTTATAACTTTTTATTTAACTTCAGTATATGTGAATATCGGTAAAAATGGATTGGTGGGGCTTTGCAATTGACTCTACCACAACTTTCTTAAAACATGAGATTTTATTTTCCATGCTAAAATTAAAACAAACATGACTTGATGTTATTACATAAATACGATCGTATGAAGTTTCGTAACTGCCTTCGCATTTTTACTAGGAATTCTCAATGCATTAGCGTTTCAAGTTGCAAAATTGCAATTTTAATACATAACCCATTCATGGAACATTTGCTTGCTGATAAAATAACACTAAATTTGACATATTTTAAGTGGTCTTAAATTTTAATGTGAAACTTAGGAAACCTATATTCACAGCCAAAGGCCATGATAAAAATACAAGAAAATACAAATAAGAGGTAAATACTCTGGTATTGTATTTCATTTCATACTATTAGACAACGAGTACTAGATGTAGACACGCGTTCAGCATAACAACTTTATGGAAATTTGTTTACATGAATAAGATTTGCGTGAAAAACAAAAAAAAAATAAAAGTTTAACAATCTCACGAATAATTTTAGGCTTAATTCTGATAAATTACCAACCATTTTGAATTTGGACGGATTGTTTTATATTTATGACCACCTTTTGCTGCATCACATGGGGTTTCTTTGTATTTGAGAATAATACTTTTAAGTTGTGATATATACTATTTCATAACACGGAAAACACTATGTTTTCTTATTTTTCGCACAAGGACCTAACGAACCAATGTTTTAAATTTACAATACTATATTATAAATAAACATTAAGACGCGGGTACAAACAGAATACGATAGTATAAATCACTTCAAGATATTATATAATTAATTAATCGAAGATCTTTTATTCATTGGATCAATTACAATCAAATGTTAACAATAATTGAGGCAATGTAAAGATTCTTGGAGCAATTCGAAAAGATTTTTATTTGATAGTCTAAAACTAGTAATGATTGTAAATTTTTCCAATATTTATGTTTATTTTTGCGAGGCCTTTCGAACTGAAAGATATTATCGTCAGGCGACTCATAAATAAATAAATAGGCCTCGCAAAAATAATGATTAATATTGGAAGAACGTGTAATCATTAGGCCTACGTGTGGTATCAAATTGAGGCAGAGTTATTATTACATATACTGACAGTCAATCTTTAACCCCTGTAAGAGCAACAGTGTTGGAATCTATGTTTAAACAAAGAGAACAACGTCTAGTTGATAAGATCCTGGCTAGATGTTACCATTCAAGATAAACATGAAGGGTAATAATATTGATAACATCTATGGGACCAACCGTTTGTTTGTTTCAATTAGGCTATATTAGACTCAATTAGTGATGTGACTGTTTGCCTGTATCCATGGAGTAGGATTATGGACTCGTCTGCCGCTTTTCTATGAATCCTTCTGTGTTCTTCTTCACATTACGTTGTTTTCACTAACCGAAATTTCAACTGGACATTTCATATAAGTAAGTATGCCTCCCGCAAGGAAAAAAATTCATGTAAGATTTCCATTTTAAAACTTCGTAGCTATTTATTTGTCTAGCGACCTAGTCTAATCGGAATTTCGATCTCTTCCAAATGAACACGTATTTCTCAAATTTTGTACTAGAAAGAGTTATTATTAGTTTTAACTTCCTAATTGCAGGAAGCATTTTTTGCAGCTGTTTGAATGGACAACTTTCGAGCGAAGGAAGACTTTTTGACAACAGTTAGTAAAAAAACAACCTGATCGAATTTGGTGAAATTTCGAGAAAGGTTGGCATTTTTATACTGTGGTGCTATATATAATTACCTATAAAATGTTAAAGGTAAAACATCAACCTTTTTATAATAATTTTAAAAGCATTACTTTTGTTTTGAAAATTGGATTAATCAACATTGTTTAAGTCATGCAAATAACGATAGTATATCTTAATTTGGGAATTAATGGAACATTTAATTAATAAACTGAGTCACAGAATACTAAATATACAAAGATCAACGAACCAATTGTGATCGTTATTTGTTTCACATTGAATATATAAACGAGATAAAGCCTTAATATTTGGAATTTGAAAATTGGAGTAGAGAAATTGGAATTTTGAATTATTACAATTTTAGAAAATGTATTGAAATAAATCAAGAACTAACATACAATTATTATTATTATAATATAAATGAAGAGTGTTGAATCAACCCTTCTGAGAAGGAATTCTTAATCGAGGGTCATGTGTAGAAAAATCGGTTGCTTCGCCGTACATTGGGGTGTAAAAACATCGTAGTGCACTCATTGTGCACCTGGTGAAACATTGAGAATACTTCTTCATCTAGATTACACTTGATGTTCTAGTCTATGTGTCTCTGATGTCGAAACGATGCAAAGAGTTCATTTTTAGCTGATCGTCGCCTTTTGGACCTCTTCAGACGACCATGACTCTATATTCCAGGCATCAAGTCCAATTTCAGAAACAGTCAGATTTCAGATGCTACACTAAACGGAAGGTGAAATTGAGTTGAACTAAACATTCGCATTGAATCAACCCTTCCCACCATAGCTACGTCACGTGAAGACAAAATATGTAATTATAAAACGAGCATTTTAAATTGGCAACAAATAAAAATACATATAAAATAATCATTAAATCTACATATTACTCATGCATGCTGTGAAAAATATTTATATATATATATATATATATATATATATATATATATATATATATATATATATATACACACAATGTCTTGTAATTCATATGTTACTCTTCTCATACATAATCTGTGCAGAAAAGTTGTAATTAGCTACATGAGAATTGAAAAATATTTTAAAAATTGATAATTTAAGTAATGTTCTATGCAGCTTAACAGTTGCGACTTATATATTACATCCTAACTCAATGTTTACACCAAAAGTTACATTGCTATCATCATGCTATCATTATTAACATGCATTTGAAAACAGTTTATCTTACAATATAATCTTTATCGACTACTGGTGGGTTATATTAGCAACGCTCTTTAACCTTTATCGGATACTGGTGGGTTACGTTGGCAACACTCTTTAATCTGTCGGCTACTGATGGGTTATTTTGGCAATGCTTTTTAATCTTTATCGGATACTGGTGGGTTATATTAACAACGCTCTTTAACCTTTATCGGGTACAGGTGGGTTACGTTGGCAACGCTCTTTAATCTGTCGGCTACTGACGGGTTATTTTGGCAATGCTTTTTAATCTTTATCGGATATTGCCGTGTTATATTGGCAACAAATCTCAATACCAAATCCTCTATAATTTTTGTGAAAAATTTTTTAATAACACTGACATTAAGTAATCGTCGAAAAAGGTGTAATGATAAAAATATATTGTTATAAATTGTTTAAACATACTAAAAAATGCCAATTTGTCTATTCCGTGCAATAACAAGAAATATTGTGCTCAAATAAAAGTTACATACCTTGTCTAAGGTGTGTTGTCTGTAAATATTTCCAAATTACGTTTTATAATCAGTCAGAAATTACAGTAAGTAGTGTATTATAGTATTCATTACTGCTACTGTGTTATTACGTAAACGACCGCCTTTTGAAATCATGTTAAAAAACGGTATCATATCACCTGATCATTTTAAAACCTCGCATAATGTTCTTCTAAAACGCTGAGATTCGGCTGGAATTTCCTCATTCAAAGTTTATTTGCTGTCAACACTTCATCAATTTTTATAGAGTGTTTTAACATGATTTTCTAAGGATGATTTGCAAGCAATCTTTATAGGACTAGAGTTATATGGGTAGGTACTTTGTAGATTAAAACTTTAGTAGGTACTTTAATATTATTCGGAGACCATTATTCTTGGAAGAGATTTTCTTATCGAGCACCTAAAAACTACAGTATTAGAAATAAAAGACTTTATTTGACTTACTCTGAAAATTACGTGTCATTATGACGATCGGTTTTGTTTTCTGCCTTCCAAAAGGAAGCAATGTCCGCAAGAAGGAGACCACTCTTTCTAACTATATATTTGATTAATTAACGCTGTATTGTTGTCTGTACATGTGTATGGTGTATGAATTTATATAGTACAATGCCCTAATTGCTTGTATCCATTCATGAATATTCATGAGTATATTTCAATAAAATGTTTAATAATAATGTTGCATTAGCTGTAACCACAAGAAAGTACCAAAGATTTTATATTTATTTTCTGTAGATTGAAGTAGTTAAAATATAAATAAATGCAGAATGAAACACTTACTCGTATAAGCTAACATGCGGTCCCTACATTGTAACACAGGTCTACTCGGTATCAGAGAGAAAGCTCTGTGTGTACCATCCGGGCGCCTCCATCTTCGAATACGAACTCTGTGTTAAGATTATTTCATCAGACATCATATATCTAAATTCATTAATTTGTTTTAAATATAGCTTCGCAAAATAATATGACAAACTTAAAACTTAAATTAAATTTTGAAGTGAAATAATACCATTTTTAACTTAAAAATTACAATTATTGTACAGTTATAATTTGTATTTAAAATATCATGTTTTAAAAATGCCTATTTAATATTTGAAATTAACTTTTCATTAATAGAAGAATTGTATAAATATTGCTCTTTTATAGATGTTATAGTTTAAACATGTTTACTAAAAATGGAATTTTCAGTATTTTGTTGAATAATGGTGAAAAAAAATATTATTTGGATGCGTAAATACCGAACCTTTGTGATAAAACATCACGAAAACTTTTATGAAAATTAATGGAAGAAAAATAATTTAAGAGGTAAACGTTGCTTCTATAAGACAACCATGAAGACTGCCGTCAATACAACCAACTGTTGCCGACGAGATACTAAAAATTACGTGAAATTAATGACAAGTAATGCTGATTATTGAAATGAGAAATCTACATTCCAAATCTTGAGCACTGTTACGGTTTCATTCTATTACAATCAAGAATTAGAATTTAAAAATATGAAAAGTAGTTGTATAGAATAAAGTAACAAAATAACTGAGTACTTTGTGAGCTTTCCTTGAGTAGATACGTTCTTGAATTGCAGAACATAAATAATTATACTATATTAAAAAGATAAAAAATAGATAAATAATATATTCATGTAAATTAAGAACATTAAAAAAGCGTAAAAGCGTGAATCTAGAATTGCCTCATATGTATAGAGAACGCCCCCGTATATTCTCAAAACTAGACCGTACCTTTGTAGTTTAAAGTGCAGTATTATTTATGCATGAAAATGTGTATTTACAATTACAACGCGTGGGGTTTTCTTTTTCTTTATGTATTTAAAGTCAAATAGAGCCCTCTTTATGTCGTTATTAAATATTATAACAAATAAATATAGCATAATAAACAGTAGTTGTGCAGTAAAAATGTAATAGTAAAAACAAGAAATATTAAAATAATTACTTTAAGAAATATAAAATAAAAACTTTGATGACGAAATTTTAGACTGTTTAAATTTAACACTAGTTTGTGTACTATGAATTGCGGTTCAATTTATGATTACAAAGCTAGGTTATTTTGAAAACATTGCTGACTATCATACAAAATCCATTATTAATTACAACAAACTATCTTAAGAGTTCTAATATGAATACATAAGTTTGTAATAAAACGTAAAATTTTAGCTTAGTGAAATGTATACAGATGCTAGTTTGTATTTTACTTAATATTGATTATTTCTTTTCGGATTTAAAATTCACATATCTATTCTTATTATAAAATATTAATTATAAAATTTAGTTCTTTACAATCAAAACTGTTGGAACTGAAAGAAGAGATGTCGCGTTTCGTCTAAAACAAATCAACTGTCGTAAACTACTGTGCTGCATTTATCATGTTTATATGAAGTCATTGAAGACTTGAAAGGGTTCTTACTACACACTACACGTTATCTGTACAGATTCTATTTATAACACATTTTAAGAATATTTCTATGACGCCAGTGACGTCATACAACCTGTCACATCTGGTGACTATCCGATTTACCTGTCAGAGCGCCTGTCCAATGTCCATGTGCACTGCAGATGGTTCGGGAACAGCCGCACTGGCGCCGACATGGATGCAAATAGATCTGTCCGACTACACGCTAGGACATTGGACAGGTCATTCTATCCTCTTTATCTCAGGAAATCCCTAAGTCTCTGTGACTCATGGATAAACCAGCTGCTGGCTTCACGCCACAAATATCCTCGGAGGCTACTTAAATTCAGATCGATTAAAAGACAAATAGGAGTAATTCAAAACTTTTTGAATGGGTTTGTTTACATTTAAGAATCCTAATGAACATACAAATTTATTTGTTTATTAAATGTCCGAGAAGACCTTCTATATATTTTGTTTAGTCTTTTTAGTGATCATGTGTCTTTCATCTTGGCTTCAAGGGTAGTCATGACGTCATGACTATATGGGTCTCCAAAGTACAATACTGATTCCAGTAACACAGTCATCTCACCTCGCGTGATCACTTGGTGTGGGATCTAGTCGCGTATAGAATGGAGTCTTTTTAGTGAACATGTGTCTTACATCTTGGCTTCAAGGGTAGTCATATGGGTTTCCTCGAGTCATCTAGTGTCGGATATAGACTTCTCTATACCGAATACCCGCTCTAAGACACTTTTCTGCAGAAGATTTAGGCCCACATATTATGCATCAAACCATGCGTGCAGACTTCTAAAACTTGGGTAGTGAGGCAGCGCACATCGACTTTTTTCACGATTCAAAAATACACCCTGAAAAACAAATTATTAAATGTAACACCTAACACATGCTTAATACAGATCCACTTACGATAACTAACAGCTACGATTGTATTAATTATTGATAGTATATTGTTGAGTTTCTAAATTGTATTAATGTTATAGCATTGGTCAACTATTTATTTATCGTTGCTGTTACTGTATTGTTATTATTCCTTGTTATATTGTTGTTTTTGTTATTCATATTTATAGTCATATCACTCTGTTATTGCCTATGCTGTTCAAGTTAGAGCTTACTAAGACTGTGTATATTGATTATGATTTGTCATCTTTTTAGTACATGTGATTTGTTTTACTTGGCTAAAAATGGTGGAACGTTGAAATAAATAAATAAATAAAGTACCCTTATGAACTTCTGCAGGACGAGTAAAACGACAACCTATGATTGTATTGGATGTGGTAATGAAATTAGTCAGCACACCCTTCTTACATAACACAAACATTCCACCATTATCAATGTATGTGTTGCCATAGTATACATACATATCTCCCATTCGGCTCATCGGGAGTGCGCTTTCACTGTAGCGTTCGTTAAATTTGGAGCTAAGCAAAAATTTGTGATTGAATTAATTTGGATATAATGTGTGCCAAGTAGTTGATTATGTTTACTCTCTGATCAATAACCAGAACTTTTATTTTGAGAGGATTGTATGACTTATCTATTACAGATACGACAAAAAGTCAGTTCATCTTTTTCTAGGATACGAAATTCTCTGAATGAGGTTCGTGCTAACTAAAATATCGAATAGTTCGAATGTTATCGAGTTTTGGGTAAAAGACTCTGCGGGTGAAAAATAGTTTGCTATTCTGAATTACTTAGAATTCCAAACATTTACAAATATCATAATTTCATCTGTTATTTGACGTCTTAGGCTACAATCGTACCATTCTTCAATGTTCTAATACCCCTGACCCTATTTGAATGGAATTCGACAGCACGTCATTCAACGAATATACTTTATACAAAATAGTTTTAAATACACCAGTTTAAGTTAAGTTAACGAACTTTCGCTGTTAATAATAGAATACCTTCTGTTTTTTTACACATGTAAAACATACATCTCGGTTGAGACAAGGCATCATCGAAACTGAAGGCACCATTCCTTAAAATCTTATTGCTAACACGTATTATAATTTTTCTGATAAAATGTTTTTTTTAATTTTCCTACCTGAATCCTAAAAATAAATTCCCATAACCTAAAAAGTGTGGTGTAAGTTAATAATCTTCTTAAACACAAACTTGCAATGTTTGCACAGTCAACAAAAGAGCAAGGATAATAACATATCTACAATGGGATTTAAATATATCCTCTCCATCAAGTAGAAAAAATTGGTATGTTAAAATAGAATGTACTAATCATTTACCACCTAAAATTTTTTCACCTGATGAAGATGGTAGATGTCAATCTTCGAAACGTTATATAGTACAGTTTGTAACATATAACGGCGGCAAATGTCCAAAATTCTATTATCCTTTCAAACCGTCCATCGTCAATAACAAACTTTAAACAAACCAGAGCAAGTCTGCTTTGTGCAGGACAGTGTACTTAGTTGCACACAAACACGTCGTTAACCAGTTCCCAGCATGACAATAAAGGGAATTCTAGGTTCAACAAAATAAGGGGATCTCAACATCTTCAACATTTTAAAGCATCATTTGTCATTTGGCCGAGGAGCGAACGATATTTGTTGGAATTAGAACAGAGAAAACTAATAACACTTTCCGAGAAAGGAAAACGTAGAATGCACGGATATAACAATAGTTGAGATATTATTATTTAAACTTTTCTTACCCAGGTCTAAAGTTTTAATAAAATGCACTTGCTGCTTCCACTAACAAGAACATGTTGGTTTCTTTTCAGGCACCGAAGTTAAGTTAAGGAGCCTGATCAGAAGAAAGGAGGAATTATTCTTTGACATATCAAAGTTTACCGCTATAAAACGGAATAAATTTATAATGGGGATCGCACACTGCTGATTCGGCCCTGAAATAAATTTAATATAAAAAATTACTGCTTTACCGATTAGGGCCGATAGGCGGTGAGTAATCGTATTGTGAAAACTTCTTAGAAGTTGGAAACAGATGAACGGTTTAACTTAAGCGCAACACAAATAACGTTACTTTCTTCCAAACCAACCACGAGTTATAACTGTTGCCTAACGCAGTTAAAACGATGTTAAATCACTATACTTCATCCAGGAAGGTTTGGCCACTGAAGTAAGGATTATGCCTTGCCAACCCAAGAACTCTCTAAGGCGCTGTATTGTTCAAGTTGCCCTTTCAGCCATCGAAATGTGCAATGACCAATTTTACTTTTTTTATTCACTTAAGACTATTATATCCTAAGAAAATAAAGAAAATAAGATCAAATATGATGTTTCTATGACATAGAATTACTGTTAAACTGGAAGATCTACATTAAAATTCTTATTTCGCCACTATAATACCGTGTTTCGACTAATTTTCTTTATTTTTTTCGTGGATATTCACAAAACTGATCAAGGTACGTTGGGAATACAGTCGATGACTGAAAGGACAGCCCGACTACTGAGGCTTTGAGCACTATTTTTTTTTTTTTTTTTTTTTTTGAGACAGTTTGGGTTCTCTGGAAAAATTACATTAAAATCGAGTTTTTGTCCAATTTGTATATTTAGAACCATGATCACTTAGGACAAGAAGATGAGGAAATCCCTAATTGAATTTAGTCTTAAAAGATAGTTTTCTGAATGAAAGATGGATAAGGATAGTGGTAGGGTCTACCTCTTGTCGAGATTACATTTTGAGGAATAACGGGAACTATCTCAGTCATGTAAACTCGGAATAAAGGGAGGCTAGCCCTGTTCCAGAGTCTTCTAGTCAGTCTAGCAAGGGAAAACAATTCTCTCACTTGTGAAGGCTTTGAAAAGCCTTTAACACACAGTCCACTAGTCATCCTCTGCAGTAAAACTAGACCTATCCACCAGGCCTTTTTAGCCAATAGACCGTCATTTGTGGTTAGTGATGTTCCGTTCTTGGAGGATCCATAGGGTTGATCAGACTTAAGTGACTCGTCGTTTTTTGCTGCACTTCTACTGGTAGGTATAAACAAGCCAGAAGTGAACCCTCCTGGGAAGTAGCTTTGAAACCGTAATGTCACATTTCGCTCCATATGATGAAAATCTGTATTATGCCTAATTTCTCAATGTTCAACCACATCCAAGTAACGCAGTTAGACCTAACTGATGTATATCAGTAGTCGTTACAAAAGGAATGCTCGTTCAGGCACTAATAAGGTAATTACTACGAGTTTGGCCTCTTCGCCGTCGAGTGTGTGGGCGGAGCTTTGCCACACACGCCGGTGGCGGTTGGCCGGGGTTTCCCCTCACGCTACACCGAGGATTTCTCTAAGCCGATCTTTGCCAATCCGCAGATACAGGATTGTACCTGTTTTCTCCAACCCCGCGGCTCTGGCCATCCCCTGGCTCGCTTTAAGTAATCGTGTGTGACCTCTGTCATCGTACGTGAGAATGCTCACGTACACAACACACGCCCTTAATGTACGCAGTTGTAGCTTTCATGTGATTACTGCTAATTGGTGCTTTCTACGTTCCCATTCATCAAGGAGGGAACTCCGTTTGACAACCGTTTTTGAGTTTCCTTCCAAACCCTTCATTGGGAGTCCAACACCTATAATATCAAGGAAACCTATAACTCAAGGCCACATTCCAAAATAAATAACCTGCAAGATTAATGCTGTATTTTTATTGGTTTATTCCGCTTTTAATATTTCTTTGTTTAAAGATTATTATTGACGGTGGATTACGGACGTGTAATTTTACGGATGTGCTCTTAGCATGTGAAGTGACATAGTTGGCACTTCCTCAAATTACCTTGGACCCTTAGTTACATGCGTGATGTTTACGTACAACTTTTCCAGTCGTTATCCATGTTGATCTCAACTTGTTCACTACATTTTTGAATTTTTGCTTTACCTTATGCTTTAAGACTCGTCACACTTAATAAAAATGATAGATTTCGAAACGCAATGTTCTATATTTGTAACATTAACAATGGCAAATTTCTTAGATCCTCTTATCAATTTTTTGTTTCTTTGCAATCGCATTAATAATTGGATGAAGCCATTAATTGTACAACCCTGAAAAGCCGATCTTACATTTTGTTTTATTGGTTATAACTATAAATATGTTCTGAACGTCGTTGCCAAACCGAGACCACTTTTTAGAATTCTAATTACAGAACCAAACAAACAAAATTCCTATAATTAAATTTTTATTTCATACAGGTATGAAAATCCACTCCATTTCATTTTGCAGCATCTTATGTAATGCCTGCATAATATAACTCCACAAAACACTAGTGCAGTTTTACTGGTGGTATATCATGTGTGCAGTAATGCAATATTACATGGCCAAAAGTATGCACTGAAAGGATGAAGTAGGAAAAAATCAAGTGTCGGCAAGCATTGGCAATCAAACTATTTTGCAAAGACAAGATTATAGACTTAAACTAAAACAAGTGAACTATTTTGCTGTTTTCCACTTTGACTCACATTCTTGTCCGAGTGATACAACACTGTCTTATAACATTTAAAAAAATAAAAATATTATTATTTACTTTTATTACACATTTAGACTCCGAGATTTGAGAAACGTTTTCAATCCTACCTTGGGTTACAATAGATTATCTTATGTAAACGACTGATTATGTTTACTTGGACCCACCACGCCGTGTCGAGCCATGTCCTCCGGCCATGACGGGAAATCCCCTTGTTGGAGAGGTAATTTGTTTTTGGGTATCTAATCTCCTTCTAAACATAAAACCGAAAAACGCAGTGATACGTTTGAAAACAAGAGGGAGATAATGTCTACTCATAGTATATTCTCACCACACATGTAGAGGTACATTTGGTACATAATGGTCTGTAGCATAGCTATGTATAGTTACATCTCTTTACAACCTAGAGATTTACTAGGCTTAAGTTACGTTGTCCGACACAAAGGTTTCCCTTAAATAAGCAGCCAAACTGAAATCGGTGGTTTAGGATGTAAAAGTACAAAAGCATTTAAGTTAAAATATGTACTATTTCGTTTATTATAAGTTATTGCGATGTAGGTGTAATTTTGTACGAATATCCTGACAAAAACTTACTATGAGTAGAAAAGTTTCCATTAAAACTTTTTTTAATCACAAAAAAATTGAAAACTGTCTTAAAATAGAAAGTTTAGTAGTACCTTGTATATTTAGTTAAATAAAAATATCTTGTCTCGTTCATGTTTAATAGTCTTTTTATTCTCAAATTTAAGAGTCATTACATTTATATTGGATTCAAGTTGTATGTTACAATGCAAGCAATTCCTTTTTTTCTTTAGTTCGATTTTTTTCCAGTTACAAAATATCAAATGATATTGTACCCAGTTGACCTTATGTGGGCTATGTTAGTATGGACATTTATTGTTGTAGCTTCTATTTTTATGAAATTGTTACATCGCATTTCGAAGATAGCCATCATCTTGACATATGTGGGCTGTTTTAATATGTCTTGCAATTCTTGTTGTAGCTTCTATTATATATATATATATATATATATATATATATATATATATATATATATCTTTTATATATATATATATATATATAAAATCTTTTATATATATATAAGATTTCATGGGTCTCATATTTATGAATCATTTCTTAAAAACTAAAAAAATAATAATATATGAATACGATACTTTTGGTTTTAAATGTTGAATGTTACAGGTAAGAAACAACTTCATATGCATAAATAGACTAATTCCACATTTGAACTGCTAAACAGAATTAATTACTGTAGAAATAGTGCTAGAGTCATATATTATTAGTGTTGTGTACGTCATTAATATAAAAATAAAAACAAAATTTCTCAACACAAATCTGCAAAACATTATTCGTAAAGAGCTATTTTCACAAACGTTATGTAAAGCGCCTAATCCACAATTTATTTTTACCATCCTTTCATTGACAAAGATTCCTATACGTGGAGTTACTTATTTACATTTACCATGTTGTCCTGCCATTGCAAGCTACCTTAGTATCGTACAATACTTTCCGCATTTCTTCGCCTTGTTTTTGTCTCGACCAACTACGGCACTTGTAAACATAGAAACTGTGTGGGTGTCTTAAAAATTATATAAATCACGTTTTCTTACAAAGTTGTAAAGAATGCAACAGGTTCTTACTATTTCCACAGCCATTGTTTCGTTTACGTTGACGGTTTTGAAAAACTTAATTTATTCGATAAACTTCCAAAGGTAACTAAACATGCCTTCATCGATTTCCAAATAATGTGTTTTAATAATAAGTTCAAAAAGTAGCTTTCGACCTAGGTCTTGCCATACACGGCGAAGGTCGGGGCTAGCTGTGGAATGCAACGGCGCACGGGGAAAATCCATGTATGTGAGTGAATTAGGCCTATGACCAGTGAAGACACCATTCTATAGTGTACGCCTGGAGCCTACGAAATTCCACGTTGTTGTGGCTCAGTCTAGATTTAGTAAATATAATTTTTAATATCAACACGAGTTCGTTAACACATTATGAACACCAAACACCAGTATACTAAGTAACTAGCCGTACGTACACAAAATTCGACTTGGACAAAGCAAACGTACTCGCAAAAATTCCATACTTTTATCCATGAATAATAATAGAAACAATGATATATAAGGAAAATAACTTGAATAAAGAAGATAGCCTGAGGTTATCGAAAAACTGGCAGCCCGTAATGAAGAAGCCATAATGATCTCTGATTTGTCAGATTGATCAGTGTTTGTTAGGCTCCAGCCAATCACAAATAAGCTCCGCCCACTTCACTCATCTGAGGAAGTGTATGTTGAAAACTATCCCACCAGTTGTGGTTGTGGCCTGACATTGTTAACTCTCCATAGAGAGGGCGAAATTTGTCAAGACTAGAATTGTGCACATTTAAACCTACAAGATATTTGGAGACAAACCATCCTTAAGAATACGTAAGGCTGTAATATACATTGTGTGTTTGTTGGAGGCCATGACATAACAATCGCGTCAACTACCATGATAAATGATCACTTTATTTTACTACTTATGATTGTTCTTGTAACTTGCCTGAAAAGTTTCACAATCCCATTTTTCCAATACTACTACTACTGGGTTTCAATTATTTTTAATTCGTAGCTAAAACTATTTAAGTTTGCGTTCAAGGCACTGTATCTAATCATTGGTACTGTTCCCGGAATTATTATTATTATTATTATTCCAACTTGTTAGTATGATCTCTACATCATTCAATGGTAAGAAAAAACACTAAATGTTTTCGCAGATTCTGCTGTTTGTAAAGAACCAAGACTTATAAAAAAATCCAAAAAACCGCATCTTCATTGAAGGCATTTCAAATATCAGTCTTTGCCTTGCATCGTTGTACCTAAATTGAATATCTCTAATATGCACCTTAAGACCATGTTGTATATGAAATTCGGACTATGGTTTGTCCAAGCGGTAAAGACTGATAGAAAATAAAGTGTAGTTGTCGTATAGGAATGCATGTACTGTTTAGACAGAAAGTAGTCTCACCCGCACCCAAATCAGTACTCTAACAAAAAGCATTACGCAACAATAACAACAACAAAAAAGAATTGTAGACAAACATCCGCTATGTCTTATCCAACAAAACACAAAATTTATGATCTTGCGTTCCAAAAGCAGAACTAGACTAATATCACAAAAATAACGGAAATTTTCAAATATATGTGAGAAAAATAAATTTTAAAAAAACTCCCTAATTGTAATTCCATTTTACTGCGCGGTTTATTAGTCCAAACTGTAATTACTTAATTTGTACTGCCGCCCGTAGCTTATGGTAGTCGCCACCAACGATAAGGTCTTGTCATAATTACTCTAAAACCTAAACCGATCCATTTAAATGGGTTATAAATTTATATTAGGAAGGGTGGCTGATTGTAGACAGCTTGACGCCCGACGTCACTCATGGTAGACGCTGCGCCGCCGACACGACGCGACGGCTTAATGTACCTCCTCCATTACCACGTTAACAGACAACTCGGCACCTTACCTTGTAATAATTACTTTCAAACCCAAAACGATCCATTTAAATGGGTGAGAAATGTATAGTAGGAAGGGTGGCAGATAGTAGGCCTAGACAGCCTGACGCCCGACGTCACTCATGGTAGACGCTGCGCCGCCGACACGACGCGACGGCTTAATGTAACTCTCCCATTACCACGTTAACAGACAACTCGGCACCTTACCTTGTAATAATTACTTTCAAACCCAAAACGATCCATTTAAATGGGTGAGAAATGTACAGTAGGAAGGGTGGCAGATAGTAGGCCTAGACAGCCTGACGCTCGACGTCACTCATGGTAGACGCTGCGCCGCCGACACGACGTGACTGCCTAATGTACCTCCTCATTACCAAGTTAACAGTCAACTCGGCATCTTACCTTGTAATAATTAATTTCAAATCCAAAACGATTTATTTAAATGGGTAAGAAATGTATAGTAGGAAGGGTGGCAGATAGTAGGCCTAGACAGCCTGACGCTCGACGTCACTCATGGTAGACGCTGCGCCGCCGACACGACGCGACTGGCCTAATGTAACTCCCCATTACCACGTTAACAGACAAATCGGCATCTTACCTTGTAATAATTACTTTCAAACCCAAAAACGATCCATTTCAATGGGTGAGAAATGTATAGTAGGAAGGGGTGTCAGATAGTAGACAGCCCTGACGCCCGACGTTACTCATGATAGAACTCTCCATTTACCACGTTAACAGACAACTTTGCACCTTATCGTGTATAATTACTTTCAAATTCAAAACGAGGGTTTTTTTCGTTAACGGGCCACCACGTTATAAACATACTATACCTGACTGACAGTGCATTTAATCGTTTTTTTGGTGTTATTTGTTCGTAGGGCAGGAGTCCAGCTACTACTTCTAGTATAAACTCGTCTTATCTTATCAGTGATAAACGCGCGCCGCTTATCTGTTGCCTGTAATTAAACCTGCTTTAGTTCTGTCTGAGTTTTGTGTGTGTAAGCAGTCATGGCGTTTGGGCTTGGACTTTGCAAGCTCGAGTTAATTTCTTTTCAAAGCGCTGCGCAGTGGGCAAGCATCACGTGATTTGAGTTTTGAATAGGCAAGCTAGGGTCTTTTGTGCTGGCCCTTAATGAAAAAGACCCCCAAAAACGATCCTTTTAAATGGGTGATAAGTTTATAGTAAGAAGAGTGGGTGATGGTAGACATCTTGTCGCCCGACGTTACTCATGGTAGACGCTGCGGCCGCCGACACGACGCGACTGCCTAAAGCTACGTTTTCCTAGACGTGCATTATACAACGCTGCGTATTTTCCTGCGCCGCGCATCTAAATGCGTTGTCAACATTCTGTGATCGCGGGAATTAAGTGTCTTCCTAGACGCGCAATATCGGGGCGCAGTGCAGCAGCCTGGTCCCAACCTCAAGTCATGTCGGACTATATACATGTGCGTGCCGCAGCTTTACTTCTTCTTTAAGAAGCCACTATAGACATGGAACTAGACTGTGCAGTTTACATACGTTAATACCTAGCAGAGAATCATGCAGAGAAATGTTCAAAGAAAGAGATTTACGAGGGAGCTTACACTATTTTAGTTAAAAGACATTTTGCTTACTGATGACGTTAAATTTAAAGATATTTTAGATTTACGCGTGGACAGTTTTCACACATTACTGACCTCATACGTGAAGATGTAACCGTGCAGCCTTCTAATCGTGTGAAAAATGCCTTAACTGCTGAGGTGAAATCCCCAAATGTGAGAGTAGTATCACCCAATTCTTCCGGTAGCCTTTTTCACAACTTAAAAAATTTTCTTTCAACGGTTCTTTTTGCATTAGTCGATGCAAAACTGTAAGTTCCTTATGGTGGATGTTGGTGCTTATGGCAAAGAAGGGAGATGCAGGAATATTCCAAAAATCAAAAAATGGGCAAACTTATCAATGAAGGGTGCCGTATGCCCACACCCAAAAACACTGCCTTCTGCGGATATGAAGCTTCCACATATCATAGTAGGGGATGAAGCGTTCAGGTAGACAGACATGTTATGAAACCTTACTCTCACAAACAGTCCCTAGAAGATAGGTATAAAAGAGAATATAACTACGTTTTTAAGCAGATGTAGAAGTCACGGAGAATGCTTTTGGCATTATGTGTTCAGTTTTTTTAGAATATTCTTCACGCCTATCAACTTGAAACCAGACACCGTAGACTTAGTAATATTTGTATGTTGTTACCTTCACAACATGTTAAGGGGTGACTTTTTGGCCTGTAATCCCCCCTAACTCTGAAGATGTAGCCAATGTTAAGTGGGAGATGCCTGAAAAGAACATGATACTTATAGCCTGGGTTGGTAGTTTCGCTAAAAGTGAAGGGTTTTCAAGTAAGGAGCAGATTCACAGAGTATTTCAATTCTCAGTTCTATAAACAAAGATTAAGTACTGTACTGTCCTGCCAAGAAGACGAGAAAACAAAAATAACTGATGTTTAAGAAAGGTGCAACTTGGGTGTTTAAAAACGAAAAATTTGCAATTGCACCCATGATAAGTACAATGTTAAACTCGAATTATTTAATTGCGGGCCCATTTGTTTAGATTTATTCTGTTTTAAACGAACTTGGAAGTTTGAAAACATTGTTCTTATGATGAGAATCGCATTTCTACACAACTCCACAGTTCCGGGTAATGAATTCTTAAAATTATGCCAGTTTTTAGAATCTATATGTGTGCATTCGTTTGTAATTTATAACAATTATTAATACAGTAACTGTATGTAGAACTTATAAACAAATATTTCTTAGATAGTTTCTTCCCACTCCTTATCCTTCTTCAACACACTCTTGTATTCTTTTTGTTGTAAACTCCACAATACAGGTCTTTCTTGAACTTAAAACACTAAAGTTCGTCTTCTTCCTCGGAAAACTTAACAAAAACATCGCCTTCCAGTGCCGATTTAGCACTGGACGCGATGGTCTCCATGGTGTTGCGCGGCGCAATGAAGGTGACTGACTGCTCTCGGAGGCAGTGGGTGTGGCGTCGTAGCGCGGCGCCGTATATCGCGCCGACGCAGTGACGCGCCTAGGAAAACAATTACACTTAATTCTGTACAAACCAGTGCTCGGTTACGCGACGCAGTTAGATGCGCGGGCGCAGGATAATACGCGGCGCGCTGTATAATGCGCGTCTAGGAAAACGTTGCCTAATGAAACTCTCCATTGTCACGTTAACAAACAACTCGGCATCTTACCGTGTGTATTACTTTCAAATTCAAAACGATACTTTTAAATGGGTGAGAAATGTATAGTAAGAAGAGTGGCTGATTGTAGACAGCCTGACGCCCGACGTCACTCATGGTAGACGCTGCGCCGCCGACACGACGGGACGGCTTAATGTAACTCTCCATTACCACGTTAACAGACAACACGGCACCTTCGTTGTCATAATTACTCTGACACCCAATTTGATCTATTCAAACGAATTAGCAATTTGATGTGGGGGAGATTTTCTTAGTGTAGACAGCCTGACGCCGTAGCTTATGATGGATGTAGCGTAGCCGACTGGATGGTTTATTTGCTTCTCGCAACTGTACCACGTTAACAGACACTGTTTGTGTGGCTGCGAGATAACTCTTGATAGAAAGGTCTTAGACACTCTTAGTGACTCCAAATATGTAGCATACGTTCCTCTTTATTTCCAAGAAAGAGCCCTATTGATCTTATGGTTGAACATACAAATGCTGTTTGTAGAACAGTCCGTCCGACTTCTGTCCGACGGAGTGATATCTCTTGATAGAAAGGTCCTGGAGACTTGAAATTTAGTACATAGATTCCTCTTCGGCCAAGGAACCATATTGATTTTTGTATAAAAAAGTTCAAAGGGTAGTAATATCGTGTGCCTGTATGTCTGTGTAACTCTTTGGTTGCTTTTCTGTCGGACCCTTCGATGCCATGTTGAATCGGTTACCTTATTCTATAAAATTTTTCTGAATTTTAAAACTTGTTGAATTTGTTGAAGTTTCTTCATATTCATATTTAAATGCAAAAATAAGTAGGCAAAATATAAAGTGCTTAACTAAATTTGCCACCAAATTTGATACATGTTCTTTGGAATTCAGATTGTATTAAATAGTAAAATCATTCCAGGAGTTACAAACACAATGTTCTTATCAACTAATTTAAGAGTGTTATAAAAAGGTTACTTGTAAAATTGAAACATTTGACTTTTAGAAACATTATTTAGTCTATTGGATTAAAACCATGAGTTTGATTTGGGTTTTAAACAGTAAGAGTAGTTTTGTCACCAAAATGTGGCCTCTTTTGCATTTGATAGCAAATCTTTTATGAAGTAAAAAGTGGATTTTGCATAGATCCTTGCAGTAACTTTATGATTGGCTTTCCAACCAGAATATTGTTTGATGGAAGAAAATGGAAGTATGGAGTCCCTGTTTACCGTTTGTTTGGTATGACTTGAGGATTTTGGTAATAGATACTATTAATGATAATGCAGATGTTATTATAAAAGAACAAAATGTTTAGCACAATCGAAGGCGGAGTTATCTTCCTGGGACGACATAATTTCTTCCGTTGAAAAAATTGAGTTTGGATTAAATTAAATTAAGTTCTGTATATTGTACGACGTTTTTGACGAAACCAAACTCTTTAGAATCGCTGAAAGCTTTGTTAGGTGATCTGTCATTCTGTAGTGACTGGTTTTTTTCTAATGGCCTGCTTGGAAAAGGAAATAGTGACATTGGGGGAAATGGTAATGTTCGTGTATTGTTATATACAGGTTTCGCAGAGGTAAGTTTAAGTTTATCACTCGATTTTTCTGTCTACACCGCATCGAACCACTCTTAAACACGAATTAAACACAATTTTAACACAATTAAACTGTACAAATATTTCAACCTCGATGTGGAGGATCAGAAGTTACAGTGAAACTATTGACTGACTATAACTACGCGGTGAGAAAAAATCTTGGGCCATAACCATGCCAAAGACTGCGTAAGTAGACTACAAGAAGCAAGGCTTGATTGCGTTGCAAAAATACCTTCGAAACGACAATGTACGGTAAAGAACAGTGGCTGAGAAATCTTCAGTTGAGCAGAAATTCTAAGAGTATTAATACGAGTACCATCCTAATTTACATATGTGTTATTTTTTAAACAACAAACTCTTTTGAAGACTTCATTGGGGTCCATTAGATAGAAAAAATAGGAGGCTGTTAACAGGTATTTAAACGAATATTGAAGAGTTTCTCATATCAAGTTTTACTGAATATCGTCGAAAACTAAACATTTATTGCAAAATGACGCTATAATTTTTTAAGTAATTATGTTATTTTTCTTTCTTATTAGTATATTTTCATTTCCTTCCATTGATATCCTTCCAGTTGCGAATTCTCAGCAGATTAATAAACTTTTATCGATATTTTACAGTATTATGTCATAAGATACGACAAGCACCTAGAGGTGATGGACGCAAGCTTGGATTACGTTCACATGACGTTTCTATGCCATACACAATTCGAATCAAAGAATTTCGTTGCTGAAATATGCGTGTTATCGTGCTGATATTGCAATGATAACAGACAACTTGGCACCATGACTATTGATAATTACAGTAACAGCTAAGTCTATATGTTCATACTATCCAACGGTTCGTTGTAGGTGGATGTTAATACCGGTAGACTGCCTGGCGCTACAGGTAGTCTAAATTCCTCCGACGCGACGCAATTAATGTATATGACTCACCACTTCATGATAACAGACAACTTGGCACCATGACTATTGATAATTACACTAACAGGAGAGTTATATGCTCATACTATCCAACGGTTCGTTGTAGGTGGATGTTGGTACCAGTAGACTGCCTGGCGCTACAGGTAGTCTTAATTCCTCCGACGCGACGCAATTAATGTATATGACTCACCACTTCCATGATAACAGACAACTTGGCACCATGACTATTGATAATTACACTTACAAGTAAGTCTATATGTTCATACTATCCAACGGTTCGATGTAGATGGATGTAAGTACCAGTAGACTGCCTGGCGCTACTAGTAGTCTAAATGCCTCCGACGCGACGCGATTAATGTATATGACTCACCACTACCATGATATCAGACAACTTGGCTCCATGACTATTGGTAATTACACTTACAAGTAAGTCTATATGTTCATACTATCCAACGGTTCGATGTAGATGGATGTTAATACCGGTAGACTGCCTGGCGCTACAGGTAGTCTAAATTCCTCCGACGCGACGCAATTAATGTATATAACTTACCACTTCATGATAGCAGACAACTTGGCACCATGACTATTGATAATTACACTTACAAGTAAGTCTATATGTTCATAATATCCAACGGTTCGATGTAGATGGATGTTAGTACCAGTAGACTGCCTGGCGCTACAAGTAGTCTAAATTCCTCCGACGCGACGCGATTAATGTATATGACTCACCACTTCCATGATAGTAGACAACTTGGCACAATGACTATTGATAATTACACTAACAGGAGAGTTATATGCTCATACTATCAAAAGGTTCGTTGTAGGTGGATGTTGGTACCAGTAGACTGCCTGGCGCTAGAGGTAGTCTTAATTCCTCCGACGCGACACAATTAATGTATATGACTTACCACTTCATGATAGCAGACAACTTGGCACCATGACTATTGATAATTACACTTACAAGTAAGTCTATATGTTCATAATATCCAACGGTTCGATGTAGATGGATGTTAGTACCAGTAGACTGCCTGGCGCTACAAGTAGTCTAAATTCCTCCGACGCGACGCGATTAATGTATATGACTCACCACTTCCATGATAGTAGACAACTTGGCACCATGACTATTGATAATTACACTTACAAGTAAGTCTATATGTTCATAATATCCAACGGTTCGATGTAGATGGATGTTAGTACCAGTAGACTGCCTGGCGCTAGAGGTAGTCTTAATTCCTCCGACGCGACACAATTAATGTATATGACTCATCACTTCCATGATAGTAGACAACTTGGCACCATGACTATTGATAATTGCACTAACAGGAGAGTTATATGCTCAACCTATCAAAAGGTTCGTTGTTGGTGGATGTTGGTACCAGTAGACTGCCTGGCGCTACAGGTAGTCTTAATTCCTCCGACGCTACACAATTAATGTATATGACTCACCACTTCCATGATAGTAGACAACTTGGCACCATGACTATTGATAATTACACTAAGGAGAGTTATATGCTCATACTATCCAACGGTTCGTTGTAGGTGGATGTTGGTACCAGTAGACTGCCTGGCGCTACAGGTAGTCTAAATTCCTCCGACGCGACGCAATTAATGTATATGACTCACCACTTCCATGATAACAGACAACTTGGCACCATGACTATAGATAATTACACTTACAAGTAAGTCTATATGTTCATAATATCCAAAGGTTCGCTGTAGGTGGATGTTGGTACCAGTAGACTGCCTGGCGCTAGATAGAGGTAGTCTTAATTCCTCCGACGCGACACAATTAATGTATATGACTCACCACTTCCATGATAGTAGACAACTTGGCACCATGACTATGGATAATGACACTAACAGGAGAGTTATATGCTCATACTATCCAAAGGTTCGTTGTAGGTGGATGTTGGTACCAGAAGACTGCCTGGCGCTGTAAGCAGTCTAAATTCCTCCGACGTGACGCAATTAATGTATATGACTCACCACTTCCATGATTGCACACAACTTGGCACCATGACTATTGATAATTACACTAACAGGAGAGTTTATATGCTCATACCATCCAACGGTTCGTTGTAGGTGGATGTTGGTACCAGTAGACTGCCTGGCGCTACAGGTAGTCTTAATACCTTCGACGCGACGCAATTAATGTATCTGTTTCGCTACTAAAGCCGCGCCTACATAATATTTCATAACGGTGGGGGGGGGGGGGTCAAGTCCTAAAATTGCCAGCCTTTTCCACAAATAAATTCTGTCAATGTTTAAGTTACGGTTATGCTGCTTCTAATTTACCTTGTAAATAATACGTAAGTAATTAATAATAATTATTATTATATTCGAGGTATGTTGTATACCTATGATAAAACTAAATTTTTTAAAATGTTTTATTACAAAGAAGAGGACAAACCAAATAATTTTATGTAACTAATTAATTTTTGTAACTTTTTATATTTACGTGCATTGTAAAAGTTACTAAATGTAAATGTTATGTAAAAAAACTACCTACAAATATATACTACGTCATTATTATTACTTACTACTTACTCTTTTTCTAAATTTTCACAATAGCACAGCCAAGAGATCTTATATTCGACATTCCTTTTCAAATTAAGAAAATCCACTGGTTGTTTTTATAAACATCTCTGCATAAAAAGTTTATAAGATTACCTTTTTTATAAAACACGAATAAATATGATTTTTAAACTTATTACAATATTCAAAAAATTTTTTGACTGCAAATATTTTTATTATATGAAATGAAATTTTATGGCCTTTGATGTTCAGTTTATATGGTATTTAAATTAGTTAACTTTCCTAGATATTTCGCTAAAATATATTAATTACGTTAAATGAAAGGTTAGTGCTCAATTGACAATTTGTTTTAATCTTTTTCATGGTGCTTCTTGTATTTAATGTCTTATAACTTATAATTAATGTCAGCTTGCTCTCCACTGAAACGACAAAGACTGGAAGAGCAATGGATATTTGGAGTTACGTTGTGAAGTTTGGGTAACTTGGGTAACTAAGAGTTGCTCATAATTATTAAATTTAAAACTCGATTGAGGTGTAATTTTTTTATTGCTATCCATTTTAAGGTCATGCAATTTAAACATTTCTACTTCTTTGACCAGTTCGTCTTTGTTAGAATCTTGTACATAGCTGTCAGCCAATGTCTTGGGAGCAGCGGTGTAGCCAAACAAAACGCCGAGCGGGGCGCGGTTACGGACAGAAAGAAAAGAAGGTGGACGAAGCTTCCTTACGCTGGACGCACACTGGAGGAGCAAACCGTCGGAAGAAAATGACGAGTTACTTTTTTGAAAGCTTTTTGAAAGCTCCTCCGTGTGTGATAGCTTGCTACAAAGATATATTTTGAATCGACAGGTCAAAACATTACTAGATGCATGTTAAACCTTCAGCATAAATGAACAAAAAGAATTTAATGTTGCAAAGTGCTTACGGCAGTGAGTCCAAACGATGGAGATGTTTCACCCTGGTTGTGATGATGAAATAATATAGCATTAGTTTTATCTCTGCCATTACCAAAAGTGTGTCCATATATACCAATTCGTCAATAACTTGGTTGCCGTGAGACATAAAATTTGAGTTAGGCGTCCGGCACAGGTTCAAGTGGCTCACGACGTCCTGAGACAGGTGCTCACGTGGTCTCGACAAAATAGTAGAAGGGAAACGACTCGCGACGCAGTTTGCTCCTCCAATGCGCGTCCAGCCCTAGTGCTAAAGGCAGTCTAGATTGAACATGAGGACGTGCTACCGCTGCCCGCTTTGACTGGGGAGGCTGGTGCAGAGCTGGCTTCTCCTTATTTCAAGGTGACAAAAATGACTGAAATATAGTGCCTGCTAACCCTCCTTATTGTTCTCGACAGGTGGAGGCCCTATCCTTGAATATCCGGAAGCAAGCACAAAGGTCTTTCTTGGACTGTGCAATTAGAGGTATCTCAGCTTCTTGTCCTAAGAGGAAAACTTTTTAGTATTGTGTAACATTTGAAACTCGTGTCATTTTGATATATTTTGATTGCCTTAGTAGTAATGCCCAGGGAGGTTTTGACCCACTAGTCTGGTGATTTGAGCGTTTAAAGGAGCAGGCAAAGGCCAAGGTACGTTAACAAAACCTTTTGTACAAGATCTTGTACAATCGATTTGTACAAGATCGATTAATCTTTAACAAAAATGTACTTAATCGTTTAAGATGTACTTAATCTTTAACGATTAAGTACATTTTTGTTAAAGATTAATCGTTATAAATAGCGGTTTACAGAATTATATTCCTAAAATAATGACTGTAAGAACAGCATTTAACGTAATCAATAGCAACTTTTTTAACCGCTCAGTCAATAATAAAAGTCAAGTTGGTAATTGAATAAAAACTTATTTCATATACAATAATTCTAAAATTACACATTCAAAAAGAGTAAATTTGTACTAATTTTGTACAATCATTTATCTCGGTTCTTAATTTTCCGAGTCTTAATTTCAAAGTTGCAGTTTGTAATTTATAATTTGCTTTATATGTCAAAATGCAGAAACAAACAAGCTAAATTTAGTTATTGTAGCTCTGCTATTTAGTCTGTGGCTAACGTCTAATCTCAGGTATCTACACCATATGATTATCGAGTGAAGCGATTCGCGTGAAGACGGATAAAACTATTTTACGCCACTTTAATGGTACCTCACAACTTGGCACCATGACTATTGATAATTACAAAAACATCTAATTCTATATGCTTATACCACTCAACAGTTGGTTGTGAGTAGTCTAGATGTTGGTGCCAGTAGACTGCCTGGCGCTGTAGCGAGTAATATATTTGTCTCGCCATTTAGATGATAATAGGCAATATGGCACCATGCCTTTAGATTATAAAATTTTGATTACAGATTACACTTAAGTCTGTATGATTATACTATTCATCAGTTCCTTGTAGGTGGATGTTAGTGCCAGTAGACTGCCTGGCGCTGTAGGTAGTCTAAATACCTACGATGCCACGCGAGTAATTTATCTGTCTCGCCTTTTCGATGATAATAGACAATATGGCACCATGCTTTTTGAAGATTACACTTACATGTAAGTCTGTATGATTATACAGACTCACCAGTTCGTTGCAGGTGGATGTTAGTGCCAGTAGACTGCGTGGCGCTGTAGGTAGTCTAAATACCTACGATGCCACGCGAGTAATATATCTGTATCGCCATTTCGATGATAATAGACAATACGGCACCATGCCTTTTGAAGATTACATTATACTATTCATCAGTTCGTTGTAGGTGGATGTTAGAGCCAGTAGACTGCGTGGCGCTCTATGTAGTCTAAATATCTACGATGCCACGCGAGTAATATATCTGTATCGCCATTTCGATGATAATAGACAATACGGCACCATGCCTTTTGAAGATTACACTTACATGTAAGTCTGTATGATTATACTATTCATCAGTTCGTTGCAGGTGGATGTTAGTGCCAGTAGACTGCGTGGCGCTGTATTATATCTGTATCGCCATTTCGACGATAATAGACAATACGGCACCATGCCTTTTGAAGATTACATTATACTATTCAGTTTCGTTGTAGGTGGATGTTAGTGCCAGTAGACTGCAGCTCGCTGTAGTGTCTAAATACTAATACCTACGATGCCACGCGAGTAATACATATCTGTATCGCCATTTCGATGATAATAGACAATACGGCACCATGCCTTTGGGAGATTACATTATACTATTCATCAGTTCGTTGTAGGTGGATGTTAGTGCCAGTAGACTGCCTGGCGCTGTAGGTAGTCTAAATACCTACGATGCCACGCGAGTAATACATATCTGTATCGCCATTTCGATGATAATAGACAATACGGCACCATGCCTTTTGGAGATTACATTATACTATTCATCAGTTCGTTGTAGGTGGATGTTAGTGCCAGTAGACTGCCTGGCGCTGTAGGTAGTCTAAATACCTACGATGCCACGCGAGTAATACATATCTGTATCGCCATTTCGATGATAATAGACAATACGGCACCATGCCTTTTGGAGATTACATTATACTATTCATCAGTTCGTTGTAGGTGGATGTTAGTGCCAGTAGACTGCCTGGCGCTGTAGGTAACTAACGTATTTAGGTAAGCTAGGCGAGGTTTCCACGTTAACAGCCAATACGTCACCATGCCTTCACTAATATGTGGATAACTAGCCTAACGCTACATGACATGTCATAATAAACATCTGCTAGCGAAAGTCTAAGCTGCGCGATAGAATAGAAAGTGTAAGGGTTGCTCATTAGGGCGGGTAATTACGGCTGGCCAATTTCATAAAATCACTATAATTAGTGGAGTACACAATCATTTTCCCAAGTCCACATTTTATTTTCAACAAACTTTTCATTTCCAATTAGTTAAAAAATACTTTTTTCAACCCACAAATCTGGCAAATCGAAGCACTCCTAGGACCTGCTACTATAACATTTGAACTGCTTTAATTTAATATGTAACTTTATACAAATATATGTTGTTAACTATACCAATTTTGTTATAACTGAATATAATTTTATAGTTTGAAATTTATATTACGGTCATTGGTCATCACTAATTATTGGTACAAGAAACATAACGTTTTGAGAAATAAAACCTATTCTTCAGTTGTCTATTACTAAAACATAATTATTAGCACGCGAAAAGGACAAATTCATCTAAAGGTGCATAAATTCTTCTGACAATGTGTTTCTAGACATTTAACTAAAAATTACAAATTATTGTCGAATCTTATTGTTATTTAATGCCATACAGCATAAATAACCCCATAAGATAAAAGACAGTCTGTAGTTAAAAATGTATGTAACATAAGTGCTTTAAATATATTAATTTTGCAAATTCTTTTTCTAAAACATTTGTTAACATCCGAGGCAGGTTTATTTGAAGAGAAAGGTTATGTTTGTAATATTTGGAATATGTGGAATATTTTGGACTTCTGAAAAATGGTAGCATTTATATGTAATAATCAAAATTTAACTGAAATTAAACAGCTGTTGACGCTATCAGCTGAAGTTCGAAACATTGACAGAAACATCTGTTAACATTAAATTTTATAAAATATTAATTGTTCAGTGCTTGATCGGTAGTGTGAAGTAGATAGAAAATACAAAGTTAATATATATATATATATATATATATATATATATATATATATATATAAAACCCAGATTGCACCAGTGACGAATAGAAACTCTTAAATGCATTATGAATATTATGTACACTCTGTTCTAAAACCAACCTTAATGAACAAAGTTGTGAGTGTTTGAATTTCACATACGGTACTTCAAACAGGTGTGCTTCTATATACATTGTGATATGAATTTTGTTTGAGGAAATCTAACAAATAAACAATAACATGCCTCAACGTTCCAATCTGTGCAAAACCACTCCGAAAAAGAACAAGACTTCACAAAATAAAACCTTTTAACGATTATTTTGGAGAGTTACATTAACTTAATAAGGACATCCCCCTTATACCGGAAGTAAAAAAGATGTATGTAGGATTTCTTTCTAGACCGATACACGTTTTTATGTATATTTTCATCGTCGGGATAACAAGGCAAACTCAAGTAGGTACGGCACTAGAAATTACACAAAGTACGGCACAAAGTAGATTACAAGAACCGGAAGTAATCGCTTTTTGACCGAAGTATATTTTAGAGAGCTTTATACGAATATATTTTTTTGATCGGGGAAAGAACTGTGGCACCGTAAGTGATTTTATAGGTTTGGAAGTACACAAACTTCTCAGAGATATTTTTTTCTTCGTCGAGAAAAGACAAACTCTACTATGGCACTCAAAATCGCATAGACCGTGTGTGACAAGATCTTGAAGTAAACGCTTAGGTTTCCAAGACCTATGTTATTTGTATTTCTTGGTCAGGGCTACAAGGCAGACTTCTGCGGCGTTGGAAATATAATTAATTTCCCCTTAGACCGTAATAGGCTTATCAGACCTCTGTATATACATACTTTTTTCTTTGACGGAACAACAAGGTAGACTCAATCTGGAGTTAGAAATATAATCAATTCGAAACGAAAATGTTCCTACAGATGCAAAACATGGTATAAGAGTCAGGTTAATCTCTGATACTCATAACCATGGAAATTTAAATAATATGTACCTGATGTATGCCTACTTACGTTTGAAAAATTTCACAGGACTCCATCATATTACATCAAAAGTACTTTTACTAGACTTTGATTTAGAAAATTGCTTGTTAAGTCGCGAGGAACAGCTAGATTAAATAGAAATAAAAATAAATAACAACGGCAATGTGAATAAATGGCATTAGAATAATAATAGGAACTGTAAAGAACATAAATAATTGTAATTAAATAATTTTATTTATTTATTTACCTCTTCTTTGAAGAGTAAAACAGTTTCTACCAGTTGAATACGAGGCACCCGCTCCTTTGATGCAGTGCCCTCACCGCCCATAGCCAAAGAAGAAATAATAAATCATGACGCGGTCACCTTAAACGAGTTACCCGGCAAACCTGATAAGCACACAACTTTAAAGTTAACGACAAAATGGTTGTACATCTAAAAACTTAAAGAAATCTGAACGCAACATCAATTCCTATAAGTAAAACAAATTTTTTCTAATTATATTATCCCATAAAAATCATCAATTTTCAGTAATGGAAGAATAAATTTAGTTTTACTAAAATATATCAAATTTCACCTGTAAAACAACATCATGTGCTACAAAAATGCGTCTATATATAATTGAAATATCGCTTTCACACCATATTCATAGTACTTATATTGTAAGAAATGTTTTTATATAAGTGTGTATAATTTTATGAGGATGAGAAAAAATCATCGTATTTTATCTATTCGATGAAAAGGCAAAACTGTAAAAAGTTTGTATTTGTCTGTACTACATATATTATTTATGTATAAGTACACACATAAATATAAATTTTACATCACAAAAACATAAATATTATTCGTGCAGTATTGCATTTATAAATTCATTTTATTCCGTTCACTTCTTATTAAAGCAAATACGTGTATAAGCTGAGTCATTGACATGATAACATAATAAACTAAATATAATACCTTTTATAAAGTAGTGTAAATAAGCTTAACCTCAACTTAAGATAGAAATAAATTGAAGTAGTTTTTATAAGAACGTTCCTAATGCCAGCTTATTCTAAACATCACATATATATGATATATGTTTGTGTCTATAAATAAACACAAACATATGATCAAAATGAGGATATAAACGTATAATAATCTCAGTTTAAACGATGGCAAAGTAGTATTATCTGTTTCAATACATGAAACGACACTCGTACTGTATTTGATGATAAGATATTGAAATGCAGGAACTCTGCAAACAACTGGGGAAACCCTGCCTATTAGAAATGGTTTTGTATAAATAAACTCTAGGACAGCTAAAGAGTATGACGTAAAGCTCATAGGTTGTCACTAGAGGTTCAAACATCTGCACCCAGTAAAGACGATATTATATTGATTTGTACAGATACAGATGGACCTTCAGAACTGGAACTGACAGCGTCGACCAGTCGCAACCTGTCGTTTATGACGAACACGTTTAGACATGAATGTTCTTTCTAAGAATTTCGTTCGTAAGGTTTCTCAAAATAAAAACCATTCATCCTTTGTGCAAACAATATTGTAAGAGAAATATTTCGGACAGTTATTATTTCCTTGAAGTCCTAATTGAATACACGTCATCTGACTCACGTAAATGAGTTGGTTTTCTTAAAAGTATTGTTTACTTATATTTTATTATAAACTCTAAAACACTATTCTTAAAATTAATAATTTATTCCTTTTAGCTGGCCTATGCATCTTTAATGAATAACTTCAACACTCTACAGGAATAAACACACGATTTACGGTAAACCACAAATGTTACAATTAAGAAAGAAACTGCTTCTAAAAAAATTATTAATTTGTTTGTGGAACTAAAAGTTTGGTAGAAGTTTAATATTAATTCGCATAATTTTAAGTTTACAAAATTTTTAAGGTATTGTGTTTATCCAGGGATGGTATAGAATATTGTTATATAATTGTCAAGAGTACCTAATGAGTATTTCATGAGGTGGACTAATTGTTATATAGTTCACCTCACGCGTAGAAAGTGAGTATTAATACTGTGTCATATTTTGCCGTGAGTGCTCACAGTTGCAATTATTTAGAATTGATAACGCATACGAGTTAATTAATTAGAGTTTGTTTATCAAAATAATAATTTCCTTTTATAAGTTAGCTCGTTTAACAGAAGGGCCTACATAAAACTTTATTTTCCTTTACCATGTCCTGCTAATGGAAGGCTAATGACATTTTTTTATTGAGGGGGGGTGTTGTTTCTGAGTTAGAGATAGGGTCGGTTCAAAATCTGTCTTTGGCCGTTGCAACATGTATCGGCTCTCCCCTTTATCCTGTTTGATAACATCCTCGCAGGGGTCATTGGTCCATGAGGACGAGTAGAATAACTATTACAAGGGGATCGCCCTCTCCTTAAAAAAATAAATATTACCACTATTAATATTCTAGGATTAGGATACATAGAACTATAGAATTGATGCATACTCTAAAATTAGCTATGTGCTATCTTTGAGAAAAGAGAATGGGGATGATCAGTAAAATAATCTTTTCTGTTTATAAATAACCTAACGTCCCGTTACACCTTGATTTTTTCTGACAAATGAGATTTGTCATTTGAGATTTCAGTGTTTACTAAACTATATGGCACATATCTCACCCAAATCAAATACCTACGCCAGATCTGGTTTCACTGGCTCAAGAATTTGGTGACGACTTACGGCCAATTTACACATAACTGGAGGATAATCCAGTTCCCATATTCTGTAAGTAGCCATTTCCTGGTAAACATGACCATTAAATTAGGGGGTTTTAAGTTAACGAAAACAGACAGTCATATTCCTTAATTAGTTCGGAACACATATTAAAGAGTAGTTTTGAAAGTTCCATGTTTATAAGTGATCTTCCAAATGATTGGAAATACTTATTTCGTAAAGACTACGCAGGACATTTACATTCATTGTACAAACCCACTACCATTTGTAAAGTTTATAATGAGAATACAATAATGATTTATATCAAACTAAGAGTCTATCAAACTAAATATAACTCTTATTTTTCTTTACAATGTGAACGATTTTTTATGCTTATTTAATACGAGATTATTTTGCAAGAAATTCCTTTAAACTCACAAAAATTGTCAGTTTTGGAAATTGAGCCAAGATCAAATGTTTTAATGACGTATATTTATATACGAACAAAATTGGAAACCATTCATCATCTCTTCAAATACAAAAAAGAGAATTATCATTAAAACTTTAATTTAAGAAACGGCTATATTGGCGACCGTCTTCAATTTAGTTAGCCCCATAGGAACAAAGTTAAAGTTTAATCGCTTTTAGGGCCTATTTTAGTCAAATTTTAAGGAAAGCGTCCCTTTTTAAATGTATAACTATTTCCTTCGATATTTTTATCGGTTCTCCAGAAAAATCTTAATCTTTTTTGTAAGTACTTCAAAAGTACTCTGTATATAGTACACTTTAAAACAGCTTAACCTATTGAATACGTACTAATTATATATTTAAATTTAGATATCTTCTACGACCATATAAAAGAGTGAAACATTGTCTGAAAGTGTACGTTGTTCTTATGGAGGAAAACTCAAGGTCTTTGTACCACAGCTGGCAAGATTGGATAGATGATTGTTGACAATCAAGACAGACTACATTGACCCACCGGCCAGCTACAAGTTGTAAATGATCTGTTTTCAAGTAAGCAGATAGCCCTAAACAAGGTAGGTAGGTCTACACGCATTCCAGCGACATGTTGACAACCTGGCTACAATGGAAGGTACCGCATAGTTGTCGGCGGAAGCAGGTTTATGACTAATTGTTCAGTCGTGCCGTGAAGCGTGGATTGGGGTTTCCCGGACCTTCCGCCGTATATCTATCTGGTAATCCCCTCAAGTCGGTCTTTGTGAAAGCTACCCTAAACTGAGCTGGTTGTTGGTCCTGGAGGTCACGTTGAACCTCCCACCTAGCTCTTGGTCAGCTTCTTCCGCCATGTGATCTATTACGGGGTGGAGAGTTTTAATCTGGTCATTCGTAACTTTGAAGTTTCTTACTTCTTTATTAGTGAATTTACTGGGGAAAATTTGGCTATTGCACTAATTGCTTCTCTATCTCTATCTGTCTCTTCTCTATGTTAAGTATGGTGAAGTAGAGAACTGTGTAATGCCTTTGGTTAACCCTAGCTTTCTTTTTACATGACTGACAATAATAATAACCATTATTATTATTGTCTTCCCTTATTGTTGACGCAATTATCTTTATTGCGTCAACAATTACAAGATTGCATGCTTGCGTCCGGTACATTCATCATAATATACATTTGCATTAATTCTATTGCAGTTATAGCTATTCAACTGTATAACAGAACTGGGATTTTATTGTATTCTTATTTGAAATAGTTTTCAATAATTTTCATCCCAGCAAATCAACATGATCAAATCTTCAACGGAGTAAAACGCCTTTGACACCAGGAGGTGTTTTAATCGAGATTTGAATAGTTAAGAATCACTGAGATGTTTAATTCCTTCAGGCAGCTTGTTTATCAGTTTCACACCAACTTGGGACGGCAAGTGTTCAAATGCCGTCGTTCTATGATGTACAATCCGAAAGTTGTTTCTGCCTCTTGTCTCGTATTGGTGGACGTCACTGCCTTGGACCAACTCGCATTTGAGTCGACAGTATAGAACGACGTCGAGAATATAGAGACAGGGTAAAGTTATCAATCCAAGCTCTCTGAAAACATCTTTGCACGAATCTACTCTTTCGAATTTGTATTTAGAATAGAGTTTGTAATCAAAGGTAATGCTGAATGTATCACACAATTGAAATACTTGCGTTTGCCATTTTCAAAATAATTAATTTCTATAGTATACAGAGTATAGTTTTTAGAAGCATCTATATCGATAAGAATTCACCTCCAAGAATGTCTGAGTTGTTGGGATTTTGGATGAACTACAACAATAACATTGTAATACTGCACGAACATGACAACTTTCATGTATAATCGCACCCAAGGCTGTGCCCTGAGGACTGGTTTTCCGTTCCTGGAATAACCTGACTAAGTGGGCGCCTCCAAAACAAAACAAACCGACCAGTAATAACACATACTCTTTCGTGTACATCAAATCCGATTGATTATTGACATATTAGTTAATTTTTTTCCTACTGGATATGCGATAGATAATGAAATTATCCATCGAGGGGAGTTTCTGTTTTTCCAACAGTGCGAGGTGCATGGTAACGGCGAAGGAGCCACGAATAAATGGCCAAGGACTTACAACAATTCATATACTTTCTCGTGACAAATCATTCAGTGATATGTGATGAAAAAACTGCTTAAAAGTGGCTGTAGCCTGAGAGAACCGTGTTCGAGTCCCGACGGAACAAGTACCTTTTGCAATTCAATGTTTATTGAAATATACGAGATATATACGAGTATATATATTTTCCGTCCTACATGATGGGAGAAAGCCTGTCTCTTTGTCTTTATCTAGTCCTAAAAGCTAGTAGTAAAGGCTTAGAATCTTCCAGTAGTATAAGATTCTATTACCGTGGAGTTATGTATTGTGTTAGGTGCACAAGACCGGTTTGATGATTAAAATTATTTTACATACTAAAGAATGTGCTTTTATTATTAACCAAAATTGAGTCTAATCTTCACAAAATGTTAAGGCTAGGCCCACGTGTCATGGTTTAAAAAAAAGAAGTAAAAATAATTAATGTGTCAGTTTTATTACTCATGTAATGTTCGTTACCTATTTTTTAAACCCAATTGGTTCTTACGAACTGCGACGGAATCCGCTTTAGTGTGATGTTAAAAACATCAGCAGAGGAAAGGAAGTTTCATTTACCATTAGTACTGCTTTAACGTGTATATACAATTTTGGCGAACACAGTTTTTTTTAGTTTAGTGGGTCTTTTTTGATTTGGATTGTTTAAATCTATATTTTTAGAGCTTCCAGTTATTAAAAATTCCACAAACTAGCCAGGAATAATCACTTCCATATTATACTTTTCCAGACTTAAAATAACATTCTAAATGGTAGAAAGTAAAAGCCAAATTGCAGGAAAATAACATTTATTGTTGTAAACTACATGAAAACAAAGAATCTAACAGCAATAATAACATCGATTTTTGAAGAATAATCATAATAGCTTATGTCAGCCAATGCAGGCACACATTTTCTCACGGTAGGTCTTCTCAAGGTTTTGTCTGAAACAAGAAAAAACACACTGTAACGTTGTATTGTATAACTTAAAAATTATTTAAATAAATAAATGTACATTTTATTGAGTATTTTTGTGAGCGTCTTCAGAAACAAAATATCTGTATCACGATCATGACATCGACGGAAATGTAACCATTTATGATCACTATAATGTAGTTTCTCTAGTTCTATTAATGAGATGATTTTTAACTGATCTGTAACATAACTTTGAAATCATATTATGTTTATGAGAGAAATGGACGTGTTGGTTTTTATTGATTTATAAATCTCTTCCATAAACGGAAAACATTGTTGTAGGCTACGTTTGTAATTTATCCCCAACAAATAAATTATATCGATTCTCCTTTCTGACCCGAGTTTTATTCATACATGGCTAGTTTTAGGACGAAGCCCTAATAAGCAAATATAGTTTAGTTCACTAGTATGTCGTTGATGGTAGACTTAACTTATTTCAAATAATTGAAATTAAGAAAAGAAGAACTAATATATTGTGCTCTGGTGAAACATAAGCAACTAAACTATCTTCATAACTCACTAGAATTTTAGACTATAAATATCGTAAAGAAGACTTTTATATCAGTAGACATTATATAACTTCAGTTACTTTTAGTAGCCATCAAATCTAGCCCAAAAATACAATGATATTCATTATTTTACTTATATTTTATAAACAATGCCCTTTTAAAGGAATATTTAAGGTTTAAATGACCTAACAGATTTTTTATCTACACTATTAAAACTGATATTGAACATAAATATTGTGGATCAACCTCAGTTTCTTAGTTATTATTATTGGGTTCCGTTATTTACATGGTTGCAAATCTCAAATTCACGAATGAAATCAAACTGTCAATGATGTTATGGATCTAATATGGTTATGGCAACTGATATAATCATTATTCCATAATCAGTCAAGTTGGTCCGTAAATACATGTAAGTAATAATACCTGGAATAGTCAGACCTTCCATGCAAAGGTTTTGTTTGGGATATCTCTGAACCCACACTAATAGATATCTAAAATCTTCTAACGAACTGAGAAAACGTATTAAAAGTCGAATTCCATAATTATAAAAGGACTGTGAAACTCTGAAAATAATTGAACATCAGGATTGTGTTACATACCTCCTCTGGAGTGCAGACCTTCAGCTCATCGTGGATTGGTGTGAAGTCTTTGAGCGGGTTAGTCTCTGGGTGAACAGTCTCCACGCCGGAAGCTGAGTTCTAAGAAAATGAATTTTTCATGAAATCATAACAAATTTACCAAACAGACGATATTTCAAGGGATGTAATCAAGGTCAGTGTGCAGTTAGTAAAACTAATTTACATATCTTCATTACCAAATCTTGTTCATTGTCTGATTTCCAGGAAAAATCATGGCAATTACGTTCATGTGAATGAATTTATTAAGGATTATTCTTCGGAACTTAGTTTTATTTTAAATATATGAGGCGTTTACAAGCAACACGTAAACAGTTGGTGACTCTTTACGGCACACAGGCAGGGTTGGTGTACTCAATATCATTCAGTATAGACTTACTGAGTTGCCCATTCCTTACGCTTGGTAATTACTGGAATTGAAAAATACATTTTGCAATGGCTAAAAAAAATAAAATAAACATCAGAGGCATTTACCCAGTCCCGTCAACTAGTGGTTTTGTATTGAATACAAATTGTTTCTGAGGATAGAAGCAGGGTAGATCAAAAGAAGCTGTTCTATTGGTCGATACTAACCGAGAAGAGTAAGTTGTCCTGTCCTTCGTAGGAGCCGAACAGATCAAAGTACTCTGGGTGCTTGTGGTAGAGGTCGGCGGCGCTGAGCATTGTGAACAGGATGTCGTCCTTCTCCAAGGGACTTAGGTCCTTGCTGGACAGCAGCTGCGGAACAAAGAATTCAAGTCATATTGACATAATACATGTTTTAACAGCATGGTTGTTACGATTTCCAAAGTTTAATGTGAATTTTGAATGAAGCTCAAGTTCACCATCCTGTGGTATGTGACACTCGTCTTCTCTTTAATGTCACTATGATTTGTAGTCTAAGTGTTTCTAATGTCGAAACGATGTATAGAGTTCGTTTTGAGCAGAAGCGTTGCGAACTTTATTTGGATCTCTTAAGACGAACATGACTCCAGATTACAGGAGTGAAGTCTGTGACAGCGTCAGATTCTAGACACCGCACTAAGAGGTAGGCGAAATGTAGGTAAACTCAACGTTCACATTGAATGTTACGTTCACATTCTCACCAGAGCTAATTTATGTGAAAGAAATGAGTTTACTTCTAAAATGTTTAGAATAAAACAATACAATCTGTAAGCAAATAAGAAACATTGCAGTATTGAAATCTGCTATTACCTAAGGAAACCAGAATTCAAATCCTAAAAACCAACGCTTATTGATTCTTGTATTTAAAAAATATAAATGATTATTGTTTTAGTTGGAATGTAAAATCAAATTACCACTCTGGGGGGAACAGCGCCTTGGTTGCAAGACGCGTAGTCTTTGAAGGCCTTGCGTCCGCCGTCTTTGCACAGAAGCTCATACTCTCCTGACTTATCCTCTCCGCCTGCAATAAAATGAAATTATGGATTCCCTTAAATTGAAAACCATACAAATACAGTGCTTATAAAACAGATTAAACATAAATATGTTACATTAAGTAGCCAGAGAGCAATAATAAGCAACAATTGAAGAATAAAATTTGTTATTGTTTAAGCTTATTGATGTATTGTAAGTAATAATATGGTAACAATCGTACTGTCATTGTTGTTTGATTATGCATACTAGCAGTTATTTACATTTTTTACAAAAGTAAAGTCAACGTTTTCTGTGCTCTATAGTTAATATAGTCTTGTTTTTGTACTCATAGATCGTTAAAGATATATACAATGCCTTTTTAATCATAATGATGTCGGGCAGTCAGACAAAGACTAGCACAAGAATTATTTATTTTTAGATCATGGCTAGTAACCAAGTTACCTTTGGCTTGGAAATATAAAAATGTTTTTGCGGTAAAAATAATTAATGCAATCTTGGAAGTTCAAAAATATGCCTAAAATGTGTATAATTAAAGTAAATTAGGCGCATTGAAGTGGGATAAATCTCTCAATAGTGTCCAAGCGTATTGGGCCAACAACAAAATTGCTTAAAAAATACCAAAACTTCAACGAACATTGTGTACTTTTGATTGCTTATGGTTGACAAAGATGATTGCCTTGATCGTAATTGCACTCATTACTCATAAAAAACAATACTAACTCAAAATGATGCACACATGAAGGGAAACAACGGGCTGAGTACTAATTCTAGTGAAACAATATTATTATAATTTTGATTTTATTTTACATTCTCAAGTTTGAAGTATTAGACACATTTTGCTTATATAATAAATATTTATATATTAAACATTTCTGGGATTAATGGTTTGAATGTAATGGTAAGATCAGTCATGTTAATTGAACTTACCAACTTGTCTAACAGCAGAGTCATAGTCGAGGAAAGCAACATCACCTTCACCAGAAGATAAACACTTGAAAGGCTCGGCAGAGTCTGAAAAAATAAAGATTAAATTTAATTACTATTATTAATAAGTATAGATAAATAAAGTATAATAAACAGCAAAATTCGATGAGTACAAATTGCTATAGTTGAAACTTAAACTCACTTTGAACACCGCCAGAGAAGAATTCACCTACAGCCTTGGTATAGGGGCAGTTGTTCTTCTCGATGAGACTCTTGGTCACAAGATTGTAGACGGGAATAACCCAACCTGCAAAAATAAAAGCAATGAAATAATATTTTTACAAATATTTGTACAATAGTAAATCTAAATTCAGGACTAAAAGTTGTCACAATCTAATAAAAACTGTAGTATTAAACCAATTATAATTTTTTTACTGTAAAAATTTGTAGCAGTGTGGAGAAAAAAGTACAATGTTTAAATTACTAGATTTGGAGTTGAATGTAAAGGCATTTTGCATGAAAATGGATCAGTAATTCCTTCATTATTATCGTGAAATGTGTATTGTTTCCTAGTACATATCTTAATTTATAATGCTTTCTTAAATGTGTAAATAGTCAAAGTGGTATTAGGATTCAGTTGTATTTAAGGAAAAGGATTAATTTTAACATTTTGATCTCATAAAATCGGATACTTTCAGGTCGAAACATTGCCAAAATACCTAATTACCAATCCTGTGGGTGTATTTTAACTACTCACCAGCAGCCTTGCCAACATGAGAGAAGCAGGCTTTGTGGCCCTTGAGATCGGCCCAGGATTGGAAGTTGGAAGATTTCTTGACGACAGCCACAGCGTGGGACTTGTGGTCATTCTCGTACTCTTCCATCAGAACTGGCTGCAACTGGTACTGGCTGCGAACCACACAATATATATAGTGGTTTAGAATGGCAAACAATTACTGTAAACTATTATATTGAGGTATGAGAAAAGCTTTAGTTCGATGAATAAAATTATTCGTCAATATTTAACCTTAGAAGGTCTGAGCTCGAAATGAACAGTGTTTTGAAAAAGCTTTACTGTAAAGACGTTATTGTAATTCGCTATCGCTTTGGCTTGTCCTTAATAACAATTCATATAATAATAACGTGAGCATTTATTCAGTCTTCTTTCTTTACTTAGACTACTCGCATTTTGCAGCAACTCGACTTTTATGATTCATAGTTTTCTACTCCTCAGAAAGTTATGGATCAAGCATTTCGTTTCTGCACTTAATACGCAATATTTGGTCAAACAGAAAGATTGAAGTTTGGAATTTCAGACTTGGAGGAGATTAGGAGAAGGAAGTAACTTACCTCACAGCATTGACGGCGAGGCCGGCATCTACCGACACGATGTCCACTTGGTGGTCTCTAGCGGCAGCGTAACACTCGGCCAGATTAAGCTTGGAGACGCAGGAAATGCCGGGCCTGATGTCCCTGGAGTAAGCAGCACTGGCTAGATCCTGACACTTGGCCTCCTCCACCTCGCCAGTCACACACATGCGAACCAAGCGTCGGGGCTCCAGCACATCACGCTCGATCACATCTTCAAACTTGGCTGAACAGAAAAAAACAGTTATCAACGAAAGAAATTTCTCCTAGATTTAAAAACTAAATAATTGCTCAGGTAAGATTACAACAGGTTTTCAATGGGCCATACCGACCTTTGACTAGGTATTGGTGAGGAGTGTAGGGCCCCTTGTTGTCCTTGGTCAGAGTCAAATTATTAAGGGCCAACACTGAAGAGATCCAGTCGGCATGGCTTGACTCTCCAAGGGCATTCAGCTTGGCGATCGCATCCCTGAGAGCTGTCACCTGCTCCTGGTCATGCTCAGTGGTCATATAACCTTGCCAGGGCCTTGCCGCCCAGACACAGGGTTCGCCCTTCACGGGTTTCTTGGTGGCGTCCGGGCACAGGTAAGAGTAGTCGTCGGGGTTGTAGTTGGAATGCGCGGCAGGTTGCGATCCGTAGGCCATCTGAACAATAGAGACTTTAGATTTAACCTTGAAAATATTTGAGAATCAGGAATATTTAGTGGTGGTATGGCTCTAAATATTTCCAATGGTATACATCCAACTATATTTTGAGCCTCGATTGAAGGATATGCAGATGATCAATGTTTGTATATTTTTATAATTACTGACAAACTAATGTGTAAGAAGAAAGAAATATCAGATTAGTCTGCAAATCTCAATCTGTAATAATTGGGTGTGAATTATAATGTAAATTTGTGTTTCTTGTACATAAAACAACTTATATGTTTTTAAGTTTAGGACAAATCTGGTTAGCTATGAAATATTTATTGATTCAAGAAAAGATATTTAATTTACAAAAATAAATTTTATTGTAAGCATTAAGATGTAATCGTGGAGATAATTCAGTTTATATATGTAGTTTGCTCAATGGTTAAACAACATTAGCCCATCTATGATGGTAATCTGGATCATACCAAATTGAAAAAAAGAGAGATGAGTACTCACGCCGAAAAACTTCTTGACGAAGATGACTTTAGTGAAGGCGACATCACCTCCTCCTATGGCCAAGCAGCGGAGTGCTCCCTCATACCCGGAGTTCTGGTCGGGATAGTCACACTTGTCCGGGAACTCACAGAGCTGGCAAAGGTTACTGTATTGCTGCTCTGTTGGGAAAATGAAAAGAATAATATGAACAACACCATCTGGTAGCTCATATTTGTTAGGTTTAGGTTTAAATTCCAATGTAGAATTTAGCTCCAGTCATCTTTCGCTCAGTGCAGGATCTGAAATCTGACACCGTCACAGACTCTCTGTTAGTCTGGAGTCAATTTCCATCTCAAAAACTTGACGAGGCAATAAAAACACCACTTCATGTTGACTTCACTGAATGACTAATGGGTAAACTAGACAGAGCTTTTTTATAGCCTAGGTGTTTATGTCGAAATGGTGTATAAATTTAGTTTTTAACGACTTGGCAGTCGGCTTTTGTGGGTCTCTGGAGAGGGATGTGTACCAGAGATTTCAGAAGTAAAATTTGTAACAAAGTGAGATTTCATACGCCGCACTGAGCGGAAGGTGAAATGACGTCAATCCCAACACTCACACTTAGTGAACTCTTCCTAATATATGATAAGATAAACCAAGAACTCAAGAACTTTAATTGTTCCAGAACGGGAAACTCAGATTATAGTCATTACTGGATTGTATTGTTAAATTAACATATCAAAAGGAACTCACTGAGTCTCTGGTTGATCTCCTGGTCTGGGGACCACTTGCCCACGATGCAAGACTTTGCTGAAGAAAGTTGATAAAGCCTTCAGTTCATTCTCCCGAGGAGAGAGTTTTGTGTTGTTCTGTGGAGGCAGGATTCCCATCTTTGTCAGCTAGACACCAAACAGTAATTATAAACTTACTACCAACGGATACTTTTGTTTAAGTCCAAAACATATCAAAACACCCATTCCTTATTAAATAAATGTAACTTCTAATGTTTATTAAGTGTACCTTGGTGATAGGGATTTTGTATCCAACGTGCCGGCCTACCCCGGTATGGCATGACTTAAGACCTCGCAATTCTTCGATACTGTTGATCTGCAGTTCCTTGTGGATCACGACAACAGCCTCGTACCGGAACTCAGCTACAAGTAAATGAACAGTTAAGTAAGTACTCCCGATGACTTTGAGAACGCAAAATCATAATGCATCAGTGATAATTAAGAAAAATAATCAATCATGAACCTTACCCTCTGGCTCTTCTTTGGTGCGGATCTCTTTGAAGATGCTGAAGTTGTCTCCGAACCTCTTAGCGGCAATGTACATATCCTCAGGATCCACAGCCTCCCAGTCCGCCTCATGCTTCTTCATCTTTGTCATGCAGTCCAGTCTGGAAGCATGGACGTTGAGTTACAGCATATTACTTCAAGAATAGTCAAAAGTAAAAGCATCTAAATGACGTGTTGATTCTAATGTAATTATGGTATTTAATAACTATTAACTAAGGATACTTCGCTGAAAAATTTTTAACGCATGCAATGTCTGAATACTCATTAAGTGACTGCTGTGTACATTTATTGCATCAAAAGTTTTTGCAGGCACTCCTTTTGAATAATTTAATTACACAAGTGCTCGTGATGCAACTAGCATTTACCAAACCCGTCAAGGTCAGAATCGTTGTTACATATTTATTAACATGCAAATCGAGAATGCTCGTGTAAATTAAAATCGTCGACAATCACTTTTCAACGTATAAATATTATAGTTTTTATTATTTCCAGGTATGAGTTGTTCATACTATAGATGTAGATGTAGATACACCCAATGTTGATGTAAACTACGTGTATACATACATATGTATTTTGTCTAGTTATTTTTTTTTGTAATTACCTGTCTCTGGCGGCGACGCAAGTCATGGTAACGCCAACAGATTTTCCTTGCTCCACCATTTGCTGACAGGCGTCGAAGGCATTGTGAGGCACGCATATCTTGACTACAACAACCATGTAGATATTATGAGGTTTGTCATTGTGACGCATGTATAATATATACATGTGATCAAGCCAATAAAGAAAGGTAGTATAGAATTAATAACAATTAAGTTTGTATATGTTAAGCATAAGGATGGAACATCTTCTATCATACTACAATACCTTTTGTGCTGATTTCTGAAAAACAGAAAATGGTAATAGGTGGTGATGATAATGTTCTCCATCAAGTCACCCACTACTGAAGTTCTTATTACATAAGCATGATTTTCAGAAACCTTAAGGTGCTTCTATTTTGGAATCTTTATTTCGTCCTACATAGTGTATTACAGGTCAAGGATTCACATGGGTTACAGAAGCCTTCTTATGTACTTGTGCCTTTTTTTATCTTGGCTATGATAATGAAGCCGTGTTTCTAATTTTACAGGCCTACTAGTATCACCCTTGAGTAAATTGTAATATCTTACAATAAGAAAACAAGCACGAAACGGCTTCAAAGCCAAACATTGTTGAAGTAAAAAATAAAAAAAAAATACTGCTAGAACTGACAGTTCTACTATAATTCCTATTAAGTACCAAAATAAATGATTTTTGTAGTGGTAATTAGTTTTGTTTTTAGGCCGAAATGAGTACAAAACGTAATAATATGCATTTTCCTTTTTCTCGTTTGTCTTTTTGAGGGTTTTTTAACTACTTCAAAACTCATAATGGTGTTAATTTAAGATTCCTCTATTATTTTTTTTAACGATCAACTTACTAACAACACTTTCCGTGCTACACAGTGTTGATGTTCTCAATTTGAAAATGGAGACAGTTTTGGCTTTAACGCGGGAAGAAAACTGACAGAGATAAAACTGCAAATAAAATAGCAAATGCCCATCAAGAATCTTTTATTTCGCTGACAACAAATCTAGTAAAATAAAAAACATCCTATACTGTGGTTTAAACCACTTTTCATAATCAATTTCCTCTACGGTTTATTTTCAAACCGAGCTTTTTCGATTTTTTTAGTGTTAACGTAAAAACGCTCAAATTACTGACACAGCAATATTGTATATTGTCGCCTTGCCGCTGCATATAATTCTATATCTACATCACTCACTCTTTAAACACTATGTTCCAAAAATATTCTAAAATCCAATAGTAAGTAATATAATATTTATTAATTATTCTTGGTATTCTGCTTATAATCTAAATAGTACAAGAGCCGCGGGCTGTTCGCGTTTGATAAGTACAGGGCCTGGTTTTCTTGCAATTGATGAAGACCTTTTCTCAAAGAAAGAGATCGTCAACCCGTTTATACAATAATGCTTTTCTTAAAATCAATAAAGCAAGAAACGTAAATAAAATTAGCATCATCTTATGATATACTTATGGCCAAAAAGTTTATAACAAAATTTTAACAGTTTTACTTTGGTGTTAACGTTAATTAATATGAAAATAAGAAAATCGCTGAATAAGCAAATTTAGCACAAGGATATAACATTTTATCACTTGATAATGAATTTTATTGCTTGTATGACTTTCCATACATTCTGTTGGGCCTCAATACTCTATTGTATCAGGTTATTTTTACAATCAAACAATTTAGATACAACAAAAAACCATGCACAACAATAAAAAATCAAGGAGAAACGTTTCTATTTAGGTATATTATCTTTGTCAAACTTACTTAACTTAGTAACTTAAATAAGTAAATAACGAAATAGTATTCAGCAAAACTAGAAAAAACAAACTTAATAAAAACTACGAAATAGGAAAGAAAACACTCCTTATATTTATTATTTGTTAACCAGGCGTCATATAAGTTAATTTTATTACTTCTGAACTTTCAATAAAATACATAAATGTAAAGTTATTCACTTTTGAATATTTTCAATTCTTAATACGACGAAGTACTTATTAGAACAAAGAAACATAATAAATATTGATTTACGCTTCACAATGGACACATTTACGGAAATATGTCTTCTCTAAATAATAACTTTATTTTAGTAAACCTGGATGTTTATTAATTGAGGTTTTGTACAAACTGCGACTTAACTAAATTAATTTTTCTAACGGATATTATATTAAATATTATACGTTTAATGTGATATGTTTAATGCATTTATATGTTTTATATGATCAAATTTTATGTCCTTACTTAACTTTCATACGCATATTGAAAAAAATCGGATCCTCAACTTCATCCGTTACCTTTATGGGTTTTTTAAGACGGCCCAATAATCAATACTTTGCTTCATATTACTTGTTGAATGATAAAACATTTTACAGTTTTCCTGTCGTAAAGGAAGATATGTTAATGGGCTGCGGCTAAAAATTACATTTATCCAACCCTAAAACGACTGTACCAACACCCTTCACCTTACGGTGACGCCTCTTTAAGGTATCGAATAGACAGGTAAAATTTTAAAGCTGTATTTGAAATTTCCTTCCTTTGAGATATTTTACCTCGCTGAGAGCGGTTTTTTTATGCCAAAAGTTGTAAAATTGCAAATGAGAACATTAAAACTCAACACCGTCAGAAACTAGACAAAATAACAAGAAAGAAAATAATTGCGAGGATAATAACATTTAAAAAAATACAATACACTTTGAAGGTTTAGTATTGAATACGAACAAACTCTCGCCATTCTGTAGCATTAAGATTTTTCTTAACAGTGTTCTTATCTCCCTTAATTTTTAAACATGTAAGCGTATTCTGGGCAATTTATTATGATCACAAATGTAAAATAGAGTATTTAATAGAAATACCTTTTCTTTTAACATAAAAGAACAATTTATGTGTATCAATATTTAATTATAGCCTTTATAGATGTGTAATCTGGGACAGTGAAAATAATATTTGAATACGTGAAAATAACTTATATGTATTTAGAAATAGAGTACTATATATGTATTTCACACACAGCCAAGTAGAAAGTAGTTCATGAACAAAAAGTAAATATTTCCTTGTGTTAAGCAGTTTATGTGTTAACAAAGTACACGATTTTGTAATATTGAATAAGCAAAGTAGTACTCACAAGTTTTGGGCGTGGGAACGGCATATGCCGTAGCCAGGAGGGTGAGTACCAAGATGTACCACATCGTGCTGAGTGTGCCTGAGGCTGGCGGCATGCGCTTATATACGGTATTCGGTAGGGGAACTACACAACCTTAGCAGCAGGTCAGCAGACCTCAGCTTTTCAAATATCGAAAAATGTTATCATCGTGGGGAAATCCCTGGTGCCCTTTACATTATCTATGCCCTTTAATCATGAAGTGATAAATGAATATTCTTGTGTAACTCAATAATACAATAACTAAAAATATACGAAAACTTTCAAAATAATCCTTATCATAGCATGCCTGCATTGTTCCTTCCTTCATAATTATTTTACAACTAATAGTTTGTATTTCCTCCTTCATTTATTTTGAAGTCAGCCGTTTTACCTTGTTTCTGTACTAAATAACCACGGTTTCACATCACATCAGCATTGCTCACAAAAGCTTCCTTACAAATATTTCACCGACTTTTGGGCGATTACAACTATAAAATGTACATTTTAAAATTTCCTGTAAGACTTAGTGAAAGAAATAGCTGTAGTTTTTATCCGTGCACTAAAGTGCTTGGCAAGAATATAGTATATGGTAAACTTATCACTCATATGTACTGAATATATATTCAGACCAATGGTATTATCACGTCAATAAATTATTTGACATCAGTTTTGATCAGAAAAAGTAACATTTGTCAAAGTAGCAAAAATTAATTCAAACAAAAATTTTTAAAAGGGCACTATTAAAAAAATAATGTCTAGTCTAATTGTTTATTATTTATCTGTGAATAATTTTGAAAAATTTCACCTCTACAATAGCTGCAATAATTTATTAAATTTAAAACATGTACATAAGTGCAAAAAATTGGAGAAAAACTATTGCAAAGATTTTGTACCTCACATTTCAATATTGCCCTGGTAGCCTACATATTTTTGGAATGTCTTCAAGAGCACTTTCAGCTTTAGTCTATCTGAAGTTCTAGGTTATTACCCCGTCCAACTGTGCAGCCAGAAAAACACGTTTTAATACCCAACGTTCTCTCGTTCTAGGTATCTTTCAAAAGAAAAAAGAATAATTCACAGTACCACTCATACTAACTTGTTCACAGTTTTTGGGAGCTCACAACCAAAATTAGGTTTGCAACTTTAACTTGACTATCACGAACACTAATAATCAAACAAACACAAAATTATCTAACCGCAAACCGTATAAACCAGAAAAATAACTTGAAGTAGCTACAGCCTTTCAAATATAAGGATATGCATAACTAAAAGAGTACTATAAAAAATGTTATTGTCAATTATTGGATTGCTCTTTGACAATATTTTATGTTCTTACGCCTGTATGGAATGTGTGTTGAGATTTAAATCTAAAATAAAAGCATTAAGTTATATTAATACGTTTTAATAAAAAAATAAATTCATCCAATTAGATTTTTAGGATTTCTTCCCTTAGAGATATAGGTTCCAGAACGGTGCCAGTACATAGCATCAGAGTGATATAATAGATCATTATTATCAACTCTGATAATGAGATTTATTTATTACTGAGCACTCCCTCGTATGCTTGTCTCGTTATACTAATCATATTTTTTTAAGTAACTTCCTTCTTCACATCGCAAAAATACCCTGACATGACAGCTGATAACCACGAAGTGATTCCTGACTACGAAGAGGCCGCAAAATGTTTCTGCTATGCAATTCGACGACCACGAACTCGCCTAAAACAACGCTTCACTAAACAGCTTCAACTAAACCAAAAATATTTATAAATTGTTTCACTAAATGCATGTGCAACTTCACTCACTAATAGTTTAACTTATATAATAATAAATAAAATATAAAAAGATAAGAACTGAATTACTTTTATAGTTTACTGTAAAATTTATATTACTATTAGCAGTTCCCACCGCTTAGCTCGCAGTTGCCTGAGACATAGTAGGCTGAGATCTGTATACCTGAAACAGTACATTATATGCACTCCAATCTCTGTTTATCTATTTCATCCTATTTTCTTGGTTCAGTCTAGGAAAAAAGTTTTATATGCTTAATCAGTGTGGTATTAGTGTAAAATAAACTGCCCCCCAATGGTTTTCTACCATAAAAAAATTGCATTTTGTGTCTGGTACATTGCTTTCTGATGCCAATGTCACGGTCTAACTGCGGTCGTTTATCTCATTAAACTGTAGTCATAGTGCGAATGGTTCGTTGATGGACCGGTTATTCCGTTTTTATTGATTCAGCTTCTGTAAATATGCCGTCCTACATTTCACTTTCGATAATCCAGAATAAACTAAATGGTTTGAATTCGCAACTGCTGCTATAATAGTGAAAGTCGGATAATACTAGTGTCACAACATTCGCAGCACATTATGTCAGATAGTGTTTCGGAAGAAAAAATATGAAATTATAAATAAATATTTCGGGATTAATATATTTCTACGTATTTTTTTGTTATAAAAACAATACCCATACCAAATTTCATCAAAATCTGTAAGCTTTATGTTTTGTGATTGAGTATGCAACATCCAAATACCCAAACATTCAAATATCAAACATATTTCTTCAATAACGTTTGCATTTTTTGTATTAATAGGATAATTATATACGAGACTTTCTAAGCTTAATACGCCAAATAAATACTTACGGATAGATCTCACGGGAATTTGTCTTCAGGTCTGGGGCCAATGTGGCTAACGGATAAGTACTTCCATACTTATACCGGAAGTAGATGTTTAGCTCACCCATTTAGGTGTACAATAACCAAGTAGGCGTTCAGTTACTACTGTTTTATCTAACCAGCTATATTATAGATTATTAAAATTGTATAGCGGAGTCACCTTAACTGCATAATATCCAATATGCACTTTATTCCACTATGCACTAATATCCGTCCTCATTCCACTGACATTTTCTTCAAGAGGCCGACTGAGGATTACCTTGTTTTAAGTCTACTAGCTCATGTATGTTTTGAAGCTTACTTTGCACTCAGGACAGAACACATTTCAATGACATGGTCTTGCAATACGTATGTCACCATCCTGGTGTGGAAATCACTAACTGCAATAAAGTGACTCTCTATCTGAGTGTCATTGAATCAAATCACCATTAATACCTCCCTCAGTCTTTTAAGTATGCGTTTGATCGACGGAGGAGTTGAACAATAATAAAAGTATTAACTAATATTTAAAGGCATTATCAAATTAATGTTTTTCTACGCTGTTGAGGCTGTTAGATCCTTACTATTTCTGAATTCAAGATCTTCCATTGAACTGTAAAGTGATAGTCTACTACGTCCTCCACATTGTGGTAGTAAAATAGCTGCTACACAAATAACTATAATAAGTCGTTTTATTAAGATGTATAATCTCTGAAAACTAAAAAGGAAAAATACTTAAAACAGGAAATTGAGGTAAAGTTTTAATCAGGTAAAATAAAAACTGTTTAATGTATAAATACATGAGTATTTTAAGTATGCAAACAAATAAAACATGTCATTTCTTCCTGTCATTTGTTATACACATACTGTAAGTGGTTCAAATTCCCAAGTATATAATCTTATATATTTGGGAATATAATATAGTCGAGATTATATCCCTCTTAGGTTTCATTATAAGATTTCTGAATTCTAATTTAAGTTCCTATACTCAAGAGATATCTTAAAGGGCTATGTTCCGACATATTTTTTGAAAAAAGTATTGTTCAACATATATGCATTGGCGGCAAATAAAAGCACGAATCTACGATCAATTAATTAATGTCAAACGATCCAACAATAAATAAAGTATGAATTTAAATTAGCCAACTTTTGTTTATTATTGATGCGTAAGAGGTGTTACATTATACGGCTACGTATAAGGGGAAATATAAATAAGTGTTAATATAAAAACGTAACTAAAATTTTAAATGAGCCTGCGATACAAGTGATGAGTGTATGTGTTTGTCTTCAGGTCCCGATTCGACCTTGAAATCCGCGCTGGGATATCATTATTTCTCAGAAGTAAACTGCGGAGGAATTAATGGATCTTCTCTGAATTCGAACTCGGAAACGTAACTACCCGATTGGTCTCTTTACCTTTGCAGCAGGAACAACACGAAACACTGCACGAAACATCGATGGCCGATGCCTACTTAACCAAATACAGGCGTATGTAAAGAAAAACTTAACGAATGTAAAATGAGAATAACAAAGAATTGACTCAATGAGTTTTCATCTTTAGCTAAAATAAATAGTCCTTCCGACTCAGTCGAAATACGTAGATAGGTTTTGAGACAACTGAAACATATTATTAATTTATTCTCATTGGATTTACATGTATAGCTCAAATGTATCATGTATCAATATCTCGAAAACTGTTCCAGGTACAAACAAGTTCGTAAAAGAATGTTACGAAATGTTAAAAGCATTTGGTATAGCTATTATTTCTGCAAGCCACGTTATCCTATATCCTAATCTTAATATTATAAATGCGAAAATGTCTATATTTGTTTTGCACGCATAAACTATCCAACCAACTGTACTGAAATTTGACATGGACATTCTTAGGCTGCCTAGGATGAATATAGGCATAGTCTTACGTAGTAAATCTCTGCAAACCCCACTGCTCTCAAAGTAGTTAAAAATCCTATATTGATCTTTAAAGTTGAGAAATACTTTAAACAGGTGCAGCATGAAATCTTCACAATATGCTGGATCTCTTGTCGTTATGTAACTGCTGAACTTATATCATAAACAGAGTCGAAATAGACTTTGGGACACAAAGTGACTCAAGATGGATGAATATTTGTAAGGGACTATGAAGAGATATGAATCTCATGAGAGGATTTATAAATAAGGTCTCCAAATTTTATAGCGTATTCTCATGTAATGCTATGTAAGAATAATTTGAATTTGAATTAAACAAAATTATTGCTTTTATTACTCTATCCCTACAAATAGAGTTTGTCATGTGGAATTTCAACACGATATAATGAATCAAAAATTAAAATCAAGGTTTGTTATGACCGATCAGCTGTTAGTTGCGTAATCAACACATGTGATCAGCTGGTTTAAAACAAAAAAGTACTATGTTAAGACTAACGTTGTGACATGGAACTGAGCCGTATATTCAGATATATTTTTAATTTAGAAAAGGACATTTAGAGTGTAAGAGCTTTTGATTGAAATCTGATTTTTCTGTAAAGACGTTTTAGATACCTTTTAGTCATGTCTGTAAATCGCTATATACATATCAAGAAATTACTTTAATAATATAGATATTCGTATATACTCCTAAAAACACTTGGATGTTACACGCAAATTAACGAGCATTTTGTATCAGTCCACGCAAACACATTAATTAAGAAAACTGATTAAAAATTTCCAAAAAAAATAAATAAAAAGTTGTGTCTTAATATGAAACTTATAAATTAGGATGGCTGCATCGGCGTTTTATAAAGGTCTAATTTGGGAAATGGAAGGTTGAGGTTGAAATGGAGGACATAGGTGATGAAATAGTCCGACTTCTGAAGTAAAGTCCATAGCGACTTTTAATCCACAATAAGTAAATATATCATCGTCGTTATTTTTACCAATCATCTTTGACGGCTGGGAATTACGGTACATGAGTCACTATTTATCATCTGGAGGTCAAACCGATTGTTGCCAACTTGGTTGCATTAATATTTACTTTATTGTATAAGGTCAATATTTTTTCTGAAGAGATGAAGAATGAAAAAATAACAATTCCACGAGAAATTTAGGCATTTTCTGTGATAGATTAGTCATCTCGAAATTAGGTTAATGCGAAAACTACAGGTGGTGTGTAAATTGTTTTCTCTATATATTTTTGTATACACAGACCTCGTATTACTGTGGCGAATACCACATAATTTATTTATAATATCAGGAAATTAAAATTCATAATAAACATATTTTTTTAAATTCAGTAATAAAAAAATATACTACAAATTTATTTTGTTATATGCAGCCCTTTTAACTTGCATGTCGCTTGTGGACTTGACATAAATCCACATTAAATGCCTACTACCCCTTTTCGAGTGATCAAAAACATATTTTATCTGCCATGTTATTAAGGAATCTTAAAGTCTTCTACACCTTATATTAAAAGAACACACTCTAAACCGATCTTTCCACTCAGTCTGTTGGATTTTTTCCCTCACCCTAAGGCCGTACATCCAATAATTGTGAATATGGTTTGTGATTCACATTGACACTTTGGAAACCAAAGTCACCGTCCCTCCATTTTTCACCCTTCTGGGCTTTGCCTCTAGATAGTTACTGTACCATTTCTACAGATAGGCTCCAAAAACTACTGTGGTGGTAAACTACCGAAGCAAAATAATTCTAAGCAAGATAATCTAGGTCACAAATTACACGTCTTTGCATAATTTCTGTGTTGTGTTTAGCAGGTTCTTATAATAGTGTTAAGTAAAATTACCCATAATTTTTGACTATGCACTTAAACCTACTGTTAAGTATTATTGCATTAAATAACTTGTTTTTTATTGCTAATATGAAAAGGCTACTTTTATTGAACAATAATTATGTATATATTTTTTGGGCAATTTATATTCTATATTTACCTTTACTTTACTAAACTGTATATACTACATTAATTCTATATCTCTTTCTGCGGCCTAGTGCCTACAATACCATTTCTTACTGGATTAAAATATTCACGTACAGCGACAGACCAATGAACCATTGTTTCACGAATCAGCTGTTTACTGTACACTCACCAACCAATCACAACGGTTTGACTTATCAATTGCCCACCTTGCAAGCGTAGGCACGCTTGCTCATTATACTCTCGATCCCACCTGGGGCACTTGTGTACACTCTAGCCACTGCTTACCATACTTACTCTCTCCCCCATGTGTTACTCTCTCACTTAAAATATTAGTTTATCTCTATTTGTTGTACATTTACATTAACATTAAAGTCAGTGCTCTGGATTGGCAATCTCTACCAGAAACGTCTCTGCTCCCGGACACTCCGCGTCTACCGTGCTCTACAGGACTGGCCACAGTGTTATGAACTATTCGTTTGCGGTCGTATTGTGCGTGAGTGAATCCGTGAAGGACATCTTCCGTCTTCACGCCTGCCGACAAGACAGCAGCCTATTTCCACACTTACTGATCACAACCTGGCCCTCAACAACAGCAGACTACGGTTAGGTACCTCTCATGAAAACAAAGGTAACTGTTTATTTTTCTGCACTTTATTTGAATATGCACTGTTCATAAACTCATTATGTGTAATCTAGTGAACTCTTGTTAAAATCAGTGTGTTCGGCGTCTTCACTGCCTAGTGTGAAGTGGTCCTTCTTAATCGAGCCTCTAAAATATTATCTCACGGTTCTCATAACCAAAATTCATTCTTTTCACCTACCCTGATTTGTGTTGTGCGCGTGCGTTTTGCGTTTGTGAGTTTCATTGACCAGTCAGTCTTCTTCTCTGAGCCTGATATCATTTATCACATATTAAGGCAGCGTACCTCCCCGAGTGGTTCTCAAAAGTGGTTCTACATAATGAGGAAATATCCTCATTACTTGTTCAGCAGCTTAGTTTTGAAAACCCAGGACTGCTAGTTAAACAGAAGAAGTATACTGTTTCGCCTGAAATCACACATGGAATTTGAAACGCATTATAACGTTAAATCATTCATCCTTGTACCTCACTTACTGTCATGTCGGCTTACTTTTGCAGTTGTATTGAACGGATTTCCTTACGATGTATTTAAATTTCTAGGGCACGGTACAGTGTATAAAGTTATTACTTTTAAATAAATCCTTAGAAAAATATAAAAGATAAATAAATATTTCTGCTTAAATTCCATTCACACGTTATCACTGCCATAACGGGGGCACATTCAACTCAAGTACTGCGCGTGATAGCGAGCCTATAGCTCAATTCGTTATATCCAGACTTTAGTGGTAGCTATGGAACATGTATACACTGTCAATAGCTTAATATACAAAGTGAAAATTACACGTAATATGCTTCGCTAAGGTTGTGCGCCAAACTCCTATCACTCTTGTCAAACTATGTCATATTTGCTTACAATACATGTTTGTTTACAATACCTGTTTGTTTGTACAAATTTATTTATTCTTTGATTTCTGGTCCCCACCATGGTTCCCTATAGGACCAATATAAAATTGATGTCTAACGCTCAGCCGAATCTCATGGTATGACACCTTAATTGAATTTTATGTTGTTTATATAGGGATGAAACTTCATACAACGTTTCAAGTCTATAGGCCAGTTTGCTTGTGAGATGTTCTGTGGACAGTGAGATAGACAAAAATAAAAATTTTCTAGACCTCAAATGATAGGCTTTGCTAACGCTCAGCCAATTATTTCAAGAGAGGATTCTGTTTTTCTAGCAGAACGGGGTGGAGTGTAACGGCGGAGGAGCCACTGATGTCTGAATAAATGGCCAGGAACATTTTGATCAGTATTTTCTCGTGCCAGATCATTCAGCGTTATCTAATACCGATGTTCATGTGCAACCTTACAAATGAAAAGTAGGCGAAAATTCAGGCAACAGTAGAATAGTTCTGTGGGAACTAACTGAGAAAAAGTTTTTACGGTTTGACGAACTCTCCCCACTCGTTTATGGGTTTATACTCTCATAGTGGTTTTATGGCTTAAGGAGAATCCATGGTTTTGTAACAAAGTTATTTTCTACACAAAAAATATGAAAAATGTCTGAAAAAGGCTTTGTGTAAAGATGAACTGTTTATTAAAAATATGAAATTTAAAACATAATATTCTTTTTTTAAATGGAAATATGAAGTACACATTAAAAAAAGCTTCATGAAAAAGTATAAGAATGATTTTTGTGTGATCTCACATTAAATATTGCAATACTAATAATGGAACCTCTAAACAGGGTTAGGATTAGAGGTCCTAAATTTGTTCAATATTATATTGTATTTATGAGTATTTAGTTATATTTAGAAATACTGTATTGTTGAACTTTTATTGAAGTGACTATTTCTTTTGGCAGGTAATGAATATGTTTAGCACTGGGAAATAACTTCGTTTTGCGTCATGGAATTTTACACATCAAGCATGTTCGCTCTGGTGCCACTAGGGGTGGGATTATCGCTGACATTTTGACGTCAGCGCGCTTCTCCTTTTCGTTCAGTGGTCATCCAGTCGTGCTAGTGAGAGGTTACTATCGCTTCTTGTTAAAGAGACTACTTCTTTTGGCAAACTATGGGTGTATGTTGAAATGATTAAAAATAAATAGATTAGATCTTTTTTAGATAACAAACTAACAAAGTAGTGTAATTTAATCAAGGAAGACAATTAGTTTTTCTGTAGATTTTATTTATAACCTTTACTCAATTATATTGAGCCTTAATTTACATTCACTTAAAAAAATAAATTACTTAAGAACAGATTTGAATACATTTTGCTGAAGAAACGTCAAACAATTCACTGACATTTAAAAAGATAGATGCCATTAAATTTAACAATGACACACGATAAAAACACAAGAACAACGAGATATGGAACAATAAGAGATGCTGTGTTTACATTATATTTATCCATAAATATTTGTCCATATGTGTTTTGTATTGAAAAAAATTACATCTCCTAACTCGTTGGAGTAACAACATGAAACTTGGCATTTATGTCAAGATAATAAATTGGAAAATACAAGAAAATTAAATATATTTTATTACTTTCCATTTCAAAATGGCGGCATTTTTTATTTTAAAACTTTAATATCCAAATATTTTTGTAATCCTTCATAAGCATTGCAAGTATATGTGTTCGTTGCAAATTTAATCATAAAGATAAGAATACAAAATTTGTTTAAATTGGTTGAAAAATAAAGTAACTACATCAGTTTTAGTTGGTCAGTATTTATGATATCTCATTGGAATTCTTAGAACCAAGTCCTATTTTGTATTTATTGGTCATTGCATTACAAGAGCTGTTTTTAAATTAAATAAAACATGTATATGCATACAAATTTTTATTTTTACATAAAAGTTATATTAAGGTTTGAAGTTACAAATGCTGCTAAATGTAGTACCATTTTTCAGCAATGCACGCTTCACTTTGTTGGTGTAAGTATTTTTTTTTAATTATGTTTGAAATACAGTGTTTTAATTGTTTATGGCAATAGATAATGGTTATTGTTATTACTGTATATTTAAGGTGACTCGATACAAAATAATCCAGTAGGTTGAAGGCCCAGTTTATCTAGCTGGCCAATTTACAATTCCTTCACGCCCAATCTATTTCAAAGGGGTTTTTGGCATCAATGTAATCAGTCACAATATTACTGAAATAAATGCACCATCATGAATAAACCATACGGTTTATTCAAGATGGTGCAATTATTTCAGTTTCTTCTTGTAGGAATTCGAATTTCATCTATAATCAATCTGGAAAAGTTATTCTAAACATTCTAGATCAATGTTGCCATTGAGACGGAAGAAATATGACGTTCCTGGACTTCCCTCAACAATTTGCAAAATATATTCTTCATTTCATTTTTTAGTTCAACAGCCCTTTCTTTCGTAACGGTTACAATCGTTAATGCCTCTCTTATTAAATGGCAACGAACAACTTCAAAAGTCGCGATTGGGAGATATAGACATATCCAAGAAACCATGCAAATCCTCTTTGCTTCAGCACTGTTTTTTCCAAGCAGCGCCGTATGCTTAATGCATATCGAGCGTAGTCCTCATTGCTGTACATACCCACCTTTCACATAATTACTACTGGAATGGAATAAATAGTGGTAGTGAACGCCAATCAAATCCAAATGTAACAAAGAATAATTACAATACGTCGTAGACTTGTAATGAAATAAGCGTTAATACCATTTTTAAGGAAATACTTGATAATTTAGATTATTTACTAGTGCAATAACCAATAAATAACCAAAAATTAGGACTAAGTCTAAGAATATACTTTCCACATATAAGAAAGCATAAACACTGACCAACTAAAACTGATGTAGTTATTTTATTTCTCAACCGATTTAAACAAATTTTGTATCTCTAGCTTTATAATAAAACTTGAAAAATACGTATTCTTGAAATTATTATGGAGGATTAAAATATATTTGGATATTAAAGTTTGAATGTATAAAAATTCCCCCATTTTGAAATGGAAAGTAATAATAGGTATTCATTTTGTTGTATTGTCAATTTTATTAGTCTAACATAAATGCCAAGTTTCATGTTATTTGACATTGAAATAAGAGGTAGTGCACTCGTTATATTGTTATTAACTGAATCAATCTGCAACTTAGTTGATATTGTACGTAAACTGTCAATGATTACTAGTAGACGAGTAACTAATTTTGTTACTAGAGGATTAAAAGTAACAAAACAAAAACATTTAGTCCGTATTCATGTAATTTGTTGTACTGTATGTACCTGGGCTTACAACTTTACCGTGACCCAAAATATAGAAGTTGCCGTCTCTTTTGCAATTACTTCTATGTAAAATAATATAATATGAAATATTATTATTATTAACAAATTAACGGTGTTTTTTCAAAAAGGGTTAATTTGCTTTTAATTTTAATATACGAAAATAGGGTTAGGTATTTCGGTAGTCATTGACTTCAATGCATTGTCGATGATAGAGTACAGTATTACAGTAAGGCCGTTTAGTTAGAGCGCGTCACTCAAAATAAGGTTAGATAGGTTGTCGGGGGGGAGGGGACTCTTTTCTAAAAACATTACTCTTTCCACCAAAAATCACTGAAAGTGCATGACCAAAATTCGTCGCCGACAGTGGTGACTACTCTCTTATTAGAAGGTTATGAAACAAATTTATCAGGTTTCCTACTTAGAATTAAATATTTTAATTGTTGGCAAAAATCAATAAAAGCGAGATTAAATTGAACATTTGCTTGTGATTGTACTAGGTCATACAAGTGTTGTCAAAATTATACGGATCTGCCCTATACTGTAATAAAAAAACAAGGGCTTTCAGTTGCATTGCCGTATTTGAAGAGAAATTTAAAATTAATTACGGTTTTGTGGTCTGAACCAAGAAATAGTTTTAAAATTCCTCCTAAAACAAATACAGTTTTAAATATGCCTCTTTATTTACATCTTGTAAGGAGTCAACAAGCAATATCTCCTGAAAATAAAATATTCCTATTTATTTAGTTTTTTTAGCTGATAATATCATTAAAATCTAACTATTTTGTACTTAAATTAAATTTAAAATATAAAATAATTACCAGTGTAGCCCCCAATATTGAAAATATTAGTCAATGCATTTTACTAGGATACTATTATATTATAAACGTTGTTTTTAGGATAACAGAAAAAGAGGCGTCACTGTTGTCATTCTTTGGTAGTACTCAAGCAAGAAGCTGCGGCTAGAAGATGACGTTAACACACTTCATCTTGCTCTCCAACAACAGACGATTCATCACCAACAGCTCAGCCAAAAACTTCAACCAATAGGTCTTCTAACCAGTCTGCTGTCGTTATTGAAGAAATACCTTCTACTAGCATCGATCCACCACAGTCATCAGTCGATGAACACCTAATATATGAATGACACCCTTGTCACAATCCAATATTTGCTAAAAAGTCATACATTTTGGCCCATTTCACCCTTACTTTGAGTACCTTGTAATTGAGGGGATAAAATTACGCTCAGAATGGTACCAAACATATATTATATAACTTGAATGCAGTCTCCAAAAGACTTTTTGTTTACTTGTAGAGTGTACTGTGACATTAAATTGAGCAAATCTGAAAATTGTTCCAACGTACATGGTTATGATAATTTGAAAAAGGATACTGTATGATTCGGTGGAAAGCCAAAGACAGTTGTGTAACGAAAGGCTTTTGTTGACTTCAAAAACCGTGTCCAGGACTCTCAAAGCCAATCTTACATAGAATTTTTAAAAATCAAACGGCGCACACAGCTTCTTAGTTATGTAGGTCTTTTTTAATCTGTGTGCATGCTTAAAACTAAATTTTGAGAGCTTCCATATAATAAAAGTTCCACACAAATGAGCCCTCGATAATCATTGTTCGAATGACATGCATTTAACATAGTTCAAACTAAAAGTAAAATTACAAATGACATAAAATAAAAGCCAAGTACAAGAAAATAACATTTATTTAGGTTGTAAACTATATTTAAACAAAGGATCTAACAGCAATAATAACACAGAATGTTGAGGAATAATGATTGTACAGTCTCTTTCAGTAGCTCATGTCAGTCAGGAGCAGGCACATGTCTTCTCAAGGTTTGGTCTGAAACAAGGAAAACACTATGTAATGTTGTGTTGTATTACTTAAAATTTATTTAAATATAGAAATGTACATTTCAGCAAGGGAGGTGTTTTTAGAATCAAAGTATAATTATGTCAACGAAGTTAATGTATCATTTTATGATCACTATAAAATAGTTTCTCTAGATGTATTAAAGAGATAACAGTTAAGTACTGTAAATGATTTTGAAAAAAGAAAGGCATCTCTAAAGCTATATTATGTTTTTGAAACAGACAGACGTGTTGATTTCCATTGACTTTAAAACCTATTTTATAAAATTAAGACAAATTATTGTAGATTATGCTTGTAAGTTATCCCTAATAAAAAAATTATGTTGATTTTCTTTTGCGACCCTTTGCGAACTAGACAATTCAGACATTACTAGTTTTAGGTTAAATTCACTAATACGTAAATATAGAATAGTGTGGTAAGATTCACGTTATTCCAAATATTTTACATCAAGAACATTAGAAAGAATAAAGCCTATTGTGCCCTGACGAAACATAGTAACTAGAATATATTTTTGACAAACTATAATTTTTGACTAAAAATATCATAAAGAACACTTTTAACAGAAAATATAACCAGTTATATTTTGTGGCCACCAAAGCATCTTAGATCCTAGAAGAATTATCTTATAATAAGAAGAACATATAACGAAGCATATATCTTAGTAATAGTAAGAGGATAGAGAAATATCCTTAGCCCATTCTCAAAACATAAATCTCAGTTTAAAAAATTGTATAGATTTTGTAATGGGATTTTTTGTAATGGGATTAATTATTGTATTTATATTTCACAAATAAAGTACTTTAAAAACAATATTCCAGGGTTAATTGCCTTAACCGATGTATATAACCACACTATTACAACAGATATTGTACACAGTATTATGATTGCATGTGATGATAAACCTCAATTTTTTTTGTTGGGTTCCGTTTTTATGATTGCAATCCTTATATTCACGAATTAAATCAAACTGTTAATGATTTTAGGACCCATTATGGTTTTGGTAACTGATATAATAATTATTCCGTAATTGATCAAGTTGATTCGTAAATACATTTATAATAATAGTTTTTAGTAGACCTTTCCTGCAAATATTTTTGTCTTGGATGCCTCTAAGCCATTTTAATAGATTACTAAAATCTTCTAATGAACCGAGAACATTTGTTGAATGTATAAAAGAACTGTGAAACGAATTCTGAAAATGTTGAACGTCTGGATTGTGTTACATACCTCCTCTGGAGTGCAGACCTTCAGCTCGTCGTGGATTGGTGTGAAGTCTTTGAGAGGGTTGGTCTCTGGGTGAACAGTCTCAAGGCCGGAAGCTGAGTTCTAAAACATTAAAATTTTTCATGAGATCATAACAAAACAGCAAATTTACCAAACAGACGATATTTCAAAGAATGTCAATCAAGGTCAGTGTACAGTTAGTAAAACTAATTGACATTTCTTAATGAACAGAGTGTATTTTGACCTGGCCACCTTGTTCCTTACTGTCTGATTTCAAAGATCAGTTCAATTGAGACCTTACCCAAAATTACGTTCATTAAGCCATGTTATTTAAGTCTTACGGAATTATTCTTTGGGATTTAGTTTTTTTTTTAATATATGACGAGCTTACAAGCAGCAATTTGTTTTATATTTTTAACAGTAGACTGCGGTTAACTGATTACGGAATACAGGCAGGATGGGTGTACTCAAGATCACTCAGTATAGAGCCGTAGTGGCGGTGTTACGTACAAGTATTAAATATAATTAATTGTAGTTTAAATCAAAGAAGTTCTTCTGAGAATAGAATCAGAGTAGATCAAAATAAGCTGTTCTACTGGTCGATACTAACCGAGAAGAGGACGTTGTCATGTCCCTGGTAGGAGCCGAACAGATCAAAGTACTCTGGGTGCTTGTGGTAGAGGTCGGCAGCGCTGAGCATTGTGAACAGGATGTCGTCCTTCTCCACGGGACTCAGGTCCTTGCTGGACAGCAGCTGCGGAACAAAGAATTTCCTTCGTTTAAGGTCATATTAACGTATATGTTTTAACAGCATGCGTGTTTTAATATTTACAAATAAACTAGTTTAATGTGAATTTTGAATTTATCTCCAGTTCACCTTCCTCTGGTTTGTGACACTGTCACAGGTATGACTCCTGGAATCCGGAGTCGTATTCGTCTTCTCCTATATTTCTCCATAATTTGTAGTCTAAGTATTTCTGATATTGAAATGATGTAAAGAGTTCGTTTTGAGAAGAAGCAGCAAACTGTAATTTGGATATCTTCAGACGAACATGGCTCCAGATTACAGGAGTAAAGTCTGTGACGGCGTGAGATTCCAGACACCGCACTAAGAGGGAGGCGAAATGGAGCTAAACACAACATTCACATTGAATATTACATTCGCATTCTCAAACAAGAGCTAATTTATTATTTATTTTATATTTTATTTATTTATTTAGGAAATTAATTTAATTCTAAAACGTTTGAAATAAAAATATACACACTGTAAGCAAACAAGAAATATTGCAGTATTGAAATATGATATTACCTAAGGAAACCAGAATTCAAATAATACAAATCAACCTTTGTTGCTTTCTGTATTTAAAAATATAAATGATTATTGTTTTAGTTGGAATGTAAAATCAAATTACCACTCTGGGGGGAACAGCGCCTTGGTTACAAGACGCGTAAGTCTTTGAAGGCCTTGCGTCCGCCGTCTTTGCACAGAAGCTCATACTCTCCTGACTTATCCTCCCCGCCTGTAATAAAATGAAATTATGGATACCATAAATAGAACACCATACAAATACAGTCCTTATAAAACGATTTAAATATAAATATGATACATTAAGTAGCCAGAGAGCAATAATAAGCATCAATAGAAGAATAGAATTTGTGTTGCTTAAGCTTATTTTCGTTTGTGTGTAATTATTATAATCGTAGTTTATTTTATAAGAATTTTTATTTGTAATATATTATAGGTAATACGATAACAATCATACTGTAATTGTTGTTTGATTATGCATGATGGCAGTTATTTACATTTTTAACAAAAGTAAAGTGAACGTTTTCTGTGCTCTTTGATCAATATAGTGATGTTTTTTAACCCATGGATCGTTGAAGATATATACAATTCAATTACCTTTTTAATCATAATGATGTAGCGCAGTCAGACAAAGACTAGCACAAAAATTATTAATTTTAGATTATTGGCTAGTCACCAAGTTACCTCTGGATTAAAAATATAAAAATCTTTTTGCGTTAAATGATTAAGGCAAGCTTTAGCAGGCATGTAAGTTCGAAAACCTTAAAATGCAAGTACGTAAAGTACATATAAGCAGTGAAGTGGGATAAATCTCTTAATAATGTCCAAGCATATTATTGGGAAAATAATAAAATTTATTCAAAAATAAAATAACTTTAACAAACTATTAATAAATACGAATAACTTGTGTACTTGTAATTGCTTAAGGTTGACAAAGATGACTGTCTTGATCGTAATTGCACTCATTAGTCATTAAAAACCATGATAGCTCAGTATAGTACATACGCGAAGTAAAACAATGCACTGGGTACTAATCCCAGTGGCAGAATACCCGTTATAGTTTTCATTTTATTGGTACGGGTGTATTCCTCAAATTTTGAAGTTTGAATAAAATTTTGCTTGTATAATAAACATTTCTTGGATTAATGATTTGAATGTAATGGTAAGATTAGTTATGTTAATTGAACAATCAATTGACTTACCAACTTGTCTAACAGCAGAGTCATAGTCGAGGAAAGCCACATCACCTTCACCAGAAGACAAGCACTTGAAAGGCTCGGCAGAGTCTGAAAAAATAAAAATAAAATGTAATCACTATTATTAATAAGTATAGATTAATAAAATATAATAAACGGCAAAATTCCACGATAACAAATCGTTATAGTCGAAAGATAAACTCACTTTGAATACCGCCAGAGAAGAATTCACCTACAGCCTTGGTATAGGGGCAGTTGTTTTTCTCGATGAGACTCTTGGTCACAAGATTGTAGACGGGAATAACCCAACCTGCAAAAATAAAAGCAATGAAATAATATTTTTACAAATATATGTACGATAGTAATTGCAACCTCAGTACTAAAAGTTGTCACTACCTACTATTAAACAGTAATAATAAACCAATAATCATTTTTCTTGAGCTGTAAAAATTTGTAGCAGTGTGTAAAAAAAGTGCAATGTTTAAATTACTAGATTTATAGTTGGAATTCAAAGTCATTTTGTATGTAAACCAACCTGTAATTCCTTTATTATTATCGGGATCGTGGAAGTGTTTCGTAGTACATCGCTTAGTATATAATGCTGTCTTAAGTGTGTAAATAGTCAAAGATGTATCAGCATCTAGTTGCATTTAAGGAAAAGGATTAATTTTAATATTTTGATATCATTAAAATCAGTTACTTTCAGATCGAAACATTTCCAAAATACCTAATTACCAATCCTGTTGGTGTATTTTAACAACTCACCAGCAGCCTTGCCAACATGAGAGAAGCAGGCTTTGTGGCCCTTGAGATCGGCCCAGGATTGGAAGTTGGAAGACTTCTTGACGACAGCCACGGCGTGGGTCTTGTGGTCGTTCTCGTACTCTTCCATCAGAACTGGCTGCAACTGGTAGTGACTGCAAATCACACAATATATTTTTAAAGTGGTTTAGAATGTCAAACAATTACAGTAAACTATAAAATTAAAGTAACCTATAAAACTGAAGTCTGCGAAAAACTTTTGTTCAATGAATAAAATGATTCGTGATCATTTAAAGTTAGAAGGTCTGAGTTTGAAATTAACAGTGTTTTGAAAGATATTTACTCTGAAGACATCATTGTAATTTGCTATCGCTTTGAATTCTCCTTGCTAACAATTTATATATTAATTATGTAAGCTTTTATTCAGTTTTTGTTACTTAAATAGACTACTCTTGTTTTGCAGAAACTCGATTTTTATGATTCATATAGTTTTCTACTCCTCAGAAAGTTATGGAACAAGCATTTCGTTTCTGCACTTAATACGCAATATTTGGTAAAACAAAGAGAGTGAAGTTTGGAATTTCAGACTTGGAGGAGATTAGGAGAAGGAAGTGACCTACCTAACAGCATTGAAGGCCAAGCAGGCATCCACAGAGACGATGTCCACTTGGTGGTCTCTAGCGGCAGCGTAACATTCGGCCAGATTAAGCTTGGAGACGCAGGAAATGCCGGGCCTGATGTCCCTGGAATACGCAGCACTGGCTAGATCCTGACACTTGGCCTCCTCCACCTCACCAGTCACACACATGCGAACCAAGCGTCGGGGCTCCAACACATCACGCTCGATGACATCTTCAAACTTGGCTGAACACAGAAAAACAGTTATCAACGAAAGAGGTTTCTCCTAGATTCAAAGCTATTTCAATCAGTTGCTCAGGTAAGGTTACAACAGGTCTTCAATGGACCTTACCCACCTTTAATGAGGTACTGGTGGGGAGTGTAGGGCCCCTTGTTGTCCTTGGTCAGAGTCAAGTTATTGAGGGCCAACACCGAAGAGATCCAGTCGGCATGGCTTGACTCTCCAAGGGCATTTAGCTTGGCGATCGCATCCCTGAGAGCTGTCACCTGCTCCTGGTCATGCTCAGTGGTCATATAACCTTGCCAGGGCCTTGCCGCCCAGACACAGGGTTCGCCCTTCACGGGTTTCTTGGTGGCGTCCGGGCACAGGTAAGAGTAGTCGTCGGGGTTGTAGTTGGAATGCGCGGCAGGTTGCGATCCGTAGGCCATCTGAACAATAGAGACTTTAGATTCAACCTTGAAAATATTTGAGAATCAGGAATATTTAGTGGTGGTATCGCTCTAAATATTTCCAATGGTATACATCCAACTATATTTTGAGCCTCGATTGAAGGATATACAGATTATCAATGTTTGTATATTTTTATAATTACTGACAAACTAATGTGTAAGAAGAAGAAAATATCAGATTTAGTCTGTAAAGCTCAACCTGTAATAATTGTGTGTGAACTATAATGTAATTTTGTGTTTTTTGTACTTAAAAATACTTTTATGTTTAATATTTTTAAGTTTAGGACAAATTCGGTTAGCTATGAAATATATAATTGACTCAAGAAAAGATATTTAATTTACCAAAATAAATGTTATTGTTTAAGAATTTAGAAATAATTGGGTAGACAATTCAGTTTATACATGTAATTTGCTGAATGGCTAAACAACATTAGCTCATATATGATGGTAATCTGGATCATACCACATTGAAAACAAGATAGATGAGTACTCACGCCAAAGAACTTCTTGACGAAGATGACTTTAGTGAAGGCGACATCACCTCCTCCCACAGCCAAGCAGCGGAGTGCTCCCTCATACCCGGAGTTCTGGTCGGGATAGTCGCACTTGTCCGGGAACTCGCAGAGCTGGCAAAGATTACTGTACTGCTGTTCTGTTTGAGAAATGAAAACAATAATATGAATAACACCATCTGGTAGTTCAGATATGTTAGATTTAGGTTTAAATTCCAATGTAGGATTTAGCTCCAGTCATCTTTCGCTCAGTACAGGATCTGAAATCTGACACCGTCACAGACTTGTCTCTTTTGGTCTGGAGTCCATTTCCATCTTAAGAGATCCAAAAATGTGATGAGTCAATAAGAACACCTCTTCATGTTAAGTGCACTGGATGGCTAATGAGTAAACCGGACAGTCTAGGTGTCCCTACGTCGAAATGGTGTATAACGTTCGTTTTAAACGACTTGGAAATCGACTTATTGGGTATATTGAGAGGGATGTCTATTCCAGATTCAAGAAGTAAAATCTATAGCAATGTGAGAGTTCAAACGCCACACTGAGCGGAAGGTGAAATGAAGCACATTTCAACACTCACGCTAAGTGAACTCTTCTTAATATATGATAAGATAAACCAAGAACTCAAGAACTTTAGTTGTTCCGGAACCGGAAACTCAGATTATAGTCATTACTGGATTGTATTGTTAAATTAACATATCAAAAGGAACTCACTGAGTCTCTCGTTGATCTCTTGGTCTGGGGACCACTTGCCCACGATGCAAGACTTGCTGAAGAAAGTGGATAAAGCCTTCAGTTCATTCTCCGAGGAGAGAGTTTTGTGTCGTTCTGTGGAGGCAGGATTCCCATCTTTGTCAGCTAGAACCAAACAGTAATTATAACCTTACTACCAAAGAAAACTTTTTTTCAGTAAAATAACACTAGGAGAACACCCATTCCTTATTAAATAAATGTAACTTCTAATGTTTATTACGTGTACCTTGGTGATAGGGATTTTGTATCCAACGTGCCGGCCTACCCCGGTATGGCATGACTTAAGACCTCGCAGTGGAGGCAGGATTCCCATCTTTGTCAGCTAGAACCAAACAGTAATTATAACCTTACTACCAAAGAAAACTTTTGTTTCAGTAAAATAACACTAGGAGAACACCAATTTCTTATTAAATAAATGTAACTTCGTCATGTTTATCAAGAGTACCTTGGTGATAGGGATTTTGTATCCAACGTGCCGGCCTACCCCGGTGTGGCATGACTTAAGACCTCGCAGTTCTTCGATACTGTTGATCTGCAGTTCCTTGTGGATCACGACAACAGCCTCGTACCGGAACTCAGCTAAAAGAAAAATAACTGTTAGTAAGTACTCTCCATGACTCTGGGAATGCAAAATCAAAATGCATCAATTTTAATAAGAACAATATTCAGTCATGAACCTTACCCTCTGGCTCTTCTTTGGTGCGGATCTCTTTGAAGATGCTGAAGTTGTCTCCGAACCTCTTAGCGGCAATGTACATATCCTCAGGATCCACTGCCTCCCAGTCCGCCTCATGCTTCTTCATCTTTGTCATGCAGTCCAGTCCGGAAGCATGGACAATGAGTTACAGCATATTACTTCAAGAATAGCCAAATATAAAAAACCTCAACTGACGTAATAGTTCTAATGTAATTATTTTTTTTAATAACTTTTAACGAAGGATACTTCGCTGAAAACTTTTAAGCTAAATATTTTTCCAACGCATGCAATTTCTGAATACTTTTGGAATGACTGATTTGCACATATATTGCATTAACATTGTTGCAGGAACTCCTTTTGAATAATTTAATTAACACAAGTGCTGGTGATGCAACTAGCATTTACCAAACCCGTCAAGGTCACAATCGTTGTTACATATTTATTAACATGCAAATTGAGAATGCTTGTGTAAATTATAGTAGTCGACAGTCACTTTTCAACGTATAAATTATAGTTTTTATAATTTAATTAGGTGTGAATTGTGTATACCATAGATGTAGATGTAGACACATCCAACGTTGATGTACACTACGTGTATACATACATATGTATTTTTGTTTAGCTTTGTTTATTACCTGTCTCTAGCAGCGACGCAAGTCATGGTAACGCCAACAGATTTTCCTTGCTCCACCATTTGCTGACAGGCATCGTAGGCATTGTGAGGCACGCATATCTTGACTGCAACAATCATGTAAAATATATAAGGTTTGCCATTGTGACGCATGCGTAATATATCAAACATGTTGATCAAGCCAATAAAGATAGTATAGAAATAATATCAATTAGTTTTGTCTATGTTACACATAAGGGTTCCATCCTTTAACATCTCTCCTTCCATTTCTGTTATCATAATACAATGCGTTTTGTTCTGATTTCTAAAAAAGAGAACATGGTAATAAGTGGTGATGAAAATCTTCTTCATCAAGTCACCCACTACTGAAGTTCTCATTACTCAACCATGATTTTTTGGATAGTATAAGATGCTTCTAATTTGGAATTTTTACTGTGTGCCTGCGTAGTGTATTATAGGTCAAGAAAATGTCACATGGGTTACAGAAGCCTTCTTATGTACTTGTGCCTTTTTGTACCTTGGTTATGATAATGGAACCGCACCCCTAATTATACAGGCCTACTAGTATACCCTAAGAAAATTGCAATAAATTACAACAAGAAAACAAAGCATTAAACGGCTTCAAGGCCAAACAATGTTGAAGTAAAAAATGAAGTACTACTAGAATTGACAGTTCTACTACAATTTATATTAACTACCAAAATAAATTATTCTTGCAGTGGTAATTCCTTACATGTATTTTTTAGATCGAAATAAGTACAAACCGTAATAACATGTATTGTTTCTTTTTCTCGTCTGTATATGAAAAATGTCTTCTTGAGGGTTTTTCACACTACTTCAATACTCATAATAGTTCTTGCATGACTTAGTTTCATTACACAATTTTTTTTAAATTAGGATGAACTTATTAACAACAGTTTTAGTGTTACACAGTGTTGATGTTCAAAAATTTTAAAATGTTGACAGTTTTGGCTTAACCGTGGGAAGAAAACTGGCAATGACAAAAACTACAATTAAAATAAACCAATGTCCATAAAAATTAATTCAGATGCTGCGTGAAGTGGGATGATTTGTCAAAAAATCGAGCAAAATAAAAACATCCTTTACTGTGGTTCTTACAACCTTTCATAAACAATTTCCTCCAACCGTTCATCTTTTCTAAATTGAGATTTTCCACTTTTGTTGCTGGCAATGTGAAAACGCTCAAATTACTAAAACAGTAATATTGCATAATGTAGCCTTGCCACTGTATATAATTCTGTATTTACATCCCTCACTCCTGATTTATCATGTTCAAAAATATTCCAAAATTCAACAAACACAATCATTATTAATTATTCCGCGGTTATCTGATAAACTAATAGTTCAGGATCCAAGAGCCGGTTTGCGTTGTGTAAGTAGAGAACCTGGCTTTCCTTTGAAATTGATGAAGGAATTTTCCCAATTAAATAAATCGAACGTCAATCCGTTCAAACGATAATGTTTTTATAAAATCAACAGAAAAAGACTCATAAATAAAAGTTATACTATTTATGTAACTACTATCAGTTTAAACTATTTTGCGTCATATCATTAATTACTTATGAGCATAGTGTAATAATACACTTTAACAGTGTTACATTGGTCTTAAAGCTAATTAATATTGAAACTAGAAAATCACGGAATAAGCAAATTTAGTACAATTATATGACATGTTATCGCCTGACAATGAGTTGTATAGCTTGTATAACTTTCGAGACATTCTACCGGGTCTCAATATTCCATTTTATCGATTTATTATTCCAATCAAACTATTTAGATACAACAACCAGAACCAGGTGCGACAGTAAAACACAAAACAAAAACAAGGAAACGATATTTATATATATATAAATATAAATATCGGTTTCCTTGTTTTTGTTTTGTGTTTTTATATATATATTATCTTTGTCAAACTTTGGCTTACTAGTTAACTAAGTAGTAAACAAATTAGTAATCAGCAAAACAATAAAGAAAATATAAAATAAAATTACGAAATAGAAAAAAAACACTACTTATATTTATTATTTGTCAACCAGGAGTCATTTAAGTTCATTTTATTACTTATGAACTTTCAATTAAAAGATAACTGTAAACTTATACACTTTTGAAGATTTTCAATTTCTCTGGAATGAAAAAATATTCATTAGAACAAAAAAAATATAATAAATATTGATTTACGGTTCACAATAAACACATTAAAACAATATTTGTTTGTCCCTAAATAATAACTCTATTTTTTTAGGCTTCAAAGTTTATTATTGAGGTTTTGTACAAACTACGACTTAATAAAATTAGATTTTTTAAAACGGATAGTACATTAAATATTATACTTTTTAATGTGATATGTTTAAGGCATTTATATTTTTTATATGAGAAATGTTATGTCATTACTTAATTTTCAAATGCATATTGAAAAAAAATCCTAACCTTCAGCCATCATCTTTATGGGTTGTTTTTAAGGCGGCCCAAATTAATTTCTTTAATTGCTTGAAATTACAAAAGGCTGCGACTAAAATATAAAAATTATCCAATCTAAAACGCACTGTACCAGCACCCTTCACCTTACGGGGACGTCTCTTTATGGTATCTATTGCAGAGGTGAAATTTTAAAGTTGTATTGAAATTTCCTTTCCTTGAGATACTTTACTCACTGTGAGGAACGCAGTCAGAAAATTGCACTGCCAGGCTTAAATTTTATAGATATGTAAATTGGGTCAGGAAAATATTTGTATACATGAAAATATACTTATATAACTTTCTTATATAACTATTTAGAAATGAGATACTGTATATGTATTTCACATAGCCTACAGCCAAGTAAAAAGTAATTAATGAACAAAAAGTAAATGGTTCCTTTTTTTAGCAGTTTATGTGTTTACAAAGTACACGATTTTGTAGTTATTGATGACAAAGTAATGCAGTATTGCAACAGTAATACTCACAAGTTTTGGGCGTGGGAACGGCACATGCCGTAGCCAGGAGGGTGAGTGCCAAGATGTACCACATCGTGCTGAGTGTGACCTGAGGCTGGCGGCATGCGCTTATATACGGTATTCGGGCAGGGGAACCACACAACCTCAGCACCAGGTCAGCAGATCTCAGCTTTTCGATAATCGAAAAATGTTATCATCGTGAGAAAATGTAAATCCCTGGTGGCCTTTTATACATTAATCTATGCCCTTTTATCATGAAGTGATAAAAGAAATATTCTTGTGCAATTTTAGTAATCATAAAAATGTTATCATCCGTGGGGAAATCCCTGGTGCCCTGTATATTATGAAATCATTATCTATGCCCTTTAATCATGAAGTGATAAAGAAATATTCTTGTGTAACTCAATAATACAATAAATAAAAATATATTAAACTTTTAAAATTAATCCTCATCATATCATGCCTGCGTTGTTTCTTCCTTCATACTTATTTTTATAATTAGTTGTTAGATTTTCACTTATTTTGACGTCAGCGGTTTATGTTGTTTTTGCACTAAAGAACTACGGTTTCACATAACATCAGCATTATTCAAAAAAGCTTCCTAACAAATATTACACCAACTTTTTGAAGGTTACAACTATAAAGTGTACGTGAAAGCACATTTTCAAATGCCCTGAAAGAGTTAGTGAAAGAAATAGTGTTCTTTATCTGCGCGCTAAAGTTTTTGGAAAAATACAGTAATGTCATAGCCTAAGAACAATGTATACTTAGGCACATATTTGAAAATAACTAGCAAAGATGGGCTAAAGCTTTTTACTCATACGTAACGGTTTACTATACACATTTAGACCATGGTTTTTATCCTTTCAACAAATTATTCGGCAATACAGGAAAAGTATACTTGCAGTAAAAAAATTGCAAAAATTAATTAAACATTTTTTAACGGACAATATATCTTTTTTTATATATAATCTCTGGTCTAAATTTTTACTATTTATCTGTAAATAATATTTAAAAAAATTCACCTCTGAAATAGCTACAGTTATTTATGAAATGTATGACATGCCATATAAGTGTACATAAATTGGAGGATAACAATTTGAAAAACGTGTTATTTGTAACTCTCATTTCAATATTGTCCTATGGGCATATGTAGGATTTCTCACATATTTATCTTCTTCAAATTCCACTACTAAAACCTGCCTCTTGAAGTTGGTAGCCTGGCTACAAGTTTTTGGAATGTCTTCAAGAGCACTTTCAGTTATCTTTTTAATCTATCTGAAGTTCTAGGTATAGGTAGGTTTAAAGGTTGGTTATTACCACATCCATCTGATACATTCAGAATTATTTTTAAATTGTTCTCTCGTTCTAGTTTTCTAGGTATAAAATAACAATCATTCATGAATTAAAAGCCATACTCACTTGTTCAAAACTGTGAGTTTTCAGCCAAAATTAGGTTTGTAACTTTAAATTGATTAGTATGACAACTAATACAAACGCAAATAAACTACGGACCTTATAAACAAGAAAAACATCAAAGAAACTATAGCCTCAAAAATAGGGATATGGATCCGTAAAGGATTACTATAACAAATGTTATGGTCAATGATAGGATTGCACTTTGATAATATTTATGTTCATATGCTGGTATGAAATATGTGTTGGAGATCTAAATCTAAAATAGAAGCATTACGTGTTATTTATCAATTTAAATAGAAAAAACAATTTATCCCTAATTTATTTTTTAGGATTTCTTCCCTTAGGATAATTCGTTCTAGGCACGGTGCCAGTACATAGCAACAGAGTGATATAATAAATCGTTAATTATCAACTCTAAAAAGATAAGATGTATTTGTTACTGAGCACTACCTTGTATTTGAAGTTTTGTGATTGTCTCGATACTACTTCGATAACTTATACGTTATGCTATCATACTCTTTTTTTGTGATTAAGTAACATGGAAAAATATAATCACTGTAGCCCAAATCTTTAACACATCCTTCTTCCTTCACATCACGAAGTACCCCAAATTATTTTCATAATCAATACACCTTTAACTAGACTATGAATTTTGACTCTATGGATGCTGATGATCACAAAATATTTATCCTGAGACGATACTATTTAAATTTTAAAATAGTTTCACCAAAAACATGTGCAACTTCACTATTGGTTTTAAATTTAAAAAACAGTAAGGTAAGGACTAAATTACTTTCATAGTTTATTGTTAAATTGATATTACTACTAGCAGTTACCCGCGGTTTTCGCCTGCTGCAGTTCTCTGCCTAACAACTGAAACATTATAGGATAAATATTTCAGGATAGACATTATGCCTATGTATTATTTTGTTATAAAAGCAATACCCACACCAAATTTCGTACAAGTATATCAGCTTGATGTTTTGTGATTGAGTATCGAACATCCAAATACTAAACATTCAAATATCAATACACATTTTCTTCATTAACTTTTGCATTTATAGTATTAATAGAATAAATACCTATGAGACGGACAGATCTCACGTGAATTTGTCTTCGGGTCTGGGGTAGGCCAATTTGGCTAAATATTTATCACCATAAATTATACCGGTAGTAGATGTTTAGCCCCGCCACTTATAAAAGTAGGATATGCTCAGCTATGACTATTTTATCTAACATAATACATTATAATTTATTAAAATGCTATTAAGAGCATAAGATTTATACCATGAAAGCATTATTCTAATGATCAATATTCAAGAGCAATATTCTACATTTTAACTTTACATTAGGAGAGCTGGACGATTGTCTACAATGGATTATAAAAGATAAATGCATTCAAACGGAAGTAAAATATTATCTGAAAGTACATTTAGTGACTTAATAACCATGACTGGGTCGTATAAGTACATTTGATAACAGTAAAAGAATTGTTATTGCCAGTTACGTTAATTATAACAAAACAGTTATAGCAAATGTATACTACTTATAATACTTATAAAAAGAAGGCTGAAATACACAGTATTAATCTATTTTAATTCTTATTCATTCCCACTCACGTTTTCTTCACGAGACCCACTCAGGATTACCTTGTTTTGAGTCCACGAGCGCACTATGGTTTTTTCAATGCTTACTTTGCATTCATTCTACTCTCGACAGGACCAGATTCCTTGCCCAGCTACCGAAAAGACTACCTTAAAAATACCTATGGTATTGTTTCGATACTGTTCCTTCAGGACAGAGCATGTTTCAATGACATGTTATTGCAATTATTGGCCATCATCCTGGTGTGAAAATCACTGACTGTAGCAAAGTCACTCTCTATCTGATTGTCAGTGAATAAAAAAAATTCTCTTTAACATCATTACTACTTCCCCCACATAATCACATTCGTTTTAATATGTGTGTGATTGACGCAGGATTTGAAAAATAATAAGTATTATTTAATATTTCAAAGGCATTATCAAATTAATGTTTTTCTTCTCCGTTGAGACAGTTAGATCCTGACTATTTCTAAAATCAGGATCTCCCTTTGAGATATAAAGTGATCTAGTTCACGCGTCCTCCACAGGTGGTTAATGAAAAAGCTGTTTTCACAATTAAGAGTAAGGTTCTTCAATGTTCATAAAATTTACTTCACAAATAAATGAAATGGAGAACATGATGAAGAGAGTAGTTTTATTCCAGCTTCGCGCCTGGTGGGTTAAAGTGGCTCAACTAATTTTTGTTTGTGATATTTTTATTTATAGAAAAAAAAAAATATATTTTTAAAAATTTAGTTTTAAAAAAATATATATTTTTAATAAGGCAAATAAAAACTGTTTATATATATAAATGTTAAGTATGCACACACATAAAACATTTTATTTCTTCCAGTCATTTGTTATATACATACTGTAGTAAATCGTTGGCATCTTAAAAAGGTTTTCTCTTTGGTCCGATTATAATATGTCCTTGAATTTCTACTTCAAGTTCCTACATAGAAAGGGATGTACTAAAGGGCTATGTTCCGAAATTTAGTTTGAAAAAATATTATTTTAACATATGTGCACCACTAGGTACTTTGTTCTATTGTAGCATTGGCGGCAAATAAAGCACGAATCTACGATCAATTAATAATCTAAAATGGTCCAATAATAAATATTGTATAAATTTCAATTAGCCACATTTTGTTTATTTAATGACGCGAAAGATGTGTTACATACGGCTACGTAAGAGGAAGTATGAAGAAGTGTTGATATAAAAACGTAACTAAAATTTCAAATCAGCCTGCGATACAAGTGTTTAACATGTTCTTATTCATGTCTTCAGGTTCTGATTCGACCTTGAAAACCAGCGCTGGATATCATTATTTCCCAGAAGTAGACTGCGGAGGAATTAATGCATCTTCTCTGAATTTGAATTTGGAGACGTAATTAAACCGATTGAGGTTGGGCTGCTATTGTCGATTCCAAAGTTTGGAAAGTTTTCCATTCAGAAAACATTTTGTTATTTTTATACGTTCGTAGATAGCAGAGTTGAAAGAAATGGCGTAACAAGCTGGCTAATAAACGTAGTTCAGGTAGTAAGATCAATGCTTTTACCAAGTTGCAACTTGTTTGGGCTCTTTTTGGTATTGCTATTATTTCCATAAGCCGCGCGTTATCCTATATGCTAATCCTAATTATACTATAAATTTGGAAATGTCTTTGTTTGTTTGTTTTGCTTTCACGCATAATTTATGGGCAAATTCTTATTATGAAAATCTCTTCGATCTACGCTCTATTGCTCTCTAAAGTAGTTAAAAATCCCAACTTGATCTCTAAAGTTGAGAAATATTAATCGAAAGATCATCTTACATGCAATTAATTGTTCTGGGAAAACATTGCTCCATGACAGCATGATCAGAAGATAAATTAATTTAACCACTATTTTCAAATTTGTTTTACATTTTATAGAGTGAAAGCATTGAATAAGGATGATACTAACAACATTTCTTATTTTCAAACATCGTGGCAACAAGGGAAAATCAATTCATTTTATCCTGTATTTTTCTTAATGAACAAAATTGTGGATTTTACCTATAAAGTACTGAATTAGAGTTACTTAGAAATTGTGGTACGCTATATTTACATTCGATATACAAAAGCAATAATTGTCAATTACAAAAGTTTAGGAAGTTGCTGAAAAGACAATAGAGGAGGGACTGGGCATCATCTTGATTCAGCAAACCATTTGCTCCGTGACTATTTAACGAAACAAGCAACTGCAGTGAGTCCGTGATTATAGCAAGTAGAATCTCAAAACAATAAAAACGAACAAATAACGTGAAACATGGCAAATCAACGGCAAGAGATCGCTACGGGCAATAAAGATGCTTCTTGTAGTCTGGGACATCACGGTGACGGTTGTGCTGGATGTGACTAACAATCGTCCGCGTCTGCAGATGGAAGAGAGAAGATATCTGTAGTGACTAATCCTGCGCTGATGCAGCACCAACAATTTCAAGTCGAGAAGTAAGTAGAATATTTCAGATAGAATCAATATCACGGTCACGAACTGGGAAATATTCTTGCTGCTCACAAGTATCAACGTCCTCTGGAGCAATCGAATCTTCGTTCAGTACAAAACTTTATTTCTCCAATCTCATATTCTCAACCGCTGACCCTTACCTTAGGTTTTAAACCAAAAAAGTACTATCTTAAGACTAAAACGTTGTGTGACATGGAACTGAGCCGTATATTCGGAATATATTTTAAATTTACTAAAGGACATTTAGAGTGTAAAAGCTTTTCATTGAAATCAGATTGTCTGTATAGAGTTTTACATACCTTTAGTTATGTCTGTAAATCACTATTATACATATCAAGAAATTAATAATTAATATAATTAATTAATAATAAATTATATATACTCGTAAAAACACAAAAATATTCTACGCAAAATTAACGAGCATATTTTGAGTCCACCCAAGCACACTATTTAAAAAAAACTGATCAAAAATTTGAAAAAAAATCTTGTGTATCAATCAGAAATTTATAAATTAGGTTGCCTGCATTGGTGTTGTATAAAGGTCTCATTTGGGAAATGGAAAGGTTGGGGTTGAAATGGAGGAGATGGGTGAGGAAATATTCCGACTTCTGAAGTAAAGTCCATAGCGACTTTTAATCAACAATAAGTAAATATATCGTCATCGTTATGTTTACCAATAATCTTTGACTGCTGGGAATTACGGTACGTGAGTCACTATTTATTATCTGAAGGTCAAAGTGAATGCTTTTCAAATTCCATGTGTGATTTTAGGAAAAACAGTATAACCGCTGTTTAACTAGCAGTCTTGGGTTTTCAAACTAAGCTGCTGAACAAAGTAGTAAAGGAAATATGTAGAACCACTTTTGAGAACCGCTCGGGGAGGGTACGCTGCCTTAATATGTGATAAATGATATCAGACTCAGAGAAGAAGACTGAGTGGTCAACGAAACTCACAAACACAAACGCACGCGCACAACACGGGCAGGTTTAAGTGCATGGTCAAAATTACGGGTAATTTTACTTAACACTATTACAAGAACCTGCTAAACACAGAAATTATGCAAATACGTGTAATTTTGTGACCTAGATTATCTTCCTTGGAATTATTTTGCTATAATAATATTAATTATAATTAACATTAAACATTCATTCCTTGCACCTCACTTAATGTCATGTCGGCTTACTTTTGCAGTTGTATTGAAATTGATTTCCTGTATGATTACGATGTATTTTAACTTCGAGGGCACTTTACAGTGTATGAAGAAACCCACAAGTTGTTTTAAGTAATTACTTAAAAAAATATATAAGATAAATACACATTTCTGTTTAAATTCTGTCTATCTATACATTACCACTGCCGCTATGGGACACGGTTAAATCAGTCCTGTGCGAAATAGCGATGGCGAGTCTATAAGCTCAATTCGTTATATCCAGACCTACAGACATATAGATAAGAACCTTGACTTATAGACATATAGATTTGCTAGAACCTTGAGGGGTAGCTAAGGAAGATTTACATACTTTTAATAGCTTAATATACAAATAAAACATACGCGTAATAGGCTTTGATGAGGTTGTTTGCCAAACTCTTGTCACACTACATTACAAATTGTTTACAATACATATTTATTTACAAATTTATGTATTCTGCCATTTTCTAGATTCCATTATGGTCCCTATACTACCAATAAAAAAAAAATGTTCTCTAACACTGCCGAATATGGGAATATGACACGTGAGTTTGATGTTGTTTATATAGGGATGAAAACTTCATGCAACATTTCAAGTATATAGGCCAGTTCGCTTGTGAGATATTGTGTGGACAGAAAGTTAGGCCAACATTACATTTTTCTAGCACCTCGAAGTATAGGCTTTGCTAACGTTCATTTCGAGGGAGGGTTTTCTTTTTTCTAGCAGTGCGGGGTTGCAGGATAACGCCGGAGTAGGCACTGACGTCCACATAAATGGCCAGAACATATTGATCTGTACTTTCTCGTGCCAGATCATTCACCATGATGTGATAACAGTGCCATGTGTAACAATCTTACAAATAAAAACTAGGTAAAAATTCAAGCAACAGTAGAACATTTTCTACGGGAACGAACTTTAGAAAAAAAGTTTACAGTATGAAAAACTTCCCCCACTCTTTTATGGGTTTATATTCTTACAATGGTTTTATGGGTTAATGAGAACCCATATTTTTTTAAACGAAGTAATGATCTACATAAAAAATATTAAACATGTCTGAAAGAGGTTTTGTGTAATGGTAGACTGTTTATACAAATAGTGAACTTAGAAACATATTTTTTTGTAAAAAATGTAAATATTAAGTACGCTTAAAAAATGTTTATGAAAAAAGTACAAGAATTATTTTTGTCTGATCTGACATTAAATATTCCAATACTAAATAACTGAACCTCTAAAACTGAATTAGTCTTAGAGGCCCTAAATTTTTTCAAATTATACTATAATTTATGAATATTTAGTTGTAGAAATAGTGTATAATTGAACTTTTATTGGACTGACTATTTCTTTTGGCAGGCAATGAATATATGTATAGCACTGGGGCACAATTTCGCTTCGCGTCATGGAAAGTTACGTATCAAGCATGTTCGCTCTGTTGCCGCTAGGGGTAGGATTTATCATTGACATCTTGACATTTTTATCATCTCTGACATTTTGAAATCAGCGCGCTTCTCCTTTTCGTTCAGTGGCTATTCAGTCGTGGGGGTGAGAGGTTACTATCGCTCCTTGTTGAAGTGACTACGTCTTTTGGCGAGCTACGGATGTATGTTGAAAGGATTAAAATGAAATTGATTAGATCTTTTCTAGCTAACAAACTAACAAATTAGTGTAATTTAATCAAGGAGGAAAATTAGTCTTTATGTTCATTATATTTATAACCTTTACTCAGTTATATTCACAGTAAACATAATATATGTGGAAATAAAAAAAAATGATGGAACGTAATTGGGTGCCGTATATTATTTAAAAAAATATAAAAATGGGTATTTTATAATTAGGAAACATACTTTTTCCAGATATATATATATATATATATATATATACAGCGCCCGTTATTAAGTAGTAGTCACTTCTGTCGGTCAGTCCTGCGACTGCATTTCCATTTTATTACCCTTTTTGACCACAACTGATATATATATATATATATATATATATCATATATATATATATATATATATATATATATGAAAAAGAAGTATATATCAACATATATGTCCTATCGTTTAATTTCTGTCTCTCCATATGTGTTTTGTATTTTTTTATTTTCAAATATTAATATCCAAATATTTTTTAATCCTACATAAAAATTGCAAGTGTATGTATTCGTTGAAAATTTAATTATAACGTGAATAAAAATACCAACTTTGTTTAAATCTGTTGAAAAATAAAGTAACTACATCAGTTGTAGTTGGTCAGAATGTCATATCTCATTGCAAATTCTTAGGACCAAGTCCTATTTTTATTTATTGGTCATTATATTTTTAACAGCTGTTGTTAAATTAAATCAAACATGTATAAAAATTTTAATGTGATAACATATAATAAAGAATTTTATTTTTACATAACATTTACATTAAGTTTTGAAGTTACAAATGCTGCTAAATGTGTCACCTTCTTTATTCTTTAAGCAATGCACGCTTCACGTTGGTGGGATAAGTAATTTGTTGGTCTTTCAAAGATCCCAGGATCTGTTTGTTTGATCCTCCTTGCACCTTTAGGAGCAAAATTCTTGTACATCAAAAGCCTATGCTTTATATACCCTCTGTTTGTAATTGACTGTAATTGTTTGTATGATTAACTAAGGTAGTATTAATTTGAAAACAGTATTTTAAAAATGACGTTTGAAATAGTATTTTAATTGTTTATAGCAATAAATAATGGTTATTATTATTACTGTATATTTAAGTCCATACTTCCAACAAAATAAATCCAGTGGGTTGAGGCCCAGTTATCTAGCTGGCCAATTTTACAGTTCCTTTCACGCCCAATCTATTTCAAGGGGTTTGTGGCATCAATGTAATCAGTCACAATATTACTGAAATATAATGCACCATCATGAATAAACCATATATTTTTTCTTGTAGCAATATGAATTTCATCTAATAAACTGGAAAAAGTTATTCTATAAATTCTAGATAAATGTTGCCATTGAGACCGAAGAAATATGACGAACAGCAAGTGATTTCCTAGTATGATTTGCTGGTGAGACCTAATCACAGATTCGTGAGGATTCATTAGTTCCCAAGTATGTATGTTATGAGAAATTATTATATCATTTCTAAAAAATGTGACTTCTTCTGTAAAAATACCACTTTCTTAAAATTATTTAGATTCTGAATATGAGTTGTAAGTTTCCAATCAGAATATTGAACTCATATTCTTGTTCCTGGACTTTCCTCAACAATTTTCCAAAATATATTCTTCATTTAATTGTTTAATTCAACAGCCCTTTCTTTAGTAATGGTTACAATCGTTAATGCCTCTCTTAAATGGCAATGTACAACTTCAAAAGTCGCGATTGGGATATAGACATATCCAAGAAACCATGCAAATCCTCTTTGCTTCAGCACTGGTTTTTCCAAGCAGCGCCGTATGCTTAATGCATATGAGCGTACTCCTCATTGCTGTACATAATCACCTTTCACATAATTACTACTGGAATGGAATAAATAGTGACAGAGATCGCCAATCAAATCCAAATGTAACAAAGAATAAAATTACAATACGTCATAATTTTGTAATGAAATAAACTTTAATACTACTATTATTATGGAAATAATTGACAATTTTAGGTTATTAACTAGAAAACCGTTTTTAACTGTGCAATAACCAATAAATAACCAAAAATTAGGACTTGGGCCTAATAATATGCTTTCCACATATAAGAAAGCATAAATACTGATCAACTAAAACTGATGTAGTTATTTTATTTCTCAAACGATTTAAACAAATTTGGCAACCTTAGCTTGGTAATAAAATTTGAAACAAATACGTATTCTTGCAAATTTTATGTAGGATTACAAAAAATATCTGGATATTAAAGTTTGATGTATAAAAATTCCCCCATTTTGAAATGTAAAGTAATAATAGGTATTACATTTTTTGTATTGTCAATTTTATTAGCCTAACATAAATGCCAAGTTTCATGTTATTTGACATTGAATAAGAGGTAATGCGCTCATTATATTGTTATAAACGAATTCAATCTGTAACATAGTTGATATTGCTTGTAAGTTGTCAATGATTACTAGTAGTTGAGTAACTCATTTTGTTACTAGAGGATTAAAATAAAAAACAAAACAAAAACATATGTTACGTGTTCATTTAATTTGTTGTACTGTATGTAGCTGGGTTTACAACTTTATCGTGGCTTTAAATAATTATAGAAGTCGCAGTCTCGTTTACAATGAAATCTATGTAAAATAATATAATATGAAATATTATTATTATTAACAAATTAACGGTTTTTTTAAAAAGAGGGTTAATTTGTTTTTAATTTTAATGTACGAACATGGAGTTGGGTGTTTGGGTAGTCATTTGTTTTAATGCATTTGCGATGGTAAAGTACAGTAGGCCGTTTAGTTAGAGCGCGTGACTCAAAATATGGTTATATAAATAGTCGGAGGAGAGGGGACTCTTTTCTACAAATATTACTCTATCCGCCTAAGATCACTGAAAGTGTATTAGTAAAATTCGAACGACAGCGAGACTACTCTCTTATTAGAAGGTTATGACTAATTTACATCAGGTTTCTACTTAGAACTAAACATTATAAATGTTGGGGGGAAAATCAATAAAAGTGATCTTAAATTAAAAATTTGCTTATGCTTTTACTAGGTCATACAAGTTTTGTCCAAATTATACGGATCTGCCCTATACTGTAATAAAAAAAACAAGGGCCGTTCCATAGCCGTATTTGAAGATAAATTTAAATTAAATACGGTTTTGTGGTCTGAACCAACAAATAACATTTTAAAATACCTCTTAAAACAAATAAAGATTTAAATATGCCGCTTTATTTACATCTTATAAGGTCTCAACAGGCAATATCTCCTGAAAATAAAATATTTATATTTATTTAGTTTTTTAGCTGATGGTAACATTGAAGTCTAACTATTTTGTACTTAAATTAAAATAAAAACGGAAAATAATTACAAGTGTAGCCCCCAATATTGAAAATATTATTTAATGCATTTACTAGAATACTATTATATAATAAACGTTTTTTTAGGCTAACAAAAAATGAGACGTCACTGTTGTCATTCTTTGGTAGTACCTCACGCAAGAAGTCTGCTCTCCAACAACAGACAATTCATCATCAACAGCTCAGTGAAGTACAACCATTGAGTCTTCTAACCACTCTGCTGTCGCTATTGAAGAAATACCTGCTCACAAGCTATCAAACAATTGCAACTGTTGACTTTACCGAGTTTCTATATTTTGCAAATAATTCTGTTCTGTAAATCAAAATGTGCCCTAACAAGGGACCGAGACATACATAAATATGAGACAAGAGGCAGAGACAGCTACTGAACTGACTGGTGTTCATTTAATCAACAGATTGCCAGATTCCACCAAAAGTGCCCTAACGCCCAGAGTGTTAAGAGTTTGTCTCAAAGCATGAGACGTTTTTTAGTCTCAAAGCATTTTATAATTACGGCGAATTTATGGCACACAAGAAGGGACCGATCTTTTACAAGACTGACCCCGACAATGGAAAATGATAGCATTGGCGAATGAATGAGCCTGAATGAATACGAAATCTGTATGTATGAAAGTCTATGTTGGTATATAAACCAAAATTATTGTAATTTAAATTCCTAGACGTTTGCGATACTTGTCAACATGTTTTTGCAATAAAAATTTGGTTTTTACTAGATTTTGACTTTGGCTATGTATTGTGTTAGGTGAAGGAGAGCTATTGGCATTATTGAAATCATTTTAAAAGATTATATTTTTATTAGGAACCAAAATGGAGTTCAATATTCATAAAATTTTCAGACTAGGCTCAGATATCGTGTTCATAAAATATTACTAACAGTTAAAAATTCAACAGTTCTTTTACTCAGATAATTTTCACTAGCTACTTCTCGAATTTAATTAGTCCTTACAAACTGCGATGGAACCTGCCCTAATGCGATGATGTAAGCAAAAAAGTTCCACATTTTAAATATTTTTAAAGTATGAATTCATAATAAATTAATGCCATAAGTAAAATTAATAATTATTTTCAGCAAAGCAAAGTAAGTTTCGTTCACCATCATGACTACTTTAATCTTATACCTAATTTCAGCGCATACAGCTTCAAAGTTTTTTGGGTCTTTTTAAACTGTGTGCATGCTTAAATCTATATTTTTAAAGCTTACATATAATTACATTCCACAAATTGGCCCATTCGATAATTATGTTAAAACGACACACACTTAAAATATTCTAAACATAAAATAAACTTATAAATGGTGTAAAATAAAAGCCAAGTTACAAGAAAATAACATTTATTTAGTTGTAAACTATATTAAAACAAAGAATCTAACAGCAATAATAACACAGAATGTTGAGGAATAATGATTGTACAGTCTCTTTCAGTAGCTCGTGTCAGTCAGGAGCAGGCACTTATGTAGATCTCCTCAAGGTTTTGTCTGAAACAAGGAAGAACACACTGTAATGTTGTATTGTTTTACTTAGAAGTTATTTAAATATAGAATTTACATTTCAGTGAAGTAGTTGTTTTCAGAATTAAAGTATATTTATGACTATAATGACAACTGATGCAATGTAACATTTTATGATCACTATAATGTAGTTTATCTAGTTGTATTAAAGAGATAATAGTTAGGCTAAGTACCTTTAACTGTTTTGGAAAAATATAGGAACGGCATCTCTGGAGCAATATTATATATTTTGTACAGGCAGACGAGTTGGTTTCCATTGACTTTTAAGTCTCTTTCATAAACTCAAACAAAAATTATTGTAGCATTTGTAAGTTATCCGTACTAAATAAATGATTTTTATTCTCTATTCTCGATTCTTTGCGAATTAGCCAAATCAGATATAACTAGCTTTAGTATAAATGCCCTAGTAAGCTAATATAGACTAGGCAACGCGTTCATGGCAAAGCTTCACGTTATTTCAAATAAAGAAAATGAGAACGAATATATTGTGCTCTGACGAAACATAGTAAGGAACTAAAATACTTCCATGACTCGATGCAACCGTAGACTTTAAATATCATAAAGAAGACTTTTATCAGTAGAGATAGATCACTTCAGTTATTGTTTGTGGTCATCAAAGCAGAAATCTGAGAAGGATTGGTGATGTAATAACAAGAGAAGAGAGGTATATCCTTAGTCCATTCTCAGTAACTAAGCCTCACTTCCCGAAAAATGCAATAACATTAACTATTGTATTTATATTTTGCAAATAAGTCCTTTCAAAGGAATATTCAAGGTTTAACTGAACCAAACCCATGTCTCTAACAACACTATTACAACTGATATTGAACACAGTACGTATGATTATCAACCTCAATTATTATTGTTCGATTCCGTTTTTTACATGGTTGCAAAGCTCATATTCACGATTTAAATCACTGTCAATGATGTTATGGATCCATTATGGTTGTGGAAACTGATATAATCATTATTCCGTAATTGGTCAAGTTGATTCGTAAATACATTTTTAATAATAGTTTTTTATAGACCATTCATGAAAAGATTTTGTCTTGGACACCTCAGAATCCATAAAAATAGGTGTATAAAATCTTCAAACGAACCGACAAAATGTGTTATGTATTGTATGTATAACAAAACTGTGAAACGAATTCTGAAAATGATTGAACATCTGGATTGTGTTACATACCTCCTCTGGAGTGCAGACCTTCAGCTCGTCATGGATTGGTGTGAAGTCTTTGAGAGGGTTGGTCTCTGGGTGAACAGTGTCAAGGCCGGAAGCTGAGTTCTAAAAAATTAAACTTTTTCATTAAATCATAACAAACCAACAAATTTACCAAACAGATATTTCAAAGGATGTAACAAGGTCAGTGCAAAGGTAGTAGAATTAGTTGACATAGATTAATGAACAGAGTATATTTTGACCTGGTCACCTTGTTCCTTATTGTCTGATTTCAAGGAGCAGTTCAATTGAGACCTTATCAAAACTTACGTTCATGTGAAAAAAATAATTTAAGTCTTAGAGATTTATTCTTCGGGATCTGGTTTTTAAAAATATATTATTAGCGGAGAAGCAGCAATTTGTTTTTATATCTTTAACACGTATACTGCAGCTAACTCATTACGGAACACAGGCAGGGTGGGTGTACTCAAGATCATTCATTATAAAGCCACAGTGGCGGTGTTAACAAGTATTATAGAGATTTGTACAGTAATTCAACTCAACAAAGTTATTCTGAGAATAGAAGCATATTAGATTAAAAGAAGCTGTTGTTGGTCAATACTAACCGAGAAAAGGACGTTGTCATGTCCCTGGTAGGAGCCGAACAGATCAAAGTACTCTGGGTGCTTGTGGTAGAGGTCGGCAGCGCTGAGCATTGTGAACAGGATGTCGTCCTTCTCCACGGGACTCAGGTCCTTGCTAGACAGCAGCTGTGGAACATAGAATTTCCTTCGTTTCAAGTCATATTAACATAATACATGTTTTAACAGCATGATTTTTTTACTATTTCTAAATAACTAGTTTAATGTGAATTTTTAAATTATCTCCAGCTCACCTCCCTCTTGTATATGACACTGTCACAGATTTGACTCCCGGAATCTAGAGTGAAATTTGTCTTCTCTTTAATTAATTACTCTATGATTTGTAGACTGAGTGTTTCTGATGTTGAAGTAATGTACAGAGTTCAATTTGAGCTGAAGCTTTTCGAACTTTATTTAGATCTGTTCAGACGAACACGACTCCAGATTCCAGGATTCAAGTCTGTTACAGCGTCAGATTTCAACTAATTTAGCTTATGTACTCGTATGTATACGAGACTAGTTTACTTCTGTAAAGTTTGAAATAAAACAACAAGTATGTATTGAAATCTGCTATTACCTAAAGGAAACCAGAAATCAGTTTATAAAATCAACCTTCATTTATTTCAGCAATTAAAAATACCAATAATTATTGATTTAGTTGGAATATAAAATAAAATTACCACTCTGGGGGGAACAACGGCCTGGTTACAAGACGCGTAGTCTTTGAATGCCTTGCGTCCGCCGTCTTTGCACAGAAGCTCATACTCTCCTGACTTATCCTCCCCGCCTGCAATAAAATCAAATTATCGATACCACAAATAGAACACCATAAAAATACAGTCCTTATAAAACAGATTAAACATCAATATGCATCAATAAAAGGATATAATTTCGTTTGTTCAACCTTATTACCATTAGTAGTGTGTGTTTAATTAAGTAATCGTATTATTGTTTTATATTAATCTTAGTGTGTTTTATTATAAATAAATAGTATAAATTAAAGTTGCTTTTTATGTTGGTCTGTTTGTTCATTTATATGTTCTAAACTACTTAGCGGATTGTAATATGGTTTTCAATGTCGTCACTAAGTTACTTTTGAGCATGAAAATATAAAAATCTTATTACGTTAAAAATGTTTAAGGCAAACTTTTGTAGGTATTAAGTACGTAAAACGTACCTAAACAGCATGTACTTTAATTTAGTGTAAATCTTTCGACAATAATATTGGACCAATATTAAATAAAATGAGTAAAATTATTTCAACACAACTTGTGTACTTTTGTTACGGTAAACAAAATCGATTGTTTTGATCGCAACTGCACTCATTAGTTAATTAGTACCACTCATTAGTAATATATCAATTGGTACTACTTGTGAAGAAACATAACGCGCTGAGTATTAATCCCTGTGGCACAAAAACTCATTGGTTCCGTTACAGTTTTGATTTTATTAGTACGAGTGTATAGCCTCAAACCGCTCCAGTTTGAAGTCTTAGCAAATTCTGCATACATAATTACTATTCACAGATTGACCATTATATTGATTATTTTTTTTAATTTAAGGGTAAGGTTTAGTCATGTTAATTGAACGATCAATTGACTTACCGACTTGTCTAACAGCAGAGTCATAGTCGAGGAAAGCAACATCACCTTCACCAGAAGACAAACACTTGAAAGGCTCGGCAGAGTCTGAAAAAAAAGACTAAATAAATGAAGTCACTAATATTAATAATAAGCAGTTTATAGTTTAAAATAAATAACTACTGTGGATATAGTACAGTTTATATCTAAAGAATACGCATCATAACTATAAGCTATATAAGTTTAAAGAAAACATGAAGAACACCTTTTTAACCTATTTTTCAATACAAAAAGATCTGATGAAAACCTCCTATTTGGTCAATACTTCAGTTAAATGAAGCACAAATTGCCAATAACAATAACGATGCCAATATGATAATAACAAGTTACTATAGTAAACAAATAACCTTACTTTGAACACCGCCAGAGAAGAATTCACCTACAGCCTTGGTATAGGGGCAGTTGTTTTTCTCGATGAGATTCTTGGTCACAAGATTGTAGACGGGAATAACCCAACCTGATAAAAAATAAAAAAAATTTTTACAAATATACATAAATAGTAATTCTAAATTTAGTACAAACAGTTATCATAACCTACTAGTAAACAGTAGTATTAAACAAATTTTTCAACTGTAACAATTTGTATCAGGGTGTAGAAAAAAGTAGATTTTTAAAAAATATTAACGTTTTTTTTATTATATTTAGAGTTGGAATATAAAGTAATTTTTGATGAAAATTGACCAGTAATAAATAGTAGTCAGTTAATATATTCCTTGAATTGAGGAATAGACCGTGGTATGTGTATTGTTTCTGAGCGTGGTTTTACTTAAGCGTGTAAATAGTCAAAATGGTATTAGGATCAAATTTATTTAGGGAAAAGAACCATTTTTAACATTTTGATCTCATTAAAATCGGATACATTCAGGGCGAAAGAATTAAAAAATACTCAGTAACTAAGCCTGTTCGTGCATTTCCGCTACTCACCAGCAGCCTTGCCAACATGAGAGAAGCAGGCTTTGTGGCCCTTGAGATCGGCCCAAGATTGGAAGTTGGAAGACTTCTTGACGACAGCCACAGCGTGGGTCCTGTGGTCGTTCTCGTACTCTTCCATCAGAACTGGCTGCAACTGGAACTTGCTGCGAATCACACAATATTTATTTTTAAAGCGGTTTGGAATGGCAACAAATACAGTAACCTATAAAACTGAAGTTCTAGAAAAGCTTTAGTTTGATGAGCAAGATAGTTCGTCAATATTTAACTTTAGAAGGTTGAAAGGAGCAACATTTAATGTAAAGATCTTTACTGTAGAGAGCTTATTATAATTCACTATTACTTTTTATTCATCCTTGATAACGCTTCATGTCTAGAACATCTGGGCATTTTTTCAGTTTTCTTTACTTAACTAGGCTACTCACATTTTGGCAACAACTCCACTTTTATGATTCCTACAGCCCTCCATTCCTTAGAATCTTATGGAACAATTGGCATAGCATTTGTGTGAGCACTAGGTGAGCACATTTAATATGCAATATTTTTGTAAACAAAAGGATTGAATCGATTGAAGAAGGAGCTCTTTTTATTGGAAATCTTTTTCTATAAAAGGAAACTCACTATTGTCCAATAATTTCAATTTTCCTACAAGAAGCCTTTCTTTCGACATGTAAGATGCAATCGTCAGGAGTGATTCAACAATTTTACACATGACGATGGCATCTTAGATGACGAAAGGTCTCGTGTAAGAAAATTAAAATTATTGGACAATTTTAAGTTTTATTTTATGGAAAAAAGGTTGAAGTTTGGCAATTTTAGGCTTGGAGGAGATTAGGAAAAGGGAGTGACCTACCTCACAGCATTGACGGCAAGGCCAGCATCCACAGAGACGATGTCCACTTGGTGGTCTCTAGCAGCAGCGTAACATTCGGCCAGGTTAAGCTTGGAGACGCAGGAAATGCCGGGCCTGATGTCCCTGGAGTACGCAGCACTGGCTAGGTCCTGACACTTGGCCTCCTCCACTTCACCAGTTACACACATACGAACCATGCGTCGGGGCTCCAACACATCACGTTCAATCACATCTTCATACTTTGGCTGAACACAGAAAAACCGTTATCAACAAAGGCAATTTCACTTAGATTCGAAGCTAAATACTAGGTATTTAGGTAAAATTACGATAGGTCTTCAATTTACGATATCCACCTTTGGTGAGGTACTGGTGGGGAGTGTAGGGCCCCTTGTTGTCCTTGGTCAGAGTCTTGTTATTGAGGGCCAACACTGAAGAGATCCAGTCGGCATGGCTTGACTCTCCAAGAGCATTCAGCTTGGCGATCGCATCCCTAAGAACTGTAATCTGCTCCTGGTCCTGCTCAGTGGTCATATAACCTTGCCAGGGCCTTGCCGCCCAGACACAGGGTTCGCCCTTCACGGGTTTCTTGGTGGCGTCTGGGCACAGGTAGGAGTAGTCGTCGGGGTTGTAGTTGGATTGCGCGGCAGGTTGCGATCCGTAGGCCATCTGAATAATAGAGGACAATTCTTTTTAGGTTTAGGACAAATTTGATTAGCTATGAAATGTATCCTTAATTTAAGACAAATATTTTACACACAGAATTAAATTTTATTATTGTAAGCATGTAGTAAAAATGGGGGAGACAAGTCAGTACTTACATATAATTTACTCAATCGCTCAACAATAGCTTATCCACGGCAATAGTTTAATAGTCCAGATCATACCAAATTGGAAAAAAAGATGATAAGTACTCACGCCGAAGAACTTCTTGACGAAGATGACCTTAGTGAAGGCGACATCACCTCCTCCCACAGCCAAGCAGCGGAGTGCTCCCTCATACCCGGAGTTCTGGTCGGGATAGTCGCACTTGTCCGGGAACTCACAGAGCTGGCAAAGGTTACTGTATTCCTGCTCTGTTGGGCAAATTAAAACAAAACTATGAATGGCACTTCATCTAGTAGCTTAGATTTGTTTAATTTAGATTTAAATCCATTGTTGAGTTTCGCTCCAGTTCATCTTTCGCTCAGTGCAGCGTCTGATATCTGACACTGTCACAGTATTAACTCTTTTAATCTTAGGTCCATGCCCGTCTCAAAAAATCTTAAAAACCTGATGAGGCCTTGAGAACACATCTTTATGTTTTTTAAACCGGATGGCTGTTTGCTAAACCAGACAGAGCTTTTTTATAGCCTAGGCGTTTTTATGTTGAAATAACATAAAGAGTTCAACGACTTGGTCATCGATTTTTTTTCGACCTCTTGAGACAGAGATGTACTTCAGATTCGAGGAGTCAAATCTGTGACAGTGTTAGATTTCAAAAGCTGGACTAAGCAGAAGTTGGAATGAAGTAAAAGTAAACATTTAGACTGAATCAATTCTTCCTATAGCTAATTTATGTGTTGGAGTTCAAGATTTATGGACTGGAATGTATTTTTAAATTAATAATCAATAGGAACTCACTGAGTCTCTGGTTGATCTCCTTGTCTGGAGACCACTTGCCCACGATGCAAGATTTGCTGAAGAAAGTGGATAAAGCCTTCAGTTCATTCTCTCTAGGCGAAAGTTTTGTGTCGTTCAGTGGAGGCAGGATTCCCATCTTCGTCAGCTAAACAAAAAACAGTAATTATGCACGCTACAAAAGAATACTTTTGTTACACTACCAAAGAATACGCTAGGAAAATACTAATTTCTTACTAAATAAAAGTTATTTCGTCATTTTTATCAAAAGTACCTTAGTGATAGGGATTTTGTATCCAACGTTACGGCCCACTCCGGTGTGACATGACTTAAGACCTCGCAGTTCTTCGATACTGTTGATCTGCAGTTCCTTGTGGATCACGACAACAGCCTCGTACCGGAACTCAGCTAAAAGAAAAATAACTGTTAGTAAGGACTGTCGATGACTTTGGAACGCAAAATCAAAATGGATCAAATTTAATAAGAACAATATTCAGTCATGAACCTTACCCTCTGGCTCTTCTTTGGTGCGGATCTCTTTGAAGATGTTGAAGTTATCTCCGAACCTCTTGGCGGCAATGTACATATCTTCAGGATCCACTGCCTCCCAGTCCGCCTCATGCTCCTTCATCTTTGTCATGCAGTCCAATCTGGAAGCATGGACGATACGTTACAGCATATTACTTCAACGATAGTAAAAATTAAAAACCTCAAAATTTTATATTACCTTCAATTTCATTAAGTTGTTTCATAACTTCTTTCAACTTAATCAATAACTTTACTATTTAATAAAATGTTTGAAGTTAATTGTTTTCAACGCCTGTAACTTCTGAATATTCTGTTGTTGACTGATGTGTAATTTTATTGCTTCATACTTGTTGCAGGCACTCCTGTTGAATAATGTAATTTCACAAATTCTGATGATGCAACCTGCATTTATCAAAACTGTCAAGGTCAGAATTGTTTTCATAGCTTTATTCATATGATAATCGAGAAAGCTCATATACATGATAATAGGTAAATACAAAGCAACGTATAAAATTATAGTTTTTTTATTATTTCTAGGTGTGAATTGTTCATGTATGTAGATACACCCAATCTTGATGTACAATAAGTGTGTACATTACACTTGTATTTTTGTCTAGCTATTTTTTTGTAATTACCTATCTCTGGCGGCGACGCAAGTCATGGTAACGCCAACAGATTTTCCTTGCTCCACCATTTGCTGACAGGCATCGTAGGCATTGTGAGGCACGCAGATCTTGACTGAAACAATCATGTGAAGTATATAACGTTTGTCATTGTGACCCATTTATAAAATACCAAACATATTGATAAAACCAATAAAGGTTCAAATACGTTTTAGATTTGTCTATGCAGTGAACCAGTGTATACATTGTGTCACATTGTGTTAATGTTCACAATTTTAAAATGAATGGTGACAGTTTTGACTGAAACGTGGGAAAAACGACAATGATAAAACTATAAATAAAACTACAAATGTCAATAAAGATGTCTCGGATGCTGCGTGCAGTGGGATGATTTTGTCAATAAATCGATCAAAATAAAAACCTAATTTACTGTGGTTCCAACAACCTTTCCATAAACCATTTCTTCTAAGGTTCGTCATTTTCAAACCGAGCTTTTCCGCTTTTTTTGGTGTCAAATGACACAGCAATATTGTATATTGTACCCTTGCCACTGTATATAATTCTGTATCTACATCACTCACTTCTTAATCACCATATTTCAAAATTATTCCAAACTCCAACAAATATAATCATTAGTAATTATTCCTTGATATTCTGCGTAACTGATAAACTAGATAGTTCAGGAGCCGAAGGACAGTTTGCGTTGTGTAAGTACTAAACCTTCCTTTCCTCTGAAATTTATGGAGGAATTTTCCTAAAAAAATAAACCTATAGTCAACCACGTTTAAACGATATTGTTTTTCATAAAAGCAACAAAAACAGACACATCAGCGTCAGCTTATCATGTACAGATCGACTATTTGCCCGAACGTTGTGACTATCATTATCTTTATCCAGTTATTTGACGTTGATATAACTGTTATTTATGTGTCTGGCGGTACGTTTTAGCAAACAAATATATGGTTCTAGCAGTTACACGCAATTTAGTAGACTTTGTACGTATATTAGAACTTCTGGTTCGAGTGATTTATATTTCCAACGCCAATGTTGAGTATATAATGCCGTGATCAAGAAAATATGTCCTAAAGTGAATATTTATGGCAATTGAAATTTTCTCAGGTCTTAGCATAATTTGTTTTGCCTTCTTTCCTCGATTATACATAGACAGATTTAAGAAGCTTTCTTCGGATATAAAGCATCTACTTCCATCCATCATAATTTACTTCCAGTCCAAGATGTTTCTGGTGCCACAGATGAGTTAGTTGCTCTCAGCAAGAAAGAATACAAAAGCAGGCCTGAAAAGCCAACTTCTGTCTAAAGACAGCTAAGATGGGTTTTATAATGATCTTAAAATTTATTGTAAAAGTTGATTAGTAATTTTGTATTCAACGCAATTCTGACAAAGCGCTTCATTGTTAATATTTACTAAAACCTTCAGATAAAAGCCTATTTTTACTAAAACACATTTCAAATTTTCTTATCTTGAGATGTGTAGTTACCAAGCTTACTCAGAGCTCTCAAGACTACAACTATTGAAAATAGTTGTTAAATTAATTAAAAATACGGTTGAGCTTATCGTAAAACTTGCACAAATCATTTAACGGAATCTTTCAATTAATAACATTTGTTTGATATAATGCAACTTTAAAGTTTAAGATGGAATTTCCCGCATTATTAGAGACCAGTGGGGCGTAGCCCGGATGGATTTTTGAAATTTAAATAAGCCTATACGTTAACCAGGGACCCTAAGAATGTCCATGTAAACTTCCAGTCGACTTCCAGTAAACTTACAATCGGTCCAATAGTTTTAACGTGATTGAGTAAAATACACGAAAAGGGTCTAAAATAGTATAGATAAGAAAATAATTAAAATTTGATACTTTTACTCTTGCGACAATTTCCCAATTTTCCTCCTACAAAAGTAGTATGGCTGATGATCGATTTCTGGGTGATGGGAAATTTATCTATTGATTAAAAAAGAACTTGATCTGTTTATACCGTATAGTGCATATTGAAATAAAGAGCATTTTTGAAATATTGCAAAATTTGTGAGTATCGTTGGCTTACAAGATTGAATTTGACCTTGACTTTGACTTTGACAATAGTTAATGCGGGCATTTTGCCAAGATGAGTCACTGTAATGGAGATTTCCAACCGGCGCGCCGCATCGTGGAGGCGTAGCGACATCAAGAACCGACCTGTCCCTGCATCGGGACGGGTTATATGGCTGTTAAATATTCAAGAGGAGTAGATAGTTCGTGTCAATCTTCCGCTTCCTACGCACGAATAGTGGAAGATTCCTGGGTGCAGTCTCGCATCTCCAGACTTTTTCCTATCATGGGCTGTAGAGAAGAGCGTACTTGGAAATTATTTGGAAGGTTATAATTCTTCTACACAATAAATTCTCTTATTCTGATAAAATATTAGCATTACCACCTTAAATTTCGACATCCATGATCTACTTTTCAAAAGTGGAGCACGCGCCATTAGCGTTATTGTGATAGACCCTCACGCGCTAAACATATAAGGAAAGATTGCTTGAAAGGCGATGTACAAATTGGTTTGAGCGGAGACATAAAATAAGGCATAAACGAACACAAAGTCTACACAAGGACAAGGCGGTAATTTTGCATGCATGATGACACACTGACTGTAACGTTTCCTCCAAGGTTAACTCTCAGGCTGCAGTACATATAATGGAATACTGATGTATTGTTAAAAATTTCCGTGTGGATTCGGTGAATTTTCGTTACTGGACTTCCAATCATGTACTCTTAAGTTAAGTAGCACAGTTCTGCAAAACATTCTAAAAACTACAGTAAGGTACAATGTACATTTTAGAACAAGACTAACTTTACATGTCATTTACACAGAATTTTAGTATAATATTGCTTGAATAAAATGTTAATAATGTTTGTCTATTAACTATTACACTTTAATAAATTTAATAGCAGTATTGTAAACAAAATATTATTTTGGTTCTTATTGCTACCTTGTAGGAGCGCATAATAATTTTTCAATATAATAATTTACTTTATATTGAATATATTAATAATTGGTATATCTCTTTCGTTTTTTCGAACCGTTTGACCAAAAGGTACTAATAAAATTAAAGCAAATTTACTTATGGTCTTAAAGGTAACAAATATGGTAACGAGGAAATCACAGAATAAAGAAATTTGGAACAATCATGTGGCATTTAGTCTAGTGATAATGAGTTGGATTGGTTGATAAGGCTTTTGTTACTAATTCTTCCTTGAAGAGAATTATTATTACACGCAAGTCTCAAACTAAGAAGAGTTTTTATACTACCTCTAGAGTTAGATATTGTTGGAAAATAAAGCTATTGTTAGAATGAGGAGTGCTGTTTGATTTGCATCGTAGTGGTTTTAAAACTGGTTGTGTCATACATTTTAATATCGAGCTTGATAATGAAGTACGCTTAAAACATTAGATAATTACCTAAATCTCTTCAGGGGAAATAAAATAGAGTAACCTGTTTCCTGTTGATTTTATGTTATGTTCTATGGAATGGTTCACAAGGATGTTTTTAAGGCTTAAGTTTAGTTGTAAACAGATTACCTTATCATTAACTATGAATAACACAAAACGTTTTCTGCTCCGAGAATCTGAGAAATGAGATGAGAGAAGAAAATAGATGTTTGATTAAATAATATAAAAACATTATTTTGTCCAATAACAGTACCTATGATTTTATCTTTTTTTAATATCGTGCTTTTGCAACTATGAAGAATCCTTAAAATGATGCAATACTAATTAGAACAAAGAAACATAATAACATTTGATTTAATGTTCACAATTTACGTATTTTTGAAAATATTTGTAGGAGGGCATAACAATTTTTTAATATATTAATTTACTTTATATTGGATATATTAATAATTGGTATATCTATTGTCCCTAAACAATTTTTTTGTTCTTTCTTATGTATTTTTTCTATTTTTAGACAATTCCTGGAATCTATAGCTGAATCTCCCATACTCATACAGGGGATTCGAACCCGTATCTATGGGATAAGCTGAGACCGCTAACCTCAGCTAAGGAAGATCGACGTATTCAAAGTTGATTTGGATCTAAAAAATAGCCAACAAAATTCTCGTTGCAGTGAAGTTTATTTTTTTGTTAAATTTTTTCATATAACAAATATTAAAAGATGTTATTGTAAATCCATGAAAAGTTATTGATAGAGACTAAGGTGAATTCAAATCACCCCATTCTACATTGAGGGTTACTCAATCAGTTTTATGTCCGTTTTTTTTATTTTATAGATACGGCCATGTAAAAAAAACATTATAAAGGCATAAAAAATAGTAAGAATATGTAGCCTATATGAGTTTTGACTTAAGTGATTGAGGTTTTTATATATAATACGATTTAATAATTTAAAATATTAAATATTTCTCGTTTTAATGAAATATGATATAAGGCATTTATATGAAAAACGGCATTTCCTTGCTCACTTTTCATATACATAGTGTAAAAATGGAATCCTCACCTTCAGTCGTTTATCCATGGGCTGTATTCCAGACGGATTAAAATAGTTCTTTAATCCTGATTCCTGAAATCTCTGGTGGATGATAAAAGTTTTCTATTTTGCATATCTTCAGGAAAGATATTTTAAGGTTTACGACTAAAACATAAAAAGGTTATCCAACTCAAAATCAACTGCTCCAGCTTAAACCAACATCTTTTCGGAACACCTCCTTATGGGCGCGATCAGAGAAGCGAAAGTTAATTCATATTTGAAATTTCTTTTCAATAATTACATCTCAACGTTTCTATAAAAACCCTATTATTTTTAGATATTTTACCTCGCCTTGAAGATTTATTTTCAGTCAAAAAATATTAACTTGACGCTGAAAACTTAAGGTCCAACAAAATCAGAAATTGGACGAAGAACAAGAAAGAAAATACTAGTGATCATGGTATGATTTTCAAAAGACGATTCACTCTGATTGAATACAAACAGACCCTAGCCACAGTGTACCATTCACAAAATTTGCCCATACCAAAATAAACAGTCTTATTGTCTGCCGTACGTGTTAAAAGTTCAAGCTTATTCTGGGATAAATAAGTTATTTATTATAATAAAAAATTTCAAATAAAGTGTTTCAAATACTCTTTGCGTTATGTAATATCAATGTATATATTTTAAAATGTAATTACAACCTTTATAGATGTGAAATTTTGGATAAGAAAACATTTATAAGTGAAAAAATATGTATTTATTTATAAATGACATTCTATTGTTTATAAATGATATGTATTTTATATAGCCAAGTAGAAGGTAAGTAATGAACAAAAAGTAATGGTTCCTTGTCTTAGGTAGTGATGTGTTTACAATGTACACTATTTTGTAATAATGAATAACAAGAAAAGTAGTACTCACAAGTTTTGGGCGTGGGAACGGCACATGCCGTAGCCAGGAGGGTGAGTGCCAGAACGTACCACATCGTGCTGACTGTGACCTGAGGCCGGCGGCATGCGCTTATATATGTACGTCGGTGGGGGAACTCTACGACCTCAGCAGGAGTCATCGTACCGCGCCGGGTCAGCAGACCTCAGCTTTTCGTACATAGAAAACTGTTATCATCGTGGGGAATTTTAAATCCCTGGTGCATTATCTATGCCCATGAACTATCATGAAGTCACAAAAATATACAAAAATTCAAACATAAATATTCTTGTGTAACTCAATCGTATAAAAGTAAAAATAATATGATAACTTTTGTAATAATTCTCATCATAGCTGATTTTTGTAAATATTTTCAAATTAACATTTCCTACATTATTTTTTCCTTCATACTTAATTTCTGAAAATACTATATTATAATTAGTAGTTATTTTTCCTCCATCATACATTTATTTTTCCTACATATATACTACATCATTGTTTCAAATCCTATCTGAATTTCTCACAAAATATTGTCTACAAATATTACACCGACCTTTGGAAGGTCACAACTATATTTTAAAGTACATGATGGGACATTTTCAAAGTTCCTGAAAGAGTAGTGAAAGAAAAAGTAATAGTATCAAACCTTACACTAAATATTTTTAGCACGAATATAGTAATTTCGTAACGTAGGAGTTCACCCTATTAGCGCTGGAATAGCGTTGCTAGGGAAATGGCCCTTGCATATATTGGCAATGTAAATTTAAGCACACTTTTGAAAACCACCGGCAGAGATTATGGGCTGAAGATTTTTAGGCATATGTAATGGCCCACTATACACATCCAAATATGTATATGATAAAAACCACTGGTCCAAACCAACCAAGCTATTCGGCATCAGTTTTACACAAAAAGCATCACTTACAAAAATTGCAAAAAAATTTTTAACAAATATTTTTTAAGGGGACACTTCTTTTAACAATCTCTAGTCGAAATTCTTATCATTTTTCTGTACATTATATCTCTACAATAGCTACGATAATTTATGAAATGTAATATACTCGTGTATATATATATGCAAAACATCGGATGGTACCAAATTTAAAATTGTTTGTAAACGATATTTTAATATAACCCTGGAGCGTATGTAGTATTTCCCACAACTTCATCTTCTTTAAATGCCTCTTTTAAGACCTTCACCTTCAAGCTGGTAGCCTGGCTACACGCTTTTGCAATTTCTTAAAGGGCACTCTCAGCCTTGGTCTATCAGAAGTTCTAAGTGCAGCTAGATTTAAATGTAGATTAATAAACCCGTCCAACTGTGCCATCCAAAAATTATAATTAAAAAAAAAATTATAAATAGCCTGTTCTAGGTATTTTCCAAAACAAAAATAACAATGATTCACAATGTAACACTCATATTCACTTGTTCACAATTTTCAGTGGTCACGGGCTCACTGCGTTTGCTTATAATAATAAAAATACTTTTAATATATAAGATAAGTTCTAATATCATAATTAAAATTAATACATACGGACAGACCACACGGGAATTTGTCTTCGTGACTGAGGCAGGCACTTTGTCTAACGGATATCATCACACTTATATCGGAAGTGAATATGTAAACACAGCTAAGTCTAAAAATAGGTGTTTAGTTTTAACTATTATTTCTAACATATTTTATTATAGTTTATTACAATGGCATAGCGGAGTAGAATTATCAACGTAACTCGGCAATATCCAGTATATTATTTTGACCGTGCAAGAACACGATTTATAACCAAGTTTTAGGTATCACATTAGACATTTTAATGTGGTTAGCTACACATACCACATTAAAAACTAAGCAGCTATGTGGTTGGCCAGGGTGACAAACGTTGAACAAGATGGCCACCAAATTCACATGAATTGCGCGGGTAATTTTGTTTGTCTACCTGTCCCATGAGTGAGAATCAGGGTAAATTAAAATGTTCACACCATTGTAGTAACCTTCATCTAAATACTTCCTCTCCTATTCACTTTTACCTTCGTGGATTTTTTTATTTACTGAAGAAAAATAAATGGGAGGACGAAGTGGGCTTCGTTTCTACTCAACTCCAAATTTCTGTCAAGTCCCAAATTTTAATTAAGTTATTGATACATTTGCTTAATATATACATTTTAAAATATTTACTCTTATTCAGTTGGTTTCATAAAAATTAAACTAGTGTCTGAAGAAAAATCTGATAAGTTATTAATACAATTCAATCGTACCGATATGATTACAGAGTCAGCACTAGATCATTATTATAAATATACTTTTATTAAGGAATATACTGGAATGCACCGTAATTAAATAAACATTCTAAATTCTAAACTTAAATTAGGAGGCCAGGACGACCGTCTAGGTTAAATTTCAAAGGATAAATGTTATTCCACGGAAGTAAACTCTTATCTGAAAGTACTTTTAGTGTGTTAAGAACCATGACTAGGTCGTATAAGTTGTTGCTTAGTACACTTTTAAAACAGATAAAGAACATTTGTTTTTACTGCCAGCTATGTCAACTAAAATAAACAAACTAGATGACTATAGCGACGGAACTAATTGTAGAAAGAAGGCTGAAACACTCAATACTAATCTCTTGTAATTAGTTCTTATTTCATCCGCATCTTCTTCGCAAGGCCCTGTCAGGACTCGCTTGTAATAAGTCTGCTTGTAATAAGTTTATTTATATATTCTTTAAGCTTACTTTGAATTCTGCCCTTTTAGAAGACCATATTCCTATCGTGGACGACAAGACTCTGTGGTATTTGGTCGCTAATGTTCCTTCAGGAGCATGTTGTAATTTTCTCCCAATAATTGTCCACCATCCTGGCGTGCAAATCACTAAATGCAGCAACGTCAGTGAACAAAAAAACTCTTTTTAACGGACCTTAACACCGTTATTACCTCTCCCATTAGCGACAGAAGACTTCTCTAGACGCAGTTTTTAACCAGTACATATTCTTTTTAGTATGCGTTTGATTCAAGGAGGAATTTAACACAAACCTACCTAAACTTTTAAAGGAAATGTGAAAGTAAAGTTTTTCTACGATGTTGAGGCAGTTAGATCCTAAATATTTCTAAATTCAGGATCTTCCATTAAACTGTAAAGTGATCTAGTCCACCGCTTTCTCCACATGTTGTTAGTTAATTTGCTGTATTCGCAATCACGAGTAAAGATCTTCTATATTCAAACAATTCGCTTCACAAAACCCCCAAAATAGGGAATATGATGCAGTTTCCTTACAATATGCTAAGCATCAACTAAAATATTGTGATCATTAAAGAGACATTTTCTTCCAGCTTAGCTCAGTGGTTTGAAGTGGTTCAATCCGTTTTTGGTTGGGATATTTTTTATCTATAATCGGATAGCTCTTAAAGACTTATTCTTTAAAAAACTGTAAGATCAAGTTAAATCTTAAAGGGATTAAAGCAAGGACTATTAGGCAACCTTTTAAGCAGGCCCAAATAAAAAAAGTTTCAATAAAAAAAACTATAGTTTTCTAAAACGTGCACATGAATAAAATATTTTATTTCTTCCAGTCATTTGTTATATACATGCTTTAAATATTTCATTTCTTCGACAGTTTTTGTTTATGTCCGATTATAAGATGCTCCTTAATTCTACTCCAAACTCCGACACTGAAGGGATATCCTAAAATGTTATTACCAGCATAAAAATAAATATTATTTATATTATTAATAAAACAAATATTATTTAATATATTGCACAACAAGTTACTCTGTACTATCACAGCATTCGCTTCAAATAAAGCACAAATATAAGATTAATTCATTTCAAATGTTCCAATAATGAAAAAACAGGAATTCCAAATAACCAGTTTTTGAATGATTATTTACGTGTATTAATTAGTATTAGTTTAGACAGCGATAACTAAAGGGATAAGTATAAAGAAGTGTTGAAAAAAAATATTAACACAACTTGAATTTCAAATGGGCCTTCGATACAAGTGCTGAATGTTTTTATCCATGTATTCAGGTTCCGATTCGACCTTGAAACCAGCGCTGGATATCATTATTTCCTAGAAGTAGACTGCGGAGGAATTAATGGAACTTCTCTGAATTTGAACGTCGAAGATGTAACTTCCCGTTTGGTCTTTTTACCTTTGTAACAGGGACGACAGATAAACCTACATTTGACCATGATCCAGACGTCTGTGAAGAAACATTTCGACTCTGCAGATAAGAGAACAACATATAATTGACTAAAAGAATCAACAAAGTTTTGCTCTCAAGCTAACATAAATAATCATTTCGGGTCATTCGAAAGAAGTAAATAGGTTTTGTAACTAACATATATTATTAATTTACTCTCATTGGGTCTCTCATGTGGTTTACATGTACTCAAAATCTCTGATGAAAGCTGCTCGGTACAAAAATGATCATACAACCATGTTAGGAAATATTATAAGCATTACAGAAGACTTTAATTTAACTTAATTCAGCATTTCCATCAACATGCCGCCAGGTCTTGGTGAGAGAAAATTATGATGTAATTTACGAGTAATCAACATGTTGAAAACCACTCCAAATACTATAGCAATGATTAATTATTTACACAAAGTTTTTGAAATTGTATAAGCAACACATGTGATCAGCTACTTTTGACGAAAGAAAAGTACTTTCATAAGATTAACTTTGTAATTTTGGAAGCTCATGGAACAGAGCCCTATATTCGAATATATTTCAAATTCATAAAAGCACATTTAGAGTGTAAGAACTGTTCATTAATGTATGTCTGTGAAAAATGCTCAGATGCGTAAATTCGCCATGAAATGTTATGAACATTTATGAAATGTATTAGTACATACTCTTACATACATTATGTTCTAAAGAGATTAACAGGGAAGAGTTCACCACAACTCATTATTTACGAAAAATTATGAAAATCTGAAAAAATTAAAATTTTTGTATTACTTAGAAATATTTAAACTATGTTGAAAGCAGTTAGTTTTGTACGGAGTCTAGTTTGGGAATAGGAAGGTCGAGGTTAAAAAGGAAGGGATGATGATTAAATAATCCAACTTCTGCAGCAAACCCAATAGCAACTTTTAATCCAAATTAAATAAATATATCTGAAAACAATACCTATTACAAGTAAGTATCGGTGTGAAAACACTCAGAGAAGGCCGCCCGGTATTCACCAGAGCTCCTGTCGCCGTCGTTATGTTTACCAATCATCTCTGACGGCTGGGAATTACGGTACGTGAGTCACTATTTATCATCTGGAGGTCAAACTGATTGTTGCCAACTTGATAATAACCCTTTGTTGGACATTTCTCTGATTGAAATCGTTAGAAATTTGTTGTTTCTTAAAAAAAATACATAATAAACTAACTATGCGTTTTGGAAAAATAATTATTATACCACTTTATGATATGTATTAATAAAAATGTTTATTGTTAAAACTTTGTTTCGTATTTAGTTGAAAAATAAATGCAACGTGTAGTCAATGTTTATAAATATTATAATTAAATCTAAATATTCAATCTTTAGAGTTACGCTTTAAATGACTGGATAAAATTAAGCTTTGGACTAAGCAAAACTTAGCGGATAATCAATCTGTATTTCTCAAAAACTCCCCAGTACTGCATAAAACAAGCACCTCTGAATAGAACACAAAAGGTTTTATCTTTTATTTGGTTTTGTTAATATTTATTTATTTCAGTTTCAAAGGTCAATATTTCTTTCCTGAAGGAATGAAAAAATGTTATTTACACGTGGATTGTAGGCATGTTCTGTGATTACTTTAGCCATATCGGTATTAGGTTCATCGAAAATATACGATTGGTGTGTGAATTATTTTGATATGTATATTATTGTATATGGAGTCCTCGTATCCCCATGGCGAATGTCATGTAATGTATAATAAACATGGAATTTACTTAACAGGACATTTAAATTCATTATAGACACATTAATTTCCTCAGTCATAATTCAAAACATATTATACAAATTTATTTCGTTATCTGCAGCCCTTTTAGGTAAAAGGGCTCAATTTCGCTTTCAAGCTCTGCAGCTTGAAAGCGAAATTGTCCAAAGGTTTACTTTACATGCCTTCAACTCCTCTTGGAGTGATCATTTTTATTTACCCTGTTAGTGAATAATCATAAAGCCTTAAAACTGAAATTACAAAAAGCGATCTTACCAATCTTGACCCTAGATTTTTCAACCACTACCCAAAGACCAAGCCAGCCAATAATTTGTGAATATGGTTTTTGATTCACACTTTTCTTTTTGATTAACAATTTTGAAAATGAAGCCACCCTCTCTATATTTTCCCACCCTTCTGGGCCTTGTCTCTATAAACTTGTTATACCATTTCTATAGGTGACCTCAAAAAACTACCGAACCAAAACAATTCCAAACAAGATACTCAAGGTCATGTATTAATTTGCGAGTTAATCTGGTTCTTAGAATCGTGCAATTGAAATATGAAGGAGTGTCTTCTGGGTGTTGAGTAAAATTACCCGTCATTTTGATTTAATGCACTTAAACCTGCCCTGATTAGTGGTGTGCGCGCGCGTGCGTGTGCTTGTACGCGCTCACGCGAGTGGCATTGACCGGTCAGACCTCTTCTCGAGCCTGATATCATTTATCACTTATCAAGGCAGCGTACTTCCCAGAGCGGTTCTCAGAAGTGGTTCTGCATCTTTCCTCATTACTTGTTTAGCATACACTTAACAGCTACATTGTACAACTCAAGACTGCTAGTTAAACAGCGGTACACTGTATCACCTTAATCATGGAATTTTGAAAGAATGTTATCATTTAAAATTCATCCTTGTCAGTTAAAACTTCAGTAATATCACGTCTGCTTGCTATTTTCTTCAGTTATACTGGGCGGATATCCTTACGATTTATTTTGAAAACCAGGTATGGGGAAAATAAAAACATATGACTTGTTTTTTATTTGAATTTCTTATATGCGGGTTCCTTTTGAACATTTTGAAATTTAACACATAGCCATTTTAGGACTAAATCATGAAGAAATAAGTGTTTTGTTTTTTTTCTTAAGTTAATACATTATTGACATTTACAAAATTAGCGCTCCAGTTATGACGCCATTGCAGTGTAAGCTGATTTTTTATAATAACCCCATTATACTTTATATGCTATTATGTTTTGTCAGTTTGGCTAACTGCATCTGCATAAGAAGACATGAAAACAAAATCCCTGTGTTAAAGTGTACAATAATATGTATATGTTTATTTATAACTAGCAAAAATTTTAATCAATTAGCTTTAGCATTTTCTAAGAAAAGTGCGCACCAAAATCGTGAATTTAACATGCGTAGCATAGGACCTTCCCTGTTTCCTTTTTCATGGGCACAATGTATGAAGAAATTCGATAGTTTTTCCAAATATTTCCTTAGAAAATAAATAATATAAATAAATATTTCTGTTCATTTCTATCAAGAATACAAATAGTCAGATACAAACTGGATCTCTATAGAAATAACTAATTCCTGCCGACCTACTTTATCGGGAAATGCATAAAATCGTACACCTCCATTTCCACAAAGGTTGAAGTAATTGTGGGTCCTGTAGTAATATATCGGTTAGGATATGTGACTCATATTTCTGGTAACCCGTCTTGTCCGTATAGTCCATAATTGAACCCCTTTTACGACTATTGTATTGTTATTTTTATCAAGGTTTGGTGAGCAATCGCATGATTTTTTTCTTTTTTTACTCTATCTAATCTACTTTAAATGGCCGCATAATATGAAATAAATTATGTATTAATGTATAACAATAATTATTTTAATATCTATTAACATAAAATATAACAATAATATAATAGTTTACAGTGCTAATAGTAATGTTTTACAAATCACACTTATTGTATTGGGCAAACTTAACTTTTCATATCGAACGCAGGCTAAGAAAGTGAGTAATGTAAAGGTAAGTTTACTAAGGATTAATTTAAATCTTGAATCGTACTTATTACAAAGTTTTTCATACTTCTTAAGGAATTTGTCTAATACTCTTCTTTTTCAATAGAGACTGTAATGGTTATCTGTCTAATTACTTCCTAAATATATGTTTTATTAAATGGCTAGAATAGTTAGTTTTCTTTGAAGGAGATAGGGAATCCATTTGAATGGATACTGTCCTATGGATCCAGATGAGAGTGGTCCTATCAATAATTTTATATATTAACCAAATCGACTTCTGCGCGGCGTCTTATTGTCTTAATCTACAGTAAAATCACCTTCTTGATTCCTAACGTAAAATTATCGTACTATTTGCGCACTGCTGTTTAATAATTTCCTTTGGTCGATGATTTGTTTCTTACTAATAATATGGACACCACGTATCAGGTATTGTAAGCGGATTTCATTTAGAGAAAGCATTCTGCTAGTACAATGTTAAGCAGGCTGAAAAAAATAAATAAATTCATTATTTTACAAGACAAAGTTGCCATTAACTGTTTGCTCTAGACTAAGAGGAAGGATAAACGTTTAACCATGTTTACATAATATAAAGTCATCAGCTGATTATTTTGAAATACGTATCGTTATTTCCTTGTTTTTACTAAATATATGCGAGGTTTGTAGAAGTTTTGTAGTAAGTGGATAGAATTGAAGTTTCTTTCGTAATATTGGATTTGGTTTGGGATTTTATAACAAAAGTTGGATTAAACTCGATGTGAATGTATATATTGGAAGGTTAGTGTTGATTAGATGATAGAATGACATATTTCAATATAAGCTTTTCTGATAATTGAGATTGGTTTGTGTATCTTGACAATCTTGTTCGTTGAGTTTATATCTATAATATAAAAATGAAACTGTTCGTGTGTAACAGCATCACTCACAAACGGCTGACGAATTCGCCTAATTTTTTTTTTTTAATTTGTTCGTCTTGATCTGTAGAAGGTTATAGGATACTTTTTATCCCTTTCCCGATTCAGGATTCCGCCCCACTGGTTACAGAAATACCCGTAAGAAATGCATTGCAGCAAACATATGTTATTAAGTGAAAGAGTCTTTTCAAATTTTTAATCAGCTGTTCTTTGTAAACATATATAATGCGACAAAAAATATATTTATATATAAATTTTCTTTACACTTATAGTTTTTAAAGCATAGAGTAAGCTTAAGAGAAACGACAAATTTTGTTTAAACTGTTTCTGCAATCATAATATATAAAAATGAATGTTTGTGTGTTTGTCCTTTATAGACTCAGAAACTATTGGACCGATCACTATGAAAATTTGTATTTTTCTATGTAGAAGGTTTATACGCAATGCCCATTGATGTAACTAACCACCAGGCTGTACTGCAAGATATAAAAGTTATCAAAAGCGCCTGCACATTATAAACTGCAATTACAACACAGTAGTTACGTATATTAAAATATCCAAACACTATTTGAAGGCAAAGAAATATACGGGCAAAGCTTAAGAGACGCGTGCGAAGCCGCGGGAAACAATCATATATATATAAAAATGAAACTGTTCGTGTGTAACAGCATCACTCACAAACGGCTGGACGGATTCGCCTATTTTTTTTTTTAATTTGTTCGTCTTGATCTGTAGAAGGTTATAGGATACTATCCCTTTCCCGATTCAGGATTCCGCCCCACTGGTTACAGAAATACCCGTAAGAAATGCATTGTAAGCGGATTTAATTTAGAGCAAGCATTCTACTAATACAATGTTAAGCAGGCTGAAAAAATAAATGAATTCATAATTTTACAAGACAAAGTTGCTATTAACTGTTTGCTCTAGACTAAGAAGAAGGATAAACGTTTAACCATGTTTACATCATGTAAAGAGTCATCAGCTGATTATTTTGAAATACGTATCGTTATTTCCTTGTTGTTACTAAATATATGCGAGGTTTGTAGAAACTTTTTAGTAAGTGGATAGAATTGAACTTTCTTTCGTAATATTGGATATGGTTTGGGATTTTATAACAAAAGTTGGATTATACTCGGTATTAATGTATATATTGGAAGGTTAGTGTTGATTAGATGATAGAATGACATATTTCAATATAACCTTTTCTGATAATTGAGATTGGTTTGTGTATCTTGACAATCTTGTTCGTTGAGTTTATATTATATATAAAACGCCAAAAATGCCCACTATGTAAAATCCTGTCCTTGAATAAATTATCTACCTTGGATGACCAATTCAATCTCGTAATTCGGCAAGCTTTTAGTTTAGTCTTAACAATCTGTACTATAGTTCACAATCCAATTGAAGAATTAATTTTTACTTTCCCAGTTGAATTGTGGAAGGACCATAGCACTAACACGCCCAAACAATAAATAGAAAAGTAGACCCGTTTTACTTGAAATTTAAGTACCCCTTATGAAATTTGTGAGCAAATTCATAATTGATTAATGATTATAAAAAGGTGACTCAAAATTTAGTTTTTTTTAAATCTGAAGTCAGCTATAACTCACCACATGTTTGGCTTTTCTTATTTGACGATAAACAGTTATAATTAAATTATCTTGAGTTAAACCTTCTGACGGTACAATCTTTAATATTTGAATCCCATTTTAATACAGTGGTTTTCCTACGCATATATGAACATCGTATACATAAACATTAATGCCGTCGCTATGGTACCGGTTAACACGTTTCAGTGTTAATAATCCTTCATTAAGTGTGTTTACTGCCAAAATTAAACTCAATCCCTGCCAGTGAAATAAATTACGTCAAATTCAGCTATAAATCTGATCAATTTACTACGAGGACTTGGGTTACATTAGATACGTTACATTTAGATTACAATTAGAGTGATTTCTAACCGGTCGTTTATTTTCTATAATTTACAATATTGCAAACTATTTATAAGCCTATAAGCACGATAAGGTGACAGATCTGACCTAAATAGAATCAATTACACAAAATGCATTGAAATACACCAAACATGTACGTAGTGAACTATTGAAGTATTGGAGTGCATCATCATAACAAGTAGAAAAATAATGCAGCGAAACAATTCAGATGTTTTATTAATAGCGAGTACAATAATTACTAAGTGTAGTTAAATATATACAGTTGTTACGAAATACATACTGAGTGATAAAAAAATTTAGAGATATGTTTTGGAAATAAAAAAAATAAATTTGGAAAACATTTTCCTATAACAGTATAGTATATTTTGCTTTGTTTGGCGTCTGTCTGTTTGTAAGTATTTTTAATTTAAAAATTGCATATCTCGGGAACAGTTTAAGACATAACGTTGTAATTTTGTATGTTTTAGGTCCTATTACAATGTTATTTATGATAAAAATATATCTTTCAAAATTAATTACAAAATGATGACCTTTTAGAGTTTGGAAGCAGTTTTTCATAAAAATCGACGAGGAAAGAAAACTTGTTAAGACACATAATAGGTAACTTGTTAAACGACAGATATGTCCGTATATACCTTATTTGCGAATAACGGATGGTGAATAAAAATGTGTGTTAAATAATCTCGTGCATTCAGTGATAGATTTTGATCCTTCAGCAGAAAATAAAATCCTAATATGCGAAGGCTATAAATATCCATCATTGTATTAGGTACTACACTGCAATTTAACCATTTCTAAGTTATGACTTAAGTGAAATTGCAGACAGACAATATCTAAATGAAGTGAAATAGACTATATTGTTATAGAAACGTTTCTGTAACTTAGCGTGGCTCTGTTATCTTTTCCGACAAATATCCTTTTACTTATCAAAATATCTAATTTCTCGCCTTTCCCAGCTTCGCCTTTCCCTTTACCCAATAGACTATTTTCCGAGAATCTTAATGTGTTCAATTAAATAATTCTTAGATATTCTCACGCTTCTTCTGATTTTTCAATTCTTTAAAATTTGTTTTTAATTACATTAAAAACTTATAGATGTCTTAGCAGCTTACGTTAGCAGCAGATTCAACTCTCTCTTTCCACGCTTGACTCACAAAGCATGACAACACTAGACTTGACCTTGGTCAGGTACACGACGCGACGTCACGTGCACAGACTGTGTACGTTTCACAGTCGTATTTACAAACTTACTGTCAGTACACCCAAATTGCTATTAACGTTATCAAGCGTTTCAAGCAAAACATGGCATTACCTCTTGATTTGATGTATTTTCCTGTAGATGCATTTAATTTTTTGTTTAACGTTTTTAAGTATTTCCTCAAGCACGGCCTTGATCAGGTAATCTTCAGCAGACTTATTTACACTGATACTAAAGAAAAATATTTGTAGGCAGTGTATTAAAATTTTTGATTAAAATTTTAAGCGTATTAGACATTTTATTGAAAGCGTAGTCATTTAAAACTGTATTATGGGCAAGATCATAACTATTTGTAAAAAGTTTTCATAGCTTTTACTCAAATTCTAAATTTAGTAGAGTAAGATTGAAACAATAATTGGTCATAAGAATATTTGTCTAATATAAACACGTTCTATACATTCTTGGGTTATGAGTAAAAATCATCCATTTTATGAAACACATAAAACTTGAACACATTTTTGGCTATTAATTTTCAGTAATATTTTTGGAATTCATTATTCTCAATCCCTGTCTTCAGATTACCCTTCTAATTAATATTTAATTCTTGACATATAACATGTATATAAGTAGTTTCACTAAAACCTTGCAGACGCATCCATTTATTTGATAAAAAGTTCTTGTCTGCTTTTTGATCTTTTATTGGTGTTCAGAGTCTAATTTTTTTTATAAATCAAACCAATAAACCATTATTGAAAATAATAAAAAGTTTAAAATAAAAAGTAAATTTTCTAGTTGAATTTGAGTTTGCATAAAGACCTACCATGATAAGTAATATATATTATAATTTATTACTTTAGTAAATTTCTATATCCTTTTTTGGATTACTCAAGCAAACATCCGGAAATAGGTATTGTTAAAAAGTGTTGTTAACTATGCTTTTTGGACTTAAGCTACGTATTCTGTAATTTAACATTTAAATAAAAATATAGTTTTAACTTAAACTCCTGGAAGCTTTGGTTAAATATCATGTTTAATTCAAATCAATTTAAGTAATACACTAACTTGTCAATCTTTCTTAATGCATTTATAGAAAATGTATTATCCTATTTAAATGAGAGCGAAACTAAAACGTGTTATATCAGCACATGTAATAAATAATAATAAAAGCATTATTAATTAATATTAAAAAATTATGAAATTTGGTATGCGGCCTTTTGGCTAACCTTCTGTTTTATCGTAGTTTGTACGATGTTATGAGATAAGTAATTAATTATGAAGAGCTGTATTATTTTATAACGATGGTCCTTTAAGTTAGACCTCCAGAAAGTACTAATATTTTAAAAAGAGTTTTTTGTTCATTAGTGATTCAATACCCATCGTTAATACTCATCTAGTCTAGACACTATCGGGGAACAAAACTGTGCGCGGGGCTTATTTCCATTATTTACAGATGAGATACAATTTTCATAAAGGTACCAACGATTAGTGCTTTGTTGGTGCACAGTAGTGTTTAAATCATCATCGTCAGTGCTCGGGAGAAAGAATGGGTGTCACTTTACTGAAGTGATAGAAACACATCATTACTCAATGAGCACTACTATGATTTTCGGATAATATTTCAAGAGTATGTAAAGAGTAAAATTGAAGAGGATAATGTAGTGACGGGATTTTCTTCTCCTTAATGCTTGTTAATGACTAGTAACGTCATAAATGGTAATTAAAACGAATAACTTTGATCCTGTATAATTTAAAAAATATAACTGGACATGTCCAATCAATAAATATTCTTGACCTTTAATTTCCATTATTAATCCACAAGTAGTTTACAGTTCAAAAATATATACATTCTTTCAAATACATACAGTAAACAAAGTAGGTACAATAGTCGATTATATCTAAATATTTAATAGACAATGGTAATAGAGGTTATACGATATAAATGTAAAATTGTTACACAAATTCTCAATCTTTAAAAGGACGTCAAACATAAAAGAAAATAATACAGTTCTTTTTCAATGCTTCCAATGTTTCCAATTTTGTTTTGCAACATCCACCGTTGCCGCTGTAAACAATTTAGTATACCTTGTTGTCAATGGATTTGAACGGCAAGAAAATGTGGTCCAAAGCCTTTGACAGAGTAATCCATGAGCCACTGGAGCAATTACAGTCATGTGGCGTTCGGGGTCTGCCAATCAAATGACATGTTTTGTACCTAGAGAACCGAGACCAGCGTGTCGAACGGACTTTAAAAATCACAGTGACTCCAAAGAACCTACTTAACGGGGTTGATCAATTCTTATGATACAGTGAAAATACACTCTATGATTGTTCAAACTTCAAAAAAAAAAAAATGAATCAAATTGGTACTGGCAAAAATGGATTTTTTGTCGTTGGCTGACGCAGTGTAACTGTTATTGACGCTTCATAATTCTAACCCTCTCGCTATCGTCTCATTACTACCCCATCAAAATTAACGCTGCTTGTGTGAAATTTCTCCATGGGTATCATTGAAAACAATGTTGTTTCCTTGTTTTCCTCGAATAAAAATTCGAATTAGATGAAGTTGTAGGTATCCTCTATACTATTTTACCTTTTATAGAACTGAATGATTGCAGGCCTGGAACAGCGGATTATGCATTATCAGAGACAGGTTAGTATAATGTTGTCGCTGCACATTATGATTGTACTACTTAGGAAACCCCATTCTGAGATGACTGATGACGTCAATGACGATGTTGTCAACTGTATACCGATTGGTTTACGATGATAATGTATTCATATTATTTTTAAATTTTATTAGTTGTACTAATAAAGTACAGTTTGTATTTCATAATAATGTTTCCTTGTGCAATAACATGTTCAACAGGACTATGTTGGTCCGCATTTCATAACATTCAAATGCAATTTTAATTCAGATTCCTGGAAAATTTGTAACTAAAGGACAAATAAAGTAATTTTAAAACACGATTTAATAATATATGATGGAAATTCTGTTCCATTTCCTTGACTGCACTAAGGTTTTAACAATTTTTAATTCGTGGCGTTATAGGAGATTTTAATTATATAAATTAATAATTTAACATTTATTAAATTATTATTATATTTTTAGATATAATAAATGTATACCTATAATATATTATAATATCATTATAAATAATTTAATAATTTACTTATATAATTAATACACATCCAAAGGCTTTTTCCTTTTTATTTTAAAGTGGATACTTGTTTAGTTTTTAAAGAATTGAATAGAACAAATGTTTGTGATTATTTCTGAAACAAACTCAATACAAATACTAAAAACCTACGACTATCAAATAAGGTCGTAACAGTGCATGAGGTGTAACATTGTTTTTAAGAGGATATAATCAAGATGACCGCCAGTACTCTTAGGAAGCGGCTGTAATGAAGTGACCTTGAGTTTTACTGCATAAAAACCTTATAGGCTTTTTACCCCTTATTCAACCAATAAAGATATCGAAAGTATAAAAAAGCGTTTGGATGCTTCTGAACCGTAATAGGAATATATTGTTCTTATTGGGCTAAAATCAAGTTGGTTACTAGTACATAACAGCTGACTCTTAAATTTATTCACTTATAAAATTAAAATGGTACATTAATCCTCAACAAAATAAAATTAATATTAAAATTTAAATGTTTTTGATCTTTAATTTTTGGTCGTATGTTGTGTCAGAAAGTATGTTTGTGTTTTGAAACTAGGTGTAGCTGTTATGGTTCCAGCCACGAAGAACAAAAGGCTATATTACGAGTGTTACTCTTATCTTTCTTTTACTTCTCTGAAATTTCCGCTGCTCGAGATAAACGTAACAGAGCTGCTAAGGTGTTGTCTCCATCGTAAACAGCGTTCTCAGAATACAAGCGTACAGTTACAGTCACCTTGATACCTCTTTCCTGTTGCTAATGTCAATAGCTATGAGGAACTCACGAGTATTCTATGTTGTAGATACGACTTTATTTATAACAATAGACTGCTATATGTCGGTGTATAACCACAGCAGTCCAGGTATAATAAATTACGTAATAAACGTAACTGAATTGCAGGACTTCAATTGCCTTTTAATTTTCTCTCTGTGAATGACGACTAGTTCTCCAACATTCACTTCACATCATTATGCAATTTATTAGACACCAAAATGTCTCATACCTTTCTTAGTTGTAATATTTTTAAATATATTTCCAGACATAATTACAATAATTCGCCGGAAGTACGAGGAAAATCGTAAATATATACAAAACAAAACGAAGTTTCACAATAGCTAACTTTTAGGGACTATGGGCCAAAAACCGAACGCTATGGAATCATAAAAATTTGTAATAATATCCCAGTATAGTCGAGTGAGATATCAAATTAACTTGTGAAATTCCGGTTTTGCAGATTTCAAGTGGCATTATTTTGTTGTGTATATTATATATATATATATATATATATATATATATATATATATATATATATATATATAAGGCTTTGCAGTCTTTTCTTATTGCAGATCGCAAGTGATAGTATTTGTTTGTCTACATGATATGTCTTACATTAATTCGATGATTATTATTTTCTGAAAAGTACTTTGTGATATACATAGGAGAAACAATATACTTTGCTTACTGAAACCACAGACAAACAAAATCTATATACATGAAATATATACCACGGTAGTTTGTGCTAAAACCCAACATAATAGAAGGACGTGTTCTAGTGACTTGTCAGCACTAGTAAATTGTATTACAATCTGAAACAAGTAGCACCTTCAATTCAATTCAATTATTTTATACCTGTATTTAATATGGTGTTTAGGTCATTCACATAATAAGTGATGCATTTTGAATGAGTGGTATTCTTCATTTAAAGAATTCAGTGCATTCATTAAACTGATTTCATCCTGTGTATTGCTAAACAAGCCTCCAGATCTCCCACACTCCCATTCTGAATCACTGATACGGCAGGAGGACTTGAGATATGATATGCACGTCTGGCCGAGTAGCCAGAACCGGTTTGGATTAGAAACAAAGCCAAGTGCTGGACAGGTTTGCGTGATGCCAAAGGAATTAGCATCAGTGTCTGGCCAGGCGAGTTCTTAGCAGAGACTGCGAGATCTGGCATCTCCCAACACCACAATTCGAAAACGGCACGGACACCACGGATTGAACTAATATCTTTTTCTCACCAACCATGCAATAAGAAATTACACTACTGTTAATTAATTTTTTGCTAAATATGAATAGATATAAGCAAATAAGTAACTATTTTGAGGTGTCAAATCTTTAAACCCGATTTTGATACGTACTGTTGCTGATATTGTGTTCCAAAAGGCAACCCATATTTCCTTCTCTTCCTCCGATCAAAGTAAATATCAAGTTTTTAATAATTCAAAACGTATTTTTGAACAATCTCATATAACTAAAACTAAATTTCAATATAGGTTTTCGTCAATATCTTGAGTACGGTTACAATATTTTATTTTACATTTTGAAAAGTTACCATAAAACTAAAAAATATATATATAAAAATGCATTTAAAATCTTTTTTCTCGGGAATTTACAACACCACCATATGTTACAAAAATATAACAATACGTACAGTGTTGCCAGAAAGTTTAGGGACACCCCACATAAAGTGATATACTACTTGTGTCCCTATACTAACAGCAGATTGGCTAACTCTATATATTGCCCCATTAACACAGTGAAAACGAAGTATTTTGGTGTGACTTTCATTACTTTATGTTTAAAATCTTTCAAAATATGAACTTTTTTGTGATTTTAAAATGTTGGAGGAAACACCTGTTTTTTGAAACATTAAAATTTATAACTTCTAAAATAAATGTCCAATCATCCTAATAATTGGTACGTTATTTTAACATAAGATATGGACTAAATAAATGCTATTGTGGCAACTAGAAAAAAATAACTCACGGTTTGGTCAATGCTCAAAGTTTCTTTATTCTTTTTACAAACACGGAAATGGCGATGTTTGTATCTGACGGCAACGAGCAAATGATGAAAAAGGAGTGCGTGCGCATCAATATCCCTTCCTCTGTTTTGTGAGGAACAAGGTGGTGTGCGTGGATTACCTACCAATCTCATACTTCGAGCGCTACAACGCACCAAAGTTGAGCGATCACCAAACTGTGAGTTATTTTTTTTCTAGTTGCCACAATAGCATTTATTTACTCCATATCTTATGTTAAAACAACGTACCAATTATTAAGATGATTGGACATTTATTTTTGAAGTTATAAATTTTTAATGTTTCAAAAAACAGGTGTTTCCTTCAAAGTTTTAAAATTACAAAAAAGTTCATATTTTGAAAGATTTTATACATAATGTAATGAAAGTCACACCAAAATACTTCGTTTTCACTGCGTTAATGGGGAAATATATAGAGTTAGCCAATCTGCTGTTAGTATAGGGACACAACTAGTATATCACTTTATGTGGGGTGTCCCTAAACTTTCTGGCGACACTGTATATGCCAAGGATCGTAATCTATTTTATATTTTACACTCCTGGGGTAAACGATGTATTTCTTTCAGATTAAGTGAACACAAAGAACACCTTGCGCCCCTCCCTCATCCACTCAATTTCACTAGTGTGTGAAGAATGCGTTTTGCAGAGTGCCTCTCTCAATCATGTTTTAGTTTTGATATTCAGATTCCGTTGTTAATTTTGATGTTGGAAAGTTCTTTAGGTTAAATTGATTTGTAAAATGTATAACCGTGCCTTTTAAGTTTTTTGACAGCTGAAAAATAACATATCCGAATCCTCGAAACTCAGTGTTCTGTTTTTAACATTAAACTTTGGACTATATCCGCAATCCTGTAATCCTTTCATAAATGATTCATAAGTAGCTTTCAAAAATTTTTCGAGTTGTTAGGACCAAACTTTTGGTCATGTGTTGGAAAGTCAATCAGTCTAAAGTGTGAGGAGTTTTGCAGTCTTTTTAATTATAGTCACATTCGAGATTGTAGCTGAACATATAAAAAAATTTTGCTTTTCTGAACAATGATAATATGACGCCTTCCTCTGACAATAACATGGGTATTATCTCTCCCGTACAGTCTTGGAATATGATAGACAGATACAAATTAATTAGTCATTTTATAAAAAAGTAGAAAACTATTTTTGACGGGACTTGCTTTCGAAAAACACAATAGATATATAATGAAATACATACTAATTCATATTATTTTTTCATAAATCATATTTCTAATGGCAAATTAATAACGTTGGTTATTTTCCCCATTGTAATTACAATCAAGAAGAATGGACAGTCTATATGATATAAAATAACTGTAACAACTCATTAATAATAAATATCTCGTTTACTTTAAGCAACGCAGAAACATTAATTTTCAAAAAACATTTCTATCAATTAAAATTATTAACGAAAACAGATTAGTGTCTAGGATCATTCGCTATTGATGTCAAATAAAAGCTTTTTTCTTAGACCTGGAAATGGAGTAAAGGAAGATTGAAACAGAAAGTGAAGGAAAGTTTGGAAAGCTGGGTAGATGAACATGAACCACCCACTTGGCAGTGAAAGTGCTGCCTAACCTAACCTAACGCGGTCAGTCCACTACAATGTTGGAGAGGTCAGCTGCTGAGATAATCAGCTGATCACAGCCGCGCAGTCTGGCCGCGGCTTGGCGGGAACTCGGTGTCAGCTGATGTGTGGCAGTGGCACCGCAAGGATTTCTGGTTATTGCCTTTCTCTTCGTGTTCTGACATGTTAGAGATCACTGTAGAACAACAATCCAATCAACGCGTGGTGAAAACACAACTTGTAACAGATTACTTATCAGCAGGGTCCAATAATTATAAAAGTCCTACATTAAAAACTTATACATAAATGTCATATATTTTAAACATGTAATTACAGTATTAATGAAAAAGGATAAAATTAATATGTTAGATGAGTTTTGCGATTTCTTAAATTGAAATCATCTATTTTTCAGAAATATTTTAAATGCATGAAATATTATTTAGATTTAATGTTTTGTACAATGCTTGTGTCTTTAATTTTTAACTCCGGCTGTACTTTGTAACTTCAAGAGGGTGGCTGTTGGAGTGGGTGGAGCTCCCTTAGTGTTAAAGGTTGTTAATAGCCTAAACATGATGGAGTACGTTCCCTGTCCGCTTCGTCTGGAAGAGGCTAGAACGGCTGTAGCTTCCTCCCCTTCTTGTTACGTGACTGAGATGTAGAGTTCGCTATTCCTTATCAGAGGATATCGGAAGTAGGCGGCCCTTACCACCAATCTTAACCATCCTGAAAATCCAACACTCCGAAAGCAAAGCACACAGGACCTTCAAGGCCTAAGTGCTTTGAGGAGACTTCTTGTCCTAAAAATTCATCTTTAAATAGGAAACATGTTTCAGGCTTGCAAAAATGTATACTCCAGAACTAAACAAAATCATTTCAACTATACAATGCACGACCACAAGCACCTTAACCTTGTCATACCCTGCAAGATTTTCATATGAGCGTGACCGCGACTTCACTATCATACATAAATAAAAATGCCTTTATTATCGTAGATCTATTTAAATTTTAACAATTTCTTTTCTAGTGAACTCTTTTCAAATCATGAGAACACAATAATAATGTAGTTACATAATCTAATCGGGTCTTTGTTTTAACTACATTTATTATAGTTACACAGTTATTGTACGATAGTTTTGAATTCGGCCAGATGCCTTACGACGCAGAACCAGAGAACCAGTCTCACCCAGTACATACCATCAGCGAAGGTGTTAACTACATTTAGATAGTAGTTGCACAAGTGTTGAATACCTATTGCAGTTTTTTTTATTATGAACAAAAAAAAATAGTTTTTATGTGTAAGGGAAGGTAATTAAATAGCTTGGAGGCCAAGTATGAAAATAGTATGAACCCTTCCTTTCGACTTCAAGCTTCATTTTAGGAAGTGAAGTTCTCCATCCTGACGATGAGGAACCTCACCACGAAACAAGAGCCTCTGGTACTGTGGACCATGTAGCACGTCAAAATTCAACACACCACTTCCATTTTGAGCATGCTGACAGCATTCCGGAAAGGAGACACGTGATCATAAAGACGGAGTTTGAGTACGTATGGAATTATTTTACATACGCTGAATTTTACATTTTATTAAATCAATGTCTCCCGCTGAGAATATTGGCAGATACCGATGGCAGTGACCTAAACCTGTTCCAGGCCCCTCAGTCCACCAAGTCCAAACATCGAGGCTTTAGTAACATGGTCACTAAATGTAAAACAACAGTAATGCAGGATTCATAGGATCTTATAACCTTGTTATACACGATAAGATTTTCAGATGAGCACGATCACGACTACACTATCACCTGTAGTATATTGTGTGGGGGTACATGGAGAACTAAACACTTGATCGCATTGAGCTTCTGACCATGCTCACTGACGTTTTGAAGGTCAAAGTTGATCCTATCAATGGCATTTGAAGTCTTTCCAGGTTCAAACGACAAGTGCAGTTGACAATTGGGCGGATCAATACATACATACATGAATACATACCTGAGGAAATCATATGTGTTACAGTTAAACAGACTGGGTCAAAGCAATAATTCCCTGAGGAACACCCTGTAATTTACAGAGAGGCTGAGATATCTCATTGCCAAGCTTAGTGACCTGCTGTCTTTGAGTATCATCTAGCAAAATAAGAAAGCTGATCTACCTTTATTTCTTGCTTTGAATAAATGGTTAAACCATATCCATACAATGTATAAATGTGTGTATATACACACGATAATGTCATGATACTATAATCTTATACTGATGCAATTATCCTTAACACATATTCTTTGTATTGTATTTAATTTTCCCACTATCAAAAATTCCTCCCCCCCCCTCCCCAAGTATATGAAAATATATGCAATCAGACCTACAAAAAAGGCTTAAAATACTGTATAAGTATGAGAACTATTGCCTAACAGCTCTATTCCTAATATTGCACATGGCTTTAAAATGTTTATTGTAACACAGCTAAATAAATTGTAAGTGCAAAAATTAAATTCAAAAGAACTGAGGATTTAAATACTGTCATGTTATAGTGCTAAAAATTGTTAAACATTTCATGTAATGGGTTACTCAAGGATGCCTGTTAACTACAGAGTGTTTGGAGAGTCCCACACCACATAGATTAGAAGTAACTTTTAATAATAATTAATTACATGAATTACAATAAATTAACAAAATTATTTTTTAATCCTTAAGGCACCCTTTCGTTAATAAATTGTTACATTTGAATGAAATACATATGTACACATTGAAAATATATATGTAGGAAAAAGATGTATTTATTAAATAAGTAACGTGTGTAATCTTGAGTTCTTTCAAAGTAAGCAGTTCACATTTGTCGTACTTTGTGATCTTTATAATATTGTACTGTTCTCCCCAAAGCTTTGGTTAGGAAACTCCAATGGTACGCTCAATATGGACAACTCTTATACAGCAGTTGGCTAGCTGGAATGGTAGTGGTATGGTAGGAAAAAATATAACAATAGGCATCCTTTTTGGCCCCCCATAGGTTTTCAGCCCACGAATGTTGGTTAAATGTAAGTTGCAAGATTTTATTAAATTTTAAGTCGATTTTAACCCTGTAAGTAAATGGATACGTGATATGGAAATGATTATCAACTCCAAGGATGCTGTCATAGTGTACTTATGTTTGAGAATATATTATAGTATGTAATTTATATATTTATGGTATGTAATAAATTTGTTGTTACATACCATAACTGCCAACTACGGGATAGACAAGCAAATCTGTTCAAAACGTTTAAGTGTCCTGGAATAATACTCGCACAGCGGCTGTGATACCCTCGTGGTTAATACTTGATAGTGGCTAAAAAACCCCATGCTGATAAATTAACAATGTTATTAAAAATATATATCTATAAATGATTTGTTTACTCAGTAGCGAGACTTACTGTAGTATATCGATGTACGGGAGCTGCAGAATGTTACTTGTAGAGAATATATAAGCTACAAGGAAAAGTTTGAACCTGTAAATAAGTCTAAGATGTTTTAAGGGCTCTAACAGCCTAATCCCAAAGAATTTGTACAAACAGTACATCAAGGTTTCAGTTCTACTTTATTTTTTTGCTGACTGTGCATTTTGATGAACGATATTGTGCATATTATTTATATTTTCACATGCATCGTGCACCCTTTAACATTTACGTGTAAATAAATGCATTCTATTTAGCTGTGGTTTGTTGTTATATAAAACAAGGGAGGGTTGCGCAAAATCACTTTATCGAGTAACAGGTTTTGCGTATGTTGCATACAATAATTTCGTGTATACCTCATTTGATTCCTGAGGTGTCCTGCGGTCTGACAGGCGATCATACAGGAAAGGAATTTTACAGCCCCCAGGCCGACAAAAGGGAAAATATGCCAGCCTATTGAGTGAAAGTTTTTGAAGACATTTAGTCAAATCCTATGGATATTGATATGCACCTTCATCGATCTATATAGTCTATATAGAAAAGAAGTTTCAGGGAGAATTTGAAATCTGCAGAGGAAATCTTTCTTTGATATCCAGTGATAGTTAGGCTACGAAAAGGCCGAGTTAAATTCTTTAGTGATGCATATCACGAAACACGACGTTGCCTAAGTAGAAATGACAAGCCCATAGCTCAATTCATAATTGAGATATCTAGGCACACGGGCAGAGAAACAGAAGAGGAATTTTGCCAGAATACTTTATGATAGCTAAGGAAAATGTAAATAGTTTAGTACCTTAACATATTGTAAATAAAGTTACGCAACAATGCGTGATAGGCTCCGCTGAGGTTGTAGTTCAAATTTCAGGTAGCTTATTTTATATTTTTGCTACACCTTTTACTGTGGCACGTGTTATTATGATATTTCATTGTACTCAGTTTGTTTACAAATTTATTAATACTGTAATTTCCTAGTTGCCATCATTGTTACCTATGAGGCCAACATAAACATTTTAGCTAACCCTAATCCAAATCACATGCATCGACGTGCATCATCATTGAAGTCAATGTTGCTAATATAGAATTGAAGTTTCATGCATAAATTCCAGCTTTAGGTCAGTTTTTGTGAGATATTGTTTGAACAGACAGGTAGGCGGACAGATGTTTTTATTTTTCCAACCCCTTGCGTGATAGACCTTGTTAACGCTCAGCCTAATTCCAAAGAGAGACAAGTACCATAATCGAACTCTCTTATTCGATGGGAGTTTTTGTCTCTATATTTGTCTGTTTGTCCGCACGATATATCTTAAAGTAACTGAAGCAAATCTATATACACAACATCAACTTCGATGATGATGCATGTCACTCCATAGCATTCAACTTTTTCATTGAACTCATGGATAACCATAATTCAACTAGAAAGTCTGATTAAATAAATTTGTAAATAAACTGAGTATAATCATATGACTTGTAATATGTACTGTAGTTACCCATGTAACCATTCCTGCCTTGCCTATATACAAATAAAATGATAAAAAGACTCTATAGAACTTTCTTGTTGCTATCATGGTTACCCTTAAGGCCAATGAAAAAAAATGTTCTCTAACGCTTGGCCAAATTCCAATCGAACTCGATGTGTGTATATTGAAATAAAGAAGCTTTATAAATAATTCTACATCTGTAAGTTAGTATGGTCTCGAGATATCTTACGGATATACAAACAGACAGAAATTAAATTTTCCAGTCCCTCCAGCGATATGCTTGACTAATGTGATATCGATCAACCAAAATATAAAAAGTACAACAGGTAATTTTCTTACAGTAAGGCACTGTTAAATTTTGTCTGAGCTGTTTGAGACCGTTGAACTTATATTTGCCAGGACCACACACCCATGTGTGGAAAGCCATTAGCGTTACGTTGTGTGTGGTCTGAACGATTGATGCAATGTTCAACCTTTCATCACTTTTCCATTATTACTCCAAGTAAAGAAATAAGTGTATATATTGCAATGTTGCACGCAATCCAAAAACGTGTTGCTAGTTATCGAAGTAATGCCAAAATGAAGTTATTTTTCACATTTAATGAATAATTTCATTTGGATTGCTTCCATAAGGAAGTCTAAACAAGGTGTTAGGATAATCATAGTCATGTTCCGTATTTCGTATAAAATTAAGCAACGTAGAAGGCCGCACTACGTGTCGCATGATAGTCTTCGCTGAGGCTGCACGCGAAATCATTCAACTGATGTCAACTCTTAAGATGACCAGTGGACAGATAGGAAAAAGACAACTATAAAGAAAAGAAATTTTTACACCCTTCCTTCTTCTAAGCAGACAAAAAACTGTGCCCGCCTACTTGTTCTATCATTTTAATGCTTTAAGACAAATCCCATGGGTACGATCATAAACTCAGTCTACAATGTATGTGTAGAGAAGAGGTTTCATTCCAAATTTAAAGTCTGCAGATGAAATATTTCTCAATATATATTGTGACATTCACATTTTGGGGGTTTTATAGCAATGTTTTAATAATAAATGGCTACCTACCAAGTCACCAAAAAATGATGTAGTCACCACAAGTTAGTAGTAGTTAGTAGTAGTTAAAACGTCACATTCTTTCATATTATTGTACTCAGTTATTTTACGAATTTATTTACTTTAATGCTCTATTTTATCGTTATCATGATATTTTCGCATGACACAAAAAAAAACGTTCGCTAAAGCTCAGCAAATTGAGTGACATACGCCATTGTCGACTTAGTGTTACCTGTATAGAAACGAAGTTTCATTCAAAATTTCAATTCTGTAGGTCAGTAAGTTTTCGAGATATCGTGTAAATAGATCGACACAGGGACAGTCAGAAATGGAATTTTCCAGCCCCTAACGTGGTTTCCTTAACGTTTAGGCAACTAATCCATAGCACGCGTCAGTACGATTATTCCTAGTAATACTGCTAAAGCTAGCAGCCTTTTCAATTACGATATCCGAGTTATGTTTGTTAATTTTGTTTATGATTGGTAATTTTATAATATTTCCATCCTTAATGGTCCAAAACGAACTCTGGTCTCACGCCATTTTGAGTGTTAAAACGTCTTATGATGTTCATTTTGAAAGTTATCTTACCTTTTATTTCCTGTTATTTACTGTATGTAGTTACGATTAGTATTCGAGAAGACATCAGCTTTAAAGTAGAGTCTCAAGTCACTGGACGAGTACATACTTCCTCAATTCCAATGTCGCTACTCGAAGGTTCACTGGACCACTTACTTGTAAACACAAAACATAACCTCTTAGTAGAGCATGCGCAGAGCGGGTCAGCCGACCAACTGCAAGTGCCCAACTACAAGTAGACATCTACCAAACTGTGAAACACAGGACAAAGGTTTACGAAAACTTACCCTCACATGCTGGAGTTCGTTTAATCAACAAGTTACCAAATTCAATAAAGAATGTACGAACGTCCAACCGGCGTTGTAAGAGAGAATATTGGCAGGAATAAGTGGAGTATGAGAGCACATATTGTGTGTTTGGCTGGGGCTTTAATACTGTGTGTTTGTTACATTTTTAGCAATAACTCTGGCGATTGCTATACATTATTGTAATGTTCCCGGCAATAAATAATTTGAATTTTAAGTTCTAGATATTTGAAGTAGGGGTTGATAGTGGTCGACTGAATCGCTTTGCGCATGCGCAACTTGGAACATGTCCGCTAAGTTAAAAATTATCTCTGTAAGCGGCTTGTTGACCTTTACCCCTGAAGTGTGTACGGTCCTATTTGATAAGCAAGGAAGCCATATTTAGAAACATGTATAGTACACATCCAGCCATGTGCAGTGTGGAATGGGCTTAAGACCAACTCACATTCAAATCCAAAGTACAGGGCGACCTCAAGAATGTAGAGAATGTAAAAAAAAGATTTGTCTCCTGAAGTCCACTTGAACTATGGTTCAATTCTGAAGGAATTGTACAAGATTTCATCTGCACTCTAAACAATCTCTGAAGCTTTTATTTAGAATGACTGCTGTATAACACCGATCCATAAGATAAATATGAATGTATCAGGCCAAAATAGGCCGTTTTTTATATGACCACGAAACAAAACTTTGCAAGGTTCTGCAAGACAAATATCACAACGTGAAAATGGTAGACAGACTTGTTAATTTAGGTAATTTAGAGTACAGAATTATAATTGGAACGACTAATAATAACGCTAACATAAGGATAGGCATTGTACTGCAATTGACGAGAAACTAGCGAGTTCTGTTGACTGGTTTAGTTATAACATCAGTGAGACATCTGGGTTTGGGTGTTCCTTGTTTATTAGCGTGGCCGTTCTGCATTTTTCCCCAGGCGGGGGAGGTTCTCCATTATCCTCTCTCTCCCCCAAACAAAAAGCAAACATAATACTGAAAACTGTAGGAACATACTAATATATTTTTAATTACCTTCCTATAAAAGCCACTCATCTATTTTGATTCATAGTAAACAGGGAAAGGTGTCATTCTAAGATTAGTTTAAAGACCCTGAAACATATAAAACTTGAAGCATATCAATGAAGTTAAGTCATTCCCGAACGTACTTACAGTGAAAATTCCGTTTTTTACTTTTAAGTATTTACAATTAAAATAAATTAATAATAATTTTCTTTACTTCTAAATAAATTTCTTTGGTTACATTTTCAAAATATAAGATCTCCATTTGCTCAAATAACGCTCTGTGACTTTTAAAATAATTTATCTCATGTTTTTTAACAGTAGCCTACTAGATTTATCCAATTTTACAATTTTTATTCAACAATTTTAAATTACACAACGAGCTACAAGTTGAGAGTAACTGTTCATATTTTAACCAGCATATCTATACTGAAGTTATATTCAGTACAGATTTTGCAACAAGGCAACTCTAAATTGGATATAAAATTATTAACCATTATTATTAATTTATAATTGTATTTTTTAAAATTCGTAAGAATTGAAACGCTAAAAGATAATTTAATATCAGGAAATGATTACACATTTTCTAATATTAATTTTATTGGCAAATCTATGTTTCGGAAGTAAAACATTCATAGATTTGATATGACTTGCAACACTGGGCTTCAGACCTGTGTAGTGAAACGACTTTGATTTTTATTCCAATAAGAACAAGGCTAAATATAAAACACTTTTATATCGTATATGTTTGATCATAGAATCATGGATGATGCCTAATTTTAAAGATACGATTGTCATGCATCTAAACGCTTTTATATGTTTCTTGTAAAATGTATACGTTTTGAGCATTGATACGATAAAGAACAAAAAGTTATAGATTAGAGACAAAAAGGTTTTTGGATTCATATTTATTAAATATTTTTAATGAGACAGCTCCTATAGTTTTATGACCAAAAATAAAGTTTCGAATGTGTTTGAAGTTTAATATTGTTATGGGGTTGAATCAAGATGGCCGCCAATACAGCACTGGTGTATGATGACGAAATTCATCAGTGTACAACCATGCTGCTCATGTAGCGAAAAACATGCCGTCATAATGCCGCAGCTACCCCAATTTTTGCAGTGTGATGCAACCGACGCGATTCCGGTGGCAAAGGTATCACTATCACGTGAGCGACAGTTCTGACACATGGTAACGTCTCGTGACTACAATATAAATGTCATCCCATCATCTCAGTAACTGTGTCACGGCTATGTCTATTTGTCACGAACTTTAGAATGATACAGTCGTGATTGCGTCTTTCGGGTTATTGTTTAAGGTTTTTCTTCAACACCCATCAAATAACAATGCTATCTCAGAAAAAATGTTTTTATGTTTATAAATTTCTTGATAATTTTAACGCCCAGTAAGGGATTTACCGCTTATCATATCAAACGACCTCTGCATTTTGACCTTACTAAAGATAGCTAGTAATGAGGTCATATTCACTGTAAGTTATATTGCAGTTACTTAATAGGAATAATTTTATCGTGTAATTAAAAATATTGATAGTGAGATTTTTTAAGAGAACTGCAAATTCACTTCCTCCTAGCAACTCAAAACCGTGCCATCGTTGAGTAAATTTGTTATTCACTTATGGCAAAACATTGTTTCATTTTTTGACAGGGGGAAGCACCTGAAATTCTTAGTAATCAAGAACTCGAGTTAGAAATAGGATTGTCTAAATAAAAATCATAAACGCTCAGTTTACTTAGAAATAAAATATATTTTTCTAAATCATAATTTCAGTTAGAAAATGTAAAGGTTTAACGTATTTTTGTATCCCTCAAAAGTACGTAAGTACTAGAATTTCACTACATTTCATAGGACGATAGCAATTCGGTTAAAACTTAGTAAATAAAAATACCACAACAATTTTTTGTAAAATGTGATGCAATATTAGCAAAGACTGAATTTTGCTTTGTGCTAAATTTAAATTTATTATTTAATTATGTGTATAAAATTAAGGTAATATAATAATTCTGTATACACGAAATTTTGGTTAATCGGTTTTCTGTTAATAGATACTTAAGTGTTCTTTGATGGTTGTTGACGTAACCTAGCAATACAGTTTAGGCTGGAAAACTCGTTGTTCGGAGTCTAGATAACAAATATATACTTATGCCAGGTGCTATTGAATTTGGGTATTAGTTAATGAGATTTCCCAAAGAAACATTTGATTTTATAGTTAGTTTTTATTCTGTGTCCCATTTATCTACACCCCCTTCTGTACACTCTTCCACGGAGTGTTTCGGTTATTTAAGTCTACAGTTGTCAGTTAATTGTGCCTAACCATATTTTTAGCTAGTTTACTCGACCAATGTTGTTTTGATCTCATAAGAAAGGATACCCAAAGAGACTTATTATGATACAATTCAATTTACATTTTATTATTATTTACAATTAATATAAAATGTATACAGAACCATTTATACAATCTAAATTGCATTTTTTAAAACTTAAAAGTAGGATCTTTTAGATCATAGGAGGTCTTTGTACATGGGTTGGTGCAAAGTAAGAGATAAAAATTCCACCAATTTCCAGCTTCATTCGGGTAAAGTGAAGTCGGTTATTCTATCGAAAGTTACGTAGATTGACTTTTTACCTGAATACCCTTGTATTCAGCGGGCCCTAAGGGCAACACAGTGAGTATGAATAAACAAAGTCTTAAAACTTGAAACAGGAAAGTCTTAAAATATCCGGATATTATAAAGCATGTGCTAGAGGTAGCACAATATTGTATTTGTATTCATGTAGCGGACGCTAGAATTTATTCGTCGTTTAAAGCCTGGTTCATAACGGATTGTTTCTCTTTCCTCCTTTATGTCATCTTCCTCATCACGGAAAGCTCATTCGTAATATTTCTCATTGTCCAACTCATAATCATAACCAAAAACATCATTCAAATCTTTCCGTTTCTGATGTAATACTACACACGTATTATTACTTTAGGATGTTTCTCAACGCCCTACACGAGAAGACATCTTTTATTCAATTATCCAAAGTACCTTTTTATTACTCTCCCTATTGTGAATCAGATTAAACCGTCTTTCTTCTTGGACCCTGGCAAGATTGAAAGGTATTATTAACCAAGGTGATATCCCGTAGCCTGGACCCCTTAGTAAGAACATAACCTCACAAGACTTCTTCGCCTCAATTTCGTGTCATGGACACGCCCAGGCCACTCAGTGCTAATGCTTGTGAATGTTTCAGAAGCGTCACACTTGATTTGCACATTAATACTCGCAAAACCTTTCTTACAGATATAAATGTCACCGTGCAATCCTGACCTTAGTATTTCGACATGAGTACAATACAGTCTATTACTGTTGTCAAACGAATACTCCTGTGCTAGAAAGCCTTTGCCGCCCCATCCATTTGTGTAACCATTGCGTCGTTGGAAACTTAGTTCCAATTATGCGATTGATCAAAGAGTTGATTCATAGCATAACCGTTACTCTTGTTAACTGTAGATCGGTGAAGGCCCACATCCTGTAATATACGGAACTGGAATCCCGGGTCACCAACGATAGGATCATATCCATTTGCTTTCTTCTTGATATTTCCCCGAACTATGATGATTCCTATGGCAATCTCCATAAGAAACTCGTTTGCCAAAAAAATCTACATTGTTACTTTTGAATCTTAAAATTTCTTTATAACTATTTATCGTTAAGCGTCATCAGACATGGTAAATATTTCTGAATCGGTAAGCACTCTGCCATGGTTTTAAAACGACTGATGGACATTAAACAAGCAAGTCCTAGACCAGATAAAATATGCTCCTCACCAGACTTAAAAGGTTCCTAGCACATGCTCGAGAAAAATCTAGCAGCAGAGTTTTATTCGCATCAGTTTTCAAGCACTTGCTTGACTTCCACATATTTGTAAGTACTTTGTACCTAAATTTTTGAGTTGTAAGGAAATGCTCGTTTTTATTCACACTATCCATCCAGCAGGTCTACCACAATCTACACATGGCTTCAATTAGTCGCACATTAGCAGCGATAGACGGTTATGGTATTGAATACTTAACCCTCGAACTGGCAGTCATTTTTTCTCAGATGGTAGGCCGTTTTTGAGTGTTTTGTAACCGTACTTTAAAAGTTATGTAAAAAATACTTTTTTACTATAAACATACATGTGTCATACATTATGTTTTCAATAAAATTTAGAGATAATTGTGGTATATGAACATTATGCATAAAACATTAAAAAACCACCAAAAATAGGTTTTTCTTAAAAATAAAGTGGTGGGACTGCACCTGATAAAGGGTGAAAATATTATGAATATTGGAATCTGAGATAGCCAATTTTTTCTTAATTATATCTAGTTTCAGAAAATATACCGTTTGTATAATGGTAGCCAGGTTCTCTTGAAGAAAAATTAAATATATTGTAATAACCATAAATAGTAATAATTCTGAATCTAAATGTTTCCAAAATATATCAACATGTAGAGAATTATGTGGACTAAAAAATAATTAATTAATTAATAACCAATGTTTTTTTTTAATTTTAAACTTGAAAAGTAGTAGGATGTAGCTGCATTCTTTTATTATGGATACGATCTTTAGAATAATACAAATTAAACCAAATTTTGATATAAGTATATTTCATTTACTAATTAATTAATTGTACAATATATAAATATTAATTTTGAACTTTTGCTGAAATATTGGCTTAATTTGGTGTTCCAAAAAGCTTAAAGATAAACCTAGTTGTCATTGCCTAGGCCTAGTGTCTGACAGATCAGCTAAGTTCTCTAAGGTCGAAAATCAGAAAAATGTTGGGACATTATTCAAATTAGAGCGTAAACCAAAGCTATAAACCAACATAATAAACCACACCGATGACATATCACTAATATTGTAGCTCCCAAACACCTACAATGATTTGTCTAGATTGACCTAAAATTACTAATTACAACATATCACACATACAACCATTATATTACTAATAAACGTACTACATATCGATTTAAGATCCATAATAAACTTGCGTATAAGTAATTAACTATATCTCGTGAAAAAAATACCTTTTGTGGCTAAGACTAAGACCACAAAAAACAGACACCTGCTTCAAAATAGCTAGGGGGATCCGATCGTTCTGGCAAGTTTACGAAGTCACTGTCACACCGCTGTTGCTAAAATAGTAAAGAAAATTTCACCATTCAAATCATAAATTTATTCTGCTTGATATGGTATACAAGCGGTGGTGGTAGTGTTGATTATGTACTGTATGAACTGTCAAAAAGGTCGCGAGTCAGATCGATTTCTAGTTCAAGGACAACACATAATACACATACAACACATAACATAATTAGGTTACTTTTATATGATATATTCGTCCTCCATCGATCCTGCAAGGAAATTTGAAGTTAAACCCAGGAAGAATATAAGACTCAAAAGTTAAAATTGTTCTGTTTCTGGCAGACGTAATGACATGTGTAGTAAAAATTAGGGCACTGACTACTCTCGCAGTAGACGTTAGCTTCATGCTGTAGCCTCAGGTACTGTGCTTTTACAACGTCACGTAATTGTAATGCTTCGTTTAAAGTACAAATACACATTTTCCTCATGTAGCCATTCCACTTACATCTTATAAGAAGGCCTGCTCATTTATTTAGATTAAACTTCAACATCTCTAGATAAGCACTGCACACTCACTTTAAAATTATTTAAATAGCTTTTTAAGGTAATATCCACTGTAATAATTAGTATTAAAACAAAGAGTTGTTTACAACTCGAACCCATGGCTCCGCCTTTGTAAAAAGTATTCTAGTTAACGCCTGCAGAAAACCTTCTGCAATTTCAGGTTTTATCTGTGTTATAGTCTACTACTATTTGTGAAGGCACTTCAAGTAATGAAAGGACAGATGTAGACTTGTATAATTAATGACATTAAAATATAAGTTGATTTTTAAATTAAATCAAAATTCAAGTATGATGAAAAATAAATGTAACTCCGTAAAAGTTTTAAATATAAAATATGACAGATTGTTGAAAAAAAATTATTTCACACTTACAACAACATTCTATTAACAATAAAAATAGAACTAAAGGTAGATAAAAAGAAGTAAATACTTCATCAAATTTCTTCAATACAAATAAATCATTCATATATTATGTCCTTCTATACTAATATTAAAAAGCAAGGAGAAGCAAATTGTACCGAAACTGTTTGGAATTGTGTAATTAGGTTTATTCTATATTAAATCAACTATATTATACCGTGTCTTTTTTGGTTCAAACACTACATACTTTAAATTAGAAACCTTTATTTAGTTCTGCTTTTTCCTTTTAAAATCCTCGATTCAGTAAAACTCTGTATGTATAAAGGAAGTCTGGATGTCGTAAACAATATTGCAAATAAAGGATTTTTTAAATAAAAATGTCTAAGATTAAATATCTGCAACAATTTTGTTTTAATTTCAACATAAAAAACTACTAAAATATAGATCAATTAGAAGTTCAGTGTTTACAGCACATATTTGAGTACCGCCGCGAGGAAATACTTGTAGACTACTATTGTTATTTTTGTAAAAGTTTACATGTAATTATAAATCAGCAATCAGTTGAATCTATTTTAACATATTATTTTTCTACGAATTTCTCTTAACGTTCCCACAAATAATTTATTTTTTGTATTCATTCTATGTTGAATGTCCCTACATTAGTAATATTTTGAAATAAGAGAGAGAGAGAGAGAGAGAGAGAGAGAGAGAGAGAGAGAGAGAGAGAGAGAGAGAGAGAGAGAGAGTGAGAGAGAGAGAGAGTGAGAGTGAGAGAGAGAGAGAGAGAGAGAGAGAGAGCGTAAAAATAAGTATTTCTAGATAAAAGCAATTAACAATGTGTTGGATAATAACATCTTTAGTTATTAACTGCACATTTATTATAGTTCACAAACATCGTACAGGGGGAAAAATTTTGAAGGCGTTACGGTAAACGCAGAAAGTTATCTAAAGTTAGTCTTCCTTTAGCTCATTTAAAATTACTAGAACGTTTACCATGAATGAAGTTAATCATGAATTCTCACATGATCACCCCTGGGGTACGTTTTCGCTTCGTGGATGTACGAAGTAAAACTGGGAAAACAATATTAAATACATATTTGTATTACATGAAGATTGGTTAAAATTATGATCTGAATTTATGATCTTGACTGGTCATCCCTGTGAAAAGAAAGTTAAAACGACGCGTTTTTTTGAAGTTTCCTTTTTTTGTTTACAATGACTGGCTTACAAATTCAACTACAGCCATTACAAAATTCTATTTCCCGCACTTCATTCCATCACACTATTTCAGCCATAAAGGTACCAATCGTCAAAAGGGCCGTCAATCAAAAGTCTTACTTGTTCGGCGCATCCATCATTGAGTCGGTGATGACCATTGGGAGAACATCTCGTTTCTTCTTTCCACCATGTTCTGTTGCACCTGGTCTATAAACTTCCTATCTTATCCTATCGTAAATGACAATTTATACCATTTCTTTACAATTTTTACAATCATTGTTGTCCAACGAAGAGAACGGCATTGCCTTTCTCGAGTTGGATGACAACCTCCTTATTGTTTATAGTTAAAAAGACATAACACTTCTTAGCCCGCATGAAGCTTGAATATCCGCCTGATGATTCTTGATGAATTTATTTTTCAATTCGCATCTTAGAACAAAGCTGAAACACATTGAAACCTAAACCCTTCTTTAAATATACCTTCCACAGCATACATGGAACTTGCAATAAAACCAGCACATATGTATTCTTCTAACATAGAGTTAATCGAGGTCACTAACTTCCTCTTTTACAAAATAAAGACTGCCCGAGGTCTTACTTCAGAATTTACATTTGGTAAACCTAGAGCAGTATTGGAATACACACAATAGAAAAAGTTTGATGTATTTAACATGTGTATTATTTTAGAATCTAAAAAGAAGGTTTATTTTTTTCCATAAACTTCTGTTTTTATTGTCAAATCCAAATAGTCTTAGACGAGTTGTATATTGAAAGTTCCCTTACATGTCAATACGAAACCTTCTGCCTAACAAAGTAAAGATCTAGTTTTAATTGTCATTTAAGATATAATTGCCGTTTCCGAGATTTCTCTGCCTGAATCTTTCATAACACTAACCTATAATATTTGTCAGGTATAGACAATCACATTGTGTACTATATTGTACACAGTCCATTCAAAACATGCTTATTATTATTTTGTTACCTTCCTAATTATATAAAACAAGCAAATTGGGTTGTTTCTCATTACTCCCTTCTAACTACTCAAGATATTCTTCTAAATGCTCTTTATGTCTGGTGTAATAATCTCTGTGTAAAATAAATTTTGTAAATGTTCTCGCATTCAGGTCGACTAGCCTTGTGGAGAATTTCCTACACGCAAAGAGAAAAGTAAAATGCACAAAGATTGATATAACCCTTAATATAATCTAAAACTATTTTTACTAGGCTTTATTGGATTTTGAAGGTTATAAGTTTCCTATATATTATATAAGGTAGTTTAGGTTAGCTTATATATTTTTCAAATAAAACTTTATCTCTGAAAATTTACATTTATACAAACACATTATTAGTTCTACAAATTAATACATTATATTATTCGGTTGGTATTATTTTAATGTGAGTATGTGATAAAGTATTAGTGTTATTATGAAAATATGTAAGTCTTGTAGTGACAGAAAATGTTATTTAAAAGATGCTACCACATACTTGGTAAAATAATCTCGGCAATAACTCCTTCAAAATAGTTTCTGCAATTTCATCTTCATTCTGCATTATAACAGTCAGTATCTATTTGTGAAGGCGTCGCACAGCCTAACAGGTTACCGCAAGCTATAAATAATTAAAATGTATAAAATTTACATGGATGGTTATTAAAATCTCAAATAAGAGCTCCAACATAGTTTAGTGACAAGCTTTAGAACCTTCACACTAGAGATCCTGGGTTCAAAATATGTGGGAGCATTCATCAAAATTGAGAGATAATACTCTACAACAGTTTACCTCAGGTGTGGTTGTAAAATTTGAGTTATAATTTAGTTAACTAAAGAAAGGAATTTATATTAGTAATTGTGATAAAGAAAGTTATATAGAAAATTTCATACAGAATAGTAATGATATTTATGGAAGTACGATTGAAAATTGTAGAGATTATGACTACACTGATGATAAATTCTTATTTACTGCCTAAAATATAAACAAGGTGATGCAATCGAGTTTTGTTTTAGAAAATATTGTTTTGTTGTTAAATTTATAACTATTTGAGAAATCTCCCCCAGACAGACAGAGTTTGAAATATTTTGTTTTGTTTGATCACTCCACGTGAAATTACAAATATTTGAGTAAAATTTAGGTAATTTTGTGATCAGATCCCAAAGAAGATATTTACATTTTTCAGGATGTCCGTGAGTTGTGCTTTAGGAAGTGACATGTTCTTTATTACTTAGAAATATTATATTTTTCAATTAAATGTAATTTTAGAAAATGATATCTTTTTAATGTTTTCATTTCTGAACGAAATTGCAATTTTTATAAATAAAAAAATGTCACTCCCTGAAGCTATAAGCCATCTACATACTTTAAAACCTTTAAATTTGTATCTTCTACTCTTTTTATTTGGACCTGATTACGAAATTGCCTGAACTTCCTACTTAAAATGCAATAATTACAATTACAAGTTATAATTTCACTTAGAGTGATACAAAAATTACTACTTTTTCTGTATTCAGAAAAATTATTTCAAAGATGTATGAATTTGGCATACAAAATTTTTCCTAAACCCAAAATCGATGGCTTTACCTTGGCTGCGCTATATGCACATATGCTTCAGTCCTAGGACGTAAAGTTTACTCAGTATAGTCCCGCAGAGAAGGGATTAAAATATCTATTTTCAGGAACATCCCAAACTACTCATTGAGAACGGTAGGGAATAAAGATATAAATGGAAATCAAAGAGAGAAAGACCTATTTAATCCAACTGTCCCTATTTTAATTAATTCAACACAACTATCTCACGTTCAAAAGATGGAATATTTTCTCAAATATAAGCAGACTCGTAAAAATTATTCTACCACAAAGTGAAGCGCGATTGGCTGCTACAGTAAACCATATCCGTCATTGCCAAAAACTAAAGTATCTGAGATGTAAGACCTGAAATCATCAATAAATCCGCATTTTGAAATGATGAGAGTCAGCTACATAAAAATAAATGTCCCATACGCATATTCTCGAATTAAATTCTTTTTCAACCTTATTGTATTTTGTTTATAAATTTATAGCCAATTGGTAAGTTACTTTTTTGTAAAGCCACAGTAAATAATATAAGCCATAGAGTTTATTTTCTAAAACCACGAACACCTAAGTTTTCAGATAACATAACATACAATTACTAGACGTAAAATAATTCCTTCCGTAACATATGCGTATCATCAATCATTCAAAAAATATTATATTATTAGTCTGATCAAATGATAATATACTATGGTAACATACTTATACACCAATATTCTGTAACTGTTGGTCCGAAAAAAAGAGATAATCTTTAAGAAAATTCACACAAAAGATTCCAACACACCTGCGCCCCTTGGACATTGCGACGGTTGAAAGGTTCTTTAGACACAAGACCATTATCAATACCTCTCAGGTAGTTTTCATAGATATTTATCTATTACAATTCTCTCATGACGGAATTTCAGTAGATTTTTCCATTAACCTTATTTTGTCCCTTTGAGTTGCAAATTATACATTATATTGATTTATTTAAAGTTATTATGCTACGTAGAACTATGTTATTGACGATCTACGCAATGTTACGGATAATCTTCAAGCACACTATGTTACTTAGTGTTAATTCGGTCAACTTAGTTTATTACGACAGATAAATATTATGTTCATACTTAGAACTTGGTCATTAAGTCAATTAAGTAAAAAAAGTATAGATGTCTTATTTTACCAGGCGAAGTTAGGGCTGAGAAGTTCCCTTAGCTGGGGACCAACGGCTTAAAGGTGACTACTGAACCACCACCAGTTACAGAATTATTTACTGTATATAAAGTAAAAAATGTCAAAACTTGTTGTCAAATATCAATTCTTGGTCAGTTTTTTTTTTTTTTTTTTTTTTTTTTTTTTTTTTTTTTTTTTTTTTTTTTTAGAGAGAGAGCACACAAACTGATACACTTTTACTACAAGATCCCGTTTTACTTAATAGTACAGAAGGTTCCAAGGGCAAATTCAGTACATGTAGGGAAAAACGCCTCCATAATACATAAAAGCCCAGGGATTTGTCTGTTTTTCGGTAAAAATTAAGAAAATACAAATATATGCTTTGTATAGGCTATATTTAAATTTTAATCGAGAAAAGTCCGAAATGTTATGTGCAAAGTGCATTAATGCTTATAAGATTTTTCAAATTATTATAGTAAAGTTATGATGAGATTGTTGAGAAAAGTTCAAGCTTAGTGCAAAAATTGATGTTCAAAATATTTGACCAAGTTCGTTGACCAGTTTGGTACGCCAGCTAGTTCCATTATGACAGTTGTTCAAATTTTCAAACGATTCAAACTTTTATTTATCAACACAGATAAAAGAATTAAACGTGTTCGGCAATGCTTATGACATTAATTTTATAAACTATTTGTTACGGTAAGAAGTATCTCGAACTCTTTTGAAAAGTCAATCTACTTCTTCCAACTGAGCCAGAATAACTATTTATTTGTATTACTATGTAGTAAGATTGCATTGTCTAATTAATTATTCCATGAAGCATGAGTTCGATAATATTATTTGGTATCAAATTGAAGGACTTATTTTGAGTACAGTTTTGTTATAATGTAGTGTATAGCCAAATAAATATAATCTTATGATAGTGAAAACGTGATAAAGTTTTAATGAATAAATGCAAAAATTTAAAAACATGAAGATCACACATCATGGAGTGAGAGACACGATAACGTGAGTGAGGTTTGAATTATATTTGATACTGTCAACAAAATCATGGAGAAACTGATGTGAATGATCAGGATATATTTTTAGAAATCAGTAATGTGATTCAACATGGTTTGAAATGAAGACTGGTGAAGGTAGAACGAAAATAGACGCAGACGCTGGGTTGTGAAAGCTTTGATAACTTCTTACGTCAGCGTTAAAAATTGTTATGATTAAGAATCCCTGGTGGCCGATGATGGAATGGCTATTGTTACCAGAAAACTGGGAGTAAATTCAGTCTGACTTAAAACACTAAGCATCATCATTGGAGTAGAATTATCCCTGACTCTTACCATATAATATATAATATTCCACATACTATCCAAGACTCGGCAATCCTCTTAAAATCGTATCATTGGTTTTCTCTATCCATGCGACAACTCTTATTAGCACGGTCTTGGAATCTTAAAACTTGATACATAGAGTTCTCGTGATCCTAGGAAGAACGCTATTGTTTTGGGTTCAAGAGGTACAAGGGTAGTATATTTGTTTGTTTTATATATATTGATAACTTTTGATAGCAAGATCTAGAGTCTCTAAACTTGCTCATAGGTTTCCCTTGGTCCTAGGAAGAACTATATTGATTTGGAGTCAATAGGCAAAGATTATAGTTGGAACTAAAATTATAACATTTTTCTATTATTATTATGAGTAACCATGATGAGAGAGGAAATTACAGAATAAACAAGATATTAAAAAAAACTAAGTAGAATCATATGTCATATGATTTTACTTTATTATGTTATTTATTTAGTTGGACTTTTATTACATTCAGTCAGGTCCTTTGACACTAATAGGTTTTAGACATGAATTCCGGCTAGCTTGTGGGGATAACATGTTATTTTGCATATTTCTGTCTTTAACTTAATCAAGATTTACAAAAAGTCTTTGTGTAACTTATACGTTACAGAATCGGCTAACCAGAGAATATTTTTTCACGTAACTCAAATTGGCAGAGATTTAATTCACTAAAAGTCACAGCAGTTATTCACGTTGTCAGAACATGCGTCCAAAAAAATGTAAGTATAACTTTTGATATATGGCCACTTCCATAACTCAGGATTGGCACGTTCAAACCAAGAATAGGCCTTTATGATAGTATTTGATGAGCTATGGGTACACTTTAATTATTTAAACACTGTTATAAAACCCAAACTCAAGGCACCATATATATCGTATGTGCTGAGTAGTTACCATCATGGTTATGACAAGTCAAATGCAAGATTATTCACTAACCTCTGAAAAACCCCATGTAGTGATGTACTCCATCACCGAACTCCGTGTTTCATGTATAGAAACGAAGCCTCATGCGAAATTTCAAGTCAATGCGTCAGTTTGTTGTAACATGATGTTTTAGATATTATGCAGACAGACAGGCATCTAGCCCCTCAAACGATAGACTTTGCTAAAGCTCAGCCAACAAGGATTACTTGGGGCTCTTGATAATAATAATCCTGTATTGCATTGTATCGCAATCGTCAACGGATTTCTCAATTTAATAGGTTATAGAGACATTCACAAACATTCGGACTTACAATTATACCTACACATATTCAAAACACAGTCGCACTGACCAGAATATGATCCAGTATTTTCAAATATCCCATTAGCCCATGAACGGAGTAAAACGTATTGAACACTAAAAGGTGCTTGAGACGAGTTTCAAATTGAGTTTTGTTATCAAAATGTTTTAAACTTTCAGGCAGTTTATTGATTAGTCTGACACCAATTTGTCGCGGTAATTGTTCAAATAATATCAGTCTTTGTTGGTGGGTTCTAAAGTTGTCGTTGCCTATGGTTTCATATTGATGAATGTTACCACCACGAAAAGCGCATCTACTAAATCTGCAGTACACGATCACCTCAAGAATATAGGGGCAATCCCAACTCCCTAAAAGCTTCTCTACACGACTCTCTATAATTCATTTTTCTGATTATTCTAACAGATTTTTTTTAGTCTGAAGACTCGCTCCATTTTTTTTTAGCATAACCTCCTCAAGCCCAAGTCCAAAGTCTCACTCCATACTCAAAATGTGAATGGATTAAGCCATGGTAAGCAATTGTTAAAACACCCGGGGAAAAGGACGTTGCTACATTCCACAAGGCAGATATGCCTGAGTTTACTAGCACAAACCATATCAAGATGTTCGCTCCAGATAAGCTTCCTATCCAGGATCATTCCCAGAAATTGTGTGGAATTAGTCTCTTCTAAAGGGACATTATCCAAAAACCAGCCGCATGGCACGATCATGCCAACGAAGGCAGAAATTTATGACATTATATTTACACTGATTCGTTTTCAAATTGATTTCAGACAAATATTGAATGCTTGCGTTTAATTACATGTACGAAGTGATTTGAAATTATTTAACAAAATTGCTTTTAAAACCGAGAGTCGTGTCGTCAGCATAATGAACTAGTTTTCCAAGATGAGTTAGTGAATTCAATCTACATACGTAGATCAGAAATAGAAGAGGCCTAAGAATTAAACCCTGAGGGACACCGTGGGACATTTTATATTTGTTTGAAAGAACGTTCATAACCTCCACACACTGATGATGGTCTTTCAGGTAAAAAGTGAGCCATGTATGCGGGAAACCCTGAACGCTACAATTTTCTAACTGGTGCATCAATTTTGCATGTTGTACACAGTCACAAGCTATGGACAAGTTGAGAAATGCTCTAAGCCAGAGCCGCAGCTAGTGGGGGGCTAGGGGGATCGTTTGCCCCGGGCGGAAAATATAGAAGATTTATTCGTTGCTTCACAACTGTTTCCGCGTTGTTTTGTCACTCTCTAAGGGAATCGCTTTACTCTAGTACTAAAAAGTATAGATAACTGAGTTTTAACGTTTATAGTTTAGCTATAATAACGGGAATTGTATTAAAAGTTAGATTGTTTATTTCTTCACTTAGACATATAAACAAATTATAAATTTCAATCAAACTGTAATTTAAACAATTCATAACCAGAAAACTTAACATTTGATTAAGACCAAAATGTTGTAAAGGATTTGGTTGTCTCGAGAGACAAGTGGACTGTTTTGAGTATGATATGGTATAAGTTTATAATATGAAGAAATTCGTTATTAAATTACCATCTTTCATTCTCAACCGAGGTGGTTAAAAAAGTCGGAGTTGATCACGTTAAATGTAGTTCTTAAAACCTTATTATCTTAGCTTTTGTAGGTCACGTCGTCAAATTCGGGGACTTCCTGTTATTGCACGGTCGTCAATATTTCATTTACCTCAGAAATTTATCTGTAGACTGGTGTGTTTTGCTGCAGTTTCAATCCATGATCAGTGGCTAATATTTTAGTCACCAATAATAAAGTTCATTATTGCATGACCGGTGATACTAAAATGGATTTTCTTATGGTCAGCTGCTTCAGCTGATGTCATGGAAGGGATGAAATTTCAGTTGCATCCTGAGAAATATATTTCTGAACTCTCATAGCAGAAGAACTGATTTGATGGTTAAATTTTAGCCACTTTTAATTAACAACACAGTAATTGAACCATATATTGCAGTTGCTTGCCCGAATTGCTTTTACTCCGAAAGGTAAGTTTACTTTAAAAATTGTTAGTATATGTTAAAATTGGTTATATGATATATATTTAAACTTTGTAACCCACTTTTATTTGAACAGATTTTATTTTCATCCAAATATTGTTCCTCCACAATTTAACCTTAAAACATGTAATAGTTTAATTTTGTTTAAAACATAAATCTATAAATAAAAAAACTTGGGCTTTTCTTTTCGAAACATTGTTTTCTATCAGTGTTGTGCAAAAAGCATGTCACTAGATTTTTTTCGAATTGCAACTTATAAGACTGTAAATAATTACAGTCTTAAATCTTCCAAATTAAAAATTAACCTCAGGCTAGAAGGATTTGAATTTTTTTGAATAAGAATTACAATCTCAATTAAGTTTATTGATTTGTTATACTGTACATTGTAACAATTATTTATACAATGTATATAAATATAATCATAATTTTTTCAGTATAGATCAGATTACTATTTATCTTTCTCGTTTTTAGAATAGCCTCTGATGATTCTGGCGGGAATGTGCTTAAGAAGCGTGCTACAGTGGTTAAAGTTACTCTTCAATAAATAGAAAACCCTTGAAATGTTGTTACACAGAAAAACGTAGTTGTTTTTAACTTTTGTTAACATTTTCAAAAAAGCTAGTTGCAATTCAAATTTTCACTTCTTGCACTCAATGCTGATGTTTTGCACGTTTTTAGTCCAGCATCGTGCACAACGTCTACAAGGAAGTAACAACTGAAAGTTGAAGATGAAGTTCATGACTACTGTTTTTCTCCAGTTTTTCCCTTTAGTCCACCCAGTCTTTACTCAAACACAATCATGCCCTCGTCTATGCTGAGGAAGCGACTGGGGTTGAATATGATATATTCATCAAAAAGGTTATCATAATTCTCAGTTTAATCTATTTATAGTACGTAACTTCTCCCCGCTTTGGCATTTATCACTAAAATGTAAAAATCTCAAAATGTGTAAAGATCTATGATGAGAAATGATTTTTGAGAGGGCTTCCACTTGGAATTTTATTTTTGAGCTCCAATACAGTCTAATACTTGTAAACTCATGGTACCCCATTATTATTAATAGCTCAATGAATGCCAACATTGTAAATGTCTAACAAACTCATCTTTTGTTATACCTAGGTTGAAGCTACTTTGCTGGACAAACAAGTTGGGCTAGTCTACAATAGTCTAAGAAAAGTACAATTATGAAAGAAGCCACATTTAAAATCTCACTCCAGAGACAGTTGTGTTAAATTTGTTTGCTATGGTGTTACTTTAAAATTAACATACAAATACACTTTATATTGGAGAATAATTCCAGGGTTTTATTATTTCCCCCAGGAGCTAATATATTAGCCACAAAACGTTAATGAATTTCAGCTTGACCGAAATTCCCAGTGAACAAAGTTTTAGCCTTCTTCTAAAACACTTAAAACCATACAAAAAAACATAACATCTGTATTTTCGTATTCTAAAAAGTAGTATTAGTAAGTATAACATTTTTTTTAAACTTAACAAAATTGTGTGCACAGAGCTACTTTCTTGGTGACTAAAGTATTGGCCACTGTGTGTTAACTGATATTGTACTAAAGGAGGTGTTGCATACAGATATTTATTAGGTGGCTAATATATCGACCACTAAATTATAAAGGGTTAGGTGTATAAATCTGTAAACCACTATTTAAAAAAAAAAAACTTTTTATCACTAATTTAATTTAACCAAATTTTATTAAACTTACCTGCTCGTTTAAACGTACAAACCACTCGACTACAGAGGCAACACCACCCAAGGCAGTAAAAATTAGGCAAAAAAATATATTTCAAAGTTCAACATTTTTTCTTCATCCTGCCAAGATGACACGAGTTTCAAATGTTATACTTCCGTCTTCAAATTAATAGTGACAAAGTGTTGCCAGTACCTAATTGTAAAATATCGTCATGTTGTTGTTAAAACAAACTTAAAATATTGCAATATGTCTAAATAATATGTGAAGATATTAATTATATGTGAATAAAGGAGAACAGGTTTAATTAAATTTGTACGGCACTCAATAAAAATATATAAATAATTTTAATACAGCCATTATTGGCCTAATTAACTATAATACAGTATGCTTAGGTATAAGATACTGATATTTATAATACTAAATACATGTGTCTAGATTTTTTTCATTTTATTTGACATTTTAATGAAGAAAAACAAAGAATTTTACTTTGAATATGGCCTCAAACAATCTGGCCTCAAAAATTAAATTACCACTGAATGTTTTACATCTTTACTTTAAACTGTAAACAGTACAGTGCTGAATCTAGAGATTAACCTCTCAATATTGCTGTCTCTGGTGTTTAGTGATAAGGAACAGTTATAAGCCATATAATCTAATACGAATTGAAAAAGGATATATTTATGTAAATGGAAATTAATTGATTGTGTAATCGAGATTCGGATATTCTGTCGCAATTAATAGAAGATTTCCGTTATCGTATTTAAAAAGAGTTTTATTAGTTACTTCACGTACATGAATGTTTCATTTGTTAAATGATTGTGCAATCTGGACTTTTTTTTAGATTTTAGGCTTTTGGAGTAGTTTACATGAATCATCTTACATACATAAACTATCCGGAACGATTACGGATCGTACATCTACACACTAACCGGACAGCCCTAATCCCTGAACGATTACAGACCCTGAACGATTACGGATCGTACATCTACGCACTGTCCGGACAGCCGTAATCCCTGAACGATTACGGACCGTACATCTATACACTGTCCGGACAGCCGTGACCCCTGAACGATTACGGACCATGAACGATTACGGATCCTGAACGATTACGGATCGTACATCTACGCACTGTCCGGACAGCCGTAATCCCTGAACGATTACGGACCGTACATCTATACACTGTCCGGACAGCCGTGACCCCTGAACGATTACGGACCATGAACGATTACGGATCCTGAACGATTACGGATCGTACATCTACACACTAACCGGACAGCCCTAATCCCTGAACGATTACAGACCCTGAACGATTACGGATCGTACATCTACGCACTGTCCGGACAGCCGTAATCCCTGAACGATTACGGACCGTACATCTATACACTGTCCGGACAGCCGTGACTCCTGAATGATTACGGGTCCTCGCCGACTCAAGAGCTACCGCCCGCACGTGCAGCCTAATAGGACGATTGCCCTGCCAATCAGCGACAGTAATGCCAACGTAAATTGATCTATTTTATAAATTTTTATTTCATTTGTTTAATTGTATTACGTGTGAAATCGTTATAACAAAATCAAGAAAATTAAATTATACAAAATGTATATGTAAAATTTAAGGTAACTTTTTAATGCAGAGGGCTATATTAAAGTCACATTTCCACTTATTCAACATTTAGACTAATATTCTTTACTTTTCTTGTGGAGACAGCATATGCTATAAAATTATTTCGATACATTACAAATAACAGTACAAAAGTAATTTATGTAGGCAATGGTAACAGCTGATTAATCAGGGCAAGCGCGTAGTACAGTTGTAGCGGACAGCTTTGTTAGTTCGCGCGCGCGCGCGCGCGCGCGCGCGCGCGTGTGTAGTGGTAAGGGTCTAAATCAAATACTACTGTTTTAGGACAGAGCATAGATTTCCGGTACATATCAAGTCGAAAGACTGATAACACTATTGAAATCTTAAGATATTTTAAACATTAAATCAAAATATTGAGTTGTTTTATCCATCTATTTGTTTACCAGATGTTCTGACAAATATATTTGTATAAAATATAAGTTTACTGAAAGCTAGAATCAGTTTAGGTAATTGTTAATCACTATTTATTTAGTTGTTGATGCCTGAATTGCTTATGTCACATATATCACGTTACATATCAAAATATAGAAAATATCACTTTAACGTTTGTCATTGATACAACAGAACTAATAATATCAATAAGAATTGTTAACATCACTCTAGACTTATTGGTTCACTTAGATTACGTATACTTAATATTGCTAAATCAACTATAATTAATTACATATTTGGTACATGGAAGTCCTTGGTGATCGCAATTCTAACTTATATGTTAAAAATAAAACTAACTGTACAATCCAAAATTTATCTAAAACCTTTTTATACCCAGCAGGGATAATATATGGCTGGTTTATATCTTGCCGTTGAATCAACCACTCACTGGGCACAGCAAAAACCGATGTGTCACTTAAATCTGGGCAACTGTATGGATGACCAGGAGCACCAACCGCAAAAATTGAGATTCTGGGGTACATGGGCAATTCGATAGGTCTAGTCTACTGCGAGAGATGACTGTTGGAATTGGGGTTCGTTCCCTAACTTCAGAGGTTCTTGCTAACCTCAACATAAGGGTGTGTCACCCCCTGCCCGCTTTGACTGGAGAGGCTGGTTCAAAGCTGAATTTCCCTTCTTCCGATCGGGGACATGACTTGAGATTAATGACCAAAATGTTTTCCAATCTCGACAGGAGGCGGCCCCTACCTCTAACCTTACCCATCCAGATATCATATCACTCCTGAAGCAGCGCAAAGGTGCTTATGGGACTAAGTGCAGTTTTAAGCTTCTTGTCCTAAGAGAACAAAACAAACTTTGTTCCAATTCTTTTTCTGGCAATTAAAGTAAGCTAAAAGTAAAAACAAAACAATAACCAAACAAAAAAGCGCGTATTTGTAAAAATTATATTTGCCATTATTAAAAACCCGTATAACTTAAGAAGTGTGTGCAAAAGAAAATTTTATTCAGTTTTTAGACTAATAGTACAAATTGACTTGTATTTATTGGTATTAATAACCTATTTGATTAAAATTGTTTCATATTTAAAGTTATAAATGTTGTAAAATCGTTATGCTCCTAATTTTTGAAATTTTATTTTTTGTAATGTTTAGGGAAAAATTAATTAATAATCGTTAGTCATAATTATTGTATTAGATTTTGAAAAAGTATTAATTTTTTGTTTTATTTAATTACCTGTATATTATACAAATTTCACATAAGGTAGTTTAAATCAACCAAACTGTGTAAAGAAAATCATGTCATTTTAAATCGAGGCATTGGTGGACATATTAGTTAGGTTTATTCATGGAATAAACGGGAAAAATAATTTCCAATAAATTGAAATTCACTGAACTAATATATTATAATTTCGCATAATTTGGTTTGATTCTAAAAGAAATTTTAACATCTTAGTGCTTTCCGCCGCTATACCGTTTATTTCTTTCCGCTGACACTTCTATATACAGCTGAGTTATTTTTACAACTCAAAAAAACTTATTTTGTAATTCTAAAAAAAGCTGTTCAACTTATATACATCTTAGAAATGAACAGATAACTACAGACATATGATTAACTACAAATTATATAAAAACTTTGGTAATACATTTATTCCTAAGCTGAATATATAAACACTAAGATTGTAATAACATTATATCAGGTAAAAAAATATTTTAGCTCACCAATATTACAATATTGAGATCTTCCTTACGTTATACCCTGGTAAAAATCTTGAAAACAAGTCTTAATCTTAAAAATATAAATGTCATGATTTCAGGATGGTTGCTGTACTGGGAGCGTCTGCTATAGTCACTGTACTGCCGGGATACGAGTGACAATGTCTGCTACAGTGAGCGTTAGATTTTTGACGATCATTTGTGTTATCACTACAGCTCAAGTGGTAACAAAGTCGGTGTTTTCTATCGGTGTGACCTTGGGTATCCTCAATTTGCTGACTAGACTTATGGACCCTGGAGGCGTCCTGGGTCAGCGCACTCTTGCAGGCATACTTTCTCCTCTTGGATCCGAACCACAGGCGGGAGAAACAGGCTCGAAAATTTTCCGACAAGAGTCCGTAAAGAAGGGGGTTCACCAGGGTGTTCGAGTAAGCGACCAGTAGGGCCCAGATGAAGTAATGGGACCGTAGAAAGAACTCGGTGTCTTCTGTCGGTCTGCGGCCGTCCACGTAGATGAGGAACATGACCACGGTTATGGGAAGCCACATGATGAGGACGACTAGGACGTTTAGAAGGAGGACTCTAACGACCTTTACGTGCTTGTTGAGGCGCAGTTCCTCGTGGTGTGTGAGCGAAGTGTGGCGTGCAGGGTAGACGATCTGCTGTAAGGAGATTTTTCTGGAAGCATCCTCCTTCCCCTTTCCGTCGTTTACGGCGTAACCGTTTGACGTCACCCACCGCTTCCTGGTTTCCAATAGCTTATCAAAAATCCTCTGGTAGTGGTATACCAGTAGTGACATGGGGAGGATGCACGTGAAGAAGATCGCAGGAATCGTGAAGCAGAGGGAGAGATTGATGCCGTCATACCGCGGGAAGACGAGGGTGCAGATTTGCAATGAAGGGTGTTCGCCGAACCAGAATGCCACGGGCAGGAAGAGCACGGCTGCCAGAGCCCACGTGGCTACGGTCAGCAGGGCGGCAAGCTTCGGGGTCAGCCGGGAGCGATAGGGTGGTACCACGATACAGCGATGTCGGTCCATTGATATGAGAGTCAGAGTCCATAGTAACACAAATCCGCACACGAACTGTAACACAAAGCAAACAATGAGGAATTAGGAAAACAGATTATCCAAATAATCCAAGATGAATAATCCAGATTTCGGACATAAATGACCTAGTACATACTGAACATGTAATGCTGCCATTAACAGTATTTTTATAAGATACCTCTTAAAATAAAAGTCTTTAGCAAGACGCATAAATATAAACCAATACAGAGAACATTAATAATCATCTAAGGATGAAACATGGATTAACTAACATACACATACAACTAAACAATACAACTAATGAGATGAGTATCTTCTTTTTCAACTATTCCAAAGAAAAAATACAGAACGATTACAGAGTTGACTAGTAAGTGCCTTATTCATCTTGATCTAATCTAACTTATCTTTATCTTTAACTTGAGTTTCTCGTCTACATACACGGTACGTTTAACTTTGTCCCGTCAAACCTAAAGACTTCTCTACAATTTGTAATAGGCCATCTCTGAATAATAGAACCAAACAATACGACATTCTACCAGTCCATTGGTTGGGTTAAACATCTCTTGTGGTCCCTTCTCTGCACCGTATATCAGCTGTTCTTTTCGCATAAATACTTTTACTTGACTAAAACATATCTAGATATTCTCAAACATTAAAATTTAAAAGATTAATATTTTCTTATCAATATTTGAAATGTTGAAGTTCTACTACCAATTTTATGATTCGTCAAAATTCAATGAGTAAATAAAACATCGTTAATATTGTACTTTCCCAAGGTTCTTTTACAAAACTACTATTTTCAAAGCATTCTTGAAATTCTATTTAGAATGTTCCATACATTTACTATCATTCAGTGATTTAAAAAATCAGTAATAGTAACGTTTCGAGATCTGAAATCCGATCTCTTCTTCAGGTGAATAATTAAGCTAACCATAATTAAAAATCAGTTTGCAGATCTCGAAACGTAGTGTTACTGATTTTTTGTATCACTGAACGATGGCAAATGTCCGTAAAAATCCTGTTTCCTTCACAATCCTTCAATCGTCAAACTTGAAATAAAGAATCTATCTATTGTTAAAAAGCTAAAAGCAATACAGAAAACCTTATCAGAACAGTTGACTAACGATTAAACTCTACAAGTAACGACAAAATGGACGCTTCCTTCTTATACTATGAAGTCATTGCAAGGTTTGGAAAAGTGCCGTGTCAGTGATTGGTTTATAATTACTTTACCGCAAAGTAATATAACCATTTTACTGCGGATCGTCATCTCCACACCACTACAACAACAGTAGTTTATTGCTCGAGCAGTGTATACCGTCAGTACGAAACGTGCTGTGACTGGCGCCAGCGGCGGGGTTACGGCGTCTGTAGAAGACAATGGTACAGTATCACGCGGTTCAAGTCAACACAAGAACAGTCAACTGTCACCGAGCGCCGCTGTACGAACATCTCTCAGATTCCCGCGTCAAGGTCTCTGGTGACGTCACAGAAACGTGAGTCAGCTGGTGCTCACACCACCGGCCCGTGACGCTGACGTGTGGATGACACGTGAGATGAACAGAGCCGAGTTCTCGGAGGTCGCGATAAGTTCAGAGGCAACCGTAGCATTACAAGAACTCTTACTTGGTGCTCGAGTTTCCTATATAGAATACGAATGTCATATTTCAGCTTGGTCACTGTTTTCCTTAGGTGTAAAAATTAATTTTTAATGACAAGAAAGTTTCCCAAAACTTCCTTGCTTCCATAATGAAAGTTAGCACAAAAGTAATTACTTTTGTATAATTGCTACAGTTTTTCTACATGTGCTCTAATATGTAATCATATATGAACCTAGTATAGAAGATAAAGTCATCACTACCACTACCATTTAATTCATGCATCAATGTGAAAAACCTGTGACGTACAGTATTATATATAGAGGGCTCAAGGCAATGTTTTAATATACAATATGCCTGTGGTATAAAACTGCTAATAAACCGTTACATAAGCATCGTTAACTCATTTACAAACAAAAATAAAATAAAGAATTGGGAACTTATTTTTTTCTAACAAGCCTTCAACGTTTGTCGTCATATTTTTCTATTGACATATTATAAAATGTGCTACTTACACAGATGATTAAATTTGAGTCACATCAGAATAGACATAACATGTATTGCTAAAAGAGTTAAATTGATATATGATATTTAATATCTAAAAAAAACGACAAAATAAAATAGAATATTTACTGTATATCAGCTAATTATGGTTATAAACTTGTAAATGGTAAAACAATAAACCGATAAACGGAGTATCGAAGGACCCGGCAGGACGTAACGAAAGAGTTATCACGGGGCGTATAGACAGATCGACGGATTGCCCATTAACTTTCAGACCCAAAACTCATTAAAGTTGTGTCTTCTTACCACGTTTGAAGTCTATAGGATCTTTCTATCAAGAGTTATCGCACAAAAGATGGTACCTACGGACTGCCCATGGACATTTAGACCACAAACTCAGTAAAGTTGTTTCTTAGACTGAAAGGAACCTACCTAATAACAATAACTATGTACCTTCGTCAAACAGTTCAAACTGTAGTCAAAACACTACTAGTTTCGACTTTTAATAATTCATCTCCTGGTGTCAGTGTCAATAAATATAAGAGCGAAGATTATCTTTCTGGGGTCATCACGGTTACAAATTCACGAGCACATGTTTCAAGCATTGTTTGTTAAATTTTATGTTTTGGGTTGTTTTTGTCAACTGTAACCTCTAATTTACCAACCTTTAGTTTACCAATAAACCTAAAACATAATCAAACTGACCGGACGCCAACTCATTATCTCCGCCCGACGTCGGCCGTAATCAGTGAAACGGGCCATCCACGACTGTATCTCGCTCAGAACAGGTTCCTCTTCCGTCCCAAAGATTCGGGCCGAGCAGGACGGCGCAGCGTCCACGTGGCTAGCGAGGAGCTCCGGTGGTAACTGGCTGGTTGGTTCTCGTTACATCTTCCATACCTTCGATCGTTAGAGCCGGCTGCACAGTGCAGCGAACAATGTACAACATTGAACATTGCAGTTTATGTAAATTTAGGATGTTATATCGGCAAATATAAGACAATAAACCACTAAATATAAGATAGTTCTTTGTTTAAAGTTTTTTATTGACAAAGGAAAGTTTGATAGATTAACAGGATTTCGGACACATGCTATCGTTATATGTTACAAAAGGTATAACGCAACGTTTCGAGGATTGGAATCTATCGTCTTCGTCAGGTGAATACATACAAAAATAAAGGGTTCAAACATATCCAAAAGCTGCTTGGAATCCAGTCCAAGCGTTGTCACTGCAGAGGATACGAGTCCCGAGCACAAAACCTCCCCCACCTGACGAAGACAATAGATTCCAATTCTCGAAACGTTGTGTTATATTATGTGTAACATATAAAGTAGTTACTAGCTTATTTTGTTTTCAAACGGTAGGCCTCAGTCAACTGTTAACGATCACGGTTATTGTTACAGATTCGCCGCTTCATCAGTACCGCGATGCTGTTTCAAAATAATGTATTATCGAATGTAAATGATACAGGATTTTGTGTGGAAAACATATGTGAACAACTTTATGTGTGTGTAACCCAGAATTTTATCTAATATGTTAAAGAAAAAAATTATCTTGACCGTAATAAGATGTATACAAATTTATTTTAAGTGAATTTCGGTGAATAAGAACTCACATTTCCGATTCTTCAGTTGGCCTTAGAGCCACTGTAGCGTGGACTGCAGTGAAATTCTCTTTAAATCTCCCACTAATTTATGACTAAAATAAGGTCGTAAAAGTATATATGTATAAGGTTAAACATTGTTTTTATGGGAGCGCAGTCAAGATGCCATCCAACACAACCGGATCTTGATTGAAGATACCATCTTATATTGTAACACTGCCATATAACTCAAGCAGAGCTCTGAGTTAAATATTTTATTGCCTTTGAGCTTTTTCAGTGCATGGAATACGAGAGAGTATATTTGTAATAGTATTATTTTATCAATACTATTTTTAGTAAAAGTTTTAATCGGACTAAACCAAGAGACACATCAAGAACAATGAAAGTACGGCTGAAGTCTGATATGTTGCATAGTTTCATAGGATTTCAATGAACGTGAAGAAATTCATGGAACTCTTATTGTCCTATTGACTCCTGTAACAGGGCTACTAATTGTGGACGTGATAGGGGCAACAGAAGATGTTCATTAGAATATACCGATAAGAAATACTTTTTATTAGCTGTATATTTGGTCTATTCTTGTAACCATAAAAAAGAATCCTTGATTAGTAAAATTAAATTAAATAAAAAATGTCTTTATTTGAGGCGGAGTTAGGGATGTTTCGGTCCTCTCTTCCACTCAACCTCGAAAAATCCTCCTAAATTTTCTATTAGTATCAGAGGACTGTCGAGTTTGCTTGCCGATTCATCTATTTATTTAAGATATTTCATATAATTAACATATTTTTTTATTTGTGCATTTATTGCATCTACAATATTAACCATCAATAATTATTTTATTTAATAAGTAAATCATTTGAAGGTAATAGAAAACGAAACGTTGAACCTTACGTTTGAAGTTTTCGGTGTGAAAGAATCGCTATACCAAACGTAGAAAATTATACTTTTCTATCGTCTACTTTACGGTTCACACCGAGTCCCAGGTTGATATATTCTTTGCAATGCAAAGCCATCATTCAAGTGGTTTCAAGGTGGTCACTCAATTTTCCTATTAGCTACCTTCACTAAAAATATGTATTCGAAGAAATAATTGTGAGCTATTTTGTAATCAGACTCAATGAGAATGCTTGAAGATAAGAATGTAATGTTTACAGTGTGTAGTGTTTTTTATTTAGGGAATGACTTTAGAGAATCAATATTGTTAATTATGTATTACTAAAGGAATTGAAAATAATTGAATCTAATGAATTCAAGAACGAGACAGATATTTTGGCAAAATAATAATTAAGTACATTACATTTTATAAACAAAACAATTTTCATATACGAAGTATAAACTTTTAATAACCCTGCTGTTTTTCCGTGGACCCACGGAAAAACGGAAAATCCTACGAAAGAAGTCCACGGAAAATCCTACGAATTCGTAGACATCCTAAGATTACTTGTGAAATTACAATGTTTTTGTGGAAAGGCATGTTAAAGCTATATAAATAAAAATGTTTCAACCCATATGTAACTATAATTCCATCATTGGGGTATTAGAGCGAACTCCAGAAAGTTGCTAATGTCATGCAAAATCATCTAGGTCTTGAGGTTAGATGGGAAATATATTTACGTATATATTACACTATCTTAAATGAACGTTTCTATCTAGGTTAAATCCTGGTTAGACCTCAAATTAGACTGTTTAAGACTGACAATAGCCCCATGAGAATAGCAATTAGGTTATATAATAACTTACCATTAGAGATAAGACAACTTAGTGATAAGGATTTTAAACACAAACTTATTACTTTTTCTGTAAAATATCGTTTTATTCTGTGGAAGAATATATTGACAAGGCTTGGACTATGAATGACCTTTAAGGTTGTTATTCTCTTATATAATAATAATTGTGACGTGCAATTTATTCATATGAAATGTTTTTTGTCAAATTAAAGTTTTTATTCTTATTCTTAGGTGAAATAAAATATCTTAAGATATAGTCTTAGCTATGTAGTATGAACCGAAAAGCTTAAACCATTACACCCATCGTGGTATGTTTTTTTATTTGCGATGTATTAAAACTAACGACAGTTTTGGGAAAGAGGCAGAAGAGAAAATTACTCTACTGTTGAACTACAAAAACAAAATAAAACTTCGAATTGATAATTAGTAGTTAATAAGTTTGAACGAAAAAGTCACATACAATTTGCGAATTCTTAAAACAAGAACGGAATCCAATAATGCACAAATAGAAAGTGTGGGATCAGACCAAATTACAAAGACTGATACAACATTGAATCCTATAAATTAATCAGTAGTCAACCCAAAAGTCAACATTCTCATTTCACGAAGTGACAATTTTACGAACAATGGTGGGAAGGAAAAAGATCCCTGTTATCTGTGGTAACTGCGCAGCGGTATATGAGTAAGTTGGCCATGACTGCTAGTCATCGCTCAGCTGATTCAGCGCTCCTCTATTCCACTTCATCCGCTGTCTCTTGCATAGTAGACATTCTAGTTGATATAGCACTCAGATCTTGCGTACCCGTATTTTGCGTAGTGAAATCCAACCAATTATGTAGAAGGGGTTGACATACCGGGAGGTCTGTCGCACCTCAATAACATGTTGACGATAAAAACATGATAAATGTGTCTTACAGACTTAGTATCAACGTTTTAAACATTCTATAGAACTGTCAATAAATAAGAAAAGCTTTAGAGTTGCATGTTAAACGTAGTTTCAAAATACTATGACACGTAATACAACACATTAGGACGAATAAGCATAAACTGAACGAATATCTTTTTATTGTGAGTAAAGATAGATTTACATATTATTATCCTTATGCATATTAGTCGTTTGTTACAGGCATATTTTAGCATCGTTAGCAGAAGCTGTATTTACTAAGAACTCTGTTCATGCTAACTAACAGTAACAAGCTACCAGGTTGAATTTTAATATTTTTATCTTAAATTTCCGGAAGTTTCTTCAGGGCTTTATTATTATATTTACCACTGAGTTCAAATAAGTATTTAAAGTAATACAATGGGTTATGAGGAGACGTAATATTTCTAATTTAAATAATTCCTATCGTCCATTAAGCTTTTCTGAAGACAGAAGAAATACAATTTTTTTATAATTTCACGAGGAGTAGAATCTAGAGGCATCTTATAATCAAGCCCTAAAACAGCTGACGATAAGAATATGAATTGTTATAGTATGCATGTAAAAGGTGCATGCTGTGAATAAACTTTCCTTAAGTATCATTTTCTTAAATTGCATTAATTCAAAATCTGTAATTTTGATCATGAATCAAAAATACGTAAATCCCTGAATTAATAACTCATGCGAATTAGATCATGTAAATACATACTTTAAGTTTTTATGTACGTCTGGTTATATCGCCTCAAACTCCAACTCTATAAGTAAATCTTCTTTTAGTTCTTAATAAATGTGGTCCCTATGTTCTGTCTTTATGGAAGCTATTTTAGTTATGACTTTAACTTAACATATGTCCTATCATCGCAACCAACATCGTAATAAGAGAGACCTTATAATATATGGGATCCTAATATGGCCACGACTGCTTTTAATAGAGACAGTCTAAAAAAAACATTATAAATCATAACACAAAGAAGAAAAATTTCACCGCGTTATAAATAATTGCAGTGTGTGCAGTAAAAATACAGCCAATTTTTAAATAAAATGTTTTTTTTGTCCTGACCATTGCAAAAAATCAAATTAATAGCTACAGCACAGTAAGAATTCCGTACCGATTTGCAAATCCAAAACAATGCGTTCAGTTTAAATATGAAATATTTTATAATTTCAGTTTAAATTATTGTGAACATTACATCAAAATTAATCACGAACATAATTTTCCATAGTACATACCATAATGTCCTTGCCGGTGGAATAATGGCAGGTTTGAATAGAGCTGATAAAAGTAGAACAGTGATATCTGATAGTATTTCTAGTTTAATTATGAGTTCTAGTCCAGCCAACAATGGCAGTGAAAGTTGAGGCTACCAGATGACCCGATCGCTTCAGAGATTTATGAAATGATGTGAAGCGAACGTGTGCCTTGTAAATTAGAGAACAATGAATGTTTGCATATCAAGATTCACTTGGAAAAGAAATCTGGGTACTTTCAAAATAGTCTACATGTCTAAACAAATGCTCAGTAGCTAATTAAACATACTTTACAACTAGTTGGCACGCAAACTACTTCATTTCGTTTGTTGGCTTCGGAAAAAAGGAGAGGAGAACTCTCATTGCATATAGTTCTATAAGGATTTCAAGAACCTTGTGATTGTGGGGTAGCTCCACCTACTCCAGCAATCATAATTTGCCGTAAAGTAGACATATCAATAAATCCTTTCATTCCAATATCTCGGCGTTTGTAATGCGGATCGCCCAGATATTAAACATTAGTTTCTGCTGAACCCAATGTAAGTTCTACTGTTAGGTATAACCATCCAGAAGCGAACCCTCGTGGTATACCTCTTTTCAGAAACGATATTAGTATCTAGGAGATTAATACTGCTCCTACTTATCAAGTTATAAAAAAGCGAACAATGCCCAAGAATTCAACAGATTCTCGCATCTGTTGCTTACGGGAACGATCGTCGGTCATCAGAGTCCCATATTATCAACTTGAGGAGACAAGATTCTAACTGCATCTATGGCGCCTCTCCTTGAAGAGCTCATCCAAGTTATTCCGCAGCTCCCAACCAAAAATCTATAGTTTTTGTGGCTCATAAAATATACTTCAACCACAATATGAAACCCTTAACTCAAATCGTAAATGTATCCATCCAGACAGAATTTTTCCCTCCCTCCTGAAAATTGCGAAAGTAAATCCCGTATTAAACAATACCATCCATTTCCATGGATAATTATCTTATCTGCCTGTCTTAAACATGCCAATATTGAGCAAAATATACGATACACTTTTTTATAAGATTGCTTTGCTTTCTCAACAAACGCAATCAGCTCTCGAATGACTAATTTGACTTCTGAAAAGGAAAATCAACGATAAAAGTGGTGGTGAGTCTTGAACAAATTATTGTTAAGGAGTTAGAATTATCTAAGGAAATCTACTGTGTTGACCATTGACCAAACTGGAATGACATTCGAGACGTGACCCTGCAGTGACTTAGTTCGTTTCTAAGCCGCAGAAAACAAGTTGTTCAAATATCAAATCAAATGTCAAGTCCAATTGAAATGAGAGATGAGATCCCTCAAGGTTCCATTCTCATCCCGAGTCTTTTTCTGGTGTATGTAAATGACCCTGAGTCATCGGTTATGGACGTGAAACTCATGCGATTTGCCGATGATACCACTCTCTGCTGAAGTGGAAAATCAAAGGAAGTTTTGGAACAACATGTTTACGTTGACCTGATCAACTGTATCCAATATTTTTAGTCTCAACCTCACAAAATACTTCGTTGAATTTCGATTGTCGGACAGTGGAATCAGAATGTGTTCCAGCCATAAATGTGTCATAATCCATACTAGAAGAAGTTCATTCTTCAAAATTTTCTGAGAATACACCTTGATCGAGGGTTGCCTTGGAATGTTCACATTGATTCATTTTGATGCAAATTAGCCTCAGGCATTTATGTAGGTATTTGATATCTTTAGCCAAATATTGCCGAATTCAAATATTGATGACGGCGTATGGTGATCTAATATTTCCGCATTTTACCAACGGAGTGGTTTTATCAAGAGCTTGCGCAAAACAATCACTTTTGGAGAGTTTTCATGCTCCAAAAGAAAGCGATTCGAATAATATTGCTAATATCAATATCTGGCAAGTATATACATTTTGGAGACAGTTTAATTCTTTTATCTCAATATCCTCTAACAAGGGGCCGAGACTTACACGGCTATGATACAAAAGGCAGAGACAGCTACCTAACTGGAAGACACAGAACGGTAGCATATAAAAACTTGTCTTCGTAGGCACTCATCACAGTTTATTAAAAATGCACCAACGCCAAATGCGTTTAAGACTGTTTTCAATTGTTTTTAGTTTTGTGTAATGTCGGCTAGTTTTTGACATATAATTGGGAGACTACCCATCTGGAAAATTGACACTGACGTTAATGGAGCAAATTGATCAAAGAATGATGTGTGAGTGCAAAAATGTATGTGTGAATGTGGTATTGTGAAGTTAATTTAACGGTAATAAAAAGTTTGAGTTTAATTTCTTGTCTATGTGCAATTGAACATTTATGCACAACTTAATAACTACAAGTGAAATCTTTCTCGAGATATATTACCACATGTTACATTAACATTTATTTTTTGTTCATTGAATTGGGTTTCATAGTAATGTTTGAATAATGACAGTCTACACATCAAATAATAATGTTGTAAGTATTGGAGTATTTGGATTTCAATGTGTGTTATTATGACACGTGTGAAAATCTCATTTGTAGTCATATTTATGTCATATAGTTGCATATAAAGAACTGAAGCTTCATGTAAAACTTCTAATCTATAGGTCAGTTTGTTCCTGAGATTGGTACGACCAGACATACAGCAATTACATTTTTTATCTCATCGAGTAATAGACTTCACTAACGATCAGCCAATAATATTTTAAATTAAATCTAAAATCATGGATATTTAGATTATAATAAATTAAGATATACGATAGTTCAAAATATTATAAAAAACTGTATGTAAGTGTGATATCTACTAACAACACAAATACATGGACATATCCCCCCCCAAACCTCACTCTTTATACCCCAAAAACGATATTTTCATAACAAATATTGGCATAACACAGTGAAATAAAGAATAAAGTAAAGTTATCAGCTATGCAGGTCGCAATAACATTGTGGTCTCGATGTCACCACTACCGGATATCTGACAATCACTGCTGCCTCAATTATCTGACAATAGATGTCCTGTGGCAGCCACTGCCACCGCTATCGCTCACTTCACATCACGAGTCACTGTGCTTATTTATTATTCACGTTGTGACAGCAATGACCTGACGTCCTCTGCAACATACTTGGCCAAGCAGTGAAGCACACAATGAACGCCTGGTCAAGGCCTATCATTAACCACCACGCGAAACATTACAATACTTTCACAATTTTTGTATTTAATGTATTTTTTAGTTTCCTTGATGTTTTAACATACGTGCTACTATTTTAGACGTTGGTGCAGATATTTACCACCAATAGTTACATTCTGATGCTCTTAAAAGAACGTCTACATATTATAATTTATTAACAGTGTAATACTGTATGAACACTACACGCACAATAAAAACTGTATGAAATACAATTTAGTAAATTGTATATAACTCACTATATTAACACATTTAATTCAACTAAAAATACACCATTCAACTAACAAAGTTTAATTGAAAAAAGAATCTAAAAAAATTGTTGAGAGTGTAGATTTAATGTTTGTCTGTCATTGTTTTATAGTATACCATAGGTCTACTTGTACCTGTTGCCGTTATGGCTATTGTTATGTCACTACATAAATGTATTAGAATTTGTTCTCAATGTTTATTATTGATTCTATTGCTATAAATAACAATACATTGTTCTGGTTTCAGCTAATTCTCTTTAGTTATTATTTCAGCTAATCTCAATTGTTGCTACTTTACTTATTGTTTGCCTGTATTGTTGAGTTATTATTATTGTTATTGTTTTTCATTATTTTTTACAACTATTTATCCTCTATCTCTTGATGTTTTTATTATGATTATTTATTGTATGTTTGTCACTATATTATTACCAACTTTCTGCCATGAGGAATTTTAATGTCTAAAATGTAAATGGTGTTGACCGTTAAATAAATAAATTCATACTTTAGGAAAATTAAAACAGACGATGGACTATGCAACATTTTATGCTGTAAACATCAGTGATGGATGCATCATTAAGATTAGTACAGTTGTAGCCAGATTACGTAGATTATTTAGGGGAATATGCAAGTATAGTCTCTTTTGACTCCCCCCCCCCCCATAAGCAATACATTGTGAGGAAATTGAAGGGAGGAGTAATTTTGGCCTCGCTTAAAAGATGGAGGCAAGGTAAAACTCTTGCAGAATACGAGCAAGTTGTAAGGGAAAAAGTATTCACACCGTGGAGAATGTACCAGTTGAGTAATACCAGCCGTCAAGGCAACGACTTGCGACAACAACATGGATGTCAACTTGACCTTGAACTCACCAGCTGTGACCCTGCCCCTAGAGACATTGGTCAAGTGAACACTAATCCTACTCTCCTCTGGAAAGTTCTGGACTCTCATAATCTATGTATAACAACTGAGTCAAAGCTATTACGACGGAACTTCCTCATAACAGGATGAAACTGGTAAGGATAACATAGCCAAGTCGGTTAAATGTAAGACCAGTAAGAGACAGAAAAAGCTATCCATCCGGTTTCTTGCAGAAGCGTAAAGCAATAACGTCATTTACATTATACCACAAATTATGATTGACCTCTACAATCCATCCTGAGTTGAGCAGTCCGCGCGTTTTCCTCAACCTGACACAATTTGATTTTGCAATCCACAGTTATTATATAAGATTTTCGTATTATCCTATAAAACTTCACGTTAATTTTTTCAAGTGAAATAGATAGACATATTTTATATATATATATAGTAGAATAATATTCATATCTTGTAATATGTCTTAGTTTGCAATATGTCTTCCTTCCTATTTGTATCAATTTTTCATATAGCAATATTTTCGTTTGACTTTCATATCTATTTCATCTATTTTGTTTGTTTGTAGCTTGGACTAAACCACAATTTACCAATAGACAAATTCTAATAATGGTATCTACTCTATATTGTAAAATAGTCATTATTTCATCTATATTTCCTCATGAATTATGGGGAAACCAAACAGGAAAAGACAAATAATAAGTGTTCTTTAAAAGCTATGAAATTACTGAATGATTGTAGACTATGAATTCCACAATAAAATTCGTCAAGTGGGTTGCCTTAAGAAATGCGCCCTATTATAAAAATGTATCCCACTATAAACTCGACACAGTTTATATATCCATACACAGTTTTATATGACACGATTTTGTTCTTAAGTTAAATATTTTTGTTCAATACAATTATTTTAAAGAAGACGATTTCAGATTAAAATTAAAAAGGCAGTAAGGCGCGAAACACATGACAATATTTGCTTTCAAACTTAAAAGTTTGTTTCGAAGTTACACCGACAGCTTAGAAACTAATTTGGATCAGAAATGAATCAGTTTTGTACCTTAAATTAAATTCAGAATGAGTTTATTTTAGTTTCAGTCTTAGGTTCATTGTATAATAGCCGTTACCCGCGGCTTCGCACGCGGTCTTTTAAATCAGAGTCCGTAGCCTACTTTGTCAAATCACTTATGATGCAACATGATGGTCCTCTATGATATTTTTTACCGTAAGTAAACATACGATCAGATTCATATTATTTCAGTGTTTATGGTTAGACGATCAGAGGTGGCGGGACTAACTCTTTTTGGCGTGTATTTCTGAGCATTTCTGGTTAATTAATTATATTTCCGATGCCACAATTGAGTTTGCCTCGTAGCCCTCATCATCGAAATAGATACATAGATCTCAAAACTACTTTGGTTCAAAAACTACATCCGGTCTAATATATTTCCAGTGGCATAGTTGCATTTACCTACTTAGGACTGAGAAGCCTACTTCGATCAAAATGTGTCTACTTCCGGGTATTTACATTCACTTGCAGTCCAATGTATTTACAATGCTACAGTTGAGTTTGCCTTATTTACTCAATCAACAAAATGAATATACGCATTACATACGCTTAATTATTAGCTGTAGATTGATTATTTTGTTGAAATGTATTACATTTAAGTACAGTTGATACTTGTCAAAGCACTAATGCTTGTAAATTCTTGAACACTTTATTTTAATAATTAAATATATGTTTATTAAAGGAAAGAAAATACTTCCTTTATTCTTTTTTCGTAAAGTTTTTGCAATATTAAAATTTATTTTTAAACTTTCAGTCAATTTTAGGTTTTAACTTATTAATTACTTGTATTAAACCGGTCTCGCTGATATTCCAAATTTAATGGTACATTGGTTCAATTATTTTTTTATAGACAATTACAACTTATATGTAAATTTAAAAAAACCCTATCTCAAAGAAACTACGAATTAATTCGTTCTCAAACCCACGATACTGAATATTTCTTGATTGATAAATATGAGAATTAACGGTATCGCCGATTTTTAAAATGTACCCCTTGGTTAGGTAATCGTAAGGATTATGTGATTTCATAAATCTCAAAGTTTTTCTAAACCTACACTGACTTGTTAAATAAATCAAAAAATGTAAAATTAAAATAACTCGTGAACGTCCGTTATATTATAACATAGACAAGTCGAACATTCAGAGAGTCATGCCTACCCAGGCCCATCAAGTTAATGGCATCACATTACTCATAAATTAGCCTACCTCTGTCACCTATTTATTACGTTTCATAATAAAAATCACCACAGCTTTCGTAGTAACGTTCTACAAAGGATTACATCATACTCGCACTACTATGAGAATACATGAAGGCACAGTAATTTCGGTTTAACTCAAGTCATAACTTCGGTTTTATCTTTTACACATTGAAACTTCAAAGTAAAGCAATAAACCTTGAGGTTGATGATTCACCTGGTTACTGTAATCAAATTCGTTATACTCGGCCGGTATCATCAGGGTTTTCCGGTTGGAACGGCGACGAAACGTCGGTAACACATATTAATTGTATTTAAAATACAAAATATGTCATGCCAATCCCTCCAAAAATCAACAGGCAAGGGTCCCAAATTTACAGAATTTCATAAAAATCCGTCAATGATTTCATTGATTTATTATTCTTTACTGTTAATGTAAGAGGAGCTGATCCATGTAAGGAAATCATTCCTTAGTGAGCACAGAGGATCGGGGAATTGAGATGGTGGGAGTTGTAACAATGATGATCACTAATCTCATGGAAGGTTGGGTGGACACTCTTCTTAGGTTTGCAGAATTTTCTCATTAGGATTTCAAACTTTACAAACCCTGATGCCACAGACTGAATGTAAGTCCTTCTCTGCATAACAAGGAATACTAGAGGTACTCGGGAAGCTTTCAGAATCAGGATTAGACTTCTTCATTATGCCGTCTGTTAAGCAACGCGTGATTGAAATGACAGATAAATATCTTTTCTAATGACTATCACTGATTTCGGGGATCCTTGGTTACTTGTCACAATATGAGTATGTATAAAACCTTGAGATATATCAGCGTCGCTGTTGGGAGCCATCTACAATCAATCGTGTTAGACTGGAAAACTGTAGTTATAAAAGAACATTTTATTTGTGTTAAAAATGTTCCGATTGCTCCAAGAGTCTTTAATACTGTAATTTTATATTTGGCAGGAATGGCGTAAGCTTGTGGTAAAATTTTGAATATCTTATAGAATAGCTATTAAGATATTTCGTAACTTTATTGTAGTTTCAAAACTTTATTAACATAAAAAAACTTATGCGAAGATGAGGCAAGAGTATTAGGCAACCCGTACGTCTCATCATTCATTATCTTATCTTAAAGGGATAGTGGGATTTCGGATATTTTATATTGTTATATATTTGAATAGACTGAAAAATTGAATTACGACAATTGCTATTTTGTCTATTAGTTAAATGTGAAACTCTAGATTGCATGTATTTTAAATTTATTTACAAAAAAGTATATAACCCTATTTTTCTCACACACTATAGATATATCGATATTATCGACTAATTTTATTGAGGTATTAACTATAGAGACCAAAAAAAAAATAAAAATCCTTTAAATTTATAAAACTAATAGAAGTTTTAAACATTTTTGGGGCCAATACTAGCACAAAGCGTAAGCAAGTCATTTAGATGTATCTTCGATTATATTTTAATTTAATATCCTTATCGCAGAACATCTATACTTAATATATTAATATAACATAACAAATACAACATATATTGACCGCATGTAAAATTTAAGGATGATACAATACAAGGTGTATTGTACAACTGTGTATTTTTTTTACGCATTAGATACGAACTGTAGTGGGAGAACCATGAACATTGCATTTTCCCTGAAAGGAAAAGCTTATAGAAGAAGCTTAATGTTTAAAAAAAATACTTAATTGTTCTTTCTAATTTCCCCCGTAAAAAGGAACTTTTGACAACGATTTTAAGACCTTCGAGTTTAACAGCAATTGATCTCGGCACTAGTACATTTAAGCTACAATGTAACATTATAATTAGCTCAGTTTAGAGTTAGGAGCTTCAGTTGATTGAGATATTAAAATATATCATACATGATGTAAATTCTTTAACGCATATACAAGCGATACTAAATATGGAGAAAGTGACCGAACCAGTGACATTGTCGTTTTTTCTATCATTCTTTTCAGACATCGCGGAAAAAATCTTGAATATTCGAATTATTAATTGTGGTAAGAAGAATAGCTTATCTAAATAACAAAAGGTGAAACGTAAACGCATGAGGAATAACCACGTTCTTGAAAGTGGAAATGAAAAATATTGACTTTTGACGATGGAAGGATAGTGACGGAAATAGTACTTCCGGAAATTTTACATTGTTCCCGGCTGCAGGTTCAAGTGTTGAAACTATCTTAAAATATGAAAAAATTAGGTTGCACAATCTTAAAAACCTAAACGTAATCTTAGGGATTGTAAAAACTGAGAAATGGTAAACAAATCAAGCAAAACAATTTTGAAAATGTATCAGGTTGCACAGTTCCGAAAAAACGAACTAGAAACTATGGGCTAACATTTTTTATGTTTGAAACACAATTAATCACAACAGTTTTGAATATCTCATGGTAAAGTCGATATCAAAATACGTAGAGGAAAGAACGAAGAGAAAGCCCAATGATTGCTTTTTAAGGACTATAAAATTTGTATTTTATGCATTGAGTAAAGAATGAAAAAAGTATACGGAAAAAATTAAAATAGCAAAAAGGCAGAAAATAAGGCAAATATAATTTCTTGTATAAATAAATACGAAATTGAAAGGCATAACCCTCCCTTCACCACCACATTCAAAAGGGGCTTGGCCTCTCCAACCGAGAGGCTTACTCTAAAAGGGAGGCGCACAATTTAGTGGATTAATAGAAAACCAATGCATTTCGATGCTAGAAGATTTAATACCGTGACTTAATGGCATCAGTGTGTGTTTTTATTCTACTTTGATGGAAATGTATGAATAATATTCGAGCTACTTGCATTATATGAAACAATTCGATTGGTCGGTAATTACAGTCACGTTCATCAATATGTATTTCATTTTTATCTAAGTTAGTCACGAGACAGATAAAATGTATACCTCAATTATTTGGTATGGAAACTAAGTGAATATAACCTACTAACTGTACAGGAAACTTCTGCTAATTAGAACACCTCTATCTACACAGATACCAACGGGTTTTACATTAACTTTTGTTTCAAAATACAGCGGATTATCCTGCTGGGTCTTCAAGTATCGGAAACCTGGACATGAATAATGGGTGTTGGGAAATTTGTCGTTTCCTGTTACCAATCCTGTCATGCCAAACCCTCCAAAAATCAACAGGCAAGGGTCCAAAATTTACAGAATTTCATAAAAATCCGTCAATGATTTCATTGATTTATTATTCTGTACTGTGAATGCAAGAGGGGCGGATCCGTGGAAATCATTTCTTGGTGAGCGTAGATAAACGGGAAATTGCGATGGTGGGAGTTGTAACAATGATGATCACTAATCTCATGGAAGGTTGGGTTGACACTCTTCTTAGGTTTGCCGGATTTTTATTTGGATCTCAAACTTCGAAAAATCTGATACCACAGACTGGATGTAAATCCTTCTCTGTATAACAAGTAACACTAGAGGTACTCGTGAAGCTTTCGTAATTAGGATTAGACTTCTTCATTACGCCGTCTTGTACAAAACAACTGTTAAGCAACGCGTGATTGAAATGCCAGGTGCATCTTGATGTCTCATGCCAAAGTATATGATAACAGAGATATTTATATCACCAAAGTAAACAATGAGGTGAAGTCTGTTTGAACACGAGATCCTCAAGCGTATAAAGAAGAACTTCGCGATATCCGTGTCACACTCTTCCAAGTCTGGTGTCCAAGACAAGATGCACCGTAGGATTAACGATAATTCTTGCTAACCAAAACAATTCTCGGAATATGGTAGTGAAATACTCATTTTATGTTTGTTATGGTGACTCAGAATGAGCTTCTAGGTTTTGTTTAGTAAAGCGGAAAAAGTACGATGATGAATATTTCTTAAAAATTACTATAATTTAATGAGGATTCATATTAATCATTCTTCTCCTTGGAGGCAAATCCAACAACACATTGATTACTCCATTAAGTTTGATCTGGAAGTTAAAATTCACCTGAAGAAGTGGTTGACATTGAAACCGAAATTTATTTTAGATCGCTGCTAAAAACAGAGTTTGTCGTTCGACACCCTACGAGTTTGTCGTATTAGTACAATATACAAGATATTCTTTTAAATATAGTAGTTTTATACTACTGTTCAGTGTTCATCCAAATTAATTTTTAATATGAAATTGAATAAAATGTAACAGGAATTTTTCGGACATTTGCCATACAAGAATCAAATTACTAAATGATGGCAAATGTCTACCTTAAAAATACTGTTACATTCACAACAGGCGTATTATTTCAAGTTTTTGTTTAGATTATTACATCACCAACCTCAGCTCTTATACTAATACATAATCCAACTTTGTATGGATAAAAAATTTAAATTTTCAATAAAATCTTAATATAAAATCAACTTTTTCAAACCGTCCATATTGAAGCTTCGAACTAGAAATTTGAGAAACAACATGAATTTAGGAGTAAAAAATGGTTCCTTTCATTGTACCTTACTGACCACAATTTTCTATTTCTTAAATTTTAGAAAATAAAAACTGTATGAAATAACCAATTGATCTAACATTATCTGTTGCAAAATTATGCTTGACCATCTTGTATTTTAAAGTATCAGAAATACAAAATTGATATTTTGAAGAACAAAAATTATCACTAAAATCGATATTGAATTTAGTTTTTTATTTTGTTCATTAAAATGTTGTTTGCAACTAAGATAACAAAAGATAACTAAGATTCTGCTCTCTCAATATCGTACGAATATTGAGAGAGTAATACTCTCAATGTCACTGGAATACTACAAAATCCATTATCATTAAATGTACACTAAATAAATAAAACAATAACAAACTAAATACAAAACTAAAGGAAAAATAACTTGAGTAACACACAATACTACTACGCCCGACTTGTTCAAAACAACACAACTGTGATGATTTGTTTACAACACAGTTTCAAAACTTTTAAAATTAGATTAACATAAAAAGATGTAATTTTTTATATTTAAAGTAGCTATAAAAAGCCAATCTTTTTAAAAGAATAGCTCCTTCCTTTGTTACAAACAAACATTAAACAAAGTAGTGAAGATTAAGAAACAATTTAAAGTAGTTATTGTTACGTTACGATAATAGTAAAACTATTTCACAAAGTATAATGTGACAAGTTAAAAAAATAACTATCGATCGTAAGAATAGTCCTGGTGCGGTGATTAGCTATTGATTACTGGAAACGTTTTGCATTATTATGAAAATCACTTACATAGAACTATACCAATTACTTACTGCATATGTTAAGCTTGATTAAACTTGTTTAATGTACAAGGTAATATTAAATTGAAGGTCATTGCGAATAAAAATCACACTCTTTCTGGAAGTAAATATTTCCTTATTGTCAATCAATTAATAAAACTTATTATATAAACAGTATAAAGTAAATATCGACATGGTTTTATCGTTATTTTACATAATTAATTTATCGAACGTTTGGAAGCATATTTTATTATTCAAATCAATAATTATTTAACTGTTGTTACCAATTACGTAAGTTAAAACTAATAGGCTAGTCATTGGTAGTTTATAGTTTTCACTGGAACTGTAATAAGACTCCATTACTTGGAAAATCTTCCAGCTTCTGGTATTAATAGTAACACTATTTAATTAATTCAGTATATAATATATAATTGACTGCTTTATTCAATGTAATAACAGTCATACTGGATATTATTTTTGAAAAGTTCTGTTTTAGCATGCTTCTGGACGCTTGCACCCCTAAAACATATCTAGAATTTTCTCTCCTGAAGGGCCTTTGTCTTGAGAAACATTCAGTGCAAACGTTCAGTTTATGTTTATTTACAGTCAACTATGTATGACCTACGTTTATGATTACAACGTACGAGGTGTCGAAAAACTAACAATCCTCATAAAACACTACCCAAATTCTGGAATGAGCTTTAGCTGGTCAGTTCAAGCACTGATTTCAGCAGTATTGTACGTACATAACTTAACATTAATCATATTGACTGGAAGTTTAGTCAATATAAAGTTTTATGAAATACTGTACATTTGATATCTAAAAAAAACTATATGCAATACACTCGTTTGCACCAAAAGTTAATCAATGTTAAAGTTTACACATAACGTAGCTCTCATGGGTGGGGTTGATTCAATGCGAATTTTGAATTCAGCTACACTTCACCTTCCTCTTAGCGCAGCGTCTGGAATCCTACGATGCCACAAACGTGACTCCTAGAATCTGGAGTCATGGTCCAAGAAGAGATCCAAAAAGGTCTGACACAAAGAGATTGTTTGAGATTCTTCACCACCAACTTTTGTTGGATCGAAGGTTAGAACTGGAGCTGAACTCAACATTCTTATTAAATACATTCTTGAAGCTCCTGTCTTATTGGAAATGATATATTAATTTAAACAAACTGTCCAATAATATAAAGTTTTTTTTTTATTTTTGTGAGGCCTTTCGTACTCAACGAGTCCGAAGATGTACTCATTGAGTACGAAAGGCCTCACAAAAATAAAAAAAACTTTATATTATTGGAGAGTTTGTTTAAATTAATATATTCTTATTAAAGTTTAATAATAATTATTATCATTCCATGAGCGATTTTAAATTCCATATAAGTGTTTTGTAAATTTAATGTAAACTGTGATAACAGTTTCTGGTGGTTCACTTACAGTTCTGTATTGCAAACTAAAGCAAGTAATGTTTCTAAAATTTTTAGATATTTTCCCCATGTATATTTATGTATTGTATGCCTTATTATTTAAATCTGTGTATTAATCACCGTGTATATATTTTATACGTAAATGTGATATGTATTGTAGGCACTATTAGCTACAAGTGTAGATTGGATATCAATTTTAACTGTTCTAAAAGTCGGACAGAGCGTAGTAGTGAAATATCACCAATACGTGGTTTATCACTGTTTACATTTAGATATTACTCACAGCATATCTTTCGCCGCGTGCAAAACAAAACCAACCGTTTTAACAGTGCTATATGCAGTGCTTGATCGTATCTTCTATTACCACAACTTCACCTTTCAACATCTCCGTATCTCAACTGTTATTGTAAATTACTGTATAAGCTCTATAGAATACCATAAGATAGCATTTCAGTTGACAACAAATATAGCCTGCTTGATAGCGCTTAGGCTACATTTAGCCATAATCTAACGCAAATATTACGTCATAATTTCACATAAATGAAAATATTAGATCTACTAATATTTTTAATAAATGTAAGACTAATAGAACAAAAATTAAATTTAAATTATTTTTTTAGACCAATTACCGGTTAGTCGTATTGGCGCTGGATGTCAGAAAGACATATACATATTTACGAACTATATTATTATTTAAAACGTATTTACGAACATTTTTTTTATCTTATGTTGCTGTATAATATTTTGTAAACGCCATTTTACAAATTTAAAATTTTATAAATTGCACGTAGAAAATCCAATTTTTAATCTAAGAGAGAGTCTAGGACCCTGCATTTAGTTCGTAGTGCCATGCGAGTTGAAGTTTGCGCGTAGATTTCTAACGCATATGACTTTATTATACATGCGCTATTCAATGTATTAAAAAATTTAAAGAAATAACATTATAGGAGTGTCCCAATTAATAAATCAAGAGCTACAAGAAATCTCAGAATCAAGGCTTTTTCTAAGGTACTCGTAATATCTTTTACATTACTAACTTACTTTTTCAAACTCTCATACACGAAATACAATGCTAATTGTGACTACTCACATTTTATAAAAATGTTATATCATTTTTTTTAATTATGTTGCTGAATATGAATGAGATTGTAACTTGAAAAGACTATCGTCATGTTTCATATCTGGGCATAGATATTGTTGGTTTTTACTGATTGGACTAAGAACACAGAATGTCCTTGTCGAATTTACAACATCCTGTGATTGTTAGTGAAGACTAGTGTTTCTATAGAATTTTAGAGTAAAACTTTAAGGCATACTAAGAGTGTTTGACCACGTAAATGAGCCTGGATAATCCGGAATTTTATCCAGGAATCACTACCTACATTAGTTTTTCTATACTTGAGAAAACTCTTATTGTTCTCAAAAACTTTTATTTCTTCATTTATAAATCTAGAAATCTTATTTATATAACTAATTTTATCCTTCACTATTATCACGGAACTATTGAAATCGCAGCAAAAAAGATGATAAATTCAAGTCATAAGTTGTAGTTTAGTTATAGTTATAAATTTAATTACCAACTCTCGTTATCTAAACTAGAAAGCATGTCCAAGATCAAGATCAATTTACGGAATCTCAATTCAAATTAATCTCTAGAAACTGGCGTACCCTTACTTAGATGTAAATTATTTAAACAAAATGCTACTAAAAAGTCTCTACCCAACAAAAGTACAATATAAACCACTAAAACTGTATACGTCACTAATAACATACCTAACTACTATTGTGTCGTCAGTAGCCATTTAACACAAAAAAGGGTAAATATCTTAAAATAAGAGGAAATATTCTTAAAATAACCGAGTAAACTAGAACCTTTCAATAAAAACAATTGTGTGTTGTTAGTTTAAAAATGGGAACAGGATTAAGCGTAAACGCTTAATAAACATTAATCATTATATTTTTTACACAAGAAATCCCCTCAAAACTTATGTCGTACAGCGATAGATCAAGGAATGTGGCGCAAATGGAAATAACTTGAAGCTTTGCTTTTAGCCATTAATCCCTCTCTGAAATCATGTCAAATACTTTTTAACTCTCTAGAGTGACACAATTATTCATAATTCACTATTAAAAATTTCTTATTTTAGTCGTATATTTGGAGCCGTACACCACACTCTGTCCGGAGAACCGAATCCCCCAAAGGACTGTTGACACTCGCAGACCCAATCGCGCTTGAATCCCTAATGGCCCTGAAGTCTGTTAATTGTGGACAATAATCCCAATATGGATCGATCAACTTTTATCAATTCTTATTTATTTCAGTTAATTTGTTTACATATTTTATTGTCATAATAAAGCTTTGTAATTAGTCTGAACATAGTGTACTAATAACGCACTAAACCTAATTTTTAAATGTATGTTACAGTACGTATATTTAGATGTTCTCGCCTTATCAGTATACGAAATGAATATTTACTTCAATCAACTTTATTTACTTCAGAGATATTTCAATCACTCTTCATAGACGACAGGAAGTGGCTAGTTATTAAAATCATATCATAATTATCTTGTTGAAGAGCAAAGTTCGTTTTTTTTATTTATAGGTTACCATATACGAAATGAAAAACCATGTAACTTGCAAATATTAAATTTAACTTTCACACTCGATATTTTTATATATAATAGGAACATATAAAAACAATCTACCAACATCTAAATTATCAACAACGAGATCCATCATCCTGCCACGGCAGTGACAGGACCATGCAACCATGGCGGTCGGTCTGACAGAAGCATTAACAGTCCGCCCAGGATGTTAATTGATGTAATTGGAATGAAGATCGGGTCCCACGCCGAGCTAATGGTTCAATCAGAACGGGATAGTGCATAAGGGAAGCAGTGGAAAGATATTATTTGTTACATTTCACTAATCAGTCCTGTAATAGCCCTCGTTCACTTATTACAGTAACACCGAACTGTTAAGCCACAATTTATTCATAATCTTATTGTTTTCAAAAGCATCTTTATCGTATTTTTCAGGGATCTTTCAGTGCATTCCTATAAATATGTACTTAGAAATGCCTATATTTAGCCAGAATATTTCAACTTAACAATTGCTTTTCAATCATCTGTGGTCTAGTAAATTACAAATGCAAGATCAAAACAAAAAGATTTGTAATTGCAATTAGAAAAGACTAATTGTCAATTACATTGTCCTTAAGACGTGTAATGTCTTGTAAATTATTTTTCAATTTATGTTTAAAGTTGTAAGACGAAACTACACTTTTGACTTGCAAGGAGACCAATTTGTCATTGAACAATTTGCGGACCGAAGTACGAAATCCCGATCTCAATATTCACTTCGGGTAAAATGGAGCTTACGGTTTTGCCGGGTGAATACGTTTGGAGATCTACTCCCGGCATAATATCCTCTCGCTTAAGTACTGTGGCTCTTTAAGAGTCAGAGCTTTATGGATCATGCAGCATGTAAGCATGTCAGCATACCACTTTCATGGACAGTATTTAGGCAATCTCTTGAAAAATCATAGTCATTAGTTTATTAAACTTAAAGTAAACCTTATTAATGAGTTTTGGAGTCACTAAATTCTATCCTCCATTGCGTTTTTCCGTATGCGGGATAGGAGTAGCAAAGAACCGATAGAAATAATGAAGGCATGAGCTAAATCTTTGCAGTCTCAGGCAGCAGCGTTCTTGAATCCATGCAGACTCCTCAACCTGCAAGAGCACTTTGGGAAACGTGGGTGACATGGTCAGAAAACGTAGATCACGGTCAAGCACTACACCGAGAGTCTTCACTTTATCCTAACAGTCAAGCACTCGCCATCGAGCACGACCCAATCTCACTCTCGTCAAGTGCTGCATTAGTACTTACTAGGAATGCGTTGATCTTCCCGCAACAGGACGAGTGAACATATTACATACAGTACATCTAAAAACTACATAATACACTGTTGTCCTGTATTTGTTTTCTTTTTTATAACTGTAGTTTGTGAAATGAATTTTAAACTTTAATATTGTAAAGACTTATGTGTATGTAAAAAATTATAGTTATATGAATCAAATTAATAGCACAATTCAACCAGATTTGCAATTTAATTACATGTAGAGTATTGATAATATTGACAGTAACAGTTCATTCTTTTGTTTTGTGTAATGTAATTTTAACTATACTGCGGAGTTATTTTATTACAATTCAAAGAACAAATTACTTACTTTTCATACTCAAAATGCCTATTAATCACCTAAAACATAATTACTAATGTAAATAGCTAATTCCTAGCAAATTTACATAAAGATACCAAAATTATAAAATGACCAAACGTTTTCGTATATAGTTCTACACTTAATTTCAAATATTTTAGCCTACATGTATCCTAACATTAATGAGTTAATTCACGGTTAACAATTATTGTAGAATGATCATTTCTATATTAAAAATGTCCAAAAGTATCAGGACCGGCTGATGAGTTTTTCGATCCGATTTTCATGATTGGGGATATTAAAAACCCGTTTTTGCAACTTTTAAGGCTTTTTAAATTAAAAATATGCCTTAACAATCCTGAGGTAAGTGACAGTAATTAAAATAACGCCATATCTGCTTTCTAAGCAATCATGCTTCCTAAAGCAACGTATTCGTTCTAATTTATGTTCTATATTGGTGTTAAAACTTGTGCTGGCTGTTAGAGCTGACATCGCATGTATCGCGTAATTTTGTAATAATGGCCACAAGTGGGTCACGTGACCTTGTCATAGTATCGTGTGTACTACTTCCAGCGGCAACTTCTTCAGCTCAAATAGACGCCATGTAGCTGTACTTTTTTCGGTTGGAACAAAATTTAAACTTCAGATAAGCGGGATTGTATAATATGGCTGAACCATTTAACGTCTATTTTCTGTAGATATGACACGGAAGTCCGAATTTGTAGCATCAACACTGTCACCATCTACTTTAATTTTTTTTACTACATTTAATTTACTACATTTTTTACTAGATAGACAGGTATGTAAACATACAGAAAAGAAATGCTTACATCCTCCCGGCAGACAAAAAAGAGATTGTGTTAGCATACTGAGTGTTAGGTATCAATGACGCCCAGTCTAATTCTAAAGTGTATAGATGAAATTTTTCTCGAAATCTTGCCACATGATAAATTCAAATTTTGATTCATTAAGTTAGGTTTTATTTCAGTGTTCAAATAAAATTAAGTTAACGAGGGTACTACAACGTAAGAGTGCACTGAAGTCAAATATTGTCACCCAATTTTGACATTGAATTTAGCCTATTACATTTCCTTTTTACCCTATTAATAAAACTGTAACTTGTTAAAATTTCATGTGATTGTACAAATTTCCATCTTGGGTACCGATTAAGACTAATGTAATAATATTCGTTAACGCTCAGCCAAATCTCATTGTGTGGCATGCACGATCATCGAACTTATTGTTCATCGAGGATATATCCTTGAAGCTTAATAGAAAATTTCAACTCTACAGGTCGGTTCGTTTTTTAAAAATCGTCCAGACAGATAGACAGAAATCTAATTTCTCCAGCCCTTACGAGTGATAGGCTTCATTAGAAATCAGCCAATAATGTTTTTATCTTTAGAACTTCAGAATTTTTCCCAATTTATAGCACCTTACTTAAATGAAGGTTAAGGTATTTCAAACTGTAGACTGATCATTACTATGCTGCTCCCTCACCCTGCTGGCCTCATTGGCCTCTCTGGCTGGTGCGAGAATACTATCGAACCAATTATTCGCCTCTTATCAAATTCTATTAGGATTATCCGTAGTAAATATACAGCTTTGGAGTTCTAGGTACAGTAAATGAAGGTTTTTAGATCATTTTATTTATTTCTCACCTTTTCCTATAACAGATGATGAAATAATTTAATTTCAGGGAACAACCAGCAAGTTTTATTCTATAAATTCAAAGAACAATATTTTGATTTTAAAAACAAACACTTATCAGAACCATAACTGCTCTTTTTCAGTTGAAATTTTGTGAATATTTATATGACAACATTCAAGGTTGCGTTAAAATACGAGTAATTAATTAACTCGTTTCCTAATATTTCAGACAGCCACCATTATCGATTGTTGCGACTAGACAAACTTTTATAAATCACTTCGAATTCTTATCGTAATCTCATTTAACGATCGCAAAGAGATTTGTAAAAATCCTTCATCCTCTTAACGCCTTACTATATGTAAAATGAGAAGAGGAAAACAAGTTATCAAAAAGTAAGTAATTAAAAGATAAATAATCATAAATTTTTTTATTGTACAAAAATGGCTAAAAGTAGGATTTAATTTATTTCTAGCCCTGTTTTAAAAGAGTAAAGAGTTTTTAAAGTAACGGCACTAGGATACTGCAAATGTCGAAATCCACTTTTGTAAAATCTGTCCCAGGCTGCCAAAAAGAAGAGAATAATATCTAAATCAATATTTAAACATGAAATTCTTTGTAAATAACGTGCCAAAATCGTTTTCCTTCTAAGTAATTTAAATCTTTATCATTGTGGCATCATGAGGAAAACAACGTCCACGCGTGAACGAGCCGAGGAAGAGTGAAACGTTTTAACTATTTTTCGCTCAACTTTCTCCCTACTGGTGTCTTTGTGAGAAAGTGGGCTAGGAGGAAACGGTCCCAGAGCATGAATGTCCAGATTTGCATTCCTCGCGATGTCCCTGAGTACATACAAGTACCACTATTTGAGCTGGCACTTGATTCAAAACTCAGTTACCATAATAAATGTCTATTTACTTCATAATCTCATATTTAACATCGAACAGTAATCCTACTAAAATTGATTAAATATAGGCAAAGGAGAAATATCAAAACATGGCTTTGTTGCAAAGCCTCAATTAAAAGTAATTAAACATTAATTGCGATTTTTATCAAGTTATTCGCACATGATGATATTGAGCATGTACGTAAGTTATATATCTGTTCTCGAAAGATCCTTCTCGTGTCGTCTGCCTGTCTACCTGTCCGATAACTCTAAACAGACTACAGACTTGAAATTTGGTACATTGCTTCTTCTTGGTCTAAGGAAGGATATTTTTAGTCAAAAGTTTAAATGACAACTTAGTTGCGAGTCATTCCGTAAAGAATGACTGTGGAGACTTGAAATGCCTCGTTACGTTTTATCGGTTTCTTCCACATTCTGTTTAATCGGTTTATTTTTTCAGCAATAATCTTTAATTTTTATTTATTCTGCAAGATTTTATTGACGTAATAGAAAAATTGAAGCGTATTTAAAATACATTACATATTTAAAACATATATGTTTTTACTGCGATAAAAATATATAAATAGTACAATAAAAATGCATTTGATCATGATATATACTTAATGCATTTTTAATAAATACTACTAGTTAGCTGATTTAAAAAAAAAATTCTTCTTTATTGAGCTTATTTATTATCACTCGATGAGCTGGAAAATCCACATGATATTTCGAAAATGAAATGAACGTATTGAATTGAAATTTTGCACGGGTTCATTTATGTGTATACAAAATCGAGATCGATGAAGATACACGCCACTCCGTGGCATTTGGCTGGGTGTGGACTTATGTTGGCAACGAGAAAATAGCAAAATAAATACATTTGGAAACAAACTGAGTACAATCATTTGACATTTAAAAATGTGACAAAGAAAAACGTGATTTACTATGAAATATGTATCAGTGATTTCTTCTGTAGACTTTTCAGTTTACATGAAACATCATTTCTACATGGACAAGAATTAGTTCTATCGTGGCGCATGTGAGTATGTTCATCCGTGGGATTTTGCAGAGTGTTACTAAAGAATATCGTTCAGTAGGCTGGCATTATTTCTCCTGGCACGTAAAACGTTCTTCTCCGTATGGTTGTCTGTTTGTGTCTGTTTTCAGGCTATCTCGAAAGGAAGATGAGCTATAACCGACTTTTAATTTTGCATGTAACCTCAGCGAAGCCTGTTATCCAAGACGTGGGGTGGCGCATTTCTACCTTGCGTTTAATTGGATTTTAAATTACATGAAAAACATAAAACCAATATTTAATACTTTTTATTGTTTTGTGAGGCCTTTCGAAAATGTGATGTGTCTGAAGAAGATATCCTTGATATCGAAAGGCCTCACAAAACAATAAAAAGTATTAAATATTGGTTTTATGTTTGTCATGTAATTTAACAGTGACCAATATAAGCTCCATCTACAGCATAATTGGATTTTGTTGACCGAATGATGAAAGGACTTATCATTAAATAAAATCATTACCACGATTAATTAACATTTCCTTTTCCTGCCCGTCTCACGATTACTCCCATTATTTTTGTCCTTAATGATCCTATTGAACATTCTAATAACTACTAGGTTAACAATTTAATACAATTACTGCTGGTGATTTAGTATAAACAGTTAGGCAGAAGTAAATTGGTTTATAGGTTATTAACCTTCAATAATACCTACTCATTCTCGTCTACTCAAATAATACGACGGTGTATAATAACTCACAATAGTTGATCTGCTTTGTTAAAATTAGTAATTCCAGCATGCTAGATCTTGCTTTTGAAGCCGATTTGATGTATCAGATTAATTTGATCTTAAGAGGGTTGTGTACCTCTGAATCTCGCTCATGTTAAATTAACCTTATTTGATGACCTGTTTCTAAGAAATTATTACACATAGATTCGTTTATTTATACTTTAATTGTAAATCCAAGCCTCATGTACCCAATCAGTTTTTTCTGCTTCCAACAAAATATTTTTTCTATGTATAAAATATTATGTTCCTAAACATAAAAAATAACTTCTTATTTTATTACATTTGTTTAAAATACTTAAACCTTAGAGATATTTTTATTTAAAAAAACCAGTAGCTTCCCACTGTTTTACTAATCAACTGGTAAAGATTTCAAATATCTAGCTTGAAAAAGTTTTGAGACACGGAACATAATGTATAAAAAAGCAAACTTTCAAAAACAAGGATTTTGTAAAACAATTTTATCTGTTTCAGTACAATTCTACTCCATTGGAAGGTTCGGCCTCAATCCTTGGCTTCTAATGCTTCCTCAAGTTCACGGTCATTTTTTGGATACGGTATATGTTTAATGCCTTCATTGGTTTTTGGCAAAATTTTTCTTGACGGATACCAATAGGCATTAGTACATTGCATCTTACAATATTACCACCATTGTAGGTTGCTACATACTCATGAACACCTCAGTTTAAAGTGGTGTCAAACTGTAAGAAAGTGTTTTTGGGTATTCGGTTCCATATATAATATTCACTAGTAAAATTTCAGTGTAGTTATACATACAAACTTTATAAATCATTAAACATAACCTATCTGGTGAATAAATAACAGGACCAGCTATTTCCTTCCAACATTTTCAACTGGCAGTGGTGCCAACTACAAGAAACAATAATATTCATATAACTATGTAACGGTGTTACTATAAAAAACTACAGTGAAGCTACATAAATCAACAAAATTCACCACTGCAGTGGATATTTGAAAACGAATTTATGACATGCTCTTTTACTAAAATATTATATATCATACATCACTTTAACCGGAAAGAAACACAGGTTAATAAAAGAACAAAAAGAAAAAATAGATTTTTCTGACTTTTAAGGTACCTCCCTTAAAGGGAAGTAAAACTGAGTATATTATTTTTAACCGTAAGTGCATAACTAATAATGTATTACAAAACATATATAATTTTACTGTAAAATATCTCTTGAAAGTTTTTATACATGTATACACAGTTATTTTACGAAAATGAAACATGGTAAATAGTGAAATAAATGTGGGGAAAGAATCGAGTTCTTCAAAACACAAAAATCCACCCATATAATTTGCGGGGCTCAATCCATAATACCTTACCGAAAACCTTTTAAGGAACTGTGTGCCTTATTTTTTATATATATATATATATATATATATATATATATATATATGTTTTTGCTACCTACTAAAGGAAATTTACGTTAATTTAGACCCCTGAAAATTAATACCAAATGATGTAGTATTGTTTTGAAAATTGAACAATGTAATCATAGAACCATGAAGTAGGCCTACATGAATATTTAATTATACAAGGTAGAAAGAAGTACTCTACACCTCCTGTTGTGTAACAGGTTTCATTGAGGTTGCATGCAAAATTTCAAGTCTATAGGTCAATTCGTTCTCGAGATAACGTGCGGACAGACAGACAGAAAATTACTGGTATTTTCCAGCCCCTCGAGTGGTGGGTTTCACTAAAGTTCAGCCAAAAATCTTTTAATCAAACAAATCAGATATTTACTAAGAATCAAACTATTTACTAAAACCAATACTATTTATTAGTCAGGTTTCAATAAAATAGTGTCTGCACAATGTGAAGTGTTGTTTTAATTTAATATGACAGAATTATAAGATTGATCACGTTTTAGTTCTTTAACACTTTAATATCATTATGTTTGTTGCGCGTGTTATAGAGTGTTGGTCATGATTACAGAATGAATACAGAATTAAATCAATTAAGTTAAGTGTAGATTCTTAATATGAACAAAGTACGTAATTGTTTTAGTATACCTTGTTTTGCTTTTGTTACAATATGCAATCATAATAATAATCATTTATTTTTGACAGCATTTTATGCTTACACACACTACACCACTGACATGACTTAACATCGTTCCAGTATTTGAAATAAATGTTGTCTCCATTTGAAGTCAAAACCTAAATTTAATAATACAATTTTAGCTTAATAATGTAAGTGTATTGAATATTTAAGCAAACCTCTTTTCTCGACACTCTTAAGCAAAAGATTATGTGATGCGTTTGTTGACCTCAACTTTAAAAAACTTTGTCCTAAGCTATAAGTAAATTATATGATAAATTACGTCCAAAATGTGTCTAAGAGACAGCCACGAAAAATCAATGCCCATGAACTTGCAGGCGTTTTGTCACTATATTAGTTTATTGTTACTACAGATTCAAAGTATTATAAGATAAACATCTTTAAAATATAAATTTTTCGTTGAGCTATAGGTAGAAAAATAAAAATAAACTATTTATGCTTCACCTAACCAAACCTTTAAATAATGACAGTGTCTAATTATTTAATCATAATTTGAGATAAGTCCCATGTTGTGGAGAAGAATTTGGCTGGATATTCCCTTAAACATACTTTTTTTGTCGTTTTAAGTTTTTTAAAACAACCTGTAATATATAGGAGTAAGGTTTATACTGTCGTTAATGGTTGCCAGGGAGATATTCGTTGTGATCAGCTGTTTGATACCTGCTCCATCAGCTGTTCTTTTACGAGGAAAATTAATGTTGCAGCAGAAATATTAATTATAACTTCGAGTATAACTCATGGCTGGCTACATGGCAAACAATACATTTCACATGAAAAAATTATATGTAATGGATGGCTTGGGTTTACAATGGACTTTTATTATTATTCCTGATATCTACAAGTTATTGCCACACAGTTCACTCCATAATTGAGTGAAATGCCAGAGAAAACATGTTTGGTAGTTCATCAACAGTCCATCCAACAGTAGCATTTACAAAATTACAGATCATTATTGAATTATACCTTATTTGTAGAGACAAGGTAAAAAATAAACATTGTGTACGGAAACTTTAGAACGTTGTTAAACCAGAGTCACCTGCCGCGACAGATAACTGAAACTAATTCACTACATCTTCAGTGGCCGACTGCGCTGATTACAGGCATTACACACATTATTGAATATAAAACCGGCTTCCTTATTTCTTCCCTCAAGTGACAACAGTTATCTCTATACAACAGTTCATTGAAAACTAAAGACAGCCATTCCTGTGAAAATAGTGTTTCTCGGATTCGAAACCCGGCCACTGCGGCGTTCCGACGTGTCAAGATAGTGGCGGTAATCTGGGTGCGACCTTTAGCGCGCGAACGGGAAGAGTTTTACGGCTCGGAGGGGTTTACGGCCGCAAATGACAGGTCGGTGGATCCGGGACCTTGGGCTCACCTGGGAGTACGGCAGCAGTCGACAGACGAGGTCTCCCAGTCGCCACTGGGGCGAGACCCTGGCCAGGGCGACGGCGGGGACACCCATGACGAAGAGACAGTCGGCCACTGCGAGGTTGAGGAGGAAGCAGTTGGTGACGGTCCGCATCTCGCGGTACCTGAGGACGGCGGCGGCGATGCTGAGGTTGGCGACGACAGACGTGATGAAGATGGTGGTGAGGATCGCCACCTCCACCCCCGCCGCACCATGACGGTCCCCGAACTCACTGTAGAAGGTGAAGAAATACCGAGTGCCCCAGCCGCGCACACTGTCGTTCCCCAGCAAGTAGGACGCGTTCCACTCGCTGTGACCGAACATGACGCACTGGCGTCTGGCTCTACTTGTCCGCCTGGCGCGCCACACTGCCACAGCCACCTCGTGTACGCTGTACGCCGTGACGTCACTTCCGCCTCTCCCGCCACCGCGCAGCTGATTAACCCTCTGACCAACCCTTTCCTCGACCTCTGATTGAGAGAGCGATCATTGTCAATCTGGTCTTTCAGACGCAGACTGTTTTGTCTCAGTAGAGCCCGTTCTGCTGCTACAATAGCCCCTTGTCTGTGATTTGCAAACACGACAGCAGCTGCAGATGTATTACTCGTGTAACTACGAGAAGTAGATGCTTTAAAGAAGTAACAATGTTTGTCTTACAACACCCCATAATAACCCCTTCTATGCAATAAATAAAAACCATCTGCAGTGTTATATACAACGTTTGTATTTGTGCATGGAACTAGCGATGTTTCAGTTGAATTTAGCAATCAGGAATTTTTTTTATAATGTGTATAATTAATGTCAAAAAATTAAATTTAAAATTGCAAAACACATTTACAACAAAATAACAAAACACCGGACTCGATCTGGTGAACAAATTACACGTTGTCTTTTTTTCAAAAATAAAAGATAAGAATACTTTTAAGGTAAATATAAATAAAGAAATTCAATATCAAAAGTTCTCTACTTTGATAATAGAATAGATTTGTTATTTATTCTTATAGCATTCTGTACAGATATAAATACAAGTGTCAAAAGATAAAACTCTATAATACTTTAAACCGATTTATTTTTCTCAATTGTGTTTTGACTGTTGCCAATTAAATACTTTGATTTATATAATGTCTGCGTATATTTATTACATAAGTGAATAAACAGGGGTTGTCAAAATATCTTGTATAAAGTCAGTATGTCGGCTTGCTATGTTGAGAACGAATTGAGCTATTAGCTTGAAATTATTCTTTAAAATTCATTTTTACAAAGGCAACATCTAGTTCGGTGACTGTCCATGCCCGTCCATAGAATTTAGCTATCAGTATAAGGAGGGGGATATCTCAAGAATGAATTAAACTGCAGAATTGAAATTTGCATGAATCTTCATTTCTACATACACATGATGTAAGCATGTTTCCCTAAGTCGTCTGCTTGAGCGTAAAACCTACCATTCAGGGGGTTAGCAAATAGGTCTCTTCTACCTGTATTTTTATCTCAAAAGCAAATTCAGCTAAAAACTTGTAATGTTATAACATTTCAAGTTTTTAGCTGAATTTAATTTATAAGTTTTTAGCTGAATTTATAAGTGTTAATATATTAACACTTATACAGAGATAACATCGAGTTAACTGACATGCAATGTCCAGCCAGGGAAGTTACTCTATATATAGCGCAGTCTGTAACGCGGCATTGGTCTGGCGTTATTCTGCCTTGTTACCTCTACTACCGTAAAGAATAATACGGTCACGTAAAATATTTCTGTTCTCAATACCAATATAAAAAATTATTGTGTACCAATATAACATGAATATAATTTGTGTTTTATAGGGAAAACATAAACTACCATGTGGCAGTAATATGAAAAATACTCTTGGAGTTGGGTCTAAAATATGAAATTAGTTTCAATATTTCATGTACATCACCTTAAGCTCATCAATCTTCTACCTCAATATTAAGTTGACATTTATCCAACCCATTGTATAAAATATTATATTATATTACAATAATACTGTTGAGTTGGAATTCTCCGTATATCTTCAGGCCGTGTCAGCTGTGTGTTGTGTTCTCATGTCAGTGCCTGACGTCTTGAGCAAACAAAGCAGAAAAACTAAATCTATGACAGCTGGATCTGAAATCCTATCACTTTGTTTGTTAATGTCTGTGCTCCATGACTCATTCTATTAAAGATATATGGAATTATTACAGCATTAGTAAGCATTCGATCATAGTCGAGTACATAAAATTAATGAACAATTTCAAAATCTTTAAAATCGTTTATGTGCATATAAAAAAATTGGAAAAGAATCTTTTTGTTAAAATTACGTGAAACTTATTTTTTCGTATAAAAAATTCCTCTCTTACATAACAATTGTAGATGGATTGCAATCAATAATAAATCATACACTTTATATTGTTTTATAATGAGTCCTGGAAACAAGCATACACTCCAATAATTAATTTTTAGTCTATCGTTGAATAATTAATATTCTTGTAGCTAAATATAAAATGTTGTCCTTAAAATAAAAGTAATATGTTGAAATAAAATATGCTTATGGGCTTCTATACATTTAAGCCTAGATACTACATTTAAATATTTAACTGTGTTGTACAGCTTCGTTAATTTGTTCAAAAAACGAAGAAAACTATTAGTTTACATGAAAACTTTTGTACATGAGTGCTTTTGTAATCCACTACTTGTAAACTTTTTCAAAAAGACTGTTTGATCGTTTTAACCTTAATTAAGTTCCATGAATTTGAAGATTCGGGAATGGTAATAGGGTTCTGTTAAACTGAGGCGAAGAAAGAAAAAACGTGTATTTATTTTCATTTATACATTGATTGCATTATTTCTAATTATATATTAATACATCATCCGATATACGTAAAACATTTCCAAAAGTTTTATGTCATCAGATTGAAGAATTATATAAATAAATTAATAATACTATCTGAAAGCTGTACTAAAGACTAAGATCACTCAGGTACAGAAGGCAAGTAACATTGGTACAAGTGAGGTTAGAGTTTTTGAGATCATTAACTAAAACGAAAACATATTATAGGATAGAGAGGATTTCTAGTCCCCATCCAAAAGAGTGATCAAATACGAATGTTTATAGGTTTATGGATCATGGAATGGTAGAACTCAGCAATTTTAATGAGAGGATCTGACATTAGTTATAATCCAAAAATTAAAATCTATTCTGCTAGATTTGAACAATAAGTTGTTCATATTATGAAAATATTGTGTACAAATTAAAAAGACGTGGGAGTTGGCAGTATAAGATTTCTACACAAGAAGGACAATAAAAGAAGAAAAACTAAGCCTTAACCCTTGAGGCCTGTGAAGCAGTATATCAAGTAGAAGGCGACTTGAAGACACTGAGACAACAACTTTGGGGGGTCGGACATGAATTTTCGCAAAAAAATATATTTTTTTATGTAATTTTAAAGCTTGTGATTTTAGCTTTCTTTTCATACCACATTTATAGATTTTTGTCTATTAGTTATTTTTCTATAAGCATATTAGTAGAGTGATGCAGCGCCAATTTTGACGGTTTATGTCCAAACGGTGACGAAAGTTGGTGTAAATACCAGCGAGCGATAGCTGAAAATACAATGTATGACCATGCTGCTCACACCCACTTACCTTTAGCAGTAATGGAGGAAATTGAACCCATTTTCAGAGATTTGTCAAACCGAGAATTGCTACGAAAATGCCTGCACAAAGGAACTCAAAATCCTAACGAGTCATTGAATAATATTATATGGACAAGGATCCCAAAGACAACATTCGTCATGAAGAAAACTCTACAATTTGGTGTATATGAAGCTATTGCCACCTTTAATAAAGGTAACATAGTTAGATTAGAAGTTTTAGAGAAACTAGGAATGTTCCCAGGCAATCAATGCATTGTGGTAATGAAGTCGCTGGATGAGCTAAGGGTAAAAAAGCAGAGAAAGCGATGCACGAAATGGAAAAAAGTGCAGTAAGCAGCTTGCCTTAGCTAAAAAGAGACTAGAAGACACTTATGAAGAGATGGAGGACCCAGACAATCCAACATATGGAGCTGGAATGCATTGATTGTAAGTTTTTTGTTTACATCAGTTCTTAAAAACATTAAAATGCGATTTCCCGAAAACTTGCGTTTTTTTTTATTTTAGGAACATATATCTCAAGAACCACAAAAGATATCATCTTAATTTTTTTTAAATTTGTTTCTATTTTATAGCTTTACATTTTAAACAGAGAGATCATTAAAATCATTTATATTAATACCTATTTTTGCACAATTTTTAAATCATTTTTTTCCATCGTAATTTTTAAAAAAGTTTTAAAATCTGTAAAAAATATAAATTAATACTTTAATAAAAACCCTCCGTTCATACAACACTTAAATACATTTACTTTAAAATAAAAAAAATTGCAGCATCCTAAGTCAGATAGTTTTGGATAAATGTGTTCCTAAAAATCAACAAAATAGCATGGGATAGATAGGCCTGTCCGACACCCCTTAACATAACTGTGTTCTTGATATGCAAAATACTCGTATTCTATAAGCCAAAGCATGAAATCCTATATTTCCGTATCAGATAACGGTTTCTTCTATTTTATCCAAATCATTATTACCACTTCTTGTACTCGTATATCTACTAAAAACAATTGTATTCTAAGGTGCTCAATAAACAATACCTACGTGAATCCATGAAACAATTAGAATATTACACTAAAGTGTATTAAAATTAATTGGACGCAATACGACTATCTCCAGAATATATAGTCGTTAGTAAGATGTTGCACGCTTCAGTCATATTTTTAGCTCTATAGTAAAATTCAACTGACCCAAATTGCAGTAATATTACTTCATAAGTGACAATAGTTCCAGCTACAGTCAACATGAAGGATCTTGTGATAGAAAAATAATTACAGCCAGTGAGTGCGGTATCACAGTGTAAGGTTTGTGTCTGGAATCTTGCCACCTCTGTGTTGTAGGACTCGGCAGGCACAGAGAAGAGGATCTGTACAGGAACCTTGCTCTCGTCGTGCAAGGCAGATGCTGAGTGTGAGGTTATGATGAAGCGACCGATCACATAAACCAATTTGTACAGATCTGCCACGCCCTTAAGAACGCTCTTGGCTGAAAATGTCTCCAGTATCGCTGAGGTTATGAAAAACAGCGGTGACCCAAAGCAGTAAAGATTCATCCAAGCCAAGTGACTGTCAAGTTGTTTAGTCAAGAAGGTCACACTGTTGTAGCTCTCTCTCATGAACAGCCAGAAACTTGTCGGCATACTTTTGTGTTGGACTTTGATCAATCTCTGGTTGATCCGGACGAAGTAGGAACAGATCGATCTGGACAACAAGATCACATAGAGGTCCATGAGCATCCAAATGAGCCTTTCCTGAACATGAAGTACCGTGGGAATAATCGCCTTCCACAAGGAGAAAGACGTGGCGGAGTACATATCAAAATAGGCTTCTGCAATTGTTAAATTAAAAACTTCAAAAAAAGATTCACTGCATTGCAATGCTAGCTCTAGGCTAAGAAGATAATGTGTCACTATAAGTATAAGAGTAGCAGCCAAGTAAACGTTCATTATCATATTATAATCACCTACAGACTTCTCGTGTTTGGACAAATCTTCAAACAAAGGCTTTAATTTCCGTTCCACCGAAGCCCATTGCTTGATCATAGCTGGCCAATGTCGGGCTTGCATTAGGAACACAACTTTTAGCAATACCGAAACCAGGGAACTAATGAGACTGTTCGCATACCTATAGTAGTTTACGTTGTCCTTTAAAACTTGAGAGACAACTGCCAAAAATGAAAACGACGATATAACCAGTGACAACAAACTAAATATAGTAGCATTACTTGTCCATGAAAATCTTACATCATGCCCATCTTCTTTAGTAACACCATCCACAGGAAAAAGTAAACACCAGTGAGCAATCGAAAAGTATCTTCTGAGTTGCTTGCTAATAGAAGGATAGTCGTCATCTACTTCACTGCCCTCTTTCTGGGCTGCGTCATCTATTAACATACGATTACTTCTATCTTTTTGGCCTAGAACCATATAGTCAACATCTTGCGCATTGCTTGTTTCATAAGAAATAGGAAATTCGTTTGCCAACACCCCTGGTACGAACATTTTGAAGCCCTTTAAGCAGAAGTTTAGTTATTGCAGTCTTTTGCACAAATTCATGTCACTATAAATGAATATCAACTGTGGAACTGAATCTGATAGTCAGATAGTGCTTATTAAAGAAGATATAAATGTGTGTTGAGAATATTGGAGTAATTGTGTTGTCAATCAATTGGTTGCTTCAAGGTTTCTCCTAATTTTTAATCTGATAGCTTATCTTGATACTGTCATTTACCTGTAAAATGTGTGTCTAACGTGTATCCAAATAATAGCATATTGCTTTATTTCATAAAGTAACAGTTTTAACCCATATTCAGGGTCATTTAAGTCATTAATTGAACATTTTTACTGTTCCATTGAAATACAATGGATTTAAAAAATATTATTGCAGGGGAGATTTTTAAAGAGAATATTTTAAAGAAATAGAAAATGAATATCATAAAAAAGGAGAGGTTGATCTTGTCAGCAATTCTGGATTGATTGGAATTTGAAAAGTAAATTGATACAACATTCAATTTAATTAACAGGAGGAATTTAGATGTAGAATTAAATTTCGAATAAAATTCACTAAAAAGTTCTGCCTTAAATTTTTAAGGACAATTTTCCATTGACTATTTTTTATGTTGTAAACTTTTAATTTTATCTAGCTAAATTTTTCATCACATATGTGCTTTTCTTTTTAAGTTGAGAAATCGATTTTCATCAAGGACCTCTATTAAAACATTGAACTCCTAATTCTGAATATAAAACGTTTGGAACATTGGCAACGGTTTACTTTTATTTTAATTTAATTCCAACCCTTTGATTAAAAAATAAAATATCGAAGCTTAGGAAACACTCAATATGTATACACTCAGATAATTTTAGTGCTATCCCCACTAGAAGTCTTCTTAGTAGTTAGATACACATTTTACCCCTGCATGAAGTGAACGGATAGTTTTATAATAAAGAATGTAATTGAATTAGTTTAAAAAATCATAATTTCTGTAGGGATAATGAAAGAAAATTGGAATGAACATTTCTTCCTTATAACACAAAACGTAATATATTTTATTATGTCTGAATTACATTGAAGTTTAAAAACATAATTTCTTAAATGTTTTACCCGTGAAAATGGCAATCGATACGATTAAAACAGTAACAAATATATATATATATATATATATATATATATATATATATATATATATATAAATGAATGTTTGTGTGTTGTGTGTCCTCTATAGACTCAGAAACTATTGGACCGATTTTGATGAAATTTTTTGTGTATTCAGTGGAATTCGAGAATGGTATAGATTCACAATTTTGTCCGATTTAAATAGTTTATTTAATTAATTTTTTTTTATAAATTGTTGATTTTGGAGCGTTTTATATTGGATCTGACAGACTGCGCTACGACACGTAATACAAAGCGAACTGATACTTAACAGCTGTTAATACTTTCAGCTGAAGTTCATCAAAGAGGCAGACAGATTTGTTTACATTTAAAATTTAGAAAATTTTTATTGTAAAGTGCTTGATCAGTAGTGTAATGCAGGTTGCATAAAAGACGTCATTGCCTAATTTTAAATTCAGATAGCACCAATGATCAATAAACTATCAAATGCAATGAAAATACTATTAAACGCTATTATGAAAACAACCTCATTGTACAAATCCGTGAATTTTTGCACATAAGGTAATCGAATTTGGTTACATCGAAGGCAAATGAAAAAAGCCGAAAGAAGACGCTTTATGATCGAAATTGGGTTTATTTGATACATTTTCTTGAAGGCACACTCCTAAATAATACTGGAAATATCTTAGACAGAAAATTAATTTTAACAGACCGAATTTGATTCTTTATAACCTAATTAGTTTACAGAGATTCATACATATACATTAATTGTTCTGAATAACTTATCAACACATAGAAAAAACCACGAAAGGTAGAGGCAGGAATATGGTACATACCTTCATAATGCGCCCAAGAGGCTCACGAAGGAACGACTATCAATTATTTTAGCAATGTTTAGAATGTGATAGAAAAAGTGTACTCTTTTCAACGGGAAATTTCGTGCGAAGCAGCGGGCAAATGCTAGTATTAATAAATACGTTTTTGGATTTACAGCCAAAATATGTATATTTATGCGTTTTATTTATATAAATAAACTTTAAATATTTAAAAATATATGCATTATAACTTAAAAATGTGTTTATTTTGAATTGTCAATAGTGTCCGCGTTTAGGCAGCTCGTTTATAGATAGTTTCATGTGTGAAATGTTCAGAGAGTTTTCACAATATCAATCGCTTCAGATTTAAAATGATCATATTTCTGTAAAGCTAGTAATCCTTTTTTTAATTGTAATAATTTATTCACTGTAAAGTGCCCTTCAAGCTGGATGCGTGTTCAATATATATATATATATATATATATATATATATATATATATATATATATTAAACATTCTACAATAATATTATAAGATGAGCAAGTAAAGAGTAATACAATTTTGATAGGTTTCCTTCATACATTCTCTAACAACCAAATTATACTGAAGGTGCAACGGTTATTACAATTCTTAAAATATTAATATATAAAGTTTTATAGCATACCTGAAATTTACACTTACGTATTGGACATTAAAATTAAAATTAAAACTTATACAATTTTAAGGTGTCAATAACATTAACAGATTTACAAAACAATTACATAAGTGGAATAATGAAATGTGTAAATAATATTTACTAGTGCACCCAGCTAATTGGTATTGACGTGTTACTAATTAGGGCTTGAGTTTATTAAAGTTAAAAATGAGTCAAAAACATTTTTAGTATATTTTCAAGAGAAAATAAAGGAACCATTGCATTCCGCGAGATAGAATACAGTGGTTTAGGTAAACTGCTATTTCAAATCTGATTATTACACATTATTTAGGCATATAACATTATTTTTCCTGTAGAAAAAAGCCAATATGATTTAAATATTAAATTTTCGTATATTAAATGTGACATTAAAAAGTAAACAAAATAGATAACATACTAAGATAACGAAATAAATCGTAATGTATGAAACATTGTTGACAACAGTTTCACCGTTCGATGAATTGAACCTGTCAGGTCATCAGAAGGCCATTAAGTATATTCTCTTCAAAATCCAGTTTATTGACAGTTAAATTAAAACATTTGTCAGGAGATAAGTATGTAAGTTTATCTTTACAAGTTTCAATATCATCAATGTCTCAATTTAATTAGGTATAGCAAGAGGAGTTACGAGGTACAAAACCTAATACCAGAGTAAACACAAGGTGTTAGAAATGGACCTTCCAGGATTATTACAACAGAATGTTCCAGATTCTCATGAAACATCCAATCTGCGAAATGTTCTTTGTACTAGTGTGAAACGGAAGAATTTAAACGATATTAGCTTTATGAGAGTTGCTGAAGTCCACAAAGAATATGGTGGAGACAATGAAAACAGTTCTATCAGCATGCAGCTTAAGAAATATTTTTCGATTACTCGGTGGTGTCTCCTTTTTCCTGTACAGGGTGTTAAAGAAGATGGCCAGTCAAGTATGGGAGAACGTTCTTGGAAATGTAACGCTAGAGTCTTATGTCTGATGTCAATAACTGCATCAATCATTCTTTTTTTGATAAAGTGTGGCGTTGTTCTAAAAAAGAACATAAACTATTACACTGTTACGGAACATTTATTGAGGTCTCTAATGGTGATATCAGTGAAGATGGTGTTCCTAAAGCAAGCTAGCCAGTGGCCTGATTTGGTTAAGCAATGGAACACTGTAGAGGTAAAGTTGAGTCCTCTGTTTCATAATCATAGAACTGCTAATGATTCTGGAGAGGATTTTAATTCCATAATTAATGTTTACTTGGCTGCCACTCTAATATACACTGGTATGGACTATCTTCGAAGCCTAGAGGTAGGTTTGCAGTGCGGTCAATCCTTTTTAGAGATTGTCAATTTGACAATGGTCAATATGCATTTTTATTTATTTTCCATAACGTCCTTCTCTGTGTGGAAATGCGTTGTCCTTACCTTTATCCATCTTCAAGAAAAGATGGTGTGGATGCTCATGGACCTCAATGTAATCTTGTTGTCCAGGTCAATCTGCTTATACTTCAGGCGAATCAACACAAGATTAATTCAGTCACAACACAAGAGGAATCCAAAAGGTTTCTGGCTCTACATGAGAGAGAGTTACAACAGTGTGAGCAACCTGTCCAAACAAGTTGACCAGTACCTTAGTTGGATGAACGTTTTCTGTTTTGGATCACCATTATACTTCATAACTTCAGCGTTATTAAGAATATTTTCGCCGGCAGGTGATATGAATCGGATCTCTGATCTTTTCAAGCTTGTGTATATGGTCGGCTGCTTCATCATAACCTCACACTCAGCTTCTGCATTACATCAGGAGAGCAAAGTTCCTGCGAAGATCCTCTTCTCTGTACCCGCCGAGTCCTACAACACCGACGTGGCGAGATTCCAAGTACAAGCCTGTCAGTACAATACAGTAATTACGGGTTGTAATTATTTTTCAATCACAAAATCATTCATGTTAACTGTGGCCGGGACTATTGTCACTTATGAAATTGTGTTATTGCAATTTGGATCTTTGGTATATTACAAGGTACCCTCAAACATGACACAGTTTTGCAACGGTTTAAAGGGAGCTACCTACTCGGAGTCATCCCGTTAATCTGTGATCTTTTATTGTAATTTAGAATAATTTCACAAACTCTTGCTTTATGCCTGTAGATGTCCTTCATTAGTTATTATATCAAACAAATTATATAGTCTCCACCTACTAAGATTTTCACGTAAAAAGTATTTATATCATGTACTGCGTTATGTCAGATAGATTATTAGATCAGCTGAATCATAGACTATAGATATGATTTACAATAAGTGACACGCTTGAGTCTCTAGATAGTAAGGGTGCTGCACACCTCGTGGGATTTTTTGGACTGTTCACAAATAACTTTTGAACACTCCGCACATCTTCATCGGTAACACGGGGTCGAACGTTACCTTTCTTGTGCTAGTGTTCATGAAATTTTCACACCGAGGCGTAATAAAATGGTCTTGAATGAAGATTTCTTTACGTCTCGTTCGAAACAGCAACTTCAGACTTTGTTTCAGTAAAACACTCCACACACAGTGCTTAAACACGACCGTCCATTGCAATTCTACTGGCTCTTAAATTATATGTTTTTTTTACCAGACAACAATATAAACCAATCACCTGATTAAAATTTTCTAATCTACTCTTATAACAATATAAACCAATCAGCTGATTAAAACTTTATGAGCCTCTCTTTCATATAGTGGTATTAGAAACCTGTTATATCCCATGGAACATGATTGGAGGAATTTTTACGTTGTCTAGTTTTTTTAATAAACCCCTTGTATTATTCCTACTATTTAATTATTTCGTATATTAAGGACTCCTAACTTTTAAATTTAAAAGTAGTATTAGAATTTATGTATATAGAATTTAAATAAAACTATAATAAACACAGAACTAAAACACTAATTTTACCATCGTTGTCTCCACTATATTCTTATAAGATGGCGACATTAACGGAAACGATGGGAAGTATAGATAGGAATGGGATTTACAATAGGATATCGCTCTCAGCAATAGCTGTGAGACGACCAATGTGGCGAATAGGCATCGCCCTCAAGCAGGTGATGCTATTGCCCTAAATACAGACATCTGAATCTGAGCGAATTGTGTTGCCCCTCTATATTTTTGGAAATCTTTACAAAATACGAAACCTCTCAGACCAGGGCTATTAAAATACAGTTCCAGACTTTATTAGCTGGGCAGTTGTGAAGCCTGCAATTCGATTGGTGGAAACAATTCACTTCATTATGTCTGTGTACTCGTATATCTGTTGGTTTACATGATATTTCGTGAACTACTGACCTAACTTGCAGTTTTGCTTGTAGCTTAATTTCTATATAAAGAAAACTGTGTTCGATTATGATATCCGTCACTCCATGGGAGTTTGCTGAGTGCTATCAAACATTTTAAGACTGGTCTTATGTGTAACTTTGACGGTAACGAGAAATTATCATAATAAATAAATGTGTAAACCAATTGAGTACAATAATATGATTTTTAACATCTGGCATTGCAACACATGTAGCCTAATGAAATAATTCAATTACTTGACATTTTTCATACACACCTAGCGAAACCTGTTACACGTGGTGTGGCATCTTGTTATATAATAAGATATTTAAATATGCAATATGTAAATATATATTTATATTACTGTTTTATATATGAACAACTAAATACAGGAACATTCACATCTACCTGATCCGGAAAATAAAATAAAAAAGTTTTAGTTATTGTTTTTTACAGATTTTTTCTATGGCGTTATATGGAGGTTGGACTATCCGTTAGAATCCATCATTATAACAATATCGCACAATATAACTTTACTTGTGTACCGTTACTTTTATTTAAATTAATATTATATCCAACTTAGAATAGTTATTGTTATAGATCTGTAGGATCGTGATAGGGTTTTAGGACTTGGTATTACAACAGAAATAAAGAAATATACATTTTGAACGGGAATGCCAAGGTAATAGTGATTATAGCGTGGAAGATTATCAGCATAGGACTGCCCCTTGTATTTTCTCACCAGTGTATAAATTCAATTTGTTATCGATTTAAATAAAACTTTTTTTAGAAAACATACTAAATATTACATAACCTTATTGTTGATAAACGAACAGGTATAAATTAACTTGTAAACTCAGACTACTATTACATCTAATGTTTGTGTAGCGTACACTTATGTAAGAGAAATATTACACGCAGAAAATAACACCGTTCAAGACTGCATATTCTATATATTAAATACAAATAGTTATGGAATATAATATATTTAGGACTACTGAGTTGTAAGGAACAGATAAGCGAAGTATTTGTTGCAATAACCGATCAGTCACTCATTTGATAATACAATGATAATGATCAGCTCATGAATAGTTTGATAGTGATAATAGCATCCTTCCTGTCACCCTTGAATACATTTCTATACTCATTAGTAATGATACAGCCCAACCCATTAATAGCACATACTGCACATAACTGATAACGATGATGATTGTTTCCCCTCTTAACAACAATAACCATCGTTTTATTAGTGAACTAAAGGAATACTAGAAAAGCTTAAGGTAATAAGTGCCAAAATACAAACTTTTCAGGAACAATAAAAGTCACACCGATTCTTAAAATCAGCAAATATATTTAACATTTTTTCATGAACTCATTTTGTAAGGATGCAATCAGTTACAAAGATGTAAAAAGCTATCTTATTTTGTAGCTTAGCAACAAAATTATGGAATGGGTCATATTAAAGAAAGATTTAAGTCTAAAATCTTAGTCAAAGCTAACAGATCTAAGTGCCATGAGACATGTTACTTAACAAACAACTTAACAGCTGGGGTGATATTTGGTGCGAAAAGCCACTTGGGTCTTTTAGAACTTCTAGACCTCTTGGGCTAACACCAAGCGCATTCTGTTGGAGATTGTAGAAACTATATTAAACAGTTCTGGCACATACGCCTCTTATCACTGGATTGGTCCTTCGATATAGGATATTTAGCAGCAAACAAATTTAAATTATAAAAATTTAACTTAGTACCTTTAGCTTTTCCAAGTCTTCTAATGCCATCTCTTTGGCTTAGAGCAATATAGTCAACATCTTGGGCACTGCTTGTTTTATAGAAAATGGGAAATTCGTTTGACAACAACCCTGGTAAGTACATTTTGAAGGGCTGTAAGTAGACGCTTAGCTATTGCAGACATATTCATATATTACTGTACTATAAATGATTTTCTGTCGTGCTTCTTGATAGAAGGTTCTCTTCGTGGGTTTCGTCAAATTTTAAAATATGATTACTTTGATCTATTTAGCTTACATCTATACGGTTAATTAAATCTTCCACATTATTGGTTTTATGGTAAATAGGAAAATTATCTGGTGGCCTTGGCAGATACATTTTCCACCTACTTTTCCTTTAACCCAACGCCAGTTATTACAACACTATGTAAGACACTTCTTGACATATAAAATATTAACGATAAACTGGAATGTTTTCTGGAATTATGGTAATTGTGTTGTCAATCAATTACAGGTTGTGTGAATGCTTCTCCAGTTATCTGACAGTTCAATATGATGTTATCATTTAACTGTAAATAATAACGCACGTTTCTGTAGATCAAATAAGTTTTGTTTTGTTGTGATGTTATTTAAATATTAAAATGTTACCATATCATATTAAAAGTTTAATAAATTAACGACGGTGAGTTACTGAAATTCATTTTAGTAATATTCCAGGTATATGCTATAATGAAACTTTTTATGAATTCTAACTGTAGTATGTATGGTTATAGAGTCTGTACGATTGCAAAATTTTAAGATACGTTTTATGTTTGAGATTTACAATATTTTTATATTTCATAACAGGTATTTTTGAAACAGTAACTGCAAGAGACAAAATTTGTTTCATATAATAATCTTGAATTATAAGAATTGTGTTCTACTCTCTGTCAGTCAACGACGTTGAATAATTAATATTACATGACAAAAAAGCGTTTTTAATTTTTTAATAGTTACCCTTCTATAATTGTACTTGTTTTATATAGTCAGTAATTTTTTTTGTTTAGGTTTATTTATTTCTTAACAGAAAACTTAACAGAAATTGAAATCTCCACAGAAAAAAGGTTTATTTAGTAAACATTCGAATTGTTTTATTTTTGACGATAAGGTTGATTGTTTCTGTTTATTCAGGATTCTTAATCCTTGCTGTTGTATAGAGACTTATTTCTCAAAACCGACACATGCGGAAAGTTCACGGACAACAGAGCAGTTCTGTGTTCGACTGGTAGTGCGTGTAGTCTACCATCTGTACGTGTTTAGTAAACAAGAGTCTCTTCTGAGCTAGTCTTTCTTTCATCGTACAACTCTTGGCAGTACAGCATAGGAATTGTAACGCGTGTGGGCTGCCCGTGTGTCGGTTTTTGGCTGAATAACAATGATTACGCCTGTTAAAAACTTTAAATTTGAGGTTATAATCCGGATCGTCAACCAGCTTTAACAAGTTGAAACGATAATGAGACTCATGAAGAAAGTATAGTATTTTATACGAGTGATTGAAAATAGATCCGAAAAATTTCAATGGCAAAATATCTAGTTCTTCTTGGGTTTTTTTAGAAAGAGTAAGAAAATATCTCTTAATGCTACGCGAAAATTGGTTTATTTCTTGCCAATTTTGACTCTTCATTATTTTTGGCGAAGTTTCTTTTATAATTAACATAAAGTACCATTACAATAGTAATTGTCTGAAGAATTGCTTTTCTTTGTTGGCAAATATTGTGATAAGGCTTAGGGCTGTAGAACCTTGTTCTGTTGTTATTAGCTAAACTCACTTATTCTTGGCAAGCGTCTTCATTAACAGCCTAATTACCGGTGGCGACCAAGCGGCTCCAATGTTTTGGACAACGGGAATTCCGCTCTGTGCTATATTGGCAGCATGTTGAAATCCAACTTCCAATGTCAAATTCCAATCTTTCAACCTGAAGGATCGTTATATTTTATGAAGATTAATATTTTGGGTAAAATATAGTCCATTATCCAATATTGCTGTTGGATGATAACAATAATTACAGTACTTCACGTTTGTATTCCTCTATTATAAACTTTGTAATTTAACTATAATAAATCAACTGATATTATATAATGAGTTTAGACTGTTTAAGGGACTTAACTGAAAAGGTTAGCTTTTTAAGATGTTACAACTCATTGAGCAAAGTATTTTCCAACCTCATAAAACAAGGCTAAACCACGTGTCTTGTAACAGACTTCGCTGAGGTTGCGTGCAGTACTTCAAGTGATAGTTACTATGGCTCATGCCATTCTGATCATTTATATACATTTTTGACTATGTTACATGCTAAAATGGCATACAATATTGGTTTGCTTGTATTCTGCAATTTTCTGTTTGCCACAATGATTACCCATAAGGTCAATGTAAAAAACGCTGTCAAATTCTATGGAGTGATATGTACCAACATTGAACTCGATGTTTTTTATATTAGAAATAAAGCTTTACGCAAAAGTTCCAAGTCGGCTGTTCCAAGTCCTGGCTTTATAGGCCAGTTCGTTTTCGAGAAACCGCGGAAACAGATAGAAAAAAAGAAATTACATTATCTAGTCCCTTTCACTATCGCTCAGCCATATGAACCTAATATTAAGTATTGACTAACATGTTTATAAAAAATTACTAATATATTCACTCAGTTTCAGAAGTCCTATAAGATCTGCTGGATCGACTGTGAATCGATTGTGTAACACATTGGCCATTGTCAAATTGACAATCTCTAAAAAGGATTGACCGCACAGCAATCCTACCTTTAAACTTCGAAGATAGTCCATACCAGTGCATATTAGAGCACCAGCCAAGTAAACATTAATTATGTAATTAAAATTCTTCTCCAGAATAATTACATGTTACAGGATTTTTGGTCAAATGCTTCAACTTACGATCTACAGTTACCCCCTGATTAATTACATCAGACCATTAAGTCGCTTGCCTCAGGAAGGCAATTATCACTAAAATTATCATCAATGATTACAGCAATTCTCCCGCAACAATATGATACTCTTATTCTCAGTAATTCAATAACATTTTATAAAAAAAGAGTGATTAATGCAGTCAGAGAGAACAAACATAAAGTTGTGGTAATACATCTCCATGATAATTCGATGTCTGATCTTTATATTTGTGATACTACGTACGGGAGAAAGAAAACTTTACTGAGTAATTATAAAAATATCTCTTGAGCTTCTTTTGGATAAAACGATTTGTACTCATTGTCATCACCGTGCTTATTGTTGCATTCAGCCATTCAACAAACAGCTACTATTAATAGCCTACTTATGTGTTATGTCGGAGACAAAAGTTGTGAATTCTCGCGATATTTTACAATAATTTGGAAAAAACCAATAATCCTGCTTGGTCCATGTTTAAACACACTTAGTTACTTGAGTATTGCTTTCGTACTACTTTCTCCTATTTCTATTGCTTAACATGATACTTAAACTTATGAATAAAGCCCAAGTACGTGTCTCCTGCCACACGTATTGATTGAGCTGTCAATCAAAAATGGCTCCAAAGAAAGTCCGTCCAATCAATGACCCGAATGTTTTAAATAAACATTCATCAAGTGATAAATATCAGACGTTGCAGGTATTGAAATTTCTCAAGACTATTTAATTTGACCTTGTACCACTTAAATGCTTAAATTACATATTACGGCAAAGGTAAATTTAAGTGGTTTTCAATAAAGGGTATTTGGTGACCATCTAATGACCCAACAGTTTCATCATAAGACATCATAATACGTGCGTGTAGAAGAAAGAAATTGGTTATTACAGACGAGTGGATTAGGCAAGGGTAACCTGTTGAAATCAGTGATTCGATAATTATTGCAGCAAACACAACTGAAACTGCTGCCTTGTTTTTTGGCGTATATAAAACATCTTACTCGTAAATATAGTTTATAAAAAATTCAATTATAACTGTCTCTTTCTTTGTGTAACTTTACTCACTTAACTTCTTCACAGTAACTCGGCCTGCATGAGAAGCTATCACCCTCACTACTAGAATTTGTCTAACTTGGTTTCACTCGTACACCCATTTTATTTATAAGTTTTCCAATGCAAATCTTAAATGTGTGGAAACGTCAGATACATGTAAAAATCCATATTTATTATTGTGTTTACATTGTGATTCATTATTTACAATACAATATGTTTAACAATAAAATATGCAGTATACGTGAATTAGCAGCAAAGCTTTCGTGAGTGGCAAATCTAAGCACTAGACCTTAGACACTTCAAAACCACAGGAAAAATAAACCATACAGTTTCCACTGGAAACCCAGTAAGACTCGATCGACGTCACTACGCCAGCCAGGACATAACACGAGAAAACTAATTCTAATAATTGGTAGAATTATTGCACTCAGTGATACGTTGGGATTGCCAGTGATTAAACCAACCATCATTATTTGCTTTATTTGCTACTAGCTGTTACCCCACGGCTTCGCACGCAAATCTTAAGAACCGAAGTCCTTATATTAACGTTAAAGAACTATTTTGATTAACTAACATTTAGGTTATGTTCAAGAAAAGTGCAGAGGATTTGTATTCTAATAGATTAACACGATTTAACGAAAGATTTTTGTGTAACATACTCATTTCTTTTCATGTTGCCGACTTAAATTACGTCCTGTACGATTTTTCAGGGATAAATTAAAACACAATTTACCTTACTTTTTGTGTACATTTTACATCCGTGTATCAATGATGACACCAAGACAATTTGTGGAATAAATCCATTTCTAAGCAACTGAAAACAATAGTATGACATTTTAAAACGTGACATAGCAAAACATTTAGGCTAATGAAATTCAAATTAGATGTAGTAGACAACGTTTTTCATGCAATCTCAGCAAAGCTTGCTACGCGACTAGTGGTGTGGCGTACGACTACTGTTACTTTTATATCGAACTTACAGACGAGTTAAGAGCATTGAATCAATAACATTGTATATCAAAAAGTTTTTCTATTTCACTTGTTTTGAAATCTGGACTTTTTATTGATTAAGTTGAAAAAGATAAACCACCGTTTATCTCATAACAAATTAATATCAAGAGTACACTAATATTCTACATTTTGTAGTAATTTAAATAATATTTGGTAATTGTTTTTACATCGAAACTTATTGTGAAATTCCAATGCAGCATAGCCTTATTTTGTCACTGAAAACACCCTTAACATGCCGGCAGGTCTGTGGCAGTAGCTGTATTTCAGATTTCAGTGTGGACAGAGATTATCTGCGTCCTTCGATTCAACGAGACGAGAACATGTTTGCCAGAAGATTATGTGTATTTACTAACAGGATATGACCTCTGTCGTATTTGTGACGTAACCAGTGACCTTGGAAATATCCACAATACATTATGTATGCTATTCCATGACCAGTTAATAGTTCTGATTGAAAAATAGTAACACTAAGAACAGTAATTATCACATTTATTGCACTGGCATCAACCATTATTGAGAGTTTTGGTATTGTCACGATTTCAAGTCTATACTCGTCAATGATGATTCTACCGAGCTTGTTTACAGCTCAGCAATTTGTTTGTTTTGCTTTTTTATCGTCACCATCATGGTTGCATATAAGACCAAAATAAAAATGTTCAAAAAACTCTCAGCATAATCATACGAAACTACGTGCTCCATCATTGATCATGATAGTTATCTACAATTTAAAACTCTCCATAAATGCTATGGAATATATGACGAAAAATATTTATATATTTGCAACATTTCCATTTGCTTTATTCTTTAACGTCGCTTACAACAATATGCAGTTTTGCAGATATCAGTCAACAATATATAAAACTTAATCTTTGTAACATGAGTGTGGTGTTTTATGTTAATGTAAGTAAAAGGTAATGTTGGGCAGTTAAATTTTTTAGATATCGTGCGGACAGACAAAGAGAAAAATATTTTTCTAGCCTCTCAATTATAGACATCGATAAGCCTCAGCCAGTAACATACATTACCCTTTCCTCAATGACAACTCTTCTCATCTCTTTTTTTCAATTTCACAAAATTTTAAGAATCAATCATGTCCATACTATTTACTACTTCCTCACTTTCAATGATACGTCAATATACGATTCGACTGGAACTAAATTGTTCATATATCAAAAGTTTCAAGTTAAAAATAAAATGCAAATAGCAAACCGAACGAGATTAATACAGTGTCATCCATTACAACAATATGGTTGTCTTTAGAAGGAAATCTTGGCCAAAGTTGCGCAGGCTTTTGTTTAGAACTAACCCGGGTTCCGCTCGAGTCAATTTTCATTTATATATTGTATTAATACACTGAAAAATTAGAGGTGCCTCTATAAATATAGACATTTTTTGTTTAATTTCAAAGTAAAGATTAAAAAAACAACCAAGATATTTTATTGACATTCAGGGTTGTTCTGATTATATAACTTAATGTTCAAAGAAATATCTCTCAATACCTGAATGGCAAATCTGAAAGAAGGGTTAAGATACCTATAAGGTGCCTATATATAACCCCATGTCGACAGGTTGTAAGAAGGCTCAAACTTTATGTAATGGAATATTGCAATTTATAATAACTACTGTACTTTTAAATGAATGACAAAAGTCATAATCACGTTCGATGCCCGGAACTGGTTAGGGTTGTAAATCCACATTTTCTCATCACTTTCTGTCTCTTTACTATAAACATTTGGATCGGTAGTTTTTGAGGTAGTAGCATTAAAACTACCTGCTTGTCGAGTGAATTCAAATCTTCAAATCTAAAGACGCTATATGTGTAAGGCCTTTATCCGACAACATAACGAATATTCACCTTCCCCTTAGTGCGTTGTATTATACTCATATAATGATGCGACCTCATCATTCGCATTTATTCACAAATAGCAATAATAATTACACCACCAGAAAACTTAAAAAAGAGACTGTTAGTTGTCACTTTAAAGCTATGCATATGGTTAGCTGGAGTTGATTTACGTCTATGATGATTCCACTCGTATGATAGAGTTCAAGCCAATAGTCTGGTATTGGTCAATCTACGGAAAATAAGACGTGAGAAGAAAATCTTCATTATTTTTAGGACTAAGTACAATAACAATACTTTTGTTGAATTAATATTAATTACCGGCTGTAATTTTGTATCTTATACACTGTCTAGTTATATTACATTAAGACGGATTTGATATTTTGCATACCATAGTTATACAGGGTGTACATAAAGTCCTGCACGGGTATAATATTTTCTGAACGATAACAGATAAATCAACAAGATTTGGTACATCAATACTACACCTAAAAATCTACTTTTTGAAGGAACTGTCAGTTTTCTGTAATATCATGGGGACGTCCCGCAAGGAGTCAGAAGGAAATCTTAAATAGGAGCATAGGTCAATATGCACATCATTTTAAAGGGTTTATCTAGCAGAGTTTAATGCCCGCAAACCGCACTCAAAAAGATTGATCCAGTACAAAATGGCGGCTGTTCAAAGGTTTTACTTGGTTACATTTTATTAGTAGCCATAACCCCAGTAAAACAAAACTGCAACCAAACGAATTACTGCAGCTAACTAATAAATTATGCTTGTCAGTTGTACAGAAGTGAAATTATGACGTTAGTTATCCTCAAAGGGTTACAAATTTGGTCTAATATATTGATAACGGGAAAACCCTGATAACAGTAACAATTTAGAAATCTCTTATCTTTGGGTCGCAGTTAGACTTTCCTATTAGCCAGTCTATTCATAGTAGGCTATTCTAGTTTTTCTTTTTTTAGTAGTGCTGTCCATCCCGCATAGGTCAATATGATTTAAAGGGCTTATCTAGCAGAGTTTAATGCTGCAAACCGCACTCAAAAAGATTGATCCAGTACGAAATGGCGGCTGTTCAAATGTTTTTATTTAAAAAATATGTTTACTTACCAAATGTTTTCAGAGTAAATGTTCGAATTGTTCACCTCCGGTTATTTGACAGTTGGAAAGACGCACATAAAAACTATTAACAGAATTTTGCAGATCAAATTGAGGAATCGTCTGACATTCTTGAAGTATTCTTTGTCTCAGTTCATTTAGATTTTGAGGCTTAGTTTTTGTAGACGTTGTCCTTAAGGAAACCCCAAACAAAATAGTCTAATGGAGACAGAACTGAGTGAACGTGCTGGCCATTCTACAGTCCCCCGCCTTCCGATCCACCTGTGCCAAAAAACAGTGGTTAAATAGGCTCTTACGTCGATGCCGTAGAGTGGGGGTGCTCCGTCCTGTTGAAACCAGATATTCTGGAAATGTTCTCCAAACATGTTTCAAAGTGCTGGTGTAATTTTCATTTTCCAGCAAACGTTGGTATGATATTGCATTTAAATTTCCTTCAATAAAGAAAGGACTCAACAACTGGTTACCTATCACACCAAGCCAGACATTCACCTTTAGTGGATACTACGTATGTGCCTCCCATATCCAGTGAGGATTTTCGCTACTCCAGTAACGGCAATTGTGCCTGTTTACGCTTCCATTCAGCATAAATGAACACTCGTCCGAAAACACAATATTGATTAGATCAATTTCGTTGCGATCTATTTTGGCCATCATAGTTTCATCACAAAATTCTATACCTCGATCGAAAATCACCTTCGTTGAGTTCGTGCACCAAATGAACTTTATAAGGCTTAAAATTAGACCCTTTCAGTTTTTTAACAGACGTAACAGAGATGTCATGAGTTTTGTGCCGCTGAGCGTAGGGAACTCTGCGGATTCTCAATAAATGACTGCAATACATCTAAACAGTTGTCTTCGGTTGTCGCAGTTAGCGGGCCTTCCTGACCTATGACGATCGGAAACACTTCCTGTTTCCATAAAGCTTTTGAACAGTTCTCCCTACAGTTGTTCTAGAAATTGGCTGCCTCGTAGTCATTAAATAAATGGCATGCTTCCTCGTGTGATCGTCTGTTATTTCCCCAAAAAACCATCATAAGAAGTGTTATACGTTCACGTTCGTCAAGCGACATAGTGTAGTTGAAGAACTACAAGCAATACGACAAACTCTTTTGTACTAAACCGCACTGATAGAAAAGGATGGACAGCACTACTAAAACAAGAAAACTAGAATAGCCTACTATGAATAGATTGGTTAATAGGAAAGTCCTAACTGCGACCCAAAGATAAGAGATTTCTAATTGTTACTGTTATCATGTTTTTCCCCCCGTTATCAATATATTAGACCAAATTTGTAACCCTTGAGGATAACTAACGTCATAATTCACTTCTGTACAACTGACAAGCATAATGTAGTAGTTAGCTGCAGTATTCGTTTGGTTGCAGTTTTGCTTTACTGGGGTTATGGCTACTAATAAAATGTAAACCAAGTAAAACCTTTGAACAGCCGCCATTTTGTATTGGATCAATCTTTTTGAGTGCGGTTTGCGGCATTAAACTCTGCTAGATAAACCCTTTAAAATGATGTGCATATTGACCTATGCTCCTATTTAAGATTTCCCTTCTGACTCCTTGCGGGGACGTCCCCATGATATTACAGAAAACTGATAGTTCCTTCAAAAAGTAGATTTTTAGGTGTAGTATTGATGTACCAAATCTTGTTGATTTATCTGTTATCGTTCAGAAAATATTATACCCGTGCAGGACTTTATGTACACCCTGTATATCGTGTAAACTTAAATTTTTGGCAATAAAGAAACTTACTATAGATACCAGACGATAGATAGAACTACATTTCTTTCCTTCATCATAGACTATGCGATTCCTGACCTTGCTCTGAGCTGTCACATGCATGTGTGGTGTGAAAACATTCCAACTCACGTGTACATAGTATCTAAGACCGAGTTCTTAATTTACATAATTTTCGTTAAATCACAGTATATTATCAATAAGACATTAGAGTAGCGCTGAATCTAATCTTGGTGCTAAAGCTATTAATTAAAATAAGGAAAAATTCCATTTATATCAGATTAGTTGTTGTGTGGCATTTAATTAGATCATAATTTGTAGAAGAATATTTGCACATATCACTAACAAGACTGTTATGCTTAAACCTGCTAGGTTGTCTTTGTTACAACTCACCACTTTGTGTGTATATATGTATGAATCATGAATGATGTATATGCGTGCCGTAGATCATCATATATGATCTAAAGAGCAATGAGTCAATTAAAGACTAGCCCAAAAGCCGTGCTACCCACGTGTAGTGTGGGATGGCATTGTCGTACCTGGCCGATGCTGTAAGATAGACAATTATTTTAGCAGTTCAATTATTGAAGACATCAAAATTCACTGTGGAGAACCCAACTTCAGTAATCTGCCGTCTATGACACGCAACCATCTGTAGAGTTGAAGGGGAAGGGTCTTTATCATGACTCAATCAACGACCAGTATGCCATCGGTAACCAAAAAAATTTTCTTAACAAAGGCTGCCAACTTTTCTACAAATTTGACGCTATCTTATTTGTTGAGATCATTTTCTTTCTCTTATTATCCTTTGATAATAGAAGGAAATTGAGTGTTTAGCGTACTTTTTTGTGGATTCTTTTTTTAACGATATTTGTAGTATAACGACGTTTGTGTGCCTAATTGGGTTCACTCACTCGTGTAGATATCAAATACTTTGTTTCCCCCAATGTATTCTGATCCAGCCGTGCAAAGTGGAACCGTGCACTCACTTTTACAGAGTAACAGAGTGAACAAAAGTATCATGTACTCGCCTGTACAGGGTATAATAGTAAACAAAGTATCGTACACTTGTACAGAGTAACAGAGTGAACAAAAGTATCATGTACTCGCCTGTACAGGGTATAATAGTAAACAAAGTATCGTGCACTTGTACAGAGTAACAGAGTGAACAAAAGTATCATGTACTCGCCTGTACAGGGTATAATAGTAAAAAAAGTATCGTGCACTTGTACAGAGTAACAAAGTGAACAAAAGTATCATGTACTCGCCTGTACAGGGTATCATAGTAAACAAAGTATCGTGCACTTGTACAGAGTAACAGAGTGAACAAAAGTATCATGTACTCGCCTGTACAGGGTATCATAGTAAACAAAGTATCGTGCACTCACTTGTACAGAGTAACAGAGTAAACAAAGTAGCGTGCACTCACCTGTAAAGGGTATCAATAGTAAACGAAGTATCGTGCACTCACTTGTACAGAGTAACAGAGTAAACAAAGTAGCGTGCACTCACCTGTAAAGGTTATCATAGTAAACGAAGTATCGTGCACTCACTTGTACAGAGTAACACAGTAAACAAAGTAGCGTGCACTCACCTGTACAGGGTATCATAGTAAACGAAGTATCGTGCACTCACTTGTACAGAGTAACACAGTAAACAAAGTAGCGTGCACTCACCTGTAAAGGTTATCATAGTAAACGAAGTATCGTGCACTCACTTGTACAGAGTAACACAGTAAACAAAGTATCGTGCACTCACTTGTACAGAGTAACACAGTAAACAAAGTAGCGTGCACTCACCTGTACAGAGTAACACAGTAAACAAAGTAGCGTGCACTCACCTGTACAGGGTATCATAGTAAACGAAGTATCGTGCACTCACTTGTACAGAGTAACACAGTAAACAAAGTAGCGTGCACTCACCTATTTATCGTTTATTTGAGTTTAAATCCAAATACTTGTATTAGAGAAAAGAAACTTCTTTTATACAATTAAATTTGATGATAGACACCGATATGTATACTACCGGAAAGTGTTAAAGTGTTATGGATAAACACTTTAGTACCTAATTTTTATCTCCAATGTAGGCTAATATTTAGAAACAAACTGTTCTCTCTTTTATTCGTTCTTACACCAGCCGCATACAGAATAGCATTCACATATTTCGTACTAAGACCTTCAAGCAGCACAGCTTGAAAGTTAATTTTTCTCTACCAGCGACCAGCCATGATCTATTTCACATAACAAATTCCATTTGATACCGAGAAATGTCGAGCGTCGATGAAGTTTTCATTTTTAGGGTTTTATTTGATCAGGAACGTCTGATTAACAATATAAACCTGTGTAGTTTCTCACAAATACAATTGAAAATTCGACAGTAGACTCACGGTCTAAGGCGTCGGATTTGGATCTAAATTTGAGATAACGCAAGTCCAAATCGTATCAGTGACCGTTGCACTTTTGATCATTACCATCGACCTTCCACTTTACTGGCTCTCCCCTATTTTGTTTGATAACATCCTCGTGCAGGCCAGTGGACCATGAAGACGAATAGTATAAAGGTTAAAAAGGGGCAGTAACTTCCTCTTAAACAAAACATGCATCTACCTCTGGTATGCAGTACATGAGGATGCAGAGAATGTGAAGGCAGATAATTCCTAGATCCTGAAGACGACCTGTACGACTCTCAGTAGTTAATATTTGAATTGATTCTGATTGCTTTCTTTAGGCCTATTGGCTCTTTCACAAATTTTGCTTTGCCCAGGCAGTTATTATTCAGTTGCCATTATTCAGTTTGAAAAAAATAACTAATCCAAAATAGGCTATTTTTTTAATCTCAAGAAGACAAGATTTGCTGAGTTTTGCGTAAGACATGAATAGTCCAATAACTTTTAAACAAATCTCATCAACATGTTCCTCCCAGGCCAACTCTCTGCCAAATAGGATAAGTAAATCTCCCAAAATCCGTTTCTACTCTCAGAACTAACTGTTAAATCATCCTTATATCAGTGTACATAGCCCTCTTGATCATCCTTTCCTCTCCAAACCATTCAGTGCAGCATCTGTAGATTGACATACTTTTCTCTGTTTTGTTTAATGCCAGCTGCGGGTTAAATAACCAGACCTCTGACGTCACCAATTAGTAGTAATACAGACTACAAGGCGCCGCTCCGCATGTCTTAGAATCTTCGCGTCTGCATACATATAGTTACAATTATTATTACCTCAGTGTCAGCGAAGTCACTCAAGGGAAATCACTCAAAGGACTACCAAAACTTCTTTTCTATATGCACATCTGTCTGCAAGATATCTCGAGAGTGAATTTTAATGAAGTTTAATTTTGATATAAGTAACAATAAGTTCGATGATGGTGCATGTTCCTCTATAGAATTTGGCTAAGAGTTAACGAACGTTAATTGTCCTCAGGATATCTCGAGAGTCTTTATTTATTTATTTATTTATTTATTTTGTCTTCCAACGGCTTAGCCAATTTACAATCAGTATAGTTAAATACAGGACATTATACATATATAGTAAGCAAAGTAGCACAATGTTGAGACGGTGTACAAGAGATATACAAGAAATATTAAATTGTACAATTGCAAAAACAAAACAAAATATTTTCTAAATAATGGAGACAACAACGTGAAGAGTACAATGGCAAAGATTAAGACAAGATGCTGATTTAACGACTAATAAATGCCGACTAGTCAAACGTAACAATAAGCTAGAAGTAATAACAAACAACGGTGCAACAGAAAGCAACAACAATCAATAAACACAACAATAAACTGCAATAACAACAAGCTAATAAAAATATGCAAAAATGAATAATGTGTGGTTAAAGCGATAACAATGACACAAACAAGAGATAAACTATGACACTAGCGATAACAACAAAGAATAATCAGTAACAATAGCCTGCTAACAATACTAGGCATGAAATGTAACAAGTTAATTAATACGGAAGCAACCTTGATCAGGCCATGCATAACAAAACCACTTGCACTGGTTGTAGTGGCCCTCTAAAGGCACCACTCAAGAGCACATCACTGCACAAGCCAAAGGTGGTCACGTGTCACGATTGGAGGCTTCGAACAGCTGATCTGAATGACGAGGGCGGGGTATGGAAGAAGTCTAGGTGATCAGGAAGTGTGTTGCCCAGGCGCTGGACTCGAAACAGTGAGCTATTGGCTGCATATAAGGTATTAGTTGAGGTTTTCGCAAAAAGTGCCCTTGACCTAGTGCCAGAAGGTACCCTGAAGTTTATTCTTTCCAGCAAATCAGGGCAGTCCAACTCTCCTCTGACCAGCTTGTATAAGAAAAGTAAGTCCTGACTGACACGTAAGTCTTGATATTTTGCACGTAATTTAATTTCTAAGTTGGCAACAACGAGTTCCACGGTGGTGCATGTTCATCAATAGGATTTGAATAAGCATTAGCGAAGCCTACCAGTCAGGGAGTCAGTGTCATGAATCAGGAACTGAGTTACAAATTTGAAATTTTGGAAGAAATTTGGCTCATGTCTTTAAATGGTATGTCATAGTGTGTATCCTTATAGAAGTCTGTTATAGCGTGCATCTGCTTTATTTTTGGTTAGCAATAATAGTATACTCTTAATTCCTTATTTTAGGTTATCCGACTCACATTTAAAAGTTGGAATATTCAAGTTTATCATATATTACAGGGGTAAATTATTTTATCGCATAAGACCTTTCAACCCTTTTCATTAAGACCGTTGGTCAGAAATCGAGATGAAATCTCAAAATTAACTATATATAGTTGTTAAGGGTATACACAAGTTAATTTAGGCTAATCTGAAGTATCCTTTAGAATGATTCACTTCCGGCTGGGTTATACCTTCCAGTTGAACTTAAACTGGGTACAGCAAAAACCGATGTGTCACATTCATTTTGGGGAACCCCACAGATAACCAGGAGCTGCACATCACTAATCGAGATATAGCGACAAGACTGAGATGTAGAGACCGCGCTTTCCCTCCTCATGGTATCTCGACAAAAGGCGGTCCCTACCGCCAATCTCACCCAACCGGAATATCCTGTCACTCCGGAAGCAATGGAAAGGTCTGTTTAGGACTAAGTGCAATAGTGGCTTTCCTCAGATACTTGTCCTAAGTGAACAAAAATATTTAATCAATCAGGACGAAACTGTCTACTTAGTATATTTAGTAAAACATTTACTGAAGCCTTTCTACAATTCATATTTTGTCCTCCCCAGATTTTAACAGGTGAAAAGTGAGTAGATGCTTGCATTTGTTATAATGCTAGGAGTACAAAATTAACTTGTGTTGAAATATTTTTACTTGAGTCAAATTTTGAGATTACACTTTACAGTTGTCCAATCAATGACTTTTATAGTAAGATATTAACTTAATATTTAGTAAAAATTGTTTCTAACAATTTATAAAATGAAGTCTAATTATATTTCATTACATAGTCCGCAATTGTTAATTTAATACTTCACATTCAATGCGAACATTAACTTTTGCTGTCTTATTTGTTAATTGCATCATCAACGATTGATGAAAGGGTGGAATCATAATCAGTGTAATCAATTCTATAGCGGACCTGAGACCCCATGAACTGACTGGCATCGGTCGGCAGTTCCTGCTTAGCCAGCGCGGCATTCATTTGCTGAGATATGCTATGGTACATTTCGGTGGAGCTATTTCCAGTGAAGGAGGACAAATTCGAGAATATCTGTGTGAGAGACTTCTTCACCGCCTTTGATGAGCATGTTGGAATCATTTTGACGTCACTGGAAATTCTTCCTTTTTCGGTATGGCAAGAAGTGATTTCACTGAGCAGTTTTACAAGTTCTTCGTTATCCTCTTCACGCGGTTGTTTAGACGGTTTTACTTCTTCAGTATCATCATTCATCGATAACTTCTGTTTGGTTTCTTCCAAGACCTTGACAATCTTTCTGAGAAATGCTTCGAATTCCGCAGATATCACAGCTGAAGATCCACTCCCCTGCTCTTGGATACTCTCCTGTTTGGACTGGAGGCTCCAGAATGTTGCCCGTCTACTGGAATCAGTGGTGCAGCTGTCTAGTTCTCGGCCGACTTGAAGAATCAGATCCAAAATCTCTTTCTCCTCTTCTGAATAAACGTGAGTGATGGTATCTTGCGGAATGTTTTCAAACCAATTCTCGTACAAGTCTGGGCAATAACCAACCACTTCTGTATCGGCCATTCTGCAATTCTCTATTATCCATTTTTCTTCAACGGCTGTGGGAATCCTAAAACATTAATTAATCACAAAATATCAATCTAATCTGCAATTTTAAATATACTTTTAAAGACAAACACTAATTTGTTATTGTCGTGTAAAATTCTCAGCTAACTAGCCATTTTGTAATAACCATCCATATTTTCTTCCCTAAACAAAATTATTTTAAACTCGGCTCCTTCAATAGGTCACATTGACATAATATGGCATTTTTGTGAATAGCCATTCACAGCACCTACAGCAGGAATGACGATTGTAAATAAATTTGTATTTTATACTATCTTATCATGCAGGGCACCTCCTATTTTGGCTCTTCCGCCGGTCTAATACACCACCAGTCTATTATAATTATAGTAACATATACGATTTGTCTTAAATTTGTATACGTGTGTATAATTGAGAGATATAAAAAATACGGAATTTCCAAACCTTACCTAAGTATTTCGCCGGTGTTTGCATCAGTGACACACTTAGTGTGGGGGCTATAGAAACCGTCCCCTACGTCGTAATGTCCTGGTGGAATAGGACGAGGTGAATCATTATGTGTCAGCTGTTCCGTGTTTCCAGCCCGCAGTCCCCGCAGTATCTCTGAGTAGAACCTGATACAGAATAAGCTATATCAGTGACACAATATAAGATGACACATCTCCTTCGTCTAAATGTCCTGGTGGAATAGGCAGAGGTGGATCATTTATGTGTCAGCTGTTCCGTGTCTCCGGCCCTCAGTCCTCGTAGTATCTCTGAGTAAAACCTGATACAGAACAAGCAATGTCAGTGACACAATATATGATGGCGGTAGACACATCTCCTTCGTCTAAATGTCCTGGTGGAATAGGCAGAGGTGGATCATTTATGTGTCAGCTGTTCCGTGTCTCCGGCCCTCAGTCCCCGCAGTATCTCTGAGTAGAACCTGATACAGAACAAGCAAATGTCAGTGATACAATATATGGAGACTGTATAGAACTTATTGTCTACTTGTACGCTGACAACAACACTAGGCAAGAGCGATCTTACATTATATAAGCAGTACCATGGGGTATGTTAATGTTTCCCTATTGTCTCTCATTCATTATTTTAAAGCTACCTCACGGGGTACCAGAAGCCTCAACCAGGTTAATGGATTTCATCGTTTCGGATAAATAATCTGTCCGTGATAGTTCTGTGATCTTACCCTCACCTCATGAACATTAGATCGTATCCATCACAGAATAACTTCAAAATTAAATTAGAAAAAGGTGTAAGAATAGGCTATAAGTTATCAGTTTTTCCCGTACATTTATGTTTTATTATAATACTCACTATTTATGTCACTTTAGTTCAAATGAAAACACATCCAAACATGTAGCAGCAAATTAAAAGAAATATTTCACCTAATTGAAATCTAATGATTACCAACCCAATACTAATAAACTGAACATAAATACTAAAATTTGAATATGAAGACTCGTTATCTAAAATAATTTAATTTATTAATCTAAAACTCTTTATGGATCTAAGGAAACACCCAAACAAATGTATTTACCATAAATAGCGCAATTTGGAAAGTAAACCAATTACGTGGTAAGATGTATAATTCCTGGATGATGTTCAGCTAATAATAGATTACCTTTTATGGATGTAGAAAATAATTTGAAATCATTTAATAAATAGAAATAAAATCGTATAGATTTAGTTCATTTACAAAACATGCAACCTATTTTTACCTCGAAATCGGCAAAGGAATCCCCTTAAGATGGAAATCAGCAATTCTAGATACGGTCGAGGTCGAATGTGAGGGTTTCAAATAGATCAAAACAGTAATCAACATAAAAAACGAAGGCCCATAACTTTTTGAAAATGGCAACTTTTATTTTAATAATCACGTTGGTCAAAGTTGATATTTTATTATTTACGGGGTTCTCTGTTTAAAGTTAAAGAATACCTACTAAAATACTTAACATTCAGCATTTTAAAACTTAAGTTTTCACGTCTCACAAACCTAATGAAGCCGACGACTGATTAATTTTTATAAACAAAATGTCTTATCGGTAATGAACTGTATGAACTCAGAGTTATATTATTATTTTTCTATTCAAGCTACAATCTATTAGGCGTCATACTGATATCCTGGTGTCAAAGGTGTTTTGCCCAATTAATAGTGGAGTTCATGTGTGAACAGTGAACCTATATAATTACTGAAAAAAAACAAGCACAAAATCTAATATCTAAACAATTATGTACGTTAATATTAGTTTCACTTATGAACAGTAGCGTACTCTGATGCTGTATTCAAATCAATATTAAAATTGTTTATATAATAACAAATATTAGTATTATTATCAATGTTAAGTACAAAATGAAAAATATCTTACTTTTATTGCGTATTAATTTGCCTACGGAATATTTAATGTTTCATCAAGGTTAAACGCCTGCCAAACACTTTCCGCAATGATACTACTCATCTGTCCTGACATTACTGAACAATCAAATGAAATTCGCAGGCGTTATTACAACGGTTAATTGTTAATTTGCACTAGAAATTAATAAATATAATAAATTGTAATTTATAATAATACACCCTTTTAGATTTTTAATTAATATAGTATTAATATTTAAGACAAAAAGATTTTTGTATTATTATACATGATATTATGAATGATAAAAAATTTTATATGTATCAATTCATCATAACAAAGTAGAAAAATGCTCATTATCAATTTGTTGTTAAGGTGTGTTTAAGGTGTACTATTATTATAGTATGAGATACTGTCACCAATATAATATATTGTTATGAACAATACACCTTACGGTTTGGATATAATTAAATACAACTGTTTATAGAAAGTTAATTGTCAGAAACACAGTGGCGTAACTATGGGAAGATGAGGGGTAAGAAATCCCCCAGAAACTCAACAAAACATTCAAAACAGCAGTATAATTTGTTTTCAAACGTGGCAGTTGGACGTTTTACATTGAAGTAGACTTATTTATTTTATTCAGATCTATACATAATCCCCCTCAGTGTGGTGAAGTATTCAATTAGATTCATCCCCCCCCCCCCAGAAAGCCTATAATTACGCCATTTCCAACACAGATATTGCTGTTAACTCTCTAAATGACGATAGGCACAGTAAAATGCAATATGCATAATGCATGTCCTCTAAATGACGATAGGTACAGTAAAATGCAATATACATAATTCATGTTCTCTAAATGACGATGGTTACAGTAAAATATAATTTACATAATGCATGTCCTCTAAATGACAATGGGTATAGTAAAATGTAATGTGCACATTGCAAGTTCTCTAAATCACGTGTTAATCCTTTTTAGTGCCAGGTGAAGACCATAGTCCCTCAAGGCAACATCACCAACTTTCTGAAACTAATAAGACTAGAACTTGAGTTAGTGGTTATGCATGTTTTATTTGTATTTATCATTTTAATACTACGTTGATGCTACTGCAGCAGGATGTTATTCATCAAAACGGGGGGTTTAAGACCTATCGCTGACGCGTGGAAGTTAAAAAAAGTGCACGAGCAACCATTTTACAAACACAATTTCAGTCATTAGTTTATTTTACCACTGGAAAGTAAATATTTGAGTAAATGTAGTAATCGAATATTTAAAGCAAGTGTTTAAAGTTCGTTAGTGAAGGTGGAAGGATTGTAATGATAATAGGACTTTGGATATTTGCCATCATTAGGTGTTATAAAATCTATAACACAACGTTTCGAGGATATAAATCTATTCTCTTTGTCAGGCGAGGATATAATTTATTCATGAAATAAGAAAGATTATATCTTCACCTGTCGAAGAGGATGGATTTTAATCCTAGATACATGTAGTAATATATAATTGACACACGTCCGAAACCCTATTATACTTTTGAAACAAGTGATATACAAACTGCTTCATAATTTTTAAATCTAGTTTAGACTTCTCTTTAGAACGCAATAATTGTATCGCATTTCCATTCTGATAGAAATCGACATACGGTAGTTATGAGTTGTTCATAAATAAGTGAGAGGGACGTTTGAGAAATATCAACCCGTATTTGTATATGAATCACTAAAACAATATTGATTTATACACCATTCTAATAAACACATAACTCAATTATATGTAGAATTTACCTATTTACAATTACATTCTTACACTGTTCGCAGCCTCTAGGTTCCATCAGCATTGCTGATAACGGTTTGTATTTTGAAGAGCATTTTGTAACTCACCTTCCCATAGTATACTGTACAAAAATGGAGAAAATTTGGAAAAGTACTAAAGACTAACTTAGAGAAGAAGAATAAATATGTCAGAGTTATTTATTATTTGTCAGAATTGAAACAGTAAAAAGGTGGGATTGTTTTATTTCAACTTTGCGATAGTAAAAATGGGTATGGTAGTACTGTAATTAATTAACTTCTACACATACGTCTTCTACAAATGACGCCTAATAATCACAACTTATATTGCAAGACATTGCTTAGCAGATGAGTAGGCTTATTGCGAACACAATTTGGCAGGCACCTACCTTGAGATTATAAAGTTAGAATTACTGGTAGATATCGTTTGTAAACTGAATGGTTTATAGATTAAACTATTGTTTTTGAATATAAACAGAATACTAAGTTTGAACATCTGTTCTTTTAAAAATTACTATTCGGAAATTAAAACCAAATAAACCGATTGAACATCGCTGTACCAAAGGACCTGACAGGATGCGATGAAAGTATTGCTAACCAACGCTTGTACCTTCGTCATACAATACTCATTTATATGTTTACTGAAAATGTAATATGATTAAATTTCGCGGTATACTCAGTTTTTAAAAACGTTTTTATTCTGAGTTTTATATCGTTGCCATCTTGTTTGCCCGTAAAACTAATATAAACAGTTTTAGTTACTCACAACATTTTTGTCCTTTGGTGACCAACCAATAAGAGTCCTAGCTCCAGTCAAAGAGTCTGCAAGTTTCAAGTCTCTAGGACCTTTCACTCGAGAGTCATCACAGTGACGGTCAAATATACAGACGGAAATACAACTTGCATTTTCAGGTATTACATTTATATAATTATGTAAAATAGTTAATTTGTAGTCATGTTAATTCACAAAAACGTTTTGATATCTTTATATTGTTTTTTTAAATAGAGCAGCCGAAAATCTTTAAACATGAAAAGACGTATACATAATATACCAATTGTATCAGATTAGTCTACATAGTACAATTATTGAAAATTTGTATTTCCACCAACTTTATTAATACGAGTCTACACGTTTGCCGAACTTAATGTTTTAATTTAATGGAAATGGTTTTCGAATCGTTTTAAGTTACAGTAGTTATCCAGCTCACTAAAATTCATCATTTAGCTTGTTATTTTATACATCTTAAAACTTGCGAGATAATGAAAACTACTAAATACAGACATTGCTAGGAAAATTTTAAATACACTTTTAATTTTTGTTCTATGACAATACAAACATTTTAGACGTGAATATTTTCAAGAACGGCGACGTTGAAAGTGTAATAAATGTCAAAAGAAGTGAAGACACAGGTTTCAAAAGCACCACTCTGAGGTTCTGCATATGTGTAGCTAACGTTAATTTAACATTATTTATTTACGTATCTAACGGTCACGGTTAAGTTTCAAGCTAAATAAGATATGATCTGAGAAAAAATTAACATTTCATATTACAGTACTAAACATTTTCATAACAACTGCGATCTCCACCAAACCAAGCGCTGCTGACGATCTACGTTTTCCTTAAGAGCAATTTTTCAACGAACTGCAAGAAAAACGAGGCTGTGTGCTTACACAGTGCAAATCGGACTTCAGCTCGTGGACTATAAATTGTTTCTGATATTTTCCTTGCTCCGGTTAAATCCTTTTATAGTCTGGTATTTAGAATACAACTGAGTCAGAACTCAATTCTATGTTTTTTGCCTACTTCTATTAATTCCACTATTAATTGCTATTATTAAACTTTTGTATCAGCATGGTTTTTACAAAATTTCAGTGTGGGATGTTCTAATTTAGTGCAAGGGTAAAAATCTGTATCCAATATATTAATCATACATCTAAAACCTTGAAATATCTGATTTATAGATAATTGTGGTCACCATTTTCAAATGGAAAAAATAAACTCAAACGTATCATTACGAAACTTTAAGTAAATACTTTTTGAATATAATGGACAATATGGCGTATTTAAATTTTTTGAAAAAAACTTATAACACTTAGCAATCGGATAAAAATGTATGTATGTTTATAACAAAATCATTGGGATCAATTTAATGGCTAAATATTTCATATAACAGTTCCAAGGAGTGGTGTACTGGTATAACATATAGAGTCTGGGTTGTCAGCGAAATCATATTATGTGATAGTAATTCAATTACTTTAATGTTTCTTTTTTTCACTGGTTAAATTTTTGAACAGTATTTAAAAAAATAAGTAATATATTCTACTCATTTCTTGGAAAGCAAACATTGTGTGACTTAACTATAAGTAAAAGCACGCAAATTAATTAGGCTTTAGAAATGTAATTGTAGAGATGCTTAAAAACAATTTTAAAAATTATTCTTAAATAATTTAGATATTTGATTAAAACTTTTTTCTTGTGCTTTTTTTCCAACAATATTAATAATTTTAAAGCATTTAATATGATACAGGTTTTCTGTGTATAAAGCGTACATCTGCCCGCACGATATATCGAAAACGAACTGACCTGTAGATGTGAAACTGTTCATGAAGCTTCCTTTCTATGTGAAGAACGCTCATCGATGATGGTGCATGTCAGTGTCTATGAGATTTGGCTGAGCGTTAGTAAATATCTTTACATTTGTCTTATGAGTAACCATGATGGCGACGAGAAAATATCAGAATAAATAAGTCTGTAAACAAACTCCAATAAGAGATTCAAACAGGTGATACATTATTAACACATGCAGCCTAGATATTTCAACTCATACATAATTTTATGGCAGCTTGGTGTGTATGACTTTTATTATTCAATCAACGATATGAATCAAATTAAATCAACAAAAACTAAAAGTACCATGTGACAAGATCTTTCGAGAATGATTTCACATTTAGACAGAATTTTGAAAAAAATCATTTCTACAAGAAGAGTTCAATGTGCGTCACTTTCTTATCGACTTATTTTTTGTTATTATGTTTCTACTACTTTTCCGCAGGACATCTCCAAAATTAAATGGACTGTAGATTTTGAAATGTCCCATGGAACCTTAAGGAAACTTGTTCCAATTGCGTACTTCTACCTTGTTATTATTAGACTTTACCGAAATGAAATTTTCATTTCCAAAAATTTTTTGATTAGTTAAATTTTGCGAATTTCAAGTTTGCAAAATTTTCTGGGATTAGAATGGTTATGGATTTTTAAACACTTCAAAAAAACCCCGAAAAAGGGCATCTTTACAACTATTTTTTTAAACATTATAAAATTTATTTATTAGATTATATAAGTCTGGATTATCATGTTAGGAAATTAGATATGTGATTTATATTTGAAAAACGTCTAGAGTAAAACTTTCCACCAACTCCAAAAATCGGCCCGTCAGACCTCTAGTGGCATATTGTGAGTGGATTCTGATTTACTGTGTTACTAATACGCACTATTTATTGAGTGACTGTTTAATTAATGTAAGTCTTAACCTTGTTTGAACTGTGAAATGAACAAGTACTTCAAGAGGATACAACACAACGGTAGCATAATCATATTCTTTCCAGTGATTACATCTCAGAGTAAATCAAGTAAAACAATCTTAACAAATTATACAAAAGAAAACTAAATTATAGATTTGACAAATCATTGATAAAAGTAAATAATAACTTATTGCAGTCAAGAAATTATAATACTTGCTCTACACTAATCCAATGCGTGGTGGTAACACGTCTTTTCAAAGCTATTCTCTATACATTATTTAGCACAAATGTTAAACATTATTTCATATAAATCGCCTACTTGTTTTACTGCTGTAATGAATTAATCAAATTTTTTTAATAAAAATATTGATTTTCTTATCATTAATTTTGTCGAACTTCCATGGTTCTAACGACTTTAAATAATAAATTATTTTAGTACATAAGTGGAAAACAAAAATGGGTATTCCAAATCGGTTCAAAGTAAATATTTAAACGATATTGCAAAGGCGAATGTTAGGCTGCTGTAATAAAATATTAAATAATGAATTTATTCGTTTCGCAGAAGTATTCATTGGCACATATTAAGCTGAAATGTTACTACCTTATTCAAACCACATGAAAAAGCTCTACCTCAAAGGTTTATTATGGATGATCTGAATCGAAAGCTCTGGAATGTAACCTACAGTTCATTACTTCCTTTTAGGTTTAGATGGTTACAGGTTAGCGTGCAAAAATGTCGTGCTGGAATCCAGGCCTCTGGAGTAATAAGTCACTTAGCTATTAGTCGTTTAGGATTGGCAGGGCAAATAAATACTTAATGAGCATAATAGGATATTTGCTATATTTTTTCAGTGATTCAGCTGTTATAGTAATCTAATGAAAGGTCCTTGAATGTATTTACCAATAAAAAGCGATCCGTATTTAAGATATTTGGGTTGGTTATTCCACTCCTAACGACACCTACATATCCTACCGTGCAACTGCAGACCTCTGCCCATTGTATTGCTAACATCGTCTTGATTAAGGGCCTTGATTATTACCACGAAGGGCCGATTCAAGGGTTAGGGCTCGCCCAATCAGGGCCCTGACAGTTCCCGTAGGGACCAGCAACTTCTGCCAACCCTGTATCTGCGAACAACCTCAATTAGCTTTCACTGACCATCGCTGGATACGTTCTCCATTGAGAAGAGTCGGGGTATTGCATAATCGACCAAATTATGGGACGCAATCATTGTCTCCGTTAATCCAATCATACACTGAAACCTCGAAATCAGTGATTCAGTGATAAGACAACCAAGCAAAATACACTAATATTCATTACTCCATATGGTTTATGAAGAATATTCGCTAGGTCTAGCAAGGAATAACAAGTTTCTCACTGGTTTTGTACAAAATCCTAGACAATCACTGGACTTTGGGCTCATTTCCTCACCCAAGCTTTGGGAGTCGGCTGATTCAAGGAATCAAAATGCTGGATCAGCAGTTCCGCCTATAGTTCCTCAACGAGGCACTCAGCAGGTCTGACGCGTCGTATAGGTGACGCCTAGAGCGGTTGGTGACTCCGGCGGAGTGCGTCCTTGCACAAGACTTACAACCATCCCAGGGTCACGTCTCGTCGGCGTCGCGGGCCCAAGTGTCAAACCGCTGCGTAACCGGCTAAATTATAGACGAAGAATGAAAATAAGGCGAGAGAAATGCTGAGGAGGAGACATTACGGTGTCGACACGGAGACGGCTGCGGCTGGTGCAACGCGATGTCGCTGCCAGCCGAGGTGCACCACTCCGTGGCCGCTTACTCCTTGCATTACCCCCGAATGTCTCGCCTCGCCGCCTCTCGTTATTGTAATCCGGTGCTGGGAACAGATGCATTGCCGACAAGTCGCAGCACAGCGCGTACAGCCGACCTGTTGTAATGTCACGGTCGCACAGCACAGTCATCGCGCTATCGGGGCGTCGGATGATTAGCAGCCGGTTGGAACATTTTATGACCCTCTTTGATTACCTGAGGAGATAGCATCTCCGGTACATCCCTTTCGGCTTTCATTAGCTCACAGTAGGCCAGCATCATTGGCGGCACACACCAGATAATAGAATGGCCCATTTATGAGGAATTTCATAGAGCTTTTAAAATTAAAATAACAATTCGAGAATTACGGAAATTACCGTACTCATTTTGTATGCTAATAAACTGTATTAATGTTGAGATTCTTCGTAATTAATTTTCACAGAGCAACACACTACATTCTTTAGGGTATACTTCAGAACAGCAAATTTTGAACTTAGCATTTGCGTTCTATAAAACATACTTTTAAAAAGCCTCTCCATCGATTTCAAAAAGAAAAAAAATGTCAATGTAAGTAATATAAACAACTGAAAATGTAATATAAATTTCATGGTGCGTGAACATTTGGACTTGAAACGAAGCGATAACACATAATTTACCATTTTTTATTTATTCAAGCACTACCTCGTAATAAATAATAAATATTTTCAACGAGAGGCGAATAAAAAATTGCTATTGCGAACAGTTACAACTTTTAGAACTCGGAGAACTAAAAGTAGGAAACCTGATGCGCATTGCAACAAAATTATTTCTATTCGGAAAGGATAAACTTGGAATAAATAATAAAAATATCCCTACATCAAAAGGATATTTCTGCGGACAAATTTAGATAAGGTACAAAATGTATGACATGAAATATTCTATATTTTACTACAGAGTACAGCATATTAAATCAAATCAGAGATTTCGTTCTAAGCATAACCATAGAATTAATATTTTTTTAATATGTTTAAAAATCCAAAACAATCTGCAGGACCAAAAGAACGAAAAGTGGAAAACTGTCATACACGACATGTTGGGAGATTAGATAATGTAATATATTTTAAGACGTGATTCTAGAGCTAAAAAATAAGAAAAAATTGTTATATAAAGGTAGGTCCGGAAACGCTGCATTTCTGAGTAATGGCTACGAAAGATTTTGCTTTGTTTTCAGTTTACCTGGTGAAATTAAGTGATTCTGAAAGGTTTTGTTCTTACTTTTTAACTCAAATAAGATAGATTTATAAAGAAAATCGCCTGAAAAAATCAAATAAAACCACTCTAGAGGTTTTAGCGTGAACAATTTTTGAGAAAAAGTATGAAATTTGCCAAAAATCTAATAACAAAAATACCGTCTTAAATGTTTTGATGTCAAATAACATTTTAAATGACCAATAAACAAATTGTTTTTCCTAATACAGATTAAGATGAATTTAATTCTGAAAACAACCATAATAAACATATCTGTAAAAAAGTTATGAAATTGACTCCTCACGTATTACACTACACAGCAATTTTTTTTGCTGTTTTTATCATAAGGGAATGAGTACCTGATTGGTAACAGCTGGTAATAATTAAATCATTTAAACAAGAACTGTTTAAAAACATTTTTTAATAACAAATAATCAGCTGGGCATTTATTATTAGATGACATATGTCACCTCATTGTTGAACAAAACAACAAACTGTAAAGATACTATGTGCTTTGTGTTAAGTATTTTAACCAGTTTATTTCCATCCATTTTATTAGTGATTTTGTGTTGTGTGTTTCATTTATTAAAAATGGAAGGTAATATTCATGTGTATTTCAAACTCTGAATTAGCAGACATGCATTTTAATGTATGGTTTGGGACGCTGCAATAGTACTTCAGCAAGACGTCTGTATCAAGAGAACTTTCCTAACCGCAGGTGTCCAAGCGCAAGATTTTTGCCACTATTCATCACGCCTATCTGAAACGTGAAACAGGTTCTTTGAAGTTTTCGGAGCATAGTAATGCAGGCATCGCCCGATCATGTAGGACTGTTGAATTAGAAGAGTTGGGTTGGAGTTAGAACCAACTCTTCTAATTCAACACAATTTTTTGTGTTTTAGGCTTATAAACTAAGTTCAGTGCTTGATGACGGGTAATACCCGATTTTTGTAATTGACTAATTTTGTTCCCAAAACCTGAAAAAACACTTTTAAAAAGTGTTAAAGAAATTAACTTCAATAAGAAAATGCTGAGTACTTCATTTTGTTTAACTTAAGCACTATTAAAAATATGTGTGTCTCATCTGTGGGCCTGGTGACGGGTTTACCCGACGCCAAATGTGACGTCATTATCAGCACCATAGAATCTTCTCAGATGACTTTCTATCAACATTTCTGAGGTCCATGTATGTTAATGGTGACATATGTCATCTAATAATAAATGCCCAGCTGATTATTTATTATTAAAAAATGTTTAAAACAGTTCTTGTTTAAATGATTAGCTATTACCAGCTGTTGCCAATCAGGTACTCATTCCTTATTATAAAACAGCAAAAAATTGCTGTGTAGTGTACGTGAGGATGCCAAATCGTAAAACAGTGTACGGGCCTCAAATTGTTTTACATAAAAATTCTGATATTAACATACATGACCTCAGAAATGTTGATAGAAGTCATGGGTGATTTTCTTTTATAAATCTATCTTATTGAGTTAAAAAGTAAGAACAAAACCTTTCAGAACCACTTAATTTCACCCAGGTAAACTGAAAACAAAGCAAAATCTTTCACCAGCCATTAATCAGTAATGGAGCGTTCCGGACCTACTTTATATAACATTTTTTTCTTATTTTTAGCTCTAGAATCACGTCCTAAAAATATTTTACCATATTTCTGACTCACCCTGTATATATACAGGGTGAGTTTTTTTAAAGTGATCCAATAGCTAACTTTTTAATTACACGACTTAGCACCATACTTTAAATTTGGAACTTGCTCAATTTTTTAAGTTTCACTGAGGGGATACACTTTTAAATTTTTTGAAGATGGCCGCCCATTTTCCAATATGACGGTCAACTTTAAAATCTCTTATGGAACACCCTGTATTTTTATGTTGTATTTAGATTCTAATCAACAAAATAATACATTTTTGCTTTTGAGAGTTTTTCAATATCTCTAATGGTTCAGGAGCTACGTGGACTGAAGTTTTCATAATTTTTGCCAATATGGCGGCCAACTTTAAAATATTTTATGGACACACCCTGTATTTTATGTGTTTTTATATTCTACACTACAAAATAAGACATTTTTGCATTTAGAGTTTTTCTATAACTCTAATGGTTCAGAAGCTACGTGGACTGCAAGTTTTTATCATCAGTCCGAAAAAATCCGAAAACTTGCAGTCCACGTAGCTCCTGAACCATTAGAGTATAGACAAAACTCTAAAATGCAAAAATGTCTTCATTTTGTAGTGTAGAATATAAAAACAACATAAAATAACAGGGTGTTCCATAAGAGATTTTAAAGTTGACCGCCATAATGGAAAAATGGTTCCGGCCATCCTTCAAAAATTGAAAGTGTATCCCAGTGTGAAAACTTAAAATTGAGGCAAGTTCCAAATTTAAAGTGTGGTGCTAAGTCGTGTAATTAAAAAGTTAGCTATTGGATCACTTTAAAAAACTCACCCTGTATATATTAAAATATTTGGGTTTTGTTTGGCTGAGAATATTTGTGTAATAAATCATTTTAAAATTGGTCTTCATACACATGTAGAGTAAAAAATTTCAAAGTTCAACACGAAATATCTTAAACCCAGGGCGTACCGCATACATATTGTTACAAGTTTGATTTTTAATCACATGAATACCTAACCTCAATGTTATAAGGCCTCCAAAATAGGACAAAGTCTAAAGTTGTCTTATCTCTTTAAAAGTCTGATAAAATATATCGAATATTGGATTCAAGCTGCTAAATCCGTTCGATCTATGAGCTGAGCGAAGCGACCAGCCCACTTATGAAGGTAAATATTGACAACGGCCGATTTGTGACGAATTCAATTTTATCACCTGGAAAGGAGAAAATGTTTCAGTGAAATTCAGATGATAGTTGCCACACTTTCAAAGTTAATTAGAATAAGAAGTGAATTAAACGAACGAAAAATATAAAAATGACAAAAATGGTTGATTAATAGTGAAGTTGTCAAACAAACCTTTCTTCCATACAATCTTTTACCACATCAACTCATAGAGCTTTTTTTATTCTTTATGCCTACAAGAGTTATTTGACTCAATCGTAGAAATTCGGACAAACATGAGTTATTTTGTAGTCTTTGCTTTTGGTAAATATTAGGTAATAAACCGAAAAAATACTATATTTTTTGTTTTAGTGGTTTTGGATTTAGAAAATCTGTTGTAACCTTCATTCGATAGTTCCTTCTTCGGCTATTTCTTTTCCCAATAACCACTAAATGGACAAATCCTCAGATCTGAAAGTTACTGGTCGGCGAGCAAAAGTAATTGGACCCAATCTCAGGCCATAAAGCATGTGGAGCTTACCTATGGAACTATTTTAGTACGGAGAAATCCTTATACATGATTGATGTAGTAGGAATGTTTTAAGGTAGAGCATCTGCGGTTGTCCTTAAATCTCAATCAACCACTTATGGTTCAGTAAGCATCACTACGTGACGATTTCCAAGAAATTCTCACCTTCACAAATCAGACCTGTTTCTCTATTTTACGAAACAAAGAGTATCAGCCAGTTCAGAGAAGAATGGTGTACTTTACTGTACTTATAGAAGAAACAACACATTCTTAAAGTGAAACAATTCTTCGCTACGAGAAGCAATTTATTAGTAATTCTCGAGAATCTTTTTTCGATCAAAATAGGTTTGTATGCTATGATCATCCCAACAGACGAAAACTCAAAATTCTCTTATGGTGCTTGCAAAGGCAAGTCTCTCAAAAAATTTGAGTGCAAAGGTAACAAAGTGTGACATAATTGGCTAGTGTGACGTCCAGTCAGGGGTAGTACTATAACTGGCCATCAGATCGCGCTGCAAACAGTTGTACCTGTGAGAGATCTGTGTTTCTCCTTCTTGTAGTTACGATCAATTTCGATTGTTAACAGTTCTACGTGGTTCAAATGGTACCATGGTTTTGAAGGGTTCTACTACATTAAATATTGTTCGATTAAGACCAGATGACAAATACGAGTTCATGGACAACAAATAAATAACACCGCATTTGCGAAAATAAACACAAGTGTAATAACTGCAATTTCTTTTATACTCTATTCATTAAAATCGTTTCCAAAATAATATAACACCAAACTTCAACTAAAAAGGATCTTATGAACTGATGTTCCAATTACAAGGCCACAAAAAGTCACTTTACCTTCTGTCCGGCGCCTTGCAGTAAGGCCAGACGAGTATGCCATCTCGCTTGAGGCCGTCAGCGTAATCATACTGATAGTACTTCAGCTTCCCGCCGTACCAGAAGCCCTCCAGTACGCCGCCATTGGGGTACTTCAGAACTCCGATTCCTTCGAAAAGGCCTGCATTTATTGTACCTTCGTATGTAACGCCTGGAACAATACCCGCTTATTAAATTTCTTTTTTCGAATAATCCTGGGAGTTTAAAAAAAGGCATTTTGCTAAATTGATAAGTATTATTAAGTACAAAGAACATTTGCAACTGCAGGAAAAAATTTAACTTTTGATGAATGAACAGATAAAGTTTTGTCCATACTTCAAGCAGGAAAAATAGTAATGGTAAAGTTCGCATCACCGACGAAACTTTTAAAAGTACACCGATCTGAAAAATCGCTGCTTTATAAGAAAAATGTTAAATCGCAACAAATCCAATGCACTCCCGCTTATGAAGGCTGTGTGGGGATAGGCTGAAAGTCAATTATAGATCAACATGGAGTCTCAATACAGGCTGCCAGATTTGTTATAATATTACTGGCTCTGTCAGTTTTGGTCTGGCATCTATTGACTGGAGACGGCTCTCCTTAGAAAGGCCGGTAATCTTGTGTGTTTGTGTTAGCAATGTTTCGGCGTGATGCGAACCTGAATACTTAGTATAGTAGTTATGACACTGGCCACTTCGGCTTAACTAATTACTTTACTACTACTTGAAAATAACGTCAATAACTGTAACTATATAATTATGAACAACAAATTGTTAAGCATTGTTAAGATATACGTCAAGATATATTGTGTTTTGGATAATCTTTTCAGGTAAGTTCCTTAGAATTCTGATAATAATTCCAAAACAAAATTAATTATGTAACTACAAATTCAGATTGTTTACACATAACGTAGCTGTGGTAGGAAAAGTTAATTCAATTTGAATGTTGAGTTTAGCTCCAGTTCACCTTCCTTTTTGTCTGACGCTGTCTCAGACTTGACTCCTGGAATCTGGTGTGAAGTTAGTATGAAGAGATCAAAGAAAGTCGGCGAAGAAGAAACTCAAAACGAACCATTACATAGTTTCAACATCAGAGACACCTATGAATAGGTGAAGTGCAAGTCTCATTGTCTCATCAGGTGCACAATTGAGACAACGTAACTGTGTGTGTGTGTGTGTGTGTGTGTGTGTGTGTGTGTGTGTGTGTGTGTGTGTGTGTGTGTGTTGTGTGTGTGTGTGTTGTGTGTGTGTGTTGTGTGTGTGTGTGTGTGTGTGTGTGTGTGTGTGTGTGTGTGTGTGTTGTGTGTGTGTGTTGTGTGTGTGTGTGTGTGTGTGTGTGTGTGTGTGTGTGTGTGTGTGTGTGTTGTGTGTGTGTGTTGTGTGTGTGTGTGTGTGTGTGTTGTGTGTGTGTGTGTGTGTGTGTGTGTGTGTGTGTTGTGTGTGTGTGTGTGTGTGTGTGTGTGTGTGTGTGTGTGTGTGTGTGTGTGTGTGTGTGTGTGTGTGTGTGTGTGTGTGTGTGTGTGTGTGTGTGTGTGTGTGTGTGTGTGTGTGTGTGTGTGTGTGTGTGTGTGTGTGTGTGTGTGTGTGTGTGTGTGTGTGTGTGTGTGTGTGTGTGTGTGTGTGTGTGTGTGTGTGTGTGTGGGCTTCTTAGTCGCCGACTTTCTTTGATCTCTTCAGACGAACATTACTCCAGATTCCAGGAGTCAAGTCCGAGACAGCGTCAGATACCAAACGCTGCAATCAATAGGAAAGTGGACGGGAGCTAAACTCAACATTCAAATTAGATTGTTTAATTAGTTACAGATTTTTCACTTTTTGTAATTAATAGTCTTTTGTGTTAGGAACCGTTATTGTTGGATAGTTTTCACTTTGTATTTCAAAATTGTTTAATTTCCCTTTCCTCCTTTTTATTATTCTGGGAGTTTGCTCTCCTAATACCTCACCTTCCTATATAATAAAACTTAAATGTGACACCGCTAAATATTTCTGGTGGCGACATACCTTCTGTTGGTACGGACAGGTTAACTTGCGTGTTACTGATTACTAAGCCACTAATGAACTATGATTGCACTTACAACAGAGTTACTGACCATGAGGCATCTTATAGACACCGCTAAATATTTCTTGTGGCGACATACCTTCTGTTGGTACGGACAGGTTAACTTGCGTGTTACTGATTACTAAGCCACTAATGAACTATGATTGCACTTACAACAGAGTTACTGACCATGAGGCATCTTATAGACACCGCTAAATATTTCTTGTGGCGACATACCTTCTGTTGGTACGGACAGGTTAACTTGCGTGTTACTGATAACTAAGCCACTAATGAACTATGATTGCACTTACAACAGAGTTACTGACCATGAGGCATCTTATAGACGCCCGCTCCACACATTCCCACCTTGTCCCACTCGCCCAACCACGAAGATCCGGTCACGAACTGCACGTGCTTCCCGGACTTCCCCGACTTCGCACTTAGGGTACTCTTTGTTCCATGGAGTGAAGGGGTCATCTCCCCCATCAACCCCCCCATCTCTATGTCCCAAAATACATCCCATGATGGCCGCAACCCTGTGTTGTTTCTAAAACCAAAGAGATCACATTCTAGCAAGATTTACCAACACATTAATGTGTTCTTATTAAAGGTTCTTGGAGTTATGTGTAATGGAATTAGACATTATTACATGCTAGGGCATATCAAGAAAATAATACTCAAAAGTGTCATATTTTTCAAGGACTAAATAAAATTGTATTATAGTATTATTCGAAAGGCTACTATTTTTAACAGTTTTTTTTCAGTTGGGAACCTAAAACTTTATCACATTTAACTGACTTTAGTTGACTTACTGTGAAAATGATATTTCATTATGATGCGATAACTTATGGTCTAGGAGTTGACAACCAATTTGCATAAAATAAGCGAGCAATCTTGAGTTTTTCAAATTAGAAAGAGAAGTTTCCGAAAAAGTGATCGTCGACCTACTTTGGGTAAAGATCAAAAAGGGGCTGGCCTACATCTCGCTTCCTTTCGGGAGGTAGAAAACAAGATCGTAATAATGACATATAATTTTCACAGTAAGTCAAATACACGCAGTTCTTTCTAATAATGTATATTTTTAGGTCCCTGGTAAGAGAAACTGTTTTAAAAATAATTGCCTACGGATAATACCAAAGTACCAATAAGATTATGAGTTAATTCATCATACTCATATTCTCCTTTTCCTAGTCTGTAGTGTTTTTAAATCTCCTGCCATGCTGCACCGATGGATACGACTGCTGACGAGCCCGCAAGCACTTTATTCGCCGCAGAAATGACACGCCTCAGTCCGCTCGCTCTGAGCTATTGTAGTTGGAATATTGATTAGTTATGTCAGTGTTCGTTATGGATATATCGCCTTTATTAAGAAGTGAAGCCAATTGTATTATAACCATTTCGGCCAAAACTGAATAAACGCTGATGTTTACTATCAATACCGTACCCGCATACCGGTATTCGAGACTCCAAGCCGAGGGAGCGTCACTGTTGATCTGGACGCTACCGCTTATTTCAACCTTCCTAGCACCACTTTCTGGGGAATCACTTTAATGGCCGGGAACAATTAAGAAAAATATACGAGTCGACCTAAAAAAACTTCTTTAACTGCCAAAGGTGTGTCAACATTGAGTTAAATTTAATACAGTTAAGTTGAAAATAGTGTAGTTAGATCTAAAGGGGTTAGATTATGTTCAACCGAATGATGGTGTACTCATTAATTTATTATTCCATCGTAAAAATTTAGGTACTGATCATGAAAATACTACTTTATGAGTTTTAAAAGTAGTATTAATCAATTGACAGACTTATCTGAGTTAACAAATATTCTTCAAGTAAATCAACATTCTTCAGTCTAGAGTAGAATATAAAACTTATACATCGATAAATCTACCAGCAGCACAAATATAGTTGTTGAGGTGCTAAAACTGGGTAAATACTTGATTTTTGTGAGTCCCTGCACTCTCTCAGAACCCGCAAGGAAGTGTGGATCGCCACAGGATGAAGTGCGGGGGTCTCCGGGTGACTTCAGACATTTCTCTGCGGTCGACTGCGAGACAAAGCCCCCAAGAAAGGCCACTAGGCCATTGTGCGAAGTCGTAAAACACATTCGTTTGTGCATTTACAGCTTGTAATAGAGCATATTAAGTCGTGAACACTGGAAAATATGTGGCCGTCTCGATATTTAAGATTCCATTACGTCTACTCGTGTACAGCGATAAGCAATCAAGTTAACTGGAACAGATCGTAATGTTCACTTGTGAAAGAGGTATTTCAAAGTGGGTTGTAAATATCCAGAATCTCGACAACTTTATTGTGTGAAAAGTTAAAGGAGGCAAACATTCCCATGTACTGCCACCCTGAGTGTTATAATAGCGATTTTTTTTTACTTAAAACATTTTCTAACCAAGGTTTCATTCTATTGCAACTTTCCATCTTCAATCCTCGTCGAGCATTTTCAACAAAACCAATCCCATTTTTTTAGCATGATCAAAATTCAATAAATATCATTTAATTTAATTGCCATTTTATTGATAAGGAAAATTACAACCTATAGACTAATACATTTACATATTTATTATTTTCCCTTATAGCTGTTAATATAGCTGAAGAAAATATCTTATAAATATTCAGGTAACAAATAAAATAATAATTATTAAATTATTGAGAGGGGCTTGTATCAATGTCAACTGCAGTTTTATGGACTTTATTGATATTGGAAATTCTGTGTTATTAAATTTATCTGTAATCGGTTACTAAAATTGTTTTAGACTTAACATAAAAGGCTTGTGTAGGGTCCTCAGCAAAAGTGTTACAATACTTTGAGATTTTGTTATACACATAAAAGTGAGCCAAACGGTTTACCTTCTGTATGTGTTTTTTATTTAAAAAATTATACCTTTTGAACCAGTTAAGATAAAGTTATTCAACTTGAGAATTATATTAAAGTTTGGTAGAACTTTTGTAAAATAAAATATTAACAAAATAATTTTACCAGTTTTAAAATGGCGTCTGTTTAAAATGTTTAATGTCAAATAACAAAATAAACTTTATAGTTATAAAATAATCATAGAATACCAACTATTTTTACATTTTTATAACAATTCCAAAAGTACTTTTTCCAACAACATCTGTCAACGCATAAGCTAGCAGGGCCTTTTTAAAGATACGCTTTCACAAGCCAGGAGCAACAAACAACTGATACCTCTCAACTAGGACATATTTGGTTAATATGATTTTATTTTCAAAAAATTCTACCACAGGATAATACAAGTTTCATATACAGTATTTATCCAAACTGGTTCAAAAGATTTAATTATTTTAATAAAAACCCTACAGACAGATTTATATCTGAACTAAAAGAAAACTAAGGAAAACTAAAGGTTTTAGGACATAGCTTCATATAAACTTGTTTGCTCATTTTTATGTGTAGAACCAAATCCCGAAGTATTGGAACACTTTTACTGAACAACTTGTATAAGAAAACAGCATTTTTCTGAACATTTTCCATCATTCAGTTATATAAAAAATGATCAGTGATACAAAAAATCATTGATGAATTTTTGTATCATTGAACGATGGCAAATGTCCGGAAAATCCTGTTTCCTTCACATTCTTTCCATCATTAAAAAAACTTCAAAAAAGAACCCTGTATAATTACAAAAATCAAATAATTCATGACTGTCTTATGACTTTTGTTACAAACTATCAAAAAATGGATAGTAAGATCCACATAGATTGTGGATTTCTATTCAACTTACATTGCAATCGAGTCGGTGCCGGGTGAATCCACTACTACTGTGTTCTTCCTACTCACCATCCTCTGCTCACATAACTTTAATTTGACAGATTGGTTTAGAACTGATCTAAGATTTGACTCTTGGAAATACGAAAAAAATGTGTTTAATACATGAACTGTTTCAAATACAAGTTGCCCTTGACGTGCGTGTAAGTGTTTGTGTGAGGTTATCTGTTGACAAACATCACGTGCATACTCGATTGTTGGTAACGGAAGGTTACACTTGTCACATGGGTATTAATAATCATTCAAAGTTTAAAACAACATCATTACTCAGCTGCTGCTGAAATACGATTTTCTGATTTATTGTTTCCAATTAATTTAATTTAATACAACTCCATTGAATTTTCGGAGTGAAATACAGTTGTAATTTTAGAAGTTAAAAAACATAGCAAATCATTTTATCAGGGTCACCACAAATACACACAATTCTTGTTGTAAATTACAATTTCCTAACAGAACTTTATGTAGGCTATCCGTTATTCTTCCCGTAACTGTATCACAAATTATATAAACTATAATCACGTGTAATAAAGCTATATTCTTATTTTTTTAACCGAAAAGATGTGAGTATGTAGTTTATTAGTGCAATATTTTGTACCATAAACATTGATTGGTAATCGATGTGTGACAAATAAGTTACTTAATTGGAACTGAATTTGTATTCATTGTGATATTGTATTTTTTTAACTAGGTTGTTTTTGTTTCTTAACCCTCCAACTGGCGGTCATTTTTTCCTGTAGTGGCGGCATGTTTTCGAGCCTCGTGCAAGGGTTTTTTAAAAAATTTATTAAAAATATAAATTAAAAGTAATATATATAGAAGTATATAATTTTTTGTTCAGAATTAAACATATAATAATATTAGTATTTAAATTTAGCCTTTAAAAAATGTTGACTAAAAATTTTTTTCCATGAAATTCAAAATTTACATTTTTTTTTTTTTATTTGGGGGGGAACATACCTAGCAAACCAAGTTATAGTAAGAAAACTATAAAAGTGAGAGAGCCATTTTGTGTCAAATTTATTCTAGTTTCAGAAACACATAAGCATTATACAAATTTATGAAACTATAATAACACTATATAACAAAAAGCAGCGATGCGCATAAATTGTGAAAATAAGGTGTATATGTAAGAGTTTGCTAATAAGAGTTTTACTAATACAGTTTTACTTCAACACATGTTATATTGCATATTTTATTACTCAAAATGAAGTAAACTATACAGCAGTAGTAAAATAAATTCCATAATTTTTTTTGAAGAGTCGAAAAAAGTTTCATTTTGTCATTACTCAAAACTTTTGCGGAAAATTTTCAAGAAATGTATTTATTCTAAAATATTTTTATTTGCACTACTGCAATATTTAACAATTCACCACACACTAAACACAACACTAAAACACAAATAAACCTACTAAAACTTACTAATAAACACGACGACTCGTCACATCAACAACTCAGACGGCATCGACAACATGGCGGTCACATCTTTTACGTTCCAAACTACGAACTTGGTACGTTGCAACTACAATACAAAGAGGAATAAAACTATAGTATTCCTTAGGCTTTTTTTTCCGAATCCAATGGTGCATGAATCGAATCGATACGTTGCCGGAATATACTGTAATGAGTGATTATGCAAGGGAATGTTTGTTCATCAAAATTTTGATAAACAACAATCATAAATGGTTTGTGTTCATCAAAATTTTGATGAACAACAGTTAGAGGGTTAACTGTGAAAAATTGCAGAAACTCTACTTTGCGTAGGAAATATGTATTTATTAATGGTTCTGTCAAGAATATATCATTACAATACTCATTTAGATTTTGATACTTGATATTAAATAGGGCAATAACGCCTCTCACCAATGTAATTAACGTGTTTAGGCAACATTTACTTGACATGAATTAGTAATACCATACTATGATGTTGGCTTACTTCTTTGAGAGCCTAATTAAAGTCAGTCAGCTTTCCTTGTATTTATGATATTGTTAAAGTTTAGGTAAATTATTAATTTTATGAGATTAACGACAAAACCAAATATAAATGAGCTGTCAATAAGTAGGCTATTACTAAATATTTAGTGGGTTTGCAATCTATTTGGTGGTCTAGCTCTACTCCAAATAGAGGACGGTGGTCTGGAACATTAAAGGTAAACTTACTACCGGGTTCTATAAAACAAATTACTACTACTATAACTAGTTATTATTAAAAATTATTATTTTTCGTTTATATAAAAATTGTATTATGAAATCATGGTTTATTACATATGACGAATTTACTCACAATACAGATTACTGACTTTATTGCATTTTTGGATTTCGTCAGGTGGGAGACTAAAAGTGAAGCCTAGTGAAGTGACCATTCACTAAATGAGAAATCAGTTGCAGTATAATAATTCATCAAATCTTAATGACATAAAATGTGATGTAGTAAATCATTAAACAGTACAGATATTGTAGGTGAACTTTGGATTTATTTGAAAAAATCAACCTGTAAGGTAAACAAAATAAAATGATAAGAATACTGTGACCTTTTCAATGACCTTAAACACATCATAATACTATCAACCTACGTCATCTGGTGACAGTAACAATTCTAAGTACTGTACGAGGGTAATACACATTCATCTTATCCTTTCTCTTCAAATGTAGGAGATGAATCGGGATAAGGAGTTTACTCTTATGCACTTATTCTACGGTGAGAGTAATACAACTATGGAGCAGTAAGTTACTAATAGAGTAAATATCTGTTCATGCTGAGTTATTTTATGGTTTACACATACATTATGATATTTATCATGTAATGTGGATATCAAACATGACAAATCTTACTGTCTTTATGTAATCGTTTTACGTTTTCATTTCTTCTTGGCAACGTGTGGATCTTAAATTGTCAGTTTGTAAATTATTGTTGCATTTTTTTAATACTATTGTCCTACAACTGTTACCAATTTTGATGTCGCCCAGTTCAAACTTTATATTGCGAATCAAAAGCATTATCAATCAAATTAATTAACGTTTAACCTTTTTTTCTAAATAAGACGTTTAGGACCCATCTTTGCTGTACAAATTTAAACCATGGATTTTTTGGTGCACCCAAAATAATAACAGTAATGTGTTGATGGACCCTAGGTAAAAAACATGTTAGTTATACTGTTGAAAGCTAAAATTACGCAAACACTACCATCTTTTTTTAAATAGTAAAAACTGGCCTCCATTATGAAGGATCTTTGTTGAAGGGTCTTACACGGGATCATTACGAAGGGTCTTTGCAATTTTTTAAGCAATCCTTTTAATCTGTTGGCTCCTGTAATTATCTACCTATATTGATTCAATGTACTAACAAAAATAAATTCCTTACTTGTGTATAATAAATAAGTTTTTTATAACCGTCCACATGTCTTCTCCAGTTCTTTCCCGTGTGTCTGGGAGGCTTTTTTTATTTTATACACGAATCTAATGAAACCTCTCACTGTACAGTCCTAAATTAACGTTTCCTCTACTTCCGGAGTTACTGAGAATAGTCACGATGGGTCTTACGTTTCTTGTTAGTGATTTGCCACTACTGGGCATTGAACTGCCTAGATGTTGTGACACATCGGTTTTGATCCAGTGCTGAGTTCAAATGATAAGTTTTTTTACTAAGATTGCAAACGTTCGTTTTGAATGTAGCATTATTAATTTAGACAATGTAATAATTTACTATTTCTTTTGCAAATCACGGCAGTTTTTCTAAAAAAGTGTATTTTCTTTGAAGCAACCGTAATAAAAATCGATGGTGTTTTCAGGAACGTTTGCCATTTACAGTGACAATGCACAGAATAATAGGTATTTACCTTAATCTTAGTTAATGGAGTAAACACGATAAAATATGAGATGACAAGTTTCGCGACGAACTCGATATCTTACCTGTTCATTGTTTTATTAACCTAGTATAAATTATTGCCAAAGACGTAGAGGTTAGCCTGAGTAACTGATCAAGTCTTCTTGGTTGTGATTTTGTACCGATCTTTCGCTTTCAGTTATAAAATCAAATTAAAGCTTTTATTCAAATACATAACACATATAATGACATTTTTTTATATTTAGCGAAATATCTTACACCAACTTTGGGAAAAATATGTCTCCCTCCTTTTGTGTGAGTAATTAAATCCATTGCTATAAAACTATCATTTTTGTTTCCACTGAAACAATAATGGTCCAAGTATTGATCCCTGAGGAACGCCCTGTATGCTGTTCACATTTTCTTTGATGAGTAGAAATTGGGAGACATAAAAGTGTGTCACTGTCTAGGAGAGAGGGTGAAGTTCCATTTTTATGGAACACCCCCATTGTTATATATAAATGTATTATTAGTTAGTTAGTGAGACACATAGTTTCCAAACGTTTTGGAAAGTTACAGAAAATCCTATGATAAAAGCCAAATCAAATTCTTCGAAGCAGTCATATACATTTTATTGCTTTTTATAAAATCCACATGAAAACAAAGTGGCGAGAATTAGAACACTTTTTAGATTAGAAAATACCAGTGTTACATTCCTCATACCAATCGAATTGTAAGAATTAACAGAATATGTAAAACCACATTTAGGTATACACATATTAGAACTTCCTAGAGTAGAAATGACAAGTTATATTTCTCATACTAATTGAATTGTATGGCATAGTGGAAATAGCTTTATTTTCATATTTCCAGTATAATATCCATAACTTTATAGTGCATATTGTACTTTTATGTACATATATTTTTTATTACTCATTGTGTATTCTTTTCCGTGAATTACTTTTTCAACAAGTTTCCGCCGTTTCATCTATAACATTGGAACAACCGTGCATCCCCTCTCCACCGTCTCTGTAGTCCAGAAGCATTGTTATGAAGCCTCGGTGTTTTCTAGGCCAATGCAACCAGGGGAGGCGTTATTTCGTGCCTTTCTATTTATGCGGGGTCATTGAAGCGAGCGAGAGAGGAGAGGAGCGACCCTAGAGCGGTAGGTAGGCTATGCCACTAGTAGGCTAGGTATGTAACCGATTGGTGCAAGAGTGCGGCGGATCTAATGGGGCAAACACAACTCCCGCTACATCTGGACAATCGCTGTCGCAAGTCTGGCGAATCGTAAAATTGGGGGCACTTGGGAGGTGATAGGTTAGCACAATGTACAGCAGGCCGTAACTATTGCAGTTTGTGGCCTTTACAACCGATTCACACCACATAGAAATGCTATTGCGAACTGATGGGCATCATTCACTGAGTAAATCTTATAATACTAGTCACTAGTTTACTAGTATACTAGTTTGTGCAGCCAGTTAGAATCAATTAGATGTGACTTTGGCAATTATGATCATGTACCACACATATTTATATATTGACATTGAACTCCAAACGCAAGAGTCTCATTATAATTATGAATGATGGATAACCTTAGCCAGCCTCTATATTTTTGATTTCACCCTGTATTGCCGATTCAAATGTAAATTGGTTCAGGATAGGGACGTCCATCAGTACGAGACCCTAGGAACGGGTAGCGACAATTTCAGAATTTAATAGTATAGAACGACTATGTTCGAACACTTGCCGTTTCAAGTTGGTATCAAGATAATCAATAAACTCCCTGGAGGTCTCAAACGAATCAATGAATCAAAACAATTCAAATCTCGATTAAAACACTTTTCGATGTCAAAGGCATATTACTCTGTTGGTGACTTTACAATAGGCCGCTGGGATGATAATTAGCTTCTTATTATTGTTTTATTTCTCCTTTTCTGGTATCTGAAACATACAAAATACAAATATATCGGTTCACACATTAATGTGCGGAATTGTGCCTATGATAACTTAAGATAGGTTTAGTTTATAGATTTTTTATGAATATTATGAAATGACGTTTGCAATACAATGTTGTCAATTGTTTTACTGCAATAAAGAATTGTTATTATTATCAACAGAATTTGGTTCAAGAGCAGTTGTGACCATTTCGAGTTTAGCCTAGCGTCAAATAAATAATTGTACGCCCTACCTTTAATTATTAAACAATGAAATAGTATAATTTTAAAATAAATGACTAATACACACCAAAACGTTCATTAGTTTTTGTAATACTGTTAATATAAAAAAATATTAAATTTTTAATCAAAGAAGGACACTCGATAAAGGAAAAAGTCAATGATATTTGGATTAGTATAATTAAATATATTTAACATCAGATTACTGACATGATAATATAAGGGCGTAAAAATGAGGTTTACCATAGTTGTTAAGGGGATGAGGGTTTATGAAAGTATTTTCTCAAAAAAGTACTATTTATGTTTTGATATTTTTATTTCGAATTAAACTTGTTCCAAATATTTTGATAAAAATGCATAAATAACAGATGTCTTTGATATATGAACTTTGCCCTCGAAGTGAATATATGGTTGTGTTACTTTATAATTGGGATCTAATCAACTGACGCACAAATATTATTCATTGTGCTAGCTTCAAACGGTTCACTTAAAATTAAGAGAATTAATCCTAAAAATATTATAAATGTGAAAGTGTTTTTATTTTTTCATTTGCTTTTACACATAAACTACTAAACCGATTGTACTTAAATTTTACATGGACAATTCTTGAGTCCATGAGATGAATATAGGTCTATTGATATTACGAAAATCCCTCTGAGCTACATACCACTGGTCTTTCAAGTAGCGAAAATTCCCTTCGTGGTCTCTTATATCAACTTATTAATATAATTTGTAAAGTATTAATTAAAAGAACCTGTCAAATGCAATTAACTATTCTCTGTAAACATTTATTTAGATAAAACAACCATATGTTTAATTAATTTCACCACCGTTTTCAAATGGTTTCCGTTTATAGTGTGTACATTCTCTAAGGAGTAACTATTAGTTTTCACGCCGTTTTTAGATTTCAGTGATTAGGTAAGTAAGTATTCATATGCCTTAGAAAATGTCCTAAAACATAAGATGATGAGAATTTGACTCCGAACACTCTCTTAGAAGCAGTCGACAAGATAGAAATTCGCTGGTCTTTTAAATTCCAGCACAGTAAGCTCTAAAATAATACAAATATTGTTCAATTAAAACCAAATAAATATTGTCATTGTTAATGTACTTTAAACTGTACAGTATATTGTTAGCAAATATTAAGTATTAGATATAAAAGACAAGATCTTGCTATATAAGATTTAGGACTGAAACCCATCTTAGTTGTAATTTTGATAGAAGTAGGTTTCTTTCATCTGTTATATATATATTTTCTTGATCAGGAAAACGCAAAATTCAACTATGGAACAAAAATACTAAGAACGAAAGTAAACTATTAATAGCCATAAATGAACACTATTTGACGTATTTCCATGATCGTGGCAACAAGGCAAACCTCAACAATGGCGTTGGGAATAAAATTCACTCGAACTAGCAGTGGCCATACACGTGAAACTACTAAATTGCGTCCAAAGCAGCGGGTAACTACTAGCAGTGCAGGTATAAAATACAAAGTAGTCCTAATTTGTACTATACGTTTAGAGAGACTGTTATTAAACCTATCTTAGTTGTTTTTTTTAAGTTGTCATCTCAGAGTTGTGTATGCATTTTTACATGTGGTTAAGGGAAAGGACCAACGGCGCTCCTTGGTTTTTTTATGTTGGCGCTCCTGTTACCCCCACCACCTTAGTAAATAATAGCCTACACTGTACGCTGTTGATGAATGGTATTTGATGAGTGCAACAGTTTGAGTTATTATTAGTGAGAAATATTTCATGTTAATAAGTCTGTTGATAGGTTATGTGTTTGTATATATTGTGTAAATAATTTGTAAATAATGAGTGGTGAACAATTGAGAAGTGAAGATATTTATATTGACAGATATGACAGCACAAGTTCTGAAATATGATAGTGAGATGCCGATCGTGAGTACATGCCGAACATTAATGATTTTAGTGACAGTAGTGATTGTTCTTTGTCTATGCTGAAGAAGAGACATACAAGTGTAACAAAAAACAATGTTGATGATGTTTTATCTGGGACACATGAAACACTTGGAGCCGAGTCCTCTGATGACCTGTCAGAATGTGAGGTTAGGCCTATGCAAGTAAGTCCAACACAGAATCTACTTAGTCATGACCCGGGTGACCAAAGTGAAGTTGTTCGGTGTAATGTCATAGGAAATTTAGAAAGCTTTGATTTTTAATTTAGACAGTGGTTTCAATGCAGATATTGTTGGTCCAAATTACTTAGATAAATCTCCCACAGACATATGTCTTTTATAACCCCTGACATTATTAATAGAATTGTTGAGCAAGAACAAATCTTTATGCTTATCAGTGCATTATCAAAGGAACTTTGAATGAATCAATTTCGAAAACGGTCCTTACTTGCTACGTGGGACAGATACTAACACATCAGAAGTATTATCGTTTCTTGCCCTGGTTATTTGGATGGGCCTAGATAATAAACCACAAATTTCAGATTATTAGTCAAAGTTGATTTTGTACAAAAATGACTTTGTCCAGGAAACAAAAATTACCAGAAACAGTTTCCGGCTCTTGCTTTCCCATGTTACATTTTTCAGATAATAAAAATATCATTCCTGGAAATAAACTGTACAAAATTGAATGGCTAATTCAAGCATTGAATGAACAATACCACAAAGCTTGCACTGTTGGAAGACAAATGTGTATCGACGAAATCTATGGTGCCTTTCAGAGGACGACTGTCATTTAGGCAGTATATACCTAACAAGCGTCCACAGATACGGTATTAAACTCTACAAGGTATGTATTGATAGAGGTTATACCTATACCGTTAAAGTCTATGGTGGGAAAGAAGGAAATTCAAATTCAACTGGAACAGTTACTGAGAATGTTGTACTTGATTTGACCAAAGATCTAGTAAACGAGGGTAGGGAACTATACACTGATAATTTTTACACGTCTGTAAATCTAGCTAAAGCCCTTCTGCAAAAAAAGACTCACTTAGTAGGAACGCTGAGGAAAATGCGTAGAAACAACCCTACAGCTGTTACTAAAGCAAAGTTGAAGAAAGGCCAAATTAAAATGCTACAAAGTAACTCTAATGTAATCGTGAGTAAGTGGAAGGATAAGAGGGATATTTTATTTCTAACAACTAAATCAGTTCCAGAAATGACGGCTATCACAAGAAAAGGAGGAAAGATTGTAGAAAAAACCATCCACTATTATAGACTACAATGCAGTTAAGGGTTTCATTGACCAATCTGATCAAATGGCATCTTACAATTCACCTATTAGAAGATCGGTGAAATGGTATCGAAAAATTGCTTTAGAAATTATTGCTAACACATCTATTGTAAATGGCCATGTTATGTACACTACTCTTACACAAAAGAAGATGGAAATTACTGAATCTAGAGCGCAACTGGTTCTTGGACTCATCCCAAAAAGCCCAGATTTTATGTAACGGTATGCCTAATTCAGAAGACACCACCCCCCCCCTCCCGAAGACACTTCACAGCTGAACCACATTATCATGAACACAGATAAGAGGAGTCGGTGTTCTTGGTGTTATGAAAGAATGAAAAATGAATTCGGTCGGGGGCATGCTGTTAAGCATGCGAAACAAGTTAAAACAATATGCCCAGGGTGTAACCCAAGTACTTCTATGTGTACGGACTGCTTTTTTAAAAAAACATGTTACATTTATTACTTCTTATTAAGGCAAAGAAGTAATAAAGGTAGACACATTTACCATTTTAACCACTAACCATTTAACTATTAACCGTTTTACAATGCAAAATAAACCTTATTTTTAATATTAATGTAATAAAGGAGTATTTATTATTTACCTAACATGCATGATTTGATGTGTATCACATATGAACACATACAATTTACATTTACAGACAATGTGTATCATATGTGATCACTTCACATAAAGCTGTACAATCCACTGTATGAAGTATATTTATGTATGCTTTATCACAGATATTGAAAAGTAATGTCAAATACTTCTTAATTAGTCTTTAGTCTGTTGGTATAATTACTGATTTCATTTCACCTATGGTCTGTGACAAGATTCTTTCATGCAGCATATGTGCTGCACGTGGAGGCCAACCTGTGAAATAACTTTTTCTGTCCAAAGTAACCTCATTTATTTATAAAAGTCGGTTAATAAATAACTATTTATGGAAGGTTTTGTATTACACATGCAAACTAAATAGCCCAATAATTTGACCGTATTTGAACAGCTGTTACTTAAATCAGATGTTACTTAATTCAAATGCAACTAACACTTTTTTGTTCTCTTTTAAGCCTCAGCTTCAGCTATGTAGGCTTCGGTGTATACTGGTTTATTTTCAAGGTACACACACTGTTTCGTGTCTATACATGATTGGCTCTCCCGGGATTTGAACCCGTGATCTCTCAGTTAGAGAGCCGAGACTACATATAACCATTAGTCTAGAGAGGAGGACTAATAAAATGCAACACTGAAACTGGCTATTAAACTTTTGACACCTAATAGATGTTAACATAAACAAATTAACATGTTTGTAGTAGTAGTTTTCAATTGGTAGTGTTATGGTGAACATTCTTTTATTCTTTTCAAGGGATGACGGGCATGCTCATGATGGATCTCAACTCACTTGAAATCCCCGGGTATGGACTCAGTTCTTACAACTGCGATTCAATCAACAGATCTCTAGCAATGTTATGACGGAGGAAAGTGACAAGAGGATGGTGAAATTTGAATGTCCAAGCCGGTATCCATGTGTCAAGAATGCTGACGAAATGGCAAGCGGTCGTATCAAATGGCACCATGCTACAGACGACAAGGATCTGTTGTTTTGGTGATGTTGATATTGGACTGAGCGGCGCAGAAGAACCTTTATTGAAAGAGACGGAGGATACAATAAGAATGAATTGGATGGTATCAAGGTTGAATTTCACGTTACTCTATGGTTAACGTATCAAATAAAATGTTAACTGTCTTCCCCGTCCTTCCTGTTTATTGTCTTTTTAAGATTAAGTTATTAAACAATTAATTTACTAATGTAATTTTCCGAAGTTAAAAAATAATACTTACTGGTGAGAAGCTTCATATTTACAATGTAAAGTATAATGTATACAGTATATTTTTTACATTTTCACGTGTAATCTTGTGGACACTAGTGTTCGAGGATTCTCACTAGTTTGATATGTAACAAATGTCTTATTGTTGTCATCTTCACATGTAATCTTGCTGACACGAAATCTTCGATAATTCACACTAGTTTGAAGTGAATACTCTAATTTTGTAATCTTCTCATGTAGTTTTGCAGACTGGATGTCGAGGGTTCTGACTAGTTTGATAGGCAATAGTCTACTTTTGTAATCTTCACGTGTAATCTTGCGGACACTCAATGTTTGAGGATTCACACTAGTTTGATGTATGTGCAGCAGTCTACGTTTTGTAATCTTCACATGTAATCTAGTGCAAACACTCAATGTTTGAGGATTCACACTAGTTTTGATGTGCAACAGTCTACGTTTGTAATCTTCACGTGTAATCTTGTGGACACTCAATGTTTGAGGATTCACACTAGTTTGATGTGTGCAGCAGTCTACGTTTATAATCTTCACGTGTAATCTTGTGGACACTCAATGTTTGAGGATTCACACTAGTTTGATGTGCAACAGTCTACTTTTGTAATCTTCACGTGTAATCTTGTGGACACTCAATGTTTGAGGATTCACACTAGTTTGATGTATGTGCAGCAGTCTACGTTTATAATCTTCACGTGTAATCTTGTGGACACTCAATGTTTGAGGATTCACACTAGTTTGATGTGCAACAGTCTACGTTTGTAATCTTCACGTGTAATCTTGTGGACACTCAATGTTTGAGGATTCACACTAGTTTGATGTATGTGCAGCAGTCTACGTTTATAATCTTCACGTGTAATCTTGCGGACACTCAATGTTTGAGGATTCACACTAGTTTGATGTATGTGCAGCAGTCTACGTTTATAATCTTCACGTGTAATCTTGTGGACACTCAATGTTTGAGGATTCACACTAGTTTGATGTATGTGCAGCAGTCTACGTTTATAATCTTCACGTGTAATCTTGCGGACACTCAATGTTTGAGGATTCACACTAGTTTGATGTATGTGCAGCAGTCTACGTTTATAATCTTCACGTGTAATCTTGTGGACACTCAATGTTTGAGGATTCACACTAGTTTTTGATGTGCAACAGTCTACGTTTGTAATCTTCACGTGTAATCTTGCAAACACCCAATGCAATAGTCTTCTTTTGTAGTCTTCTTTTGTAATTACAATCTTGTGGACACTAAATATTTGAGGGTTCACACTAGTTTTATGTGCAACAGTCTACTTTTATAATCTTCACGTGTAATTTTGCGGACACTCAATGTTTGAGGATTCACACTAGTTTGATGTGCAATAGTCTACTTTTGTAATCTTCACGTGTAATCTTGCGGACACCCAATGTTCGAGGTTGCAGAAGCTATAAAAGCGGGGAGAAGGTAATTTTAGTCAGCTATAAATAAAGGAGAATCGAGACCTTGAGCTGCATTGGACGATCACAGTGTCCCAATTCGACCATTCTTTCCCCGCTCGGTCTAAAGGCATTGCTCACGACGGCTAACAAAGGATGGCCATCTAAAATAGAAATGAAATGCCATACTGGTAATTTTATTAGTATTGCTAGCGATAACTCGATGCGCTGCCCAACTAACTTTCAGAGACTCGTAATTTCTTGTAAAGAGAGATAGAATTACTAGTAAACCAATGCAGAAAGATTGTAAACAGTCCTAGCATTTAATATAATTAAAAAAATTGTGTGGTTTGACCGTAATCTGATTTCCTACATTAATGACTACAATGTGAAATAATTAATTAGTATATAAGCTATATCGTGAAGTAAAAATACTGTAACAATGTAAAATTGTTTACATTCAGTTTTTTAACCTTAATTTGTCTCATAATCAAATGAATCCAATTTAAGATTGTTGTGTTTCTTTGCAAGAAGTCTTTGCATAGATATATTATCTATCTAAAGCGTAAAGAAATTTAATTATGGATTTTCTACATTAAGTATCCGCAATTGGTTGATATTTACCTCCAGTTATAAAATAATAATATGAGTAACCTATAAAAGTTTTAAATCAATGAATAAATGGCAGTTTTTATGTTTATGTTAAACATAATATTTTTATTTTTATGTTAAACATGCAGCCTTATAGTGTTTATAAAGAACAGTAATATATTTTTTATTAGTAGGCAAACAATTCTGAAAACACCGTTAGCGCATAAAAATTTAATTTTCTTACTGCCGCTACCTCTGACAATTTACTTCAAAACAACTTTGAAATTAGCATCCTGAGAATGATGTAAAGGAGAATCTTTATGCTACAAATAAAAGTAACAAATTATTTTGTGTTGCTACCTTTTGGAAGATGAAATATCTTAACTGAGGTTATCATCCTGAAAACATCTAAACACAAATATTTTATTCATAATTGTGGAATAAATCGCAACGAATTATTATCAGCTTCTTTAAGGGTTGACAAATTTACATTTTTTAGTATTGAATATGAAACTCATAATTTCTTCTTAAAAGAGTAATAACGATACCGCTACTATTCAAGCTTTTACGGATAAGAATACAGATTTGTAAAATGTAGGATGGGTCTAATCACCCCCTGGAAAAAACAGATTAAAAATATATTAAACAATGTACATATTGTTAAGTTATAACAACGTTTTTTTTTAATATAGCCCGTATATTTCACTGATCTTTATCATAGATGTAATTAAGGTGAATGACAGATAAAGGGGAATTTCATAATTTTACTTTGTCAGCAGTTGCAGGAAGGAGAAGACACTTGATTAGGTGATAAAAAGGTTCACTCATTTATATGCTTGGTTTATTTCATTACAAAGGTATTCATCTTAAGAAAGGAACGATACCTTTCCTCAACTTGAAAACCCAAAAATTGTATATAATACATTTAAATAGTTAAGTAGAAATTTTGTATGGTGTAAAGATGCAATATTTTTTAATTATTTTTTGGTTAGCGGAGGACAGTCCCTTTTGAGTAACTATTAAATTCTTGGTCTTATTTATATGACAGTATGACATTACCAATCGTTATGCCTATACGTATCAAAAACCTGTATTCAGCCAGGCAAAAACATCCCTGTCGCAGAGAGCCAATATTAATATGTCGAGAATTTTCTCGGTGTGTAGATCTTTCGGGCGATGTGTTCTTATATTGTATGTTAGTTTACGTCTGTTGACATCTCAGGGAAAGATCTTGGATTCTAGGAACCTCAAACTTTAATGTTTCCGTAGTATTTTAAGGTCAAAATAAAGAGATCTTATCTAATTATCCTTATATTTTTGGGATCTTCTTAAGCGAACACCTCTTAACCAGGTACACTTTCGTTCAGTTACATGCACCAGTACTGTCGTCTCACTGTCCTCCACATCACCTGATCTAGTATGAAGTGATTTATTCCTGCTTTCTTCAACACTAGAACGACAAATAACCGAATATGAACGCATTACAGTAGTGGAGCACGATCCACTTGGTTCTTTGTCAGATTTGACTCATCTCCGAGTATTACTGTGATGAAACGGTAATACTAAGCGTTTGCCAACAAACAACGTGACAAATCGGAAAGTGGGAGAGGTGTATTGACAATGGAAACCAGTACATCCCAGACGTGCAGTAGTAGTAGCCAATATATTAAGTAGCAATAACCCTGTATTGGTTCAAAGATGTTTTTATTTTCATTACTAGTAGTAACATTATGTGCAAAATTAGATGCAGGTGACTGATGTATTGTAAGGACCAGCAGGGCATTTTTGATGGCGGAAAATGTAAAGCGGAGATTGAAGATTCATCGAGCTCGAGGACACGTAATTGGACGAACCCGAGATCTGGCACATTGCAGAAACCGACAATTTTGTTGGCGTTAATTGGGGACGGCCTTGTTGGAGTAATTTAAGCCGTCTATGCAGCTTCTAGAGATACCGGAGCATTTAGTGCTATCCGATCAAGTTTCCTTGATGGAAACCACCTCTAGTGTATTTATCCTCTGATAGTTTTAGCCTTCATGGCAAATCATCCTTTTTATTAGCCTCTTGTAAAATTATGCTGTTCAGTACCATCGGCCTCCATTTGAAACCAGGTTTTAGAAAGATGAATACTACAGGTATTAACATTATTGGTTTCATGAGTCACACATGATTAGCCCCATTGGTGATATGCATTTCCGTGCATTGACCTCAATAGTGTTAATATACTGCGAAATTACGAGTATATTAATCTTTTGGGTTATATTAAAACTTTCTGAATTCAAATTTCCTACATCAGTTGTTCCAATTTTTATATTGTATTGACCTCTTTATTAGTCCGATGAGGGTTCATCTCTGGATGGTTTATAACTTCCAGTTGATAGCAACCCTATGAATGTTCAGGAGCAGCACACCGCGTATTTGGTGTGGATGTAGAGGTGGAAGAATGGATCAATAGGTCAAGTCTAATACACAGGATTACTGTTAGAGTAGGTAAAGTTCCCTTAAAGGGCTATTGTGAGATAATATTGTTAGCCTAGACATGAGGGTGTGCTGTCCTCTGCCCGATTTGACTGGTGACTGGTACAGAACTAGCATTCACTTCTTACAAGATGTCATGACTGAGATATGGTCTGCTATCTCTAATCATGGGATCTCGGCAGAAGGCGGCCCCTGATCACACAATTCTATCCATCCAGAATATCCAGAATATATTCCAAAAGCTAGCGCAAAGGTCATATCAAGACAATAAGAAGTGTGTCAGTTTCTTGTCCTAAGTACGAGTCCATAGGACTCGTAAATAAAATAATTCAAATGCTCTCAGTCAGGTTACTGAATGGTTATAATACCGAGGTGATGCCAAAGGGATTTTAAGAATCGATTTTCTAATCCTGAAAAATTGGGGTAATATGAGACACCCATTAGTGTCTGAAATTTTTCTTTTTCAGTCGTTTCAAAAAAATTCACCAGTATCAACTATCTTTTGCTATCAGAGTCCTTTGATATTTACATTTTTTTCACGCATTAACCTCCTTGTGTGTTGCTTGATGACGTATTAATTAATGCATTATTATCAGCTTTTGGATTATCCTTCCAAGTACACATTGGGATCAGCCTTCCATATGGTTCCATCTTCCTGAGAAATGCACTTTCTCAATTTCGTACCTGCATTTTGTAGCATTAGTGTTATTGATGCATTAGCTTCTTATGGTAGTAATCTACTTGATGAAACAGAGTTCACTGTAATGAACTTCTTACGAAGATCATTATCTTCTTACAAGCGTCTTATGCTCCAAGTGTAACACCAAAACATTACTTGTGATGTCTTTCGAGAAATAGATTTTCATACAACTGATTTGTTTAGTGTTACAAACAAACTTCATCTTAATTGGAATTTAGAAATAATTATCCTGTTTGAAATCTTATTAAAAACCTCGAAATATTTACGTTCCTTTATTGTCTATGTCAAATCACCCATTTTAGATTTCATTGAACCAAAAAGTTATAACACTGGACATAGAGTTTTTAATTTTTGTTTTTCATTTTTCATTCGTAGTTACTGACTTATAAAATTTCCCCAAAATTTGTTGAATTTATTTACGATTATACTATTAATTAATTTTCTTTTCTACATAGCAAATTACTTCTTATTATTGCTTGTTATCATATTAAGAAAATACAATACAAATCATTGAACCATTGGCTAGTATTTTTGGAAAACTATACCAAAAATAAAACAAATATTGTAAAATGCATTTAAAGAAAACAGATTATATTTGTAATACATTTTAAGCATATTAATTACATTTAATGTGCTTCTATGAATTTTTACCGAGAATGCAACTAGATTTGTATTCATGAATACCTTCTGGGAACCTATTAGGCCTCTCATAGTACTGGTTGTCTTTACCATACAGTCACAGTCTCAAATATTCTAGTTTTTCTTGAAATAACTCACATCATCGACATGTTTATGCATGATAGGACCCAATATACCCAATGTTAAGAGTACCAGGTGCACAGCTGTTCTGCTCCAGACATAGATTAGTGTTAGGTCTAGGAGTATCAGAATAATTATTTTGTAAAAAATCTAGTCATACTTCACGTTACCAACGAACACTAAGAGAAATATTTCACAATACAAATACCAACTTAAACAATGTAAACAAACAATCAGAGAAACCGCATCTGATAGAATCAAAAACACAATCACTAACCAGGTTATCCAACAAAAGAACATTAAAATGCTAGAACTGCAAGTTTTCTACTGGCATCTTACTGTAAAATATTCTTCTTCACTGAACCACTCTTGCATTATATTCCCATGGAAATTGTTAAACTGCTACCCAATATATCCACAGAATCCCTATTTATTTGGTATTAGTTTGCTCAAATAAGACCAAATAAACAAAAAGTGCAAAAAGTAAATTGTAAAATTCTACAGTATCTTTGAACGTATTTTAAATTTTAATTGTTGTTGTTCAAAATTTACTGCAATGTTTAGTAGTAGGTTTATTGTTACAAACGGTAAGTTTGACTTGATGTATTTTTTATGAAAATTAAAAACTACATCCCCACTTTTCACTGTTTATGAAAATTTGAAGTCCTATTAGTTAAGGGGTCCATTTGTTTCGTGATATACATTATTTGTATGATGAAAACTCTGAAATGTTCTGGTGATTTTTAAGTCTCTCGCCCGAGTTTTGGAGTTCCCAGGAAGGTCATCGAGTTTGGGGCCGCCTATCTCGACAAAGGGTTCTCCCACGACATCGTCGCACATTACCATAGAAATATGGCGCACTAGCCCAGTTCCCTGGCCGGGTCAGTGTATAACTGTCTGACCGCAGGAGTTGGAGATCACTGAATATCGGGGACTCTTCTTTACCACCGACTTCATGGTATAAACAGATTTTTATGTTTTTCTTGAAGATAAAACGTCATAAAGAAGCGCTCATTATCAGCGATCACGTGTACTTTGAAATCTGCGGTTAAACTTAATGTACCGTTAAGAGTTTTAATGAGAACACGTTGGCAACAGTGGAGTGTGAACTCTGGTTGAATATCATAGTGTAATCGATAATAAGGTTTTGTGTAATAAATAGAGCCTGTACCTATTTCCTGTATCTATCTGATCTAATTCCCAGCCGGAGCGTCGCGTTCTTGTATGACCCTTTGAGAATAGAGATCGTATACGTACATTGAATAATTACATAGCAAAACTTCCACAGAAACCCTCAATGATTTAAGTGAAGTTTAGATTTGGTCACCCACCAGACCTGATGAAGATTCTCATTGGGTGGTCACAAACAGGGTAAAACGACGGAAGTGATATTGGTATAGATTCTTGAAGAAGGAATTCATGCAACTTGTGTAAAAAAATGTCTGAAACCAAAGGGATGTTAAGGATCATTTATCCAATCCTGACAAAACAAATATTACACCATTACCCATAAAAAGCATCATATGCTGAAATTTGGATTTACTTTTGTACCATCGTAAATTCATCTGGAAACGACAAACTCCAACGTCAGTTGTTCGAGTTTGGGTAACAAGACAATTCTACAACGCTAGCTTACACGGCACTAATATCGTGCCTCGAATACAACTGGAAAATGCGAATATTGAGTTGAACTCCATTTCACCTTCTGCTTAGCTCTGTTATTTGTAGAAAACTGTGTTGCTCCACATTGCGTTGGGATCGAGTCTAAAACATCTAAGCCGTCAATTGTGCACCTGATGGGACAATGGGAACATCTATTTATCTATATTACACTGTATTTGTACTGGGTACAGCACACCTAGATCATGTGTGGCCTAATTCTCTTATGTCAAAGCGATGCAATACGAAAACAACTAAAAGCTCATCGTTTTTCCGAGAGTAGATAATGGCAAAGTATTGCAAGTAATAAATAGTATTGCCGAGGTACTCCAATGTTTCGATCTTGCTGGATCCCTTCAGAGGGACATGCTGTCCAGATTTCAGGAGTCAAATCTATTTCAGCCTCAGACGCACCAATAAGCAGAATTAAATTTAGGAGTTAAACGCAACATTCTCATTGAATGAAACCTTTCCAAGATACCTGTGTTTGTGTTGGAGAATTTGGAAATTTTCAAATTACATCTTGGAGCCGATGTTGATTTTCCAAAAACATTATTTACTATTCTAATTTTATAGAATTAATATTGCATTTAGAAGAATATTGGGTATGGTGAAGAGGAACCGATAAATCTTTCCCCATTGCAATCCATTTTTTTTTATAATTTTTTACCACATAAATAGGAAACGCCATATTAATTCCTACCTTATTTATTTTATAAAATCAGCAGATTTGAAACCAGAATTGAAATATTAATGTTGTTTGATGGGATTGTGCTAAGCATCAGCGGAACTTAACTTTTCACTGAATTCCTCGAAAACAAACTGAGTGCCAATGATCGAGTGTTCTAAGACGTAGGACCTTGAATCTGAGATAATATAGCGATAGTGCAGGTTTAAATCCTGTTTGTGACTATATAAATTGTATCAGTACCATCAACTACTGTACTGACCCTTCTCATTAATCTGTTTAGTAATATCCTTTAAGGCTATGAGGATGGGCAGGCTAAGGCTTTAAATGTGATCGGCCTCTCTTTTAAAAAAAGACACAAACAAAGAATTGAACTTTGAACATTTTCATATTTTATTATATCTCAGTGGGCTGAAACATTTCCTCATCTGTCTATCGATGTACTCCTCTACCTATTTGTTTGATTTCCGCAGAATATCTCAAGTATTAACTGAACTAAAACTAGAAACTTTGCATCTACCTTCATTTCTGCATAAAGTATGTTATATTTAATAATGATGCATGTGTGTCAATCAAATTCTTTTCTAACAAATGCTAACAAAACCTGTAACTCAGGTATGTCTAAGAACATATTGAGTTATAGAAAATGTTCATTTATCTTTACTAAGGGTCGAGAGGGCCTTATTAAAACCTTGCCATTATCTGTCCGTTAATCTGTGTCTCTAACAGTGTGTGTGATAATTCGATATAAAGATCCTTTAAAACTTAAAGTTCATCTTGGATTTAAAAAATTGTATTGGTTTTTGGATCAAAATTAAAGATTGAATCTAGCCCCTCCAGTCTCAAGCTTTTATGACTAAGCAATCCATTTGTTACCAGGATTATCTAGCTATCGCTTCACCATGCCTCTGATCACAAAAACTAACTAGCCCTTGAAAGTCTCCACTCCTTTAGAATATCAATTATTGTCTCTGGAAAACTATTCTAGGGTGTATAAATACGTTTTCATCAGATCTTTATGAGGATCTATCCTCAAACATCTTTTAAACTGTAGGAACAGCCAGACGTTTCATGATTTTAGCATCTAGGAGTACCTAGTTTCTTCAAACAACGATTATTTAAAAAAATTACTTTTCTATTGGCCTTTTATAAATATGTTTTAAATGATTCATGAACTTCTTGTAGAATTACATAAAACGTTTAATCTTCACATACGTTTATTTATATGAATCAACGATTTAAATTATCTAAGTTAAATTTTGATTCATCCAAAAAACTAATTATAAACAATGGGCTTACTCAAACATGTTCTGCTTCTAAAATTAACCTCATTAACCTAATTTATTTCAAAGTAAAATCTTGAGAAAAACACAATTTTAACGTGTTACCGTGAGCGCAATCTCCACAATCTGGTAATCGCAGTACAGTGGTAATCGCATCAATACAATATTATACTGGTTAAAAAACCCTTGATTACAAAGAATTATTAACTTATAAGGTTATGTAACTTGCATACGTATTATAAAATGTATATTGTGTCTTTAACCATTTTTAAACACAAGTTTAATTACTATAGTTTTTAAGTAAGAAAGTAATATTATATTTAGTTTGGTCAAAATTTATCTCAGATAAATTATTTCAATTTTATTAAATCATTTTAATTACGTTTTGGCTACATAATAAAGCTGTTATATGTCTGCATAAATAATACAATATTGATATTATGCTAGATCATAAAAAATAAAGTCACAATATAATGTTAATTAATTTAATCAGAACTGCAACGTGTCCAAATATGTTTATGACCATACTTCACTTAACCTGTGGAAGGGTTCACCCCGTCCTCCGTTCCACCCGACGTCCTCTCTGTCCTCGATACATACGCTTTCCGGCGTACAGACCGCGTAATTGTTACAATGACTGCATAACCGCTGCCAGTTTCACACTCAACGTCAAAACAACGATCACGCACCCATTTCAGTCTTATTAAAATTCCTTGTCGCCAAATTGACATTCCATCTTCAGTCGTCATCGCAATACCTCCAGAATGTAATTGTCGGTTCGTTTCATAGTTCAACGTGGTTCATTGACGTTTCGGAGATATAGTTAACTTTTTTGGCTTTGTTTACTGTTTTCTAAAATCCAAATTTTCACAGATAAAATTACCTGTTTTTAGTCGCCCTCGTGGTAAGAGGAAATATGGACTTATAAAAACCTCTAAAACACCTTTTGAATGATTTCTAAGACTGTGTGTGTGCGCGCGCTCACCTTATATTATAGTTGGTATATGCCTTTCTTTTGGACCTCTAGTAGGTTCTTTATTGGCCAAGATCCGTTTCTTCACTTGTAAATTAAAAATTATGGAAATTTCAGATTTACCTAATTTTGCATAATTAACTTAAAACTCAAATTTAAACCTATCTCAGTGGCGTAACTAGAACTTGGTTTTGAGGGGAAATACATTTAAATCTGAGCAAACGTGATAGATCTAATTCAATGAAAAATATTTTACTGCAGTATTACAAGTTAGATTTCTTTTATATATTTTGTTTACTGTTATGCATTTTTGGTCCTAACACCCAATTTTGGTTTATAAATTCCCATTTAGCTGATTATTTCTTTACAAGATAAATTTAATTTTATACTGGTAAAAGAATCGATTCCTTCTTCACATAGTATTTACCCTTTAAGTGTCAAGAGAACACCCTCATGAGTTGAAGGACGTTGAGGTGATAGGTAGAACTTTGTGAATCTATCGTTCAAGCTGGTATGTGAAGCAGACCGTTTCCTTAGTTTTGTTTTGCCTCGTTACGGATGTTGCTTGGATGATTCTACCATCAGATGTTTCTTTTTCTGAGTCTAAAAAAGGTCTTAGATAACAAAAACCGGTGTCAACCGGTGTTGAGAACGCAAAGCTTTACCTTTAATCCTCTTCAAATTCCAGTGGTTTTTTTTCATTTCCCGACCGACAATATAATACACAGGAATAAATTCAAATTCAAATCTTTATTTGTTACAAAACGTTACATATTATATCAGTGCTATAGTAACAGGTTATATCGTCAACTATGGTAAACTATATTAATCATACAAGTAGTATTCGTCGATATAATCTAATTTGATTTAAATGCTAGTATAACATTATTTTATTATTAGTAATATCGAATAAATATACAACAGATAATAGTAATAGAACAGTTTGGTATTAAATAATACATACCAAATTCAGATAATTTAATAAGCTTAACAATTATAATCAACTTTACAATACAGTTTACAAATTATACATACATATTTACTAGATTTAGATAAATTTCAGGTATGACAATTTGATGCACCGGAAAATCAAGAGCCCAACCAGGCGCCATCTATGAGGAGCTCACGGAGCCTCCTCCTGAAGATTGTTATTGATGGTTCATGTTTAAGATGTATTGGGAGTTTATTCTAAATGTTTATTCCCATATAGCCAGGTGTTTTTCCGTAATATGATATGTGTATCGTGTTATGAAGTGGAAAGATCATATTATTTATATGTTTTGTAAGCTAAGATGATTGAGTGTAAGAGCTAAAAAGTAAAAAGTAAAGTAAAGGGCTTTGGGGGGAAATGAGAGGGTTCTGTTTTAAAAATGGTAGTGTTTAATAGATATAGATTTTAGGGGAGCGGAAGAATGTTTAATTTTGGAAAAAGAGGTTTGCATTATGATCTGATTAGGGCATTACCAATTGCACGATTTCTTTGTGGTATCTCCAAAACAGAATACCGTAGAGAAGATGACAGTATATACAGGCACGATAAAACACAAAAATACGTCCAGGTCTGTGATTTTTTTATAATGTGGGAAAGGCATAGTGGGCCCTATTTAAGGTGTTTGAAAGTCTTCTCACCTGACCTCCCCAGGTGATACTGCCTTCGATCTGAAAGCCCAGAAAGATTCCTAGGAGTGGTCTTGATCAGTGGCTGGAGGTAGGACTCATCCGCCCTAGCACTCCTTTGATGGTTGGAATGAAAATTTATTGCGAATGTCCTTTCTGTATTTAGAAGCATGCCATTATTGCTATCCACTCTTTCATTTTTGTAAATTTCGCATGCAAAATTATGATGTTGCAACCTGTAAAAGCTCCCGTATTCATCTCGAAAGGTGCTTATTCCCAGACACTTGATTCTTGGAAGTGGGGGGGGGGTTACCTCGATAAGCACAACTGTGGAGTTGAGATCCAAGAAGGTGTACACTACATCTTGATAGTACAAATAAAGCTAGTGTAAAACCGAAGCAGGGCCTAAATGTGCGCTAATTTTCCGTTATCCACCTTTATTACGGGCGTTTCCTTTAACCCTATGTCAGATTATGCTAATTAATAGCTGCTAATTAAATAACTTCTACTAAAAACAGTAACAACCATACTGTAGCATCAAGTAGCTGTAACAGTGATAATCGAGGCATTGTCGCCATACATTAATAGAAAATGTTTTCTGTTCGTATTATATGAGATTAATTAATACCGATTCACTTTGATCTTCATTTAATCTTTGGATAGGTTAAAACATTTTGTTATTTTATATTTAAAGTATAAGTTAATATTTTACCGCAACTGTATAACTACTACTGTACAGTACTAGTTATACAGTACTATCACAGAGTAATAAGGTATACTCTGTGGTACTATTATATAGTATAACTAATACTATTGTATATTTACTGTATACGATTATCCACTGGTTCAGAACAATGATAGCCCTAACCCCGCCTTTAATAAAAGCATTTTTCATTTCATTTCATCTTCTTCTGAATCATTTCTTCAAAAAGGTCATCTTCTAATTTTTTTAATTAAATCGTGTAAAGTGTATGTCTTAACGACACGTTTTAAATATTTTGGACATTTTACGTTCCAAAGTTAAGGGAATTTCCCGTATATATTCAAAAATTTAATTATATAAAAAAATAAAAATAAATAAAACTCAGCGTAAAGACAGAGGGCGCATGACCCAACTTACCACTAGCCCGTTAGTAAACACTGTCACACTCGGCGATAGATCACCAGTTGCTAGGTGCTACTAGGTCACGTGACTCTAGTAACTAGCGCCAACTAGTAACTCTAAAAAATTTGAAATGTTCAACTCTTGAAGCCAATGATTTTCAACTAGCACACTACTGCATACTAAGTAATTCACTATCTGCTAAATTAGCTTAGTGTGACATACCCTTCAGCAAACAAACTTTGAAACGTTGTTCCCTAACTTAACGCCGCGGTCATACTAGGCTGTTTAGCAGCCGGTTCCTAACTAGCCGCTGGTAATATTGCCAGCAATCGGCCTAGTCTGATCTAAAACCAGAGGGTGGTGAATGCCAGCTGGCTAGTATTTACTAGCCACAATCAGAAGTTGAACACGTTTAACTTTTTAGCGCTGCCTACCCTCCGCTGGCAGTCACGTGATCTCGCTGGCTCCAGCCAGCCGGTGTGAACCCCTAGTAGCTCTAAAGCGGCTGTTGAATTAATACGAGTCTAGTCTAGTTGGTTTTATGAATTGTTTGGTTTGGTATACTGTATTTTCTATTTCGTTTTGTGAATAACAGTGAATATGGTTGACACCAAGAAATGGTCGGGCAAAGACATTATAACATTTCTATATTTATTCCGAAATTATCCTTGTCTGTGGGACGTTTTGCCTGCAGACTACGAAATTAATCGTAAGTTGATTCTACTCGTTGATGGGTGCTATTACCAAGAGATGTGTTTACGGCTTCTATTTTTACGTTACCGTTTGTTACGGTAGATTCGGCGTTCTTCCTTTGAAAGGATGAAAGCTCTCATATTCTATAATCATGCTAAGTGGGTTACAAAGTTTTAAGAGCCACCACTGAGATTTCAGTTTTGAGAGGATCTTGTGAGAAATTTCACGCTTCCAGATCAAAATGTTCAGCCTTTATACCTATATAGACATAATAAGTCCTTTTGTGTAAATTCACTGTTTACTTTAGTACATAATTATGCAGCCATCATATAAAGTCAATGTATGTGAAAGTTGCTAAGTCATAACATTTCAACTTAAGTGTTTTTTCTATATTTAATTTTTTCTAAAGACAAGAAATTTGTTTAAATGAAAAAATCTAAATGCTCAGTCAGAAATGTATGATAAGTAGAATACCGGTAATGCAGTTTTGTATCCAATTCTCTTATCTTCTCTGGATTTCCAAGTTAAAGCCTGAAATGTAAAGTGACACCAATTTATTTTATTTTAGTGGCATGCTTCTCTGACCAAGATACAACGCTGCGATTGCAAATAATGACTATTAAAACATCGAAACCAATCGAAATTTTACACGAGCACTTCACTCTACACGTGAAACTCTCGACCAGCCACTTAGATCAAACCATTATTGATAACATTCATACAGTTTTTCCTAGTGGTTTTGTTGTAGCTCATACTGTATAACACACGGGCAGGAAGGAATTATACAAACAGAACAAACAACTCACTGAGTAGTGTTCGTCCTTACTTGGTAATTAATACTTTCAAATACGATTAATTAGTTATTTCTCTTCTTCCATATTTGCTACTTTCCAGGTACTAAGAAACTTACAACTTTCTTGTAAATAAAAAAGCACATAAATTACAAACACTTATTCTGAACACTGATATTAGGTCCGTTAGAGAAACCCTGTCTATACTTTCCACATTAATGACGCCCCTCTGCTATACTCTGGTGGGGGGCAAAATTAGTAATATCAATATCATCGAATTTTATCGGTTTTTCTCACTTTGTTATCTATAACTCTAATTCGATCGCATTACATTTTAATGATTCGATGAAGTATATAGTACTCTGGCACTGTTCAATAAAGTACTGTGGTATATTTAAATAACACGCACTTGCTGTTTTAATTTAACTAAGTGGCATTAATATCATTTATTGCTGGTTGGACTGTAATGCTAGAAGAGCTACTCTATTTTGATAAGAGGAGCTTTGGTGGAGCATTCGGATGTTCCGTTGGGTTAGCTTTTATTCTTTAAAACATTCCTAGTCAGAGCTCTTTATTATGCCCTTGCATAAAGTGCAAAAGAATAAACTGCATAAATATAAACCTGTGTTTCGTCCTCCCTAAAGGGGTAGTAAGTATTATTTTGGGGTATCTTGTATGCGATTAAGGATAAGGTTGTGACATTTTTGCAGTTTGTAGATGGATGATGCCTGAAGGGTTTATTTGTTGTTGAAAGTGTTATTTACGAAATATTTTGTTACAAAAATGGTATTTTAAACATTTTACTTAATAAAATATGTGACGCGATGCAATGTAGTTGTGTGTTTTGTGTGCAGTCCTCATTGAAAACAATTTTCTGTTCACAGTATTAGCTTATTAAATTCCTGCGATGATTTTCAGACTAGTGAGATCTCCTTATCTTGAATTTATCAAACTTTTTGCATGCTTAATCTTCTATTTTCAGTATTCATACCTCGGGAAGAACGTGGATACCACTTGTCAAAGCTTCGTATTTCTGATGCTTTATCGATTTAAAATATTATAATTTAAAATATATCGATTGCAAGTTTCTATAATCTTGTTAGCCTTTAACACATGCACAGTTAATAATGAACGAGGAACCTGGCCTGAATTTTAATCCAGATTGATTAATCTTGTTTCTCTCTATACTACAAGTCCAATTCTGATTACATTATACAATATACTTATACTAAATTACATATATTTGCGACTTGCTCGACCTAATTAACATTTAAAACAGTTAATATTAAACTGTAAAAAAACTAAATGTATTATATTATAATAAATATACTTTTCAGTCGTAGGTGGTTGGGCAGCGAATGCAGACCTATTATTACCTGTATTCTGTAGTTCAGTTTAATAGTTAGGGTTGTGTTTAGTTTTTTATTAAGTGCATGTTTTAGAGTTAGTGAAGTTGATACACAATATGGTGGTTGTGATTCCTGATTTACGCATGTCACAATGCTCTGGCATGATTTGTTTATTTTAACCTAGTTTGTAGTTAGGTGTTAGGTTAGTTATTTACCTCAAGAAGAGATCATATTGCAGATCTCGAAACGTAGTGTTACTGATTTGTTGTGTCACTGAACTATGACAAATGTTTGGAAAAATGCTGTTTCCTTTACCGTATAAAATAATATTTTTCAAACACACACAGTCGATCACATTGAGTGCCTACTTTACTGATATAGTGATGAATAAAGTACTTAGGTAATGAACTAATGAAATTAAATGGTGTTAAGTTGAGAATTTCAGGAAATATGAGGACAATGGCAGCGCAAGGAAAGGAGAAATGTGCGTGAATATGTCAAGGTAACTCCGCCGGTCATCGTATCATCTAGGTAGTACGGTAATAGCTCATAACCACTCCGGTTTCCAAGGTGCGTTTGCTTATGACTGGCACAAGGCCCTTGTTAGTATAAACGGGCTTGTTTTGTGCATTAAATTCACTGAGGTCGTTTTTGTATTAGAATTGCTAATTAAGGGCTCATTCTGGTGCCACAAATTTCAGCCTGGGTTCAAGAACGAGGATTTTATTTTAGTTTAGGACACATTTTGGATTATTGTATTACGACACCAATGACAAAGGTCCCAATCAGCTAGTCCCTTCCAATTAACATTTTATTGGACAGAACAATCATGAATGATTTCACTTTGGATCGGCAATGGCATTATTAGCTAGTATTGACTTGACAATGGCCTGTAAGTCGGAAGTGGGAATATTATGAGGAGAAAGCACCGGGTCGCATCAGATTACCCAACACACAATAATGGGACCTTCCTCTGTCGCTTATTAGTCATCGATCTGGCCATCGACGAGGGAACAAAATAATGATGAAATTTGATCTCGGAGACCAACGAAGGGCGTGGGTGAGTCTTCTTTGTTTAGACCTATTCTGTTTCATCGGATAAGATCTGAACACATCTTCGCCCTTTGGGTTCTCCTGTCACCGGAAAAAATGGATTCTGATAAAAAATGCACTACGAAAACATAACGAAGATTGTACTGAAGTGGTAATTGAGGAGTATTTTCAGTAATCTGGCATTTCAGTCACATGTAAAATATTAATATTAAAAAAATAAAATACAAAATTAAGCAATACATTGTTTAGTAACCTTGTTTTAAATGATTTTTTCTAAAACATGTCCCGTATCTTATCTTCAAAAAATAACAATGAATTCTACAGAAAAATACGGGATATAATGAAAGTCAACATCAGGATATCAGAGAAGTTACATGCTCATACGTATCAGGGTATCAGAGAACTAACAAGCCGAGACGTATCAGGGTATCAGAGGTGCTTTTACACGTCCCTGGGACGGCCTTCTGAAGGCGGTAACTCATTATGGTATCATCCTCAGGTAATGAGTCGGAGCAATAAACTTGACCTGAGCTATTTCTCGTTGTGCAGTCTCTACTTGTTCGTTAACGCTTTCGATATTAAGCCCATGTTTGAAGTCATATTATGCGATGCATATAATTATAAAGTCTTGTAAACTTAAGGGACTCAAGGTATACGAATGTTCAACACCATCGATGAACTGTTCTACTCCTTACCTGAATGCCAAAACCACAGGTCACCTTCACCAAAGACCTTATTCGCAGTGTCGCATAACGCATTGTGCGTGACCCTCCAATGCTATCATCACGAGTTTTGTTGTAACGTATTATAACGTGTGCTACAGAATTCGATACTAGAAACCGCCTTGGTATTTGTTACCAAAACTAATTTTAGTCATCAATTATACTTTTGTGTGGTCTGGCATTTTTTTACCTGGTAAAATAGAAAGATATAAACCCAGAACATAATATCAAGAAATATTTTTTTTAGTACAAAATGGTGAATTGTAAATAAACCACATGTACTTTTTGCCTAAGAGGTACTTTAAAAACTTTTTCTGCCTAAGTTTTTCAAAATGTTCTGCATGGAAATAAATGAAAGTAAAGTGGTTTTATATAAACGTTGTTAAATTTAAACAGCACTAAAATGTGTATGAAACATTCATGGATGTGTGGGAGATTTCTCAGTGAAAAGTACTGTAAGTTTAAGTTTACGTATATAAACTGTAATTTAAACAAATTATATTAATTATGGACGTTTATAGGTGTTCAGAGTTCTTTAAGCGTATATTGACTTTTTGATGTAAAATAATTTTACCACGGAAGTAATTTACAAATTATAATTCGTGAATGGTATAAACTCAAACCCCCTTTTTTAACTAATGAGACTTTCTATATCTGTTCTATTATCTTCTGGTGCTATTGGGTTTTCTGTATTTATTACATTGTTTTTAAAAATATTTGAGTTTTCTTAATCATCTATACGGCCGATGGAACCAACTTAAAATTCAAAACAGTGCAGAGGACACAATATATACCATAACTTAATTCTGTGTCCTCCTCCGTAGACTAGTGGATATAGTCACCGCTCTCTAATTGAGAGATCACGGCTTTAAATCCCGGGGAGGTCTCATCATGATGTGACAGGAATGACAGGTAAAGTGATCGAGACAAGCACAGCCAAGAGCTGAGGCTTAAACGAGATTTAAAAAAACTTCACTTTGTAGTTCGATAGAAACTCTCAATAAACAGCTTAGTACACACCTTTGTTGTATTAAACACCTATATGTCTTGGATTTCTTCTGGACATACGAGTTCGTGCAAAATAAAAACTAGTATACGTCCAATACCTTTTGTTTAGAATATGTGTGTCTACAGAAGCGTGCGTTTTTCACAAAATGTCTCCTTATGTGCTCATTTTATTCGTAATTGTTATTTTAAACTCAATAGAAACCAAGTAAAGTAGTTTTTCTCTTCTTAATCAAAATAAGTTTCGTGATAACGTGAATTTATGAATATTAAAACCTTTTAAACTGTAAATTACAATTATATAAAAATTTAAACATTTCAATATCAATTTCATCAGCGGAATTGAACTATAAGGTTTATGTAAAACATACCCACATGACTATCTAGTATTACCGACTGCAACTGCACAGTTCTCGATGTGCCATTGCCATAGATGCACTGTACGAGTAAAGTGCACCGTATATGACTAGTGTAATTACAAAGCTTGTGCTGAAGATGGTATGATTACATTGTCGCGTACAGTGGTCGTTGTTGATCAGCTGGTCCTTGGGTCCTTGATTAATTCCATCCAGTCTTGGAGGGTTGCTCTCTGCTTAATTTTCTTTTCTAAACTCTCTCCTTCAAGCCGAGGCAGCCTATAGTAATTACATATAGCTATTCCATAATCTTTGATTGGTTATCGGCCCAAAGAATGGACATTTCACAGCGAGTTATAAAAAGTAAATTTTGAACTTTTGAGTGCAGTTCTTTGGACTCCTATGAAACGCTCAAAATTCCAATTAATCACTTTTTGGTTTACTAACATTTTTTAGACAAAAAAGTTGTTATGAGTTTCTAATAGAAAAATAGAAGATTGGATTTTTCATCCACCTCAAAAAGTACTAGTTTATTAACCATACCTACCTCAGCATGTCTACTGGCTTTATACACAGAATTTTCATAATTGGCTTTAATATTCCTAACTAAATGTTTTTCTCACAAATAAACTGAGTCTTCTTTACAACATTTATGCATTCTATTTTTTTTATAAGCTAGTTAAAACTATCAAAGTCATATTTCACTATTAAAAGGTTTCCATACATTTTTATATAGGTTGATTATTGTTATAAACTCTTTGTAAGCTTCCTATTTCCATTTGAATATTCATACAAAACTTGTTCGCAATCCCTACAAAAATGAAAATTAACAATAAATCCTTTAAAGCAACAATGTTATATTTTTGGATATTAAGTTGTAATTTTGATTATAAATTAGTGTGTAAATATTCAACACGCTATTTAAATATAGTTTTATGACTGTCTTTAAACCTATATTAAAAGATAGATAGTAATTTTGCCATATATATCTGCATTACACTATTGATCAAGAACTCCATACTTAATATTTACTATATCATATAATAAAAGTATATTTATAATAAAACATATCTAAAAATAATCATCTTATATCTCTGGATATACTGTGTGTCATTAACAATTGCAGATACGTATTTATTACTATCTACCTTTATGCATTCAAGACAATAAAATGTAAAATTAAAACTTTATGAAGAATCTTGGAGCATTGGAAAAAAGATAAAGTTGGACAATTTGTATTAATTTACCAGTGATAGTAAATTAAAACTGTAGTTAAATTATTTTAATATATGGATGTTCTGACATTTACAATGTTTACACATAACGGTTGATTATATTTAAATGGATCTTTTAATTGAGGCAACTTTAAATGCTAATGGGGCGGAACCCTGGTGTCGACGAGAAAAATATTTCCTTAGTGCGCCTTTAAGGCACAAGATAAACCTATGTACCGAATCTCATGTTTTTATCTTTCGTCCTTTTTGCTGGGCGTTGAATCATTTAGTCAGTCAGTCAGGACATATCTAAAAAATAAAAATCCTAAACATTAACTTATTATCAGCTAATCACCTAATTAATACAAAAAACTTTGTCTTATTTTGTACATCAATCTGAAATTTGTGTTGGAATGTGTTTTGAAAACATATGATAGTTATAATAATTTTGAATACTACTAGATGTACCTATGTTTTGATAGTTGTTTGGGTTTCAGAACCTGGCATAAGTTGATACATCCGATCCTTATAAATTAATTTGTTAAAACTTATTATCTTGTATTATAAATGTTACACACAAAAATATACAACAGCCACTTTAAAAATACAGAGATGTATTTGTCATGTCAAAGGCTAAAGTCATACAAACTTTTCTCAGAATAAATTGATAAGTAGTATTATTTTCAGGGGTTTTTATTTTGACATCTAACTGTATTGACGTATCCAGCAACACAGAACAGACGGGAAAAGTAATAGGTGTGTGAGAGAAAGAGAAGATGCAATGCAACATGGGTTTCTGTGGTGACATTGTTCCCTTTAAAAAGAATTTATTTTGTTGCCCCAAAGAATTTTATATTGTAATCCCCCAAAAGACTGTAGACGTGAAGTTCAACACAACATGCATGTGTTCCACATTCCGACACAACTGTTTGTTTTATAACTGCTCATAACAGCTGATAAATGTTAGCGCAAAGGTGTGAAAGAAGAGAGTGAACCTGTTCTCCATGATGAGCGTTGCCATTGACCGAGGTTACGGGTTGCGGTGACTGAGCCCCGTGACTTACAACTGTTGTGGCATTGTTCTACAAGACGTTTCTCCAAATTGGGAAATGTAGGCGTTAACAAATTTTCAGTGATTTTGTAAATGAATATTGTTTGAAGGAAATCATGACAAATTAAGTAAGCTTGATATACAAAGTAATCATTGTACATAATCCCCTGATTCAATTTGAATTAAAACCTTAAAATTCAGTTTCAGTGGCACAAATTTTAAAACTTTGAATTTCAGTTTACAAAGTTTACAGATGAGCTTGTAGATTAATTTGCACTAAACACAATTGTTCATGTACTTTTCCCCCACCAACAATTTTTTTTTCGGACTAAGAAAAGTATTCCCTTTGATAAAAACTTAAAATAAGGAGTTTATATTTCATACTTGCTGTAATACTCAACTTCGTTCATATTACTCTGCAGTATGACTCATTGTGTGGCTTCAGTGATTAGACACGGGTTAAGACTTCATTGTACATGAACGGTATGGGTTAACACGTTGACTGCAACAGATGTCTCAGGGTGGTCTTGTGTTACTAGTCAAGACCATTCAGTACAGAGCCGTAGTAGAGGTGTTAAGCATAATTGGTTAGATGTTGAGGATTATTATTGGGAATTCACTCTATGCTTAGATAATTTAGAGCATTCTTCAGATCAGTGATGATCAAATCAAAATCTTTAAATGCTCGTAATCATTTTACATTGTATTGCAAACGTCATAATTAACGTCATAATGATCACTGTTTAAGCCTAGTTAAATAGACATTGTGGTTTTAAAAAGGGGCTCTATCGGGAATTCACACCATGCTAAGGTGTTCTAGGCACCCTTGAGGTTATTGGTGATCATTGGTTAAACTATAGTAATTAGACATTATGGTTACCAAAACCGATATCATCAGGAATTCCATCAGCGCTGAAGTATCCTAGGACACCCCTAAGATATACAATGATCATTTTTAGAAAGCCGTATGATCGCAAATTATTTAGTACTGCTGCACCAGACCCTGGATCTCGTCTATAAGAGGGCCTTTATCTTAAACCTACAATCCTTCTTATATTACTTTAAAAGGATTGGCCTCTAGTAGAGATGTATTCGGAAGCTAAAATTTTACTATGAGACATCTCCAAGCATGATCAAGGACAGCATAAGTTGTAAAATATGCTATTTCAAATCCACAATCCACGCAACTGCAGAGCACTCGGAGGATATGTAAATCTCCAAAACACGATTGGGATTGATCGATTTTCTCAATTCAAATCTTCAGTTAGTGCTGAATCTGTTAGGATAAATTCCGATCTTAGTATCCAATACGCTCTTCTTACTGATAAAGAACTCTCGATTACACAAAACTATGTTCTCGGCAATTAGATTGTTCTTAGCTCGTCTTATTTCCAATGAATACTACTGGGCCTTTATGTGACCTCAGCAGGGCATGATTGAGATATTTAGATGTTGTAGATCATAAAAAAGACTTCTTAAAACAACTTGAAATTTATGGATTTCGTGGATCGATACTACAATGTTTCTAAACTTAAAATCCTGAGGTGCGTCCAATGTGTTGAAATCCGCAGTAATTCCCATAAGTACTGTTCGTATTTTTCTGGTATCAATACCGGAATGCTTCAGGGTTCTATCCTTGGACCCCTTGTGGAAAGTCATTTTAACAGAACCATCTACTGCCACTCATTTTGCAGACGACACTCGACACTTATTCTAAGTAACTTTAGTAAATCGACTAGTTCTACACTAATAACCTGTTCTTAAATATTTCTAAAACAAATATTGTGAAATTTTTATCCCAACCACCCAAAACGTTTCTAACATGTATACATTTGGTGGCAATCCATTAAATAGCAAATTTCTGTATATTTCCTAGGGGCTCTTGAGTTCAAGTCGCTCTCGTCATACTCATGTATTGATAGGATCTATGTTACATTTATGTAACATTGTTACAAGAGTATACTCTATTTTAAATTTGGTATATTTTAAACAGTTCAGTTCAATTACTTGTGTATAATTATTCTTTATTCTGCCGTTGTGATTTTTGTGAAAACCTATGTTTAATTGTGTGAATAAATTATTCTGATCCTGATACTCTATGGTCACTGTTATGAGTCATCACTGTCAACTTTTTGGAATCTTTATTTCGTCTCACTACACAATAAAACGTCGTTTTCACAAATATTCATTACTACAACTCAACTCGTTTCGCTAGTTCAGACCTGTGCGTCACAAAAACATTTTCATAGACTTTGAAAGCCACTGGAAGAATCTTCGTTCCCAAACCTCTTTGCTACACAAGTTCATTTGAAAAAAGGCGTTTCTCAAGGAACCACAAGGTTAACAATAATTGGTTGTTAATCATCTTCTTAATCACATATCACTCAATATGCTGTGATAGGAATTACAGGAATTGAATATGTCAAATATAAAACTAAGTAACACGCGCAGGATAGTCACATATTCATCTAGTAGCCAATTACGTCTGATGTTCGTGTTGGTAATCGAAAGATATCCCGCTTGGAATCAAAAATTCCATAATTATACATGGCACTTCATCGGAAACTCTTAGGAGATGCTCGTGAAAACTCAAAGAGCAACCAAAGTCATATGTAGTGACTAAAGGAGGTCACTTTATCCTGACCCTTTTCTTGTTACCAGCACACTCACCATGTATTCTTCTATTAAGGTTCATTGGGGATCCTTACTGAAATGAAAATATCTGTAAAATCCCAAAAGTTAGCTATGATCAGTAAGAAGAATCTTCCTCTTTACATTTTCCAGTCTTCATATTCACACTAAGACGCTCGCTTGCGGTGTACAAGGGGAGTTTTTTTTAAGAACACTAATTTACTTCAAAACTTTGTTCAAACAGCTCTAGTATTAATGATTTTCTTTAAAAAGATTCTTTTTCTTTTTCTGCATTTTAAATAGAGCATTCCTTGAAATTTTGTATTACTTCTAAGTTTTTTTCTATAAATCCATAAATCTAAATTAAATATTGACACAAATGAATGTTTGTTTGTTTTTAAAACTTAGTTAAGAAAAAGATCTTTAGTCCTAAGTTTGTATCCACTCGAGTGGTGCACAAATTCTTTAAAATTTTAGTCGAAAACCTTGAAATTAAATTTATGAATTTATAGTCAGTACAGTGTATGCCTTGCACGAGTATGCCTTTAGTATAAGATTACGTTTCAGATATTTTAATTTGCTAAATTATTTTAACTTTTTTGAGTTATGTGTAAAAGTCTGGTTAATACAAAATATCATTATATTTCTCAATAGACATACACGTACTACTTTTATATTAATATAATCGGCTCATATGAGATCTTCCAAGATCTTATAACGTATGACGGTCATTACAGTGTTATTTTATTCTGGACCATCTTGTTTTCGTACTTTTGGTTCTCGTAGAAACCCGCAATATTTTACAAACACGAAAAATAAATTCTATTTTCTGTTGATCTAAAATTTACAATGCCTATCAGTTATGGAATACCCTCCAGATCATTATAATGAAGTACTTATATTGTCCATAAATATATGTACCAGAAGACGATCAAAATACGTAGCCTACTTTTATCTAATTTTAATTAAATTTAAGGCCTGAGCCCATATGCGACTGTAAAGTATAGGTTTTGACCTTTAAAATTATGAAAATTTGCTGCAAACAAAAAACTTTAGAGAGAAACTTCGGCAACATTTTAGACTAATGAAAGGCTTTCCTAAGGCTATCCATTTAATATTATGTCCTCCTTTGAAAACTCAATGATACCTTGATAAAAACTGTATTTCTACTTTTAATATTTATTGGGCAAGATATTGAAATACAAAATATATGATTGTACGAAGTGAGGACTTGACTTACCGCACTGAAGTAAGCTCCCCCTGGAGTGGGGTGGGCAGGCTGGCTCTCAGCTCACCTCAGGGGTACCGTTACTATGACGTCACGGAGGGGCCGGTTATATATCTGGCAGTGCGCCGGCGCGGCAGAGTTCTGGTAGCAGTGAGTGTGCGACGTGCCGCGATCCCTGGATACCGCCACTTCTAGGTGAGTGCACAGCATTTCACACATTTTTTGAAATAAGTAAATCCACCTTTTCAATCTTAAAACAAACCAAGCTTAAAACAACAACTGTTGTTATTACTACAATTTATATAGGTAAAATAATTAATTAAATGATAATTTTATAAAAAATTTTGAAGCTCTATTTTGTTTATTATCGTCCGTAATTTTCAAAAGATTACATTAAGTGCGTAAATGAAAATTAAGCTCAGGATTAAGTAACGAGTGAACTCATATTTTGTGCCTAAAAATGTCATTACTAAATAGTACACAGACGAATTGACGTAATAGAAGACTTGCAGTGGATTATTATACCATTACTTGAATTATGTGAAATTAAAGAGCAAATTATATTTATAGCTATGAACCCATCATAACCGTAACAAGTGCGCATAAATATGCTTTTATAAAAAGATGAAATTTTGCTTATTTGTTAGGATCAAATAATCGATACGACAATGGGAATCTTTAGAGATATTGAGTTATATTTTAAGATATTTTCTGGTGCTTTTCCCCAATTCAAGTGTAAGATATAACCTCAGTTACTCGCTATTTCTTAATCATAAATGTTTTTTTTTCTCATTTACAACAAATATTATGTCAGAGTGTTGAACACTCAGTTTTTTAATGTTTATAAAATAACAGTTTGTAAACATGACATAATTAAAGATTTCAGTACACAAGAAAGACATTTCAAAATTAATTCTATAATGTTTCATTATGGGACATTGTAAAAACACACATTGCTTAAAACTCTGTTTCTTATTGTGGTGACTTTAACGCAAGGTTTGCCAAGGCTTGGTGCAAGCAGCAGCCCACGTGTGGCATTGAGGTGACGCATGGTTAGAGCATGTAGGCCGCGAAGAAATATAGAACTGGTACAGTAGGGAGTTCCTCCTTTATTTTTACATCTTACATCTTTTGTTTCTTTACTCTGGGTGGTTATCGTAAATTATATTTACCGTGAACTTCATATTAGCTTCTACTAAAAAAGTATGTCCTTTGTGTAGCTTCATCGTAAACTATTTTATATTTTAATTCTTGCACTTCAAAAATCTTGGTCATGTGATATAGATTAACTGGTTTATTATTTCAAATTGAGATTACAGTGTGGTTTTAATCAGCATTATAAGTATAAGTATATAATTTTTATATCCTCTTTGTGATTTTCTTTTTGTTTGATTCTGATGAATTTCAATAACATGTGTGGTGAATTTGTATTTTTGCAATAAGTATTTTGTTAACTATCAGATATGTCTTTTACTTACTAGCAATACAAATTACTAAACATTTCCGCTTCGAATTGAAAGCAAAACGACACATATGCGTTCTTGAGACAAAATACTATTTCTTCAATCACTTTTGAACATTTGACCATTCAAGACAAACTTATATATACACATCATTAGTAACTTATAAATTTACTTTATATCATAACATGATTCCAATCACTAACATTACGATTCATAAAAATTAATTTTATTTACATAAAATTTAGACATTTTTGAGTCATTTTTTAATTTCTAGCTATGTTATCATTTGTTTCAAAATTGTCATCAGCCAACTCTTTTAATGTAATAATGATTTTAACTTATTGGTTTTTAAAGTTATTTTAAATAAACCCCTATCTTACATTGTAAATACATAGTTATTTACACAGACACAATAATTCAAATAAAGCTTAAAATGTAATTATTACCTTATAGCTACTAACTATTTAAAAACATGAAATTTCTTAAATAGTTCTTACGTTGTTTTTTTTTTAGTGATCTACTCTAAAAGCAAGTGTTGTACATTATTGTTTACACTTTAAAACTTGAAGATTTGTCTGTACTTTGATCCCATGTATGTAAAAATACGTTTTACCAAAATTATTGAAAACTTATCTTAAAAAATAATATGTTGATATACGGTAACAGCACATTGGCAATTTCAACAATGTTGAATCGCAAATTAAAAAATATCCTTATGTTACACTAACCATCCATTCTAAATTACCTAACATAAAAGTATTCAAAAAGACTAACAAATAATGGCATAACAATCAAGTTATCTAATATTTTCATATTGGAAGTAATATTTTTATTTTTTTATCATAATAAATGAATAAACACAAAAATTACTTTACATTAGAAATAATATCAATATTGAAAGCCACAAAATATTTAACTACCAACAGCAAATTTTATAAACAAGAGCGATATAACATAACACATTACCAAATGAATTTAAAGACAATATGTTTCAGAAAATTAATATATAACAATAATTCTTTATTAAAAAGTATTATATTCAGTGCAAACAAGACGGAACACGAAGACCAAAAAGGAACCTAAATTAACTATGAAAAATTACATCATAGCTGCGTGATGTACCATCAAATCAATTTACATTTCATCTTACAAAAATAAATTTAAATATTAGATATATTGAATATATCGATCACCGCTTCATTCTTTGGTCTCCGCATTGCCCCCTCTCTACCTCCGGATGACCTCTTGACCCTGATGCACCAGTGACACCAGGACGAGGTCAATATAAACCTTAGCAAATTGGACACCGCGAACCGTCCCCTCACCGGTTCAACGCATCAAGTGCGGAAATCAATTGTCCTATTTCCGGTGCATGGCGAAATTGCTTCACCCACAATTACATCAAGTTTGTCATCCATCGTGGTTTCAATGTAAAGAAATTGGGTTAGTATTCATATCTAAAGAATAAGATGCATACACTCTTATACACATATAACCTTAAGTTATTCAGTATTTGACACCTGAAGAAGAGAAAAGATACTAGGTTTTGAAACGTTGTGTTTGATGGCAAACTTTCGTAATCCTTTTATTCGCCCAAGTATTATCGTCAGTCATTTACACATAGTATAAAAGAAGGCATAATTGCATCTATATTATAGTGTAGCTTCACTGTGTAGTGTTGATACTAAAAGACTACATGAAGCAGTCACACACAAAATTTACTACCATAACCTGCTTAATAAAAGCCACATATTCCTTACTACCGTATACAAAGTACAATCAAACTGATACTATTGATGATATGAACTCATCTTTCATTTCAACGAAGACGAAGGTTCTCAATGTCTTATTCCCGACAAGGTCATTAACCTGGCTAGTAATTCTACCGCACTCTACCGCATAATTACACTCCAGAGGGTAGAGCGGTCATAGCCACAACCAACACCGAGCAGCGTGGTTACTCTACTGTTTGGATGAGTGACTCCTGATTAATCGTGATCTCCCGCTCAGCGGAGCGGTTATCCGGCTATTGGGGATGTGGTTGGATAAGCCGTTGGCTGTCTTCCCATACCGAATGTTTAGTTTACAGATAGTGGTTGAATGTCAGTGGAATTGTGATGTTCCACACATTCCACTTTTGGTCTATGTACTTTTGGTCTAAGACTGTAGATAACTGGTAAGGTTTGGAAATCCATGAGAGGAATTATGAGGAGTAGATTAAAACCCTTCCGAATAATATTCAAAAAGATGCACATATACGTTGGTTACAGGAATAGGTATATTAGGTGGATTCAGTCTGTCAATAATAATACTCATTGGGCTGAGCTGTAGCGAAGCCTATCTCTTGAGGGTAAAAAAATGTCATTTATGTCTGTCTGTCCTTACGATATCTCGAAAACGATCTGACCTGTCGGCTTGATATTCTTTATGAAGCTTCTCCAGTGTATGAGGAACACTAAGTTAGATGATGGTCACCATGGGTAACCATGATGGAAACAAGAAAATATGGAAATGATCAAATTTATAAAAAAACTCAATACACACATAAGAGATTCATCATATGAAAGTTAAAACATGTAGCCTTACTATCCCAACATATACATACATAGTGCCTTGGTGTGTGGACTTTTATTATTTAAACACAGATATGAAACCCAAAGTAATGAACAAAAATGTGAACGTATTAATGGGCAAAATTTGTCGAGAAAGATATCATATGTAGACTTTAAATTTTGCATGAAAGAAAGGAGTTTGTGTTTAGTACTAAATAAAAACATTACAACTTAAAAATATCTGTAATATTGACTGGTGAGTTTTAAATATTACTTATTTATGATGATGAAAACTTTCCTTTTTGAAACTCGAGGAAATTCAACAACAAACAGTATTATTTGATACATTGATAGTATTTATTACTGTTTGTGCTAATTACAATTCAAAGTTCATTCAGTATAATTCAGTAAACAATTCTCAATGGCTGAAATTCTAAGAATAACTTTTAGATCCCAATGTTCATTCGATACAGTAATTGGATTGAAGGTTTTATATTTCCATTCCAAGAGCAAGCTAGTTGTATGATAGGATTTTGTAACATTCGTGATTTGTCCTATAAGACCATAATTTTATTTAAAAAAGATTATTGACTTGTATTCTTGTTAAGTTATTATTTTATTTAAGTCAGTACAGGTAACATTGCTAATGAACACATAATGTGTTTGTCTGATCTTTTGTCCAATTTCACTGATAATATTATAGAAAAGAATGTTTATTTTGGGTTAAGTATACTATTATAATAATTACACGTAATAACTCTCTGAGAAAAACACTTTCCCAGTCATTTTATTTTACTTGGCGGCAAATAATAATAACAATTTCGTCTTCAGATCCAAATCCGTTTCGGCTCCTACACTTTTACTCTCAAGGCATAAGTATAAAAATACGTTGTTTTAATTGTGTTATATTAATATAGACCTTAAAATTAACCCTACTAAAATTTTTTTATAGATTTCTAATAAATTGCTTATTGGCTGAGCGACAGCGAAGCATAGCCTTGTGGGACTGGAAAGTATTTATGTCTGTCTATCTATCTGTCTACGTGTTGTAACGTGTTTATATCGGTCTTATGGATTACTATGATAGGAACGATAAAATATCAGTATAAATAAATTTGTAAACAAGTTGTGGCTTAAACATCATATGACATCTTAACATTTAATATAGCAGTAAGCCTTGTAGCCTTACTACTCAAACACATACTACAAAAATAAACACTTGTGTGGACAAAATTATTTAAAGACTGCTATGAAACCTAATTCAATGGAAAAATGTAAATGTATCATGAGGCACGATATCTCGAGAAAAATCATCTGTAAACTTTGCGTACGGCTTACACAAAGTCTGTTACGCATCACTTTTTTACGACTATCCGTCCGCAAAATATTTCGAAAACAAACTAGCCTATGTACTTGAAATTTTGCATGAAGCTTCATTTCTTTATAAATAATATCGAGTTCGATGATGGTTCATGTCACTCCATGAAATTTGGCTGAGTGTTAGCCAGCATTCCTACATCCTGACGATTAAATCACGATAAGAGAATAAATATTTTTTAATCAAACTGAGTACAGTCATGGATTATTAACATGAAACATAGTAACATATTGACTGACTAAGTATTTACTAAGGTGTAGAATTGCGTGCAACCTTAGCTATGCCTGTTACTCGACTTGTGGTGTGGTGTAATCTAACCTTGTTATGAATCATAGCATACGTGTCCTTTTTGTACGTTGCGATATTTTCAAACAACAAGTTATAATTGCGAGTAAGAATACTGGGATGTGTGATATTCTGGAATTCTTTATCCCTTTTCTCTGATATTTCCTGACGTATTATTTTTGTTTGCTATAATGTATAGTCCAATGATAATGTACTTGGACAGAGTACACCCTATACAAACACAATTTTAGGGTTTTTCCTATAAGACGCTATGTTAAATCACCATTGAGTTCCTTATAAACATATGTTGCCATAGGAACTTACAAGTTGTCTTATGTTATAGTTTGTAATCATTTAAATGGACAATAACGATTCATCACCAAAATAATCATTTTTTTAAACTGAAACTCTGATTTATTTGAAGAGATGTTGATACTGTTAAATTTGTATGATTCATTTGAACCTTGACATTTACGGCGATACGTCCTACACAATGGGAGACCAGTTGCCGCCCTGTCTAGGGCGTCGGACCGAGTATCTGAGTTAGAGGCAACGCTGGTTCAGAGACAGTATGTCTGTGGCAGTTACACTTTTCATAAGAACCATCGATCTTGTGGAGTAACCTTTCTTCTTTGTGACGACATCCTTGCATACGCCTATATATATGAGAACGAGCAGAAAAACATTTAAAGGAGTGGAAATATTGTATAACTAAATTTAACAGAGAATAATATTGAGTAGTAATAATATATAGTTAGTAATATACATCTGTTCTTTTTTGGGCAAATCGAACTTACCAGTTGTAAAACCACCACTGAAGTAAGTATACATTGTATTTAAGTCGACTACATGATGTTACCGCCATGTTTTATCCTATCTGTATGGAAAATCAAGAAAAATTAAAAACTGTTTTACATTAAAATCTCAAAGTATTTACTGTTATTACTGTTCTTACCGTAAATTTGGTCGAATATTACTCATCAATAATTGCTACTTCCATGAATTTTCTGCTGCATTTATCTTATATGAAATTAAGGATATTCTTCCTGTATCTTGGAGATTTCTTAAATTACATCGTAACTTTATGGAACTTAGCACATTATCGCTTTAGAAATTTTTAAATTATTGATGTAATTTCTGTATTGTAACTCATTACTACTGCGTCGCTTATAGTTATAGGTTATTTTTTGACAATTGGTGATCCTCCTTAATCCAAAACTTTAAAAATCGAATCAATTATTCATTAATATTGCTATTTTCGTATTTTATGTGTTTTTAAAATAATATTTTGTATTGTTGTAAAAAAAAATACCAACAACTAACCATATTTGCCTTTTTTATAGTTTAACAAACGTAATTAAATATCTAATCGTTTAGTTTTAAGCACACTAAGGTATAAAAAGCAAAGATATAATAACCCCAGTGTAAAGTATTTAATGCGCAAAATCCAAACATTGTTAATGCATCTTTATAGATTTATATCTGTACTAGTTAAAATATAAAACTTTTAAATGGTTTAAATTGAATGGCTTTTTGTGTTATGAACCTTATGGTAGTTTTAAATTCTGAAATCCTAGAAATAAATTATGGATTACCGTGACATATAGGGTTTTATGATACAGCTGCTCTTTTAGTAGAATAAAGAGGGGAATTTTACACTTTTTACCCTAATGATGAAAATTTATCTAACATATAATAATAATAATAAAATATATTTGTGAGGTAAATCTGAAAGATAGTCCAATGAAAAGTCCGAGAAACCAATTAAAATACATTTTACGCAGAACGTTGCGATCTTTATATCCCAGTGTAAAAACAATCTGTTAAAAGTAATATTTTTAAATTAGTTGAATTAGTTCAAAAATTATTTCTTAAGAAATATTTCAACTCGCACTTTACTTTTGTATTTATACAAACAACTATCAATCGAACAACTTTGAATGCTTTTAATTTAGAAAATACAGTAATATTATTCATATGTTTTTGTGTCTTGTCTTATATAAAATGATCAATATAGTTCAAACTAAAGTTTTCAACGAGAATTTAAACGTCGGAGGCGGAGAAACCAACGAGCAACCCGAACAACGATTGTCCCGCTGAAGGAACAAGCAAATTGAGAAAGGTTTGACCCGTTGAACAAGCAAAGTGAGAAGGGTTTGTCCCACTAAACGAGCAAAGTGAGAACGGTTTGCAAGCTGACCAAGCAAAGTGAGAAGGGTTTGTTCCACTAAACGAGCAAAGTGAGAACGGTTTGCAAGCTGACCAAGCAAATTGAGGAGGGTTTGTTCCACTGTACGATCAAAGTGAGAAGGTTTGTCTCGCTGAACAAACAAATTAAGGAGGGGTTTTCCCATTGTAGAAATGAGTGAAAAGGGTTTGTCTCACGAACGAACCATATTTTTCAAGGAAAATTCAAAAACATTCATTAACTTCTAGATGTAGCTACATTATTTTGCAAGAGGTAAAGGGAACGTTAGACATGCCTTCTGCCAGCCATTTTGTCCAGTAAACATGGTATCACATTACACATTTCCATCGACATGTAAATTGCAATGCTTTGACAATTGAAAATGAAAGACAGAAAGACACACTATAAATCTTATCCATCCTTGATACTTTAACTAATATGATCCACTGGTAAATTTAGATATTTTGAAAACTTGCGATCTACCCAAATTAGAAAAAAATGGATTGTAACCAAATCGCTACCCAATTTCTGATGTGAGTACCGATGCAAGGTCCAAGGAAAGCAGCTAGTTCCATGTGTTGCTCAAGACCCTTTAAGGCTCCTCGATTGCCCCTTATTTCTGATGTGAGCATTGATGCAAGGTCCAAGGAAAGCAGCTAGTTCCATGTGTTGCTCAAGACCCTTTAAGGCTCCTCGATTGCCCCTTATTTCTGATGTGAGCATTGATGCAAGGTCCAAGGAAAGCAGCTAGTTCCATGTGTTGCTCAAGACCCTTTAAGGCTCCTCGATTGCCCCTTATTTCTGATGTGAGCATTGATGCAAGGTCCAAGGAAAGCAGCTAGTTCCATGTGTTGCTCAAGACCCTTTAAGGCTCCTCTATTGCCCCTTATTTCTGATGTGAGCATTGATGCAAGGTCCAAGGAAAGCAGCTAGTTCCATGTGTTGCTCAAGACCCTTTAAGGCACCTCGGTTGCCCCTTGCCTCGCGTGCCCAGAGTCACATCCCAGTATCACTTTCACTATCACTCCCACCCGCTCATTTCTCCGCAAACAACACGACTGTGTCGGGATTATTTGTCGACCCCGGAATCGAACCACGGATTACGTTAGCGGCCGAATTCACCGGGTTAAGAATTATACAGGAACGTCCCTCGGTCGGCCGACCTACAACCATTCTTCACAACTACAATCCCACCGTTGTTGCGCTGGTGTCTCCTCGGTATCTCGAAGGAATGTGTGACTTACTGTGCTCCTCTTGCAAAGCGTTATTACATTGCGTAGTGCTAAATGTGAGTAATGTGTTATTTTATAGCAGTCGCCTTTAGAAAAGAGGTAGGGGTTAAGTGTCAGATATGCCGTAGACCCTTTCCGAAAAACGTTTCTAATTGGCGACACACAATGCCACACCACCCACCATAACGGACAACTTGTCTCATAAATTCCTGCGGTAATTGCGATGGCTGCGGACAAGTTGTTTAGCAACCTCCATCAAGCCACCCTGACATTCAGGACCTCCAATCATCGGATCTATGGCCCTTATCTTGCCCAAGGACCGCTCAAATGTCACCCGGGCCCGTGCCGCAGAGCGTCGAGCCGTTAACGCAACCGTTGTTACCACATTAACCGACGCTCTGGGCTTAATTACACCCTCAAATTAACGGAATTAACGCCAATTAGGATATTTACAGAGACACCTCGGCCTTGCCACAGATTCTCGACATGTCCCGAATTGGACCAAATTGCTTCGTGATGGCGTTTACCTTATTGTAGTACAATGATGACAATTATGCTCATCTGCTAACACAGGATGTTTCCCCTCTCCTCACACTTTCCATAGTTATCACCTTGGAATATATTTTACGACATGTACGTGTCCTGTAGTAGGCTGATATTTGGTTCATACAAGTAGAGAATTCGAATGGGCAATGCTGTCCAAAGTTATCAGGCACACTTTAGTTTTATAAGGCCGAATTCTATAAATTTATGGCAGACAATAATTAACCAAAATTATGACTGTCTGTATTGTTTATCCATATAAGTAGCAAATTCTCGTTCTTCGTGGAGTAAACCGGAAAACAGAATATAGTCGTGACAAAACAACGAAATCGAAATAGCTAAAATGATCATATATAGTGTTTGAACTTTGAAGGATTTATGGGTCCAAGGATTATTTATTTATTTTTTTCTTTTTACAATCTTTACATCAATTTTGGAGTATTATAAAATATTTCTCTCTTCGTCATAACTTGTATTGATTTTAAATTGCTATTGACTGGAAATGCGTATTATGAAAATAATATTACAACAAAGGTTTATAAAAATTATTTCTTGTAATAAGACAAGAGAGACAAGTGGCAATTCCAAAGACGTACGAGTGTACCATACTCTATGTGTGCAACGGTTACATACTGGCAGATTGCCTTTGTGAGTACCAGAGAGAATCACGTGAGGTTTACAATGCCAAGAAACGTTCCCTGACAATATTGAGCTGCATAGAACATGTGGGAACCAATACGATTCAAACTTTCATATCGAAACCTGCCATTTCGACTCTAGTGTTTAGTGATTAATAATATTAATACGAGTAAAATCACCACTGACGGAAAATTCCATCTTTAGTTCTTGACCATCATTGCGGTTACTTGAAGTGGCTACTTATATAGTGTAAAAACACCTAGTAAACAGTAATAGCATTGAAAAGGATGAAAAAGTCACTGTAACTCGTAGACCGCTCTGCTACAAGACTCTCCTAGCGACCGCCGATGGTCAGCCCAAGAGTCAAAGACATCTGAAGGATAATGGCTGGTAGTGTCGCCAGTCGAGCGAAGCGAGCTGGTGCAGTAAATGACCAGCGACAAGCTGAGCGTGAACAACCGCTCGACGAAAATTGCCGGTCACTGCAAACGTAGATCACGCGCCGTGCTGTGGTATCGTTCATGCTGTTGCAGTTGGAAGCTGAAAAGAATATCAGTGAAATTAAAGATAACAGACATTAGTTTTGAACGTACAAAACCGAGAGACAATTTGTATGAGCGTAAACCTGGTTTTTTTTCTTGAAATCGATACACAGGACGTTTTCCTAAAAACTAATCGATCCTCAGGCACCCCAGTTTTGGGTAGTGGTCGAAATGGGAGGGTATCAAAAGGGATAAACATTTTAAATGATCATATTGTTCGGATCATATTTTTCTTAACTTGACACATTTAAATCCAATTGCCAGACACGTAAAATAAATATTAAATTAGAGTCACATACTTATATGCGTACCCTTTAAACTGTTAAATTTCAGTCTCTTCATTTAGCTGTTTGTTGGTAATACCTATTATTTATTGTTTGACGATACGTTTAAAATGTGTCGAGTAAAGTAAAATTTGATCTGCAAAAATTATCTTTGATACTTTTCTTTCAAAACCTCCTATTTCGTCCTCCAGCAAAACTAGCGTGGAGACATGAATTTTATATTAGTATAAGTAACTATATTGATTTTTTAAAAGGGGTTGTGTACTTTAAAAGTGCAACATTACCTCTCGGCTGCTATAATATCAAATCCTTTATATTGCATTGGTTTAATTATCCAAAAATAATAAATATTTACCTCAGTTTCGTATCCATGATTTATGTGAGTTTGAGAGTAATATATCATATCGTGATTCTAGATACCTATTATTTTTTTAATATTATTATTATTTATTATAATCACTGGTTTGAAATTGTGGCCAAAACGTATAAAAACTGTCAAATACTTTTATAAAACAAAGCCTTTCTCTCATGGCTTGACAACTGATATCCTGCACATTAACGTACATGTCTCTATTTACTTCTATGTGATGAATTACATGAATGAAGTAGTAATATGTTTACTTCTCCGGAGTCAATAATGAACAGTGCCTCTTTGGGAATACCTCTTAATTGGTATCCAATTTTAATACAAATTCATAACCTTAACGGATAAGGATTTTATGATAACAATTTTATTTCATTTCAGCAAACTTGAAACGATATACGTATTTACATGTTTATGACAAAGGGGTAGGAGATTATCAAGACTTCACCAAAGCATGAAATATTTATTTGTGTTTGCTCCAAATAGTGAGTTGTTTCAAGAATAGCACAATGTTCTAGTAACATATCTAAACAAAATTATATTTCTTTAACCAAAAAAAGTACGACACAACATTCAATCTGAAATGTCATACTCTTCAAAAGGATCAATCACACATAATCTTTATTACATACTTCACTCGAGAAAACAAATTTTACTTCTTGAGTCAAGTTATATTTTCTAAAGTGAGAATTTTGGATTTTACTTTAAATTATGACTTTACTGAAATGTGATTAAAAACTCCAATACTATTTTTCGTATTCAATTCAAAGAAATCAACAACAAAATTCAAGAGGCATGATTCTTGTTCATAAATGAAAGTAATATACGCAGTGTTTGTCAATGTTACCAAATCGTGACAAAGAAGCTCGGACAAAAAAAGCCACACTAAAACTGTGTTGAGCAACCCGCAATCTGCCTTGTCTTAACTCCTAACTCGGCATTAGCCTGATTCTGTTTCTTCCACAGTTGGAACAAAACCAAGAGCCTGCAGCACAGCGTCCCGTCGCCGTCATCAAATACGTTTTAGTGTCCACCGCCTAATGGTCTGTACCACTCGGTGTTCCGCATCGGACCCAAAAACTGAATTTAATTAAAGCCAGGGGTATTCCACCTTGACCCTATTAACTAGAGCTTGACGCGGAGAACAGTTCGGCGGGTAACGGTCGCACAACGGGAGCGATGGAGAGGCGAGATCTCGGTGGCAGTGGCAGTGGCGGTGGCGGTGGCTGTGGCTGCACATGTTACATCATGTCAGCCGTGACCTCTCAAGGTCATCTCGGCGGTCAGCTGATTGTAAATATCCCCGCGGCGAAACCGAGGAATGCACTCAGTGGTTACCAGTCCCGTGTCTTAGAGTCTTTGAACTCACGTTTGTTTGGTCTCTGCTTGCCGTGTCGCCGTTCCTTCTTGTGTTTGACTTGTAGTCCCAAAACTCGAATCCCAAAATATGTTTTTTCATTCAAAATCTATTCTAAATATTATAACAGGCTATAATTATTGGCATTTTTAGAGTGATAATGGACATGAAAATGGAAATATTTTGACTTTCCTAACAGAATCTGCATTAATATCATGCCTGAATTGAGATTTAATTCTTTAATTTCTTGTTTGTGGGAGGGGGTAGGGAGAGTAATATATTGTCTTTCCCACTCTTCCTTCATATATTTGTTATCTTTTCAATTTCACTTCAAAATAATTGTATATTCAATTACCTCGTTATTATAAACATAAATCAGCACGTCACTAAGTCGCTATATATAAAACAATATCTAAATTGTAATACAGAAAAGTAAAAATGTATAGGACTAAACAAAATAAATAATGGATCATAAAATACAAGAATATGTTGTAATACAGTAGAGATTATATGAATAAATATGTTAAAATTCTACTCACATTACTTATGCAACACGTGTTGCACAAGTAGGGGTTTCGATTCTTTTTTATAAACCTATCAATATCTTATTATTTTTATTCCTTACTAATTTTGTTTGTAAATGATTTTGTGGTTAACATAAATAGAGCTTTCTTCTACACGAGAAAGGTAGGATGGGAATAGAAAAGTCCCTTATCAAAATGGAACTTGTTTAATGTCGTTCTTTGTCTTCAGACAACAGCCATTTAATCAGAATCAGAATCAGAATCAGAAATAATTTATTTCGTTAATAACATAAAGTTACATGAAATAAGTCATAGATAAAATAGTACGTATATAAATATAACAATAACAATTAAATAAAATCAACAATCAAATAGTCAACATAGGTTATTTCACATGTTTGTGCAATATGACAGGAATTCTTGAACAGAATATGGGCATTTTTCAAGCAAAATAGTTTTAATGTTTTTTAGAAAAATTTGTGAGCTGGTTATGTTTTTCAGGTGCCGAGGCAGCGCGTTATAGAGCCGTAGAGCTGAATAGTGCATGCCCCTTTCGAAAATTGTCAATCTATGGATCGGGTAGACCATATTACCCCTGTGGCGGGTATCGTACTGATGATTAAAAGTGTTCTCTGCAAAAAGATGTGGGTTATTTTTGAAGAAAGTCAAAACTTCAAGTATATAGATGCTTGGAAGAGTGAGGAGATTCAGTTGCTGAAAAAAAGGTTTACAGTGAGCACGATTACCTGCTGCAGACATAATGCGAACAATTCTTTTTTGGAATCTAAATACCCTTAAAATTTCACTAGAAGATCCCCAGAATCCAATAGCATATTTCAGTCTACTGTATACATAAGCATAGTAAATTTGAACGATAGTTTCTTTACCAACTGCAGGCATTAAAACTCGAAAAGCAAAGGTAATTGAAGACAGCTTTGAGCATAGCGTATCTATATGTTTAGACCAGTTGAGCTTGTAATCAATGACAACACCAAGAAGAGAGGCAGACTCTGATGGGTTGATACCATTTACGCTGAAACCCGCTATATCACGAGAAGTTGGTGAGAAAACCATGATTTTAGTTTTTTCTTCATTTAATAGGAGACCATTTGACTCAAACCACTTCTTCAAGCTGACATACGACTGATTCATAATAATTTCGAGGCTGTGAATATCACGACAAGAAGATAGAGCAGTTGTGTCATCCGCATAGCAAACAATGTCTGATTTCATATTGGAAGGAAGGTCGTTTATATATATAGAAAATAAAAAAGGACCAAGTACGGAGCCTTGAGGTACTCCTGAGCTGGTCCTCAACCAACCTCTTTGAAGTTGTCCTTTATTTGTTACAGAAACTGTCTGCTTTCTCTCAGAGAGATATGAGGAAAGGAGTGAGAGAGCTGCACCGTTCAAGCCATATCTTTCAAGTTTACCCAAAAGAACAGAATGGTTGACACAGTCGAAAGCCTTGGACAGATCACAGTATATCGCACCGACACACTGCGACCCATCCAAGGCTCCCAACACGGCACCAATGACATCATTGACAGCGCTAGAAGTTGAAAACCCTTTTCTGAAACCAAACTGAGATGCAGTCAAGAGAGTATTAGAGTCAAAGTAACATTGAAGTCTTGCCAGAATGATCATCTCAAACACCTTAGCAAAAGAAGAGAGCAGACTGATTGGCCTGTAATTAGAAATCTCAGTTTTTTGGCCTTTTTTATGGATTGGACGTATGACAGACAGCTTTAGATTTTCTGGAAAAATTCCCTCAGAAAAAGATCGATTAATTATGTGTACCAGAGGAAAAGCTATAAGATATGCGCACTTCTTAAGAACTTCAGATGTAACCCCATCCCACCATGTAATGTTCTGTGTGTAAAATATTCTTAATGGGCCGTCTGACGCTCATTTTGCCAGAGTTCCTGACATTCTCTGCTGAAGAGTTCCCGTAGGAATGCTCCCGGAGTTGTGACGACCCATCGACACAATTATCCCCAGAAACGCTCCTGGGAACACAATGTACGAACGGCCTTGATGTGGATACCGTATTGTATCCAAATGTGAAGGACGACACTATTCTTGCCGTAACCTTTGCTACGGATAGACTAATTAATTTCTGCTCTTTGCGTAACCCTTGCATGGATTCTTCCCTTCGTCAGAACTGCCGCCGCTTATTTTAACAACGAGGAATCCTGCGCTGTAGCCTACATTTACATTCTCATTTATCTCCGTGCGCCTTCTTTGTTTGCGCGAACCATGTTCTCACTAATAGATGGTTAGGTGACTCTTGATATATGGTTAAGGCTTGATCCAAAAGTTATTTCTGTTTACTCACACGGAAATCTTAAAGGCCACACCTTAAACAATGTTTAAATGAGGGCTCAAAATATGCATTATTTGTATTAAAAAGAGAACAAATGTTTAGTATTAGTTCCATTAATAAGCTGAATCAAGGTAAGTTGCAATGTTTCTGTCCCGTGCTCTTAACAGATCGTCTAGAATACTCATCTCGCTCTCGTAACAAACTGAGTGCGAAAGGATGAATACAACATCATTTTTATTCACCCAGTTTTGTTAATTTCCAAACCTATTTCATCCTCCAATAGGACAATTGATTGATTTGATGTCCAGGCTGAATAAAGCACGAAAGGTTTCATCTTTTAGTTGGATATAAACCCATCTCTCCCCACACCTATCCATTATACAAAATGTATAACCTTTAGCCAGTAGGACAAGAATAGTGGAGATGTAACTATCGTGTCAACTTATAAAAACTTAATCGTATATTAAAATGTAACAGTTTCTCAAAAAGTTTTGAGTTGAATTCTTTCCACGGTTGAAATGAATTTGTCTTCGATGCACTGAATCCAACTGAAGTCTTAATATAGAGCATAAATGCGAAATGACAGATGTATAGATTCCTACTAAACTTTGTGATTGTATTAGTACAACCATGGAATGCAAACAAAACTAATTCTTTCAATTATGGAAGTAATGTACCAAAATCATTAGTCGGTACATACTTAAAAACTGTATACCTCTGAAGATCCAAGATCCATCAAGGACAGCATCCATTGTCAGGCTTCCTTTCTCTACGACCTAGAGCACACCCGATATTCGATGCATTATAACGCATGTCGAGCGTGGAAAATGCCTCGGTAGCCGCTCTTCTAGCTAACGTTAGGCAGCGAGCCAGATTTACAGAACTTCTTTCAGTATTCTTATTTTAGTTCACTTTTAAGATATTCCCGCACTGTTACAGTTGCTCGTATTTATACAGTTTGACTATATTTCTTTAACAGGTTTATTCAGTTATTAGCCAATTATAAAAGCATATTAGCCAGTAATCAACCAATCATTGCGCTCCTATAACTTTATCACACTGCTCTGATCTTTACGAAGGATGTCTTTTAGAAAAACGGACAGAAACATGCAAAGAGGAAAAGTAAGTTATTTACGAAAACTAACCACCAAAACCAAAGTAAATAAAGAAAAGCCCATGTCACTTGCAATGAATACAAGATGTAGTGGAATGATTTATAATATGCGTGTTGTAGAGAATTAGTCTTATTCCTTCATAACTGAACAGCTTTCCTTGTTTATCAATTGTGTTTATTTTAGAGGACAATGTCATTTGATCAAAATATATATTTTGTACGAAAATTACACTTTAATTTCATAGAAAATGTTACAAGTTCCATCTAGTACATTTGTAAATTGTTTATAAAATGCATGACTATGGTCTGTATTTATGTCTTTTATGCTCCCTACTGTTGATATAAGTTCATACTCTATTGAAATACAAAAATAGCATTTACGTCAGCCGTACCAAGCATAACAAGCAAAAAGGGTTGTAAATCGATTTAGACCTTTAGAGTTAGCCATGAATCCCCACAGAGAATAAGTCAAAGATAACAATTTTTTCAATATAATAAAATTATTCTCAGTTTTTAAATCATTAGGACGTTTATTTACTACTATGATACCGGTTTAAGGTAGAAGGTTTTCAAAGTCCCTAGTTTTAACTATAAATTTGTACCTACATCTTGGCTCATATGCATGGAAATTCATATCAGGATTCAAATCATATTTGAATATGCAATCCACCGTCTCCTAGAATGCAGACTGTCATTTGCTCAAAATACTAAAAAGAAAGGAACAATCAATTTAAAATTTCTGTTTTTTGCAGCTTTAGAAGTTTAATAGTATTCTGGGGATAAAGTATATTCATTAGAGAAAATATGGATTAATTAGCCCAAAATGAAGGTGGTACTTTAAAGAACAAAAGTTAAATAATCTATGCAGTAAAGGAATGCGTCCTTTACCTTTACCTTTGGACATCATCATGTATTGGAAATCATCAATGTATCCAACCCTCTGAATTTTATTCCTTGAAGTTCATAAATGCAATTCTTTTCAAATTGAGTATCGGCCACTCGGGCTGTAGACACCAAGTCATTCACCTGATGTACTTTTAGTAGAGTTTTAAAGAAAAACTTTTCATGCATAAATTGAGATGTTTACAGATTTGGATTTCCAACTGTATTTTTTAATTACTCTAAAACAAACAATTACGTTTTTCATATACTCAACAAGTTTTCTATTTAATTGTTAAATTACACCGAATTAAACCGGTGGATACCTGTTTAAAGCCATGATTCAATCGAGATTTTGTTCAACCATAAATAAATCTTGTTCAGGTATGACTTAACGTACTTTTAGAAATACATGTACACCAAATGCTTTAGTTACATGATAATGTAATTGACTGTCTCAAAGGCTATGTTCACCATATTTTTAATATTATATAAACATAAGCAATATATGTCCCAGAATTTGTAAGTAATACAACAACTATTTCGGGATTTATACGATATCCAGTTGTTATCCACTAACTGGCAAATTCGGCGTTAGAAGAATATTCAATTATCCCAAAGACACTTTCAAGTTTCCTTTTAAGAGATGTTATTCAATAATTGTGGAGAAGTGAGATACTTGACCTTCGCAGGTCACAGACAGGTAGGTAGGTGGTGATGCAAACTTAGGCAGGTAGAGCGACCGGAAGGAAACATCCACATTCATATGTAAATGTCACGGAAGTGTAGGACAGGTCGAAGGTCGGGCCGGGAGTCTGAAGAAAGCCGTCGAGGATCTCGCAGCCCCAGGGAGGGGAGGCGACGGCCGTCGATACCTAGAGCACTTATATCACGAAACAACCGCGGCCGGGAAACTAGAGGTTCACAGGTGAACAATACTAATTACGCGCCTAATTGGAGTAAACTCTTCCGCGTGTATTGTGTCTTATCCGTGGAGCAATCCGGCCAGCACGCATGCCCCGCATCGCACATGTGGACTTGGAACCTCCAGCCTTTCTCGGGGTTTATCATGATCGACTGACATTTACAATTTGTTCAAGATATATTAATCACAGTTGAGATTGTGTAATGGAATAGGTCTCCGAACCTTGTATCAGATACTCAATGAAACACAACACATACATCGATTGACCTTATTATAAACTAAGGTATTGATTGCGTCATACAATGAAAGAGACCTCGTAGACCTTTCGAATAGGATAGGTTATTAGGAATGACGGATTTTCGGACTGATGAAGTTTCAAAATTATTACGACTTTGGGTATTATTACATTAATGGTGCTGACAACTGTAATCGGAAAATGCGCCGCATATTTAAAAAAAACTATTTTCTCCACTCTCTATTAACATCCAGATTAGCAAAGAGAACATTTGGAAATGATTTGAGTTGTTATGAGAATAAACTGTTATCTTTTATTTCCAACACTCACTACAACACAGTGTAAATTTGAGTGTATATTCATAAGGTACTATTTATTGGCATGTTCCATCTTGGGGTAGCCCAGCACGTGTATTACACAATATTCGCACAGATTAATAACATCCTACAACCAGTTCCCAGGATTCTACAGTTTTCCACACCCGTAATGCTAGTAACATGATTGGGAACGAGCGTGAGTTATGGATGCAATAAGGGCAGAGAATAAGAAATATATAAAGAGCTAGTAATGCAATATTGAACCACTGTTAGGTTATCCACCACAAAGTGAGATAAATAGAAAACTTCCTATGAGTTACTACTCCATGGAGAATTGTTGTGAACAGTCCTACAAAGACTCCTCTGATTTTTATGGTCACTGATACCAATTACAACCACTCATGTGCATTGACGCGCGTTTAAACATAAAGTAGCAATGGTGGGAAGGGTTGATTCAATTAGAATGCTAAGTTCAGCTCTAATTCATCTTCCTATCAGTGCAGCACCTGAAATGTAACGTTGTTACCCTCCTGGAATCTGCAGTCATGTTCGTCTGAAAAGATAAAAAATTTCGGGTTAGAAGTTGCCGAATTAACTCTTTACATCATTTCGACATCAGAGACAACAAGACTACAAAATATAGTATAATCTAGGTGAGATGAATTATCACTATCTCATCAGGAGCACAATTGGCACTGATTCGTTTTCATTTACTTCACTTTCAAACGTATAATGAACGTACACCCTGACCTTGAGCAAACCCTGTAGCTCTGGCGATCATGTTATGGTTACCTCAGAGCTGAGTAATAATTGCTCTTAGCAAAAATGGTGTAAGGAATACACTACCGATACCTCCGCACTCTAACTTTAAAGCAGGCAAATTCTTGCTTCATAGAGCAGAGTATGAATGTTGATTATATGTCTTTTAAGCGAAATTCTACTGTGCTCTTGAGTCTTATAGCAGATTTTCATCCTCCAATAAATGCATTGCTCATTTTCATTCTATGCAACGAGCAGATACCGCAACAAATACTCGCATGACAAACCGAGATTACTGTACTTTACTACTTTATCAATATTTTACTTTTGAATGAAGGGCTTTATAACTGGGTTATCTGGATACAGTAGAAAAGTGTAAATCACAGAACACAATCACTATTGTGCAGCAGCACTCGATATTCGTACAAGCACTACTCCCTAACTCCTAATAGGAATAAATGTTATCGCCGTCTTAAACCGTTCTCTAGCACAATATTACAATCTTGAAATATTTAGATCTCGTTGTAGAGAGCCATTTTCAATCATGAGACGTCAAATGTCACGTTTCAAAACTACTAAGCTATGTGACATGGTACAATTTATGAGATAGTCATCACTATGTACGCGCAATCCTAAAACTAAGGTTACAAGGACATTTTCATGGTATTGTCAGTTTCTCTAAACCAGCAGACAGTGGTGTACGTTGCTTGAAGACACGTCAACCTGTTGGCTGTGATTGTGCAGTGATCCCAGCTAGAACTGGTTTCTCCACACGATTGCCCTCTAGGATTGTGTCTCTGCCAGGCAACACTATTTGGTTTTATCGCAGAACTGTCATTTTAATTCCCGCTCTAACATCGCATTGTAGTATATGAGTTCTCTCCTCGTAGTTTACAGTCCTGGTCACGTCCTGACCAAACATCTCAGTATGAACAGACGATTTAGATTAACAGTCACTATCGATTTAAACTATTATATCCGCTGTCTGAGATTTATGTTATAATTTCGTTGCTTGAAATTTGTTTAGGTTACAATGTGGTATTTGTTCTTTGTTAGAAGTTTGTTTTGACGATGGAAGGACTGTGAAGAAAACACGATTTTTTCGGACATTTGCCACTGTTCAGTGATACAAAAGTGTTACTGATTTTTTGTATCACTGAACGGTGGCAAATTTCAGAGAAAAATCCTGGTAATTTTTAGTAGTCGTTGGCCTTATGAAGATCTAACTTTTAATGCTACAGGAAAAGAATCTCTCTCTGGAAGAGAAAGGAATTGAGAGTTCGCGACAGCAGTGTATGACAAAATAGACATTTATAGTGCAAAAGAGCGACTTGAAGTGTTTTCAATAACACAATAAACGAACATATTGTAATATACACCTAGAGAGACTTGTATATAAATAATATTTAAGTACCCCTACATACTACAAGGTAGACAACAGGCCTCGTTGAGGTTGAATGCACAATTTCATCTCTACAGCTACATGTATTACTGTGTCACACGTCGAAATGGCTTATGTTTGTACTTAGGTTACGGTGACCTCGTTGCTATCAAATTACCACAGTTATCAAAATCCCATGGATTTTTGTACATCATTATTGAACTCAATGTTGTCTATTTAGAATTGAAGTTATATAAAAATATTGAAGGCGATTATAGGTCAGTTCCTTAGATATCGTGCTGACAGACACACAGAAATTTGTCCAATCCCAATCACTGTGACAGGCTTCGTTAACGCTCAGCCAACTATCAAATTCATAGTGAACCTCAACGCTTTTACTAAGCCTTAGTTGAGAAATACAATTTGTAAATTAACAATGGCTATGACTTGTATAACCCTCATCTAACTACTATTTTATTTCTTATATATTACCTACCTCCTAACATTATATATATATATATATATATATATATATATATATATATAGGCTGGATAAACAAGCTATTACGTGGTTGGGTAGGTGTACTGAAGCCAAGTCCATATAAAAGACTGGCCGCTCGATCGTAGTTACGGCCCAGAACTATCTTCAGTGTGACAAAGTAGAGTGTCACATATCATGTAATTAGCGTGTACATACGTAGAGTCGGTGGTCCATTGTCCTGATCTCTTCCTGAATATAATTGCCACACAATTGTGTCAACGTATTGTGTATCCTGTATTGTTCCCTATTATACGCTGTTTGGCCCTATCACACGGCAAAGACCATAACGTTCTCTCTCGACAACAATGGTTGACTGCAATTTCCAAGTGTACTATTAGTGTTTTGATTGAGTGAATGAAAATCCCACCCTTCATTTGGACAGATGTACTACGAAAGATAGATAAAAGGCTGTATACTATGTAAAGGCTTATTCTCGAAATTAATTTGAAAAAACCTCGATACAGTATGCAAAAATGTAAACAATAGGCCTACTAATTAAATTATCTTACAGTTATGGAAAGTACTTTATATAAGTATATAACAAAACTTTTACGAAACAAACATAAAAAAATATTTAAATTAAGCTATATACTGAAATAAGACGAATATGAAACACAATAAATTAAGAACTTAAATATACTCACTTAATTCATCAATCATTCATGTACCCCACAGGCACCACTATCCACAACCTCTACACAGCCCATAAAAAATCCCTGATCATTCCCTCGAGGCGAGCACGGCTCTTATATTGTCAAGTACGGAGTTCCATAAACTTGAACTGTTAATGTACCTGTATAAAAAACCAATACCAATATCCTTGGACTGCCCTGAGGACTGCAGATATGGGTGTACCTTGATTCACAACAGGAACTTTCATCGATATGAAACCCTGTCAACAAATTTGTGTAAGATTGATCAATAAGGTTCCATAAATTATAAAAGTTCTGACAGTTAAAAGTAATTTAAAACTCGCTTCAAGTGACTGTCGTTATCCAATACGTTTTACTTGGTTAATAACTTCAATGCTGGATCTGAAGTCAATGCAATTGTTTCTGAGAGAATGAATTGAATTTATGTGTGTTGAAGATTTCATGACTACCTTACAGATTCAATATCACCTTTGACGGCTGCGATACAATGTATGATTTTGAACAAAAACTCACCAGTATTACAGATATCGGAACAAGCTGTAAGTTAGTGAAGTGCCTTTTTGTCGCTGATAAAAATATACAAAGAAACTATGCAAGCATCACTGAGGTGTTGCCTATATACGAGTAGAAATGAAGCTTCATGCAAAAGTTCAAATCTATAGGTTAGTTCGTTTTTGAGATATCGTGCGGACAGACAAATGAAAATTTTGAGCCCACTCCCTCCCCGAGTGATAAGCTTCGTTAATGCTCAGCCAATTAGAAGGTGCGGCGCTAGCTTCGATGCTCAACAGCAGTGATTCCTTTAACCCATTACATCATGATTTATTGTGTTAGAGATATTGAACGTTATTATGTCACTTATTAAGTGGTCTTTGTCAACAAGTGCTTAAAACTTGATAATCTCTTGAATTAATCTTGGTAAACCTTATTAAGCTTTGAGCGTACATTGATGAGAAATGTCCTTGCAAGACCAGTTTCCTTACGAGAACAAAACTAGTTACCGCTAACATATATGTTGTGCCACACACAGCAGCTCTGCGTGTTAAAGTTGGAGGAATACCACAGAAAGTGAACGTACGCGTATGATTAGGCAAGAAAGGCGAGCAAGACATGTGGGAGAACCAGTTCCGCAAACAATCGGGTCAAGTCTATTGTTGTGTCTTGAGTCTTCTCGATGTCGCGTCGCCGCCTGCTCGCAATCACCTGTGTTGCAATTACACCCGTGGTCGTACAGTATAAACCGCGTTGTATCGTGTGAATCCTTGAATTATAACTATTGACGTGTACAGCTTGAGGTAGCAGAAGTTATACACGTACTGAATACTGCACGGTACAACTCAAGGACAAAATATGGGTTCTCTTGATTTTGGCAAGGAGGAATTTCTTCAGCCCTTTTCCCTAAAACGAACCGTTCTTCCTTCTCTCTTATTTCAAACCAGATGAAGATTCTTGGTTTTACACCAACTCCTGCAAACTGGAACATCAAGACAAAACCAAACTTATTTCAACCTCCCATTTCAATGCACAAGGCAGTACTGGTGTAAATAGAGATTATGCAATGTTGATCCAACATGGTAGGTGCATTTTTGTGCATTTAAGTCTTACTTGTCAAGATAACCAGGAGAAATCCAACAGATAAACCAAACATATTTTAACCCCGAGTATTTCAAGCTCTACCAGATATATCGCTCTAAAACAATTTGCCATCATCATAATCTATCTGTTAGCAATGGATTCAGTATTAAAGCGAGACCAAAGAGTCGTCAAAGGTGTATACGTACGCACTGATCATTGCCAATGAAACAGGAATGGAATACCTGTAAATATACAGTAAACACATCATATATGGAATGTAAATGTGTTAGGAATCATACATTTGAGAATTCGACATTTTATCTGTACATTTGTTGGAAGTAAGTAGCCTATATATTTGTTGAAAATAGTGGCATTGAAAATTCCGGGAGGTATTAGATAATCCAGATGCTATAGATCGCTTCTCCCCCAAGTGAATTTAGGGTTAACAATAAAGTATTACTCAGGACATTTTGTGCTATTTATATACTTCAGAGTACACAAATGAGAAGTTTCACGATGACTTAGGTGGTAAATACAAACAAAGACCAAGAGGTAGTATCTGACCTTGGCATAGATACGAGGGGCTCAATTAGGGTTAATGTTTACACTTAAGCGTTCAACTACTTACACGTAACTGCAGACACGCACCACCAATTAAGGTTTTTTTATATTTCTACCTTTAAATCGTACACGCTCTTCAGTAAAAAAAATCTTCCACTCGCACGGAGCATTACAGGACACCTTACTGAAACTATTTTCCCGGAGAATGATAATCCTCTGAGCAGGGGTACGCCACACCGCGTGTTGCGTAACAGGCTTAGCTGAGGATGCGTGCAAAATGTCATATACATAGTTCATATCATTCTCAAAATGTTCTACAGACAAAGAAACATACAGACAATCGTACAGAAAAGAAACTTTCGAAGATTCTCTTTGCAATATTTTCAGCATTGTTCACATAGGATAATAAATTTAATTTTTGAGGAGTGTAATTAAAAAAAATATGATAACTAATTTCTTAAAGTCACGTTAGAAATAACATGCTCACATTTTGACGGTCAAACTATATATGACATAACTCATTGATATCTTGATAATTTTAACTGTACAGGCATATATGTTATCGATTAAAACTAGAACAGTAATTTTTAGTAGTGTAAGAATTTAAAAGAAATAAGGCAGAGCCCTTTTTAGTTGAAACCTGTTTAACAATAAGCCGACACGACGGAATATCGAAGGACCCCCGACAGAACATAAAGAATCTTACCAAACAATCCAACAAAGTAACTTAATCACATCTGTTTCTATCCCCACATGATTGTTACTCAGTTTCTTTACGAAATTGGTTATTCTTCTATTTTCTCGTTGCAATCAATCTTACTCATATGAAGAGTGCAAAAACACCCCAGAGTGCTATTTTTTTTCCTTAGATCTTTTGACCCAATAAACAATACAGTTCCTTCTTGGCTTCTTAGACCAAAAGATCCTTTTGCTTGAATTCTCTAGGATTATTTTGCAAAACATAACTCCTGGACAGATGGGCAAACAACAATTTTAAGAAATCCATGTCCAAGTCTAATAGATTGTTGAAAGACTAGCCACCACTTTGTTGGAAAACTAGAACTGCTAGTGTTTATACTTGTCGTTTCTAATAACCATTGGAAACCGTGCAATAAGGACATCTCGGAATCTGACTTATTTTAACAGTAGGAGGTTTTACAACTCGTCGCGGTGGTCTTTCACATCAACGGTGGACAGTCCTGCGGTGTAATTTAGCTGCTAGCAGAAGCTTCAAAGAAGGCCTCCGCTGCGAAGTGTGTCAACCGTTAGGTACCTGCAGCTGCAACGCGATAGTGCTGTAGTGGGCGGGAGAGAGATGGTCCTGGGGAGTCAGCATCTATCCTCTGCTCGCTGCTCGTGCTCGCTTCATCAGCAAGGGGTAGTCTGAATTCTTTTCTAGGAGTTTATCTTGGTTATTTTGGGGTTGTCTGAACCTTTTTCTAGAAGTTTATCTTTGTTATCTTGAGGTTGTCAGAATCTTTTTTTCTAGGAGTTTATCTTGGATATCTTGGGGTTGTCTCAACCTTTTTCTATGAGTTTATCTTGGTTATCTTGGGGTTGTCTGAAACATTTTCTAGGAGTTTATCTTGAGGGAGCAACCTTTTTTCCCTTTATACAAAACTAAGACATGTAACTCGCTGATTCACTGGTGCTAGGATCTTAGCAAAATGGTGTAAGGAATACACTACCGATACCTCCGCACTCTAACTTTAAAGCAGGCAAATTCTTGCTTCATAGAGCAGAGTATGAATGTTGATTATATGTCTTTTTAAGCGAAATTCTACTGTGCTCTTGAGTCTTATAGCAGATTTTCATCCTCCAATAAATGCATTGCTCATTTTCATTCTATGCAACGAGCAGATACCGCAACAAATACTCGCATGACAAAACCGAGATTACTGTACTTTACTACTTTATCAATATTTTACTTTTGAATGAAGGGCTTTATAACTGGGTTATCTGGATACAGTAGAAAAGTGTAAATCACAGAACACAATCACTATTGTGCAGCAGCACTCGATATTCGTACAAGCACTATCTCCGATAGGAATAAATGTTATCGCCGTCTTAAACCGTTCTCTAGCACAATATTACAATCTTGAAATATTTAGATCTCGTTGTAGAGAGCCATTTTCAATCATGAGACGTCAAATGTCACGTTTTCAATAACTACTAAGCTATGTGACATGGTACAATTTATGAGATAGTCATCACTATGTACGCGCAATCCTAAAACTAAGGTTTCAAGACATTTTCATGGTATTGTCAGTTTCTCTAAACCAGCAGACAGTGGTGTACGTTGCTTGAAGACACGTCAACCTGTTGGCTGTGATTGTGCAGTGATCCCAGCTAGAACTGGTTTCTCCACACGATTGCCCTCTAGGATTGTGTCTCTGCCAGGCAACACTATTTTGGTTTTATCGCAGAACTGTCATTTTAATTCCCGCTCTAACATCGCATTGTAGTATATGAGTTCTCTCCTCGTAGTTTACAGTCCTGGTCACGTCCTGACCAAACATCTCAGTATGAACAGACGATTTAGATTAACAGTCACTATCGATTTAAACTATTATATCCGCTGTCTGAGATTTATGTTATAATTTCGTTGCTTGAAATTTGTTTAGGTTACAATGTGGTATTTGTTCTTTGTTAGAAGTTTGTTTTGACGATGGAAGGACTGTGAAGGAAAACACGATTTTTTTCGGACATTTGCCACTGTTCAGTGATACAAAAGTGTTACTGATTTTTGTATCACTGAAACGGTGGCAAATTTCAGAGAAAAATCCTTGGTAATTTTTAGTAGTCGTTGGCCTTATGAAGATCTAACTTTTAATGCTACAGGAAAAGAATCTCTCTCTGGAAGAGAAAGGAATTGAGAGTTCGCGACAGCAGTGTATGACAAAATAGACATTTATAGTGCAAAAGAGCGACTTGAAGTGTTTTCAATAACACAATAAACGAACATATTGTAATATACACCTAGAGAGACTTGTATATAAATAATATTTAAGTACCCCTACATACTACAAGGTAGACAACAGTCCTCGTTGAGGTTGAATGCACAATTTCATCTCTACAGCTACATGTATTACTATGTCACACGTCGAAGCTTATGTTTGTACTTAGGTTACGGTGACCTCGTTGCTATCAAATTACCACAGTTATCAAAATCCCATGGATTTTTGTACATCATTATTGAACTCAATGTTGCCTATTTAGAAAATGAAACTATATGAAAACTTTCAAGGCGATTATAGGTCAGTTCTGAGATGTCGTGCAGGACAGGCAGACAGACATTTGTCCTATTATGACAGGCTTCGTTAACGCTCAGCCAACTATCAAATTCATAGTGAACCTCAACGCTTTTACTAAGCCTTAGTTGAAAAATACAATTTCTAAATTAACAATGGCTATGACTTGTCTAACCCTCATCTAACTACTATTTTATTTCTTTCTACCACCTAACATTATATATATATATGTGTGTGTGTGTGTGTGTGTGTGTGTGTGTGTGTGTGTGTGTGTGTGTGTGTGCCGGATAAACAAGCCATTACGTGGTTGGGTAGGTGTAGAAGCCAAGTCCATATAAAAGGTATACTGGCCGCTCGATCGGCCCTGAACTATCTTCAGTATGGACAAAGTAGAGTGTCACATATCATGTAATTAGCGTGTACATACGTAGAGTCGGTGGTCCATTGTCCTGATCTCTTCCTGAATATAATTGCCACACAATTGTGTCAAACGTATTGTGTATCCTGTATTGTTCCCTATTATGCGCTGTTTGGCCCTATCACACGGCAAAGACCATAAACGTTCTCTCTCGACAACAATGGTTGACTGCAATTTCCAAGTGTACTATTAGTGTTTTGATTGAGTAAATGAAAATCCCACCCTTCATTTGGACAGATGTACTGCGAAAGTACAATATGCAAACATATAAACAATAGGCCTACTAATTAAATTATCTTACAGTTATGGAAAATACTTTATATAAGTAAATTACGAAACAATAATATAAAAAGATATCTGAATTAAGCTATATACTGAAATAAGATGAATATCAAACACAGTAAATTAAGAACTTAAATATACTCACTTAATTCATCAATCATTCATGTACCCCACAGGCCACCACTATCCACAACCTCTACACGGCCCATAAACAATCCCTGATTCATTCCCTCGAGGCGAGCACGGCTCTTATATTGTCAAGTACGGAGTTCCATAAACTTGAACTGTTAATGTACCTGTATAAAAAACCAATACCAATATCCTTGAACTGCCCTGAGGACTGTAGATATGGGTGTACCTTGATTCACAACAGGAACTTTCATCGATATGAAACCCTGTCAACAAATTTCTGTAAGAAATATCATTAAGGTTCCAGAAATTATAAAAGTTCTGATAGTCAAAATTAATTTAAAAACTCGCTTCAAGTGACTGTCGTTATCCAATACGTTTTACTTGGTTAATAACTTCAATGCTGGATCTGAAGTCAATGCAATTGTTTCTGAGAGAATGAAATTGAATTTATGTGTATTGAAGATTACATGACTACCTTCCAGATTCAATAACACCTTTGACGGTTGCGATACAATGTATGATTTTGAACAAAAAACTCATCAGTATTACAGATATCGAAACAAGCTGTGAGTTAGTGCCTTTTCGTCGCTGATAAAAATATACAAAGAAACTATGCAAGCATAACTGAGGTGTTGCCTATATACGAGTAGAAATGAAGCTTCATGCAAAAAGTTCAAAATCTGTAGGTTTAGTTCGTTTTTGAGATATCGTGTGGACAGAAAAAAATGAAAATTTTGAGCCCACTCCCTCCCCGAGTGATAAGCTTCGCTAATGCTCAGCCAATTAGAAGGTGCGGCGCTAGCTTCGATGCTCAACAGCAGTGATTCCTTTAGCCCATTACATCATGATTTATTGTATTAGGGATATTGAACGTTATTATGTCACTTATTAAGTGGTCTTTGTCAACAAGTGCTTAAAACTTGATAATCTCTTGAATTAATCTTGGTAAACCTTATTAAGCTTTGAGCGTACATTGATGAGAAATGTCCTTGCAAGACCAGTTTCCTTACGAGAACACAACTAGTTACCGCTAACATATATGTTGTGCCATACACAGCAGCTCTGCGTGTTAAAGTTGGAGGAATACCACAGAAAGTGAACGTACGCGTATGATTAGGCAAGAAAGGCGAGCAAGACATGTGGGAGAACCAGTTCCGCAAACAATCGGGTCAAGTCTATTGTTGTGTCTTGAGTCTTCTCGATGTCGCGTCGCCGCGCCGCCTGCTCGCAATCACCTGTGTTGCAATTACACCCGTGGTCGTACAGTATAACCGCGTTGTATCGTGTGAATCCTTGAACTATAACTATTGACGTGTACAGCTTGAGGTAGCAGAAGTTATACACGTACCGAATACTGCACGGTACAACTCAAGGACAAAATATGGGTTCTCTTGATTGTGGCAAGGAGGAATTTCTTCAGCCCTTTTCCCTAAAACGAACCGTTCTTCCTTCCCTCTTATTTCAAGCCAGATGGAGATTCTTGGTTTTACACCAACTTCTGCAAACTGGAACATCAAGACAAAACCAAACTTATTTCAAACTCCCATTTCAATGCACAAGGCAGTACTGGTGTAAATAGAGTATTATGCAATGTTGATCCAACATGGTAGGTGCATTTTTGTGCATTTAAGTCTCACTTGTCAAGGTGAACCAAGAGAAATCCAACAGACAAACCAAAAGTATTTAACCCCGAGTATTTTAAGTTCTGACAGATATATTGCTCTAAAACAATTTTCATCATCGTATTCCATCTTTTAAGCAATGCATCCAGTATCATAGAGCGAGACCAAAGAGTCGACAAAGATGTAGGTCTAAACGCACAGATCATTGCCAATGAAACAGGAATGGAATACCTGTAAATATTAAGGTAAATATTCTAGTAATCATACATTTGGGAATTCGACATTTTATCTGTATATTTATTGGAAGTAAGTAGCCTATATATTTATTGAAAATAGTGGCATTGAAAATTCCGGGAAGTATTAGGTAATCCAGATGCTATAGATCGCTTCTCCCCCAAAGTGAATTTAGGGTTAACAATAAAATATTACTCGGACATTTTGTGCTATTTATATACTTCAGAGTACACAAATGAGATGTTTCACGATGACTTAGGTGGTAAATATAAACAAAGACCAAGAGGTAGTATCTGACCTTGGCATAGATACGAGGGGCTCAATTAGGGTTAATGTTTACACTTAAGCGTTCAACTCGTACACGTAACTTCAGACACGCACCACCAATTAAGGTTTTTTTATATTTCGACCTTTAAATTGTACACGCTCTTCAGTAAAAAAATCTTCCACTCGCACGAAGCATTACAGACACCTTACTGAACTATTTTCCCGGAGAATGATAATCCTCTAAGCAGGGGTACGCCACACCGCGTGTTGCGTAACAGGCTTAGCTGAGGATGCGTGCAAAATGTCATATACATAGTTCATATCATTCTCAAAATGTTCTACAGACAAAGAAACATACAGACAATCGTACAGAAAAGAAACTTTCGAAGATTCTCTTTGCAATATTTTCAGCATTGTTCACATAGGATAATAAATTTAATTTTTGAGGAGTGTAATTAAAAAAATATGATAACTAATTTCTTAAAGTCACGTTAGAAATAACATGCTCACATTTTGACGGTCAAACTATATATGACATAACTCATTGATATCTTGATAATTTTAACTGTACAGGCATATATGTTATCGATTAAAACTAGAACAGTAATTTTTAGTAGTGTAAGAATTTAAAAGAAATAAGGCAGAGCCCTTTTTAGTTGAAACCTGTTTAACAATAAGCCGACACGACGGAATATCGAAGGACCCCGACAGAACATAAAGAATCTTACCAAACAATCCAACAAAGTAACTTAATCACATCTGTTTCTATCCCACATGATTGTACTCAGTTTCTTTACGAAATTGGTTATTCTTCTATTTTCTCGTTGCAATCAATCTTACTCATATGAAGAGTGCAAAAACACCCCAGAGTGCTATTTTTTTCCTTAGATCTTTTGACCCAATAACAATACAGTTCCTTCTTGGCTTCTTAGACCAAAAGATCCTTTTGCTTGAATTCTCTAGGATTATTTTGCAAAACATAACTCCTGGACAGATGGGCAAACAACAATTTTAAGAAATCCATGTCCAAGTCTAATAGATTGTTGAAAGACTAGCCACCACTTGTTGGAAAACTAGAACTGCTAGTGTTATACTTGTCGTTTCTAATAACCATTGGAAACCGTGCAATAAGACATCTCGGAATCTGACTTATTTTAACAGTAGGAGGTTTTACAACTCGTCGCGGTGGTCTTTCACATCAACGGTGACAGTCCTGCGGTGTAATTTAGCTGCAAGCAGAAGCTTCAAAGAAGGCCTCCGCTGCGAAGTGTGTCAACCGTTAGGTACCTGCAGCTGCAACGCGATAGTGCTGTAGTGGGCGGGAGAGATGGTCCTGGGGAGTCAGCATCTATCCTCTGCTCGCTGCTCGTGCTCGCTTCATCAGCAGGGGGTAGTCTGAATTCTTTTCTAGGAGTTTATCTTGGTTATTTTGGGGTTGTCTGAACCTTTTTCTAGAAGTTTATCTTGGTTATCTTGAGGTTGTCAGAATCTTTTTCTAGGAGTTTATCTTGGATATCTTGGGGTTGTCTCAACCTTTTTCTATGAGTTTATCTTGGTTATCTTGGGGTTGTCTGAAACATTTTCTAGGAGTTTATCTTGAGGGAGCAACCTTTTTTCCCTTTATACAAAACTAAGACATGTAACTCGCTGATTCACTGGTGCTAGGTAGATTCAATAGATGCTAGATAATTTACATTTATTTTGGCGTATTTTTCATATATTTGTATTTATTTATAGCCCTACTATCTAAGAAAGAGAAACTAGGAGAGTGGATGGAAATAACATACCGTACTCTGTATCTCATGTAACCAATTATTATGTTATTAAAACATAACTCTGATGAGAGAGACTTAATTTTATTAGTTACTCCTGAAGGTATTGATATTGATTCTACATAAATGTTGTAACAGTTTACTCTACACTTTTTTAAATAGGTATCCAAAAACACATGCGTCAATATCCACCAAATAAGAGAAGATAATTAAAAAATGTAAGGAGTCAGTCTGTTTTTTATCATTGCAAAATAAGGTAAACGAACACCAGGCAATAAGCCAAAACTAACATTTTAAACATACGAAATTTTTAAACATCGACACACTAAAGTTTAGTAGTATGAAATTAAAGAGACTTTAGTTTTAATAGTACAGATTTTGAATATTTTTTGATTCTTGAATTCAAAACACATCGAATTCAGTATATGTCCAATATTAAAACGAATTTTTTTTTTAATAATCACTTTTAAAGTATCAAATCTAAGACGGTTATCTTTATGATTCCTGCATTTAATTAATAAAAAAGGATGAATTTAAACATTAACCCGTGGGCGAGTTTAACACACATCTACAGCTACTTTTAATTTGCGAGTACTTTTTTTCTAGGCCTAACAGAGTATTAAGTACAATAAGTGGATCTAGTAAAGTAGAAGTGGAGAACATTTAATTGGCAACAACCGCACAAAGCTATTGTGGAATACTAACTCCACAGCAATGGGACACGCCCTAGACCTTGCATAGCGATCTGATCTACTGTGGGGACCTACATTTGCTCGGCGACGTTTACAGGTCTGCATTGTCAGTCTATGAATCATGGACATGCATGGCGACTTTCTGAAAAATAGAATCAAACTAACACAAAGCCATATTTGCAGAACCTCTTTCTTCATCGAATCATAAAATATTTGTCAGCACTTTACACATCAAATGTAAGGGAATATTAGATAAAATCAGTTGGATAGATTAGCACCAACTCTTCGAATATGAGGACTTATAATTAAATGCGTGAGTAAAGTGTCAGCAACAAGTGAAACTGGGTACACCCAGAACCACCTCCGGCGAATTCCGAGCCATAAACGTCCAATCCGTCATCCAGGCTGACCCCTGACGCAATTGCGGTGTTACGGTTCGCTGTCCGCCAGGTAAATAAGACAATTGCATGACAAATAGACGCAACCAAGGATCGGAGTGAGCGGTAAAAGTGGTTGCGTCATTTGGATAAAATTAGCATCTGTAATAGATCTCACTGAGATCTCCGGACAGGACGAGTTTCTGTTCGTCATTACGGTTAGTTTGGATACTGGTTGTATGCATTTTATGAAGTTGAGAGCACGCAATTTATTATTAGTGGTTACATTCTGTATTTAGTAGAACTATCTTCCAATAAAAGTATACAGGACAAAAGGAAGGCAATTCTTTTGTCTAGAGCCGAGTTGATCTCAAACTCTTATTCGCATACCATGAAAATAACATTTAAGCATTATGACAAGCAGAGAACTAGAGTTTTTCGTATCATTATATTTTAATGTCAACGATCAATTAATGTGGAATCCTGTAGCCTCAACTTGCAGCATCTTGGCTGCTAAATAAAATTCCCAGGGATACCACACTTACACTTACTTCGGCGAATGAATCGGCCAAAATATAGCTGTCAGTGTCCATATAACTGAAGTTTACATACATATCCCTTGTATAGAATTAAGGTGAATCGAAACGGTTCATTAAATATTGTAATCGACAAATTTCTAGCTTATCAATTCTTTTCTCTAAGGATACAGTTTGTTTTCTCTTTCTGGCAGAGGGTACTGTTACCTCTGATATCAGTTTTTTACGTTCTTCTCTTAATTAGTAAAGTTAGAAGAGGCCTTTTGGTAATGTTATTTTTGGGTTGCAATAAGTACAGTGGAACTTGAGTAATGCCTTTTTTTAAGCAGTAACTGATATTTTTAGCACTATTCTGCCCATCCACATGTCCACTCACCTTTGCGAAGATCTTCTCAAACAGAAGGAGCGGACAAGAGTACAAACTTGGTTGTACTAATAAAAATGTACAGTCACAGACAGGATTTGAACCTGCGTTTTACGTATAACTCAGATCGAAAGTCCAACGTCTTAAACCTTGAGAATCCAGTTCTCAATAAGGATCCAACAACATTTTTGAATTATCCAAATTTAGAACTATGCAGTCTTAGGATGTCAAGAAATCGGGATAAAAGTACAATAAATAAACAATATCGAATTCTAAATATTCTGGTTATATAAATGTCCATTCGCTTCTCTAGTACACTCCAGGTACGTCCGAGGCCTAGCTATGACAAGTCTGTTGTCTCGTTTCCTTGTCCACGGCCTATTTTACACGAAGCGAGTCGCTGAGGTGCCGTACATCGCTTGACACGCGAGCTTTCCTCGCCGCCACGCAACTCTTCCATGTTATATAACAATGCTAACTTTGTTAGATTGATAAATTAGGGGATGGATAACTTCGTTAGTCTTCAAAGTAGCGTTCACAATTGCTAGGTACAATTAATTATACTACCTGGCCAGGTGAATCGTTAGAAACGTGTCTCTTATTAGGTATCATTTTAAATACTTAGTTAGAGACTAACATATAATCCCTTTAGAACACTATGGAACCTGTTGGGTCACTGGATACCCAGAGTATATTTTTTTCGTATTTTCCCGCCTTGCCATTCCGTTATCTTGCCATATCGTTTATATATATATACACTATTAGATCTCCAGTACAGCAGCTATCCAGATATCCAGCACAGGATATCACTCTACTAGGACTCTTCCATAGGAATTAGCCTATGTTTTCCAACAGGTTTTGAAGGAAAATCAGGAAAGATTGAGAGCATAGAATATACACAAAAATTAGGTAGAAGATTTTTGTGTACTTGTGTAATTAGATTTACTCCTAGGGGCTTTTTCGGATGGAATCTTCAAATATATTGGTGTTAAGTTTACTACTCTGTAGGTGAGTTTTTTAAGGCTAGACCAATCCCCTTTTAAGCCTTATTCTGTCCGTCCTCATGGCCCACTGACCTGTACAAGGATCTTATCAATCAGAATAAGGGGGGGGGGGTCGATACAGTATAAGGTGATGGTAATGACAAAAAGTACAACGGTCACAGACAGGATTTGAACCTGCGCTATCTCTAACTCAAACAAAAGTCCAACGCCTTAGTCCGCTCGGCCATCGGCACTCCCAAATGTTACAAAGGATATGGATTCGGTATGTTGAAATCAATACGAGACAAATCAAATTTTTTGTTTATTATATGTATATTAAGGCCAATTTCTAATGGGTGAGTTTTTAAATAAATATAAACAAAACCATCTTCAACCATTTAGATGCTTTATTTATTTTGCTTTCCTTTTTTTAACTAAAGAATGGGAGTTTTACTTTAGTTTAATATGCTTTCCAAGCTCTTAAGACCACTTTACATACAGTACAAGACAATGAGAAGTAACAATTACTTGGGACACCTCACAGAGCAAGAGTTGAGCAACAAAATGTTGCCACCTAATGAACGCGGCCCAATTATTAGAATAAGTGAACTATTAAAACTAGAGTCTGAGAAAATTGCTATTGCATAGTGTACTTGTGCCCATTTTCAACCTGCTTAGAACATCTTTCATTGTAAATAGAAGTTCTGTTGCACGTTATAATTTTTCATACTAGTAACAAAAAAACATTATATATGTTATCAGCCGGTGCTTAAAATCGTTTCGCTGCCTGTCTGACTGTCCGTTGTCCGATAACTCTTGATTAAAAGGTCCTGGATATTTGGTACACAGCTTCCTATGGGCCAAGAAAAAAACTCTAGTGATTATATGGGGGTCAAAAGGTCAAAGCGTGGTATAATTACAGTCCAGGTAAATCCTTCGTTACGTTCTGTCGTGCCTTTCGATACTCTGTTGTATTGGTTTATTAGTAGACTGTAAATAGATGTATTTCCACGTTATACACAACTTCAACTATTCCGTAATTTTACATGGCCAATTTATGTACTGGATTAGATATGAAACAATAATGGATCATATTATGAAACATATGGATCACAATTAATAAACAATAAGATTACTGATTTAACCCATACATTCTACTGTCGTAACAATCATAATTTCGGAATACCATAATTCAAAAAAAGTTTCACGTTATAATAAAAATGCATAAATGGAGTCAAAAAGAACAATACCAAAATATTTAAACAAACAAATAACCAATAACCAGCACTACAAATAATAATAAAATTATATTAAATAATATACATACTATATAATTATATAAATGCTATTTTACTGATTGCACAATCAACGTATTGTCCAGCAGGTTAAACAACTAAAGTATTTTTAGAGAATAAAACAAATGTTACAAATACATAAGACCGAACCTACAACGACATTAACTAAAACGTATCTACTTATTTAAGGGCTATGTTTTTATCTTTGCAAAAATCCAAAATATTTAGACACATGTTTTTATTATTAATTTTGTTCACAGACTGCAATCGAGTCTCTGTCAACTAAGGTGTAGTCTACTCTTTGTCCGGCACTTCAGTTGAACCCAAAGGTAATCTTTCTATTTAATGTAACTGATAATTAAAATTATCTTCATTCAAAGCTCGTACTACTCCATCTCCAGGAGAAAAGAACAGAACAATTACATTTCCAAGCTTTACCCTTTCTCAAATCAAATGTTGTTTCTTTGATTTCCCACTCATGCAAGATACTCGTAATACTCAATCAATTACTGCATTTAGTAAGCCCACAAATCATGTCAGCAGGGCATAGAGTTCATTCCATGCCAAGCATCACAAATACTCTCATTAAACAGTTATCCTGAGTGGAGATTTTTGTTATTTCTTAAGGCATCGGATGTGTAGTTATGTGGGCGAATACGAGATTAAATATGTAAATTATGAGTGAGATGCCGTATAAAGTCTCGTTGTTAGTTTACCTTTCGAAAGTGTCGCCTGAATGATCGAGAAAACCAAGACAAATACAGTTTTATTTGGATTCCGAACCACTAAAGTATTTGAGGAGTGAAAAGACTCATTGCCCACGATGGCAGAAACACAACTAACGCTTCTAAGTCAACCTGAACATAACCAACCAGCTCTCATGGCGCTAGACAGATCTTAGTGCCAGACCGTTCTGGTAGCCTCCCGAAAACAGCTGCAGTATTTCCAGACAGCTCTAATAGTACCAAACAGTTCTAGGGGGTGCGAGGCAGTTCTGGTATATCCAGACGGCAACAGTAGTCTCATACAGTTCTAGTAGTATCAAACAGCTGTATTATAATGCCAAGCAGCTGTAAAATTGACAACGGTTCTAGTGGTGACACGCATTTCTAGTATACCAGACAGCTATAGTAGTCTCATGCAGTTCTAGTAGTGCCAAACAGCTGTATTAGTACTAGGCAGCTATAAAATTGTCAGACAGTTCTGATAGTGCCAGAAGAGCTTTACTAGTGATCATGTGGATTGGTAATGACGAATGAATGTATACACAACGTGACAATTCTGTAATCAAACTTCGTCGCTTTGTATCTCCAAAATACCTGTTCTCAATAATGATAGCACCATGGTAAGAGTGCTATGTTAAGGAGGTGCAATCTATTTTTCCATTGGTCTTTAAGATGACTTTTCTGAATACAGAAAAAGTAGAAGATATTTTTGACTACTCCGCGTAAATTTGAAGGCATTTAAAGTTGGAAATTTACACACACAAGTTGGAATTTTGTAATCAACACTAGATAAAACGGCTGAGGGTAAAAATGTGAAATTTTTTATGTATGTAGATGTGTTATAACTTCAGAGGTGGTCATGTTTTTTTTATTAATTCGTGACTGAAAAATTGTAATTTTTAAATAAATATTTTTTCAAATATAAAACACGTCAATCCCAGAAGTTATCACTGTAAAAATTTACATTTTTATCTTCAGACGTTTTTATTTGGGCCTGATTACTAAATGCCTGCATTTCCTCCTTTAAATGCCTGTAATTTCACGGAGAGTGTTTAAAACAATTTATTTTTGTTTTTTATTCTGTGAAGTTGTTTAAAAAGCTATGAATTGAACATATAAACACATTTTCCTGTGTTGTGGGCATCGCATCAAATATTTGTCATACATGTAAAAATGTATCACATTTTTTATTATGCACAAATCGGTAGACGGCGGTGATTCCATACGATAAAAGCAATGCAAATGAATCAGATTTTTTAAATTTAGGTATTTTACTCTTATTTAATCTATGGAATTGTTAAAACATTAGATGGAATGTGCTCACAGTAATCAACATAAGATTCTTAGCCTATTTTACTATAAAATATGCTTTATAATTAATTATATCGGTTTATTACTTTTACTGATGGTATATTATGGTAAGAGTACGTGTTTTTTTTTTACAGAATTCAACCCAACGAACTATGTTTCGTTTCTGTATACTACACATGTTAATATTGAGGTTTAACAATCTAAGAAAGTAAGGTGTAATTAACTATACGACTAATTTACAGTATACAACAAATATACAGATATCTACTCAGAATAGTAAGGTAATAGTGTAAAAACTCGCAGAACTTTATTGTAACCTCGAGGATTCTTTAGCCTCAGACATTAAATTCCGCTTTTATTTACACCCTTTTTTTTCGAGCATACATATCTGTTATAGTAAACCCCAAAACATGTAGATTATACAAAGTGGTTCTCTAAACCCAGCGGTAGGGTTTGGAAATTGTATAGTTGAGTGGAGAAATGCATCTTAATATCGTCTGTTGGCTAACATCCATCGGAGTCGCGAAAACAACGGCCGATCCATCCGATACAAAGCCTAATCTAAAATGTTGCAACCATTTCGATGTCCTCCGATAAATCAAGTTAGCCAACTGAACTGTTTCCACAGCACGTTTCCTAACGACGGATCCACATTTGTTACCCCGCGGTACGTCATTGTCCGCGATGTGAAGTGATGGAGGGGGGGAGGAGAAGTACAAGCGCATTATTTAAATGTCAGTAGGCTACTGGCTTCTGGTATTATAATAATTGTCAGTCTCCTTTCCTCATCTCGAAGCGTTGGAGGAGGTTGTTAAAGCGGGTGATTGCATTCATTTTGATTGCCACTCGGTTTTAAACAGATGTCTTGTTACACAGCAAAATATATCGCGTGAGATTTGATATTGCAATTGTCTTTCCAGCCGTGTCTGCGGTTTCTCTTGATCTGAAACAGAGGTTTACTGTTATATATGATGCGGTATATAACTTTATAGGTTCTTTGTTTATGTGCGTTTGATTTTATAAATTGAACCGTTTAAATTATAACAATGTATTCGGAGTTTAATTTATCTTCTACGCAGGGTCTTAGGAATTAGTGGATGATTTCTGTCTTTCAATTTTATTTTTCCATTCAGCCTATACCTACATGGTTGTAACAAATGCCTAAATGCGAACCCTGTCCCAAAGTGATTAACTGATAAACTAACCCACAGAACTAAACAGAAGTCTCAATGGACTGTTCGCAACCCGGTCTGACGGCTAAGCTTAGTACTACTATTGACTTGACTCAGCTCAAAACTAAGAAATGATGATAACTGGTTGTAGATACCTTAATGAGATATCGAAGTTTATATTGTCTGTTCTAATCATTCAGGTATCCTGGACGATTCTGTAAAGATTGCACAATTCAACCACATCTAATTCTAAAATTAATAAAACATTTTTCGTCTAGTTGGTTTAAAACTAGAATTTTGAGTATTTCTTATGTTAGCCCCATGGAATTCACGGATAACATAATTATGCACGTCACAATTAGGAGATGTAGGGATGGAATGTATCATTGGAAGCCGGATTTTAGCAGCAGTAATTTCCATGGTTCGGAATCCACATATCTCTTGGTTTCCGCTGGTCAATGAGTTACAAATTAATGACGATGTTAAAATACAGTAGATTTTCCCTAGTAGACCTCTCTCAATTATTCTTCTCTCCATTCTTTATGCATATTCTATACAATTTAATTCTGTAAAATGGATTTTGAATTTTGCTGGTGGATTTTGCTATAACATACGGACTTCGAGAATCAGTTTGGACCGTTATTGCTAGAAAACTAATTTTTTATTAATAATAGCTGGGTTCCCACCATGAGGATAATGAGATAGTGTAGACCAGCTGGAGACTGGTAGGTTAAGAATGTCTTGATAGGAACATCCCATGGGTCGAGTTCACTCCAGTTGCTTATTGGTATGGACAGTGTGAGGGCATATGGGATCCTCCGGCAGGGCCTCTCTCCTCTGAGTGACAGCTGTCACGTGACCACGACCACATCCCAGCCGCAGCTCTCGACCTATTGCGACACCCTCTGTTAATTGATGACTCCAATCAATTCGGGTGTGAAAGGGTGTTACATGTAGGATAATGGGGCGGCCAAAGTGCAAACCGTGAGCTTCATTGTTATACAATGGCACATGTGGTGCCGCTTCCAGGAAGTCGTAGGTCTTCCTTCATCTAGATAGGCAACGAGCATCTGAGTCTAAGGACGCCTCTGCAGGCGAAGAGGTTATCTTCGTTGAAGCAAGTAACGTCGTCGTTGGTATTTTCGTATCCTCTATTTTTTACCAAAACTTCTTTTAATTTTTATTCTTTTGACAGGTTTTGGTGTTTGGCTCTTTAGCTTTCCATCTAATCTTAATAATCACTCTTTCGGCCACACGATTAGTTTTTTTTTAAATTTAATAGTCATATATCTAATGCATTTTCTTATTGATTTCAAACATTTTTAAAAACTCTTCACGCGCTGAGTTTCATGCATTAATCCTCGTAGAGAAATACGGTCGGAATCTTCTGTACTGTAATTCCAATACTGCAACACCATGACATATACTTGCTTATTTGCAGCACAATTCGTATTTGTATTTCTCAAATAACAAGGTGCTATGTGACCACAAGTTCTGTCATTATTTAATGTGGATAGTTTCACTGCGTCGCCTATAATTAGAGCAATTTCCAATGTAGAAAGCTCAATTAGATCGGTATTGGCCGAAAAGGAAAGTAGTGCCATAAGAGGAAGGTAGTAAGTTGTTGAGTAGGAAGAGTGGTCTCCGGATAGGATTATATGTTTCAAATTGTAATAAATTATTATGCATTATTTATACTCATTACATAATACTTATTGTTTAGATACAGTATGAATAATAAACTATGGTACAAACTAAAACTATTATACATTCAGTGAAATTTCAATCTTGAAACAATTTATTTTATGTTTAATCTAGGTGAAATAATATACCATCATAAAAAGTTACCAATTAATCAATAAAAAGTATCGCCTTCACAATTTTTTTTGGATATACGGTCTTGTCTCACAATTATTAACGTAATTGTACGTATTTCTTTAATACGTAATTTCTAATGAACAGAACTCCTACTTTTCCGTTATCGCGTTCCAATTTATCACGATAATATTTTTTTCTTTTCTCTCCTCTTTTTTCTCAAGAAGTGTTTATGTTAAGTAAGTATTTTATATGCAGAAGGTTGTATTCAGAAATCAGGCAATTTTTGTATACTAACAGAGTTTCCCTGATAGTTTCTTTGGTAATTAAAACAAAATCAAAATCTGCAAAAACTTTCATTAGAATACTCTTGACATATTTTGTGCACATTTTCACTTTGCAAAAATGCGAATTATATTTTACATTCGTGAGAAAACTTTTCCTGGTAAACAGAGTTATACGTTGTGATTTTACGGATACATAAAAAAATTCTTAAAGTTCAGTATCATTTAGTTTTACATAAGGGCACAAAATCAAAATTTTGTTTATATAAACTTGAAGTACATAAAAAACATAGGGAAGCACTTTAATATTGAGTATTCAATTACACAAAATGGAGATACTTTATTATCATATCGTGGTCTGGTTTTTTTTTAAATAAAATAAATTGATGCAACTCTTATGATTCATTTTTATGTATTCTAAATAATGAACACTTACAAAAAGGAGGATAAACATGACATATCTCAATAATAATAAGTACGAGGTACTTGACATTAACATAATAATGTGTAAAAAGTACAAGATCAAATTGAAACTTAACTTTTCATTCCATTCCTGTATAAGTAAACTCTACTCGGTAAAGTTGCTGGATTGTGAATATTCATCCGGGGTTCCAGCCAGGTCCGCTGTCCCGTGTCCACAGGCAGGTCCGCTGTCCCGCGTCCACAAGAAGAGCACTGGAGCTCACGCTCGTACTATGCATGAGCTATCATTAGAGTCCGTTGCCCTTTAATGCCTCAATCAAAATACCGCAGGGAAGAATAACCTCCTCTCCATTCACGCCTTCCTTCGACCACTAATTATGTGGACACTGGTCTGTCAACAACGGTTTACGTTTGTTTTTGTGAAGGCTTACCGCTGCCGCTGCGGTCGCAGGTTCTCCAGGTTCTGCCAGCTGTGTCTGGCACAGAAGAAATGAGCCACGTGACACAATTTCTTTTGTACCAAACCAATACTCTGTGTCTCTAATACATAAGATAGAAGAAGATTCAGATCAGTTGATCACTTCCTGTATTATTTCAATACCATTTTCATCTCATATGCGATTATTTGTTGTTCTATTAGCGGACACCTTATTTAAAATGTTTCCTAACCCGTATATACCCAGAATCTGCAGCACATCAAACAGTTAGTTAGTTACCATACTCTTGTACTGGTACGGAATCAGTACTGAGCCCGTGGGCATAAACAGGGAATTATTTATTTCTCTCTCAACACCAAACTCCATTACTATTGGGATGGTGCGATTTATTTGACTACATTTTTGTCTCAATCAGCTCATTAATTCCCTAAACACAAGAAAATTAAGAAATTTTTACTGCTCCGTGAGGGGTTACAGGCATTTTTAGTATTTATTTGACAATTATTGTATTTGCAATTATTTAAAACATATCCAAATTAGTGTCAGTAGCATAATTTAAAAAATGTCAAAGCATTAAAACTCAATACGAGGAAAGTGCTACAATACATGAATCTCGATTTAAGCGCATTTTTGTATGATACTGATTGTATTTCTTTACCTGTAAAAATAATACCTGTATAATAGTATACTCGTTTAGCAAAATAATGTTATTAATTATTATTATAGAAGAACTTGTAATACTCCAGCTTGCATAAAAGTTGCAAAGCCAATATTCTAAGTACCACCAAAATTTACAAATTACTGTATGTATAGCCTAAGTTATTCGATGTACGTTTATATATCTATAAAAAGTAAATAAATTTCTTAGTTCACATTAAACCATTTAGTTTATTTCCAAGTGATAAATTGATATTTATTTCAAAGTAGCAAAGTGATTGAATAACATTTAGCATACAATCAAATATAATTCATTGCAAGGTCCTATACTTCCAGAATATTCTGAAAAAACTACTCTACATTATTATTAACGTGACTATAACAAAACTAATGTCATTATTACTTTACCATTTCGGAGCAAAAGAGCTTTTTTCATTCTACCTTACCGAAGCGACATCTATGAATTCAGATTTTCTTCTAACATAGTGCCTATGCCCACTCTTCGCCCACAACCTTACCACGAGTTATGATCATATTTCCAGACCCCAATACTCTCTCGTGTTTTTGTGGGTGAAGAGCATCGCCTGCTATGACACTGTTTCGCGAAGATATACTATTACTATCTGCTTGCCTACATGGTTTCACCACTTTCCAACGTTAAAAACAAACTATTCGAACTATCAAAGGAACTGAGGAACTCAATTCCAGGGAGAACTATTTCTTTTATGCGTCAAACTATCAGCGCACTACGATTTCTTTTTGTCGAGTTTATCAGGACTACAGTCGTGCCAACTTTGTGAGACCATAAACCTGGAAGTGCTCTGTCCAGATAATCCCGATACAGTTTATGGGTTTGTGCTCCATTTGGCAAGCAGAACGTGCTTGAATGAATGGCACACTGTTGTACTTCCATGCAGAATAACGTGAACTCAGCGGTTTTGTGGAAGGAGTTGCTTAAATATGTGTTCTCACGAAATTTTCATAATTTTTCAGGTTATGAGAAAGTACAACAAGTGTTAGAAGAAGCTAATCTTACTACATTCCTCTGATAACTTAACAATAAATGAATTTTCAGGTAGTAAAGAAGGCTAAGTTATTTAAAGTTGTTAATATATTAATCTTGTGAACTTATTAATCATTGTTTGATATTGGTAGCATTGGTCGTATTGGATAATCAAGTAGTACATTCTAATTACTTTCACCCCGAGGAGAAGAATAATGAGAGAGTGAAAGGCAGACAACAAATATTCATTACGATACACATTACTCTGTACACATAATTTAAATTTTCCCACCATTATTACATCTAAAGACATTATTTTTGTAATGTTGAGTAGCATAACATTTCTTGAAATTTCATCAAACTTATCGGTGCAAATAAAAAAAGAATCAATACAATCATCCAATGCTTGAACACACAGGAAATAGTTCACATTTTTAAAATGAAATATCAATACATCAGTGTATAGACGTATTTAAGGTACAAATTCATCTTTTCTTGGCTAAGCTAAATCTCCTAAATCTAAAATTTTTAAAATTTCTCATCCGCTTGAAATTACAATTTTATAATTTGTATTCATTGAATTTTACTTTATCTTCTCGTCACAGTTGCATTTAAAGTGATTAGAAGATTTATTAAAAATAAAAAAGTAACTCTTATATCCAATTAAAACAGAAAATGTGATTGCTTAAATTTAACTTAAGACAAGTGAATAAGGTTATATTTATATAATATAGTAGTTTTCTTAGAAAACTAACAACATGTGGATTGCCTTAAAACTTAGACAATGATGGATTACCAAATAGTTCCTTTGATTTTGTTGAATATTTCCAATTACATTGTATTTGTTTTACACCGATATGTGTGTATGACTAAGCCGGTTTCCACGTTAGTTTCATAATACTGCTTTAACAAAAGCTTATTTATAGCAGAACAGTAATTACAGTTTCACGATCTTTAATTGTCCCTGAAAAACGTCCAGGACACGCCTTCCCCAGGATATGTCCAGACCACGGGCTGTGCTCGTCTAGCGTGTCTTGACAGTTACACTTGGCCGTAAACCAGAGGTTCAGTAACTCCTATAACTGTTCAATTATCTGCCTGTGGCGTGTGCGCATGCGCAAATAGCGGCGCTGTCTTTCACACGTGGCTAGGAAACAATTAGGCACCATCAGCTGATAATGACTTCCTAAATTGCTGCGTCAATTAAAGGGACAACAATTCGGCATAGACCTGATTCCGTTAATAGGCGTCTCCGTTAATATCAAATGTACGCTTATAAGTCCGTGGATATTTCCATCAACCACTTTACTGTTTCCTTTAAATCATTATTAACCTAATTAACTATTATAAAGAATGTTATTTATCCAATGTTAACATATTCGGAAACTTTTGTCTTCTTGAGGATTTGGCTAAACATAGTTAAAATTTACATTACTCAGTAGGCTGACACAATATTGTTTGTCTACCGAAGGATGTAAAACATTATTTCCTGTATGACTTCCTGCCTGCCTGCCAGCAGGACATCTCAAGAATGAAATGAGCTATACGCGTGAATTTTGCATGGAACCTGGTCGAAGTCTGTTACGAAAAACGTGGTGTAGCACACTTCTTCTACTTTGTTTTTCTACTTTTGTTTACAAGATATAAAAAATCCGAATGTAAGTGAATGAGATGCCCTCTCGTTACCATCAAAAGTTTGTTTATAATTAAAAAATAGTCATTATTTAATATTCCAGAGGTCAATGGAACCAAGGAACCCACAGTTTAGTATGAATTCTAAACCATTTATCGTATATTTGTAACTATTTATAATTGGCCAAATTAACTGTGGCACGGGCTGTTAAATATTTTTAACAATTTATTAATATCTCAACATACTTACTAATAACAGGCTGTACTCCATAAAGACAAATATATAACAATTTGAGCTCATAGGTAAACCCGTGTAAAAAAAGTCACCAGATGGTTGCCAAAATATTGAGAATTGCAAATGTGCAGTTTCTAAAATTTGATACTGTCACAGACATAACTGCTGGTACCTATCTGGATTCCACGTTCGTCTGAATAAATAAAAAAGGTCTGCGAGAAAGATGTTCAAAACGAACTCTCTGGATAGTTTTGGCATTAAAGACACCTGGACTACAAAATAAGTCTCTCTGTTTTACCCAACAGCCATTCAGTGCAATCCAGATTAAGGTGTTCAGAACCTTTTTTGTAGTCTATGTATCTTCAATGCTATGTATCTTCGGTGCAACGAGTTCGTTTAGAATATCTGCGTCGCTTATTTTTTTGTATATCCTCAAACGTGGACCCAGGTTCCAGGAGTCAAGTCTGTGACAGTGTCAGATTTATGATGCTGCACTAAGTGGAATGTGAAATGGAGGTAAACACAGCAATTGCATTGAATTCAACCTTTCCCACTAGAGCTACTTTATGTGTAGGATAATTTATTGCAAATAAGTGTTTATATCGGTTCTCACGTCCTTTCTTGTATCCACTACGATGCAAAACTAAAACAGACATCCTTATCATCACATGTCCTTATTCATTTCAAGTTTATTTCAAGATTTTCACGCACCACTGAACCAGACTTGTTAAAATGTTCTGCAGAAAATAATGATTACACCTTAAAATTAATCTGATAATAAAACATTACAGTCAAAAGTCGTGTAGTTATTGCAGATGAAAAATGCATTTAAATTGCAAACTTCAAAACATCATTAAGTTTGGACATCCACACCACATTGATCTCATTTAGGCGTGTATGATTAACGCTCAATCCACATTTATTCGTCGTCAATGCTCTCTACTTCAACTCAGGAGTCTTGTTACTGGGGTTTTTAGATGAATATTTTTAAGGAATTTAAAAAACTGGTTGTTTTAAATTAGAGACTTGTGTGTGCCGTGTCCTCAAGCTAATTAGGCAAGAGAGTTTCATTAGCTAGGTTCAATTAGACAATTACGCTCTCCGTTACTCGCGAGTAACAAATACTCGTAAAAAAGCAGGACGGCTGAACACTCAAGCGATTACTACCGTGCTTTAGTGCCGCGCCACTGCATCTATCCGAACAATTCCTTTAATACATTCATTGATGGTCAGACACGGCTCCTAGCCGGTTAATGAAGAAACTGATCGAAGATCTAGTCGAGGAAACTGAAGAAGATGAAGGTGAGTAGACGATTTACGCGGTCATAAAATTGGATGATTAAAATAATGGGGGCAGCTTTGAGCGTGAAGAAGAGGCCGGGAGCATTGACACCGGGTCACGCGCGGAAGACTCAGAGAACAGGCGCGGTAGACTCAGAAAGTAGGCGCGGAGATGCAAGGTGCAAGGTGTTCCAGTCCGAGACGAACTTCTTTCGCTGTCTATCAAGATCAACAAATAAAAAGTCTTATTAAAACCGTAATCTTACAAAAAGGCATTTAAAACCTGGAATTTGGTATGTAATGTACCACTTACACTTATGGTACTCCTCTTGGACATTCTGTTACATAAAATTAAACAAATAATTTCCCACTTGGTTATGGTTTTAGCGAAGAGTTTTTTCAATTTTGATTATTAAAGTTACGTTTCGTGACCTTCAATGGATGACAGATTACGACTCCGAGCGATCGCTGATAATTGAAAAGCAATATTTTAGGACTTTTGTCCTATAGACTTTCTTCCCCCAATTGTCGTGGAGCGAAAGACAAATTGAAATTTTATGAAACCTGTAATGTTTAATCGTTTTTAGTGATTACACCTCGTCTGAGGTGTCTATTGGTCTTCATAATAAAGTTGTCTACCAATTTTAAGATGGCAGGTTAAAGCACCTAACAAATTTGGTAAAGGTCAGAAATTTGTAAAGAAAAATGATGGGAAATGAACAGATCAAAAGATGTGCTAAAAAGCACGGCTTGCTGGAAAAGTCCAGGAGCGGTTTTTTAACTATCTTTTACATTCATATTTTATTTTAAAATGTACATGAAATTTTAAGCACATAGCAGTGATATGACGAGGTGGAATAGTGGCGTATCTGCTTCTCATTGTTTTATAAAGCTTTCTTAATTTTTTGTTTTTAGTATGAAAATCCTGCAGCTTTGATCTTTAAGACTTCAACTTAAGGCTCCTATAGATTTATGATTACAATTTAATGAATTTAACTATTACGTCAGTCAGCGTACAATAGCAAATCAATTCCCTCCAGAATAAAGTTAATTTTTCTATCATCCAATTGTGCGATGCCTTATTTTACTGGCGTATTTAATAACGGGGACATCTTACATCTTCTTCTATCTCTGGCCTAAATTTTCAGAGATCACAAGAGGAGGACAACTTCCCAATAAAATCACTGCACGTACGTAGCTCCTACAGTACAACACGAAAGTGCTAGAACACTGAACTACAACGTCGCTGAACTTGCTGAGACCACGAGTTTGACAGAAACCGGAATAACCGGACACTACTATGTTGGATGTTGTATTTCCGTCGTGCGTTTCGTTCCAGAGCCGACTGTGAATGGTCGGAGACCACTCTGTCCTCTTTGTGTCTGTGTGTGTGTTGTATGTCGAGTGCCACTTCCTCGACATGACGACTTTTTACCGACATTCAGAACCGTTGGATATACATCCACCACTCAACAGACTCTGTTTGAGCTGTATCGTTCCATGAGAAAGTGATGCTACTTTATTTAGAATTTGAATGCTACAGTGTTTACTTCGGTGTCCTCCATTGTAGGCGTAAACCGTCGTGAGATCGATTACTGAGGATAAAAAATATTGTTTGTCCAGATCGGTCGCTGATGTAATCGATTTTTGGTCGGAAAGAATATTTCATTCTTAATTCATAGCTATTTAAGATAACTTCCCTGATGGTAGAACCAGAAAAAGTTATGAAATAACAATCCTTGAGGAATTACAGGCATTTAAAATATGAAATTTAGGTAATTTTGTTATCAGGACTGAGTGAACGAATGTGTTTTAGTTTAAGGAAGCAATTGCTGTATTTACTTACTGTATGGCTTAATGAAAATATAATTTTAAATGTAATATAATTTTTAAACATTGTGTTTAAAATGGTTTTCTTCAGGAAATTAAAATCGTATAAATAAATATACTGTCCCTCCTGGAAGCTATAACCTATTTGCATACTGCAAAAGTTTCACATTCTTATCTGCACCTGTTTTTATTTGAGTCTTTTTTACAAAATTCCCTAAATGTCATTCTTTAAATGCCTGTGATTCCTTGTGGAGTGTTAAAAACACTTGTTCTGCTTTTCCTGCCTCTAGAAAAATTATCTTAAAGGGCTATACAGTAGAACCTCGGTTAACCGAGCCTCGCTTAACCGAGACTCCGGGTTTAACCGAGGCCGTCCTCGGACGATTTTTTTTATTTAAAAAGCAAAAGAAACACGCACAAAACTACGTACAGTAATGAGCGTTTGGGTTGCTCCTTTTATCGCAATACGCACGCTAAGCCTTGCAATGCGTTAAAAACTACTGTACAGTAAATTGTTGGCAACTGTTGTGTTTCCTCGGCCAAATATTTTGCGTAGCTTAGCGCGCTTATCTTTGCCGAATGCAATACGGCACTGTCACCCGACACCGCTCGCCAGAGCAGCTGCAGGTGTTGTAACCCGACACCGCTCGCCGCCGGACCAATGCGAACTGTTTCAATGCCGAGACGCGACTGAGCCACTCGCTCTACTCGCTCTCCCCACCACCCCGATTCGACTCCGTAGCTTATTGCGCATCTAGTGGGCTGTCCTGGTGTACAGCTTCAGCTCGGATGTGTTCGTGCATCATCGGTCTGCCCGAAGACGCCATTTCGTCTCAGTGGCAGTCCTTTGTTTACTTTTACAAGTCAAGTGTCCCTATCACTGTTTTTTTATTGTGTGTTTAAGTGCAGTTACAGTAGGTGTAAATGAGTGCTAAACGCAAAACGTTTCGTTGTGTCCCTTAGAGACTAAACTTAAATGCGATTCGTCGTCTGGACAATGGTGAGTCAATAAGAACAGTCGCTAAAGACTTGGGTGTTGGTGAGGTTACCGTCGGAGATTGGAGGAGGAAGAGGGCTGAGTTAGAAAAATGGGGTGCTCAGAGCTTAAATTCCAATTGCAATTCAGAGAGAAAAACGTTTAAAAAGTGTGAGTATGAAAAAACTTCCGAGGCTTTATTCTTATGGTTTTCGGAAATGAGAGCAAGGGGAAGTCCAATAAGTGGGCCTATTTTGCAGGCAAAAGCGCTAGATTTCCATAAATCTTTTGGCGATGGCGATGAACCTTTTACCGCTAGTTCCGGGTGGTTAATGCGATGGAAGAACCGTTATGGAGTGCGGCAACTTAATATATCTGGGGAAAAACTTTCAGGTAATGAAACTGATGTGACAGTTTTTTGAGAAAAAAATAAGAAAATTGATTTTGAGTGAGGGTCTTACATCCGATCAAATATTCAACTGTGATGAGACAGGCCTTAACCTTCAGAATGTTGCCCTCAAAAACTTTAGCCAGTCAGCAGGAAACATCAGCTCCTGGGTATAAGAAATCTAAAGATCGAGTTACAGTTTTAGGATGTGCCAATGCTGCAGGAAGTTTGAAACTCAAACCAGTTTGTAATAGGCAAGTATAAAAAGCCACGTGCTTTTAAAATACTAATGTGGACACATTTCCCAGCACATACACAAACCAGAAAAAACGCATGGATGGACTCGCGGATTTTCAAACAATGGTTTTTTGAGGAATTCGTTCCAAGTCGTTGAAGCTTTCTTGGAGAACAAAAAACTCCCTCGCAAGGCCCTTCTTATTCTTGACAACGCTTCGTCCCATCCAGATGCTGATGAGCTAGTCAGCGATGGCATTAGAGCCTTATTTTTGCCTCCAAACGTTGTACTGCCCTCATCCAGCCTCTAGACCAGGGAGTTCTAGAAACTTTTAAGCGAAACTACAAAAAGAGGCTGCTTAGAAATCTACTGGAGAAGCTAGAGGACGGGCTGGGTGTCACTGATGCTCTCAAGTTAATCACAATGAAAGATGTTGTCTACTGGGTGTCAGAAGCTTGGGATAACGTTAGGGAGGACACTATAAGAAGGTCATGGCGCAAACTTTTTCGGAATTGAAAAGGCAAGCCGCCAAGAGACAGCTGCTCCTGAAAACCAGCCAAGAGCATGTCCTCCTGAAAATGAAGAGCTTGTGAATCTTTGTAACCACCTTCCAGTGGCTGAGCCCATCAGTGCAGAGGACATCAGTGAATGGATCAATGGAGAATGAGGATCAGGCCCTAACTGATGACGTGATTATCCAGATGCTCAACCAACCAGAAGATGATGACAAGTAAGTTTTTTGATTTTTTATTTATGCAAAATTTTTAACATAAAAACATAATCCAACATCAATTTTTTAACACAACTACAGTATATTTGTTACACTTTAGTTAAATGTTGCCCATTCATCAATCCAAAACTAATTTCATACCAAATCCAACTGCTGCCTTTTGATTGCGTTACGGTTACGTAAAACAAAAGTTTTTTTTACAGCGATGAACCTGATGGGGGCGACTGAGAAAATATCACATACAGAAGGTCTAAGAACGATCGAGGGAGCACTGGCATACATTGAACAACAAGAAACCGCAACAACAAACGATTTAGTTTGGCTGCGACGCTGGCGCAACAGGGCGGCTAGCCTAAGATCCTCTAATCTAAGTCAAAAAACAATAACTGATTTCTTTGGGAAAAAAGATTAGCTTACTTTGTTTATTTTTGTAAACAATGTACAGTAAATTAATTTTCATTTCTTTGATTTAATTTTGTAAACAGGAATACTGTACTGTAACTAAACTTCTGTACATTGTGTAGCCTATATCATACGTATTCAGTTGTGCAATAAATTGAGTGTTATATTAAAAACAGTGTTTAGGTATTGTGAGTGTTACCGTTTCCTCTCACGTTTTATTGCGTACTAATAACATTTCTTGTACTAATAAACTAAACAACAGTTCAGTTAATAACTTTTTGTTCATGTTTTAGTATATCTTGAGCTATTTTTAGCCCCGGTAACGATTTTTAGGTTACGTTCCGTGTTATCCGAGGTTCGCGCCGTATCCGAGGTACCCTCGGTTCCCAATTACCTCGGTTAACCGAGGTTCTACTGTAAATGTAAAATTTTTATAAACAACAAAAATCTTTTGCCCTACGTTAACATGTCCAATAGATCTTTAATTGTATCTTCTCAAATAAAATTTTGGAATGCATTATTTTTTTAACAATGTCTTCGCATAGCTCAGGAGTGAATCTTGCGAAGATTGGTGGTGTTCGCGGTCCCAACTTCAAGGCTATATTTAGAGAGATATTTTCGGGTGAGGTGCGTGGCTCGGCGCGGTGATGATAGGCAGCGATTACCGCAAGGACTAGTGGTGGCTGCCGCTGTCGGCAGTCCCCTGACAGGTAGTGCAGCGGTGCACGGCGACTCGGAGACTACAACGGTCGGGACTACAGAAGACTTTGGTGAGTTTTCTCGTCTAGCCTGGTGCTACGTTATTAACAACAGTATTGGTAATTTAATGATAATTGTTTATAACTCTGTTAACTAATAAGCTTTTATTGTAAATATACGAAAAGTTAAAAATATATTACCTATAATTGGGTTTTATCATATTTTTTTATTTTAATATATTTGTTTCTATTGAAGAAATTGAACAAGATGTTAATAGGTACCCGTTTTGGAGGTTTAGTAGATATAACTGGACAAGTAATATACACCTATTAACTGTATCAACACCTTAGTAAAACAAATATTTTTCTGTTATAATTTATAATTAATTCTATATTATGTGTTTACTTTATTTAATCTAAAGATTAATTTATGTGCAAATATTTGATATTCTATTAAATTTATTCAATAGAACAACGCTTAGGTCAATCAATAAAATATGTTATTTATAAATTTTGAAATTCCATATAGATTTATTGTACTTTAAAAGCTTATTTAAAACATAAATTAATTTTATTATTATTTTTAATCAATAACATCAATTTACTATTTGAATTTATGATTTTCTAAATGTATATGCTTTAGTTTAGTTTTTTCGTTTCCTATTATGGAAACTTTATTATATCTCAATATACTTACATAATGATTTAAAATCTTTCTTTACTTTAAACAAAAATACTATTTTTCTCTTGGCATTTTTTTCCAAAAGTAGAAGTAAAATATACATGATACAGTATATACGATTCATATATTCAAAATATATTATTTAACGTCTAAATTCATCATTCATTCATTCAAAGAATTCTATGCAAAATCTTCTTAGTTATTCAACACGTCAATTTATGCAGTCCAGATACTAAATCTCAATGTGTTAACTACAAATTTGGTTTATTTGAAAACTTCAAAAAAATGTTAGCAATGTATAAAATATTTTTAATACTGAATGTATTATATTTCCTAATTAGTTGACATGCTTAAAAAGTGTCATGTATTTTGACTGCCTTCTGCTTTTGTATGCTGCATCCTCATACCAATCAATACAGATATCATATTACCTGTGGACAGATATCATATCTACGTTTCCGGTAGATTCCGAGAATTGTTATTTTCATTGTGGTCTGACCTCCACAGAAATGTTACACAAATGGGACACAAGTGTATGGTAATCTACAGACCCTCAGGCGCGATGTTGTGGTCTGCGAGGTGTGACAACGACCGCAGCCGCCGATGCGCGAACGGCGGAAGAGCAAATCGCGGCGGGTTCACATTCTTGCAGCTCCAGTTCTGGGAAGGAGTGTCGGTTCACTCAGGGTCACTAATTCCCTTAATTCCCCTAGTGGAGCAACTGTCCCGCAATCACTGTTCCTTTTCTAGTCGAAACAATGACAGTGGGAAATTTTGGATTGGAACTTTCGCCTCCCACAATAAGCTCTCACGTTAACGACTTAGTCAAGGCTGTTGACGTTTTAGTTAATACAGGTTTTTGGCTACAATCATCTTGTCATTACCAATACAATAATCAAATACTCTAATACTAAATAAAACGATCCAATTGAGTAGCAAAGGCCCCGACAATCTTACCAACCTATACAACAAAGTAATTGTGTGTTACTTCGTCACATGGTCGTAGATTTGTACTCGATATTTCTGTTTACAAATTTATTCTGCGATTTTCCCGTTGTCATAATTGTTACACATAAGACCAATACAAAAACTTGACGCTTGTATTTCTTATCTTTAATTTTGACTTTCCGGACTCTAAAAGCAACAGAGGGCCAGGAAGGATCTATGTGCCAAGTTTCAAATCTCTACGACCTTTCTATCAAAAGTTTTCGCACGGACAGAAAATTACACGATTTAAAAAAAGGCCCTGTTGGACACTAGCAATTTTGAAAATGTTTCCATTTCCACATAATAACATCAATTTAAACTGCATTGTGACAGAAAAAAAGAAGGCAGCTCTCAAATGTACACCTCTGAGCTAGTTACTATTTATCATGAATTGTTGCATACGTGACACAGTTGTTGCCTCCGGACACATTGCGGTCGCTCAGACAGTATGATGTTGTGTGCGACGGTTACTCGGGTTCATTAGACTGTGATGAGCAATACTGCAACAATGGAGAAGGACATCCTAAGCTCAACATGGTCTGTAAAAGAGGCGACTACTTGTAAATCATTCACACAGAAGAAGTGAAATACATGTGTTAAGTAATTTGTACGCTTCGAAAGAGTTCAGGATCAGAGTCTTTAATCATGACTTTATGCCATAAGTGCATACCCCAGTAACATCACCATCGTGCGTGAAACTACATTGTCACTGAATGCGAATTTCTTGGTGAGTCATCACGGTTTCTCAGAAACAAACACGAATAGAGTTCTCCAATAAATAGGAAGGTCAGTATTGTGGGTACCAGCGCCTTTTATACGCGTCCTTCATTTTTATCCTTACTTCTGTTTCCGTTTCCGTATATTTCTGTAGCAATATTTTAAAAATTCTCAAACTCAGTATTCGCGAATTCTGTTACTAATTTTAACTATCCGTTTTGGATTTTATCACAACCCTTGAACATTTACGACTCACAGTCAAATAAGACAGTTAAAGAATCTAATAATAGATTTTTCCAAAAGTTATTCACCAGTGTTAAAAACACATAACTGTTCACACAATTCAAGCGTAATTTGAATATATCAGGTATATTCCATTGTTTGCCTTACAAGATTGTTCCTGAGCCCAGTGATCTGATCCGTCCAGCGTGAGCGGAGATCTGCTGGGCGACAAGAACTGTGGCGAATGTGGAACGGACCGGTGCGCTGTATTCCAGGGTTCCGTTTGGCCGACAATTTGCATGGATGAGCGGACGGCGGCTAACCCAGTTCTCTGGCTAGTGCAAGGACAATGAATATGAATGTCATATTTTACGGAGCGTTTCTAAATTTATTTCTATATAGACCTTTTGAGAGCGATTCCTAGTCCAGTGAAAAAGTTAACAATTCACAATCTGTCATCCCGGTTCAAGCCGCGTCGAAAAATTGCTTACACAATTTAAATCTTAAAATATTTTGACCTCGCGTAGAAAATGTTGGCCTTCAACCAACAAACGTTAAACCGAAACTGTCCGCAGCGAGGTTGAAACACTTGATGTGTTTTGATGTGTTAGCAATTTTTCTAAGCGATTTATACCGGAACATCTTGATGCTACCTTAGGACATTTCTAAGCTTAAGAATTTAGAAGTTTACAAATCGTTCGTTCTGGAGACACAGAGCCCAAAATTTGGCAGACAAATATTGTTTTTCCTTACTGCAACAAAATTATTCTGATCTTGACTGATCCACTACTAATACTAAATATTTCCTGAAAGCATACCTCAGTAGTAAGGTTGGGTCAAAATTTTGTTTCCTTCGCATTATGCTAACACGGTACTTAATTTTAAAACATTAAAATAGTGTTGGTGTTTACAAAATTGAAACAAAAACAGTAATACAGTTTCAAATAATGAATTCTTGTTTCCACCAAAATGTCGAGCGTTATGTGTGTTTTTACAATAAATTATGAATGCTCATTTTTATAATGTAAATCTGAAAATGCCCCCACCCCCTTCATTGGAAACTTTTAGAGCATTTTACAAAGTTCAAAACAATGTTATTGCATACAAATTATTATTATTATTGTTACTGAGAAATAAAAAGTGATATAGTTACTTGGTGTTATCACTATACATACCGCACGGGTGATCTGCCTCATGATCTATATTGCTGCTTAACTGAGGCATAGGATTGGAAGGGCGAGCAATTGGCAACACTGTCAGTCGGGCCCGGAAAATCGAAAGTCTCGATTTTACGTACGAGTCGTCACCCAGTGATATATCTCACTGACACTGCGCACAGGTGATATGCCTCATCTTCTGTATTGTTATTACCTGAGGCATCGTAGGATTAGAAGAGCGAGCAATTGGCAACACTGTCAGCCGGGCCCGGAAAAACGAAAGTCTCGATTATTCGTACAGCGGGTCATGTTACCCAGTGATATATCTCACTGACACTGCGCACAGGTGATACGCCTCATCTTCTATATTGTTATTACCTGAGGCATCGTAGGATTAGAAGAGCGAGCAATTGGCAACACTGTCAGCCGGGCCCGGAAAAACGAAAGTCTCGATTATTCGTACAGCGGGTCATGTTACCCAGTGATATATCTCACTGACACTGCGCACAGGTGATATGCCTCATCTTCTATATTGTTATTACCTGAGGCATCGTAGGATTAGAAGAGCGAGCAATTGGCAACAAGGCCAGCCGGGCCCGGAAAAACGAAAGTCTCGATTATTCGTACAGCGGGTCATGTCACCCAGTGATATAACTCACTGACACAGGCTTGTGGAAACCACTCGTATCGCAGGTTTATGGACACATCGTGAACACAAATTAGAAATCTGATAACGATAGGCAGAACTACGGCTGAAATTGATTTCGATCCTACATCGTGCTCAAAACCACACACTTGATTATATATATTAGGCTACATATCTAGATAAACTCCAGCTATTCTTTGGACCGGGAAACGTGTTGACACTACCAAAACATGTAGTTTTGTTTTATGCAACCGGTTTCGTAGGATCACGAATTTAACGATTGTTGTGCAGTAGACACAATAATTTACTACCTGCTTCTGCGTTGGTAGAAGTCAAAGAATATACACTGCAATAGTTTATCTGAAGCCAACTTTAACCGTCCATAAACTTTTAAAAACTTCATCTCCAAACTCAAACTTTGGTCCAAAGCAAATGTGACGTTTGTATTTAAACCACACATACAAGCTTGCATGATATTAAACTTGCATTGGGATAAAATAATGATTCTGTAATTCCCTAAAATGTAAAAGCAGTAGGCCTACAATAATCTGTCAGCCCTGAATATCACAAATCGTTACATAATATAAACCATATAACAATTATACAGTTTTATTATTTTACACCTGTTGATTAAACTGTAAAGGCAATTTGTGTTGGAACAAATGAATTGGTTTGTTTTAAAATATAGGTGTATCTGAAATTATGCATTTATCTTATTGTGGTTAGAATTTACGGTAGTAAAATATACATTTTTATCAATCAAAACTAGTCATATCAGTACCAGGCATTTATTGATCACTACGAAGGTTGATATTTTTTATAATGTATAATAAAAAATTACTTAAATATGTAACTTGCAGATAAAAAAGTACCAGATGCCTAAGAGCAATTTTTAAAAGTCTGTCACTAGAAACCATCACTAGTTAAATAAGGTGTATAACGGACAAGAGAACGTCGGAAGTGTATTTTCTCATGCATCGAAAGTCTCATTTAACGGACAGCGTACAAATATTCGTGGGACACTACGAGATGCGGTAGATGAGATCGTGTATCACACTGAGGAACAACGGTCTGGATCGGGTGAACTGAGAGCAACCCACAACATACAGATCTTAGGTCACCGTTCTGTTATCTTCAACTTAGAGCTCAACAACTGTCGAAACACCTATAATTTTCGGCTCTTGCAAAGACCTGACATGATTATTGGGATAAGACGATTACGAACATTCGCCATCGTTAAGTGTTACAACAACGAAACACGACGTTTCGAAAACTGATATCAGCTGTCTTCCTCAAGTGTCAAATCCTAAAATATGGGTTAAGGTTTCAAAATCAACCCCATTCAATCATGAACTTTAAACAAATAATGGATTATTAATTTATTGAAATTAGAACAAATGATGATGCCGAGTGTAGTAGTATTCAACACGAAAATAGCCGGAAATGTTAAGTTAGTAAACTTATTGGTTAGTAATTTTACATATCAAAATACCACTTTCACCACTTACCAAATGTCACCAAAGAGATGGGGTCGAAAATGTGGTTAAAATTAGCTATGTTTTAATTTTGGAATGAAATTGTCAAAACTAGTCCGATTAGGCGAATTCCAAATCGCTTTTTTATGGAAAATTCATGCAAAAAAAACTATATAATGAAAATTTTGTCAACCGTTAGATGTGCTATAATAGTTATTTAGCAGGACTTGACTTCCTGTTGCAAAAATCCGACTGATCATTCTTCCGCGAACTCAGTAAACAGCCAGGCGTGACATGTTGGTTTGCATAAGTCACGTCCCCACTGCCAACTTGAGTGATAACACACGAGTAACGGTAACAATCGACAGACGGACGCAGTAAATATCGGAACTGATAAGAATTTCGCGACCAAATAACGGTCCTTACGTCACACTAGCGCCAGGAGACGGAGCGTGGCTCGCGAAACCCGAATGTAATTGGCCTTAACCAAGTTGTCCATTCGTCTTCTGGTCTGACGTAATCCCGGTCACGATCGACTCTGAACTCGACCCCTGCCTTGCTGATAACTGGCTTACTGCCTCCTGCATCTCAGCATTGTCGACGTCACGTTCTTCAGCGCTCATTCGCGATACCGTTAGTTGCCACCGAGGACGTGTATTACGACTGATTGTGTGTTTGTTTCTGTTGCGTTACTCAAATTTTACGTCTAGAGCTTACGTAGATTTCGCGGAAATAGAATATTCCGTATATATTATCTAGTTTGCTTGTTTGGGTTATCAATGACTACGTTTTATTTTGAAATGTTAAATACCGTTAGAAATTAAAGAAACGTTTGTTAATTTACTTTTTTAAATTTATAACACAGTGCTAAATTTGAAAATTTAGAGCTCTCCAGTGGTCCCTGTTACAAGATAATAATCCTCGGTCACTGTACTGCCTAGGATCCCTGAATGGGAATTTTATGGTTGATCAATTTATAGGAAGGACCATTAATATGTTAGAGTTAGACTGTCGAGGATTGCTAAGTCTATGAACCTGATATGCACGTCTTCAATATTTGGACTTTGTAAAACTACCAGATATGAAAACCAATTTCATACTGGCAAAACGACATTAGATTAATGGATTTAGCACTTAAAGCAGGTAATAAATAGTGTAATAGATTAAAAAAAGGAATTGGTAAGATCATAGAGCCAATAAGTTATTAACGAACGGTGCTTGTATAATCAGTCGCAGTGGTAAAAAGACTTTCCCCACCAGCAATCATTGGTTTCTTTTTCAATGCAATAACACCCTGCACATCCAGATGGGCTAGTCAAAGAAATATCTGCTTCAAGAATATAAATGTCTTCCAAATCACAATTCAATTTGTCCTGCCACTTCTGCGATTCATCTTCCTGCTGAAGCCCTAGCCGGGCATCTCCACTAAAAACATACATTGAATTTCAAAAAGTTAATTTAAGTAGTTTTCTTTGCATTACTACTCTCTCCCAATGGTACTTTTTACAGTTTAATAACTTTTAGCCAAAGGCTAAAAAGTATGAAGAATTTTATTTCGTTTCATCCATTCTAGTATCTACACATTGCAGGTAGTAGCCTACAGATTCGGATACTCATTTACATTTCAAACGTTTTTGCCTAGTTTAATATTTACGAAAACTGTTTTCAACTGTGTGGTAAATAGTGATTTGGTTGCTGAATACAGTTGGGTCTTAAACATCACTCACGTTAAAACCTCACATGAATTAAGGAGGAGTGGGATGATTTATCATACACATTACGAAAAAGATTTTTAATCCAATTCGTTTATTATTTGACAATATTGGTAACTAAACTCACAGAAAACCAGTATCATTTAGATTTAAATAAATGCACTTCCACATTTCTGGGTGGTATGAAAACAACTCAGTGCCTACAACTCCAAGCGTTGTGTTCTCGAATTATTGTATAAACTACTGAATTTGGACATTTTTTTGCAAATCAAACCAATACTAGGAGTAACCTGAATCCACCATCATAATAGGGTGTCAATATTTTTTGCTGCAATTCTATACGTTGACGATTTAACAACACTGTATAGCAGTATTTGAATTTTTAAAAGTTCTAGATGCAATCATTCTTTTGCATAACAACGACAAGGAACCAAGATGCAAAGTGTGTACACAGGAAACATTATGTAGATGATGTGAAAGGGTTGGGAGGAGAGATTAAACTCCGACGATAGCTACAGGAACCACGATGAAAGGCTCAAGTGATGCAAACTATTGTCTCTCACAAGACCTGATCGCGATGCTCTAATTAGAAAATGGAGTAGGCTAACACTTTCAGATATTAATACGTAATTTCAACTGCTCTATCCAATCATACCATCCCTTTTAATCATTAATATCTAGTCATATCATGAAAAGTTTTAAATTAATCTCTTACCTGCTTGAGTATATGAGCCTCATACAGGTATGCTGAATATTGTTTGATATTTTTCATTTAAGCTATATATTGATGTTCTTTGCTGGATTTATAAGTGATGAGTTTTTCTTTCCCACTTTTAATTAATCATGTAGCAGGTTCTTTAAAAAATGTTTTTAATATTAAATTTAATCTACGACTTTTTAAAGGCTTTCCTGTGCTTTCACTTTTTGCTGAGAGTGCATGATGAGAGAACAGAACGCAGAGAAAGAACTTTTCGATGATTATCATATTTAGGTAGTCATGTTGAGGCTCAAGGTGAGAACTTTTTAAAGAACGAATAAACCCTATCTTGATGCAGCAATATTAAATGTTACAGAGACGTAGTTTTCTCCCGGTGATAAACACTTACCTTAGTCATGCTTGAGGAAATTTCTGGTATCAAGGTGCCAGAATGTCAGTTTCTGAGGTCTTTGAAACCCGTATTGGATACGTTGGAAATATACGGGTTTCTTCCCAAAGTCTATATGCGACAGTCTCAATAATGTCAGAAGGAAATTCACTTTTTCGTAGTTTTGAGTAAGACTGTCGGAGATTATACGAGGTCATATTATTCTCGTATATGACCTGGAGCAGCGAGACAAGATATAGGGCAAAGAAGATCAGTTAGTTCAAAGATTGATTGATATCAAGTAATATCAAAACTAGCGGTAACAAGTATGGACGCTTAAGTTTCTTGCCGTTTATTCTATTAGCTCCAGCAGGGGAAATGCCACTAACATATTGTTTTGGGAGTCTTAATCGAGTGATTAACATTCTTATAATATTCCATTTTCCCACAAAGTTTTCAAATCAACAAGTATAACCATTAAAAACTCTGTGTGTAGGCAATTTATAAATAAATGCACCCCTTGTTAATGTTAATATTATTTATGGTTACCAATTACGTTATTGTGTTCATACCAATAACACTTTTTCAGATAAGGTATGTAGTTGTCAAAATCATGTTGTAAGAGTTCCTTCGTTGTGACAAGGTTCTAATATAAATGGTTAAAACTACAAAGAAGATGCATGCCAGCGATAATATTTGTCCCATTTTCACTCCCGTTTCTCATACAACCATCTATAACCCAGCAATTGTAAAACTTGGCGTATTTCTTGTTAATTATCTGTTAGTAATCTCGGAGTCGAAGTACACTTTAGATCGAGATTCCAAGATCACACTATGCAGTAATACGAGTATTACACAATCCATATAGAGTAATCACGAATCTCACGGTTTATGTAACAATTCTGAGCGTTTTGTACATAAGTGGTTGGGTTATCTCGGCGGAAGACAAAAATATTAACTGGAGAACGGGAACGGGTCGACTTGTCACGTGAGTAGTTTACAACAGCCGGGTTGCAGGTGTTGTCGTGGTTTGAGATAACATGGTAATGACATTAGCGTACGTTTCTGGAGCAGTGGCAATGGCGGTACAGTCTGTTACTTGAACTTGTCGACCCATTTCGCTCTAATCGCCGGGTCCACACCAAACCAACAAAACAAAAAACTCCAACAAATCAGCAACACAACAAAAACTGCAAGTTTTTCGAAAACAGGAACTAATTGTCAACTGCTGTCCACATTATGAAAACAAAAATCAGTCAACTTTTGTGTGATCCCGATAGAAAATGTGGCGAGCTCGAAATTTGGAATTACAAAGGAACAATGAATTATTTATTATGGCAGCTGGTTTTCTATTCCTAAACCAAAAAAAAGAAAAAAAAACGTTTTTGGGTTAGGCCGAGCTTGAAGAACCGACAAAAAAACTATGTTGAGGAACTATTGGAAGATTTAAGGAAAAAGACGATAGAGGTATTAGTGGAGAAATGCGATGCAGCTTCAAAAACTTTTAAGAATGACCAGTACTGATCTTGAAAATCTAATAGAAATCATTGGACCCTCGATACAGAAGAAAAATACAAATTTTCGAAATGCCATTAGTGTAACAGAAACGTTTAGTGATTACTTTAAGATTTTTTGGCAACTGGGGAGTATTAACCAGAGTCTGATGTATCTTTTCAAAGTATCCAAACAGGCAATATCAGTAATAATTCCAGAAACCTGCGATGCTCTCATAAGTGCCCTAAATACATATGTCAAGGTAAAATTTTAACATTATTAATAGGTAGCTGTTAAAAAATAAACTGATTTTTTTAAAATAACTTTTATTTGGAATGTATCTGAAAATTACATGTTATGACTGAGCTGATTCATTTGTTGTTATCCGCGTAGCTGGCCAGGATTCATCAATCTGGGTGGTATGTTGATTCGATGAAAGCAAGACGGACTAGTCCAGTAGTATCTCGTAGGTTTGAAACGCTGGGTGGGTTTGAATAAGGTTTTGTATGCCGCCTGGATTTGAGTAGGTTCCAACGCTAAGGGTACTTGCGCAAGACCGAATGCTATCTGGACTCATATAATTGTGGTTGTTTGTATCTGTTTTTCAGATAGAACTCTAGTGTGAACTGCAATTGGTAGATCGATAAATGAAGGAACGGTGTCAATTGCTCTTGAATGTTTCTGTGTTTTTTGGTTGGGCTCATATTCTCCTATTTCTGCTTTGTAGAGAAGATCATTGATCAAATGCTGCACAGTAGCTTGCCGCATAAGGAGTACGAAGTTTTCGCACTTTTCTAGCAACTAGCTCACCAAATATATCAAAATCATCGGGTTATGTACAGATGTTCCTTGCTGATTTTAGTTTTATATTACTTCTTGTAGCATTCCATAAACTTCTGCATTTTTGCTTCTCACTAAGTGGTTTAATCAGAACTCTTTTCTTTCTTTGGTGTGGTAGATTTTGCTTTTTAAGCTTTTGGTGTTTTTTATCAGTTAATTTCCTTTTGAGCCTGCAAATCTTCGTAGCTTTCTTGTAATTTTCTCCCATATTACTTGTACTCTGGCTGGGACGCTAGCGTATCATCGTCATTTGTTTCGGATTCTTTTTGCCTCTTCATCACTGTCTTAATCATATCACTTTTCCTGTAAAAGTAAAGAATGTATGTTATTAAAAACTGCATAAACACTATATATAAAAAAATGTATATTAAAAAAACATATATAATAAGAACTTTCAATTAAATTTAATTTGATATTTTATTTCAGACTCCTAAAAGTGAAGAGGAATGGGAAAAAAGTTAGCGATGATCTTCAACAAGATTTGGCACTTTATTTCCACATTGCATTAGGCGCAATGGACGGAAAGCACATTGTAATCGAGTGCACCTACATTCAGTGGCAGTGACATTTTTTAAACTATAAAAGGAACATTCTTCAGTGTAGTTCTTTTTGCTGTTGTTGACGCAAATTATAAATTTTTCTGTATGCAAAACGTTTGGTTGTCAAGGACGAATCTCTGACGGAGGTGTTTTTAAAAATACCAAGTACCCATTTTACAAACTATTGGTTGAAGGAAAAACTAAATTTGCCACAAAAAACGAAACGTGTTCTTCTTGGAAGGGACAAAGAAAGTCCTTATGTTTTAGTCGCAGGATGATGCTTTCCCCCTTAATCACCATGCATTATGAAACCATATAGCGGCCATCAAGATAATTGGGGTCAATAGAAACGTGTCTTCAATTACCGAATTTCACGTGCTCGAAGAATAGTTGAAAATGTGTTTGGCATTTTAGCGTCTGTGTTTTTCGAGTGTTTCGCAAACCAACCAATGCTGAGTTACAAACCAGAAAAGGTAGAAAAAAGTGACTTTGGCATGCATTTGTTTGCATAATTATCTAAGGTGTTGTCTTGTGAAAAATAAATATAATCCACACCAAACAGCTTTGATGTAGAACATAATTGATAGTGGTACACTAGAAGATGGCGCATGGAGAAAAGATCAAGCAAACTTTACAGTCGTTTTTTAATCTACAACAGACTGCAAGAAAATCATCTGTAGAAGCTATGGAAATAAGAAAAGAATTTGCTGAATATTTTATGTATGAGCAAGGTCAAGTTCCATGGCAGTTAAAATTTTTTGTTAATCTATTGAGCAAAAGTACTGATTTTTTAGGGGAAAATGATTTTTTAATTGATTTAATGATTATTATTCTAATTATTAATAACTAATAACAAGTTACCATGGCAGAGTTAAAATTTTGTTAATCTATTGAGCAAAAGTACTGATTTTTAAGGATAAAATGATAAGAATGTATAATGAATAAAAATATAAGTAAATAAATAATGCATAAATATATGTAAATTTTATATCTAATAAATAAAAATAAATAAATTAAATATCTACCTGTGTATTCGATAATCCGCCTATATTCCCACTTGGTCTTGGCTTGTTTTTTATCTTTTAAGAAACTTAATAGTGAATAACCAAACCACTTTTCGAAACGAAAGTTTTACCAGCTCCCGGATTTTTTTCAATAACTGATAATTTTCTGTATTCTCTTTGGATACTGGGTATTTGATGTTTTTTTATCTTTCTGTCTACTTCCTCTGAAGAAACATTACACAATATTCCTAATTTCCTTTAAGGCGTCTGCCTTTTTATAACGATTTTTATATCATCAGGGTGTCGGGCATCCCATAACAATTTACTTTCTCTATAAAGTTCGATTAATTTACATGTATTTTCAACACTCCATTTTATTGCTTTTCCCGATGAAGTCATTTTGCACACAGCACGAGACAAACTGAACCACAAAATTTTAAGTTTTTGTTTTCTTCCTGTGGAAAGCGTACACACTAGACCAACAAAGTTGCCAGAAACACAAACAAAACAGCAACAGTTTGATCTTTCTTACCGCCAGGCGACGGGAAAAAACAAAAAGTTGTTGAAAACACGAACAACAAAACAAAATTGTTGCCGAAATGTTTCGCTTTTGTTTCAAAAATGTTGGGAAACATTGAGTTGCAGTTTTGTTTTTCTTTTGTTGGTTTGGTGTGGACCCCAGGCATTACACACCCACGCACCGCTCGCTCCGCGCCTTGTTAGTGGAAACGTGTGCGCTTATGAGTTATGTCTAAATAATCTTTGTCTTCTATTCATTTTGAGGATGGACTTTCATTTTTATATTTATTTAGTTTCACAGTGAGAGTAAAAGAGATCATTTCGTTTTTTTTAATATTGCCTGTAATATCTAGCTGATGAAAAGCAATTAATTGTTCATTATCAAGTGCAATGAAAAATATTAGCTTGGTTTAAACTTAACCAGGTTTTAACAGATTGTTTAATCTGATTTTAACATTATCTTCAACTCCTACTGAAACGAACTTGAGCCTCATTTTATGGATATGATTAATTCACGTCCAAATACTTTTGAGATAATCTTTTAAGGTGGACACTATTTGATCTATTTTTGACGATATAGTAAGACGATATTTGGTATTGTTTTTTGCATAACAAACAACAATGTTTAAAAAAAGTAAAAATCCTTTTGCATGTGTATTAATGAACTAAATTGTACTAATATCTCTCATAATTCTACGGCCAAAAATAAGGAAGTTAAGGGGTTCAAGGTTAACATTGTTCTTGTGAGGTTAATATAAAGATGGCCACCAGGACGGTCATTTCTATCACAAATGCTACAAACTACAGTATTACAAAACTGAATATAGCTCTAGTAAACTGTTCAGCACCACTATTTCATAAGGCATCATATCTCTAGTGACAAAACAGAAAACTTCAATATGATCAGAAATTTATATAAAAGTCTAAGTAATAAGTAACATCATTCTATTGTAGGGAAACGTTTGGAGGGAAGGGGTAACTTTTTAACTGAAGGAGTATTTATTTTGTTCTCTTAGGACAAGAAGCTTAGAAAATTGCATCTAGCCTTATAAGGACATTCACGCTGCTTCTGGAGTGACAGGATACTTTGGATGGGTAAGGTTGGGAGTAGGAGCCACCTCTTGTCGGATTCATGAGCAAAAGTTGAAGTCATGTCTCCTCGGAAGAAGGAGAAGCCAGCTCTGAACCAGCCACTCCATTCAAAGCAGGCAGGGGGTGACACAACCCTTATGTCTAGGTTGGCAAAAACCTTTGACTTTTAGGGAACAAACCCCACCAACTCCAACAGTCATCTCCTGCAGTAGGCTAGACCTATCAAATTACCCTTGCGCCCCAGAATATACATTAGCGGTTAGTGATGTGCCACTCCTGAGCATCCGTAAGGTTGCCCAGATTTAAGTGACACATCGGTTGTTGCTTACCAACTGTGGGTTCAACTGGAAGGTATAAACCAGCCAGAGGTGAACCCTCCTAGAGAAACATAAATATTAAACAGATTTTGTTTATAAAAGACAACTGATGTTTTCCTTAAATATGGTATCATCCTTTATCGTTTGTATATAAAAAACATAAAATATACATATATGTAGGGTGGTTATGGGGTTTATAATTAGGATGAAAATACAGTTTTCGTTTATGAATGCATTATGATATTAAAGCTAATTTATATCTGTTTGGTGTCTGTGGACAAAAATCAAGGATTTATATTAATTTCCATATGTTTATATATGTATTTGACAATGTCTAGCTTGAAAACGATCAAATTTATCGACCAAAGGTTTTGCATACTTCAGCATACAGTCCACTCCAACAGCAGTATTGTTATTGTCAGCATGTTACAAATGACTTTGTATTGACAGTGGAGCGTGATCGTTGGAGCGGGCTGTACTCAGTTAAATCACGAGAGGGGTAGGATATTTGCGGAAGGTAGGAGACTATTCCGTGCTCCCCTCACCAGTTTCACTCTAGCTAAAGAGAGGTCTTTACCAGATTAATTAATTATAAAAATAATATTAATCCAAAACATGGCATTATAAAATCAAGTGGTTTTCTTTGGAACTGTGAGATAAATTATACAGTAGTATTTCATGCATTCCATAGATACTGTGAAAATATATAAAAAACCCAAATCAAAAACATATACAATCAAATTAAATATGGTGTTTTCCTCTAATAATCATTGTTTTGAATCTATGTCAAAATGTTATATAATTACTTTATTTATTATAATTTTTGTAAGTTTTACAATTCAAGTTTGCCTTTCTTTTTCTTTTAAATTTTAACTAGTCCTGTGATTTAAATCAGTCGATCTATTTTACTTGAATCAAAATAGTTGTGGGTCTCTGGGAATTGAATGAGTGACCTTACTTGAAACTAATTTGATTGTTTTATTTTCATATTTTAAGTACTAAATTCGTCATTTAATTTTATTGGTTTTTATTTTTTTAAGTAAAAACAATATTTTTCTTACTAAAACAGGTCAAAATAATTAAACAAACTGTACCTGTAATATACATTATAAATGGTATAAAATCTGTCATATTTGTTAAACATTAGCAGGTTGATAAAAGCTGTGTGAAAAATTGAATTGGCATTTGTTAACAAATTTTTAATTGATAATGGTTAAATGTTTACGCAATATTTAAAATAAATTTACTTAAAAACATTAACAGCGATTTCAATACTATGTAACAAAAAAGCATCTGAAAGAGAAATTTCTAAGAGATGGACATTCCTTTAAATTAACTGGAACAATAACACAAATTAAAATTTTCTATCAGAGATGGGCAATGCTTAGATAACTCTACCTCACCTCAAAATGTACCTAATTATGTACTACTATTACTAGGAAGTATGTTAAGGTTTTAAAGTTTGGTTACACAATCGTCTGCTTTAACTACATAATGCTTATTTGTTAAAAGCTTGAAAAAAAGAAAATTGTTATATCAAAAGACTAATAATTTTATTACTTTTCCAGCAATGAGGCCCCTGAGATGGCTAGCACTGCTGGCCTGCTGTATGGTGGCCTTTGCTCAAGAAATCGAGAATGAAGAATCGAGGAAAGTTCTTGGATCCAGGTAAAAAAAAATACAATTTAGTTTTACTGTACAACACTTAAGATGCTGAAATCTTCAGGTAGACAATTAATTATCTAAGAAATTAGTTGCACAAATACTTAATAAGAAACACACAGGTCTTTGTCATTTTGGAAATGCTTAATCAGTTGGTATGTAATAGAAACTAGAGTTAAAATTGTAACACATGTTTTAATTTAATCAAATTAAAAATCAATTTGGGAAATTAAACCTAATTTTTTATAGACAGTGAGATAGATTGTCAAACTGGATTGAATTTTTCTACAATTTCCCTTAACCAAAATGGGACAAATTAAATACCAAAATATTTCTTTTTGTAGTCTAATTTAAGGCCCTAAAAGTATTTACACTTAAACTAGAAATGGGAATTGAGTGGTTTTTTTAACGCATAACCTTAATTTTTAATTATTCAATAAAATAATAGAGCATTTAAGAGGTAACACCATTTAAAATCATTTTTTCCTAAAAATATGGTCCATTAAAGTATTTGAATTTCTGTTCATTAAATGTTATTACTATTATTTGTGAATAAATGAAAATATGAAGAAGTTACCTCAGACATATTTTATATAATATTTGTGTCTTCCCTTTACTTCCTAAAACTGGAATACCAATCTTGTGAAACATTAGATAATAATTTATAAAACACTACTAATCTAACACTGACCAAATATTACTCAAAGTGGCATGATTTTACAACAAATCTGATAGAAAAAAGGAAAATAAAGAAAGATTTTTATACATGTGTTAAAAATAAGGTAATAAGTTCCAAAATTGTTTTGTATTCAACTGTTGAAAGAAATAATTTTATTGTTCTAATCAAAATACTTATTCTGTAAGCAGCCACATCTGTGAGCAAAATAAACTATGTCTCCATTCTTAGAGGCAGTGGTGTACACAGAAAATTATCCCGGGGAGGGGGGGCTGACACACTAGAAGGCTTAGGAAGTATTAAATAACCTCAAAAAATAAGGAATCTTCTTCCTGTAACTTTTTGAGCTTTAAGACCTCATAAATTTGTTTCAGCTTAAAATAAACTACTTAGTGCAATTATTATGTTTTTCAAAATTTCAAGGGGGCCAGAGCCCCCTGAGCCCCCCTCTTACATATGCCCATGCTTAGAGGCATTGAATATTCTTTTATCAATGGATATTGGAATTTAAAATAATCAGTACTCTGCCAAAGCCCATTTTTAAATTAAGAAAGTTTATCTGTAATATTACAACATATTTGTAAGCAAACTTTAAGAAGTTTAGTATATGTTCTACTTTGCATTCGTTTTCACTTTCTGCAAATAAAAGAGTGGATTCCTGGTACATTTAAACATTAATGTTAAAAATATTAAAATGGTTTAAGGAATTTTATTCTCTTTGTAAAATTAAATAAATGTTTGTTTCTAATAGAAGAAAAGAATACTAGTATGATGTTGTTTTGACTTACTATAACTTCATGTTTAGTGTAGTGACCTCAGTATCGGTGATCATGGACCACGGAAATGGTACGAAAACATACATCACCGACGCAGCTGGTCAGCCCTTGGACCAGACAGAGGGAGCCGTGGGAAGTCCCGTGGATCTGCTCAACCCAGACCGCTACGAGTTCTATACCTTCGATGAGACGGGAGATCTCGTCAAGAGGTTGATGACTCTGGACCAGATCAAGGGACTGTTGGCTGGTGGAGACGGAGAGACACTGGACAGTCAATCAAATTCACCAACTTTCTACCACGATAGTCTTTCATCTTCTCATTTAGACGAGTCAGATCTTGAACCAAATGTGGCTCAAGGGGTCCACAACGTGGTGGCAAGTGTTCAAAATGTTTTGAGAAGTGAATTGGAGGCTTCAAAAATAAAGAAGACAACATCAAAACCACCTCTGAGTATCCCAGATTCAATTTCCTCATGGAGTATGCTTTTCCCAGCAATAATTGGCGATTCTTCAGAAGCTCTTGACGATGACACTGGAAATGGAGTTAATGAGCCAATTGATATTGATAGGATACCAGCATCATCAAACAATGAAAAAACAGAAATTAAAATTTCACCTGATGATGCAACGACAGAAGGAACCACTAAGCCCACTGCTGTACCTCCTATTATACACTTTTTGGAAATCCAGAGTGTTCCAGCAAAGAGTCCTACTAAAACTCCAACTAATTTTACATCAACAACACCTGTGATGTCTACTACAGAGTCCCCAACAACAGAGAAGGCTACTTCTCCAGTCAATCCCATTCTAGAGATGTCAGCTTCTATATCTAGTCTTTTGTCACAAGTCACTGACAATCAAACTTCAGTTGATATTGAAAATAAAACCTCTATAACTTCTGAACCTTCAACGACTGTGAAGACTACAAATGAAGCACTTGAAAAGTCTCCAACTGTAAAACCTGAGTTGAAACCTGAAAGTAGTAATTTGAAGACAGTTACAAAACGCCCGGAAAAAATTGAAACTAGAACAGCAAGTCCAGTCTCTAGCTCAAATCTTGACAGCAAACCAAGTGATGTGGTAGAGTCTACAGCTCTCCCAAGTAAAACCTCTAAACCTGATTTGACAACATCAACAGAGGGAAGTGTTAAGCAAACAACAGTCAAAGACGTAACTGAATCCTCAAACACAAGCAAAAAGACAACTGATACAGTAGTGTCTTTTATAACCACTGCAAAACCAGTACTCAAAACAAACGGTGTAGTAGATGATAAAACAAAACCATCAAGCACTACAACAGTTAAACAAAAAATACAAGTTACAACTCCAGTTTCAACTAAGAAAAATGGTGTTAAGAATCAAACTTTGACAACCACAACTAAATCTCCAATTACTGTTAATAAAACTAATAAAGTTAATGAAACATTGGAAACACTTGGAAGTGAAGAAGTGGTTAAGATAGTTCCAAACAAACAAGCACAAGCAGCAAATAAAGTTAAGGATAGCAATCAAACAAAAAGCAGTCCAAGTAATGCAACTAACCCGAAACCACATAAGAAAGTTCCAAATAATAAGCCTCACAGTCCAGATTGTGAACATTCAAAGAAAACACCTCCTGCTGAAGTTAAAAACAAAGAAAAGTTAGATACAGCTGCATCTACTCACTTGAGTGAGAGTCTGAAACCATCTCAATTGAAAACTCCAGTTCTCCAAGAAGTAAAGATTGTGCCAAAACCAACATCAAGCCAAAGTAATAAGCCATTGGTGCATAACAAAATAAACCCTTCAGATGATATTAAAATAACAACATACAAACCTTCCACTAGTCAACCTTTCACAACTAAGCCATCATTAAACAAAATCTCAACCACCACTGAAAGACTTCAAAGTGAGAACAAAATAACAAGTGAATCCAAAATTCACGAAGTGAATAGCTCTCTATTCGATATAAAAAATCATGTTTTAGATATTCACGACAACACAACCGAAGTAGAAGCTACAACTATATTAACCATTACCAACTCTACTGAAGCCACATCAAATATTTCAAATCATGAAAGTGCTGCTTCAAAAACAGAGGAAATTAAACTACCCTCTTCAACACAAACAAATGCAACTAATCCACTAGAATCAAATACTAAAAGCAACGAGACTGATGGTATTGACCATTCAGCTGAGATTACTTGTACTCACAACAAAAAACCAGTCCACACTTCAATTCAAGATAAAATAAATGATGCTCACAATGACTTTGCTGCCAGTAATGCTGAGGAAGTAAAATTAACAACTGGTCCATTTGTACCTACAACAGAACCAGAATTAACAACAGAGATCTCTAACTCAAAGGATTTAACAACCGAATCAATAACTGAAATCACATCAACTGTTTTGGCAGAAGATCTTACTACTACTCTAAAATCGGAAGTAATTGCAACTGATCTTCCAGAAACAACTACACTGAACATGCCTGAGATGGATTTCGTTAAAGAAGGTATATCAGCTGTAACTAATATACTTCTTGATTCCAAACCAGCACTTGAACCTCAGCTTCCTCTTCCTACCATTCCATTATCAGAATCAGCATCAAATATTGTCTTGAGCCCTCCTGTCAAAGGAGAATTGAAACATGCATCATCATTTGATGATTCTGAGATGACCACCAATGATCCAATTGAGGAAAGCACCACTGTAGTTCTATCTTCAACCACAGAAAAAGAAAAAATAATTTATTTTACAACCACTGACCCACCCACAACTGAAACTGAAATACCTACAACAGAAAATATTGTTGGCGCTGATTCAAATATACAAACAACTAACATTGAGGATGGTATAGAAGTAACAACAGAATCAGAGACAACAACAGTATTGGATGAAACAACTACAGCAACTTATGAAGAAATTGAACACAAAGAACCCAGTGAATCAAAAATTGTCAGTACAATAAACAGCCAAACACTGCCAACAAAAGAAAGCAAACTGAGTCCTGAAAACATTAATGAAACTGCAGAAACTGTTATTTTGTGTAATCACACATTGTCGAAAATCAATGAAACAAAAGGTGTTCCAAGTAATGATGTCAATAACACTGAAGTACAAGATCATCTAGAACCTGCTCAAAGCATAGTATCTGAAGTAAACAAGATAAGTAGTGATAAAGTCGCATCAGCATCACAATCTGTATCTGTAGAAACAACTCCTAAGAACTCAATAAAAGATGATAACCTGAGCTTTAAAACTGCACTCAAACCAGATCCGTCAAAGTACACACAAGTGAAATACCCAGGTCTGCAAAGTGCTTACAGACCTGTTCCAGAAACACCGATAAGCCCACCTACTGCAGTAGAGTTACATCCTGCTCCTCATGAGAGTATGGGTCTTGAGGCAACAACCGCTTTTCTTGCGGATGATGTGAGACGATTTGCAGACTTATGCAACGAGCTTGCATTTAGGATGTGGACATCTATCACTGGCAAGGGATCGATTTCATCTCGAAGTCTGGTGCTCTCTCCCATTTGCAACGACGTCTCTTTTGGCCATGGTCTTCCTTGGGGCTCGTGGACCAACCTCTGGACAGATGAATGATGTCCTCAGACTGGATGATATGGTAACATTCAATCCACACCAAGTACTACAGAATGTTACCGAGTCTGTTCTCAACTCTAGAAACTATGGTGTAACCACAGCAGCTTTTGTTCGTGAGCTCTACAGTGATAAGGTATACTTCATTGTTTAATATATTTAAATAATTATGGTATGGTACTTGTAAATTGATATTAAATACTTATAAAGTACAAGGATTCATACTATCAGGATGGATTCATAATTTGTAATGTTATAAAATCAATACTTAAAACATTGTCTACAACATAACAATGGCATGTCCAAAACATTTCAAATTCACATTCAAACATAAACCCAAACATTAATTTTGTTACACCCCAACTTATATTTTACTTCCACTGGAGGATAAACAAAAGGCTAATTTTACAATATAAATCTAGGATAAATAGAAACATAAAATTATGTTCCTCAATAGGATTTGTTGAAAAAATGTTTCATATCATTTTGTAGGGTGTATGTAGAGATAAAGGTACATCTCTCTTCCTCTTAACAATAACTTTGTTTAGTAAACCTTTCTGAAAAGTCTTAATTACTGTCTTAAACCCTACTCTTTTACTGTCTTAATTCATTACAAGTCCATTTTTGCATAAATCATACTTTATGTAGAAATCAAGTGAGATCCAGTATTCAAAAACTTTGAGCTATGTAATTATTGTTTGATCAATATAATATTTATTACTATCAATAACTTTAAAATTATAAGTAACTACAAATATATTCATACAATAATTAAATTCTCCCCTGTCTCCTCACAATGGTCTATCCCTCCTATTGAAGACAAAACTCACTCATGACAGGCAATTGTTTGATATTCTATGCTTATGCACATTTTAATTTTCAGTTGTTGAACAATTAAATTTTTAGGACATTCTGAAACTTTCAAACAATTCTTCATTGTTTGAAGTTTACTCCACAAATGTTTTACTTTACTTTTAAATTTAACCATAAAGAGTATCCTAGCCGACACATAAAACTTGTGTAAACTGTACAGGAGTCCTGTGAAGGATCTACCAGTCTAACCCACCCATGACAGATGTGGGAAGATTGGGTGTGGAAAGTTCTTTCAAAACAAACATGTAATGAATTCAGTTATAACAGCAGCATTTCTTGTTCTCACGGATGCTTCGCTTCAATTAGGCATGCTACAATATTCCCATAGAGCCAACTGGAGCACATGCTCCCAAGGTCATTTTCTACATGGGATGTTCTACATGCATTGAAGAAACAGCATTAATCAGTTACACACACTGAATGAAGAGAGGATATTACAAATAAGAAAGCAGAAAAGCACTCCATTTTTTTAACTTAACAATATTCCTTACAACTATATGGTTTAAAGGACAAATATGTTGGAACTAACACTAATTAACTCTGTTCTTCTCTTTTTAATTCTAATCAGTAAATTTACTTTTACTTAACTTTTTGGGTATCAAGAGGAAAAGTAACAGTCTCTAGTCTCATCTTCAAGAGCTGTAAGATAACTATGTGATACTTTAGCTATAGTTGTCAGTGTTAACCTCTAGTGGCCTGAGTTAATACTACTGCACAGTAAACTTGCATAGCAGAGACTCCAATCAGCTCTTATTGTATAAAGGTTGATAATGAAAAAGAATGAAACTTGTATGTTATTTTATTGCTCTTTTGAATTAAATAATAACTCAATTGATTTTTCAAAGATTCTGTTCAACTCATACAATACTGTTTTTTTCAGTTGAAAGGAAAAATCCTGGACTTCTACAAGGAACGAGCACAGCAGTATTATGATGGTCACGTAGAAGAGATAGCCTTCAATGTTGTTGGTGACATTCTGCGACGAAGAACAAACTTATTAGTGAAACGCCAAACTCTTGGTAAAGTGCCAGAATATCTCAGAGGTAGCACTTTGAGTCTTCGACCACCTCTGGCTGCTTTCAGCGCAAACATCTTCCAGGTGGGTTTTTCTTTTTTCATTCCGGGAGAAATGTTTAATCAAAAATTGTGAATTGTTTGCATGAGATGAATTTGTGACACAGGGGATATTTTTTGAGAGTATGTACAAAGATTTATTACACTTCAGCTCTTAGGATTTTGTGGTCAATATCATGACTATCATCTAAGTTTTTCAGTTTACATCACATCAAAACATTGTTATCAAAATTATAATCTAGGAATATTTCACTCTCACTGTGGATAATCATCTTCAATCAACATAATATGTTAAACTGATACTGTTGACCACTTTATTAGAAAGCATATGGTATGTGTTCAAACCCACATATATTTTGTTTCTTTTTTTTATTAATACAGAATTCAAATCCTAAATATAAAGAAAAATATTGAAATGTAATACTCAAGATTAAACATTTTTCAGACTGACTGCGACTTGGCGTCAACGGAAGGAAGAGATGGTGAGATGTACTTTGTTGTGCGGCCATCAACAAGACAGCGCAGGTTAGTTCCTGTTCCCGCTGCAGTGTGGCGCACCGGATTCCTAGCAGGGTACGAGCCAGGCCTGGATGCCACAGCAGTTGCTCTTGGAACAGACTCTGTGGTCAGCACTGTCTTGGTTCTACCAGGACAACAGGGTCAAGTAGCACCAGGGGATGGATTGGCAAGACTAGAACAGCGACTCATCGAGACCTCGTACCGCCGTGGTGGCTGGACTCGTCTCCTGCGCAGTCTTCTCCCTCGCCCTGGACTGGAACTCCAGGTTCCTCGTTTCTCCCACCGCTCCGTGCTCAACGTCACCAGCACTCTGCAACGGATGGGTCTCAAGGACTTGTTTATTGAAAACAGAGCAGATCTGAGAGGTCTCAATGGTCTCTCCAACGATCTCCATCTTTCAGACATGGTGCAAGTGAACACCTTTAGCACTTGCGGAGATGATACGATAGGGGCCAGACATCACATAGAAACCTACCCCGTGTCTCCACAGAGGATGGGACGGGATGATCCTGAACTCTATCCAAGACCAGAGGACTTTGAGGACTCCGATATCTTGAAAGTGCCTCTTAACTTAAGACCCAGACAAGCCAGACTTCCAGACAACCCTCGACTGCGATTTGACCGACCTTTCCTGTACATGGTCAGACACAACCCGACCGGAATGATCCTGCACATGGGGAGGTTCAACCCCAGACTCCTTCCTTGAACGTTGGATTTCTTACCTAAGGACACAATCAGTCGGTGACTATGCACCAATCAACTGACTTTTGTCAAGTGAAAGGACACTTAAGACAAAATTTATCCTTATTACTGATGTTCAGTATTATTTTAACCATTGATCATTCAATGACCAGTGCTTGAAATAGGACAAAAGAATTGCCATGACAAACTAGATAATATTAAATGTGAGATATTTACAAAAGCTTTAGTTTGTAAAAACTACTAAATAGTTTTAGGGTTATGCGTTGTGAATAGGCCTATAATGCTTTTTTATATTTTTAAATTTTTCTTTGTTTTTGGTCTATACTTTGTACAATTTGTGTATAATATGGTGTTCAGAGAAGGTTTCTTGTTTAGATATGGATATTTTCGTAATTCCTCATGTAATTTGCATCTAAATTGAAATCTTTTAAGTTCCTATTTTATAATCGACTATAAGTGAAAACACCAATCAGCTCATGAAGTGTTAAAAACTTTTTGGAATAATAAGTTACGCATTTCCTAATTTCTTAATACTTTTAAATTTTAAATTAATCTTTATAAAGCAATACAAATTAGCCTAAGTAACAAAATTGGAACCATGTCAAATACTTAAAAATTTGTTGGCTTCGATTTTTTTGTATTTTATAACAAACACTATACTTGAAGTATATTTAACCACAACATAAAAATTGTTTATTTCAAGTTTAGTCCTACATATATACACTTTCCAACAAATTAAAATTGATACTAAAGTAAAATTAGGAACAAAATATCCACCAAAATGTCAGTTTAACTTATGTACCATATGTAAAGTGCTATTTTTCTGAATTTCAAAGAAAACAATGCATTTCATAATTATGTATTTCTAATGATCTCTATTTCATTGTAATTGTTGGTTTAAAGTTAACTTACATTATTTATGCAATTTAACTTACATGTATGCACAGTGATTATAGTTTTTGGTGTACTCTGAAGAATGGGTTACTTATTGGGAATCCTTTAAGAAATGAAAACTGTCTCATCTATTCCTCTATGCAATCAAACCAAGCTACTTTCTTTGGATGCTGCATTACAATAATATAATAGTCTTTATTGAGCTGTACATTACGTATTAATAATAGTAATATTTTATACATTAACAATACCTGTGTAATAAACAATGTATGTGATAAACACTACCTTTTACAATGGATATTATTTTTAACCCCAGTCGATTCAACAATAATATTAGATTACCTGCTATGAATTATTAAAGAACTGGTTATTTATAGTGAATAGCCAGCCCCCTGTATGCGACTATCTTGTTTTTTGCCCCATAAGAACAATGTCAACCTTCAAACACATATACAATCTTATTTTTGTTTGTATAATATGTGCGATACCTCGTTTTTAATATACTATCAATATGCACCTAAACACTTTTAAGGGTTTTCAATAATTTATTAGTTATTTAGAAAAAAAACCTCGAACTTTTAGTGGGTACTTCATAGCTTAATTTTTTTTAATACACACTTCAAAATAAAAACTAAACAGCGTTTGAATGTGTTAACATTATATGTTTAAAATGAGACATCCCTAATAATTATACAAACAGACATAAAGGCATACACGTGTTTGAAGTTTAACATTGCCCTTATGAGGTAAAACACAAGGTCGTTTCACTTAACTACGTGATACTGCAAATTTATTTGATAATACAAAATTTAACTTCAGCTTTAATTTAAATAATGTTAGAAGACCCTACATCCCCAAAGTAAAAAGACCCCAGGAGCGTTCACTTCTGGCTTGTTTATACCTTCCATTTGACACTGGGTATAGTATAAACCGATGTGTCACTTAAATCTGGGCAACCTTATCCTGGAGACACATCACTAACAACAAAGTAATTGAATTGAATTGAACTGAATCTTTATTACCACAGTTGAATATTCAGTTTTTTTGTTTTTTTACATATGAGTCAGTAATAAGTCAACAATTAATAATAACAAACTTAAAACTATTAAACTTAAAATACCTAAAATAACATAATCATATATATATATATATATATATATATATATATATATATACCATATTAATAACACAAAAGGTTTAGAAAAAGCGACAAAATATAACAACAATAATAAGCAACCTAAGAAAAAAATTTGACCTGCTGCATCACATTGGGATTTATCCAAGGCCTCCTGTATACAATATAAAGCTCTACAGCCCAATTGGCTCTTTAAATTATTTTAAACTATTTTAATTACTAATATATTAAGGAAGAGAATTAAATAATTTTGGAACAAAGTTAAAAAAAGAATTTTTGAATAGGGATAGTCTAAATTTATGAATTACAAGATTTTGCTTGTGTCTTGTATTGTCAAAGTGATCTAAAACATCAAAATTACTTCTGATTTGAAAAATGTATAACATGGATTAGTAAATCAAAAGGCTTGCCAATTTTAGAGTAACATTTGATCAAAAGAACTCCCTACAGCTCTTCCAATGGTCCAATCCCCAAACTATTCTCACCCTCTTTTGGAGACAGAAGACTATTAAATAAATTGGCATTACAATTTGTTACAATTAGATTATGCTGTATCTAATTCTGGATTCAAATAAGCCACTGTAACCCAGTTTGAAAGTTTCCTGGGAGGTAAATGAAGATATGCACCTCAGGCATAAATTGCTTAATTAATCTGCTTTGCAAGGTAATTTATGTGGGAGTCCCATTTAAGACTGTAATCAAAGTGGACACCCAAGAACTTAGTGAAAAGCACTGTTCAAATAGTGATTATTGAGAAGAAAATAATATGGTATGTTTTGTGTATTTTGGGATTAAAATTCCATAAGTTGAGTTTTAGCCAGATTGATATGAAGTATATTTCAGCTAAACAATTAAGAAGTTGGTCAGAAGTTTCAAGAAAAGGCTGGGTGAGAACTTAATAATTACGGTGATTGAAAATCAAATAAGTATCATCTGCAAAAGGGATACAGTTAGTTTAAGCTTATTACATTTGTTACAAAGGAAATAAGGAAGATGGTTTACATAAAGAAGGAATAAAAGAGGCAATGTCGAGATATTGGGGTGCAAGGTTAGATTGATAGGTCTAATCTACTGTTGGAGTTGGTGAGGTGAGGCTCCCTTGGTGTTAAAAGCTGTTGCTAGCCAAGACAAAAGGGTGTGCCATCTCTGCCCACTTTGACTGGAGAGGCTGGTACAGAGCTAACCTCCTTTCTTCCAAGAAGACATGACTGAGATTAATGCCCAAAAATCCTTGAACTTGGATCTTGACAGGAGGCGGCCCCTATCCTCCAGAATATCCTGTCACTCCAGAAGCAGCACAAAAGTCCTTTCAGAACTAAGTGCAATTCCAAAGTTTCTTGTTATAAGAGAACAAAACAAAGAGTGAAAAGTGCATATTACTTCAATATACATCTGACCATATGTGTGTATGACTAACAATCAACCTTGACCTTAAAAATCAAGTACTCCTAGCAAGTTTTGACATTTAAAATCATTTATAAACAGAATGTAGACTTTATACATTCTTAACAACCTTTAATTCTTTATAATTTATATGCAAAACAGGATTTTTTAATACTCTCACGTAATTTTAATTTATTTTTAATATTATATGCCATTTTGTGCTTAATTGCCGATTGTGGTAATTTTTTAAAGATTAAAGCTTAACTTTGGATTAAATTAATTCCAATATGGTAGAAACAACTCAAATTGTTTGATTTATATAAAATTTGTCATGTGATTTTTATTGAACAAATACCTCCAGAAAAACCTAGCATAATTTTATTTGTTTAACTTTTAGGATTTTTAAACCCTATTTATTATTATTATGATTGTCATCACAAATCTTAAAATTGATCTAAAAAAAGCAGTTTTTAACAAGTGATTTTTATTCAATTTAAACCAAATGACCATTTAACAGTTAAAAATTAAATCAACTAAATAAAAGTTAGTAAAAAGACTGAAACATAAATAATTTTGATCTTATTAGGATATAATTAAAATCATGAAGACTCAAACATCCTACAACCCTAGAGTGAGTAAAGAGAAAAATATCTGATGGTAATAAAAGAGCGACAGTTTGTGCCATATTTTGGCATTATTTATTTAAACAATTATTATTTAAATAATTATTTGTTTATACAAACAAAGTTTATCAAGAAAAATTGAATCTACAGTTTTAGCTTTTTCTTATTTTTTAACTAAATTCTTTATTTTGTCTGATTTAGATCAGCTCAAAAAATGGTTTATTGAAATATCTGTCCTAAAATGAGGAGTGTTTTGTACTCCTGAGGAGTGTTGTCAATTCAAAATTCCGAACATTGGTAAAATGTTTGGAGAGTTAAAGTTACCATAGGTTTTTTAATAGAGTGTTGCTATATTGTATTTTAATCTAATGCATTTTATTTATTTTTTTTAACCATTTCAAAGACTTAAAGCTTTATTATTCTTATACTACAATTCTGGTGAAGATTTAGCATGAATCAGATGTATTTAACAGTGGTGGCTCATAGTGCCTAATCTCAGAGCGCCACAACGTGATTTTACTCACAGCACCAACAGTTTGCTCACAGCGCCACAGCTCATAGCGCCAAAGCTCACAGCGCCACAGCTCATAGTGCCTAAACTCATAGCGCCACAGAATTGGCCAAGTGCTCACAGCGCCAACACAACCGAATAAATAATCGGGTCCATGCTCACAGCGCCACAGCTCATAGTGCCTAAGCTCATAGCGCCACAGAATTGGTCGAGTGCCTGCTCACAGCGCAAACACAACTGAATAAAGACTAGGAAAATTATAGTAGTAACAAAAAAAGAAGCAAGTGGTAGGCATGTGTTTTCTAAACATTGAATGGTTACAAGTGGAGTATCAAACAAAAGTAGAAATACTTAAGTAATAAATAATTGTACAATGATTAACAGAAAATTAGTCAGAAAAACCTGAAAAATATATTAAGTTTCCGAAAAATATTTAAAGTCAAGATATTGTTGATTTCAACAGTTTGGTACGTGTTAGCCAGCTGGGTACCGTCATGTCAAGGTTCATATTTCAATGTTAATTTCAAATGTGTGTATGTTTATTTATTTCATCTTTACGTGTTTATGTTTAGCATTTTATTATTTTAAAGACCGAGATATTTTATTAGTCAATCTGACAATGGGGTTTTAACTTTGATATTGGTAGTTGTAACTAATGCGAACAGAAAGTAAAGGCAGGTATCCTTTTTCTCTTCTCATTCCACTCAGGCATTACCATGAGGTATCACAATTATGCGTAAGTCCTTGAGTTAAAAAATCAAGAATGTAATATATTTTAAATGAATTTATAAATTCACAGACGAACTTCAAGTATTATTTTGTAGTCGCTTTTGTTTAAGTAGACACTGTGAGAAAAAGGTTTTTGATACCTGTATTCTGCCCTTTTTTGTTCTATGTTTGATGCCACTTTGGATCTCAAGTAGAAAAACTTTCCTCCCATCAACTTCAGAAGAGTGAGGATCAGGCTGTGAGCAAACTGATGATATCCCAAATCAATTAAGTAATTACGCTGTACACTGTGGTTTTAGACAAACTAAGAATTGATACAGCGTGATAAAGACAAGTCGACTTGTATGGAAGCAAAATAATAAAGGCCACTTCAAGCTGCATGTGGCTGTATGTATGCTAGCTATGTTTCTAAATGTAGCTACCTTGCTTATTAAACAAGACCACTACTCAGCCATGCACCACCACTAGCTATACTGGCCATGCATGACTAACAGTCGCTCATCAAACGTTCTTCTGAAACGTGGTGGACACATTTCAAATTGCGCAATCGCAGGGCAGACAACCATGTGCAATCCAAACTACAACTACCCAGCCAAGAACGTAGCTAGGGAAAGATTTTGGGGGGTTCAGACAACTGATATTTTCCCATAGTAGAATATATCAGTAAAGTTCCAATACAATAGTAAGGCCCTATTTTGTTCCTTCAAAAGTTTTTGACCCGTTTCTTTATTGAGAAAAATCTTTTCATCAGTATATGTCAATAATACTGAATTATTTAAATAAAAATAATCGTTTGCAAAAAAAGTAATTAAAAAAATTTAAAATTTTGGGGATCCCGACCCCTTGGTCACCCTCACTGGCTACGTCCTTGTACCCAGTACTGTTGTATATTGTATAGCTAATCATGTTTGTTTAGAGGTGTTTTGGGTGGTAGTTCAACATAACTCTGTATTTTACTATTGATTTGATGCACCCACTTGTTTCTTGATGTTAAATAAATGCAACAAAATTAGCCCACTATCACTACTGTTGCTGCCATCAAACCAGGATAAGCCTAATGACAATCCAGATTGACATTACAAGACTGTCAGACCTGACACCTCCTCCAATTTTACCATAGAAACGTTGCCAGGTATAATGTTGCATCAATTGCACATCTGGATAGTAATAGGAATAGCATACATCCAGACATATAAAGCACATGGAGTGTGGAGTGCCTTTTATAAAACATTATAAAACAAATTATAAGTTTTATAATGTTATAATTTGTAACCACTACTTAGCTGGTTGGATAACTGCAAAATCAGCAATTTAAGAACTATTTCAGTACAGATGGACCCAATAAGATGTGTTTATAATTTGAAACCACTACTTAACTGGTTGGATAACTGCAAAATCAGCAATTTTATCCAACATATAATAATTTTATTCCAATTAATATCTTAGAGCATGGTGTCTCAAAGTGAGTATTTATACAATGTTCTGTGTATTATTTGGACACTAAAATTAATCTCGGTGCATATATTATATAATATTATATTTTTCAGGAAATATATATATATTCTGAATCTTATCACAAATACAAATACATAAAATAAATATGAACGGGTTACCTGCTTATAATTGGCGAATTTCAGCCAACAGGCAACTAATAAAAGATACTTTCTTCTTGTATGTAAAAATTCTGTATTATTAATTCTGTAATATGTGAGATCATCTAAAACTGCCAACATTTTTTTAAAGTATTGGATGCTTGAACAAAAGTAACTTTGATTAGGTTACAAGAAAGCATACATACATTTTGCCAATACCTTAATCTAAAAAATGAGATATATTTTCACAAAATTTTTAAACCATACTTGAATGGCATATTTAATTAAATCGTGAATTTAAAATGCCTATATATTTCCAAAAATCTAGAAGTTATGACTACCAGAACTCAATAACATAAAAAATTAATCAGATATTTTTTATTATTAGACTACTAAAATATTTAAAACTATTTTTAACTACCATATAGTACCAAATAAAAATCTTTTAAAATAAAAAAAACCCTTGGTTAAAAACTCTGAGTTTATTGGAAGCCTAAGCAGGTAAACATTTTCCAATTTTGTTTTTATATGGCATGGAAATTTGAAAATTTGACATGGAGAAAAATGAGTATTCACAGTATTAAGTTTAATCCTGCAGTCACATATGGTTCTAATAACTAAAATGCTATCTAATTTAAACTGCTTCATAAATCTGATTGACTGAGCTTTAGCAATGCTTATCACTCCTGGGGCTGGAAAATTTTCATTTCTGCTCGACTGTCTGTCTGTCTATGCACCATATCTCGAAAACAAACAAACCTATACATTTGAAATTTTGGATAAAGCTTAATTTATATACTAGCAAAACAGAGTTAGATGAAGGTCCATGTCACTCGAAGGGTTTTGGCTGAGCGTTAGCAAATATTTTCACATTGCTCTTAAGAGTAACATCACGGCATCGAGAATAGCAGAATAAATTAATTTGTAAACAAGCTGAGTAAAATCATATGAGATTTTAATGTGAAATATTAACACATGAAAAATTATTTGTACAAAAAAAGAAAAGAATTATAGAGTGAAAGTCAATATTAAAAGTTGTTGATGAGATCTGATGTAAGTGCACTCTTGTGTTATGTTACCTACCTCACTGAAACTTTTTATTATTTAAACGCTGCTATGAAATCTAAATCAATAAACATAAATTTGAATGTATCATGTGGCAAGATATCTTGATAAAGATCTACAGGCTATAAATCTTTTCATAACATTTAAAAAAAAGAAAGATTGGCAAGTATTTAAAATGACAGAGGGTTGATGTTGAGAGCGCTTAGTGCAGGGGGTAGTGAATGAGCCAATCTATTGGCCACATTGGTCAAAGTATTATTAAGAGATGAAGCAAACAGGAAATGATCAGTAATTATCTCTCTCAATTTCCAGTTTACAGACCCCTTTTGAAAACGTCTTTTTAGGTTTGCAGCTATGAATGACCTCCCAAGTTGCCTTAACAGGGCTACTGCTATTAGAAATATATTGCAAGGCCTGTCTGGATTTATTTTCAGCGATAAGATTACGATGACTGCCCCTTGGAAGTAAGCCTGTAAATCAGGAGGACCGCAACGCTGCAAAATATAGGCATCCTGCAGCCGCCACCGGCTCTCCATCACCTCTCCATTCAGCCACCTTGACCTCCCAGGACCAGTCAGAACTTTATTTACAATAGGAAATGACATATCAAAGGAGTTCATGAGCATGTCATTGAATTTAGAAAATTTTGTCTCAACTGATGGTTCCAGCGAAACACTATCCCAAGTTTCTCGTTGAAGAAATATTCTGAAAATTGCTTTGTTATGATTAGTGAATTTTCTTCTATGAACATTTTTCTTTTCAGTAGATTTAAGCAGCTCCTCTGTGAAAAAAATTATGATTTGACCTTCATGGTCAAACAAACATATAGGGAACAACATGAGACTTGAAGTAGGAGCAATGAAAATTGGTGATAATATTATCCAGACAGGACCCTTCATTTTCAGATTTTGTTGTAATTTCATGTATTGCAGGGATAAGATCAAAGCTATTTAAGAGGTCCAGGAATGAAAAGGTGTCCCCGGACGATTCAAAAATATTAATGTTAAAATCTCCTGAGAGAAGAATTCTGTTCTTTTCTTTCAAAAGTTTAGATAACAAATTAGAAAGCTTGTCCAGGAAGATATCCAATTGTCCGTCTGGGGATCTATATAGACATATAATCGTGGTTCGCAGTTCTGGGACAGAGACCACCGCCATCTCAAAATGACAGTACTGTACTAGGTCATGAAAGTAAGCTGCCTGATCAATCATCATCCTGTGCTCATTTAGACAGACGAAGTCCACCCTTTCAGCATACAACACAGCCTCAAGTTCCCCCACTTTGTTTGCTAAACCTTTTATATTTTGTTGAAGGTTGAAATAACCGAACATTTGAAGTATTGTTATTTGAAAAGTTGTGTGTCTGAAAAGAATTGCTATTTATAGATTGTATGTCAGCATTGCATACAACATTGGACCATACTACCTTTCTTGCAATCAACTACAACAGACTGATCTAAACTATTCCCAAATGACCTAAAAAATTATTATCATAAGAATTACACACAGAATTAGAAAGGATTTGGTTGTTGGGAAGGTTATCAGTTGATATGACATCTCCTAAAGCAGAGTCCTTTTGTATGCAAGGAGTTGGGGGCAATGAAATGCTTTCAATGGGGTGTCCTGACAGACCAGAGCTACTCTGTGCAGGTAAAAGGGAGGTATGGGATTTCCCAGCAACAGTCTCCCATCCCGAGACAGCTCCATCAAACTCTCGATTCATCCATGCATCTGATCTCTCTACAAATTATGTATTTCCCCTTTTTGTTGAAATCAATCCTGCCTTTTTTAAAGCTTATATGATCCTTTTTTCTTAGTCACATGTGTTTTTATTTGGAAAACTTTATAATTTTAGTATTGATTGACCCGTCTAATGAAAATATTTTCGTTTGAAAAAGGACTAAGGTCAAATTTGGTTGCTATGGTAGAGATCAGAAATCTGGTGTTAGGTATAGAGTCCAGCAAATCAGAGTATACAGCCACTATTTATTTATTTATTGAGTCAACGGTAAACCATTTCGTACATATCATGTATATCTAAGTAACAGATGGCATGCCAGACATTAACAAATCCAAATAAATAGGTATCGCTAACACTTAATTTTAGATAATAGAAAACAATTCTATAAAATATCCAAATTACACACAATAATATACATATAAATTAACACCTACATGAAAATAAATATCAAAATCAATTAATTATAAATAATATGAAAAATGTTAAATTACAGCTGAAGCTTAATTTACCACCTAATAAAAAACTAAAAATACTACCTAATAAATAACCATTAATAAATAACATCTAATAAATTTACCACCAAACAAATAAATAACAAAATAATTTAATTATAAATAATAAGAAACAACATTATATAACAACAAAAGCTCATATCACAATATATACATCAAAATATTTAATAACAACTCAATTTATATCGATCTACAATGCACATTAAATAAATTACTATAGAGATCTCCGAAACGATTTGCTGAGGACCCAAAGAACTCAACACCACCAGACACTTTGTTTCCTTTCCTCGTCAGTCTTGGAACACAGTTGTAGTGGGGGTAAACAGAAGACATAGCACGTCTGCAGAAGATGTCTTGGGACCTCATAACATTTGGAATTCGAAAATCAATTACAGACAGGAGATCCGGGCAGTCAATGAGTCCATTAATTATCTTGTGCAGCAGCATGAGATCAGCTATCTCTCTTCTTTCAAGAAGGGACAGCCCCAGGGATATCCGAAGATAATCAACAGGTACGTCAAGGTATTGGAAGCCAAGTTGCACCCCAATTAGCCTTATGACCCTGATCTGTATTTCCTCTAGGAATTCAATATGACCACTTTGGTAAGGGTGTCATCGGCAAACATGAGAAATTTTGATGCGATGACACTACAGATGTCATTAATAAACAAATTGAAAAGTAGTGGCGCTAGGTGAGAGCCCTGAGGAACACCAGATGTCACCGGAAAAGACCCAGAGAAGGAACCTGCAAACCTAACAATCATTTTCCAATTAGTTAAGTAACTAGAGAGCCACTTAAGAAGAGAGCCAGCCACTTCATAACCCTCAAGTTTAGCAATGAGGAGACCATGGTTTATCCTATCAAAGGCTTTCGAGAAGTCAAGCATTATACAGTCAACTGATGTTTATTGGAGAAAGAGGATATTATGTAGTTTTGAAGGAGAATGAGATTGGTTGAGGTAGACTTTCCATTACGGAATCCATGCTGCTCATCGACTATCACCTGTTTGAATGCAAATGCAAGTCTATCAACTACCAAACTCTCAAAGACTTTTGCCATTACAGATTGGATAGCAATAGGATGGTTGTTTACTACGTCCAACCTACTGCCAGACTTTAGAATAGACGTTATGTATCTGACCTTCAAGTTTGCTGGAAAGGTCCCATTGGCAAGTAACAAGCTAAAGTAAGTCGAGAGATGTAGAGGCCAAACTGAGCTATAGTACCTCAAAACTGCTGGTGGTATGGAATCTGGTCCCATTCCTTTGTTTGGATCAAGGTTACAAAGTATCTTTTCCACTTGCTGGGCAGTAAAAGTTAGACTACTTACATTCAAGTTGGTACCAAAATCGAACGAGTAACCAGGCAGCATTGTATTAGAGTACACTGATGAGAAAAATTCAGCGAAAAGTTCACATTGGTGACTGGGGTCCTCAGCTTCTACATTTTTACAATTTAAACGAGAGGGTGGTGGTTGTGGACTTCAGATTTTTTATGTACGACCAAAAAACTTTTATGTTCTCAGAATGGTGGATTTGTTCTAAGAATTTGGTGTATTTATAGTAACGCTCATTGGCCAACCTCTTGCATTGGTCCCTAAGCAATCTGAATTCATTATAAAAGAAAGGCTCACCCGTTTCTTTGAAATGAATATGAGCTTTTTTCTTCATAATAACCATGTGCCTAAGCTCAGCACTGAACCATTTTGGAAAGGTTGATCTTTTCAATGACTTCATTGGGGAGTTGTATTTGATTATGTCAGCCAAACCGTTGCAGAAGTCCATAAAGCACTGCTCAGCTTCAGTAGGAGAAACTGCTGGGTAAGGCAAATCCTGGATCCAGGCAAAGACTGCATCTGTGTTGCAAATCCTAAAGTCATAAGTTGGAGGTGTGGTGGAAATGGACGAATTTCGATACAGATCCATGGAAAAAGATAAAGGTGGATGGCTCACATCAGGAAGAATAATGACCTAATGGGCAAGAAGTATTTTGGTGTCTACAAATGGGGTTAAAATAAGGTCTAAAATAACTCTACGTTGGTTCTGAATTTTGTTGTGCTGATAAAGATGAAGGAGCTCGGCAATATTAATCAGACTTTGAGAAGATTGGCAGAGAAAACAAAGAGATAGATCGTCCCACGTAGTTTTGGATTGATTGAAGTCACTGAGCAGAATAAAGTCTGTCACTGTTGAGTTTGATGACGTAATCTCCAGTACAGCATCACAGAATCCTTCATACTTCGAATGTGGCATGCTTGGCAGGATATAGGTGGCGCCAATTATTAGTGGTGATGTATTCAGTTGAAGTCCTACAAAAATTCACTCAATATCCGTGACAGTAGTAGATAGTTGATGACAAATAATCGAGGACTTTATGGCAATGAGAACTCCTCCACCACTTTCCTTTGCGCTTTTAACGCTGGTTCTATCGCATCTGAATGTGGAAAAGTTTTGCAGTCCTAATTCAGAATCGTGCATATCAGGTGTGAGATTAGTCTCTACAAATACAAAAATATCATATATAGCCTACTAGTGTTGGCAGACTTCTTTAATTGGGGTATCTTAGATCTAATCCCATTTACATTTTGGTAATAGAAGGTATTTATATGTTTACCGTTGACACATAGTTTTTTTGAATGATTGTTGGTATTTAACTGCGGTATTTGATAGTCAGATTTCTTTCACCATTTTCACTCTTCGTCTTCAAATCTTTGCGTAGATTACTGAGGCATTTTATTTCATGGGAGGTACGATCTCTAGCTAGTATGACGACAGCCATAAGATGTTGGTCAAGAGCTGATTTGTCAAGACCTGCAAATTTCCCCAATAATTGATTAACCTCATAAATACTTTTAAGAACAATCTTGATTGGCCGAGCATTGCTTTTGACTTTCTTACCAACTCTGAAGAATATGAACTCATAATTCACAAGACCTAGGCAAAGATGATCGAGCAATTTAGAAATAAGTTCATGGTTGTGGACTTTTTTAATATCGGTTTGGCTATGTTTTGATTCAGGAAGCTTAAAATTACTACACTATGTAAACCCTGAGTCAGCAACATCAATTGACTGTATATGTTCTAACCTCCCACAGACCAACATCAGCGCTGAAGTTTTTCAAACAGGCCTGTCAGACCACACTGCACAGCAGTGCTGGGTGAACATTCAACTTGAAGATAACAGTATAGGGGCCACAGTGAATAGAAATCTATGCACAAGGAACTTGAACCGTCTTAAATCACTCCTTGCACAACAACAGAACTGGGACAGTGTACACCAGAGCACTGATGCAGAGACAGCTTACAGCATATTCAATGCGATCCTACAAGCAGCTTTGGAACACACATGCCCTAGAAGAAAATCAAACAGCAGATACAGAAAAGTAGACAAGCATATCATGTACTATGATCAAGAAGTTAAAACTCTCAGGGAGGACTTCATCAGAGCGTTGAACAAACATGAAACAACAGGCAACATACGGGACAGAGCAGAGATGATCACCAAAAAGAAAAGTTATGATCTGAAACTGAGAAACTAAGACAAACTTCAACAGCTGAATTCATCGAACAGTCCGACAATAAATCAAAAGCCTTATGGCAGATAATAAACTCAGAAAGAAGAGGGAAAAAAGAAAGGAATACAAAAATACAGCTGAAAATCAACAATCAAATGACCAGTGATCCCGCAGAGGTGGCTGAACACCTGAACACATTCTTCACCCAGATAGCTGAAACCACCCTTCAACAACACTCGGACTTACCAGAGAAAGTCAATGATGTGATCAACTACAAAACATTAGGAAACACCTATCAAGAGCTCCTTTTGAGTAAGAACCACCCCTAAAGAAGTGGAAGATATAATTGACTCCCTAAAATCCAAATCCTCAAGTGGTGTCGATGACTACTCATCAAAGATGGTGAAACACCTCAAACATGAATTGACAGCCCCCCTGGCAGGCATAATAAATAAATCCTTTCAAGATGGTCACTTTCCCTCAGACCTCAAAATAAGCAAAGTATACCCTCTGCACAAAAAAGGAGAAACGACAGAAACTCAAAACTATAGACCGATCTCTTTGATATCAACATTCTCCAAAATAATCGAAAAAATAGCACTGAGAAGACTTATGAGCCACCTCAACCACCAACATCTTGTAACAGAAAGCCAACACGGATTTTTAAGAGGTAGGTCAACGACCTCTGCCATAGTGAGCCTGGTAGAGTTTCTTGTAGAACAAATTGACAAAGGAAATTTTGTCACAGCTGTATTTCTAGACTACAGCAAGCCCTTCGACTGCCTAGGGCATGAATTAATCTCAGAAAAACTAGAAGGCCTTGGAGTAAGACATTTGTCAAAAAGCTGGTTCATAAGCTACCTGAAAGGGCAAACGCAGGTCACAGAATTGCAACAAACCAAGAACCGTGTCACGAGCAAGCACCGCTCCAAACCCATTGCCAGTGACACGTGGTGTGCCCCAAGGATCCGTCCTGGGACCAGTCTTATTCATACTGCTGACAAACGATTTTGCTAGCTATAATTCAGAACCCGAATACAATGACAGTAATGTATTGCAGAGATGATACAACGATACTGCTCAAAAACACCAGTGCAAATGATCTTTACACAGACACAGCAACCGCTCTGAATAAAGCATTTCAATACTGTAAAGCAAATGACCTAGCAGTAAAACCCCTCCAAGACTTCCCAGATGAATTTCAGCAGGAAGAGAGAAGAAATTCTTGAGACCCCAGGCGTACTGATGGAAAGACATATGAAATTTCTCGGGCTAACCTTGGATGATAAGCTTTCCTGGAATCACCACGTAGACAGCATGTGCACGAAGATCAGCTCAGGGTATTTACGTTGTGCGAAGGATCAAACAAATTGGTGGCCCCCACCCAGCAGCAAAAACAGCATATTATGCACTAATAGAAGCCCATATCAGATATGGCCTCATTATATGGGGAGGAACATCAGCTGCTAATGTCAACCGAATACTTATCCATCAAAAAAAAGCAATAAGGGCCCTTGCAGACCTTGGGCCGCGCGGGAGTCCTGCCGAAAAGCATTCGAAACACTAGGAATAATGACTGTGGTGGCTCTCTACATACAGGAAGCCATACTGCACGTCGACAGAACAAATGTCCCTACAGGAAGAGACCTCCACTCCTATGATACCCGGCATGCGTCACAATGCATCCTACCAATACATCGCACATCCCTTAAGGAGAAAACACCAACATATGCTGGCCGAAGACTGAAAAACCTGCTCCCGCCAACCCTGGGAAGCCTGACAGGACTGGAGCTGAAGAAGGAACTTAAGAGGTGGCTGCTTGAGAGACCTGTCTACACTCTTCAAGAATTTATAGAAAACACCAACTGCATCAGGACAACATGAACATTTGAAGCAGAATATTAAGCCTTTAGTTTAAATCGCTAATTTTGTACCTTGACTCTATCACATGTCTTGATGATATTGTAATAAAGAATGATTGAATGATTGAATGAATGAATGAATGAATGAACTCCCATTACAGTACTACAACTAGATGCATTGTTTGTACTTTCTATAATAACAATATAGTCACTGTCCTTAAATGTAGACGATTCATTTTTTACTACATTCACTACCTCACTTAAAGGAGCACCAGGTTTAACTGTTGATGGTTTTATTGTGCACGATTTAGAGCCAAATTCTTTTTCAAGGAGATGATACATGTCACGTCCATGGCTATCACTACACAGACTAACTGATATATATATTTTAAATGGTTTCTTTTTGTAATTTTTACTTTTTGTCTTTTTTCTTTTGTGTGAGAGCTTACTAAAATTATTAATTTCTAAGATGGAATTTCAATCCAATTTGTTTGAAATAATAATGTTTTGCTATTAATTCATTAAAATTTATATTTATCAAAATGTATTCCATAACTCCCCCCCCCCACCATATGTTGTCAGCTCTTCAGTCAGATACAACTCCCTCCTCAAAACCAAGTCTTAGTTACGTCACTGGTGAGACACCTGACTTCGGATTGTCTCTATTGTCAAGAAATTTCGCTATAGAACAATCAGATAAAGTAGTAACATTTGAGGATATACATTACAGATGTTTTGGATGAGAATTGTTGAATGGGACCTGTGTATAGCAAAAATTTACATTTAATGACTACATTCTATTTTGGTCAGTAACCAAAAAGTAATGTCCTGCATGACAACTTAAAACACTGGATGGAAATGTTTTGAAATCTGTTAATACACCAAATAACTAACACATAAAAAGGATAATAATAATGACAACAACATTATTATGCTTCAATCCTGTATGTACATCACTTATACACTCTGGTTTTTAGTTAAGGCAAAGTGCATCCAAGATTTGAGTTAGCAGGACCCAAACTTATCAACTTATATTTCATGGGGTGAGTAGTATATCAACCTCGTATTTTACCAATTATACTCAGTATTAAAGATAGAGATTGTTTGGAAAATATGGACCAAAACTTCAAGAAATAGTTGAATTAAATTAATGAAATATAAGAGTGCTTCTACTATGTCCTTGTTAACTATCTTTAGTAATGTGCATACAACTATGTTCCTATTTCATGTCTCTTTCTATACTTTGTATCAAATTCAGAATGCAGTATGTCTCTTATGGAGAGTCATTGTGCTATCAGGCGGGCCAAAAACATCAGTTTGGAGTTATATCAGACAAAGCAGTCCGTTTGGTTAAATTTTATTTGTTTAGTCATTAGTTGCTATGCCAAACTCGTGAGTAACGTAATATATGTTTAAAATGTAATGCATTACATAAGTTCATAAATATATAAAATTTCATTATAATTAAAAAGTTTATAAAATATATACAAATATCATTCTTTTAAATATATAATCCCTCTGAGTTTTACAAAATGTTGGTTTTGTTTCTATATTATTTTCCTCCTGCTCTCTTGCAGACAGTAGTTAGGTAGGCTATTCAAGTAGTACTGAATAATGCTTCAACATATGAGATTTTTACTTACTTTCACTTAAAACATTGAAGTATCATGTGTAGTAAGCAACCAGTTTTTTTTGTGTGTTCCAGTGTTCTATAACACTTAAAGGTGTCAGTTTTATTTTTCCTGTCCTTAATAGTAGTAATTAATTATTATATGTTTTGACATTCTCTATACATTATATGTGAATTATTATATACATTATTTGATATATTATGGTTTAGTGTGTGTATACGAGAAGTACTGTGTCCACAAGACATAGGTAGGACTCATATGTGTTATTACAGGAGATGACTGACAAACGAATAGCTCTGGAGTAGAGGTACCAAACCTGGCCCTTTATTAACTTGTATTAAATTCGGTTTTCAATAAAATAAAAAAGTAAAAATGTTTTTGAATAAAAATGTTAGTTAGACTCTTTTTCTACACCAGTTTCTTGCAGATAAAATATCTCTGATCAACAAATTGAAAACTTGCTCTCTTAGTGAAAACTTCTTGTTATAAGAAAGGTGTAAGACAATATAAACTTTGATATTAAATATTTTTATAATATAAAGATATTTTCAAATTATATTTAATTATCACAGTTATTAACTCACTGAAAATAAGTCTAGAATTTCAAATGGTTTAGTCAAACCTGAGTATTAAAAAAATATTGTGTATTTAAAATCACGCACTAAATCTGTGACAGAATTATTTCGAAGATGCATATTATCAATTATTAAGAGACAATGAAATTAAAACAAAATTACATTGTTGTATTAGCTGATACATAATCCTTTAGAAATACACAAATTAATTATCTATTGGTCTTAGGTTTGCCCAATATGACATGATAAATCTGAAAGTGTCCTGGTGTGGAGCCAACTGTTATACTCAGAGTAGTAGCGCAGGAACTCCCATTGGAAATATATAGCTTAGGACTTGCATACTATATTCTGAATGTGAAATGGGAGTATATCTGTTATGCTGCAATAAACTACAACAACTAAAGAGCATTTTTTTTATTTCTATTCAAATGAACATTCCTATGCATAGTGAAATTAAATAATATTTATACAACTCATAATTTGTAGGCCTACTAGGAGGATATTTAGCGTACTTGGAACAAAAATCACACTGAACTGTTGTTGCCAACTTTGATTCTTCAAACCAAAACACTCAGCTAGCTAATGTATCTGCTGCTAGCACTTGTTACGGCACAATTCTGCACTAGCCAAGTACGCAAGTCAAAACTTGATGTGCTTCCCTTTAAAACAACACTAAAAC